>NC_139536.1:22270171-24670171 GCF_965153285.1 Podarcis tiliguerta
CTACTGAGATTGTGCCTAAGAGCAGCTCCAGATTCCAACGTGATGTGTTTGACGTGAAGGTAATGTCTGGCTTGCGAAGAACCAGCGCTATCTGCAGACTTGGCTCAGCCAGACGGCTTATGTCAAAATAAACGTTAAAAGCTCCATCTGAGGTTAGTTTTCTACCTCCCCCCCATCTTTTTTCAATGAAATATTTTATTATCTGAGCCCGTTCCCACAGTTCCGGAAGATAAACAGCTCCTGATGTCATTGCGGATGGTTCTATTTTCAGAAAGTCGTATTTATTTCTAAGTGGTTTTAATGTGCATCTGCTGGCATAAATATTTAGATATGTGAAAGCTCATCCTGCCAACGCTGTTCCGATAAGCAGGGCTCAGCTGAGGCCCCAGCTTCACAGCTCCGCTCTGTTTGGAAGAAGCTTGACTAGGCCTGAACTCTGGTTCATAATGCACTCATTGTACTTACACCCAGGAGGTGTTTATAAAAGGAGACCTAAGGGGGAAAATGCACTCTGGCTCGCCAGCAAAATATCCAAATGGCCCTTTTAATCATCGAAACGGTGCTGGAGTTGACAGGGTGCAGCTATCCAAAGTCCACTCCTCCTAATAGAATCACAGGTTTGTTTAACGGCGAGGGGGTCTGTAACAGCATCTTCATCCAATTACCTGCATGAGGCAAAGGCCTGCGGAACAAGTCTGTAGGCGCTTGACAGCGTTCAGCTGCTGAAGCTAAGCAGGCTCAGGGCCTCTCAACTGCATGGAGGGGGGACTCCCTGAGAATGCATATGGAGGCTCTTTTGTGGGGTTGGTTCACTTGTTCTCCTTCCTCCACTGGACCTCCCAGAGCGGTAGGGGTGAGTCTCCACTGACCTCACTCCCTCCTATCCATATGAATGAATGAATCTTTATTTGTGTCAGCCATCAGCCATAGCAATAAAACAACAATACGATATACAAAGAATAGAAATAAAAAGTCAATTATATAAAATACATTTTAGTGTTTTCAATCAATAGTCAAATAATGGATCTTATTCTGATTGCCCCAGCTAAAAACCTTTATACACCTCTGTTGCTCCCCTCAGTGAACCGCCACAACTTAAAAGTCCCAAATATTGTGATCTTTCCTCATAGGGGAGTTTCTCCAACCCCTTGGTGATGTTGGTTGCCATTCATAAGAGGAATCTGCTGGTTCTGATTCCTTGTGTTCTGATTCAATACATGATATCCAATCACAGAACATTTCAGGATTTGGGCCTCTGCCATTGGCCCTTAAACTCTGAGTTATGATTTCACAGCTTGGAAGTTTAGGCAGCCAATCACATTGGGAGTGGGAGTGGCCCAGGCCTTCAGATATGTATATAAGCAGTTGCTTTGCCCCTGTTGTCCAGGTCTGTTAGTTCAGTAAAGGTTCTTGCTGTTGTCACTGTGTCTTGCCTCATGGGAACTCACCTGCACTTCACTGCCTACCTGCCATCCCTGACAACTGGTATTCAGAGACATAATGCCTCTGAACATAGAGCAAAGCCCCTCTGAACATAGAGCAAAGTGAGTCATAGAAGCCTGACTTTGGAAAATTGATTTGGCAACCATAAGCAACCGTCTTTCCTGGGAACAGGTTTATTCACGTTATTTATGTTATTCAGCGCAATTTGAAATAAATGCTTACAACCCTATTGACAAAGAATGACCAGTGCCAAAGCACGTCTTAAAATCCCACACAGTCTTATAACTATGTCTATAAAACAGTTATTATGATTCTGCCTTGCATGTTCGATCTTGGATATATATATCCACACAGTGTGGAAACAGTTAAGTCCATGGAATTTGTGGCAAATTATACTAATGAGCTCTTCTGGGGGTGTTGTCTCCATTTATAGAAGGGATGTGCTTTTCATTTGCAAAAAAATTGTCCAAAAGACTGTTGTCCAAAAGAAATGTTTTCATTTCTCAATCAAGACCTATTCCTTTCCTCTTTGATGCTCTCTTCTGAATTGCATGAGAAGAGACTACACAGTTGCTAATAACATACCTAAGTAGTTGGGTTTCAAAAGATAATCCTATAACTTAACCTAGGGTTAAATATTGGCTGCTACGAAAAATCAACTGAGAAGCAATTCACATGAAATGTTTACAGATGGTTGCGAGCTACACTGTATCACATTCAGAAATGTTTTCATTCGTTGTTCTTTTAAGCAGCTTTACACAATCTGGTAATTATTACACTTTACATGATATTTTCTTCTGCAAACTGCATAACACAGGACTTTGCATCATATGTGTGTGAGGTAGGCTATAATATCATATTAACAAAATGTGAGGTCTGTTTCTTAATCTGTATTTATTGTTCCAGGATTGGGAAAATCAATTGCATTGGTGGGGAATGGTCCAGCTCACTTTCCACAATCAAGGAATTCTGATTCAGTGCCAATCAGCATCATCAACAAGGCCCCAGCTGCCGAAAGTTGCGTTTCTGAGCGCAGTTCAAAGGTGCCGACCTTTAAAGTCCTAAATGGCTTCGGCCCAGTATACCTGAAGGAGTGTCTCTACCCCCATTGTCTAGTCTGGACACTGAGATCCAGCTCCAAGTGCTTTCTGGCGGTTCCCTCATTGTGAGAAGCCAAGTTACAGGGAACCAGGCAGAGGGCCTCCTCGGTAGTGGCACCCACCCTGTGGAACGCCCTCCCACCAGATGTCAAAGAGAAAAACAACTACCAGACTTTTAAAAGAAGGCAGCCATGTTTAGGGAAGCTTTTAATGTTTAATAGACTATTGTATTTTAATATTCTGTTGGAAGCCACCCAGAGTGGCTGGGGAAACCCAGCCAGATGGGCGGGGTTTGAATATTTTATTATTATTATTATTATTATTATTATTATTATTATTATTATTATTAGAACAACAACTATCATGACTTTTTAGAAGACATCTGAAGGCAGCCCTGTATAGGGAACTTTTTGATGTTTTACTGTGCTTAATGTTTTAATGTGTTGGAAGTCGCGTAGAGTTGTTGGGCATCCCAGTCAGATGCGTGGCATAAAACAACAACAACAACAACAACAACAATTTAGTTAACATTCTACCAGTGATGCAACTGACCGACCATGTTATGCAATGCATAACTTTTGGAAATTATCAAAGAAAACAACACAGTTTGGGGTCATCTTCTGACTTCTTCCCTAAATATGTATTTTTGAGAAGTGACTGGGGGGGAAATGCAGAAAAAGAAAGAGAACTTGGTTAAGAGGAGTGCATGTCCCTGGCCTCATTAGGAAGTGATTGACAGTTGCCTAGGATGTGGTTTGCAACCCTGTCCTTCAACGTGAAGGACCAAGTGCAGTTCAGACACAGAGCTGACTCACACACACTGTACAGACATATATTGTAACACTCCCATCATAAATGGCTCTCCCTATGGGCTGATAACATTCTTCACATTTTACTCAACGCACACAAGAAGTTAATAGGTAAGCAAAATATTACTCTCTGATGCGTTATCACCGGAACACAAAAGGGAGGCAGTCATCACTTGGTAGAACATTTGCCAAGTATTATGACCTGGGGTAGGATCAGCCAAAGTTCATATATACCCCACAGGAATTTAACCTTACCAGAGGTTTGTGAAAGCCCAGCACATGCCAAACAAACGTTTTCAGAGCAGATTGGGTGATGTTGACATGCGTCTTGGGTTTGATTCGACCAACGTGCCTGGAGCCGAGACCAGACTTCATTGGTGATATCGAGCTACGATATTAGATCTTTTGATCAACTCGATCTTGACTGCAGTCTAAGCAGCTCAGGTGCTGTTCATCTGCTTCAGGTCAGGTCAGCCAGGGGACAAAATTATGCCAAGTTACAACCGACTGTCAGACCACGTCACCAGCACTTCGTGATCAATGCTATCAAATGCAGCCAAAAGGAATGAGTGGCATCAGCAAGATAAAAGCTTTCCTGTCAATACCCAGGTACCATAACAAGGGGCACAAAAGTGTTTGCGCCAAGACTGAAAGCCTCTGGTAACTTTACTGCACAATAGATTGCAGAACCCATTGCACAATGGGTTTCTGTGAGCACAGCTGTTGTTCTGGATTCCACTGCAGCATTAAAAATTGCTCATTTGTTAGTGCAAAGCCCCTTCTGCTAGCAGACAAAGCACATTGGATACAACCCAAAGTCTTTCAGGGAACTCAGTGCACTGTGATGGATCTTCCCATTAGAAACTCACTGAAAAGCTACCCAGGAACACAGCCATTTCCCAGAACAGAGTTTGAAAAATGCTAGTCTTGGCCAACATTTCATCCCCACAGTTCATTCAGATATTATAAATATATATATAATGGTTTGTGTGTCAGGTGAGGCCCTGTTTAACAATACTTAAACTAGATTATTTTTTTTTTATTAGCCACAACATTGTATTTCAGATGTCAACACCAATCGCCCCAAGTCAGGCTGAATATTTGTTAAACATCGGATAGATGGAGCCTTATTTTAATCAAATCCTATTGATATGGTTTTAAAAGGGGTGGGGGAAGTGTGCACACATGTGTTTCGAATAAAGTTCATTTTGAATTTGAACAGTTAAAAAGACACACGCACACCCTTTTATCTCCCTGGGATCGATCCCAGTGGAGCAATGCGACTTATAAAAGGAGGGAAACCATCTTGTTCTGTGATTGAATAGGCCTTTGGGAAGCACCAAATGGGTTTCAGATGTCTTTCCAGGGGTGCGCTAAGTGCTTGCACCATGGAAAATCTTCCCAGGTGTTTGCAGTTTCATGCATTGATGAAAAACAAGGACCACAAATGATTTCCCTAAAGGAAGAGCAGCCCGAATGAAAGGAATGTGAACAACAAGAAGATGTAGTCCCGGAGAACGCAACCACAAAAGGATGAAAGAGGTAAAGATGTAAAAACGATATTGTTGCTTCGCAGCAATGGAGGACTTCTTAAGCAAGGACATCAAAGCATATTTTCCGGCATGAATGAAGTCAAGGAACAATTGTAGCATATAAATCCCTACACAGAAGACGACTCCCTCCCTTCAGTGCACTCTGACCCCTCTGGGTTGGCTGACAGCGCCCTCTTAAGATGGAACCCCAAATGACAAGAAAGCTGGCTTGTCCTGTGTCTCTTTCTTCCCCAGCTGTGTAATAGTTTTGCTTGCCCTAAGTCCTGACAGGTGTCATTATGTTACGGGGTTTCCAACCCCGCTAGCAAAATTGGGAACAAGCACAACAGAGCAATGCTATCAGGACATAAATCAACTTTCCCCTCCAAATTTGAATGATGGAATTGGAAATGTCATCACTATAATTTCCCCCCTCCATCTGATCTTAACATAACTCTGCATTTCTGGATGAGAACATAAGGAGAAGCTGCTAGATCAGGCCATTGGCTCATCCAGTCCAGCATACTTTTCTTCCAGTGGCTGACCAGATGCTTGTAGGAAGCCCAAACACAATACCTGAGCACAGCAGCACTCTCCCAACTTGTGGCTCTCAGCGACCGGCATTCAAAGGCTCGCTGCCTCCAAAAGTAGAGGTAGAACATAGCCATGATGGTTAGTAGCCTTATCCTCAGCAAATTTGTATAATCTTTTTCTAAAGCCATCCAAATTGGTGGCTCTCAGTATTTCTTGCAGGGGCAAATCCCACCAGTGCTTTTTTCTGGGGGGATGTAGGGCTACGCATACCCCTAAACATTTTGTGAATCTAAGTTTGGCCTCATTGAGGCGCAGTATTTCAATATGAGTAGGAAAATGAGAGTACCCCTAAACATTTTTTTAAGAAAAAACAAACACTGGTTTTACCTATGCATTGTGTGAAGAGGTACTTTCTTTTGCCAGTACAAATATATCATCCGGAAATTTCCTAGAACTCATTTCGGCAAACTCATTTTCTCAAGCAATTTCGGAGGACTGAAATGTCATTTACATGACAAAGCCATGATAAGAAACAACAACCCCATATATCAAAACTGGGTGCTTCATGGAGAGCATGAGGGAACTTCTCACGAGGGAACTCACAGTGTTGCCCTCTCACGTACCACCTGACCTGATGTCGAGATGCTGATGACACCCATTTGGCACAGGTGTGAGCTGAGGCGAATCGCAGTCCGAAGTGGCAAAGTGTCATGTTTCAGACCAGCTTGTGGTTGCTGTAAATATTCTATGGGAACAGTCATAGGTCACACATTCTTCTGTACTGTAAGCTCAGCGAGGTAGCATGTTAATGATTCGAGGGGACTATCAAATGACACAACACACAATTGCAGCTGTTGTTTTGCTTTTATCAGTTTCCCTACTTCAAATATCAAGCCATCTCTCCTTTAGCCTTAAGAGATTATGTTTTCATTACTTTGTGTGTGTCAACTCCCGGCTAAACCTGAAGAGCAACAAGTAGAAGAAAACTGCCAAGGGTTGAGAAGAATAAAGGAAACAGCCGTTAGGATCCTGGGGTCAAAGAAAACGCAAATCTACAGGTTTTCTTTTTGGCCGCTGGATTATGGGTTGCTTTCTTAGAAGCAGTCTGAATCGCTTGCTCAAAAATGCAATGCACATCTGTCAGGAAAATAAATTACAATGCTTTGGAAGGAGACACCGATAGTGCAATAGAGGAAGATAAATGGTTTTGTAGGCAGAACTTAATCATCCATTTGCACCTTTGGATTGACTGGTGGCATTGGAACTGAAGAACTCTTTGGTTTGGTTTCCAGCTAAGGCCTGCCAGATGCTCCCGAGAAATCAAATCAGGGCGTGAAAAACAACAACATAGTTTACAGTATATCCAGTGTTGGTCCTCCAATGAAGCAGAATGATGGCAGATTTAGGGCAGACGAAAGGAAGATAAGAGGAGGCCAATGGTCTATGTAGTTCAGCATCCTGTTCTCACAGTGGCAAATCAGGTGCCTGTGGGAAGCCTGCAAGCTAGACATGAGATCAACAGGATTCTCCCCTCGTGTGGTTTTCAGCAACTGGCATTGAGAAGCCTTTCTGCTTCTGACCATAGAGACAGAGCATAGTCATTATGGCTAGTAGCCACTGATAATCATTTCCTCCATGAATTTGTCTAATGCTCATAAAGCTATCGCAGTTTATGGCCAACACTGCCTCTTGTGGGAGTAAGCTCCGTAGTTTAACTATATGCCATGTTAAGTACTTTCTTTTATCTGTCCTGAATTGTCCAACATTCAACTTCATTGGTTGAAATTGAAATTCTACTCAGTATTGATCCAGAGTAGATTCCAATGTATATTTAGCAGAGTAAAAACTTAAACACGTTACAGGACTCCCCAAAAAATAGACCACAGGCAATTGTATTTCATCCAGCAGAGCTTCACTGCTACTGAAGGCAAATGAGCTTAATGGTCATAAATCCAATACATTCAGGATTGGCACTGTCCATAAGAAGTCCAGTTGCGGCAGACTTAACTTAAACTTACAATAACTTATAGTAAGTCTAAACCATAACACTATATACAAAACACCACAGCAGAAAGAGAGAGAGAGAGAGAGAGAGAGAGAGAGAGAGAAACACAGGCTCCTTCTGGCCCTACTTTTATAGTCAGCATGACCTTGACAGAAAGAGATAACAGAACCAGTTTAAACCAGCTGTACTCAGCTTCTCTGAAGGAATAACCCAAACATCATGAAGTTTCTGCTTGCTTCTTTCACACAAAGAAGCTTCTAGAACCCTCTTGAATTAAGTAGACTAGGAAAGATTTCTGCACAACAGATCAATACTTTCTGCACTAAGAAATGTAAACTGACAGTTCACTAATTCTATGGTTAGGAAGTACTTCTCAACACATTTCACAATTAAACACTTGAATAACTCGTAAGATGCAGAGATGGGCACTGACTGAAGTCCTAGTCACATCTTCACATGTATGTGGACACAATGTGGCAGTGGGCTATCTGCATGGGTGTGGTTAGAGTACAGGCATGCACACATGTGGTATGTTTGTGTGTGAGTGTGTGTGAGAGAGGTGGGCGGGTGTTCCAATGCACGAGCCAAAAGAGGAAGCTCTGGGACACGTGCAAGGGATTATATAGGTCCCTCAATCTGTTTAGACTGCACCCCATTGGCCAGATTAAACCCAGCAACGAGGGACCTACCAATCGGGTGCTGTGGCTATTAGAAAAATGCAAATCCATTTTTAATGGTATGAGTTCTCCTTAACAGCATAAGAATAAGAATGAAAAAAGAAATGATCACTGTGAAATGCAGCCCCCCCCCCCATGCATCAATGAATATTAGAAGTAAACGTCTGTGGAAAACAATGAACATATTTCAGCAGAGCTTACTTTCAATTATACGTCCTTTTAAAAATTATTTATTTAATAAAAGAATTTATTTAATAATTTATTTATTTACTAAAAGAAGCAGCTACACTGGATGCTCATCCAATTCTAACATTGCCTACATCGGATGAAGATGACTTAGCATCTAGCGGGAATTCTGCCCCGTAATGAAGAACATCTGACAACTCCGCAATGTATGCAGAATGCCGTACTCTCAGCAGTCCTGATTACAATGGGCTCTTTTCATTAAAGAAAACTTTAGTTCAGTCATTTCCTAGCAAAGGTTAGGTCTCTGCATGAGAAAAAGAAACACTGGAATGTGGTTTTAGAAAGAGAGGGAGGGAGGGAGGGAGGGAAGCACTTTGCTGCTATTCATTAAATCTCTTCCTTCTTCTGATCACATACAACTTAGAGTGATTGCCTGGATTCCAAAGAGGAATAGCAATGCAAATTTACAGGCTTATTGCAGTGGTAGAAAAATCTATTTACTAAAGAACAGCAGCAACAACAAAAACAGTATATGGGAATCCCTGCTAGATCATTTAAAAATGTGTTATGGCAATCATCATCATCATCATCATCATTCTGATGGTCCAGTGGCTCTGCCTCCTGATCTATAGCTAAAAACAATATTTTAGGGAAGTAGTATTGACTATTCTCCCCCACTTCCTTGCTTCAGACCAAGTGCCATTACATCACATGACTTGCCTTCCTCACTGGTTTCACACTGAGCTAACAATGAAATGGACCTATTAGCCTTAGGTAGGTATGGCCAAAACTATGGGTAGGCAAACTAAGACCCGGGGGCCGGATCCGGCCCAATCGCCTTCTAAATCCGACCAACGGATGGTCCAGAAATCAGCGTGTTTTTACATGAGTAGAATATGTCCTTTCATTTAAAATGCATCTCTGGGTTATTTGTGGGGCATAGGAATTTGTTCATTTTTTTCCTTCGGAATATAGGCCCCCCACAAGGTCTGAGGGACAGTGGACTGGCCCACGGCTGAAAAAGATTGCTGACCCCTGGCCAGGATCCAAATTCTTCAGCTTCAAAATGGTGGCAATTTGCCTCGTGCTCTTAAAATTGCTCTAATGCTTATGAAGTGTAATGTTTTTAGCTGAGCCCATTAAGGTTTTATGCAATACACCAAGACTTCAGAAAGGAGCCATACTAGCTAGATTTACAGTGTGATCTTATGCATTCAGAAGCCAGTCCCCCTTGTTTAACAGGACTTGCTTCCAAACAAGTGCACACAGGATTCCAGGGTTATATGTACTTTCTTTTTGATAATATGCTAAAATTGGAATTCAAACTTTTGACCTAACCCAATTCTTAAAATTGCATTTTTTTTTTGTTAAGTTTAAACATTGAAGCATCAATTTGCAAAGGCATTATTTATACACACAACATGCTATAATTGGCACTTTCGTTCACCCCCTAATCTGACTTTGTGGCCTTGATCTACATGTGCAGGCAACTGTCCATGGATAAGAACGCGGAGCAGATAAGGCTGTGCGACTTTCACGGCAAAGAGTTGAGCAGAACAGGGCGAGGGAAATGGTGGTACTGCAGCATTAGTAGTAGTAATAGTAGTAGTAATATGAGCACTGTGCCCACTTGCAATTCCCAGAAACTGGTATAATAATAATAATAATAATAATAATAATAATAATAATAATAATAATTTATTTGTTTATACCCCACCCATCGGGCTGTGTTTCCCCAGCCACTCTGGGTGGCTCAGAACAGAATATTAAAAACACCAAACATTAAAAACTTCCCTAAACTGAAGAGCTGCCTTCAGATGTCTTATAAAAGTCAGATGATTGTTTATTTCCTTGACATCTGGTGGGAGGGTGTTCCACAGGGCAGGCACCACTGCCTGGTGTTCAGAAATATGATGCCACTGGCAGTGGAGGCAGAACATGGCCATTGTGGCTAGTAGCCATGCAATTAAAGCACATCCAACACACATTTAAAGCATATGACTTTCCCCAAAGAATCCTGGGAACTGTGGTTTGTTAAGGATACTGGGAATTGCAACTCTGTGAGGAGGCAACTACAGTTCCTGGGTATTTTTGGGAGGAAGTAATGTCCTTTAAATGTATTGTGTACAACTGCCCACAGTCATTTTCATTCATTTCAATGGGTCTACTGAGCTGAGTATAACCCCTGGCCATTCTCATCAGGACATTGGAGGTAGAATATAGAATTCTACAGCTTCTGTGCTTAAATTTCTTGCTCTGTTAGCACAAGGATATACCCTTGCAGAATGGAGTGTTTCGCCCCTCATCTCCCACCATTCATTCAGCGGTTTCCCTCAATCCTCCAGAGCAGACTTGGGGAGGAAGATGTGAGATGCACATGGGAGGAGAAGAGGAAAGCTCTGTTGAAAAAGCATAAATCCTTGTACTGGTGAAATGAGGAATACACCCCCCCCCCCCCCGTTTATATGATCAGTTTTTATAATCATTCATCATCCTGCACAAATTCAAAAGTCATAGCTTTGGCCCATAAGCAGATGCTCTAAGAAGAGCAAAACAAATAAGAAAAAAGAGCTGTGAGTAGAAGGCAGTCGTGTTTTGAATGATTACCAAGAAGGGACAATGTTGGGAAGGCAAGGAGGTTGGTGGTGGGAGAGTCTTTAATGATTTCTTGAACCAAGAGAAGGAGCCAATTCCCACCATCTACCTTCACATAGGGCTTTTTCCCCGGGCGGGCAGGTTAAAAAGAAAATTTATTTGGAGTTTGTTGCACTCCAGGGTACACCACATGAAGGAACTGAGGACTTTGCGTAGAGGGCAAAAGGTGAGCTTGTTTGGTTGATTCCAAAAAGGAACACCAAGAGAACACATAATATGCCATTATGTCTCTGGTTTCCAACTTGAACTCAGCATAAATTATTCCCGGAATGTTTGTGTAGTCTCTTTTTATATCTCCTTGGCAAGGACTATTTTGATCGTATGAGTCTGTTAACATTTTTTATAACATGTTAGAAACTCTCTCTGTCTTCCTTGTAGATTTTGTTGTTGTTGTTGTTGTTGTATTTTTTTTCTTTTTTAGAAAAAAAGCCAAAATAAAACCACTTGTCAAAGCAATGAAGAAGGCTGCAGAGGAAATTCCTTTTTTTTCTGAAGGAACTGGTTCTGACTTGAAAAGGAAAAGGTGGGAGAATGAGATGATGGTGAAAGAACATGAGCTAGATTTCCACCAGTTTCGTATTTTGTTAAGCTACGCTTTCAGGGCAGCTACTTAAGGGACCACCAAAAGGGAGGGTCTCATTTGCATACAAATTACATATGGATATATATATGTACAGATGCAGATGGGAAACACTTTGACCAGCAGATGTATATTTCAGCTCAGGTGACATTCACACCATATATTTTATTTTATTTATATACTGCCCTTTTTTTATTTATAAACAGCCTCAAAACAATGAGGTTTGAATAAGCTCTGATTACTGTATTTGCTGTACTTACATGGAAATCAGTAAGTATAGCTTAATGCTATGCTATAGCTGCAGTATCACATCTTTTAAAGAACCCATCCATATTGACCAACCAATTGGTAACTCATAAGTATTCTCCACTTCAACAAAGAGAGTATTGTATTTATTCATGAATTTATAAAAATGTTTGCATGCCATAAATTCATTTTTAAAAATGAAGCCATTTTTAAAATGACTTTATACCCAATAAATTAAAAAAATGAATTTATACCCTCCGTCGTTCAGCGTGGAAACTGAGAGCACCGAGGGCCTTCTGGCAGTTCCCTCACTTGTGTGAAGTGAGGTTACAGGGAACCAGGCAGAGGCCTTCTCGGTAGTGGCACCCACCCTGTGAAACACCCTCCTGTCAGATGTCAAGGAGATAAACAACTATCTGACTTTTAGAAGGCATTTGAAGGCAGCTCCATATAGGGAAGTTTTTAATGTTTGATCTTTTATTGCGTTTTTAATATTTTGTCGAGAGATGCCCAGAGTGGCTGCGCCAACCCAATCAGCTGGGGGTGGCAGGTTGTTGTTGTGGTTGTTGTAACTTCTGCATATTTCAATGTATGGCTGTGTGCTGCTCTTGATTTTATTGTTTAATCTTTTTGTAAACTGCTTTGAGGGTTGTTGTTTTTAAAAACCATCAAGCGGTATATAGTTTTGATGAAACAAATAAAATACGTTTCTATAGATTTATGATCCCAAGGAGGACATATTTTGTCTATCACCCCATGATGTTGCAATATTTATTTTCATTGCAATAAGTTGCCATCTGCAACTAGGCACTCTTGTTATGCTAGCTGCCCCTTCCATGCCTTTGCTAGATGAGATAGCTTTAAACATTTCCACCAAATGCACCACATATCCCTTGCAAGCTGGTGTAGAACAGAGTCGGGGGAGCCAATATTGTGCCTTTGCCAGATATTGTTGAACTATAACTCCCATCAGCTCCAGCTAGAATGGCCAGTGGTCAGGGATGATGGAAACTGTAGTCTAGCAATATCTGGAGGTCACCGCATTGGCTATGCCTGCGCTAGAGTGTTGCATCTCAACTAGGGTGCCCCAGGTTCAAACCCCTACTCACTGGGGGCTAGGCCACCAGGCCACCATTCACTCTCAGCCTAACCTGCATGAAAGGTTGAGCCAGTGTGGTGTAGTGGTTAAGAGTGGTGGACTCGTAATCTGGTGAACCGGGTTCTTCTCTCAGCCTCACTCACCTCACAGAGTGTTTGTTGTGGGGGAGGAAGGGAAAGGAGAAAGTTAGCTGCTTTGAGACTCCTTCGGGTAGTGATAAAGCGGGATATCAAATCCAAACTCTTCTTGAGATGATAACATGGAGAGCAAACCTGTACACTAGCCTGAACTTCTTGAATGAAGGGTGGGGTAGAAAGTTAATAAACGATAGAAAGCCCTGGGGACATTTGGCTGAGGTACAGAGATAAAGAGAAGATCAACATTGATGTTCCCTCAGACCTTGGGTAGGCAAGGGGTTGTTGTTTTACCTGCTGAGGCCTGCATTCCCTCAGAGGGAAGCACATGACAGTGATGGTAGAGCACATGACCAGAGCTGAAATCCAGAGGAGCCAGAGACAAAGGCATTCTGGATTAACTAATCCAAACTAAGGATTTCACCACAGTTTTCACCACGGCTGCCTAAGATTAGAATTCCCAGGTCCACTCAGAAATTAGCCGCCCTAGGTTTGATAGGGTTTGATAGGTCCTAGGTCCTACGGCCTAGAACCCTCATACCTATGGGACCTCCTCTCCTGGTATGTCTCACGGAGGACCTTACAGTCTTCAAACAAAAACATCTTGGAGGTCCTGGGCCACAAGGAGGTTAGTCTGGCCTCAACCAGAGCCAGGGCTTTTTCGGCTGTGGCCTGATCTGGTGGAACGCTCTGTCACAAGAGACTAGGGCCCTGCGGGACTTGACATCTTTCCGCAGGGCCTGCAAGACAGAGCTGTTCCACCAGGCCTTTGGCCAAGGCACAGTCTGACCCCCTCCTTTGGTAATCCTCACAGAACTCTAGCCCAATGGTTGCCATTAATTTGATTTTGAACTGATTTTAAAATGAATTAATTTTAGAATGCTATGTTACTTTTATTGTTGTTAGCCACTCTGAGCTCGGCTTCAGCTGGGGAGGGTGGCATATAAGTAAAATTTTATTATTATTATTTTCCAAAAAACTAAATAAATTGGGAGGTGTAGTTAGTTGGGGTTTAGACCACACGCCCCACTCTGATAATGCAGAGTTATTCTTGACTATTTTTCTGCATCTTGATCAGTTGGTTGAAGCATGGTGCTGATAATGCCAAGGTTGCAGGTTCGATCCCCATAATGGATAGCTGCATATTCTTGCACTGGACTAGATGATCCTTAGGGTCCCTTCCAACTCTGTGATTCTACCTCTTTCTTTCTCCTCACCCTGCGCCCTGCTTTGTCTTCAGAAACCTCTGTCGTTTGCACAAGAGGGTGTCTCCAGTCGATTGTTTTTCTTTGGACAGGCTCTGGTCAGGAAGTGGCTTTCTTTACAATGGGAACCATGCGAAAGGTCTCTAAACAGCTTCGCTCCTCGGGTTTCTTTTTTGCGAGCACCGCCTGTCAAGAGGCAGGAAAAAGGCTTGAGAAATCAAATACTTCATGAGAACAGGACCATACAAGCACCGCATGCTTTGCATGAGTTGTGTTCAAATCCTTTGTGTCACGTCTAATCATAGCCTTTGTTGCTTTAAGCAACTTCTTGTGATTTATTTATTTATTTAAACAATGTTTTCCCTGTAGCCATTTGCAATACTTAAGGCAGTGTAGAACACCGAAACATCTCAGTCAGCGCCAAAGCCATTATCCCTGCAAAAGCAGCACTGAGGACAATGTTAGCAGCTAAAAGGGGTGTGTGTGCGCGTATGCTTAAAACTCACTGATTTAAAACAAACTCATTCATTTGTTCCCCATGAATTTCCTAACCACAAAAGTCTGGGTTGATGTTGTTGTGCCAGGGTGATAGAATGCTTTAAGCCACTTCAGGTACAAACTTACCTTTCTGGACATCAAAACATCAGAACAGCCTGCTAAATCAGGCAAGTGTCACATCCACAGGTTCCCAGTGACCAGTCAGAGGTCTATGGGAAACTTGCAAGTAGGACCTGGTTAGAGCAGCACTCTCCCCTCCTGTAGCTTGAATCCTTCCAGCAAAATAGTGACAGTCTGGAGGCTACCTCAGATGGCAAAGCGGAAATAGTGACATGCTTAATACAGTGGTACCTCGGGTTACAGACACTTCAGGTTACAGACGCTTCAGGTTACAGACTCCACTAACCCAGAAATAGGGTTAACCTCGGGTTAAGAACTTTGCTTCAGGATGAGAACAGAAATCGCGGTGCGGCGGCAGTGGGAGGCCCCATTAGCTAATGTGGTACCTCAGGTTAAGAACAGTTTCAGGTTAAGAACGGACCTCCAGAACGAATTAAGTTCTTAACCCAAGGTACCACTGTACTAGTAATTATGAACTGCCTTAAATTGGTGTAACCTGCTGCTTAGTTTTGCTTATTAGCTCTGTTTCTATCTTTTCATTCTACCTTATTTTGCATTTGAATTGAACTCTTTCTTATGTAAACTGCCTTGTACAGCAACCACCGCCACGGTATAAGTTAAGGAATTCAAATAGTAGTTTTTATTTCCATTGTTACAACTATTCTAGGAAAAGATTTTGGGATCACTTTTTATTTTATTTTTTATGAGAGTGCAACAGGACATTTCCACCATTAACATTCAATACTCTGAATTTTCAAACTTCTTAACTATATATATTCAGAAATGTTTTGAGTCCTACACAGTGCTACCCTGTGCATGGTTACTCAGAAGTAGACACCATTGAGTTCAATGGGACTAATTCCCAGGTGGATTTCAGACTGAGGGAGAGTCATTTGCTCCAAGTGCAGAAAAACAGCCAAATTCATATTTCCCATAAATGCAAGGGCTTGATTATGAATGCGAATAGACACAGACCTTCATACTTTTCCAAATAAGACTTCATACTTTTATATAATATTATATATTTTTAAAAACTTACATTGTTCGTTTTTTTAAAAAACATTCTCCCTGCACCTGAGACCTACATATGCACCCTCAGTTGAGAAACACAGACTTAAACCCTGCATTTAGTCACTTAACTGACATGTCTGTGGAAGAATAACAGGTTCTGCATTCTTAGAAATAACCTGTTCTTCATCTGCAATGGGAGTCCTCACCCTCTTATTTTGAACCTGACCTTATGTTCCATATAGCTATGTAAAGAATGTGGATAATGTGTTTTAGGATGTTGAACTTGTGGGTCCAAGTCCCATTTTTTGCCGTGAGCTCACTTGTTCAGATCTAAAGGTCCAGGGTTATTAGACCCAATGTCATAAACAATGTCCATAATAATTACTTGCAACATAACCTGCATTAGTAACTGAGTTCTTTGGTCATAAGAAGAGTTCTGCTGGAACAGGCCAAATGCCAATCTGCTTCAGCATCCTACTTATGACAGTGTCCAACCAGATGATCCTGGGAAGGCTACAAGTAGAACGAGGAGGCAATAGTCTTCTCCTGTTGCTACAGGCTGCCTATGATCCTGGAGATAGTATACAATTATTATGATAAGTAGCCCTTGATAGCCTTATCTTCCATGAAATCTTTAAATCTCCTATAAAGCAATGTAAGTTGGTGCCAGCACTGCGTCTGTCTTTTTAGATCAAAAGTGTCTAGATACTGGAAAGGATGGAGGTTCTAGACCTGACAATAGGCTTTTCTATCAAATGACAAACTCCAGAACCTTCTTTTTTATTGCTGCTCACTGATCTAACTACTATTCATTGATCAAGTTGCTAAGGTCTTCACCAAGTACTCCAGCTCCTTTATCTTGCCTCATTGTCTTCCAAGAAGAAGAAGAAGGAGGAGGAGGAGGAGTTTGGATTTGATATCCCGCCTTTCACTCCCTTTAAGGAGTCTCAAAGCGGCTAACATTCTCCTTTCCCTTCCTGCCCCACAACAAACACTCTGTGAGGTGAGTGGGGCTGAGAGACTTCAGAGAAGTGTGACTAGCCCAAGGTCACCCAGCAGCTGCATGTGGAGGAGCGGAGACGCGAACCCGGTTCCCCAGATTACGAGACTACCGCTCTTAACCACTACACCACACTGGCTCTCCAAGGTAAAATGGTGCTCTGCTTCCCCCTCCAATCCTTCAAGGAGTCCTTGCCAAAACAACCACTTGAAGGAGTAAGTCATCATCACAGAGATGCACAAGAGCACAGGAAAACTTCTAGGTCAATTTAGCCCACTGTCTCTTGTGATGTTATTATACCGTCTGCCAATTTGTGTTTGTCGGTCCACACCCTTTCACCATTCAAGCTCCACATCTGGCCTTCAAAATCACACTGGGGGAGGCGGACTATTGCTGTGCCTCAGTCTGGATGTTCTTTCATTGCTTGTGGTTTGTGATTCAAAGAAGGGTATGGCATATGGCATCCCAGAAAGAAGCCAGGAGTTCAGAAGCATGTCAAGGATATATGATGCTGGTCGGCAGAATGAAGCTTGCGTGAACGTACAATTCCACAGTGTCTCCTGTTTGACAGCTTGGCTTCACTCAGCTCAAAGGACCATGGCAGTTCTTTGGCACATGAAGTGGAAAACACTGATTGCATGTTAGAAGATTTAAAATGGTCAGAGTACAATGTTATCCAAAGTATTGTAAAGCAGCACACTTAATGGGATCAGGATGTTAGGATTTCTTGCGTAGAGATTGGTTGGAATACTAGGCTTTTGCCAAAGGTCTTGAGATCAGGGTTCACAACCCAATTCCATGTGAAACTGTTGCTGTCCTTTAGTTTCATCATGCCACTTTGAAGGATGACACACAGAGATGATAATTCACAACCCAAGGGAGCTTAGATAATGTGAGGAGGGAGAGAAAAGTTGACAAAGGATGCAAATGCACTCAATAGGTAGGAAGGTTTATTTTCAGTTGGGCTTGAAAACTATGGCCTTAAGGCTGGGATGGGGAACCCTTTTTAGCCTAAGGGCAACGTTCCCTTGAGGGCAACCGTCTGTGGGCCACCTGTTAATAATGGGTGGAACCCGATGCAGAAGTGGACAGACCCGTTGTATTGTAGGGTGCAAGTAAGCCAGAGAATTCAGCACACACTCCATTCAGGCAAGCAAGAGACATTATCACAGTTGAAAGGATCATTCTGGCCAGGCCAAAGAACTTGAAGAGGACTGGCATATGTGCCACATATCTTGGGCTGAACCCCCCCAAGCTGTCAGGTGTGAGGGAATCCAATCCCCTCACAGTAGGCTGCCAGCAATAGATAGCAATAGATAGACAAGGAAAGTCTTACCAAGGTCTTTTATTCAATATTCACAGAGAGAAGCTTAGAAATGCTGCCTCTTCAAGTAATGGTGTTGCCCCGAGTAACCTCCACGCCCCTTCTCTCCTCAATCGTCAACAACACCACTCACCTTATGGCCATTTGCCTCCAGGCCCTTTACTCTCCTACTTTCAATGCTCTCCAGGTTCTGGGAGAAGAGGGGTCTGGAATGCTTTCTAGTGATAACGTGTCAGCCAGCTGCTCCGGCTCTGCTTCCCCCTCCTCTTCTCCCATTATATCCCAGCTTCTCTCCTCGTCTGCCCCTGAGCTATGACCTCCCACAAACCACTGTTGTAAGTCTATACTGTCTTCCTCTTCTCTGGAAGGCTCATGCTGGGCAGGCGGTCTCCACCATTCCTCCTCTGTCCAGTCCTTGACACAAGCAACCCCACTGCCCTCAAGTTAAGTGGACAATGCTGCCTTGACCCTTGCATTGAAATAAGGTTCAGCTCTCACCCACCCACCCATTCCTATCTCCACATTAACTTAGGAAGCTGCCTTGCACCAAGTCAGACCACTGACCCATCAAGCTCTGTACTGTCTGATCTAGCCATCAGCAGGTCTCCAGGGAAGGAGTGTCTCTCAGTCCTACCTAAAGATGCCAGGGATTGAACCCAGAACCTTTTGCCAGCTAGGCAGATGCGCTACCACTGAGCTACAGCCCTTCCTCTAATTATTTCCACCTTTCCCCTAATTATACCCTCCTTTCCCCTAATTATTTCCCCCTTAACTTACTGATTGGGTCTGAACACTTTTTTTTTAGTTCTCTACGTTTCCATATCACTTTGTGGTTTTGTTCAATTTTTATAAGAAAATGCTCAGGAAAATTCAACTATTTTCTCCTAATATAGATGTTTATATACATTTTTTCCCCTGAAAAAAAACCACATTTCGCCAAAGGACCTTCCCCCAAAGAAAAGTCTCTGAGCTCAATACTGTGTATTGGGGGAACCCTAGATGATTTTTTGTAAGCCCCTAATTTAGTTCCCTGTGAAAATTATATCAATCAATCCAAAAGTCATAAATTAGAGCCAAATTATACCAACTTCAACAAACAGACATATGTTGACCAAGTCTGGTGCTTTGCATGGATTGGTTTCAGCAAACAGAGCCTTGCACCACTGCATTTGTGGAAGCTCAGGTCTATGCCTGTGAATCAAGGCAAAGTGTGTTCTTTTTCCCACCCTTTCCGGGAATTCCCTATTGCTTCCCTTACCATCGCAAGCATTCGGCATGTTTAGATTCCCATACAAAGGGGTGCAAGAGGAAATCCTACTCCTCCCTTCACCCTCCCCAAACATCCTGTATTGGCTGTAACCAAAACTCCTGAACCAATGCTACTATTATCGGGGGTGGGGGCACAGGAAGGAATTAAAGGGGAACCCAGACCATTACCTTTGGTGTGATGCCTTCCCTTATAACTACTATTTTTAGTAGGCTCTGGGATGGATCCAATTGCCATACTAAGGCTTCATAGGTCCTTCACTGAATTTTCATACCGGATCACATTTATATTATTCCAAACCGGAAGTAGTTGCTGGTATGATTGCTTACTGGAAGGGCTACAGAATTGAAATTAATCCAATTACTAGGCATTTCAGAAGTCCCCTCTGTTTATGCACTCATTTAGCAGTCACATCTTGCCTCTTCCACTCTCCAGGTATCAATATTGTTGTGAGACATAACTGCATCCCTCAAAAATGCAACCTGCCTAATCTCGTATATGTTTACTTGAATGTATTTTTAATCAAGTTCAATGGAAGTTAATTCCCGGGATGGTGGCAGCAATGGGCATTCTGGGGCATCCGTCAGGGCACATGAACATCCGCAGGGCCCTTTGCCTACACAGGCCCAGCCCCTTCCCTACACCCTGTGGATAAATGGCTTTGGAAGCCACCAGCCATTTTTAAATTCCCAGAATGCCTCAGTATGTATCTTCAGGGCATTGTGGGAAACTGAAATAGCAACCCCCGTGGCAATGATTTCCATGGTGCAAGGCTACATTGGGCATCATGAGGTATTTAAAATGGCAGCTTGATGACCACATAGATTTGGGTTTTTTAAAAACGCTTTTAAAAACTTTTTTGAAAATACAAATTAAAAGTAAACAAAACAGCTGCGAAGGGTGATTAACATAACAGGCTGAGGACAGCTCAACAACTATACATACTGATAATCTTGTTGCCTTCTGAGAGCCCACATCATTGAGACCCCTTCAAACCTAGAATCAACCTTCCCAGTTCCAAGTGTGTACAGGACTGCAGGATCATGCACAATAAAATTCAACAGAAAGCAAAAAGTCAGCAATGGTAAATACTCAGAAAAGAAACAAACTGAAGCAAAAACCTTTCTTGAACAACAAAACTTTATTGATTGCAGAAATCTGCTGGCTGTTGTCCTTTCCTTGCACTGGATAGTGGTAGTCTTCTGCGTGGGTCACAGCATAATGCTTTTGAATCCCTTATGCAATCCACATAGGATATATGTAATTTACTTGTGTTCCTTGCAAAGTGCCATACACTGTGTTCTTCATGTTGACATTGAACCAGCCTTCCCAATGTCCTTGGCCGCTTTGCATACTTCTCAGAGCCAAACCAGGGGCATTCTTGGCTTCAGCTAAATTTATCTTAGGCCATTCTAGCACAACCTAGTTTGCAGTTCCCTCTAGCACTGAGTTTTCTTTGTGAAGTGGGAGAAAAACAGGATAAAACAGGATATCTGCATGTGTGTGTGTGTGTGTGTGTAGGATTATATGCCTGCAATACATGTGTCATTTCTTTAAGCAGGTGATCCAGAAAGCCTTTGCCTAGGAAGAATATGATACTAAAACAAAAAAGAAACTCACAAAACACAACTCCACAAATATTTGAATGGATATTCTTACCGACCTGCAAATTTAAATGTATCCCTATTGTGTTTCATGACTTCCCTGATTTTGTATGTGAGCTGGAACTGGTTTGTGACCGAAATAATAAATTCATTCATTCATTCAACCGGCGTTAATAATATGTGGATCAGCTGTACAGGACTGCTACAGATCTAGGTGCTTCGTTTCAGAGATCTGCAGTCGCACCAAATGAAGGGAAGCATCCAGGTTATCATCCACCCACTCTGTTTCCTTTGAGCTTTAAGCCAAGACCATTTCTATTCCTTGCAATTCTATTTCTGGTCAGCACAATACAAACCACAACTCACCTTTGCCCACTTTCTATGGCATAAGAATCCTGTGTGTTGCAACAAACTATGTCCTGCACACATCAAGTAGTAACTTCACCTTTCGAAGGCTAGACCTCTCTGACAAATGAAGCTGAGCTCTTGAAGGATTCAGAACAGATAAAAGGAAGTACAGTGGTACCTCGGGTGCAGTACTTACCGGTAATTCTTTCCGGAGGTCCGTTCTTAACCTGAAACTCTTCTTAACCTGAAGCACCACTTTAGCTAATGGGGCCTCCTGCTGCCGCCGTGCTGCCGGAGCACGATTTCTGTTCTCATCCTGAAGCAAAGTTCTTAACCCGAGGTGATATTTCTGGTTAGCGGAGTCTGTAACCTGAAGCGTATGTAACCTGAAGTGTATGTAACCCGAGGTACCACTGTAGTTCTCCATGCATCACATAATCAAACTATGGAACTTGCTCCTGCGAGAGAAGGTGTCGGCCACCAACTTCGATGGCTATAAAAGAGGACTGGACAAATCCATGGATGAGAAGGCCATCAATGGCTACAAGCCATCCTGGCTATATTCTGCATCCACAGTCAGAGGCTGTAATGCTTTTGAATGATGGCTGCTGGAAACCACAGAAAGCGCGAGTGTTCTTGTGCTTGAGTCCAGTTCGTGGGTTTGCCACAGGCATCTGGTTCCATCATAGGACTTATTTTTATAAGATACTCTTTTCGGCTAAAAGATCAGTTATAAATGTTGTTGGAAATATATAATTAAATGCATTTGTGACACGGGGGAAAAGGGGCAAGCTGTTTCTGCTGAATGCATGAGGTCTTTCTCAGAGCAAGGATAAACATCGCTCGCTGTGTTCAACCAACGTTTGGATCTCTCATCACTGAATTTATTTATTTTTTAAATGCAAGCTTTCCCTATCTTCATAATGGGTGCTACCATCCCCATGAAATCTAACAGAGAGTGGTTGACTAACAAGTTTCTCAGACTTCTCTTTTTCCTCTGGAGAGATGCTTTCGTGCCATATGTGGATAGTCAAACCCAGCAAAACACTGGAAAGTCGTCCACAACCACACATAGTTCAGACGGCATAAATCAAACGTGGCTCAGAGGCTCAGATTCCTCGGCACATTTATCCCCTGATCTTTCCAGAGCATTGAGGGACTTTTATTTGCCTAACATCAGTTTAGCAATGAAGCCAAGAGCTTCAGCTAAGCAGGGCCGGATTTAGGTTTGATGAGGCCCTAAGCTACTGAAGGTAATGGGGCCCTTTGTATGTCCAGCTGTCCTTTGTCAACAACAAATTGTCGCTGTTTTTTTGTGTTGAATATATGCTATATGGTAATTTATGGACTTAATAGGTATCTAAAGCCATTTGCACATGTTGTCTATGCAGAATGTAGGCACCCTATATATAGAAATGAGCAAACCAGTGATATTTGAGGGCGCAGGCTAGCAGGCGGGGTCCATTACTTACATCATAGGAGCCTACACAACACATAACACTGTTGCTGTATGTAGGTTTTATTTTATTTGTTTTTTTATCTTATATTTTGGAAATATACATCCAGGTTTTTTTCCTTTAATTTTTTGGGGGATCCCCAAGAGAGTGGGGCCCAAAGCTATAGCTTGTTTAGCTTATATGTAAATCCGGCACTGGAGCTAATATATCTGTTTGGGGAAGGGCCCAGAAGTCGGATACATCCTTTGCATTCCAACAGTTCCAGGTTCATTCCCTAGCATCTGGGGAAGATGCCTAGCTGTCACCATGGAGAGCCTCTTGTCAGTCAGTGTAGACCAGGGGTAGGCAACCTAAGGCCTGTGGGCCGGATGCGGCCCAATCGCCTTCTCAATCCAGCCCACGGATGGTCCGGGAATCAGCGTGTTTTTACATGAGTAGAATGTGTCCTTTTATTTAAAATGCATCTCTGGATTATTTGTGGGACATAGGAATTTGTTCATTCCCCTCCCCCCCAAAAAAAATAGTCTGGTCCACTAGATGGTCTGAGGGACGGTGGACTGGCCCATGGCTGAAAAAGGTTGCTGACCCCTGGTGTAGACAGTACTGAGCTCAATGAACCAATAGTTTGACATGGGCTGGATCTACACAGACCTGTTTAACATCATCAATCATCATCATTATTAAATTTATATACCGCCCTATACCTGGAGATCTCAGGGCGGTTCACAGAAAACATCAACATAAAAACCACAATATATATAATAAAATTAAAAACAACAACTCAATACAACATGCCCCCCCCCAAGGAGCCACGTTTTAAAAAGGGCATAGGATGTCAATCAGCTCAGCCAAAGGCCTGGTTAAAAAGGAACGTTTTTGCCTGGCACCAGGCAAACTTTCCTGGGGAGAGCATTCCACAGACAGGGAGCCAAGGAGATAAGTAATCATACAACCTTTAGAAGACATGTGAAGGCAGCCCTGTCTAGGGAAGTTTTAAATATTTAATGCTTTATTATGTTTTTATATATGTTGGAAGCCACCCAGAGTGACTGGGGCAATAAATAATAAAATTGTTGTTGTTGTTGTGGAATAGCACATCCCTATTTTCATTGAAGCGGGTGGTGCTGTGGGTAAAACCTCAGCGCCTAGGGCTTGCCGATCGCATGGTCGGCGGTTCGAATCCCCGCGGCAGGGTGAGTTCCCGTCTTTCGGTCCCAGCTCCTGCCCACCTAGCAGTTCGAAAGCACCCCTAAGTGCAAGTAGATAAATAGGTACCGCTTTATAGTGGGAAGGTAAACGGTGTTTCCGTGTGCTGTGCTGGTGCTGGCTCGCCAGAGCAGCTTCGTCACGCTGGCCACGTGACCCGGAAGTGTCTCCGGATAGCGCTGGCCCCCGGCCTCTTAAGTGAGATGGGCGCACAACCCTAGAGTCGGACACGACTGGCCCGTACGGGCAGGGGTACCTTTACCTTTACCTTTATTTTCATTAGAGAAATATTGGAGGGTGTGTTATAACCATACTAAGAAAGATGGCACACAAACATTTATTATTCTGATGAATTTTCATGAGGATTTCAAAAAATCAAAATTGCAAAAACTGATGTGGAGAATTGAATATTCAAAAAATGAGAAACTCAGAGAAACAGAAACTGATAGACTTGCCCATCCATGGCTTTCCTTTTCTCCTTAACTTCTCCCACTTGTTCCACACTGCCTTTTTTTATATTGTGAGTTTCTTGGGAGGAAGGACACAGGTCTGTATTCCCTCTGCATCTCTTTAGGATGCTAGGAATACAGACCGTATGAAGAATAACAGGAGCAACAAACTGAAAAGATTTGACACTTTCCTAGGAATAAACCCCATTGAACTTAACAGGCTTTACGTCTGAGTAGGCACACACAGGATTGCACTGTTGAGCCAACTTTTCAAATTTATGGTGACTTCCCCGTCTACTTGCACAAATGAAATCAAATCATAACCTCCTGTTGGTTCCAGCGTGGAATTTTGTTTAAAAATCCCACAGCAGTTTTCATCTGGAGTATTTTTTTGCAGCTCTGAATCGCTGAAAACACAGCTCTCTTTATTAGCCTAGGTTAGTAGCTTTCCAATTCATGAATGCCCAGCAGACACAGAAAAAAAGAAGAAGTGAGGTTAGAGGTGATATTTTAACCAGATGGTCTTATTCAGATTGTGAGAAAACAAGTATAAAACAGGGCTTATAATAATAAAACTAACCATGCCGTCCTTTGTTTTTCCAGGCTGACAAGCTTTTGCAATCAACACATTACTTAAAGGTTCAATCCTAGATCTAATGTTTCTATATTTCAAAGGAGTTTTGTTGGTGCTTAAACTCTGTCAGCCAATAGCCTAGCCTATATCCTACTTTACAGAGATTACATTTCAATGCCAAAATTACCCCTTTCCTTGAAAATTCTTGACCGAGGAATGTGGATTAATTGCTGGCATATATTATACACAGAGAAGTACACAGTCTTAAACCAGGTGGGTGTGGGAGCAGAACTGCTTTGTAGGCAGAAATGAAGACTTTAAGCCGGTGTTTCCCAAACTCATGATACCTGGAATGTTTCTTTTTTTAAAAAAAAGGGGGGGATTAAAATTAAAGACATAGTTCATGCTCTACCGCAAAGGAAGAGATATATATGCATCTTTTTCAATTAATTCCCAGAAAAGTTGGGCACCCGCCCAACTACTGTAGGATAGCCTGGCTTATATTGCATTGCAGCATCCCACAAGCCGTTTTATTCTGTCAGTCAGGGCTCAGGGGTGTAAATATGTTTTCTGAGAAATGGTGATGCTTAGGGATGAAGTGGAGTTCTGGTTCCACTTGCAGGGCCAGCTCTGGGATAATTGGCATCCTGGGTGAGGAGTGCCTTAAACATACATGCATGTGCAAGTGCACAAACACAGAGAGAGGGGGGCATTCTGCGGTATTGACAAGTGTGGCCTGCAAAACCCAACAGTGCAACAGACCTGACTGCTCCCAGACTTTTCTAGTAAACAGAGCCGGCCCAAGACATTTTGTCACCTGATGTGAAACACCCCATTGCCACCCCAGTGACTGGGTGGGGGGCAAACTCTGTAAGGGCTTCTCCTCAAGAAGCATTTGTGGAGTCTTCCCTGCTAGATGGGAGGAACAGATCCTTTTTCAGGTCCCCCTCCTGCCAAGTGGCGGAGCTTTGCACCAGTTTCCTGAATGGGGAAGCTGATGATGATGATGATGATAGGCGCACCCAAATATACCTCCTTGAGATATTTGTGATCCAGCAAAGGATAGTAATATTATGTTGTCCTTCCTGGATGGATTGAAGTTCTTCTCTATGCTGAATCTGAAGTCCTTAGAATGCAATGCCATCTCCAAGATTGGACTACTCCCCTCCCTTCATATCCGAAAGACTCCAATCCATCAACAGGTTAGCTTTTCATTACTTTCTCCTCCACCAGATTGGAGCAAATTGCAAAAGCCACGGCAAGTTTCCATAATCCAATCAGTAGGTTGGGCAGAGAGGAGCAAAGTGAGTTCTTCCCTTAGTCATGGTTCTGGGATTAGGAATGCAAGAAGAGACTTGCTGGATCAGACCAAGTGTCTCTCTAGCCCAGTATCCTGTTCTCACCACAGTCAACTAGATCTGCATGGGAAGCCCCAAAGTAGGACATGAGGACAGCACCGTTCCCTACTTGTGTTCCCCAGCAACTATTATTCAGAGGCCTACTGCGCTTGATCATTGAGGTAATGAATAGCTCAGCTGGTTAGAGCATGGTGTGGATAACACCAAGGTTGTAGGTTCGATCCCCCAAAAGGACAGCTGCATATTCATTCCTGCATTGCAGGGGGTTGGACTAGGTGAGCCTCCGGGTCCCTTCCAACGCTACAGTTATATGATTGTATGAATACCTGTCATGACTGGCAGCCATTGAGAGCCCTGTCTTCTATGAATTAGACTAATCCTTTAAATCCATGCAAGTTGGTAGTCATCACTACCTCCTTTGGAAGTGAATTTCATAGTTTAGCCATACACTATGTGAAGAAGCAAGGGACGCTGGTGCCACTGTCGGTTAAACCACTGAACCTAGGGCTTGCTGATAGGAAGGCCGCGGTTTGAATCTCCGCAACGGGGTGAGCTCCCGTTGCTCGGTCTCAGCTCCTGCGCACCTAGCAGTTTGAAAGCACACTGTGCAAGTAGATAAATAGGTACCACTCCAGAGGGAAGGTAAACGGCATTTCCATGCACTGCTCTGGTTCGCCAGAAGCGACTTAGTCATGCTGGCCACATGATCCAGAAGCTGTACAACAGCTCCCTCGGCCAGTAAAGTGAGATGAGCGCCGCAACCCCAGAGTTGTCCGTGACAGGACCTAACGGTCAGGGGTCCCTTTACCCTTACCTTTATGTGAAGAGGCACTTTCTATTTTCTGTCCTGAGTTCTGGTCCACTTTCTTCTCAGCATGCATAATGTTATACACCTTTATCATGTCCCCCTTGTCTCACCTTTCCCCCCCTGAATTAAACAGCACCAAATATTGTACCTTTCCTCATTTTGGTTGCCCTTTTCTGAACTGTTCTGATCTCTACAATATCATTGTCAGGAGAAGGTACCAGTACTGACCATGGCATTCCTGCTCAGGTCCTCTCAGGTGTAGAATCAAGGAGTCCCAAGGTATCTCAAAGTTTATCAAGTCCAACCCTCTGGCGATGCAGAAAATCCACAGCACAGAAGCCAATGTAGTTGGTGCCATCTTTGAATTTTTGAATTTCAAATGATCTTTACTCCTGGCCTCAGGATGCCAGCACTTGCACATATACCAGCATTGATAGGAGGGGGGGGGGATCAATGCTGCAACAAACTTTTCCAGTCTGGTGGGGGAGGCACGGTGCAAGAGATGCATCTGACATGTTGGTTTAATTTTTCAAGACACACTTCAGCCCCTTTCACAACACACTGATGTGCGCCCAGCACATGGATGGGTAAACACGGCTTTTAAGTTTCCCATTACATGAATAAGAAAATTAACACTGAAATAACAGTGGTGAATAAGTTGAATATTCACTCTAGCCCCCTTTCAAGGTTGGGGGGACAGGGGGAACGAATTTCCTTTAACTCAGAAATTCCTTGCTTTGGCACGTTTTCTGTCCCAGGATTCATGTTATTTAAAGAAACTCTCCTTCGATCATTCTGTATTTTCCACATCTGACTAGGTGGCAAATAGACTTGCCACCTGGCTGTTCCTTTTTTTTTTTTTTTTTAATGGACTTGGACGTTTCTTTCTACTCCAAAGCCAAGAAAAATG
The DNA here is from genome assembly GCF_965153285.1 of Podarcis tiliguerta. Classification (NCBI taxonomy): domain Eukaryota; kingdom Metazoa; phylum Chordata; class Lepidosauria; order Squamata; family Lacertidae; genus Podarcis; species Podarcis tiliguerta. The sequence continues at coordinate 22,298,311 of NC_139536.1, forward strand.
AAGATGCCGCCAGAGGTGTGTGTGTGAGTGTTTTTAAAAAGGCCTTCAACAAACAGAAATAGATGCTGCATAGGACTCAAATTTAAAGGCACTCCCTGGATTCCACACCCCCTCAGAATTATCTTCTCAATCTTTGCCAGAATTAAAATTTCCATAGGAAGCACCGTGAATTATGGCTTCCATTAAGCTTTGCTGCTTCTTCCTGTTTAGCATCCAGCGATTCCCTGCTGGAACTGCTTCCCATCATTTTTGCAATCTATCATCTCCAGTACTTAAATCTTCTCTTCAGCTTGTCCACTTTTGTTTGCATTTCGTTCTTTCTATTTTTTTAAAAAGTACATTCTGCAAACCAATTACTATAAAGTAGTCCCATTGATATTATAGTCAAACGATTTTCAAGTATGCAATCGGGGCTAATCTATCAGGCCATGGCGGAGCTTTGAGCTCAAGGAAGAAAACAGATGGGAACCTACTAGAGAAGGCGTGGGTAGTCTGCAGTCCTCTGGATGTTGTTGTACTCCAACTCCCATCAGCCTCAGCCAGAATGGCCAGTGGCCAGGGATCATGGGAGTTGGTAGTCCTGCAAAACCTGGAGGACCATAGATGAAAAACTAGAGGGATGGATAAGGACATAGTTCTACTGTTGATCCTATGTTTTGTGTGGATAAGGTTCCAGATTCAATCCTTCCAGCTGAAACTTAAGTAGCAAAGCCACAAAAGACTCTTGCTTGAGATTGTTCACATTCCACCCCAGAATGCAGGTGATTCTTACTTTAATCTCATAGGCATACTTTTGATTTGACATTATTCAAGCAAGCAATTCTGTGATGGCCTGGGATTCGGACTCAGAGGCTGAACCTGAGGAATTCCAGCCTGCACAGGAGTCCCCACCTCCAGAACCAGCTGAGCCAGGGCTGGAGCTTGATCCTGAAGGGTCCTCACCTGTGCTGGATCCTCAGGTGCAGGCACCAGCTGAGTCTGCTCTGGCTCCTGAGGTGATGGAGGACCCATTGCCTGCAGGTGCTCCACTCTCAGCCCCGTCAAGGGAAGCTGAGGTTGCCTCTGGGTCCAGTAACCCTCCAGCCTCTCCTGAGCTGCAGAGGCTCAGGGCAGAAAGGCGGAGGGAACTAAGTTCCCGCAGGAGGAGTGCTCGCCTCCAGGCCAGGAGAGGTGAGTCACCTGTGGACCGGGGCCGCCCTATGCCTCGGGGCAGATAAAAGCCAGCCAGCCCCAGTCCCAGGTTGCGGGAGCAACATTGTTGGTAGCCTGTTCATGTCTGCACCCTGTCCTGCTCTCCTGCCAGAGTTCCTGACCTCACCCGACTCCCTGCCTTGGACCCCGCTTCAGCTTTGACGGACAGCCTTCATACCACACCCTTGACCTCAACTGGACTCGGACCTTGCCGCATGGTTAACCCTCAGGACCAGCACAAATTCCCATTTTATTTATGAGGCATGCCTGTCCCAGATTCTCAATGGCCTCCCCTCTCCTTCTGATCCAATCCTGCATCTGTTGGTGATATTCCAAAGTTAAGGTAAAGGTAAAGGGACCCCTGACCATTAGGTCCAGTCGTGACCGACTCTGGGGTTGCAGCGCTCATCTCGCTTTATTGGCCAAGGGAGCCAGCATACAGCTTCTGGGTCATGTGGCGAGCATGACTAAGCCGCTTCTGGCGAACCAGAGCAGTGCACAGAAACACCGTTTATCTTCCCGCCAGAGCGGTACCTATTTATCTACTTGCACTTTGATGTGCTTTCAAACTGCTAGGTTGGCAGGAGCAGGGACTGAGCAACGGGAGGTCACCCCGTCGCAGGGATTCAAACTGCTAACCTTCTGATCAGCAAGCCATAAGCTCTGTGGTTTAACCCACAGCGCTACCCGCATCCCTTTATCCCACAGTTACTAGACCTTTAACCCCCATTTGTGGTTGCTGGATTGCAGCTCAGTGGTAGAAGTTCCCAAGTTCATTTCCCAGCATCTCCAGGTAGGGCTGAGGGAAAACCTTTTCTGAAATCCTGAAAAGCGACTGCTAGTCACTGTAGACAAGACTGAGCTAGACGTTCCTATGCTCCTACAGACAAATGACATTTTGATTCATCATTGCTGACTAGGAAGCTGTGCCAGGAGCAGATTATGCATGCAGCAACAATCTTGAAAAACCATTGTATAAAGTCTTCATGAACAATTAGAAGGCAATTAGAAAGAACAGAAAACCACACGTAGCCAATCTGCAGATGAGCTACAGCCTAGAACAGAGCTAATCCATGCAAGCTTTTAGTGAAAAGCCGTATCTTCAGTCAGGAGCCCTGAAAAGTAGAGGTAGCGGGACAAGTTTATGTGGGAGAACATAACTGAGCATGATTTGCTAGTTAGTATATGAAGGGGTTAAGAAACACAGAGTTCTAAATGCTAGAGTAGGCTCAGTTAGGTCATACACCCTCACCTCTGTGAGGGAGGAAGTGGTGTGTTTCTTCACTTCTCTTCCTTTCCTTATTCTCTTCTTCATTATGTAAGCCATGGAGGAGGATGTGCCTCACAATAACTCCCAGCTATTTTCCTGTATTTCCACCCAAGAAAACAATACCTGTGTTGTTTGTACCTCATGGTTAAACCATGTTATTGATCAATGGGCTGACCTTTTTAGGAATTACAAGCATCTCAGCAGGTATCACAGTTTTGGACTTTGTAGCTGAAGGGTTTTTTCATGACAATGTTGGGGTAGCCCAACTGGAACTCTTCCAATGATAACATTGTGTGCTTCGAATAGAGATTTCAGTCCTTTTGCTTGCAAAAGTATACATTGTCTTTTTATAGCTCCTCTGTTTCCCTTCCCTGCTCTTCTGACTTCTGTTTCCTCCTCAGTTAGCCACCAGAGGTAATCAGAGAACTGAAACATCTGCATGTCAAAACAAATAGACGCATTCTGCAATTGCTGCTTTATTTTCAATTGTTAATGGTATCAGATGCGTTCAGTCCCTGTGCATGATTTCCCAGTCAATGTGTTATATACAGACCTTTCCTTTTGCAGACTTAGTGTCAACATGGTTTGAACACATCCCATTTCTCTTATTCCGCTTTGCTTTTATCTGTGGTAAGATTTAAGCTACCATCTAAGATGTGGCCACAGAACTACACCTGAAGGTTTCAATTAGGGCACATGCTATTTTGAGACTGCTGAGAGACCGCAGTGCTTCTCCCCACAAGTCTCTTGGCTTTGTATACCTGATGGAATTGTCCAGCATCTTTGCAATCATTCTGTTTGACCACAATCTCTAATTGGATGCACCAGAGTTTCCAAGTGGTGAGCAGGAATTAAGCTCATGTTTGCAATTAGCTCCACTCAATCAGATGTCTTGTTTCTCTCCTTGTTTTCCGTCCTTGGGGACAATTGTTTCCACCAAATATTTTTTTACGCTTTCAAAGGCAATCGTTTTTGTATTTCATCCAAAGGGTAGGACTGTTAGACCACCTGCCCGAACAAATAAAAACAAGAATAGTGTCCACCTATAGTATAACCTGCCATTCTGGACACCTGGCCAGGGGACGGGGGATGGGACCTTAAATAAAAAATGTAGAAGGATGGCTAGATCAAAAAGGGAAAGGAAGTTAAGAAGAGTCTTGCTGGATCAGAACAAAGGCCTATCAAGTCCAGTGTTCTGTTTTCATAGCAGCCAACCAGTTGCCTATGGGAAGCTCAGAAACAGGACATGAGCTCAGTGCAACAGTATGCTCCTCTTAGGGTGTGTCATTGGCTGGCTGGATGTAGAGGAGCGGTGGGAGACCCCAGTCAGGGAACCCCCAGGGGAAGAAGGCTCAGAACCAGGGGATTGGTGGTGGGACAATGATGAGTGGTTGGAAGGTGAAGGAGCAGATTGGGAGGAGGAGGTGTCAGAAGCAGAACAGGTGACAGGGTTTAGTGAACAGGAAGAGGCTGTGCCAGAGCACAGTTCAGACTCCGAGGCAGAAGCAGAAGCCAGGGAGTTTCCCCCTCATGCTGTGACCAGCTCCCGTCCCATCTGGTCTCCTGGACCTACAACACACCGAGAAATGAAATGAGCAGAGCAAAGGAGGGTTTGTGTGCAGACACAGCCTGAGACTGTGTGGGAAAGACCTGGGTGGGGGAGTGCTAGAGGGCACTGGGAAGGCAGGGACCTTCAGTCCTTGCAAGATGTCCTGGAAAGAGTTGCTGAGACCACTAGGCCGGTGCTATGGTTTGTTTCCATAAATAGAGAATTCACTCCACTGGCCTCGGTTGATTTATTGTTTCACTGCTGACCTTTGCCTGACTCCAGCCCTGACCTGGGACTCTGGTCAGTTAAAACATTAGAAATGTCTTGTAAAAACATGACACCGGAGGGCGCTGTAGAGCAGTGATCCGTTGTCAATGTAAAATTGTATTGAGGGTTTGTTTGTTTTTACAGTGTTTTCCAGATCAGTGTAGAACCAGCCATGGTCCTATTACAGGAGAACACCAGGCCCAAGAGCCAAGGTCTCTGTGGTATCTGACCTTCAACTCTTCCACCCCACCCCACATATGTCCCACCAGTCCTGCTCCGAGCCTTCCTTGAGGGCTTTTGCTTCTTTGGAATAATAATAATAATAATAATAATAATAATAATAATAATAATAATAATAAATTTATTTATATCCCGCCCTCCCCAGCCAAAGCCGGGCTCAGAGCGGCTAACAACAGTAAAATGATAAAACATTCTAAAATCATTTCATTATAAAATTAATTCAAAACAGATTAATGGCAACCATTGGGCTAGAGTTCTGTGAGGATTGCCAAAGGAGGGAGTCAGACTGTGCCTTGGCCAAAGGCCTGGTGGAACAGGTCCGTCTTGCAGGCCCTGCGGAAAGATGTCAAGTCCCGCAGGGCCCTAGTCTCTTGTGACAGAGCGTTCCACCAGATCGGAGCCACAGCCGAGAAAGCCCTGGCTCTGGTTGAGGCCAGCCTAACCTCTCTGTGGCCAGGGACCTCCAAGATGTTTTTGTTTGAAGACCGTAAGGTCCTCTGTGGGACATACCAGGAGAGGTGGTCCCGTAGGTACGAGGGTCCTAGGCCGTATAGGGCTTTAAAGGTTAAAACCAGCACCTTAAACCTGATTCTGTACTCCACCGGGAGCCAGTGCAGCTGGTATAGCACCAGGTGAATGTGATCTCGCAGCGAGGACCCCGTAAGGAGTCTCGCCGCGGTATTCTGCACCCGCTGGAGTTTCTGGGTCACTCTCAAGGGCAGTTCCACGTAGAGCGAGTTACAATAATCCAGTCTGGAGGTGACCGTCACGTGGATCACAGTGGCTAGTGATGATGACTCTTGCTTCTGAGCAGGGAGGGCAGAGGGTGCGTGTGTATAAACCTCTGACTTTAGCATGGCTGGAATGCACCCAACTGTGCAAAGGTAAGAGACACATTCATTTTCCCACCCACTTTTGCCTCGGCTCCTGCCCAATGTTTGTTCCCCGTGAGGTAATGCAGCCCTCAGGCTGAAGAAGGTTCCACAGCCCTGTTCTACCACCTAAAAAGAGAAAATGATTGTTTTATTATAAGCCGCTTTGGGTGTTCTTTTCTTGTGTACACAGAGAATTACCATCTAGTTCTGCAGCTATGGGAGAACACTAAACCAATTTGGCTCTCTAATTCATTCTTCTTCTTCTTTTGCCAGTGCTAGTTAAGGGTGCCATGGATGAGGGCAGGAGAGGGAAGCTTATCCTCCAAAATCTAATGTATAAAGAAAGGTTCTCTGACTTGAATCAACTCTGAAACAATGCCAGTTCTATTCAATGCTAACAACTAATTATAAGTCTGGCTTTACCGTTTTGCAGGTTTGAACATTTTAGCCATAAATCTCGACTTTGACACATGGGTTTCAAAGCCAACATAACCACCTTGAATCCCATAATTACTGCCAGGTCTAGGTTTTGTTCCTCTGCTCCTCTCCCACTGCATTCATCTTGACAAATAATAAGACTCACAATGGGGTTTCTGCCCGTTTTAACCTGTGGAAAATTAATACATTTCAATCTATAAATAAAATAAATCAGTGACTGAAGTTTTCAACTAAACTGATTGCTACAATGAAATCTATGGGACATCAACAAGCAGGCTTCAAGGTTACTTTCCTATTTACAGTTTCCAGTGTCCTTTGTAGCCATGCTAATTCCAGGATTTGACAACTCTCTGCAGTCTGTTTCCCCCAAAACATATCTGAAGCAATTTAAATGTGTCTCCTGCACATTAAGATGTCAGCAAATTTTGCTTAGGGCATTTTGGTTTGGAAACGTGTTCCCTAAACCACAGTGGGGCAAGATAAATACAGGCTGACAGATACGCCTTGAAATCTCCGGCAAGTTTTTATGTAAACAATGATCTGACTGAAGTTTTATTCTTAAACAAGGATTTATCATTATTATCAAATTTCACTGCTAGTGTTCAGGGCATTGAGCACAAATTCATGGAGGATAAGGCTGTCAGTGCCTTCCAGCCATGATGGCTATGTTATTATTCCACTTTGGAGACAGTATGCCTCTGAATACCAGTTGCTGGGAATCACAATTGGTGTTGTCCTTAAGTCCTGTTTGTGGGCTTCCCATAGGCAGCTGGCTGTGAGAACAGGAAGCTCGACTTGATAGGCCTTTCAGCCTGATTTCAGCCTGTGTGAACTGCATTGGCATCTGTCAGTCTTGAGAGACAATGGAGTGCACCTCCAGGTGTGAGGTAATAACTGCTGTGTTGTCAGCACCAAAGTGACCTCTCTGGGGCGCAAGCCTGGACAGTATGTATGGTGCCCAGACGGCAAGACCCCCTGTCAGCCTCACTGAGAGCCAGTGTGGTGTAGTGGTTAAGAGCGGTAGACTCGTAATCTGGTGAACCGGGTTCGCGTCTCCGCTCCTCCAGATGCAGCTGCTGGGTGACCTTGGGCTAGTCTCACTTCTCTGAAGTCTCTCAGCCCCACTCACCTCAAAAAGTGTTTGTTGTGGTGGAGAAAGGGAAAGGAGAATGTTAGCTGCTTTGAGACTCCTTCAGGTAGCGATAAAGCAGGATATCAAATCCAAACTCTTCTTCACTGATGTGGTCCAAAAGAAAGCACAGCAATATGTTTGACAGAAGTTTGACTGCAGGAATTTACTGGCAGGAGGTGTACAAGGCGTCATCCAACTATCGTATTCCAGATTCCATTCCAGATTTGTGTAGGATTTACACCTTGGCCTTTTTTTCTCTCCTGCAAGTCAACAGCGGATCAGAGTCTTCCTTCTCCTAAATGGGCTACCTTCCCAGGTTCCTCTACAGTATGTGCAGTAACCACCTACTTCACCATTGGACACACTATTGGTCTTGTCCATTCAATCGGCTGGAGCCTGTCTTCACATGCTGGGGAAGTACCTAATTTACTGAGGGTTTGAAACCCTTCAGCTGCCTTCACCTGGTTTAGCTGGCCAGTTGAAGCCATTTCCCAGGGTGTGGTCTCTGTCAAATGCTGACACACAAAAACTGCATATTAAAAGGATAAATGACACTATAATGCCAGCACTCAGGTGCAGATGAACTGAACTTAAATTTGGGGAAATGAGTAACAGAGCAAAACTGCAATTGACAGATTTCTCCATCCCTAATTTTCCCTCAAAGGATTTGGAAACATCTGAAATATATCCTTTGGAAAGGTAACACAGACCTGCTTTGGAGTTGACTGACATATATTCTTGAAGATTCTACATGTAGCTGTTTGCACAATAATCCTCAAATTCTTTGATAGGCTGGAAAACTCCGTACAAGTAATCCCACTAAGAATACAGCTTGCATCTTGAAACTTGTTGAAATTCCTGCGGTAATGACATTTCCTTCTAGCTGGGCAATGAACGTTTAAGTAAAGGAAGTTTATATCTTCCTGTAACTTAGGTAGTAAATCTCCCAGTCTCGTTTTACACAAAACACACTCACGGAAATATAGAAGAGCCACTATGCTAAGTATATATTGTAAACACAATGGATAGTGACAAGCATTCAAATTTAGTGGTATTACTAATGGACTAACTTCCACCTTACATTATTTTCATTTCCCTATTTTGCATCTAAAAGTATGTTGATACTGATATCAGTTGCATCTGTGGCAATGGAAGTAATGAAGGTCTACCAGGCTTGCATGCTGAGCACACTGCTTGATGGAAGTGATTTGTGGGCAACTTACACCTGCCAGGAGCAATGTCTCAACACCTTCCACATGCACTGTGTCAGGAAGACTTTGGTTATCACATGGCAGGACAGTCGCAAACAAAGATGTGCTCTCCCAGGGCCACATTCCCAGCATGTTCACACTCCTGTCTCAATGACGTCTATACTGGCTTGTCCACAGAATAGAAGATGGCAGGATCTCCAAGGATGTGCTCTGTGAGGAGCTGGCTTCAGGCACCATACCTGCACCACAAAAATGTCTGCAAACATGACATGAAGACAGACAACATCAACACCGCTGTGCGGGAATCTCTTGCAAATGACTACAGTGCCGGGAGACAATCAGTCAGCTTGCGTATCCCACAACAGTGACCAGAGAAGTTATGATCACTGGGAGGAGCGCAGAAAGACGAAACGTCATGGTACACCTGCACTGGTACAACCAGACATCTTCATCTGCCCCAGCTGCAACAAAACACGTCTCTCCTGTATCAGTCTCTGCAGCCGCAGCAGGTGTAGTAACTCTCCAATGGTTTGACTTCACTCCTGAAGGCACATTCTTCCATTGTCTCCTGAGACAGACAGATGCCAGCCATCCTAGCAAGCTTAAACTGAATAGGTGACCTGCTGGGAATAAGGAAAGACAAAAGACAAAGGAAATTAATGTCTGTGGATTACATCAGCCCCATGCCCAGAAACAGGTTGCTCACAGCGAGCGACTGAAGAGTTAATATCTGTGCCCTGTTAATGAGAGCTTGTCGAACCAGTGACCCAGAGCTAAAAGGTACAGCCAGCTAGAGATGAGGTCTCCTTTATAACTTAGAACAGCAAAACTGGAGTGCTTAAGAGTGGAACTCATGTTCTTAATTACTAATCAAGCAAAGGGGAAGCACACCAACACGCTGTGCTTTTGCCTGGTCAAAGGAATGTAAACCAGTATCTTTTTGGATCCAGTATGGTACAGGGGGTTTGTTTTGTGTTTTTAAAAATGCTAGAAGTTTGAAAGCCATTCTCTTCATTTTAAATAATTTCCTGGACTGCTTTCAAATAAACCGATCAGACACAACAGCGCGTGGGGCTCCTGTAAGAGGGAATTTTTGGCAAGGGCACCTTGTTGCCATGTAGATTGACAAAAACAGCACTGCTAAAAAAGTTCTCATCTCTGGAATTGTTCAAAGGTGTCCTCCTGCACTCTTTGGGAATCTGACTGGCTCTGGGCTTGTTTCTTGGCCTAATTCGAAAGGCTGGTTCTGACCTATGAAGCCCTAAACATTTTGGACCTGGGGTTTCTAAAAGACTGCTTATTTCCTCTGATTTAGTCTCTTGTTACTATTTTCTGTGAAGGGCATCCTCAAGGGCAAATGACAGCCTGGGGGGGGGCAGGGGCGAGGGCGGGTGGTATTTTAAGCAGGAAACTGCACGTTTCTTCAAAAGAGAAGCCGCGAGTTTTTCAAAAGCTTGTTTGCTGAAATGTGTAATTTGAACCTACAACCTTCATCAGATGTTCTTCTTTGGGTTCCCCAACCTCCAGAGGTTATTGGCATGCTGCTAGAGGTAGGGTCTTCTTTGTGGTGGCGCCAGACTATAGAACTCCCAAAGCAGCAGTGGTGTGTGAAGGGGGCTGAGCAGCTGTGCTGCCCCTAACATGGATGGGGTAGGGGGAGGTTGTGGGAGCTCTGGGTTGCTGAACCAACCTGGATCCTGTGATCATCACCTGAGGCCTTTCTCTATGTGTTCCCTCCATAGGAGGTCTGGAGGGTGGCAACACAAGAACAGGCCTTTTCAGTGGTGGCTGCTTGCTTGTGGAATGCTCGCTCTCCCCAGGAAACCGGCCTGGAGCCATCATAATATATCTTTGGGCACAAGGCACAACCATTTCCTTTCTCTAAGGCCATTGGCTTTTATCTGTGGTCTGCTTGAGCAGGTAGGATGTTTCAATCCACAAATACGATTGCCTTTTGGGTTTTCATTTGTTTGTTTGCTTGTTTCATAGAATTGTAGAGTTAGAAGGTTAGTCCAACTCCCTGCAATGCAGTAATCTCAGCTATAGCATCCATAACATATACCCATCCAACCTCAGCTTAAAAATCTCTAAGCAAGGAGAGTCCACAACCTCCTGAGCTTTTCAAACAGCTCTTACTCTCAAAAAGTTCTTCCTGATGTTTAGTCGGAATCTCCTTTCTTGCAACTTGAAGCCATTGATTCGAGTCCTACCCTCCAGAGCAGGAGAAAACAAGCCTGTTCCCTCTTCCATGTGACAAAGCCCTTGAGATATTTGAAGTTGACTGTCGTATCTCCTCTCAGTCTCCCCCTTTTCCAGGCTAAACATACCCTGCTGCTTCAACCTTTCCTCTTTGTTATTGTTGTAAGTCACTGAGATGTTTTTGTAGAAACAGCAACTAATAGGTTTAATAATGAAATAAAAACCTGGAGTGCCTCTGATTTCATCACCAGGTCACCCTAGCATGGAGCAGCAGCAATTCCAATCTACCACCTCATATGCCGCTGCTGTCCTTAAACACATTGGCAGGACTCTCCTTTATATGCTTAGCTAAGCCTGTCCTTTTTGCCTGAGACTTTAGTAGGAATTAATTCTGTCCTTCTTTTAGCTGCTGCTTACCTGTCTATTCAGTTTTTAGTAAAGGTAAAAGGACCCCTGACCATTAGGTCCAGTCGTGACCGACTCTGGGGTTGCGGCGCTCATCTCACTTTATTGGCCGAGGGAGCCGGCATACAGCTTCCGGGTCAAGTGGCCAGCATGACTAAGCTGCTTCTGGCGAACCAGAGCAGCGCACGGAAACACCGTTTACCTTCCCACCGGAGCGGTACCTATTTATCTACTTGCACTTGACGTGCTTTCGAACTGCTAGGTTGGCAGGAGCAGGGTATGAGCAATGGGAGCTCACCCCGTCGCAGGGATTCGAACCACCGACCTGATCGGCAAGTCCTAGGCTCTGTGGTTTAACCCACAGCGCCACCTGCGTCCCTATTCAGTTTTTAGGCTGGGCTATCTTCTCAGATTTGTTGTTTAGGACACATCTGGGATGATATTGAAACCCCAACGACACATGTTGAATTTCTGCATGAAAAGGGTTGGGTGCTTCTGCTAGCACAAAATGTTTGCAAGCTTAACTCACTTGCATGTTGCAAGTGCTTCGCTGAAGGGAATAATAAGGCTTTTAAGACAAGAATACTTTCAGGTTGCAGAAAATCCCCTCAGATTAGCCTCTCATTTTAGCGAGCCTTGATGTGAAACTTTTGAAGTTTGTAGTTTGGAAGGAAATATAGCTGTCTCTCCAAATTTGCAATAGGATGCAAAGCTTACCTTGCTTACTCTAGAGTTTCCCACCCATGAAGGGAAAATAGGGGATCATGGATTGAACCATACGACTTACCCTCCAATCCCCTGTGGCTTGGCAAGGAAAGAGGAACTCTGAGCCCAGTCTTACAGGTGAGAACAACTCCCCCTACCCACCCTCCTTTGGCAGGCTGCTGTGCTGAGCTGAGCTGGAAGCAGAGACGGTACTTGCTGTCAGAGCTAAGAAAAATCATGGCAATAGTATTTCTGTTCAAAAAAGCCTTAATGAGCTCATGATTGTTGTTGATTTATAGGGAGACATACTCCACCTAAGTTTTGTGACATCTTTTTTCCCTCTGTCCCTTTGACAGCAGCCTAGAAGGTAAAAAACCAATTTTAACTTGGAAAAATCTGACACTTAGCAGTCCAGTGTGAGGGTCTCTGACTGCTTGTGCCCTTGCGGCGAGTTGATCTCATGATCCAGCCAAAGTTAAGCATTTTTACAATCCTATGGATTTCAGTGGGAGAGAATGAAGCATAGAGGTAAATCTCTTGGTGAAATCAATAAGGCCTAGCTGTCTTTAACTTTGGCCAGCTTTGAGTGGGTTGCGTTTACTATGTCATACCATATATTAAAGTTTTTATGCCCTATGGCCAAAGGTGGGCAATTTCTAGCACGGGTGTCAAAAATGAGATAGGGAGCAGGAGTTTGTGTTGCACCTCAATCAGACAGCTTGTGAGATCTGCTACAACATAGTCATTGTGGTGGTCTTTAAATAAGGACAATAGTTCATGGGTTTGGGATGAGGTGAGAGAAGGTGCAGAATGGCCAAGATTCAACCCCTCATTTCTCCAGACAGGGCTGGGAAATAGATAAAGAAAAAAGCTCCTGCCTAAAGCTCTGGAGAGCTGCTGCCAGTCTGAGTAGGCAGTACAAAGTTAGATGAACCAATGGTCAGACTCGGTATAAGGCAGCCTCTGATGATCTTGTGCTCATGCTTATTGACTCTTTTCAAACACTGGGCAAAACCACCCCAAGTATTCTTTTTTTATTACTTTCTCTCTCTCTTTCTCTCTCTCTCTCTCTCTCTCTCTCTCACACACACACACACACAGCTAACCAGTGGCCTTTGCATCCACAAGTTGCAGTGATGGCCCCCAACTTGAATGATTTTCAAAGAGAATTAGACCAACTGTCAGGAGCCTGCCCCTCCCCCGTGCGCAGAGGAAGAGTTGGCCTCAGAAATTGAGCTAAGCGAACAAGGGGCCAACCCTGCAGATGAGACCTGTTTGTCGGAGTTTGGAGAGGACAGCCCAGCCCCGCTCCTTCCCAGGGAAGAAGCTGGTAGCTCCCAAGGAGAGGAGGAGTTGGGAGTCGGCCAGAGCATTGCCAGGCAACCATCAAATAAGCCAGAGTCTGCGACTGTGTCTTCTGAGAGTGGAGTGGGGGGTGGAGACAGGCCATCCATTCAGTCCCCTTACTAGGAGATGGGAGAAGCTCAGAGAACAGTGAAAAGGGAGAAGGAGAGAGGCTGGATTTTGGCGTTCTGCCTGTTGGGGGAGGGATGATGAGTCAGACTGAGCAACTACTGTCAATGAGCACAGGCAGGAAGGCCGAGCTCTGGATGTGTTTCTTCTTGTAATTAAACTTACATAAAACTGACGGAGAGTCATTGCTGCTTATCAGGCTGCTTGATTGCCAGAGATCATTAACCCCCTTCTTATGTTCTTATACAGATTTTTTAAAAATTAATTAATTAATTAAACACTTCCATTATTATGGCACAGTATCCTAAATTCCTTAGTAGTGAATGTTACAAATAAAGTAATTACAGTTCACCATGTTTGGTCATGAGCGAAGCTATATCAGCTATTATGGGAGAACCCTGCTAGTTAGGAACGCAACATGAAAATAAGCATCTTTGTTTCCGGCTACAAAATGTTAATGACATTTCAGTCATTTTGCTAAGAAAACTGCACATGGTACTGCATTATAATTTTGTGGTTATTTTATCTCGCCTGGTCTCAACACACCGGGAAGGAAAAATAAGGCTGCTGGAAGCTATCTTACATCTGAGTTAATGAAGCAGCAGGAGTCTTTTTCAGAAGCCAAGATGAAGCTGGAGTTGTTTTTTTCTTTTCTTTTTTTAATTGTTCTCAAGCTGATTATATTTATAGAACTATATTATGTGTAACCCTCCTGGATCAAGATGTCCTGGCTCTTTGTAAGCTTCATGAGAAAAGCTGTGAACCATTTATCCAGTGTGTATTAGCGCCAAGGACGGATTTGCTATCAGAAGGAGTTCTCTTGAATGATGCCCAGTCTGGTCTTTACATTAGAATGGGGAGGGGATGAATGAAAAGTCTGATGATACCATCAAAGCATTCCTTAAATTTCAGTAGAATGGCCTCACTGGTGCAAAAGAAGAGGCATCCTTTCCTCCAGGGCCAGGAACATCATCTGATCCCAGTGACCCGAAGTTCTAGGCCATTTACAGGCCACATCATCAAACACTTGCAGCATTCTTCCAGATCAGGGATAGCCAAAGTGGCACCCTCCTTATGTTAGGTAAGGTAAAGGGACCCCTGACCATTAGGTCCAGTCACGGATGACTCTGGGGTTGCGGCGCTCATCTCGTTTTATTGGCTGAGGGAGCCGGCGTACAGCTTCCGGGTCATGTGGCCAGCATGACTAAGCCGCTTCTGGCGAACCAGAGCAATGCACAGAAATGCCATTTACCTTCCCGCTGGAGCGGTACCTATTTATCTACTTGCACTTTGAGGTGCTTTCGAACTGCTAGGTTGGCAGGAGCTGGGACCGAGCAACGGGAGCTCACCCCATCGCTGGGATTTGAACTGCCGCCTTTCTGATCGGCAAGTCCTAGGCTCTGTTGTTTAACCCACAGTGCCACCAGCGTCCCACCCTCCTTATGTTACAGGACTACAACTCCCACAATCCCTGACCATGGTCCATGCTGGCAAGGGCTGATGGGAGCTGGAGTGTGTCAATATCTGGTGGGCCACAGGTTCCCCATCCTCGATCTAGATCCCACTCCTGCTGAGTGACTTTTGTCCTTTGTGTTGTTGTCATCAGGCATTTTTATCTGCCTCATTATCTTCCTGCAAAAGGAAGCTATAGATCCAGCAAAAGCTTCTTAAAACCCTCCATGGACTGGTTCCCCCTTCTCTCTCTTTGCTGCTCCAGCTCCAACACTCTCCATCACCTGATAACGCCTCAAAACGCCCAGCCCTTTTTCAGTTGCTGTCATATAACTTGAATTGACTCCTCCTGAAGAACCTGAATTGAAGAACCTCCTGGTCCACCTGCCCTCGTGTAACTCGACCTGTAACTAAACATAACTTCAGATCTGTTCATTAAATGTATTTCCTGCAGTCCATAAAATGCCAGACCATTAATAGATACACATGCCACTGAAATAATCTTGTTCATTCATTCATTCATTTTATTTGTATTTCACTTTTCCACACACACACACAAAATCATGCTCAAAGCAGCAACAAAGGAAGCATACATTTCAAACAAGCACTACGGCAACAATTTCATGATGTCATTGCAAAACATCAAAAATAGTAACAAGGTCATAGTAACATAGCAAAACAATAGCAAATATAATAACATACAAAAAACACATTTCAATATTATAAATATAACAAGATTACTTGAACCACACACACACACATTCTGCCATTTAACTTTGCCTTTCCTTCCCCCCACCCTGCCCTTCCCATATTTTTGCTCCCTGTAAGCGCCTCGCAGCAAAGGCCTGTCCGTTTCTCCCCAGGGAGAAAGATAAGTATGAAGATATGTATGAAGACATGTATGAAGACGCCAGGCAAAAACATTCCTCTTCTCCCAGGCCTTTTGCTAATTAAACAATTAATGGCCCTTTAAACTGTGGGGTGGGGAATTATTGTTTTTGTTTATTATTGTGCTATGTATTATTGTGTTTTTATATTGCAAGTTGCCCTGTGATTCTCAGATAAAGGGTGGTGTAGAAATTATTATTATTATTATTATTATTATTATTAAGCATACACACAAAATTGTTTGTATTACAGAAGGATATGCACTGTGTATAATTATTATTATTATTATTATTATTATTATTATTATACACAGTGCATATCCTTCTGTAATACAAACAATTTTGTGTGTATGTTTTGGTTGGAGAAATGCATTGCACAATTCAGAAAAGTTTGGATTTGTATGGATAGCAGTGTTTCGATTTGAGGATTGTCTTGGGAACTGTGAATCAAAATATGAATCAAAATGAATTTGTCTCCCCTTATTTATTATTTCAGCAAAGGCAGCAGCTCTTCATAATTCTTCTGGAATGAGTCTGGGCCGCTGTCTAAGTGACTGAATTGGCTGCTTCCATGCTATGGCATTCCTTATTTGTACAATATGCTCTATTCTCTCACACACTGAACCTCTATTGAACCCACATTCACCACTGTCCAAAACATAGTCTACATGCAGGTGCAGGCCGCAACTGCTTTACATTTTTCTTTCAATAAATGGTCTTTGAAAGTAATACAGAGCACATAAGGAACAAAAACACAGTCATTACTGGAAAGGGGAAGTAAATATTTCCATTGTGAAAGTGTATTATCTCCCAGATTTTATTTTTCAAGAATGAACAATGCACACTATTAAGAGAAGTTATTTTCCCTCCCATCTTTAATGGTTTCCCCATTGTTCCCCAGGTAATGAGAGAAATGAAGTTGGAGAATGGCCCCATCAACACTTTGCATTCAAGGAAGCATTATACCTTTATAAGTGGTTATGGTCCCCTGTACCAAGAATTCTGGGTTAAGGGTGCTTAACGGACTATTCTCCTCACAGAGCTAAAATTCCTGGAGTTCTCTCAGAAGAGAGATTGATTGTTGAGCCACTCTGGGAATTGTACAGCAGAGATCCCAACAGGACCTACAAGAACATTTTCCCCAGAACACACCTGTTCCACCCCCAGTTGTAGTATTTACAAAATTACAGCCGAGCCACAGATACTAAATTAGAAGGAACAAACTTGATAAAACAGTGTGCTACTACCAAATTATATACAAAACGGAATCTTCTCCACTTCCTTTCTTTGCTTGTGTCACCCAGAACTGAGAAAGATGTGAGGCCACTTGTCAAAGTTAACCTGTGGAAGATGGAGAAGGGAAAGATCTGGCTGAAGCGAGTTCCCCACCTGTACTATAAGAGGATGTATCCAAATATCAGAGGTGGTTTTAGGGTAGCACAACTGGTTAGGCCACACTAGGCACTGCACTCCAGGGGGTGCCACAACAATGCTGTAGAATGTAACACAAGAGGTGGGGAAAAATATTTAATCTTGCACAGGGAGTTGCTGAAATTTGAGAGGCCAAAGTCTGCCACTACACTCATGGTTCCCTATGATAAAAATAAATAAATTGTCCAGTAACACCTTAGAGACCCAATTTATCGTATCTGAAGAAGTATGCATACACACGAAAACTTATACCCAGAATAAATTTAGTTGGTCTCTAAGGTGCTACTAGACAATTTTTTAATTTATTCTGACTGCGTCAAACCAACATGGCTACCTACCTGAATCAAGGTTCCCTATGCTGATTTCTTTGTGGTGTCCTCGCAGTTATACATGCAATGACTCTGTGGTAATGTTACAATTATGTTTGTGCATGAATTTCTCTCCTCCCCTTCTGTAATATAGGATAAATAATGTTGCCTAACCATAAAGCATTGCCATAAAGCAAGGGCGGATAACCTTTGGCCCTCCAGAGGTTGCTGGTGTCCCATCTTCTGGCATCCCTTTCACTTCATCAGACACGTCTAGTCCTAGAAAACATTTTCCACAATAACTTTGGGGATCTTCTGGTGCCATTTGACAAGTAAAAGGTCCTTCAGCAAGGTTATGAGGCAATCCTATGCCTGGGGTTAAGTGACTTTGAATTAAGGGAATTAAGGTTGTAATCCTGTACATAGTTATCCAGGGGTAAGTTCCACTGAATCCAGTAGGACTTACTTCTGAGAATGCATGTACAGGAATGCAATGTTACTGTTGAAGAGACAAGATTCTGTGGTAAAATATTTTGATTCCACATAGGAAGAAGGTGGAAATGGACAAAAAGCGTCTTTGCCCATTTTACATGTTGGACAGAAAATACAGCCATTTCACATGACTTTGCTAAAGCAATTAGTGGGTTCCAGTATGCGTAGTAATTGTCATGGAAACCACATCACAAACCACATTTCTGGCGCAGAGTCATTACCCATCTAATAGGAATGGAACAACCTACAAATATTTTAAAATTTGCCTTTGTGGAAGATATAGCCTCTGTATTAAATATCCATCCAGTTCAAACCAAGTCAGACAAATATGTCTCTGTTCCTTTTGCCAGAAATATCCATTCACATTCATGTTTGACCTCAGCATGGGTACTGATCTCTTTAAAGCATTTCCAAAATCGCACATATGTTTAAGCTTACAAGCCCTGGTATTGTTCAAAGTCAGAGTACAGCTTGGCAATTAATATAGTCATGATACATATGTGTTCAACTGCCCCCTTCCTCCCCTCCATATGTAGACCACTTCAAGCATTACACGTGTGAAGGCAGCAAGCATAATGGAAATGGCAGTGTGGGGGGGGGGGGGAGTGAATGCAATTCTAGGCTGCATCAATAGATGTGTCATGTCCAGATCAAGTCAAGTAATGGTATCACTCCATGCTGCTTTGGTCAGACTCCACCTGGATAATTCTGGGCACCACAGTTTAAGAAGTATAAGCTGACAAGCTGCAGAGGAGGGCAACCAAGATGATCTAGGGTCTTGAAGTCAAGGCTTATGAGGGATGGTAAAGAGGCCTGGTAAGGGACGCGGGTGGCGCTGTGGGTTAAACCACAGAGCCTAGGACTTGCCAATCAGAAGGTCAGCGGTTCAAATCCCCGCAGCAGGGTGAGCTCCCATTGCTCAGTCCCTGCTCCTGCCGACCTAGCAGTTTGAAAGCACGTCAAAGTGCAAGTAGTTAAATAGGTACTTCTGCGGCAGGAAGGTAAACGGTGTTTCCATGCACTGCTCTGGTTCGCCAGAAGCGGCTTAGTCATGCTGGCCACATGACCCGGAAACTGTACACCGGCTCCCTCGGCCAATAAAGCGAGATGAGTGCCGCAACCCCAGAGTTGGCCATGACTGGACCTAATGGTCAGGGGTCCCTTTACCTTTAAAGAGGCCTGGTAGAGAGGAGACTGGGAGGAGATATGACAGTCCTCTAAAGGGTTGTCACATGGAGCAAGCTTGTTTTCTGATGTTCCAGAATGTAGGACCTAAACAAATTGATTCAAATCACAAATTTTTGACTAAAAATTAGGAATAACTTTCAAATGGTTAGAGCTGTTCAACAATGTAACGGACATAGGAAAAGCTGCATTCAAAAATGTGCATATTCAGAAATATTCACAGTAAAACCTTGATGAATTTTCTTTTCAATTTTAATTATTATTATTTGTGCCCTAGGATTACATTACATTACAGTAACAACTGAAAATAACACCAGGAGTTGCAAAACTTTACAGACTGTTAAATTGAACAATAGAAGAGAAACCTAAGAAATGCAGGAGTAATTCTTTTCCTTGAAACCCATAATTACAGCCCATAATTACAATTACTTGAGACGATCCTTCTTCAGATTGTTTAGCTCCATTTCTGTTGGTATCCTAGAGAGGCTAAACATTGGATCCATTCAAAAGGAAGTTTCATCACAATTTTGAATGACAAGCAAAAATTACTTTGTGGTTTATTTGTGGTTACTTTTCCACATTAAAAAAATGGCCACAAAATTCAAGTTCATTCTAGATGGGAACACAGGAAGCTTCCTTGGATCAGACCATTGGTCTAACTAGCTCAGTATTGTCAACTCTGATTGACAGTTGCTCTCTAGGGTTTCAATTCAATTCAATGATTATTATTATTTTACATTATGTGCTATTTAACCACTTTGCATAAACTATCCTTTAGTTACCTGAGCTATGTTCCCTCTCCATGCGAGTTACAAATAAAGTAGGGAAGCACAGCCCTGCTGTCCTTTGATAGACCAAAGAAATCCATGACCATTAAAATGTCTGCTGAGACCATGTCCCCACTCACTGCAGAATGTACCATGTGGAGCCCTGAGGTCTTGACTCCCCATTTGAACATTCAAGTACTCACTCATTACACTGCGTGACCCCAGAATATACCATATCTCCCCCAAATTACCTGAAAGACCGTCTCCTTCCCTACAGACCCTCTCAGGTGCTAAGATCAGGACCACTCTTGGTTGTTGCACCACCTTCAGAAGCTCAGGGTGGTGGTGACCTGGGAGAGGACATTATCTGTGGTAGCCCCTAACTTATAGAACTTCCTCCCCACAGAGGTTTGTCTTGCACCTTCATTATAAAGTTTTTGGCGAATGCTGAAGACACATCTCTTATCCCTGGCTTTTGACATTTGAGATGCTTATTTTCAGGACCCATCTTATGTCTATGATCGTAAGGTGTTTTAAAATGTTTTAAATACTGAGTTTTAATTGTTGTAACCCACTTTGGGACTTTAGGGTGACAGGTGGGTTAATAATGAAACTAATAGTTCACAGTCATAGCTACAGATTGTCTGTAGCTGTGGGACGGTAGTGTAGCATCAGTTCATCGTGGAAGGTTTGCTTTGCAAGCCTAAAAATCTGAAAATGGTCTTTAAGTCTTAAGGTTTTCATTTTCAGGACATAAATGGCTGATGGAAGACAGATCCAGGTATTTTGAGCCATGTGCTCGACTCCTCAAAGCTCAAAAGCTGTTTCCAGTTTTATAAATACATGCAGAAAGCTGAAATGCTTTTTTGGAGGGAAAGAGAAAGGAAATTATCCCTTGGGCTGAGATTTTGGCATGGCAAGTTTCAGCCAGGAGGAAACTTTACATTACAGCCAAGTTATAAACCCCACAGAGTGAAGGAGTGGTGGAGGAACAGGGATGGAACCTAATGGAGCGGCTGGCACTAAGCTAAGAATATTACTGTTGCAAACACCATGCTAGAACAACAGCATCTCTTGAACAAGAAACTGCCTCTGCCTAATCTACAGCAAGATGTTTGGCTTTTCCTTCACGTTAGAAGTTGCCAAAATCTACAAATTGTGTTTAGGAAGAGGGGGGAATTTTATTTATTTATTTAAAGGAAGCACTTCTTGAGCTTGAGCCATGCCAAATTAGAAAATATATCTATCTGTTCCCAACGTCCCATAGCACATTAGCGTGCCAAGAAACAGAACTGAGGATGGGGCTATGCATTTAGGGAGCAGTCTTGATTCTCGTTGGTGGTGGGATCACCAGTCAGATGTTATTTCTAAGTGCATCCATCACTTTCTGTCATGTAAATGAATGGTTCCCATTAACCTCATAGAGCAAACAAATGCAAACAGATCAGAGCACTTACCAGAGACAGTTTTAATGGGTACAAAACCATTTGTGAGAGTGACTGGCCTGAACAACTCTGGAAGAGAAATGCTAAGGCCCCTTCTAGACCAGCAATGGAGAATGTGTGGTGCTCCAGATGTTGTTGGACTATAACTCTCATCACCCTTGACCATGGGCCATGCTGGTTGCGGCTGATGGGAGTTGAATAACTTCTGGAGGACCACAGGTCCCCCCTCCCTCTTAAAGACATAAATGCATTCCTATAGCCCTACCAACTAACCAATCGATCTACCTAGTTGTCATAAAATCAGAGCTCTCTCTCCCTTTCCCACTCTCTCTCTCTCTCTCTCTCTCTCTCCCTTTCCCTGTCCCTTTCTATTAATTTGTCCACTTCAGTGAAAACTCAGCACCTCTTGGCCATCTCTCAGATCCTTGCACTTAACTGAAGACTGGAAAAACTGAAAAACAGACAGAACCAAAACTGACAAATCATTCCAATCTTAGTCCTTCCAGATGTGGTTGGAATCCGGTTCCCATCAGCTCTAGCCAGTGTTCAGGGATGATGGCAGATGCAGTCCAACAACATCTGGAAGGACATAGGTTAGCCAGTAATGCCTTCCATAAAGGTCTGATTGAAGTCTGATTGAACCTATATAGCTATAGGTTGCGACTTAGTCCCAAAACATGCCCAGATTCCATGTTATGTAACATTTGTTTTCAGACAGGGGTTGTACCAACAGTGTTTCAACTGCCTTCTTTTTAAAGACGCACATACAAAGCACAAAATCGAAATATGGAAGAGAGAGACAGAAAAAATAAAATTGGAGATGTGCATGTATTAATTTTTTTTGATTCAGGTTGCAGTTAAAGGTGTAAACAGATTTAAGAGTTGGAAATTTAATCCTCATCAAGCAGACTAATACTGCCTTTGGTGGTTATGTAGCAAGGCTCAAGGATATTGGCTTTACATAATAGATATTCAGCAGATCACTAGAGAAACTGTGAATGATGACACAGTAACAATTCTTTTTAATTATTTAAAAGATGACAGATAAAAGATGACCCAATTGTTCCTTATGAACTTTTTGATTTCTGCAAAAGTAGTTTATGCTCACTTTTGGAAATCCCCCAGTTCCTGCTATATTGGAATGGCTTGTGAAAAGAGTTGAAATTGTACACATGGAAAAATGAACAATATCGTTCCTCACAATTCTAGACACTGGTTGACGCAAATCCCGAACTAGAATAAGTTTAGAAAGACTGAATGTTCGGGAATGTGGTGAAATATTCTGTTTTGTCGCTCTCTTCGCTTGTTGTTTCTGTATTCTTTTGGGGTCCCCCCTTTATTAAAGTTTTGAAAATTTGTTAAATAAAATGGGTTGAGGGGGTGGGTTGAGGGGGTGGGAAGAAATGCATTCATACAGTAAAATAAAATGTTGCAGGCAGGAGTTAAAGCTCATTTCTGAGTACAGTGGTACCTCGGGTTAAGTACTTAATTCGTTCTGGAGGCCCGTTCTTAACCTGAAACTGTTCTTAACCTGGAGCACCACTTTAGCTAATGGGGCCTCCCGCTGCTGCCGCACCACCAGAGCACAATTTCTGTTCTCATTCTGAAGCAAAGTTCTTAACCCGAGGTACTATTTCTGGGTTAGCAGAGTCTGTAACCTGAACCATATGTAACCTGAAGCGTAAGTAACCCGAGGTATCACTGTATCAGAAACAACCAATTCTGTGTACAGCTCTCCATGTGGTAAATCTTTGAACTGCTGATTTTCATAGGGGAACTGTTAGTGGCAGAGAAGCCAGCTTGTGAGGGGGATAGGGGGCTATGTCATGCATGTGACATTGTGATGTCCTGATGTTGTGCACGTGAGCATCATGCCTCCCTTCCTAAGCCAGGGAAGGAGGTGCCAGGGCTTCGACAGTATTCTGGAGTCCTCCTGCCTCCTTCCAAAAGCCACATGGGCTTTGGAAAGATGGATCTTGGACCCACTGGAGGCTCACACCTCCCTCCCTAAGCTGGGCAGAAGCTTCCCGGGCTTTGGGAAGGAGGCACCAGGGGAACATTTAGGGGACTAGCCTAGTCTCCTTTGTCCAATGACCACACACCACTGGAACTTTCTAGCTTCTAGTATCATGGGTGTAAAGGAAGGCCAATAACTACACTTTCAGCTCTATTACTGAACACACTGGATCGTCGGAGGAAGAGAGTTGCCGTTGCTAAGTTGAAAAGCAGCTACTGAAATCTTCATTCACTGTTAAGGATGGACAAATGTCTTCATTTCTCATTTTCTCCCCAATCTGAAGTTCCATCCTCTATACATTCCCACTCCATGTATGCCCTTGTTCTCTTATAATGGCAATGGCACCAGTGTCGTCTTAAGCATATCCAGCACCATGGTACAAAGATCGCTCCGGCGTCCCCCCTTTCCCAGGGTTGTCAACCTTTCTTAGGGGGGGACCCCAAAGTTGTTGACCGTTTTTAGGAAAGGCTGCTCCTGCCCTCGTGCTGCTCACACACGACCAGGCATTGGCTCCCGTGGCAGGATCATGGTGTGGGGCTGGGCAGCCGGGTGCGATTGGGGTGGCACGGGAGGCAGGCGGAGGTCTTGACCAGGCAGGGACAGGTGAAGTGAGCTGGGCCATCCATGTCGCCGCAGCAGAGAAGTGCGCTCACTCAGCCGCAGTCTCGCCGTCCTTGCTTGGGGAGGAAGGGGGGGGGGAGGAGAGAGCATGACTGGGAGGGGATCGGGCAGGGGAAGGAAACACGGTTTGTGTGAAGGAGTGCAGAGGTAGTGGGGGCAGCAGGAGGAGGCAGGCTCTGTGGTGGTTGAGAAGCAGGGGAAGGAGGGAGGGGCGCTGGGGGCAGCAGTTGCAGCGTGTAGCCTCAAGCATGGGGATCTTTCGAGGTAGAGTGGATGGGGGGAGTGGTGGTAGAGTCAAATTTATTATGCGCAGAGCTTGGGATGTAAGCACACACCACGCAGCCAAGGAGGTGGTGTGTTGCAGAGCCAGCGGAGAGAGCTCCAGACTGCGGGAAAGCATCCAGAACCTTCCCACCTCCGATGTGCGCTGGAGGTGCGCAGGCACCAAGCCCCCACTCACCTACCTCCACGCTCTCCCCTCCCCGGACTCTCCCTGGACTGTCTGCTTGGCGCCCTCCACTGCTTGGCGCCCTGGCTCTCCGCACCACTACGCCCAATGGTAAAGACGTCCCTGAATGGCACCCACCTGAGGTTGTTGTTGCTCTTGTTTTTAACATGTATTTTGTGGTTTTGTGTTGTATTTTTATATAAAGGGTGGTATAATAACAATTCTGACCAAACTGCGGGTGGCAGTGGAAGACAGGAGTGCCTGGCGTGCTCTGGTCCATGGGGTCACGAAGAGTCGGACACGACTGAACGACTAAACAACAACAACAATAATAACAATAACAATAACAACAATAATAATAGAAGATATGCCACTCAATTTTTTTAAAATCTCTAAACGGTTTACACAAAATGGTACCATCATGTTACTCTTCTGGCATGTTGCCTCTTCCTCTTTAAGACCCTAATGCTGTAACCTTTATAGGGGATTGCTGAACCTTTATATAGAGGGTTGCTGTCAGAGATGACTGTGGGAACATTCTCAGATCAGTCACTCATTCTCCTCAATTCCATTGCAGGGCTCCCTGGTGCAACATTTCATTGACTCCGGCTGTGTCTCAGATCCAGAATTTGTAGCCCCGAGGGGCTTGTTCCTTAGCTTCCTTTTCAAACTCGTCTGGCCCTTTCTGCAGCTTGGCTTGCAAGTCATGGCTGATCAACTTGTCTTACCTTCCGAAGGGCCAGATTAGGTGCTCGATGGACCAGCTAATTGCACCTAAGAGATGAGCTGCTGGTCCCACATTACAGCATATGGCATAAGATCAACATGCTTCATATCCTCTGCTTTGCAAGAATGCTTCTCCCTCTGCCTCACATTGGGCTTGGTTCAGTCACAGTCCTTACCGGACCACTCTAATGATTCATTTCCAGAGGATATAGCAGTTGCTTAACAGAGTCATTAAGGGGGGGGGGGGGAAGTGGGGTGGTGAAGAGGGAGGAAACAACCATTTGTAAAGGTAATTTGTGGTCATTTGCTTCATAGGCTCCAGAATCAATGAGTGGGCTTTAAGATATTCAGTAGAAAGAACATCTAGGTAAATAAACAATGCTGCCATATTTAGTCTTAATTCAGTTTCATTAGCTAATCCAATTATCCTCAAAGCAATGCATTCATACTAAGGAGTGTGATTCTGGAACATTTAGTATCTTCTACTTGTGCGCCACATGCAAGGTTGTATGTGTATATTTTCTGTTGATTAACGGATGTTAAACTATAAATCTGGAGCCCCATGAACCTGATCCCTACGTCTATATTTAGGCCAGAAGTTCTTTATTTATTCATTCATTACTTGGACTTAGAAACACTATCTGCCTCCCTGTGACAATATCTAAACGTTGCCATCCTTTCCACTCTTTCTCTTGGCATATCCACCCAGCTCAGCCTGCATTTATTTATTTATTAATTCGTTCATTAAATTTCTACCCTGCCCCTCCTCCGAAAGGAGCCCAGGGCGGTAAACAACAAGTAAGAAGGCATCTTAAAAACAATTCCAGTACAGATTTAGACTAGGGAAGAGCACAACTTAAAAGGCATGTTAAAAGAAGAAGGCTTTATTAGGCACCCAAAAGACAGCAAAGATGGTGCCTTCCTCATATACATGGGGAGGGAAATTAAAAGTTTAAATGTGCCACAACACCCTATAACTCTGGAGCTCCATAACTCTGGAGCATATCCTCAGCTCCCCATTATACAGGCTTACATTATGTATGGGTTAGTTACAAGGTTGGTCTTAATTTCTCATAGCCCAAGATTAAAAAAAGCCACGTTCACAGTCTGTCCTTCAGACAGCTGCCCATCTGGAATAGCAGAAGTAATGTGTGGAGCTTAGTGAGTTGAACTGTAGTGAGACATTATGCCTCATTGTTAGGTTCACTAGGGTTATTATTATCATTTATTAAATTTGTATACTGCCCTTCATCAGCAGATCTCAGGACGGTTCTCAACCTAAAAGTACAATATAAAAATACCAAATGCATGATAACAACAACAACAACAACAAATCAATAGTCCCCCCCTCATATTCCCCCCCCCACAAGCACATTTAAAAGGGATATATGGTGTTAATCACCCAAAGGCCTGGTTAAAAAGGAACGTTTTCACCTGGCTCCTAAAGGTGTAGTCTGAAGTCACCAGCCAAAGCTCCCTGAGGAGAGCATTCCACAAATGGGGAGCCATTGTAGAAAAGGCCCGTTCTCGAGTTGCCACGCTGTGGACTCTTGTGGAGGAGACACACAAAGAAGGGCCTCAGAGGATGATCTCAGGGTCTGGTTCCTATGGAGAGAGGTGGTCTTTGACGTATTGTGATCCTGAGTCATTTAAGACTTTTTAGGTCAAAACCAGCACTTTGAATTGGGCCTGGAAGCTAATTGGCAGCCAATGCAGTCAAGCCAGGATCAGTGTGATATACTTAAACCAACTTGTCCTAGTGAGCAACATGGCCATTGTATTCTGCACCAGTAATTCATACTGAAACTGTAGACCAGGATGATCTGTCAGGCCCTCCAGCTGTTGCTGGACTCCAACTCCCCAACCAACATGACCAAAGGTCGGGAATTATGGTGGTTGTAGTCCAGCAACCTCCAAAGTCTACCCCACCCCTGCTTTTAGCCAAGAAGGCTGGCTGTGACCCCAACAGTGTTGCCCTACTTCTAGCAATAAACACAGTGCATTGTTGGCAGCAAAAGTTCTCACAAATTCAAGGGAGTGGAATAGTCCTTGAAGCTGACTCGCAGCTAGGAAACAGCCTGGAGTTCACAGTGCCTCAAGGTTTGGGAAGGGCGCAATGGCACTTTAAAGTCAATGTTCCACACCCCTTTTCAGAATTTTGCTAAGACCTCTTCAAACACAACAGAGCTCGCATGGCAACTGCTGACACAGCTCCAGCTAAGCCATAAAGTCCCTTGATCAAAATGTAAACACGAAGGTTTCATTTGTTTACATATGACTCTCACCTTGGCATGGCTGATCCCAGCAACACACCCCATATGAATCAAGGAAAGATCTCAATGGCAAGCGATCAAGCTCAAACTTGTGGAGATAGAAAAGCTCGCCAGAGAGGCTGAAGCAGAATTCATCTCTGACAGATTAAATACTACTGTCATAAGCATGATTTGTGCTGAAAATGTACAGGAAAAACCCAGAGGACAATCCAGGAAGTCAGTTACATCACCATGAAAACAGCAGCCATGGACAAGGCCAATGACTCTTTAACCCCTTTCTTCCTTTTCCTCTTTTCACACTCTACTAAATCCTCTACAAAGGCTTGCAGAGGACACCTATGACCTTCATTTCCCCTCATTGCCCCTCAGGAAATGAGAAATGCATACAATTCATTTCCCTTTGCATGGGCTATAGCAACAGATATGTCGGTAGAGTGTTCTATTAAAAAGTGTTCAGATGGGCAGATCTGGATCTGCAATCCTTGAATACATGGAACAGCTATAAAACAGCTAATCATACCTATGGGCCTTCAAGATGGAACCACCACTATTACTTCATATAAGAGTCTCCAACTGCGTCTGAAGAATAATAAATCTTTGGTAAGGAATTTGTGTAACTCTAAAAGCAGACATTGAAAACAATGAGCCTGATAGCTTTCTTCAAATATCTGAAGGGCTGTGACACAGAAGATGGAGCAGATGTTATTCTCTGTTGCTCCAGAGGGCACAACTAATAGGTGGAGATGTCAAGGAAACTGATTTCAGCTAAGCATCAGCAGAATCTTCCTAACAGTAAGCAGTGTTTGGCCAGGAAACAGGTGGTGGCCTCAATTCATGCAAATTCATTTATTTATTTGCTACACTTATATCCCATATTTTCCCCAGTGAACTCAAGGCAGTGTATATAGTTCCCTCCCCTGCATTTTATCCCCATAACAAGCCTGTAGGGTAGTCTAGGTTGACATAGTGACAAGCCCAAAGTCAACCAAACTGAGCTTCAGGGCAGAGCGGGGATTTGGACCTGCCTTTCCCTGGTCCTAGTCCAACGCTCTAAGCACTATACACCACGTTGAATCTCCTTATGCCATTTCTGTCTGAAATGCAGAGGCTTGGAGTAAACACCATGAACAAAGGGAAACTGTATTATTTCCTGCCAGCTCTGGTTCCTCAGTGTTCCACATATAAATGTTCAGCTGCTGAGAGAACAGAGTGCGAATTTGCTTTCTTGCTCACAAACCAAGGAGCAGATCCCAGCTGATGGTGATAGGGTTAGACAGCAAGTTCCTGCCTCTTCCTGGAAATATTTATAATGGTTACAAGTGTCAAGAGACGGGAGGCAGCAAAATCCCACCAATGTGCATGATTTTCACTACCCGTTTCATAGGCAGAATATAAATTCTATGGATTAATGAATGAACAGTTGTACTCCTGCTTCTGCGGGGATATGTGCTAACCTTGATTTCTCCTGCTCTGTCGGCCGATAGCACATTATAACAATGACAGTCAACGTGATGTCCTCCACATGTTTTGGACTACAACTGACATTGTCCTCAGTCAGTATGGCCAATGGTCAAGGATTATGGGAGGTGTAGTTTACAACGTTTGGAGAGCACCATGTTGGCTACCCTTGCATTAGAACATTGTGATGCTGCTACTGTGCTCCTGGGCTTCCAGCACTCCTCCAGTTGGCCATTGCTGGGTGAGATAGGCCTGTGGCTTGACCCAACAGGACTCTTCATACATTAGGCAATTTGCTGGTTAATAGTCAAGGTAGCCTGTTGTTGGGAAGCCTTTGGCAGCACATAGAGAAGATGGCATTCTTCCAGTTGACAGGCTGTGTGAAAAACATGAGCTGGTGTCAGGGAAGGTGATGGACAAACCGAGCTGTCAGTAGGCTGAAGGGGAAATGCTTTGGAGGTGCAGGGTTTCTCTTTTCTCCCCCTGCAAATTTTATCTTGCAGATTTCTAGGTGTTTCTCTCTGCCTTCGCTTCCACATTCCCCTGCCTGCCGCAGTGTGTGCAGGGGGCAAATTTGTGGATGGGACACAGGAAACTGCCTTGTACTGAAGCAGACCATTGGTATATCTGGTTTGTATTCTCTATGGTACACTGATTGGCAGTGCTCTTCAGGTTTTCAAGCAAGGGACATTCTCAACCCTACTTGTAGATGTTGTGGGGTTGAACATGGGTCTTCAGATGCTCTACCACCAATCTTCAGCCTTTCCCCTATAGGGAGTGATGAGGCACATGGACGTAGCTTGTGGCTGCATGTTACGTCAATGTGGGCCAGGGGATGAATTCCAGGAGTCTCTAAAAGTCCACTCTCTCCCCTGGCTAAGCCCCTTCAGGAAAAATTAGTTGTGTTTAACTGATATTGGTGGCATTTAATTGATTTATCCCATTGATCTTATCCTGATCAGGGTCTGCATTTGTAGATGAGGTAAGGGGGGAGGATGTGGCCTGGGGCAAAGTAACTTTCTGCTCTATCATTAGCTCAATGAAATTAGCATTTGACCAAAACCTTTGGAATAAAAAGTAGGAAATGGAAGAGGAAGCTGATGAGCACCCAAGAGATTTCCCCAAAGCCCTAATTTTTTGAAAAAAATCTACCCAACTTTGTTCTCTAAAGTATCCTGACCACTTTAGCATCCTGCAAGAATACTGTATTCCACTCAGTGTGTTAGCTTCAAATATATACCTACTTTTAACTAAAGAAAGCAAACTTTCCGATATGGGAACTTTCCCCCAAGCTGGATATTTCTGAACTTACCACAACTTTCAAGTGAACATGCTCTGGAGTTGTCAACTTTTTATTCTAAACGTCCATCTCCCACCTAACATTTTGTAATTGTACTGGATTAAATTCTGATTGTGACGTCTGTAAACTGCACCCCACTCAACCCCAACCTCCATCTGCTCACACGTTCAAGGAGGGAAATGCCAATAAACTGTATTTCTCTCAAGGTGGATTTGAAGTTGATTTTGTTTTGCTTTCTTTTCTTTTCTTTTTTAAAAAATATACTTTCCTAAGTATTAAAGGTTTGCGCCTACCTCCCATGAGTTGGGGGAACCAAACAACCCAGGCAGTTAAAGGAGCACTGTAGCTCAATAAATTAGCACAGCAGACTACCCTCTTAATATTATTCCCAATACA
Organism: Podarcis tiliguerta; assembly: GCF_965153285.1. Taxonomy (NCBI): domain Eukaryota; kingdom Metazoa; phylum Chordata; class Lepidosauria; order Squamata; family Lacertidae; genus Podarcis; species Podarcis tiliguerta. Next base: position 22,328,472 of record NC_139536.1, read on the forward strand.
ACAATTCACCACTTGCTTTCCAGCTATCTAAACTGCCTCTAGACATTTTCTCATATGGAAATGCTACACTCCCCTTTAACACCATAATGTTTCCCCATAAAGTCTGTCTCATCTTCTCTTCCCTAAATGCTCATATACTCATAACTCACCACATAGCCAGTTGTGCAGTCTCCAGGAGCCTTGCCTCCCACAATAAGAGATTGTATTCCTTTGGGGGTACACAAATGTTGACCATTAAGTTAAAATTGCCCATTCAAGGGAACAGCTTATTTCAACAAGGAATCTTTAAAAAAAATATAACGAGTTGTTCCAGTAAGAATGAGGAAATATAGGAAAGGCAAACATATCCACTAGTGTGGTTCCTTATATGTAGTATTGCATGGCTACCTTCACAGGAAAACCAAGGCTATCTGACCTTCTATTGTAGAGAAGTCATGTTTTGTAGTGGCCCAGATGCCATAACCCTATCTGCCAAATTGACCCGGATAGCCTACGTATAGTGTGACACATGCAATGTAACATTTGTATGGCCATGCTAAATGCTGCAAGCATGTTAAGGGGTCGTAAGTCTTAGAAAGCCATACATTGAGGATGAACAGTGAGGACTGTTGCCTTCAAACGCAAGTTCTCTGCAAATGTAAGCATTCTTTCACTTTTTCAGTTCTTTGAGAGCGCACGGTTAGGGATGCCATGGTAGATATTTGTATATTTGTGTATGTCTCAAGACTGCTGTTGTGCTCATGCCCCGTTGGTGGGCTTCCCATAGGCATCTGGTTAGCCATTATGAGAACAAGATGCTGACTTAATTTTTCACTGTACATTTTAATACACACTTTCTTCTAACATGCACATTTCTCTCAAATGAGAGTTGTGTTCCTGTTTTTGTATCATTTCATGATTAGGTTGGTTCAAATTCAGTTGTGAATCTAACTGAATTTTCCCCAAATCCCTATTATGTAATTTTTAAAGAGGATGATGGTGATAGTTTGTATACCGCCCTATACACAACATAAAATCACAATATAAAAACACAAAATAAATAATTAAAACAGGAACAACTCAATAATGTTAGGCTTATGTTCTATCACTGAGATATGATCCCACTCCTTTAGCCGTTGAAATGAATGGGAGCAGCACAAAAGCATGGCAGTGCTCTTGAAAATTATACCCAAGTGAAATCGACCAATGGACCTAAAACAGGCTGGCAGACCCCGTCAAACCTTAGGCAAAAGCCATGTCCTGTCAGCTGCAAAGTTCTTGACCATACCCATGGCTTATTGATCTGCTGACAAAATAAATAAAAAAATTAAAAAATTGTCCAGTAGCACCTTAAAGGTAAAGGTACCCCTGCCTGTTCGGGCTAGTCTTGCCAGACTCTAGGGTTGTGCGCTCATCTCACTCTATAGGCCGGGAGCCAGCGCTGTCCACAGACACTTCCGGGTCACGTGGCCAGCGTGACAAGCTGCATCTGGCGAGCCAGCGCAGCACACGGAACGCCGTTTACCTTCCCGCTGGTAAGTGGTCCCTATTTATCTACTTGCACCCGGAGGTGCTTTCGAACTGCTAGGTTGGCAGGCGCTGGGACCGAACGACGGGAGCGCACCCCGCCGCGGGGATTCGAACCGCTGACCATGCGATCGGCAAGTCCTAGGCGCTGAGGTTTTACCCACAGCGCCACCCGCGTCCCTTTCTAAGTAGCACCTTAGAGACCAGCTAAGTTTGTTCTGGGTATAAGCTTTCATGTGCATGCACGCTTCTTCAGATACACTGAAACAGATGTCACCTGACCAGACCCTTACACAGTGGTACCTCTGGTTATGTACTTAATGCATTCTGGAGGTACGTTCTTAACCTGAAACTGTTCTTAACCTGAAGCACCACTTTAGCTAATGGGGCCTCCCGCTGCCACCGTGCTGCCAGAACATGATTTCTGTTCTCATCCTGAAGCAAAGTTCTTAACCCGAGGTACTATTTCTGGGTTAGCGGTCTGTAACCTGAAACGTATGTAACCCAAGGTACCACTGTATATAGTGGGAGGGTGGGGTGACTTCTGTTTCAGTGTATCTGAAGAAGTGTGCATGCACATGAAAGCTTATACCCAGAACAAACTTACCGGTAGTTGGTCTCTAAGGTGCTACTGGACATTTTTTAAAATTTTTAATTTATTTTGACTGCATCAGACCAACACGGCTACCTACCTGAATCCATGATCTGCTGACAGGCAGTATTCAGCTTGGTGGGCGCAAGCTGTGCAGGTGTGACCTAAACTAATTCCCTGCGCATAGAACAATGCATTTCACCAGTGTATCAAGAAGTCTAGAGCAAGACTGCTTGCATATCTCATTTCCCACCATTTCCCAGCAACTCAATAAACAAAAGAAATAAGAGTGGCAAAGTGACTCTGAATGTAAAGACAACAATCTTTTTTATGAACTAGGCCACTTCCTTTCATGCATAGATCAATTAGATGGGCACTTACTCGCTTCAAGCTGATGCTTAGCAACAATGAGCGTGGGCAGGGCAGATAGCAAAACAAAGAGCCTCATGACTCTGGTAAATATTTATGAAGCCATGAAACAGACCCTGTGTATCTGTGAATGATCAAAGGGACCATAAGTGTAATTATTAACTGAGGTCAATGACATTAAGTGTCTCTGGCCGCACTTGGTGCTGAGAAGGACCAACTTGAGTGGCCACATAAACCAAGCAAGACTACATTTATCAAAGTTACAGGTAGGTAGCCGTGTTGGTCTGCTGTAGTTGAAACAAAATTTTTAAAAAATCCATCCAGTAGCACCTTAGAGACCAACTAAGTTTGTTCTTGGCATGAGCTTTTGTGTGCATGCACACTTCTTCAGATACACTGAAACAGAAGTCACCAGACCCTTATATATAGTGAGAGGGTGGGGAGGGATTTTACTCAGAAGGGTGGTGGGAATGGAGAGACCTGGTCTGAATAGAGACGTTGGATTCTTATCTCATTATCCATGATAAAGCTATTTTTGGCCATCTCATCCCTTGCTTTTTCCTGTAAGACCAATTGCAGTCATTAACAGTCATCAACTGGTTTACCACACCTATCAGCCAATCACTCCTCCCCACCCTATATATAAGGGCCTGGTGACTTCTGTTTCAGTGTATCTGAAGAAGTGTGCATGCACACGAAAGCTCATACCAAGAACAAACTTAGTTGGCCTCTAAGATGCTACTGGAAGGAATTTTTTTGTATTACATTTATCAAAGTCTGCCATGCTGTACTCCAGTACCCAGTTCTAGTGTGGAGCAGGATTGCCTACAGCTCTTACTGGAAGACGATGACAACAAAAGCTAGATAGGCTATCAGGGGTTACTAGCTCAGATCCTCCAAGTGTCCCTTTTTTTCAGGGACAGGCCCAGATTTACAGAAGCCGTTCTGGTATCTGATTTGATCCCAGAATGTCCTGCTTTTCCTTAACATGTCCCTATTTTCATTGGAGAAAGGTCGGAAGGTATGCCGGCTGATGGCTATGTTCTGCCTCCACTGTATGCCTCTGAATATCATTTGCAGGGAATCACAAGCGAAAAGAGTGCTCTTGCATTCAGGTCCTGCTGGTGCGTTTCACATAGGCATCTGGTTGGCCACTGTGAGAACGAGATGCTGGCCTTGATGAGCCATTAGCTTGGTCTAGCAAACTCTTCCTACATCAGACTTGTAAGGTGTGGGGTGGATCACAGAGAGGTACCATCTGATTTAGCCCAAAAAGCTTACAGGAAAGCTTGGCCTCACTGGCCATACTCGCCTGTAGAAGTCTTTGGCACCAATAGCCTCCATTGTTGCCCACAGGCTCTCTTCTTGAGGCTGCTAAGGCATGATTGGTAAACCCCGGGCCAGACAAACTGCCTTCAAGGGCAGGGGTCAGGATGGACCTGTTAGGTCCTTGCACCTTATTCATTTTCCTAGCATCGCCTCATTCCCTTGTCTGCTGCTTAAAGTTGTAGAAGAGACACAGATCAGCTCTAAGCAAAGCCTCAGAAACAAGCTCTATAATGCAGGGATGAGACTCTTTTTTTCAGTCCCTTCAGGAACCTTCCAGAGGCCACACACCAGTGATAGACATGGCTAGAAGCAAAAGTGGTGATCCCCACCTGCCTGGAAGCTGCTGTAGTTGCTGTTCTGACCCACATGGTGAGCCACGCTCTGTGAGATAGGTTAGGCCAAGATGCAATGACTGGCCAGTGATCACTGCTGAGGGAGGTCCTGATTGCATCTCTCCTCGGTCCTATTCTGACACTCCCAACAATGAGAGCCAGTGTGGCGTAATGGTCAGAGTGGCCTGGGAGGCCAGGGTTCAAATCCCCACTCGACCATGAAACTCACTGGGTGGCCACTCTCTGCCTCTCAGCCTACCTCACAGGCTTGTTTGGGACATTAAACATGGAGGGGAGAGAAAACCATATACACCACATTGAGTTCTGGTGGTGGGGAAGGTAGGATGCAATAAATAATAATAATAATACCACACTGGTTCTCAATTCTGCCTTTAATAGAAGTGCTGCTTTTTACTTCCTTGAGTAGTCAGGCTTCGCCTGCCAGCTTTTCCTCTTCCATACAATTCTTAAAGCTAGGGGAGACCTGGCCTGAGAGAAGAGCAAGATACAGACACTGGACAGCTGATTTGCTCATCCATTTTCTCCACAGACTTCTGCTTGTGCAACAAAACTCGCCCTCTCCCCTTTAGCGCCCACTTTGCACCAATCAGCTCCAGTGTTTTGAGAGACCTTCCAGAACACAGTGAAAGGAGAGGAGAGGAAGGGGAAGGGTAACTAGGCAATGGTACAAGGGAGATCTAATGGGAAAGCCCTGGAACCTCTCCTGCAATATTAACCCAACCTTTTGCCTGGCCTGGTTGACACCGAAAAACGTCGAAATGCTGGTTCTCACAAAAGGAAGGTCTTTTGCAGAAAGAGGACAATAGCGCACAAAGGGATTTATGAAACGGGCTCAGGGGGAGGGTTGTTTTCAGTGGGATTACGGGAGGTTGTGCAAAACATCTAAGCGAGGTGCTAACCATGTCAAAAAGCAGTGGCACAATGAATAGAGGCTTTAATTCAATTTGGTGAGCCGACACCTGACCAAACAAAGGTGGAGCCAGACAGAGTTACCTTAACATGCTGAAACAGATGCTTTTTTAAAATGTCAGGATATAATATGTCAGTGTATTGAACCACAGAGTGAAAAGGAAACATGAAAGTCCCAGACTAAGTCCTAAGCAAGCAGCAGATTCAGCATGGCACTTGAAATGCATCCCACTGTGTCTATACAGATCACATCTGCTTGTACTAGGTACTATAGGAGTGTTGCACATATATACGTATATTCCAGTGTGGTTATTGGTGGTAACACAGGCATCCCTGGCATCAAGAAGCCAATTGAAAGATGCAATGTGGCACAGTTGTTTTTTTTATTATTATTATTTGAATAACCCAATTCAGTCTACAGGTCATAGCACTGAATCTCTTGATGAACTGCAAATTTGGGGGCTTCACTTTGCAATATGGGACCATCGGATGCTGCCTTGTACTGAGCCAAACCATTGGCCCATCAAGTTCAGACAGGGGGCAGTCCCAGGCTTACCTGGAAATGATGGGAATTGAACCTGGGATGTTCTGCACGAAAAGCAGATGCTCTACCACTGAGCTAAGATTCTTCTCCCTTTGAATGCCTACAAGGAATGCATTGTTTACCTGCACAATCAACACTGCAGGCAGCATAGAGAGGTGTGGTGCAATCGTCAAGTCCAACACTGCTGCAGTGTTCCCTCTGGGGTGTCCATGAAAGTCATTTTCATTGAACATGAAAAGTTCCTGCTGGATCAAGCCAATGGCCCATCTAGACCTTCATTGGAGGTTTTGAAACAGAGCTTGTATGGGCACCTGCCACGGATGCTTTAGTTGAGATTCCTGCATTGCAGAGGGTTGGACAAGGTCCTTCTCAACTCTACAATTCTATGATTGTATAGTCCAGCATCCTGTTCTCACAGTCACCAACTAGATGCCTGTGGGAAACCCACAAGCAAGATTCGAGCACAAGAGCACTCTGCCCTCCTGTGGTTTTCAGCAACTGGTGTTCAGAATCATTCTTGCCTCTGACTCTGGAGCATAGCTGTCATAACTAGTAGCCACTGGCAGCCCTCTTGTCCATGAATTTGTCTAAGCCCCTTTTTAAGCCATCTAGCTTTGTGGCCATCACTGCCTCCTGTGGGAGCAAGTTCTATAGTTTAACTATGCTCTGTGCATAAAAGTTGAGGCATTTGGGCAAACGCTGCTGCGATGTGCCTTATTTTTCACACTTCCACCGGTGGTGGCAAGCATGGCCCCGTCTTTGTGTAATAAATATTTATAACAACTGGAACAAATAGTCCTGTTCCCTCCTACCATGCGCAAGATGGATCTCAGACAACAACACATGTCACACTCTGGTGTCTTAAACATTTCAGTATGTCAGCGCTGGCTTTTCAAAAGACGACCTCGCGCTATGGCAAAGTGAAGTGAACCCAGAAGACAAGAAGTTTATAATTATTAACAGGCTAATCATCCTGTTACTTGCTAGGCTGAACAGAGGGAGAGAGACGATGACAGCCTGTGTGGGTGAGTCATCCCTCCTGTAATTCTGCAACACTGAAAAGGATTAAAATGTATTTAATTATCAAAAATTGTATATTTATTCTCCCGCGAACAGGCATCTCCACAGCTATTCTTCATCTCTCCCTTCCCATCTGCACTCTTCGAACCCTCGTTTGTCTTCCTGGAGGTGGTTTTGAAATGAATTGTAGATGACGTAATTGCTACCAGCACAAACATTTATGGTGTGAGTGTATGAGTAAGGGAGGGGGAGAGACCAAAACAGGGTCCAGAGAATTGCAAATGGAGTTTCTTTGGTACTAAACATTCGGCAGAGAGCCACCACACCAGAATCTGCTGCTAGCACATGGGTTGTGGCACTCAGTAGACTTCAACACTTCTCTACTGTCTAGCAACATCTGATAGAATGATAGAAAAACATCATTTATTCGTTTATGGTCTTTCGATCAGTTCAGCAAGCTGCCTTTATGGTAGATAGCTGGCCTAGTTTCTCTCTCTCCCTCTCTCTCTCTCTCTCTCTCTCTCTCTCCTCAGTCTCTCCCTTTCTCTCCCTCTAATAATCTGTGCAGTTAAACATTCCCATTGATGTTTATCAAGCCAGCCAGTTTAATAACTGTGAGCACAGTAACAGGTATTGTGTTCAGGCAAAACACTCCCTGCCTTGACCTCCCAGGCACAGACAAGTTAGAGGCACGGCCGTGACCCATATCGCAAACATTCAAAGAGGAAAGAAACAGCTCTGTTTTCAAAGCTGAACAATAAGGCAACGAGCCGATTGCCCAACCGTGTATTGCCAGCCATTGCAAAGACAGCCTGTGCAAAAGTAAACAACTGTGTGTTTTTGTTTTTTTTAATGTATGGCTTCAGTTGGTTAGACCTGGCCTTGTGTCTGAACTTGACAGCTATGGAAAATTCCATTCTCAGATTAGATACACAGCCTGATCCAGCTATTTTTTCTTCCCCAGCCTCTGCTAACTAGCACCTGTTTACCAGCTAGAATCTCTTGCACATATCTTTGCATAGGTAACAGCACTGGATTGCCTGTTTCATTTTTGCCCTGGGGCAATTGGGTGGTTGTACTACTTCCCTGTCTAAAGCCCTCTCTCGTTGCAATTCTTCTTTTAGAAGGGGAGGGAGTGCTGACTGTGCAAATGTCTCTCTGCTATGGCTGATGCTGTGGAGCAGTGCCATGGCAGGTGGAACCAGACTGAAATCGCCAGTGTCAATATGACAATTCATTCAGCACCACTAGCAAGAGTGCATCCAGCAGCGTGACCCACCAGGAGAGAGCTCTTGCAAAACAGGCAAGCTTTTTCAGAAACTCAAGGAACCTCAAAAATATCCAACTATTCCCCTCACCCCACAAAGAAAAGAAAATACCCGAATCATGGAGAAGTCTCTCATCCTGCCTTAAAGGTAAAGGTAAAGGGACCCATGACCATTAGTTCCAGTCGTGACCGACTCTGGGGTTGTGGCGCTCATCTCGCTTTATTGGCCGAGGGAGCCAGCGTACAGCTTCCGGGTCATGTGGCCAGCATGACTAAGCCGCTTCTGGCGAATCAGAGCTGCGCATGGAAATGCCATTTACCTTCCCGCCGGAGTGGTACCTATTTATCTACTTGCACTTTGACGTGCTTTTGAACTGCTAGGTTGGCAGGAGCAGGGACCGAGCAACAGGAGCTCACCCTTTTGCGGGGATTCGAACCACTGACCTTCTGATCAGCAAGTCCTAGGCTCTGTGATTTAACCCACAGTGCCACCCGCGTCCCCTCATCCAGCCTTACCTTTTACTATTTCAAAGCAACATCAGGAGAAAGGTATGGAACCAACCAACCACAGTCCACAAAAAATGGTTGGGTCTGTCAAATTAATTTTGAGAGGAGGGGAAACTCCAAAAGATCCCAAACATGTGCAGGAATGGGGGGCCTCTAAGCCTTCTGATATAGCTGAACCATTATCTGTCCATTAGCTGTGTTCCCTGGGTTGATGGGAACTGGAATCTAACAATGTCTGGGGGGCTACAGGTTCCCTGTTTGCATTGCAGAAGAACAAAAAGCAGCTCAGGTAGCACCTGTGAAACACATTGATTACAGGGGAACTCCCCTTGAGCCTCTAGAGCAATTTACTTCTGAATAATCATACTTAGGACTGAGCTGTTAGAAATTAACTGGTCAGTTGCGACACACACATTTGCACACACATAAAGATGTACGTCAACTGATTTCTTATTGCTTTGATCAGCAGCTGGTGCATATTGAAAATAACATTGAAATATGCAGTATATTAGTGGAATTGGCTTGTAAAAATATGTATACAGACAAAATTGCATACAAAAATTTGAGGAAAAAATGTAATGTAGAGAAAAATACACTGAAATGCAGACAAATTATCATGAAGATTGTCTTTGTATTAATTTTTTTTTTTTTTTTTGAAAACTGATACAGAAATATGGAGAACCTGAGACTGGAAGACTGGAAGAATAAGAAACAAAGAGAAACTGAAACCAACAGATTTACTGTTTTCTACTCTTCACATTTCTTATTGCTTTGATCAGCATCTGGTGCATAATGAAAATAACATGGGAAAATGCAGTATATTAGTGGAACTGGCTTGTAAAAAAATGTATACAGGCAAAATTGCATACAAAAATTTCAGAAAAAATGTAACGTAGAGAAAAATACACTGAAATGCAGACAAATTCTCATGAAGATTGTCATTATATATAAAAAAATGCAAACTGATACAAAAATATGTATCCTTCCTAAGACTGGAAGACTGGAAGAATAAGAAACAAAGAGAAACTGAAATTGACATATTCACCGTTTTCTATGCTTCACATGCCAAAACTGTCAAAAGTCCTTTGAACAACTGGTTTGTCTCGGCATGATCTTTGGTTCTTGCATGCTAACGAATAGCAATCTGTGTTGGGTTTTCACAATTTTGTTTTAGAAAGAGGTTTGGATATGTGGTTCATAGTATGGAAGCAAGTCATAAATAAAACGATCAAGTCACCTGTATGCTATTTAGTAGTGTGTCCCATCACTTTTTATTTATTTATTTTGGAATTTTTTTAAAAAATGAAAGCTCCACTATTGGCTCAGTGGCAGAGTTCGTGTGTGGCACACTAAAGGCCCATGGCATCTCCAGATAAGAATGGGAAATGGTCCCTGTCTGAAACCCCAGGGGGCTGCTGCCAATCAGTGCAGACAGTATTGATCTAAGAGGGTCTGACTCAGTATCAGACAGTTCTCATCTTATATGTACATTTCTCCAATCCCTCTAGCTGAAAAACACATTTTGCGGTCATAGATTGCTATCGTGGTCATATCACTGCCCAAATGCAAACATTTCCTAGAAGTTAGAAATTCATTGCATATACTATCAAATTTGTGAGTCCTAGCCAGAAGTATGCAGGAGGCATGCCATGGGCTGAAAATAGCACCCCTACATTGTGTTTGCCACTCTGTTCCACAAAGTTGAGGACCGCTTGTTGGGATGTCCTCACAATGTGACTTGTCCCATCTCCATGTGACACCACTGGCTTCTGCTGGTAGTCACGGGGAAACTCATAAGGTTATGACCTCAAGCTGCTGTCCTCTACTGAGCAATGATTTGCCACGCCTGTCCTTGCAGAATGTTGCAGGTATTTTCCATTGCTCCTGGCCTAGAAAGGTTAGAGGTGTAAAGAGCTGGGGTGATCAGGCTTCCGCCCAACATCAAAATACTCTTGGAATGATGACTATTTAAGGAATAAGCATTAGCCCTGCAATAAGAGCTGTAGGATCTGGGGGAAGGCATGCATTTGGCTGTTCTCCCTACAAAGCTGATTTTATAAATGGAGAGAGAGTTTACCTGGTAGGTGAAACTTAGACGTGAAATTTTGGGATGTTTGAGGGCACCAGACATCCCAGACCCCGGACTTAATTAGTCCTCACCCTGGTGACCCTAAGAAAATGTTGTAATGTTAGAAAATAAATACGATGGGGATTAAGAAAATATTGAAATCCCAGTCAGCCAAGTCCCTTTGGCGGTCTGAAAAGAGCCGTTGCTTAGATTTTAAGCAGAAAGACGAGAAAGGAACATAGCTGGAGCAGAATGTTTTGAAAAGCCTTGAAGGGAGGGTGGGAAGACTCAAAATGCCAAAGCCAATTTCTGTAGATATTGAAGGAAAAATTCTTCAGACAGAGCATGTCAAGAATCTAGTAAATAAATAATAAACGAGGAAAAGACCTATAAAATCATGATTTTCAGTCAGCCAGTCATGCTCTCCTCTACAATACTCCACCCTCCCCATTCTACCCAGGTTTCTGTTGCTCCCCCACCCACAGTTAGGAGTTGCTGCCCCATCCACACTTCAAATGGCCCATCCACACTTTCCCCTGTGAAAACCTGTAGTTTAGTGCTGAAATGGAAAAAAAAACAGCAGTAAGGTTTTCTACAGATTGCCATTTGTTCCAATTTAGTGCTATAGAGCAGATTTTCAAGAGGAAGCAGCAGGAAGGCCAAACCAATCTGACCCATGCCTAGAAAGCATGGCGCAAGCAGAAAAACACTTGGACGCATGTTTTCTAGGCATGCGACAAGTCAAAGAATGGGTGAGCCCTTAGTCTGCAGCATTCTGTGCCTACCACACATGCTCAGTGTTGGGCCTTATCTCTCCTCCCACCAGTGTTTTTTCCCTAAAGTTTTGTTGTTTTTCCCCCTATTCTGCAAGCATCAAGTTCAACTGAGTCTCCTGATGCCTCCTTCTTGATGCCGTTTTGTTTACCAATGCAATGTCATGGCACTCGCATCTGAAGATTAGAAATAGAAGGAATCCCTGTTAATTGCTGTTGTTTTCGCAGGCAGTACAGGGCTGATATACGTCCAGAATTTCCTGGACACAGCCGGGATTCCTGGATTTGTCCACGTTCCCCTCCCCCCCAAAGCTCCACAATAAATTTTCACTTTTTGAAATATGGCTACCCCAAGCCAATAAAAATAAGTCATATTGCATCCAGTGGTGTTGTAGCTGAATGCCGTGTCATCCCTCTCTGCGTTTTTGGAGAGACCCACGGTTATTTTCTGCAAACAAAAAAGCAAAAACAAAATGGCACCATATGGGAAAACGATTTGAATTCTGTTTTTAAAAACAACATTGCCCCTTAGAGTTCTTGATAGCATGGTGGCAAAAAGTGCATCATAAAAACAAAATGACCTGCCAGAACCTAAGTATATCAGTGACCCAGTTCTATTTATAAATGCTTTGACCCAGTCATGAGCTTGCCAGACTGCCACGATGATTTATTTTATTTCCCTGCCATGTGATATTTGTGGATATTTTGGATACATTGCAGAGATGGAATGGAAATGATATTACTGTAACCTACAATCCGTGTCCCCTGCGTGGAAAAGCAGGTCCTTTCTTTGACCCTGCACCAATTATATAAGACACTTCTAGGACTGGGCCATGCCTTTGAAACCAAATCTTCTTTTATAAGAAACAAGGGAGGTGAATTTTCCGGGTTGAGTTTAAAAACAAAACACTGTTTCCTTATATCTCCGTAGAATAAACACTTCAAGGTTGACAGGCTATTGAAATGAATGATATACACCAATATGGGAGTAATGTGAATGACGATTTCAGTCTGGTTCCACATGGGGGTAATATGGGATTCTGATTTGTGTGTGTGTGTGTGTGTGTGTGTGTGTGTAAAAGATTTTGCAGCTGCTTTTGTTTATTGGGGGAAGTGTTCCTTGGAAGAGCATCTGCTATGGATGCAGAATGCCCCAGGTTCAATCCATAACCTCTCCAGGTATCTGGCACTAGGATTGTTGCTTTCTTAGAACCCTGGGGAGTCACTGCCAGTCATTATTGACAATACTGAGCTAGATTGACCAATGGTCCTACTCGGTTTATGGCGGCCTTCTGTGTTTCTCTGTGCTAGTTTGTATTGTTTTTAGCACACATGTTCATTTTGCGGTATATTGGTTCATCTGCTGTGAGGTGCCCTGATGGGAAATGATAAAGTGGAAAGGCGATTTAGAAATCTCTTTAAAATAAAAATAAACTGGCTCTGGAGCAGTCTGTGTAAATTATATTAATAATCTGTATATATTTTAAGAAGAGGCTTCTGGATCAGACCAATGGCCCATCTAGCACAGCATCCTGTTCTCTCATAGTTGCCACCCAGATGCCTGTGAATAGGTATGTTCCTTTTATCTTTCACCAGGTTTGTTTTGCCCATCGGAGAAGGGAGGGGACTTTATTTACATATAACTTTTTTGGCTACTTGTTGTTGTTTAGTCGTTTAGTCATGTCCGGCTCTTTGTGACCCCATGGACCAGAGCACGCCAGGCACTTCTGTCTTCCACTGCCTCCCGCAGTTTGGTCAAACTCATGCTGGTAGCTTCGAGAACACTATCCAACCATCTCGTCCTCTGTTGTCCCCTTCTCCTTGTGCCCTCAATCTTTCCCAACATCAGGGTCTTTCCCAGGGAGTCTTCTCTTCTCTTGAGGTGGCCAAAGTATTGGAGTCTCAGCTTCAGGATCTGTCCTTACAGTGAGCACTCAGGGCTGATTTCCTGAAGAATGAATAGGTTTGATCTTCTTGCAGTCCATGGGACTCTCAAGAGTCTCCTCCAGCACCATAATTCAAAAAAAAATAAATCAAAATTCAAAATTCAAAAATATACATTTTAATGTTTTATTTCGGCTTGATTTATGTTTTAAAATTGTGTGTGTGTTTGTGTGCATGTGTGTGCTGTTTCATATTCACGCCAAACCCTAAGGATGGGCTGAGGCAGAAATCTGAACAAACGAATGCAATTTATCAACTGAACAAGAGACGGCATCCTTTCAGAAAAACCATCTGGGTACTGCCCAAACTCTTTTTGAATGTTATAAAATAGATTCAAATGAGTAAAAACTGAAAGTTTCCCCCTTCAAAATGATTCAGTGCTGATGTTCATTGTGTGTGTTGCATTGCTGAAGGTCTCGAGGGTTTTTGCCTGATACAAGAGATAACAACTTTGCACACTAACTCATCTATTGTGAGTCTCTGCTTCCCTTTGTTCCTTTTAAATAACGATTTCATTCCTGTTTCGTCATCAGACATTTCATTGTGATGGGCCGGGACATGTTTTCTTTGATGATGTTCCTGAAAAGTCCCCATAGAGTTCTATTTCAGTCCTATTGAATATTCTAAGATTTCTCTCTTGGACAGAAGTTATTATTTCCTCGGAGGTCAGCTTTCTTTGCTCCCCTGACATTGAAGGCCTAACAAACACCTTGCATTTGATACTCAATTCTTCCTTGGTTAGCCAAAGGGGGAAATGCCAAAAGAAGGGGGGAATGAGCACATTCAAACGGACAGATGGAAGGCTGCCTTCTTCCAACTCAGATTATTTGTCCATCTAGCTGAATATTGTCTGCTCGGACTGGCAGCTCTCTGGGGGTTTTGGACAGAGGTCTTTCCCACCATCTCTCCCTAGTCCTTTAAATTGGAGTTGTCTGGGGTAAACCAAGGATGTTCTGCATGCAGAGTATGTGCTGGGTTCTATAGCCCCTCTACAAAGTTTGAAATAAAAAAGGTCTGTAAGAGACTTGTCTTTATACTTTCCTGGGCAACCTGCTGGGAGCCGCTGACAGCATCCTGACACCAACCACCAGGTCAGGCTTGAAAGCAACAATTGTATCTTGAGCATCCAACATATATCCAATGCACTTGCACAACAGGATTTCTCTCCTCTCCACCTTCCATGCCTCCTAAATCTGTTCTGTTTTTCACACTCGAACTCTCCAGAGGAAATCTGGAGGGGGTGGGGTGGGAGAAAAGGGAAACTCCAATGGCAGAAGTAGGAATCTTTGGACTGATGGGGTGTTTTAAATCAGGCTTCCTCAACCTTGGCCCTCCAGATGTTTTTGGCCTACAACTCCCATGATTCTTAGCTAGCAGGACCAGTGGTCAGGGATGATGGGAACTGTAGTCTCAAAACATCTGGAGGGCCAAGGTTGAGGAAGCCTGTTTTAAATCCTCCCAACTTGGAAGATGACATTGGTGTGAATCTGTCGCCAGTAATCCCAGTTGTTGGGAAGACAATAAAGTACTTTACCTGGGGAAAAGAGGCAGTAAGGCGAGACAGATTTCAGGTGGAACTACGTGTTACACACATTCACATGTAAGAAACGTCTGGTGACTCCTTTTCCTGGATATTATTTCACAGCACTGCCTAACCCCAGAGACAAGTCCCAATTCAAACAAGGTCTTTATGTTCTGCTTTGAAGTAGATCCTCAGCTTTGAAGGCTTGCTTTATTAGATGTTTAAAGGAAACTAAAATGAAACACGTTTAATAAGGAACCATTTGAAATAACGTCTCTAGTATTTGGCTGCCCTTGAGTGCGGTGCAGTAGCAACTAGTAGTTTATTATCTACCTATCATCTATCTATCTATATCATCTATCTATCTATCTATCTATCTATCATCATCTATCTATCTATCTATATCTATCTATCATCTATCTCTCATCTATCTCTCATCTATCTATCTATCTATCTATCTATCTAATCTATCTATCATCTATCTATCATCTATCTATCTATCTATCTATCTATATCTATCTATCTATCATCTATCTATCTATCTCATCTATCTATCTATCTATCTATCTATCTATCTATCTATCTATCATCTATCTATCATCTATATCTATCTATCTATCTATCATCTATCTATCATCTATATCTATCTATCTATCTATCTATCTATCTATCTATCTATCTATCATCTATCTATCTATCTATCTATCTATATCTATCTATCTATCTATCTATCATCTATCATCTATCACCTGTCTATTTATCTATCAATATCTACACACACATTTTAAAAAAATAGATGGCTTCCAGCAAAGGAAGTTTCACTATAGCTAGCAAAACCGCAAGGGGTGGTGACTACTGTCAATCATCATCAGTGCAACTTACCATCTTCTTTCAAAAATCAGTACAAAATGTCTAAAAGTAAGCTCTTCATAAAGCCAGAATGTTTTATAATGGTGACTCACTGGCTCCTTCAGTAACAGAGGAACTCTAATAACTCAGTTTTTGTGCCTTTGCCACATCGATTATAAGAGCCTTTTAATAAGGTCTGTGCGCTGCGATTTGTTTATATCATGCAAATTAGAAGACATTACATAAGAAAGGCTCAAGTCTCCAAATGCAGACAGCTCACAAATCTGCCCACAAAAGAAAATATGCAAGTTCACTTGGGGACATTCTAAACTGGGCTGGTTTGGAGGACTGCCTTCTTCATTCTTGGACCTCCCATCAGGCCAAGCCAGCTTAGCTATTGGTCATGGATGATGGGAGTTGTAGTCCAACAACATCTGGGGATCCAAGGGTGCAGGATGTAGGTTTAGAACATCCAAAGAACAGAAGCACACAAGAAGAGCCCTGTGTCAGGGACAGTAGGACCATCAATGAGTACTCTTTGGGTTCGGTCAGTCGCGCCACTAGAGCACGATTTCTGTTCTCATCCTAAAGCAAAGTTTTTAACCTGAACCACTATTTCTGGGTTAGCGGAGTCTGTAACCTGTAACCAACTACAAATCCACCTAACAGTTACCTTGTTTAATCATTTAATCATTTGCATTTCAAAGAGCTTTACTGGTGGCTTACCGTGTGCTTTTTCTATGGTACACCATTCAGGACATAGTGAAATTGTATAAGGAAGTATCTATCCATAGGGGAGGAACAGTAGCTGGGACATTGTTATGAATGATATTCAGGTGATTGAGGATGTGGCTGTACTTGTATACGTTGCAAGCATACATTTTAATTAGGTGGAGGGTGCATTTATGGGCTCTGGTTTGCATTAAACATTCCTAACACATGTTGTGACAGCACAGCTGTAGCCTGCAGAGTGAGGGGGTAGGGAGACAATGAAAGAAGCCAAAGAAACATAAAAAGAGCCTGCTGGATCCGGCTAATGGCCCATTCAGTCCAGCATCCTGTTCTTATAGAGGCCAACCAGATGCCTGAGGGTAGTTCACGAACTGGATCTGAACAGAAAAACATTCTCCCCTCCTACAGCTTCCCATGAACTGGTATTGTTGTAAACAAAAATCTGCCCTTTCCCCCTATGGGGTATCCAAAAGCCCATATAGAGTCCTTACGTAGGTTCCCTATTGGTAGGAGGACCACCACCACAGATACATCATACCTACATCACAGAAAGGGCGGTCTACAGCAGAAATCTGAGCGCTTTGTTTAATGGTCGCTTCATTGGATTGCCTGGGGGGCCTGGCCAATCTTTTGTAATGATAAATACTAAGTTCCTGAGCCAGGTCACAGGCTCACACCCTATTCATATCTTAAATGTGCCCTTAAGACAGGATTTGTGAAGGAAAAGACAATGGGGAGGCTTTTCCATTTTCCTTTGACCTTGCAGAGAAAACATTTGGTCAGTTTGGGAATAAAAAATGGCTTCAGGTCGGTCTTCCTGTGCTGATCTATGTACGTGCTTGGTTGGTACACTTATGAACATTTAACATATATTTAAGACCTCAAAATTCCTATCACAGTATTCAGAAGCAACATAGCCTCAGTCATGGCTAGTAACCATGAGATGTGCCACCACACTGGTACGCAATAACCTTGCTTTCTGTGCTCTTCTCTACTTTTCTTATGAAGGTGTTGTTGTTGTTGTTTAGTCGTTCAGTCGTGTCCGACTCTTCGTGACCCCATGGACCAGAGCACGCCAGGCACTCCTGTCTTCCACTGCCTCCCACAGTTTGGTCAGACTCATGTTTGTAGCTTCGAGAACACTGTCTAACCATCTCATCCTCTGTCGTCCCCTTCTCCTTGTGCCCTCCATCTTTCCCAGCATCAAGGTCTTTTCCAGGGAGTCTTCTCTTCTCATGAGGTGGCCAAAGTATTGGAGCCTCAGCTTCACGATCTGTCCTTCCAGTGAGCACTCAGGGCTGATTTCCTTAAGAATGGATGCGTTTGATCTTCTTGCAGTCCATGGGACTCTCAAGAGTCTCCTCCAGCACCATAATTCAAAAGCGTCAATTCTTCGGCAATCAGCCTTCTTTATGGTCCAGCTCTCACTTCCATACATCACTACTGGGAAAACCATAGCTTTTACTATACGGACCTTTGTTGGCAAGGTGATGTCTCTACTTTTTTTTTTTTTTTTACCTTGTGAAGGTAAGTTGCTTCTATAAGGGTTGGAAGAAGGATTTTCAAAGATGTGTTAAAATCGTAGGACTGGAAGTGACTACCAAGGCTCATTTTTAGTCCAATGCAGGAATCACAGCTAAAGATGGAGCCATCTGTGACAGATGGCCATCCAAGCTCTGTTTAAAAACCTCCAAAGAAGGAGAACCCACCACCTTCTGAGGGAGTCCATTCCACTGTCAAGCAGCTCTTACTGTCAGAAAGATCTTCCTAATGTTTAGTTGAAATCTCATTTATTGTAATTTGAATCCATGGGTTTGGGTCCTCCCCTTTGAATCGGCAGAAAACCAGTTTGCTCCAACTTCCACGTGACAACCCTATAGGTATTTGCAGATGTACAACTCAACTTCTAAACTTTATTCTTTTGATAGGAAGCCCTCTCAAGGCAGTGAACAATGAAACAAATCATATTGTAAAATTCTGTCCTGAATTCTGTCCTGGATGACAATCCACTGATTCTAGGCCCATGAAAGGTAATTTTCTGTCAGCACCCAGCAAATACCCTTGGCACTGAAATGCCAGCCATACTCCTATGCCCCCATCCATGCAGATTTACTGTTAAAACTAATTTTATAGGTTATTTTTTAAAAAAAATAACCTTAAAAAACCCTGTTACCAACCACACATTTGTGATATCTCATGTGCAAAATATACCCCTCTCCAGAAGTATCCCACACAACACTCAGAAGCACCCTGTGCACACTCATAAATTTGTCTTCTCTTTCTCCCATTTCTCTAAACTTACTTCTTTCATTTCTTCTGCTGTTGTAAAGAATGATGTATATTGTATATTGTTTTGTTTATTGAAAATAACTGTGTTTGTGTGTGTGCGTAGTACCTATCTTGAATCAATGTTACTTTGTTCTACTTTACACACAAATGTTCATATTTTCAGTACATTGATTTGCTTAGAATGAACTTCTCATTTATATTCCTGCTATTATTTCTTTGGTGTTTCTGTCCTGAGCCTATTCTGTCAGTAAAGCATTGAATTCATTTGTGTTACACTCAAGTCTCTGTGGCTATTATTTCCATTTTTATTTATTGGATTTTTGATATGCCCTTCACTATAGGATTCCGGGGCGGGTTACAACAATGTGAATATCTCCTGCCTCCAGAAAAGTGTGGTAAACAAACCTCAGCCCATACAGGCACTCAAGAATGCTGTACTTGCTTGTTTACACTGGAAATTTGCCTTTGCCCAACAAGTAGGTTGATAAATGAGGACATCTTCATTCATATAATGGAATATCTCTTTGCCTGAAGGCAGGTGGAAGAAGATTGCTGTATATATATATATATCATGTGAGTGATATATATCACTCACATGATATATATATACACATTGACAACCAGGAGCAATGTTCTCTACTTCAAAGTACTCTCTTATGGGAAAGTCAGTACTATTTTGTTGGGACCTCATGAGAAGCAACCAGAAATATCTTTTAGCAGTCAAGGATGCCTCTCATGATGAACTATGAATCAATCTCTAATTGCTTCCCTAAATAGCAGATCATAGAACCTAGGTGTACAGGTGAAACTCAAAAAATTAGAATATTGTGGAAAAGTTCATTTATTTCAGTTATTCAACTTAAAAGGTAAAACTAATATATGAGATAGACTCATGACATGCAAAGTGAGATATATCAAGCCTTTATTTGTTATAATTGTGATGTTTATGGCGTACAGCTGATGAAAACCCCAAATTAACAATCTCAGAAAATTAGAATACTAAATGAAATCAGCATAACGAGGACTGCAAATAGAGCAATATTGGATCTCTGAGAAGTAGAAGCATGCACATGTACTCAGTACTTGGTTTGGGCCCCTTTTGCATCAATTACTGCCTCAATGCGGCGTGGCATGGATGCTAACAGCCTGTGGCACTGCTGAGGTGTTATGGAAGACCAGGATGCTTCAATAGCAGCCTTCAGCTCTTCTGCATTGCTTGGTCTCATGTCTCTCATTTTTCTCTTGGCAATGCCCCATAGATTCTCTATGGGGTTCAGGTCAGGCGGGTTCAATGGACATGGGATTACTGTGTTTGATTGGCCAGCAATAATAATAATAAAGAATAAATGAACTTTTCCACAATATTCTAATTTTTTGAGTTTCACCTGTAGCTGTGCTTAACTTTAGGCAGCAAAATAGCGTAGGCCGGCAGTGAGTTGGAAAACTAGCACCTTAGCTACATAGTCAGTTTTGCCCAGGGGTCTGGCAACCCTGCAAGGACTCTTCTTGACTCCTAATGGGGTGTGTGTGTGTGTGTGTGTGTGTGTGTAGCCATGAGGCTACATATCAAACCGCTCTGCGCTGCTGGTCTCAGCTGTATGCACAGGATCAGCCTCTGTGTCAACTTAATAAATATTTATCTAGAAAATATCACTGAAGAATAAATATTATTGCTCTCCTCCTTCCCCGCCGTCATTTTCTTTATGCATGCAAATACTAATAAACTGTACCATATGCTTGGAAGCCGCAAAAAAACATGTAGAGGAAGTTTGCATGAAAGCCCGACAGGTTCTATTTAGCCACTGGCTAGTCACTTCTCTGGGGATTCACCTGTCTCATTGAGTTTAGGAAAGAGGAGACTTCAGTCATTCCTGGTGTGGATGGTTGCCCTAAGCGAAACAACGCACTCCTTTGAAGGGTTATGTTTTATTTTCCTTTTTGGTGGGGAAGGCTTTTTTTTTCCTTTTTCAAAAAATGGCTTTTCACTGGATCAATATGTTATGATATATTTAAGACTCAAATAGCAAAAAAGAAAAGGGGGAAAAAGAGTGTTATTTCAATTTATGGGACTGTAACATCTTGCATGAAAACTGCCCCGTGTCCTTAAAAAAAAAAGCCCCACATATAGCTTTATTCTTCTTTGAAAAATATAGAACCCCAATTCTGTGCACCATAATGTATTAAATGGATGACCCACATTTGCATTTGTAAGGGTCCAATAAACAGCAGTCTGTTGAAATAACAGTCTGGTGAAAAAGAACAACTCTAACTTCAACAGGAAAAATGGAGAGTGCATCAACATTTCACATTAAACTGAATGTAAACTTTTCCATACATCGTCATGGGTTCGGATTAGACCTCTTTGTCCCAATCCAGAAAGTGTTTAATTAGTCTGGATTAATTAATGTGGAGTTTTTGAGCATAGAGAGAAGAGAGAAAATCAAAATACTCTGAGAATTGCAGGTCTGTGAACTAGGCTTCCCCTAAACCTTAGAAAAGATTTGGAGATAATCTCTAAGACAGTGTAAAATATTTCCACAGAACAAAAGTAAAATAAAATACAGTACTACAATATTAAACATCTTTTATGGGGACTTTGCAACACTAAAACTGTGAGTCAAGGTTCACTGGGAAGAGATAAAATCTCCCAGTTAAAAAGTTGTAAAACCCTGCTTTGTAACACGTCAGCCTGGAAATGCCCTGAGCGGAAAGCTAGTTTGGGACAGAGGGCTTGTTAATGCAAGTTTAAACCTGAGTTAAACCTAGGGGGGAAATATAAATGAGCAAACAAAGCCAACAGCACCATCTGATAATATTTTTTCCCCCAACCGTTACAATTATTGATAATGGTGATAATTGGTGCATGATCAGCCTGTTTAATGTTGGTGTTTAGATTAATTTTGCAGTTGCATCAGCCAAGGACCATGGCAGAAAGGAAGAGTCTTTCTAGGGGTAGACAGAAGAGACTATTTCCTTTCCGTGTCAGTTTCACACGCATTCCATTAGAAGTTCATTCCATCCTGTTTCCTGCAGATTTAAAAACAACGATATGAACATTATCCTTTGCATTTAAATTAAATTCAGTTCCTAATATATGCATTTATATGTGCTTTTCTGTGGACTTTCTCCCAAGCGATGCATTTTTGTAAACAATTTTTAACTTTTAAATCTGCATTTTTGTGCACACATTTTGGAATCAAAACTGCTTTACAAAATTCAGCATACAATCCGATTTATAGCTGCATCCCAATCTCCATAGGAGTCCAGGACTGGTGAATTAGGCCAATTCGCTTTAAAATGCAGACCAAACTAAATTCCCCACTCGCGCTAAGTTTTACAGTATGCAGTAGGAGTGTTCCAAGACAGGTCTCATGTTTTTCTGTGCTTTTAAAAATCCTAGTCTGTTTTTGAGTTGCTCTGTGCAATCTCACTGTTGATCTGTGCTCTGGATTCGAAGCCACACTCTAGAAAACAAATATCTGTGTTCCCTATGCACTATAATGGGGCATCTAAAAATGGCTAAAGCGTTCTCACCTTTGGGACAAAGCGGCTGAAATTTGCCATCATTCTAGTACCTGCAGAATGGAGAAAGCTTGCAAACTTGTAAGTAGACATATCCTGGGGTTTTGTGTAGGGTGCCTTAAATTTCATTACTTAAAGAAAAGGGAATTCTCTAACCTTTTGGCTTTCTAACAGAACAGAATGCGGTTTCCAGACATGGCCACCCCTTCTGAGATGATAAAGTCTGCAAAACATCATAATGATGTTCACCTGGAAGGGAAGACTTTACTGTTTGAGGGTGGGTACAAAAGATTTATGTTGTAAAAGCTATTGTACATGGTCTGCAGCTCTTGACAGTTATATTCCAAAGGCTCCTTTGCTCTCTTTTGAAAGCAATCATTTTTACAAGGTGGCTTAAATGTTGCAGAGGTGAGGCTATTTTGATAGTCCTTTGCATTCCATCAGTGAGGCTAACTTTTCTCTGTTATCCTAGGTCCTTTTCTCATGGCTGCTAATACCAGGATATAAGTTTGCATAGCTAAGTGGAACCACACATGCACATACTACCAGATGACAAAGATGTTTCAACATGGGAGGGTGACTGTGGAGAATTTATAGCTTCAGGGAGGAATTAGATCTTATGAAAAACAAGAGGCTCATGCTGTGTGTGGAATACTGATCTTGGGCTCCGAACACATGTTGGTAACATAACAAGCTTATCAAGTGGGCCATACAGAGGTCCATACTAGGTAGAAATCAGGGGTGGGATTTGCTTTTAAAGGCAAACCTACCAAATTGTCACTTTCTGAAACAATATACAAACCAAAACATACCCATCCTTCAAAATCCATACTTCTCCAAATTTTGCAATACGATTCTCCAAGTAATGTGTACATTGTTGTTGTTGTTTAGTCGTTTAGTCATGTCCGACTCTTCGTGACCCCATGGACCAGAACACACCAGGCACTCCTGTCTTCCACTGCCTCCCACAGTTTGGTCAAACTCGTGCTGGTAGCTTCGAGAACACTATCCAACCATCTCATCCTCTGTCGTCCCCTTCTTGTGCCCTCCATCAGTGTTTGCAGGGCAGCGGCTGAAGAAGGAGCCAAAAGGGGTTTCTTGTGTGTGTGATTCTTGTGGCTGATTAGCTGCTTTCCCTGGTCAAAGGTCAGAGGGGGCAGGGTTTCTGTTGAGGCAGGTGATTAGCTGTGGGAGGAGCTTATCAGTGTTTGCAGGGCAGCGGCTGAAGAAGGAGCCAAAAGGGGTTTCTTGTGTGTGTGATTCTTGTGGCTGATTAGCTGCTTTCCCTGGTCAAAGGTCGGAGGGGGCAGGGTTTCTGTTGAGGCAGGTGATTAGCTGTGGGAGGAGCTTATCAGTGTTTGCAGGGCAGCGGCTGAAGAAGGAGCCAAAAGGGGTTTCTTGTGTGTGTGATTCTTGTGGCTGATTAGCTGCTTTCCCTGGTCAAAGGTCAGAGGGGGCAGGGTTTCTGTTGAGGCAGGTGATTAGCTGTGGGAGGAGCTTATCAGTGTTTGCAGGGCAGCGGCTGAAGAAGGAGCCAAAAGGGGTTTCTTGTGTGTGTGATTCTTGTGGCTGATTAGCTGCTTTCCCTGGTCAAAGGTCAGAGGGGGCAGGGTTTCTGTTGAGGCAGGTGATTAGCTGTGGGAGGAGCTTATCAGTGTTTGCAGGGCAGCGGCTGAAGAAGGAGCCAAAAGGGGTTTCTTGTGTGTGTGATTCTTGTGGCTGATTAGCTGCTTTCCCTGGTCAAAGGTCAGAGGGGGCAGGGTTTCTGTTGAGGCAGGTGATTAGCTGTGGGAGGAGCTTATCAGTGTTTGCAGGGCAGCGGCTGAAGAAGGAGCCAAAAGGGGTTTCTTGTGTGTGTGATTCTTGTGGCTGATTAGCTGCTTTCCCTGGTCAAAGGTCAGAGGGGGCAGGGTTTCTGTTGAGGCAGGTGATTAGCTGTGGGAGGAGCTTATCAGTGTTTGCAGGGCAGCGGCTGAAGAAGGAGCCAAAAGGGGTTTCTTGTGTGTGTGATTCTTGTGGCTGATTAGCTGCTTTCCCTGGTCAAAGGTCAGAGGGGGCAGGGTTTCTGTTGAGGCAGGTGATTAGCTATCGGCGCGCGCAGTTTGAACCATCTTTTAGATTTAGGGGAGCTAGTCTCAAGCCCAAGGACACATTCTCAAGATGGAGGGGGAGGGAACAGCTGCAGTCGCCTGCGGTTCCTGCGCAATGTTTGCCATCTTGCCAAAGGTTGCAGGCAGCTTTACGTGCAGCAATTGCATGTTGATTGCCCTCCTAAAAGACAAAATCCAGCAACTGGAGGAACGTGTAGCTACGCTCCAAAGAATTAGAGAGCTGGAGCTCTTCTTGGAAGCAACAGAGCACACCGTCTCCACCAAGGAGGAGACAGGAGACTCCCCTGGGAAGGAGGCTAGTTCACCAACACAGGAGCCCGATATGTGGAGAAACGTGACTCAAAGAAGTAGGAGGCCCAGGGTTCGCTCTGATTGTCTAGAAATACACAATCGCTTTGAGGTCCTCTCCCCTAGCATGGAAGACGAAGAGCAGACTCCATTTGAGGATCTCTCCCTCATTACAGTCGATCACGTATATGAAGATGAGCAGCAAAGTCAGTCCTCAGGGAATGTGCAGGCGACCTTGGAACGGACCGCTCACGGAAGAACCCTGACCAAACCTAAGAGAAGGCGTGTAGTGGTGATAGGGGATTCCCTACTGAGGGGAACAGAAGCAGTGATCTGTGGGCCTGACAAGATGTCTCGGGAAGTGTGCTGTCTCCCCGGGGCTAAGATCCAAGATGTAACTGAACGACTGCAAGGAATCATAAAACCCACTGACAAATACCCCTTCCTCTTGGTTCATGTGGGAACCAATGACACTGCAAGCAATAGCCTCCAGAAGATCAAAAGAGACTACGAGGCTCTGGGCAGGAAATTGAAGCAATTAAATGCACAAATCGTCATCTCATCTGTCCTCCCAGTTGAACGACGTGGCCCAGGGAGAGAGAGGAAAATAGTGGAAGTAAACAGCTGGCTTCGTAAATGGTGTAAACAGGAACGGTTTGGATTCTTAGATCACGGACTGCAGTTTCTTGAGGATGGACTTCTGGCAAGCGATGGGCTGCACCTCACAACGGTTGGGAGGAATGTTTTTGCCAAAAAACTAAGAAACCTCATCAGGAGGGCTTTAAACTGACTAATGTGGGGGAGGGAGACAGTGCTCCTGAAGGAAGGAGTCTATTAACTGATGAAGATGATCATCCAAATGTCATAGACCAAATGGAGCAAACAGCAAGCAGACCTAGTGGTGGGAGGAAAAAATCCTTAAATAAGAGACACGGGGGAATGACTAATGGACTTCAATGTCTGTACACTAATGCACAAAGCATGGGAAATAAACAAGATGAGCTTGAGCTCTTGGTACAGCAAACTAAATATGACATAATAGGCATCACTGAAACCTGGTGGGATAAGTCCCACGATTGGAATGTAAAAATGGAGGGATACAATCTATTTCAGAGAAACAGACCAGACAAGAAAGGAGGAGGAGTGGCGTTATATGTCAGGGATGTGTATACCTGTGAAGAGATCCAAGATTTAGAACCTCAAAGCCAAAGTGAGAGCATTTGGGTCAAAATTAAGGGAGAGAAGAATAATAGTGACCTCATTGTGGGAGTTTACTATAGATCCCCAAGCCAAACGGAGGACATAGATGATGCCTTCCTGGAACAGATGGCCAAGCATGCAAAAGGAAGGGAGATAGTAGTAATGGGGGACTTCAATTACCCAGATATTTGTTGGATGTCAAACTCAGCCAAGAGCATAAGGTCAAATAGATTCCTCACTGGCCTTGCAGACAACTTCATTGTCCAGAAAGTGGGAGAAGCAACAAGAGGAACAGCCATTTTAGATCTGGTCCTAACCAATGTCGATGACCTGGTTAATGGGGTAGAAGTGGAAGGATCATTAGGCGCAAGTGATCATGCTCTTCTGAAGTTTACTATACAACGGAAAGGAGCAGCCAAGCATACTAGGACTCAATTTCTTGACTTTAAGAAAGCCGACTTCATAAAACTTAGGGAAGTGCTGGGTGAGATCCCATGGACAGTAATACTAAAAGGAAAGGGAGTTCATGATGGCTGGGAGTTTGTTAAGAGGGAGATAGTAAAAGCACAACTTCAGGCAATACCAATGAGACGGAAACATGGAAGGTGCCTAAAGAAGCCAGGGTGGCTATCTAAAGAACTTTTAACTGAGTTAAGATTAAAAAAGGATGTGTACAAAAAATGGAAAAGGGGGGAAACCACCAAAGAGGAATTCAAACAAATAGCCAGCACGTGTAGACACAAAGTCAGAAAAGCTAAAGCACAGAATGAACTCAGGCTTGCTAGAGAGGTTAAAAGCAACAAAAAAGGCTTTTATGGGTATGTTCGCAGCAAAAGGAAGAACAAAGAAACAGTGGGGTCACTCAGAGGAGAAGATGGTGAAATGCAAACAGGGGACACAGAAAGGGCTGAACTCCTCAATGCCTTCTTTGCCTCAGTCTTCTCCGATAAAGAAAACAATGCCCGACCTGAAGAATTTGGAGGAAATGATTCAGCAGAGGAAACACAGCCCAGAATAACTAAGGAGACAGTACAAGAATACTTGGCTAGTTTAGATGTATTCAAGTCTCCAGGGCCAGATGAACTGCATCCAAGAGTATTAAAAGAACTGGCAGATGTGATCTCAGAACCACTGGCAGTCATCTTTGAGAATTCTTGGAGAACAGGCGAAGTCCCGGCAGACTGGAGGAGGGCAAATGTTGTCCCTATTTTCAAAAAGGGGAAAAGAGAGGACCCAAATAATTACCGCCCAGTCAGTCTAACATCAATACCAGGGAAGATTCTGGAGCAGATCATCAAGCAAACAATCTGTGAGCACCTAGAAAGGAATGCTGTGATCACCAATAGTCAGCATGCATTTCTGAAAAATAAGTCATGTCAGACTAACCTGATCTCATTTTTTGACAGAATTACAAGCCTGGTAGATGAAGGGAACGCAGTGGATGTAGTCTACCTTGATTTCAGCAAGGCATTTGACAAGGTGCCCCATGATATTCTTGTAAAGAAGCTGGTAAAATGCGGTCTTGACTATGCTACCACTCAGTGGATTTGTAACTGGCTGACTGACCGGACCCAAAGGGTGCTCATCAATGGTTCCTCTTCATCCTGGAGAAGAGTGACTAGTGGGGTGCCACAGGGTTCTGTCTTGGGCCCGGTCTTATTCAACATCTTTATCAACGACTTGGATGATGGACTCAAGGGCATCCTGATCAAATTTGCAGATGACACCAAACTGGGAGGGGTGGCTAATACCCCAGAAGACAGGATCACACTTCAAAACGACCTTGACAGATTAGAGAACTGGGCCAAAACAAACAAGATGAATTTTAACAGGGAGAAATGTAAAGTATTGCACTTGGGCAAAAAAAATGAGAGGCACAAATACAAGATGGGTGACACCTGGCTTGAGAGCAGTACATGTGAAAAGGATCTAGGAGTCTTGGTTGACCACAAACTTAACATGAGCCAACAGTGTGACGCGGCAGCTAAAAAGGCCAATGCAATTCTGGGCTGCATCAATAGGAGTATAGCATCTAGATCAAGGGAAGTTATAGTGCCACTGTATTCTGCTCTGGTCAGACCTCACCTGGAGTACTGTGTCCAGTTCTGGGCACCACAGTTCAAGAAGGACACTGACAAACTAGAACGTGTACAGAGGAGGGCAACCAAAATGGTCAAAGGCCTGGAAACAATGCCTTATGAGGATCGGCTAAGGGAGCTGGGCATGTTTAGCCTGGAGAAGAGGAGGTTAAGGGGTGATATGATAGCCATGTTCAAATATATAAAAGGATGTCACATAGAGGAGGGAGAAAGGTTGTTTTCTGCTGCTCCAGAGAAGCGGACACGGAGCAATGGATACAAACTACAAGAAAGAAGATTCCACCTAAACATTAGGAAGAACTTCCTGACAGTAAGAGCTGTTCGACAGTGGAATTTGCTGCCAAGGAGTGTGGTGGAGTCTCCTTCTTTGGAGGTCTTTAAGCAGAGGCTCGACAACCATATGTCAGGAGTGCTCTGATGGTGTTTCCTGCTTGGCAGGGGGTTGGACTCGATGACCCTTGTGGTCTCTTCCAGCTCTATGATTCTATGATTCTATGATTCTATGATTCTATGATCTTTCCCAACATCAGGGTCTTTTCCAGGGAGTCTTCTCTTCTCATGAGGTGGCCAAAGTATTGGAGTCTCAGCTTCAGGATCTGTCTTTCCAGTGAGCACTCAGGGCTGATTTCCTTAAGAATGCAGAGGTTTGTTCTTCTTGCAGTCCATGGGACTCTCAAGATTCTCCTCCAGCACCATAATTCAAAAGCATCAATTCTTCGGCGATCAGCCTTCTTTATGGTCTAACTCTCACTTCCATACATCACTACTGGGAAAACCATGGCTTTTACTATACGGACCTTTGTTGGCAAGGTGATGTCTCTACTTTTTAAGATGCTGTCTAGGTTTGTCATTGCTTTTCTCTCAAGAAGCAGGCATCTTTTAATTTCGTGGCTGCTGTCACCATCTGCAGTGATCAATGTGTACATATATGAGGATAAAGTGTGTATGCTATTGAAATAATATACAAAAGTGCACTATGTTAGGTGAAATTGTTTTGCAGAATCATAGAACTGTAGAGCTGGAAGGGGCCACGAGTATCCTCTAGTCCAACCCCATGCAAATGCATATATTAGGCAAAATTGCACACAAAGTGTGTATATTGGGAGAAATTCTCCCTAAAGGGCTGATAAAATTCATGCGGTCATATGTGTGTGTGTAAGAGGGAGAGAGATGAAATCTATATATGTCTGCAGAAATGTGGATAATTGAATTTAAGATTGGAAAAATGGGAAACCAGACAATCATAGAATTGTAGTGTGGGCTGGGAAACAAGGGTCAGGTAGTCTAATCCCCTGCAATGCAGGAATCTTTCACCCAATGTGGGGCTCAAACCGATGATCCTGGGATTAAGAGTCTCATGCTTTACTGACTGAGCTATCCAGCCTTGTAACAGGTATCCAAATACTGGCTAACAGCAGGGTTTCCTCAAATCCAAAAGAAGAAAAGTAGAGGGGATGCCTGAGCTGTGGCTAAGGAATCAGTGCTTAGTTAGTGCGCTGTCCCTAAGTACAAAATAGCATCGGTAGCAAAAATGAAAGCTCTATGTTGAGTTGCCTTCTCCATAACATTTAGTACAATTGTACTGTGTGCTTTCTCACTGCAGCCAACATCGCTGACTGCCCCTGCTGTCAATGTAGAAATGCATATTATAATGCTATCACACCACAGGGTAACTTGCATTGCAAATTATGGGAGAAAACTAGAAGCTACTGTTTGAGCCCACAACCCTGTATTTTCTTAACATTTAGTTCCACCTTTGGGTAGCAGAGGTTGCTTCATCACTTAGTTTTCCAAAGAGAGCCTGCTTGCCCTCATGCGGGATTCCTCCTCATATAAAGCGCCAACCTAATGTGACGCCCTGTACTAACCTGAACCTTTAATAATATCCCAGTGTTTCCACCCCATGAACTCCTGGGGTCTTCTAAAGTTTCACAAGAGCTGGTGCCTAATATGCCCAGCTGCCAGAACCCAGAAATAGCTCCCATCTTTTGCCAAGAAAGCATGTCCCTTCTGCTACCAGTGCCATGATGTGGGCCCTAAGACAAGGCCTTTTGAAGGGCTCAGGCTATGTTTTATCTCAGTTATAAGCTTCACCTTTACTGAAAGGTGTCCCTTCAGTTAAAGAAGTCTAGCTCACCCCAGCAACCTTTTACTTCAGTGGAAACCTGATTGTACCGGAGTTTCTGTAATGGAGTCCTCAGTGCAACATCCCTGGGCCCAGGTGCCATGGGCTTATCTTGCAGACAATTCCCCTTCCAGTTCAGAAATCCTAGAGTCACGATGCACAGTATCCAAACTACTCTTCATCTCCTTTTGGATTTCACCTCTGCATATTGGTTCAGTGGGTAGTGATGTCTGGTTTACTTTTGTGAACCAGCAACACACATGAACGCACACACTTAAAAACACAGATTCATCAGCCTCATTTGCAACATTATACTGAGCTGGAGTAGAGCATGATTTCACATTTTATAAGATGAAATTCCTGCTGCTATAAAAAGAAGGTCGCAAAGGAAGGACGTCAGTTCCACCAACTGTTTTTCATAACAAATGCTAATAACGTGCATGGGAAACATGGAGCACAGCAACAAACTAAGTTGGCAAATAATCAATACATAGTCTTGTTTGCAATTAGAAATCCATGAGCATGCATAAACATAATGGCTCTAAGGGATTCTTAACTGTAGTTTTTCATCCTGGGAGCATGGGTGTTGCAGCTATATTTGAGGCTTTTAATTATCAGACTTGGTGGGAAACTAGTTCGGTATGCTAATTGCAAATCATGCTTTGGAATCATTTATATGCATTAGTCCCGAAATGTCTTCATGACATGTGATAAAGCAGACTCGAGTGGTGAAAGAAATCTAAAATTATTGTTCTTGCTTTAAAAAATGGTGGGGGGCTTAAATGTCACCAAAAGCGAATGGGAAATATGCTCAAAATATGGGAAGAAGACATCATTGTAGAAGTATCCTATGTGTTTGTAAGGCTGCAACTACATTATACAGGACAGAGATGGGGAATCTTTGTGCCTCCAATGCCCATCATCCCTGACCATTGGCCATGATGGCTGGGGCTGATGTGTGTTGGAATCCAATACAATCTGGAGGGACACAAGTCCCCCACCCTTGACTCAGGAGTTGTTTGGTTTCTACCAAGTTAAGTAGTGTCACATCTGTTACTGGAGAAATGTCTAATCTTCTGCCATTTTGTACATCCACTCATGACTCAAAAGGCTACTTTTTTGTCTGGAACAGTAAGCTAGTAAGAACCTGGAATACCAGGGAAAAGTGCACTTGAAAGTTTCCCACCCAAACCCTATGTTGAAATGGACAAGGAAGAATCAACACTCAATATATTAGTGAGGGGTCTCATGAAATCGTTAAACAACCAACCTTCTTTCACTTCCTAATCTTTTCAATGATTGCACTTATTGTCTAGATATGAAGAGGCCTAAGATTCTGAGTGATTTTTAAAAGGAAGCCTTCAAACTCCAGATAAAGTCTAGGTCCCCATTCTGAGAGTCTCAACAGCTGGATCTGTCCAGAACAAAGTGAGTCTCTTTTCTCCTCAAATCTCCATGAAGTCCACCAAGAATTGGTGTCTCGTTAGCTTAGCCGGGTGGTAGACATTCTACTCTAAATCCCAAACTTTGGGAGATTCTAGAAAAAAGTATTACTGTGATAAACATAGCCTGCTTTGAGATAGGTGGTGCCTGTCTCTTCCCAATTGTTGCTCTTTCGTTGTAAGCTACACCCAGGAATTGACTTCCTTCACTAACTGGAGTGTTGTGCTTTCTCTATGTGACATAACTGCTGTGAGTTCAGCCATTTGCAGGCCAGCACACATGCACTAAATCTTGTGTTGGGTGCCATTTTATGAGCTATATTTGCTTTCTCATGCCCCATCTGAACACAGAAGGAGCAGTGAACCTTAGCATCAAGGTAAAAAGCCTTCCCCTCTTTCTTTCTCCCACGTTTCAATTCCTCTTGGAATTCCCCATTCTCTCGCCTACTCAGAAACTGAAGCAATCCGCCACACGGCCTCCACAGCTGGCCAACATCCCACTTCTGGTTCCTTCTCTACTTATCCCATCCTTGGGACAACCTCCACAGTTAATCAATAATTTGCCATCTGTTGCACTTTCCCAAGAATGCTCCTTTTCAAAATGCTCTGATCTCACCTCAGTTGCCCCCTGAGTACTCTACAAAGGCACTCTGGCATTTTTAAAAAAAAAATTAATAAAACTAAAACTACTCTTGCATGCTCCTTGTATTCAGAAAAGGTGCTAGATTCTAGGTTAGCTTTATCAAAGAAGTGGCTTGTTCTCCGGGAGAATAGAGTGAGGTTTTTTAATGGTAGGTGTTGTTGTTGTTGTGTTGTATTGTATTATACTATCAATGTACATTGATTTATTTTTTGGAGTTAAGATTAGGACTGGGATAAATTGTGTTCACTGAGCCCGTATTTTATTCGGTCTATATATGATGTTTGTATGTTAATTTGCGGTGTGCTATGCCTAATAAAGGATTTTGAATTGAATTGAATAGAGTGAGGGTGACAGTGGACATTGGAGTTGATAATTTGTGTTTCAGAAAGGTTTGTTCCCTGCATGCAGAGAAGTCATTTGCAGATGTGGGCATGTCCCAAGCAAGCATGGCAACACATCTCCTTCTCTCCTCTTACTGGGTTTCATATTATACTATAAAAGGTGCGATGATGCAACATTAGCCTGCTGTTGTGTGATGTCAGTGTTCAGTGTCCCTACCCCTGTTAAGCAGCAGCCAATGAAGCACAGTGGATCAAGGAAAATTGCAGTGCAGCAATGTTGCAGCATGAGTTTTGCAGTGCTAAGTATTATGTGGAGGAGGGAGGAAGATACATGATCACTCTGCCGAAGCAGCAGAAGTGGTTGGTTCCTGCTGGTGAACCACTTTGCCAGCTACTGCTGGCATTCCATGTTCCAATGTTACTTTTTGCAAAGAATCTCGCCATTGAAAAAAGCAATCCTAAAATAAACATGAATGGATCCGTCACCATTTCCTCATTCACAACTCCAACTAGTAGTTGACTCGTGTAGACTAAAACAGCATGTTACTCAACACTACTACATCCTATGTCTTTTATATAGTAGTTCCCTAGAAGATGAGTCATTGTGCAAGTAACATAATGTGTGTCCCCTAGAGCCATGCCATTCTCGCCAATACAAAGTCTTGAAAATATTCTCCATTCTCTCTCTCTCTCTCTCCTCGGTATAATTTATTTAGCATTTTGGTGAGGGTGGGGATGAGCTTACCTGATTATTGTGAGGTTGCTGTGGGTGCTGTGTAGGGATGGAAGAATTTTTTTTTTCATTTTTATGAGAATCTCTCTCTGTGTGTGTGTGTGTGTGTGTGTGTGACAGAGAGAGAGAGAGAGAGAGAGAGAGAAGAGAGAGAGAACCCAGAGAAAACATTAGGGGGAATTACATGTTACCAAAATGTGTCAATTAGTAAAAACTGCAAATAAAAATGTATTTTTAGAATATTTTTTTCATTAAGGTGTTGATTAATTTTCATTGGGATTTAAAAAAATAAAAAATAGCAAACTATTGTAGAAATAAAGAGAACTGAATTTAAGCTGGGGGGAAATGAGAAAGACTGGGAATTGACACATTTGGTCCCCCCCCCCAGTTGTGCACATTTCTCTTTACATTAAACAATTCTGCAGTGCTCTGCAGCCTCCCTAGCTGCCTGTGCCTTCTGATCCCAAAAAGGCCCCAAGGGAGAAGCTACTTCACAATACCTTCCCCCCAGCTTTCAGTGAAACACAGAAAGCCAGAGAGGTGTACCAACAAAGGACCTGAAAGTGTTGTGTACACTTATTTTAAGTCCTTCTGCAGAGCTGGTATGGAACAAGGCAATTTGTTAAATGTCACCCCCCCAAAAAGTGCTGGTTGGAGCTCCATACCTGCTCTGACCCTTCTGCACTGGCTTCCCGTTAGTTTTTGAGCCCAAATCAGTGCCCACATCCACTTAGTCTTAAAGCCCAGAATGATATCTGTAAGCGGGCACCTTCATGTCATGGGAGCCTTCCCTGGCAATGAGAATACGTGGGGCCACCATGCTTCACATAACTTTTGTTTTTTGTTCTAAGGGAGCGTCCCAGTTTGACTCATGAGGCTGTTTTCCCCAAACCAGGGCCACCTGTCCCACAAGTGACATGGTATGCAACTGGCTGGGCTGCACAATGGAATTCCTTTCGAGGAACACAATGATTGAGCCAATCTCCGCAGAAACCACAGCTGAAGCCCTATCAACTGTGTTGCACACTGACTTCAACCATGCTGGATCGGCTACCTGACTGAGTTCCCTGTGG
Source organism: Podarcis tiliguerta (assembly GCF_965153285.1). Lineage (NCBI taxonomy): Eukaryota > Metazoa > Chordata > Lepidosauria > Squamata > Lacertidae > Podarcis > Podarcis tiliguerta. The sequence continues at coordinate 22,362,622 of NC_139536.1, forward strand.
TGAATTTGATGGCACAGCTGATCCTTTCAGAAAGCAACTTTGAAAGCCTTACATGTGGCTTTTTGACATACATAGGGCTGGCAAAGCCCCTCGCACCGTGGTTCCCTAGTGCTCAACAACTAGCTGGCTGTTGGGTGCCTGGACAGAGCTCTGCAAGGCATTTTGATTGGGGTCTGTGCATCAAAGTTGGCCCTCGGGAGTGGGAACAGATAAGGATCTGACTCAGCAGGCCACAAAGATTCCCCACCCCCTGCTCTAGGGGCATGGCATGGAGCATTCTTGGTGCTCTGCCTAGACTTTGGAGGGTCCCTCCAGAAGGAAGTGGACCTGATCATCCCTCCATCAGCATATAAAATCCATCCCTCTTTACTAATTCAGAGATTACTGCTAAGGAAGGGAACTTTATTGCCGATGCTTTGTAATTTAATAGAATTTTAATTGCTCTCTGGTTTTATTGTATCTCTGCTACTGGGTTACATTGTATGGTAGCTGCAAATTTTAATGTAGATTTTGTCGATTGCATGTTGCTTGGAGCACCAAGTGGTGGAAATAATACTAATAAAAGCAATGAGTAACCCCAAACTTTTAATGACTTAGGTTCCATTTGGTTAAAGGATGTGCTATTTACGACACAATCTTTATTCTGAAGTAAGACCTATTGCTTTCAAAGGGACTTGGGCTGCAACCTAATCCCCTTCTTTTCCTGGGAAGATTGGGTCTACTAATAATCTATTTGCATCTCTCTCTCTCCCACACTCTCCCTCTCAGAGGCCAGGTCTACCCACTGAATTTAATAATAATAAATATTTTTTTATTTATACCCCGCCCTTCCTGGTTCAAAAACTGGGCTCAGGGTGGCTAACAACAAATTTAAAGCACTTTAAAACATTTAATTATAAAAACAGCATAAAATACAGTATAAAAACATGAATAACAATAAAATTCAAAAATCAAAAATCAATTAGATAATCCCCAGGGTTAGCTGGCTGAATTGGTCCTACTTGGGCCAGCAAGGAGGCCAGGGGAGAATTAGCTGTGGGGTCTCAGAGCGGGTGATCTTCATAAAAGGGGAGGGGGAGGGAAGAGAAGGGAAATAAAATTAAAGGCCAGGTGGAATAGCTCTGTCTCACAGGCCCGACGGAAGGAGATTAAATCCTGAAGGGCCCTAGTCTCATGGGACAGAGCATTCCACCAGGTCGGAGCCATCACTGAAAGCCTGGCCCTGGTGGAGCATAGTGTGACTTCCTTAGGGCCTGGGACCTCTAAACTATGGTTATTCATGGACCTTAAGGTCCTCTGTGGGGCAGACCAGGAGAGGCAGTCCTGTAAGTACAAATAGGACTTACAACTATACAACATAAAAAGAGTCTGATGGATCAGGCCATTGGCCCAACCAGCCCAGCATCCTATTCTTGCAGGTGCCTTTGAGAAGCTTGCAAGCAGAACTTGAGCACAGCAGAACTCTCCCCACTCGTGATTCCCAAGAATTGGCACTGAGGGGCGTTTTGCCTCTAACCGTGGATACAGACCATAGTCATTATGGCTAGTAGCTATCTTACTTGTGAGCTGGCTCAAGGCATTTTGCCGCCTGAGGCAAAAGAGTAGGTGACAAGAGGTCTCTCCATTCAACAAAAGTCTACCAGCCTGGCAGCTGAATTGTACTTCGACACTGGCAATGGAACATTGCCCTCCACTTGAGGGTAGCAGGCTAGCTTGGGGAATTCAGGGCAGGCCGCAGTCCAAACTCACACTGCTCTCTCCACTCTTTCTGTTTCTGAACATGTTTAGAAAGATGTTGTTAGTGTACAAAGAGATGTTCAGTGTATCTTCTTTGCTCCAAACACAGTGATCGGGAAGGGATCATTTCTAGACTGCCCAGGCACTCTCTTTAGCACAGGGAGATTAATACATTAATGGGCAAGAAAGAAATTGCTGGTAGAGCATCTTCTGGGGATTGCAAGTCTTGAGAACTTTTACATACAAAGGTTGGACTTGATGACCCACAAATTGCCTTCCAAATTTATGTGGTATCTGGTTTGTTAAACGACGAGCATGTGGGAGTTTTACAGTTATTTACATTATTAGTTCATTTGTAGGAGTTTCACTATCAGCCTGGTAACATGGTTGTTTTGCTCTCTTCCATTTCCAAGTATACTGTTTTGTTTTCTTTGCTCTGCAAGATTAGGGCTTTTGGAAAAACATTGCACCATAACGTTATGTCAATAGCTCCATTGTAAATTGTGAAGTAATGATCTTATAAGATTGTATCTTTGTTCTCTTCTCGTTCCAAACACACTATTTTCTTGACTGTTAAGATCTCTGCTTCGTTGAAACCTTGCGCAAACAAATCTAAAAACCCCCAAAATGAAACAGGGGGAGGGGGGCTGCATCCCCGTGGCATGACACTTTGGTGTCTCCGATAGTTGTGGTGTGGGTGACAGACTCCGGAGTGCTTTTTGGCAAAGGGGAATGGGCCCAGGCCAACTCTGTGCCTGCCTAGCCTCTTTGCTTCTTGCCTTGCCTTGCCTGAGTCACTCACATGTTCCAACAAGCCTTTGGTCCCATACAAGTCAGTAATTTTCGTCTGCTTGGTTGGTGTGTTCCAATGCTGTATTTCTTTTTTCTTTTTTTACTATGTAAACTGCCTTGGGGCTCCATGAAAACCTGCTCTTCCTTATTCACGAAGACCACCCAGCCCTCTCTCCACTTCATCCAGAGGACTTGGGCTCTTTCTGCTCAAGGCACCCAAAGAAAGCATCACAGGCCTCAGCCCTGTTTTTTATGCCACTTCTGCACCAGACATCTAAAGCACCCATATGCCACTTTGAACAGTCACAACCACCTGAATGAATGAGCTTGAAGATGCTGAGAATTGTTAAGGGACCTCCATTCCCCTCAGGGAGCTACAATCGCCAGAATTCCCTGGGAAGAGAATTAAACCACTCTGGTCTCCTAACTACTGTCAACACCCTTAACAAAGTGCAGTTTCCAGGATTCCTGGGAAAAGCTCTGACTGTTAAAGTGAAATAATAGTGCTTTATACATACAGTACATGGGGTAAAAAGGTAAAGGTAAAGGACCCCTGGATGGTGAAGTCCAATCAAAAGCGACTTTGGAGTTGTGGCACTCATCTTGCTTTTCAGGCCGAGGCAGCCGGCGTATGTCCACAGACAGCTCTCTGGGTCATGTGGCCAGCATAATTAAACCACTTCTGGTGCAACGGGATGTGGTGACAGAAACCAGAGCGCACGGAAATGCCGTTTACCTTCCCACCACAGTGGTACCTATTTATCTACTTGAACTGGTGTGCTTTCAAGCTGCTGGGTTGGCAGGATCTGGGAGCTCATCCCATTGCAGGGATTCAAACCACCAGCCTTCTGATCAGCAAGCCCAAGAGGCACAGTGGTGCTAAGAGGAAAGCACACTTGGCAAATCCACACTGTGATAAATTCCCACCTGGAAACCAATGTCCCCACTGTGGAAGGATGTGTGAATCCAGAATTGGCCTCCACAGTCACTTATGGACCATTGTTAAAACCGTGTTTATGGAAGACAATCTTACTCGGCTACAAGTGATTGCAAAAGAAGAAGACTTTGGCTAAGGCAGGAATGCAGAACCTCTAAGTGTCCCTATTTTCCAGGGACAGCCCCCAATTTAGAGAAGCTGTCCCAGTTTCTGATTTGATCCTGGAATGTCCTGCTTTTCCTTAGGACGTCCCTATTTTCATCAGAGAAATGTTGGAGGGTATGGAGTCATCCAAATCCCGAACTGTCTGAAGGCAGCCCTGTATAGGGAAGAGATTTTTCAAAAAATATTAATGTTTTATTATGTTTTTATATATGTTAGAAGCTCTGTTGCCCAGAGTGGCTGGAGCAACCCAGTCAGATGAGTGGGGTATAAATAGTAACATTATTATTATGGAATGGGAAGTCCCTATTTTCATCGGGAAAAATGTTGGAAGGTATGGGAATGGGGAACTGTAAGCCTGGGAGATTGACATACATAGCTCAGTTGGTAAAGCATAAGCCACTTAAACTTAGGGTTGTGGGTTTGAGCCCTAAGTTGGGCAAAAGATTCCTACATTGCAGGAGGTTGGACTAGATGACCCTTGTGGTTTCTTCCAATTCTGTGATTCTATGAAAATTGGCCCTCCTAGCCTAGGCCAATGTGGTGTAGTGGTTAACAGTGGTAGCCTCATAATTTGGTGAACCGGGTTCGCATCTCCGCTGCTGGGTGACCTTGGGCTAGTCACACTTCTCTGAAGTCTCTCAGCCCCACGCACCTCACAGAGTGTTTGTTGTGGGGGAGGAAGGGAAAGGAGAATGTTAGCCGCTTTGAGACTCCTTCAGGTAGTGATAAAGTGCGATATCAAATCCAAACTCTTCTTCTTCTTCTAGGCTCCACTCAGCACCCTCCTCAGCTTTTTTTGCTTGGCCAAAACGTGTCCTGCAATAAGGCAGCAAAACGTTTTGGCCAACACTGGTAAGGCTGCAGCTGGAAACAGTTAGAAGGTCAGAAACTGAGCACACAAAGTGTGGAACTCAGCTATAATTCTATTCAGAGTAGACACATTGAAATCAATTAACTTTGGATAGTTATGCCCACTAACTTCAGTGGGTCTACTCTGAGTAGGGCTACCTCAGGTAAGAATAGAAGTCTATGCAAACACATTCCCTCTGTTGTGTCCATCTTAATACAATTGCATATTACAGTGCCGGAAAGCAGCATATAAATTTTAATATAAACATGCAAGTAAATAAAGTGTTATGGCCACAATCCTGTTAAGGTTAATTCTTGTTCTCCCTCCTGTTGATTTTTCAGAGAAGAATTAAGCAGTTACTCATTTGTCTTATGGCAAAATAAATGAGGTGGGGTTTTTTAACTGCTCCACTTTGGCGGGCTCTTGCAACCAGTGTGCAGAGCAGGCACCAGTAACCCATATACCAACTGGGGATTAGAATGTCCTCCCCCGCTTTAGGGGGAAATTTCCAGTCTTCTTTGAATCACCTTAGAACATATTTTGAAACTAAACTTGGTCCAAGGCCTGTTACCTCATCCACAAGGAATCCAAATTGATTTCATGCAAGCTTATGTTTTAAATAGCTGAAGGAAGCAAACACAACCCTCCCCGCCCCCCACAATTTGGGGCAGGGCAAAAAAACAAAAAAAGTCCACAGCTATGCAAACCACTCAACCTGCAAATCTGAACAAAGTCCTTTCTGAGTGGTTTGTTGTGCCCATTGTGTACTCCTCCTCCTCCTCCTCCTGCTACTATCGGTAATAAAAAATAATACCAGAACTATTCGTTATGTGAGATGCTCCAGAGTTAAGAGAGAGTTTGTTAGGCTGCTTTCCCAGCTCCTGCTCCCTTACTTCCAGTTCTAAACCAAAAGCAGCTCACAAGTTGGTTTCTGGCAGGTGGGTCACTTAGCAGGAAGAAGAGGGGCAAATAGAAGGGAGGTTGGTGGGGTGGCAGGAGTATAGGATTCAGTGGCAAATTCAGAAGTGCAGAGCCAGTATTGCACAGTGGATAAAGTGTCAGACTAGGGCTGGGGAGAATAGGGTTCAAATCTCCATTCAGTCATGAAACTCACTGCCAAATATATTGCTCTGCTTTCCTTTCATCAGCGAGGCTGAGAGGAGTTTCCTGTCATCTGGACAGCCCAGGATCTCAGCACATGTTGCCCAAGCTTGTGACCCAGAGAGGTCACTTTCGGTGCTGCTAACACAGCAAAAAAACAATGCAGGAGGCAGCAGGTATGAGTTACTGGTCTCTGCAGACACAGGAGGCTCTGTGGTTCTCCTGCAGTTTGATTTCACTCCTGGAGGCACACTTGTTGTTGTTGTTTAGTCATTTAGTTGTGTCCGACTCTTCGTGACCCCATGGACCAGAGCACGCCAGGCACTCCTGTCTTCCACTGCCTCCCACAGTTTGGTCAGACTCATGTTTGTAGCTTCGAGAACACTGTCCAACCCACTCGTCCTCAGTCGTCCCCTTCTCCTTGTGCCCTCAATCTTTCCCAGCATCAGGGTCTTTTCCAGGGAGTCTTCTCTTCTCATGAGGTGGCAAAAGTATTGGAGCCTCAGCTTCACGATCTGCCCTTCCAGTGAGCACTCAGGGCTGATTTCCTGAAGAATGGATAGGTTTGATCTTCTTGCAGTCCATGGGACTCTCAAGAGTCTCCTCCAGCACCATAATTCAAAAGGAGGCACACTATTGTCTCACAAGACAGATGGATGCCAACAACAGCAAAAACTATTATTATTATTATCATCATCATTATTGATTTATTAATCACCTTCTAAACAACCATCTCAAGGCGATGTTAAATAAAGACAATCAAAAAATAAAACAGCCAATAGATTTACAGATATGATGATTAAGTGCAAGTGGAGGTACAGCTTTAACATTTTGACAGATCTTCCAAACTCACTACTGCTGTTTCAGATTCCTAGGTGAACAGCTAGGACCTCCAAGAAACTTTTACAAAGACAAAAATCTGACTTTCTCACATTGCCTTCACTCTCCTTCTGTCACTGACACACACACACACACACACACACACACACACTGCTTGATGACATCATTCACAGCCAGGGGAGATGGAAAGATGTATTGAAAGGGCCAACTATTGCACCGTAATGGTCCAATTTCCATAACAGAGGAGGTTTACCAGGCTAGGCCTGGCCTAATGGGGCAATCTTCTGTCCAACTGTTTTTTACCATTTTAGCAGGCACTTTTCATCAGCCACAGAATTACAAGGTTGGAAGGGTCCCTGAAAGGCCATCCAGCTCAACCCACCAATCTTATGACAGTATTATGTGTAGTTATAAGAGGAAGAGGTGTTTTGGCAATTGCAGGAGAAAGCACTGGAGGTTGTCCGTTTCAGCAAAAGGATGATTCTGCTCAGTATAAATCCCACATCCTGGCAGAGAGCAATTCCAGACCAAAAAACCCACACTGCTAATTTGCTGCAAACATAGGTGTGTAACTGGTATCCCTATAAATGGGAATGCTTTGGGATGGGCCAATGCTGTCACTATGGTTTTGTGGCTGTCTCCATGCAACCCTGCCGCCCTGTTATTTGACTAAATGGAAAGATGATGTAAGGAAGATAGTGGAACATTCCCATAGCTGTGTCAGTGGCTTCCAAAATATGTTTGGAGTTTCGCAAACTCTCCACCTCAAAACACCATATTTGTGTATGGTTTGGGATTTGGGACATTGGTCCTCCAAAACAGCCCTTTGCAGATGTAAACCAAGTGTCAAGAAATTCCCAACTCCAAGTAAAAGGACACTAGCAGAAAGTCTTCTTCTTGGAATGTGTCGGGGACTTACAATTTCCATGTGACACCCACGAGTGTCAACAGAGATTAGGCGAATAGCTCACCCGTGCACCAATGAGGGAAGACATCTCCAAATTTAGAACGGTAATGTGCCAAAGTGGAAACACCTTTCACAACACCCATGGCAAACATTACAAGAGGAACATTGACTGCAAATTTATTTAAAGGGTGCTGATGTTCTGCAGCAGTTTTGAGGACATTTGTAATCATATTTTTCTCCATTTTACAGCTCATTCATAAAATTATACAGGAATGTTCCCCACGTATGAGACGCAGGAAAGGAACCTCATCACACACACACACACCTTCAACGCCTCCCTCTCTATGGAGGCGCAGGTTGCAGCTACAGCAAAGGCGGCATTTTTCCATCTCCTCCATATTAAGCAGTTGGTCCCTTACATTTCTGGTCCCAATCTGGCCACAGTGATCCATGCGATGGTTACCTCCAGGCTTGATTACTGTAATTCACTTTAAGTGCGGCTGCCCTTGAAGCTGACCCAGAAACTCCAGCGGGTCCTTACGGGGTCCTCGCTGCGAGATCACATTCATCCAGTGCTGTATCCGCTGCACTGGCTCCCGGTGGAGTACAGGGTCAGGTTTAAGGTGCTGGTTTTGACCTTTAAAGCCCTATGCGGCCTAGAACCCTTGTACCTACGGGACTGCCTCTCCTGGTATGCCCTGCGGAGGACCTTAAGCTCCATAAATAACAACACTTTGGAAGTTCTGAGCCCCAAGGAGGTTAGATTGGCCTTAATCAGGGCCAGGGCCTTTTCAGCTCTGGTCCTAGCCTGGTGGAACACCCTACCACAAGAGATCAGGGCTCTGCAGGATTTGACAACTTTCCGCAGGGCCTGCAAGACGGAGCTGTTCCGCCTGGCCTTTGGGCTGGACTCAGTCTAACCTCCCCTCTCATTTATTTTTATTTTTTTGATGGAACCCCTTATATGGGATTTGTATATAAATTTTCCTTGGCTCTTTTTGCTGGCTCATGTAGGACCAGCATGGATAGTTGGCCCTGGTGAATATTCGACGTTTTCTCCCCTTATAGCTTTGATCTCACTAAAATGAGGCTGCATTTTAAGCTGCATTTTAAACTGTATTCTAACTTATATTTTAATCAACTGTTTTTGTTTGTTTGTTTTTTATGTTTTTATCGTATTTATATTCAGTGTTAGCCGCCCTGAGCCTGGTCTTGGCCGGGGAGGGTGGCGTATAAATAAAATATTATTATTATTATTATTATTATTATTATTATTATTGTTGTTGTTGTTGTTGTTATTATTATTTTATTTATTATCACCAGGCAGGTAGTTTTGCAATTCACACAGTCCAATGGTATATAAAGCAAGCATCTCCACATCCTTACGTCCTGGTCTGTACTTGAATTATCTCATGGGTGGGAGTCAACTAAATCATACTCTGAAGTAGACTCACTGACATCAACAGACTTACTTAAATCCATTGATTTTAGTCAGTTGGATATCATCCTATGTTCCTAGCATCCCATCAACTCTTGACTCCTTGAACTCATCCATTTTTCCTGGCAAAATTCTTGCAGTATCCTTACCTCAATGCCGTGCATTGATTTGTGTGAGTGTGTGTGTCCGTGCGTGCCTGGTATTCTTTCTTTCATGTCATTGGTTGTTTTTTATTGTGGTGGTCCTTTCCTCCCTTCCCCCTCAAAAAAAATTTCTTAAGGCTTTTTCATAATGCAATAAAAATTTTAAAAAGACTAATCTAAATCAAAACAAAAAGGGAAAGAGAACATAATAACAATGCAAAGTCCTCTCTCAAGGGTCGATCTTAACCCGAGCATCCCTTTCTTTTCCCACCCTGGGAGATCTATCTTCCCTTCCCTGCCTCTCACACAGAGTCTTTCACTGGTTGTCCTTTCCTCAGTGCCATTAACTATCTTTGCTTTTAGGCCTTTTGCATCTGAAGAAATGGGACGTGGGTGGTGCTGTGGGGACGCGGGTGGCGCTGTGGGTTAAACCACAGAGCCTAGGACTTGCCAATCAGAAGGTCGGCGATTCGAATCCCTGCAAAGGGGTGAGCTCCCGTTGCTCGGTCCCTGCTCCTGCCAACCTAGCAGTTTGAAAGCACATCAAAGTGCAAGTAGATAAATAGGTACCGCTCCAGAGGGAAGGTAAATGGTGTTTCCATGTGCTGCTCTGGTTCGCCAGAAGCAGCTTAGTCATTCTGGACCCATGACCCAGAAGCTGTACACCGGCTCCCTTGGCCAATAAAGCGAGATGAGCGCCACAACAAGTCGGTCACGACTGGACCTAATGGTCAGGGTCCCTTTACCTTTACTATCTGAAGAAATATCCCCTGTCATAGAAAGATAGAAAGATCTCCCACATAAATATCAATGGCATCTGTTGAGAGAGACCTGCAAAATGGAGGCTTCAGATGCCAAGTTTGCTCACAAGAAGACATAATTGTTGGGACCATGCATGCCCTGTTGAATGTCAGCAACACACAAAGGCTCTGATAAAGGACCCTGAGATAGGGTGGCGGCTGCAGGGGGAAGAGTTTCCTGAGAAAAGTCTTCTTTTCTTTTTCATCTTGTAGCCCATTTCACGGTCTGGTCCCTGATTACCTTTCAAAACGTTACAGATCACAAAGGAAGTGCTGGACTCAAGCTAGGCAGAGATTTGATCCTTCTAGACTTCTCCTTACTCAGCTTATTTCCTTGCCAAAAGCATGTCAGAAGTGTAAAAGACCCATTCAGGTGAGGCAACAGAAAGTGCTGTCAGCCGGTCTGCTGCTGAAACAAATCCAACTAGAGAATCAAATTTCTCTTTAGAAAAAAACAAAAGAAAGAGAAATCAACTGCTCTTTGCGATGCATCAGAGAGGCATGTGGCAGTTCTGTGTGGTGGGGAGCTCCATCAGATGGTGGGGAGAACTGGGGACAGGAGACAACTTTTATGCCCTGAAACATCTGGCTAGCCAATTGGCATTATCTTGGTTTCTGATCCCTTTTGTTTAAGGGATGAGGGTGAGGAGAGAAGGGAAGAGAAGGGGAAGGGCACACGGAAGCACGTCCACTAGATCAACCATAGATGCTAGTGCCCTGAGGATGTATTGCTGTTGTTCTCAGACTTAGAGAGTTCCATCACAGAGTTAGAGAGTTCCATCACCCCAATGAGACCAGATTCTTCCCTGCTGGAGGAGGCAAGGGCACTTTAACCAAAATGGCACCTTCCGGTGAGGGTGCGGCTAGCAACAGGGATACTGCAGCTTCATAGGGCTCTGCCTCTGTTTGATGCTTTCTGAGGAAACACCAGAGCTTGCTCTCCCGTAGCTGGACTCCAGTGGCCTGGATGGTCAGGGATGATGGTAGATGCAGTCCCAGACTGGCCTTAAACCAACATTTGCCTCCTATACCTCAAGAACTGCCTTTTCAATTCACTCACCAAAGAAAGGCATTCCTCACTCCGTAAAATCAGTGGGGGTTTTCAAGGTCAGATAGGGAAGAAATTTGATCCAGTCTGCATTTAAAGGCAAACCTTGCCTCATGAAACCCATCAAACACATCCTGTCCAAGAAGAAGAAGAAAGAGAAGAAGAAGAAGAAGAAGAAGAAGAAGAAGAAGAAGAAGAAGAAGAAGAAGAAGAAGAATTTATTATTTGTACTCCGCCCGTCTGGCTGGGTCTCCCCAGCCACTCTGGGGGCTTCCAACAAAGATTAAAAATACATTAAAATGTCACACATTAAAAGCTTCCCTGAAGAGGGCTGCCTTGAGATGTCTTCTAAATGTCAGGTAGTTGTTTGTCTCTTTGACATCTGGTGGGAGGGCGTTCCACAGGGCGGGTGCCACTACCGAGAAGGCCCTCTGCCTGGTTCCCTGTAGCTTTGCTTCTCGCAGTGAGGGAATCGCTAGAAGGCCCTCGGTGTTGGACCTCAGTGTCCGGGCAGAACGATGGGGGGTGGAGACGCTCCTTCAGGTATATTGGGCCGAACTCCCTCCCAACTGAGATTAGGCAGGCATTCTCTTTGCTGAGCTTTAGGTGCAAGACTAAGGGCTTGTCCACACATACGCTTATCCCGTGCCTAGAAAATATATGTCCAAACGGTTTTCTGTTTGCCCTGCTGCTTTCCCCGCAGCTTCTCATTCATCCCCTCTTATGTTTAGTGCCTACAAATGTCACAGTTGACCTAGATGTTTGCAATGTAAGAAAAGTGACCCACTCACAACAGCCATCACTGTCTTCCTAGCTCTGTTCTGCTAATGTAACACCCAGAGTGGGACAGAAATAAGTAGTTCCAATTTAGTCCAAACCAAACAGAATCAGTCAGCAAATTTGCCAATAATGTCAAGTTCACCCATCTTGCTGTAGGGCCTCCCTTGAAGTATTCTTTGTTGAGAGCATGGTGGCTCTGAGGTCAGCAGCAGAGCGTCAAAGGAGATGAAAATGCAATTTCTCTGGATTCTGACCATTGGCATTGTTGATGTCAGAATTGTGCCCATTTTCTTCTCGTGTGCAGAAACCTACCAGTTTGCCATAACTGCAGCACTTTGCTCTTTGTTTCGTAAATCTAGGATTTGACAGAAAGGGAGCTTTTACTTTGTATCATAAACATTTGGAGTGAATATGCCTGCAGGACTTCCAATTATGCATGACTTCACCATATGGCTTTAGGAGGGAACTGAACTTCATTTCTTTGTTTTGACTTTCCATTTCTAAAAAATAAACATACATACGGATATTTGACTGCCATTTCAAAATGAATTGTTTGATTAACTCCATCATCCTGCCATTCCTAACTTAGCTGTTTTGGTTATCTGAAAGCTCTTCTTTCTCTGTTCTCTGCTTTTGTTTATAAAAGGGAAAGATATATATGGCATTGTCTAAAGAGACAAGCATCAGTAGAGGCAGATGTTGCATCAGGTCCCCTGCATGCTTTTCAGCTTTCCCAAACAGCGCCTTTGCATGCTGAGTGTAAGTTGAGCATTGGAGTGTATGCTTGGCTGCGGACCAGGCAGAGCCAACTCTTCTGTGCATTTAGAAACTGGCTTTTACACTTTCAGCTTTAAAGAGCAATTACACTTCAGGTCTTGTATCTGCAGCTGCAAGAACTGAATAAGGAGTTAAAATGCTGCTGTTGTTATCTTGCTCCACTCAAGCTTGACCTCTGCACACATATTGTTTCCGGGGTGCCAGGCCATACGTGCATCAAGACATCCTGCACCATCAGCTGTGAGTCGGGATGCGTAAGAAGTTTGATTCAGTTTGCATTTCAAGGCAACCTACTGAAATTTCATTTTCTGAAACAATCTACAAACTGAAATGCAGCTGCCCCTCGAAATGCACTCTTCTCTGAATTTTGCAATGCAATTCTCCAGCCGAGTCCTGTGTACAAAATTGCATATGCTAGGAAAACATATGCATAAAACTACACATATTCATGAAAATAACATACACATATGCCCTATTTGGGTGAAGGTTGCTTTGCAAAAATGTATGTGTTGGGGAAAAAGTGCATATTATGCGTGTATTTGGAAAAATGAGCCTTAAAATGCTGGTGATTTTTACGAGGACTGTTTGTTTGTTTGTTTGTTGCAAACAGATGTGAGAGAAACCAAATATCACAGATCAACTATGCCACTTACTGTATATTTCATGGCATTTTGTCCCCATGGGTGTATACATGTGACGTGTGTGTGTGTGTGTGTGTGTGTGTACAAACGTATGTTGTGAATGGTGGGAGAATATTTTTGATTCCCAGGATATGAGGTGGACACCCTTGGATATCCTGGGAGGAAATGTGGGATATAAATGCAATAATAAATAAAAACAAAAAACTTCCATCATCTCTGACCAGTGTCTACGTCGGTTAGAGCTGTTGGGGGGCTGGAGCCCAACCACAGCTGGAGTGCCACAGGTTTGCCAGTCTCAAGGAAGAGGAGACAACAATATTTTTGCTGGTCCCCACTTCCCAGTGCCTCTTTCATATCAGCTCCAGAGAGGTATGGGATCCTCCAGAAAAGGGAGAAACAGGCTCTTCTTGGGTGTCCAGTAAGTGGAGGTGAAGAAACCATGTTTGGAACAGAGCTGGTGTTGTAGTCTTCTGACTCTTTAAACAACCCCAGAACAAATTTGGGGGGCGCAAGATGAACAAGAAGGGGAGGAGGATGGAACATTTGCTTCAACGCTAATTTGAATACAACCCACAGACTCTCCCTTCACAGAGATAGTTCATGAGTGGGGCCAGAGTTAATAAGAATAACTTTATTATTTGTGCCCCACCCATCTGACTGGGTTGACCCAGCCACTCTGGGTGGCTTCCAGCATATACAAAAACATAATAAAGCAACAAACATTAAAAACTTCCCTATACCACTGAAGCTCTACACGGCATCAGAACTGTCTTTCCCAGATTTCTCCCCATCTCAGGAATTGAACCCAGAGTCTTTTGAATATGACAAGATGTGTGCCTAGTTCCTGAGCGATAACCCCTCTCCTTTATCTTAATAATTTTCCTTTCAGATCTGTTCACGCTCTCTCTCTCTTTCACATAAGACAGAAGGGAGGAAGTAGGACCATACTGACTTGAGATGAATCATAGCCCTCACTAAGAACATTGTGATATGTTCCTGTGACCAGAGTGTTTATATTAAGTGCTTGCCCCCTCTGTGCCTTTCACAGAGGCCAGGGGTTTAACTTTGCTGTTCTCAGTGATGCTGGCAATAACAAACATCCACTCATTCACACATGCAGACCCCAAAAGGGTGAGAGTCAAGGCTGTTTTGAAAGAAAACATGAACAATGTGGAATCCATAGCTCTTCAGTCCTTGGTGGAGACAAAAGTTCAACCCTAATACCACATGCTTTGATGTTACGTACCAGCCTTACTAGGCTTACAGAGAAAAAGGATAGGAAGGGGCCCTTTGGTCGGCATTATAACATAACATGCAACTTTCTTGCTTGTGTAAAGAGATCCACCCCACCCCCACACAAGGTAGATGAAATGATTAACTGTAGAACTTAAATTCTAACTTCACCAATGCTCATCACCACGGAACCCTCTGCTTTGTGTTGGTATATAAATATAGATAGATGATAGATAGATAGATAGATAGATAGATAGATAGATAGATAGATGATAGATAGATAGATAGATAGATAATATATGAGGCAGAGAGAATCTTGCTTCCCTCACACATTTCAAAATTTACTTATGGAATTTATTAGGTCAAGAACAAGGAATGACCACTAGCCACTTTAGGTTTAGACAGATGCCACTGGAGATAAGTCTAAAGGGCAATTGTCCACGAGAGTGCAATGAAATCTCCATGTAGAAAGGCTGGATACTTTGGAGTTCTTGACAGACAAGCTAAAAGAGGGCCAGTACATTTCCGAGCACAATTCAGTGTTGGTGCTGAACCTTAAAGCCCTAAATGGCCCTAAATGGCCTTGGTCCAGAATACCTGAAGGAGCATCTCCACCCCCAGACACTGAGATCCAGCGCCGAGGGCCTTCTGGCAATTCCCTCACTGTGAGAAGCCAAGTTACAGGGAACCAGGCAGAGGACCTTCTCGGTAGTGGCATCTGTCCTGTGGAATGCCCTCCCACCAGATGTCAAAGAGAAGAACAACTACCAGACTTTTAGAAGACATCTGAAGGCAGCCCTGTTTAGGGAAGCTTTTAATGTTTAACAGACCACTGTATTTTAATAATTTGTTGGAAGCTGCCCAGAGTGGCTGGGGAAACCCAGCCAGATGGGCAGGGTATAAATAATAAATTATGATGATGATGATGAGTTTGAGGGAGCTCTGGGTAAAGTGCCCTCTGGCAGGAACAGGGAGAAAATCAGGTCAATTCACATTTAATTGGAAACTTGCCTAATTCTTACCTACAGTAATATGCAAACCAAAATGTGGCCATCCTTTGAAATTTGCAATTCTCTAAATTTTGCAATTATGCTGGCTTAGTCATGTCCACAGAATGGAAGATGGCAGTTCCCCAAGGGCATGCTCTACTAGGAGCTAGCTTCGGGCACCAGGCCTGTTGGCAGACCAACTCTGTGTTACAATAACGTCTGTAAATGTGACATGAAAGCTGGCAACATCAACCCCGCTGCAACAGCCACAGTGGCCTGGAGACAGACTATTAAGTCATGTATCCCTAGCAGTGACCAGAGGAGGAATGACCGCTGAGAGGAACACAGAGAGAAGAAACACAATGATGCATCTGCAGTTGCGCAACTGGACACCTTCATCTGCCCCAGCTGCAACAAAACATCTCTCTCCCAAATCTGTCTCTACAGCCACAGCAGGCACTGCAACCCTCCTACAGTTTGACTTCACCCATAAAAGCACACTCCTCCGCTGTCTTCTGAGACAGACGCATGCCAGCATTTGCACATCCACACATTATTTGTAATGCATCGGGGGATAAATATTCTCAAGATGCTTCGTTAAAAACACACAACAAAGATGAATCTGTACTACTTCTTTTTTTACTGCATTTTCTAAGACATCCCTTGATTCATGAAGGGGGATCTGGTTGACATAAAATCCAAGACGTTTGTGAACGCTTCAGAGCTTTCATAATGGTCAGAAGTTCAGAAAAAGCATCAGCCAGGTCCTTCACTTCCAGTGATGATGAGAGTCTCTTGCCTCAGCTTGCCCCTCCTTAAGTGTTGGGCTGGCAGATGCTGGACTTCAGAAAGAACTATGAGAGTTTAAGAGCGAGGGAAATCTTTGTTTTTTTAAGGCATTTCAGGCTACAGTTAGTCTAGAGGACCCGGAGGATTTATGCTCTTTCCGAAACAAACTGTTCACCCATTGAGTTTGTCTAGCTTTTAAAACTTATTTACTCTTTCACTAATGGCTTGGAAAAGCCAGCTCCTAATCCGCTAAAAGGCAACAATGCTCAAATTACCTGCTCTTTACTCTAGGGTTCATTGCCCTATGAGGGAGGCTTCTAACTAGCCATAAATCTTAGGTTTTTGTATGAATTTGAATAGGCATCTTTTGTTCTCTTGTTTGAACATGTGAACTTAGGCCACTGTCAAGTATACATGTTGTTCATCGTAGCTTGCTTCTATACCATGTGGCACTGGCAGTGCTTTTTTTCCCTGGAGGTACGCATACCCCTAAATATTTTGTGAATCTAACAGGGGAAGAAACAAAAAATTTTAGTTTCTTCTCTAGCATGGTGAATCGTCAGTTCCATTGAATAGCACGGTGAATCGTCAGTGTGTGAAGCAGTGTGGGATGTGTGTAGGTAATGCATGTTCTTTGTACTTTCGTCCATTTACTGTCTTTATTTTTCCTGATTTGAACTATAAAATGGTGATTTTCTTGAGTCAAAATGAGAGTACCCCTAAACATTTTTTTTAGGAAGGGGAAAAAAAAGCACTGGTTAAGATCATCCACTGTTTAGAGTTCACAGAGCACACAAAAGCGAAGCAAAAAAACCACGACATGACCCCACCACAGCCCTGTATTTGTACTTGAGAAACTAATGGCAAGTCTAGACAACCTTTTGTTACAAATTGGAAAGTGGTAGCCTACTTAAATCATGAACGAGGCTCCTATTTTGAAAGCAGAGAAAACAAATATGAGAGGGGTTTTGTTAAGAAAGCATCATTTTGCTGCCTGCTGATACACAGGTAATGTTGAGGGGTCATTTTAGGGAATTGTGAGTGGGTTAGGGATCTTGATGGGTGCTATTTTTCAATATTTAAAAAAAATCTTTACATTTAAAAAGTATGTCTCACATGGCACTTTTCCTACACAGAACATGGAGTTCCACCTGTGAAGAGACGATTCCCCATGTCAAGGCAGACATAGATCACTCCTTCTCAATTGCTGCAGGAATTCATGGGGATTGACAGGCTTCTAACTAAATATGGGGAGAAGCTTTAATTTAGTAAACGTTTAAAGGCCAAGATTCACAGGGAGCTGCCTTCTACTTAATGAGCACTAGCTCAGTAATGTCTACACTGACTGCCAATGGCTCTCCATGATTTCAGGCAGGAAGTCTTTCCCAGCCCTACCTGGAGATGTTATTCAACCTGGGACCTTCTGCATGCAAAGCAGATGTCCTACCCCTGAGCTACAGTGTGCCGGGCCCAGGGGTTAACCCGAGCAACTCTGTCCAGGTTCAGTCCCGAATCCAAGGATTCCGCGAGGAGTCAGTCCGACAGGGCCAAGGCAGGACACAAGGCAGGAAACCAGGCTAGGTCAGGCACAGGGTCTCAGACAGGTTCTAGCAAACAGCAATGTTGCTCCCGCAACCTGGGACGGGGTCCGACAGCCTTTTACCTTTGTCAGGGTAACAGCTGGTCCTGATCCCCCAAGTGACTCACCTCTCTGTCTCGCCCGAAGGTGAACACTCCTCCTGCAAGTACTCAGGTCTCTCCTTCTCTCAGACCTTAGTCTCTACAGCTTGGGAGATGTCGGTGAGTTACTAGACCCAGAGGCTGCCTCAGCCTCTCCTGACCCAACTGGTAGTGGAGCAGCTGTAAGTGATTGCCCAGCTGAAGGCAACGATGTGATCCCCGCACATCTGGAGCCAGGGCAGGCTCAGGCCCCTGACTCGGCCCAGCTGGTGCTTGTTGCAGGGGAACCTGTGCAGGCTGGGGCTCTTCAGAATCAGGCCCCAGACTAGGTTCAGATGCCACCTGAGGCAAAGGATCTGGTGCGGACTGAGACTCCTCTGGTTCCGAGTCCGAGCCTGAGTCCCAGGCCATCACATACAGCCCTTCCCTTCACACTTTCTGAAACTATATGAAAACCGGCACAGAGACACCTCTTGACATTCAGACTTCTCTGAATGTTGCAGTTTTGCAGTTCTCCAGCCAAACAATATGGGGGGGGGGGGAATGGCTGCATTCAAAAGTGTTTCAAAAATGGCTTCAAGTTACAAGAAAGGAGATTCTGACTAAACACCAGGAAGAACTTTCTAGCAGTAGGAGCCATTTGACAGTGGAATGGTCTCCCTCTGGATGTGGTGGGCTCTCCTTCCTTGGAGGTTTTCAAGCAGAGGTTGGATGGCTATCTGTCAGGGATGCTTTAGCTGAGATTCTTGTATTGCATGGGGTTGGACTAGATGACCCTTAGGGTGCCTTCCAACTCTACAATTCTATGATTCCCTCTAGTCCTCACTGAGAAAGGGGAGGTGTCCTGTATCTAGCAGCTAGCAGATCATCCATGCACATTCAAGCAAGCATCTTGTAGCCATTAATGCCTATTAAAGAAATAACTTTAGCAATCTGCTATAAGCTATATAAATGCCTATAGAAAAGTATGTCTCCTTAATAATCACAGCTACGAAAATATGGACAAACTCTCCACATAAGCTGCTCTATTTAGCAGAGTAGAGTAAACCCAACTCAGTACTCGAGAACAAGCCATTTAAAATGTGCCTTCATTAAAACTATACACATTCTGAATCCTTGGAAGCCTGTGTTCAAAGAAAGTTCAGAACATAGCCAGTTTCAGAATGCTGTTTCATCAAAGCTAAATATAGCTCTCTGTGACCACTTAGTCTTTTGCCTTATGTTTATAGCCAGGGTTTGGAATGCATTTTTGACTACAGGAATGGAAAGTACGATTTAAGAGATTTCCTGTTATTTTGCAGGTTTTTAAACCACTGGAACATTTCTTTTTCTAAATCACAACAAGGAAGTACCAAAAATGCCATGTGAATGCATTGCATGCTTTCTTCTTGCTGCCACTGTTAGAATTGTTACTCGTTTGCACTGCGCTTTTCAACACACCAGGATAACACTGGGCAGAAAGTGATGCTGGTGAATGAATGGCAGTGAATAACTCGTCTGGGACAAGCACAATTTAAAGTAGGATTAGGGAAATGTGGACCTCCACATGTTGCTAGACTCAATCCCGTCAGCCCCAATGGTGAGGGATGATGGGATTTGTAGTTCAGTATCATCTGGAGGGTCACAGATTCATCCCTGTTCTAAAGGAATATCTGTATAATCATTTCAAGATTATTTTGCTTCTTTATTTATTTGGCTCCTTGAAGGTCAGGCTTGGTAGTCAGGCAGCCTTCCCCAACCTACTGCCTGTGGATGCCGTTGGAGTCCAAATCCCATCAGCGCCAATGGCCAGGGATGCTTTGACTTGTAGTCCAATAACATCTAGATCAGCCTTTCTCAACCTGTGGGTCCCCAGATGTTGTTGAACTACAACTCCCATCACCCCTAGCTAGCAAGGCCAGAGCTCAGGGATGGTGGGAATTGTAGTCCAACAAAATCTGGGGACCCACAGGTTGAGAACCACTGACCTAGATCAGTGGCGTAGCGTGGGGGGTGCAGGGGGGCTGGCCGCACCGGGCGCAACATCTGGGGGGCGCGCTCGCACTCGCAGCTCTCTGCCCCTACTAAAATCCACGGGTTAGGGGGCACAAATTATTTGCCTTGCCCCGGGTGCTGACAACCCACGCTACGCCACTGATCTAGATGGACTTAGGTTGGGGGAGTCTGATATAAGGGCATGGTTCTTGCTGTGGACATCAGCGGTTCTGGGTTCAATTTCCAGTTGAGCCCATATGTTGGAAGAGAGGCATGTTTCCTCCCAGGACCATTTTCTCTCTTTATCCGCCTTGCCTCTCAGCTGATCTAGAGTGTTTTAAGCTTCCCATTGCCACCACCATCTCCTTTGGTAATTCCAATGGGCCTGGAGGAGAAGGATGCAGGGATGCAGGATCTCCATTGTTGGAAGGTAGCAGGGGTTGTGGGAACAGTGCATTGACCAAGCCTCTGTCCTCTGCTCCTCCAACAATGGAGATCCTGGTTTTCTGTCCCCATATGCGCCTCTTCCAGACCAATGTACAACACAAATCCTGGCTTGGAGGCACTCTTGTTCAATGAGCTGAGTGGAGGTACTCAGATATCTGCCTCCAAGTCCAGGCTTACTGGTGCTTTTGGATGCACCTATGTTGGGGCGGGGATGCGGGTGGTGCTGTGGGTAAAACCTCAGTGCCTAGGACTTGCCGATTGTATGGTCGGCGGTTCGAATCCCCGCGGCAGGGTGAGCTCCCGTCTTTCGGTCCCAGCTCCTGCCCACCTAGCAGGTCGAAAGCACCCCTAAGTGCAAGTAGATAAATAGGTACCGCTTTATAGTGGGAAGGTAAACGGCGTCTCCGTGTGCTGCGCTGGTGCTGGCTCGCCAGAGCAGCTTCATCACGCTGGCCACGTGACCCGGAAGTGTCTCCGGACAGTGCTGGCCCCTGGCCTCCTAAGTGGGATGGGCGCACAACCCTAGAGTCAGACACGACTGGCTCGTACGGGCAGGGGTACCTTTTTATGTTGGGGCGAGGGGGAGGAGGTCCTAGCAAAATGGTACAGCACATGCTTGACAACTCAGGCGGGAGTGGATTTAGAAGCAGATAACCAGGCCACTGCTTTGAGAGGCAGAGTTTGGGCTTGCCAGGCTCAGGAAACATCCGCCACATGCTATCTTAGCAATTATCCATTCCATGGCTGAAATAAATAGTATAAACAGTTCATATGGTATGAATAAATATAGATTTACAGAGCCTGGCATGCACATTTATCAACTTATATGACAGGGATGTATTATTTATGGATGCAAACTGCGTGCCAAAGTCATGAAATCGGCTACAAGTGCAATGAAAAAGGAACATATTCAAAAGCTAAAGAGACAGAGGGACAGAGTAGATGTTCCTTCCCTGGAGCACAATTTGTTGTAGGACTGACTCTTGCCAGTATAGTCTCCAGTCAAAATGAGACCTTGGGAAGTGTTGCTGGTCCACATAGAACAGGGGTGAAGAAACCTCACCAGCACAGGAGCCTTCTGGGGTCCACAGCAGGGTTACAGACAAAAGTGGCTGTAGCGATGAATGTGTCACCTTTGTGCAACAGGATGGTTTCTGCTCCAGTCACGCACCCCTCCCTATCTCCCATCCAGGCAAGCCAGAGGCATTATCAGAGTTCAAGGTAAACATTCCACACAGGCAAAAACACACAATGAGGATGTGAAGCAATGCAGGTGAGGTGTGTGACCTGGGGGAAGAGGGTGTGACTGTGAAAGGGACATGGCCTAGGGGGAATAGAGGGGCCTTGAGGCCAACATTTGGCCTCTGGGCTTGAGGTTCCAAACCCCTGGTGTAGAAGAATATATACTGGGTCAGATGGTCCTTGTGAAACGCTTTCTTCCTAAAGAGTATTTTTTTTAAATAGAGAACCAGCCTGTTCCTCATCTGCAACAGCTAGGCCCCACCTGCACTGTACTGTTAATGCAGCATCATACGACTTAAACTGACATGGCTTCCCCCAAATAATCTTAGGAAGTGTAGTTTGCTAAGCTTGATGAGAGTTGTAGGTCTGTTAATAACTTTCTTAGCAACTTTAGCAAAGCTACAATTTCCAGGATTCTTTGTGGGAAACATGGCTGTTTAAAGTGGTATGATACCACACAGTGAGTCTGTACTCATTTACCTGGAAGTAAAGACTGTGCTGTTAGTGACCCAGGAAGACCAGAGTCTCATTATAGGAAGAACTTGCTGGAACAGGCCAAGGCAGGGCCAAACCAAGACATTTTGGCACTTGAGGTGAACCACAAAACGGTGTCCTCCCTCCCCTTAAGGGAAAAAGTGATGAATCAGTATCAAAGGGAAGGGGGGGAATTAGGATCTGCTGCCCCTGTGAATCCTGCCACCCAAGGCAGTTGCCTCACCATGCCTCATGTGTGGGCCTGACCTTGGCCAAGGTAGATGGCACATCTCTTTCAGGATCCCTTTCTGGATCCTTTGCTAGCCAGATGCCTATGGGAAGCCCACAAGCAAGACCTGAGTACCAGATCCTTCTCCCTGCTTGTGTTTCCCAGGAACCAGCATCCAGAGGCCTACTGCCTCTGACAGTGGAGGCAGAACATTTTTGCACAGCAGGCTAGTTATATACATGACTTTCTTCTTCTATAGGCAGCTGGGCAGGGCCGCAACCACAAAAAGTGGGCTAGGCCCCCTTTGGCTATTGCCTCTTGGCAAAGGAATGGCTTTAAATTCTCAAACAGCTTAAGGCAGACATGCTTGGCAGTGGTAGAGTTTGACAAACACTTCTAACGTTTAGGCTCCAGTACCCAGTTGTATAAGAGCCAGGACCAAATGTTAAGGCAGAAGCCAGGCACACAGCTCAACATAAAGCTCGAGTTTCTGGGCGCCACCATCCAATGTTTCATTTTCCTCCCCCTCTCATAATCCTAGAAACCCAATTGAGGCATTGAATGAAGCTGAATGTTAGAAGATTCAGGATATACAAGGGAAGGACTTCGCCACGCATGGGGTTCACTATCTCAAGATGTTGACCATGGCTGTCAGCATGGATGATTTTAAATGGGGATTAGACATATTCAGTCAATGGCTACTGGTCAGGATTAGGGATGGTAGAGGAATCTGGTTCAAAGGCATTTCTGCAGCCTAATTTTATTATTAATGCACAAGTACTATTATTGTACTATACACAAGTGCGCTCCCGTCGTTCGGTCCCAGCGCCTGCCAACCTAGCAGGTCGAAAGCACCCCCGGGTGCAAGTAGATAAATAGGGACCGCTTACCAGCGGGAAGGTAAATGGCGTTCCGTGTGCTGCGCTGGCTCGCCAGATGCAGCTTGTCACGCTGGCCACGTGACCCGGAAGTGTCTGCGGACAGCGCTGGCTCCCGGCCTCTTAAGTGAGATGGGCGCACAACCCTAGAGTCTGGCAAGACTGGCCCGTACGGGCAGGGGTACCTTTACCTTTACTATTATTTATTTTCTTGCATTTATATCCCATCTTTTTTGTCAAGGAAATAAAGGTGGTGTACATGGTTCTCACCCTCCTTCCTTAATTATCACAACAACCATGTGAGGTAGGTTAGGCTGAGAGGCAGTTACTGACCCCAAGTCACCCAGTGAGCTTCATGACTGAGTGGTGATTTGAACCCTGGTCTTCCAGTTCCTTGCCCAGTGCTCTAAGCACTACGCCACAAAGACTCTCATTCTTACTCTCTACAAGAATATAACATTGTTATATAAAGTCCTCTCTCTCTCCCCCTCTCTTAGAAAAAAAGGTACCAGTACTCACCATGAAGTTGTTATACTAAATGTATAACCCTTTTAAAATTTGGGGGGGGGGGGAAGGTGCCAGCAATGCATACCCTTGAGTACCCCCAGAAAAAAAGCACTGGCTATATATGCATTTGTACATCTGTTTGCATTCTGGTAGCTGCAGTCTCTAAGGAGAATGAAACATTAGTTATGTTGTATGCATGGTGGGAGATGTGGATACATACATACCTGCTGCCTGAACTCTTAAAAGACTTGTGGATGGTTGGCAGTCTTCAGAATTGCAGAATTTGCCCTCTGCCAGGCTCCAGGGTACACTGGCTACAATGTACAGGGTACATTGGATTCATAAGTCCAATATAGGGATGGACACAGACACCATCAGTTCTGTATATGTTCACCCATAACTCGGGCCCATCCCATTTTTGTGTTAATCAACATTTTAAAAATGAAATCGGCATTAAAGAATTGCCATATAGCAAGTCTCCATACAGATTTAATATATCTCTCAAAATACACAGTTCTAAATGTATTTTCTATGCAGCTGAAACCATTTTGTGTGTGTTGCAAACAGGGAAGTGCATTTGTACCTACATTTGATCCACACATTAGTCCAAGGGGTTCAGATCAGGTCAGTTTCCCATGCCCTAAGCACCTCCAAAATAGATGGCTCCAACATACCATGAGCAAGGGGCGGTCTAGTCAATCAAACTGGCATGCAAGCCAAGGTTTCAAGCCAACAGTGGCAATCTGGGAAATCTCACCTGGAAAATTCTTCTCAGTGCAGAAGGCTGAGTACTCTGGGTACTCTCAGGAGAAAGCACCCCACTCCTCTTGCAGTTGCTTCATTCCTTCCTTGAGCTAAGTAACATTGGTGGTCCTCAGTCCTGCAAAACAAGTCACCGCCAGCTGCAGTTCCTTTGCAGCCAAAGACAGGGCTTGGAACTGATGACTGATTCTTCTTACGACCAGATGCATCTCCTCACTGCTTCAGTGAAGTCAACTGGAGCAGAGTTTTCTGTTCTTTGCAATTGCTTAACTGCTATTGTTGATTTGTTTGGGCTACTTACTAGAAATTATCATCCTGAAAAAAGGGACAAGTGGGAGTGCCGCAACATTCTGTCCTGGGCCCATCGTTGTTTAATTTCTTTATAAACACCGTGGATGATGGAAATGAAGGAATGCTCATAAAATGTACAGATGACACAAAACTGGGAGGGGTAGCTAATGTCGCAAAAGACAAAATCAGGATTCAAGATGGCCTTAAGAGATCGGACCCAAACTCACAACATGAACTCACAACAGGGACAAACGTAAGGTTCTACAATTAGGCAGAAAAAACCAGTTGCACAAATATAATATGGGGGACACTTGGCTTGCGAATAGTACATGTGAAAAGGGATCTTTGTAGACCACAAGCTGATCATTAATCAACAGTAGCAAGAAAAGAGCAAATACTATTCTAGACTGCATCAGCAGAAGTAGAGTGTCCTGATCAATGGAAGTACGGTAATAGCCCTCTCTCCATTCTGCCTTGGTCAGACCACACCTGGAATACTCTAATCATTCTGGGTGCCACAATTTAAGAAGGATATTGACCAACTTGTGCAGAGGATGGCAACCAAGATGATTAAAGGTGTGAAAACCAAACTTTATGAGGAATGGTTGAGGGAGTTGGGGATGTTTAGCCTGGATAAGAGGAGATTGAGAGGAGATATGATAACCATCTTCCAATATCCAAAGGGCTGCCACTTGAAGATTGCACAAACTTGTTTTCTCCTGCTCTGGAGGGTAGGACTGAACCAATGGATTCAAGTACCAAGAAAGGAGATTCTGACTAAACATCAGGAAAAACTTTGAGAGTAAGACCTGGGAGGTGGTAGACCCTCTTTCATGGGAGTTTTAAGTAGATGTTTGATGGCAATCTGTCATGGATGATGAAGAAGAAGAGTTTGGATTTGATATCCCGCTTTATCACTACCCTAAGAGGTCTCAAAGCGGCTAACATTCTCCTTTCCCTCCCCCCCCCACAACAAACACTCTGTGAGATGAGTGGGGCTGAGAGACTTCAGAGAAGTGTGACTAGCCCAAGGTCACCCAGCAGCTGCATGTGGAGGAGCAGAGACGTGAACCCGGTTCCCCAGATTACGAGACTACCGCTCTTAACCACTACACCCCACTTGATGCTTTAGTTAAGATTCTTACATTGCTGGGAACTGGACTAGATGACCCTCAGGGTACCTTCTAACTTTATAATTCTATGATTCCATGAAATGTGGTCTTCCTCCTGCTTGCCACTTTCTATCCTGTTAAAAGTAGAGGATTTCCTCTGCAGAGCAGTTTCCTGGTCCTACTCTTTAAGGACCACTCTTCAAGGGTCAGGGCACACACATGGAAACCTCCCCCACACCTCTACCTAAACAGAAAGGTGTAAAACAAGATAACCCTGTCATTATACCAGAAGCAAAGCAGACCACAGGACACAAACCTACGCAGGTGGCTGGAGAACCCATAGATTGGCAAGTGAAGCCAAACATCGTTCTAAAGCAAACCATGCTCCAACCAGCATAGCCAATGTTCATGGATTATGAGAGTTGTAGACCCAAAACATCTGGAAGTTATCAGATTGGGGGATGTTGCATTATGGAATATATTTCCAGACCATGGTTTGTAGAATCAAGACGTCCCCCACTCTACACCCCAAATGCAAAGGACAATCACTTAGGTCAGGGGCAGGCAACCTAAGGCCTGGGGGCCGGATGTGGCCCATTCGCCTTCTTAATCTGGTCCGCGAATCAGCGTGTTTTTACATAAGTAGAATGTGTCCTTTTATTTAAAATGCATCTCTGGGTTATTTGTGGGGCATAGGAATTTGTTCATTTTTTATTTTATTTTTTCAAAATATAGTCCGGCCCACCACATGGTCTGAGGGACAGTGGACCGGCCCACGGCTGAAAAAGGTTGCTGACCCCTGACTTAGATGGTGTCATCAATTGCACCTTTAGCTACCAGATGTCAGTTCAGTTCCTGTCCACCTGGGCTAGATGTGAATAAGAAGAAACTGAAAGATGTTGTTGGCATTTTCTTAAATCACCTGGATTGAGATTGCAGATCTTACGTTGTACTGAGTCTTTATGTATGCTTTCCCATCCTGCTCACCATTTGTTAATTTAATGCCATTATAATATGTGTAAAAATAAAAAGGAAATAATTCAGGGGAAATTAAGCATACCTAAGACCCATTGAAACCAAGCGCTTACCATTTAAGTTAAGCGCTTAACATTCCCTGGATGGCAGTCATCATTTCACAACTTAAATATCTCATTTTGGAATGGGCTCATTAACTTCAGTGACATTAAGCTGAAGTGGAATTCCTCCCACCCCCCACATTTCTCTGAAGTTTTGTGTTCCTTCTGGAAGCAATGATAAGTCCTTCCTGTTTTGTCTGGTATTTTTTGGCTCATGGAGCAATCGTTTGGCATGCCTGAAACCAGCAGCTGGCAACCTACGGTAGCTGCCAGAGTCCACTGCCCTATCGGGGGCCAATCAGTACTGATCCTTGTCCCCATGCCCTCCATTTAATTTTATTAAATTTATTACTCACTTTCTAAAAACCCAAGTAATAAAAGCAATTTACAATAAAGAAGGATAAAAGAAAGCATAATAGGAAAAAAACTAAAACATAACTACACACATATATATAATAAAATGCTTTACAAAATGCTGAACAACTGGGTATGTGAGCTTCCATTTTAACGCAGTACATTGAGTGTTCTGGTGCATTGCAGGAAGTCAAAATGGAGCCCCCAACCACAGCAGTGGTGAGCTGCCACTTCCAGGTTAGCCCAGGGGAATTCATCAGTGTAAGCTGGGGCTCACCAGAGCACACTTTGAGCAGCTAAAATGAGCTACGGGAGGGGGCCATCTCCCTGCCTAATGGCAGGGTCGGCTCCAAATCATTTCCCTGTTCTTAGGAGTGGGATAGACCGTTGAGCAAGCATAAGATTCCAAATAACTTCCACTCCTCCATCTCAGCCCAAGTTCCTCCAGGGGTGTCGTGCTGCCCTGGCAGTTAACTACCATTGTGGACATCAGTCATTCCTACATCAGTCTGTCTTTGACTTTGGCTGATGCATGGAAGTTGGATGGAGATAAATTTGCTCCCAAGTCAGGAATAGGACCGTGGTGTTAATCTAAAGTAGGTAGGTTACTGGTACTTGTTTTCTATATGTGGTTGCTCACTGACGTTTTCAACAAATGTTTCTTCCTTGTCCCCCATCTTACATCATTGCCAGGAGACACCAAAGCACCCTTAATACTCCTGCAGATTTGTTTGTTCTCTCTCTTCTCTTTCTGTCTCTCCCTTTCCCTCCTTCCTTGCCCTATAACTCAAGCTTTTCAAGCACCACAAGCAGTCTCTGCATTTAGCATCAGATCTGCCACAACAATGCTTTGGCTCTCTGCCACCGCACAGCTTTGAGCAGCTGTACTCTACCCTTAACCCTCCTGCCTTCTCCTCTTCCTTCCTCATTATATCCTCAACATCTGTATCTGTAGATTGCTTGATTGCTTTATTTAGTTATTTAGTTATACATAAAGCTTGTTGCATCCTGAAAGTGGGGAGGGTGGGCAAGACAGCAAACACACACACACACACACACACACACACTGCAAAACAAACAAAGATTTCATCCACATTTTGCAGAATTGCAGAATAGCATCAGCTGAGGCTTGAGGAGGTAATGATTACCAGAATTGCAACAAGTATGGAGGGACAATTTAACCCTTTCTTCCCACCATGAGGAAAATCTCTCCCCTGATTGTGCTTTTTTAGGGCAGTACGAGGGGAAATGTCCGTGTGCGTTGCTCCCAAAATACACAATTTGCACACACTTTTGCCCAATACACACATTTTTGCAAGCCATTTACCCCAGTTTAACACATCTCTCCCCCCCCCCATGATTTTCACTAATATATGCATTTGTATGCAAACCTGACCCTCAGTGTAGACATTTGGTACATAGTTTTGGGTTGCCAAATTGCCCCGCAAAATTCAAAGAAACCCAGTGTTTTGGTTTATGCATTGTTTTGACAAGTGTGAATTAGGGAGAATTGCATTACAATGAAACAAAATTTCTCCCCCAACTCTAGCAAACAGTTAAATAATCCTAGAACCATAGAGTTGGAAGGGCATCTAGCCCAAGAGGCATCTAGTCCAACCCCCTGCGATGCAGGAATCTCAGCTAAAGCATCCATGACAGATGGCCATCCAACCTCTGATTAAAAACTTCCTAAGAAGGAGAGTCCACAACCTCCTGAGGGAGACCGTTCCTCACCTTGTGCCTCGCACAATGGCTTACAATCAAACCAACATAAGAAAAAAGAAAAAGTGACACGAGCGGAAGAGGAAAATATGTACATTCAGGTACTGACTCTTAGATAATGGTTATGGCCAGATGGAATGGCCATCTGGCGAAGAGCCATTGCTCAGTGCTAGAGCATCTGCCTTGCATGTGGAAGGTCTCGGGTTCAACCCCTGGTATCTGCAGGTAGGACTGAGAATGTCCCTGGTCTGAAACCCTTGAGTGCTACTGCCAGGCAGTGTAGACCATGGGTAGACAAACTAAGGCCCAGAGGCCGGATCTGGCCCAATCACCTTCTAAATCCGGCCCATGGAAGGTCCAGGAATCAGCGTGTTTTTACATGAGTAAAATGTGTATTTTTATTTAAAATGCATCTCTGTGTTATTTGTGGGGCATAGGAATTTGTTCATCCCCCCCCCCCCAAATATAGTCCGGAGCCCCACAAGGTCTGAGGAACAGTGGACTGGCCCCCCTGCTGAAAAAGTTTGCTGACCCCTGGTGTAGACAACACTGAACTGGGTGGATCAATGGTCTGACACAGATTAAAGCAGCTTCCTAAGTTCCAGTGTCAGTGTAGGTCATGCTGCCCTGTGCCCAATGGACAAGAGGACTTCGCTGTCGCATCTCACCTTTCGTAAAGGAAAATGCTTCAACACCACTGCCATTCAAGGATCTCTGCTCCATAGCTTTCTTGGAATTAAAATCAATCCAGCCATGCAAAATGGAAAGTGTGTGAATGACTGGCTGTCCCAAAGTCAGAATTTGATATTAGATTTCACTTCAGGCTATAAGTTGGGAAGCACACATTTGAACGCACTGCCATATCACAAAAACAACACCAACACATTCCTGCATGGGGGGGGGGAGCTGTGTCAGAGTGAAGGAGCATTTCCTCCTATTTTCCTTTCCCTGCACTGCATGATGCATCTTTTAGTGGTGCTAGGGATATTCAAACATTGAAACCCCTCCCATTTCCGAACTGGTACTGTCCAGTTTTATAACTTTGTTTCTGCTGTAGAAATTGAACTCTCTGCATAGTTGGCCCCCTGTAACCATTGAGAATGCCAGCTCTAAGCAGACACAGGTTGCAACTTGCGACTGTCTCCCCCAAAGCCATCTCCATTAACGTTAGGAGATATTCTGGAATAAATTGGTTGAAGTCTCTCTGGTTCTCACTGGGCGGGGGCAGGGGGAGCCATAAAATCCAATGTGGGAAGTGACTTGTGGTCTTTCCCATATGATCTTAATTTTGGATAGGCACATCTTTTAGAAAGAGAGGGAGAAGGTTAACACTTTGCAGATGAGAGTGCTCTATCTAAATCCGCTATCTGCTAGAGTTTCCTGTGCTCAGAGCCATTTTTCAGACATTTCATATACACAACTTTGTTTTCAATTTAGATGCAGGGCTTCAACTTGGAAGACATTTGTAAGGCCCAAATGATGAATTTCCAAGTTGACAACTGTGATCTCCCATCCCACCCCTCTCCAAAAAGACACAATTAGCATTGTATGCTAGAATCTGTTCTGTGAAACATTTTCCAAGAATGTTTCAATTTTTTCTTTTTCTTCTTCTTCTTTTACAGCCTGTTGCTTCTAGGAGGGCCATAGATGAGTTTAGAAAAAGCTCTGGTTTTGTTAGCGCAAGAAGGGTGTCACTGGAAGATGCAGAGTGCAATACTGCCATCTCTTGGACAGTTGCCTTTTCTAGATTTTCTTGAATTTCCAGATTTTTTAAAAAGCCTAGCTAGACATTGGCCGCATTAACACCATTTTTAAAAGCAGTACCATTCAACTTTAAACAGTCATGGCTCCCCCACAAGAATCCTGGGCCCTGCAATTTGTTAAGGGTACTGAGAATTATAAGAGACCTCCAGTCCCCTCACAAAGCTACACTTACCAGAGTTCCTGGTGAAGAGGGATTGATTGTTTAGACCACTCTGCAAACTATAGCTCTGTAAGGGAGAAAAGGAGTCTCTCAACAACTCTCAGGACCCTTGACAAACTACAGTTCCCAGAATTCTTTGCAGGAAGCCATGAAAGTGGTACCACAATGCTTTAAATGTATGATGTGAAAATCGCTATTGTGGGAAACATATGGCTGCTGACAGCACCACCATGCAAATCCTCTTCACCACCTAGTAAAATAAATGAATGGCAACATGTCCAGAATTTTCACACTCTTGGCAAAATGCAACCAACCAATTGTACCAGGCTTGGGAAAACACTAGAAGCAGTTATGTCATGTTGCACATTTAAGAAGACACCAAGAAACCTGGAAGATCAAGCAAAAGCTGAACAAACAGGGGAAGAAATAAAAATAAAAATAATCACATCATCGTTGCACTATGCATCCCATGTGTAGAAAGCATAAAACAAGCGAGGTCCCAACTAAAGAAGAACGGCAACTTAAACTGATGGAATATGTGCAGTTTGTGGATTTCACATATATAAAAAGAGAACAATAACATACATTTAAAGATTGGAAAATGTTTATTGAATATATGGAGGGAAATTGTGTACACTTGAAAACGTTGGCAGCTTTAAGATAAATCCAACAGTGTAAACAAGTTTTGACAGATGTAATGATGGAATACTGAATGGTTTAGTTTATGTAAAATATGCAGGGATTTATGATATACTAAATGAACCATAGAAAGGGAAGTCACTGACAGTTTAAGGTTGTTTAATTGGATATTCTAAATTGTAAAACAGAAAATGTAATAAAAATTATATATAGAAAGCATACAACATTTCAGTAAGTAAAACAATACATCCATTGTCAACTGTATAAAGCACAATTAAAATGAGGATAAAACAGACAATAGCTGGAGATTCAGGCTAAGAGGGTTGTGACCATAACTGTCTCAGTAGCATAATGATTTCTGAGGCTTACTGCTCCCATGTGAACCACAGTATGCACTGCAAATGGGTACCAAACACTAACGTGGTGGAGCCAGTGTGGTGTAGTGGTTAAGAGCGGTGGACTCGTAATCTGGTGAACCAGGTTCGATTCTCCACTTCTCCACATGCAGCTGCTGGGTGACCTTGGGCTAGTTACACTTCTCTGAAGTCTCTCAGCCTCACTCAGCTCACAGAGTGTTTGTTGTGGGGGAGGAAGGGAAAGGAGATTGTTAGCCGCTTTGAGACTCCTTCAGGTAGTAATAAAGTGGGATATCAAATCCAAACTACTACGATTCTTCTTTTTCTTCTTCTTCTTCTTCTTCTTCTTCTTCTTCTGAATGTGTCTCTTTTTTCATGAACCTCTGCGTTTGCAACCAGGCAGCTTGCTCCACTCCTGTGGGCGGTTCGCCCCATCCCTATTATGGATGGTTCACCCGGCCCCCCGGCACTCTGCACCAGGTGCCAAAGAGACTTCCTCTGCCACTGGCCCAAACCCCAAGCATTTCTTCCCAGTCTTCAGAATAATAATGTAGAATGGATTGTTTAGTTCCTTTAGTTTGAACTGAGCAATGTCCTGTAGTGTTTCACTTTCATAAAGTTTTTCAGGTTCAGTGGCGACCACTCTACATTTTCATTCCCTCTTATAAAATTGAATGGCTTGCTTAAGCAGGCGGGCATCACAATAATGATGAAAGTCTGGGGATCCCCAAACCCCCATTATCCCCAACCCTTCATCTGTTATTTCCACTAATGAAAGCAGTCTAAGGTTTTCGCCATTTATGAAGAACATCCTTCTCAAGCTAGACAGGTAAAACCTGAAAAAGAAAGAGGAGCTTAGGTAGAAGCGCCACCTTCACTGCGGCTATTCTACGCTGCTAGGTAAGATTCAGCTCACACTGGCGATGTAAATCCTTCCTAAGCTGCCCCATTAAAGGATGAAAGTTAGGCTTTTTGAGTTGTCTCAGTTCATTTGTGATAATGACTCCCAGGTACTTGAAACAACCTGGGCAGGTTTCCATTTTGAACGTTCTGCTTAGGTAATTTTGCTCTTTCAGAGTAACATTTAAGCATAACATAGAGGATTTCGAAAAGTTCACCTTCAACCCTGATGCATTTTAAAAGTCCAGTAATATCTCTTTTAGTGAGTGCCAGAATTGGACAACATTCTTAACTCCCATCATTCTCAACTAGCATAGCCTATGACTAGGGATGATGAAAGCTTTAATCCAACAACATCTGAAAGGCCACAGGTTCTTTTCTTTTTAAAAATTTGTTTAATCATTTTTTCGATACAAACATCAACCGCAAAAGACACATACAACAAAAACCATAATAATATTTGTCAATTCAGATTTGAATACACTGAACTGAATTGAATTGAATACAACTACACCTTTTTAAACAATATTTTTCCACCTCTTTCTCCTCCCCCTGCTTCCCACCACTATCCGCCTTATCGCTTAAATATTCGTTCCAGATTTCTTTATATTTATCCATTCTTATTTTGCGTCGCCATGCAATTCGTTCATATGTAGTTTATCTGTCCATATTATCAATCCATGTGCTCATTCCTGACCTATGACGACTTTGGAGTCAACCTTCCTTCTGTAAGTTCAGCAAGGAATCTGCCCTGGGGAAACACTGAGCTGTTGCATAATGGAGTCCTTGCTTCATTTGCTTTCAGTTTCCCCAGAGAAGGGTCAGGGTGCGATTTGTTGACCTTCCTGGTATTTCCATACTGATGGAAATATGAATGTCTGAGACACGCTGCAGAATTGATGCTTGTGAATTGACAGGAGGGACACACACACACACACACACACACGGCAACCCATCGTGTGCCACTTATATTTCTGAATAAATAAAAACTGGGGCGGAAACTATGATCTGATCTCTGACCAGAGGAATAAAAACATTCCGACAGTTTCCCTCTCCGCCGTTGCAGATGGTTCTCAAGCATCATGCTGGGCTCCCCTTTGGCTATGCAAACTTTCGTGACTATGGGAGTGAAAGGGAAGAGGCATGGCATTATAATAAAACCCACAGCCCCAACCTACCATTTAGGCATCGGCAACACAGAACTCTTTTCACATGCGACGATTATTCCTGAAAGGTTGCAGCCAGTTTCTCTTTCTGGCAGCTGCAATTTTAGGAAATCATAAACGCTGGAGATGGAACACAGTTAGATCATCTATGCAAAATTAGCTTCCAAGGATGGTCTGTGTGTGCATATTCCAGCCCAGCATTGGCAAACGAACTGGGCCTCTTGCAGAGGGCGCAGTTGCCAAGAGCATAGGAGAAAACACTGTGGAAGATTTCTAGCTTGCAATGTTTGGATGTTCTTAGGTAGAGCTGTTTTGAGGGAAAGCCTTAGCAATACTATTTCTAGGCCCTCGACTGCAAACTCAGCTTTGCCACATCCTTACCTGCCCTGCACCTGGCAACTTATTATGCCAGGTATGTAGCACATGGGCACAGCTTAGCAAAAATGGCCTCATGGCGCAAACAGGGCCCAGAGGGCAGAGTTTCTCCACCGCTTTGCCTTCATCAACCAATGAATCAATCACATTCGACACCATTTCTAAAAGGTCTGCGTTTACTCCCAGTACGTTTCCGAGCACAATCCAAACCTTTAGAAGACATCTGAAGGCAGTCCAGTATCAGGAAGTTTTTCATGTTTGACGTTTTGCTGTGCTGTGTTTTTATTATGCTAGAAGTCACCCAGAGTGGCTGGGATATGAATAATAAAAGATATTATTATTATTATTATTATTATTATTATTATTATTATTATTCCCTATTCTTCTAAAGTGCTCATAGTACACATTCCATTTTTGAGTTTTAAGTGTGCTGGGATTTCTCCCTGGAGAAAAAATCAGTCAGCAGATTCTGCCTGACTGAAAT
The DNA here is from genome assembly GCF_965153285.1 of Podarcis tiliguerta. Classification (NCBI taxonomy): domain Eukaryota; kingdom Metazoa; phylum Chordata; class Lepidosauria; order Squamata; family Lacertidae; genus Podarcis; species Podarcis tiliguerta. The sequence continues at coordinate 22,397,181 of NC_139536.1, forward strand.
GCTGCAAATATACTGTATCTTTACTTCCAGGGAGAGATGCTTGTGGGATTTTCTGCCTCAGGTGCACTGGCTGCCAACTACCTAATAGGCTAAGTTCAAGGTGCTGATATTTGTGAACAAAGCCCTAAATAGTTTGGGACCAGGATAACTGAAACATCACAGCACTTCTTCTATACCCAACCAGTCACTGTGCTCTCATGAGAGGGCATATTGCAGGTGATATTATTATTGTTGTTAATTAAATTTGTATACCGCCCTATACCCATAGGTAGTTCACAGGATAAAAAATCTTATCAGATACAATCTCATCAGGAAGTTTATTCCATATAGGAATCAGGCTTTTAGTGTGGAGGGATCTACCGACTGAAATCCCTTCTTTTGCATGTATCAGACAGGCGTTGCTTCTGTTGTCTTTTCAGCACCTTTTAAAACCTTCCTTTTTTAACAAAACGTTTGCGTGGAAATTCTTATGCCTACTCTGTATCTGATTGGAATCGATGTTGTGTTTATATGGATTCCCTTCACGCCTCTTCAAAGGGTTTGATGAATCCAAAAGACTTCACACAAGAGCTTGATTTTCTTCTCTTGTTTACCTTCCCGATGCCCACCTGCCTGGAACTGGTGCAAAACTTGATTTTTGTATTTCACTAGCTGGTGAATTTAGAAAAATGATGCGCTCTCTTTCACACACAAAACTTATATTACTTTTTGAGCCTCTTCTCCTCCATTGTGATATTCTGTAGCTACTATTCATGCCAAGGACAGATTAGAGACTTTTGAGTTGCAATCACCATTTTCTCTGATGCAGTGACTGGAGTAAGAATCACTTTTAAAGTCGCTGAAAGATTAAAGCCTCAGTTCCTTAATCTGCAAAATGGTCATTTTAAAGGCTGCAACCTTGCATTCCCTGCCTTGGAAGCAAAAATCCCCATGAACTCAGCATTACAGATTTTTCAAGAAACAAGGATAATATTGTACGCCCAGGAGGACGCCCACCACACCTCGTCTGCAATGCAGATGACTGAGATATGGATTGCAGTTCACACTCATCTGCAGAGAACAATAGGATGTGCATGCAGTAGTGGCAGAATGTGTAACTGGTGTGCAGTTACACTTGTGCCCAGCACAGTGTTGGATGGGGTCTACTCTCTACCTCTCCCCCCCCCTTGTGTGAATCCACTACATGCCATCGGTGTGCAATGCTATGTGGATGGGTGGTTTATTTTATTATTGTTCTGTAAGCCCCTCTGCAAGCCTAAAGAGTAGTGTAAATTGCTTTAAGTAAATAAAGAATTTATTCGTGACTCTGCTGATACTGCAAGGCAGGCTTAGTTTGCACTTATTCCAAGTTGATCTCCACATGCCAAGGAGTGTGGTGGAGACTCCTTCTTTGGAGGTCTTTAAGCAGAGGCTTGACAACCATATGTCAGGAGTGCTCTGATGGTGTTTCCTGCTTGGCAGGGGGTAGGACTCGATGGCCCTTGTGGTCTCTTCCAACTCTATGATTCTATGATTCTGTGAATCTCTTTATGAACACTATGTGGATAGTGTCCAGTCTGTCAGGCCTTCACTCAGGGTCGTCTTACCCATAGGTGCTAGGGGCGCGGGGCACCCGGACGCCGGACTCTCAGGGGTGCCAGGCTGAGAGTCGGGGGCCCAAGAGTTGAGTCCGGGGAAGAGCAGGCTCTTCTGCTGCGGGCAGCTCTGCGCCGCACGTTTGGGGACAACTGAGCCAGCAAGACGCTGAGGCGGCCACCTGGCTCTGCCCTCCTGCGCGCCTGGGACTGCGCAACCTGGGGGAGGGGGCACTGGGCGGATCTTTCCACCCTGGCGCCACATATGCTTAATATAGCCCTGCCTTCGCTCTTTCCAGTGCAACACAATTGAAGAATAAAAATCCATGCTGGGTTTAAGCTAAAAGCCAATTTATAAACTTTTTAAAAGTAAGCGCCACATATTATTTTCTTCCTTGATCACTATCACGAAAAATACATTCTCCTAAAACACTTTCCCAGCACACAGGAAGGGTAATAGCCACAGAATGCGGCCATCAAATCCTTTACATTATAAAATCGCAGGGAAGTTTGAGTGCTGACCCACTGTTCCCTAGAGGCGGAGATTTCATTTCCAGGGCCGATTCTAACAGGCCTGCTGAATAATGCTCAGCTCACAGAGAAGCAAAATAAAAATGCCATTCATAATCACACACTTTCCGTCTGTCTCTTGTCATCTTACATGGAACCCCAGCAATCAATTTGCTTCCAAAATCTTGGCTTTGGAAGATATCGGTCTCACTCACACACAAAACCCATCCTATCCCTCCATTTATTGCTCTGGCTTTTCCCCTGACCACTGGAATGCGGGCCTATTGTTTCTCACTCTGAGGAACAAACATTGTGAGTGCTTGGCAAAGAGGCCTCTTATTATTTTTAGAAACTGCTTTCTTTCTCCCTGTGTTTTGCCTGGGGAGTTTCCCCACCCAGGCACGTGGTCACAGCGCCACCTGTTGCCTGAACTGCAGAAAGCGGGCAAGTCATAGGAACAAGTGCTTCCAAAGGCAGAGATGGGAAACCTGTAACTTTCGAGACTTGGTTGGTCTCCAGCTCCCATTAGTTCCAGCCAGCATGGGCAGTGCTCAGGGATGATGGGAGCTGGAGTCTAACACATCTGGAGGGCTACAGGTTCCCCATCCCTCCAATATTATTATTTGCTGTACTCATTTCTGGAGCCGGCTTAAAAACATTCCTGTTTAGATCCTTAGAAAGTTGAGATAATTTTACTGTTTTAGTATTTTAACTTAAAGGTAAAGGGACCCCTGACCATTAGGTCCAGTCGTGACCGACTCTGGGGTTGCGGCACTCATCTCGTTTTATTGGCCGAGGGAGCCGGCGTACAGCTTCCGGGTCATGTGGCCAGCATGACTAAGACGCTTCTGGCGAACCAGAGCAGCGCACAGAAACACTGTTTACTTTCCTGCCGGAGCAGGATTTATCTGCTTATCTATTTATCTACTTGCACTGCTTGCTTTCGAACTGCTAGGTTGGCAGGAGCTGGGACAGAGCAATGGGAGCTCACCCCGTCGTGGGGATTCGAACTGCAGACCTTCTGATCGGCAAGTCCTAGGCTCTGTGGTTTAGCCCACAGCGCCACCCACGTCCCTGTATGTTTTAAAGTAGGGTTGTGAATTTTTCTTGAGTTTACTGTTTTGTCTTTTGCAAACCGCTCTGAGGTATTTTAGCAATCAGGCAGTATATACTTTTATGAAACAATCTTGAGGAGAAACTCTCAGTTTGGGCAGGCAATATTTCACTCCATTTAATAATAATGATGATGATGATTTTTTATTTATACCCTGCCCTTCCCAGTTCAGAAAACCGGGCTCAGGGCGGCTAACAACAAATCTAAAACTCTTAATGGATGCAACAAAAAACAGCATAAAATACAGTAGAAAACGTGAATAACAATAAATTCAAAATTCAAAATCAATTTAGGGGTAAAATCCATCCAATAAACATTGGATGATCACCAGGGCTAGCTAGCTAAATTAGTCCTATTTAGTACAATTTCAATATTAAAAATATACTCAAAGCAATGTAAAGAAAAGAAAAGAAAAGAAAAAGCCTGAGGATGGGTCTCTCTCTCTCTCTCTCTCTCTCTCTCTCTGTGTGTGTGTGTGTGTGCTCCTCTTTCAAGATGTGCATTCCAGTGCTGAAACAGAGAGGACAAAATAATTTCATTTCCCTTCCTTGCAGTGCTTGACAAAAGTAAACATGGCAAGTTATCCACCATGCCAGTTTTGCTTCTCATCTCAAAGATGGATGAATAAATTCACAAGGTGCTTTCATACTCAGCCATCTCTATCCCTAATGATCAAATCACCCAATTCTAGGGCCCCCACAGTCCTTGACATGAGAGGATACCTGTTTTCCTAAGAAACACTGTATTTTTTGCTCTATAACACGCACCCGGCCATAACACGCACGTAGTTTTTAGAGGAGGAAAATCCGTAGGCATGCCACCCGTAGGCATTCCCTCCATAACACGCACAGACATTTCCCCTTACTTTATAGGAGGAAAAAAGTGAGTGTTATGGTGCAAAAAATACGGTAGGTCTTTTCCTTCTCAGATCTTTCCCCTCAGAGCAGCACCACCTTCCCTGAAACCCTAATTTTCCCTGCTGGTGGGGGAGCTTATACCTTAGGAGTAGGATCAGAGAATTGTAGAGTTGGAAGGCACCCAAGAATCATCTAGTCCAACCCCCTGCAATGCAGAAACCTGAATAGCGCCCCCAGCCCTGGGTGGAATCTACACACATTTTTAAAACGCTGTGAAAATGCTTTTAAAAAATAGGTTTTGAAAAATACATTGAATTTTGCATAGCTCACTCTCTAGTGTCAAATCTGTATATTGCATGGTACAACACATTTAAAACGTTTCATTTGCAGCTGCATAGCTGAGTCCTTGCTAGCTGTCATATCTTTCCTCCACTCCTCAAAACATGTTTCTCTAGATATTATGGGAATTGTTTGAAAGAGATGGAGCATTTTGGGAAGGACGTTCATTTTAATTATGAAAACTCTTCCTCCTATTGATAATTTTAATCTGCTCCAAGTTTCAAAATCCTTTTTTATTTCTTTCCAAACCTTATTATAATTATTCTCAAATAAATTGATATTTCCCATGGTTAATTCGATACCTAAATATTTTGCCTTTTTCACAATTTGCATTTTTGTCTTTTCCTGTAGATCTTTTTGATCCTGCTCTTGCATGTTTTTCACCATTAACTTTGTCTTTGTCATATTCATCTTAAATCCTGATACACAGCTGAATTCTAGAATTTTCTCTATTGCTTTTGGGACACTTGTTTCTGGTTCTTCAGTCGTTAAAATGATGTCATCCGCAAACGCCTTGATTTTAAATATTCCCTCCATAGTGTAATCCCTTTTATTTCATCTTCATTTCTTCATTCTGAATTTAAAATTTTGAGAGTTAAAATGAATAATAAGGGCGAAAGCGGACAACCCTGCTTGCTGCCCTTCTAAATTTTTATAATATTGGTGTTGTTTACCATTAAACTGGCTTGTTGTTCTTTATATACAGTGGCAGCTTGGGTTAAGTACTTAATTCGTTCCAGAGGTCTGTTCTTAACCTGAAGCACCACTTTAGCTAATGGGGCCTCCCACTGCTGCTGTGCCGCCGGAGCACAATTTCTGTTCTCATCCTGAAGCAAAGTTCTTAACCCAAGGTACTATTTCTGGGTTAGTGGAGTCTGTAACCTGAAGCGTATGTAACCACTGTATTGCTTTGACACCTCTACAGAATATTTCTCCAAGAGCTGATACTTCTATAGTTTTTTGCAGAAAGGCCCAAGATAGGTTATCAAAGGCTTTTTCAGCGTCTATTAGCATAAATGCTACTTTTTTGCTAGGTCTTAATTCCAAATATTCAATTAAACCAATAACCACTCTACTGTTTGTTGTCATATGTCTGTTTGGTAGAAAGCCTGACTGATCATAATTAATAGTATCTTTTAGAATTGATTTGAGTCTGCTTGCCTGGCAGTCCAGTCATTCATTCATTATTGCATCAGTGCAGGCAAATGAGGGCAAGGCCTTGGACTGTGGCATCAGCAGAGTCACCAGAATCAATTCTTTATTTACTTAAAGCATTTTGCGCTCCTCTTTAGGCTTACAGAGTGGCTTGCTGATCAATGAAAATAAGCCAAGAGTGGCTTTCAGATCAATAATAAAAAAGCCCACCCAAACAGTTGCTACTCTCAGGCTTATAGAACTGAAAGACCCTGGCATAAAATGAAAAAGCAATAGGCAGGAAGCAAACCAATATAGTAGCTACAGAGTTACCATATAAACTACAAAGTTCTTATCATGATTCATAGAGTTGGAAGGGACCTCAAGGGCCTACTCCAACCCTCTGCAATGCAGGAATCTTTTGCCCCACGTGGGGCTCAAACCCACACCCCTGAGATTAAGAGTCTCATGCTCTACCGACTGAGCTATTATTCCAGCAACCAGTTGGGGAGGAAATTGATCAGGTTATGAAGGACCAAAAAGGTGCTGGATCCTTGAGTTTCTTTCTCACCCCTGCTCTCCCCTCATCCCTTATATATTAAGGGGGATTGGTTGTATGTTTTGTGTTTTTAATTCTGCTCCCTCGCGCATACTGAAAAGGAGAGTATTGAGAAAAATAATAAATCCAAAGTCCACAATCGGGTCATACCTTTATTAGGCCCGACAAAAGGTTGCAACTTGCATGCATTCAATCTCCCTTGACAACGTAAAAGTTCCAAAGAGTTAATCAAGAAAAAAAGGGGGGGGGGAGAGAAAAATAATAAGTGTCCTGTGGCACTTTGAAAACTGTCATCTGTGTTGTCGCATTTGTATGTTACACATAGGATAGATGCTCACTCTCACATATCACGCATAGAGGACAAAGAGGGTGATAAAAAGCTATCAATGAATTAATAATAATAATAATAATAATAATAATAATAATAATAATAATAATATGCCCCCTGCAATCTGACTGGGTTGCCCCAGCCACCCTGGGTGGCTCCCAACAAAAATTAGTAAAAACACAGTACAACATGGCTATTTTCTTCATCCAGTGGCAGAGTTAGTGTGCCCTTGAATACCAATTGCTGGGGATCACAAGTGGGGAAATTGCTGTTGAGTTTGGGTCTGCTGTTGAGCTTCCCATAGGCATCAGGTTGGCCACTGTGAGAAAAGGATGTTGGGCCAAATGGACTATCAGGCTGATTCAGCAGGACCGGTTTGCAGAGCAGCCTTCAGAAAACACACACACACACACACACACACACCTGGCTGGCACATCACTTTTACCATGACTGTGCAAGCTTTTGAAAATGAAGCAGCTTGCTGTGTACTTTATCCCACAAGTTGATCATTGGCTAAGCTACTGAGATATCCTTTGTTCAACAAAGAGACCTTTGGAAGATTGAACGCAGAGAGATCTGGCATTCTATTGAGAAGGGGGGACAGTCAGAGCAGACACTGCCGCTCCGAAGTAGCTTAGAACCACGTATAGCAGCTCACGAAGGTTGTGCAAAACTTAGTTGGCATGATGTATTGAGCTATGCAAACTCATTTCCTTCCTCCGGCGCACTTTGCTATCAAGAGTCATGGAGAAGATGCTTGTGAACATAAAGAAATGGGTAGAAGAAAACAGAGCTGCCTTCTTGCCTCCAGTATGCAATAAGCTCATGTAAGTTAATGGGTTTGTGTGTGGTTTTTTTTTATTAATGGAACATGTGCAGAATTTTCTCCTTCTCTTGAGGGTCAGACTCAATGCAATGGCTTAGAAGAAAGGAAAGTCTGACAAAACATCATGAAAAACTTCTGACAGTGAGAGCTGTTCGGCAGTGGAACAGACTCCCATGAGAGGTGGTGGACTCTCCTTCCTTGGAGGTTTTTAAGCAGAGGTTGTGTGTCCATCTGTCATGGCTGCTTTAGCTGAGATTCCTGCATTGCAGGGGGTTGGACTAGATGACCCGTGGGGTCCCTTCCAACTCGAAGATTCTATGATTCTATAATTCGCTGTTCTATGTTTCTTGGAAAACAAAATGTTGTTTTTCAATTCTTATGCAAATTAAAGAGGAGAGGAGAGTCACGGCTCAGTAGAGCAGCAATGCTTTGCATACCAAGAGTTCCAGGTGCAGCGCCTGGCATCTTCAGGTAACACTGGGAGATTCCTCTGTCTGAAACCCTGGAGGACCACTTCCATTCAGTGTAGACAGTACTGAGTGGTCTGATTCGGTACAAGGACCCTATGGTCCTTGAGTGAAATACTGTATATGTCTGCCAAAGGTCTTCAATGTCTGGCCGAAACAGAAGCAATCAAACCTAAAGGCTGTTTTGCAGATTTAAAGCCATAGCTGTCAACATTAAGTACACAGTAATTCTTGATTCTAAACATGCTTTGTAGTCTTTGTGGCATTCATAGATGCAATGATAATAAACTTGTTGTATGCCTGTGGACAGCAGGTTGTAAGACTGTACAACACTCCACAAATAATATTTTTCGCACCTTGAAATAAAACACAGGTTCAGAATTATTATTATTATTATTATTATTATTATTATTATTATTAATACCCCACCCATTTGACTGGGCTTCCCCAGCCACTCTGGGCGGCTTCCAACAAAATATTAAAATACAGTAATGCATCAAACTTTAAAAGCTTCCCTAAACAGGGCAGCCTTCAGATGTCTTCTAAAAGTCTGGTAGTTGTTGTTCTCTTTGACATCTGGTGGGAGGGCGTTCCACAGGGTGGGTGCCACTACCGAGATGGCCCTCTGCCTGATTCCCTGTAACTTGGCTTCTCACAGTGAGGGAACCACCAGAAGGCCCTTGGCGCTGGATCTCAGTGTCTGGGCAGAACGATGCGGGTGGAGATACTCCTTCAGATATACTGGACCAAGACCATTTCGAGAACTCCAGGTTTTGAAGAAGCAAGTCATATAACTGTGAAACATGTTTGAGTTTTCCAGGCACCAAGAGGGTGGGAATAACATATAATAATCAAAGTGCAACAACAATTTTAGGATAGCTCAGAGGTGGGCTGTGCAACCACTTCAGCCGAATCCCACTGACTCAGGAAGATTTGGGATGATTCAGCTTGAATCTGAATTGAATTGAGGCCACTCCAACTTGCTCTGAGTAAATTGGGAGTGATTTGAGCCCATTTGGAGCTTGGAACTCTGTCTAAGCTTGGCTACCTGCCCCCCCCCCCCCCCAGTGTTGCAAAACACCATATTAGGTGGATGCCAGATTGGGAAGTTGGAGTTTGCTTGCTTGCATCTCCCCCCCCCCCCCCGTGGAACATGCCCCAGCCATTTTGTGCGCTGGGAACCACTCCCCGGCAGCCCTGACCCCTCCCCTTAAGAACATACAAAAAATTCAAAAGAAATTTTTAAAAACATTTTTAAAAACACTCTGTGCCCCTCCAGCAGTAACAGCAACTGTCCTTGTGAGGCTTCAGGCCCCGCCCTGGGCCAGGTGGTAAGTGGCAGGAGCAGGGCCCTCAGGCACTCACACAGGGGAGTCCTCCTGGGCAGCAGGCAGCAAGCAGCAAGCAGTCCTTGTGAGGCTTCAGGCCCCGCCCTGGGCCAGGTGGTGAGTGGCAAGAGCAGGGCCCTCAGGCGCTCACACAGAGGAGTCCTCCTGTGCACCTGTCAATGAAAATAGCATGTGGATATGGTTTATATCAGGGAAGACAGCCGTGCAAAATTGTGCAAATAGGCAAGGTTGCATACAAAAATGCTGGTTTGAAGAGTCTTTATACTTTTATCCTTTTATGCCTTAACTTATCATACGTTTATGTTAAAAAAATGGCTTTTTTATTACCCTGCAGGCACCACTGTCAGCTCAATGTAATGTTTGTTGGTGGACCAAACCAAAGGAAGGATTATCATATTGAAGAAGGAGAAGAGGTAACACATTGGGAAGTCTTTCATTTAGTGATTTGGTTACAATGTCCTTACGTAGGCTTGCACTATCTATGACGCAATGCCCTCTAGATGTTGTTGGACTACTAGTTCCATCATGCTTGATCATTGGCTACTCTGGCTGGGACTGATAGAGGAGTAAAAAGGTAAAGGTAAAGGTCCAGTCATCACTGACTCTGGGGTTGCAGCGCTCATCTCACTTTATTGGCTGAGGGGGCCGGCGTACAGCTTCCGGGTCATGTGGCCAGCATGACTAAGCCGCTTCTGGCGAACCAGAGCAGCTCATGGAAACACCGTTTACCTTCCCGCTGGAGTGGTACCTATTTATCTACTTGCACTTTGACGTGCTTTCGAACTGCTAGGTTGGCAGGAGCAGGGACCGAGCAACGGGAGCTCACCCCGTTGTGGGGATTCGAACCGCCGACCTTCTGATTGGCAAGTCCTAGGCTCTGTGGTTTAACCCACAGCACCACCCGCTTCCTGATAGAGGAGTAGGGGACTACTATCATTAAGATATTTTTTTTTAAAGCGAGCATCTTAGCCCAGGCATAGGCAAACTTGGCCCTCTAGATGTTTTGGGACTACAATTCCCATCATCCCTAGCAAACAGCACCAGTGGTCATTCGTAGCTTGCAGTTTTCCATGTATCCAATAGATGTCAGCATATTCCCTCATATTGAATTTTAAAACCACAGTTCAATACCGTAAACAGGCTCCCAAAACTGATTGTGCGGGCCCTGCAATATACATGAATCCCTTGCAGACTGTACATATGGCATTGTGATATGCATGCTTTAAATTAAGTTTTTCCCTCTCCTACACTGTAGTTGTTCTACCAGCTGGAAGGAGATATGTGCCTGAAGATAATAGAGAATGGAAAACACAAGGATATCTACATTAAAGAAGGAGAGGTAAGCATAGGCTTGTAAATGGTTAATGGAAAATGGGTGGGGGAAATATGCACATAAAGCAAGGGTGTATTTGCCATGGTTCTCTCTGCTGAAGTAAGAAGCCACATTTTCCATTGACTTGTGGCTTACCTCTTCAGCTATAGGAACGTTTGCATGAAAAGAAAAACAAGCAAACAGAATGAGCTCTGGATGCACCTGGAGTCCTCCCCTTATCATGTGTATAGCATACCCTCCAACATTTCTCTGATACAACCTCTGTATCCTCCATCCAGACAAGCAAGAGGTATTATCTGAGTTCAAGGACACATTCCAGCCAGAAAACATTCAGGGGGTGAAACAAGGCCAGTGGCCTGAGGAGAATTCTGAGGGCCAGATAGAGCAGGATTTGGCCCCCAAGCCTGAGGTTCCCCACTCCTGTCATGAACTGTGGCAACTGTTTCAACTTCCTTTCTTTTTTTCTGGGCAGATGTTCCTCTTACCAGCCAGGATACCACATTCCCCTCAGAGATTCGCAAACACTGTCGGATTGGTTATTGAGAGAAAAAGATTAAAGACTGAAACCGATGGACTCAGGTGAAATATAATCTTCTTAAAACTGTGACTCTTGAGCAACTTTGAGAACAATTTTGGTTCAAAAAAGTGGCATACAAATACTGGAGTATAAATACAGTACTTATGCAATATGTAACCTCTCTGGGCCACAAACCTGGGCAGTGTGTATGGAGGCCCTTGGCTGCCCAGATGATATGGTCCAAAGGAAAGTAGAGCAACATGTTTGGCTGCTGGAGTTACCAGAAGGAGGCGTACAAGGCGCCATCCAACTGTCTTAGGGCCTCCACTCTGGGTTTGTGTAGGGTTTACTCCTTAGCATTTTCTTCTCCCAAACATATCCCACAAGGCAACAAAGGTTTAGGATCAAAGTATTCCTTCTCCTCGATGGGTCACCTTCCCAGGTTGACGAGCCCATCTGCTCCTCACTTCCTTCTACAGCACATGCAGAAACCACCTTCTTGACCATTGAACCCTCCATTGGTCGCACAATCCAACAGAGCCTGTCTTCACATTCAGGGGGAAGTCCGTAACTCACTGAGGGTTTGAGACCCATCAACTACCCTCACCTGGTTTAGCTGGTGTGGTCGCTGTCGCATGCTGGCAGCTTCTAGGAGTCACAGGTGAGATCTGAGTGTAGGATGGAGACCAAAGTGGGACAAACTAGCCCATAAGGAGCACAATGCGTGTGTGTGTCCCCCATAGGTACTACCCTTCCTGTGACATCCTACACATCCCGTGGAGCTCACTTCAGTGCTGATAAAGCAGCGGTTTGACTTCACCCCTGGAGGCACACTGCACTGTCTCTCTAGACAGATGGATGCCAACAAGTATGCAATGTGCAGTAAATAACATATTGAGGAAAGAGTCATAGATCAGTGGGACGGGACATATTTGCACACAGAGGGTGTGTTATCTCAAGGTTGGGCCGGAAATGTCCTCAGTTTCAAATCCTGGAAATCTTCTGCCCATCAGTGCAGACAATACTGTGCTTAATGACAAGGATGCGCTGCCATGCATTTGAATTAACTAAAGTCCAATCTAAGCTGAATTCAGATTTCAAGATTCTCAGTGGTGCCGAATTTTATTCTCCTACCCAGTGCAGATAAGTTCAAACCAAAGCATTATACGTTTATTTGTTTTTACCAGTGCATAATATTTCGAAAGGCATTTAGAGAATAAAATAACACAACCTTCCATTTTATATGATACAACCACTTAATGTAGTTTCTCCCCCACCCTTTTGCCAGATACTACGTTGGGGAATCAACCAATGTCCTTTTTGAGAGATGGTTTTACTGTGAAGACCTTGGCACACAACTTATCCCAATAATCCAAGAGTAAGTCTTCTCCATTTTATTGCATCGTGTTGTATCCAAATAACTTTTATTCAGAGCTGACCCCCAAGTTGTATTATTATTATTATTATTATTATTATTTGCTTCTCATCTAACTATCTGACTGGGTTGCCCCAGCCACTCTGGGCAGCTTCCAACAAAACACTAAAAACACAATGAAATACCAGCCATTAAAAACTTCCCTGAACAGGGCTGCCTTCAGGTGTCTTCAGAAAGTCAAATAGTTGTTTATCTGTTTGACGTCTGTTGGGAGGGCTTTCCACAGGGCAGGTGCCACTACTGAAAAGGCCCTCTGCCTAGTTCCCTGTTGCTTCACTTGTCACAGAGGGAGTGGGAAAGCAAACATGCATTTGTAATGTCGCCCAGACATACAATTTGGTTACCTATATTAGTCTGAAAAGTTTTACTCCTTTAACATTTGTCATTCTAGGTTTTTCAGCTCAAGGCAGTATCAGACTGGAAAACCCAATCCAGGTAATATAAACTGATTTCAGAAGCAAAGCAATTATTCAACTAGCAATAATATGGGTGGGGTTTTTTTCCCCTTAAGGAAAGCTTAAAGGTAAAGGGACCCCTGACCATTAGGTCCAGTCGTGGCCGACTCTGGTGTTGCGGCGCTCATCTCGCTTTGTGTTCAATGAGGCTTTCTCCTCAGGTACATACAGGACTGCAGCCTTACTAATATACAAAGGATGGAGGTAACAATCTTACAGCAGATTTTGATAGTAAAAGGTAAAGGTACTCCTGACCGTTAGGTCCAGCCGCAGACAACTCTGGGGTTGCGCGCTCATCTTACTCTATAGGCCAAGGGAGCTGGCGTTTGTCAGCAGACAGTGCGGCAGCCTACAAGCCAGAGAACGTCTGCCCTCTAGTGACGATCTTACTCAGAAAGCCGACACCTGGTCTGTTAGAGACACTTGCAGCTCTTAGGTCACAGTTTCCACAGGAGCTGGCTGGGATTTGCAAAGGGGCAGGATGACTTGCGCTCTCCCATTTACAGATGCACGTAGGAGGAGGCTGTTTAGTAAATAGCAGTGAGGTGAACTGGTGGCAAAGAAGTATACTTGGGGCCTAAGAAAGGATAGGCTAAGAAACACGGAGAGTTCCCATATTGCACATTTCACTTGCAGCAACTACTGTGTTTAGAATGGAAGTTTTGCTCAAGCTGCTGAGACACCGAAGACAACATTCCCAACAAGGAAGCCATTTCAGGGGCTTCATACAACCTGCACTAACTCAGATCACAATAATGTATCAGACAACCGTTTTACAACCCTCTCGGATCAAACATATAATTTCTAAGAAGTCTAAAATCAGCAAAGAGGCTCATTTGTTTTGTCATTCACTGAGGTGTCTACATCACACAGTTAATCACAGGATGTAAGGAATGATCTCCATAGAGTAGGCATGTCCAAAGTTCATTTTGGGGGCCTAATCCAGCCTGCCGGTCGATTATATGTCCTGGGGTAAAATTGTAAAAAAAGCTCAACAACTTCAATCCTAAAAACTTTGGTCGGCCCTCACTCATGTTCACTTCATCAAATCTGGCCCTCTTTGAAAAAGGTTTGGGCACCCCTGGTCTAAGGTGTTTATTCCCGCCCAAAAAACTCTTATGAGAGTATTTCTCTCTCCTTCTCTATTATATTAACAATAACAAAACCACTTGTGTTTATTTCTAGATACAAAGAAGCTAGACTACTTGAAGCCAGTTTGTGTCTTAAGCTTGACACAACAGGCAGAGTAGATTAAAAAATGGCAAATGCTATAATTGCATTTTAGCAACAGCCATTGGGTTTTACAGTGGTTTATCCCAGGGGGACGCAGGTGGCGCTGTGGGTTAAACCACAGAGCCTAGGACTTGCTGATCAGAAGGTCGGCGGTTCAAATCCCCGCGACAGGGTGAGCTCCGTTGCTTGGTCCCTGTTCCTGCCAACCTAGGAGTTCAAAAGCACGTCAAAGTGCAAGTAGATAAATAGGTATCGCTCTGGCGGGAAGGTAAACGGCGTTTCCATGTGCTGCTCTGGTTCGCCACACAGATTCCTTCACCTTCTTTAAAGATTTAGTGGAAGTTAGCTCATGTCATGCATGCCATCCATTCATATTATACCCTGGGATGTGATCATGTGAGTCCACTATCTCTCAACCCAAGCAGGGTTGCTAATGAGTTAAAATGATGGAGGAGAGGAGGAGAAAGAGAAAGGTTTAAGCTGCTCTGGGCAGCCTTGAATGAAAGGTAGGAGGGAAATGCAAGAAAAATAGCTGGTTGTTGCAAAAAGAAAACCATAATCTTTGTGACCTGTTTTCTGCATCAGTTGTTCATTTAGTTAAGTGCAGTCATCCTTGCTGTTCAAGGATGTTAATGTACATGATAAGTTCCTGGAATACGGGTGGGTGAATCTGCCCATTTTGGTTTCAGTTTCTCATTTTTCAAGTCATTTCACATGTCTGTATCAGTCTGTGATTTATTTATTTTTTTAAAAAAATTCCCATGAAAATTCATCAGCATTTTAGTGAAATTTCCTCCTTTTATCTGCAATTTTCCCAGGCATACACTTTTTTTTTTTTTGGCAAAGCAATTTTGCATTCTATATGTTGTTTTCAGGAACATGTGCCTTTTGATGCACACTTTAATATACACATTTTTGTATGCATCATTTGGCTGGGGAACTGCATCGTAAAATGTAGAGAAGTGTGAATCTTGAAGATTTGCATGTTGTTTCATGAACTTCCAATTAGATAGGTTCGCATTGCAAGTCCTCACTAAACTGAATTTCTTCTCCATCTCTACCTATAAGACACCACTAGATGCAGCAGCCATCGGAGGGGTTGGGGTAGGCAGGGCAACGTTGCTCATTTGCATTCCCAACGCTGAGCATTCCTGAGAGGAGGAAAGGTGAGACACAGGGTAGGGAGTTCAGTGAAGAAGAAGAAGAAGAAGAAGAAGAAGAAGAAGAAGAAGAAGAGGAAGAGTTTGGATTTGATATCCCGCTTTATCATTACCTGAGGGAGTCTCAAAGCCGCTAACATTCTCCTTTCCCTTCCTCCCCCACAAGAAACACTCTGTGAGGTGAGTGGGGCTGAGAGACTTCAGAGAAGTGTGACTAGCCCAAGGTCACCCAGCAGCTGCATGTGGAAGAGTGGAGACGCGAACCCGGTTCACCAGTTTATGAGTCTACTGCTCTTACTGGGTCCCAGTGAGGTGCAAACATGGTGGCAGGAGCACTGGACTACCTCTGCTAAGCCTCTGCCTTCCTCGGAACTAACAGTGACTCTTGGGGTTGGGAAGGCAGGTGTTGGGAAGAAGCTGCCCAGCTTGTGCTGCTCCACCATGCATGAAGTGTTGGCCTGAGGGTTTTTAAAATTAAAAGACCTTAGAGGCCAGTTACCAGGAATAGCATTTTCTTGCCAGAGATTTGCAGAGTTTTAACAAGTTTCTTATCTATTTGGGTTGGGTTTTTTTAACTATAAATTTTGGTGCCATGTCTTTGTTATTCACAGCGCAGTACATTTTTTTCCACATCTAAACCTGATCTGCAAAAACAATTATACAGGATACAGGAAGGTTTCTAAGTAGGCCAAATGAATGCAATCCCAGGACCCCTGGCTGACTATACTACTGATGCTTACCTAATGTGCTTCATAACTACTTGGGATACCACAGAGAGGCATTGCATTTTTCTGCATCTTATTTGGACCATTACCGAAAAAGCACCCCAGAGACATGTTTTGAGAGTACCCCGTGGCTTTCGGAGAAGAAAACGGGAGTGTGGGAGAAGATTTCACCTTTGCATTTAGTTGAGAGAATGAAGTTAATTTCACAGGGTGCAGAACTGTGAACCTCAGAACAGGATTTGAAAGGGCAGAGAGTGTTTCAGACTGTTTCAAAACAATCAGGAAATGCAGGGTATTAAATTCTGAAGTGCTGCGTAATCAGTTTTGTTCCATATTGGCCAAGAGAATCCCTAGAAGGCATTTGAACGCACAGTAGGAAGGTAATGAGTAGTGGCAGTAAATGTGTCTACTTAATGTTGTCTGTATTTACGACAAAGCAGGAGTTGAAAGACCTAATGGGTGGCAGGTTTAAAGAAGCTGGTGAAGGGCAGGAGAAGTAGGAGAAGCTGTCGTGGACTGTTAGATAATTTGAAATTTGGCCCTTGTCCTTTTCTGCCCACATGTTTGAATCTTCTGAAACACCAAGCATTAATATGACAATATCACATGTTCTTGCAATAAGCTTTCTGATGGGCTAACACCTGTCGCCACTTCTAAAGCAATCAGAAATATATATATATATCTTTTCTACCTCTAGATTTTCTTTATTTTTAGATGAACTTTTGAAAGAAATGCCTTTCCCCTTAAATGAAGCCAAGGTCATGGATCCTTTTTCCTTTCAAGGCTGGCTGAACGATCATCGTGAAGAGATAGATCAGAAGAAATCCTTCAGACTTTTTGGAGACAGCTCTGAAACTGAGGTAGAAAAAACTTGAGTACTTTCAAAAGGAGGAGTTGGGTGAATTATTTTTTCAAGTGAACAGGCAGCCTCCTGTGGAGAAGTGTTTTTTATATCTTATTCAGGGTCAGAGAATAAATGATATGCAATGTCCCTCAAGGATAATCTAGCCTGAAGATGTCCATTCTCTCTCTCTTCTGTTGGCCTTGGACAAGGATGAGGAATCTCTGCCCAATCTCTGTTGGACTTCCAGTAGATGAAGGCAGCTGTAGTCAAGCCATGTCTGGAAGACTGCAGGTTCCCAAACCCTGCACTAGGAGAAACTCTATAGCAGTTGTATGCCCAACAGCCATTCTAGGGAGCTATACAGATTACTGCTAATACACAAACTGATTTACACCAGTACTTCCGAGGAACACTGATTTAGTCATCAAGAGACCAAACAAGTGACGTTAAATGTGCCTTTTCAGTTAACATTAAACATAAATAAAAATAGATGTTTATATAACTTATTCAAAGTGTTGGTGCTGACAGCCCTAAACAGCCTCTCAACCCCATCGTTCTGTCCAGACATTGAGGTTCAGCTCTGAGGGCCTTCTGGTGGTTCCCTCACTGCAAGAAATGAGGTTACAGGGAACCAGGCAGAGGGCCTTCTCAGTAGTGGCTCTCTCCATGTGGAACGTCCTCCAATCAGATGTCAAGAAGATAAATAACTATACAACTTTTAGAAGACATCTGAAGGCAGCCCTGTTTAGGGAAGTTTTTAATCTTTGATGTTTTATTATGATTTTATATTTGTTGGAAGCCACCCAGAGTGGTTGGGGAACCCCAGTCAGATGGATGGGATACAAATAATAAAATTATTATTATTATTACTATATACCTCTATTAATCAAGTCTGATTTGAGGTGGTTTACAATGTCAGAAAAATCCCCCACATGGATGCATCTTCTATTTGATGATATTGCTTTCCTCACAAAAGTGACCAAAATCAACTTACAAAAACAATAAATCATTAAAAGCAAGTGCCCATAGTCTCCAGGAGCTGGGACAAGATGTGCAGAGCATTGCTGCAAAGACCAATGCCAGCAAGGTTAACCATTGGTGTCTGCCCCTAACTTCTAAACAGGGATTAGGAGGAATGAGAAGAGAAAAATAAATGAGGAATCACAGCTGTTTGAAGTCCAGAAAAAGATTCCTATTACGTTCGAGTGCAAGCCTCTGGCAAAAGGAAAATGCACTGTCTGTCCCAAGAGTGGTGTACGCTATGGATAAAAGCACAAAACTATTAGTGGGAGGATCAGAAGAGTACAGGAGCAAAGACCATTGAGGTGAAGAGAGAGAAATGTGCAGTTGTGATGTGTTAGATTTTGTTTTTACATTCTGGTATACAAAGCCTTTGGCAAGGTTAATGCATCTTCTCACAATTTCCGTTAAATAATTTTACATTGACACAAATGTTTCTCCTAGTAACACATTGCATTTTCTTGGTTTGTTGCCCAGGTTATAATTTTTGGACCAGGAACAACCAAAGAGGGAGGAAAGAATGCAGATATATGGCTATGGCAGCTGGTATGTGATGCTACTTCCATTTCACACTAACTATGTAGGTAGGGTAAAAAGGTAAATGACCCCTGGAAGGTTAAGTCCAGTCAAAGGCGACTATGGGGTGCAGCGCTGATCTCACTTCAGGCAGAGGGAGCCGGTGTTTCCACACTGGCAATACCGTATTTTTCGCTCTATAAGACACACTTTTCCCCCTCCAAAAGTTAAGGGGAAATGTGTGTGCGTCTTATGGATCAAATGTAGGCTGCATGGCTTCACGTTGCTTTCGCTGAAGCCTGGAAAGTGAGAGGGGTTGGTGCGCACTGACCCCTCTCACTCTCCACGTTTCAGGGATACCCGCCCAAAGCCTCCAGAGCGCAGCGGGAGCTCCCTCTGTGCTCCAGAGGCTTCGCGTTGCTTTCGCTGAAGCCAGGAGAGCAAGACTCTCCTGGCTTCAGGGATAGCCACAGCAGGAGGAGAAATGGAAGGGGCTCCGCTTCTCCTGCCGCTTTGCTGAAGGGGCGCTGCGCAGAGAGGGAGAGAATTTTTTTCCTTGTTCTCCCCCTCTAAAACTAGGTGCATCTTATGGTCGGGTGCGTCCTATAGAGCGAAAAATACGGTAATTCTTCCATCGAGCAAGCAATGGAAATAAAAGAGGTGTGTGCATTGATCATAAGTGGCTCAACAGGTATGATAGAACTGCTATGGCAGCTTCTGGGGTAGCCAGTTGCTTATCTGGAGGGAGAGCAGCAAGGTGACATAGAGGCTGGCATGGTGCAAAGCCAATCCAGTGTTTGGCCATGTCTCCCCCAACCCTACCCCACAGCCTTGTCCCTTTTCTTCCTGGCAAGCAAAACAGCACCCTTGTCAGAAAGCTGCTCTGCCCCACTCGGTGAAGCCTCCATGGGCAGAGGATCCAGCTGTGGGTTCGAGTTTGGCTCTGGAGAAAAGTATTTCACTCCAGGGATTACAGATGACACTGGGACACCCTTGTCATCGCTGCAGTTGGACTGAGGCAGTGTGGTTCACCCATGGGTTCCTCAGCAGTCTCTGAACCCAGTCTATTGTTGATGCTGGCTATGCTTCAGTTTAAGAATATAAGATGATTATTGCTGGATCCGGTCAAAAGTCCATATAGCCCAGCACTCTGTTCTCACAGAGGCCATTGTCCCATTGGCAGCCCACAAGCACAACCTGAGTGTAAAAGCATTATCCCTACTTGCCCATTAGAAATAGTTCTGTTCATGCAAGACCTCCATTAGTCCTCACAGGAATGAAATGGCTCACAGAGCAACATTCTTACAAGACAGATATGAACCCTTTTTAGTAGTGTATTCATGATTTTCCTTGTAGTAATGTCAGTCTAGTCCCTGTTGGCTTGGTGAGCAACTTTTCAGGTCCTGGAAAGTATTTTGAGGATCTGATGAGAAGACTGAAAAATACTTTGAACAAGCAAGTGCCATATTTTCAGGCTGACATATCTATCAGCACACTGCTAGCTTAGTTGATTAACAATGCCACAGAAGTGGGTCGCCTCAAGACAGCTTCATTATGTGGAGCTGTGGGCTGCAAAACTCAGTCTGATTGCTGCTCCTCACAGTGCATCTGTACTGGGTAGCAGGGGAGTTTTTCTGTTGGCTTTACTATGGAGGTTAAGCCTCACTCTGTTTGTTTGTTTGTTTGTTTGTTTGTTTGTTTGTTTGTTTGTTTGTTTCAAATCAAATAGTTCCACAAATGAAAAGGTCAGCTATCACTACAGAATTCCAGGGAGAGGTGAACACTTTCCCCCAAAGTTCTACATCGACTCACATTACACTGGTCAACAACAAATTTGTTGTCTGCGTTTTTTCAGTTGATTTAGGATGAATCTGATGCGCTGAATCCAAAAATCACATTGGTTTTGCTCAATCAGGTCAAGTTTTTGAGCTATGGCCACATGTCTTTTTTTACGTTTTTGTTCACATGTACGCTTGTGTGGAGCATTTTAGAAGAAGTTGGTGGGGGTAAAATGCCATGTCGAATAATTGTTTTGATTGGAAATGATTATTTTAATTACAAGAAGTATTCAGGTCCGATAGTTCTGGGTGATTATGTCGAAAAGGGATCAGTTTGAAGTCATAAAACCTCCGTTTTTTCTCGGAAGAGAAGGACTTGGTGTACTGTGCAGATATTGCGCAGCTTCTGCTCAAGCTTGGAGTGCCAAAGTATGAACCCAAAGATTGGAGACTGTTCATTGACAGCAGCAAGCGATCACTGAAATGTGTTCTGCTACACAACAGCAACCAGTCTGGCTTCACCAAGTACCCATGTTTTCTGTGCATGTGGGATAGTAGGGACCGTGCTCAGCATTACACAAATAAGGACTGGCCTGTGCGGGAGGAATTGGTGCCTTGCAAAGAAAGGAACGTCATCAACAACCCTCTGGTGGACAGAGACAGAATACTCTTCCCACCGCTGCACATCAAGCTCGGCTTAATCAAGTAGTTCACCAAGGCTCTGGACAAGGATGGTGACTGCTTCACTTACTTGTGCCAGGCTTTTCCAGGATTGACCATGGAGAAGTTGAAAGCTGGCATCTTTGACGGTCCTCAGATCCGTCAGCTCATCAGAGATCCAGAGTTCAGAAACTCAATGAACGAAGTGGAACTGGAAGCGTGGAAGGCATTTGTTCTGGTAGTGAAGAATTTCTTGGCAACAATAAGGCCAGAAACTATGCAGAACTTGTCAACAACATGCTGACTGCTTTCAGAAGCCTGGGCTGCAACATGAGCATCAAGATGCACTACCTATTTTCACATATGGACCGGTTTCCTGAGAACCTGGGTTCAATGAGTGACGAGCAGGGGGAGAGATTCCATCAGGACATGAAAGAGATGGAGACCAGGTATCAGGGTTGCTAGGACGCAGTCATGATGGCTGACTACTGTTGGACTCTGAAGAGAGACCTCCCTGCCGCTGAGCATTCCAGGAGTTCCAAGAAACAGAAGTTCAAGCCCTGAAGTTTGAAAAATGCTGAAGCAACATGCAATTTACGTGTACTTACCGTTATCAATGCCCACCATTCAGTTTACAGTAAACCTGACCTGATGGAGAGAAACAGATGCCATTTCCTGATTCAGCAGTGCAAAAATACCCTAAATCAGTTGTAGAAATCTAGACAACATTCAAAAAGTAAAAAATTGTTGCCCAGTGATTGGTCTCAATTCCCCCGCCCCCTGCAAGTAATGAGCCCTAAAATGATCAAAACAAAGGAGAACCTTTTCACTGAATACTAGGTTTGCACAACTTGTGATGCACTAAATCAGTTTTTCTCAACCAACGGGGACATACAAAGAACTTGGTGTGGAGTGTGTGTGAGAGGGGGGGGGTTGTTTTTTGTTTTGGTAATGTACAATATAAGTAAACAAATTTAAAGTTATGAAATTTCAATCCATGTGAGAAATTCAAATTAAATAATTACATGAACTGGGATTCAAAGGGGTGTGGCATCTTTTTTATGTCAGCTAAAAGGACATGGATTGAAAAAAATTTGAGAAACAGTGTAATAAATGAAACATCTCCCACCAGCAGCCAAATCTAGGTTCAGGTCCCAGTAAGAGGAAAACCAAGAATGTCTATCAAGCCTGTGGCATATAGTTGTTAATGACTGGTTTGGGTCACAAGCCCTGCCATTACAGAATTAATTGATTTGTTTATTTCCCAGATCACTAGATTACTGATGATTTGGTTAGACTGACTGATTAGTTCATTAAGATATACTTCCTAGTTTGTGGCTGCTAATGACAGTCCAGGAAGAATTAAAAGCCTGTCTTTTGTTCCTGCCTTTTCAGGAAGGAACATCTGTTGTTACTGCTGACAGTAATACCCTGTGTCTAGCAAATGGAGACAGCCTTCTCATCCCAGAACAGACTGCGTAAGTATACAACAGTATGTGAGGTTGGCCACCTTTTGCAAATGGCCACCTCCTCTCACCCAGGTATTGGTGCATCACTGCTCCTTCTGCTTTCTATTCATGGAAAATTCATTTAGTTTCTACACCAGGGGTAGCCATTATTTATCTTTATTTGCTGAACTGCAGCTCCCATCATTCTTAACCATGATGACTGAGGCTGGTGGGCAATGTTCAACACCATCTGAAGGTCACCATATTGGCTACCCCTGTTTGTGTGTAGTGACACCAGTACTCTGTAACACTGTTCCTACTGAAATCAGACAGGTGCTGCCATTTTGATATTTTTGATACCAAAAGATATTTTGTTTCACCAGGCCTTCTCAGATAACTTATTTGTTTCACTGTTGGCTATTTCCCCTGTACAGTCATACCTTGGAAGTCGAACTGAATCTGTTCTGAAAGTCCATTTGACTTCCAAAACGTTCGAAAACTGAGGCGCTGCTTCCAATTGGCTTCAGGAAGCTCCTGCAGCCAATCAGAAGCCGCAGAACCCATGCTGGATGTTTGGGTTCCAAAGAACATTTCCAAACTGGAACACTCACTTCTGGGTTTGCGGAGTTCGGAAGCCAAAACGTTCAAGTTGCAAGGCATTTGACTTCTGAGGTACGACTGTATTTTAAAGATTTAATTATACACCATGGTATTATTATTATTATTATTATTATTATTATTATTATTATTGAATTGGGGGTCCAAAGATCTATGGGTATAGGGTGGTATGCAAATTTAATAAATAAATATAATATAATATAATATAATATAATAATTTGCAATTTATTTATTTATTTAAATGATTGCTTAATGGGACATTCTTCAGAGTGACGATAGCCAAGTCCGCTCAGCCTCTCGATGCGACAGCGTTGCGGGATGGCAGAGGCTCTTCTAAGACCTCGATGAGGGATTTGAGGATGGTGTCCTGTCCTGATAGGTGGCCTGGGCATAAGACCGGACCACCAATCAGGAGCCAGATCCTAGCCTGCACCAGGAATTGGCGAACGGGGGTGCTGGCTTGGACAATGGGCTGGGCTGGGATGTGTGTGGAGCTGACAGAGTAAGAAGGCTTCCCTCAGGTCTGTGCCCAGGCCATTTAAACAGCCTCCACTTGGAGCCCTACCTTGCTTTTCTTCGCCGGGTTCTTCTCATCGAGTTCGTTCTTGGAGCGTCAGATTGGCTGCATTGCCTGCCCCAGTGGAGTCATGTTTTGTGAGGGTCTTTGTTTTGCTTTTTCTAACTTTGTTCCACAAGTCAAGTACAAAGCATGAGATTTTGGCTGCAATACACATTTACATCAGAGTAAACCTCACTGATATCAGTGGGGATTTCTTCTAAGTGATATAGGTTTGTGTTGTCTGTCTCAAACTAAGCATTCCTGCGCTGCCATTCCACTCCTGTTTTCTTGGAATGCTTTTTACCTTTAATCTACTGAACTAGAAAGGTGGCTGTCATGTACTGAGTTGAATAGGCTCCAAAAGGCAGCAGTCTGATTGGTCCTAGAACAATAGGGTCCAGAATGGAGCAGTCTGATTGGTCCACAGGTGCCACCCAATCCAGCTCCAGGTGGAAGTGAATCCGCAACCTGATTGGCCTACAGGTGAATCCCAGAATTAGCCAATTACATGGGGCCCATTGTGTAAATAATGTATATAAAGCAGACATTCTGGCGGAACTTCCATTCCTCCTCACCACTATGAGCTGAATAAAGAGCATGAAATCCACTCTCAACTCCGAGTATATTTCAGTGGCAGTGATACAGCACCGGAAAGGCAAGGAGGCTTAACTCTGTCCCATATTCAGGAGGACCACCAGCTTTCAGGTTCCTGCCCATGCCCTAATAATTTGTGACCCACACACCATAGATTGCTTTCCTATTTAGAATTAATGTGCTCCGTATGTTTTAAAGTTGGTAGACTCTGGCTCTATGATGGGGAATTGACACCTAAGGTCTCATTGCTATGAACTGCATTGAATCCCCCCCATATGTTTAATCTACCCAAATCCCTGGTGAGATGTTCATTCTCAGTCATGACAGTCCAGTCTCATTACAACAATCTAATGTTTCCACTTATTTTGGCAACACTCTGTATAGCTGACTGCTCAATTAAGCAATGACATTTCCCCTAAACTACCATTTTACTTCTTTCCATTCTGCTAGTGACCAGTAATTAAATTCAGGAGCAGGAGGTGAAGTGAGAGGCGGACGGGATTTGGTATTTGGTAAAAAGTGTTCCGCATCCTTAGAAATTCTTCTAGTATTGTCAACAAGCAATGAATAACCTAAAGGGAGAGTTTAATGTTATCGGGCAATGAATGCTTAGAGTCAATCTGAAAAGATTAACTGATATGGTTTAAAAAACAGCAGGAACAGTGGAGGAGTGCATGTCTGCCATTCAGTCCCATTCTCTGTTTTGTTTTGAAGGTTTCAGTGGAAGAGAGCTGAAGGATCCGTTGCTCTTTCCATTATGCAGGATCCTGCACGGAAAAGACCCTATACCTGAGTTGCTGGCAAGACTGATTAATAAAAGACTGATAAAATGTTTTATGTGAGCACTGCAATCTCAGAAGAAGAAGAAGAAGAAGAAGAAGAAGAAGAAGAAGAAGAAGAAGAAGAAGAAGGAATTCATTAATCTTGAATCCACACATCTAAAACTATATGACACCACTTTAAACAGTCAAAGATTTCCCCAAATAATCCTAGGAATGGTAGTTTTTTGGGAAGGAATAGGAGAGTTTATAAGCAACTCTTAGCACCCTTAATAAACTACAGGGCAACTGATATGATTTTTCATATGTGGTGGGCATGTGAGCTGTTACAACCATTCTGGGAAAGTGTATGTACAGAAATAAGCAAAATCACAGATCAGGACATATAATATAATCCAAGCCTAGGCTTATTAACAGATATTCAACTTAATTTGTTATACAAGGAACTTATTGATTTTCTTCTGGTGGCTGCACAATTACTCATAGCAAAGTAATTGATCACCTACACATCAGACAATTGGGGGGGGGGGGATGGACAATTGCTTTGTCCGAGAAACTAACGAAGAGAGTACATGTCCCAACATGGCATCTGATCTGGATAATTTTGTTGAAATATGTTACCCCTTTATGAAATATTCACATGGACTTATGGGAAAATCTAACTCATTAGTCTTCTATTCCAGGGAGAGGGGGTGGGAATGGGGAAAACCAATTCTTCTGTTAATGTTTGTATTTTTCAAAAGCGATAACAATTTTTTCTTTTAAAAAAATGGAATAAAAATAAACAACAACTCCAAGATTTTAGGGGTGGGGGAAGCCATGGCTGTTAAAAGTGGTATCATAGTAATTTAAATGCATGGTGAGAATGTGGCCTAAGACAAAATAAAACATATTTCAGTGTTTCACTAGGAGTGAGGTCTTGAAACATGAATGCCTAGTTGTTATATATAACACAGTGTCAGAACTCTTGAACAGACTTGCATCACCCACAACACCAGATTTAATTTTAAAAGTTGGCAGGTGTCAGTATATAGGTAAAGGTAAAGGTTCCCCTGCCTGTACAGGCCAATAGTGTCCGACTCTAGGGTTATGTGCTCATCTCACTTAAGAGGCCCGGAGCCAGCGCTGTCTGAAGACACTTCCAGGTCATGTGGCCAGCATGCCGAAGCTGCTCTGGCGAGCCAGGACCAGCGCAACACACTGAAATGCTGTTTACCTTCCCGCTATAAAGCAGAACCTATTTATCTACTTGCACTTAGGGGTGCTTTCGAACTGCTAGGTGGGCAGGAGCTGGGACTGAAAGACGGGAGCTCACCCCGCCGCGGGGATTCGAACTGCTGACCATACGATCGGCAAGTCCTAGGCACTGAGGTTTTACCCACAGCGCCACCCGCGTCCCTTCAGTATATAGGTAGAAAAATTCAATTTTGGAATTCTTAGTGTTGAAAGGGATGGAGTGGAGTGAGGGGAAGGATCTGGGCAGTCTGAGCCCGTGGTTCATAGATCCCACCTGAAAAAGTCAAAAGGAGCTGTGTAATACGAAGCTGAATTGATGGCTTGAAACATGAGTTTTGATTAAACAAAATAGGGAGTTGATGAAAGTTTTGAAAGCAGAGGAAATGAGAGCAAGTGATATATAGAGCCAGTGAATTCTTTTTGATTAACCAAGAACTCGACACATTGTGCATAACAACACTTGCTCACCATTCTCTTGAAACCCAAGCTCCTCATGTTTCAAGTGTTCCTAAATGATTGACTTTGCTGAATACAGTGAGCAAAAATCTCCCCTTTCATGCTGATTCGGCTGCTATCATATATTGCAGCCAAAATAGTCCTGGCCATTTTGAACCCACTTACCCCCCTCTGTCTTGGACCATTACACCACAGCATATAGCATATTTGAAAAAAAGGAAAACACAAGAAGGGTTGACAAGCTGAGGGGGAACAGAATAAATGTTTATTATTTTAGGAAGGCAGAATCTTGTGGTGACTCTCAGCCTGTTTTAAAGGTTTACATTGCAGAAATCAGAATCATCGCAGCATTTGATTTCCCGACGGATACCATTTTGATTAGGACAAGGCACATCACACGTCACCATATCCTTCTTTGCACAGTCAAGTATTTTATCTCTAAACACCCCATCTGAGACGTGTGAAGAGGAAGAAAGAGGAAAAGAGAAAAGAGTGAAGATATGTATCATTCTCACCCTCAGTTACCACAATGATTAACTGGAATTCACATAAAATATCCAAGGTGCTCTCCATTAATAAACCTGGTAATACTGATGGCTGAAAGAATAAAGAAACACAAGGGCTGAATCTAGACATATATATATATATAGACATATATATATATATATATATATATATATATATATATATATATATATACATTTGAGGAAAACGTGTTGTAAACTTTATAATGGGAAATCACGTTGGAGAAAGATGGGACTCCACAGTGCCATCCAGTGTCACAGCGTTATAATGCATATTAAATGCTTTTTCTTTACTAATGCAGCTGAGTCCAAGGTTCATTACTCTGGGGAAACAAAGCTATTCTGAATACAGGTACACATGTCTCTCTTCACCTTCTTCTACAGCCCCTAAATCTGCACTAGAATGTAGAGAGAAACCCACAAACAAGTTTAGGAGGCACATATGGGAAGGAGTAGAGTGGAGTATTGTGTGGTACCCACATGCGTACTGTCGGATATTGCAGTGAAACATAAGTATGCATGGAGGGTTTGAGACCAGATAGCTGTGTTTTATAGAACTGGGTCATACACCCTCTTTTCTGGTGATGTAAGTATCTTATTTGTCCTTCTTTTCATTATTTCAATGTGCTGGGGGGGGGGTGACAAGAAATTTTCTGCACGGGGTACCACCTGACCTTGATACGCCACTGGGTGATGGGGGAAATAAGATCTTCTCTTCCTTTCTCCACTAACACTCTCTTCAACTATGCAACAGTCAGGAAAGAAATGTCTGAGCTTGTTGCATAAAAGCTCAGAGTGCATGCTTGAAGCTGTGCTTCAGACAAAGGCATTTCCATAAATTATTCCCCATTGCTGTATCACTAAGCTGAAAGAAATGGAAAATAAGCAGAAGGGGAATGTGGATCATGGAGCCCAAACAAGGCACAACTTTTGCAGCTGTTTCTTACCTTCACGGGTGGTGATGCCAACACAGGTTCCTCCATCATCAACTTCACATGTTTGGTGGTTGCATGGCACTTCTGGTATCATAATTAGGCATTTTGCACAGAGACGAGCATCTGCTCCAAAAGACAAAACCAAAATGTTGTGAATAATGGAGGGTTGCTTTGATTGATGGATTATATTTTTATGCCACTTTTCATTCAAAGGAACCTCAAAGTGTCTGAGAAACAATGAAAGACAATAGGGTAATAGAGCATCAGAAATACATCACAAATCATAAGACAGAATACAGCAGAAATCATACAGAATAATTAACAAGATTTTTAAAAAGTAATAGCCAAAAGGCCACGGAATTTCCCTAAGCCACTGTAAAATATTAAATGGAGAAATGGAGAAATGGAGAAAGAGGCAGCCCCCAGACCACTTCTGAAGGACTTCATGCTTGCAAAACTGGGTGGATTTTTCATGGATTGTTCTTTAAAGAATTGACCCCAAATGTGATTAAAAGGAGTTGGCACAGGATGGGAAAACATTGAGCCATCAACCCTTAGCTCTGAGATGAACCTATAGTTTGCCCTCATCTTGTTTTTTTTTTAAAAAAATAGTTTTTATTAAATATATCTTGTGCTACAGAAGGCTTGCCCACATCTTGAGTTTTATTTTCTGTTTGCAAAGTATCTCTACCCGGTAAAGGAGTCAGTTTCCCTGCTTGAATATTAGGGAGTGTTGCTTAAATACATAAAATATTGAACAGATATTGAAGCAGGGTCACCCCATCATTGATTGAAGGGGGTAGGACTAGATGACTCTTGGGTCCCTTCCAACTCTAAGATTCTCTGATTCTCTGAGCAGCTTCACTGCAACAACAGCTGCCCTTGGCTCACCCTCTCCCTCACCGCCACCTAGCAACAGTCTTTCCATTAAGGTGCAACAGAGGGAGAGAACAGAAGAATTTCCATTTAACTGACTCAGTTCAGATTCTATGGACAGAGCATAAATTTGGTTTGGTTCATACTTCTGCCTGCCAACCTGCACTTAAGCTGCCTCCCTTGGCTGACAGTGCTTTTCCCAGCTCTTGCAAAAAGAACATACCTCCAGGTGTAAGGAACAGGAAAACACAGATTGCAAGAAGTACTTGACTTGGGATGGACATCTTGGTATCAAAAGGTGTGTTCTTCAGCAGAGCCCCAAATCACAGAGGAATAGATGTGGACCTTCATTAGATTCCTCCAGGGTGGAGAAGCTTCTTCCTTTGATCCTTTTAACAACAGCCTAGAGATCATGGTGTCCTCAGAAAGGAACTATAAAGATAAATGAGTGGGCCATATCATCATGAACTGGCCACTCATCACAGAACAAAAATCCCAATTTAAGTGAGAACTTGAAGTGTGGGTGGAACAGATTCTTTGATGTCAGGGCTTCAATGGCCTCTGCAAGTCTCCACTGGCACACCTGCCACTTTTAGGACCAAATAAATGAATGAGGTTACAGGGAACCAGGCAGAGGGCCTTCTCAGTAGTGATTCTCTCCATGTGGAACGTCCTCCAATCAGATGTCAAGAAGATAAATAACTATACAACTTTTAGAAGACATTTGAAGGCAGCCCTGTTTAGGGAAGTTTTTAATGTTTGATGTTTTATTATGATTTAAATTTGTTGGAAGCCACCCAGAGTAGCTGGGGAAACCCAGCCAGATGGGTGGGATACAAATAATAAAATTATTATTATTATTATTACTATATACCTCTATTAATCAAGTCTGATTTGAGGTGGTTTGAGGTGGTTTACAATGTCAGAAAAATCTCCCAAATGGAGGCATCTTCTATTGATGATGTTGCTTTCCTCACAAAAGGGACCAAAATCAACTTACAAAACTTCCGGGTCTGAGCGCGAATGGAAAATGGCTGCTTTCCTCTGATGTCTCAGAGGGAGAGCTCCGAGAGGGACGGGGTTTCACCGCTTCGACGATGCGGAAACCCCTTGAAACCGCAGGCGGGGAAAGCCTACGGCCGTGGGACTCAGCAGGCACCGAAAGCGCAGCTCCAGATCGTCTCCGGGACGAAAATAGCTCCGGGGAACGGAGGGGGGGGCTGGCGTGGTGCTGTGAGGCTATCGCTACCTTCTCAGAGCGACGTCGCATTGCCAAACCGGAGAGCGCTCGACCTCTTCTTGTTACAATTTGGATTACAAAACAGAATAATCGTGAGTAAACTACAGTAAATTTGAAGGACTTTAATCTGGAAAATTTGAATTGGAAAAGAATCGGGACTTTAAATTTCTTTAAGAATGATCGGAACAGAGGCGGGAAGGTCTAAACAGGAAGTCAGCCTTCCGCTTTGTATATAGTAGAAAGTAAAGACTATGCTTTAAACATTCTAAAACAAGAGATTGAAAAATCTACTCTGAAGCCATAGAAAGGACTGTAACCCCCCTCCCAAGAATTGGAAAGGCGGGGGGAGAGTTTTGGAAAAGTTTAAACCCCAGGGAGTAAGAGGCTGCGGTAAAGGAAGCACCGCTCTGACTCCCAGGTCCTGAGCTGTCAAATTTGAAAATACAAGCCTCAGAAAGGGGACAGTGGATGACGCTTGCTAAATGAGAGTTAAAACTGCCATAAAACTGCTATAAAGGTGTTGGAACTATAAAACTGTCGCCAAAAGGATTGATGATACAATACTGTCTTGATTGTAAACCAAAGGACATTTTGTTTCTTCTAATTGTGGAATCTTAGAGTCCCCCTAGTGGGCATAGACATTGCTACAAAGTTTACTGGTAACTTTCCACTGTAACATCTTACTGCAACTTCTTATCGGACTGTCTGTTAGTGTTACAAGTCCAGCTGCAGCCTGACTGTGGGAAAGTTTATCTTATGGCTGAGAAAGAGAGTTCTTATCAGGAAAAGACGACAAGATCAGGCAAATCCTTTCTCCCAGGAAGAAGAGGATCTTTAGACCCTACAGGAGGCACTGCCTCACAACAGAAGGGGAAAGGAATGTCGAATACAGATGAACTGATAAGTTCTGGCTTTGCAAGGCTACAAGGGGCCATTGATAAACTTACAGCGGAGGTGTCAGGGACGAAAAAGGAGATCTCAGAAATTAAAAATCAGGTGGTAGAAACGAAGAAAGGGATTGCAGAAGCATCCTCTAAAATAGATCAAAATACATTAAGCATCCAGCAAAATACAGCTGCAATTCAGAAATTATTGGACGACTCTGACAAAACGCGAAAGATTGCAGAAGAAGCTCGACAGGCTGCAGCAGCTACAGAGGAGAAACTACCACCTATGACCAGACAGCTGGAGGACTACAAGGCTAAGTTTTCCTTAATTGACCTGAAAGAACGAGAGGCAAACCTTAGGATTAGAGGCTTGCCAGAAATTGAGAAGGAGAGCCTGCGGGACTACCTGACACAAGAATTTGTGAAATTTTGGGAATTAGATCCGGAAAAGGAAGAAATCAAAATTTTGAGTGCCTTTCGACTGGGAAGAGCAAGCAAAAGGATTAAAACTAGAGATTGTCTGATCGCATTAAGATCCAAGGAGGAAAGGGATAAGATCCTAGGACTGCATTTTCACAAACCTTTGGAAGTTTCCCAATCGAGAGCTGAAATTTTTAAAGACATCCCCAAACAACTGCTGGATCTCAGAGCCAGATATAAAGATCTGGTGACACTGCTGAGGAGAAATAGTATCATTTTCAGGTGGGAATTCCCAGAAGGACTCTCCTTTAATTTCAAAGGACGAAAGATAAAAATAAAGTCAGTGGAAGACAGAAACAGCTTTCTGGAAGCCTACGGGGAGGACCTACAGAAAGGGACAGTAGACCTACTAGAAGAAAGAAGAAAGAAGACAGCAGAGGCAATACTGAATTTAAATTTGGGTGGAAAGGCTCCACCGGGAGCAGAAGAAGACAAGTTATCAGAAGCAACGGGAGGAACAGAATAACAACAATACAACATGTCTCTGCAACTTTTGAGTTGGAATTGTAATGGTTTGAACACTGGCCAGAGGAGGAAATCTATTTTTCACATATTAAAAAAAGAACAAGTGGATTTGATTTGCCTGCAAGAAACACATGTGACCAGGCTTCACAGAAAAATTTTAATTAACAAAAAGTTGGGACAAGAATTTATTTCATCGGACAAAGTTAAGAAAAGAGGAGTTGTAATCTATGCTAAAGAAAGCCTGGCACCAAAATTTGTTTTCAAATATGAGCAAGGAAGATATTTGGCTATTGAAATACAGTACCATGGACAGAAATATTTGATGGTGGGCATATATGCGCCTAATGAAGGAAAATCAGAATTCTTTAAAAGACTGCATGAGACATTGCTGGATTATATGGAGTACAATGTGATTTTAATGGGAGATATGAACGGAGTAGTCTCAACAAATATGGATAAGGCACAAAGACAGGTAGTTACCAAAGATGGGAGACTACCGAAAACCTTTTTTGAAATGACTGATAATCTGGACTTGATTGACATTTGGAGAACAAAGCATCCCCTGGAAAGAGAGGGAACCTTCTTTTCTGAAGCCCAAAAGACCTGGACCAGAATTGACCAAATTTGGACCACCAGAGAACTGGCTCCAAAGATAAAAAAGGTGGAAATCTGCCCAAAGACTTGCTCCGACCACAATGCTGTTAAGATGGTAATGAACTTACAACCAACTGGATCCTTTAGATGGAGGATGAATGACTCTCTTTTTAGAGATGAGGAATTTGTAAAGAAAGCCCAGAAAACTCTGAAAGATTATTTTGAAATAAATTTGAACACTACGGTGGAGAAAAGAATTATATGGGACGCAAGTAAGGCGGTTATGAGAGGTTTTTTGATCCAACAAAATGCACTCAAGAGAAGATCACAACAGGAAAAAAGAGAAAAGATTTTGGACAAGATCAAGGAAGGTGAAAAGAGACTGAGAACAAATCCAAAATCACAGGAAATATTAAGAGAGATAAAGCTGCACCAAGTACAGTACATGCAATTGATAAACCAAGAGATTGAATGGAAAATCAGACAGATGAGACAAAGAACATTTGAATCGGCAAATAAGTCTGGAAAATTATTGGCATGGCAAATAAAGAAGAGGCAAAAAATGAACACTATCACAAATTTGGAAGTTGAAGGAAGAATGCTGCAACACCCTAACGAGATCAGGAGTGCTTTTCAAAAATATTTTAAAAAGCTTTACTCTCAACAACCACAGAAAGAAACAGAGATAGAAGAATTCTTGAAAGTGAATGGGCTACCAAAAATATCGCAAGAAAGCAAACTGAAACTGAGCTGCAGGATAACAGAACAAGAGGTAGAGAGTGCCATCCAAAACATGCAATTAGGCAAAGCTCCGGGACCTGATGGGCTGACTGCAAGATATTACAAATCATTGAAAGACTGGCTAACTCAACCCTTAAAGGAAATATGCAATGAAATACTTCAGGGGGAAAAAGCCCCAGAATCGTGGAAAGAAGCTTTCGTGACCCTTATACCAAAGACAGACGCTGAAAAACATCAACTCAGGAACTACCGGCCTATATCATTGTTAAACGTGGATTATAAAATATTTGCAGATATCTTGGCGAGAAGACTGAAGAAGGTATTAATAGAAGAGATTCATAAAGATCAAGCAGGCTTTCTCCCAGGCAGACACTTATCAGAGAACGTAAGAAATATAATCGACATTTTGGAACTTTTACAGGAAAATATTAATACAAAAGCGGCGCTGATATTTGTGGACGCGGAGAAAGCCTTTGACAATATCTCTTGGAGTTTTATGAAGAAGAATCTCCAAGGTATGGGGGTAGGCCAAGAATTTGAAAATGGTATAGGGGCAATCTACTCTGAACAAAAAGCTAAATTAATTGTAAACAATGTTTTGACAGAAGAGTTCAGAATAGAAAAAGGAACACGACAAGGGTGCCCAATTTCCCCCTTACTTTTTATATCAGTCCTGGAGGTGTTGCTGAATATGATCAGAAAGGACCAATTGGTTAAAGGGATACAGGTCGGAGCTAGACAATATAAACTAAGAGCATTTGCAGATGACCTGGTTTTGACGTTGCAGGAGCCAGAATCTAGTGGAAAAAAAGTTTTAGAATTGATTCAAGAATTTGGCCAATTGGCAGGTTTTAAATTAAATAAAACAAAAACTAAGGTTTTGACAAAAAATTTGACAGAAATTGAAAACGAAAGGTTTCAGAAAGAAACAGGTTTAACAGTGGTGAAGAAAGTAAAATATTTGGGAATAACTATGACAGCAAAAAACGGGAACCTATTTAAAGATAATTATGAGAAATGCTGGACGGAGATAAAAAAGGATCTAGATATATGGTCTAACTTGAAACTCTCACTACTCGGACGTATCGCTGTAATTAAGATGAATGTATTGCCAAGAATGTTATTTTTGTTTCAGACACTGCAGATTATTGATAAAACTGATTGTTTCAAGAAATGGCAAAAAGACCTTTCTAAATTTGTCTGGCAGGGCAAAAAGCCAAGGATAAAATTTAAAATACTAACAGACGTTAAAGAAAGAGGGGGCTTTGCCCTGCCAGACTTAAAACTCTATTATGAAGCAGCAGCGTTTTGCTGGTTGAAAGAATGGCTACTTCTTGAAAACACAGACATATTGGACTTAGAAGGGTTCAACAATGCATTTGGTTGGCATGCATATTTATGGTATGACAAAGTTAAAGTGCATAGAATGTTTAAAATTCACATTGTCAGAAAGGCACTGTTCAATGTTTGGAGCAGATACAAAGATCTTTTGGAAAACAAAACCCCAAGGTGGTTGTCTCCAATGGAAGCCAAAGCAGTAAAGAGACTTAATATGGAGGCTAATTGGCCAAAGTATTGGGAGATTTTAGAACAGGATGGTGACAAATTGAAATTGCAGAGTTTTGACAAACTAAAAAGCAAAGTCCGAGATTGGCTTCATTATTATCAAATAATGGAGGCATTTAAAATGGACAGAAAAATTGGCTTCCAGGTGGAAAAATCAAAATTGGAAACAGAACTGTTAGAACCCAAAACAAAAATATTGTCTAGAATGTATAATTTGCTGCTGAAATGGAACACACAGGATGAGGAAGTGAAATCGGCTATGATTAAATGGGCTCAAGATGTTGGTCATAACATAATGTTTGCTGACTGGGAAAGGTTGTGGACCACTGGAATAAAGTTTACGACATGTAATGCCTTAAGAGAGAATATAATGAAAATGATTTACAGGTGGTACATGACACCAGTCAAGCTTGCAAAAATGTATCATATGTCTGATAACAAATGTTGGAAATGTAAAGAAGCAAAAGGTACTTTTTTCCACCTTTGGTGGACGTGCCCAAGGATTAAGGTTTTCTGGGAAATGATCTATAATGAACTGAAAAAAATATTTAAACATACATTTAGAAAGACCCCAGAAGCCTTTCTCCTGGGTATGGTAAACCAACAGGTTCAGGTGAAGGACAGAACTTTGTTTATGTACGCTACACCAGCAGCAAGAATACTCATCGCGCAATATTGGAAGACGCAAGATTTACCCACGCTGGAAGAATGGCAAATGAAGCTCATTGACTATATGGAACTTGCAGAAATGACTGGCAGAATCAGAGACCAGGGAGAAGAGACGGTGAAGGAAGACTGGAGGAAATTTAAAGACTATCTACAGAAGTATTATAAAATTATGAACGCTTGAGGTTATCAGATTGAATGTAAAAGAATGTTATATAAAAAATGAAAATGATAAAGAAAGTATATTTTGCAAGACAAAGGGAAAGGTAAAGACTATTAAGACAATAACATTAATCTGAACTAAAGCTATGGCAGAGGGAAAGAGTTTACTATCGGAATATAAGACCTAGAATACAGAGTGGGAAGGTATGGGGAAGTCGCAGACTTAAGCTAAGGCTGAAGAATATAATGACACAATATTTGTTTTTAACTTTTTATCTTTACTTTTTTTTTCTACTTTTTCTATTGTATTTGTATAATGTATGTATTGTTTTTCTTTTATCTGTTTTTTCTTTGATGTGTTTGTCGATTTGTATTTCTTTTTTTGCTCATTGAATACGGAAAATAAAATATTAATTTAAAAAAAACAAAACAAAATCAACTTACAAAAACAATAAATCATTAAAACAAAGTGCCCATAGTCTCCAGGAGCTTGGGGGAAATATGCAGAGCATTGCTGCAAAGACCAATGCCAGCAAGGTTAACCATTGGGATCTGCCCCTAACTTCTAAACAGGGATTAGGAGGAATGAGAAGAGAAAAATAAATGAGGAATCACAGCTGTTTGAAGACCAGAAAAAGATTCCCATTAAGTTCAAGTGCAAGCCTCTGGCAAAAGGAAAATGCAGTGTCTGTCCCAAGAGTGGTGTACGCTATGGATAAAAGCACAAAGCTGTTAGTGGGATGATCAGAAGAGTACAGGAGGAAAGACCATAGAGGTGAAAAGAAAGAGAAATGTGTAGTTGTGATGTGTTAGATTTTGTTTTTACATTCTGGTATACAAAGCCTTTGGCAAGGTTAATGCATCTTCTCACAATATCCGTTAAATAATTTTACATTGACACAAATGTTTCTCATAGTAACACATTGCATTTTCTTGGTTTGTTGCCCAGGTTATAATTTTTGGACCAGGAACAACCAAAGAGGGAGGAAAGAATGCAGATATATGGCTATGGCAGCTGGTATGTGATGCTAGTTCAATTTCGCACTAACTATGTAGGTAGGGTAAAAAGGTAAATGACCCCTGGAAGGTTAAGTCCAGTCAGAGGCGACTAGGGGGTGCAGCGCTGATCTCACTTCAGGCAGAGGGAGCTGGTGTTTCCACACTGGCAATATCGTATTTTTCGCTCTATAAGACACACTTTTCCCCCTCCAAAAATTAAGGGGAAATGTGTGTGCGTCTTGTTGATCGAATGTAGGCTGCATGGCTTCACGTTGCTTTCGCTGAAGCCTGGAAAGTGAGAGGGGTTGGTGCGCACTGACCCCTCTCACTCTCCAGGCTTCAGGGATACCCGCCCAAAGCCTCCAGAGCACAGAGGGTGCTCCCTCTGTGCTCCAGAGGCTTTGCGTTGCTTTCGCTGAAGCCAGGAGAGCAAGACTCTCCTGGCTTCAGGGATAGCTGCAGCGGGAGGAGAAATGGAAGGGGATCCGCTTCTCCTGCCACTTCGCTGAAGGGGCGCTGTGCAGAGAGGGAGAGAATTTATTTTTTTTCTTGTTCTCCCCCTCTAAAACTAGGTGCATCTTATGGTTGGGTGCGTCCTATAGAGCGAAAAATACGGTAATTCTTCCATCGAACAAGCAATGGAAATAAATGAGGTGTGTGAACTGACCATAGGTGGCTCAACAGGTAGGACAGAACTGCTATGGTAGCTTCTGGGGTAGCCAGTTGCTTATCTGGAGGGAGAGCAGCAAGGTGACATAGAGGCTGGCAAAGCCAATCCAGTGTTTGGCCATGTCTCCCCCAACCCTACCCCACAGCCTTCTCCCTTTTCCTCCTGGAAAGCAAAACAACACCCTTGTCAGAAAGCTAGCATAGCTGCTCTGCCCCACTCGGTGAAGCCTCCATGGGCAGAGGATCCAGCTGTGGGTTTGAGTTTGGCTCAGGAGAAGTGTCTTTCACTCCAGGTGTTACAGATGATGCTGGGACACCCTCGTCATCACTGCAGTTGGACTGAGGCAGTGGGGTTCACCCATGGGTTCCTCAGCCTTTTCTGAACCCAGTCTACTGTTGATGCTGGCTATGCCTCAGTTTAAGAATATAAGATGATTATTGCTGGATCTGGTCAAAAGTCCATATAGCCCAGCTTTCCCATTGGTAGCCCACAAGCACAACCTGAGTGTAAAATCATTCTCCCTACCTGCCCATTTGAAATAGTTCTGTTCATGCAAGACCTCCATTAGTCCTCACAGGAATAAAATGGCTCACAGGGTATCATTTTTAGAAGAAAGATATAAGCCCTTTTTAGTAGTGTATTCATGGTTTTCCTTGTAGTAATGTCAGTCTGGAGGAGACTCTTGAGAGTCCCATGGACTGCAAGAAGATCAAACCTATCCATTCTTCAGGAAATCAGCCCTGAGTGCTCACTGGAAGGACAGATCCTGAAGCTGAGGCTCCAATACTTTGGCCAACTCATGAGAAGAGAAGACTCCCTGGAAAGACCCTGATGCTGGGAAAGATGGAGGGCGCAAGGAGAAGGGGACGACAGAGGCCGAGATGGTTGGACAGTATTCTTGAAGCTATTAACATGAGTTTGACCAAGCTGCGGGAGGCAGTGGAAGACAGGAGTGCCTGGCGTGCTCTGGTCCATGGGGTCACAAAGAGTCGGACACAACTAAACGACTAAACAACAACACAATGTCAGTCTAGTCCCTGTTGGCTTGGTGAGCAACTTTTCAGGTCCTGGAAAGTATTTCAAGGATCTGATGAGAAGACTGAAAAAATACTTTGAACAACCAAGTGCCGTATTTTCAGGCTGACATATCTATCTTTTTTTTTAAATGATATTTATTAAAAGTTTTATAATTACAGAAACAAAAAAGGGGGGGAGAAGAAACACAGTATATATAAAAGCAAAAAAGAAAACAGTACCTCCACCCAACTAGAGAAAAACCAAAAACATTTAAAAACAATGACTTATTTCCTCGACCTCCTCCCACCTCCCTTTTTTGTATTCCAGTTAATAATTATGTCAGCAAATCCTTTCCATCTTTCACTGCTTACTATCGTTTAATTATCTTAATCTATTTTAACCTTATCTTCCCATCAAAATCTTAAAATTTATCTATACTTCAATCTAAACAAACCTTAAATCTTAAATCCTAAAATCCTAAAATCTTAAATCCTTATCATATTTCTACTAAAGTCATATAAGTTCATTCCACCATCTCCCAACATTCCTTAATTATGCTATATTACTCTAAATAGTATTTTAAAAATTTCCAATCTTCTTCCACCGTCTCTTCTCCCTGGTCTCGGATTTTGTCAGTCTTTTCTATCAGTTCCATATAGTTCATCAACCTGGTGCTCTTATATCCGAGGCTCTTAACTCTTCTCCCTGTCCTATCTGCAAGTTTCTTTTAGTGCCAAAAATTAAGTCCCAAAGGGCTTCCTTCTTAACAGCTCCTTGATCTCATCTCAGCAAATTTGCCCATACTCCATATTCAAAGTTGTAATCCAAAAGATGTTCCAAGGCATACTCCACAGGCCCTTTGAGACTAAAGGGCTCCACTTTTCCGGTCTCTCCCTCAGTGCCTCCCTCCATCAGAAAATCTGCCCATCTTCCCTGCTTCAGTCCAAGCGGGGCACCATCTCTCCGATTTTGACTCTCAAGCTCCATCACCTCAGAACTCAACTTAAGTTCATCAATTTGTTTCTGTGGGGCCGGCGCCTCCACTTGAATTTCTTGAGGTGCAGAAGCAGTTTGTTCCATCTTCTTCTCCAGAACTTGCCATTTCAAAGTTGGTTCCTGAGTCACATCCCGAGTGGTTCCTTTAAAAATGTTCACTTTTTGTTCCAAATCAGATACACTTTGTCCCAAAGTGTCTATTTTCTTTACCGTCAAGTCCGTCTTCTCATGTAATTGTTCCAACAAAGCATTTATTTTGCAGAATGCATTCACTAGAGCTTCTTGTTTTTCCATTCTTATCCAAAAACTTTCCAAGGTCACTTATTTCACAGCCCTTGGTTCTTAATGGAAAGTTCCACTTCGCAGTTGCAACAGTTTCAGAAGCTCCCTCTATAGGAGACAGTTTCTATTTGTATCTATCCTTGTTATTCCAAATCAAAATCCAGTATCAAAGTTACTGTTCAACTTTTCTCCTTTTTAAGTGCCACAAGAACAATACAAAGAAAATATATATCTCTTATTCAACCGTCCATCAGGATGTATTCCATTCCCAGTTATTAATTTTCTCAGATCATAAAACTTTTTGACAGCCCGATCCCAGGCTCGAAACAGTGGTAAATTATCTCATCTCCCTCACTCTCCTGCAGGTTTAAACCGTCCACAAAATGTTCCCCCCTCTTCTCCTGCTTCCAAGGGGGTATTCGATATCTTAAATGGTGAAAATTTAATACTTTACAGAGTACTTTTCCCAGGCTTTAGCTTGCGACGTTTTTGCTTTGATCTGTTTACAAAATGGAAGGCGGACTTCCTGTTTAGACCTTCACGTTCAAATGCCAAATTTAGATGTTTAAGTAGTCCAATTTTCTGTTTACTTACGAATAATTACTTAGAGTCCAAATTTCCACAGGAAAAGTCGGCGCTTTCTGGCAACAGCAATGCGGCTTCACTCCTTGAAAGAAACCGGGTCTCCCCGCGAGTAGGGGAGGCACAAAAGGTACCTGCCGAATCCCAAGTCCACGGGGCTTCTTCCACCCGTGGTTTCTAGCGGATCTCTGCCTCGCCGTGGCGGTCAGACCCTGAATTCCAAGGAGCGGATTCCTCCGAAACGGAGGAAATCCGCCATTACCAGAAGCGCCAACCCAGAAGTCCCAGGCTGACATATCTATCAGCACACTGCTAGCTTAGTTGATTAACAATGCCACAGAAGTAGGTTGCCTCAAGACAGCTTCATTATGTGGAGCTGTGGGCTGCAAAACTCAGGCTGATTCCTGTTCCTCACAGTGTATCTGTACTGCGTAGCAGGGCAGTTTTTCTGTTGGCTTCACTATGGAGGTTAAACCTCACTCAGTTTGTTTGTTTGTTTATTTCAAATCAAATAGTTCCACAAATGGAAAGGTCAGCTATCACTACAGAATTCCAGGGGGAGACGAACTTTTCCCCAAAGTTCTCCATCGACTCACATTATTGGTCTCAATATTCCCCCGCCCTGCAAGTAATGAGCCTAAACTGATCAAAACAAAGGAGGACCTTTTCACTGCACAACTTGTGATGCACTAAATCAGTTTTTCTCAACCAACGGGGGCATACAAAGAACTTGGTGTGGAGTGTGTGAGAGAATAGGGGTTTTTTGTTTTGGTAATGTACAATATAGGTAAACAAATTTAAAGTTATGAAATTTCAATCCATGTGAAAAATACAAATTAAATAATTACGTGAACTGGAATTGAAGGGGGTGTGGAATCTGTTTTATGTTAGCTAAAAGGGGACATGGATTGAAAAAAAGTTGAGAAACACTGTGGTAAATGAAAAATCTCCCACCAGCAGCCAAATCTAGGTTCTTGTCCCAACAACCATTCAGTTTATTCAGGTCCCAGAAAGATGAGAACCAAGAATGTCTATCAAGTTAATATGATATTAATGACTGTTTCGGGTCACAAGCCCTGCTTTTACAGAATTAATTTATTTGTTTATTTCCCAGATCACTAGATTACTGATGATTTGGTTAGACTGACTGATTAGTTCATTAAGATATAAGTCCAGAAAGAATTAAAAGCCTGTCTTTTGTTCCTGCCTTTTCAGGAAGGAACATCTGTTGTTACTGCTGACAGTATTTCCCTGTGTCTAGCAAATGGAGACAGCCTTCTCATCCCAGAACAGACTGTGTAAGTATACAACAGTATGTGACGTTGGCCACCTTTTGCAAATGGCCACCTACTCTCACTCAGATTATTGGTGCATCACTGCTCCTTCTGCTTTCTATTCATGGAAAATTCATATACCATATTTTTTGCTCTATAAGATGCACCAGACCACAAGGCGCACTTAGTTTTTGGAGGAGGAAAACAAGAGAAAAAATATTCTGAATCTCAGAAGCCAGAACAGCAAGAGAGATCACTGCGCACTGAAAGCAGCAATCCCTCTTGCTGTTCTGGCTTCTGGGATAGCTGCACAGCCTGCATTCGCTCCATAAGATGCACACACATTTCCCCTTACTTTTTAGGAGGGAAAAAGTGAGTCTTATAGAGCAAAAAATATGGTAGTTTCTACACCAGGGGTAGCCATTATTTATTTATTTATTTTGCTGAACTACAGCTCCCATCATTCCTAACCATGATGACTGAGGCTGGTGGGCAATGTTCAACACCATCTGAAGGTCACCATATTGGCTACGCCTGTATGTGTGTAGTGGCACCAGTATTCTGTAACACTGTTCCTACTGAAATCAGACAGGTGCTGCCATTTTTATAATTTCGATACCAAAAGATATTTTGTTTCAACAGGCCGCCTCAGAGAATTTATTTGTTTCACTGTTGGCTATTTCCCCTGTACAGTCGTACCTTGGAAGTCGAACTGAATCTGTTCCGAAAGTCCATTTGACTTCCAAAACGTTCAGAAACCAAGGCGCTGCTTCCGATTGGCTCCAGGAAGTTCCTGCAGCCAATCAGAAGCCGCAGAACCCATGCTGGATGTTTGGGTTCCAAATAACATTGCTAAACTGGAACACTCACTTCGGGTTTGCGGAGTTCGGGAGCCAAAATGTTCGAGTTGCAAGGCATTCGACTTCTGAGGTATGACCGTATTTTAAAGTTTTAATTATACACCATGGTTGTTGTTGTTGTTGTTGTTATTATTATTATTATTATTATTATTATTATTATTATTGAGTTGGTGGTCCTTAGATCTATGGGTATAGGGTGGTATGCAAATTTAATAAATAAATAAAATAAAATAAAAATATTTGCAATTTATTTATTAAAATGATTGCTTAATGGGACATTCTTCAGAGTGACGATAGACAAGTCCGCTCACCCTCTCGATGCGGCAGCGTTGCGGGATGGCAGAGGCTCTTCTAAGACCTCGATGAGGGATTTGAGGATGGTGTCCTGTCCTGATAGGTGGCCTGGGCATAAGACCGGACCACCTATCAGGAGCCAGATCCTAGCCTGCACCAGGAATTGGCGAATGGGCATAGCTGTCAACGTTTCCCTTTCTTAAAGGGAAATTCCCTCATTCTGAATAGGATTCCTCGCAAGAAAAGGGAAAGGTTGACAGCTATACGAATGAGGGTTCAGGCTTGGACAATGGGCTAAGCCAGGGGTGGGGGTGGAGCTGACAGAGCAAGAAGGCTTCCCTCAGGTCTGTGTTCAGGCAATTTAACCAGCGTCAACTTGGAGCCCTACCTTGCTTTAACTCGCCAGGTTCCTCTCATCGAGTCCATTGTTGGAGCATCAGATTGGCTGCCTCGCCTGCCCCAGTGGAGTCATGATAGCCAAATATTTTGTGAGGGTTTTTGTTTTGCTTTTTGTAACTTTGATTCACAAATCAAATACAAAGCTTGAGATTTTGTCTGTGATACACATTTACATCACAGTAAACCTCACTGATATTAGTGGGGATTTCTTCTGAGTGATATAGTTTTGTGTTGTCTGTCTCAAGCTAAGCATTCCTGCGCTGCCATTCCACTCCTGTTTTCTTGGAATGCTTTTTACCTTTAATCTACTGAACTAGAAAGGTGGCTGTTATGTACTGAGTTGAATAGGATCCAAAAGGCAGCAGTCTGATTGGTCCTAGAACAATAGGATTCAGAATGCAGCAGTCTGGTTGGTCCTAGAACAATAGGGTCCAGAATGCAGCAGTCTGATTGGTCCACAGGAGCCACCCAATCCAGCTCCAAGTGGAACCTGCAACCTGATTAGCCTTCAGGTGAAGCCCGGAATTAGCCAATCACCTGGGGCCCATTATGTAAATAATGTATATAAAGCAGACATTCTGGCGGAACTTCCATTCGTCCTCACCACTATGAGCTGAATAAAGAGCATGAAATCCACTCTAGACTCCGAGTGTATTTCAGTGGCAGTGATACAGAACCGGAAAGGCAAGGAGGCTTAACTCTGTCCCATATTCAGGAGGACCACCAGCTTTCA
Organism: Podarcis tiliguerta; assembly: GCF_965153285.1. Classification (NCBI taxonomy): domain Eukaryota; kingdom Metazoa; phylum Chordata; class Lepidosauria; order Squamata; family Lacertidae; genus Podarcis; species Podarcis tiliguerta. The sequence goes on from NC_139536.1 coordinate 22,440,846, forward strand.
GGTTCCTGCCCATGCCCTAATAATTTGTGACCCACACACCGTACATTGCTTTCCTATTTAGAATTAATGTGCTCCGTATGTTTTAAAGTTGGTAGAGCCCGGCTCTATGATGGGGAATTGACACCTAGGGTCTCATTGCTATGAACTGCATTGAATCCCCCCCCCCCCATATGTTTAATCTACCCAAATCCCTGGTGAGATGTTCATTCATGGCAATCCAGTCTCATTACAACAATCTAACGCTTCCACTTATTTTGGCAACACTCTGTATAGCTGACTGCTCAATTAAGCAATGACATTTTCCCTAAACTACCATTTTACTTCTTTCCATTCTGCTAGTGACCAGTAATTAAATTCAGGAGCAGGAGGTGAAGTGAGAGGCGGAAGGGATTTGGTATTTGGTAAAAAGTGTTCCGCATCCTCAGAAATTCTTCTAGCATTGTCAACAAGCAATGAATAACCTAAACGGAGAGTTTATTGTTATCGGGCGGAGTCTGTAACCTGAAACGTATGTAACCTGAAGCGTATGTAACCTGAGGTACCACTGTATTGATTTTCTTCTGGTGGCTGCACAATTACTCATAGCAAAGTAATTGGTCACCTACACATCAGATAATGGAAAAAAATATGGACAATTGCTTTGTCTGAGAAACAAACAAAGAGAGTACATGTCTCAACAAGGCATCTGATCTGGATAATTTTGTTGAAATATGTTACCCCTTTATGAAATATTCACATGGACTTATGGGAAAATCTAACTCATTAGTCTTCTATTCCAGGGAGAGGGGGTGGGAATGGGGAAAACCAATTGTTCTGTTAATGTTTATATTTTTGAAAAGCGATAACAATGTGTTTTTTTAAAAAAAATGGAATAAAAATAAACGACAACTCCAAGATTTTAGGGGAGGGGGGAAGCCATGGCTGTTTAAAGTGGTATCATAGTAATTTAAATGCATGGTGAGAATGTGGCCTAAGACAAAATAAAACATATTTCAGTGTTCCACTAGGAGTGAGGTCTTGTAAAACGAATGCCTAGTTGTTATATATAACATAGTGTCAGAACTCTTGAACAGACTTGCATCACCCACAACACCAGATTTAATTTTAAAAGTTGGCAGGTGTCAGTATATAGGTAGAAAAATTCAATTTCGGAATTCTTAGGGCCGAAAGGGGTGGAGTGGGGTGCAGGGAAGGATTTGAACAGCCTGAGCCAGTGGTTCATAGATCCCACTCGAAAAAGCCAAAAGGAGCTGTGTAGTAAGAAGCTGTATTGATGGCTTGAAACATAAGTTTTGATTAAAAAAGCTACGGCGTTGATGAAAGTTTTGAAAACAGAGGAAATGAGAGCAAGTGATATATAGAGCCAGTGAATTATTTTTGATTAACCAAGAACTCGACACATTGTGCATAACAACACTTGCTCACCATTCTCTTGAAACCCAAGCTCCTCATGTTTCAAGTGTTCCTAAATGGTTGACTTTGCAGAATACAGTGAACAAAAATCTCCCCTTTCATGCTGATTCAGCTGCTATCGTATATTGCAGCCAAAATAGTCCTGGCCATTTTGAACCCACTTACCCCTCCTCTATCTTGGACCATTACACCACAGAATATAGCATCTTTGAAAGAAAGGAAAACACAAGAAAGGTTGACAAGCTGAGGGGGAACAGAATAAATATTTATTCTTTGCAGGAAGGCAGAATCTTGAGGTGGCTCTCAGCCTGTTTTAAAAGTTTGCATTGCAGAAATCAGAATCATCACAGCAGTTGACTTCCAGACGGATACCATTTCGATTAGGAGAAGGCACATCACACGTCACCATATCCTTCGATGCACAATCGAGCATTTTATCTCTAAACACCCCATCTGAGACAACGTGTGAAGAGGAAGAAAAAGGAAAAGAGAAAAGAGTGAAGATATATATCATTCTCACCCTCAGTCACCACAATGATTAACTGGACTTCACATAAAATATCCAAGGTGCTCTCCATTAAAAAAAACCTGGTAATACTGATGGCTGAAAGAATAAAGAAACACAAGGGCTGAATCTAGACATATATATATATAAACACTTTAGGAAAACGTGTTGTAAACTTTATAATGGGAAATCACGTTGGAGAAAGATGGGACTCCACAGTGCCATCCAGCGTCACAGTGTTATAATGCATATAAAATGCTTTTTCTTTACTAATGCAGCTGAGTCCAAGGTTCATTACTCTGGGGAAACAAAGCTATTCTGAATACAGGTACACATGTCTCTCTACACTTTTTCTACAGCCCCTAAATCTGCTCTAGAATGCAGAGAGAAACACACATTTAGGAAGCATATATGGGAAGGACTGGAGTGGAGTATTGTGTGGTACCCTCATATTGCAGTGAAACATAAGTATGCATGGAGGCTTTGAGACCAGAGACCTGTGTTTTATAGAATTGGGTCATACACCCTCTTTTCTGATGATGTAAGTATCTTATTTGTCCTTCTTTTAATTATTTCAATGTGCTGGGGGGGGGGTGACAAGAAATTTTCTGCACGGGGTACCACCTGACCTTGCTACGCCACTGAGTGATGGAGGAAATAAGACCTTCTCTTCCTTTCTACACTAACACTCTCTTCAACTATGCAACAGTCAGGAAAGAAATGTCTGAGCTTGTTGCATAAAAGCTCAGAGTGCAAGCTTGAAGCTATGCTTCAGACAAAGGCATTTCCATAAATTATTCCCCATTGCTGTATCACTAAGCTGAAAGAAATGGAAAATAAGCAGAAGGGGAATGTGGACCATGGAGCCCAAACAAGGCACAACCTTTGCAGCTGTTTCTTACTTTCGAGGGTGGTGATGCCAACACAGGTTCCTCCATCATCAACTTCACATGTTTGGTGGTTGCATGGCATTCCTGCTACCATAATTAGGCATTTTGTACAGAGACGAGCATCTGCTCCAAAAGACAAAACAAAATGTTGTGAATAACGGAGGGTTGTTTTGATTGATGGATTATATTTCTATGCCGCTTTTCTTTCAAAGGAACCCCAAAGTGTCTTAGAAACAATGAATGACAATAGGGTAATAGAGCATCAGAAATACAGCACAAATCATAAGACAGAATGCAGCAGAAATCATACAGAATAATTAACGAGATTTTTAAAAAGTAATAGCCAAATGGCCAAGAAATTTCCCTAAGCCACTGTAAAATATTAAATGGAGAAAGAGGCAGCCCCCAGACCACTTCTGAAGGACTTTCTGCTTGTAAAAGTAAAGCTGGGTGGATTTTTCATGGCTTGTTCTTTTAAAAAATGATCCCAAATGTGATTAAAAGGAGTTGGCACAGGATGGGAAAACATTGAGCCATCCACCCCTAACTTTGAGATGAACCTATAGTTTGCCCTCATCTTGATTTTTTAAAAAAATAGTTTTTATTAAAGATTTCTTGTGCTACAGAAGGCTTGCCCACATCTTGAGTTTTATTTTCTATTTGCAAAGTATCTCTACCTGGTAAAGGAGTCAGTTTACCTGCTTGAATATTAGGGAGAGTTGCTTAAATACATAAAATGTTGAACAGATTCTAACAGGCTGCAGTAAAGAAAGAGATGTGAAGCAGGGCCACTCCATCATTGATTGCAGGGGGTTGGACTAGATGACTCTTGGGTCCCTTCCAACTCTAACATTCTCTGATTCTCTGAGCAGCTTCACTGCAACAACAGCTACCCTTGGCTCACCCTCTCCCTCAATTGCCACCTAGGAACAGTCTTTCCATTAAGGTGCAACAGAGGGAGAGAACAGAAGAATTTCCATTTAACTGACTCAGTTCAGATTCTATGGACAGAGCATAAATTTGGTTTGGTTCATACTTCTGCCTGCCAACCTGCACTTAAGCTGCCTCCCTTGGCTGACAGTGCTTTTCCCAACTCTTGCAAAAAGAACATACCTCCAGGTGTAAGGAACAGGAAAACACAGATTGCAAGAAGTACTTGACTTGGGATGGACATCTTGGTATCAAAAGGTGTGTTCTCCAGCAGAGCCCCAAATCACAGAGGAATAGATGTGGACCTTCATTTGATTCCTCTAGGGTGGAGAAGCTTCTTCCTTTGATCCTTTTAACAACAGCCTAGAGATCATGGTGTCCTCGAAAAGGAACTCTAAAGATAAATGAGTGGGCCATAACATCATGAACTGGCCACTCATCACAGAACAAAAATCCCAATTTAAGTGAGAACTTGAAGTGTGGGTGGAACAGATTCTTTGATGTCAGGGCTTCAATGGTCTCTGCAAGTCTCCACTGGCACACCTGCCACTTTTAGGACCAAATAAATGAATGGCAAATTCAGAAATATCACCAATGCTTGCCCAACAATAAATGGACAATGGTTTTAATGTTTAATTCAACTTTTAGGTGTTGAATGGTCTCTTTAAATTTGAAGGTTCATTGTTGTTCCACAAGATGTGTATGTCTTTAAGGGCCAGAGCAAATAACGTGACCTAGTTTTACAGCCGTGAAACAGTATAGCAGGTGCTGCTAAGCTGTGTTAATTAAGCTGTGTCAGCAATTGGGTATAGTATATAAAGAGCAGCACCTAGCTCTCTCAGTACACTGGTGGTTGGGTTGGTGGATGGGTCATGTTTACTGATATATTAAATGTGAAAGGAGTTCTTGTTTTTGTTATTAAAACCTAGCTAAAGTTATTTTGTGTTCCTTGTAATGTGTGGTCTCCCCAGCAAGCTCTCTGCAGCGCAACTAGTCTGCAAATAGCCAACATTAGGACCAAATAAATGCAGGGCAAAATCAGAAATGTCATCAAGGATTTGCTGAATTAGCTAAGTTGAACTGGAATACAAAAAAGGAAGGTGTGAGGAAGTCGTGGAAACAAGTAAATGAAAGATAAAGATATGGAAATTGGATGTGTTTTTAAATTTTTTTTGTTGTTGTCATGAGGTAGTGTTTTTTTTCTATTTTTGATGTACTGTTTGTTAATCTTTTATTGTTTTTTTCTTTTTCTTGCATATTTCTTTTTTCTTGTGTAATTATAAAACTATGAATAAATATTATTATAAAAAAACAAAAACAAAACAAAATCAGAAATGTCATCAATGCTTGCCCCACAATAAATGGACAATGGTTTTAATGTTTCTAATTTGATATAATAAATCTGTAGAAATGACAATATAAACACCGCAAAGCCATACTTACCTCACAACCTTATGCATGTCCATTCAAAAATAACTTCTTTAGCCTCACTAATGTAGAAAAGATGGGAGTGACAATCTTACAGCAGATTTTTATAGCCAAGATCTGTAAATAAGAAGCAGAATCTTGGCGTTCCTGAAAGACCAAATGCATTTCCCCACTCCCAAAGAAGAAGAAAGTGTTATAGGACTTCCTTTCAACATCTTTTGTTTTATTTTGTATTGAAGAGACTTCGTCCACTCCGTCAGTAAACCTACACCCACTTACCAAGGAGTAAGCTCCACTGAACTCAGCAGAGTTCACTTCTGAGTAGACCCATACAGGATCACCTTTTTCAGGTTTCATTCAAGGAACAAGAGATGAGTCGGATAATGTTCATGGTAAGGTCCAGAATATCTAGTAATACTTTATTTAGAATTTCAGATTTTGGTTTTGAGTGCAAAATTAAGAATGTAAGAAGAGCTTGCTGGTACTGGCAACTAATTTGGATGGCTTTCAGTGACGTTTGGACATATTAATGGAAGATAAGGCTATCCGTGCCTAGTAGCCATGAGAGTTATGCTTTGCCCCGAGGGTTGGAGACAGTATTACTGTGATGGCTTGGGACTCAGGCTCAGACTCAGAACCAGAGGAGTCTCAGTCTGCTCTGGATCATTTGCCTATCATCTGAACCAAATCTGGGGCCTGATCCTGAAGAGTCCCAGTCTGCACAGGTTCCCTTGCAACAAACACCAACTGGGCCGAGTCAGGTGCCTGAGCCTGCCCTGGCTCCAGATGCGGGAATTAGCTTGTTGCCTTCAGCTGGGCCATCACTTACAGCTGCTCCACTACCGGTTTGGTCAGGGGAGGTTGAGGCAGCCCCTGGGTCTAGTAACACACCAAAGTCTCCCTAGCTGCAGAGACTAAGGTCTGAGAGAAGGAGAGACCTGAGTACTTGCAGGAGGAGTGCTCACCTTCGAGCGAAACAGGGAGGTGAGTCGCCTGGGGATCAGGACCGGCCGTTAGCACAACAAAGATAAAAGGCTGTCAGACCCCGCCCCAGGTTGCGGGAGCAACATGGCTGTATGCCAGATCCTGTACCAGTCCTTGCCTGGTTTCCTGCCTCGTGTCCTGCCTTGACCCTGTCGGACTGACTCCTAGCAGAACCTTTAGATTCTGGACTGGACCTGGACCAAGGTTCTCGTGTCACCCCCGGGCCCAGCACAATTACTTCCAAATATCATTAAAATAATGAATTGTTGTGGAATTCTGGAAAACTGAATTTAGGAATCAAGAAATGAGACAGAATCCAATATTAACAAATGTGTCAGTTGTCATAGTGCTTCTCTCCCATGGCATGTGTGTATAAGCTGCCTGCCTCTTCTTAGTCAATGTGTGTGGCCACTGGCATGAACCCCTTGCACTATAGAATTTCCCTGGAGTTGAAAAAGAGGATCCATCTCTGCTCTAATATATTTCCCCTTTAAATGTTGACATGGCAAACTTGGACATGGCAATTCTTGGAAACAGAATTGACACAGTCATCAGCCTTCACCCTCCTTCAAAGAATAAAAATTATATACTGTTTCTCTTTAGCTTGTCATCCTTTCTTGGTTTTTTCTTTCAAGTATGATATATGCAGTGGTGTAATAGTCCAAGATAGTGGGGGGGGGGGGTTGAGTGGGTTCAAATTAGTCAGTGCTATTTCAGCTGCAGTATCCTAAGGTACAGTAAAGGTAAAGAGACCCCTGACAGCGAACGACTCTGGGGTTGCGGCGCTCATCTCACTTTACAGGCCGAGGGAGCCGGTGTTTGTCCTCTCCGCAGACAGTTTTTCCAGGTCATGTGGCCAGCATGACTAAGCCGCTTCTGGCACAAACGAACACCGACACCAGAGCAGCACACGGAAACCTCGTTTACCTTCCTGCCGGAGCGCTACTTATTAATCAACTTGCACTTTTTGGCGTGCTTTTGAACTGCTAGGTTGGCAGGAGCTGGGACAGAGCAATGGGAGCTCACCCCGTTGTGGGGATTCAAACCACCAACCTTCTGATTGGCAAACCCAAGGCTCAGTCTGTCCGTATTAGAGAACAAAGAATGCAGAGAGGGGAGGTTTTTGGCCAGAAACTGAAATGAAACAGTCATCAGCCTATGACCTTGTGAGTTTTTCATTTCCTCATTTGCCTTTTATGTATGTGCTTTCTTGGCCAGCGGATGCATTTGCTCTGGTACACTTCCCACAGTGTACTACAATTATATGAAGGCAGGCAGGAGTTGGGACATTGCTATCTGAGCCAGATGGAACTATACTGTGTACCTTAAGTACAATGTGCAATTGCATTCTCTCTTTATGGGTTTCTTGTGGGTCCTGAATGCATTTCTAATGTGCAGGAGCTTTGTGTACCAATTTGTCAGGAACACTTTCTCTGGCAATCACGCTTTGAGAGCTGCTTCCGATAACCAGTTCCTGAAAATAAACGGAGGGGAGAAGACCCTTGTGCTTGGGTCCTTCAAGCCAGTTTCCCACAGGCATCTGGCTGACTCTTATGAGAACAGAATGCTGGACTGAATTGGTCATCGGCCTGATCCAGCACTCAAAACCAAATTCTGAAATTGTAAATAAAGTATTACTAGATAATCTGGACATTGCCATTAACATTACATGTCACATTTCATGTTCACTGAATGAAACCTGAAAAAAGGTGATCCTGTATGGGTCTACTCAGAAGTGAAATCTACTTAGTTAAATGGTGCTTACTCCTTGGTAAGTGGGTGTAGGTTTACTGGCTGAGTGGATAAAGTCTCTTCAATACACTGGAACATCATGTTATGGACGGAATCAATTCCGGAGGCCCGTCCGTAACATGGAATTGATAAAAGCCAAAGCGCTACGTCTGCGCATGTGCACGGTGTGATTTAGTGTTTCTGCGCATGCACCAGTTGCAAAATCCAGAAGTAACCCCTTCTAGTACTTCCGGGTTGCTACGGGACACAACACGAAAACACGTAACCTGAAGCGGATGCAACATGAGGTATGACTGTACAAAATAAAACAAAGGATGTTGAAAGGAAGTCCTATAACACTTTCTTCTTCTTTGGGAGGGGGAAAATGCATTTAGTCTTTCAGGAACGTCAAGATTCTGCTTCTTATTTACACATCTTGGCTATCAAAATCTGCGATAAGTGTGCCAGTGGAGACTTGCAGAGGCCACTGAAGCCCTGACATCAAAGAATCTGTTCCACCCACACTTCAAGTTCTCACTTAAATTGGGATTTTTGTTCTGTGATGAGTAGCCAGTTCATGATGTTATGGCCCACTCATTTATCTTTATAGTTCCTTTCTGAGGACACCATGATCTCTAGGCTGTTGTTAAAAGGATCAAAGGAAGAAGCTTCTCCACCCTGGAGGAATCTAGTGAAGGTCCACATCTATTCCTCTGTGATTTGGGGCTCTGCTGGAGAACACACCTTTTGATACCAAGATGTCCATCCCAAGTCAAGTACTTCTTGCAATCTGTGTTTTCCTGTTCCTTACACCTGGAGGTATGTTCTTTTTGCAAGAGTTGGGAAAAGCACTGTCAGCCAAGGGAGGCAGGTTAAGAAAAGGAAAATGCAACTTAGGTAGTTTCATACTGAAGTATGAACCAAACCAAATTTATGCTTTGTCCACAGAATCTGAACTTAGCCAATGAAATGGCCCTTCTTCTGTTCTCTCCCTCTGTTGCACCTTAATGGAAAGACTGTTGCTAGGTGGCAATTGAGGGAGAGGGTGAGCCAAGGGCAGCTGTTGTTGCAGTGAAGCTGCTCAGAGAATCAGAGAATGTTAGAGTTGGAAGGGACCCGAGAGTCATCTAGTCCAACCCCCTGCAATCAATGATGGAGTGGCCTTACTTCACATCTCTTTCTTTACTGCAGCCTGTTAGAATCTGTTCAACATTTTATGTATTTAAGCAAGTCTGCCTAATATTCAAGCAGGGAAACTGACTCCTTTACCGGGTAGAGATACTTTGCAAACAGAAAATAAAACTCAAGATGTGGGCAAGCCTTCTGTAACACAAGAAATCTTTAATAAAAACTTTTTTATAAAAAACAAGATGAGGGCAAACTATAGGTTCATCTCAAAGCTAGGGGTGGATGGCTCAATGTTTTCCCATCCTGTGCCAACTCCTTTTAATCCCATTTGGGGTCAATTCTTTAAAGAACAAGCCATGAGAAATCCACCCAGCTTTACTTTTAGAAGCAGAAAGTCCTTCAGAAGTGGTCTGGGGGCTGCCTCTTTCTCCATTTCTCCATTTAATATTTTACAGTGGCTTAGGGAAACTCTGTGGCCATTTGGCTATTACTTTTTTTAAATCTTGTTAATTATTCTATATGATTTCTGCTGTATTTCTGATGCTCTATGATACTATTGCCATTCATTGTTTCTAAGACAATTTGGGGTTCCTTTGAATGAAAAGTGGCATAAAAATATAATCCATCAATCAAAGCAACCCTTCATTATTCACAACATTTTTGTTTTCTCTTTTGGAGCAGATGCTCGCCTCTGTATAAAATGCATCGTTGTGATACCAGGAGTGCCATGCAAACACAAAATATGTGAAGTTGATGATGAAGGAATCTGTGTTGGCATCATCACCTATAAAAGTAAGAAACAGCTGCAAAGGTTGTGCCTTGTTTGGGTTCCATGGTCCACATTCCCCTTCTGCTTATTTTCCATTTCTTTCAGCCTAGTGATACAACAAAGTAGAATAATTCATGGAAATGCCTTTGTCAGAAGCATAGCTTCAAGCATGCAGTCTTAACTTGTATGCAGCAAGCTGAGACATTTCTTTCCAGGTTGTTACATAGTTGAAGAGAGTGTGAGTGTAGAAAGGAAGAGAAGGTCTTATTTCCTCCATTACCCAGTGGTGTAGCAAAGTCAGGTGGTACCCGGTGCAGAAAATTTATTGTCACCCCCCCCCCCAGCACATTGAAATAATGAAAAGAAGGACAAATAAGATACTTACATTACCAGAAAAGAGGGTGTATGACCCAATTCTATAAAACACAGCTCTCTGGTCTCTGGTTTCACTGCAATATCCCACTTTATGCATGTGGGTACCAAGGGGGGTACAAAATAAGCACCCCCCCTTCCCATATGTGCCTCCTAAACTTGCTTGTGTGTTTCTCTCTACCTTGTAGAGCAGATTTAGGGGCTGTAGAAGAAGGTGGAGAGAGACATGTGTACCTGTATTCAGAATAGCTTTGTTTCCCCAGAGTAATAAACCTTGGACTCAGCTGCATAAGTAAAGAAAAAGCATTTTATATGCATTATAACACTGTGACACTGGATGGCACTGTGGAGTCCCATCTTTCTCCAACGTGATTTCCCATTATGAAGTTCACAACACGTTTTCCTAATTTTATTTATATATATATATATATATATATATATATATATAATCTCGATTCAGCCCTTTTGTTTCTTAATTTTTCAGCCATCAGTATTACCAGGCTTTTTAATGGAGAGTACCTTGGATATTTTAAGTGAATTCCAGTTAATCATTGTGAGGACTGAGGGTGAGGATGATACATATCTTCACTCTTTTCTCTTTTCCTCTTTCTTCCTCTTCACACCTTGTCTCAGATGAGAAGTTTATAGATAAAATACTCGATTGTGCAAGGAAGGATAAAGTGCGGTGTGAAAATTCTTTACAGCGAAACAACATGGTTCAGGAACTCAGGTGCTGTGATGATACTGATTTCTGCAATGCAAGCTTTTAAAACACGCTGAGAGCCACCTCAAGATTCTGCCTTCCTGCAAAGAATAAACGTTTATTCTGTTCCCCCTCAGCTTGTCAACCTTTCTTGTTTTTTCCTTTCTTTCAAATATACTATATGCACTGATGTCCAAGATGGGCGTGGGTGGGTATTATTTTGGCTGCAGTATCTGATAGAACCCCAAACAGATCAGAGCCCGCCAAACTTGAAGCATGGGAAGTCCCAACAAAGTATTTATAATTTAGGCTGAATATTTGGACTATTTGATATGTATTTGTTCTATTTTGAACATTCTGTGTAATTTGATTGGATTGTTAAAAGGTGTAACTTAAGAAAAATGATTTAAAAAGGAAAAAAAGCAGCCCAAACAGCATGAAAGGTGAGATTTTTGGTCACTGTATTCTGCAAAGCTAAACATTTAGGAACACTTGAAACATGAGGAGCAAGTGTTATACACAATGTGTTGATTTCTTGGTTAATCAAAAAGAATTAACTGGCTCTTATATATCACTCGCTCTTATTTCCTCTACTTTCAAAACTTTCATCAACTCTGTATTTTTTTATCAAAACTTATGTTTCAAGCCATCAATTCAGCTTCTTACTACACAGCGCCTTTGGCCTTTTCCAAGTGGGATCTATGAACTTCTGACTCAGACTTTACAGATTCTTCCCTTCACCTTTCCTTTCCTTTCCTTTCCTTCTCCATGCCTTTCAGCCCTGTGAATTCCGAAATTGAATTTTTCTACCTATATACTGACACCTGCCAACTTTTAAAATTAATTCTGGTGTTGTGGGAATGGAACCCCCACTTGTGTAGGGGTTATATTCCCAGCTGCCCCATGCATCAGCGAAACACACGTAATTCTGTCCCTCCCTTTTCTGCCCCCACCCTGCCCTGCCCTCACCTCACTTCCTTCTGGTGCCAAAAATGCTGCTCATGTCAGCAGCCCCACATGTGCTGATTGAGTGCAAGAAGATGGTGCCTGCATTTATTTCTGTACTCTGATGCAATATATACACCAAACTCCCAGTCAATAAGGAATACAGACACTGCTCATTGGAGAGCACCTTGGATATTTTATGTGAAATCCAGTTAATCATTGTCGTGGTGGTGGTCATGACCCAAACATTCACGCTTTTCTCTCTTCCTCTTTCCTCCTTTCCACCCCTTGTCTCGGTTACTGGCAAAATACATGGTTGCAAGACGGATAAGTCTTTGAAGTGTGGTTCTATAACTTATAAGCCAGAGCTCATCACCCATTATGAACTCCAGTGCTCTAGGGGTAAGGGTTTTTGCAATGCAAAACTGTAAAACAGGCTGAGCTGAAAGCAACATCAAGATTCTACACTCCTGCAAACAATAAACGTTTATGCTGTTTCCCCTGGCTTGTCATTTTTTCTTGTTTTTGTTTTAATTGAGCTATGAGAAGTGGTCTAGTGGTCTGGGAAAGCAGGCAGGGGCTGGGGGTTCAAAAGAGAAAGTACTACCCCCCCCCCATGAGTACAGTTTGACCACTGTGTTCTACAAAGCTGGTGGCGCTGTGGGTTAAAACACAGAGACTTGCTGATCAGAAGGTCGGTGGTTTGAATCCCTACAACGGAGTGAGCTCCCGTTGCTCAGTCCCAGCTCCTGCCAACCTAGCAGTTCGAAAGCACGTCAAAGTGCAAGTAGATAAATAGGTACCGCTCCGGCAGGAAGATAAACGGTGTTTCCATGCGCTGCTCTGGTTCGCCAGAAGCGGCTTAGTCATGTTGGCCACATGACCCGGAAGCTGTACGACGGATCCCTCGGCCAATAAAGTGAGATGAGCGCAGCAACCCCAGAGTCAGTCACGACTGGACCTAATGGTCAGGCGTCCCTTTACCTTAGTCTACAAAGCTAAGCATTTAGGGACTCTGAATAGACAACAGGATGCTGGACTGGATTGGCCATGCCATTGGCCACAACACTTGTGGGGGAGGATTTTTTATAAATAAATAAAGCTCACCTTCTTAAACTGCTAGTGAATCTGGGACAGGGAGCTCCCTTAAACACTACTAGAGTCATTGATCTTCAAAGCTCTTGGGGGAGTCAGGGGTGTAGTGTACTTTCCAGGCACATTTTCAAAGGTTTATGGGCAGGGATAAAGAGGAAGTGGTTGGAACAACAGATATGATGCTTGGAGTCAGGAGGGATTACCTAGCCCTCACGTTGTGAGTGAGGATATCCACACTGAATTGGACGGAGTGACCAATTAAGAAGCAGTTACCATATTTTTCGCTCTATAAGACGCACCTTTTCCCTCCTAAAAAGTAAGGGGAAATGTGTGTGTGTGTTATGGAGTGAATGCAGGCTGCGCAGCTATCCCAGAAGCCAGAACAGCGAGAGGGATCGCTGTGAGCGCTCCTTCTCGGTGTTCTGGCTTCTGGGATTCAGAACATTTTTTTTCTTTCTTGTTTTCCTCCTCCAAAAACTAGGTGCGTCTTATGGTCTGGGGCGTCTTATAGAGCGAAAAATACAGTACATATTAAATTGCTTTGCAATTAATCAGCCATGCCATGTTATTTCAAAATGAGAAGGTGCCCTCTGTTCACGTTCCCTTTGTTCCCTTGTGACTTCAATCCAAGAAATGGGGGAAATCCCCCACTTGATTCCCAAGAACTTCTGATTCCTCATCTGTCAGCTATATAGAGAGAATTATTCAACACATCCACCCCAATAAACTGTTCCTTTAGCACAGCCCCTACTCCCTGGAAGTGCCTACCCATTAATATTTCTCAGAGACACCCTCTCTGTAACTCTATCTAATGTCTTATCAGTATTTTTAATCAATATTTTCTATGTCCTTATGAAAACTACAGGGTTTTTTGTCAAATAGGTGGTAAAGAAATCTTGTCAAACTGACACAATTAAAATACTTTGGCCATCCTGGCTAGGGCAGCTGGCAGCTGAAGTCCAACAACATCTGGAAGAGATTCTCCATCCATAGCTGTCAACGTTTCCCTTTTTTTAAGGGAAATTCCCTTATTCCAAATAGGATTCCTTTCAAGAAAAGGGAAAAGTTGACAGCTATGTCTCCATCTCTGTTCTGAGAAGAGTCATAGCCAAGTACAGGCTTAGTATATGTGGGGCACAGTGTTCATATCTTGGATTTATTCTCTTGTCTTTTCTTTTGATGTGATCTATTGGCAAACACAAACTAGAGATGCCGCAGTGCTATAGCCAATGGTGATGGCAGCAACCCCATTGGGCACTTGTTTAATATATGTTGTGCCTGTCTTAGCTGTTCTCTGTTCCCATCAGCCCTAGCACGCTGGAGGCACATCTTGGGATGAGCCCATAGTGTCAAAAACATAATATACTTGCCCTTCTAATTAGCAATACTTTTCACATGCTCTGTGAGGATGCTGTCCTCAACACCAGCTTTCCTTTTTGTGAGTGAATGGAATCGTTCACATATGACCACAGAGCTATTGGCTCCTACAGGAGGCAGTTATGGCCACCAGCTTAGGTGCCTTTGAAAGAGAACTGGTCAAATTCATGGAGTGGGAGGCCAACAATGACCATTAGCTATGATTGAGGTATATGCTTTGCCTCCATGGTCAGTTGCTGGAAACTGCAGGAGGGCAGAGTGCTCTTGTGTTTGGGTCCTCCTTGCCGTTTACCTGCAGCCATCTTGTTGGTCCCTATTAGAACAGGATGCTGGACTAGATAAAATATTGGCCTGATCCAGGAGACTCTTCTTATGTTTATAAACTTTCTACCATATTTTGTAACCCATGGTTTCAGCCTGAGTTTTTCTTGCTGCTGTATGCAAAAACACATGAATCTGACCCTTGGAGATTGTAAGTAAAACCATTTTAACTTACTTAACGGTGTGGTTTATTAAATATTACAGAAGGTAGAAAGGGGAAACACTGTAATTGACTTAGAATGGGATCTCTAGAAGATCTAACAGCCCATATTCCCATGCTTTACTGCTGTATTTTTAAAACACTGTGTGGGGGGGAGCTCTTTATTACCAGAGAGTCTTCAGTTCCATGTTTGAATTTAGGGATCCAGTAAATTCTTTCCAATTAACTAAATAATCAACACATTGTCCGTAATAAATTTACCCACCATTCTCTTGAAACCAAAGCCGCTTGGGTTTTCAGTGTTCCTAAATGCTTAGCTTTGTAGAATATTTTCCATTTTAAACCCCCAGCCCCTGCCTGCTAACCCAGACCACTAGACCAATTCACATAGAACAATTAAAACAAAAACAATAAAAAAATTGACAAGCCAAGGGGAAACAGCACAAACTTTTATTGTTTGCAGGAGTGTAGGATCTTGATGTTGCTTTCAGCCTGTCTTACAATTTTCCATTGCATAAATCCTTACCCCTGCAGCAGTGGAGTTCATAATGGGTTACGATCTCTGGCTTATAAGCTATAGAACCACACTTCGGAGAATTAGGCTTCCTGCAACCAAGTACTTTCGCAGAAACTTTCCCATCTGAGACAAGGGGTGAAAGGGAGGAAAGAGGAAGAGAAAAAAGAGTGAATGTTTGGGTCATGACCACCACCACGACAATGATTAACTGGATTTCACATAAAATATCCAAGGTGCTCTCCAATGAGTTGTGTCTGTATTCCCTATTGACTGGGAGTTTGGTGTATACAGTGGTACCTCGGGTTACAGACGCTTCAGGTTACAGACTCTGCTAACCCAGAAATAGTACCTCAGGTTAAGAACTTTGCATCAGGATGAGAACAAAAAATCGCACAGCAGCAGCGCGGTGGCAGAGGGAGGCCCCATTAGCTAAAGTGGTACCTCAGGTTAAGAACGGACCTCCAGACCGAATTAAGTTCTTAACCCGAGGTACCACTGTATATAGTAAAATAAAAGGTAAAGGACCCCTGGATGGTTAAGTCCAGTCAAAGGCGACTATGGAGTTGCGGCGCCCATCTCGCTTTCAGGCCGAGGGAGCCGGCGTTTGCCCACAGACAGCTTTCCGGCTCATGTGACCAGCATGACTAAACCACTTCAGAGCACAGAAACAATAACAGGCACCGCCCTACCTGTGCACAATCAGCCCACGAGGGGCTGCTGTCAATGTGGCATTTTTGGCACCAGAAGGGGGTGAGGTGAGGGCAGCGCAGGGGCGGAGAAGGGAAGGACACAATTACATATGTTTTGCTGGTGCATGTGGCAGCTGGGAATGGAATCCCTGCACAAGTGAGGAGTTGCCTGTAGTCGGGTAATGCTGATGCTATTCTCAGTATAGGCACACATGTTCCACCCTCCCCATCCTCGTGCACTCCTAAATCTGCTCTAGAGGGTAGGGGAAAACATCAGGCATGCATGCGGATAGGAGAGGTGGGGGGAAGATTGTTATTTGAGCAGACCTAGCTACCCACGTGCAAACTGGGAAATTGCTGTCAAGGATAAGTGTGCATGAGCGCTAATTGGTGTATAAAGTAAGACAAGAGAACCATGTTCCCTAGACTCAGTTAAGATACACACCCTCTTCTCCAGTGCAGGAGGAAGTGAAGCCTTCACTTCCTTTGCATGCTCACACTCTCTTCAACCATGCAGCAGCCAGGAAAGATGTGTCTGTGCTTATTTTCTCTCTCTCTCTCTCTCTCTCTCTCTCTCACACACACACACACACATATATATATATATATGAGAATAAAGAAGAGACAGAGGAATTGCAACATAGGACAGGAATTATGGTGGTTAATAAAGTGAAATACCTTGGAATTTGGCTGACAACGAAAAATATAAATTTGTATAAAGATAATTACAAAATCACATGGAGAGAGATTAAAAAGGATTTAGAAATTTGGAACAGGCGGAAATTATCAGTGATTAAGATGAACGTTTTGCCTAGAATGTTAAAAACACTGGCAGGGCTGAAGTAACTCGTACAATGTATAATATAGATATGAGGATAAAAATTAAAATACGCGACTGAAGAGAATAAGGGATACCCACTGAAGGTAAGGAGGGAAGTCGCAAGCTCGGCAGAGCTAAAAGTGCATATGTGGTTTAATGTATTGTAAAACGACTGTGTAAAGAAAATAATAAAAATTTATTGATAAAAAAAGAAAGACATGTCTGTGCTTGCTGTATACAAGCCCAGACTGCCTGCTTGAAACTATGCTTTTGTATTTTCCATGTGAGTATTCTGCATGTGTTCTCCTTGCTGCTGCATGGAACAACAGATAAATCCAACTTTTGAATCTGTAAGTAAAGCATTTGTAAACTTATCTCTCAGTGTGTGCTTTGTTCAGTGCTCAGTGGAATAAATGGGATATTAAAACAGGTTTAATAGCCTGTCCCTAGTTGTACTGCTGCACAAATTGTGACATGATTTTAAGCTCTCCTGGGTCTTTCTGTGTGCTCTTTTCATCTAGGTATCTTGCTGGCTCTTCTCTTGTTCACCCACACACATGGGTCACCAGAATCTAATTTTTCCACCCCACACTTCGTGCTACATAGAATTTCACCCAGAGCATTCCCCTAACATATCACAATATTGACATGTACATAGCCAAGAATCTTTCCAGGTTTTTCCTACTGTTGCTGGAAACATTATAAACTCCTAAATGCTGAGGCATGTGATAAGGGCATTTCTGTGACCTCTTTCCCTTTATTGCATCACTAAGCCAAAATAAATGGAACTTAAGGAGAAGGGGGAGGTGGAGCCCAAAGACAGGACAACCTTAGCTGCTGGTTCTTACTTGTATATATGAGGAGGGCCATGCAGGGGCTTCCATCTTTAGTTTCACAGGTTTGGAGGTTGCATGGGGTTTCTGGTAAAATGGCTATGCAGTGTAGACAGACGATAGCATCTGCTCCAAAAGACAAAACCAAAATCCCATGTGACGGTGGTTTTGTAGTCATTTCATTGGAGGTCTTCATATTCTCACCAACAAAGGAAGTTTGGAAAATCCTGACTTGGGTTAGTAACAGTCGAGGACCATGGACATATTTACACTCAGGAGAAACTGACACAGGGAACACACAACAACCAAACGCACATCACAACTTGTTCTGTGGGTAACACATAGGGTTCTTCTTTCAAACCTAATTCCATCAATGAGAGCGGGAGGGGATGACACTTTGGCAGCCCCTAGGTTACAAACCATGTTGATTTGATGATCCCATCCATTTGCAACATAAGGAATGTTCACCAGCAGTGCACTTTGAGAAAAGAAATGGTTCCCTATCTTGCTTTCAGAATTCCTGATGGACAGACATTGGGAAAACAACAACAGGGACTGGCTCAGCTCTCTTCTCTTATTTCTGTACAGTGGTGCCTCGCAAGACGAAAAGAATCCGTTCCGCGAGTCTTTTCGTCTTGCGGTTTTTTCGTCTTGCGAAGCAAGCCCATTAGCGGATTAGCGCTATTAGCGCTATTGGCAGTTTAAGGGCTATTAACGGCTATTAAAGGCTTAAGGGATTAGCGGTTTAGCTGCTAAAAGGCTATTAGCAGCTTAGCGCTTTAGAAAAGGGGGTTGGGGAGCGGGGGAAAAACTCAAAAATTTTCGTCATTTTCGTCTAGCGAAGCAAGCCCATAGGGAAATTCGTCTTGCGAAGCGCCTCTGAAAATGGAAAACCCTTTCGTCTTGCGGGTTTTCCGTCTTGCGAGGCATTCGTCTTGCGGGGCACCACTGTACAATGTATCTGATAGCTTTAAAATTGCTGCCCCCATAAGCACATAGGGGCAGGCATCCCTTTCGCCATACAATTCCGCAGGAAGGGACAGAACATGACCACAGAACTGTTCTAAGCAGTTGTAAAATGTTAAAGGGAGAAAGAGGCAGCCCCCCGACCACCTCTTCAGAACTTCATATTTCTGCTTGTAAAGCTGGGTGGATTTCTGATGGCTTGTTCCTCACACAATAGGCACCAAATGGGTGCCACCCCAGGAGGGAAATATATTGATCCACCCATCCCTAGCTCTTAGATGATGGAACCTATTGCCCTGAGACAAAGGTTTTTGAGAGCAGAAGCAGTAAGGCCTACACAATCATCCAAGCCTGCTAACTGCTAACTGTTAACAGCAAACTGCTAAGTCACTGTGACCCATGACTCATCTTGAGTGAAGACTCATTCTCCCTACAAAAGTAGCCAGCCAGTGTGTGTCTCAGCTAGGTGTGCATGTTGTGTTGTTGCAGATAGAGTGGCTCTAGGACTCTAGTAAATCAGTAACTAAGACTGTGCCTCTGTGAAGAGTCAGATAGCTGCTATGAGCACTCTGTGTATACTCTTTAACTATGCTGTTTATGAACAACTTTATTTTCTTGAGTAAAAGTTTTATTCTGTTTATGAAGAAGACTCTGCTTTGATTAATTTACTGCTGCACGACACGGATAGCCTGCTCAAATCTTGAGTCTTATTTTCTACTTGCAAAGTATCTTTACTCAGAAAAGCCCTGACACACAAATTTAAATATTAGGGAGAGTGGCTTAAATAATTAAATTTGAGCAGACTGTAGCAGGCTGCAGTAAAGGAAGAGATGTGAAGCAGGGCCACTTCATCATTGATTGCAGGGGGTTGGACTAGATGAGCCTTGGGTCCCTTCCAACTCTAAGATTCTCTGATCAGCTCTACTGCAACAACAGCTGCCCTTGGCTCACCCTCTCCCTCAGTTATCACCTAGGAACAGTCTTTCCATTCAGGTGCAACAGAGGGAGAGAACAGAAGAAGGGCCATTTCATTGGCTAAGTTCAGATTTTATGGAGGGGCAGGGTTAAGTTTGGTTTGGTTCAGTATTAAACTACCTAAGTTGCATTTGCCTTCTCTCTTAGGCCTGTCAACCTGCACTTAAGCTGCCTCCCTTGGCTGACAGTGCTTTTCCCAGCTCTTGCAAAAAGAACATACCTCCAGGTGTAAGGAACAGGAAAACAGAGATTGCAAGAAGTACTTGACTTGGGATGGACATCTTGGTATCAAAAGGTGTGTTCCCCAGCAGAGCCCCAAATCACAGAGGAATAGATGTGGACCTTCACTAGATTCCTCCAGGGTGGAGAAGCTTCTTCCTTTGATCCTTTTAACAACAGCCTAGAGATCATGGTGTCCTCAGAAAGGAACTATAAAGATAAATGAGTGGGCCATAACATCACGAACTGGCCACTCATCACAGAACAAAAATCCCAATTTAAGTGAGAACTTGAAGTGTGGGTGGAACAGATTCTTTGATGTCAGGGCTTCAATGGCCTCTGCAAGTCTCCACTGGCACACCTGCCACTTTTAGGACCAAAAAACTGCAGGACAAGATCTGTAATCATCAATATTTTCACTTCTTGCACACTAATCTATGGATGGTGGTTTTAATATTTATATTTTACTGTAATTAAATTGTAGAAATGTCCATTTTAACACCACAAACAAGGCTATATTTACATTGTAACCTTGGACATGCCTATTCAACAGTAAGCCCCATTGAGTTCAATGAGCCTTTCTCCTCAGGTGCATACAGGATTGCAGCCTCACTGTATACAAAAGACGGAGGTAACAATCTTGTAGCAGATTTTGATAGTAAAAGGTAAAGGTACCCCTGATTGTTAGGTCCAGTCGTGGACAACTCTGGGGCTGAGCGCTCATCTTGCTCTATAGGCCGAGGGAGCCGTCGTTTGTCAGCAGACAGCTTCCGGGTCATGTGGCCAGCATGACTAAGCAAACCAGAGCAGTGCACGGAAACACCATTTTCCTTCCCGCTGGAGTGGTACCTATTTATCTACTTGCACTTAACATGCTTTTGAACTACTAAATGAGCAGGAGCTGCACTGAACAACGGCAGCAGTGACTGAGTCGCAGGGCTCCTGAAAGATTAAACGCATTTCCCCCACCTAATGAAGAAGGACGGACTTACAATGTCCTCTGTTTTGTTATGTATTGAAGAGACCAGAGCATCAGCTCTATTGAACTCAGCAGTGCTGATTTCTGAGTAGACCCATACAGGATCACAGTTTTATTGTTGCAAATGCACAAATTTATCTTGTTGAGTTTTTTGCCAGGTTTCACTGAATGAACATGAAGATTACATTTCATAATGGTAAAGGTAATGTCCAAAATATTTAGTAATACAGTCATACTTTGGACGCCAAATGGAATCCTTTCTGGAAGTCCTTTCTACTTCAAAAAGGTTCGAGTTCCAAGGCGTGGCTTCCAATTGGCTCCAGGAGCTTCCTGCAGCCAATTAGAAGCCACGGAAACCCCACCAGAAATTCAGCTTCCAAAAGAACGTTTGCAAACCAGAACACTCACTTCTGGGATTGAGCCGTTGCGGTAATCAACAGTGTACTGTACGTTCTAGGCACTTTCCAAAGGTTTGTGGGCAAGGATAAACAAGAAGATTTGATACTTGAAGTCAGGGTGCATCACCTAGTCTTCTGTTCAGGAGTGAGGATATCTACACAGAATCAGTAGTAGTGACCTAGCACTTAAATTGAAGTTAGATATCAAATAGCCTTGCTTTTTAGCCATGCAGTGTTATTTTTTTTAAAGGAGAAGCCCTCTGTTCATGTTCCCTTGTGACTTCAATCCAGGAAATGGGGGAAATACCCCCATTTGCAGCACTTTCCCCATAAAATGTACAGTGGAACCTTGGTTTTCGAACTTAAACTGTTCCGGACGTCAGTTCGACTCCTGAGACATTTGAAAACCAAGGTCCGGCTTTCAATTGGTGCAGGCGCCCCAGAAAAAGATAACCGACAGCTGTGTCGGATGTTCAGCTTCCAAAAAACATACAAAAACCGGAACACTTCTGGGAATTTGGCGTTCAGGAACTGATCTGATAATCAACTAAGCCGTTTGAGAACCAAGTTACCACTGTACTTGTATATAGTGTTTCCAAGTACAGTGGTACCATGGGTTAAGTACTTAATTTGTTCCGGAGGTCCGTTCTTAACCTGAAACTGTTCTTAACCTGAAGCACCACATTAGCTAATGGGGCCTCCAGCTGCCGCCACCGCCGGAGCAGAATTTCTGTTCTCATCCTGAAGCAAAGTTCTTAACCTGAGGTACTATTTCTGGGTTAGCGGAGTCTGTAACATGAAGTGTCTGTAACCTGAAGCGTATGTAACCTGAAGCGTATGTAACCCAAGGTACCATTGTATGTGGAAGTTTATTGTTCAGGATGAAGAGATGGCTCCATTCATTCTTCTGTGCTCCTTGCTTTTCAGCCCATCATTTCACTATCAAATTGCCATGGAAATCTCCATCATTCTTGAAAAGAAACCAATATAGTCCTGAATGCAAAGCAGAGTAAAATGTAGCAGGCAGACTCCTTTCAACCTTTAGAATATCATATTAATCAGGAAGCGTGATATGCTTGTGCTTGGTTATATTGCTATCCATAAGAATGGTTTTATAGCCGGCTGCCTTAAATTAGGAGTTATTAACTATAATATAGTAGGGAATAGTATAAAACAAGAGTACTGTATTATATTTCATGGATACAGAAAAGGCATTTAGCACAACAAATTGTAGCTTTAAATTGGATCTGATGCTCAGTGGAGGCCTATTAATGGTGCAACCTGTTTGATCTCTCTGGGCAGAAGGAATGCAGAAATGCTTGATCATTTTCATTGCTTTTTTTTTAAGGGTCTCTATTACAATACAGCCTTCTTAGGTTGGTAGACTCTCCATGGTTAGAAGATTTTAAGGAAAGACCTGGAAGACCTGCACCCTGCCTTGCAGGGGGTGATGATGATGGTTATGGTTATGGTGATGGTGATGATGTAGGTTGTATTGCCACAATCAATGCTGATCTCCATATGTTGTCTTCCAGCTAGATCTAATATTTTCTAATATAATCCTTTGGAATTACTTCAGATGTGTTTTCCATGAAGTTCCATTTTGTGGGGTAATTGCAGCCTCATACAACCAGTGTGTTTGGTACCAGTTAATGCATGAAGGGGTTAAGACCACAGAACTCTTTTCCTAGACTTTGGTCATGCCCCCTTCCCTCTGGTGAAGAAGGCTTAGAGAAGTGCTTTGTTTATTCAGCCCACCATGTGAATGCCATATGTAATGGAGGTCTGAACCACGGGCTCCCAGCTTAGACCGTGTGCTTATATAAACTTTACCATATTTTTAACCCAAGGTTTCTTCCAGTTTTTCTTGCTGCTTTATGGGAGAATGCATGAATCAAACTTTAGACGTTTGTAAGTAAGAACCACTTTAACTTACTAACCAATGTGCTCTGTCAAATGCTAAAGGAAAGCACTGGAACTGACTTAGAATGGGATATTTAAAATGGTCAAATTGCCTATATTCACATGCTTTACTGCTGCATGTTTTGTGACTTCAAAAAACTCCTCCCTGGGCTCTCTCTTACTGGAGAGTATTTAGTCCCACCTTTGGATTTAGGAATCCATTGAATTCTTTTTAATTAACCAAATAATTGACACATTGTGCTTAACAGAACTTGCACACCATTCTCTTGAATCCAAAGCCCCTTGTGATTGCAGTGTTTCCAGATGCTTAGCTTTAGAAACTACAGTGGCCCAAAAGCTCCATTTTCACGCTGATTGGGTAGGTTTGGGACACTGCTGCAGAAATAGTACTGGCTGTTTTGAACTCACCTGGTGCCACTGTCTCAGACTATGACCTCACTGCATAAAGAACATTCAAAGAAAAGTTGACAAGCTAAGAGCATAAGCTTTTATTGTCTGCAAGTGAGCAGAGACTTAAAACTTTGAATTGCAGAGATCACTTTCATCACAGCAGTTGAGTTTATAATGCATGCCATTTTCTGGGTTATCATTTGTTTCACCACAGGTGACATCATCCTTCTTCGTACAACCAAGTATTTTTTCAAAAACCTCCTCACCTGAGAAAAGGGACAGTAAGCAGGAAAAAGGAGGAGAGAAAAGAGTGAATGTTTGCATCACTATTGCCACCACAATGATTAACTGAATTTCATCTAAAAGATCTAAACTGCTCTCCTTTGAGCTGTGCCCCCTACTGAGAGTTCTGCAGAGCTTAGAAATAAATAGTCTGGTAATACTGATGACTGAAGGAAAGAAGAAACACAAAATTTATTACTCTTGGGGAACAAAGCTATTTTGGGTATAGGCACACACTCCTCCCCTGCTCCCTAATCTGCTCTAGCAGAAACCCAGAACAGGTTTAAGCAGTTCATATGGGAAGGAAAGGGGGGGGGGGATACTTGTTATGTGATCAGACCTTGCTACCCACACTGCAGTCAAACATAATTGTTCATGAGTGCTAGTTAGTGTATGAAGGGGTTAATACCAGAAAACTGTGTTTTCTAGAATCATTGAGGTCCCACACTGTCTTCTCCAGTGAGGGAAGAAGTCAAGCCTTCTCTTCCTTTCCACACTCTCTTCCACCATTCAATGTGTCTGAGCTTGCTCCCTACAAGCTCAGACTGCGTTTTTGAAACTAAACTTCTATGTTTTCCACCAAAGAGCATTCTACCTGATTTCTGCTTGCCACTGCGTGGAACAAATAATAAATCAGTCTTTTGCATCTGTAAGTAAAGCATTTGAAAACTTCCTTAACAAGGTGTGGTGTTTTAAATGCTAAGAGGGATAGAAATGGGTCCACTGCTTTAATGGATTAAATGGGATATTAAAGCAGCTTTAACAACCTATCCCCACGCTGTCCTACTGCACAAAGTGTGACATGATTTTAAACCCTGCTGGGTCTTTCTGTGTGCTAGCCCTGCTCTTTGGATCTAGGGACCCCACCTCTTCTGTTGTTGAAATGCATCACTAGAATCTAATTTTTCCACCCCCCACATTCCTCACTTAGTGCCACATTGAATTCTATTTCCCTTTATTGTATCGCTAAGCCCCCCCCCCCCCCCAAAAAAAAGACACTTAAGGGGAAAAGGGAACATGGAGCCCAAAGAAGGTACAACCTTATAGCAGGTGTGGCTTTTTTACCTTTATAGGCAATCAATGCAATACACTGTCCTTCACCATCAATTTCACAGGTACCCATTTCGCATTTTCCTCCTTCTTCCAAGGCTATGCACAGTGAACACTGGAGAGCATCTGATCCAAAAGACAAAACCAAAGTCTCATGTGAATAAACGAGGGTAGCCTTGTAGCCATTTGGTTGGAAATCTTCATATTCTCGGCAAGAAAGTAATCTCTTAGGTCAGGGTTTCCCAAATTGGGCCTCTGTTTGTTTTTTGACTACATTTCCCATCATCCCTGACCACAGATCCTGCTATTTAGGGATGATGCAACTTGTATCTCAGCAAGCTGTAGCAGTTGGCAGGAAAGGTGCAGATGTGAAGCAGGACCACTCCATCCGCTCAACTGCGACTACTGTTGTTTTTAGCTCTCCCTCTCCTTCAGTTGTCAGCTAAAAAGAATCCTTCCATCAAGAGGCAGCAGATAACAGAATCAGGGTCATTTTATTGGCTTAGCTGAGATTCTATGGAGGAGGGAGAAGTTTGGTTTGGTCCATATTTCGATGTGAATCTACCTAAGTTACATTTTCCTTCTCCCTTGGCCCAGTCTACCTGCCTTGAACCTATCTCCCTTGGTTGATAATGCTTTCCCCAACTCTCGGAAGAAGAAGAAAACATACCTCCAGGTATCAGGCACAGGAAAGCACAGATTACCAGAAAAAGTTGGCCTGGGGTGGACATCTTGGAAGCAGAAGACACTGTGTATGTCGCAGCAGAAGCCTAGGTAATAGAGGAACAAATGCAGACCTTCACTGGATTCCACCAGAGTAGAAAGGCTTCTTCCTCTGTTCCTGTTAGAACCACTCTGCAGATCACAGTGTACTCAGAGAGGACTTATAAAGATAAACTGGTGGGCCGTGACATTATGAACTGGCCACTCATTACAGGACAATAATGATGTGTGGGAGGAACAGAGTCTTTTAGCTCAGGGCTACAATGGGCTATGCAAGTCTCCACTGGCACATTTGCCCCTGCAGGACAAGACGTGTAATAATACATACATACATACATACATACATACATATTTTTATTTGCATTCTGCCTTTCTACAGTTCAAACCATACTCAAGGCAGCTTACATAATGAAAAAATACATAACTACAACATCTGAAAAGTAGCCATCAATAGTAAATGCAAAACCAAACTGAACAATTTCAATCAATCGCAGCAGAAGATACAAAAAACCAAACAAACCCAGCAGCCACAAGAGCAAACACTCCCTCCCCAACAACACCTCAAGCACCGAACTCCCAGATCAGGTGTAAAAAGGCCAGAGCTTCATGTTGAATGCCTATTTAAAAATATGTCCCACTGAGCAGAATGAGTGTTGTTTGTGCTGTACTTTTGTACTGTTTTATTGCTGTTAGCCGTCCTGAGCCCGGCTTCGGCTGGGGAGGGCGGGATATATATATAATTTATTATTATTATTATTATTATTATTATTATTATTATTATTATTATTTGTTATAATTGTGATGATCATGCAGATGACATGGCTCCCCAATTCAACACAGACTGTGGAAACGTCACACTGGACTTCAAGCATCTGGCATTGTATGCCTCCCCATTCTTCCTCCAGACTCTGGATCTTTGGTTTCCAAATGAGATGCAAAAGCTGCTCTCATCAGAAAAGAGATTTGGAGAGCCACGTCATCAGCTGGTTATGGTCCACTGTGCTTCATTAAGTCCAGGGTCAACACAGCCATCTACCAGGAGATTTTGGAGCACTTCATGCTTCCTTGCGCAGATTAGCTTTATGGGGATGCTGACTTCATTTTCCAGCAGGACTTTGGCACCTGCCCACACTGCCAAAAGTACCCAAACCTCCTTCAATGCCCATGGGATTACTGTGCTTGATTGGCCAGCAAACTCGCCTGACCTGAACCCCATAGAGAATCTATGGGGCATTGCCAAGAGAAAGATGAGAGACATGAGACCGAGCAATGCAGAAGAGCTGAAGAACCCATCATGGCTAATAGTGTGGATAGTTTTATCTTCCATCCAAATGACCAATCCTCATTTCAACCCATCCTGGTTAGCTACCATCAATACTTTCTGTGGGAGAAAGCCTTTGCGTGTCAATGGGGCAATGCTGCTATTAATTTTCAAGGGATAAAAGCATCGCCCCTGAAAAACCAGCTTGGAGAAAAACAGCCCCTGCCCACCAATGACCCTTGGGACAACATTGCTGGCGGGTCATGGCGGGAGGTGGCTTTTTGCACACCTGTCAGTCGCCTCAGTGACATCACTCATCACAACTGTTGTTTTTTTAAAATAATTTTTATTAAATTTCCAATAAACATTTTATCCCAATTTAACTTTTGTTTTATACATAAACATCTTTTGAACTTCCATCAGCCTATCTGACAATTCTCCATAGTCTCACTACATCTCACATTTCTTAAATTTGTATTGCACTTTATCTCTCTTAATCTTAACCTTTCTTTCAAACAATATTTCTATCAGTCTTTTTCACAAAGCTTCTTGAAAGCCAACAAGCGTTAGTTGTTCCTCACATTCGTTTTTAATATATTCTGTAAATTTGCTCCAGTCCTCAGAAAATCTCTGGTCGCGTTGGTTCCTTATTTTCCCAGTCAATTTGTCCATCTCTGCAAATTCCGTCAGTTTTGTTCTCCATTCTTCCTTGGTCGGCATTTCTTCCTGCTTCCATTTCTGGGCCATCAAGATTCTTGCTGCTGTCACTGCATACCTGAACAATTTCACATCATTTCTACTTATTTCATTCCCTACTATTCCAAGTAGAAATGCCTCTGGTTTCTTGATAAATGTATATTTCAACATTTTCTTCATCTCATTATAAATCATTTCCCAGAAGCATTTCACTTTTTTACATTCCCACCACATATGGTAAAATGTTCCCTCTTTCTCTTTACATTTCCAGCATTTGTTGCAAATTTTATACATCTTACCAAGTTTCACCGGTGTTACATACCATCTATACATCATTTTCATTACATTTTCTTTTATTGTAGTGCATGCAGTGAATTTCATACCCTCTTTCCATAGTTTTATCCATTGATCAAATTGAATATTATATCCAAAGTCTTTGGCCCATTGAATCATAACCGATTTCACTTCCTCATCTTTAGTATGCCACTCAAGCAATAATTTGTACATTTTTGACAGAACTTTAACATCGTTATTCAGAATCTCCTGTTGAAACCTCGATTGTTTTTCTTGGAAACCTCTCTCCAACAATGTCTTTTTGATCATCGCATTTATCCTATGATAATGCAACCAATCATTTACATTTTTCTTAACTTCTTCATATGGTTTTAGTTTCCATGTGTTACCTTCTTTTACCATCAAATTCTCATATGTAATCCAATTCCCTAA
This sequence comes from Podarcis tiliguerta, assembly GCF_965153285.1. Lineage (NCBI taxonomy): Eukaryota > Metazoa > Chordata > Lepidosauria > Squamata > Lacertidae > Podarcis > Podarcis tiliguerta. The sequence continues at coordinate 22,469,044 of NC_139536.1, forward strand.
CATATTGACCTTTTTTACACTCAAAATTTCCAATGGTGACAACCAGTATGGAGTTTTAAATTCTAAAAGGTTTTTATACCTATTCCAAACCTCATTCAACGGTCCTCTAAAGATGTGGTTTTCAAAACCTTTGTGCACTCTATACTTTTCACACCATAGATATGCGTGCCACCCGAATCTGTTGTCGTACCCTTCCAACAATTGTGTGTTTTCTAATTTTATCCATTCTTTTACCCAGCAAAGACATGAAGCTTCATAGTACAACTTTAGGTCTGGCAGGGCAAAGCCTCCTCTTTCTTTCGCGTCCATCAGTATCTTAAATTTTATTCTTGGCCGCTTGCCCTGCCAGATATATCTTGATATTGTTCTTTGCCATTCCTTAAATATTGTCACACCTTTAATTATTGGGATTGTTTGAAACAAGAACAACAGTTTCAGTAGCACGCTCATCTTTATTGTTGCAATTCTTCCCCAGAATGATAATTTCATTCTTCCCCACACCTCTAGGTCCCGTTTGATTTTGTTCCATTCTGGTACATAATTATTCTGATACAGGTCAATATTTCTGGGTGTTAACATAATCCCTAAGTATTTAACTTTTTTGACCACATTCATCTCAGTTTGTTGCTGTATTCTTTCTATTATCTCTTGATCGATGTTCTTAGCCATTATTTTAGTTTTTTTCCTGTTTAATTTGAAACCGGACACCTTACCAAACTGTTCTATCTCTTCCAACACCTCTTTTATACTTTGCTCAGGTTCCTCTATAGTTAGAACCAAGTCATCGGCGAAGGCTTTTACCTTATATTCATTAAATCCTATTGTTACACCTTTTACATTTCCATTGTCTCTTATTGATCTTAAGAACACTTCCAGGACCGAAATGAACAATAGCGGAGACAAGGGACACCCTTGTCTTGTACCCTTAGTTATGGCAATATTTTCAGTGATAACATTATTCACAATCAACTTCGCTCTTTGATCTGAATATATTGCCTTTATACCGTTCAAAAAAGCTTGACCCGTATCCATATATTCTACATTCTTTAACATAAATTCCCAAGAAATATTATCAAAGGCCTTCTCTGCATCCACAAATATTAACATTGCTTGTTTATCCTTCCCGCTTGACAGATATTCTATTATGTTAATTACATTCCTTATGTTATGTTTCATCTGTCTTCCGGGGAGGAAACCTGTTTGGTCATTGTGGATCATTTCCTTTAATATCTTTTTCATTCTGCTTGCTAGTATACTAGCAAACATTTTATAATCATTATTCAGTAGCGAGATTGGCCTATAGTTCTTTACTTGTGTCAAATCTGAGTCTTGCTTGGGAATAAATGTTATATATGCTTCTTTCCAGGTCTCCGGTATTTCTCCTTTTTCCATTATGTTGTTCATTACTTCTCTTAATGGTACAAGTAGGGTGTATTTCAGTTCCTTATAATATCTTGCACTGAATCCATCTGGTCCCGGTGACTTCCCGCTTTTCAAATCCTTTATTGCCGTTTGGATCTCTTCTAGTTCTATTGGTTTATTCAATTTGTTTTTCTTGCTCTCCGATATTTTTTGCACCTTTTTCTTCTCCAAATACTCCTCTATTGATTTCATATTAATTTTCTCCTTTCTTTTATACAGTTCACGGTAAAAGTCCACAAAACCTTTCCTAATACCTTTCGGGCTCACAATTTCCAAATCATCTATCTTGATTTTATTAATCATATTTTGCTCTTTCCTTTTCTTAATTTGCCACGCTAACCATTTCCCTGATTTGTTTGCGGATTTGAAGTTCTTTTGTCTCATTCTTCTTATGTTCCATTCTACTTCTTTATTAATTATCATTGCAAATTGTGTCTGAAGTATTTTTATACTCTGTTTTACTTTTTCGTCTTTCGGTCTTATGGTTAACTTTTTTTCATTCTCCATTATTTGTCTTAGAATCTCTTTCTTTCCTTTTTCTCTCATTTTGTTTTTAATCGCATTTTGTTGAATCCCCTCATGACCGCTTTACTTGCGTCCCATACCATGCTCATCTTTGTCCCCTTGTCAACATTATTTACAAAATAGTCCTTTAGACATTTCTGAGCATTGCCCACTATTTTCTGGTCATCGAGAAGGCTTTCATTCAACCTCCACCTGTAAGATTTTTCTTCAAATCCTTTCAAAATGGCTTTTACCGCGTTGTGATCTGATAACACCTTTGGTTGGATCTCAATTTTTTGCATTCTTGTAGTTAATTCATTGGACACCCAAATCTGATCGATTCTTGACATTGATTGGTTTACCTCCGAATAGAAGGTAAATTGCTTTTCCAGTGGGTGTCTCAGTCTCCATATGTCCACCAAATTACAGTTTTCTACTATATCGAAAAAGGTTTTTGGTAATTTCCCTTCCTTCTTTTTCCCTTTATCTCGTAATCTGTCCATTTCCATTGAAACCACCCCATTCATGTCACCCATAATTATCATCTTTTGATCCAAATATTCAAATAATTTTTCCTCCAAACTTTTAAAAAATTCTGCTTTACTGCCATTTGGTGCATACACTCCAATTACTACCAACTTCTCGCCTTGCCAATTGACTTGTACTGCAATAGATCTTCCTTCCTCGTCTTTAAAAAGTTGTTGTGCCTCTAATTTGCTTTTTATATACAAGACCACCCCTCTCTTTTTGCTTTTGTCTGATGAAATATATTGGTTCCCTAATTTTTTATTGATCAGGATTTTCCTATGTGTTTTTTAAACATGCGTTTCTTGTAAACAAATAATGTCCAAATTTTTTTGTTTTAAATATTGTCCCAATTTATTTCTCTTTTTTTATCATTCATTCCATTTACATTCCATGTCCATATTTTCAATGCCATATTGTCTGCCAATTAAATATTTTTATTTTATTTCTCTTCCTCTTCTTTTTCTTTATCAATATCTTCTTCCTCTTCCCTTTTTTCTCCTCTTCCCCTCCTTTTGTCCCTTCTAATTCTCTCTTCTTCCTCCTCCAGCACTGCAGGGTCCCCTTCGTCACCTCCTGTTCCCGGCTCCTCTGTCTCTTCTCCTTCCCTGGTCAGCTCTTGGTATCTTCTGTAAAATTTTTCCACTTCTTCCTTTTTTGTCAGCCTGTGCCTCTTCCCTTTATATGCAAATGTCACGCCTTCCGGAAATTCCCATTTGAATTCAATCCCATTCTTCTTCAATGTTTGAACCAATTGTCTATATTGGTCCCTTTTTTTCAAAAGCCTCATCGGTACGTCTTTGAAGATAATTATGTAATTCCCATCAATGTTCAAATGTTTTTCTCTGTTTTTTTTTTTTTGCAAAATCAGGTTCCTCATTTCTCTATCTTTAAAAACGACCAGGCAATCCCCTGGAATTTTTTTCGCTCTAACCGTTCTTGTTTTAATCCTGAAGGCATTCTGTATTGTTTTTTCTACATCTTCTATTTTCATATCCAACGATTGGGCAAACTCTGCCGTCAACTTCTCTTAAATTTTTTCTCCCTGGGCTTCTGGCACAGACCTCAGTCTCAAATTTGTTTCCCGTTGCCAAAGTTCATTCATCGCAACCGCGTCCCACACTTCATCCTGCATCCTGTTTACTTCTGATATTTCCACTCTCGTTTTCTCTTCTTCCTTCCTCATCTCTCTCATGTCTGACTTTGTCCTTTTCATTCCTTCCTCTAAATTCTGTGTCCTTTTAACAATCTCAGCATTTTTCTTGACAATTTCCTTCATCTGGTCCTTTAATTCACCTACTGTTACATCTATTTTATTGTCCATTTGCTCCAATTTTGTTTCCATTTGACCTAATTTATTCTCTATATTTTTCTCACTGCCCTTTATATCCGCCTTCAATTCTGTAAACATTTTAACAATATCTGCTTTCCACTCTGGTTCTTGTCTTGAACCCTTTCTTTCTCCTGGTGTTGCACCTTCACTTTTTTTCTGTGTATATGCCATTCTTAATTACATCAATATCTGCAACATTCAATATTCAATATTCAATATTTAAAATAAATTTTCAATATTAAAATAAATTTCTATAATACTCAAAACAATTTCTAATGCTCTTTCCTCAGTTTCACATCAAATTTTCCTTAAATTTCCCTTTTATGCCCAACTCCTATATCATAAATATTCAGGAGTATATCCCCTCCAAAAATTTTATAAACAGCAGATGAATCAAATGAACCAAATTCCTTAAAAGGACCAAGTCAGAAAGTCAAATGTCAGAAAGTCGGAAAATCAGAAACTGCCAAGTTCAGTATCTGTCCACACTCTTTTTTATCGTCTTGCCACTTGCCTGGCTATTTCCTTAGGATTGGTTGCCAAATTCAAAATAAAACAAAGAGCTTCCCTCTTGCATCTCTTACCATGTCATGCAGAGGTTGCCCTTATTAAATCCAAAAGCAGTATGGTGATGACAGGACCCAAAATGCAGGCTGGGGAGCTTCAAATCCTTCACTCCATGGACAGAGGAGAGAAAAGGAAAGAAAAGAATATATTCCTAACAAAACAAAAAAATTTACCCGCCGCCGCGTTAAATTGTAGCTCCCAAAGTCTTAAGTACAGTATCTATGAAAGGGAAGAGTTCTTTTATTGCCACAAAATGGCTGCAGGAAGCTCCTTCCACGGCGTCAAAATGGCACTTTGTATCTCTTTCTTTGTAACTCCAAAGAGAGCAAAAAAAGAGGGGGGGCGATTTGTACTCCCGTGGCAAATTTATAATCCCAACATTCTTAAAAGTTCCCCTCCTGAAACAAAGCAAAAGTTGGTGTCCACCTTACTTCTTTTCTCGTTGCTTGAGCCGGCAAATTTATTTTTAATCCAAATCTTTGTCTTGGCGACCATAAAACAAATTGCGCAGTTTCTTTAAAAGTGAAAGTAATCCCGTCTCACTGTCTCCGATAGCTCGCCAACGCTCACAGCCGACTTTCCACCAGGCTGTTTTTCTCTCGCTTCTCCACAAATCTCTTTATATCATTTCAGCATAGTTCAGTTCATTTTGTGGGAAGCTTTCTAACCAAAAAAGTTCACATATATATCCGTAACTGTCCGCTTGTCAAAACTTATGGTTTTCCGCTCCGCGAATTCTTCTTGTGTCCAAATAAAATTCCCCGCAAGGCTGACCTCCTTTTTTCCACCTTACCGCCTCGAATTAGTTCCAATCAGTCTCTTTTTTAAACTCCAATTTTAAATCCCAATTCGTTTTCTTTCTTTTTGAGAACGGATCGCTCTGTGTGCAAGTTCGGGGCTTCGCTATGAGAGGTAGAAATGGCTTCCCGCTGCTGACGTCTCAACTCCGCCGCTCTCGTCGCCTCCTAAAAGAAGGCTACTTGGCGGCCGGAGGAGAAATTAACTGGCAGTGCCGGGACCCCTGCCTCTTGAATTCCCTTTCAAGAGTATTTGGGGGGCTGCGGCGCCCTTGCAAACCCCCCCTTTTCCCTCTCAAAAGCTGGATTCTCCCGCACGCAGGAGATCCCACTTGCTTTCACTTTCGCGATCCGCCGGAAGATCATCACGACTGTTTTTGAGGGCTGAAGGTTCCTTCTCCTGTATGCAAATCTATATGTTTCTTCCAGAGTTCTAAATTCCATGAGTGGAGAATGATCCTCAGTGCAAAACCTGGGCAAGGTCAGCATTCGCTGCATAGCGATTGGGGAAGGAGGTACACTACTAGGCACATTGATCTTCAAAGCTTATTGGGTGAGTCAGGGGTGTACTGTACTTTCTAGCCACATTTTCAAAGATTTGGGACAGGGATGAACAGGAAGTGGTTGGAACAACAGATCTGATGGATGGATCACCTAGTCCCTACTTTCGGAGTCAGGGTATCCACAGTGAATCAGAAGGGATGAGCTGGCAATTTAGTAGCATTTCCATATTAAATTGTTTTGCTTTTTTGCCATGCTGTGTTACTTGAAAGGAAGTAAAGGTAAAAAAGAAGTAGAAGCAGTCTGTTTAATTAATTGATCAATTAATTAAAAATTTCATGTATGACAAAATAGTACATACTGCTCTCCACTTTCAATTCACAGAGTCTTTTCACAGTTCATTTACATTCAGTATGAGACGCCAGGTTGTCATAAGCATTATGCAGTTAGAGAAGAAGTGGGGGAAGCTCTGTGCATGTTGCCTTGTGGCTTCAATCCAGGATGGGGGCAGGATACTCCACTTGCTGCTCTTTCCCAGTGAAAATGTACTTGGATATATTGTTCCCAAGTCCCTGGAAGGGATGACTATATGAAGAGTATCATGCAGACCCCTTTCAACCTTTAGAATATCATATTGATGAACAAGAGCAATAATCTTATGGTTGGTTACATTGTTGCGTGCTGAGATCCCCCAAACACCCAATAACTCACACATCACACATTAATTTTTGTTTAAGGTTCTTGGCATAATTTTGGCCACAACTTTATTCAACATACAAATTGTGAGTGGTTGCTTAGGCATTGGTTAAGACTAGCTGTCCCCTTTGGGGACAGCACTGACTCCCAGATTCCAGCGGAAGACAGTGTGGAGGAACAAGATCAGGGATAACTGGAGCTGCAACACAGACCCTCAGCTTCTCCCCGCATGCTCCTAGGGGCATACGCGGCCCAAACCCGATTCCAGGGGGTTGGACGAAAGGATGGTAAGCCCCTGAATTCCTTTAATGGAATTCCTGTGCAGCAGCAGCTCTGGAGGGGCAGGCACAGCCAATCCATACCCCTCCACCAACCAATTTAAACCAATGCCTAACCGCCAACCTTACAAGTTGTGACGATTTGCTACTCAGTAGGCGAAAACCAGATGGCACACACTAATCAGCCAAATGGAAAAATTCCTACCGGGCCCCCGCATCAAAGCGAACGACCCCATGACAGGCATAGCAAGGTCAAGGCGCAAGCCCAAACAAGGGAGGGCGGGCGGGTGATCCGATGCCCACAGCGAAAGAGAAAGCAACTTGCTGTGGGCCTTACTTAAATATCCTCTGATCCTACCCCCAAATTGGCAACATACAAATTGCCCCAGCAACAACACATCCAATCCATGCCAGGCCCCTTCCTTCAATTCTGCCTGGCAATTACAGGGTGCTTGTCTGGTCCCAGCCGCAACATGTGCTCTCCTTTAGTGAGAACACGTTATATCAATAAGAATGGTTTTGTAGTCCGCTGCCTTATGAGTTGTTAAACATATAATAGAATGTATTTTTCATGGATTCAAAATTGGAGTTTGGCACAGTAGAACATAGTTTAATTTTGGATTTTATAACCAGAGGGGGCCTTCTTAGTGGTGCAGCCTGTTCGATCTCTCTGGGCTCAAGGAATGCAATAATGTTTAATCACTTTCATTGTTGGTCATTTAAATTCTCCCTGCTAGAAGACAGCCGTCTTTGGAAGGTGTTACAATCTCCATGGTTAGAAGATGTTAAGCAAAGGTTCGGCTGCCACCTATTGGAGATGATGTAGCAGCGGATTTCCAGCATTGGCAGGAAGTTGCTGTGGATGATCTTTGAGGTACTTTCCAACTTCATGATTCCATCTGTCAAGCCAGTGTGTTCCAGGACCATTTCAACCTTGTATTAAACCCACCTAAGGATTCATTAGGGACGTGGGTGGCGCTGTGGGTTAAACCACAGAGCCTAGGGCTTGCCGATCAGAAGGTCGGTGGTTCGAATCCCCACAAGGGGGTGAGCTCCCATTGCCAGTTCAAAAGCACGTCAAAGTGCAAGTAGATAAATAGGTCCCACTCCGGCGGGGAGGTAAATGGCGTTTCCGTGCACTGCTCTGGTTCGCCAGAAGCGGCTTAGTCATGCTGGCCACATGACCCGGAAGCTGTATGCCAGCTCCCTCGGCCAATAAAGCGAGATGAGGGCCGCAACCCCAGAGTCAGTCACGACTGGACCTAATGGTCAAGGGTCCCTTTACCTTTACCTTAAGGATACATTGTGAAGGCTGTGATGCTAGTCCTGATTCTTTCTGACTGCAGATGGGAAACTGAAGTTCTTAATGCTTCCCTGATTCAACACACCTTCAAACCTGATATATCATGGAGTAGGGTTATTGGTTTGCCTTTGTAGTCCTGATTATTATATAATCCAACCTTCTTTTTATTTTTTAAATCATAGCTTCCATCAGGAATTATTGGATCTCACACCAGACATGAGTGAAGCACCTGGATGGTCATATCTAATTCTATCTGTTGTGCATGGACAGAATTGAAAGTTCCAACCAACAAATGTGAGGAAAGAAAGTACGAAAAGAGAAAACCCAAAGTGAAACACAGCAAAAGCTTTATTTGTGTGTGGAGGTCCTAGAGGCTGCTTTAAGGGCTGTCTCGTGGGTATTCCTCATTGCAGAAATTTTTATCCCTGCAGCAGATGAGATCATAGCGGTAAGCATTCTCATTATCAACATGGATGAGGCCACATGTCACATCTGTCTTCTTCCGGCAACCAAGTATTCTCTCAAATATCTTCCCCCCTGAAATGAAGAGTGAAGAAGAGGAAGGGGGAGGTGAGGAGATTAAACATTTGCATTTTCTCCAGTAATCAACTTGATTTCACATGAAATGCTCAACCCCATTTGAAATCACTAGTTGCCCCTGAAATCAGTCAAACATATTCCCATTTTATAGATAGGACAATGGAAATAAAATCCACTGCTGATCAAAGATTATAATCCAGATCTCTGGAGTTTAAGGTCAACATAAATTCACTCTGGAATCCAAATTTTGGGCAGAGGATTTCAACAAAATATATAAACTATTAAATGCCCCTTTTGAGCCTCCCTGCAACCTGCCCCTTTTGAAGATGTGGAAGAATCCTCCTTTGTCTTTTACATTTGTTAGTGATTTATATTTTATTCTTGGCTTCTTCCCTCTCCAAATCAATCTTGAAATATCTCTTTGCCATTCTTTGAAGCATTGCTGATTACTTGAATTGACTGGAATAAAAATAACATTTTTTGGTAATACATTCATTTTGATAACTGATATTCTTCCTATCAATGAAATATTCATTCTTCCCCAAATTTCTAAATTCCTTTTTATCTCCTTCTGTGTTTTTTTCATAATTGTCTTTAACTATATTTATATTTTTGGCTGTTAGCCAAGGTTCCTTTCTTCCATCAGAATCAGGGTCTCTTATTTAAGAACCTTAATTGCAATCTCAAATTCAAGTCAAGTTCACTTCTTAATTCTACTTCAGGTCAAGTTCAAATTCAAGATTTGAAAAAGTCAAAAGTTCAGATTGGTATTAAAAACACTTGTATAATCCTACTTCCTTCTCAAACATTAGCTGACTCTAACTCCATCAAAGTAATCCACAAACTTTCCACTTCCACAAAGTTTCCACTTTCGCAAGCAGCCACAGACAGGGGTAGACTTCCTTTTAATACTCCCCGCTGTAACTGAATTATTCAACCTAATTAAATTGGTAACTCCTCACCTTGAAGTTTGGTTTGAAGATTTCTTTGATAAGTAGCCGCTGTAAGGCTGAAAAAAAAGCTTCACTCCGCAGGGTTGTGTTGTCACCTAACTGACCAGCTTTTTCGCCGCCGCCCCCCCCCCCCCCCCGTTCTCCATACTTTCCAGCACTGAGACAGAGAAAGGAGCCCACCGAATTACTGTTGCCAGTTGCAGAACCAGGGCTTTCTTGGGAGTTTGTGTCACTCTCGTGCTTCCTCTGACCCTCTGCAGAACCAAATCTGACAGTGCTCAGCAGGAGCTATCAGATCCCTGTCCTTCCACCATTGCATGGCTACTCAGAAGCTAGGATGTACATATTCAATATTCCTTCCAGGGTTCTGCAGCATATGTTGGGAGCTTCGCAAACTCCTAACACAATACGTCTACAGAATATCCCACTTCCTTGAAACATTAAACCCAATGAAGATGTGGCTTAAAGAGAAAATGAGGTGTTTGGGTGAGGAGCAAAAAATCTAAAGAATATATGAGTTTGGGATAGGTTTCTTACCTCTATAAATTATGAGGGCCACACAAGTTCCTTCTGGGCTAATCTTGCAGTGCTTTAGTCTACAGGGAGCTCCTGGTACAACCGATATGCAGTGACCACAAAAACGAACATTTGCTCCTAAAAAGACAAGTAATGACTATTACAGGAACACCAAGCCAACATTGCACCAGGGTCAACAATGTATTCTTCACAGCCATTTGGTTTGCAGATCTTCATATGCTCAATGACAAAAAAAACAAAAAACCCCTCATGTTACTAGCAACAGAGATTTAATGCATGGGATATGTTGTATGCACAGCCTCTTCAAGATAATGTTGTCTTGTCTTCAGAACACCTAGCACATGATAATGGAACGAGGAATCTAAGTCCGGGAGGCATCTGGGGTGAGTTGAAAGTTGAACAGAGAAAGAAACAAGGAGAAACAATAAGTTAGGGTACAGTGAGTGGGTACACCACCACCACCACAACAACAACATTTATATGCCACTCTGGACAGCTCTTCCAAAAAGCTGACAGGGGCATACATGGTTTCCCTACTCCCCAGTTAATCCCCGCAACCACCCTTGAGATAGGTTAGACTGAGGGCCCAAGGTCAACCAGTGAGCTTCATGGCCAAGTAGGGATTTGAACCCTGATCTCCCAGGTCCAAGTCTGACACTCTAACCACTACACCACACTAGCTATGGAGAACCGGGGATGCTGAACCGGGGATCCATCTCTAACCATCAATAGTCCTAGGACATTTATGTGCCTCCCCTCTTGTGAATGCCTGAGGAGGGCATTATGTGAAACGCTTCATACCACATTGGTGACATAAAAATATTTCTAACAGCCTTAGAAGAACTTACCTTCAGATGGAAGAGAAAAGATAGCACAGAATGCAAGGAACAGGATCTGAAACACTGCGGACATCTTCCTATCTGGAGGCTTCTGTGTGCCACAGCACAGCTGAAAGTTATGGAAGAAGGAAGACTAGTCTCTGTTCATTCCAACAGGATGAGCAAGTTATTCCCATTTATAGCTTGTATGCAGAAGTACCCTGCAGATGATTCTGTCTTTGAAGAAGCAAATGTAGGTGGAGATTTCTGGGCCATGAAATCACACGTTGACCCCTCATAGGCAGGACAGTAAAGATTGCAGTGAGATATCTATGTGGATGGGGCAGGGAGATGATCAGGTGTAAAAAGGCCAGAGCTATGTGGGATACTCAGTAATCATCAATATTATTACTTCTTGCACAACAATAAATGAATGGTGGTTTTAATGTTTCTAATTTAATATAATAAATCTGTAGAAATGACTTGATTAAAACCAAAAACAAAGCCACAATTACATTGCTAACTATTGCATGCCTATTTAAAAATATGTCCCACTGAGCAGAATGAGGCTCACCGCTCTGATATTTATACAGTATATATTTCCACAAGAATTTGTGATTTTAAGGGTATACAAAAACAATACTGTCAAACCATGGGAGCAGACCGTAACCATGATGGCTAGTAGCCATGGATAGTTTTATCTTCCATCCAAATTCCAATCCTCATTTCAACCCATCCTGGTTAGTTACCATCAATACTTTCTGTGGGAGAAATTTCCCCCTTTGCATGTCAGTGGGGCAGTGCTGCTATTAATTTTCAAGGGATAAAAGCATTGCCCCTGAAAAATCAGCTTGGAGAAAAACAGCCACTGCCCACCAATGACCCTTGGGACAACAGGGCCCTTGCTGGCGGGTCATGGAGGTGGGTGGCTCTTTGCACACCTGTCAGTCGCCTCAGCAACATTACTCATCATGGCTGTTTTTGAGGGCTGCAAGTTCCTTCCCCTGTATGCAAGTCTACTGTATATGTTTCTTCCAGAGTTCTAAATTTCATGAGTAGAGAATGATCCTCACTGCTGAACCTGGGCAAAGTTGGCATTCGCTGCATAGTGATTGGGGAAGGAGGCACAGAAGTGGCCCCATATTGGCTTTCTGCTCATGATGCCCCTTCACAGCAGCTGTATAGAAAGAGGGCTCTTGTCCTTCTGCTATTTCATATTCCCACTCCCATCCTCATTATAGTCCTGTCAATTACTAGTGTACTCTTTTGTGATTCAGCAGCATCTCTCCATGTTCCCTTCATGAAGGCAGGTTGTTCTCCAGGATACTTGTGGGGGAGGGTTTTTAAAAAACATAAAGCCCACCTTCTTAAACTGCTAGTAGATCTGGGACAGGGAGCTCCCTTAAACACTACTGGACTCATTGATCTTTCAAAGCTTGTTGGGGGAGTCAGGGATGTACTGTACTTTCCAGGCACATTTTCAAAGGTTTGGGGCAGGGATAAACAGGAAGTGGTTGGAACAACAGATCTGATGGATGGATCACCTAGTCCCCACATTGGGAATCAGGGTATCCACACTGAAGCAGAAGGTTTGAGTTGGCAATTTAGGAGCAGTAACATATTAAATTGCATTTCTTTTTGCCATGCCGTATTATTTGAAAAGAAAAGTTTGTTTTTGCAATAAATCCTTCTTTTTAATCTTGACAGTATGCTTTTATAAACATACTAAGAAAGCTATAGAAAACCCCATAAAATATCTTCCAAAAATTATGAACACATATTTTTTTCCATTTGCTTTATTGTTTGTAATTGCATCTGTACAACAGAAAAAAATTGTATTCATTGTTATCAGTAAATCAATATAATCAAAAATCACAAAAAGTACAAATATTCTAACAATAAATGTTCTTCATAGTTGTTGTTGCTTGCTGGTTGACAGCAACTATTTTTAAAATTTCTCTTGAAGGGTTCCCAGTTTGAAATGAACTCCTGCTTAGGCTTATCTTCAATCTTTTCAGAAAGGTTAGCTAGCTCAGCGTATTCTACAAGCTACAAAACCAATTCAGATCTAGTGGGGATTTTGTCAATTTTCTGCTGCATGGCTATAAGTACCCTCACGACAATGGTGGCATATAAAAAAACTTTTCTTACATTTCTAGGAATGTCTGGGCCTGTGATACCGAGTAGGAATGATTCTGGATTTTTAAGGAAGTTTACATTTAGCATTTTTTAAAGCTCAAGATAGATATAATTGCAAAAGGCTTTGATCTTTTTACATACCCACCACATATGAAACATAGTGCCGCCTGGTTCTCCGCATCTCCAGCACGTATTTGGGATGCTTTTGTACATTTTGGAAAGCTTATAAGGGGTCAAGTACATTTTTTGGAAGTTCTCCCTTAAGGTAACATGCCGTAAATCTCCAATTTACTTTCTATAGATTTTCCCATTGACGCATCTCTATATTGTGACCAAGGTCTCGGGCCCATTTAGCTGATTTAACCTCCTCCTCCTTGACTTCCCAGTCAAAGAGGAATTGGTATGTTTTGAAAAGAGTTTTGGTTTTTTAATTTATTAAGTCTGTTTCAAATCTTGAGATCTCTGTCACGAATCCTTTTTTCTTGTCAATTTTAAATGTTTCAAGTAGTTTATAATACTAAAACCAGTCAGATACCTGTTCTCTCACTTCTTCAAAACTCTTTAGTTTTAATTGATTCCCTTCTTCTTTTAATACTGCTTGGTATACAGGCCAATTTCCATTTGTATTTTTCCTTTTTACCACAAGTGCCTCGGTTGGTGAAATCCACAATGGCACTTTGGGTTTGAGGAGGTCTTCAAGGTATATAGAGATTTTCTAATGATTTGGTTCAAAAAGTTTTTGTGCACTTTGACTTTCCCATATCCCAGGTATGCATGCCAACCGTACATGTTTTAATACCTTTCTAGGTCTGGGTTTTTAAGTGAGCACCATTCATTTGAGTGTTTGCAGGGCAGCGGCTAAAGAAGGAGCCAAAAGGGGTTTCTTGTGTGTGTGATTCTTGTGGCTGATTAGCTGCTTTCCCTGGTCAAAGGTCAGAGGGGGCAGGGTTTCTGTTGAGGCAGGTGATTAGCTATCGGCGCGCGCAGTTTGAACCATATTTTAGATTTAGGGGAGCTAGTCTCAAGCCCAACGACACATTCTCAAGATGGAGGGGGAGGGAACAGCTGCAGTCGCCTGCGGTTCCTGCACAATGTTTGCCATCTTGCCAAAGGTTGCAGGCAGCTTTACGTGCAGCAATTGCATGTTGATTGCCCTCCTAAAAAACAAAGTCCAGCAACTGGAGGAACGTGTAGCTACGCTCCAAAGAATTAGAGAGCTGGAGCTCTTCTTGGAAGCAACAGAGCACACCGTCTCCACCAAGGAGGAGACAGGGCACTCCCCTGAGAAGGAGGCTAGTTCACCAACACAGGAGCCCGATATGTGGAGAAACGTGACTCAAAGAAGTAGGAGGCCCAGGGTTCGCTCTGATTGTCTAGAAATACACAATCGCTTTGAGGTCCTCTCCCCTAGCATGGAAGACGAAGAGCAGACTCCATTTGAGGATCTCTCCCTCATTACACTCGATCACGTATATGAAGATGAGCAGCAAAGTCAGTCCTCAGGGAATGTGCAGGCGACCTTGGAACGGACCGCTCACGGAAGAACCCTGACCAAACCTAAGAGAAGGCGTGTAGTGGTGATAGGGGATTCCCTACTGAGGGGAACAGAAGCAGTGATCTGTGGGCCTGACAAGATGTCTCGGGAAGTGTGCTGTCTCCCCGGGGCTAAGATCCAAGATGTAACTGAACGACTGCAAGGAATCATAAAACCCACGGACAAATACCCCTTCCTCTTGGTTCATGTGGGAACCAATGACACTGCAAGCAATAGCCTCCAGAAGATCAAAAGAGATTATGAGGCTCTGGGCAGGAAATTGAAGCAATTAAATGCACAAATCGTCATCTCATCTGTCCTCCCAGTTGAACGACGTGGCCCAGGGAGAGAGAGGAAAATAGTGGAAGTAAACAGCTGGCTTCGCAAATGGTGTAAACAGAAACGGTTTGGATTCTTAGATCACGGACTGCAGTTTCTTGAGGATGGACTTCTGGCAAGCGATGGGCTGCACCTCACAACGGTTGGGAGGAATGTTTTTGCCAAAAAACTAAGAAACCTCATCAGGAGGGCTTTAAACTGACTAATGTGGGGGAGGGAGACAGTGCTCCTGAAGGTAGGAGTCTATCAATTGATGAAGATGATCATCCAAATGTCATAGACCAAATGGAGCAAACAGCAAGCAGACCTAGTGGTGGGAGGAAAAAATCCTTAAATAAGAGACACGGGGGAATGACTAATGGACTTCAATGTCTGTACACTAATGCACAAAGCATGGGAAATAAACAAGATGAGCTTGAGCTCTTGGTACAGCAAACTAAATATGACATAATAGGCATCACTGAAACATGGTGGGATAAGTCCCACGATTGGAATGTAAAAATGGAGGGATACAATCTATTTCAGAGAAACAGACCAGACAAGAAAGGAGGAGGAGTGGCGTTATATGTCAGGGATGTGTATACCTGTGAAGAGATCCAAGATTTAGAACCTCAAAGCCAAAGTGAGAGCATTTGGGTCAAAATTAAGGGAGATAAGAATAATAGTGACCTCATTGTGGGAGTTTACTATAGATCCCCAAGCCAAACGGAGGACATAGATGATGCCTTCCTGGAACAGATGGCCAAGCATGCAAAAGGAAGGGAGATGGTAGTAATGGGGGACTTCAATTACCCAGATATTTGTTGGATGTCAAACTCAGCCAAGAGCATAAGGTCAAACAGATTCCTCACTGGCCTTGCAGACAACTTCATTGTCCAGAAAGTGGGAGAAGCAACAAGAGGAACAGCCATTTTAGATCTGGTCCTAACCAATGTCGATGACCTGGTTAATGGGGTAGAAGTGGAAGGATCATTAGGCGCAAGTGATCATGCTCTTCTGAAGTTTACTATACAACGGAAAGGAGCAGCCAAGCATACTAGGACTCAATTTCTTGACTTTAAGAAAGCCGACTTCATAAAACTTAGGGAAGTGCTGGGTGAGATCCCATGGACAGTAATACTAAAAGGAAAGGGAGTTCATGATGGCTGGGAGTTTGTTAAGAGGGAGATAGTAAAAGCACAACTTCAGGCAATACCAATGAGACGGAAACATGGAAGGTGCCTAAAGAAGCCAGGGTGGCTATCTAAAGAACTTTTAACTGAGTTAAGATTTAAAAAGGATGTGTACAAAAAATGGAAAAGGGGGGAAACCACCAAAGAGGAATTCAAACAAATAGCCAGCACGTGTAGACACAAAGTCAGAAAAGCTAAAGCACAGAATGAACTCAGGCTTGCTAGAGAGGTTAAAAGCAACAAAAAAGGCTTCTATGGGTATGTTCGTAGCAAAAGGAAGAACAAAGAAACAGTGGGGTCACTCAGAGGAGAAGATGGTGAAATGCAAACAGGGGACACAGAAAGGGCTGAACTCCTCAATGCCTTCTTTGCCTCAGTCTTCTCCGATAAAGAAAACAATGCCCGACCTGAAGAATTTGGAGCAAATGATTCAGCAGAGGAAACACAGCCCAGAATAACTAAGGAGATAGTACAAGAATACTTGGCTAGTTTAGATGTATTCAAGTCTCCAGGGCCAGATGAACTGCATCCAAGAGTATTAAAAGAACTGGCAGATGTGATCTCAGAACCACTGGCAGTCATCTTTGAGAATTCCTGGAGAACAGGCGAAGTCCCGGCAGACTGGAGGAGGGCAAATGTTGTCCCTATTTTCAAAAAGGGGAAAAGAGAGGACCCAAATAATTACCGCCCAGTCAGTCTAACATCAATACCAGGGAAGATTCTGGAGCAGATCATTAAGCAAACAATCTGTGAGCACCTAGAAAGGAATGCTGTGATCACCAATAGTCAGCATGGATTTCTGAAAAATAAGTCATGTCAGACGAACCTGATCTCATTTTTTGACAGAATTACAAGCCTGGTAGATGAAGGGAACGCAGTGGATGTAGTCTACCTTGATTTCAGCAAGGCATTTGACAAGGTGCCCCATGATATTCTTGTAAAGAAGCTGGTAAAATGTGGTCTTGACTATGCTACCACTCAGTGGATTTGTAACTGGCTGACTCATCAAGGGTGCTCATCAATGGTTCCTCTTCATCCTGGAGAAGAGTGACTAGTGGGGTGCCACAGGGTTCTGTCTTGGGCCCGGTCTTATTCAACATCTTTATCAACGACTTGGATGATGGACTCAAGGGCATCCTGATCAAATTTGCAGATGACACCAAACTGGGAGGGGTGGCTAACACCCCAGAAGACAGGATCACACTTCAAAACGACCTTGACAGATTAGAGAACTGGGCCAAAACAAACAAGATGAATTTTAACAGGGAGAAATGTAAAGTATTGCACTTGGGCAAAAAAAATGAGAGGCACAAATACAAGATGGGTGACACCTGGCTTGAGAGCAGTACATGTGAAAAGGATCTAGGAGTCTTGGTTGACCACAAACTTAACATGAGCCAACAGTGTGACGCGGCAGCTAAAAAAGCCAATGCAATTCTGGGCTGCATCAATAGGAGTATAGCATCTAGATCAAGGGAAGTAATAGTGCCACTGTATTCTGCTCTGGTCAGACCTCACCTGGAGTACTGTGTCCAGTTCTGGGCACCACAGTTCAAGAAGGACACTGACAAACTAGAACGGGTACAGAGGAGGGCAACCAAAATGGTCAAAGGCCTGGAAACAATGCCTTATGAGGATCGGCTAAGGGAGCTGGGCATGTTTAGCCTGGAGAAGAGGAGGTTAAGGGGTGATATGATAGCCATGTTCAAATATATAAAAGGATGTCACATAGAGGAGGGAGAAAGGTTGTTTTCTGCTGCTCCAGAGAAGCGGACACGGAGCAATGGATCCAAACTACAAGAAAGAAGATTCCACCTAAACATTAGGAAGAACTTCCTGACAGTAAGAGCTGTTCGACAGTGGAATTTGCTGCCAAGGAGTGTGGTGGAGTCTCCTTCTTTGGAGGTCTTTAAGCAGAGGCTTGACAACCATATGTCAGGAGTGCTCTGATGGTGTTTCCTGCTTGGCAGGGGGTTGGACTCGATGACCCTTGTGGTCTCTTCCAACTCTATGATTCTATGATTCTATGATTCTATGATTTATTTGACCAGGTGAGACAGGCCACTGCATAGTAAAATCTTAGGTCCAGCAGGGAAAAGCCTCCTCTATTCTTGATGTCAATTAGGATTTGATGTTTAATTCTAGGTCTTTTTCCTGGCCAAATAAATTTAGAAATAAATCTTTGCCACGCCTTCAGGTGGTCTGTTCTACCTAGTATTGAAATTGATTGAAATAGGAAGAGTAGTTTAGGGAACACGTTCATTTTTATTAACACATATATTCTGTTCCCCAGAAGCTTATAAAGGGTACTATTAATAATAATAATAATAATAATAATAATAATAATAATAATAATATCTTTATTGTCATTGCCCCCTTCGGGGACAACGAAATTACTTGGCTGCTCCATAGAAACACTAATTAAAAAATATAGTAAAATATAGCAAAGGAGATTTGATGACTTTCAAAGTCCGGGCTTCCCATTCAGGGCCGAGATCGCTCTGGAGAAGAAGCTGTTCTTAAGACGGCTCGTTCTTGTCTTCATCGTCCTGTATCTCCGTCCCGACGGCAAGAGCTCGAAGAGACAGTGACCAGGATGCGATGGATCTTTTACTATGTCCAGTGCCTTCCTATGGCACCTTGTGGCATAAATCTGCTCTAAGGTGGAGAGTGGGCAGCCAACAATGCTCTCTGCTGCCTTCACAACCCTGCGCAACCCCATCCTGTCCTGGGTAGTACAGCTTCCATACCACACACATAAGCCATAAGTAAGCACGCTCTCAATGGCACAGTGATAGAAGGCAAGCAGCAGTTTCTGCGGAAGATGGTTTTTCCTTAGTATTCTCAAAAAATACAGTCTCTGCTGCGCCTTCTTCACAAGCCCCCTTGTGTTGACACTCCAGGACAGATCCTCTTGTAATTCAATGCCCAAAAATCTGAACGTTGTTACCCTCTCCACACAGACCCCATCAATCAAAAGTGGCTGGACATTGCTCTTCTGTCTCCTAAAGTCCACCACAAGTTCCTTTGTCTTCCTTGTATTTATGAGCAAGTTGTTAGCTCTGCACCACTCTGTCAGCCGCTCCACCTCATCTCTATAATCCATTTCACCCTCCCTTTCAGAGATGAGCCCAATCACGGTTGTGTCATCTGCAAATTTGACAACCCTATTACTAGGGTGAGTAGCGACACAATCGTACGTGTAAAGAATATAAAGGAGCGGACTGTCTTTAAGCTTTTTAAAGACTACAGATATCAGAAAGAATTTGACTGTCTTTTCTTTCTACTTTGCCTTATGTATTTCTCCAAATAATATGAATTAATGTGATCTTTTTTATGCCTGTTGTCTTTGTCCATGAAGTTTTCATGGCAGGGATACTGGAGTGGCTCGCCGGTTCCTGCTCCAGGTGGATCACGTTTAGTCAAAACTCTCCACTATGACCTGTCCATCTTGGGTGGCCCTGCACGGCATAGCTCATAGCTTCTCTGAGTTATTCAAGCTGCTTTGCCATGGCAAGGCAGTGATCCATGAAGGGACATCACCTTGCCAACAAAGGTCCATATACTTAAAGCTCAGCTCAGCTAGATCAAGGGAAGTAATAGTGCTAATTCTGCTCTGGTCAGACCTCACCTGGAGTACTGTGTCCAGTTCTGGGCACCATAGTTCAAGAAGGACACTGACAAACTGGAACGTGTCCAGAGGAGGGCAACCAAAATGGTCAAAGGCCTGGAAACGATGTCTTATGAGGAACAGCTAAGGGAGCTGGGCATGTTTAGCCTGGAGAAGAGGAGGTTAAGGGATGATATGATAGCCATGTTCAAATATATAAAAGGATGTCACATAGAGGAGGGAGAAAGGTTGTTTTCTGCTGCTCCAGAGAAGCGGACACGGAGCAATGGATCCAAACTACAAGAAAGAAGATTCCACCTAAATATTAGGAAGAACTTCCTGACAGTAAGAGCTGTTCGACAGTGGAATTTGCTGCCAAGGAGTGTGGTGGAGTCTCCTTCTTTGGAGGTCTTTAAGCAGAGGCTTGACAACCATATGTCAGGAGTGCTCTGATGGTGTTTCCTGCTTGGCAGGGGGTTGGACTTGATGACCCTTGTGGTCTCTTCCAACTCTATGATTCTATGATTCTATGAATCCTTTCTGGAAGTCCTTTCTACTTCAAAAAGTTTCGACTTCCAAGGCATGGCTTCCAATTGGCTCCAGGAGCTTCCTGCAGCCAATTAGAAGCCACGGAAACCCCACCAGACATTCAGCTTCCAAAAGAATGTTTGCAAACCAGAACACTCACTTCTGGGTTTGAGCCGTTTGGGAGCCAAAAGGTTAGACTGCTAAGGTATTTGTCAACCAAGGTACAACTGTACCATGTTTAGAATTTCAGAATTTGGTTTAGATTGCAAAATTAAGAACATGAGAAGAGCCTGCAGGATCAGGCCAATGACCAATCCGGCCCACCATCCTGTTCTCACAAGTCAGCCAAATTCCTATGGGAAACTGGCTTGAAGGACCCAAGCACAAGGGTCTTCTTCCCTCTGGTTATTTTCAGCAACTACCGATAGTATTCAGAAGCAGCTCTCAATGTGTAATTGCCAGCGAAAGTATTCCTGACATATAGGTACACAAAGCTCCTGCACGTTAGAAATGCATTCAGGGCACATAAGAAACCCTTAAGCAGAGCACACTAGTACACGTTGTACTTAAAGTACACAGTATAGTTGAATCTGGCTGATCTCTACCAGATGTTCCAGATAGCACAGTACACTGTGGGAAGTGTACCAGAGCAAATGCCTTCGCTGGCCAAGAACACACATACATGAAAGGCAGATGAAGAAATGAAAAACTCAGACAAGGCCCATAGACCGATGGCTGTGTCATTTCAGTTTCTGGGAATGCAAAATAATGGTCATGTCAAAAATTTAAGGGTTGCTTCCTGAAATACTATTAAACTCATTGATCTTCCAAGTTTGTTGCGGGAATAAACAGTGTTCTGTACATTCTAGGCACTTTCCAAAGGTTTGTGGGCAAGGATAAACAAGAAGTGATTGGAATAACAGATTTGATACTTGGAGTCAGGGTGCATCACCTAGTCTTCTGTTCAGGAGTGAGGATATCTACACAGAATCAGTAGTAGTGACTTGGCACTTAAATTGAACTTAGATATTAAATAGCCTTGCTTTTTAGCCATGCAGTGTTATTTTTTTAAAAGGAGAAGCCCTCTGTTCATGTTCCCTTGTGACTTCAATCCAGGAAACGGGGGAAATACCCCCATTTGCAGCACTTTCCCCATAAAATGTACAGTGGAACCTTGATTTTCAAACTTAATCCATTCCAGAAGTCTATCCGACTCCCGAAACATTAGAAAACCCAGGTACGGCTTCTGATTGGTGCAGGTGCCCCGGAAACAATAGCCAACAACCAAGTTGGACATTTGGCTTCTGAAAACATTTGAAATCCAGAACACTTACTTCCTGGTTTTTGGCATTCAGGAGCCAATTGTTCATCAACTAAGCCGTTCGAGAACCAAGGTTCCACTGTACTTGGATATATTGTTCCCAAGTACATGGAAGTTTATTGTTCAGGGTGAAGAGGTGGCTCCATTCATTCTTCTGTGCTCCTTGCTTTTCACCCCTTCATTTCAGTATCAAATTGCCATGGAAATCTCCATCATTCTTGAAAAGAAACCAATATAGTCCTGAATGCAAAGCAGAGTAAAATGTAGCAGGCAGACTCCTTTCAACCTTTAGAATATCATATTGATCAGGAAGCGTGATATGCTTGTGCTTGGTTATATTGCTATCCATAAGAATGGTTTTATAGCCAGCTGCCTTAAATTAGGAGTTATTAACTATAATATAGTAGGAAATTGTATAAAACCAGAGTATTATATTTCATGGATACAGAAAAGGCATTTGGCACAACAAATTGTAGCTTTAAATTGGATCTGATGCTCAGTGGAGGCCTATTAATGGTGCAACCTGTTTGATCTAGGTTTAAGGATTGGCAGAGAACCCTGTCCAGATTTATCTGGCAGGGGAAAAGAGCAAGAATTAAGTTCAAAATTCTTACCGACCGTAGAGAGAGAGGAGGGTTTGCTGTTCCAAACCTGCAATTGTATTACGATGCGTCGTGCCTGTGCTGGATCAAAGAATGGATTACCTTAAATAATACTGATATGTTGGACCTAGAAGGATTCAACACTAGGTTCGGCTGGCACGCTTATCTATGGCAGGATAAAGGGAAGATACATAAGGGTTTTGTAAACCATATTATTAGAGGAGCATTATTAGAGGTTTGGGACAGAAACAAGAGACTCTTAGAAAAAAGCACTCCATGGTGGTTATCACCCACTGATATTTTAAAGATTAAAAAACCAAATATGGATGAGCAAAGATGGACTTACGAAGACCTATTGGTTAGATCGGATAAGGGATGGAAGCTTAGAACATATGAGGAATTAAAAGATAGGCAAGTAAGTTGGTTACAAATCCACCAAATAAACGCCTTATGGAACGAACATAAAAAAACAGGAATAAATGAGAAAAAATCGAAATTCCAGGTGGAAATAGTAGAAGGTAACACCAAACTTCTATCCAAGATGTATGGTCAATTACTGGATTGGGATACTAAAGATGAGGAGGTGAAGGAGGCTATGATAAAATGGGCTATAGATTTGGGACATAACTTAGAATATGATAGATGGACACAATTATGGAAAATAGATATGAAATTTACAGCCTGTGTGGGAATCCGGGAAAATATGGAAAAAATGGTGTATCGTTGGTACATCACTCCAGTAAAGCTGCAGAAAATGTATAAAACTGGGGATAAGAAGTGTTGGAAGTGCAAAATAAAAGAGGGTGATTTCTACCATATGTGGTGGACATGTGCAGAGGTGAAAAGGTTTTGGGGTCTTATATATGAGGAATTAAAAAAGATTTTGAAATACAATTTCCCCAAGAAACCGGAGGCCTTCCTGTTAGGGATGGTGGGTGAGGAGATTAAAAAAGATGACAAGATATTGTTTCAGTACGCGATGGCAGCAGCCAGAATATTACTGGCACAGAATTGGAAAACCTCCAAGATCCCAACAATTAAAGATTGGCAGCTCAAATTATTTGAATACATAGAATTAGATAAATTGACACAAAGAATCAGGCATCAAAAAAGTAAAAAATTTATTAACAATTGGAATAAATTTATAACATATACAGAACTAAATTTAGGTAATATCAAAATTACAGTAGACGAAATATAAAATCTGTGAAGTGGAGATATGGAGAGAGATCGGAAACCGCTGAAAGGAAGGTTGACTATACAACCCAGACTGAGATGAAGGGAAGTAATCCTTTGTTTAATTTAAGGTGTTTTTTTTTTTTTTTTCGTTTTCGTTTTCCTCTGATTGGTTTTTCGGTGACCTGTGTTTTGTTTCTTGGATGTTGTTTGTATGATATGATTTTTTCTGGATTGTTTATTATGGAAGAATAGTTTGGAAAATTCAATAAAAAGAAGAATAAAAAAAATAAAAATAATGGTGCAACCTGTTTGATCTCTCTGGGCAGAAGGAATGCAGAAATGCTTGATCATTTTCATTGCTTTTTTTTAAGGGTCTCCATTACAAGACAGCCTTCTTAGGTTGGTAGACTCTCCATGGTTAGAAGATTTTAAGGAAAGACCTGGAAGACCTGCACCCTGCCTTGCAGGGGGTGATGATGATGGTTATGGTTATGGTGATGGTGATGATGTAGGTTGTATTGCCACAATCAATGCTGATCTCCATATGTTGTCTTCCAGCTAGATCTAATATTTTCTAATATAATCCTTTGGAATTACTTCAGATGTGTTTTCCATGAAGTTCCATTTTGTGGGGTAATTGCAGCCTCATACAACCAGTGTGTTTAGTACCAGTTAATGCACGAAGGGGTTAAGACTATAGAACTCTTTTCCTAGACTTTGGTCATGCCCCCTTCCCTCTGGTGAAGAAGGCTTAGAGAAGTGCGTTGTTTATTCAGCCCACCATGTGAATGCCATAAGTAATGGAGGTCTGAATCACGGGCTCCCAGCTTAGACCGTGTGCTTATATAAACTTTACCATATTTTTAACCCAAGGTTTCTTCCAGTTTTTCTTGCTGCTTTATGGGAGAATGCATGAATCAAACTTTAGAAGTTTGTAAGTAAGAACCATTTTAACTTACTAACCAATGTGCTCTGTCAAATGCTAAAGGAAAGCACTGGAACTGACTTAGAATGGGATATTTAAAATGGTCAAATTGCCTATATTCATATGCTTTACTGCTGCATGTTTTGTGACTCCAAAAAACTCTTCCCTGGGCTCTCTCTTACTGGAGAGTATTTAGTCCCACGTTTGGATTTAGGAATCCATTGAATTCTTTTTAATTAACCAAATAATTGACACATTGTGCTTAACAGAACTTGCACACCATTCTCTTGAATCCAAAGCCCCTTGTGATTGCAGTGTTTCCAGATGCTTAGCTTTAGAAACTACAGTGGCCCAAAAGCTCCCTTTTCACGCTGATTGGGTAGGTTTGGGACACTGCTGCAGAAATAGTACTGGCTGTTTTGAACTCACCTGGTGCCACTGTCTCAGACTATGACCTCACTGCATAAAGAACATTCAAAGAAAAGTTGACAAGCTAAGAGCATAAGCTTTTATTGTCTGCAAGTGAGCAGAGTCTTAAAACTTTGAATTGCAGAGATCACTTTCATCACAGCAGTTGAGTTTATAATGCATGCCATGTGTTGGGTCATCAGTTGTTTTACCACAGTTGGCATTATCCTTCTTCGAACAACCAAGTATTTTTTCAAAAACCTCCTCACCTGAGAAAAGGGACAGAAAGCAGGAAAAAGGAGGAGAGAAAAGAGTGAATGTTTGCATCACTATTGCCACCACAATGATTAACTGAATTTCACCTAAAAGATCTAAACTGCTCTCCTTTGAGCTGTGCCCCCTTACTGAGAGTTCTGCAGAGCTTAGAAATAAATAGTCTGGTAATACTGATGACTGAAGGAAAGAAGAAACACAAAATTTATTACTCTTGGGGAACAAAGCTATTTTGGGTATAGGCACACGCTCCTCCCCTGCTCCCTAATCTGCTCTAGCAGAAACCCAGAACAGGTTTAAGCAGTTCATATGGGAAGGAAAGGTGGGGGGGGGGATACTTGTTATGTGATCAGACCTTGCTACCCACATTGCAATCAAACATAATAGTGCATGAGTGCTAGTTAGTGTATGAAGGGGTTAATACCAGAAAACTGTGTTTTCTAGAATCATTGAGGTCCCACACTGTCTTCTCCAGTGAGGGAAGAAGTCAAGCCTTCTCTTCCTTTCCACACTCTCTTCCACCATTCAATGTGTCTGAGCTTGCTCCCTACAAGCTCAGACTGCATTTTTGAAACTAAACTTCTATGTTTTCCACCAAAGAGCATTCTACCTGATTTCTGCTTGCCACTGCGTGGAACAAATAATAAATCAGTCTTTTGCATCTGTAAGTAAAGCATTTGAAAACTTCCTTAACAAGGTGTGGTGTTTTAAATGCTAAGAGGGATAGAAATGGGTCCACTGCTTTAGTGGATTAAATGGGATATTAAAGCAGCTTTAACAGCCTATCCCCACGCTGTCCTACTGCACAAAGTGTGACATGATTTTAAACCCTGCTGGGTCTTTCTGTGTGCTAGCCCTGCTCTTTGGATCTAGGGACCCCACCTCTTCTGTTGTTGAAATGCATCACTAGAATCTAATTTTTCCACCCCCCCACATTCCTCACTTAGTGCCACATTGAATTCTATTTCCCTTTATTGTATCGCTAAGCCCCCCCCCCCAAAGACACTTAAGGGGAAAAGGGAACATGGAGCCCAAAGAAGGTACAACCTTATAGCAGGTGTGGTTTTTTTACCTTTATAGGCAATCAATGCAATACACTGTCCTTCACCATCAATTTCACAGGTACCCATTTCACATTTTCCTCCTTCTTCCAAGGCTATGCACAGTGAACACTGGAGAGCATCTGCTCCAAAAGACAAAACCAAAGTCTCATGTGAATAAACGAGGGTAGCCTTGTAGCCATTTGGTTGGAAATCTTCATATTCTCGGCAAGAAAGTAATCTCTTAGGTCAGGGTTTCCAAAACTTGGGCCTCTGTTTGTTTTTTGACTACATTTCCCATCATCCCTGACAGCAGATCCTGCTATTTAGGGATGATGCAACTTGTAGTCCAACAACAGCTGGAGACCCCCAAGTTTGGGAAACCCTGCCTTAGGTTAGTACAAGGATTGTTAACTCTTTGGGGACTATGGACATATTTATAAACAAGAAAAATTGACATGGGCAACACATTGCAACCAAGCACACATCACTATCTGGTCTACGGGTGACAAATAGGGCTCTTCTTTCAAGTCTTCCCTCCTCAAGGGGCGGAGAGGGGATATCGTAGGTACCAGGGATGTGCCTGTGGATGCATATCCACTCATGGGTGACACTTTGGCAGCCCCTAGGTTACAAAAACAACATTGACGGAATGTTCACAGACAGTGTACTTCAAAAAAAGAAATGGAAAAGTATCTTGTTTTCAAAATGCCTGATTTCAGATTTTTGAATTTGTAAACTTACTTTCAGACAATGGAAAGGGGGTAATGGGCCCAGGCTCAGCTTCCTTTCCTTCTGTCCCCTTCCCTTTCCTTCCTTCCTTCCTTCCTTCCTTCCTTCTTTCTTGTATTGGTATCTTACAATTGCTGCCCCCATAGGCACACAGGGGCAGGCATCCCTTTCTACATTACCATTCCCCAGAAAGGGACAGCACTGTCAATTCCTGAGATCACAATTTTCTTTTGCCACATGGCCTCAGAGCTGCTCTAAGCAGCTGTAAAATACTAAAGAGGGAAAGAGGCATTCCACAGACCACCTCTTCAGAATATTCAATATTGCTGCTTGAAAAGTTGGGTTGATTTTTCCTTACATAATTTGCCCCAAATGGGAGTTGGTACAGGATAGAAATACATTGACCCATCCGTCCCCAGCTCTGAGATGATGGAGCCCATGACTTGACCACAGCTTGAGTTCATTCTGTATTTGCAAAGTATCTCTACCGAGATACCTCTACCCTGGCATTCCAATTTAAATATTAGGAAGAGTGGCATGCATGCATGCATAAATAAATAAATATATCTCAGCAGGCTGTAGCAGTTGGCAGGAAAGGTGCAGATGTGAAGCAGGACCACTCCATCCGCTCAACTGCGACTACTGTTGTTTTTAGCTCTCCCTCTCCTTCAGTTGTCAGCTAAAAAGAATCCTTCCATCAAGAGGCAGCAGATAACAGAATCAGGGTCATTTTATTGGCTTAGCTGAGATTCTATGGAGGAGGGAGAAGTTTGGTTTGGTTCATATTTCGATGTGAATCTACCTAAGTTACATTTTCCTTCTCCCTTGGCCCAGTCTACCTGCCTTGAACCTATCTCCCTTGGTTGATAATGCTTTCCCCAACTCTCGGAAGAAGAAGAAAACATACCTCCAGGTATCAGGCACAGGAAAGCACAGATTACCAGAAAAAGTTGGCCTGGGGTGGACATCTTGGAAGCAGAAGACACTGTGTATGTCACAGCAGAAGCCTAGGTAATAGAGGAACAAATGCAGACCTTCACTGGATTCCACCAGAGTAGAAAAGCTTCTTCCTCTGTTCCTGTTAGAACCACTCTACAGATCACAGTGTACTCAGAAAGGACTTATAAAGATAAACTGGTGGGCCGTGACATTATGAACTGGCCACTCATTACAGGACAATAATGATGTGTGGGAGGAACAGAGTCTTTTAGCTCAGGGCTACAATGGGCTCTGCAAGTCTCCACTGGCACATTTGCCCCTGCAGGACAAGACGTGTAATAATACATACATACATACATACATACATACGTATTTTTATTTGCATTCTGCCTTTCTACAGTTCAAACCATACTCAAGGCAGCTTACATAATGAAAAAATACATGACTACAACATCTGAAAAGTAGCCATCAATAGTAAATGCAAAACCAAACTGAACAATTTCAATCAATCGCAGCAGAAGATACAAAAAACCAAAGAAACCCAGCAGCCACAAGAGCAACCACTCCCTCCCCAACAACACCTCAAGCACCGAACTCCCAGATCAGGTGTAAAAAGGCCAGAGCTTCATGTTGAATGCCTATTTAAAAATATGTCCCACTGAGCAGAATGAGGCTCATTGCTCTGATATTTATATATACAGGTGAAACTCAGAAAATTAGAATATCGTGGAAAAGTTCATTTATTTCAGTAATTCGACTTAAAAGGTGAAACTAATATATGAGATAGACTCATGACATGCAAAGCGAGCTATGTCAAGCCTGGATTATTGTAACTCGCTCTACGTGGGGCTGCCCTTGAGACTGACCCAGAAACTCCAGCGGGTGCAGAATGCTGCAGCGAGACTCCTTACGGGGTCTTCGCTGCGAGATCACATTCACCCGGTGCTATACCAGCTGCACTGGCTCCCGGTGGAGTACAGGATCAGGTTTAAGGTGCTGGTTTTAACCTTTAAAGCCCTATACGGCCTAGGACCCTCATACCTAGGGGACCGCCTCTCCTGGTATGCCCCACAGAGAAACTTACGGTCTTCAAATAAAAACAACTTGAAGGTCCCAGGCCACAGAGAAGTTAGGCTGGCCTCAACTAGAGCCAGGGCTTTTTCGGCCGTGGCTCCGATCTGGTGGAACACTCTGTCACAAGAGACCAGGGCCCTGCGGGACTTGACATCTTTCCGCAGGGCCTGCAAGACAGAGCTGTTCCACCAGGCCTTTGGCCAGGGCACAGCCTGACTCCCTCCCTCGGCAATCTTCGCGGAGCTCTGGCCCAATGGTTGCCAGTGGCTTAAATTAATTAATTTTATAATGAATGATTTTAGAGTGTTGTTTGTGCTGTACTTTTGTACTTTTGTACTGTTTTATTGTTGTTAGCCGCCCTGAGCCCGGCTTCAGCTGGGGAGGGTGGGATATAAATAAAATTTATATGAAAAATTTAAATGAAATCAGCAATACAAGGATTGCAAATAGAGCAATATTGGACCTCTGAGAAGTAGAAGCATGCAGATGACATGGCTCCCCAAATCAACACAGACTGTGGAAACGTCACACTGGACTTCAAGCATCTGGCATTGTATGCCTCCCCATTCTTCCTCCAGACTCTGGATCCTTGGTTTCTAAATGAGATGCAAAAGCTGCTCTCATCAGAAAAGAGATTTGGAGAGCCACGTCATCAGCTGGTTATGGTCCACTGTGCTTCATTAAGTCCAGGGTCAACAGAGCCATCTACCAGGAGATTTTGGAGCACTTCATGCTTCCTTGCACAGATTAGCTTTATGGAGATGCTGACTTCATTTTCCAGCAGGACTTTGGCACCTGCCCACACTGCCAAAAGTACCAAAACCTGGTTCAATGCCCATGGGATTACTGTGCTTGATTGGCCAGCAATCTCGCCTGACCTGAACCCCATAGAGAATCTATGGGGCATTGCCAAGAGAAAGATGAGAGACATGAGACCGAGCAATGCAGAAGAATCATAGAATCATAGAATCATAGAACTGTAGAGTTGGAAGGGACCCTGAGGATCATCTAGTCCAACCCCCTGCAGTGCAGGAATAGGCAGCTGGTCCATACAGGGATAGAACCTGCAACCTTGGCGTTATCAGCACCATGGTCTAACCAACTGAGCTATCAGAGCTGAAGAACCCATCATGGCTAATAGTGTGGATAGTTTTATCTTCCATCCAAATGACCAATCCTCATTTCAACCCATCCTGGTTAGCTACCATCAATACTTTCTGTGGGAGAAAGCCTTTGCGTGTCAATGGGGCAATGTTGCTATTAATTTTCAAGGGATAAAAGCATCGCCCCCGAAAATCCAGCTTGGAGAAAAACAGCCCCTGCCCACCAATGACCCTTGGGACAACATTGCTGGCGGGTCATGGCGGGAGGTGGCTTTTTGCACACCTGTCAGTTGCTTCAGCGACATCACTCATCATGACCCTTTTTTGTGGGCTGAAGGTTCCTTCTCCTGTATGCAAATCTATATGTTTCTTCCAGAGTTCTAAATTTCATGAGTAGAGAATGATCCTCAGTGCAAAACCTGGGTATCCACACTGAATCAGAAGGGATGAGCTGGCAATTTAGTAGCATTTCCATATTAAATTGCTTTGCTTTTTTGCCATGCTGTGTTATTTGAAAGGAAGTAAAGGTAAAAACCTAGACACCATTTTAAAAAGTAGAGACATCACCTTGCCAACAAAGGTCCGTATAGTAAAAGCTTTGGTTTTCCCAGTAGTGATGTATGGAAGTGAGAGCTGGACCATAAAGAAGGCTGATCGACGAAGAATTGACACTTTTGAATTATGGTGCTGGAGGAGACTCTTGAGAGTCCCATGGACTGCAAGAAGATCAAACGCATCCATTCTTAAGGAAATCAGCCCTGAGTGCTCACTGGAAGGACAGATCCTGAAGCTGAGGCTCCAATACTTTGGCCATCTCATGAGAAGAGAAGACTCCCTGGAAAAGACCCTGATGCTGGGAAAGATGGAGGGCACAAGGAGAAGTGGAAGACAGAGGACGAGATGGTTAGACAGTGTTCTCGAAGCTACAAACATGAGTCTGACCAAACTGCGGGTGGCAGTGGAAGACAGGAGTGCCTGGCGTGCTCTGGTCCATGGGGTCATGAAGAGTCGGACACGACTGAACGACTAAACAACAACAAAGGTAAAAAAGAAGTAGAAGCACTCTGTTTGATCAATCAATTAATTAAAAATTTCATGTGAGACAAAATAGTACATACTGCTCTCCACTTTCAATTCACAGAGTCTTTTCACAGTTCATTTACATTCAGTATGAGACGCCAGGTTGTCATAAGCATTATGCAGTTAGAGAAGAAGGGGGGGGGAGTTCTGTGCATGTTGCCTTTTGGCTTCAATCCAGGATGGGGGCAGGATACTCCACTTGCTGCTCTTTCCCAGTGAAAATGTACTTGGATATATTGTTCCCAAGTCCCTGGAAGGGATGACTATATGAAGAGTATCAAGCAGACCCCTTTCAACCTTTAGAATATCATATTGATGAACAAGAGCAATAATCTTTGATATCATTGATATCAATAAGAATGGTTTTGTAGTCCGCTGCCTTATGAGTTGTTAAACATATAATAGAATGTATTTTTCATGGATTCAAAATTGGAATTTGGCACAGTAGAACATAGTTTAATTTTGGATTTTATGACCGGAGGGGGCCTTCTTAGTGGTGCAGCCTGTTTGATCTCTCTGGGCTCAAGGAATGCAATAATGTTTGATCACTTTCATTGTTGGTCATTTAAATTGTCCCTACTAGAAGACAGCCATCTTTGGAAGGTGTTAGAATCTCCATGGTTAGAAGATGTTAAGCAAAGGTTGGGCTGCCATCTATTGGAGATGATGTAGCAGTGGATTCCCTGCATTTCCAACTTTATGATTCCATCTGTCAAGCTAGTGTGTGCTGGGACCATTTCAACCTTGTATTAAGCCCACCTAAGGATACATTTCCCTTCATGGATCACTGCCTTGCCGTGGTGAAGGGGCTTGAAGAACTCAGAGAAGCTATGAACTATGCCGAGCAGGGCACCCAAGATGAACAGGTCATAGTGGAGAGTTTTGACCAAACGTGATCCACCTGGAGCAGGAACCGGCAAGCCACTCCAGTATCCCTGCCAAGAAAACTCCATGAACAAAGACAACAGGCATATAAAAGTTATGACGCTGGAAGATGAGCTCCTCAGGTCGGAAGGCGTCCAACATGCTACTGGGGAAGAGGGGAGGACAAGTACAAGTAGATCCAGAGCTGATGAAGTGGCTGGGCCAAAGCCGAAAGGACGCTCAGTTGTGGATATGCCTGGAAGCGAAAGGAAAGTCCAATGTAGTAAAGAAAAATATTGCATAGGAACCTGGAATGTAAGAACCATGAACCTGGGTAAGTTGGATGTGGTCAAAAATGAGATGGCAAGAATAAATATTGACATCCTGGGCATCAGTGAATTAAAATGGACGGGAATGGGCGAATGCAGTTCGGATGACCATCATATCTACTACTGTGGGCAAGAAACCCGCAAAAGAAATGGAGTGGCCCTCATAGTCAACAAAAGAGTGGCGAAAGCTGTACTGGGATGCAATCTCAAAAATGATAGAATGATCTCGATACGAATCCAAGGCAGACCTTTTAACATAACAGTAATCCAAGTTTATGCACCTACTACTGGTGCTGAAGAAACTGAAATTGACCAATTCTATGAAGACTTACAACACCTTATAGAAGTGACACCAAAGAAGGATGTTCTTCTCATTATAGGGGATTGGAATGCTAAAGTAGGGAATCAAGAGATAAAAGGAACAACTGGCAAATTTGGCCTTGGAATTCAAAACGAAGCAGGGCAAAGGCTAATAGAGTTCTGTCAAGAGAACAAGCTGGTCATCACAAACACTCTTTTCCAACAACACAAGAGACGACTCTACACATGGACATCACCAGATGGTCAGCATCGAAATCAGATTGATTATATTCTCTGCAGCCAAAGATGGAGAAGCTCTATACAGTCAGCAAAAACAAGACCTGGAGCTGACTGTGGCTCAGATCATCAGCTTCTTATAGCAAAATTCAAGCTTAAACTGAAGAAAGTAGGAAATACCACTGGGCCAGTAAGATACAATCTAAATCAAATCCCTTATGAATACACAGTGGAAGTGAGGAACAGGTTTAAGGATTTAGATTTGCTAGACAGAGTGCCTGAAGAACTATGGATGGAGGCTCACAACATTATACAGGAGGCAGCAACGAAAACCATCCCAATGAAAAGGAAATGCAAGAAAGCAAAGTGGCTGTCCAATGAGGCCTTACAAATAGCGGGGGAGAGAAGGCAAGCAAAATGCGAGGGAGATAGAGAAAGATACAGGAAATTGAATGCAGAATTCCAAAAAATAGCAAGGAGAGACAAGAAGGCCTTCTTAAACGAGCAATGCAAAGAAATAGAGGAAAACAACAGAATGGGAAGAACCAGAGATCTGTTCAAGAAAATTGGAGATATGAAAGGAACATTTCGTTCAAAGATTACCATAATAAAGGACAAAAGTGGTAAGGACCTAACAGAAGCAGAAGACATCAAGAAGAGGTGGCAAGAATACACAGAGGAATTATACCAGAAAGATATGGATGTCTCGTACACCCCAGGTAGTGTGGTTGCTGACCTTGAGCCAGACATCCTGGAGAGTGAAGTCAAATGGGCCTTAGAAAGCATTGCAAATAACAAGGCCAGTGGAAGTGATGGTATTCCAGCTGAACTATTTAAAATTTTAAAAGATGATGCTGTTAAGGTGCTACACTCAATAATAATAATAATAATAATGTATTATTTATACCCCGCCCATCTCGCTGGGTTTCCCCAGCCACTCTGGGCGGCTTCCAAAAGAATATTAAAATACTGTGATACATCAAACATTAAAAGCTTCCCTAAATATGCCAGCAAGTTTGGAAAACTCAGCAGTGGCCAGAGGATTGGAGAAGGTCAGTCTACATCCCAATCCCAAAGAAGGGCAGTGCTAAAGAATGCTCCAACTACCGCACAATTGGACTCATTTCAAACGCTAGCAAGGTTATGCTTAAAATTCTACAAGGAAGGCTCAAGCAGTGTGTGGACCGAGAACTCCCAGAAGTGCAAGCTGGATTTAGAAGAGGCAGAGGAACCAGAGACCAAATTGCAAACATGCGCTGGATTATGGAGAAAGCTAGAGAGTTCCAGAAAGACATCTACTTCTGCTTCATTGACTATGCAAAAGCCTTTGACTGTGTCGACCACAGCAAACTATAGCAAGTTCTTAAAGAAATGGGAGTGCCTGATCACCTCATCTGTCTCCTGAGAAATCTCTATGTGGGACAAGAAGCTACAGTTAGAACTGGATATGGAACAACTGATTGGTTCAAAATTGGGAAAGGAGTACGACAAGGCTGTATTTTGTCTCCCTGCTTATTTAACTTATATGCAGAATTCATCATGCGAAAGGCTGGACTGGATGAATCCCTAGCCAGAATTAAGATTGCTGGAAGAAATATCAACAACCTCAGATATGCAGATGACACAACCTTGATGGCAGAAAGTGAGGAGGAATTAAAGAACCTTTTACTGAGGGTGAAAGAGGAGCGCGCAAAATATGGTCTGAAGCTCAACATCAAAAAAACGAAGATCATGGCCACTGGTCCCATCACCTCCTGGCAAATAGAAGGGGAAGAAATGGAGGCAGTGAGAGATTTTACTTTCTTAGGCTCCATGATCACTGCAGATGGTAACAACAATATACATGGACCAAAGAGCTAAATTGATAGTTAATAATGTGACGATGGAAAATATAAAGATAACCAAGGGCACAAGACAGGGATGTCCTTTATCACCATTGTTGTTCATCGCAGTCTTAGAAGTGTTTTTAAGGGCAATCAGGAGTAACGAGCAAATTAAAGGGGTAAAGGTGGGCAGAAAAGAATATAAGGTTAAAGCTTTCGCAGATGATTTGGTATTAACCTTGGAAGATCCTATGAATACAGTATTGGAAGTATTGAAAGAAATTGATAAGTTTGAACAATTGGCAGGATTTATGTTGAATAAGAAAAAAACTAAAGCAATTACTAAAAATATTGATCAGGAGTTAGTTAATAGATTACAGCAGCAAACTGAGATAGAAGTGGTTAAGAAAGTAAAATATTGGAGTATTGACTTGTTTCAGAACAATTATGTTCCAACATGGAATAAGATTAAAAGGGACCTTGAGGTATGGGGAAGAATGAAACTTTCCTTTTGGGGAAGAATTACAACGATAAAAATGAACGTGCTACCGAAGATGTTATTTCTATTCCAAACAGTTCCAGTAATCAAGGGGACAGCAATTTTTAAAAACTGTCAAAGAGAAATTTCAAGATATATCTGGCAGGGTAGGAAGCCGAGGATAAAATTTAAGATTTTAACAGATGCAAAAGAAAGAGGAGGCTTTGCCCTGCCAGACCTGAAATTATATTATGAAGCATCTTGCCTCTGTTGGTTAAAGGAATGGATAAAATTACAAGATACAGATGTATTAGACTTAGAAGGTTTTGATAATAGATTTGGGTGGCACGTGTACTTGTGGTACGATAAAAAACGGGTCCACAAAGGTTTTGAAAATCATATTATAAGAAGGTCCTTGATTGAAGTATGGGAAAGATACAAAAATCTGTTGGAACAAAAAACACCTTATTGGTTATCACCGCTGGAAGCGATGAGCGTGAAGAAAGTCAATATGACAGGGGGTTGGGTAACATATGAGAAATTAATATGTAAAAGTGAAGGAAAATGGAAAATGAGACCATTTGAAGAAGTCAAGAATCATGTGAATGACTGGCTGCATTTTTTTCAAATTAATGAGATGTTCAGAAAAGATTTAAATGAAAGGGGCTTTGCTGATAAAGAATCCAAATTTCAGACTGACATATTAAATAATGACTGTAAGATCTTAGCAAAAATGTATAAGATATTGCTGGAATGGTATACAAAGGATGAGGAGGTAAAATCTGTGATGATTGATTGGGCCAAAGATATAGGACATAATATACAAATGGAGGAATGGGAAAGACTTTGGAAAGATGGTTTAAGATTCACTGCATGTACTGCTATAAAAGAAAATGTTATGAAGATGATGTATTGATGGTATATAACCCCCGTAAAGTTAGCAAAAATGTATAAGATAAGTAACAAATGTTGGAAATGTAAAGAAAAGGAAGGCACTTTCTTTCATATGTGGTGGGAGTGTAAATGCTTCTGGGAAATGATTTATAATGAATTGAAGAAAATGTTGAAATATACATTTACTAAGAAACCAGAAGCGTTTTTACTAGGTATTACAGGGAATGAGATAAACAAGAAAGAGAAGAAGTTATTTTTACACGCAGTGACTGCAGCAAGAATATTGATGGCCCAGAAATGGAAACAAGAGGAGCTGCCTACGATAGAAGATTGGAGAGCCAAAATGATGGACTATGCGGAATTGGACAGAATGACAGGAAGGATTCGGAATCGACGAGATCAAAGATTTACAGAAGATTGGGAGAAGTTTATTCAATATTTGCTAAAACTAAGTGATAACCAGATTACGTTTGTAAGTTTTAAGGTAGCTCTGTGATGTGAAAATCTAATAATAAGTATAAACCATGAAATTGAAGCTACCAGAATAAATAACAATAAGTAGGATTGTGTTAAAAGTTATAAAATGAAGGAAGTTCAGACAAATTGAGGGAAGTAAAAAAATGGAATTAAGAGGTAATTAAGAAGTTTGAATATACAACTTTGTTTTCTTTTTATGTATTTGTAAACCAATAAAAATATAATTCAAAAGAAAAGAAAAGAAAGAGATGTGTGCTGGGATGCCACCCCAAATTTCATCACTTTACTCATTTGATTTTCTAGATTAATGGAGTACAAATGCTTCCTTCTCCCCCTAGAAGCAATTAACATAGAGGTAAGCACTTCCATTAGATTGTGACTAATTAGGTGGTGCAACAGGATTTAAAATGTGTGGTATTTTGATGTCAGTCAGTGCTTAGATTTTCCTGGTTCTTTTGGAAACACAGGTGGTTGTTGGAGCACAGAGTGGATTATTCAACTACAGTGGTACCTCAGGCTACATGTGCTTCAGGTTACATATGCTTCAGGTTACAGACTCCGCTAACCCAGAAATAGTGCTTCAGGTTAAGAACTTTGCTTCAGGATGAGAACATAAATTGTGCTGTGGCTGCGTGGCGGCAGCAGGAGGCCCCATTAGCTAAAGTGGTGCTTCAGGTCAAGAACAGTTTCAGGTTAAGTACGGACCTCCGGAACGAATTAAGTACTTAACCTGAGGTACCACTGTACAGCATATTGTGTTGGACTCCCGTCAGTCCAATAAATATTAATTTCTGTTAAGATCAGTCTGCTAAGGAACAGCTTCTTTTACATACTTTTACTTACTCTTAACATACAGAGATATAAACTGGAAGCCACATCAAGTGCTACTAAACCAGATCAGGCAAGTATCAAACAGGAGACCTTGTAGGACCTCAACACATGGCTGCTTACCCCGTTCCTGGGTGGTTACAGCCCATCATGTTTGGCCGCCATCCATGATGGCCAGGGCATGTGTGTCCAGCTGACAGTTTGGGGAATTTCCCTAACTCGCTTGGCTGCAGAGCAGGCTTGCCTGCCAAAAAGCTACATTTAAACAGGCCAATCGAGGCCTCCTCATTAGGCAGTGCCTTGCTGGCTGATTGGGGTTGGCTGCTTGTCTGCTTGGTCAACCAGCAATGCACAAAAACTGACTGTGCCTGACTCCCTCAGATTCATCGGGAGAAGAGCAAACCCTCCCTTCACCCCTTATCATTAAGTGTTTATTACATTCTAGGTCATGGAATCATAGAATTGTAGTGTTGGAAGAGACAAAAAGTCTCATCTAGTCCAACCACTTGCAATGCAGGAATCTCAGCTAAAGCATCCATGACAGACAGCCATCCAGCCTCTGCTTAAAAACCTCCAAGGAAGGAGAGTCCACAGCCTCCCAAGGGAGACCATTCCGCTATTGAACACTGTCATTCTTTATCGTGTATTCTAAAACGTGTTTTCCTTTCTAGGTTGTAGGTTTAACCATCTTTTATTCCCTAGGTTTTCTTTCAATTAACCATGTCTTGATTCCTTGGATTTCCGGGCCTTGCTGTGGTTGCCAATGGTTGCCATATTCGGAGCTGGAAAGGAATTTGTCTGAGGACAAATTGGCCCATCTGGAGGTTTTGCCTTCACCATAGCAAAACGTCACAATTTTTGGCAGTTAAAGCGTTGAGTGGAATTCTAGTCTTCAAATATTGAGGTAAAGTGGTGCATTATCCTTGTAGAGGAACCATAACCATTGTAAGGTAATTAGTGAGTCCGACTGCTTCCATAAATCTCCCCAGACAGATTTATGATCAAATGGTGTCCGGCACGTTTCCACTGCGCGCCTCTTTTCGGTCGTAAAACTCTTCAGCAGAGATTAGTGCAGCGTCGCGTGTGATAAAGGCTTAATTAAAAGACGGCAGATTCTTTCCTTAAAGTCTTTTATTGTTCCGAAAACACAGACAAAAGTCCATCAGAGTTTAGCTGCATCTCTTCCAGCTCTGCTCTTTCCGAGCTGAGCAGCTCAACTAACTGCTTTCACTTTCTCAGAACACACAGAGCATTCCAGACTGCTCACATCACTTCCTGGCAGGTAAACCCTCCCCTTTAGAGCCGAGGCATAGCAGTTTAACTCCTTACTGCACTCAACACCCCCTCTTGCTTCGGATCGGAGGGTAGAATCGACCCTTGGTCGCCCTAAACCTAAACTTTCGCAAAACTCTCCATGTCTCTGGAAGGAGAGTGGCTTTGTGAGGCCATCAGCTAAGTTCTTCGTAGAGGGACAATACTTCAGCGCTACTAATCCCTCCTGAACGCTTTGACACACATTCCGAAAACGAATATCTAAATGTTTCGTCCTCGCTTTGAACTGTCCAGACTCTGCCAAACCTAGGCATGGTTGATTGTCTTCGAATACACGTATCGGTTGACAATCCTCCCCACAGACTTCCTGCACTAAGCAAGCATAGAACTCCAGCTCTGTGCATACCTCTGAAAGAGCACTGAACTCAGCCTCAGTGGATGAGAGCGCTATAAGACTCTGCTTCTTGGATCTCCATCCAACTACTGAGTTTCCAAACTTAACCACTAGACCAGACACAGATTTGCGGTCCTTCAAGTTAGCCCAATCCGCATCCACATAGCAGACTAGCTTGGCTTCTCCCTGTGCTGGCAACCTAAGACAAAGGTCTTTGGTCTCCTGCAAATATCTCAGAACTCTCTTGATGCCATTCAAGGCATGCACACTAGGGTTTGATGCTTCCCTGCTGAGCAGATTGACAGCAAAAGCAATATCAGGCCTGCTCCACTGGGACAAGTACAACAAACTCCCTAGGGCTGACTGAAACACTTCAGTATTCTCAAACACAGCACTGTCTCCTTGCTGGCTGTCTTTCACAAAACTTGTCTCCATTGGACTTCTCACTCCTGCACAATCACTCATTCTCATTTTCTGCAGCAATTGCTCAATTTTACCTCTCTGACTGAGCACAAAACTTCCATCTTGTGTACGTTCAATATTGACACCAAGATAAGTTTTTACAGCACCAAGCTGTTTCAACTTGAAACGTTTACCTAGGTCTTTGGCAAACTTTTCTGCCTGTTTGCCTGGTGGCAACTCAGTGAGTGAAAACACACCTAGATCTTTCATGGACTTCATTTCTTTGTCCATTGCCTTGTGCCACTCGGCCGCTTCTTCCTCAGGTAAACTCTGAATATCCTCAAAGGACTCAGGTTCACATCTAGCTGAACCTACCCAGACACCTGAAGCTTCATACCGATCAGGAGGTCTCCTTGTCCTCGCTGATCTCCTCAGTGTGAACCTTGGTGACACTGCTACTTCTTCCTCAACCTCAGCATCTTCCCCCTCTGACCTGCTGCGCCTCTTGGGCTTCACAGCTGGCTCAACGGGTGAAGAAGGCTCACTCTTTTGCTCAAGCTTGACACTTGTCTGAGGAGGTGTTCTAGGTTCCCCCCTCTGAGGGATCCTAAGCTGTCCCTGCCTTGGACTTTGTTGCTCTGGACCTTGGTCCCTTGCAACCACTTCATCATCCTCCTCCTCAACGTCTGAGTCATAGGACTGTTGCAAAACCACATCTGGGTTTGCGTGCAGACGCTCCCAACCAGCTTGCTCACAAAACTCTGCACTATTACTCACAACCAGTCTTGACTGATCACCACTGGGGTACGCAAACCTCCAGGCCTTTGAGCCAGGCTCATACCCTACAAAGATCATTTTCTTTGCCCTTGGCTCGCCTTTCTTGCGTAAAGCCTTTGGAATAAGCACCCAGGCTTCACAACCAAACACATGGAAGTAATTAACCTTGGGCTTTTTTCCATGCAGTAAGAAATACGGTGTATTTCCCACACTAGAGTTGTACACTCTGTTCTGTGTATGTACCACATACTTCCAAGCTTCAGACCAAAACTTTTGGGGTAGCCCTGCGTCCCACAGGATCGCAGACACTGCTTCTTGCACTGTCCTGTTTTTCCTCTCTGCCACACCATTCTGTTGCGGAGAGTAAGGAGCAGTGAGTCTGTGGCTAATCCCTTTCTCCCTAAAGAAATCTTGTAAAGCAGAACCAGTGAACTCTGAACCTCGATCACTTTGAAAATTCCTCACTTTGGCGGAATATGTCACTTCCACAGCTGTGATCCAATCCCTGATCACTTTAGCTGCCTCTGCTTTAGTTCTCAAAGCAAAGGTCCAGGAATTCTTCGAAAAATCGTCAAGCAAGATCAAAGAGAACCTTGACTTTCCCAGTGACTCAACAGACATGGGTCCACACAAATCTGAGTGAATCAACTCAAAAGGTTGTGTGGTGCGTCTCTCTGACTTCGGATAGGAGCAAGTTACAATTTTAGACTGTTTACACGCATTGCAATCTAAGAACTTGTCACAACTCTTAAATTCACACCCTTCAGTCAAACTTGGTGCTTTTCTGAGAAATGACCAACCCGTGTGGGCAAAGCGACGATGCCAAATATGCATACAACCATTGTGGGGCGCTACATTCACACATTGCCCCTTGGCGTCTTCTGCGTCCTCTTCTCCTGTGGACAAAGACAGGTTAACAGTAAACAAATTGTCTTTGGCATGCACTGTATAGACATGTTTGCCATCTTTGTAGAATTTGCACTTATCACCTGCAAAAGAAATTTTAAAACCTTCTTTAAGCAAATCATGTACACTTAACAAACAATTAGTCAAACCAGGCACTGCAAAAGCCTTGACTTCATGCTTAAGAAAAGGACAGTAAAACAATCCTGTCTCAGTCAGTCTCTTTTGGCTTCCGTCCGCAAGAGTCACATATTTTTCAGTTTCAACTCTCCTGCAATCTCGCAACAGACCAGGAGAGGGCACAAGAGTGTTTGAAGCTCCACTGTCAATTACAACAGCCAAAGAGTTGTGTTGTTGACATTTCTGGGTCGCCATAGCAACAACCCCCCCTTTCACTGTCCCCCTGACTGGGGCCTGTGTCGACTTCCTTCACTGCAGCCATAGATGCAACTCTCTCAGTTGCCATGGAGACTGGACTTCTCTCTACTTTCTCACACAAGTCCAGAGCTCTTATCTGTCCTTTCGCCAGATGGCCAACCTTGAAGGCTTCCACTGTAGCCAGCTTCCCACGGGAAGACTCCTCAGCTTCTTGGAGTAAACAGCTTTTGGTAGTAGCCTTTGGAGAAAGAGGCTTCTCTGCGCTGTTGCTTTTCTCCGCCCCCCCACTCTCAGCAACGGGGCTCCCAGGACGATAACCTGCACCCCCTCTGGTGGGTCTGGGGTTCCAGCTTGGCCCCTCTCCTGGCTCATCACACAGACACATCTCAGCATCAAAGCAGCTCTCTGCAGCAGCCACAGCAGCTCTTCCGCCCCCCTCTCTTGGGACCTTCTCCCAGCTGCTCTCAGCTGGGCTCTCAGCGCCATCTTGGCTCTCTGCCCCTTCTGGTGTCGCAGCAGCCACTTCTCGGCCCACTCCTGCTTCACAAGCCTCTTGGAGTGCCAGCCACGCTGCGTTTGGCTTCTTAGCCTCCAGAACTAAGGGTAACAGGTGTGCGTCCACGTTTTCTGCTAGAAACGCTAGCACACGCTGCTCTGCTTCTTTCTGCACCTCCGTGCTCTCAGCTGCCTTCTGGGGTCTCTGCACTGCACCGCACAAATTTGCCCCCACTAGAGAAAGCTCCACATGAAAGCTCCACGCCAGCCACGTGCTGGGGGTAAGCTTCTGGCATGCTAAAGGCTCACAGCCAAATCTGTCTTTCAGAGCCATTTTCTCCCTCCTCAGCCCCTTTCTACTCACTCAGAAAACAGGCTGGCATCTTAAGGCTCTCGGCGTCTTCCTCTGAAGTCCCGGCAGGCTATCTCTGCACTCTGCAACTTCAAAGCCTTTTTCCACATGCTTCATGCTGGCCTCCCATAACCAATGTAGAGGAACCATAACCATTGTAAGGTAATTAGTGAGTCCGACTGCTTCCATAAATCTCCCCAGACAGATTTATGATCAAATGGTGTCCGGCACGTTTCCACTGCGCGCCTCTTTTCGGTTGTAAAACTCTTCAGCAGAGATTAGTGCAGCGTCGCATGTGATAAAGGCTTAATTAAAAGACGGCAGATTCTTTCCTTAAAGTCTTTTATTGTTCCGAAAACACAGACAAAAGTCCATCAGAGTTTAGCTGCATCTCTTCCAGCTCTGCTCTTTCCGAGCTGAGCAGCTCAACTAACTGCTTTCACTTTCTCAGA
Organism: Podarcis tiliguerta; assembly: GCF_965153285.1. Lineage (NCBI taxonomy): Eukaryota > Metazoa > Chordata > Lepidosauria > Squamata > Lacertidae > Podarcis > Podarcis tiliguerta. The sequence continues at coordinate 22,511,471 of NC_139536.1, forward strand.
ACACACAGAGCATTCCAGACTGCTCACATCACTTCCTGGCAGGTAAACCCTCCCCTTTAGAGCCGAGGCATAGCAGTTTAACTCCTTACTGTACTCAACAATCCTGTCCTTAACCAGCAGCGTATTCAGGGTACCCCGTTAGAGGGTCTCAGTGGAGGTCTCTGTCCAGAAGCCAAGTGTGGGGCAGATGGGCCATAGAGCTTCCAGCAGCTGCTTTAGGACAGCCGCCTCAGTGTATCAATGTCTTAGGGAGGCCATAATTCTTTTCACAACCCTGAAAAAGTTTCATCTCCCCAGCAGAAGGCTGGAACAATAATACACCTAATGCCTGAGCCAAAATTCCACCTACATCAGTTAAGTGGTGGCCATTTTCTAATCCAGAACATTTTTTGCTTGAGTTTATTTTATCACACCTAACATGGAGCCGCTGCCAAGAGAAGGGTGGCACGGCGACTGGAACTGCAAATGCTGAGCTAAAGCAACTTAGCAGTCTGACTCAGTACAAGACAGCTCCCTGTGTTCCTATTCCAAATAATCTAAAATTCCCCTACCTCCAAATGATGATGTCTTTGCCTATGGAGTGGCAACAATGGGACAGAGGAATTTCAGCTCTGCTTGCAAAGCTTTCCTTTTTAGTTTCAGACAAAAGCTTGGAATGGGATATTTCACTTCAACACTGAGCTATCATAATGAAGTAGGACTTTGGCATTTACCCTGCAGTTCACACACACTGTGGCATGTTTAGTACCTTTAATACAGACAGCACACCATGTAACAGGTAGGTCTATAGCATGATAGTCTTGTCGATGTTCCAATCTGCTTGACTCTCACAACTGCTTCCAAGGAATGACTCAAAATACAATGCAATATGATAATAAAAAATATTATTAGCCGTGGTAGTAGTACTATCAATGGTTAGAAGCTTTATTACTTTCCGTTCCTGTTCTGCTTTGTGCTTTCTTATGCTTTCTTATGGTTTTCAAATGGTCTCCTTTTTTCCTGTCCTCCCCTGCAGAATGAAAAGGACATGTGTGGCCCCTGCTATGTTATTCTGTTTGTTACTTCAGAAAAGAGGTTGATGGCTTTTGATTTATGCTCAACGAGGAATTTAACAAGGTTTTTCCTATGCCCACCCTCCTTGACAGAGGCTGAATAGACTTTGTTTAAAATTATTCCTGGACTGCTATTGGAGGAATGCAGTGGGGGAATAAAGAATGAACTGCTGCCAAACAGATGTGGTAAAGCGGTTGAATTTGAGAAAAGATCTTGCTTTTAACTGTGTGCTGAGGAAGAGCCATAGAGCAGAATTTTAATGGCAGAGTTTGGATATGCACTTAGTGAGTTATTTATGGTTGCAGCTTGTATACTAGTCTGTAAACAGTGGAAGGAATGGAATGTGACCTTGTACCATGCAGATAAACAGTGCAAAGAACTGAACAATGGAAGATAGTACCGTATTGGCCCGAATATAAGCTTCACCCACATATAAGCCTCACCTTTAAAATTAAAGGTACACTTTATCACATGTGGTGGGATTGTAAGATTATTTTAAAAATTTGGAAAATGATATATAATGAATTGGGGGGGGGGGGAATGTTTAAAATAACCTTTGTGAAAAAACCAGAAGCCTTTTTGTTAGGTATTCTAGGACAATAAATGCCGAAGAAAAATAGGACATTATTCATGTATGCTACTACGGCAGCAAGAATACTAATAGAACAAAATTGGAAGATTGGAGAAATACCATCTAAAGAACAATGACAAGAAAAATTGATGAACTATGCAGAACTGGCAAAATTACGGACAAACTGTGTGAAAAGGACATTAGTGACTTTGGAAAAGAATGGGAACCCTTTACAATACACTTGCAGAAAAAACATGGACTCCTTGGCGGGATTTAAATAAACATTTACAATTTTATTTACAGAGAACAAGAAATATAATTAGTGATAACAGAACATTATGTATAAACAGCAGAATGTAACATTTGGTGTAACAAACCAGAAACGGAAGTTGGGGGAAGTCAACAGGGAGGGGAAAAACTAGGAAATGGATGTTAAATGATGATATTGAATAATTGTTATGAGAAAAGAAAATCAATAAAATTATTTTAAAAAACAATAATAAATAAAATTCAAGGAGGAAAAATTGGGTTACAGGCTGAAAATCACTGCAGTTGGTAGAATTTTAACTCCAAGCCAATTTAAGCCTTTGCAAGTTCACAAAAGTTATTATACAATCACTAAAATCACAAATCGCTATTCAGTTGCTACAACCATAAATGGTAAATGAACAGTCTCAAGCTTGCAAATTGGCAATAAAACATTTTTTTTGTTCCGTTTTACCATATATCTGTTTCAGCAGCAATATCATAAAAGTCATTTTTTGTAAGGTCACAAATTTAAGCCACACTTTAACTTTTGACTTTCGGAATTTGGAAAAAAAGTGAGGCTTATATTCAGGCCAATATGGTAATTAACTCTCCCAACACACTAGGTCTGGAACAACCATATATATGGTGCCTCAGGGTTCCCTCCTCTCCCCAATGCTTTTTAACATCTACATTCAGCAACTGAGAGAGATCATCAGGGAGCTTGGGCTGGGTGTTCATCAGTATGCAGATGATACTCAGCTCTACCTCTCTTTCAAATCAGAACCAGTGAAGGTGGTGAAGGTCCTGTGTCAGTGCCTGGAGGATGGATGGTAGCTAACAGATTGAGGTTGAATTATGAGAAGACAGAAGTACTGATTTGGGGGGACAGGGGTGAGCAGGTGTGGGGGACTCCCTGGTCCTGAATGGGGCAACTGTGCCCCTCAAGGAGCAGGTGCACAGCCTGGGAGTCATTTTGGACTCACAGCTGTCCATGGAGGCGCAGGTCAATTCTGTGTGCAGGGTAGCTGTCTACCAGCTCCATCTGGTATGCAGGCTGAGACCCTACCTGCCTGCGGACTGTCTCGCAAGAGTGGTGCATGCTCTGGTTATCTCCCACTTGGACTACTGCAATGTGCTGTACGTGGAGCTACCTTTGAAGGTGACCTGAAAACTACAACTAATTCAGAATGCAGCAGCTAGACTGGTGACTGGCAGCGGCCACCAAGACCACATAACACTGGTCTTGAAAGTCCTAGACTGAGCATGGTATTAAGCTTAGGACATATGAAGAAGTAGAGAATTTACTGACAGGCTGGCTACAGTACCACCGAATCAATGAGATATTAAAAGAAGATAAAAAGAGGTTGGGGTTTGAAGACAAGAAATCAAAATTTCATATTGACATTATAGAAGGTAACAACAAATTGTTGTCTAAAATGTATGACTTACTATTGGATTGGCTAGTTCCACTCAAGGATGATGTGCTGTAAGGCCCTAAATTATTACATTGGTCAACAACAAATTTGTTGTCTGCGTTTTTTCAGTTGATTTAGGACAAATCTGATGCGCTGAATCCAAAAATCACATTGGTTTTGCTCAATCAGGTCAAGTTTTTGAGCTATGGCCACATGTCTTTTTTTACGTTTTTGTTCACATGTACGCTTGTGTGGAGCATTTTAGAAGAAGTTGGTGGGGGTAAAATGCCTTGTCAAATAATTGTTTTGATTGGAAATGATTATTTTAATGACAAGAAGTATTCAGGTCCAATAGTTCTGGGTGATTATGTCAAAAAGGGATCAGTTTGAAGTCATAAAACCTCCGTTTTTTCTCGGAAGAGATGGACTTGGTGTACTGTGCAGATATTGCGCAGCTTCTGCTCAAGCTTGGAGTGCCACAGTACAAACCCAAAGATTGGAGACTGTTCATTGACAGCAGCAAGCGATCACTGAAATGTGTTCTGCTACACAACGGCAACCAGTTTGCCTCTATACCCCTGGCTCACTCGAGTACACTGAAGGAGAACTATGAAGCGGTGAAGTATGTGCTGGAGAAAATTGGTTATGATCAGCATAAGTGGTTTATTTGTGTTGACCTGAAGATGGCGAACTCTTTGTTGGGACAACAGTCTGGCTTCACCAAGTACCCATGTTTTCTGTGCATGTGGGATAGTAGGGACCGTGCTCAGCATTACACGAAGAAGGACTGGCCTGTGCAGGAGGAATTGGTGCCTTGCAAAAAAAGGAACGTCATCAATGACCCTCTGGTGGACAGAGACAGAATACTCTTCCCACCGCTGCACATCAAGCTCGGCTTAATCAAGCAGTTCACCAAGGCTCTGGACAAGGATGGTGACTGCTTCACTTACTTGTGCCAGGCTTTTCCAGGATTGACCATGGAGAAGTTGAAAGCTGGCATCTTTGACGGTCCACAATCGAGCATTAACATCTAATAGTAAGGAAAATACAAGTAACATATCAAATAATTAGCAACCTTGCTCCCTGCCCCCATTATCAAAATAAGAAAACACAAGGTATCCAAACACCTGGAGGGCATGATGCTGGCAACTTCTGCTACTGTATGGATTTCTTTTTTCCCTCAAGCAAGCTTTTAAATCAAATTTTGTACCACGGATCATTTAACTGAAGTCTGTCCACAATGTTATTGTTGCAGAGATGGTCATGGGTACAGTGGACTCAGATATAACTCATACCAAAGAGGGGCCCCTTTCACTTCAGTGTTACGCACTGTGGCTTCATTTTCTTTCAAGACACTGTCCACTGGACTCTTTATTTATGCAGTTAATGGGGACAGAATGCTTCTGTACACATGCCAGTAAGGGGATAAAGCAAGCAAGTTGTCCCTTCTTGGCAGGAGGGAGTGAAAATCATTGTTCCTCCTTTGAAGATCCTGGCGCACAGAACCCTCCTGATTCCAATATGTCCCCCAGGGTTCCAATCCTGCTCCTTGTTATCTGTGCTTTTCTCTGCCTTCCACATGAAGGTAAGTTCCTTCTCCCAGGGCTGAAAGAAGGCAGTTCACTCAAGGTATCATAGACAAAAGCATTTAAAAAAGAGAAATGCATGCAGTGGTAATGCTTGCACCAGCAGTAGCACATAAGGGAAGCATGCTGCAGGTGGTGGCAGCACTGCAGCTGCTGGGGAGGAGATGGTTTGGGGTAAGGAGGCAGGGAGGTCAAGGAGCTGGTGGTGATGCCTGAGGGTGGTCATGCACTTCCAACAATATCTGAGCACTCACTGCAACCTTGACCCACCATGTCCCAGTCCCAGTGAGTGCCACATGCACGAGCCAAAGACCTTTCACTTGTGTTGTAAAAGTTGCATTACTTATAGAATGAGAGAGGGACACCATTCCACTGTCGAACAGCTCTTACCATCAGACGTTTCCCCCCTGATCTTTGGTCAGAGTCTCCTTTCTTATAACTTGAAGACATTGGTTTGAATCCTACCTCCAGAGCAGGAGAAAACAGTTTGTTTCCCCATTTCCATGTGACATCTCTTAAGACATTGGAAGATGGCTATCATATCTCGTCTCAGTCTCCTCTTTTCCAGGCTAAACATAACAAGCTCCTTCAAACTCTCCTCGTAAGGCTTGGGTTCCCATTCAGTGATAATCTAATCTTTAAGGGCACCAAATAGTTCATATTTTGCATCCATTCAGCCAGCATTATCCCTAATTTAAGGATTCTGCAGTGCATGGTCGTATGGAGAACTGCAGTGACGTCAAAGAATAGATTATTGCACACCTAGATATGTCTAGGTGCAATGAAATCTACCTCTGCAGTGCCTTCCTGCTCCACAGTTGCAGGCCTTGTGCATTTGTGAAGCACTGGAGAAAACTTGTATTGACCCCATTGTGCATGCAATCACATTAACGTGACCTTTTGTGTTTATCAATATCCTCATATGCATCTATAGCACAGGTAAGCAGGCAGACAAGGTGGCAAATGAAGTATAGGTTGTGAAAGTTGTGGCAATGCTTGATCGATGACTCAGTTTCACTCCAGAAATCACATCGCCAAAATCTGAAAATAATACGAATGTTTTTGATGCTTTGTTGAAATTGTTTTATTGTGTATATTAATTACATTTGGATCGCATCATTGATCTTATGATTATAAATCACTTAAAAACAACTATGGCATGGATGCAGGATAAATAGATGATAGATTGCTAGATTGCTAGATAATAGAGATAGATAGATAGATAGATGATAGATAGATAGATAGATAGATAGATAGATAGATAATCATCGTCATCTTGCTCTGCTGTAGCTGTATTTGTGTGTAGCAGTTGCCTTTAATTTTTTTCAAAAAAAACCCTTGAAAACTCTGTATCAAATAAATGGAAGAAAAGAATATAGAAAAAGGTGACCATAAGCAGAAGATCCTATACATGCTTCAATTTGCAGTCATTCTTCAGGTTGTTTTTAGTTCCCGTCTACAGATCCTCATTGCAGAAGTCTCTGTCATCACAGCAGATATGTCGAGCCTCAGCTCCATCAATATTGGTGCTGGTATTGCAAACTCCAGATTTCTTTGGCTTGCAGCCTAGAAGTTTCTGCTGAACTTTCCCATCTATTATGGTGACAGGCAGAATGAAAGTAGAGAGAGAAAAGGAGAAGACATTTATATTTATGCGCTCTGGACACCAAGGCTACTACACCTCACATCTACAGTTTACAATAAATGAAGTCCTCTCCTGGGTCTTCATTCTCCCCACTTGTGAGTGTGGGGAAACTATCAGCCATGCTAATTACAGGATCCAGGCTGTGCCACAGTTGTGAATCAGTTGGCACACTGGCAGGGCTTTTCTCAGCAGTAACACCTCTGGGCCCATAGTCCCTCTGACTCATGAGAAGACTGTCCTTGGAGCACAAAGGGGACATCCTCTGTGGGCTCTGAAAAGGGTTTTTTCATGAGCTGGAGGTGCAGCGGGGCTTTGATGAGGTTTTTCAGCTTCCTGGCTAACAGCTGATGCACAGGAAGGAGCCACCCTGAGCGTCACTCTGCAAGCCGCTCTGTACCTGTGGCTCGCATGCGCCAGTCAGAGAGGCAAGGCTGCATGCAGGAGGGACAGTTGCGGCTTGCAGAGATGACATGCAGGGAGGCTTCTTCCCTGCACATCTGCTCTGCCCATCCCCTCACAGCCCTGCCTCTCCAGCTCGTACATGTAAGCAGGAGGGACAGGGCTGCGTTCCCGGACTATTTTTATGGGGAAAGCTGCACTGCACACCAGTATGATGAACAAGCATGCAGAGCAAATGGTTTGCATACGGAAGGTCTCCAGTTAAAATGGATCAGGTAGAGCATGATCTGAAGGACACTCAGGAGTTGCTCTTAGCTAGTGCCCAATAATGGATCATTACTCAGTTTTGTGCCTATAATTGAGTTTAGGAATGGTCAACTTGTTGTAGACTCCAGATCCCACCAGCCCCAGCCAGCTTGGTCAATTGCAAAGCCCAATAGGAACGGTAGTACAACAAATCTGGAGCTTCATCTTTTCTCCATCTTTGCTTTAGGCCATGGGGGCTCTTCTGGAATGCAGGACGTTGGACATACTTACGGTTTCCACCAGAGGGGAAAAAAACTTCAAAAAGAGAAAGGACTGTAATAATATGGAATTTCTGCAGCAAGAAATATTGATGAAATTTTCATGGCCAGCATCATGTCCCTGATTGCCATGTTAGTATAGCAACATAGGTTTCCTTATAAAGGTATTTCTGTGATATATTATACCACCCTTCATAATTATATGCAATGGGGAAATGTAGAACTCTTACCTTTGGTCACTGTGTAGGCATGGCATGCTTGTGTTTTAGGTTTTGCTGAGCATGTAGCTGCTAGAGGGCGACATGGACTCCCTTCAGATGGGGACATGCAAAGTCGACATGTCAATGCATCTGCATCAAAAGGGAGAAGCTCAAGGTTATCAGAATACCAGTCTTGAAAGTCAGGTGATAATAAATGGGTAATCAATGTATAAGAACACAAGAAGAGCCTGTTAGTTCAGGCCAATAGCCCAGTTGGTCCAGCACCCTGTTCTCACAGAGGCCCAACAGATCCCTTTGGGAAGTTCACAAGTAGCATGTGAGCTCAATAGCAGTTCAGCTACTGGTGAATCCCCTGGTATTTGGAGACATATTGCCTCTGACAGTGGAGGTAAAAAATGCTATAGAGCCCCTTTCAGACTCTAAGATACCAGCCTTGAACCTCAAGTGTAATCTATGTAGAAGAACCTCAGAAGATCAGGAGAGTGGCCCATTGAGTTCAGCATCCTCTTTTCACAGTGCCTGACCAGATGCCCACAAGTAGGACCTGAGCTCCGCAGCACTTGTGATTGCAAACAAATGGTTATCAAAGGTTTATTGCTTCCATCTGAAAAACCGTCTCCCAGCACTGGGGAAAGGAACTTACCTCCAGGAGGAAGGAAGAGGCTAACACAGATACCAAGGAGCAGCATTTGAACCATGAGGGACATCTTGCCACAGCAGAGCTCTTGGTTACAGAGGAGGCAATGGTGATCTCCACTCACTTCTACTGGGGAGAACAAGCAGCTTCCTTTTATCCATTTGATGATGTGCTTGTCCAGATACGCTTAAGTGCACTCCATCCCTATCAGATACAGAGGGTCCCATGGGCAATGGCTTGCAAAATAACAATTGCACATTGTAATGATCACATTCCAGTGAGGCATGAAACCCTCAACATATGTACAGATCAGTGCTTAAGATTGTAGTCACCAGTTGCAAAACCAGGAAGCTAGGAAGCATTCAAGCAAATTTCTTCAGTAGTCTATGCCAGGCTTGTCCAACTCCCAAAAGACTGTGATCTACTCCCAGTATAAAAAAACTGGCAGTGATCTACCCATTGTCATTAGAGGGAGGAGTGTGTGTGGGGTGGGTGGGTTGCCCAGAGTTGTTGAGCTTTTTGGGGGGAGGATTGCACAGAGTTTTTTTAGCTTTTCCCTTGTAACTTTTTGAACATGATAAGGATCCCGCGATCTACCAGGATCAGCCAGGGATCTACATGTAGGTCACGATCTACTGGTTTGACATCCCTGGCCTATTCAATTCCACAGAAGGAATCAAAAGCAGCTAGCGAGGCCAACTTTGAAACACCTGTGGTTGTAGAATGGGTTTTCCCTATGTTCAGATCTATGCTATACATTGACAGCACTCTTATACTACTTTGGGTTTGAGAATCCTCGAAACTGTAGCTATTTAAGAGTGCTGGGAATTGTAGCACTGTGAGGTCAACACCCTTAAGAAACTACAGTTCTTGGGGAAGCCATGGCTGTTTAAGTGGTGTAGGAGTTCTTTAAATGTATGGTGTTGGTGCAACCTCTGTTAAATGAGAGAAAAACATCGTATTGCTCTTGGGTCTGCCCAATACATCATCTCTGGCTGTCCACAGTCATGAAATGGGCAGCCAACAAGGGTTGTGTTCATCATTGTTTTCAAAGGGAAAATGTCTCTAACTAATATTTATAAAAATTAACTATCCAGTATTGCGATCTCCGAAATTTCATTCCCTTTCAACAACTTTATTTATTTCGTTATTGTTTCTTTTATGAATTGCTTTTATGAATTTTGCAATGTCAAGAGGGTAGACCAAACAGTACCAAGCTACACTGCTTGGGACCTCACAGAAGATTTCATTGCCCATTTTGGCATGGTGATTCCTGGGACTAAGGAAGGGGTTTTGTTCTATAATTGGAAACAATTGGACTCCATTTTAAATGAAGATGGTGAGCTAAACCTTCCAAAACTGCTCTGATTGTAAAACACTCTGATGCGGAACTAATGTTGGGCTAGCGCCAGGAGTCAAAGAATCTTAAAATGTGATAGTTGTAGGGAACCACATGGATCATTTGGTCCAACTCCCTGCAGTGCAGGAATCTTTTGCCCAATGTGGGGCTCGCATCCATGACCCTGAGATTAAGATTAAGAATTCCGCCATTCAATATGGCTGCCGGAACCAGCCAGCAGGGTCTGCTCTGACTCAACGAAAACGAATTGGCTGCAGTCAGGGCCCTAACAGACTTCCGGTGAGCCGCAGCCACGAAAAAGGAGCGCGAGGCTATCCTCCAGGGGGTCTCGAACAACACGGGGGTCCAGAGGCATCACGAAGGCTCCGTGAACCTCAAAACCCCAGGAGGATTATCCTGGGGGACAGAGTACCCAGCGGTGCTGCGTGTGCTCTCCTGTTTTTTAGTTTTTAACAGGATTTAAGCTGCAATATGAGGGGAAGCAACAAACCCCGTGCTGTGAAGCCTCAGGCTCCGAGTGAAAGTGGTGAGCCTCCAACAGCAGTTAAGAAGCTGGGATACAAATAAGGCAACGAAAGCAACAACAAATAGCAATCTGGCCAAGAAATTTGGCTAAGAATACCAGCGCAATAAGAAGACGTGGGGAGAAAGGAGAAGGAGTCCACTGCAGTGGTAAGAGTAAAATGGAGTATAACGGAAGGCTGGGAGAGGAGAGAAAGTAAGAAAGTAACCGCTAAGTGGGTGTAGCAGAGAGACCTCGGATACAAAGTATAAGAAATGAGGCAACGAAATGACTGAAAATATCTTAATGGACTAGAGAGAAGTGAATGGAAATTCTTTGTTTGTCTAGGTCAGAGTGCGTTATGCCAGCGACTAGTTTGGGACACATAAGTGAGACTCTGCAATCAACGCTTGCCTGTTTAAACAGTGCCTGTTTTAAATAGTGCTTAAATTGTGATTTCTGCCTCCCACGTTTAAACAGTGGTTGTTTTATGCTTGAGGTGTCTGAAGGACTAAAAATTGAACTGGAAATAAGAGGAACTGAAATGCTGAGAGGCAGCGTCTCTTTAAGGAGGTTTGGGAGAACACGAACTGTATGAGGAGAGTTTGAGAATACAGCGGGACTCTCCACCGCCATTTCACATTTTGTTTCCTCCTCCTTCTTTAAAGGGGTACACAACAACAACTAATTAGGAGAAGATGGACGCTGCACTTTAAGCGACTGAATTACCACTTTAGTCGGAAGAGACTGGGGGCAAACGGACAAGGGGAAAAGAAAGGAAGGCTTAAGTAGGACTTTTCGGCAAGACCTTTCGTTACCCCAGGAAGCTCCTCTCCTCGTGGAGCTCCCTCCACTTAGCTCCACCTCTCTTCCCCGTTTCCGTTCTCACATTGAGACTCACCTCGTATCCTGTTCCTGATCCTGAGAACTTTTTGGTTGTGTGTCTTCCCCCCCTTTTTCTCGGATTCTTGTTGTTGTTTTCCCCTCTCCTTCCCTCTCCTTCTTTGTATTTTTTGTATTTTAAGAGTTAAGACTTGGAAAGCAATTAAGGCGCCACCGTGTGGGGGTAGAAGGGAACTACATGGGAAGAACTACATTGGAAGAATAGAGAAAGTTAATATCTCAGCTTTGCGACCTCTAGGGGTGGGGAAAATCTTATCAGATAATTAATATAAGGCAACTAAGGCGCCACCGTGTGGGGGCAGAAGGGAACTACACTAGAAGAATTACATTGGAGGAATAGGGAAATTCAATATCTCAGTTTAGCGACCTCTAGGGGTGAAAAATTTTACTAGTTAATTAATATAAGCTGAAATACAAAATGAAAAAAGGGGTGGGAACGCCAGTAGAAAGGAGACCATCCAGACAAGAAAATGGGAAAGAAGGGAAAGAAATCAAGGACTGTGACAGCTTAATGGCGGAAATAAGGAAAGAATTTAAACATAATGAACAATATATCGAGAAAAAGTTATTAGAAGTACAGGATACATTGGATAAGAGATTGGAGGGGGTGGTGGGAGAGCTGACAGGAAAAGTAAAAGATTTGACAGTAAGATCCAAAGCTCTTGAGGACTCAATGAAGAGGGTGCAAAAAGATATGAAAGAAAGTAGGAAGGATATGGATAGGATTAAAATAGAGGTCAAGGAGATAAATAAAATACAGGAAGAATTGTTGGACAGTATGGCAATGACTCAGATGAGACAGAAACAATCAAATCTGAAATTCAGGGGGATCCCAGAGGACCCAAATGAAAATATAAGATCTAAACTGGTTAAAGAACTGGCAGCTTGGTTAGATATGAAGGAAGAGGATACGGGATATTCAATAGCAAACATCTTTCGGATAAAAGTAAAATCCGCTAAAGTGGAAGAAACTGCCAGGAGACGTATTAGTTATGTTCAACTCTTTGGACATGAGGAATGCAGTATTGAAACAGAACTACAACAAAAAGTTGTGTATTCAGGGAAAATCAATTATTATATTTAAAGAGATTCTTTTCTTTTCGTTGATATGGATTTAAAGGGGGGTTTAGACCACATTCTGGTCCATTGAGTGGGGTTAATCTCATAGCCTATGTCATTCTCCCACTGTTTTTTGATTGCATCTAGGGGATTTGCGGGATTTTGGAGTAGTATTTTGTACATTGCGGATACCGTCCCTTTACTGTTTCCCTTTGTTGTTAGGAGGAGGTTTTCGAAGGTTGTCAGGGGCCTAGTTGCTGCTGATTTTACTGTTGGGTTGTTTAAGAGGGCATGTAGTTGGTGTTGTGTTAACCAGGGCATTTGGGTGTCTTCTAGTTTGTCTCCACCCCCATCCATTTCCCCTCTCTCCACCCCCTTTCTTTTTTCTTTTTTTTCTTCTCCCCCTAATGCCTCAACAAATGAAACGGATTTGTAAAAATGTTACATGGGGGAAAAAATACGAGGTATTACACTTACTTCTGTAAAACAAGAAAATCCTTAATAAAATATTTTTTAAAAAATAAAATAAAGAGATTCCTTCAAGATTTCTTCGAAGGAGAGATGTTTATAAAAAATTAACCAACCAGTTGAAGAAAAATGGGATCCAATACAGATGGGAATTCCCGGAAGGGATTTCATTCTATTTTAAGGAAAAAAGATTTAAACTATCTAGTCCTCTGGAGCTGGAAAAATTTCCAAGAAGGTACGAAAAGGAACTGGGAAGGATGGGGGGATGGGAGGAAGGGGGGAGCAGATGGGGGGAGAGAGGGGTGGAGATGGAGGGAGTGTGGAGGGAGAAGAGGAGGAAAATTCAGGAGAAGAAAAAGAAGAGGAAGAGACAGAAGATAAGGAACAGTAGACCTAACTTAGATTTGATAACCTATTTATTGTATATCAACCATGGCTTTAAAAATACTGTCGTGGAATGTGAACGGGCTTAATAATAAAAATAAAAGGAACCAGATTGCCCACGTATTATTAAAGAGGAACCTTGATTTAATTTGTCTACAAGAGACCCATGTAACAAGGAAGCATAAAAGAATCTTAAGTAATAAGAGATTAGGGTTGGATTTTGTTGCATCAGATAATGTTAAGAAAAGAGGAGTGGTATTATATATAAAAGAAAAGCTCGACCCAAAATTAATTTATAAAGACGAAGAGGGGAGAATGATAGTAGTACAAGTCACTTTTCCAGCAAATCTGTGCTGGAGGTGTGATGAAACAGAGGGGACACTTATACATGTTTGGTGGACCTATGAAAAAAATCAAAAGCTTCTGGAACACAGTGTATAATGAGCTTAAAAAAATGTTTAAGTACAGTGGTACCTTGGGTTACGTACTTAATCCATTTTGGAGGTCCGTTCTTAACCTGAAACTGTTCTTAACCTGAAACACCACTTTAGCTAATGGGGCCTCCTGCTGCTGCCGTGCCGCCGGAGCACGATTTCTGTTCTCATCCTGAAGCAAAGTTCTTAACCTGAAGCATTATTTCTGGGTTAGTGGAGTCTGCAACCTGAAGCATATGTAACCTGAAGCGTATGTAACCCGAGATACCACTGTATTAATTTCTGCAACACAAAAATCAAAGAAGTGCATATGTGGTGGAAATGTCTAGATGTTAAATCAATATGGTTTGAGGTATATATAGCTACATACTGAGGAGATTTCACCCCTCCCATATCCAAGAATCTCCTGAGGAGTCTGCTGATTCTGCAGAGAGGAGGAGGCGTGTTCTGCTCTCTACTTATTCTGCTTCAGCACCACATCAAAGAGTCTGTCAGTCAGTCAGTGAGTCGGTCAGTGAGTCAGTCAGTCAGTCAGTGTGTCGGAGAGAGAGAGACTGAGTGTTAGAGATTGTGTGTTTAGATAAGGTTGCTGCTAAGAGCAGCTGCAGACACTCAGTGCGGTTTAGCATTCATTTATGCTTAGGCTCATTTAGCTCTGTATATAGTTGTATTATAGTTGTAGTTTTAGAATAAAGAAGATATTCTACAGAGCTGCTCTCCGAGTTGTTTATATACTCTGCTAGACTCTGCTAGACTCTGCTGTACTCTGCTGTGCGGCGACTGTCTACTTGTGGAAGTGAATCCGGTGCTCACAACTCTAAGCTGTGAGCCCACAGCACTTGGACCTGTTCCTGTGAGGAAGGTGGTCTCTGGAAGTGCTACCCAGCTCGCCTAGCCGAGTCGGGGCTGAAGTGGATGAGTGGCACTGGCTCAAGGGCGATGCTGACACATACAATCCCTGAAAACCTCAACATTCCCTAAACCTATGAACGTCCCTCTCCTACCAATTTGTTGTTTAGAAATAGGTAACGAGATTGTTTGAACGTTTTCAAGAAGACGAGAGAGAGAGAGAGAGAGAGAGAGAGAGAGAGAGAGAGAATGAATATATAAGTTGGAAGAAACATAAATGCACATCATGTATACAAAAGGAAAAAATCCATAAATATAGAGTTTATAATGGATGCGTGTGTAGGGGACACACACACACACACACACACACAAGCATTAACATCTAATAGTAAGGAAAATACAAGTAACATACCAAATAATTTGTTAGCAACCTTACTCCCTGCCCCCATTATCAAAATAAGAAAACACAAGGCATCCAAACACCTAGAGGGCATGATGCTGGCAACTATTGCTGCTGTATGCATTTCTTATTTCCCTCAAGCAAGCTTTTAAATCAAATTTTATACCACTGATCATTTAACTGAAGTGTGTCCACAATGTTATTGTTGCAGAGATGGTCACGGGTGGAATGGACTCAGATATAGCTCATACAAAAGAGGCCCCCCGTCACTTCAGTGTTACACTTTGGGTTCATTTTCTTTCCAGTCAATGCCCACTGGACTCTCTATGCAGTTAATAGGGACAGAAAGCTTCTGTACACATGCCAGTAAGGGGATAAAGCAAGCAAGTTGTCCCGTCTTGGCATGAGGGAGTGGAAATCATTGTTCCTCCTTTGAAGAACCTAGAGCTTTACTGTGGCGCACAGAACCCTCCTGATTCCAATATGTCCCCCAGGGTTCCGCTCCTGCTCCTTGTTATCTGTGCTTTTCTCTTCCTTCCACATTAAGGCAAGTGCCTTCTCCCAGGGCTGAAAGAAGGATGTTCACTCAAGGTATCATAGACAAAAGCAGAAAGGGGACAATAGTAACTCCGAGAGGCAATGGGAGGGTCAATTCACACCATCATTTCAATACAAAGGAAAGCATGAGGAAACTTCAGGGGTGGTTCTGAAAGCGTGGTCTTACTCAGGGGGCAAGGGGGCAGCAGGGGTGCTGGAGGTGTAAATGACTTTCAGACTTTGAAAAGCTGACATCAAGTTTATCCATTATGTTGAATTAATTAATTTAAATAGTTTTTATTGGATTTTGAGGGGGGAAAGTACAATTGATTATTAGTATCGTAAACTGTATGGTGCTATTATCTTCCTTGGTGGCTGGTCTGTTCTGAATAATGCATTTTAAAGTGATGGGGACATTGCGGATGAGTTTATGGATGGTGGGGATGGCCCCAAAAAAGTTTGTGAACCAGTGCCATAGTGCATGCGCTGATGGATTTATGTGCATCAAGTGAAAAGTCTGCCTTTAGTAATGCATGCAGTGGTAATGCTTGCACCAGCAGTAGCACATAAGGGAAGCATGCTGCAGGTGGTGGCAGCACTGCAGCTGCTGGGGAGGAGATGGTTTGGAGCAAGGAGGCAGGGAGGTCAAGGAGCTGGTGGTGACGCCCGAGGGTGGTCATGCACTTCCAACAATAACTGAGCACTCACTGCAACCTTGACCCACCATGTCCCAGTCCCAGTGAGTGCCACATGCATGATCCAAAGACCTTTCACTTGTGTTGTAAAAGTTGCATTACTTATAGAATGAGAGAGGGACACCATTCCACTGTCGAACAGCTCTTACCATCAGACGTTTCCCCCCTGATCTTTAGTCAGAGTCTCCTTTCTTATAACTTGAAGACATTGGTTTGAATCCTACCTCCAGAGCAGGAGAAAACAGTTTGTTTCCCCATTTCCATGTGACATCTCTTAAGACATTTGAAGATGGCTATTATATCTCGTCTCAGTCTCCTCTTTTCCAGGCTAAACATAACAAGTTCCTTCAAACGCTCCTCGTAAGGCTTGGGTTCCCATTCAGTGATAATCTAATCTTTAAGGGCACCAAATAGTTCATATTTTGCATCCATCCATTCAGCCAGCATTATCCCTAATTTAAGGATTCTGCAGTGCATGGTCTTATGGAGAACTGCAGTGACTTCAAAGAATAGATTATTGCACACCTAGATATGTTTAGGTGCAATGAAATCTACCTCTGCAGTGCCTTTCTGCTCCACAGTTGCAGGCCTTGTGCATTTGTGAAGCACTGGAGAAAACTTGTATTGACCCCATTGTGCATGCAATCACATTAACGTGACCTTTTGTATTTTATCAATATCCTCATTTGCATCTATAGCACAGGTAAGCAGGCGGACAAGGTGGCAAATGAAGTATAGGTTGTGAAAGTTGTGGCAATGCTTGATCAATGACTCAGTTTCACTCCAGAAATCACATCGCCAAAATCTGAAAATAATACGAATGTTTTTGATGCTTTGTTGAAATTGTTTTATTGTGTATATTAATTACATTTGGATCTCATCATTGATCTGATGATTATAAATCACTTAAAAGCCACTATGGCATGGATGCAGGATAAATAGATGATAGATTGCTAGATTGCTAGATAATAGAGATAGATAGATATAGATAGATAGATAGATAGATAGATAGATAGATAGATAGATAGATGATAGATAGATAGATAGATAGATGATAGATAGATAGATAGATAGATGATAGATAGATTAGATAGATAGATAGATAGATAGATAGATGATAGATAGATAGATAGATAATCATCGTCATCTTGCTCTGCTGTAGCTGTATTTGTGTGTAGCAGTTGCCTTTAATTTTTTTCCAAAAATACCCCTTGAAAACTCTGTATCAAATAAACGGAAGAAGACAATATAGAAAAAGGTGACCATTAGCAGAAGATCCTATACATGCTTCAATTTGCAGTCATTCTTCAGGTTGTTTTTAGTTCCTGTCTACAGAGCCTCATTGCAGAAGTCTCTGTCATCACAACAGATATGTGAAGCCTCAGTTCCATCAGTATTGGTGCTGGTGTTGCAAACTCCAGTACTCTTTGACTTGCAGCCTAGAATTTTCTGCTGAACTTTCCCATCTATTATGGTGACAGGCAGAATGAAAGTAGAGAGAGAGAAAAGGAGAAGACATTTATATTCATGCTCTCTGGACACAGAGGCTACTACACCTCACATCTACAGTTTACAACAAATGAAGTCCTCTCCTGGGTCTTCATTCTCCCCACTTGTGAGTGTGGGGAAACTATCAGCCATGCTAATTACAGGATCCAGGTTGTGCCACAGTTGTGAATCAGTTGGCACACTGGCAGGGCTTTTTTAGCAGTAACACCTCTGGGCCCATAGTACCTCTGACTCATGAGAAGACTGTCCTTGGAGCACAAAGGGGCCATCCTCTGTGGGCTCTGAAAAGGGTTTTTTCATGAGCTGGAGGTGCAGCGGGGCTTTGATGAGGCTTTTCAGCTTCCTGGCTAACAGCTGATGCGCAGGAAGAAGCCACCCTGAGCGTCACTCTGCAAGCCGCTCTGTACCTGTGGTTCACATGCGCCAGTCAGAGAGGCAAGGCTGCATGCAGGGGGGACAGTTGCGGCTTGCAGAGATGACATGCAGGGAGGCTTCTTCCCTGCACGTCTGCTCTGCCCATCCCCTCACAGCCCTGCCTCTCCAGCTCGTACACGTAAGCAGGAGGGACAGGGCTGTGCTCCCGGACTATTTTTGTGGGAAAAGCTGCACTGCACACCAGTATGATGAACAAGCATGCAGAGCAAATGGTTTGCATATGAAAGGTCTCCAGTTAAAATAGATCAGGTAGAGGGTGATCTGAAGGACACTCACGGAGTTGCTCTTAGCTAGTGCTCAATAATGGATCATTGCTCAGTTTTGTGCCTATCTTTCTAAACTCAAGGATAGACACAAAATTGAGCAATGATCCATCATTGGGCACTGGCCAACTTCTTGTGGACTGCAACTCCCACCAGCCCTAGCCACCTTGGTCAATTGCAAACTCCAATGGGGACTGTAGTCCAACAATTCTCCATCACCTATTCTCCATCGCTGCTTTAGGCCATGGGTGCTCTTCCGGTATTCCGGACTTTGGACATACTGTTGCAGTGGGATTTACGGTTTCCACCAGAGGGAAAAAAACTTCAAAAAGAGAAAGGACTGTAATAATATGGAATTTCTGCAGCAAGTAATATTGATGAAATTTTCATGGCCAGCATCGTGTCCCTGGTTGCCATGTTAGTTATAGCAATGTATGTTTCCTTGTAAAGGCATTTCTGTGAAATATTATACCACCCTTCATAGTTATATGCAATGACGAAATGTACAGTGGTACCTTGGGTTACATACGCTTCAGGTTACATATGCTTCAGGTTACAGACTCTGCTAACCCAGAAATAGTGCTTCAGGTTAAGAACTTTGCTTCAGGATAAGAACAGAAATCGTGCTCTGGTGGGACGGCGGCAGCAGGAGGGCCCATTAGCTAAAGTGGTGCTTCAGGTTAAGAAGAGTTTCAGGTTAAGAACAGACCTCCGGAACGAATTAAGTACTTAACCCGAGGTACCACTGTTCTGTATTCCCTCCCCAATTTTTTTTTGAAATTTAAAAACGTGGGTCGTCTTATACATGGAATATAGCAATAAAATATATAGATAGATATGGAACTTTCCACCATATATGCTCTTGCAGTCGCAGCTCCTCGCAGTGGTGAGCCCGGGTCCTCCCTAGTCTGCTTGCCTCCCCCCCCCACTCCCTCCCGCTCTCCCTCAGGAAGCATCCCGCTCAAGTTGGCCCACTCAGCCTGCCCTACAACTGCAGTGCCGCTCACGAGTAGCCGGGTGCAGAATCCTCGCTGCACAAATGGACCATCTTCAGCCTCCCTCCCAGCTGTAGGGTGGGCTGAGTGTGAGGAGGCAAGCAGACTAAGAATGCCCCACGGAAAAGGCAAAAAGTGCTAAAACAAAAAGCTTAACCCCCCCAAAAAAGCTCAGCTCTGCCCCCCCCACAAGACTTCTCAGTGATTGCTGGCGAGGGAACAGTGGCATGTTAGGCGGGCACAGCTATTAGCCCCTGGGCAATCCTCCCAAAAAAAAAGCTCAACAAGTCAGGGTAATTTTCCCCATTTTCTTAATTTGGACTCCCCAAAAATAGGGGGTGTCGTATACATTGGGGCAACCAATACATGGGAAAATATGTTAGGTCTCTTACCTCTGGTCAACTTGTAGACATGGCACATTTGAACCTCAGGGTTAGCTTCGCATGTAAGTTCAGGTGCACATGGACTCCCTTCAGATGGGGACATGCAAAGTCGACATTTCACTGCATCTGCATCAAAAGGGAGAAGCTCAAGGTTATCAGAATACCAGTCTTGAAAGTCAGGTGATAATAAATGGGTAATCAATGTATAAGAACACAAGAAGAGCCTGTTAGTTCAGGCCAATGGCCCAGCTGGTCCAGCACCCTGTTCTCACAGAGGCCCAACAGATCCCTTTGGGAAGTTCACAAGTAGCATGTGAGCTCAATAGCACTTCAGCTACTGGTGAATCCCCTGGTATTTGGAGACATATTGCCTCTGACAGTGGAGGTAAAAAATGCTATAGAGCCCCTTTCAGATACCAGCCTTGAACCTCAAGTGTACTCTATGTAAAAGAACCTCAGAAGATCAGAGTTCAGCATCCTCTTCTCACAGTGTCTGACCAGATGCCCACAAGTAGGACCTGAGCTCCACAGCACTTTCTTCACTTGTGATTGCCAGCAACTGGTAATCAAAGGTTTATTGCTTCCATCTGAAAAACTGTCTCCCAGCACTGGGGAAGGGAACTTACCTCCAGGAGGAAGCAAGAGGCTAACACAAATACCAAGGAGCAGCATTTGAACCATGAGGGACATCTTGCCACAGCAGAGCTCTTGGTTACAGAGGAGGCAATGGTGATCTCCACTCACTTCTACTGGGGCGGACAAGCAGCTTCCTTTTATCCATTTGATGATGTGCTTGTCCAGATACGCTTAAGTGCACTCCATCCCTATCAGATACAGAGGGTCCCATGGGCAATGGCTTGCAAAATAACAATTGCACATTGTAATGATCACATTCTAGTGAGCATGAAGCCATCAACATATGTACAGATCAGTGCTTAAGATTGTAGTCACCAGTTGCAAAACCAGGAAGCTAGGAAGCATTCAGGCAAATATCTTCAGTAGTCTATGCCAGGCACGTCCAACTCCCAAAAGACTGTGATCTACTCCCAGTATAAAAAATCTGACCCACTGTCATTGGAGGGAGGAGGAGTTTGCATGGGGTGGGTGGGTTGCCCAGAGTTGTTGAGCTTTTTGGGGGGAGGATCAAACAGAGTTTTTTTAGCTTTTCCCTTGTAACTTTTTGAACATGATAAGGATCCTGCGATCTACCAGGATCAGCCGGGGTCACGATCTACTGGCTGGACATCCCTGGCCTATGCAGTTCCACAGAAGGAATCAAAAGCAGCTAGCGAGGCCAACTTTGAAACACCTGTGGTTGTAGAATGGGTTTTCCCTATGTTCAGATCTATGCTATACATTGACAGCACTCTTATGCTACTTTGAGTTTGAGAATCCTCGAAACTGTAGCTATTTAAGAGTGCTGGGAATTGTAGCACTGTGAGGGCAACACCCTTAAGAAACTACAGTTCTTGGGGAAGCCATGGCTGTTTAAGTGGTGTAGGAGTTCTTTAAATGTATGGTGTTGCTGCAACCTCTGTTAAATGAGAGAAAAACATCGTACTGCTCTTGGGTATGCCCAATACATCATCTCTGGCTGTCCACAATCATGAAATGGGCAGCCAACAAGGGTTGTGTTTATCATTGTTTTCAAAGGGAAAATGTCTCTAACTAATATTTATAAAAGTTAACTATCCAGTATTGCAATCTCTGAAATTTCATTCCCTTTCAACAACTTTATTTACCGTATTTTTCACCCTATAGGACGCACCGTCCCATAAGGCGCACCTAGTTTTTTGGGGGGGAAATAAAGGAAAAAAATTATTTCCCCCCCAGGCGCGGGGTTGGGGAAGCCCGAGCTTCCCCCGACCCCAGCCCCCAAACAGGCAGCTCTCTGCAAGCCGTGGGAGCCCAGTGCTGGCTCCCGCTGCTAGCGGAGAGGTCCGCGAAGCCTGGACGCGCTGAGCTCAGCGCGCGCAGGCTTCAGCATGCAGGCACCTCTCCGCAAGCAGCGGGAGCACTCCTGCTGTTTACGGAGAGGTCCGCGAAGCCTGCATTCGCCCCATAGGACGCACCCAGATTTCCCCTTCATTTTTGGAGGGGAAAAAGTGCGTCCTATAGGGCGAAAAATACGGTATTTCGTTATTGTTTCATTTATGAATTGCTTCCCATGAGGCATCCCATGGAGATTTACCATTGCTAATTGCTTCATTTTGCAATGTCAAGAGGGTAGACCAAACAATACCATGGGTATTGCCCCCATGGCAATGTGTCTCCCCACCATACAGGGTTTAAAAAGCCCTTGTTAAATGTTAGTCCTGCTTGCAATTAACTTTTGGGGCCAGATCCTTGTTGAGAGTTCCCTGGATCAGCCCAGATCAAGGAGAAAAGTCAGATACTGTTTCTTAGGTGCTAAAAAGACAACAAAGAAGGCACTTGTCAGATATATAATGGGAGGAAGTACCACTATCTTCCATGAAGACTTTGTGAAGATATCTGGCATATTGATTTCTGAAATGTAGGAGTTGTTTTTTGTCTACATTTGGAAAGCGTTGAATGCCATTTTGGATCAAGATGGCAGACTAGACTGTTCCAAACTACACTAATTTGGACACCTCTGAAGAGGCATTCACCAAGGTGATGCTCCCCAAGGTGGAAGAAAAGATATTTATTTGGTTGGAGAATCATATCACAAAATTAAAATAAGTGTAAATTTCCAGGGATAGTTCTTTTAAGGTTCACATCTTGTCTTAGAATGTACAAAACAGTGTCGTCCTCCCCTCACTTCGGTGTTACACTGTGTGTTCGTTTTCTTTCCAGTCAGTGCCCACTGAACTCCCTATGTCCACAGTTAATGAGGACAGAATGCTTCTGTACACATGCCAGTAAAGGGATAAAAGAAGCAGGTTGTCCTGTCTTGTTGGGAGGGAGTGGACATCATTGTGTCTCCTTTGAAGAACCTAGAGTTTTACTGTGGTGCAAAGAACCCTCTTGATTCCAATATGTCCCCCAGGGTTCTGCTCCTGCTCCTTGTTATCTGTGCTTTTCTCTTCCTTCCACATGAAGGTAAGTTCCTTCTCCCAGAGCTGAAAGAAGGCTGTTCACTCAAGGTATCATAGACAAAAGCATTTAAAAAAGAGAAAGGGGACAATAGTAACTCATTTCAATACATAGGAAAGCATGAGCAAACCTCAGCCGTGGTTCTGAAACGTGATCTTACTTAGGGGGCACGATGAGGCAGGTGTCAGTAGGAGGGTGCTGCAGGTGTAAATGACTTTCAGACTTTGAAAAGCTGGCATCACTGGGTCAAGTTCATCCATTTTGTTGAATTAAACTAAATAGTTTTAACAGGAGTTTGAAAAAAATGTGCAATTAATGTTTAGTGTCTGAATTGTATTGTGCTATTATCTTCCTTGGTGGGTTGTGCTGTTCTGAATGATGCTTTTTAAAGGGATGGGGATATTGCAGATAAGTTTATGGAACCAAGGGGGTGGTGGCACAAAACTAGTTTGTGAACCATAGTGCATGCATGGATGAAAAAGGTGAAAAGTCTGCCTGCAGTAATGCATACAGTGGTAATGCTTGCACCAGCAGTAGCACATAAGGAAAGCGCCCTGCAGTTGCTGAGGTATTGGTTTGGGGCAAAGAGGCTGGGAGGTCCAGAAGCTGGTGGTGACCCCTGAGGGTGGTCATGCACTTCCAAGCTACAACAAACAGCAAATGAGCTCTCACTGGAATCTTGACCCACTATATCCCAGTGAGTGCCACATGCATGATCCAAAGACCTTTAACTTGTGTTGTAGAAGTTGCATTGCTAATGAATCATAGAGTTGAAAGATACCCAAGGATCATTTAGTCCAACCCCTTGCAATGCAGGCATCTTAGCTAAAGCTGGCCATCCAACTTCTGCTTAAAAACCTCCAAGCAAAGAGAGTCCACAACTTCCCGAGGGAGACTATTCCACTGTTGAACAGCTCTTACAGTCAGAAAGTTCTTCCTGATGTTTAGTTAGAGTCTCATTTCTTGTAACTTGAAGCCATTGGTTCGAATCCTACTCTCCAGAGCAGGAGAAAATAAGCTTGTTCCTATTTCCATGTGACAGCTCTTAAGACATTTGAACATGGCTAACATATCTCATCTCAGTCTCATCTTTTCCAAGCTAAACCTACCAAGCTCCTTCAAAAGCTCCTCATAAGGCCCATTCAGTGACTTCACAAGCACATAATCTAATCTTAAAGGGCATCAAATAGTTAATATTTTGCATCCATTCAGCCAGAATTATCCTTAATTTAAGGATTCTGCACTGCATGTTCATATGGAAAACTTCAGTGACTTCAAAGAATAGATTATTCATTCATTGTCACTTGAGGTCAAGCTTGGTATTATAATCAGGATGATTTGTCTTTCAAAGTTGATACGCTGCAATGTCGGGAAAGCTCCTCCAGTCCATCGGAAGAATTTTTGCCTCCTCGTGCCTGTGAAGCTGATCCTGAAAGGCAAACCTGCCATGCCCTAAAGGTGTACCTTAGTAAGTAATCTAACCTTCCTCTTCTTTGGGCTTAATTATGGAGCAATAATGCCAATGCAAATTTCACTGACATCAAATTCCATGTTTACAGTTCCATCTGCTTCCCACAGTTTGGTACATATCTTGTTGCAGAGTACAGATGTACCTTGGTTTTTGAACAGCCTAGTTCTCGAATTTGTTGGCTCTCGAACAATCGAAACCTGGAAGTGACTGAAAGCTAAATGTCCGACAAGGCTTCTGCAGCTTCCGATTAGCTGCAGGAGCTTCCTGCAGCCAATCAGAAGCCACACTTTGGTTTTCAAATGCTTTGGAAGTCAAAAAGACTTCCGAAACAGATTCCATTTGACTTCCAAGGTATGACTGTTTGTCAAAACATCTGAGTCCAGGAAGGACAGCCATTTGCACACTGATGATTAATGATTCATTACTGTGCCCTTTGCATACTCTGGAACTGGCTCTTCAGGGTTTCAGCAGAGGTCTTTTATAAGACCCACTACTTGATTTTCTCTTTTAATGTGGGGATGCAAGGGAATGAAATGTGGACTTTCTGTATGTGAGTTGTGCAACTGCCAGTGTCATAGCAGTACACCAGGTTGTTCCTCTCCCTCCGCATAGTGGTGCACTCACAGAACAGTGCTGGACTAAAATCCTGTCTTGAATGGAATGGTGTTGGGCACTCAAAAATATATATCTTACTATATAATGTTTTGGTAAGAATTGCGGCTAAAGAACAGCAGGTGGAGTGTGGAAACCAGGCAGGCCAGGTTACAGGTTGGCAGAGCAAGCAGTTGGGTGGTCCCAAGTGGGCATTCACATGTTCTCCATATTCCTGCTGCCACCCATTTTCCCACTTGCATGTGTGCACAAAAGGACATAGGAGGACATAGGAGCCAACTAAGCGGGGTCCAGGAGTGAGAGCTGGGCCGTAAAGAAGGCCGATCACTGAAGAATTGATACTTTTGAATTATGGTGCTGGAGGAGACTCTTGAGCGTCCCATGGACTGCAAGAAGATCAAACCTATCCATTCTGAAGGAAATCAGCCCTGAGTGCTCACTGGAAGGACAGATCGTGAAGCTGAGGCTCCAATACTTTGGGCCACCTCATGAGAAGAGAAGACTCCCTGGAAAAGACCATGATGTTGGGAAAGATGGAGGGCACAAGGAGAAGGGGACGACAGAGGACAAGATGGTTGAACAGTGTTCTCGAAGCTACGAACATGAGTTTAACCAAACTGCAGGAGGCAGTGGAAGACAGGAGTGCCTGGCATGCTCTGGTCCATGGGGTTACGAAGAGTTGGACACGACAAAACGACAAAACAACAACGACAACGGGTGCCTGGGCACCCACAAATTTTAAATGATCACCCCCCCCGTTTCTTTTTGGTGGTGCACACACTCCCTGTGGCATGTGCAAGTGACATCAGCACACCACGGGGTGTGCTGACGTGTGCGCATGTGCACATGCCGCGGTGATGGTGGCACACCCTGGGCACCCAATGTTTCGGGTTCAAGGCAGTGCACCTGCAAAAGATGTCGAGAAGGGAAGCCTGGGGTCCAAATGAGTGGGTGGCCTGGCTGAATGAGAGAGAGGCCACGTGAAGGGAGTGGGCACCCAGCCAGGCAGGGTTGGTGAGCAGTGCAAGCAGGGATAGCAGCACCTAGTATATATACCTATGAAAATATAAATGGAAATGCTTACTCATTTCCCCCCCTCTTTCCATTCATTTTATTCTCTGCCATCACAGATGGTCATCTTCAAATACAAACACTAAGCTGCAGGACAAAGAAAGATGCAAAGTGCGGCACCTCAGAGCCCGCCCCGTTCCCAGACCAGTGGACCGAATTCTTCTGCTGCGAAGACAGTGACTTCTGCAATGACAAATTTCTCACGGCACTGGAAGCAGCTTGAAGATCCTCCACACATCAGCATGTGGGTGCATTGTTTGTGCCCTTTAGTTTTCCTTTGTCCCATGCTCATATTGGTTAAAGGCATGACTATGTGATTATGGCTCTGAGTGCGGAATGCTAAAGCGTTTCCATTAAAATATATATATTCAAAAGTAAGATCTTAAGTGTCGTCCATGGCTACCAAGTTAACACCTTCAAAATGCAAACTCCCGGGGGGGGGGGTGATGAACTCTCCTTCCTTGGAGGTTGGATGGCCATCTGTCATGTATGATATCTTCATTGGAGGGCATTGGACTAGATGCCCTATGGGGTCCCTTCCAACTCTACATTTCTAGGATTCTATGATACACTCAGTCCCATAAGCCAATCAATCTTGGGTTGCTAGAGGGTCTAATTTAGCCTGTGAGGCCATTCTTTCCAAACCATGCCCATCCATCCTTCAGCTGACATCATTGGTGAGATAGGAAGGGCAGGGCTTAATCATGCACTGGCTGTGCACCATGTTCCCAGCAGGAAACAAGACTTCTGCTGCAAAACCATCAGGATTTAATCCCTGCTCCTCAACTGATGAACAAGTCCCTATTCTGAGCATTTGTTTTTGTATAGTAGCAAACAAAAGAATATTGGTTCCTTTAACCAGACTGGCACATCTTTGTCTTATAAAGAGCCATGTTTTTCTGTCCTTCCCACTCAAACTGGTACAGCTCCAAGGGTTCAACCAATCTAGCCTGACTATTACACGTTTTGGATAATTTGTCCCTCTTTTCATCCTTCCAATAAATTCAAGAAAGCATGAGCAATCCCTTCTTTCCCTTTCTCATCACAACTCTGTGAGGAATGTTTGATTATTTTAATGTTATATGTAATGTTATATTTTGTATTTTAAAATTGTTGTAAGCCACCCTGGGACTTGAGTGAAGGAAGACAAAAATGAATTTATAGTAATAGAAATAGAGTTAATAACCACAGAATTGTCATTGTAACTTAAACTAAAAGGTTTATTGACTGATAACACTCAGTACAGAAACAATATATTAGGAAGAACAGGAAGAGAAACACAGATCCTTCAAAAGCACATCAATGTACTGCAAATCTGAATGGTTCAATGTGCATAGTGAAACAAAGTAACAATAATTCATTATTAGAATGTGGATTAAATAAACAAATGAATGATTGATAAAGCAAGTGATTTTGATTCTGTTTAAATATTGTTTTCAACTGCCTTCCATATTTACCATGTTTGTGGGGATGCTGTGACTATTAACATCCAACTTCTGGTGGCAGTATAAAGGCACTTCTGTTCTCAAACATTTACAGCGAAACCCAAATATTTGGAAACTGAGGACACTTATCCGGCCCAAATTTCTTCCTCTTATAGCATGTGTCACCATAGCAGGCACCGCCGCCCTCCTTCCATGGGGAGTAAACCAAACATTTCAAGCTACTAAAACAAGGAGTGTACAGGATGTGTCCCTGTTCTAGAAAGTAATGCTTATCTTATCTTGTCCCCCAGTGTAGTTGGAGATTCCGTATTTCACTTACAGACAATTTGCTTCTTTTGATCCCATTGAGGGCATGACTCCACAGGCACTTCAAGAGTCATTTTTCCTCTACTAGTTGCATGAAGAGTGAGTCTAATGGGCTATGAAATCTCCTACATATCGGATGTTTCCCTTTTCCTCTCCATGGATTGTCAGTGGTCTGTTGGCATCTTGATGACTATATCATTACCTGCATAATGAGTAGGCTTTGTTGGCTGAAGAGCTGCAAGTGGATTGTCAATCCACTACAGGGATGATAATACATGGTTTATGGTCATCCATCTGCCTCGAAAAACATATGGAGTGTGCCTCTGAGGGTGAAGTCAAACTGCTATGTTGGCAACAGTCAAGTGACCTCCTTGGGATGCAAGCAGTGCGTATGGAAGTCCTGGGCTGCCCAGATGACAAAACCCTCCTCTTGGCCTCGCTGGTGTGGTCCAAAGGAAAGCAGAGCTATATGTTTGGCACCAGCTTGACTGCAGGAGTTGTCAGAAGGATCTGTACAAGGTGCCATCCAACAGTCTTAGGGACTCCAAATTTGTATAGAGGTTACTCTCTAGGCCTTTTCTTTTCCAGAATATATTCCACAAGGCAGTGGAGGTTTCAGATCAGATCTTTCTTTCTCTTACATGGACTACCTTCCCAAGTCAATGAACCCACCTGCCCCCCACTTCCGTCAACACCATGTGCAGAAACTCCTGACACCATCCAAGATTAAGATAAGATGGGGCCTTCTTGGTACTTCCATCACCCTCAGACGTTTGAGGGGTGGCAGCCCAGAAAACGGCATTATTTGCGATGTCCTATAAGCTTGGTATTATCAGTTTACCTACAATATTGACTAGACTGCTTCAGCCAGCAGAACTGGAACTGTTACAGGCACCACTTAATAATATCCATTCTGCATTTGTATGAACTTGATCTTTTTGTGTGGTAACCCCTTATACTTTCGAACTCCCTACGTATTCCAGTCAGGCAGATCCCTTCACTGTACTTTTTTTGACTCCTGCTGAAAACATTTTTGTTTAGACTGGCCTACCCAAATGTTTAGGAAAATGAATGGAGGTTTCAATCTGTTTTTAGTCTTTTGTTTTCACTTTTCAAAAGTCTCAAATTATTGTTGTCAATTTTTCTTATTGCTTTATCCTTTTTGTAAACCTCTTTGATGACTTTATATGATGGAGAGGTGTATCAACTTTATGAAATGAATCCATAAATAAAGTCATTTTCTTTGTAATAATAATAATAATAGAGACAAAGTCATTACTTTAACTTAAACTAAATGGTTTATTGACAGAAAATGCTCAGTAGAGACAACATGGTAGAAACAAGAGTAGGAAGAAAAGTATAAAGACAGATCCTTCAGAAGCCAATCAATCTACTGAAAATCTGAATGGTTCAATGTGCCTAAAAAAGCAAAGTAGCAATAATTTGTGATAGGAATGGTGGATTAAATAAACAAAAGAATAAAACTGAATGATTGGCAAAGGAAGTGCTTTTGATTTCATTCAAGCAGAGGTTTTCAACCTTTTTGAGTCCATGGCTCCCTTGACCAACTACATTCTTTCTGCGGCATCTCTTAGGGCCTCAGGAGTTTAGTTACGTCACCCCTTGCCTGCAGATCTGGCAGCCTCTCACCTTCTCTTGTGGAGTGTTCCCTCAGCCTCCTCTCCTCTCCCCCCTCCTTGGGAGTCCTCTGGGCAGTCGCAGCTGCCACCCCTGGTCTCTTAGCTGTCTGCCGCCTTCTGCAAAGAGAGGTGTCTCTGCTCCACAGGGGCCTGGGAAGTACTCCCTGGCCAGCCCCAGAGCCACCATTTGCCTGGGGAGCTAGTAGCCAGGGCTGCTGCAACAAACAGTTGTGCAAGCCTTTGGGAGGCAGAGAAGCAAGAGGGCATCAGAGGAGGGAGGGAGGGAAAGAGGGACAGAAGCCAGTGTTATCAGTGGCACCCCTAACCATCATTCAAGGCACCCCAGGGTTGAAACCCACTCAAGTATCACATTCTAGGCCCACCCAAATTTTATCCTGCCCAAGCCAGTTCCAAATTACTGGTGCTGTTTCCTAGCAGTTGGAACTATAGAGCACGTTAATTTAGGAGAAACAGAGACATCACCTTGCCAACAAAGGTCCGTATAGTAAAAGCTATGGTTTTCCCAGTAGTGATGTATGGAAGTGAGAGCTGGACCATAAAGAAGGCTGATCGCCGAAGTATTGATGCTTTTGAATTATGGTGCTGGAGGAGACTCTTGAGAGTGCCATGGACTGCAAGAAGATCAAACCTATCCATTCTGAAGGAAATCAGCCCTGAGTGCTCACTGGAAGGACAGATCGTGAAGCTGAGACTCCAATACTTTGGCCACCTCATGGGAAGAGAAGACTCCCTGGGAAAGACCCTGATGTTGGGAAAGATGGAGGGCACAAGGAGAAGGGGACAACAGAGGATGAGATGGTTGGACAGTGTTCTCGAAGCTACAAACATGAGTCTGACCAAACTGCGGGAGGCAGTGGAAGATAGGAGTGCCTGGCGTGCTCTGGTCCATGGGGTCACGAAGAGTAGGACACGACTAAACGACTAAACAACAACAACCACAAATGTTGAATACCCAGAGCGGGACTCACAAGAAACTGCCCACTTCTGATGGTGTCAAAACGATACAGTGGTACCTCGGGTTAAGTACTCAATTCGTTCTGGAGCTCCGTTCTTAACCTGAAACTGTTCTTAACCTGAAGCACCACTTTAGCTAATGGGGCCTCCTGCTGCCGCCGTGCCGCCAGAGCACAATTTCTGTTCTTATCCTGAAGCAAAGTTCTTAACCTGAGGTACTATTTCTGGGTTAGTGGAGTCTGTAACCTCAAGCGGAGGTAACCCGAAGTGTGTGTAACCTGAGGTACCACTGTACAGTGATGGAAAGAGGGAGAGGGCATTCAGCAAGAATTAGGATGGATCTACACAGACCTGTTTAACCTTATTAGAACGATATTAGAGATATCATTCTAAAATGTCACAGGGCATAATGGTAAATAAAGCTTTTCTTACCTCTGCTTTGGGGGGGGTCAAAACGACTTTAAGTAAAAACCAGGAGTGTAGATCCACCTTTAGTCTTGCTTTATATTCCATACCATGCAAAAATCGACACAGCACAGGTGTTCAATATAATAGTCGATGTAAGTATGTCCAAGAAATTTATTTCCTATTGTCTCGTGTTTATCACACCCCATCTCAGGAGTCAACATGCATCTTTTTTCTTTAGCAAACAGGTTCCCCTCTATGATTGAAATGGATACAATGAATTGTGTTCTCTACGCTTTGGTCCAGAACTTTTTTTCAGCTGGACCCCTCTCAGGTAGGTACCATTGCCATTATAAGAGAACGAGGAAGGCATTCATGGTGATTTCACCTGTCTATCAGCTGATGTCAAGGCCGATGCCAGGTGACGAGCAGGAGGACAGGGTTAAATCCTGTGTTTCCTGTGCAGCGCTATTCCCAGGAGGGAACAGGATCACACAGCCTAGGCAGAAGGATTTAATAAGAGTGGAAATTAACACAGCAGATCAGGGTCTTAAAAGAGTTTGGGAGCATTTGGGAGTTTTCCACTCCATCCTGGCAACTGCAGTGTGATCAATCTTAGAAGGGAAGGGAGGACACTTCTCTCCCCCCTTCCCTTTTAAAGTCAATCTCACTGTGGTCTCAAAGCGGGGTGGGGTGGGGGACATGCAAAGATTGGGGAAAGCCTTTGGGGGGCTCTTCTTCCTTCTTTGAGATTGTAGCAAGATCTGACTAAAAAGGGACAGGAGGAAATTTAAGCCCACTGGCCACCAATGGCTTCACACAACAGCAGCAGCCACTGCCTTCCTTCCATTGCTGTTGGCTGGTTGAGGTGGGGGACAAAGCTTTCATCCCAAAGGAGAAAAATAAGCTTCGTCCCACCCTTCCTGCTGCTGCCACCACCACTGAAAGGGAGAGAAGGAAAGCCAGCAGGGTTCTCAGGCTCCTACTGCTGCTCGGCAAATCACCAGGAAGAACTTGTTTTTCTCTCCTCCCACAGCATCAGGAAGTGTTTGGGAACCCTGCAAGGGATTTTGACAGGTGGGTGGGGACACCTGTCTGTCAACTGCATAATGTCATCACATAATTGACAGGTCACGCTAACCTGTCAGATTTGGCCCGGAGGGAGATCTTGATAATGTTCCCCAGCCCTGATCTATCCCATTCCTGGATTTTTTTGGGGGGGGTCCACTTTTTGCACAGAATCAGCCAGGGTCACCCTGATCGATGTCCCTGGACAGAGAGGGAGATTTGTAGCAATTTGGACCATTTGTAGCTATGTGGATCATTCTGGAACACAAAACACTCCAGACAGTGTATCTCCAAAGTATTGCAAAACAGCACCACCACATAAGGAGAATGCCAGAGTGGGTGGGGTGGGAGTGGAACTGCACTTTGCAGAATGACAGCACTGGTTTTGTGATCCAAACTCACTTGGTGAGGAGGGGAAGTGAAAACTAGCAGCTCAGTCTCACTAACTCACTCTTTTGTAAGTTCTTTGGATGCTAGAGTTTGGTGGCATTTGGTCAGCCTTCTTCATATAACTGTTTTTCAGTCCTTTTCTCTTAAATGGAAACTGAATCAGCCTCCAAACCAAATGCATTGGGTGAGGTCTTGCACAGTGTTAATGGCTATTGCTTCATGTTATTTTTGGGTAGCTTTAAAGGAAGAGGATAGGGATGTGGTGCCGCTGTGGTCTAAACCTCTGAGCCTGGGGCTTGCTGATTGGAAGGTTGGCGGTTCGAATCCCCATGACGGGGTGAGCTCCCGTTGCTCAGTCCCAGCTCCTGCCAACCTTGCAGTTCGAAAGCACGTCAAATTGCAAGTAGATAAATAGGTACCGCTCCAGTGGGAAGGTAAACGGCATTTCCGTGCGCTGCTCTGGTTTCACCAGAAGCGGTTTAGTCGTGCTGGCCACATGACCCAGAAAAAATGTCTGCGGACAAACATCGGCTCCCTCGGCCAGTAAAGCGAGATGAGCGCCGGAACCCCAGAGTCGTTAGCAACCGGACTTAACTGTCAAGGGTCCTTTACCTTTTTAAGGGAGGAGGAGCTAAATTTTTGGAGGCAAGGCTATTGATGGCTCCTAGGATTGTGAACTGCCCCAGCCCCTGTCCTACTCACATTCTGGAAAAGGTGACTACTTTCAAAGGGGACATAGTGTAGATGGAGGGAGGGTTGGCACTGCAAGGAGACGAAGGGAGAGTTGAAGTGAAGCAGACATAAATAGCTCCTCAGTTTCCCCTTTGCATTAGCCATGCCTGCCCAAGTTTTCCCTCAAACCCCCACCCCTTGAGGTGAAGCCTGCCCAATTCATGCTTCCTCTCAACAGCTGTTGAGCAAAGGCAGTGATCCTGTAGGGTGCAGGCTGCTGCTTTTCAATTGACTTCCTGCAGAGAAGCTTAGAAATGAGCACCCAACAGAATCGAACCCCCTGCAAATTCTCCTTCCCCTGACCCAATCCCAACAGTATAACCCTCCCCGCCCCCAAATAAACTTTAACCCAAGAACTAGAACTAATTGAGGACTGCATCTGAGGCAGATGTATAGTCCTGTTGTAGGGGGTCCCCAAGTTGGGGCCATGGAGTGGATCTGGGAGACTATGAAAAAGCAATACATATATGTGCATAAATATACTATCTATGCTGCATTTCTCTGATCGACTTTTTGCCAGAAAGGTGGTAGTGTGTGTGAATTTACCACACACACACACCCCTCCTCTGAAAGAATTCATCAGTGATGAATATTCCAGCTTTCTTTTAAAATAGTGTCCCATGCACAGCCCTGGCGGTCATGTTAGGCAGAAGAAGAACATGTGGAGGACTAGTTTTGTGCCAACTGTTTCCTGCCCATCTAGGAAAACAAATGCAGCAGGCCTCTCATTCATCACACCTTGCTCCATTGCAGTGTAGGCATTTTCCATTTGCTAACTTTGTAGCCATGGCATTTAGTGCTTATTCATTTAGTGGAAACTCTTAATTCAGACACCTTGATTGACAAATCACACAGAGGCACACAGATTTCCAAAAATACACATGGGGAAAGGGAGCTGAAAAGTCCAAAGGCATATGTTGGTGTGTGGAAGATCTTCAGTCAGCTTTAGGACCTGTCTATAAGCCAGCGTTGCAGAAGTCTCTGTCTTCACAACAGAGGATTTCCATGTAACCAGTAACTTTACCACCTTGGCTGATGTTCTTTCTAGTGCCACACTCCGATAGAGCTTTCGCACAGAACAAAACCACTTCTCTCAGTTCCCCATCTATGATGGTAGTGGGAAAAATAAATTGAGAGAGAGGATAGGAAGAAGCATTAGCATTTTATTTCCACTAATAGTGACATATACTTTGCATTAGATGTCAAAACACTTCCCCACCCCCACCTTTTTAAAGGTTGATACACATTAAGCTATTCTTCTGCCCATTGTGCAAAAAGGATAAGGGCATGACCCCAAAACATTTCTCTGGTGAAAACTGGGACATCCCATTCCATAATGATATTTTTACTATTTATACCCCACACATCTTAGTGGGTTGCCCAACACTCTGGGCAGCTTCCAACGTATGTAAAAACATAATAAAACATTGAACATTAAAAGAAACCCTTCCATTTACAGGATTGCCTTCGGATGGCTCAAGGTTCGGATAACTCCATGCCCTCCAACATTTCTCCAGTGAAAATAGGGACATCCTAAGGAAAAGCGGGATATTCCAGGATCAAATCAGAAGCTGGCTGGCTTCTCTAAATCAGGGACATCCCTAGAAAATAGGGACACTTGGAGAATCTGTAAGGGATGTCTGAAGAATGATTTTTGTTAAGGATTCTTTGCGGTGGAAAAGAAACGTATTTGCATTTGATCCAGGGTATGCAATGTGGTGACACTAATGATTGAGAGTACAGTGATAGCTCTGTTGTACAGCATGTGGACAGCACATTATCTACAGAAGTTTGAGGTTCAGTTCCTGGCACCTGCAATTCATAAAATCATAGAATTGTAGAGTTGGAAGGAATCATCTAGTCCAACCACCTGCAATGCAGGAATCAAAGGGGATTCAAAGGAATTCACAGGGGATCAGGTAGCAGGTGAGGTGAAAGACCTCTGTCTGAGATCCTGAGCAGTTTCTCCCAGGAGGAGAAGTCTAAGACTATTACAGGTCCATGCCTTTGCTGGTTGAAAGAATGGATAAAATTAGAAAATAAGGAATTGTTCGACCTAGAGGGGTTTGATAACAGATTTGGATGGCATCCGTACCTATGGTGTGAGAAGAAGAAAATCCATAAAGGTTTTGAGAACCACATCTTCCGAGGTCCTTTGATTGAAGTTTGGGATAGGTATAAAAACCTGTTAGAACCTAGAGTACCACACTGGTTATCTCCATTAGAAGTTATGAGTGTAAGGAAAATTAATATGAGAGGCAATTGGATCACATATGGCCAATTGTTATTTAAAGAAGGAGGAAAATGGAAAATAAAACCATATGAACAGGTTAAAGAATATGTATATGACTGGTTGCATTATTTTCAAATAAATGAAATGTTTAGGAAAGACATTAAAGAACGTGGTTACGCAGATAAGGATTCAAAATTTCAGATAGAAATAATAAATAATGATTTTAAAATTTTATCCAAAATGTATAAGTTGTTGCTAGAATGGAATTTGAAGGACGAGGAAGTTAAATCGGTAATGATACATTGGGCCAGAGATTTTGGTTACAACATACAATTAGAAGACTGGGAAAGATTATGGAAAGAAAATTTAAAATTTACAGCATGTATGACACTAAAAGAAAATGTTATGAAAATGTTTTATAGATGGTACATAACACCAGTAAAATTAGCGAAAATGTATAAGACATGTAATAAGTGTTGGAAATGTAAAGATAAAGAAGGCTCTTTTTACCATATGTGGTGGGAATGTAAGAAAGTGAAAGGCTTCTGGGAAATGATATATAATGAATTGGAGAAGATATTAAAATACACATTTGTAAAGAAACCAGAGGCCTTTCTGTTAGGAATTTTAGGAAATGAGATAAAGAGAAAGGACTGTAAATTTTTTCGATATGCAGTGACAGCTGCAAGAGTATTACTGGCTCAGAAATGGAAACAACAGGAAATACCGATGATGGAAGAATGGAGAATGAAGTTGTTAGACTATGCTGAGTTGGATAAATTGACTGGGAAAATTAGATATCTAAGAGACCAAAAGTTTATCAAGGACTGGGGAAAATTTGTGGAATATCTGAAAAGTATAAGTGAGGGACAGATAACGCTAGAGGGATTTAAAGAAGCACTGTGAAATTTGAGAAGTATTGTTTAAAGGGAATAGAAAAAGGAAAGTTTAAATAATGACAATACAAACCTAAGGAATGCGTAATTTAAATAATGACTATGGATGATTTACGGAAAAGCTGAAGGAAGTCCAGAAAAGAGATAATTTGTGAAAAATTGGATGTGAAATTATTGTGTGTTTTTGTTTTTGTTGTAAACTAATAAAAATTATTATTATTATTATTTTTAAAAAAAGACCATTACAGGTCAGGAGTGAGCTAATGTGTTAGGAAATGGATGTCCCTCCAGGATACATGACTTCCCATCCTGCTACAGAGAAACAAGAAACAAAATTCTGGTAAGGAAAAGGGGGTTGTAAACAGAGAATTATGAATTATGGTGCTGGAGGAGACTCTTGAGAGTCCCATGGACTGCAAGAAGATCAAACACATCCATTCTTAAGGAAATCAGCCCTGAGTGCTCACTGGAAGGACAGATCCTGAAGCTGAGGCTCCAATACTTTGGCCACCACATGAGAAGAGAAGACTCCTTGGAAGACTCTTGGAAAAGACCCTGATGTTGGGAAAGATTGAGGGCACAAGGAGAAGGGGACGACAGAGGACGAGATGGTTGGACAGTGTTCTCGAAGCTATCAGCATGAGTTTGACCAAACTGTGGGAGGCAGTGGAAGACAGGAGTGCCTGGCATGCTCTGGTCGATGGGGTCACGAAGAGTCAGACACAACTAAACAACTAAACAACAACAAACAGAGAATTCCTCCAGCATGCCACATCCTTGAAATGTGCATGGTCAACGGCACTTCCATCATTACCATGCAAGTAGTGAGGAGGCTAACCCAATCTCCAGTGGCAGTAGGAAGATGCATCTGTAGTATATTTCCCCACCATTTACCAATGAAACCCAAAGAAATTTAAACTGGGGGAACTCACTCATTGCATACTCTTTTGAGGCAGCACATTTTGTGCCTTTGCAGGGTAGCGGTTTCACACCTTGCATCAGATTGTAGAATGCACATTCCAAGGCATCAGCTAGAAAAAATACAGCCTTGTTATTTCTGGGAGGTACACCCATTGAGTTTGCACTGGATGGTGATGTCCGTTCAGTGAAGGAGCTGGTATACAGTTTGTGG
The DNA here is from genome assembly GCF_965153285.1 of Podarcis tiliguerta. Classification (NCBI taxonomy): domain Eukaryota; kingdom Metazoa; phylum Chordata; class Lepidosauria; order Squamata; family Lacertidae; genus Podarcis; species Podarcis tiliguerta. The sequence continues at coordinate 22,548,380 of NC_139536.1, forward strand.
GTGCCACTGGAGCCATCATTGTTGCTTTCAAGGAAATTGTATCCCTGTTTAGGCATCTGTGTAAAAGCTGGTGACTGTGGAAAAGTTGGTTGAAATCAGCTCATGAAGCTAAGGTGCCCGCCATTATTTAAGCTGCTGTACTCAGGAGTGAGGGGTGAAGGGTGAATTTGGGGTTTTATGCAAGTTCAGATGTAGTAGGAACATGCGCCAGTGAGAAGGAGGAGAATTTTGCATGATAATTTTATATTTGACACTCCTAATTCCTGCAACTGCACGTCTTCTAAATATGAATGGAGGAGCAAGGAGCATTGCCTATGTGAGGTTTGCATGCAATGTCCAAATCAAGCACGCTGCTCTGTGCATGGTGCCAGTTTTATGCCTCATCACACATACACACACCCAGAGAGAGAGAGAGAGAGAGCAGATTTCAGAAGACAAAAACCGGCCCCAGGCACGGGGGATGGTGGAGAACATCTTTGGATTCAAACTTAAAGGTGAACGTACCTATTCCACACATCCTGGACCAATAAATGAACTGAAGCAAAACTATCCTTTAATACCTTTGACTATCTGATCCCATAATGGAATTATCACAGTTAAAACAGCAGAGGATTCCATTCTGCAGCATAATGGTGTATCAGACTTACACAGTTCACATCTCAGAATGTATTGCAGAGGCTTCTCTTGAGCAGCCTCTCACATATGTGGAGAAACACCACTCTTTCCTTTCTAACAAATTTAGCACCAACATACCTTTCAACACCCTTCTGGCCTGAAACACAGCCACATTCACGAAAATTGTGTATCTTACATTGACCTCATGGATCTTTAGTGCATGATCATATCCCATGCTATTTTTCCAGGTGCTGAAACTCACAAAACACCTCCTTTGTTCTCTTATAATGGCAATGGTGCCCATCTGAGAGGTGCCGGAACTGAGTTCCAGAAAGTCCTACATGGGAAAAAGCATGCATTGCCACAGTAGGATTTTTCACCAGAGTGATCTGCACCCAGTTTCACTAGCACAGAAAGTAGAACTGCCTAGGAGTCTGTCGAAGTTAAGTGTTCACAATGTTGTTGTTTTTTCCTGTTTGCAGAAGGATTATGTGCATTTGCACACTCTACGCAGGGCTACCTCTGAAGGCGAACAGAAAACCTCAGGTGCAGAGAGAGAGAATATAATGCTTTTATATAAATTGGTCTTTCTATCCTTGTTTGCAGCTTGAGAGGGCTCTCTAGCTCGAAAGATTAAAGCTGCTTGGAAGTTGACATCGACAACTCATCTTTGATCAAAACTTCTTCTCCCAGCCCTGGAATAAGGAACTTACCTTCAAGAGGAAGATAGAAGAAAGCACAGAAGGCAAGGAGCAGGATTTGAGCCATGGGGAACAGCTTGAAATCAAGAGGATTCTGTCTGCCATGTAGCAATTCAGAAGGAGGTGCCTTGATCTCTACTCACTTCCAGCTAGATGGATAAACTTTCTGCTTTTATTGCATTGATGACATGACTGCATAGGCCCCTCAAGCCTATGCCTATTTTTGGCAAGGACAGAGAGTCTTGTAGTTTTCTTGGCATGGATCGGAACTCTTAGGTGCCATGAACTCACAAACTGGCTGGACAGTGATCAAGAGTGGACTGGGAGATTGCAACACCACTAGGACTGAAACCAGCAGAGTAGGGGATCCAGCACAGGAGGAACGGATGTTACTGCTGCAGTTTTCTGATGCAGATCTTCACTCAGACCTTCTTATCTGGTTGGGAAGGGGTGCCATTTTGTGGTTAACTTCAGGTGTCAAAATGCATTGGTTAAAATGCACCCCTGGCTGTGGATGTGTGGTAATGGAGAAAGGACTAGCATTTAAATCCCAAAAATGTTGGGTGGCCGCTAGCAAAATTGACCTTGGGCGGGACAGAATTTTGCCACCCAGCCCCAAATGTTTCAGGTGGGGAAATGATATTTTTGCTAATAAGAGGTTAACTCCAACTTTGAATTGTGTGATTACTGACTGGCATATTCCGGTGACAGCTAGGTAACAGATGTATCTTTGTACAATAGTCTGCTTTATAGCTATGCAAAAGAGAGAGATTTACACACACACACAAACAAAGAGGCATTAATATAGTTCAAGGGCACAGTTCATAAACATGTCCTTGGCAGTGTGCAGCAGAGCCAGAGAGTTGTGCAATCTGGAGGGGATGTGGACTTGGGAGAGGTTCAAGGGCCGGAATCAATGCAGGGAATATAAAGGCATATAAGGGAAGAAGTCAGAGTACTTAAAGAACATTTAAGAGTGCTTATAAAATTAATTCTGGATCAGGCATGCACACAGCGCACTGATAAAGCACTGCTCAAAAGGCAATGTACAATTGCATTAAGACTTCCCTGTAATGTCACATTTGGCAGATTCCTTTGCCTGCAGTTTTCCTAATTTGCTTCCCATCTGGGATGGTCAGTGCAAATGAATGGAGAGAGAGAGAGAGAGAGAGAGAGAAGGAGCAATAGTTACATAATGATGATAATGATAATAATAATAATAATAATAATAATAATAATAATAATAATAATAATAATTTATTTATATCCCGCCCTCCCCAGCCAAAGCCAGGCTCAGGGCGGCTAACAACAATCAAATAATCCAACGTTCTAAAAACATTTCATTATAAGAATTAGTTAAAATCAAATAGATGGCAACCATTAAACAAAAATTCTGTGCAGATTTCCAGAGGAGGGAGTCAGGCTGTGCCCTGACCAAAGGCCTGGTGGAACAGCTCTGTCTTGCAGGCCCTGCGGAAAGATGTCAGGTCCCGCAGGGCCCTAGTCTCTTGTGACAGAGCGTTCCACCAGATTGGAGCCGCAGCCGAGAAAGCCCTGGCTCTAGTTGAGGCCAGCCTAACCTCTCTGTGGCCTGGGACCTTCAGGATGTTTTTATTTGCAGTCCATAAATTCCTCTGTGGGACATACCACAAGAGGCGGTCCCGTAGGTACGAGGGCCCTAAGCCATGTAGGGCTTTAAAGGTTACCCCATAAGGAGTCTTGCCGTGGCATTCTGCACCCGTTGGAGTTTCTGGGTCAGTCTCAAGGGCAGCCCCACGTAGAGCAAGTTATAATAATCCAGTCTGGAGGTGACCGTCGCGTGGATCACAGTGGCTAGGTCAGGGCGAGAGAGATAAGGAGCCAACTGCTTAGCTTGGTGGAGATGAAAAAATGCCGCCTTTGTTATAGCTGTAATCTGTGCCTCCATAGAGAGGGAGGTATCGAAGATTACACCCAAACTCTTAACGGACGGTGCTGGCACTAATTGCACCCCCGCAAGAGATGGGAGTTGCCCCCTCACTTCAGATTAAATGTCAAAACCTCTTTCCCCCCAATCTGTTTCATCTTCAATTCAGCATTGTACAGAAAGGATAAGGGAAGCAAAATCCATGCCCGATTTGAGTTTAGGATTCTGTGACTGAAAATGAATTTATTTCCATTGTCTCAAGGGTGCACAACACATTGGCATAATGTTTATGACTGATCACCCCACTATGTGTGTTGCATACAGAACATCACATGTTCAATCCCTGGCATCCCCGAATATAAAAAGGATCAGTGAGCAAATGGGGTGGGCGATAGGCCTCTGGCTAAGAACCTGATTAGCTTCTCCCATTATGAGAATTCAAAGGGCACCATGTTATTTATCAACTCTGGATTAGATATTAATGACTCTAATTCATTAATTTAAAAAACCATGAAAGGCCTGATTTATTGGCCCTCCCTCATTTATCTTATCTCCTCCTAAGGGGATGTGATGTTCTCTTGGATTTTGGTTGAGGCATGCCATCATATGGGGGGGGGGGAGGAAGCACCTACTCCATTTTGGTGAAGGCCCGTGCCGCGGCTTCTTTTGTCCACGTGAGCCGATCCCATTCAGATGTGTCACAATGTGTGTGTGTGTTTTAATGAAATGGGGGTGTTATATGTAAACTCTATTAGAATCAGTTCTGGATTAGATATCAACTGATATATTTCATTCAAGTTCATTTAAAATGAGCATTCGTGAATTAATTATTATACAGTGGTACCTCTGGTTAAAGACCCTTTAGGTTACAGACGCTTCAGGTTGCAGACGCTTCAGGTTACAGACTCCGCTAACCCAGAAATAGTACCCCGGCTTAAGAACTTTGCTTCAGGATGAGATCAGAAATCGCGCAGTGGCAGCAGCGGGAGGCTCCATTAGCTAAAGTGGTACCTCAGGTTAAGAACAGTTTCAGATTAAGAATGGACCTCCAGGGCGAATGAAGTTCTTAACCCGAGGTACCACTGTATATGGTTAATGATTATAATGGTGGTGTCGTATCCCCACAATTATATATTCTTTTTTCTATAAGTGGGCTGATAATGATTGCTTGTCACACCACTCCCCCTTTTCCTTTGATCATCCTAAGTGGACATGATGTTGTCTTGGGTTCTTGTTGAGATGTGTCATCAGTGGGATTAAAGAAAGCGCTTGATCCAGTTTGCTGATTCGGGATTTGCTTTGACCCAGAACCCTCCTGATTCCAATATGACTCCAAAGAATCAGATCCTGCTTCTTACAATCTGTGTCCTGCTCCTCCTCAAACCTGGAGGTCAGATTGACTGACAAGGGAAGAGGGAAGAATTTTCACTCGAGTGTAACCTGCAGAAAGCAAAGCTTGTGCAGTTCCTTGGCTTGGCTTGGCTGGCAATGGATCAACATGTCAAAAAAAAAAAAAAAAGATGAGAGTGGCCCAATTGCTTTCTAAATCCGGCCCGTGGACGGTCCAGGAATCAGCATGTTTTTACATGAGTAGAATGTGCATTTTTATTTAAAATGCATCTCTGGGTTATTTGCGGGGCATAGGCATTTGTTCATATTTTTTTCCAAAATACAGTCCGGCCCCCCACAAGGTCTGAGGGACACTGGGCTGGCCCCCTGCTGAAAAAGTTTGCTCACCCCTGCTATAACTAATTGAAATTAATTTAAAAATAGGATTCATAGTTAATTATATACACGTAAATGCACTTACAATTGTGGGGTTGTATCTTTTACAGCTTCTTATTTTGTCCACCAGTGGGCTGATAGGACCACACTGCAGTCTCTTTGATCCTCTTCAGGGGACATGATGTTCTCTTGGATTCTTTTGGAGATGTCTCTTCATGGGGATAAAAGGAAGCCTCTTCTCCAGTTTGCTGAAAGCCAGTGTGACTTGAGCTGTGCTGTGACCACAGAACCCTCTCGATTCCAAGATGGCCCTGAAGAATCAGATCCTGCTCCTTGCAATCTCTGCCTTTCTCCTCCTCACATCTGGAGGTAAGGTCCATTGACAAGGGATCGGAGAAGGGTTTTCACTTGAGTGTAACATGCAGAAAGCAACCTTTTAGTGGCAGCTGGACTTGGCTGGCAATGGATCTACATGTCAAAAAATAGATAAGAGCTGTTCTTTTTCTTTCTTTCTTTTTAAAGGAAGGGGCAATTTCGATATGTTCTAACATAAAAAGAAAATCCAAATATCTTCTTACTATATTTATGAGGGTTTTAAAAAAGCCAGGCTGCCTCCCCAGCCTCCACGGCTCAGGGTTCTGGATGCCTGGATTTCATATTGCAGTGGTGGATTTCAGGAGATCAGAGGAGACACCAGGCTACATAAAGAAGAGCGAAGGTGATCTTGGGACACATTATCAATCAGATTGAACATGTGGGGTCTTTAAGGAAATGCTGCAGTGTAGAGCACTCCTGCTCAATGCTTCTGCTCAATGCTTCTGCCCACATGCTCCTCCAAAATACTTCCCTTGCCCCTCTTCCTCCACTCCCCACCTAGTTAGTATTCTGCAACCACTGGGCATGCGTGTTCCTCATGGGGCTAGAGCCCCACCACAATTAATCTCTCCCTATAAAAGGTAAAGGGACCCCTGACCATTAGGTCCAGTCGTGACCGAATCTGGGGTTGCGGCGCTCATCTCGCTTTATTGGCCGAGGGAACCAGCGTACAGCTTCCGGGTCATGTGGCCAGCATGACTAAGCCACTTGTGGTGAACCAGAGCAGCGCACAGAAACGCTGTTTACCTTCCCACCGGAGCGGTACCTATTTATCTACTTGCACTTTGACATGCTTTCGAACTGCTAGGTTGGCAGGAGCAGGGACCGAGCAACGGGAGCTCACTCTGTTGCAGGGATTCGAACCGCCGACCTTCTGATCGGCAAGTCCTAGGCTCTGTGGTTTAACCCACAGCGCCACCCGCGTCCCAATCTCTCCCCATACTTCTCTTGTATTTATCCCTCTCTTCACATGATTATGTGACCCCCTCCTGTACTTTGGGTGGTTCCTGATGCCTCGTTGCCAATGGTGCTGTTTTGGATGCTTAAAAACATTTATTCTGAAACATTGGAAATAGGGGGAATGACACAACATACATATCATTGTGAAGCTACAGAACTCAATCATAAATGTGGGGCAGAGGAAGCAGTCATAAGAAATTATTGAATCATAGAATTGGGAGGGACCCTGAGGATCATCTAGTCCAATCCCCTGCAATGGAGGACTATGTAGCTGTCTCATTTTGGTATTGAACCTGTGACCTTGACCTTATCAGCACCATGTTTGAACCAACTGTGCTATCTGTAGGCTGATGGTTCTTCAAATTCGTCACCAAATAGCCCAAACAGTAAAAAGTTGTGCTGTGAGAAAATTATTGCACAGAATGCACAATTCAGTGTGAGTTTGAGCAGTAGTTTGGAATGTGCTTAATTGTGAAAAATTGTCTTTTGGAGCAGATCCTTTGCTATGTCGGGACTGCACAGTGACTCAAGAAGGATGTATTGGAGTTGAAGGCTCTGACCGGATTTGCATAGCTGACCCTGAACTGGAAAGCTGCCATATAGCCAATGCCTATGAAGGTAAGAAACCTCACCCTCATTCTTTACATTCACTGTTCTCTGTGTTCATGCCTGATCTGTGTTAAGGATAAAGAAACTGGACTGTGTTATACTCTGGATAGTTAATATGACAAAAGTGGCTCACTGCATCTTTTCCTCTTCTTTTTCTGGCTCATTTTAGAGGGGAAAATAATCTGGACACATGTCGGCTGTGGGCCAAAAGAAGTATGTGATACCAAACAGCAGGTGACCAAACGTATCCATGTTGAGTACAAATGTTGCGACGAATCAAAGCCTTCAATAGGCATTGATTTCTGCAATGACGGATTATAAATGAGGTAAAACTAGCCAATGGAAGATTTGCAACATAGCTAAGCATGTTAGCCACCTCCTCTTATTTTGGCATCACAACAGAGGACCCACAGGAGCAGTTAGCACTTTTCATATATGTATGTAATTAAAGTTGAAAAATTGTAGGATATAGCATACAGATGAATTGAGTTTCCAACGGTCATTTACATGGATCAACGCGTGTTTCATAAAGTATGCATTTAATGTTCTTATGTTCTTTAAAGTCAATATGATGTTCTTTTGTCACAAAATATTATTCTGTGCCATAAAAGGGAGCCCAACTAGCAAGAGAGCTCCTGGAATTCACATTCCAAAATAAAAATAGCCCAAGAGAAAGCCAATTTTTCATTGACATCTTTATTTTGGACTAAGCTGTGAAGAGTGGAGGCTGGTTTTATTAATGTCAGAAGATCCCTGCTGGATCAGAAAGAAAATGAATATCTAGTTCAGTATTCTGTTTCCCATTGTGGCCAAGCAGATGCCTCTGGGAGCATAACATGGAGACAGTCGCTGTCTCCCACTGTTGATCATTAGCAACTGATAACATGAGCTAATCTGTCCCAGGCGATGGAAATACTATATAGATATAGACATCTGCCTTGGTCTGACCACCCCTGGAATACTGCCACCAATTCTGGGCACCACAATTGAAGGTTGTTGACAAGCTGGGACATGTGCAGAGGAGGGCAACCAAGGTGATAAAGGATCTAGAAACTCAGCCTTTATTAGGCTTCGGGGAATCAGGTCCCTTCCATGGTGGCAGCAAAGAAGCAGAGAAAAACAAAGACAAGTTCTTACCAATTAGCATATTCAATAATCACAATAGGTTAAGGACACCTTCTGGTGAGGCTAAAACACTCAAGGATGATGTGCTGTAAGGCCACTGAAGGGAAATTCTGTATCATTGTATAAAAATGAACACTATGAAACAATTACAAGTGGCCACTGTAAACAGTAAACTGAGGAAATTTAAAGCTGTTTTCATTAGCTACTTAAGGAAAAGCAAATACTCACAGATGAAAAATGAAACGGAAGAAAGCAATTATCAAAATGGGTTCCCTCCTGACGCCCTCTCCTTCCTAATCTCTGCCCCTCAGCAGCAGGACCCAGGGTGGGTTACAGCAGCTTGAAATTCAGAATTAAAAACAGTTCAATCAGATCACTCGGGTGTCAATCATCTCGGGTGTCAAAAGCCATAAATAAAATAACTTGATTTTCAATAAATAAATTAGACATAATAAAAAAGTAACGTTGAAAAAGACGAAGGTGTTAAGCAAGGCAAGTGGGGGGGGGGAGAGAATTAGCATGTGTGCTTTATTGGTTATGGTTGTCTCAGTGGCTGATTTAAAAACAAAACACTACAGTATAGCCCATAGTCCAAATAATGGTTCCCCACACCTGTAGTAGAACCAACCAGCCCTTGAGTGGGGTGATAGTGACAGCATTAGGTCAGGGGTGACTTTTACTGCCCTGAATTATTATTTCTCCCCATCACCCAAAACTTTCCTGGTTTCACAGCCTATAAATGACATAAGCCGAGGCTGATCTATTTGGGTGGATAGGGAACTGCCCCAACAATCTCTTCCAGCCAATCAGGGTGCAAGTCTGCCTGTCGCTGACTCTGGCTCCATTAGGTGTTTGTCTCCTTGCCTTCTGCCCTCCCAGTCCAACTGTGTAGCAGCCTCTATTGAACAGGGTAGTAAGGAAATGAGGGCCACATTTTGCTCTGCCTTCTAAAGTGGCTTCATCTTGGAAACAAGATCTGGTAACCCAGAGCTCCAAAATTGGGGGGGGGGGCAGCTGATTTTTTTCTTAGAAAATTTTCGCACAGTGCTTTTGCACCCTGATAAATCAACCAAGTAGTCAGGTTGGCCATCCACTGACCTGATATGAACTTTCTAGTTCTTGGGCTGCCAATTAATGTGGTCTATTGGTAAGTGTACACTTTTGCAACGGTACACTTCTTACAGCAGATGAAAATGATAGTGGATGTACATTTTATGGGGACAGACAGAAACTGGTCACTGGTCAGGCTGGATTATTCTGCTTTCCAACTGGACCATTTAAATAAGTACAATGTGCTTTGTGTACTCTGTTTATTGCCCTTTTTGGAGTGGTGTCAAGGACTGAATGCAACTTCCTAATATTAATGAAAGGAGCTTTGTGTACCTAGCTCCAGCATAGGCAAACTCCATCCCTCCAGAAGTTTGAGGACTACAAGTTCTGTTATCCCTGACCACTGGTCCTGTTAGCTAGGGATGATGGGAGTTGTAGTCCCAAAACAGCTGGAGGGCTGGAGTTTGCCTATGCCTGACCTAGCTGATAGGCAAAAACCTATCAGTTTGGTTATGAAAGCAAACAATATTTGTCTATCTGTTCACCAGCAACGCCCTCACCATACGGACTATATGGTCTATAGTCCGTGTGGTCCATAGGGCATCACATTCTACAGTACCATGCATATTGCCTGTGCTATTTGAGCTGCTGTCATGGGGGAGCTGACAAAAAGCACACCTGCCTAAGAGCAGAGAGAAACAAGGCCAAGCAGATGCATATGAAAGGATTCCTTGAAGAAACTGGACATGAGAAGGAGTTCATTTCCTTCATGCACATAAATCACCCCATAGATGTGCTAATCGCTCTGATCCTAAACATCTGCTGCCTTGTAAGATATTGTGGGGAGAAGAAAAGACTAAGGAGTAAACTCTGCACAAATCCAGAGTGGGGTCCCTAAGATGGTTGGATAGAGTCTTGTACGCCTCCTTCTGGCAACTCCTGCAGCCAAACTGGTGCCAAACTTATTGCTCTGCTTTCCTTTGGACCACATCAGTAAGGCTGAGATGGGTGTCTTCTCATATGAGCAGCCCAGGTTCTCCATATACACTGCCCAGGCTTGCCCCCCAAGGAGGTCATTTCAGTGCTGCTAACACAGCGGTTTGACTTCACCCACAAACTCCATTCTCTCTCTTTTATGCTGTAAAATAAAATAAACCATGGGGGAGGGGGGAATCTATCTAAATACTTAATTCCATCTGTTGCAGCTGTGTGCAAAAACTCTCTGGTGAAATTCAGTGCGTAGCAATGAATGCACAAAAGCTGGCATAATATGTGAAGAAGGCACCATTCAGTCAATCACAGGGTTTCGATCCAGCAAAATCATCCCATTAATGCAAAGATTTATGCCTGTGCAACAACACTTTCTCTCCTCTTTCTGTGCTACTGCCCAATGTGTCTTGCATCTCCACTCCCATTAACCCTCCAGAACAGATGTGGGGAAGACACTGGGGACACATGGGTAGAGGAGAGCAGCGCTAACAGAAACACTAGTAGCACAGCCTCCACTGTCCCTTATTGTTATGGTGCTTTGTTCCTCTCACCAGCTTTCCCTTCCTGCTGCTGCTGCACGTGCACAAGGAATTCTGGGAGTAGAGTTCTTCAGATGCACAAATCTCTCTGTCTCTCAAACTACAAGACAACCTTACTGGTGGACCATGTGTCCACAAGCGTTCAGGCAGTCCCTAAGGTACCGTGAACCTAAGTTGTCCAAGGCTTTGTCAATTATTAATACATGACCTGACTTGGTAGCAAACGGGCGCTCTGTGCAGATGACATGTTGTCAGCCAGGTACCCAAATCCTCAGCTTGATAGCTGAATTCTCACGTGATCTGCTCAATAGATGGAGAGATAAAATATCAGTAAATAGGTTTCCATAAATATTCTCAAGCAATACCTAAAATTTAGTCATAGTTCCCCCTCCTCTGAATGTTTGGGTACTGCCAAAGTTTACAGATAACATTCAGTTGCAAGATAGCAATGGAGGGGGGATGCTTTTATATGGGAGGGGGGATGTTTTTATCCCAAATTACTGGTATATATGGGAATAATTTATAAACTTTAGTGGGATCAGTTCTGGACTGCTATAATTCATTTAAAATATGATTCATGAATTAATCATGATTATATACACTCATAATTGTGGGGCTGTATGTATCACAGCTGCTTATTTCATCCACAAGTGGGCTGATTGGACCACGCTGTATTCTCTTTGATCCTCTTTCATCCTGCACTCCTGCTGCCACCACCTTCCCTGGCTTCCTTCCCACACTCTGCAACAGGAGTCAGAGCTGGAGTAAATGTGCCGTCGTGAGTGGCAGAAGGGCTGAACAGGCTGGGAGCAATGAGCATAAGTGAGCGATGCTGAAGAGAACAGGCTGAGATGACATCCTGTCATTGTCATCCCCAATGGTGCAAGCCTTCCTGTGCTGCAGAAGATACCTCGTGGTAGAAGAGCAGGAGGTGGCTCAGACAAGATGCAAGGTCTCCTTTCCACTCCCACTGCATGACCAGCCCCCCATCCTCTGACAACTGAGGTTCACTCCGGATGAGCCTAATCAGGCTGTGTCTCAACCCACTGTACATACACAGACAGTTTGTGATTTCATAGCCCTTTAGACTCACTGCCTATGCAACGAGTAGAGGCAAAATGACCCTTGAGGTGCCGGTGCAGCCATGTCCTCAATGAGATAAAAAGAAGCAGCTTGTCTGTCTTACTGGATGCGAGTGTAATACAGTATCTCCAAGAACATTGTGGCACGAGATAAGATAAGCATTTCTTTCTAGAACAGGAATGCACCCTGTACAAGCCCTGTTTTAGTCACATGCACATTACAACCCATCAGCCCAATCTTCACCTATGTACTCTATATGAGTGACCAGTTTGTGATTTCATAGCCCACAATTCTCTTCACCCATGCAAGGTTGGAGGACAAAATGATCCTCAAGGTGCCTGTGCAGTCATGTTGTCAATGGAATAAAAGGAAGAAGTTTATCCATCTTGCTGAAATTGAGTGTAGATGAGGGCTCCTCCTTCTGCATCCTGGAGTTTTGCTGCGGCAACACAATCCTCCTGATTCCAATATGTTCTCCACTGACATCATTCACAGGCTGTGAAACCAGGAAGGAGGAAATTTGGGTGATGGGGAGAATTCAGGGCAGTAAAAGTCACCCCTGACCTAATGCTGCCCCCCTCACCACTCACAGGCTGGTTGGTTCTACTACAAGTGTGGGTAATAATTATTTGGACTATGGGCTATACTGTAGGGGGTTTTTTAATCACTTGGACAACCATAACCAATAAAGCACACGTGCGAATTCTCTCTCCCCACTTTTCTTGCTTAACATCTTGTACTGTCCCTGTCTGAGTCCAACTCAGACGACACTGTATGAGTCCAGACAGTGGCGGAGGAAGCCTCTCTGGCACCTGGGACAGTGTGCCCATAGGGAGGGACGGGATGGGGCTTGCAGCACCCATTCCCGCCCCCCTACATTTTTGCTCGCCTGCCTCTTTCCCATTCCCTTCCCTGCCTGCTTACCTCCTCCAGGCAGGAGCACAGGGTAATGGCATGCTGCCCCCCGTGACTCCCGAAACAGGGGGCGGGGTGATCACACCTGGCCGGGGGGCACAATCTAGCATGGCGGCACAGCCAGGGATGCGATCTGGCCTGGCAGCCAGACCAGGAGGCGCACTCTGCCATGGCTCCCAGGCCAGGGGGCATGATCTGCCACAGCGGCCAGGCTGGGGGGGGGGTGCGCTCCACGAGTCCGTGATCAGGACTGGCCAGGCTTTTGTCAACCCCCCTCAGGGATGGCACCCGGGGCACGCCGCCCCCACTGCCCCCACCTTGCTCTGCCTCTGAGTCCAGTCATGCATGCGAATGGCCAGTTTGTGATTTTATGGTCCATTATGCTCTCTATTTAAGCAAGGAACAGGGACAGAATGATCTCTGAGGTCCCTGAGTAGCTGCCTTGCAAATGAAACAAGAAGAAGCAGCTTGTCCATCCTATTGGAAGTGAAAGGAGATCAGCACTCCTTCCTCTGTATCCTGGAGCTCCACTGTGGTGAGCAGGATCCTCCCAGTTCCAAGATGCTTCCCAAAGTTCGCATCATACTCCTGGCTTTCTATGTTGTCATCTACTTTCAACTTGGAGGTAAGTTCCTTGCCTCAAGAAAACCGGGGCATTGCAAAGTCTTGATTTTTTTGTATGTATTTCGGCTAAGGTGTCTCTGATTATGGGACACGGGTGGCACTGTGGTCTAAACCACTGAGCCTAGGGCTTTCTGATCAGAAGGTTGGCAGTTCGAATCCCCGCGACGGGGTGAGCTCCCGTTGCTCGGTCCCAGCTCCTGCCAACCTAGCAGTTCGAAAGCACGCCAATGCAAGTAGATAAATAGGTACCGCTCTGGTGGGAAGGTAAACGGTGTTTCTGTGTGCTGCTCTGGTTTTGCCAGAAGTGGCTTAGTCCTGCTGGCCACATGACCCAGAAAAACTGTCTGTGGACAAACGTTGGCTCCCTTGGCCAGTAAAGTGAGATGAGCGCCTCAACCCCAAAGTCGTTCACAACTGGACTTAACTGTCAGGGGTCGTTTACCTTTAGCTTTTTCTTCTTCTTCTCTGATTTAGAGTTTCTGTGCTGTCAGCCATGTAGAGAATATGCAGTGCAAAGAGCTACCAAATAAAAGTTATTTTTTTCATTCTCACTCAAAGCTCAATACTTTAATTACAATAGTGGGGATTTGTTTTCTTTTTTCTTTATTATTATTATTATTATTATTATTATTATTATTTTGGAGCAGACACCCTGAAATGTGAACTATCCAACTCACGTACTCCACATGAAGTTACTAAAACCTGTGAAACCAACTCAAAAAATGGGAGATGTCTTGTCTATACAATGTGGCCTTTCGGTAAGTGTAGAAGGATCCCAAGATTTACCTTTTACCTGCATTCTTTGTCCTCTGTGTTCTCTGTGCTTTAGTCCAGAACTTTTTTTCAGCTGGACCCCTCTCAGGTAGATACCATTGCCATTATAAGAGAACAAGGAAGGCATTCATGGTGATTTCCGGCACAACCTTTCCCAGAAAATTAGCACTGCTTTAGTCCATAATCTGGCTCTTGAGTCACTGTGTATAAAATGAAGCTCAGTGCTTCCCATTCATGATAAAGGCAAATATAGCAATGGTTATAACTTTTCCCTCTTTTGCTCAAAGTGGATGCAATTTGGAGGGGCAAGAGCCCCATTAGGACTTCCAAGGTGTTGGGATCCAGAGGTTTGCTTGCAGGACACCTTTGAAAAGTCTATAAGCTTTTCCTTCTCTCCCAATTTTGAAATGGCAGCTGCAGTAGTTTGGGTAGCTGCAATAGGCGGTACCATTTTCCAGCTGGGGAAAAGGGGGGGTGCAAAAGGAGCATAAATATCCAGGAAAGATGGTGGTGGAGACAATATCCTCAGCATTAACCATCTCACCCCAAGGGTAATTGGTGGGGCTGGTTCCTTTTTCCACTCCTAGATTTTTTCCAATATACAATGCAGATCTCTACGTTGAATTGCATACAGGAAGACATATATCTATACGATAAACAAAGATTGCTTAACAACCCCTTCCAAAATCTGTGGGAAACAATTCACTATGATTAAATGCTAGATTTTCCCGTCAGATATGCTTTTTTGACATCTGAAGCCACTGAGAAGTATCAGAAATCTCTCATCCTTCCCTGGATGTATTGTTAACTGTTCCCATAGACCAGGGGCCCTCAAACTATGATCCATGGTCTGGATCTGGTCCGCCAGGCTTATAAATCCAGCCCGCTGGCCAAAACACTGCACCGGGTTTACCTCAGCGTGTGGGGACTGACTGAGTGGGTGGTGAGGTACGCATGAGCCCTTGCTCTCTGGGGCTCCATGGAAATTTAAAATAAAAAGAGAAAGGGTGTAGACAGGTAATGCACCGGCGCTTTTGTGTTTCCTCACTGGCAGCAGCGGCGGGGGGCAGGTGTGGCGCTGATGTCGCCAACTTCAGGGCAGGGGGAAAGGGTGCCCTCCCTCTCCTCCACCTGAGGTGAATTTTGGGGAAGCGTGAGCCTGGAAGAGGCGGTGAGGGTGGGAACAGGACCCTCACATTGTATATTGATTTCTATCCCACCATTTCTCCTGACAGTGCCTCTACATGAGAGACAGAGGAAAATTAAGAAATATGGCGAAGCATGGAGGGAAGGCAAGTAAAAACATGGATAGAGCCATGTTTCTGGTAGGCCTGGGGGAAAGGAAGCTGAGGCAGGGGTGGGGGTCAGAAGGGGCTTGTTCTAGTCATACTTGCAAGAGGCACCTGGTTGGGGAGGGAGGGAGATTGTGCCCAAGGCTACGTGGAAAGTGTGAGGTTGGGGGGGGATTATTTGCGTGTGTCCTGGGAGGGTCGGAGGCAGCAGGACTTCTGAATGCCGGTTGATGGGAATCGGAAGGTGCTCGAATCCTGCTCATGGGGGTTTCCCACAGGCATTGGGTGGCCACTGGGAAGACAGGATGCTGGATTAGATGGGCCATTGGCCTGATCCAGCAGGGCTCATCTGGTGTTCCTATGAGGAACAGGATAAGAGGGCTGAGAATGATGAGAATGATGGAGCTGGAGGGGCGAGGATGACTCTTCCGCGGCTGACATTAAGTCAAGCCCAGTTGTGCTCTTCTTTTAGTGATGGTGTTGGTGATGGTTTGTTTAAAAAAAAAATTGAGCCTGGCTCTTAAGTCAGATGTAATGTGAACACTACATAGGCTTCTGGTGGCTAAATGGAACTTTAGAATTTTTAGAGGCAGTGTACCTGTGCGTACCATGTGTTTCTAGAGACAAACAGGAAATGGCCATCACCTATGTCAGGGAACTGCCATCGGCAGGACAGGAGGTGCCAAGGCTCTCTGAGGTAGAGAGAGACGTAACACCTGAAGAGGGAACCAGTAGGGGGCGAACAGGAACGTCAAGGGAAGGAGAGTCGGAGGAATGGCTCAGAGATGCTTCCAGCGAAAACAGTGGGGAGGTCTCAGGACCTCCTATAGGGACACCTGTTCCTCGCCGGAAACTGTCATGCAGAGAGTCCAGAAGACGTGTTTCCGTTAAGGAGCTTTTATGTTGGAAACGTTTCCGAAAGCAACCACTTTCGGATTCTGCTAGCGATTGACGCAGCCATGCTGGAGGGGCTCCGTCACAGGCAGAGGTTTGAGAACCTGTTCAAACTCTGAGGGACTTGCAATTTACACACAAGCAGCTCTTCATCCCATCACAGCAATCCGAAAGTCACCGAAAGCTAGCTTGTGCCAGGGAGAGGCATCATGAGCGAACCAGCAGGAACCGGAGAAGCAGGGGCAGCTGGAGGAGGTCCGAGCCTGGAAGAAAGGTACAGGACGTTGGAAATCCAGCTTGCCTTGCAGACGGCGAGGCTGGAAGAGAGGAGGGCTCAGGATGCAGAGAGGGGGAAGGAGAAAGCCACCCCGCTCACCAGAAAGATGCCAGGATTGGTGCAGAAATTTGGGGGGGACCCCAGAAACTATCATGCTTTTAGGACAGAGATGCAATACGCTCTCAATCTGCAATTTGATGACTTCCCTGATGAGGAATCGCGAGTGGCTTTTGTAATTAGCCATCTCGAATCAGGGGCGAAGGACTGGGTTAGACCCTTGATGGCAGCAAATAATGAGATCCTAAAGGACACAAGGAAGTTTTTTCGTGCCATGGACCTGATGTTTTCCAGCGACATTGAGCAGGGCGGGGTGCGAAGGCAGTTAATGGCTTGCAAACAGGGGAACCGGACTGTCCGTGAGTACTGGACTGAGTTCACTATGTTGATTCATAGATTGGGGTGGGACCTGTCTGCGGAGCCCATTCAGATGCTTTTCGAAGAAGGACTCTCTTCGTCCTTAAAAGATGAACTTTCCCGGACCCCCAGAGCGGAGTCTATGGACCAGCTGACTAAATCTGCGCTGGCCATAGGAGCGCGCCAGGAAGCGAGGGCTTTGGAGAAGCGGGAGGGGAAAGGAGAACGTTGGAGGGAGCTCCGCATTCCAGACATTCCAGAGCAGCCTTTCCCGCCGGCAGAGCCGATGGAAGTGGGAACAGCGCGTGCGCGCGCAGTTTCAAACATCGGTGAAGGGCGGAAGAAGGAGGGAAAGAGCGCCAAGAAATGTTATCTCTGCCAACAGCCAGGACACTTTGCCAGAGTCTGTCCACGGAGAAAGGAATGGCAAGGCATGGCAGGAGCTGTTGGGGGAGAGGAGGAGGAAAGCAAGGAGCAAGTAAAAGCCAACGCCTGGCTGCCGTCGGGGCACAGCAGCCAGGCTCAAAAGCAGTGAAAGTGCCCTCACCAGAACCTCCCAGACCTGCTCTAGTGATAGAGGTGTTGCTAGAGCTGCCAAACGGACACCCCCTACAGATCAAGGCCCTTCTGGACTCAGGCAGCTCCTGTAATTTCATGAGTAAGGAGTTCGCAGCGGAGCACCAAATACAAACCCTCCCCTTAAGTAAACCCCTGCAGGTGACCACGATTGACGGCAGAGAGTTGTTGGGAGGAGAAGTGAACCAACAGACAGTCCCCATGATAATGAGGGTGGCAAGGCACACCGAGAGGATAGCGTTTAATGTGGCCACCTTGGGAGGAGCTCCCATCATTTTGGGGATGAGCTGGCTGGCACTACACGATCCTCTAGTGGGCTGGCATCAGAGGGTGGTCTCCTTTGGGTCAGCGCATTGCCTAGAACACTGCAAGCAGGGGAAGGATCCAGGGGGAGCCAGGCTCACCCTAGCTGGGATGGAGGTAATGAATAAAGGGGAGGTGCCTCCGCAATATGCAGATCTGAGCAACGTATTTAGCGAAAGAGAAGCGGACAAACTGCCGCCGCATAGACCCTTTGACTGTCAAATCAACCTACTCCCTGGGGCTCAACTCCCAGTGGGCAAGCTGTACGCCATGTCAGACAGGGAGATGCAGGAGCTGAGGGAGTTCATTGACAAAAACCTGAAGCGAGGTTTCATCAGAGAGTCCCGAGCGGTGGGGGGCAGCCCAGTGTTTTTTGTGGACAAAAAAACCACAGATAAGCCGAGGCTTGTAGTTGACTTCAGGGTCCTAAATGCCGTGTCGGAACCCCTGGCCTTTCCTATGCCCCGAATTGATGACATTCTGACCAGGGTGAGGAAGGGGAAGATTTTTACAAAACTGGACCTGCGGGGGGCGTACAATCTGATACGCATAAGGAAGGGGGATGAATGGAAGACCACCATGTTCACCCCTTTGGGAGCATTTGAATACCTCGTAATGCCCTTCGGTCTCCAAGCCGGCTCCGCATGCTTTCAAAGTTTTATCAATCACGTCTTGGGACCGTTACTTTACAAGAATTGTGTGGCCTTTTTGGATGACGTGTTGGTGTATTCCGAAGATGAAGAGCAGCATGTGAGGGACGTGAGAGAAGTGTTGGGCCGGCTGCAAGCCAATCAGCTGTGGGTGAAACTGGAGAAGTGCCAGTTTCATGCCAAGGAGGTGGAATTCCTGGGGTACCGCTTGTCAGACAAAGGATTGGCCATGGATCCAGGCAAGGTCCAGGCGGTGCTGGAATGGAAGACACCGAAGACCAAGAAGGATGTGCAAAGATTCCTGGGGTTTGGGAACTTTTATCGGAAGTTCATTAAGAACTTTGCACACTTGACGACGCCCATCACCGACTGCCTCAGTAGCAAGAAGAAATTTGTTTGGACGGCGGAGGCAGAGCGAGCTTTTGAAGAACTGAAAAGGGCTTTCGCCTCGGAAGAACAACTTCTGCATGTGGACCTACAGAAGCCCATGAGAGTGGAAACAGACGCGTCAGACAGAGCGGTAGGGGCGGTACTTCTTCAGCCGGGAAGAAATACGGCGGAGTGGAGACCGTGTGCCTTTTTCTCGAGGAAGCTGAATAAGTCCGAGCGGAACTACACGGTGTATGACAGGGAACTACTCGCCATTCACGAAGCGTTCCGGAGGTGGAGACATTTATTGATTGGGGCACAACACAAGGTGCAAGTGTGCACCGACCACAAGAATTTGGAGTATTGGAGAACAGCTCGAGTACTCAACCAACGACAAGTGAGATGGGCACAGGAATTTTCCAAATTCCACTTTGAGATTTGTTATGTACCAGGCCCAGAGAACGTCAGGGCGGACGCTCTCTCACGCAAACCAGAGTATTTGGAGGGGGAGGGGGCAATCGAAGAAAGACATGTCATTCCTGAGGACCGCTGGGTGTGTGGGGCGGCGCTGGTGGGGAGACGAGAACTGGTAGAGGAAACGGAAAATGACGAATATGCCCAAAATAAACTCAGAGGTCTCAGGGGAGAGGGGGAGAGCCCGGAGGGTTTTGAGGAAAGAAACGGGGCATTGTATTACAAAGGGGCACTGTATATACCAGAAGGTGAATTGAGAGGGAGGGTACTCAAGCAGTTGCATGATAGTCCCACGGCGGGACATTTTGGACAACACAAGACCATGTGGATGGTCACCAGGGAATTTTGGTGGCCCAAGGTGAGGGAAGATGTAAAGGAGTATGTAAGAGGGTGTGACCAATGCCAGAGGGCCAAGGGGGAAAGAAGGGCGCCGGCAGGGTTATTAGAACCATTACCCACGCCAGAACGGCCTTGGGAGGCGGTATCAATAGATTTTATGACGGATCTGCCGAAATCCAAGGGGAAAACGGCCATTATGGTAGTAGTGGACCTGTTAACTAAGATGTGCCACTTTGTAGCATGTTCACATGCAGTCACAGCGGAAGAAACAGCGAAGTTGTTTGTAGAACACATCTTCCGGCTGCACGGCGCCCCCTTGAGGGTGATCTCAGACCGCGGCAAACAATTTACTTCCAGGTTCTGGAGGAAGCTCATGAGCTTGCTGCACGTGGAAGTCAATTTTTCGACTGCCCGGCACCGTGAAACCAACGGGCAGGCGGAAAGAGCAAATGGCATCCTCCAACAATATCTGAGGTGTTATGTCAATGACAGAGAGAATGATTGGGTCGAAAAGCTGGCGCTGGCAGAATTTGCCTACAACAATGCGGAGCATGTGTCCACAGGAATGAGCCCCTTTTTGGCCAATTACGGGTGTCACCCCAGGGCATTCCCAGGGGAGGGAGGCGAGAGAT
Source organism: Podarcis tiliguerta (assembly GCF_965153285.1). Classification (NCBI taxonomy): domain Eukaryota; kingdom Metazoa; phylum Chordata; class Lepidosauria; order Squamata; family Lacertidae; genus Podarcis; species Podarcis tiliguerta. The sequence continues at coordinate 22,568,591 of NC_139536.1, forward strand.
GGAGCGTCCCAGCGGCCGAACATTTTGTAGAAGAGATGGAAGCGATCCATCGTCAGCTTCAGCTCAACTTAGAAAGGGCCAAGGCACAATATAAGAAGCAGGCAGACAAGAACAGAAGGGAAGGTGAAACAATAAGGGTGGGGAATCAGGTGTGGCTGTCCACCCAAGGGTTGCCGTTCAAAGGGGGTTGTAAAAAATTAAGACCCAAGAGATTGGGACCCTTTGAGGTCATTCAGCAGGTCAACCCAGTGGCTTTCAAACTCCGGTTACCCAGCCACATGAAATTGCACCCAGTGTTCCACAGGTCGTTACTGTCACCGTACAAGGGGGGAGGTGAAGGGGAGCACACCAGGGGACCGGTCTTGGAAGAGAGGGAAAGCAGTAACCATGTAGCGGAAATCCTCGATTCCAGGTGGAAGGGCAATCAGGTGGAGTATTTAGTGGCGTGGGAAGGGGAACCGGAGTCAGAAAACACCTGGGTGACTGCAGAGGAGGTCAATGACGAGGTTTTAACAGAAACGTTCCACCAAAGATTCCCGAGGAAACCACAGCCGGTAGCAAGGTTTAGGAGGGAGTATTTCGGCACCACAGACGAGGAAGAGGAACTGGAAGGATTCGCGGAGTCGGAGTTGGAAGAAGGAACGGACTCAGATGACGAGGAGTACCGAGAGACTAGGAACCACAACAAGTGGAGAAAGGTGTTCGAAACTTCAGACGATGAGGAAGGTTCTTTCCGGGGTTTTACCTCCTCACAACCCGTAGGGGAGGAGACGGGAGGGGGTGAAGGGGGCCCTGGAGGGGAGGTGGATGTCAGGGAACTGCCATCGGCAGGACAGGAGGTGCCAAGGCTCTCTGAGGTAGAGAGAGACGTAACACCTGAAGAGGGAACCAGTAGGGGGCGAACAGGAACGTCAAGGGAAGGAGAGTCGGAGGAATGGCTCAGAGATGCTTCCAGCGAAAACAGGGACACCTGTTCCTCGCCGGAAACTGTCACGCAGAGAGTCCAGAAGACGTGTTTCCGTTAAGGAGCTTTTATGTTGGAAACGTTTCCGAAAGCAACCACTTTCGGATTCTGCTAGCGATTGACGCAGCCATGCTGGAGGGGCTCCGTCACAGGCAGAGGTTTGAGAACCTGTTCAAACTCTGAGGGACTTGCAATTTACACACAAGCAGCTCTTCATCCCATCACAACCTCTCATGACAAGGTTGTGACCTTCTAAGGCAGGGGTCCTCAAACTACAGGCCCACCGGGTTTATCTCAGCAGCCCCCAACAGTGTCTGAGGGACAGTGAACCGGCCCCCTATTTAAAAAGTTTGAGGACCCCTGCCATAGACCTTCCCACCACTGCCATGGTAAACATTGGTGTAAAATATTGCCCATGCAAATTTCAGTGATTTCAGATATTGGTACGTGAATTGGCACAGTAGTAAACAGCAGTTCCATGCCCTTTGGTTTATTTGATGGGGCAAAACATCCCATTTGCCACTTTATCCTTCTTACTTGGATATGCTACGGATTGAAGCTTCATACAAAACATTTTTGTGACCTACAGCTGAGGTATCAATGCACTCTCAGTTGTGCAATGCTGAATTTTCCTTGCTTTATCACATCTATACAATGGAAGCAAGTGTCCCCTACTGTTTTGATGATAAAAAGGGTTGTATGGAATGTGTTTTGAAACATAAGTAACTATATGAAGTATAAATGGCAATCAGGGAACAGAAACATTAATGCTTGTACTCATTTTCTGTTCCAATTGATTCTACGCACTACCCTCATAGATAAGAAACCTATATGGAGACTGACCTACTGCGCTGAAAATGATGAAATGTGTGGCATTGGCTATGAGTTGACATCTGTTAGCAATGAAAAGGAGAAGTTCATGGTGAATAATATCTGCTGCGATGGTTTTGATTTCTGCAACAGGGACATGTAGACAGGTATGAAGGCCATCTGAAGACCCCTCCACAAATGCATATGGTCTGCTCCTTTCGTTTGTCTCCTTTTTCAGTCTGGGATGTGCCCTGGCTCTTTAAAACAGGCACACCTGTTATCAACTTCTGTTCACTTCATTCCAAGGGAGCCTCATGGAGGAAAGTTCCTATTGTATATAGCCAACAACCATAGATTCCTGTTACATCCACTGGCCACCTGCAAATCACGGAAGAACCCCAACCAAACCTAAGAGGAGGTGTGTAGTGGTGATAGGGGATTGCCTACTGAGGGGAACAGAAGCAGTGATCTGTGGGCCTGACAAGATGTCTCGGGAGGTGTGCTGTCTCCCTGGGGCTGTCAGGAAGTTCTTCCTAATGTTTAGGTGGAATCTTCTTTCTTGTAGTTTGGATCCATTGCTCCGTGTCCGCTTCTCTGGAGCAGCAGAAAACAACATTTCTCCCTCCTCCATGTGACATCCCTTCATATATTTGAACATGGCTATCATATCACCCCTTAACCTCCTCTTCTCCAGGCTAAACATGCCCAGCTCCCTTGGCCGTTCCTCATAAGGCATCGTTTCCAGGCCTTTGACCATTTTGGTTGCCCTCCTCTGGACACGTTCCAGTTTGTCAGTGTCCTTCTCTGTGACTCCAATACATTTCCTATCTTTTATGGAGAGACCGGCTAGCGTCCTGTCCCTGCGCTCATCCTCTGGGCTTTTAGGTACCTAGGGACACTTTTGCTCTACAGAAATAAGGTGTGTGGATGTAACCATGATCATTTTGCTGCCTGCAGGTTTTTTAACAGGCTGTCTAAAGCAGAACATATTCATTCTTTGCTTTTCCATGTAATAAACCAGCCTTTTCCTTCTTCCTGGTGTGACAAGTTCTTTTTTGGGGATAAGGATTAAAGGTATACATGCATTTTAATTGACTGTGCAAATGGTTCCATTCTTTTCAAGATGCAGGTTGGGTTCATGCTGCTGCTGCTACTGCTGCTGCTGTTATTATAATCTGTATACCACCCTTGACCCACAGATCAGCAGTGAGAAGCAAGCACCTCCACTCTCCACAAAGTCCTTATGTCTGAAATGAAGTTGTGGAGGATCAAATGCGTGCTCCTGTTTAGAATGAGGACAATGCTTGCTTAATTGCATTCATCTACATGACCTTAAAAAAGCATCACTTTCATATGGAAGTTGAATCCAATCCAGGAAAATTCAGTGCCTGATCCGATACTCTCTTAGTTTCAGAGTCATTAGCATTACAATCTCTTGGTCCAATCATAATTATTGTCCTGTACATGAGCAATACAGTTCATAATCTGGACTACTGTGATCCAAATTTTATGTTCCTTGTAACACACACACACACACAGGCAGAGAAAGAGAGGGGGGGGAGATTCTAGGGGGAAGATAACAATGACTCACTCTTTCTTTTTCAGCCCTTCCACACCTTCTTTGCAATGGGAAGCAGGTTTTCATTACATGAGTTTATTGGAGAAATGGTTATTGTAAAGGTGAAGGAAGCACCGATTGCAGCCAAATTAAGTCCTTTGGGACAAATCTGTATGCTTCCATGCAGCAAACTCTTATCCTAAACTCTGCTGCCTTGTGAGATATTGTGGGAAGAAGAAAAGGCTAAGGCGCAAACAAATCCAGAGTGCAGTCCCTAAGACGATTGGATGGCGTATGCCTCCTTCCAGCAACTCCTGCAGCCATACTTATGCCAAATGTATTGTTCTGCTTTCATTTGGACCTCATAAGTGAAGCTGAGAGGGGGGTCTTGTTCTCCAGGACCTCCATACACACTGCCCAGGCTTGCCCCCCAAAACAGGTCACTTCGGTGCTAACACAAAGGTGTGACTTCACCCCCAGGGGCGCACTCCATTGTCTCTCAAGAAACATGGATGCCAACAACAACAGCAACAAATCCAATGGTGCTGCTTATTTTGTCCATTAGTGGGTTGGTTGTGGTTTCTTGGCCCACCCTGCTTTGTGTTTGATCCTCTTAAGGGAATATGATATCCTGTTTGGTTCTTTTTGAGACGTGTCATTATCGAGATAAAAGGAGACTGCCTCTGAAAATGGAGTAAAACCTTCAGTCTCTTGAACAATGTGGTCACCTGGTCATTCAGTCACTAAACTTTGCCAATAGTATTTGTCATTAGTTTCTCGTTCAAGAGTAATCCTTCTGCAGTGTCTAAATTACACCCAGTTACTGTAAAAACATTTCCTTTTTACCCATAATTCAATGTTATCTCTAAAATTTACCAGGGCCCAAGCACTTCACAGTGAGGTGGGGTGTTACACTTTACCAGGGCCTAAGCTGCATCCCCATTACCAAAAAGGGGTGAGGAATTGAGGCTAAAGTTTAGATGTTGAAAATATTCTCAACAATCAGTTACTGGCCAAGACCCTTCACTAGAACAGAGAAAGTGTGTTTGTGCTCCTATAATTTAAGCTCCAGATATCTTGAAGGCAGAGGAAGGGAGGAAAATGCTGCTGCCAGTCCTAATCCAAAAGTATTGCAATATTATTATTATTATTATTATTATTATTATTATTATTATTATCCCTTCCATGTTTCTCTAAGAGGACTGCTAACTTTTCAACCCCATTTGAGCAGTCTCTCTCTCTCTCTCTCTCTCTCTCTCTCTCTCTCTCTCTCTCTCTCTCCTGTTGTCAAGAGGACATTCCAAGGAAATGCCCCAACAACCCTGATAGAATCATCTGTCTGTTCTGAGCATGCCCAGACCTGTTTTCATGAAGGCCAGATCTCCCTAGCTTTCAGCATGGAGAGAACTTTGAGCATGCTCTGGTAGCCAGAGAAGCAACTGGTAGCACAGTGTTTCCTAATTTAATGAGCTCTTTCTGTTTAGAAAGTGGACAAAGTCTCTCTCTATAATAAATGCTTATTTCTACTTAATCTTTTTGCAATTATTTTTGTGAATTGGGACTTGTAGGATAAAAACTACAGGTTGTCTTCTTTGTTGTAATCTCTCTACTCATTGGATACAGAATCACTGGTTCTTTGGGGCCCTGGACAGAGGGAATCAATTAAGTTCCCCTTCATATGTCAGTCATTGTAATTCATTGCAATGAATTACATTGGGATCAGTGTTCTTTTCCTAGAAAAATAGGTGCTGGTACTCGCCATGATGTTGTTACAGTAAGTGCCACACTTTTTAACAACAACAAAAGAGGTGCTGGTACTGTGTACCCTTGAGTACCCCCTGGGGGGGAAAGCACTGGGTGGAATGGAGACAAAGTCATTATCTAGGGCTGTGCATGGCCTGATCTGACCTGGGGTGATCCATGGCTGACCCAGCATGACCTGGATTTATGTCCCAAAATGAAACAGGGAGCAGCCCTAATGTTAATCAGGGTTTTAAACATATGGTCAGTTCAGGGGGAAAGATGGAGTTGCAGTGGGCTGTGGACTTTGTGTCCAAGGAGGAAAATACTATGGTTGTGGTCCCTAACAGGCTGCACTCCAGCCACCAACACCTTCCCTAGCTTGCTTCCCACACTCTACAACAGGAGTCAGAGCTGCAGTAAATGTGCTGATGTGAGTGGCAGCGAGGATGAACAGGCTGGGAGCAATGAGTGGTGCTGAGACCAGTCTGAGATGGCATCTTGTCCTTGTCATCCCAAATGGTGCAAGCCTTCCTGTCCTGCAGAAGATGCATCATGGTAGAAGACCAGGAGGTGGCTGAGACAAGATGCAGCCCTTCACCCTCTGACAACCTTGCTTCACTCCGGATGGGCCTGACCAGGCATTGCCTCAACCCACTCCGATCAAAGCCTCAATCAGCCTTAACTGGATCAATTCAGTGCATAATCTAGACTACTGTGATCCAAATTTTCCTTGTAACACATACACACACACACACACACATACACAGAGAGAGAGAGAGAGTTCTATGGGGGAGATAATAAGGACTCACCCTTTTTCAGCCCTTCTGCACCTTCTTTGCAATGGGAAGCAGGTCTTCATTACATGAGGGTATTGGAGAAATGTCTGACCAAACTGCGGGAGGCAGTGGAAGACAGGAGTGCCTGGTGTGCTCTGGTCCATGGGGTCATGAAGAGTTGGACACGACTAAACGACTAAACAACAAAATAGGAGAAATGATGATTGTAAAAGTGAAGGAAGCACGGACTGCAGTCAAATTAAGTCATTCGGGACTTATCTGTATGCTTCCATGCACCAAAAAGAATTCAAGCTATTGCTTTATTTGGAAGTATTGGTTGGAATTATGTTTTAGAAGCAAAATGCTAACCATACAGACGAGATCAAGAGATGATCCAACAGTCAAGAAGGTGGTTTTGCTCTTACTGTAGAGGGAAGTGAGAGGTAGATGGGGCTCATCAACCTAGAAAAGTAGTCCATCAAAAAGAAGGAAAACTCTTATCCTAAACTCTTCTGCTTTGTAAGATATTGTGGGGAGAAGAAAAGGCTAGGGAGTAAACCTTACACTAATCCAGAGTGCAGTCCCTAAGATGGTTGGATGGAGTCTTGTATGCCTCCTTCCAGCAACTCCTGCAGCCATGCTGGTGCCAATTGTTTTGCACTGCTTCTCTTTGGACCCATCAGTGAAACTGAAAGGGGGGGTCTTATCATCTGGGAACCCCAGGACCTCCATACATACTGCCCAGGCTTGCCCCCCAAAGAGGTCACTTTGGTGCTAACACAGAGGTTTGACTTCACCCCCAAGGGCGCACTCCATTGTCTCTCAAGAAACACGCATGCCAACAACAACAACAAATCCAATGGTGCTGCTTATTTTGTCCATGAGTCGGCTGCTTATGGTTTCTTGGCCCACTCTACTTTGTGTTTAATCCTCTTATGGGAACATGATATCCTTTTTGGTTCTTTTTGAGACATATCATCGTGGAGATAAGAGGAAGCATCTGTTCCAGTTTGCTGAAGGCCAAAGTGACCCACATGAACCCACAGAAACTTCCTAATTCTGAACTAGCCCTGAAGGAACAGATCCTGATCTTTGCAATCTGTACCTTCCTCCTCCTCACACCGGGGGAAGAGGGGTGGAAGAAGAATTTGCACTCATGAGTGGCAAGCAATTCCTAAGAGATTCATTTTACTGGAACTTAACCGGGCAGGCAAAAGAATCATGTGACCGATAAAAACGAAGAGTAGTTGTTCGAGAAAAATGAAAGGGGGCTTCTAAATATCATATCCAAATATTTATTTTAATCCAATGCAGCTGTGTGCACAAAAACAGGCATAATGTGTGAAGAGGTCACAATTCAGTAAATCATTGAGTAGGATCCAATGCAGCCTTCCCACTAGTGCAAGGATTTGCACCTGTGCAACAACACTTTTCTCCTTTTTCTGTGCTACTGCCCAATGTGTTCTGCATTCCCCCCCCACCAACCCTCCACAACAGATTTGGGGAAGACATTAGAGGCACATGGGTAGAGGAGAGCAGCACTAGCAGTACAGTGGTACCTTGGGTTACATACGCTTCAGGTTACATACGCTTCCGGATATAGACTCCGCTAACCCAGAAATATTACCTCAGGTTAAGAACTTTGCTTCAGGATGAGAACAGAAATCGCGCAGCAGCGGCACGGTGGCAGCTGGAGGCCCCATTAGCTAAAGTGGTGCTTCAAGAACAGTTTCAGGTTAAGAACGGACCTCCGGAACGAATTAAGTATTTAACCCGAGGTACCACTGTAATTGGGACGCGGCAATTAGGACATGCTGATCAGAAGGTCGGTGGTTCGAATCCCCGCGACGGGATGAGCTCCCATTGCTCGGTCCCTGCTCCTGCCAAACTAGCAGTTCGAAAGCACGTCAAAGTGCAAGTAGATAAATAGGTACCACTCTGCCTGGAAGGTAAACGGCGTTTCCGTGTGCTGCTCTGGTTTCACCAGAAGTGGCTTAGTCATGCTGGCCTCATGACCCAGAAGCTGTATGCCAGCTCCCTCGGCCAATAAAGCAAGATGAGCGCCGCAACCCCAGAGTCGGCTACGACTGGAACTAATGGCCAGGGGTCCCTTTACCTTACCATTACTTTACCACTGTAATTGTATTTCAACAGCATCCACAGTCCCTAATGTTATGGTACTTTCTCCTTCCTCTTCCTCTTATCTCTGCACTTGCACAAGGAACTCTGGAAGTAGAGTTCTTCAGAGAACATGTCATCTGCAGATGTATAAATCTCTCTGTCTCTCAAACTACTTGTCCTAGTTTAACTGCAAAAACACACTGGATCAGCAAGTGACAATTTGCAAAGTATTCCACAAGACTGAGCCGATGGCAATAAGGGCTAGGTTTCTTCTTGCTGCCAAATGAAGCTTGCAAACTCAAGGAATGATCAGTGTGTTAGGATTCTTTTCCTGTGTTGCAGTCATGGGGTTGTTTTTAATCACATGACGGTGTATGTTTTCATTCCACATTGTGGGAAGTGACGGAGACAGGATGTTTGTATTACTGTGTTTCCATGATGTAGGACGCTTGGCCTTTGTTCTTTCTCTTTGCTGTCTGATGCTAAAGAGGAAGGAGCTGGGTTACAATGCTCTGAGTGTGTATATATAATAAACATAGTTTAGCCAAAATGCTGTGCTGCTGTGTCTGTATGCTGACTGCCTATGCTCTGCTGATCCTGAAGTCTGCTGATGCCTCTTAGGTATCAGTCACTGTGATGTTCATGCTGAAGAAAGCTTTTGAATCTCCTGAACCATGAGGGAGAGAACATGCCAGTTGAGCATGTGTCTCTGCCAGGCTCCTACTCGTGTGTAGGACCTCCTGACTATCCTGTAGATAGTCTCAGTGATCAAGCTGGGATACAAGGGTTCAGGCAGTCCATAAGGTACCTTGGACCTAAGTTGTCCAGGGCTTTGTTAATTAATATTAAGCCTCACGTTGGGCAAAGTCAGCCTCCCACCACATATCAAGTGCTTCAATACTTTGTACACCTGCATAACTTGGGGCACGCAGCTAAGACTTTAAATATTCAGTCAGCCGCTATTTCCTTCTTCAGTAAATCCATTTATTTTACGGACCCCTGTGCTGAATTTGTAGTCCGCAGGGCGACTGAGGGATGGCGCAGGTGGCAGCCACCAAGCGGTGAGGGTTGAAGGCCTATCACGTTCAACCTCTTTGCCAAATACTTTAAAAAGTAAGAGTAATTTATTGGTCAAAATATGACTCTCGCTTGTTCTCTGTTGCTTTCTCTGTTACCCTCTTTGGCGCCCTAAGAGTGAGTGAAGTTGTTAACGAGGGTGATCCAGGATGCTCCTCTAGGGGGCTGCATTTGGAAGACATAAATTTATCTAGTTCAGAGTTGGTGGTCTGCATCCATCAATCAAAAGCCAACCAAAGGGGGAAAGGTGCCCTTATCCGGTTCACAGCATCAGAACATAAGGTCCCTGTCCTGTTAAAGACACCAGGAAATACATTTACATTAGGCCCCCTGGTTCGGGTGCATTCCTGATACATCAAGATGGTACCTACCTCGCCCACCAATAGTTCACGCAGGTGATGCATAAGGCCATGGAATCCTGTGGCAATTGCCTTATAACATCCGAGTTTCCTGGATATCAAGGCGTGGAATGCGATGGGGAGAGTTTCTGCTGGTCGTGAATGCCAGGATAGAAGAAGAAGAAGAAGAAGAGTTTGGATTTGATATCCCGCCTTTCACTCCCTTTAAGGAGTCTCAAAGCGGCTAACATTCTCCTTTCCCTTCCTCCCCCACAACAAACACTCTGTGAGGTGAGTGGGGCTGAGAGACTTCAGAGAAGTGTGACTGGCCCAAGGTCACCCAGCAGCTGCATGTGGAGGAGCGGAGACGCGAACCCGGTTCCCCAGATTACGAGACTCCTGCTCTTAACCACTACACCACACTGGCTCTCTTGGATAGCTCACTTGGCCCTCTCACTTGCTTTGATTGTGCGGCTGGGAGAGTATAACTTGGTCTTCAGGAAAGGCTTGGACTTGACTTGGAGCAATAAAAGGGACTTTGATGAGTTGACAACAGCATTTCCAAACATAACACTAATTAGGACAAATGCTCCTGGAAAGACGTGTGGCGCTGCAGTTTTTGTCCAGCTGCCACTAACTAGGCCAGAAAACTCATGAACTGAGTGGTGACATGGAAGGTGGAAGAGCTGAAGGGTCAGGAGATTGTGTACCCCACCATTATGTTCAGCAAAGTGGCCTTGTTCCATGTTGATGGTGTACATCTTTCCAATTGGGGAAATGATGTTTGGTTGGCCATAGTCATTGAGGGCATTAGAGGTTGGTTGCAGGTGTGAGGGTATAGGCGGTGAGCCTTCAGCTTGAGTGACATTAGGCATTGGTAAACCTGGTTTGGGGGAGGGGAGGTGTGGCCATCACCTGCCCGCCCCCCCCCATTCAAAAGGGTATTCCATTAAAGGAATCCAGGGGTCGTGGTTCCTGTCTGAAGCCTCCGGTGACCCTGGAGGAGCTCCTAGTTGATGTGCATCAGCAGGGCTCCCCCTGCTGGTGGTTAACCCCTGTGAGACTTCCTGCAGGCGGGCAGGAGTCAGATATAGTTGGTTCAATTCCAATCCCAAAGCCAATACTGCTCACATTGGCTAACCAAGAAAGTTGTGGCCTAAATTTTGCCCATATATGGTGTCCATCTGTCATTATTCAACATAAGGGGGAAGCCTCGGGGTCTTGGCATGCAATTACATTCAGTCCCAAGATAGCATTGGAGTGGGGAATGGTTTTATGTGTGGGCATTATTTATAAACTTTAGTAGGAACAGTTCTGGGTCAGGATCTGGAGCAAATATGAAATGTGTAACTCATTCAAATTAATTTTAAAAATAGGATTCATAGTTAATTATATACACGTAAATGCACTTATAATTGTGGGGTTGTATCTTTTATAGCTTCTTATTTTGTCCACAAGTGGGCTGATAGGACCACACTGCAGTCTCTTTGATCCTCTTCAGGGGACATGATGTTCTCTTGGATTCTTTTGGAGATGTCTCTTCATGGGGATAAAAGGAAGCCTCTTCTCCAGTTTGCTGAAAGCCAGTGTGACTTGAGCTGTGCTGTGACCACAGAACCCTCTCGATTCCAAGATGGCCCCGAAGAATCAGATCCTGCTCCTTGCAATCTCTGCCTTTCTCCTCCTCACATCTGGAGGTAAGGTCCATTGACAAGGGATCGGAGAAGGATTTTCACACAGAAAGCAATTCCTAAGCAAAGACCTGGCAAAGAAGGGAATCTCATTTCAAAAAATGGAGAAGATTGGTTGTTCCACATGCAAAAATGGCAGGGCCAATTTAGGCGTCATATTTGTTTGTTGTAGAAAAACATGAGGGAAATTTAGCCAAATATTCAATCCAATCCAGCTGTGTGTAAAAAATTCTCTGCTGAAATTCAGTGGCACAGTACAGGCAAAAGTAAATTAATAAGGTAGGTTCCAACAAAGCCAGCTGTTAGTGCAAGGATTTCTGCCTCAGATGCAACCTGTTGCTTGACACTGCTCAGTGCTCATGGCTCATCTCCAAGACCTCTCTCCATTCTGATCACTTCCTCTGGTCACTCAACCTCTTTGTTCCTTAGTGTTCCTTAACAACATTCATCTTCTTGTCTGTCAGCCCACTCAACCTCACAGCTTAAACTTCCCTGTTATGTCTGAACAGGACCTTCCTTCTGTAGTCTAGTGTTCTTCAGACTTGGGTCAGCAGATGTTGTTGGGTGGATAACATCCTCTCAATCTCCCTAGTCAGCTTAGCCAAGGGTCAGGGTCCAGAGATGATGGGAGCTGCACTCCAACAACATTTAAGGATCCATAGTTGAAGAACAATGCTCTTGTTCCCTTGATCCACAAACTTCAGTCAAGATGAGTTTCTACTTCCTCACAAAAGCTAAATTCTTTACGCAGTGGCATGACAGTGACTCAGCCAGAAGGGAAAGCCCAGGGATGATGAAAATGGGTGACATTTCACCTGGATGACCCCTGGCCTCAGGGTTTCTTTTCTGCTGAATATATGAAGTATTGTAACAAAATTTGTCAGCTAAGGTGGTTTGGTCCTTTCTTCGCTGAGATTTGGGTTGGCAAGAGATTTGATCATGTACATTTTGTCTTCCCAAGCAGATGCTTTGTTATGTACGAAACGCAAAACCGATGTTCTAACCAGTGAGGCTGGTGAAGAAACTGTCTGTGAAGTGCCGTCTGGACCACATGCCTGCTATACTGCGCATATTTTTAAAGGTAATCTATATTCCAGAGCTCCAACTGCATATACCCAAACTGTTGGAACTCATCTCCCCAAACTTTCTCTTCTTTTGTTTTAATAAAACAAAGAGGGAATTCTTGCTGCAAAAATACTAGTGTTCTCTCAAAAGATGGTGAGGGGGGAATACAGTCCCAGAAGCCCACTGTTAAGCATCTACTTCTTCCTGGCTATTGAAGCCGCACAGCACAGTCTCAAATCCTCCCACTCTGGAGGATTTGAGCCTGGGTGTTTGGTTTTTGCACTTTCATGAATGTCTTCCTTGCATGCAGGGAATCTGTTTGCAAAGCAGAAAAACTGCACAGGATCCTCCCACATAAAGACAAGCTAGATTGATCCTGCAAGGTGCACGCCTTGGTCCAAAGTAAAGCATGTTTGTCTTGGGCCAGGGTTAAAGTCCTCTCTGAATAGTGGACCCTTTTCCCCTTATCTCATCTCTGGAGGAAGGAGAATGCAAGTAGCTTACTCAAGGTGTATCTCATGAGGACATGCAAATTTTAGACATTTTATGTTGGCTGGTTTTAAGAGGGGAGGGAAATAACCCACCATCCACTTTATTTATTTATTTATTTATTTTATTTTATTTTATTTATTTTTATTTTTATTTTTAATTTATTTCTTGACAACCACAAAAAGTGCAAACAACCAAAACAAATTATCAGAATTTTAAACCATATAGCATGACAGCCTGGAAGACCAAAATACAAAGATACAGTGTGCCTCCAAAGGGACAATAAAATATGAACTCGAACTCATATAAAGATTCCTTTTACAAATAATAAAGAGTATTCGCCATCTGTGAGTTCCATTATTATTGAGAATAAAAGTTCAATATAGCCTTAAATGAGCCAGCCATTTGCGTGTACTGACAACACAAAGCGCTCGTGTGCCTCAGTACAAGTATAGGAAATAAAATATATGAAATATATGAAAAAAGTCATTTGAGCTGTGCCTTTAAGATACTTTAGTTTATGAGATACCTATTCAAGAAGGGCAATTTGTCAAACCCTTTCTTTCTTTCTTTTCTCTCTGGATCTCGTTCTAGGAGGAGCGCTGTCTGTAATATACCAAGACTGCTGTCAAAACTGTAAGCCACCTGTAACTAGTACATTTTGTGATATCGAAAACGAATATACACAACAGAACGTGGCCATCAAAATCAAAATTGACTGCTGTGACGACCGTGACTATTGTAATATAATTGGAGATGGGCAATAAACCTAAACATGCATGGACCCTTTCTTTCGACCACTTTTTCTTTCTCCCAATCAGATTTCATAAGGATCCCACAGGTAGAACTTGTGAAACACACTCTTTGTGAGACTGCATCTGAAGATGGAGCGAAACCTTCAGTTTCTTGAACAGTGTAGTCACCTGGTCATTCAATTGGTAAACTTTGCCAAGGCTCAAGCATTTTTGAAGGGAGATACTTTAGTTTAAAATGAATTATAGTAATTTATATCTAATCCAGAAGTAATTCTAAATAATAATAATAATAATAATAATAATAATAATAATAATAATATCCCTCCCAAGTTTCTATAAAAGGACTGCCAACCCCACTTGAGCAGTTTCCCACTCTCTCTCCTGTTGTCAAGAGGACATTCCAAGGAGATGCCCCAACAACCCTGATAGAATCATCTGTCTGTTCTGAGCATGCCCAGACCTGTTTTCATGAAGGCCCGATCTCCCTAGCTTTCAGCATGGAGAGAACTTTGAGCATGCTCTGGTAACCAGAGAAGCAGCAGGTAGCACAAGGTCAGATGTATGTGATGCAGAAAGTTGCACTGGCAGTTAAACTTGGTTTTGTTACCAAGTGGTGAAAGCTCCTAAATTATTGGTATATGAACTCAAGAAGGGCTGGTGAGAGTCTTGTGGTTCAGCTGGAGCAACCAGTTCAAACCTCTTCACACGCTGTGATTCTCGGGTAGACGGAAGGGGAACAATAGGCTTGATTAACATTCCCTCCCAAAGTAAGCTAAACCTGGCAGGACAGCTTACTGTATGGTCCTGAAAGACCTACATCGGCTCCCAGTATGTTTCCAAGCACAATTCAAAGTGTTGGTGCTGACCTTTAAAGCACCAAATGGCCTTGACCTGAAAGAGTGTCTCCATGCCCATCGTTCTGCCCAGACATTGAGGTTCAGCTCCAAGGGCCTTCTGCTGGTTCTTTCACTGCAAAAAGTGAGGTTACATGGAACCAGGCAGAGGGCCTTCTCAGTAGTGGTGCCCGCCCTGTGGAACACCCTCCCATCAGATGTCAAGGAAATAACAACTATCTGACTTCTAGAAGACATCTGAAGGCAGCCCTATTTAGGGAAGTTTTTAAGGATTGATGTTTATTGTGTTTTTAATATGCTGTTGGAAGCTGCCCAGATTGGCTGGGGAAACTCAGCCAGGTGGGCGGCGTATAAATAAATGATGATGATGATGATGATGATGATGCCCTTCATGCATTAATTAGACATAAGCATGTTGGTTATGTGAGGCTGGTTATCCCACAGTTTCCCTGGAGGGTCAGTGAGAGAGTAAGCATGGCAGAGTGTGTAGTATTTGACTCCATCAGAGCATTTACCGTATTTTTTGCTCTATAAGACTCACTTTTTACCTCCTGAAAAGTAAGGGGAAATGTGTGTGCGTCTTCTGAAGTGAATGCAGGCTGTGCAGCTATCCCAGAAGCCAGAACAACAAGAGGGATCTGGCTTCTGAGATTCAGAATATTTTTTTTCTTGTTTTACTCCTCCAAAAACTACGTGCGTCTTATGCTCTGGTGCGTCTTATCCTCTGGTGCCTCCTAGCTCCGACTCATCCTCTGAGTAATTCGCAGCATCTCCACTGCTGGAAAGTCAGGTAAACACTTCTCCTCCCTGAAGGCTGACACCTGCACATTCTGAGCCCCCAAAGAGCAATAGAACTGTGAGGTGGGCATGAACCTTTTCAAATAATTCTAAACATCCTGGTGAAGAATGATGGAGACATGTCACGGAAAACATTTAGACTGATGTGCAGATGGTCAGTGAAGCGAGGAAGCGAGGATTGGTTATACACTGAATTAAAAAGCACATCTCCACAGAACTGAGAGATTGCCAAGCCAATTTCTGGATTCTAAGCCTTCATCTCTCGCTGCTTATAGCTAGGTTGTAGCAGGAGGCTGGGTGCTGAATGTGGTCCTCTCTATATGGCCTCCCAGATTCTTCTTGGCCAGTCCTTCTCACCAGGCCATGTCACCATCTCACCTGTCTTTGCTCTGCATCCTCTCTCAGTCCGTTTTCCCATTTGGAATGTGTCCTACAGCTCTGGTCATGCCTTTTCCTCCCAGGACAGAGGAATGAGAAATATAGCCTTGTGTAGACTAGACACCCTGGTCTGGCGCTGCCCATATAAAAGATCATATGGTCCTAGCCTGTAAGTTCAACACATAAAAGCAAGTATAGCCTATCTTCACATTCTCTCTCTCATTCATTCAGCACAATTTTAGGTTTGGGGAATAGTGGTTTGTTGCTTTGTTTGTTTGCACAGTTAGATTAAGGTTACAAATAAGTTTTATAGACTGATTTGAGGGGGGTTTTAATAAAAAAGTGGCATATAAGTTGTATGAAATTAACTAAAAATAAACACACAGAAGTCTTCTTAAGTATATCTGTAACACCTGTGAGGTTTGTGCCTAGGGGTGGGGGAGAAACTTGATTCAGTTGGCATTTAAAGGTGAATATACCAAATTTACACTTTGGGAAATAATACGCGACCAGATTCAGGCTTCTCCTTCAAAATTCACTTGTCTCTGAATTTTGCAATAAAAGTAAATGTGTAGATTTAGGCATGCTTTCCAACTTGCTGAGTCCTAAAATTGGGACACGCATCTTCCCAGCCGTACTCCAATGTGAGTCATGTGACCACACAAGATTGTGTCACTGGAAAAAGTGGGTTTTATAGAGGCGAGATTTTGGTGTGAAATTGAGGTGCCCAAAATAGCTAGCAGGCTCTCATGCAAAGAAAGGGATGTCCTGCTTGCGGAATATGCTCGGGTATAGTATGTTTTACAAATATGCTTATATTAGGAGAAAAATCATATTAAGATGTCAATGAATTTTCATGAGGACTTCCTTTCTGAACAAAAAAAAGTGTCAACTAATTGGATGATGTGAAATTAGGAAAATGAGAAACTGAGAGAAATCAAAATCGCCAGATTCAGCCATTACTGATTTTGCTACTTATGTTCCAGGTTTTCTTCTGCAACCTTATGGGGGGGGGGAATAAAAATAAAACCAAGACACCAGAATAACATAGTAGCTTTCATTCTTATCAGTTCACGGAATTACAGAGATAGCCACAACTTCAACCTGATCTTCTTGAGAAAGGAAATGGTGAAGGGCAGCCAAAGATGTAAGAATATATATATATGCTGGTCTATGTTGAAGTACTTCAGGTGGCTTTAAGACTTTTCTAGATATCTTTATTGCAGAAGTCACTGTCACTGCAACATTTTACGATGACTTTGGTGTCATCAAAGCTTCCTTCAGCATTGCAGTCTTCATTTCTCCAGCATCCACGTACAATGGAATATAGGTTTCCACCTAAGGGGGGGCATGCAAAACCCTCTAGAAGATACCCTGTCTTTATAAGATGGAGAAATGAAAGGGCCATGAAATCATAACCTGGCCACATGAATATGAGATATGGAATATGAGATATGAAAGCAGGAGAGAGGGAGCTTTGAAAGCTTTATTGTATTTTTTTGTTTGTTTTCTAAATGTTCTTTGATGGCTTCTGGGTGCACTCATAAGTTACACTTCATGGAATTCATTGAAATCAACTATACTTAATAGTACAAGTAAATGTTTATGGACAGGAGTTGGATCATTATGATCAGTGATATTTCAGTTTCTTGGGACAGGCTGAGCTGTACATCAGCTGAGCATTCAAATTCACCCGAAGTACAATGTGCATGTGTTGTTGTTGTTTAGTCGTTTAGTCGTGTCCGACTCTTCGTGACCCCATAGACACCATGACTTTGGTGTCATCAAAGCTTCCTTCAGCATTGCAGTCTTCATTTCTCCAGCATCCACGTACAATGGAATATAGGTTTCCACCTAAGGGGGGGGCATGGGAAAAGAGTGAGCCGTGCTATTTTTACCATAATAATTAATTATTCCTATTATAGGTCTAGTCGCCATATATACCTGCACTGGGCTACTGATTGTCAGGGACTGGGCAGAGGAGGAATGGTTACTGATTGTTGTTGTTTAGTCATAGAATCATAGAATCATAGAGTTGGAAGAGACCACAAGGGCCATCGAGTCCTACCCCCTGCCAAGCAGGAAACACCATCAGAGCACTCCTGACATATCGTTGTCAAGCCTCTGCTTAAAGACCTCCAAAGAAGGACACTCCACCACACTCCTTGGCAGCAAATTCCACTGTCGAACAGCTCTTACTGTCAGGAAGTTCTTCCTAATGTTTAGGTGAAATCTTCTTTCTTGTAGTTTGAATCCATTGCTCCGTGTCCGCTTCTCTGGAGCAGCAGAAAACAACCTTTCTCCCTCCTCCATGTGACATCCCTTCATATATTTGAACATGGCTATCATATCACCCCTTAACCTCCTCTTCTCCAGGCTAAACATGCCCAGCTCCCTTAGCCGTTCCTCATAAGGCATCGTTTCCAGGCCTTTGACCATTTTGGTTGCCCTCCTCTGGACACGTTCCAGTTTGTCAGTGTCCTTCTTGAACTGTGGTGCCCAGAACTGGACACAGTACTCCAGGTGAGGTCTGACCAGAGCAGAATACAGTGGCACTATTACTTCCATTGATCTAGATGCTATACTCCTATTGATGCAGCCCAGAATTGCATTGGCTTTTTTACCTGCTGCGTCACACTGTTGGCTCATGTCAGGTTTGTGATCAACCAAGACTCCTAGATCCTTTTCACATGTACTGATCTCAAGCCAGGTGTCACCCATCTTGTATTTGTGCCTCTCATTTTTTTTTTGCCTAAGTGCAATACTTTACATTTCTCCCTGTTAAAGTTCATCTTGTTTGTACTTTAGTCGTTTAGTCGTGTCCGACTCTTCGTGACCCCATGGACCAGAGCACGCCAGGCACTCCTATCTTCCACTGCCTCCCGCAGTTTGGTCAGATTCATGTTTGTAGCTTCGAGAACGCTGTCTAACCATCTTGTCCTCTGTCGTCCCCTTCTTCTTCTGCCCTCCATCTTTCCCAACATCAGGGTCATTTCCAGGGAGTCTTCTCTTCTCATGAGGTGGCCAACGTATTGGAGCCTCAGCTTCACGATCTGTCCTTCCAGTGAGCACTCAGGGCTGATTTCCTTAAGAATGGATAGGTTTGATCTTCTTGCAGTCCATGGGACTCTCAAGAGTCTCCTCCAGCACCACAGTTCAAAAGCATCAATTCTTCGGCGATCAGCCTTCTTTATGGTCCAGCTCTCACTTCCATACATCACTACTGGGAAAACCATGGCTTTTACTATACAGACCTTTGTTGGCAAGGTGATTTCTCTGCTTTTTAAGATGTTGTCTAGGTTTGCCATCGCCTTTCTGCCAAGGATCAGGCGTCTTTTAATTTTGTGACTGCTGTCACCATCTGCAGTGATCATGGAGCCCAAGAAAGTAAAATCTCTCACTGCCTCCATTTCTTCCCCTTCTATTTGCCAGGAGGTTACTGATTCGGCATTGGTAAACCTGGTTTTAGTGACCCTGGAGGGGTTGATGTGCATCAGCAGGGCTCCCCCTACTGATGGTTAACCCTTGTGAGACTTCCTGCAGGCAGACAGGAGTCAGATATAGTTGGTTCAATTCCAATCCCAAAGCCAATACTGCTCACATTGGCTAACCAAGAAAGTTGTGGCCTAAATTTTGCCCATATATGGTGTCCATCTGTCATTATTCAACATAAGGGGGAAGCCTCGGGGTCTTGGCATGCAATTACATTCAGTCGCAAGATAGCATTGGAGTGGGTCATGTTTTTATGTGTGGGCATTATTTATAAACTTTAGTAGGAAC
Source organism: Podarcis tiliguerta (assembly GCF_965153285.1). Lineage (NCBI taxonomy): Eukaryota > Metazoa > Chordata > Lepidosauria > Squamata > Lacertidae > Podarcis > Podarcis tiliguerta. Next base: position 22,587,788 of record NC_139536.1, read on the forward strand.
AGTTCTGGATCAGGGTCTGCAGCAAATATGAAATGCTGTAACTCATTCAAATTAATTTTAAAAATAGGATTCATAGTTAATTATATACACGTAAAGGCACTTAAAATTGTGGGGTTGTATCTTTTACAGCTTCTTATTTTGTCCTCAAGTGGGCTGATAGGACCACACTGCAGTTTCTTTGATCCTCTTCAGGGGACATGATGTTCTCTTGGATTCTTTTGGAGATGTCTCTTCATGGGGATAAAAGGAAGCCTCTTCTCCAGTTTGCTGAAAGCCAGTGTGACTTGAGCTGTGCTGTGACCACAGAACCCTCTCGATTCCAAGATGGCCCCGAAGAATCAGATCCTGCTCCTTGCAATCTCTGCCTTTCTCCTCCTCACATCTGGAGGTAAGGTCCATTGACAAGGGATCGGAGAAGGATTTTCACACAGAAAGTGAAATATACTCAGAGTCGCATAGTGATTTCATGCTCTTTATTCAGCTCATAGTGGTGAGGAGGAATGAATGCCAGTCCCCTCAAAGTATCTGCTTTATATACATTATTTACACAATGGGCTGCACATGATTGGCTAATTCCGGAATTCTACTGTAAGCCAATCAGGTTGTGGATTCACTCCTATCTGGAGCATGATTGGGTGGTTCCTGCCAACCAATCATACTGCTGCATTGTTCTAGGACCAATCAGACTGCTGCATTCTGAATCCTATTGTTCTAGGACCAATCAGACTGCTGCCTTTTGGATCCTATTGTTCTAGGACCAATCAGACTGCTGCAGTTTGGATCCTATTCAACTCAGTACATAACACCCCTCCCCTCTAAGTTCCAGTCCTGCCCGGGAGGTCGCATTCATAGTCCTCAAGGTACGCTGGCGGCCTACGTGTGCGTTGCGGCCTCTGGTGTTCCCTGGTCCGGGGTTCCGGTTCTGGCTCGTGTTCCAAGGATGCTGGCTGTGATGGGGCTGTTTGGTCTGGCGCAACTGGCTCGCTCAGTCGTGGTTCTGGTTCTGGTGTCCTTTCGGCCTCACGGGTCCTCTCTGTATTTACTGATTCTGCCTCTCCTGCTGGCCCCTGCTGCTCTATGGGCCTCACTGCCCCACTGTTCCCTTGGGACTCCTCTGACCTGTCCGCCGCCTCCTGGTTATCTCCCGGGAATCGTCGCCGTATCTGGTCGCAGTGGCGGCGCCAGCATTGCCCCCCATCTGTTAGCACCTCGTACGACACGGGGCCAGTGACCCTGGTGACCGTGGCAGGTACCCATGCAGGGCCTGCCCCAAAATTCTTTGCGTACACTGGGTCCTGGGCCTTGAAGGTCCGGGGGTTCCTGCCTTCCCCCACCACTACCTCATCCTGAGCTCTATCGGGGTGAAGGCGGTCCAATCTGATTGCAAGGCGCCGACCCATTAGTAGTTCAGCGGGGCTCCGGCCAGTCGTTGAGCTGGGGGTGCTGTGCTGTGCTAGAAGGAATGTGGCAAGGCGGTACTCCCAATCCCCTTGCGTCATGCGGCGAAGGGTGTCCTTGGTGGTCCGCACCATGCGTTCTGCTTGGCCATTGGTGGCAGGGTGGAATGGCGCCGAACGGATGTGGCGGATGGCATTCTGCGCTGTGAAGGTTTGGAATTCTCCTGACGTAAATGCAGTCCCGTTGTCTGAGACGAGAGTGTCAGGGAGCCCGTGGGTTGCAAACAGCCTGCGTAGTACCCGGATGGCTGCAGATGCAGAAGTGGACGGTACCAGTGCGACTTCCAGCCATTTGGTGTAGGAGTCCACCACTATGAAGAATGTTTTCCCCTGAAAGGGGCCAGCGAAGTCCACATGCAGGCGTGACCATGGTGCTCGGGCGGACTCCCAGGACTGGACTGGGGCCCTTGGGGGATCTGGGCGGGATTCTTGGCAGGCCTGGCAGTGTTTGACCCAGGCCTCTATCTCTCCGTCGATCCCCGGCCACCACACATAACTCCTGGCCAGGGCCTTCATTCTTACTACCCCTGGGTGTGTCTCGTGTAGGGCTGTGAGGACCCTTTTGCGGAGGGGCTGGGGAACAACGACCCTGCTTCCCCATAACAGGCACCCCTTGTGGGCCGACAGTTCATGTTTGCGAGTTGTGTAGCCAGCGAATTCTGGCCCAGGGCTGTTGCTGGGCCATCCCCTCCACACCCAGTCCAGGACCCGGGAGATGACCCTGTCTTTCTTGGAATGGTGTGCAACTTCTTGTGCCTGAATGGGGCGGTCGGGAAGCAGCTCCAGGCTCATAACCTCTTGTGCAGGTGCTGGGTCGGGGCCTGTTTCCGGTAGTGGTAGCCTGCTGAGGGCGTCCGCATGGCCCATTGCCTTCCCAGGGCGGTGAATCAGTGCATACTGGTAGCTGGCAAGGAAAATTGACCACCTGAGGACGCGAGGAGACAGCACTTGGGGGGTCTGCTTTTCGGGGGCAAACAAGCCAAGCAACGGCTTGTGGTCAGTCACCACGGTGAAGGGCCGCCCGTACAAGAAATCATGGAATTTTTTTACTCCCTTCACGATTGCCAGACCCTCCTTGTCGCTTTGCGAGTAGTTCCGCTCGGTTGCATTGAGTGTCTGGGAAAAGTATGCCACCGGTACCTCTCTTCCATCCGGGAGTTGGTGTCCCAGGACAGCGCCAATGCCATAGGGTGAGGCGTCGCATGCTAGCACCACCGGCAGCCTCTCGTCGAAGTGTGCCAAGACCGAGTTTGAGACAAGCAAGTCCTTGACTGCCTGGAATGCGGCCTCCTGGCGCTGGCCCCACACCCAAGGGGCCCGCTTGTCCAGGAGTCTGTGTAGGGGCTCTGCTACCGCTGCCTTGTGGGGAAGGAAGGAATGGTAAAAGTTCAATAGTCCCAAGAAGGCCTGAAGCTCAGTCTTGTTCTTGGGCGCTGGGGCATCGCAAATGGCCCGTACCTTGTCCCCAGTCGGGTGGACCCCTTCTGCATCCACCATAAATCCCAGAAAGTCCACCTGAGGCACTCCTAGTAGACATTTTTCCCGCTTCACCTTGAGACCCGCCGTCTGGAAACGGTGCAGAACGGTGCGGAGGCGGTCCTCAAACTCCTCTGGTGTGGGCCCGGCAATCAACACATCATCGAAGAAGGGGGTGACGCCAGGGATTCCTTTAAGGAGAGAGTCCATTAGATTCTGGAATATGCCTGGTGCCACGCTGACACCGAATTGCAGCCGCTTTACCCTGAACGCTCCTCTGTGCGTCACAATCGTCTGTGCCTCTGCTGTGGCCTCATCTACTGGTAGCTGTTGATATGCTTGGGCCAAGTCCAGCTTGCCAAAAATTTTCGACCCAGCCAGGGTGGCAAGGACATGGCTGACCACTGGCACTGGGTATGCATGGGCCGTGAGGGCCTTGTTTATGGTACATTTGTAGTCTGCGCAGATGCGGACCGAACCATTAGGCTTGACGGGTGTGACGATTGGGGTTTCCCAGGGGGCATTAGGCACCGGCTCCAGCACTCCTTGCTCCACGAGCCGGTCCAATTCCTCGTCTATACGGGGTTTCAGGGCGAACGGGACCCGGCGGGCCTTGAGCCTGACTGGTCGTACTGCGGGGTCAAGCTGTAGAGCAATGGGGGGCCCCGTATACTGTCCCAATTTCCCATCAAAAACCCCCGGAAATTCCTTGCATATGGCGTCCACGTCCACTTGTAAGCTAGTGTGGTTCACCCCGGTGACGGCTAGCCCCAGTGGTCCAAACCATGCCAATCCCAGTAAGCTAATGTAGGGGCCCTTGACCACAAGCAAGTCCAGTTGCCGCGTCCGCCCTCGGTATTGCACCCTGAAGGTCCCCACCCCCATTGTGGGGACCTTACGTTTCTGGAAGTCCCGGAGGGTGAATGGGGCCGGCCTGAGTTTGGGACCCCCAGTAGGACACAGTTTCCTTAACGTCCTTGCCGAGATTATGGATAGAGTTGAACCCGTGTCAAGCTCCATGCGGCATGGGGCCCCCTCTATCTGTACCTCTACATAAATTTTCTCTACGTTGGGGTGGGGCAACTGGTATACCTGGAAGTCCGTGAGCTCCGTTGAGTTGCCTTGGTGCGTTGGGCCCCGGGACCTGGGGCTCTTGGATTGGTCATCTGATGCCTGCCGTCGGGTGGGCCGAGCCCGACACACCCGGGCGATGTGTCCCGATTTTCTGCACTGCCTGCACTCTGCGTTGCGGAAACGGCAGGTCCTCCTCTCGTGACTTTCTCCACAGCTTGCGCAGTTTCCTCCTTCTCGTCGAGGCAGCTGTGGTATGTGGGCTGCTTGAGTGCGCTGCTGTACTCGGTGCACCTCCTCCCTGTCAGATCCTGAGTCGTCGGTGAGGTCTTCGTGGTGGACCCTCGGTTGGGGCGGCTGGCTCGGCCGTGCCTCTTGCGTCGACCTCTCAGCAGCTTCCGTTGCCAAGGCCTCCTCCAGAGCGACCTGGAACGTTAGGTTCTTCTTAGCGTAGAGGCGTCGTTGCAGCTTCTCATCCCTCAGGCCACCGACGAGGCGGTCACGAAGCATGTTCTCCAGCTCTGAGAAGTTGCAGAACCGGGCGGCTTGGCGGAGAGAGGTCACAAACCCAGTTATGGTTTCCCCAGGGGCTTGCCGCTTTGCGTAGAAGGCATTTCGCCGAGCCACCTCTGAGGGCTGTGGCGAAAAGTGCCCCTTCAGCTGCTCCATTATTGTTTTGTATGGAACCGTAGCGACGTCTTCAGGCGCAAGGAGAGCCCGGGCGATTTCAAACGTCTCCTCTCCGCAGACGCTGAAGAATATTGCCCTCTTCTTGGCGTCTTCTTCATCGGTGACCCCTTTGGCTTCTAGCAGGAAGGTGAAACGGGAGGCGTACGCTTCCCAGTCTCCAGATGCTGGGTTGAACGGCGAGAAGCTGCTGTTGGTTGCCATTCTGAGTTCCTTGTGTCCTGGAGCTGAAGCCTGGATACACGGTGCGAGGCAGCGGTGCGGCAGGTGGCGGTGCTGCGGTGCTGTGTGTGGCAGTCAGCTCAGCGGGATCCCATCCTCGTCGCCAGTGAAATATACTCAGAGTCGCATAGTGATTTCATGCTCTTTATTCAGCTCATAGTGGTGAGGAGGAATGAATGCCAGTCCCCTCAAAGTATCTGCTTTATATACATTATTTACACAATGGGCTGCACATGATTGGCTAATTCCGGAATTCTACTGTAAGCCAATCAGGTTGTGGATTCACTCCTATCTGGAGCATGATTGGGTGGTTCCTGCCAACCAATCATACTGCTGCATTGTTCTAGGACCAATCAGACTGCTGCATTCTGAATCCTATTGTTCTAGGACCAATCAGACTGCTGCCTTTTGGATCCTATTGTTCTAGGACCAATCAGACTGCTGCAGTTTGGATCCTATTCAACTCAGTACATAACAGAAAGCAATTCCTAAGCGAAGACCTGGCAAAGAAGGGAATCTCATTTCAAAAAATGAAGAAGACTGTTTGTTCCACATGCAAAAATGGTGGGGCCAATTTAGGCGTCATATTTGTTTGTTGTAGAAAAACATGAGGGAAATTTAGCCAAATATTCAATGCAATCCAGCTGTGTGTAAAAAATTCTCTGCTGAAATTCAGTGGCACAGTACAGGCAAAAGTAAATTAATAAGGTAGGTTCCAACAAAGCCAGCTGTTAGTGCAAGGATTTCTGCATCAGATGCAAGCTGTTGCTTGACACTGCTCAGTGCTCATGGCTCATCTACAAGACCTCTCCATTCTGATCACTTCCTCTGGTCACTCAACCTCTTTGTTCCTTAGTGTTCCTTAACAACATTCCTATTCTTGTCTGTCAGCCCACTCAACCTCACAGCTTAAACTTCCCTGTTATGTCTGAACAGGACCTTCCTTCTGTAGTCTAGTGTTCTTCAAACTTGGGTCAGCAGATGTTGTTGGGTGGATAACATCCTCTAATCCTCCCTAGTCACCTTAGCCAATGGTCAGGGTCCAGGGATAATGGGAGCTGCACTCCAACAACATTTAAGGATCCATAGTTGAAGAACAATGCTCTTGTTCCTTTGATCCACAGACTTCAGTCAAGATGAGTTTCTACTTCCTCACAAAAGCTAAATTCTTTACGCAGTGGCATGACAGTGACTCAGCCAGAAGGGAAAGCCCAGGGATGATGAAAATGGGTGACATTTCACCTGGATGACCTCTGGCCTCAGGGTTTCTTTTCTGCTGTATACATGAAGTATTGTAACAAAATTTGTCAGCTAAGGTGGTTTGGTCCTTTCTTCGCTGAGATTTGGGTTGGCAAGAGATTTGATCATGTACATTTTGTCTTCCCAAGCAGATGCTTTGTTATGTACGAAACGCAAAACCGATGTTCTAACCAGTGAGGTTGGTGAACGAACTGCCTGTAAAGTGCCGTCTGGACCACATGCCTGCTATACTGCGCATGTTTTTAGAGGTAATCTATATTCCAGAGCTCCAACTGCATATACCCAAACTGTTGAAACTCATCTCCCCAAACTTTCTCTTCTTTTGTTTTAATAAAACAAAGAGGGAATTCTTGCTGCAAAAATACTAGTATTCTCTCAAAAGATGGTGAGGGGGGAATACAGTCCCAGAAGCCCACTGTTAAGCATCTACTTCTTCCTGGCTATTAAAGCCGTACAGCACAGTCTCAGATCCTCCCACTTTGGAGGATTTGAGCCTGGGTGGTTGGTTTTTACACTTTCATGAATGTCTTCCTTGCATGCAGGGAATCTTTTTACAAAGCAGCAGAACTGCACAGGATCCTCCCACATAAAGACAAGCTAGACTGATCCTGCAAGGTGCACGCCTTAGTCCAAAGTACAGCATGTTTGTCTTGGGCCAGGGTTAAAGTCCTTTCTGAATAGTGGACCCTTTTCCCCTTATCTCATCTCTGGAGGAAGGAGAATGCGAGTAGCTTACTCAAGGTGTATCTCATGAGGACATGCAAATTTTACACATTTTATGTTGGCTGGTTTTAAGCGGGGGGAAGCAACCCACCATCCACTTTATTTATTTATTTGTTTGTTTGTTTGTTTGTTTGTTTGTTTGTAATTGATTTCTTGACAACAACAAAAAATGCAAACAACCAAAACAAATTATCAGAATTTTAAACCATATAGCATGACAGCCTGGAAGACCAAAATACAAAGATACAGTGTGCCTCCAAAGGCACAATAAAATATGAACTCGAACTCATATAAAGATTCCTTTTGCAAATAATAAAGAGTATTTGCCATCTGTAAGTTCCATTATTATTGAGAATAAAAGTTCAATATAGCCTTAAATGAGCCAGCCATTTGCGTATACTGATGACACAAAGCGCTCATGTGCCTCAGTACAAGTATAGGAAATAAAATATATGAAATATATGAAAAAAGTCATTTGAGCTGTACCTTTAAGATACTTTAGTTTATGAGATACCTATTCAAGAAGGGCAATTTGTCAAACCCTTTCTTTCTTTCTTTTCTCTCTGGATCTCGTTCTAGGAGGAGCACTGTCTGTAATATACCAAGACTGCTGTCAAAACTGTAAGCCACCTATAACTAGTACATTTTGTGATATCGAAAAAGAAGATCCAGAAAAGAAAGTGGCCATCAGAATTAACTGCTGTGACGACCGTGACTATTGTAATAGAATTGGAGATGGGCAATAAACCTAAACATGCATGGACCCTTTCCTTTCGACCACTTTTTCTTTCTCCCAATCAGATTTCATAAGGATCCCACAGGTAGAACTTGTGAAACACACTCTTTGTGAGACTGCATCTGAAGATGGAGTGAAACCTTCAGTTTCTTGAACAGTGTAGTCACCTGGTCATTCAATTGGTAAACTTTGCCAAGGCTCAAGCATTTTTGAAGGGAGATACTTTAGTTTAAAATGAATTATAGTAATTTATATCTAATCCAGAAGTAATTCTAAATAATAATAATAATAATAATAATAATAATAATAATATCCCTCCCAAGTTTCTATAAAAGGACTGGCAGCCCCACTTGAGCAGTTTCCCACTCTCTCTCCTGTTGTCAAGAGGACATTCCAAGGAGATGCCCCAACAACCCTGATAGAATCATTTGTCTGTTCTGAGCATGCCCAGACCTGTTTTCATGAAGGCCAGATCTCCCTAGCTTTCAGCATGGAGAGAACTTTGAGCATGCTCTGGTAACCAGAGAAGCAACAGGTAGCACAAGGTCAGATGTATGTGATGCAGAAAGTTGCACTGGCAGATAAACTTGGTTTTGTTACCAAGTGGTGAAAGCTCCTAAATTATTGGTATATGAACTCAAGAAGGGCTGGTGAGAGTCTTGTGGTTCAGCTGGAGCAACCAGCTCAAACCTCTCCACACGCTGTGATTCTCAGGTAGACGGAAGGGGAACAATAGGCTTGATTAACATTCCCTCCCAAAGTAAGCTAAACCTGGCAGAACAGCTTACTGTATGGTCCTGAAAGACCTACATTGGCTCCCAGTATGTTTCCAAGCACAATTCAAAGTGTTGGTGCTGACCTTTAAAGCACTAAACGGCCTTGACCTGAAAGAGTGTCTCCATGCCCATCGTTCTGCCCAGACATTGAGGTTCAGCTCCAAGGGCCTTCTGCTGGTTCTTTCACTGCAAAAAGTGAGGTTACATGGAACCAGGCAGAGGGCCTTCTCACTAGTGGTGCCCGCCCTGTGGAACACCCTCCCATCAGAAGTCAAGGAAATAACAGCTATCTGACTTCTAGAAGACATCTGAAGGCAGCCCTATTTAGGGAAGTTTTTAAGGATTGATGTTTATTGTGTTTTTAATATGCTGTTGGAAGCCGCCCAGAGTGGCTGGGGAAACTCAGCCAGGTGGGCGGCGTATAAATAAATGATGATGATGATGATGATGATGATGATGCCCTTCATGCATTAATTAGACATAAGCATGTTGGTTATGTGAGGCTGGTTATCCCACAGTTTCCCTGGAGGGTCAGTGAGAGAGTAAGCATGGCAGAGTGTGTAGTATTTGACTCCATCAGAGCATTTACCGTATTTTTTGCTCTATAAGACTCACTTTTTCCCTCCTAAAAAGTAAGGGGAAATGTGTGTGCGTCTTCTGGAGTGAATGCAGGCTGTGCAGCTATCCCAGAAGCCAGAACAACAAGAGGGATCTGGCTTCTGAGATTCAGAATATTTTTTTTCTTGTTTTACTCCTCCAAAAACTACGTGCGTCTTATGCTCTGGTGCGTCTTATAGAGCAAAAAATATGGTACGTAGCACTGGCCTCCTAGCTCCGACTCATCCTCTGAGTAATTTGCAGCATCTCCACTGCTGGAAAGTCAGGTAAACACTTCTCCTCCCTGAAGGCTGACACCTGCACATTCTGAGCCCCCAAAGAGCAATAGAACTGTGAGGTGGGCATGAACCTTTTCAAAGAATTCTAAACATCCTGGTGAAGAATGATGGAGACATGTCACGGAAAACATTTAGACTGATGTGCAGCTTTATTCACAACAACCACAGAAGGAAGCAGATATGGAGGAATTCTTGAAAGAAAATGGGCTACCGGAAATATCTCAAGAAAGTAAATTTAAATTGAGCTGCAGGATAACAGAACAAGAGGTAGAGAGCGCCATCCAAAATATGAAACTTGGCAAGTCCCCAGGACCTGATGGGTTGACGGCAAGATATTATAAATCAATGAAAGACTGGCTAATTCAACCCTTGAAGGATATATGTAATGACATATTACAGGGGAAAAGGACACCAGAAACGTGGAAAGAAGCTTTTGTGACTCTCATACCAAAGACAGAATCGGAAAAACACCAACTTAAGAACTATCGGCCTATATCATTACTTAATGTGGATTATAAAATTTTTGCTGACATTTTGGCTAGAAGATTAAAGAGGGTTTTAGCGGAGGAGATTCACAAGGACCAAGCAGGCTTTCTCCCAGGAAGGCACCTATCTGATAATGTAAGGAATATAATTGACATTTTGGAACTTTTACAGGAAAGAATAAACACAAAAGCAGCTTTAGTATTTGTGGACGCGGAGAAAGCCTTTGATAACATTTCTTGGGGTTTTATGAAAAAGAATCTCCATAGTATGGGGGTAGGCCAAGAGTTCGAAAATGGTATAGGTGCAATCTATTCTGAACAAAAAGCAAAATTAATTGTTAACAATGTTTTGACTGAAGAGTTCAGAATAGAAAAAGGAACACGACAAGGTTGTCCTATTTCCCCTCTGCTTTTTATATCGGTCCTGGAGGTGTTGCTGAATATGATTAGAAAGGACCAGATGGTAAGAGGGATACAGGTCGGAGTTAAACAATTTAAATTAAGAGCATTTGCAGATGACTTGGTTTTGACATTGCAGGAGCCAGAGTCCAGTGTGAAGAGGGTTTTAGAACTGATTCAAGAGTTTGGTCGATTAGCAGGTTTTAAACTCAACAAAACAAAAACTAAGGTTTCGACAAAGAATCTAACAGAAAAAGAGAAAGAAAGGTTTCAGAATGAGACAGGTTTGACAGTGGTGAAAAAAGTGAAATATCTGGGAATTATTATGACCTCAAAAAATGGGAACTTATATAAGGATAACTACGAAAAATGTTGGATGGAGATAAAAAAAAGATCTAGATATATGGTCTAATCTAAAACTCTCACTGTTAGGTCGTAAAATTAATTCAAATTAATTTTAAAAATAGGATTCATAGTTAATTATATACACGTAAATGCACTTATAATTGTGGGGTTGTATATTTACAGCTTCTTATTTTGTCCACAAGTGGGCTGATAGGACCACACTGCAGTCTCTTTGATCCTCTTCAGGGGACAGGATGTTCTCTTGGATTCTTTTGGAGATGTCTCTTCATGGGGATAAAAGGAAGCGTCTTCTCCAGTTTGCTGAAAGCCAGTGTGACTTGAGCTGTGCTGTGACCACAGAACCCTCTCGATTCCAAGATGGCTCCGAAGAATCAGATCCTGCTCCTTGCAATCTCTGCCTTTCTCTTCCTCACATCTGGAGGTAAGGTCCATTGACAAGGGACCGGAGAAGGATTTTCACACAAAAAGCAATTCCTAAGCAAAGACATGGCAAAGAAGGGAATCTCATTTCGAAAAAGGGAGAAGATTGGTTGTTCCACATGCAAAAATGGCAGGTCAATTTAGGCGTCATATTTGTTTGTTGTAGAAAAACATGAGGGTAATTTAGCCAAATATTCAATCCAATCCAGCTGTATGTAAAAAATTATCTGCTGGAATTCAGTGTCTATATATGTATGCAGAAAGCTGGCACAGTACAGGCAAAAGATAGGAGTTCATTAAATCATAAGGTAGGTTCCAACTGAGGATGTTTCACCCCTCCCATTGCAAGAATCTGCTGACAATGTTTCAGAAAGGAGGGAGCGAATTTTGCTCATCGCTTCTTCCGCTCCAGCCTTTGGGAGTCTGAGTGTATATAGATAAGGTGACTGCTCAAGCAGCTGTAACACTCATGCAGTCCAGCGCCTCCGATTAGTTTTTAGTTAGTTTATGCAGTAGCTGTAGAGAATAAAAGAAGTTATACTTCAGAGCTGTCGTTCGTGTGGTTCATACCTGCTGTACTCCACTGACTTTTGGAACTGAGTTTGGTGCTCACAGCTCTAAGTTGTGAGTCCACAGCACTTAGACCTGCTCCATGCAGTGGAAGGTCTCTGGAAGTGCTTTTCCAGCTCACCTGGCCCAGTCGGGGCTGAAGAGGTCGAGCCCAGTTGTGGGCACTGGCTCAAAGGCGAAGCTGACACCAACAAAGTCATCTGTTAGTGCAAGGATTTCTGCCTCAGATGCAACCTGTTGCTTGCTCAGTGCTCATGGCCCATGTCCAAGTCCTCTCTCTATTCTGATCACTTCCTCTAGTCACTCAACCTCTTTCTTCCTTAGTGTTCCTTAACTACATTCCTCTTCTTGTCTGTCAGCCCACTCGACCTCACAGCTTAAACTTCCCTGTTATGTCTGAACAGGTCCTTCTTTCTCTAGTCAAGTGTTCTTCAGACTTGGGTCAGCAGATGTTGTTGGGTGGATAACATCCTCTCAATCTCCCTAGTCAGCTTAGCCAAGGGTCAGGGTCCAGAGGTGATAGGAGCTGCACTCCAACAACATTTAAGGATCCATAGTTGAAGAACAATGCTCTTGTTCCTTTGATCCACAGACTTCAGTCAAGATGAGTTTCTACTTCCTCACAAAAACTAAATTCTTTACGCAGTGGCATGACAGTGACTCAGCCAGAAGGGAAAGCCCAGGGATGATGAAAATGGGTGACATTTCACCTGGATGACCTCTGGCCTCAGGGTTTCTTTTCTGCTGTATACATGAAGTATTGTAACAAAATTTGTCAGCTAAGGTGGTTTGGTCCTTTCTTCGCTGAGATTTGGGTTGGCAAGAGATTTGATCATGTACATTTTGTCTTCCCAAGCAGGTGCTTTGTTATGTACGAAAGGGATAACCAAGGTTCTAACCAGTGAGGCTGGTGAACAAACAGTCTGTGAAGTGCCGTCTGGACCACATGCCTGCTATACTGCACATGTTTTTAAAGGTAATCTATATTCCAGAGCTCCAACTGCATATACCCAGAGAATGCGAGTAGATTACTCAAGGTGTATCTCATGAGGGCATGCAAATTTTACACATTTTATGTTGGCTAGTTTTAAGAGGGGAGGGAAACAACCCACCATCCACTTTATTTATTTATTTATTTATTTATTTATTTATTTATTTATTTATTTATTTATTTATTATTGATTTCTTGACAACAACAAAAAGTGCAAACAACCAAAACAAATTATCCGAATTTTAAACCATATAGCATGACAGCCTGGAAGACCAAAATACAAAGATACAGTGTGCCTCCAAAGGGACAATAAAATATGAACTCGAACTCATATAAAGATTCCTTTTACAAATAATAAAGAGTATTCGCCATCTGTAAGTTCCATTATTATTGAGAATAAAAGTTCAATATAGCCTTAAATGAGCCAGCCATTTGCGTGTACTGACAACACAAAGCGCTCGTGTGCCTCAGTACAAGTATAGGAAATAAAATATATGAAATATATGAAAAAAGTCATTTGAGCTGTGCCTTTAAGATACTTTAGTTTATGAGATACCTATTCAAGAAGGGCAATTTGTGAAACCCTTTCTTTCTTTCTTTTCTCTCTGGATCTCGTTCTAGGAGGAGCGCTGTCTGTAATATACCAAGACTGCTGTCAAAACTGTAAGCCACCTATAACTAGTACATTTTGTGATATCGAAAACGAATATCCACAACAGAACGTGGCCATCAAAATCAAAATTGACTGCTGTGACGACCGTGACTATTGTAATATAATTGGAGATGGGCAATAAACCTAAACATGCATGGACCCTTTCTTTCGACCACTTTTTCTTTCTCCCAATCGGATTTCATAAGGATCCCACAGGTAGAACTTGTGAAACACACTCTTTGTGAGACTGCATCTGAAGATGGAGGGAAACCTTCAGTTTCTTGAACAATGTAGTCACCTGGTCATTCAATTGGTAAACTTTGCCAAGGCTCAAGCATTTTTGAAGGGAGATACTTTAGTTTAAAATGAATTATAGTAATTTATATCTAATCCAGAAGTAATTCTAAATAATAATAATAATAATAATAATAATAATAATATCCCTCCCAAGTTTCTATAAAAGGACTGGCAGCCCCACTTGAGCAGTTTCCCGCTCTCTCTCCTGTTGTCAAGAGGACATTCCAAGGAGATGCCCCAACAACCCTGATAGAATCATCTGTCTGTTCTGAGCATGCCCAGACCTGTTTTCATGAAGGCCCGATCTCCCTAGCTTTCAGCATGGAGAGAACTTTGAGCATGCTCTGGTAGCCAGAGAAGCAACTGGTAGCACAAGGTCAGATGTGTGTGATGCAGAAAGTTGCACTGGCAGTTAAACTTGGTTTTGTTACCAAGTGGTGAAAGCTCCTAAATTATTGGTATATGAACTCAAGAAGGGCTGGTGAGAGTCTTGTGGTTCAGCTGGAGCAACCAGCTCAAACCTCTTCACACGCTGTGATTCTCGGGTAGACTGAAGGGGAACAATAGGCTTGATTAACATTCCCTCCCAAAGTAAGCTAAACCTGGCAGAACAGCTTACTGTACGGTCCTGAAAGACCTACATTGGCTCCCAGTATGTTTCCAAGCACAATTCAAAGTGTTGGTGCTGACCTTTAAAGCACTAAACGACCTTGACCTGAAAGAGTGTCTCCATGCCCATCGTTCTGCCCAGACATTGAGGTTCAGCTCCAAGGGCCTTCTGCTGTTTCTTTCACTGGAAAAAGTGAGGTTACATGGAACCAGGCAGAGGGCCTTCTCAGTAGTGGTGCCCGCCCTGTGGAACACCCTCCCATCAGATGTCAAGGAAATAACAACTATCTGACTTCTAGAAGACATCTGAAGGCAGCCCTATTTAGGGAAGTTTTTAAGGATTGATGTTTATTGTGTTTTTAATATGCTGTTGCAAGCCGCCCAGAGTGGCTGGGGAAACTCAGCCACGTGGGCGGCGTATAAATAGATGATGATGATGATGATGATGCCCTTCATGCATTAATTAGACATAAGCAAGTTGGTTATGTGAGGCTGGTTATCCCACAGTTTCCCTGGAGGGTCAGTGAGAGAGTAAGCATGGCAGAGTGTGTAGTATTTGACTCCATCAGAGCATTTACCGTATTTTTTGCTCTATAAGACTCACTTTTTCCCTCCCAAAAAGTAAGGGGAAATGTGTGTGCGTCTTCTGGAGTGAATGCAGGCTGTGCAGCTATCCCAGAAGCCAGAACAACAAGAGGGATCTGGCTTCTGAGATTCAGAATATATTTTTTCTTGTTTTCCTCCTCCAAAAACTACGTGCGCCTTATACTCTGGTGGTTATACACTGAATTAAAAAGCACATCTCCACAGAACTGAGAGATTGCCAAGCCAATTTCTGGATTCTAAGCCTTCATCTCTCGCTGCTTATAGCTAGGTTGTAGCAGGAGGCTGGGTGCTGAATGTGGTCCTCTCTATATGGCCTCCCAGATTCTTCTTGGCCAGTCCTTCTCACCAGGCCATGTCACCATCTCACCTGTCTTTGCTCTGCATCCTCTCTCAGTCCGTTTTCCCATTTGGAATGTGTCCTACAGCTCTGGTCATGCCTTGCCTTTTCCTCCCAGGAGAGAGGAATGAGAAATATAGCCTTGTGTAGACTAGACACCTGTCATTTAAAGTCATTCCACGCTGGTCTGGCGCTGCCCATATGAAAGATTATATGGGCCTAGCCTGTAAGTTCAACACATAAAAGCAAGTAGAGCCTATCTTCACATTCTCTCTCTACTTCATTCAGCACAATTTTAGGTTTGGGGAATGTTGGTTTGTTAGTTTGTTTGTTTGCACAGTTAGATTAAGGTTACAAATAAGTTTTATAGACAGATTTGAATGGGTTTTTAATAAAAAAGTGGCATATAAATTGTATGAAATTAACTAAAAATAAACACACAGAAGTCTTCTTAAGTATATCTGTAACACCTGTGAGGTTTGTGCCTAGGGGTGGGGGAGAAACTTGATTCAGTTGGCATTTAAAGGTGAATATACCAAATTTACACTTTGGGAAATAATACGCGACCAGATTCAGGGTCCTCCTTCAAAATTCACTTGTCTCTGAATTTTGCAATACAAGTAAATGTGTAGACTTAGGCATGCTTTCCAACTAGCTGAGTCCCAAAATTGGGACACGCATCTTCCCAGCCGTACTCCAATGTGAGTCATGTGACCACACAAGATTGTGTCACTGGAAAAAGTGGGTTTTATAGAGGTGAGATTTTGGTGTGAAATTGAGGTGCCCAAAATAGCTAGCAGGCTCTCATGCAAAGAAAGGGATGTCCTGCTTGCGGAATATGCTCGGGTATAGTATGTTTTACAAATATGTTTATATTAGGAGAAAAATCATATTAAGATTTCAATGAATTTTCATGAGGACTTCCTTTCTGAACAAAAAAAAGTGTCAACTAATTTGATGATGTGAAATTAGGAAAATGAGAAACTGAGAGAAATCAAAATCGGCAGATTCAGCCATTACTGATTTTGCTACTTATGTTCCAGGTTTTCTTCTGCAACCTTATGGGGGGGGGAATAAAAATAAAACCAAGACACCAGAATAACATAGTAGCTTTCATTCTTATCAGTTCACGGAATTACAGAGATAGCCACAACTTCAACTTGATCTTCTTGAGAAAGGAAATGGTGAAGGGCAGCCAAAGATGTAAGAATATATATATATGCTGGTCTATGTTGAAGTACTTCAGGTGGCTTTAAGACTTTTCTAAATATCTTTATTGCAGAAGTCACTGTCACTGCAACATTTTACGATGACTTTGGTGTCATCAAAGCTTCCTTCAGCATTGCAGTCTTCATTTCTCCAGCATCCACGTACAATGGAATATAGGTTTCCCCCTAAGGGGGGGCATGCAAAACCCTCTAGAAGATACCCTGTCTTTATAAGATGGAGAAATGAAAGGGCCATGAAATCATAACCTGGCCACATGAATATGCGATATGGAATATGAGATATGAAAGCAGGAGAGAGAGAGCTTTGAAAGCTTTATTGTGTTTTTTTGTTTGTTTTCTAAATGTTCTTTGATGGCTTCTGGGTGCACTCATAAGTTACACTTCATGGAATTCATTGAAATCAACTATACCTAATAGTGCAAGTAAATGTTTATGGACAGGAGTTGGATCATTATGATCAGTGATATTTCAGTTTCCTGGGACAGGCTGAGCTGTGCATCAGCTGAGCATTCACCATTCACCCTAAGTACAATGTGCATGTGTTGTTGTTGTTTAGTCGTTTAGTCGTGTCCAACTCTTCGTGACCCCATGGACACCATGACTTTGGTGTCATCAAAGCTTCCTTCAGCATTGCAGTCTTCATTTCTCCAGCATCCATGTACAATGGAATATAGGTTTCCACGTAAGGGGAGGGCATGGGAAAAGAGTGAGCCGTGCTATTTTTACCATAATAATTAATTATTCCTAGTATAGGTCTAGGCGCCATATACACCTGCACTGGGCTACTGATTGTCAGGGACTGGGCAGAGGAGGAATGGTTACTGATTGTTGTTCTTTAGTCGTTTAGTCGTGTCCGACTCTTCGTGACCCCATGGACCAGAGCACGCCAGGCACTCCTATCTTCCACTGCCTCCCACAGTTTGGTCAGACTCATGTTTGTAGCTTTGAGAACGCTGTCTAACCATCTTGTCCTCTGTCGTCCCCTTCTTCTTGTGCCCTCCATCTTTCCCAACATCAGGCTCTTTTCCAGGGAGTCTTCTCTTCTCATGAAGTGGCCAAAGTATTGGAGCCTCAGCTTTACGATCTGTCCTTCCAGTGAGCACTCAGGGCTGATTTCCTTAAGAATGGATAGGTTTGATCTTCTTGCAGTCCATGGGACTCTCAAGAGTCTCCTCCAGCACCACAGTTCAAAAGCATCAATTCTTCGGCGATCAGCCTTCTTTATGGTCCAGCTCTCACTTCCATACATCACTACTGGGAAAACCTTGGCTTTTACTATACGGACCTTTGTTGGCAAGCTGATGTCTCTGCTTTTTAAGAAGTTGTCTAGGTTTGCCATCGCCTTTCTGCCAAGGATCAGGCGTCTTTTAATTTCGTGACTGCTGTCACCATCTGCAGTGATCATGGAGCCCAAGAAAGTAAAATCTCTCACTGCCTCCATTTCTTCCCCTTCTATTTGCCAGGAGGTTACTGATTCGGCATTGGTAAACCTGGTTTTAGTGACCCTGGAGGGGTTGATGTGCATCAGCAGGGCTCCCCCTACTGATGGTTAACCCTTGTGAGACTTCCTGTAGGCAGACGGGAGTCAGATATAGTTGGTTCAATTCCAATCCCAAAGCCAATACTGCTCACATTGGCTAACCAAGAAAGTTGTGGCCTAAATTTTGCCCATATATGGTGTCCATCTGTCATTATTCAACATAAGGGGGAAGCCTCGGGGTCTTGGCATGCAATTACATTCAGTCGCAAGATAGCATTGGAGTGGGGAATGTTTTTATGTGTGGGCATTATTTATAAACTTTAGTAGGAACAGTTCTGGATCAGGATCTGGAGCAAATATGAAATGTGTAACTCATTCAAATTAATTTTAAAAATAGGATTCATAGTTAATTATATACACGTAAATGCACTTATAATTGTGGGGTTGTATCTTTTACAGCTTCTTATTTTGTCCACAAGTGGGCTGATAGGACCACACTGCAGTCTCTTTGATCCTCTTCACGGGACATGATGTTCTCTTGGATTCTTTTGGAGATGTCTCTTCATGGGGATAAAAGGAAGCCTCTTCTCCAGTTTGCTGAAAGCCAGTGTGACTTGAGCTGTGCTGTGACCACAGAACCCTCTCGATTCCAAGATGGCCCCGAAGAATCAGATCCTGCTCCTTGCAATATCTGCCTTTCTCCTCCTCACATCTGGAGGTAAGGTCCATTGACAAGGGATCGGAGAAGGATTTTCACACAGAAAGCAATTCCTAAGCGAAGACCTGGCAAAGAAAGGAATCTCATTTCAAAAAAGGGAGAAGATTGGTTGTTCCACATGCAAAAACGGCAGGGCCAATTTAGGCGTCATATTTGTTTGTTGTAGAAAAACATGAGGGTAATTTAGCCAAATATTCAATCCAATCCAGCTGTATGTAAAAAATTATCTGCTGGAATTCAGTGTATATATATGTATGCAGAAAGCTGGCACAGTACAGGCAAAAGATAGGAGTTCATTAAATCATAAGGTAGGTTCCAACTGAGGATGTTTCACCCCTCCCATTGCAAGAATCTGCTGACAATGTTTCAGAAAGGAGGGGGCGAATTTTGCTCATCGCTTCTTCCGCTTCAGCCTGTGGGAGTCTGAGTGTATATAGATAAGGTGACTGCTCAAGCAGCTGTAACACTCATGCAGTCCAGTGTCTCCGATTAGTTTTTAGTTAGTTTATGCAGTAGCTGTAGAGAATGAAAGAAGTTATACTTCAGAGCTGTCGTTCATGTGGTTCATACCTGCTGTGCTCCACTGACTTTTGGAACTGAGTTTGGTGCTCACAGCTCTAAGTTGTGAGTCCACAGCACTTAGACCTGCTCCATGCAGTGGAAGGTCTCTGGAAGTGCTTTTCCAGATCACCTGGCCCAGTCGGGCCTGAAGAGGTCGAGCCCAGTTGTGGGCACTGGCTCAAAGGCGAAGCTGACACCAACAAAGTCATCTGTTAGTGCAAGGATTTCTGCCTCAGATGCAACCTGTTGCTTGCTCAGTGCTCATGGCCCATGTCCAAGACCTCTCTCCATTCTGATCACTTCCTCTAGTCACTCAACCTCTTTCTTCCTTAGTGTTCCTTAACTACATTCCTCTTCTTGTCTGTCAGCCCACTCGACCTCACAGCTTAAACTTCCCTGGTATGTCTGAACAGGTCCTTCTTTCTCTAGTCAAGTGTTCTTCAGACTTGGGTCATTGTTGGGTGGATAACATCCTCTCAATCTCCCTAGTCAGCTTAGCCAAGGGTCAGGGTCCAGAGATGATGGGAGCTGCACTCCAACAACATTTAAGGATCCATAGTTGAAGAACAATGCTCTTGTTCCTTTGATCCACAGACTTCAGTCAAGATGAGTTTCTACTTCCTCACAAAAGCTAAATTCTTTACGCAGTGGCATGACAGTGACTCAGCCAGAAGGGAAAGCCCAGGGATGATGAAAATGGGTGACATTTCACCTGGATGACCCCTGGCCTCAGGGTTTCATTTCTGCTGTATACATGAAGTATTGTAACAAAATTTGTCAGCTAAGGTGGTTTGGTCCTTTCTTAGCTGAGATTTGGGTTGGCAAGAGATTTGATCATGTACATTTTGTCTTCCCAAGCAGATGCTTTGTTATGTACGAAACGCAAAACCGATGTTCTAACCAGTGAGGCTGGTGAAGAAACTGTCTGTGAAGTGCCGTCTGGACCACATGCCTGCTATACTCTGCAGGAGTTTCGAGGTAATCTATATTCCAGAGCTCCAACTGCATATACCCAAACTGTTGAAACTCATCTCCCCAAACTTTCTCTTCTTTTGTTTTAATAAAACAAAGAGGGAATTCTTGCTGCAAAAATACTAGTGTTCTCTCAAAAGATGGTGAGGGGGGAATACAGTCCCAGAAGCCCACTGTTAAGCATCTACTTCTTCCTGGCTATTGAAGCCGCACAGCACAGTCTCAAATCCTCCCACTCTGGAGGATTTGAGCCTGGGTGTTTGGTTTTTGCACTTTCATGAATGTCTTCCTTGCATGCAGGGAATCTGTTTGCAAAGCAGAAAAACTGCACAGGATCCTCCCACATAAAGACAAGCTAGATTGATCCTGCAAGGTGCACGCCTTGGTCCAAAGTAAAGCATGTTTGTCTTGGGCCAGGGTTAAAGTCCTCTCTGAGCAGTGGACCCTTTTCCCCTTATCTCATCTCTGGAGGAAGGAGAATGCGAGTAGCTTACTCAAGGTGTATCTCATGAGGACATGCAAATTTTACACATTAATGTTGGCTGGTTTTAAGTGGGGGGGACAACCCACCATCCACTTTATTTATTATTTATTTATTTATTTATTTTTAATTGATTTCTTGACAACAACAAAAAGTGCAAACAACCAAAACAAATTATCAGAATTTTAAACCATATAGCATGACAGCCTGGAAGACCAAAATACAAAGATACAGTGTGCCTCCAAAGGGACAATAAAATATGAACTCGAACTCATATAAAGATTCCTTTTACAAATAATAAAGAGTATTCGCCATCTGTGAGTTCCATTATTATTGAGAATAAAAGTTCAATATAGCTTTAAATGAGCCAGCCATTTGCATATACTGACGACACAAAGCGCTCGTGTGCCTCAGTACAAGTATAGGAAATAAAATATATGAAATATATGAAAAAAGTCATTTGAGCTGTACCTTTAAGATACTTTAGTTTATGAGATACCTATTCAAGAAGGGCAATTTGTCAAACCCTTTCTTTCCTTATTTTCTCTCTGGATCTTGTTCTAGGAGGAACGCTGTCTGTAATACACCAAGACTGCTGTCAAAACTGTAAGCCACCTGTAACTAGTACATTTTGTGATACCAAAGGCGAATATCTAGAACGGAACGTGGCCATCAAAATTGACTGCTGTGACGACCGTGACTATTGTAATATAATTGGAGATGGGCAATAAACCTAAACATGCATGGACCCTTTCCTTTCGACCACTTTTTCTTTCTCCCAATCAGATTTCATAAGGATCCCATAGGTAGAACTTGTGAAACACACTCTTTGTGAGACTGCATCTGAAGATGGAGTGAAACCTTCAGTTTCTTGAACAGTGTAGTCACCTGGTCATTCAGTTGGTAAACTTTGCCAAGGCTCAAGCATTTTTGAAGGGAGATACTTTAGTTTAAAATGAATTATAGTAATTTATATCTAATCCAGAAGTAATTCTAAATAATAATAATAGTAATAGTAATAGTAATAATAATATCCCTCCCAAGTTTCTATAAAAGGACTGCCAGCCCCACTTGAGCAGTTTCCCACTCTCTCTCCTGTTGTCAAGAGGACATTCCAAGGAAATGCCCCAACAACCCTGATAGAATCATCTGTCTGTTCTGAGCATGCCCAGACCTGTTTTCATGAAGGCCCGATCTCCCTAGCTTTCAGCATGGAGAGAACTTTGAGCATGCTCTGGTAACCAGAGAAGCAGCAGGTAGCACAAGGTCAGATGTATGTGATGCAGAAAGTTGCACTGGCAGTTCAACTTGGTTTTGTTACCAAGTGGTGAAAGCTCCTAAATTATTGGTATATGAACTCAAGAAGGGCTGGTGAGAGTCTTGTGGTTCAGCTGGAGCAACCAGTTCAAACCTCTTCACACGCTGTGATTCTCGGGTAGACGGAAGGGGAACAATAGGCTTGATTAACATTCCCTCCCAAAGTAAGCTAAACCTGGCAGGACAGCTTACTGTATGGTCCTGAAAGACCTACATTGGCTCCCAGTATGTTTCCAAGCACAATTCAAAGTGTTGGTGCTGACCTTTAAAGCACTAAACGGCCTTGACCTGAAAGAGTGTCTCCATGCCCATCGTTCTGCCCAGACATTGAGGTTCAGCTCCAAGGGCCTTCTGTTGGTTCTTTCACTGCAAACAGTGAGGTTACATGGAACCAGGCAGAGGGCCTTCTCAGTAGTGGTGCCCGCCCTGTGGAACACCCTCCCATCAGATGTCAAGGAAATAACAACTATCTGACTTCTAGAAGACATCTGAAGGCAGCCCTATTTAGGGACGTTTTTAAGGATTGATGTTTATTGTGTTTTTAATATGCTGTTGGAAGCCGCCCAGAGTGGCTGGGGAAACTCAGCCAGGTGGGCAGCGTATAAATAAAGGATGATGATGATGATGATGCCCTTCATGCATTAATTAGACATAAGCATGTTGGTTATGTGAGGCTGGTTATCCCACAGTTTCCCTGGAGGGTCAGTGAGAGAGTAAGCATGGCAGAGTGTGTAGTATTTGACTCCATCAGAGCATTTACCGTATTCCTTGCTCTATAAGACTCACTTTTTCCCTCCTAAAAAGTAAGGGGAAATGTGTGTGCGTCTTCTGGAGTGAATGCAGGCTGTGCAGCTATCCCAGAAGCCAGAACAACAAGAGAGATCTGACTTCTGAGATTCAGAATATTTTTTTTCTTGTTTTCCTCCTCCAAAAACTAGGTGCGTCTTATACTCCGGTGCGTCTTATAGAGCAAAAAATACGGTACATAGCACTGGCCTCCTAGCTCCGACTCATCCTCTGAGTAATTTGCAGCATCTCCACTGCTGGAAAGTCAGGTAAACACTTCTCCTCCCTGAAGGCTGACACCTGCACATTCTGAGCCCCCAAAGAGCAATAGAACTGTGAGGTGGGCATGAACCTTTTCAAAGAATTCTAAACATCCTGGTGAAGAATGATGGAGACATGTCAGGGAAAACATTTAGACTGATGTGCAGATGGTCAGTGAAGCGAGGAAGCGAGGATTGGTTATACACTGAATTAAAAAGCACATCTCCACAGAACTGAGAGATTGCCAAGCCAATTTCTGGATTCTAAGCCTTCATCTCTCGCTGCTTATAGCTAGGTTGTAGCAGGAGGCTGGGTGCTGAATGTGGTCCTCTCTATATGGCCTCCCAGATTCTTCTTGGCCAGTCCTTCTCACCAAGCCATGTCACCATCTCAGCTGTTTTTGCTCTGCATCCTCTCTCAGTCCGTTTTCCCATTTGGAATGTGTCCTACAGCTCTGGTCATGCCTTTTCCTCCCAGGACAGAGGAATGAGATATATAGCCTTGTGTAGACTAGACACCTGTCATTTAAAGTCATTCCATGCTAGTCTGGCCCTGCCCATATAAAAGATTATATGGTCCTAGCCTTTAAGTTCAACACATAAAAGCAAGTAGAGCCTATCTTCACATTCCCTCTCTCCTTCATTCAGCACAATTTTAGGTTTGGGGAATGATAGTTTGTTGGTTTGTTTGTTTGCACAGTTAGATTAATGTTACAAAGAAGTTTTATAGACTGATTTGAGGGGGTTTTAACTAAAAAAGTGGCATATAAGTTATATGAAATTAACTAAAAATAAACACACAGAAGTCTTCTTAAGTATATCTGTAACACCTGTGAGGTTTGTGCCTAGGGGTGGGGGAGAAACTTGATTCAGTTTGCATTTAAAGGTGAATATACCAAATTTACACTTTGGGAAATAATACGCGACCAGATTCAGGGTCCTCCTTCAAAATTCACTTCTCTCTGAATTTTGCAATACAAGTAAATGTGTAGACTTAGGCATGCTTTCCAATATGCTGAGTCCCAAAATTGGGACAAGCATCTTCCCAGCCGTACTCCAATGTGAGTCATGTGACCACACAAGATTGTGTCACTGGAAAAAGTGGGTTTTATAGAGACGGGATTTTGGTGTGAAATTGAGGTGCCCAAAATAGCTAGCAGGCTCTCATGCAAAGAAAGGGATGTCCTGCTTGCGGAATATGCTTGGGTATAGTATGTTTTACAAATATGCTTATATTAGGAGAAAAATCATATTAAGATGTCAATGAATTTTCATGAGGACTTCCTTTCTGAACAAAAAAAAGTGTCAACTACAGTGGTGCCTCGCAAGACGAAAAGAATCCGTTCCGTGAGTCTCTTCGTCTAGCGGTTTTTTCGTCTTGCGAAGCAAGCCCATTAGATGATTAGCGGATTAGCACTATTAGCGGTTTAGCAGCTATTAAAGGTTTAAGGGATTAGCGGATTAGCTGCTAAAACGCTATTAGCAGCTTAGTACCTTAGAAAAAGGGGGTGAGGAGCGGAAAAAAACCCCCAGGAATCACAAGACATTTTCGTCTTGCGAAGCAAGCCCATAGCAAATTCGTTTTGCGAAGCACCTCCAAAACGGAAAACCCTTTCGTCTAGCGGGTTTTCTGTCTTGCGAGGCATTCGTCTTGCGGGGCACCACTGTAATTTGATGATGTGAAATTAGGAAAATGAGAAACTGAGAGAAATCAAAATCGGCAGATTCAGCCATTACTGATTTTGCTGCTTATTTTCCAGGTTTTCTTCTGCAACCTTATTGGGGGGGAAATAAAAATAATACCAAGACACCAGAATAACATAGTAGCTTTCATTCTTATCAGTTCACGGAATTACAGAGATAGCCACAACTTCAACTTAATCTTCTTGAGAAAGGAAATGGTGAAGGGCAGCCAAAGATGTAAGAATATATATATGCTGGTCTATGTTGAAGTACTTCAGGTGGCTTTAAGACTTTTCTATATATCTTTATTGCACAAGTCACTGTCACTGCAACATTTTACGATGACTTTGGTGTCATCCAAGCTTCCTTCAGCATTGCAGTCTTCATTTCTCCAGCATCCACGTACAATGGAATATAGGTTTCCACCTAAGGGGGGGCATGGGAAAAGAGTGAGCCGTGCTATTTTTACTATAATAATTAATTATTCCTATTATATGTCTAGTCGCCATATACACTTGCACTGGGCTACTAATTGTCAGGGACTGGGCAGAGGAGGAATGGTGGAGACTGCCTCCCCAGCTTGACTCTTCCAGGGAGGAGGAAGAAGACAGTTCAGAATTACAACAAGGGTATGAGGGAGGTAATAGCTCAGAGGCAGACGAGGGGGAAAGTTGGGAAATTATGGGAGAGGAGGAGGATGAAGCATCAGGGGGCAACAGCTGATGGACACTGTGTCTTTAGAAAGCATTCCAGATCCCCCCTGAACCCAGCAAGCCTTGAAAGTAGGAGAGCAAAGAGGACAGAGACAATGAAATTGACAAATGAGAAAGAGACGAGGGGTGGAGATTCACTCAGGACAACAGCATTATCCAAGAGGCTGGATTCTATAGGCTCTCTCTGTAAATACTGAATAAAAAGAGGATGGTAAGAAGTATTCCCCTGTCTTTGTACATTCTTGGGCAACCAGCCGGGAACCGTTCTGTGAAGTGGGACTATTGTCCTTTGTTCTTTCTCTTTGCTGTCTGATGCTTGAGAGAGAGGGAGCCATGTTGCAGTGCTCCATGTGTGTTTATATGTAAATAAAGTAGATTAGCCAAAATGCTGAGTTGCTGATGTCTGTCACACAAGTTGCACAAACTTTGCAGATCCCTGAGTGTGTCGGTGCCAGTTGGCATCGGTCACTGTGATGTTCGGGCTGAAGAAAGCTTTTGAAGTTCCTGAACGATCGACCAGGAGGGAGAGAACATGCCAAGAAGAAGAAGAAGAGTTTGATTTTGATATCCCGCCTTTCACTCCCCTTCAGGAGTCTCAAAGCGGCTAACAATCTCCTTTCCCTTCCTCCCCCACAACAAACACTCTGTGAGGTGAGTGGGGCTGAGAGACTTCAAAGAAGTGTGACTGGCCCAAGGTCACCCAGCAGCTGCATGTGGAGGAGCGGAGATGCGAACCCGGTTCCCCAGATTACGTGACTACCGCTCTTAACCACTACACCAGGGTCCTACTTGAGTGTAGGACAAGCTCCTGACAGGCAGAGGCTACAACCTCCCCTCCATCCAAGACTACAATGCCTAAACTGCCACTTGAGCAAATGCTCACCACTAAATGGCTCACGTCGGAAGCCAAGACCTTAAACCTCCCACCAGGTCAGCCAACTACACATTAGTTCCCTCATGGGACAGGTGTACCCCATCTTGTTGGAATGAGGCCTCTCTGTTGAAGGTGATATCAGTGGGCTTAGGATAACCTACCTTTGTAGATTCTGGCTACATTGCAGTTTTTGGTGTCAGGGTCAGCTTCGCAGGTTTCAAAGCCATCGTATTTTTGACACGTTAGATCTGGTGGCATAGACTGGCATTGTCGACACAGCAGAGTATCTAAAAGACACGTGTTTATAATAATAGCTATTCCAAAACAAAGCTTCAGCTGAGAATGAAATACACATGCCACACAACCACATTTCTTGCAGTTTTCCCTACAAAGAGCAGAAATGAAATTCTTTAACTGATCTTCCAAATAAAGCTTCTCAATAAATAGAACAAGAGCACAAATGGGCAGCTATATTAACAGGCAAAGCATGTAAAAGTTTAATGTGCATAAAATGCTATGTTTGTGTGTATTGTGTATAGAGGTCCTGCGCTGCCCAGATGACAAGACACCCCCCTTCGGCCTCGCTGATGTGGTCCAAAGGAAAGCAAAACAATATATATTTGGCACCAGCTTGGCTGCAGGAGTTGCCGGAAGGATATCAGTTCCCACCATCTTAGGGTCTCCAGTCTGGATTTTTGCAGGGTTTACCCCTTAGCCTTTTCTTCTCTCAAATATGTCCTGCAAGGTGACAGGTACTAATTTTTATTTTCTTGGGGCTTACTCCCAAAGACTTTCAGTGTTTATGTTAATCAGTAACTCATCGCTTAGAATTTGGATCTCTCTCTGAAGTTGCTAAGATATTGAAGAAGCAATTTTCCTATCTGACTCTTTCTATGGGACCAGAGAGAGAATAGTTATTGGATGATATTAAGAAGTAAGAACTTAAAACTGGACTACATTGCTAGTTGTTTAAGAGCAATGAGTTGATTTGTATTTTCAACATTTTTGTAACAAATTTAAAGGCAGGTTGCAGGAAAACTTTGGAATTCTTTGTTGGTTTGAAGAGCTTATTGATTCAAACTCTGTACAATATATTTATTTGATTTGATTATTGTATACTTATTGTTATGACCTTACATGTTATGATTTCCTCCTTGTTCTCTACCTTCTCTCTCTCTCTCTCTCTCTATATATATATATATATTGTACCTGCACATAATTCATATACAGTGGTACCTCGGAAGTCAAACGGAATTCATTCCAGAAGTCTGTTCAACTTCCAAAATGTTTGGAAACCAAGGCACGGCTTCCGATTGGCTGCAAGAAGCCACAGAAACCGTGTTGGATATTCAGGTTCCAAAGAACGTACGCAAACTGGAACACTCACTTCCCGGCTTGTGGTGTTCAGGAGCCAAAACATTTGAGTCGCAAGGCATTCATCAGCCAAGGTACGACTGCACATCTCTTTATTGTTGATGAGATTAAATAAATCTTATGAGTGGAGTCCAATTTCTCTCCAGGCTATGAAAATTTTGGTTCTATTACAAAAAGAGAAGGAAGGAGTCGCTGTTTATGTAATACACACTTGCTGAAAAGTCTTTATCCTGTGCCTTGCCAATGCAACTTACCTCCAGGTGTGAGGAGCAGGAGAGCACAGATTGCAAGGAGCAGGATCTGATCCTTTATGCTCATATTAGAATCAGAAGGGTTCTGGGCAAAGTCCTAGCTCATAGAGGTAAAAAAACTGATCTCCGCTCCCTGCCCTTTAACCTCTCTGATAAAATGCATGCAAAACCCTCTAGAAGATACCCTGTCTTTATAAGATGGAGAAATGAAACGGCAGTTGACCATGAAATCATAACCTGGCCACATGAATATGAGATATGGAATATGAGATATGAAAGCAGGAGAGAGAGAGCTTTGAAAGCTTTATTGTATTTTTTTGTTTGTTTTCTAAATGTTCTTTGATGGCTTCTGGGTGCACTCATAAGTTACACTTCATGGAATTCATTGAAATCAACTATACCTAATAGTGCAAGTAAATGTTTATGGACAGGAGTTGGATCATTATGATCAGTGATATTTCAGTTTCTTGGGACAGGCTGAGCTGTGCATCAGCTGAGCATTCACCATTCACCCTAAGTACAATGTGCATGTGTTGTTGTTGTTTAGTCGTTTAGCCGTGTCCGACTCTTCGTGACCACATGGACACCATGACTTTGGTGTCATCAAAGCTTCCTTCAGCATTGCAGTCTTCATTTCTCCAGCATCCACATACAATGGAATATAGGTTTCCACCTAAGGGGGGGCATGGGAAAAGAGTGAGCCGTGCTATTTTTACCATAATAATTAATTATTCCTATTATAGGTCTAGTCGCCATATACACCTGCACTGGGCTACTGGTTGTCAGGGACTGGGCGGAGGAGGAATGGTTACTGATTGTTGTTGTTTAGTCGTTTAGTCGTGTCCGACTCTTCGTGACCCCATGGAACAGAGCACGCCAGGCACTCCTATCTTCCACTGCCTCCCGCAGTTTGGTCAAACTCATGTTTGTAGCTTCGAGAACGCTGTCTAACCATCTTGTCCTCTGTCGTCCCCTTCTTCTTGTGCCCTCAATATTTCCCAACATCAGGCTCTTTTCCAGGGAGTCTTCTCTTCTCATGAGGTGGCCCAAAGTATTGGAGCCTCAGCTTCACGATCTGTCCTTCCAGTGAGCACTCAGGGCTGATTTCCTTAAGAATGGAGAGGTTTGATCTTCCTGCAGTCCATGGGACTCTCAAGAGTCTCCTCCAGCACCACAGTTCAAAAGCATCAATTCTTCAGCGATCAGCCTTCTTTATGGTCCAGCTCTCACTTCCATACATCACTACTGGGAAAACCATGGCTTTTACTATACGGACCTTTGTTGGCAAGGTGGTGTCTCTGCTTTTTAAGATGTTGTCTAGGTTTGCCATCGCCTTTCTGCCAAGGAGTAGGAGTCTTTTAATTTCGTGACTGCTGCCACCATCTGCGGTGATCATGGGGCCCAAGAAAGTAAAATCTCTCACTGCCTCCATTTCTTCCCCTTCTATTTGCCAGGAGGTTACTGATTAGGCATTGGTAAACCTGGTTTTAGTGACCCTGGGGGGGTTGATGTGCATCAGCAGGGCTCCCCCTACTGATGGTTAACCCTTGTGAGACTTCCTGCAGGCAGACAGGAGTCAGATATAGTTGGTTCAATTCCAGTCCCAAAGCCAATACTGCTCACATTGGCTAACCAAGAAAGTTGTGGCCTAAATTTTGCCCATATATGGTGTCCATCTGTCATTATTCAACATAAGGGGGAAGCCTCGGGGTCTTGGCATGCAATTACATTCAGTCCCAAGATAGCATTGGAGTGGGGAATGGTTTTATGTGTGGGCATTATTTATAAACTTTAGTAGGAACAGTTCTGGATCAGGATCTGGAGCAAATATTAAATGCTGTAACTCATTCAAATTAATTTTAAAAATAGGATTCATAGTTAATTATATACACGTAAATGCACTTATAATTGTGGGGTTGTATATTTACAGCTTCTTATTTTGTCCACAAGTGGGCTGATAGGACCACACTGCAGTCTCTTTGATCCTCTTCAGGGGACAGGATGTTCTCTTGGATTCTTTTGGAGATGTCTCTTCATGGGGATAAAAGGAAGCCTCTTCTCCAGTTTGCTGAAAGCCAGTGTGACTTGAGCTGTGCTGTGACCACAGAACCCTCTCGATTCCAAGATGGCCCCGAAGAATCAGATCCTGCTCCTTGCAATATCTGCCTTTCTCCTCCTCACATCTGGAGGTAAGGTCCATTGACAAGGGATCGGAGAAGGGTTTTCACACAGAAAGCAATTCCTAAGTGAAGACCTGGCAAAGAAAGGAATCTCATTTCAAAAATTGGAGAAGATTGGTTGTTCCACATGCAAAAATGGCAGGGCCAATTTAGGCGTCATATTTGTTTGTTGTAGAAAAACATGAGGGAAATTTAGCCAAATATTCAATCCAATCCAGCTGTATGTAAAAAATTATCTGCTGGAATTCAGTGTCTATATATGTATGCAGAAAGCTGGCACAGTACAGGCAAAAGATAGGAGTTCATTAAATCATAAGGTAGGTTCCAACTAAGGATGTTTCACCCCTCCCATTGCAAGAATCTGCTGACAATGCTTCAGAAAGGAGGGGGCGAATTTTGCTCATCGCTTCTTCCGCTCCAGCCTGTGGGAGTCTGAGTGTATATAGATAAGGTGACTGCTCAAGCAGCTGTAACACTCATGTAGTCCAGCGCCTCCGATTAGTTTTTAGTTAGTTTATGCAGTAGCTGTAGAGAATAAAAGAAGTTATACTTCAGAGCTGTCGTTCGTGTGATTCATACCTGCTGTACTCCACTGACTTTTGGAACTGAGTTTGGTGCTCACAGCTCTAAGTTGTGAGTCCACAGCACTTAGACCTGCTCCATGCAGTGGAAGGTCTCTGGAAGTGCTTTCCCAGCTCACCTGGCCCAGTCAGGGCTGAAGAGGTCAAGCCCAGTTGTTGGCACTGGCTCAAAGGCGAAGCTGACACCAACAAAGTCATCTGTTAGTGCAAGGATTTCTGCCTCAGATGCAACCTGTTGCTTGCTCAGTGCTCATGGCCCATGTCCAAGACCTATCTCCATTCTGATCACTTCCTCTGGTCACTCAACCTCTTTGTTCCTTAGTGTTCCTTAACAACATTCCTCTTCTTGTCTGTCAGCCCACTCGACCTCACAGCTTAATCTTCCCTGTTATGTCTGAACAGGTCCTTCATTCTCTAGTCAAGTGTTCTTCAGACTTGGGTCAGCAGATGTTGTTGGGTGGATAACATCCTCTCAATCTCCCTAGTCAGCTTAGCCAAGGGTCAGGGTCCAGAGATGATGGGAGCTGCACTCCAACAACATTTAAGGATCCATAGTTGAAGAACAATGCTCTTGTTCCTTTGATCCACAGACTTCAGTCAAGATGAGTTTCTACTTCCTCACAAAAGCTAAATTCTTTACGCAGTGGCATGACAGTGACTCAGCCAGAAGGGAAAGCCCAGGGATGATGAAAATGGGTGACATTTCACCTGGATGACCTCTGGCCTCAGGGTTTCTTTTCTGCTGTATACATGAAGTATTGTAACAAAATTTGTCAGGTGGTTTGGTCCTTTCTTAGCTGAGATTTGGGTTGGCAAGAGATTTGATCATGTACATTTTGTCTTCCCAAGCAGATGCTTTGTTATGTACGAAAGGGAAAACCAATGTTCTAACCAGTGAGGCTGGTGAACGAACTGTC
This sequence comes from Podarcis tiliguerta, assembly GCF_965153285.1. Taxonomy (NCBI): domain Eukaryota; kingdom Metazoa; phylum Chordata; class Lepidosauria; order Squamata; family Lacertidae; genus Podarcis; species Podarcis tiliguerta. The sequence continues at coordinate 22,619,201 of NC_139536.1, forward strand.
TGTGAAGTGCCGTCTGGATCAAATGCCTGCTATACTCTGCAGGAGTTTCGAGGTAATCTATATTCCAGAGCTCCAACTGCATATACCCAAACTGTTGGAACTCATCTCCCCAAACTTTCTCTTCTTTTGTTTTAATAAAACAGAGAGGGAATTCTTGCTGCAAAAATACTAGTGTTCCCTCAAAAGATGGTGAGGGGGGAATACAGTCCCAGAAGCCCACTGTTAAGCATCTACTTCTTCCTGCCTATTGAAGCCGCACAGCACAGCACAGCACAGTCTCAGATCCTCCCACTCTGGAGGATTTGAGCCTGGGTGGTTGGTTTTTGCACTTTCATGAATGTCTTCCTTGCATGCAGGGAATCTGTTTGCAAAGCAGAAAAACTGCACAGGATCCTCCCACATAACTGGTAGCATAAAGACAAGCTAGATTGATCCTGCAAGGTGCACGCCTTGGTCCAAAGTACAGCAAGTTTGTCTTGGGCCAGGGTTAAAGTCCTCTCTGAGCAGTTGACCCTTTTCCCCTTATCTCATCTCTGGAGGAAGGAGAATGCAAGTAGCTTACTCAAGGTGTATCTCATGAGGACATGCAAATTTTAGACATTTTATGTTGGCTGGTTTTAAGAGGGGAGGGAAACAACCCACCATCCACTTTATTTATTTATTTATTTATTTATTTATTTATTTATTTATAATTGATTTCTTGACAACATCAAAAAATGCAAACAACCAAAACAAATTATCAGAATTTTAAACCATATAGCATGACAGCCTGGAAGACCAAAATACAAAGATACAGTGTGCCTCCAAAGGGACAATAAAATATGAACTCGAACTCATATAAAGATTCCTTTTGCAAATAATAAAGAGTATTCGCCATCTGTAAGTTCCATTATTATTGAGAATAAAAGTTCAATATAGCCTTAAATGAGCCAGCCATTTGTGTATACTGACGACACAAAGCGCTCGTGTGCCTCAGTACAAGTATAGGAAATAAAATATATGAAATATATGAAAAAAGTCATTTGAGCTGTGCCTTTAAGATACTTTAGTTTATGAGATACCTATTCAAGAAGGGCAATTTGTCAAACCCTTTCTTTCCTTATTTTCTCTCTGGATCTTGTTCTAGGAGGAGCGCTGTCTGTAATACACCAAGACTGCTGTCTCAACTGTAAGCCACCTGTAACTAGTACATTTTGTGATACCAAAGGCGAATATCTAGAACGGAACGTGGCCATCAAAATTGACTGCTGTGACGACCGTGACTATTGTAATATAATTGGAGATGGGCAATAAACCTAAACATGCATGGACCCTTTCCTTTCGACCACTTTTTCTTTCTCCCAATCAGATTTCATAAGGATCCCACAGGTAGAACTTGTGAAACAGACTCTTTGTGAGACTGCATCTGAAGATGGAGTGAAACCTTCAGTTTCTTGAACAATGTAGTCACCTGGTCATTCAATTGGTAAACTTTGCCAAGGCTCAAGCATTTTTGAAGGGAGATACTTTAGTTTAAAATGAATTATAGTAATTTATATCTAATCCAGAAGTAATTCTAAAGAATAATAATAATAATAATAATAATAATAATAATAATAATAATATCCCTCCCAAGTTTCTATAAAAGGACTGGCAGCCCCACTTGAGCAGTTTCCCACTCTCTCTCCTGTTGTCAAGAGGACATTCCAAGGAGATGCCCCAACAACCCTGATAGAATCATCTGTCTGTTCTGAGCATGCCCAGACCTGTTTTCATGAAGGCCCGATCTCCCTAGCTTTCAGCATGGAGAGAACTTTGAGCATGCTCTGGTAACCAGAGAAGCAGCAGGTAGCACAAGGTCAGATGTATGTGATGCAGAAAGTTGCACTGGCAGTTAAACTTGGTTTTGTTACCAAGTGGTGAAAGCTCCTAAATTATTGGTATATGAACTCAAGAAGGGCTGGTGAGAGTCTTGTGGTTCAGCTGGAGCAACCAGTTCAAACCTCTTCACACGCTGTGATTCTCGGGTAGACGGAAGGGGAACAATAGGCTTGATTAACATTCCCTCCCAAAGTAAGCTAAACCTGGCAGGACAGCTTACTGTATGGTCCTGAAATACCTACATCGGCTCCCAGTATGTTTCCAAGCACAATTCAAAGTGTTGGTGCTGACCTTTAAAGCACTAAACGGCCTTGACCTGAAAGAGTGTCTCCATGCCCATCGTTTTGCCCAGACATTGAGGTTCAGCTCCATGGGCCTTCTGCTGGTTCTTTCACTGCAAAAAGTGAGGTTACAGGGAACCAGGCAGAGGGCCTTCTCAGTAGTGGTGCCCGCCCTGTGGAACACCCTCCCATCAGATGTCAAGGAAATAACAACTATCTGACTTCTAGAAGACATCTGAAGGCAGCCCTATTTAGGGAAGTTTTTAAGGATTGATGTTTATTGTGTTTTTAATATGCTGTTGGAAGCCACCCAGAGTGGCTGGGGAAACTCAGCCAGGTGGGCAGGGTATAAATAAATGATGATGATGATGATGATGATGATGATGCCCTTCATGCATTAATTAGACATAAGCATGTTGGTTATGTGAGGCTGGTTATCCCACAGTTTCCCTGGAGGGTCAGTGAGAGAGTAAGCATGGCAGAGTGTGCAGTATTTGACTCCATCAGAGTTCTATAAGACTCACTTTTTCCCTCCTAAAAAGTAAGGGGAAATGTGTGTGCGTCTTCTGGAGTGAATGCAGGCTGTGCAGCTATCCCAGAAGCCAGAACAACAAGAGGGATCTGGCTTCTGAGATTCAGAATATTTTTTTTCTTGTTTTCCTCCTCCAAAAACTACATGCGTCTTATGCTCTGGTGCGTCTTATAGAGCAAAAAATATGGTACATAGCACTGGCCTCCTAGATCCGACTCATCCTCGGAGTAATTTGCAGCATCTCCACTGCTGGAAAGTCAGGTAAACACTTCTCCTCCCTGAAGGCTGCCACCTGCACATTCTGAGCCCCCAAAGAGCAATAGAACTGTGAGGTGGGCATGAACCTTTTCAAAGAATTCTAAACATCCTGGTGAAGAATGATGGAGACATGTCACGGAAAACATTTAGACTGATGTGCAGATGGTCAGTGAAGCGAGGAAGCAAGGATTGGTTATACACTGAATTAAAAAGCACATCTCCACAGAACTGAGAGATTGCCAAGCCAATTTCTGGATTCTAAGCCTTCATCTCTCGCTGCTTATAGCTAGGTTGTAGCAGGAGGCTGGGTGCTGAATGTGGTCCTCTCTATATGGCCTCCCAGATTCTTCTTGGCCAGTCCTTCTCACCAGGCCATGTCACCATCTCACCTGTCTTTGCTCTGCATCCTCTCTCAGTCCGTTTTCCCATTTGGAATGTGTCCTACAGCTCTGGTCATGCCTTTTCCTCCCAGGACAGAGGAATGAGAAATATAGCCTTGTGTAGACTAGACACCCTGGTCTGGCGCTGCCCATATAAAAGATTATATGGGCCTAGCCTGTAAGTTCAACACATAAAAGCAAGTATAGCCTATCTTCACATTCTCTCTCTCATTCATTCAGCACAATTTTAGGTTTGGGGAATAGTGGTTTGTTGCTTTGTTTGTTTGCACAGTTAGATTAAGGTTACAAATAAGTTTTATAGACTGATTTGAGGGGGGGGTTTAATAAAAAAGTGGCATATAAGTTGTATGAAATTAAATAAAAATAAACACACAGAAGTCTTCTTAAGTATATCTGTAACACCTGTGAGGTTTGTGCCTAGGGGTGGGGGAGAAACTTGATTCAGTTTGCATTTAAAGGTGAATATACAAAATTTACACTTTGGGAAATAATACGCAACCAGATTCAGGCTTCTCCTTCAAAATTCACTAGTCTCTGAATTTTGCAATAAAAGTGAATGTGTAGATTTAGGCATGCTTTCCAACTTGCTGAGTCCCAAAATTGGGACACGCATCTTCCCAGCCGTACTCCAATGTGAGTCATGTGACCACACAAGATTGTGTCACTGGAAAAAGTGGGTTTTATAGAGGCGAGATTTTGGTGTGAAATTGAGGTGCCCAAAATAGCTAGCAGGCTCTCATGCAAAGAAAGGGATGTCCTGCTTGCGGAATATGCTTGGGTATAGTATGTTTTACAAATATGTTTATATTAGGAGAAAAATCATATTAAGATAGCCACAACTTCAACTTGATCTTCTTGAGAAAGGAAATGGTGAAGGGCAGCCAAAGATGTAAGAATATATATATGCTGGTCTATGTTGAAGTACTTCAGGTGGCTTTAAGACTTTTCTAAATATCTTTATTGCACAGGTCACTGTCACTGCAACATTTTACGATGACTTTGGTGTCATCAAAGCTTCCTTCAGCATTGCAGTCTTCATTTCTCCAGCATCCACGTACAATGGAATATAGGTTTCCACCTAAGGGGGGGGGGCATGGGAAAAGAGTGAGCTGTGCTATTTTTACCATAATAATTAATTATTCCTATTATAGGTCTAGTCGCCATGCACTGGGCTACTGTTTGTCAGGGACTGGGCAGAGGAAAAATGCTTACTGATTGTTGTTGTTTAGTCGTGTCCGACTCTTCGTGACCCCATGGACCAGAGCACGCCAGGCACTCCTATCTTCCACTGCCTCCCGCAGTTTGGTCAGATTCATGTTTGTAGCTTCGAGAACGCTGTCTAACCATCTTGTCCTCTGTCGTCCCCTTCTTCTTGTGCCCTCCATCTTTCCCAACATCAGGGTCATTTCCAGGGAGTCTTCTCTTCTCATGAGGTGGCCAAAGTATTGGAGCCTCAGCTTCACGATCTGTCCTTCCAGTGAGCACTCAGGGCTGATTTCCTTAAGAATGGATAGGTTTGATCTTCTTGCAGTCCATGGGACTCTCAAGAGTCTCCTCCAGCACCACAGTTCAAAAGCATCAATTCTTCGGTGATCAGCCTTCTTTATGGTCCAGCTCTCACTTCCATACATCACTACTGGGAAAACCATGGCTTTTACTATACGGACCTTTGTTGGCAAGCTGATGTCTCTGCTTTTTAAGATGTTGTCTAGGTTTGCCATTGCCTTTCTGCCAAGGATCAGGCGTCTTTTAATTTCGTGACTGCTGTCACCATCTGCAGTGATCATGGAGCCCAAGAAAGTAAAATCTCTCACTGCCTCCATTTCTTCCCCTTCTATTTGCCAGGAGGTTACTGATTCGGCATTGGTAAACCTGGTTTTAGTGACCCTGGAGGGGTTGATGTGCATCAGCAGGGCTTCCCCTACTGATGGTTAACCCTTGTGAGACTTCCTGCAGGCAGACAGGAGTCAGATATAGTTGGTTCAATTCCAATCCCAAAGCCAATACTGCTCACATTGGCTAACCAAGAAAGTTGTGGCCTAAATTTTGCCCATATATGGTGTCCATCTGTCCTTATTCAACATAAGGGGGAAGCCTTGGGGTCTTGGCATGCAATTACATTCAGTCGCAAGATAGCATTGGAGTGGGTCATGTTTTTATGTGTGGGCATTATTTATAAACTTTAGTAGGAACAGTTCTGGATCAGGATCTGGAGCAAATATGAAATGCTGTAACTCATTCAAATTAATTTTAAAAATAGGATTCATAGTTAATTATATACACGTAAATGCACTTATAATTGTGGGGTTGTATATTTACAGCTTCTTATTTTGTCCACAAGTGGGCTGATAGGACCACACTGCAGTCTCTTTGATCCTCTTCAGGGGACAGGATGTTCTCTTGGATTCTTTTGGAGATGTCTCTTCATGGGGATAAAAGGAAGCGTCTTCTCCAGTTTGCTGAAAGCCAGTGTGACTTGAGCTGTGCTGTGACCACAGAACCCTCTCGATTCCAAGATGGCCCCGAAGAATCAGATCCTGCTCCTTGCAATATCTGCCTTTCTCCTCCTCACATCTGGAGGTAAGGTCCATTGACAAGGGATCGGAGAAGGATTTTCACACAGAAAGCAATTCCTAAGCAAAGACCTGGCAAAGAAGGGAATCTCATTTCAAAAAATGGAGAAGAATGGTTGTTCCACATGCAAAAATGGCAGGGCCAATTTAGGCGCCATATTTGTTTGTTGTAGAAAAACATGAGGGAAATTTAGCCAAATATTCAATCCAATCCAGCTGTGTGTAAAAAATTCTCTGCTGAAATTCAGTGGCACAGTACAGGCAAAAGTAAATTAATAAGGTAGGTTCCAACAAAGCCAGCTGTTAGTTCAAGGATTTCTGCCTCAGATGCAACCTGTTGCTTGACACTGCTCAGTGCTCATAGCTCATCTCCAAGACCTCTCCATTCTGATCACTTCCTCTGGTCACTCAACCTCTTTGTTCCTTAGTGTTCCTTAACAACATTCATCTTCTTGTCTGTCAGCCCACTCAACCTCACAGCTTAAACTTCCCTGTTATGTCTGAACAGGACCTTCCTTCTGTAGTCTAGTGTTCTTCAAACTTGGGTCAGCAGATGTTGTTGGGTGGATAACATCCTCTAATCCTCCCTAGTCACCTTAGCCAATGGTCAGGGTCCAGGGATAATGGGAGCTGCAGTCCAACAACATTTAAGGATCCATAGTTGAAGAACAATGCTCTTGTTCCTTTGATCCACAGACTTCAGTCAAGATGAGTTTCTATTTCCTCACAAAAGCTAAATTCTTTATGCAATGGCATGACAGTGACTCAGCCAGAAGGGAAAGCCCAGGGATGATGAAAATGGGTGACATTTCACCTGGATGACCTCTGGCCTCAAGGTTTCCTTTCTGCTGTATACATGAAGTATTGTAACAAAATTTGTCAGCTAAGGTGGTTTGGTCCTTTCTTCGCTGAGATTTGGGTTGGCAAGAGATTTGATCATGTACATTTTGTCTTCCCAAGCAGATGCTTTGTTATGTACGAAAGGGATAACCAAGGTTCTAACCAGTGAGGCTGTTGAACAAACAGTCTGTGAAGTGCCGTCTGGACCACATGCCTGCTATACTGCACATGTTTTTAAAGGTAATCTATATTCCAGAGCTCCAACTGCATATACCCAGAGAATGCGAGTAGCTTACTCAAGGTGTATCTCATGAGGGCATGCAAATTTTACACATTTTATGTTGCCTAGTTTTGAGAGGGGAGGGAAACAACCCACCATCCACTTTATTTATTTATTTATTTATTTATTTATTTATTTATTTATAATTGATTTCTTGACAACAACAAAAAGTGCAAACAACCAAAACAAATTATCAGAATTTTAAACCATATAGCATGACAGCCTGGAAGACCAAAATACAAAGATACAGTGTGCCTCCAAAGGGACAATAAAATATGAACTCGAACTCATATAAAGATTCCTTTTACAAATAATAAAGAGTATTCGCCATCTGTAAGTTCCATTATTATTGAGAATAAAAGTTCAATATAGCCTTAAATGAGCCAGCCATTTGCAGATACTGACGACACAAAGCACTCGTGTGCCTCAGTACAAGTATAGGAAATAAAATATATGAAATATATGAAAAAAGTCATTTGAGCTGTGCCTTTAAGATACTTTAGTTTATGAGATACCTATTCAAGAAGGGCAATTTGTCAAACCCTTTCTTTCTTTCTTTTCTCTCTGGATCTCGTTCTAGGAGGAGCGCTGTCTGTAATATACCAAGACTGCTGTCTCAACTGTAAGCCACCTGTAACTAGTACATTTTGTGATATCGAAAACGAATATCCAGGACGGAACGTGGCCATCAAAATCAAAATTGACTGCTGTGACGACCGTGACTATTGTAATATAATTGGAGATGGGCAATAAACCTAAACATGCATGGACCCTTTCCTTTCGACCACTTTTTCTTTCTCCCAATCAGATTTCATAAAGATCCCACAGGTAGAACTTGTGAAACAGTCTCTTTGTGAGACTGCATCTGAAGATGGAGTGAAACCTTCCGTTTCTTGAACAGTGTAGTCAGCTGGTCATTCAATTGGTAAACTTTGCCAAGGCTCAAGCATTTTTGAAGGAAGATACTTTAGTTTAAAATGAATTATAGTAATTTATATCTAATCCAGAAGTAATTCTAAAGAATAATAATAATAATAATAATAATAATAATAATATCCCTCCCAAGTTTCTATAAAAGGACTGGCAGCCCCACTTGAGCAGTTTCCCACTCTCTCTCCTGTTGTCAAGAGGACATTCCAAGGAGATGCCCCAACAACCCTGATAGAATAATCTGTCTCTTCTGAGCATGCCCAGACCTGTTTTCATGAAGGCCAGATCTCCCTAGCTTTCAGCATGGAGAGAACTTTGAGCATGCTCTGGTAACCAGAGAAGCAACAGGTAGCACAAGGTCAGATGTATGTGATGCAGAAAGTTGCACTGGCAGTTAAACTTGGTTTTGTTACCAAGTGGTGAAAGCTCCTAAATTATTGGTATATGAACTCAAGAAGGGCTGGTGAGAGTCTTGTGGTTCAGCTGGAGCAACCAGCTCAAACCTCTTCACACGCTGTGATTCTCGGGTAGACTGAAGGGGAACAATAGGCTTGATTAACATTCCCTCCCAAAGTAAGCTAAACCTGGCAGAACAGCTTACTGTATGGTCCTGAAAGACCTACATTGGCTCCCAGTATGTTTCCAAGCACAATTCAAAGTGTTGGTGCTGACCTTTAAAGCACTAAATGGCCTTGACCTGAAAGAGTGTCTCCATGCCCATCGTTCTGCCCAGACATGGAGGTTCAGCTCCAAGGGCCTTCTGCTGGTTCTTACACTGCAAAAAGTGAGGTTACATTTAACCAGGCAGAGGGCCTTCTCAGTAGTGGTGCCCGCCCTGTGGAACACCCTCCCATCAGATGTCAAGGAAATAACAACTATCTGACTTCTAGAAGACATCTGAAGGCAGCCCTATTTAGGGAAGTTTTTAAGGATTGATGTTTATTGTGTTTTTAATATGCTGTTGGAAGCCGCCCAGAGTGGCTGGGGAAACTCAGCAAGGTGGGCGGCGTATAAATAGATGATGATGATGATGATGCCCTTCATGCATTAATTAGACATAAGTAAGTTGGTTATGTGAGGCTGGTTATCCCACAGTTTCCCTGGAGGGTCAGTAAGAGAGTAAGCATGGCAGAGTGTGTAGTATTTGACTCCATCAGAGCATTTACTGTATTTTTTGCTCTATAAGACTCACTTTTTCCCTCCTAAAAAGTAAGGGGGAATGTGTGTGCGTCTTCTGGAGTGAATGCAGGCTGTACAGCTATCCCAGAAGCCAGAACAACAAGAGGGATCTGGCTTCTGAGATTCAGAATATATTTTTTCTTGTTTTCCTCCTCCAAAAACTACGTGCGTCTTATACTCTGGTGGTTATACACTGAATTAAAAAGCACATCTCCACAGAACTGAGAGATTGCCAAGCCAATTTCTGGATTCTAAGCCTTCATCTCTCGCTGCTTATAGCTAGGTTGTAGCAGGAGGCTGGGTGCTGAATGTGGTCCTCTCTATATGGCCTCCCAGATTCTTCTTGGCCAGTCCTTCTCACCAAGCCATGTCACCATCTCAGCTGTCTTTGCTCTGCATCCTCTCTCAGTACGTTTTCCCATTTGGAATGTGTCCTACAGCTCTGGTCATGCCTTGCCTTTTCCTCCCAGGAGAGAGGAATGAGAAATATAGCCTTGTGTAGACTAGACACCTGTCATTTAAAGTCATTCCACGCTGGTCTGGCGCTGCCCATATAAAAGATTATATGGGCCTAGCCTGTAAGTTCAACACATAAAAGCAAGTATAGCCTATCTTCACATTCTCTCTCTCCTTCATTCAGCACAATTTTAGGTTTGGGGAATGTTGGTTTGTTGGTTTGTTTGTTTGCACAGTTAGATTAAGGTTACAAATAAGTTTTATAGACAGATTTGAATGGGTTTTTAATAAAAAAGTGGCATATAAGTTGTATGAAATTAACTAAAAATAAACACACAGAAGTCTTCTTAAGTATATCTGTAACACCTGTGAGGTTTGTGCCTAGGGGTGGGGGAGAAACTTGATTCAGTTTGCATTTAAAGGTGAATATACCAAATTTACACTTTGGGAAATAATACGCGACCAGATTCAGGGTCCTCCTTCAAAATTCACTTGTCTCTGAATTTTGCAATACAAGTAAATGTGTAGACTTAGGCATGCTTTCCAACATGCTGAGTCCCAAAATTGGGACACGAATCTTCCCAGCCGTACTCCAATGTGAGTCATGTGACCACACAAGATTGTGTCACTGGAAAAAGGCGATATTTTATAGAGGCGATATTTTGGTGTGAAATTGAGGTGCCCAAAATAGCTAGCAGGCTCTCATGCAAAGAAAGGGATGTGCTGCTTGCGGAATATGCTCGGGTATAGTATGTTTTACAAATATGCTTATATTAGGAGAAAAATCATATTAAGATGTCAATGAATTTTCATGAGGACTTCCTTTCTGAACAAAAAAAAAGTGTCAACTAATTTGATGATGTGAAATTTGGAAAATGAGAAACTGAGAGAAATCAAAATCGGCAGATTCAGCCATTACTGATTTTGCCGCTTATTTTCCAGGTTTTCTTCTGCAACCTTATTGGGGGGAGAATAAAAATAAAACCAAGACACCAGAATAACATAGTTGCTTTCATTCTTATCAGTTCACGGAATTACAGAGATAGCCACAACTTCAACTTGATCTTCTTGAGAAAGGAAATGGTGAAGGGCAGCCAAAGATGTAAGAATATATATATATATGCTGGTCTATGTTGAAGTACTTCAGGTGGCTTTAAGACTTTTCTAAATATCTTTATTGCACAGGTCACTGTCACTGCAACATTTTACGATGACTTTGGTGTCATCAAAGCTTCCTTCAGCATTGCAGTCTTCATTTCTCCAGCATCCACGTACAATGGAATATAGGTTTCCCCCTAAGGGGGGGCATGCAAAACCCTCTAGAAGATACCCTGTCTTTATAAGATGGAGAAATGAAAGGGCCATGAAATCATAACCTGGCCACATGAATATGCAATATGGAATATGAGATATGAAAGCAGGAGAGAGAGAGCTTTGAAAGCTTTATTGTATTTTTTTGTTTGTTTTCTAAATGTTCTTTGATGGCTTCTGGGTGCACTCATAAGTTACACTTCATGGAATTCATTGAAATCAACTATACCTAATAGTGCAAGTAAATGTTTATGGACAGGAGTTGGATCATTATGATCAGTGATATTTCAATTTCTTGGGACAGGCTGACCTGTGCATCAGCTGAGCATTCACCATTCACCCTAAGTACAATGTGCATGTGTTGTTGTTGTTTAGTCGTTTAGTCATGTCCAACTCTTCGTGACCCCATGGACACCATGACTTTGGTGTCATCAAAGCTTCCTTCAGCATTGCAGTCTTCATTTCTCCAGCATCCACGTACAATGGAATATAGGTTTCCACCTAAGGCGGGGGCATGGGAAAAGAGTGAGCCGTGCTATTTTTACCATAATAATTAATTATTCCTATTATAGGTCTAGTCGCCATATACACCTGCACTGGGCTACTGATTGTCACGGACTGGGCAGAGGAGGAATGGTTACTGATTGTTGTCGTTTAGTCGTTTAGTCGTGTCCGACTCTTCGTGACCCCATGGACCAGAGCACGCCAGGCACTCCTATCTTCCACTGCCTCCCGCAGTTTGGTCAGACTCATGTTTGTAGCTTTGAGAACGCTGTCTAACCATCTTGTCCTCTGTCGTCCCCTTCTTCTTGTGCCCTCAATCGTTCCCAACATCAGGCTCTTTTCCAGGGAGTCTTCTCTTCTCATGAGGTGGCCAAAGTATTGGAGCCTCAGCTTCACGATCTGTCCTTCCAGTGAGCACTCAGGGCTGATTTCCTTAAGAATGGAGAGGTTTGATCTTCTTGCAGTCCATGGGACTCTCAAGAGTCTCCTCCAGCACCACAGTTCAAAAGCATCAATTCTTCGGCGATCAGCCTTCTTTATGGTCCAGCTCTCACTTCCATACATCACTACTGGGAAAACCATGGCTTTTACTATACGGACCTTTGTTGGCAAGGTGATGTCTCTGCTTTTTAAGATGTTGTCTAGGTTTGCCATCGCCTTTCTGCCAAGGAGCAGGCGTCTTTTAATTTCGTGACTGCTGTCACCATCTGCAGTGATCATGGAGCCCAAGAAAGTAAAATCTCTCACTGCCTCCATTTCTTCCCCTTCTATTTGCCAGGAGGTTACTGATTAGGCATTGGTAAACCTGGTGTTAGTGACCCTGGAGGGTTTGATGTGCATCAGCAGGGCTCCCCCTACTGATGGTTGACCCTTGTGAGACTTCCTGCAGGCAGACAGGAGTCAGATATAGTTGGTTCAATTCCAATCCCAAAGCCAATACTGCTCACATTGGCTAACCAAGAAAGTTGTGGCCTAAGTTTTGCCCATATATGGTGTCCATCTGTCATTATTCAACATAAGGGGGAAGCCTCGGGGTCTTGGCATGCAATTACATTCAGTCGCAAGATAGCATTGGAGTGGGGAATGTTTTTATGTGTGGGAACAGTAGTAGGAACAGTTAGTAGGAACAGTTCTGGATCAGGATCTGGAGCAAATATGAAATGTGTAACTCATTCAAATTAATTTTAAAAATAGGATTCATAGTTAATTATATACACGTAAATGCACTTATAATTGTGGGGGTGTATCTATTACAGCTTCTTATTTTGTCCACAAGTGGGCTGATAGGACCACACTGCAGTCTCTTTGATCCTCTTCAGGGGACATGATGTTCTCTTGATTCTTTTGGAGATGTCTCTTCATGGGGATAAAAGGAAGCCTCTTCTCCAGTTTGCTGAAAGCCAGTGTGACTTGAGCTGTGCTGTGACCACAGAACCCTCTCGATTCCAAGATGGCCCCGAAGAATCAGATCCTGCTCCTTGCAATCTCTGCCTTTCTCCTCCTCACATCTGGAGGTAAGGTCCATTGACAAGGGATCGGAGAAGGATTTTCACACAGAAAGCAATTCCTAAGTGAAGACCTGGCAAAGAAAGGAATCTCATTTCAAAAAAGGGAGAAGATTGGTTGTTCCACATGCAAAAATGGCAGGGCCAATTTAGGCGTCATATTTGTTTGTTGTAGAAAAACATGAGGGTAATTTAGCCAAATATTCAATCCAATCCAGCTGTATGTAAAAAATTATCTGCTGGAATTCAGTGTCTATATATGTAGGCAGAAAGCTGGCACAGTACAGGCAAAAGATAGGAGTTCATTAAATCATAAGGTAGGTTCCAACTGAGGATGTTTCACCCCTCCCATTGCAAGAATCTGCTGACAATGTTTCAGAAAGGAGGGGGCGAATTTTGCTCATCGCTTCTTGTGCTCCAGCCTGTGGGAGTCTGAGTGTATATAGATAAGGTGACTGCTCAAGCAGCTGTAACACTCATGCAGTCCAGTGTCTCCGATTAGTTTTTAGTTAGTTTACGCAGTAGCTGTAGAGAATGAAAGAAGTTATACTTCAGAGCTGTCGTTCGTGTGGTTCATACCTGCTGTGCTCCGCTGACTTTTGGAACTGAGTTTGGTGCTCACAGCTCTAAGTTGTGAGTCCACAGCACTCAGACCTGCTCCATGCAGTGGAAGGTCTCTGGAAGTGCTTTCCCAGCTCACCTGGCCCAGTCGGGGCTGAAGAGTTCGAGCCCAGTTGTTGGCACTGGCTCAAAGGCGAAGCTGACACCAACAAAGTCATCTGTTAGTGCAAGGATTTCTGCCTCAGATGCAACCTGTTGCTTGCTCAGTGCTCATGGCCCATGTCCAAGTCCTCTCTCTATTCTGATCACTTCCTCTAGTCACTCAACCTCTTTCTTCCTTAGTGTTCCTTAACTACATTCCTCTTCTTGTTGTGCCAGTTGAAGCTGGCAAAAGACACTAGTTCATTAAATCATAAAGTTGTTTCCAGCAAAGCCACCCCATTAGTGCAATGATTTCTGCCTCAGATGCAACCTGTTGCTTGACACTGCTCAGTGCTCATGGCCCATGTCCAAGACCTCTCTCCATTCTGATCACTTCCTCCGGTCACTCAACCTCTTTGTTCCTTAGTGTTCCTTAACTACATTCCTCTTTCTTGTCTGTCAGCCCACTCGACCTCACAGCTTAAACTTCCCTGTTATGTCTGAACAGGTCCTTCTTTCTCTAGTCAACTGTTCTTCAAACTTGGGTCAGCAGATGTTGTTTGGTGGATAACATCCTCTCAATCTCCCTAGTCAGCTTAGCCAAGGGTCAGGGTCCAGAGATGATGGGAGCTGCACTCCAACAACATTTAAGGATCCATAGTTGAAGAACAATGCTCTTGTTCCTTTGATCCACAGACTTCAGTCAAGATGAGTTTCTACTTCCTCACAAAAGCTAAATTCTTTACGCAGTGGTATGACAGTGACTCAGCCAGAAGGGAAAGCCCAGGGATGATGAAAATGGGTGACATTTCACCTGGATGACCCCTGGCCTCAGGGTTTCTTTTCTGCTGTATACATGAAGTATTGTAACAAAATTTGTCAGCTAAGGTGGTTTGGTCCTTTCTTAGCTGAGATTTGGGTTGGCAAGAGATTTGATCATGTACATTTTGTCTTCCCAAGCAGATGCTTTGTTATGTACGAAAGGGAAAACCAATGTTCTAACCAGTGAGGCTGGTGAACGAACTGTCTGTGAAGTGCCGTCTGGATCAAATGCCTGCTATACTCTGCAGGAGTTTCGAGGTAATCTATATTCCAGAGCTCCAACTGCATATACCCAAACTGTTGGAACTCATCTCCCCAAACTTTCTCTTCTTTTGTCTTAATAAAACAAAGAGGGAATTCTTGCTGCAAAAATACTAGTGTTCTCTCAAAAGATGGTGAGGGGGAAATACAGTCCCAGAAGCCCACTGTTAAAAATCTACTTCTTCCTGGCTATTGAAGCCGCACAGCACAGTCTCAGATCCTCCCACTTTGGAGGATTTGAGCCTGGGTGGTTGGTTTTTGCACTTTCATGAATGTCTTCCTTGCATGCAGGGAATCTGTTTGCAAAGCAGAAAAACTGCACAGGATCCTCCCACATAAAGACAAGCTAGACTGATCCTGCAAGGTGCACGCCTTGGTCCAAAGTACAGCATGTTTGTCTTGGGCCAGGGTTAAAGTCCTCTCTGAGCAGTTGACCCTTTTCCCCTTATCTCATCTCTGGAGGAAGGAGAATGCGAGTAGCTTACTCAAGGTGTATCTCATGAGGACATGCAAATTTTAGACTTTTTATGTTGGCTGGTTTTAAGAGGGGAGGAAAACAACCCACCATCCACTTTATTTTATATTTATTTATTTATTTATTTATTTATTTATTTATTTATTTATTTATTTATTAATAATTGATTTCTTGACAACAACAAAAAGTGCAAACAACCAAAACAAATTATCAGAATTTTAAACCATATAGCATGACAGCCTGGAAGACCAAAATACAAAGATACAGTGTGCCTCCAAAGGGACAATAAAATATGAACTCGAACTCATATAAAGATTCCTTTTACAAATAATAAAGAGTATTCGCCATCTGTGAGTTCCATTATTATTGAGAATAAAAGTTCAATATAGCCTTAAATGAGCCAGCCATTTGCGTATACTGATGACACAAAGCGCTCGTGTGCCTCAGTACAAGTATAGGAAATAAAATATATGAAATATATGAAAAAAGTCACTTGAGCTGTGCCTTTAAGATACTTTAGTTTATGAGATATCTATTCAAGAAGGGCAATTTGTCAAACCCTTTCTTTCCTTATTTTCTCTCTGGATCTTGTTCTAGGAGGAACGCTGTCTGTAATACACCAAGACTGCTGTCAAAACTGTAAGCCACCTGTAACTAGTACATTTTGTGATACCAAAGGCGAATATCTAGAACGGAACGTGGCCATCAAAATTGACTGCTGTGACGACCGTGACTATTGTAATATAATTGGAGATGGGCAATAAACCTAAACATGCATGAACCCTTTCCTTTCGACCACTTTTTCTTTCTCCCAATCAGATTTCATAAAGATCCCACAGGTAGAACTTGTGAAACACACTCTTTGTGAGACTGCATCTGAAGATGGAGCGAAACCTTCAGTTTCTTGAACAGTGTAGTCAGCTGGTCATTCAATTGGTAAACTTTGCCAAGGCTCAAGCATTTTTGAAGGGAGATACTTTAGTTTAAAATGAATTATAGTAATTTATATCTAATCCAGAAGTAATTCTAAATAATAATAATAATAATAATAATAATAATAATAATAATAATATCCCTCCCAAGTTTCTATAAAAGGACTGGCAGCCCCACTTGAGCAGTTTCCCACTCTCTCTCCTGTTGTCAAGAGGACATTCCAAGGAGATGCCCCAACAACCCTGATAGAATCATCTGTCTCTTCTGAGCATGCCCAGACCTGTTTTCATGAAGGCCAGATCTCCCTAGCTTTCAGCATGGAGAGAACTTTGAGCATGCTCTGGTAACCAGAGAAGCAACAGGTAGCACAAGGTCAGATGTATGTGATGCAGAAAGTTGCACTGGCAGTTAAACTTGGTTTTGTTACCAAGTGGTGAAAGCTCCTAAATTATTGGTATATGAACTCAAGAAGGGCTGGTGAGAGTCTTGTGGTTTAGCTGGAGCAACCAGCTCAAACCTCTTCACACGCTGTGATTCTCGGGTAGACGGAAGGGGAACAATAGGCTTGATTAACATTCCCTCCCAAAGTAAGCTAAACCTGGCAGAACAGCTTACTGTATGGTCCTGAAATACCTACTTTGGCTCCCAGTATGTTTCCAAGCACAATTCAAAGTGTTGGTGCTGACCTTTAAAGCACTAAATGACCTTGACCTGAAAGAGTGTCTCCATGCCCATCGTTCTGCCCAGACATTGAGGTTCAGCTCCAAGGGCCTTCTGCTGGTTCTTTCACTGCAAAAAGTGAGGTTACAGGGAACCAGGCAGAGGGCCTTCTCAGTAGTGGTGCCCGCCATGTGGAACACCCTCCCATCAGATGTCAAGGAAATAACAACTATCTGACTTCTAGAAGACATCTGAAGGCAGCCCTATTTAGGGACGTTTTTAAGGATTGATGTTTATTGTGTTTTTAATATGCTGTTGGAAGCCGCCCAGAGTGGCTGGGGAAACTCAGCCAGGTGGGGGGCGTATAAATAGATGATGATGATGATGCCCTTCATGCATTAATTAGACATAAGCATGTTGGTTATGTGAGGCTGGTTATCCCACAGTTTCCCTGGAGGGTCAGTGAGAGAGTAAGCATGGCAGAGTGTGCAGTATTTGACTCCATCAGAGCTCTATAAGACTCACTTTTTCCCTCCTAAAAAGTAAGGGGAAATGTGTGTGCGTCTTCTGGAGTGAATGCAGGCTGTGCAGCTATCCCAGAAGCCAGAACAACAAGAGGGATCTGGCTTCTGAGATTCAGAATATTTTTTTTTCTTGTTTTACTCCTCCAAAAACTACATGCGTCTTATGCTCTGGTGCGTCTTATAGAGCAAAAAATATGGTACATAGCACTGGCCTCCTAGCCAATTTCTGGATTCTAAGCCTTCATCTCTCGCTGCTTATAGCTAGGTTGTAGCAGGAGGTTGGGTGCTGAATGTGGTCCTCTCTATATGGCCTCCCAGATTCTTCTTGGCCAGTCCTTCTCACCAGGCCATGTCACCATCTTAGCTGTCTTTGCTCTGCATCCTGTCTCAGTCCGTTTTCCCATTTGGAATGTGTCCTACAGCTCTGGTCATGCCTTTTCCTCCCAGGACAGAGGAATGAGAAATATAGCCTTGTGTAGACTAGACAGCCTAGTCTGGCGCTGCCCATATAAAAGATCATATGGTCCTAGCCTGTAAGTTCAACACATAAAAGCAAGTATAGCCTATCTTCACATTCTCTCTCTAATTCATTCAGCACAATTTTAGGTTTGGGGAATAGTGGTTTGTTGCTTTGTTTGTTTGCACAGTTAGATTAAGGTTACAAATAAGTTTTATAGACTGATTTGAGGGGGGGGTTAATAAAAAAGTGGCATATAAGTTGTATGAAATTAACTAAAAATAAACACACAGAAGTCTTCTTAAGTATATCTGTAACACCTGTGAGGTTTGTGCCTAGGGGTGGGGGAGAAACTTGATTCAGTTTGCATTTAAAGGTGAATATACCAAATTTACACTTTAGGAAATAATACGCGACCAGATTCAGGCTTCTCCTTCAAAATTCACTTCTCTCTGAATTTTGCAATAAAAGTAAATGTGTAGATTTAGGCATGCTTTCCAACTTGCTGAGTCCCAAAATTGGGACACGCATCTTCCCAGCCGTACTCCAATGTGAGTCATGTGACCACACAAGGTTGTGTCACTGGAAAAAGTGGGCTTTTATAGAGGCGAGATTTTGGTGTGAAATTGAGGTGACCAAAATAGCTAGCAGGCTCTCATGCAAAGAAAGGGATGTCCTGCTTGCGGAATATGCTCGGGTATAGTATGTTTTACAAATATGTTTATATTAGGAGAAAAATCATATTAAGATGTCAATGAATTTTCATGAGGACTTCCTTTCTGAACAAAAAAAATGTCAACTAATTTGATGATGTGAAATTAGGAAAATGAGAAACTGAGAGAAATCAAAATCGGCAGATTCAGCCATTACTGATTTTGCCGCTTATTTTCCAGGTTTTCTTCTGCAACCTTATTGGGGGGGGGGGAATAAAAATAAAACCAAGACACCAGAATAACATAGTAGCTTTCATTCTTATCAGTTCACGGAATTACAGAGATAGCCACAACTTCAACTTGATCTTCTTGAGAAAGGAAATGGTGAAGGGCAGCCAAAGATGTAAGAATATATATATATGCTGGTCTATGTTGAAGTACTTCAGGTGGCTTTAAGACTTTTCTAAATATCTTTATTGCACAGGTCACTGTCACTGCAACATTTTACGATGACTTTGGTGTCTTCCAAGCTTCCTTCAGCATTGCAGTCTTCATTTGTCCAGCATCCACGTACAATGGAATATAGGTTTCCACCTAAGGGGGGGCATGGGAAAAGAGTGAGCCATGCTATTTTTACCATAATAATTAATTTTTCCTATTATATGTCTAGTCGCCATATACACCTGCCCCGGCGTACTAATTGTCAGGGACTGGGCAGAGGAGGAATGGTGGAGACTGCCTCCCCAGCTTGACTCTTCCAGGGAGGAGGAAGAAGACAGTTCAGAATTACAACAAGGGTTTGAGGGAGGTCACAGCTCAGAGGCAGATGACGGGGGAAGTTGGGAAATAATGGGAGAGGAGGAGGATGAAGCATCAGGGGGCAACAGCTGATGGACACTGTGTCTTTAGAAAGCATTCCAGATCCCCCCTGAACCCAGCAAGCCTTGAAAGTAGGAGAGCAAAGAGGACAGAGACAATGAAATTGACAAATGAGGAAGAGACGAGGGGTGGAGATTCACTCAGGACAACAGCATTACCCAAGAGGCTGGATTCTATAGGCTCTCTCTGTAAATACTGAATAAAAAGAGGATTGTAAGAAGTATTCCCCTGTCTTTGTACATTCCTGGGCAACCAGCCGGGAACCGTTCTGTGAAGTGGGACTATTGTCCTTTGTTCTTTCTCTTTGCTGTCTGATGCTTGAGAGAGAGGGAGCCATGTTGCAGTACTCCATGTGTGTTTATATGTAAATAAAGTAGATTAGCCAAAATGCTGAGTTGCTGATGTCTGTCACGCAAGTTGCGCAAACTTTGCAGATCCCTGAGTGTGTCGGTGTCAGTTGGCATCGGTCACTGTGATGTTCGGGCTGAAGAAAGCTTTTGAAGTTCCTGAACGATCGACCAGGAGGGAGAGAACATACCAGGGTCCTACTTGAGTGTAGGACAAGCTCCTGACAGGCAGAGGCTACAACCTCGCCTCCATCCAAGACTACAATGCCTAAACTGCCACTTGAGCAAATGCTCACCACTAAACGGCTCACGTCGGAAGCCAAAACCTTAAACCTCCCACCAGGTCAGCCAACTACACATTAGTTCCCTCATCGGACAGGTGTCATTGTTGGAATGAGGCCTCTCTGTTGAAGGTGATATCAGTGGGCTTAGGATAACCTACCTTTGTAGATTCTGGCTACATTGCAGTTTTTGGTGTCAGGGTCAGCTTTGCAGGTTTCAAAGCCATCGTATTTTTGACACGTTAGATCTGGTGGCAAAGACTGGCATTGTCGACACAGCAGAGTATCTAAAAGACACATGTTTATAATAATAGCTATTCCAAAACTACATTGCTAGTTGTTTAAGAGCAATGAGTTGATTTGTATTTTCAACATTTTTGTAACAAATTTAAAGGCAGGTTGCAGTAAAACTTTGGAATTCTTTGTTGGTTTGAAGAGCTTATTGATTCAAACTCTGTACAATATATTTATTTGATTTGATTACTGTATACTTATTATGACCTTACATGTTATGATTTCCTCCTTGTTCTCTACCTTCTCTCTCTCTCTCTCTCTCTCTCTCTCTCTCTCTCTCTAGATATATATTTTGTACGTGCACATAATTCATATACAGTGGTACCTCAGCAGTGAAACGGAATTCATTCCAGAAGTCCGTTCGACTTCCAAAATGTTTGGAAACCAAGACACGGCTTCCGATTGGCTGCAAGAAGCCACAGAAACCGTGTTGGATGTTCAGGTTCCATAGAACGTACGCAAACTGGAACACTCACTTCCCGGCTTGTGGTGTTCGGGAGCCAAAACATTTGAGTCGCAAGGCATTCATCAGCCAAGGTACGACTGCACATCTCTTTATTGTTGATGAGATTAAATAAATCTTATGAGGAGAGTCCAATTTCTCTCCAGGCTATGAAAATGTTGGTTCTATTTCAAAAAGAGAAGGAAGGAGTCGCTGTTTATGTATTCCACACTTGCTGAAAAGTCTTTATCCTGTGCCTTGCCAATGGAACTTACCTCCAGGTGTGAGGAGCAGGAGAGCACAGATTGCAAGGAGCAGGATCTGATCCTTTACGCTCATCTTGGAATCAGAAGGGTTCTGGGCAAAGCCCTAGCTCATAGAGGTAAAAAAAGCTGATCTCCGCTCCCTGCCCTGTGGAGTAGGCAGTTCCCTTTAACCTCTCCGATAACATGCATGCAAAACCCTCTAGAAGATACCCTGTCTTTATAAGATGGAGAAATGAAAGGGCAGTTGACCATGAAATCATAACCTGGCCACATGAATATGAGATATGGAATATGAGATATGAAAGCAGGAGAGAGAGAGCTTTGAAAGCTTTATTGTATTTTTTTGTTTGTTTTCTAAATGTTCTTTGATGGCTTCTGGGTGCACTCATAAGTTACACTTCATGGAATTCATTGAAATCAACTATACCTAATAGTGCAAGTAAATGTTTATGGACAGGAGTTCAGGTTACAGACTCTGCTAACCCAGAAATAGTACCTCGGGTTAAGAATTTTGCTTCAGGATGAGAAAAGAAATTGTGTGGCAGCAACAGGAGGCCTCATTAGCTAAAGTGGTGCTTCAGGTTAAGAACAGTTTCAGGTTAAGAACGGACCTCCAGAACGAATTAAGTATGTAACCAGAGGTACCACTGTATGGGCATTTTAGTACATATGCCTGCCCTCTCATTAAATAACAATTTCCTGGGTTAGGATGGACTCATTCTTCTAACATTACAAGGGGAATTCAAATGGGAGAGTTTTGAGAAGATGATTAGCCTCACACTGAAACATACACACATATTGAACTGTTTATTCCTAACTCCAATTAATTAGAGCATGACCTCATTCTTTATTCTTCCCTTTTAAAAAATGCCATGCCTTGTGGTAACGGTAGCATTGACAAAATTAGATTCACAGGCTATCCATCTCTAAATGATGTGTAAGGGTTTGATTCTTTCTGTTCGAGTACTTTCTCTTTTTTGAAGTTATAGATTTTTTGCCCAATTAACATGGGCATTTGCTAAGTTTCAGTATGTGCACATGTACTTTGTATTGTACCAGATGCCCTTCAGATGGGAACATAAGAACATGGGAGTCCTGGTGGGTCAGGACAAAGGTTCTCACAATGGTCAGCTATGGGAAGTGCATGAACAGGGCCTGAGTACAACAGTGCTCTCCCCACTTGCTCAGCAACGGATATCCAAAGGCATGTTAACCCAACAGTGTAGACAGAATTTAGTCATCATGACTATTTTAAAGCCATTAAGGTGGGTGGCCATCACTATATCTTGAAGGATAATATTCCCACGTGCTGCCTGAAGTATGCTCTTTTGTCCATATCTTCCAAGATTCAGCTTCATTGGATAGTATTCTAGCATGATGAGAGAAGGAGAAGGAAAACGTGGTTACTCCGTGAGTCCACAGACAGGTCTCATTCCCCACAATGCACCTGCAGGCATCTTGTGACTCTCTTATCTGTTTTACTGGGCAGATTTGGCAAGTAACTTTGTGTATAAAAGGGGTCCTGTTACAGCATACTGTGTGAGGTCGTGGTGGTAGATTGCAGAAGGTGTTGAAGACTATCTGTTTCAACTGTGGGTTTGCGTGAAGACTTTTTGAAGAGATTGCCTAAGGAAGAAAGTAGGAACTTGTCAGACTTCAGAACTCAGAGAACTCTATCAGTTGCAGGACTTTGCAAGCAACTGAACCAAGGACTTGATTATGGAATTTAACACAGCAAGGACTTTGAGGCGAATAACCCTCTCTGGACTCAGAGAGAAAAGACTACTTCTAACACCTGTAAATGGTGGGCGGGTGTGTATAGTGGCATATGTCGGTGTTGTCCAAGTAAAGACAAACTCTGCTAAATGGCTGTTTTCTATGGTAAGTTTAATCGCTTGACTCAGCTTTCCACGGCTCATTCACCCAACAACTGAGGTGTAAAAGAATATTAAGGGTAAATGCATAGGCCATTAGTGATGTTACAAAGTTCCTCAAGTACCAGTAATGGCAAAAACTGGCATACACTGAGCTCCTAGGACTATCCAATGTATTATGGGAGGGATCATATGATCAAAAAGTTCTTCTCCTTTCAGAACAGAGAATTATTGAGGGATCCTTCTTCTCTTCATTTCCCTCTGCCCTTTTGAAAGGGCTTTGATTACACTGTGTAAACTTTCTGTTCTCCCCAAACGGCTTGTTTCCAAACACACATTTCCAGAAGAGATTTCAGCGGCTTTCCTCCTGGCAGGCTGCAGGCTTTGAATTTTGTGCCCAACTGTCTCCCTGACATTTATATTAGAGAATTTGCAATGCTTGCCCGTCAAGTTGTTTCATTTTCTCCCATATGGTTTCCCTAATCTACCACCCGGGACTTGTAGTTTTTAACACCCGCTCCAGATTATGCATAAGCAGCTGTGTCTACAGATGGCACTTTGGCCTTAAACCCAGATACTTTCCCATCCTGGCTTTGTAGTGACAGGTTTTTTGCTCAAGAGTTTCAAAGTCTAATGAACTGGAAAAGATGAGAATGTAAATGGAAAGTCTGTGTGGATTCTTACCATGGTACAATGACAATGTCTAGTATTAAGCTTGAAATTTGCAGAAGATATAACTGTCGCAGTCTCTAATTTCATCATTGTACATGACACTTTTGCCATTACATCACCTGTTGGACAGGTGGACAACCCCATTTTTAGACACACACACACACACATGGGCCATAGATAACATTTCCTGCATTGCTTTGAAACATTCCCTCAGAATTTTCACTGCACTTTGTTCAAATGTTAGAGACCAACCACAGCTTAAGTGACACTGCGAAAGTCTAGAAGTGCTGGTTTTTAAAGGCTCCAGGGTGCTATGGAAGCCCTGAGCAAAACCACAGGTGACTTTTCAGGGATGGTTGCTTGTTGTTTGTGGGAATCACAACAATTGTCATAATTCATTCCATAAAGATTACATAGTGTAAGGTGTGGAGAGTCCTCCCCTCCCTTCAGTGACTTCACAGATAAGAATTAACAAGCAGTTGATAGATTTGTAGTCCTTTTATTACAGCATCATGTTGCAAGTGCAAATACACAGCTCTCCTCAAGGAGGGCAGTTGGCTAGTCTAATTGTCCTTCTGGCTTCTGCAGCATTTTGGGTGCCAATGGGATGCTCCTCCCGCCCTCTGACTCCTCTGCTCTCTGATACTTTCGGACCTCTGATTCCATGTGTGGGGGGGTCCCCAACGCTCTCAAGTGACATCTCAACTAGCTGTCCCCTCCCTTCTGGTTCTGCTGTCATTATCTCGTAACTGGGTAACTCCACCCTAAGCTGTTCAGCTTCTGTCTCTCTCTCTCTCTTTCTGAACATGCTGTGGACAAGGGGGGGGATTCTTCTCCCTCCAGATCTTCATCGGAGAGAAGCTGGTCTGCCATAGAATTCATTCCCCAGTCCTCATCTTCAAACCACTTCCTGACATAATTTATACCATTTGTTCTTCTTTAGATATTCTAAACTGCCCAATACAGGGATGGGTAGACCTCAGAATGGTGGGATCTGCTTTTTTTGCAAAGAGCCTATTGGAAAAGGTACACACTTCAAGAATTCTGCACCCAGGAATGTGGGGATGATTAGGGAGGCAGGAGAGGATATATTATTTAATGATATTTTTCTTAACTTGCGCTAGCAAGTTCCATATTCTAGCAGAGTTCCAAACATCCCTCTTTTTAAATTACGCAGCAATCAGCTTGTTGCTGACTCATCTGAGTCTTACTATTAAAGGTTCCTTCCTGGTAAAATCCCTTCCAATCCCTCTTAAAAGAATAAACACAAGAATCTGATTGATGTTAATATAAAAGTAGATTACTCACAGATTCATTCAGACATATCCCTGAAGGCAGGTTTAGGTTACATAACAACTAGAACTATTCCATTAAAAAGTTAGTCCCAAGTGACTGCGACTAAGTGTTCTCCAAACACACAGCAACATACAAAATGGAGAACACACGCTGCTCAGAACATCGAGGCTGTGTGCTTCTCCATGCTAGTACAACAGACTACATCCTCTTCAAGTCACATGTAGTGGAAGTCTGTCCCAGCTCAGGAGGAAACAGGAAGTCTTCTCCTTAGTGGTACAAAACATTCCCTAACATGTCACTGTAGGAATGTTGTACTTGATTCCAATTTTACATCCCACAAGGAATTCATTCAGAACCCAAGGGGTGCAGTCATTTTGTTTTTGACATTGTTAAACAATTGGGAGCTAGCCATCTTATTTCCTATCACTCAGAGAACCTCCAGCAGATCCCAATCTAACTATGCCCACTCTGCGTCTAATACCTCGTTATATTTTGCCGTAGGCTACAGGCAACAGGTATAGAGGTAAAGGATCAAGTTGAATGGCTGTCTTCATTATGTGTTTCTTCACAAGAATTGGACAAAAGGCAGCTGCCATACACAAAGTGTTCCACGACCATGAAAACCCAGGGACTTGACTGCATAGCTGCCAACGTTTCCCATTTTTTAAGGGAAATTCCCTTATTCCAAATAGGATTCCTCGCAAGAAAAGGGGGAAGTTGACAGCTATGCTTGAATGTAATAATAATTAAATTTCCATCAGTCAGGAAATGGTATTAGAGATTACTGCAGTGCTAACAACCTTCCTCCTCATCAGTCGTAGTTTTCAAGGACTGGAAAGACTCTCCTCCCAGAAGGGAGGGGAGTGGTTGTGGACGGGAGCCCCAACCCCGCCCACGCAGGGGCGGGAGCCCCTGCTTCTTCCGGCTCACCTGGCCGTTGCCTCACGCCCAGGAGGCGGCTCCCACCTGGAGCCGCCCGTAGAGGGGGAGGGCTTGACCTTAGTATATATGCTGGGGCCGGCCCCCTCCTCAGCCTCTTTCTACGTCGCTGCTTCGAGAGTCTGCCCAAACAGAAAGACACATGGGAGCAATGGTACTGCTTTGAAGTGTTCCAGATCCATTCCCTGTTCTCCCAATGAGCAGGGCAGCTGTGGGCAAAATTGCAAAGAAGTACAATAATGATTTAGTCCTCAGTCCTAGAATCTAGTAAGCCTTTAAGCCCAACAGTCGGAATCGCATTATTTCAGTCCGTTAACCATATTAGGGAACATGTATAGTTAGTAAACAAATTGCTAGTTTTGTGAGAAATAACACTGAAGTGGATAACGCTTTGGCTAAGAGCTCACCTTTGGCAATCTTCTAGAACATGTTGCATATGTAGCAGTTATTTCTAGCTAGAGTGAAACTGAAACCTGACATTTACAGTATCAAAACAACAACAACAACAACAGCAACAACAGCAACAACAAAAACCCTTCCCAAACCTGCATATAAACCTTGGGCAACGTGCCGAAGAAGAATCCCGGGGAATTTCGGCTCATTCACAATTTATCCTATCCGAAGGGCGGCTTAGTAAATGACGCCATTCCACCAGAGTTATGCTCGGTGAAGTATGCCACCTTCGATCACACGGTTAAATTGATCAGGAGTTTTGGTCAAGGGGCGCTTTTGGCGCAGTGTGATATTGAATCGGCTTTCCGCCTTTTGCCGGTGCATATTTCAAGGTAAATATTATGTGGATAAGGCCATGCCAATGGGCTGCTCTGTAGCCTGTTCGGCTTTCGAAACATTTAGCACCTTTTTGGATTGGGCCTTAAGATTTAAAACAAATTCCATTGGGGTTACGCACTATTTGGACGACTTTCTCTTCGTGGGGAGGTCCGGCTCCGGGGAATGCGCCTCACTGCTGGAGGCCTTTTTGGCCTTGGTGCAGGACCTGTAGGGTGGTTTTCCCCAGGGCGCCCCTTCTGCGCTCGGCTGGCCAGACTATCAGCGGGCCTCAAGTACCCGCATCAGAGGGTCCGACTTCCCAAGTCAATCAAGTCAGACTTGGAGGTTTGGGCTATGTTTCTGGAGCGCTACAATGGGGTCTCCTTGTGGCAGGATGTTATTAATCTGTCCTCAGACTTCCAGGTCCAATCCGACGCAGCAGGATCCTTAGGCTTCGGCATGTATTTCAGGGGTCGTTGGTGCGCTTAGCAGTGGCCGGCGAGCTGGCAGGGTACCGCCATCACTCGTGACCTTACTTTTCTCGAGTTCTTCCCTATAGCAGTAGCGGTACACATCTGGACAGAGGAGTTCCGAAATCGCCGGGTGTGCTTCAGATCTGACAATCAGGCAGTGGTAAAAATCTTGGCGAGGCAATCATCAAAAACGGCAAGGGTTTCCGCCCTCCTGCGATCTTTCGTCCTCCGGTGTCTTGAGTATAATATAGTCTTTTCAGCCAAATTTGTACCCGGAGTAGATAATAACATTGCTGATGCTTTGTCTCGATTTCAGATGTCCCGCTTCCGGTCGCTAGCACCTGGAGCTCAACTGTTGCCCGAACCCTTTCCGGAGCACCTGTGGAGCGTTGGAGACGCAAAGTGATCAAGGGAGTATTAGCGTCTATCGCGCCTTCTACTCTTAGGTCCTACAAGAAGGCCTGGTGCGATTTTCTGGGCTTCAGGGTCAGGGCATCCGGGCAACCTGCGGGCGTGCCACCCACCACTGATGACGTCTTAGAGTACTTAGCCCACCTGGACGACTTGGGGCGAGCATCTAAAACCTTAAAAATACATACGGCCGCCATCAGTTTTTTCTCCAAAGCGACATTTGCCTCCGACCCTTGCTGTGACTTCCTAGTTCGTAGAGCAATAGAGGGATGGGGTAGATCTCAACCATCCAGGGCTACAGGCCGCAAACCAATTTCCTATGGGCTGCTCAGCCAGATACGGGAAAAGCTAAGGACGGTTTGCATGTCTAAGTTCGAGGCCAGACTCTTTTCGGCGGCCTTCGCCATCGCCTTTTTCGGCGCCCTCCGGGTGGGCGAGGTGGTGGCCGAGGCGGCTAAAAATGGTTCTATGCGCGGGCTCCTGATAGAGGATGTCCACTTGTCCGAAGCAGGCATGACTGTTCGGATCCGTCAGTCCAAGACGGATCAGGCTGGTAGGGGGGTCCTAATAAAACTCACAGCTTCGGCGGAGTCCGGGCCATGCCCGGTTAAGGATACCAGACGTTACCTCCGCCTGCGCCCTCCCGGTCCCGGTCCACTGCTGGTCCATGAGGACGGGTCTCCTCTGTTGAGACACCAGTTCTCAAGGGTACTCCGCAAGGCCATTGACGCGTGCGGTTTACCCTCACAGGATTACGCGGCGCATTCATTTAGGATCGGTGCCGCCACAACAGCCGCGTGCTTGGGGCTGCCTGCTGATAGAATTAAGGAATTGGGCCGCTGGAAGTCTAACGCTTATAAAACTTACATACGTTAATTCGGAATTCGGGCCTATTTCTTCCCCCGCTTACCCTTTTTCTCTCTCCTTCATTTTCATAGTGGCTTTCAGGAAGACCGTGTGGATTTGTGGCCACAGTATTGTCCACTGGGCCCACAAGAGGGCTGTCAGCCGGGGCCTCACCGCCAACCTGGGCTTGCATCCAGGAGTACGTGTATATTGGTACGCCAGAAGAGGCATGCTCTGGCAGGAGCTTATGCCCTTGCTGAGGGCGAAGGTGGCAGCATTCGGCCCCCCCGACATTCTGATCATTCAGTTGGGCGAGAATGATCTTGTGAGCAGGAAAAGCGTGGACTTATCTTGGGCCATAAGGACTGATATCGATGAAATTGCGGCTTTGTGCCCCGGAACGACGTTGTTTTGGTCATCCCTCCTGAAAAGAACTGTTTGGCGCGGTGCGCAGAATTGTATGGCCATTGAAAGATCCAGGAAAGTCCTGAACCGGGCCGTGTCCCGCTGGGTGCGCTTTTTGTATGGCCAAGTTATCAGTCATGACCGCATCCGGATTGGCGATGGCGCCTTATACCGGGATGACGGGATTCACCTCACGGATAAGGGGAATGACTTATGGTTGGACAGCGTAATCAGGAGTGTTAGGGATTGGTTACGGCTTTGAGGGTATTGGCGGCGAGCCTTTTTCGGCTCGGGTGGCGGTTAGGCATTGGATTTGGGTGTTATGCTGTGTGGGAAGGCTAGGTGTGGCCATCGCCTACGCCTTCGATTTGGGTATTCCGTTAAAGGAATCCGGCGGTCGTGTATTCTGTCCGATGCCTGCTTGGCTGGAGGCCATGGCACGACCCCGGTGACATCAGGGGTGAGCCTATAGTTGGATAGGCATCAACTGGCTCCGCCTACCCTACTGATGATTCAACCCCTCTGCTGTGGTCATCCAATGCCTAAGCCAATACCTTTGCATTGCAGTAACCAATAAAGTTGTGGCCTTTTCCATGCCCATAAACCTTATACCACGCGTCCTTGTGTGTTTATTTCCACCTCACGGGGGTTGGGGGTCCTCGAACCACAAAGACTCTCCTCCCAGAAGGGAGGGGAGTGGTTGTGGACGGGAGCCCCAACCCCGCCCACGCAGGGGCGGGAGCCCCTGCTTCTTCCGGCTCACCTGGCCGTTGCCTCACGCCCAGGAGGCGGCTCCCACCTGGAGCCGCCCGTAGAGGGGGAGGGCTTGACCTTAGTATATATGCTGGGGCCGGCCCCCTCCTCAGCCTCTTTCTACGTCGCTGCTTCGAGAGTCACCCACCCTCCACTCCCTCTAGCTCAGGGCTCAAGTTTTCTTCTGGCCTTGCTATGGACCTTAGGTTGGTCGCCCGGTTGTCTGGGGGCCTGGTAGGAGTTTTTCCTGTTGGCATTAGGCCTATAGGTTTTTTCGCCTACCTCGTAGCAATCGTCACAACTTTTGTGGTATTGGTGGGTAGGTTAGGCATTGGATTTGGGTGTTATGCTGTGTGGGAAGGCTAGGTGTGGCCATCGCCTACGCCTTCGATTTGGGTATTCCGTTAAAGGAATCCGGCGGTCGTGTATTCTGTCCGATGCCTGCTTGGCTGGAGGCCATGGCACGACCCCGGTGACATCAGGGGTGAGCCTATAGTTGGATAGGCATCAACTGGCTCCGCCTACCCTACTGATGATTCAACCCCTCTGCTGTGGTCATCCAATGCCTAAGCCAATACCTTTGCATTGCAGTAACCAATAAAGTTGTGGCCTTTTCCATGCCCATAAACCTTATACCACGCGTCCTTGTGTGTTTATTTCCACCTCACGGGGGTTGGGGGTCCTCGAACCACAACATGTTGATTCAAGACTGGAACATATTGAAAAAGAGCCCAGCTGACAAGAGTGTAAAAACAACTCATTGATCATCCTGACACTGCAATAAAAAAACATAAAAAAGCCAACCACACCATAACTTTCACTCCTTAATCTGGAAATAATATCTGCTGGGTTTGTTAATCACATTTCAGATAAGACCTAGGCACATGTTGTGTGTGCTTTAGGGGGGTGCACTTTTTTAGACATGCGTACCATCATATTTCATCCTGGGAAGGTATTGTTCCCAGAAAAAGAGAGAGAGATCTGGGTTGCCTTACTGGAAGTGAAAAGGTTTGTTAGTTTAGTGAATGATACCCTCCTCTCTCAGCACAGCTTTCAGGGCAACTAATAGCAACAGTAGAAGACAGCAAGAGAATGACAATAAAAGGCTTGAGGATAGAAACAGCATTATAAAAATCGGAACAAGACCATGAAATCAATAATAGCAACACCGATGCTAGATACCAGGAATAATTTTTAATAATAATATTTTAAAAAGAAGTGGATTTGTTATTATTCTTTTTTAAAGTATTACATTTGTGCTAAAATGCCCAGGCATCAAAAGAGCCTGTCTAGGATTTAGTCAGGGATAACAGCTGCACCTCCAGAGAGCACACTTTGCATGGAAAAGATCACATGTTCAAATTCTGGAATTTCCAGGTAGGGCTGGGAAAGACTTGTGCCTGGAAACCCTGGAGAGCATTTGCCAGTCATCGTCAGCAGTAATGAGCTAGATGGACCAATGGTTTTACTTGGAAGAAAGCACCTATTAGGAAGGGAATATACAACAGAGAAGATCTTCTCATGGATTGCAACCTACCTGCCTTTAGATGGCAGGGACACCTGGAGAAGGGCCTCTGTTGCAGTGAATGGCCAGCTCAGAAGAAGAAGAAGCAGAAGAAGAAGAAGAAGAAGAAGAAGAAGAAGAAGAAGAAGAAGAAGAAGAAGAAGAATAGTAGTAGTAGTAGTAGTAGTTTGGATTTGATATCCCACTTTATCACTACCCAAAGGAGTCTCAAAGCGGCTAACATTCTCCTTTCCCTTCCTCCCCCACAACAAACTCTCTGTGAGGTGAGTGGGCTGAGAGAATTCAAGAAGTGTGACTGGCCCAAGGTCACCCAGCAGCTGCATGTGGAGGAGTGGAGACATGAACCCGGTTCACCAGATCATGAGTCTACCACTCTTAACCACTACACCACACTAGCTCTCCTATATTGTGGCATACTCTTCCCCCTCCATTTCCCTGCAGTGAGCCCCATAAACTCTCTCTATCTCTGGAAGCTGAGTAGCAGACACCTCACAGGCCGCACAATTCTCACTGCCATTCTCTTCAATTTGACAAATGTGGTTTCTTAAGGGAAATGTACAGAGAAGCACATGGGTGCGAGCATGGAAGTCTGTAGGACTTCCCATCCCCTTGTCTAAACATATTTTTGCACTGGGGCAGAAAACCTCAGGCCTGGGGACTGAATTCGTACCATTCAACATGCTGCCAAGTGAAACCGGGACATGCATCTTCTGGGACCAAAGTCCCACAGGAGCCAGGTGACTTATGCGAGAACACGACCCCCCCCCCCCAAAAAAAAGCATGTATTTCAGGGCAGTGCTCTTGCGGGAGGAAAACAGGGCATCCCAGGAACTAATCAGTAGCCAGGATGTGTAAATCCAGGATGTCCCGCTTAAAGTGTGACAGTTGATGGGTATGCTGAATGCTGCCCTTTAGACTTCTCTTTCTGGATCTTGGAACTCTTCCAAAACCATGCTCCATGAGGCCACATTCCTCACTGCCCCTGCCCTGCATCCTTCTCTGGGTATCTTGGCTGGCTGAAACGTTTCCTTGAACTGTTGATAATGCCTCTCGCTTGCTTGAAGAGAGGATGGAGAGAAAGGGCTATGGTATGTTGCCTCCAGAAGGGATACATGGCCCTAAGGCTAAAAAAAAGCCTGGTTTTGAGGCATATTACATCTGAGCTAGCTTGGTGTCTACAGCTACCGACTGGGTTCATCGTGTCTAAGATAAAATTCTGAGAACTGCCCTGGTTTGTGGCTCACCCTCTGAACCACTGTGCTACATCAGCGCTTGAAGACTGCAATCCAGTCTTGCTAGGAAGCAAGTCCCACTGAGGAAAATGGGGCTTAACATCTGAGAAAATATGCTTTTGGCTGGGCTGCCTGTATATGGATGCTCGTGCCTTATTTTTGCACAAGATGCCAGCCATTTTCCCATTAGGCATCTTAAGATGATGTGTCAGGTGGGTGGAACTATAAAAAACACACCCTGAGATGTATATTAGGGGAGGAGAACTACGTTTATTTATATATACCCAAGCCGTATTGAATTATGGTGCTGGAGGAGACTCTTGAGAGTCCCATGGACTGCAGGAAGATCAAACCTATCCATTCTGAAGGAAATCAGCCCTGAGTGCTCACTGGAAGGACAGATCCTGAAGCTGAGGCTCCAATACTTTAGCCACATCATGAGAAGAGAAGACTCCCTGGAAAAGACCCTGATGTTGGGAAAGATGGAGGGCACAAGAAGAATGGGATGACAGGGGACAAGATGGTTGGACAATGTTCTTGAAGCTACCAGCATGAGTTTGACCAAACTGCAGGAGGCAGTGGAAGACAGGGGTGCCTGGCATGCTCTGGTCCATGGGATCATGAAGAGTCGGACACGACTAAATGACTAAACAACAACAACAACAAAGCTGTATTGACACTATGCAAATTATAAAACAGAAAGTTTTCTGGGTGTGATATATCTTGAAAGGAGGTGGAGAACCTGTAACCTCCAGATGTTTTCCCCAACTAGCATGGCCAGTGGTCAAGGATGATGGGAGCTGGAGTCCAGCCACATCTGGGGGAGCATGGGTTTCCCACAGCTGGACAGAGTGATCTTGCCAGCACCATATCAAGCCAACACTGTTTTCAAAGTTCCAGGGGTTAAATTCCATTTATTTATTTTTTGCATCGATAGAGACTTGAAATGTGAGACAAAATATTGAATCCACAAGTTTCAACATGTCTTCTTTGGATACAGTGATTCTTTTGAATAACCATGTTTGTGCTGTGAGACTCAGAAATATATAGCAAAATAAATCTACTCTCACACATTTTATTTTATTAAGGGAAAGCTTTTAAAAACCACTTCCTGGTCAGAATATTGAGACGGGGGACAGAAGCCTTATATCATACACTGACTCCATTGCGTTTGCTTTTTATATCTACAAGAAAGACTAGCAACTTTGTGCTATTTTGTATCTACGGGAAATATCTCAACGTTTTAAAACATAACAGAGTGCCTAATCTTTTTTTTAACTGTAGTTTTAACAGGAAGCCCAGGAAGCAAGCAAGTTTTAAAGCACTCTTGGTTGTAAACACTCTGGCACAAACATCCACCGAACGCTTATGGATTCATAGAATCCCAGGGAAGGTCAATAAAGTTTTCCCACCAAATCTGAAGGCTGCACATGTTTAAGATTTGGCTGCTGTGCCTTTAAAACATTTCGGAGTAGCAAGCAAGCAAGGATTCAGCCATACTTCCAAATGTTTTAGGGAAGTACGTGCCAAACGTTATGAGCACAAATCTTTCCTACTTGACATGCAGAATTGTCAGATTTGGTACCAATGCCTGCTCTTCTGAATGTAGTAGCATATTAATCTTCAGGTGTACCTTGATAGTGGTTCTTATAACAATGCCAAAATAGCTTCAACTGTTGAGATGATAGATAGATAGATGATAGATAGATGATAGATAGATAGATAGAGATAGATGATAGATAGATAGATGATAGATAGATAGATAGATGATAGATAGATAGATAGATAGATGATAGATAGATGATAGATAGATATATGCAAAAAAAAGTGTGGATTATTTTCATCTCCCATTTGATCCTTTTCATATCTTTCTGAGGTAGGAAGTGTTGTGAGATATCAACTAACCCAGTAGCTTAATGGCTGAGTGGGGATTTGAACCCAGATATTGACATTTCTATTGCAGACTTGGAGAACCTGTGGTCTTCCAGATGTCTGCACCATCCCTGGTAATTTTCCATTTCAGTTAAGGCTTGTGGACTCCAACATCTTCTGGAAGACCACAGGATCAGACTAAAAGCCCATCTAGTCCTGCAATCTGTTCACACATTGGCCAACCAGACACCCATGGAAGCCCACAAGCAGAATTTGAGCAGTAACCATGGTTTTCTCAGTTCACTATCGTCAATTCTGGTTATTTGAAACCAGGAAGTGACTTAGGGAATCAACTTGTGCAGAAGAACAGTCACTACTGCAGAGATTCCCCCCCATTACACTTATGAAAACTTCTTAAGAGTTAATTCTCTAAGACATTGACTGTATAGTGGTACCTTGGGTTAAGTACTTAATTCGTTCCGGAGGTCCGTTCTTAACCTGAAATTGTTCTTAACCTGAAGCACCACTTTAGCTAATGGGGCCTCCCGCTGCCGGGCGCCGCCAGAGCACGATTTCTGTTCTCATCCTGAAGCAAAGTTCTTAACCCGAGGTACTATTTCTGGGTTAGCGGAGTCTGTAGCCTGAAGCGTATGTAACCTGAAGCGTATGTAACCTGAGGTACCATTGTATTTGAGATAGAACACAGAGGTCTCTATGAATAATAGCCAGAGTTCCAAGGCCATTCCCTTTAGCCATGCTGAAGAATACAAATATCTCTCAAAAGGACACACATTTAGCTTTTGCATTTTTGTACAGTGGAGCAACCTAACAGCTTCTGACAGCAATTTCTATTGTAGCTTGTCATAAATTACAACTGGGAGGGATTTGCCTTCTATGAATGACTGCAAATACAATGCAAGTGCATTCAGTTCTGCATGCTTGCCTGATCCACTGAGCTTTCACCTTGCCAATCACCTTCTGAGCCTGCACACTAGTGTGCTGATCAGTATCCAGAAGAGAACCTGAAAAAATGACTACTTTTGAAGCTGAAGGGTACATAGGCTTCATGCTTCACTTCCTCAAGCTCATTTAAGTATAAAACCGATGGAAGTGACCACCTCCTGTCTTTTCAAGTTGATTAGGTTGTTATTGGCATCCATCTGTCTCAGGAGACAATGGAAGGGTGCCCCTTTGGAAAGAGTTACAGTGCCTGCTGTGGCTGTAGAGACTGATACAAGAGAGACATGTTTTGCTGCAGCTGAGGCAAAAGAAGGCACCTGGTTGTTCTGCTGCAAATGCACCATGGAGTTTCTTCTCGCTGTGCTCCTCCTAGAGGTTATTCCTCCTCTGGTCACTGTTATGGATGCATGACCCAACTGTTTGTCTCCATGCATTGTGGTCATCTGCATGGCAAAGTTGATGTTGCCAGACTTCATGTTATGTTTGAGACATCCTTGAAACACAAAGTTGGTCTGCCAACAGGCCTGGTGCTGGAAGAGGACTTCATTGGGGACCAAGCCAGTGTAGATGTCACTGAGACAGGAGTGTGAACATGCTGGGAATGTGGGCTTAGGAGCGCACATCTTTTGTTTGAGACTCTGTCCTGCCATGTGATATTCAAAATCTTTCTGATGCAGTGCATGTGGAAGGCATTGAGGCATTGCTCCTGGTGCAAGCCTGGTAGGCCTTCATCATTTGTTTGTGTGTTTGTTTGTTTGTTTGTTTGTTATTTTCCCCCTCCATGATGGTCTTTGATTCCCTCACCCCTGTTCCAGATGTAAATCTGCACTTACACCCTTGTTCCTGGTGTAGATCTTCACTTGCCCCTTCTTCCCTGGTGGGAGGCATCATTTTGTGGTTTGCCTCAGGTGCCAAAATGTCTTGGGCCAGCCCTGATAGTACTTCTCAAGATATAGCAACCCCAGCCCATAATAACCACCTCTGTTTAACAAGGCAGGTGAGGCAAGGCACCCCAATTTTCCAATTCTAAGCAGAAAAATCCATAAAGATCTGCAAACTGTGCATTGCAGGTAACAGAACTGAAGCTCCAGAGAGATATGCACCTGACGCCTTTAGACAAGTGATTCATTGCTTTCCCAGCACAAATAATTTATTAGTAGGTGTTTGTGAGGAGCATCAAGGAAGGAAGTGTTAATTATTGCTAAACCCTGTTGGTACGTCACAGATGCAACTGCAGGAAACAGATTCTTCCATGGAGGCAAGCAACATGCATATTAGCTTCAGTTTTGTGTGGTCCATTCAAGATCTGTTTCACAAAAAGCAGTGCTAGAATGCATGGAGGGGATGGTTCTTAAAATGCTGCCATTTACTGACTTATCAACAAAGTTTCCAAGTCTATTTTCATCTTAAAAGTCTGGTCCAAAGTGCACTTGCATGGATGCAAATTTCATCATTATTGGGGGACAAATGCTTCCCATCAAGTATCTTTATCTGGGCCCCAGGACTTTCCCCATGCAACACCCCCTTCTCAGCTACACCGTTCTCAGCTACACACTGGGAGCCAGTGTGGTGTAGTGGTTAAGAGCGGTGGACTCATAATCTGGTGAACCGGGTTCGCGTCCCCGCTCCTCCACATGCAGCTGCTGGGTGATGTTGGGCTAGTCACACTTCTCTGAAGTCTCTCAGCCCCACTCACCTCACAGAGTGTTTGTTGTGGGGGAGGTAGGGAAAGGAGAATGTTAGCCGCTTTGAGACTCCTTCGGGCAGTGATATCAAATCCAAACGCTTCTTCTTCCTCAGGCCACACCCCTCCTCAAGTGCTTTTGCCTCACTGAAATGTGTCCTGAGATTCTGATAATGACTTCTGCTTGCCTGGAGAGAGGGTAGAGACGCCTGGAGAAACTAACATACAATGGTAAAATCAGCTTGGTTGCTCCATGCACTTTTGCTCTGGCCTCAAACACCAGCCAAATATACCAGCCGCTCGGAAGTTTTGAAAGTGAATTGGTGGTGATGGAAAATGAAAGAAGTGCAGATACCTGAACTTGGGTTTATAAAGGTGAGACTGAGGGAGGGCATTTAATAAATATAAACAATTAGTACAGTGCTACCTTGGTTCTCGAAGTTGTCAAACAAATCGGCTCCCAAACGTCGCAAACCCGGATGTTAAGTGTTCCAGTTTGTGAACGTTTTTCGGAAGCTGAACATCCGATGGGGCTTCCACTTGAGTGCAGGAAGTTCCTGCTGCCAGTCGGAAGCTGTGCCTTGGTTTTCGAATGGTTTTGGGAGTCGGACGGATTAAGTTCGAGAACCAAGGTACCAATGTAAACGATAATATTTTTCAAACATTAATGGCAGTCACAGGGCAGGAAATTTCACCATGCTCACAGAGCACTGTTTCAGTTTCTCTGCTCAGATTCAACTGCATTTTTTTACCCTTGAAAGGTCCATTTCCACCCAGAACAGTGGTCTCAGCCTGACGGGGGATACTGTAGTGCAGAACTAGCAATGGCTAAGATTTGTGTTGACCATTTGTGTTGACATTCAGCATTTAAGAACAAAATAACTTTCACAACTTTCTGGCCTGGAAAGGAGTACAAAGTGGGCAACTGGGAGGTTTTTTATAAGCACACCTCGGGGATGTCATTCCTCTGTTATGCAGGTATAATTCACTTTTCTTGGGATAACTCAATCCAGCGGGAACATCTGTTCTCCAGAAATCTTTTTTAAAAAGAACAATGGCATGCATTATGAATGATTCAATGCTAACAAACTTATATTGTCTTGGGCGGGGGGGGGGATCACCTTATAGGGTGAGGTTGGGGAACCTGCAGCCAGCCAGATGTTGCTGGATTATAACACTTGGCCAGCCTTGCTGGGGCTGATGAGCCCAGCAACATCTGGAGGGCTAGAAGTTTGCATCCTTTTTACTAATAAGGAAATTGTTTGCAGCAAAAATATTTGATCCTCTATCCTTCATTTTGGTTGTACATCTGGTTTCCAGCCTTGCCCTTCCCAAGTAATTAGGTAAAGGTAAAGGTATCCCTGCCCGTACGGGCCAGTCATGTCCAACTCTAGGGTTGTGCGCCCATCTCACTTAAGAGGCCGGGGGCCAGAGCTCTCCGGAGACACTTCCGGGTCACATGGCCAGCGTGACAAAGCTGCTCTGGCGAGCCAGCACTAGCGCAGCACACGGAAACACTGTTTACCTTCCCGCTATAAAGCGGTACCTATTTATCTACTTAGGGGTGCTTTCGGACTGCTAGGTGGGCAGGAGCTGGGACCGAAAGACAGGAGCTCACCCCGCCGCGGGGATTCGAACCGCCAACCATGCGATCAGCAAGCCCTAGGCACTGAGGTTTTACCCACAGCGCCACCTGCGTCCCTACCCAAATAATTAGAAAGCATTCATTTGTTTATTTCATAAACTTTGAACACTGCTTGGTTGTTTTAAAAAAACCATCACAGTGATTTACAAAAGATAAAATAGTAAAAGGAAAAAATTGCAAACCTATTTTAAAAACATTCAAAAGATAAAAAAACTGAAACAGATTAAAATTACTTCAACATTGGGAAGTCAGATGAGTTCTTGGTACACACTAGGGGGGAAATTATTCACTCTTGCATTTCCCTTCCATAATTTTTACATCCCCTGCCTGCAAGCAATTCAAATTAAACTATTTAGTGAAGGCTAGCATATTACGGAGAAATGTGGGGTGTTGTGGCTGTTTTCTTCAAGGTGGACGTTTTTCCTCCAGTATGGAAGTGCTGTAATAAGGAATCTTCTTTATACTAACCATATAATTCCGGCAATGCACACTAGATGGTACTCAAGTGTATAGAAAGAGTTGCCAGCTCAAGAAAGCATAGTTGGAGATTAACAAAACAAAGAACTGTTCAATGCCTAGTGTAAAATAATGAGTATATTTGAGTTGGACAATTAGTGTCCTGAGAAATATTCAAAGAGATGGTTGATAGGAAACTGCATTTGGAGAACATTACAAAAGTTGGGGATGAAAGACAAGCGATCCTAGATTTCAGAAACTGGAGCTGGGCTGGGGTATTGTTTAGGGGGTTTGTTTGGGGTGGGGGTCATTTCTGTTATGGACATTAATTTTTGTATCATTATTTTAGATCTCGTTATTATTTATGTGGAAATTGTTCAGTGTAGCTGTGTATTTTTGATGTTTTCTTTATTGTCTAGGACGACTTTAGTTATGTTGAAATTATGACCCCCCCCCCATGTTATAAGCCACCTTGAGCATGGTTCAAACTATGGAAAGGCAACATGCACATAAAATTTTCTATGTATGTATGAGTTCCTCTGGCTGGGGAAAGGGGTCTCTGGATTATTCTCAGTTCTGTATTGGGGACCCTGAATTGCATAAACCAAATTGAAAATGTTTATACAGCATGATACTCCAAGCAGTCATAGATGCCAAGGGTAAGGTCACATTCACACAATATATTTAAAGCACCCTTACACAACCTTAAGGGTCATGGTTGTCCATAAAGTATCCTGGGAACTGTAGTTTATTACGGGTGCTAAGAGCTGATAGAAGAGCCCCTCAGAGAACTGCCATTTCCAGCACCCTTAACAAACCCCAGTTCCCATCATTCTTTGAGGGAAGCCATAACTGTTAAAGTGGTTTAAGAATGTTTTCATAGAATCATAGAATCATAGAGTTGGAAGAGACCACAAGGGCCATCGAGTCCAACCCCCTGCCAAGCAGGAAACACCATCAGAGCACTCCTGACATATGGTTGTCAAGCCTCTGCTTAAAGACGTCCAAAGAAGGAGACTCCACACTCCTTGGCAGCAAATTCCGCTGTCGAACAGCGCTTACTGTCAGGAAGTTCTTCCTAATGTTTAGGTGGAAACTTCTTTCTTGTAGTTTGGATCCATTGCTCCGTGTCCGCTTCTCTGGAGCAGCAGAAAACAACCTTTCTCCCTCCTCTATGTGACATCCTTTAAATGCATGGTGTGGATGGGACTCATGTTCATAGATAAATATGCTGTTGTGTGTAGTCAAATATATAATAATAACAGTAGTAGTAGTAATGATAATAATGATGATGGTGATAATAATAATAATAATAATAATAATAATTTATACCACACTCATCTGGCTGGGCTTCCCCAGCCACTCTGGGCAGCTTCCAACCAAATATTAAAATACAGTAATACATCAAATATTAAAAGCTTCTCTGAACAGGGCTGCCTTCCGATGTCTTCTAAAAAGTCTGGTAGTTGTTGTTCTCTCTGACATCTGATGGGAGGGCGTTCCACAGGGCAGGTACCACTACCGAGAAGGCCCTCTGCCTGGGTCCCAGTAACTTGGCTTCTCACAGTGAGGGAACAGCCAGAAGGCCCCATGGCCAACCAACTGGTGGCAATTACCTTCTTCTCAAGACCCTCAATACTGGCCAGAAATGTTCTTGTGCATTTAGTCATCCTCACTGATCACATTTTCACCCTGCAGACCTGGCTCATGGCACTGTTCCTTCATGAGGACAGCCATAACTAAGAACTATAACCAAGATCTCTGACTTAGATGTTCATTTGGTACTGTTTCTAAGTCAGCTTTATGTGTGTGTTTTGTACTTAAAACTGTAGCTGTTCTCACTGTGTGTTTGTAAAGTGCCTTGAATGTAAAATGTGATACATAAATTAATAAAATAATAATATCAATTAGCAAAGCAGAGCCAGGCTGTTAGAGGAAGATGGTATTCAGATCCCTAAAGGTGAAGTGGGAGGCCCCCAAACTGTTTGCTGAATGCGGGGAGGAAGACCTAAATGTTGATGCAATTGTGAAAAATCACATTCCCCACGGGTGCTGTACTAGAATATGTCTTCCAGTTTCTTTAAAATTCTCAAAAGCTTTCCCGAATTATTCTGATTATTCAATTTTGGTTTTGCTCAGTTTCTCACTTTTCCAGAATTATGTCCGGTTCTGCCCATTTCCACATCAGTTTGTGATTTAAAACCAAAAGCAAATCTTTATGAAAATTCAGGCATATTCTAGTGCAAATTTCCTCTAATATACATGTTTTTGTATGCAATTTTGCCTAATAAACATGTTTTTTTGCAAAGCAAATTTCCCTTGTATAATGCATTTTTGTCCACAATTTTCACTAATATAAGCATTACGATGCACACTTTATCCCAGTACATGCATGGGGTATATGCACTGCTTGGCTAGTGAACCACACTGCAAAATTCAGAGAAGTGCAGATTTTGAAGGAAGGCTGTGTTTCAAAATGAGTTCTGTCCAAATAAACTTGGCAGAGGTAAGAGTCAGAATGAGCACATAGACCCTTTGGAAAGAAAAGTTTAGAAGCCAGCAATCCAGTTCATGTGATCAACTCTTCTGAAGTCCCTTGTCTACAGCTAGAAAAAGAATGTGATGCCTTTTGACTGAACAATTGTTGACAAGGCCAACATTTGATTATTCTCATAAAGAGTTTCTGCCTAAAGTTCCCATTTAGATCCTCAAGGATTTGGGGAAAGGCATTAACCTTAGGGCTTCATGTATACTATATTTCCATCTAAATGCTAATGCATTCAGTAGGTTTCCCTTACATCGCTTATGTCTGGCTGGCCTTTTTGTGGCCTTGAAAATATGCCACATTTTTAAATTAAATTTATAAAATATCTATACCAGGGGTCAGCAAACTTTTTCAACAGGGGGCCAGTCCACTGTCCCTCAGACCTTGTGGGGAACCAGACTATATTTGGGGGGGGGATGAACGAATCCCTATGCCCCACAAATAACCCAGAGATGCATTTCAAATAAAAGGACATATTCTACTCGTGTAAAAACACCAGGCAGGCCCCACAAATAACCCAGAGATGCATTTTAAATAAAAGGACACATTCTACTCATGTAAAAACACGCTGATTCCCAGACAGTCCACGGGCCGGATTTAGAAGGCGATTGGGCCGGATCCAGTCCCCGGGCCTTAGTTTGCCTACCCATGATCTATACCACCCTTCACGGGGCAGTTTACACTATAAAAATACAGAAATACGTAACATAGTAACAAACAGAAACTCCCCCAACCATTTTAAAGGCCATAGATTATTTAATTAACCAAAAGCCTGGGAGAAGGAGGAGGAGGAGGAGGAGAAGGAGAAGGAGAAGGAGAAGAAGAAGAGTTTGGATTTGATATCCCGCTTTATCACTACCCGGAGGAGTCTCAAAGCGGCTAACATTCTCCTTTCCCTTCCTCCCCCACAACAAACACTCTGTGAGGTGAGTGGGGCTGAGAGATTTCAAAGAAGTGTGACCAGCCCAACGTCACCCAGCAGCTGCATGTGGAGGAGCGGAGACGCAAACCTGGTTCACCAGATTACGAGTCTACCACTCTTAACCACTACACCACACTGGCTCTCTATGCCTTGTGACTAAGAATATGTAATGAAGGTGCCAGGCGAGCCCCCCTGGGGAGAGCATTGCACAAGGAGAGAGCCACTGCAGAAAGCCACACCATTCTTGTGTGGCTACTCTCCAGACATCTCGTGGAGGAGGGACACAAAGAATGGCCTCAGATCACGACCAGATGATGATGCATCCAAGTTGGCTCATATGGAGAAAGGAGATTCACATGGTATCTTCTTTTCAAGCATTCAGTTGATTTGGGGTTCTTCTTGCAGAGTGCAGAGGGAATCAAACATTTGTGTAACAATGAAGCTTTATTGTACAGAGATATATTTACACGAGTGCCCAACAGTTGTATGCAGATACACACATTACCGAACTTTCCAAACTCTCATCTCTCACTTTCCACTACTACACAACAGTCTTGTACATTTTATTTTGCAGTGCCTTTTGTACATGGGGCTAAATCAGAAGTCGATACCTGTATATAAATTGTTACCCAATCCCAAACAATCAGGCTACAAAGCAAAATGTGTAAATCCAGATTCATTGCTCTAATGGTTTTGGAATCCCATCATCAGGTGCGCTCAGAAGTACAACCAAGTTTTTTTGAAGAAGACATTTGCCCCCCCCATACCCCCCCCCCACTCTTTCTGCATTTTCCAAATGGGTACAATACACTCCATGGCCTTTCTATTTTATTGAAAAATATACATTCACATTTGTAGGCATAAAAACAGGCAATGGG
This sequence comes from Podarcis tiliguerta, assembly GCF_965153285.1. Lineage (NCBI taxonomy): Eukaryota > Metazoa > Chordata > Lepidosauria > Squamata > Lacertidae > Podarcis > Podarcis tiliguerta. The sequence continues at coordinate 22,662,266 of NC_139536.1, forward strand.
GGACCCAACAAAGCAGTTTGGGTAACTGAGAATTTGCAACACATTTCCTTATGTAATAATTATCTGCCACAATTGATTTTTTAAAAAATAAAAAAACCAACCCAATACCAATTATACGTATCATTTTATAGATTGGAACATAATGACAATTGTTGGAGCTGTTGTGCTCTAGCCAGCCTTTTTAAACAACTTTTTGGGAGGAAATGTGATCAAGTTCAATCACGGTAGGAACTCATATCATGGAATACAAAAAGTATAGACATTGGGATATATTTAAAGTGTGTGGTTAATACTAGGACTGTACATCAGATCCAGAACTAAATCAGGCTGATTCGGTTTGCCTTGGAATTTGACCAGATGGGGTTCATGCAGCCCTGGATCAACCCAGGTCAGATCAGGTCTAACCTGGAGCAATCTAGCTCTTTCAAAAGGGCTGGTGGTCTGGCAGCAAGGAATGGGGGAGGAGATTGGGTAAGGTCCCCAAATGAGTTTGTGGCACAGATCCAAGTCAGATCAGGGTGCACAGTTAGTACAGGGGATCTGGAATGAGTAATGAGAGTCTCAGCTGCATCCAAAATTATATCAAGTTGAAAGATTGTTTCCTCCTCCGGCAGAATGGGTTTACAGACTATAGGTAGGACTCACAATGAAGCATTGTATATCCTGCAGTACGATTGTTCAGGGTTTCATGCCCACCACCAAGGGCTCAATCAGGACATTTCACTCCCTGTTCCACCAGCCCCAAGTTATCCTCTTTTTTTCTAGCTGTCAAAGAGCATGCCCTAGTTGACTGCTGGTTGCTGTTTTGCCCCTTAGTAGTTTTTTAAAAGGTGGGTTTTTTCTCTACTTCTGCAAATCTCAGATTCATCCAAGCATGCTAGCATCTCCCTCCTCTTTCTCAGCAGTCTTGTCCTGTGTTTGACATCAGAGGGGGTGATGGTGCTTGGCTATTCCTATGGAGTTATTGGATGGTACCGAAAATGTTTCTGGGATGGTCAACTGTAATAAGTCAGCATCCGATGTGCAGTTATAAGGCTGCACACACAAAATACATTTAAATCAGATACAACACACACACACACTCCAAATGCCGGGAACACTAGTTTTTTTGCGGAGCTGGAAATGGTAGCTTAAAGGTAAAGGTAAAGGTACCCCTGACCATTAGGTCCAGTCATGGCCGACTCTGGGGTTGCGGCGCTCATCTCGCTTTATTGGCTGAGGGAGCCGGCGTACAGCTTCCGGGTCATGTGGCCAGCATGACTAAGCTGCTTCTGGCGAACCAGAGCAGTGCACGGAAACACCGTTTACCTTCCCGCCAGAGTGGTACCTATTTATCTACTTGCACTTTGACGTGCTTTCAAACTGCTAGGTTGGCAGGAGCAGGGACCAAGCAACAGGAACTCACCCCGTTGCGGGGATTCGAACCGCCAACCTTCTGATCGGCAAGTCCTAGGCTCTGTGGTTTAACCCACAGCACCACCTGCAGTAGCTTAGTGGTAGCTAAACTACAGTTCCCATGATTCTTTGCAGGATGGGTGTGTGCGTGTGTGATATAAATGTTTGACATGCCACGGCCTGAGTGTTGAGTGATTGTTGCATGCCTTTGTCCCTGTTTGACAATAATTATTTCTTCTGTTTATCAAAACTTGGACACCGTCATCCATCAAGAAAAGGCCTGCCTGTCTGAGCTACTCAAGGTTCTGTAACAATATCAATAAATAATGAGAGAGAGAGATTTAATGTTACATTAAAGAAATAACTGTCAGCCCAGCGGTTGCTACTCATAAAAACCACCACGTAAGAAGTACTGCTTCTTTCCAAGATTTGATAGAAAATCACTTTCAGAGATGGTTACTGAGGATTGCTGGATACCTAATTCAGCCAACGTCAGTCTGCATTCAGACTCTTCTGTGTACATGTGTTCTTTCTTTAGCTAAGATTCTCAGTACTTCTGAAAACCAACATGCCTCAGTCAGGGCACCCCAAAATCAAGTTAAGACAATGTAACTTGGCATTTGTGCTTCAGCAGATATATCTCCATGCTTGGGGTGGGATAGTGCAATATATCTGGAGCCTCAAAGGGCAGAACCAGAAGTATGCTATAGTATGAATGCATACAGTTGCATTCAGAGAGTTCGTGTTATTGATGGAAGTTTATATGATGTACCGGGGGAAGCAGCAACGGAAAGTTCATTGATGGTGGGTTAACGGGTTGTCTGGTTCTGTTCTGAATATTATCCATCTTCTGACTTTTTTGACATATTCTCCTTATATCCTGGTTGCCTTACTTCAAGGCATGGAAAAGTTCAAAACTGTGTTTTACTCTTTAATAAAACAAGATGCAGCCTTTAACTGTCCTCATTGTATAAAGACACAGAAAGAACCTTCTCCTGTCCAATTTCTGAAAATTCTTTAGGGTGATGCTTTCAAAATAGCAACAAAACAGATTTTTCACTGTTGCATCTTCAGCTGTGAATGATTGCTCAAATTCTCTTGAGTCTCTTTGTGAGTCAGAAGGGACTTCACCTTCCTCAGAATTAAAGTGCACGGGGTCCTACAAGCTCTTTTCAGCTGTGATCGAGTAAACTGCTTACGGCGTTTTCTGTATGGGGAGAAAAAGCAGAGAGATGCAGAGGTAAGCAATTTCTCAACAGGAATTTATATATTATTTTTATTATAAATACAAACTAGTTATTAAGCCAATCAGAGAACTGAGGATAATTAATGGAGAAAAGTATGGAAGTCAACTAAGATTTACTCAGAGTAGACCCCTGGAAAGTAATATACATGACTACATTTGGTCCATTCATTCCAATAGATCTGCTGTGTGTAAAATTTAGTTGAATACCACCCCGGGTTTGGGAAACAAAAGAAATTCACCTGGTTACAAATTGACTGACAATGCAATCCCATATATTTAGCCTGATCATAGAATCATAGAGTTGGAAGGGACCATGAGGATTATCTAGTCCAACTCCCTGCAATGCAGGAATCTTTCGCCCAACATGGGGCTCAAACCCACAACCTTGAGATTAAGGGTCTCATGCTCTACCAACTGAGCTATCCCTGAGAATGTTATTGGAACAGCATGGTTGCCACTTCATGGTTGCTTCTGAAATGACAAAACTGTGCAGGAAGGGCGACTCAGGTGGAAAGTTGCTGTGAAAACTTCCCAAGTCATTTAAGCTTCCCACAGAATTTCACAGTTCTATCCATTACCAGAGCAGAGTGGGATGCATCCATGTGACAAATATGGATGATCTAATTCAGTGTTTCTCATCCTTGGGTCCCCAGCTGTTGCTGGACTACAGCTCTCATCATCCCTAGCTAGCAGGAGCAGTGGTTGGGGATGGTGGGAGCTGTAGGCCAATAACAGCTGGGGACCCAAGGATGAGAAACACTGGTAATTGACTAAAGGTCTAAGTGGAGTGGACCATCTCCACTTGCATGTTCCACTAGGCTGGTGGAAGGAAACTGAGATCATCCCGGTGTTGTTGGATTATAACCCCTATCATTTCTAATTACTGGCCACGCTGGCTGGGGCTGGGGAGAGGTGAAGTTCAACAACATCTGAAGGGCCGCAGCTTCCCTGCCTCTGTCCTAGGCACACGGGTGTGATCAATATTGCAAAGTGGTTTGCACCTCTTGAAGGAGATATGGAACACGAGCACCACCACAGATTTGTTTTGATTATAAATGAGCTGTGCTCAAAATGTGGCAGTCCTTAGTGAAATCTGTTAGCCTCAACTGCTGACTCCCTATAGCAGGCTTCCTCAACCTCCGCCCTCCAGATGTTTTTGGCATACAACTCTCATGATCCCGAGCTAGCAGGACCAGTGGTCAGGGATGATGGGAATTGTAGTCTCAGAACATCTAGAGGGCCAAGGTTGAGGAAGCCTGCCCTATACAGTGGAACCTCGGGTTGCGAATGTGATCCATGCAGGAGGCACGTTCGCAACCCGCAGTGTTCGCAATCCGCAGCGTCACGTCTGTGCACACGCGGGTTGCAATTTGGTGCATCTGCGCATGTGCAAAGCACAATTTAGTGCTTCTGCACATGCGTGAGTGCCGAAACCCGGAAGTAACCCGTTCCAGTACTTTCGGGTTCAGCGCGGTGCGCAACCTGAAATCACATAACATGAAGCATCTGTAACCCGAGGTACCACTGTAGTTTTAGCCGAGTCCTGCTCCTCACAACAATCTTAAGGGGGGCATCACAGAAGATAAGGGGTCAGGCCCCCTCTGCCTCTGCCCTATCTCAAGCACTTCTCTTGACATTCCTAGCTGGGTACCAGAAACAAACTGACATAGTTGTCAGCAGCTACCAGGAACGAAAACCTGAGCCAGAGGATCATTTGCCATAGAAGTTATCACTCCAATCCAGCTAAGGAAATCCATTTGGGCGAGGTTTTGCATGCTTTGCAGTTGCTGGATGAGGAACCCTAGGTGTTGAATCTGATGCACATTTAAATGCTCATCTGAATGCAGATGCCATCTATGGTCTCTGTGCATTGCTTTCAGTGGAATGCATATCTGAGTGCAGATTCAAATGTGCACGCTATCCACACATAGCTGTATTAAGTTGCATATAAACACCTTTGCTTCTAAGGGTGCTTTTTTAAAAATGAGGATTTTAGTCTTTAACATATTAGCTGGATTTCTGTGTCTGGATGAAGCAGCTAGGGATGTGAGACTTACTCCCAAAGTAAGTGTGTACAGGATTGTGGGCTAACAGTGCAATCTTATATATATTGCACTGTTAGCCTACAATCCTGTACACACTTATATATGTCTGCAAAAGTATCGCAGAGTTCAGTTAGGCTTCCCTCTGCATAAATGGGAATAAAGGTAAAAGTAAAGGTACCCCTGCCCGTACGGGCCAGTCGTGACCGACTCTGGGGTTGCGTGCCCATCTCGCTTAAGAGGCCGGGGGCCAGCGCTGTCTGAAGACACTTCCGGGTCACGTGGCCAGCGTGACGAAGCTGCTCTGGCGAGCCAGCACCGGTGCAGCACATGGAAACGCCGTTTACCTTCCTGCTATAAAGCAGTACCTATTTATCTACTTGCATTTAAGGGTGCTTTCGAACTGCTAGGTGGGCAGGAGCTGGGACCGAACGACGGAAACTCACCCCGCCAAGGGGATTCGAACCGCCGACCATACGATCAGCAAGTCCTAGGCGCTGAGGTTTTACCCACAGCGCCACCCGCTGGGAATATTGGTACATAAATGGGAATAAATGGCATAAATGGGAATATCTGAAATTGGTACAATATTCTAACAGTAAATAATATGTAAGCCTGTCTACACTGTCTACAGAAAGCAACAAGTTTTCTAGTGGCAGAATAAAATGTAGTTTGAAAGGAAAACATTTTCACTTTAATGAAGGGAGTATAAAAGAAAAGTTCTACACACAAATTTCTGATTATAAATCAGTCAATATAGTATATGTTACAAGGCTGCAAATTTGTTATCATTTTCAGGACTAGTAGTTTGAGATGTTCAATATTTGAGGAGAAATAGCCTATCTATACCAGAGAGAGAGAGAGAGAACCAAATGTTTAAAATTCCATTCCCTTCTGCCTTCAAGCAGAACAGTTTTTCTCACGCAAATTTTAATAGCACATAAGTGGGAAATTATGTGAAAAAATAGGCTACATGAACAGATGAAAAATCCTCTTTTATTTATGAAACATTATCCTAATCTTTATGAAACATTATCTCCAGGTCCTTTCCGCCCTCCTTCCCTTACATCTCCTTAAGCATCTCACTTGAAATATTATGCTTTTCTGGAATTAATAGCAGTACACATTAAATTCATGTTATTTGAAGGAAGGGAGGATCAAAGATATTAAAAAAGAATAAAAGACAACACCTTGTCAAATAAAGAAAGACATTTTTTTCACTTCATAATTATTTAATTTATATAATTTTCATTGAATTGTTAATTTATTCTATTCAGTCCAAATTAAATACAAATGGGGCCCTTTTGCATTATTTTATTTCTTAAAGGTTTGCACAGCCTGAGCTGATATTCTCTGCTGTTCATTTGTAAATAATTGTTTAATATGTGTAAATGCATCACAGTGTTACCTGTTTCCACATTACAATAGCACCTCTGAATTGCAATCTTTAATGTTTTGCACCCCAGATGTGATCCAGTTTGTAAGATTCTTTACGAGCCCAGGAAAAAGGGCATTTGTCATTAAGGTGGAGTGCAGATCAATGCATTGGGACTTCTACTCCCTCTCAGCGTGCATCCTCCACACACCCCAAAATCTGTCCCAGAATATTGGGGGAAAACCTAGAACAGATTTGGAGGCCATGAGGAAAGAGGAGAGGAGGAGGAGGTCTGGTTACACAGAAGGAAGCCCTTGTGCTTCCATTATTCCTTGTGCTAATGGATAAAATCTTAGACTGGGTTCCTTTCCATAAATGAAGAGTATGCCTAGATATGACTAAAGAGATAAAGCAATGTATTGTGGGATATAGTTACAGGACCATCACACATAGTATGTTTTGCTTCATATATTTTTTGGTATATTTATTTTTAAAACATTTAAACATATTTATAAGCACACACAAAAATGGACAAAAGTGAATAAAGCAGGAAGTAGATTGATGTCTGCTGGTAGTGGGTGATTTGCTGTAGATGGGCAAGCATTCCTGATAGGGCACAATTCAGGTTTTAGATCAGTCCCAGCTAGGGATGATGCAGACCTGACCTGACACCAAGATCTGGATTATGATTCTGGAAAAAGCAACAACAAATCATCTTTGGAAATCTCATTTCCTTGCATTGGGGAACCAATATGGCTGTAAACTTCTTCCATTTTCTCATGGGCAACCTTCTGGAGGCTGCATGCCAGCAGTGGGCGAGACCAGATACAAAAATAGGTGGATCTATGAATGTGACTCTTACCTAGTAGGTTGCATTCCTGAGGTACACAACTCAAGAGGTTTCTGCACACACACATGCACAGACACACAATGCATACAACAGCCCTGAACATCCAGTGCCACCAGTATCATTTTCCATGCCAAGCCATGCTATCAGCAGAGTATGGAAGCAACAAGGGTCGCTCCAGTTTTAGGGACAGTCAGAACTGAATAGATCAGGATCTACTGCACTGGCTTTATCAGTACTGTTTTTATTTTTAAAAATGGTGCCAGAACTAATCATGAACATCTCCTTTGTTCTCTTATAATGGCAACGGCACCCACCTAAGAGGTGCCAGAACTGAGTTCCATTGAGTAGCAGCTGAAGAAAAGCCCTGGGCATTATCATGCTCCTTCAGGCCTTTTCTCACTATAAGGTTCTGGTAATTATCCCTATATCTATGAGAAATAGATCTTAGTGATTCTTAAAGAGATCTTCATTAATCACATAAAGGCACACACATTCTCTGCCTTAATTTTTCCCTGCCTACTGTCTATTTTGCTCTGAGACTCTCAACACCTCCCTCGACTACTGGGTCCTGCTCAGGACAAACTTCTTAAATACAAACATATAGTGAACAGAATACAACAAAGGTGTTCACAGGAAACAGCTGTAAACATGGAAAATGGGAGTTGCATAGCCTTCCCTTACACTCAACACAGTATTTGTTCATTGTTTGTTTTGTTTTTTGAAAAAAAAGCTTAAGAGAACCTGGTTGTAGCCTTTAATAGCAAGGGAGAGGATAAAGATGCAACCCATTATCTATCTATCTCTCTCTCTCTCTCTCTCTCTCTATATATATATATATATATATAAACACAAAGGATGAGGAGGGAGGCAGCCATCTTTAAAATTCAATTTCCTGTGGTTTTGTCGCAGTGTGCCTTTTTCTAAAGCAAGAATTCTTTATGTTTGCTAAATGAATTCAATATGCCTAAAAAGAGATACCATCTCGCATTGTTATGAGAGACCACCTATTCTAACTGTGGTTTTCCCCCTTGGTTCTCTTGAAAACATGCCTGAGGAGTGAGGAGCAGAGGAACTGCCTTTGACATTCTAATGAAATGCTCCGTGGATGCGATTCATCGCACCCACTTCACATTTTGATGCAGAGGTGCATTTGCCTGTGCATGTGGTCACACAGATGTCCCGGCTTTAAGATGCAGAAAGCTAATCTGCAAAAACAGACAAGCTATTTGCGCCACATCTCACAACTTTCTGCAGTTGTGACTGCAGAAACACACACCTATATACCTGCCCCACAGACAGGACTTCTTCATTCCCCTTGTGTAGTGCAAGTTCCCACATGCCTAAACTAGGACAGATAAATTTGTTTCCCACAATGGGCCTACCACACAGGTGAAAGGGTTTCAGTGTCTAGGTGACTAACAAGATACTGTGTTGTATTTAGGAGTGCTTGAAGAATTCGATTTCTGCAAATTCCAATGCAAATTCCAACACAAAATGACCTGAGCTGCTTCTCCCAGCCTAATGTGCTGAGGATTTTGCATTTGCCTGAATGTTGAAACACAGTTCAAAAAAGACTAAAATGTGCTTGCATTAAATTTAGAAATGCAAACACTAAGATAAAGCACATAATTAAATGGGCACTGAAATACATTTATGAATTTTCGTGTGGATTTTTAAAATAAAAATAAGGCAGTCATGGGATGGAATGGACTTATGAAAGAACTCATGAGACATTGACACAGACCAGAAATAAGTTGATCCTTCCAACCCAAATTGCATCGCTAGTCATCGACAGTTAACATGTTTACTCAAAAGTAAGACCCGCTGCATCCAATGGAGTTTATTCCCAGTGTGCATAGGACTAAAAATGCCAAAACTGAGCCAAAGAATGGCTGGTGCAACCTTTACAGCTCTCTGTTTCGATGTAAATGCAGCACAGTGTTATCTCCAGAAATGTAAATCTATTTTTACTCTAGTACATCTCAATTGCAAGCCTTAACATTTTGCTTCCCACCCCTGTGCATGCTGTGTTGAGCTACATCATGTGAGAGAAAAGTGAGATATAGCAGATATAACAGACCGGAGGAGGGGAGAGTCTTTCAGAGTGGTTACTACACATTTGTGAATATAACTGGGTTTTTCTAATGTGAAAAAGGACAGTGTTTTGATAGTGTGGAAGGGGACAGAATAACGGTGGGGTGTGAAAGCAATTGTGATTAGTTCATCCAAATTACTACTATGAGCAGTGACAATGAGTGGGGGAAGGCTTGTATCTCTTCTGTGAAAAGTTAGTTATAACAGTAAAAAAAAAAAACCTCTTAATGAAAGAGACCTGCTTAGGAATCTTCATATTACACTACTTATGGGAAGATCTTCATAAAGAAGATCTTTAAGATAAAGAAAAATGATATTTTTTTCTATAGAGACACAGAAGTTAACAAAGTGTTATTCAGGACCATTTCTGACTCATATTTGACATGAAAAAGATAGCCTGAGTTAAATTCACAGTATGATGCACATGTAAGATAGATAGAGAGATAGATGACAGATAGATAGATGATAGATAGATGATAGATAGATAGATAGATAGATAGATAGATGATAGATGATAGATAGATGATAGAGATAGATAGATAGATGATAGAGATGATAGATAGATAGATAGATAGATAGATAGATAGATAGATGATAGATAGATAGATAGATAGATAGATGATAGATAGATAGATGATAGATAGATAGATGATAGATAGATGATAGATAGATAGATAGATAGATAGATAGATAGATGATAGATAGATAGATAGATAGATAGATAGATAGAAGATGATATAGATAGATAGATAGATAGATAGATAGATAGATAGATGATAGATAGATGATAGATAGATAGATAGATAGATAGATAGATGATAGATAGATAGATAGATGATAGATAGATAGAGATAGATGATAGATAGATAGGAATATCAACTCACTAAGGGCTCTAAGACTCCAGTCCTCTGTGCACTTAGCTAGGAATAAGCTCCACTGAACAAGTGGGAATTACTTCTGAACAGACATGCAGAGGATGAGTGCGCTATAAACACAATCTGAGCAAGCATGTTTTGAATATTAAGGTGGAGAAGTATTTGTGCTTGCAGACAGTCACTGCTGGAACAGAAAACCTGATGGAGTAGAATATGCACCTTCCCACATGTGTAAGCAAATCTATGAGGAGATATTTGGTTGAAAAATAATGTTGGTGTTGCACTTCTGTCATTAAGTCCAGCTTCATTTTTGAACTGTTTGCATGGGAAAGAAACTCAAAATTAAAATTTCTGTATTCAGAACACTGCAATTATGCATCGATCATCAAATGATCATGAAGGCTGCAATCTTAACCCCACTAACCTGGGAGTAAGTCCCATTGAATTCAATAGGACATTTCTGAGTAGGCATGGCTAGGAATGCACTGTAAATTATTAGACACACACATACGCACACACACACACTGCATGAAGGAACAATACATACAGAAAAAGCATGGTACAATTACTGTATATAAAAGAAATCATTTCTAAGCACCCACCCCCACACTTTTAAATCAGCTTCAGATATTTGACATTTGAAATTGACAGCTGTATGTAATTGAAGCTATACTCAGGAGTTGACCCACTGAAATAAATGCCTAATTTCAGTGGGCTCAACTCTGTGTATGACTTCATTGGGAACAACCCAAGAGCTATAACTGCATCAGTGAAACAACCAGTCTCCAACTCTCCCATACATTTTTGCATGTAATGCTAAGTTTTTGGAAACTTTCACCAAATTAATCACCTCCCACAGCCCACTCAACCAATTCCCTTTCTTAGCTCTCTGCTGCCTTTTGCAATGTTTAGCAAACATCAATCTTGCTGCTGTTAGTAAGCAGAAGACTGGCTTCTGAATATTTATGGAAGGATTAGCTTTCCTATTATGAAATAAACATAATAATGAATTGGGAATATCTTGTTAGAGACTCTGTTGATTATATTAATTATCATTTTCCTGTGCTGAATTGCCATTCTGCATTTTCACCACACACTTTCCTAAATAGACTCCCTAATCAGAACCACATTCCCTTGTGAGCTGAATACCTTGGCCGCTAAAGAAAGGTTGCCCAAGAGACAGCTGAGGAACTCATCTTGATGTTCACAAGCCATCACATGCAAATCAGAAGCAGGTCAACAATGTGTTTGTTTGGCTTAATGAGTTTTAATAATTTCAAACAAAATGGCCAGAGCTTGCTCAGTTTGGGAACATTTGTTTTAAAATGTTTGCGATCTGGTTGAGACAGGGCTTAAGTGCAAATAATTAAATACTTGTATTTGAAATTACTTTTGGGGGGGAAATATTCATGACATTTGCATTCATCAGTATCAGAGGGACAGGGGATAATTTCACTTGCATTTTAATGAGAAACTACCTAAATTTGCACTTCTCAAAACAATATGGAGACCAAAACAAAATTATCCTTTGGAAGGCGCATTGCTCTGAATTTTGTGGTGCAGTTCTCCAGATAAGCAAAGTGCACAAAAATGCAAACATCAGTAAAAAAATAACATACAAAATGCATTATATTAGACAAGGATATTTCCACAAATCTTCATATTAATCAAAACTGCACACTAAAATGTGTTCATTGTGAGAAGTCTGCCCTGCAACATGGATGAATTTTAATAAGGATTTGCTAAAACTTCTGCGAATTGTTGCAGAAATGTGGCAAACTGAATTTAAGGCTGGGAAATGTAGAAACTGGGAGAAACTGAACTGACAGTTCTGCATTATGATTGTAGAAAATCCTTATGGTAGAGCTTGAAAAAGATGGTTCTTACACTAAATCAGGCTATTGGTCTATAAAGCTCAGTATTGCCTACACTGACTGATAGCAGCTCTTCAGGGTTCCAGACAAGGGTCTAGTCCAACTCTTCTTGGAGATGCCAGGAGCATTTTGCATGAAACCATGTATCCTACCCCTAAGCTAGAGCCCTTTCCAACTCTAGAACATGTAAAGGTAAAAGGACCCCTGACCATTAGGTCCAGTCGTGACCAACTCTGGGGTTGCGGCGCTCATCTCACTTTATTGGCTGAGGGAGCCGGCGTACAGCTTCCGGGTCATGTGGCCAGCATGACTAAGCCACTTCTGGCGAACCAGAGCAGCGCACAGAAACGCCATTTACCTTCCCGCCAGAGCGCTACCTATTTATCTACTTGCACTTTGACGTGCTTTCGAACTGCTAGGTTGGCAGGAGCAGGGGCCGAGCAACGGGAGCTCACCCCGTCACGGGGATTCGAACCGCTGACCTTCTGAACAGCAAGTACTAGGCTCTGTGGTTTAACCCACAGCTAGAACATGTACAATTCTATAAAATTTAAGTTTTATTGAGATTGGTCTCAGAACCGTCTATTTAACACCAGCGTAACACGCTCTGATGATGGCTGTAGTACCATCAAGTCTGGAAGCCCACAATCTGGAGCAAATCCCATCAACATCTACTCAAGAAACTCTTTCCCCAGTGTCTCTTTGTTCAGAGCCTTATGGAGTGCCATAATCAGAGATTTCACATGACGGGGGTCAGGCAGTGGGGAAGTGGAAACTGCAAGGAAATGTCCTATGAGGCATGATTGGTCTCACTGCAAAGGCTCTTGCGGATGACAGTCTGAGTGGCTTACAATTTATGATATTCTAAAGCAAATGCCCCAGGGTGCTGCAGGAAGGCCAGAGCATCATGGCAAGAGGCTGTTGCATAAATAAGATGCTGCTTTGCCAGCATCGGGGAAGCTCATTTTCCCTCCCAATAATATTCTGCAGACCCAGCATCAATATTTATGCAAGGAAACTACTCTCTGTAAACTATCAAGTATTTCTGGGAACTTCAAACCAGCTTCATTTTAAAATACTGGAGCACTGTTATCACTTGTGGCATCTGTGGCACAGAGCACCTGCATATGATAATTCTGGTAATCAATGAGGTGTAATGGTTAGATTGTCAAATCTCCCGCAGGCCAGCCACCGATTCTCAGAATAACCTACCTCACAGGTTCTTGCTGTGATAACATGGAAGGAAGAACCACGCAATCAGCTTTGAGCTCCGTGGATATCAAACGTAAGAATTTTATAAAGCAACCTCCTGATTAGATTACTGTAATGCATCGTGATTAATTTACCGACTGAGCTTTTGCTTGGGACTGTCCGGAAATTGCAAAATACAGCATCACAGCTTGTGGTTATCGCTGCTGGAGGTCCTTCATGAAGTATTTGAAAACAATGCAAAGTTGATTTCATGAAAAAATTATTTAATTTGCTTTTATTTTTTTAAAGTTAAAAATTGTATTGTTCAGCTATTTTATTCTCTGCCCTATATATATATATATATATATATATATATATATATATATATATATAGTATAATATATATATATTATTACACACACATGCTAAAACAGACTCTTGGTCTATCTAGTTCAGCACCATCAACACTGATTGGCAACAGCTCTGGAGATGATGCCAGGGACTGAACCTGGAACCTTTTGCATGCAAAGCTTGTGATTTAGCGCTGGACTATAGCCATTTAATGGGAGTATAAAGGTACACAACACAGCACATAGTTAAACTATGTTATTTCTCACCAAAAGATATGAGGATGCCCACCGATTTAGATAGTTTTATTAAAAGAGGATTAGACAAGGTGAAGAAGGCTATCAATGACTACTTTTCACAATGACTATTTATTACTTCTAGTATCCTCTGAATGGCAATTCCTGGGGAATGCCATCACTTGCTGCTGCACTCAGGTCCTGTTTCTTATTTCATTATTAATCTAGCATCCAGATGGGAATTGTGCCAGGTCATTGGAGAGACACAGTGGTCAGATTATGCCTCTCTCTCCCAACTTGACTTTATTTTCTTTACATGTGAAGCTGCGGGTAAGCTTTTTAGCGGACCTTGATTAAAAGTTGGCAGGGTCAACAGAGAAGCCGACTTTGAGGAGGCAGTTCATCCTGTGTATCCCATTGCTTAGGCATTTAGAAAAATGGATGCATGGGTCTATTAGCTATTTTAGTCTCAGTTTTTGTTATCACCATTGCCTTCTGCACAGAGAAAGCACCTAGAATTATAAAAACAATGGAGGAAGGGGAGAAGCAAAAGCAAGTTCATATACTGAAGTCAAAGAGGCAGCCTAGCATTAAGATTTGTAGCTTCAATTTCTAACAGAAAAATCCAATAAGGCAGCCGGTACTTGTAAATTAAAATCATTACATTTGTGCCATATTTTAATCTTGAATTTAAACATGGCAGTGTTCAAAGCTACTGGACTTTCTCTTGGTTCACTGTGACACTGTTTATTATCTAGCCTCTTGGTTCTTTATTATAGCTTAGTGTATATGTCTGAAGGGTTTCCCCTTCCTGATTTCTTGTACGGTAAAATTTGCCTGGCTGCAAAACAAAGTAATTCTAATCCCTTCAAGTTGCACAAAATTACAGACACAGCCTGGAAACTTTTTCCCAAAATATTTTGCAGTGTTTCAAGCATTAAGTTAAGTCATCTGCGGTTTCCCACACTAGGCTAACTAGCTGAACCGCTGTGACTAAGCAACTATATAGATATTGGTATAGATTATGAGACCATACCACAAAAGCCATCCTGGATTGAACCTGGGACCTTGTACATGCAAAAAAGATGCTCTACCATGGAGCTGCAACCTTATTCCCTGCAGCCCTACCCTTATTCCCCTTCTACCAATATTCTGTTTTCCTGGCTTGCTGCTTAAGATGTCCACCCTTGAGCAGGTTATCATCAGGAAAAGACTTAGAGGGAGATGTTCAGGGCTCCATTCAGCAGAATGAGCAGGAGAACCCACAAATGCAGCAGGGCTGGCTTGCCACATTTTGAAGTAAGTGGAGAAAAGAAAAACATGTTACCATCTAAAAAGCCCCCGTCTAGAGGTTCATTTTCCAGGTTCTAATATCAAACTGCACCACTGACCCAGTGCTCGTTTCCCTGAGTTGCTGGCTCACCATAAGTTCTGGAGGCTCTCTGACCCTGTTAGAGTAAAAATGGTTTCTGTAGTATTTGTTTCCTCCTCTTTGCCCCACAATTCTCTTTCCTGATTGGAATCCCTTCTCTGCTGTTGGCTGCCTAGACTCTGATATAGCCCCAAATCCCAAACATGCCCTCATAATCAATCCCAAGAAATTCCCACCAACATCAGCTTGCTACTGTATAGTCTCCGAGTGCCCCGAAAATGCTGGAATTGTCATGAAAACCCTTAAGCCATCATGGCTTCTCAGTTTGTCACGTAGAGCCTCGAATTCCCATCTTTGTTAAGGTACGCTAACCAGAAATGACTCCACTTTGGGAGAAGCGGAAGGAAGAGAAAGTTGGTGACTGAGACTGCCTTCTCCTCCTCCTCTACCACCGCCACCTCCATTGCTGCTGCTCCTGGGAGTCAGAGAAGGTGGGGTTGGGGGAAGAGGGAGGCAGACAGGCAGACAGGCCAGTTGGCTGGTGTAGCAGCAGCAGTAGCAGAAACAGGAGGAGGAGGAAGGGAGAGGAAGGCAACAGGGACCCCGCCAATGTTGCTGTTCCCACCAAGGGAGGCTGCAACTGTTCCGGCCTGGAGAGGAGCCCAGCCAGCCATCCAGCCGGTCATAATGAGTAAACAAACCAATCCCTGTGTTACAAAATATGAGTCAGCAATATCAAAAGCAACACAATGGCCAGAAACAATAACAATGTGAACAACTTTATGGAATAATTCAAAACATCAAAGCTAACAAACTAAAGTCTCTTTTCTGCTTACAAGTGTTGAACTAATTGGCTGGTGAAGAATTCAGCGAAACAGTAGTTGTTATCCGGAAACACTGTTCAGCAGAGTTCAGAGTTGGACATCAGAATTGGACATTTGCTGATTATACAAAGCTTCACAGTTTGCTCTGCGCCTGGTAAAGTCTGGCACCGTGATTCATTTAAGGACTTTCAGAGACTTTAGTTCGTTAGTTTTGATGTTTTGAATTATTCCATAAAGTTGTTCACATTGTTATTGTTTCTGGCCATCGTGTTGCTTTTGATATTTCTGCTCCAGCCAGTCATGCGAGATAAAAAACTGGAAGGAGGTCAGGCTTGAAGAGAAGGTGGCAGCTGGATGGGCAAGAACAGGCCCTGGGGGTGATGGGGAAAGGTATAGCTGGCTGAGGGTTGTGGGGGACAAGGAGGTTATAGGGGTTGGGGTGGGTGTGGGGCTAGATGGGCTTCAGAGGGTTGTCTGTATCATCAAAAACTTTAATAAAAAAATTGATGTGCAAAAGAAAGGGGGCAGCCATGATGATGTAGAATAGAATGTCCCTATTTTTAGGAATGTTGGAGGGTATGCTACTGAATTACTTAGCTGAGGAACCAGCCCTGTGAACATTTCATTGCCTAACAGTCAGGAGGCTTTGCAACCCAAAGAAAGGAACCCAGCTCGGTCTGGATGGTACAGTTTGGAACAATGCAATCATCTATATATGTCTACTCGGAAGTAAGCCCCACTGAGTTCAAAGGGGCCTACTCCCATGCAAGTGGGTACAGGATTGAATCATTAAGATCCTGATCTGGAGCAATAGGAAAAGGTGTCAAAGCTGCTGTTTAAACTTCATAAACGCAAACCCACTGAATCTCTTATTTCTTGGGATAATTGCTAAAACACTTGCAATATCCTCCCTTTTTCCACTGGGTCAATTAAAGAGAAGCAGAAGAGGATGAAGTGGTACTTAAGACCTATTTCCACGCCCCCACCTTCTAGAGGGTTCCAGATATCTCAAATAAAAGCAGGAAAATTATTAGCAGAAAGCAGTATTACAGACCCAGGAAGCCAATTGTTTGGGGATAAAAGGTACCTTGAGAATTACAAATGGTTTCTGCAGTGTGGTGAGACTACTGTGAGCCCTCTTAAGTGAATTACTAGCATCAAAAGGTAAAGCTGTGCAGACTTATAAAATGGAAGGTCATGTTGCTGTTTTAGTGAATATGCTCCCAGTGGAGTAGGCACTTACCGTGAGAAGGTTTCTAACTGCTTCCGCACTGAAATGAAACAAGCATTGAGTCATTCAAGAGTCGTTCTAGACACAAATATGCTTATTGGCCCACTGAAGGAAAGTCTTCAGCAGGAATGGGGAACTTGTAACCTACAAGGTGCTATTGGACTCCCATCTCTTCAGCCCCAGCCAGCATGGCCAATGGTCAGGAATAATGGGAGGTACATTTCAACAACTAAAGGGCCATAGTTTCCATATTTGTTGGCTACTGGTCATGCTGAATGAACCTGATGGGAGTTGGAGTCCAACAGCATCTGTAGGAATACAGATTCCCCATCCCTGGTCTACAGAAACAACTGGCTGATTTATACACTGCGCAGCCAATCATTTTCCCATGTTGCTCAAAACAGAAAAATGTTAAGAATGATGAATCTAGTAGTAGTATATTTAACATAGAAGAATGGTAAATGTTTCAATCCTAAACTCATTTGCTAGGGAGCCAAACCCCACACAGTGGGACTTACTTCGGAGCAAACTTGAACAGTATTGTACTGAAGGTTACCAAAGCAGGGATATATATATAGATATATAGATATATATTCATATATCTGAATCCCACTTTTTCCAGCACATGAGCTGTTCAATGCTGTTTAACAATGATCAATGAAATATTCTGCATGGTCTCAACAACTTATGAACACCAGCTATGGTTTTGTAGACCATGAGAGGAATCTTCAGCAGAGCTGGGGTCAAACTGTTCATCTGGACAAGAGGCAAATGACTAACTTTTATTTGTTTGTCCTTGTTTGCATCCTGTACACATAAGTCCATTCTCCCTGCTCCAGAGCACTCAAAATTTCACCAAAATATATGTAAATATGTCCTTTAAATGACTGCATTTCACTGCTCTGTAGCTATGCTCTTATCACCTTTTCCCTAAAGCTCTGAAAGGTGGGTAACTATTCTGCCTCATGTGTGTGTGTCTTCTCTCCCCATCCACCCAGATTCCTCTCACCTGCCCAAAGCAATTCCCAGCAACACTATTTAATTTATTTATTTTAAAAACAACTACTTAAATCCTTTGGCTGCTTTTTATGTTAAGATATAATAAGATATTTTCTGGAATGATGGGTAGTTATCACCTGAGTCAACAAATTGACTCAGGTGGTAACTACCAATGAGACCTTGGCATTAATAATAGCCCATGTCCAACATAATAAGCCTGTCTCAATCATAACTGAAAAAATGTAGTATTTAGGCTGTAATCCTGTACCCATTTCCGGAAGAGTAAATTCCCTTGAAGTTAATAGGACGTACAAGTAGACACATATGGGATTCCATTGCTAGTAATCAGGAGTAGTGCAATACTTAGACTGGCTGCATGGTTCACAGGGCAAGCACATTTCTGGGAGCACACCAATGGTCAGGGCTGGCCAATCCATGAGGCAAGATGAGGCAACTGCCTCAGGCAGCAGAATCCACAGGGGCAGCAGATCCAGCCTTCAAGGAATGCAGAGTCCATGGCCTTTGTTGTCACAGCTCCTTGGAGGCCAGATCTGCTACTTCCTTGGCAGCCCCCCTATCCCCAGCGCTGCCTCTACAGTGGTCTCCTGATGAAAAAGAGGATACTGCTGGTCTCCCCCTCCAATGTAATTATTATTATTATTATTATTAGCCCTTGTTCTTGAAGTAGATCTTCACTCACTCCTTCTTCCCTAGAAGGAGCAGAGCATTTTGTGGTTCACCTCAGGTGCCAAAATGTCTTGGGCCATCCCTGACAAAGGGACGTCATTGTTTCTGAAAGCAAACACGTAAGGTGCATGTCCTAGGTCCAAGAAGCAAGACAAATCAGAGCTTTTAGGATCACCTACAAGGATATTTGAGGGTTCAGTTCTGTCATTTCCTATACACGTCTACTTAGAAGTTAGTCACATTGAGTTTAATGGCCTTAACAGGTAAGCGGGCATATTTATTTATTTATTTCACAAGATTTATATTCTGCTCGACTGTAATAAAAGCTCAACAGAGCTTCCAAAAAATATAAAAGAACAAAATTATCAGAAAAATACATTTGAAAACCTATTTAAAACATTAAAAAAAAGTTTTAAATAATCTATAAGCAAAAAAACAGATTAAAACATATGTCAACATGTCTGGATTGACTTGCCTAAACAAATATGTTTTGAACAGTTGCCAAATGAATTATGGTATAGGAGCATTGCAACCTAAATCTAATACTCTTTGATTTAACTTCATGGTACACTAAAGTCTGCTTTAAGTCGGTAGCTCTGTGAAGGACTATGATGATGGCTCATAACTGTCTTAAAATAATGGTGTAATGTTGGGAAGTCCAGTCCATATTTTACATATGTTTCAAATCACCAGGATCTGGAGCAATTTCCCAGTCTAGGTCTTACACAAAGCTCCAGAGACTAGACCCAAAAGCAGCTGAAGGATACCGATTTATGGCGGGCTTCCTCGTGCATAATGCTGATTTGAATTCGTTCTAAATGTAAGGCAAGAGTCACCTAACAAATCCCATCAACACAAGCCATGCACAAGAGCTGCAGTCTGCACGACAGGGCTTCCTCCCATGCCCCAACAGTGTCCCCAAAGTGGGGTCATGGAGGGTTCAGGAGAACCCTCAAAGCAGTGATGGAGGTGGTTCTGGAGGGGGGCTGTTCTACCTGGCAGCTGCAATGCTTTCCCTGATTGGATGTTTGCCATAGCACAATGTTGAATTCCATTGTTGAATTCCAGAATTTCAGTGTTTTGGCCAAACATCCTTCATGCAAAGAGTACATCATACATATGGTGTTGCTAGCAGATGACCTTAACAGAGGAAGAGAGGAAGCTGCCTTTGGTCCATCTACCTCAATATTATCTACACAGACCGACTGATAGAAGGAAACATTCTCAACCCTACCTGAACATGCCAAGGATTGAACCTGGGATCTTCTGCATGAAAGTAGATGCCCTACTACATATTACGAAGTTACTAAGCTATAACTCTTCAATCCCTACCAATTCTGCTAGTCCAAATTTACTACATTTATTCTGTATGTATGATATTTATTTTATACATACAAATTACAAATTTGTGGCATTTTTTAAAAGGCATAATATGGTTCAATCATGCAACCAGCTTCATCATTCATTTTCATGGTAATGGTCCTTGCATTATGAAGTTTAAACAAATCCAAGCTGTCACTCAGAGTCACATTGCTCCTGAAGTTCTGGCTAATGCAATATGATTTTTTCTATATTCTTTGGTTATATAAAAAGCAAGAGTGGCAATTTAGCACAATGAAGACAATTTTAAAAACATAGTCATTCCCTGCATTAAGCTAAAAAAAGACATTTACAAAAGAACCTATATTACAGCTATTTCGTTTGAGGACAAGAAAGCCTAAAATGAGCCTGGGTTAGCAAAACACAGCTAAATTAAGATGTATTATATAGGCTCATAGCACCTTGTAGTTCTTGAAAATATAGAGAGATTAACAAGCAACTGCAAAGTTTCTCTGCATGAGCAGTTTATTGGGGAGATGAATCACAGGCTTAACTATTGGAAAATATTCACAAGTTATTAACCTCCACCCGCTCCATTCCCTTGTAGGGTCCAGGATTCCAAGAGATTATTCACACATAATTTCTCACCACAATATTACACAATACTACAGATCTAGCAGCTAAAAGTGTAAACTGAATCCAGAAAAAAATATATTGCATTTACACTGCGAAGACAATGTGTGTGTTCAGTCAATGCATGGAGGAAGGAATGGCTCCACTAGCAACCACATTTGTCGATTGTAGCTTTTCCCCAGACCAGTGCATGGAAACTCTTGATGAGTTTTTCTGCTGCAGTACCTCTTCTCTTGCACATAGTGATTGCACACAGATGTAGATAGTCTGTGAAGAGCCAGTGTTTCCTAAATATGGGCTGCAAGAGCTGCAATTGCTCACTCATCACTCAGTGTTGCAGTTCATCAGGTGATGAGAGCGTGCCTTAAAATCTATGTGTGTGTGCATTTACTCTGATCTTTTGTCTTGTACAAATGCAGCAATCACACACACACACAAGGCGATAGAAATGAAGATTGAAGAGACTGAGGAAATAATTTAGTCTGCAGAGGACTTAATATCGATTCAGAACATCCTGATTTTCTTTTCACTAAGGGCAGGGTTGTGGGAAACCACCAGTAGAGTAAATGATCTACCTTTTTTCCACAGTCCTTCCTTGCTTCTATTTAACTGCGAAAAAAGCCAGAATTTCTAAAATAATTCCACCCTAGATACCTGGGTGCAATATTAGAACAGGGAGGCTGGAGCAAGCCAGCCTGAAAAATGTACCAATATGCTGATAAATAATGGTATCTGCAGTACAAAAGTAAAGTGCCTAGAAAAATTGTCCATAGAAGTTTAGCGTTATCAAGAGAATGTTGTAACATTGCTATTTTTATGTAATGTTTCCACACACAAAATATTTTCGTTGTTCTTGGGTGTATTCATAAAGGACTTTAGAGATTAGAGAACTCATGATGGACAATGGTAACAATATTGGAATCCTATATTCTGATATAAAGTACCCACCCTCCCCAGGTGAGCATCTCTGATCAGACCACACTTCTGGAAGTCCACGATAGACAGATTATCATGTTTTTGTTTTGTTCACTAATAAACAGTTTGAAGTTAATCCTTCTTTTTTAAAAAAAAACACAACAACCACCTCACAATATCACACTTTTTTCTTTTTCTTTTTTACAATACCACACAATGGAATTCTATTTTGGCATTAAGTTGTATATAACTTAATAAATAGTAACAACATGGAGCAGGCTGCCCATATGGGCCAATAGTGTCAGAAGCTGCAGAGGCTAGAACTGGCTATATACCCAATTGTCCCAATTACCATCCCCGTCCCCCATGATTGTGGTGATCTTTTTGGCCACCACAATCTCATGCCACAATCTTGCCCCCAAAGAGCACTTTTGGGGGACAGGAAGACCTTGTGCAGCATCCCAAAACATGTGTTTTTGGGTGCCATGCCTGAAAAAAGCACTTTTTAGAGTCCTTATCTCAAGCGGGTCATGCGACTCATGTCAGAGTGCGGACGTGGAAGGTGGCATCCTGGTTTTTCATTGCAACGTGTTGCAGGGTATGTGGGTGCTTCTAGTTCTGTTTGCAGCTGTACACAGAACCCAGGGAGAATTGCATTTTGGAACACACAAAGAGAGGAAACTGCCTGATGTAAAATCAATCCATTGGTACACTGACCTTGGTATTATCTACTATGACTTTTAGTCAGACAGAGCTCTTCCCGAGTGCTACCTAAAGATTCCAGGGAATGACTCTATGTTCTACCACTGAGTCATAGCTCTTCCTGACATCTTCCAACTGTGGAGTAGTCTTAGGCTCTGGACTGGCTCCACTTACCCAGGCTGAGCCCTTCTAGACAAGTCAAAGGCATTTGTCTACAGTGATCTTGTCTGAGCTACAACCATCTTCCTGCCTCGGTTGTGTTTCTGTGCATCCCTCAGCTCGGCCTCAGGGCTTGGTCCCTCAACTCTGACTCCCCAGCTCTGCGCTGCCTCTTGGATCACCTCTCACAACTGCCTGTACCTGACACCAGGGTCAAGTCTTCAAAGAAGAAGAAAAAGGCCAAAACTCCTACTGTTAGTCCCTTGTAGGACACAAAGCTGCATCCCATTTATTGTTGACTGTCAGCAGCATAAAGTGTCCATAAATAGGCAAGATGCAGACACTGAAAACAAATAAATAATTGTGAATTACTAACAATTTGGTCCCAACATTAGATAAGGCTCCTTTTCCAGCTTAATAATTTCCAACAGTGCAACAATTAACATTTCACCAGTGGGGCTGGGGCAACTGCCCTTAAATATGTAGCTGGGTATGTGAGCCCAAACACATATGCAACTGAATATGAAATTTTATGGTGGAGATATTTTCCATGCCAAGGTTAGGTACAGAACTATTTATGCAGGGCACTGTCTTCAAAAGACAGTGATTTTCAAGGGTTGCTAAACTCAACTTGTTCAGAAAAAGTAACCTATATATACCAGTGTTGGTTCCCTAAGCCATCCTTTTGCATGTTGCTAATTTGAGCACCGCCAGGATTTAGGAAAACTTCATAAAAACACTCTGCTTCATAAAACACATTACATCATTGATAGTAACCTGTGATCAAGTTCATGTGGAAGAGAGATTCAAGCTGAGCTGCCATTATTCAAATTCTGAAGCATCCCAATGTACTGTGAATAGTTTCCAGTCCATGTCCATGCAAAGCTAAGTAAATTAAACCCTTGGTAACTTTTCATACTGGCAACACACTTTTTAGACATGCATCATTTCGGAACACAGTAATTCAATTTTACTAGCAAACCAGAGGTTAAACTAACCCCTTTCCAGCCCCGGGAGGAGCGTGGGGAGCGTTTGCACAACACACCTGCACACGGCAGCCGACACACTAACGTGTCGCGACACACAGTTTGGAAAGCTCTGCATTACAGTAACTTCAGGGCACACTGGTGTTTCTCATAGCAAACGTGCAACAGGTTAATAAAATATATGCATAGGTTGATTGCCATAGGTGTCCTCAACATTTCCACACAGTTATTTATAGAGTCATGTGTTCTACATCCATGTTTAGTAGCTTGCTGCTGGAAACACCAGCATAACAAGTTTCTCCTGGAGCAATCAGTATGTTTGAAGCTCTCTATTCTTCCAAGCAGCGGCATATGGAAATATTCAAGAAGTTATTCCTTATTTCCCAACTGCTTTCAAGCTATTTGGATAAATGAAGCTGTTCTGTAAATATTCATCCATGTACCTATGTATAATCACACACACAGAGAGAGAGAGATGCATCTCAATCTAAAATAAATTTGCCAGTTTCCCCTGCGTTTTAAAGGGATTGCGTTGCATCATCAAGCCATCACTGAATAAGCTGTAATTGAGGGATTTCCATGGCAATCAGCGCACTGGAAGCATTGGCACTCAGAAATCTTTGTGCTTGTAAATAAGAATGGAAAGATGTTTTAATAAAAGGACTAAGCAAGGGTAGCACTGCAGGAACAGGCTGCCTTTGGTTCTTTATACAGAGATAAATAATGGTCAGATGATGAAGAAAAGATATCGGGAAGAATAAAAACCCCACACAATAATCTATGAACAAACCATGTTCACCCTCTGAAAAACCCACAGCTTTTATATCTACCTCTCAGCCGGAGTACAAAAAACCATTTCCTAAGTGCTAAATTGTGGGGAAATGTTTATTCTTCGGTCATATGATGGAAAGTGAGGAACGGATATTTACAATAGCCTCTCTTTCTAGCACAGAATGAAGGATCTTTTGCCTGTTTGAGATACTGATATTGGATCACCGATTACAGCCTTTGTACGGATTTAAATGTGCCTATAAATATTACCGTAGCACTTGATGGAGACTGTTTCAGTGTGTTTGACACCTGTGGGAATTGACTAGCGGGATCCATCATATGCATAAGAATACATTTCGGCATTCTCAGAAGGTTACCTAGCAATGAGAGGGCGAGCGAGCTTTCTACACTCTTGATTCTTGCAGGCTCTTATCTCCCCACTTTCTCTTACCTGGTCTCTTCTGTAGCAATAAAGAAACCATCATCAGGAGCATTGAGCCAGTTTTGTCTCTGCCTCTTGAGCAACGGCGTAACACTTGGCATAAGGTCACTTGTGCCGACTTGTAAAGTTTTACCATTAGTTGTATAGAAATCATGTGCCGCTTGCTGAAATCATTGCCAAAAAAATAAAAAAATAAAAAAAATCAGGAAATATTTTAGAAACATGGACTACAATCCAATGGAGAGTGTTATTTTGTCCTTGTTTATAAGCTCCCCACCACATCGCAACACAACAAAGGAAAGACAGGTTAGCCCAGGCATAGGCAAATTCGGCCCTCCAGATGTTTTTGGCCTACAACTCCCATCATCCCTAGCTAACAGGACCAATGGTCAGGGATGATGGGAACTGTAGTCTCAAAACAGTCTGGAGGGCTGAGGTTTGCCTATGCCTGGGTTAGTCTCTCCGGTGTCAGTTTCACATATGTTTAATCATAAATCCGTTCTGCCCCATTTTTAATGCATCAATTTTTTAAATTGCACACATTTCCGCTCTAAAATACACTTTTAAAGTATTTTTTTTGTATGAATTTCTCCCTGAAATATGCAATTTGTATGCATCTTTGACCCACAACCTGCATCGTAAAATCAGAAGTGTATAGTCCAAAGGATAGCTGCATTCCAATCCATGAAATTAGCTTAGGAAGTGGCCAGGATTAAGTTCATTCACATAAATTCACACAGAATGAACATCCCTAATCACAGCCCACTTTTGAAAGACCAGGTCCTCTGAGATTAATCCATATGAGAGTACTTGGGGCTCTCCACAGTCATGCCCTTACCTCAAACTAAAAGTAATGCTGCAAGTTGAGAGCCAGTAATTAGCTGTGTCTGCCACATGGCAGGCATGTGTCACAAGAACCTTGTAGAGCTACCTTGGTTGAACACCAAGGAGACCAAGATACTTTTTCTCATTTTTGCTGCCTCAGACCTGCAATTCCTTGGGCCGCAATATCCCCAGTGGCCCCTCTAGCAATCTGGTGCCCAATAGCATGCTGAAGGTTTCTGACATTGGATATTGTTGCCGTAGGCACTGCTGATTCTCTGCTACACTCAGCTGTAGACACTGAAAATGAATGATAAAGTCCCAGTAGAACCCATTACAGTGAGAAATGTGCTCATTTACTGTTGCTCCTTCTACTAAGAGCAACTCCTGTGGCTGTTGCTCCTCCTCCTTATATTAGCCATTAAATTATTCTCCTAGTCCTGGCATAGATTAGCCTTTAATAAGTACCTATGGGATATAAGGTTCCTGTTTTGCCTTTAGTACTATTTCAAGAAATATTAGGCTACCCACCAAAATGCTGAATGCATTTGCTGAAGTTTAACCTAATCTGGGTTTAAAATTCAAACTCAGTCCTGATATATCTCAGTATGCAGTCCTGTGGACAAAGCAGTGAAGAATGCATGACATAGGAAGTCAGAAGGAATAGAGCTATTTGCTTTTTAACCTGGGCATTACTCAAATACTTAATGCTCCCTCTAAAGCCATTGGAAAGCACATCCATTGCTGCAGAAGAACATGATCGATAAACTTTCAAGCACAAACTCTTTGAACATGATGTCAGATATAGTGCTCCCATTTACTACTTTAGCAGCACTTCTGCGTTATTGATGCCAAACCACTGAAAGATTCACCACATTGCTTTTGCCCTGAAAGCCTAGGAACCGCCCCTGCCCTCTCAATTCCTGAGCTCATTAGGAGCAGCTCTATATCACTGCAACCTCAGCCTGAAAAGATGAGCCATTGCAATGTTTCCCTGAAGCAAGTTTGCTAATTTATTTACAGAAAACAGCTGGCTGAAAAGAGACATATTCATGTGTCACTAAAATTTTAACCTGGCCAATCCTAAGCAAGTTCAGCATGTGTGTCACAAACATTTAGCCGAAACCAAAACCAAATATAAACAGGGTTGAAATCAGTAGGGGCAAATCCAAAGTGAGTTTTGCCACCTGTTTACTTTCCAACTGGCATTGTATTTAAGGCATGCTTGCTTCAGCTGTGCAGAAGTGCTGTTCAGCTCAGAGCATCTGTTTTGCATGCAGAAGATTCCTGGTTCAGTCCTTGGCATCTCCAGATAGAGTTGGGAATGTCACCTGCCTGAAACCCTGGACAGACCTGATAGTCAGCGTAGGCAATAGTGAGCTAGAAGGACTGCAGGAGGTTGTGGTCAAATACAACTAAGAAGCAAAGGGCTAGTTAGTGCATGAAGAGCTAAAGGAGTTGTATTGCTAGATAGACTCAACTAGGTCATGCCCCTTCTTCTCTGGAAGCCTTTCTACTTGTTCTACTTCTTCTCTCTCCCCCCCCCCCCCGCTGTCTTTCTCTCTTTCTGCATCATGTAATGAGACAGACATGAGTTAGCTTGCTCCCAGGCTTACAGCACATGTTTGGAACTGTATTCTGTGCTTTCTACCTAAGAGTATTTTGCCTGTGTTATCCTTGCTGCTGCATGGAACAATGCATGACTTGAGACTTTGAATCTGTAAGTAATGCATTTTAAACTTACTTAACAGTGCTCATTGCAAAAGGGGTAGGAAAAGGTCAGCTGTTGTGTGCAGCTGAATGGGATAAGAAAGGTTGAACAACCTATATTCTTAACACTTTACTGTGCTACTTATTTTTGTGAGATTAATACTCTGCTAGTGGGGTTCTCTGTGTGCAAGCCCCACAATTTGAATCCAGGCACCTAGCCATTTCTTTTTGTTGTTCACCTCCACACACAGGCCTACAGGGATTCATATATTTTAATTCCTCTCACACAGACTTGGTATAAGGCACTTCCTCTGTTCCTAAATGTCCTATTGCACACTGATAGGCAATATGAGAGACACTATGGAAAACAATCAGGGTCAGGAAAATGCCAGGGCACAGAGACCAGGCCAACTCCACTATTAGTTTCATTTGACTGTCTTTGCAAATGGTGGCCTGGAAGTTTATAAAGCAGTCAAAGGTATAACTTCTGACCTTCCTGAATGCGCTACACAAAGCAAAATATCTAATCCCTCTGTAAGTAAGAGACCTCCTCCCATTCTAGACTTCTTTGTAGAACACATAGTGGGTGTGGTTGTTTCTCACATTGTATCGGACACCATGAAGCATAAATATTCCGCTGCTCACCCACTGCCCCAAGCTCTCTGAGCCTTGCAAAGAACCCAGATAAGCAAGGATCTCTAATCTCATCCTAAGACTCTGAGAGGGACTGGGTGAGCTCAATAATAGCAGGCCTCTCCACATTCTCTCAAAATTTTAGGGGTACAACGCATGGGGTGTTTTTTGCTAGGACTCCTGAAATCTTGATCCAGCATTGGATATATTCATATGTCCCCTCAAGAACTAGCCAAACACATCAATGCAAGAACTGAAATATTCTAAGCACTACTAATACTAACAGGATGTCAGAAAACATTCAAGAATGCAACCCAAGTCTCTCTCCCTCATGGCAGTACAAGTGACATGAGCAAAGTATTTATTTATTTCTTCTAATGCTCATATCTTCAGTTGACTAACTTAAAATCAAGCTCTTGAGGATCTTCGGGGCTGTGACTCACTTTATATTTCCTTGTATAAAAATAAGGTATACTTTAGGATAGAAACCTATGCATTATTTATTTTTTATAATTAGTTATCATTTTACTATAAAAACATTACAAGCCATCAACATTAAATAACCCCATAGCAAAAAAGAAACACTGCAGCAGACTGGGAACAAATATAAGAATATAAACAAATTCAACAATAACTTTAAAACTCCCCAACAAACTCAGCAAAATGGTACATCTATACCCGCACAGGAGACCAGTGAAATTAACCAGTGCTCTAGTCCTTCTCAAAGATTTGGATTTTTATTTTGTTGGACCCTAGTGGGCTTCCTTTGGGAGGGCATTCAATAAAATTGGTGCCATTATTGAGAAGGCCCTGCTCTTAGTAGACTCACAGAACATCTGTTGGTAGGAGGACACAGAGCAGGACCTCACATGCTGAATAGAGTACATGTGGAAATGTGTAAGGGGAAAAGGTATTCCTTAAGGTACTCAGATCCTACGTTATTTAGAGCTTTCAAGGCAAGAACCAACTCTTTCCATTATGCTGTAATCAACTGGCAATAGTATAGCCATTCTAGTATAGATTGAACAATGCTAGAATACTGTGCTCTAATCAACCAGCCGCTGAAACAGCATTTTGCATCAGTTGAAGTTTCTTGTCCCTTTTCAAAGGGCAGCATGTTGCAGTAATCTTGTCCAGAGACTACAAGAGCATGAATTAGCATGGCCATCCCAGTAATGAGTCCCAGCCCATAGTTTAAGAATAAAAAGTTTAGGGTTCCAGTGCCACATCTGAGACTGCCTCCATCGGGTGGGTAGTACACCAACAGAAACTCTATCCTATCTCAGACTCTTAACAGCAGAACACCAACAGAAACTCCATCTTGTCTCAAATTCTGAACATCCAGTACACTCCAGGAAAGGCAAGGGAAATTATGAAAGAACATGGCAGCACTTCATCTCGCCTTTACATAATTGCTCCTGCCCACATTTGATACACAAAGTCATCTTATAGATTCATTACATTTATACCTTGCCATTGCTCAAGCATGCTTACATTAAACTATTCAGTAACAGATATACCACCAACACCTTATGCATTATAGTAACAAAAAATGGTTTAGTAGACACTGAAGGAAACTACTATCATTTCAAATTCATCATAAACAGAGGTGCCAGCTTCTCTGGACAATTAAGGGGGCCCAACATGATATTCTGACGTAGGGCCCTCTGAATATTGAGGGGGTCCTGCCCTCTAGAGAGAAAAAAAAACATAGTGTGGGCCATAGTACCTCGGCCCCCAGGACCCAACACACTTGGTCATAAAAATACCTATTGTGCAACTGAATATTTCATATAAATTAAGAAATAGTAGTAGTGGATAAACAAACTCCATTTCTCTAAAAACTGATTATTTTGCTGTCTTATCTCTATGTTTATATTTGCAATCTTCCCATATTCTTGAAAGCCATTGATTGATAAGCAGTGAGTTGACATTTTTTCATTTAATGGTCAGTCATGCTGCCTTCAATAAATTGTATTATCATTTCTGTATCATTCTGGAGTATTATGACTTACACATTTCCCAAAAGAGTAACTAACCAGTGAGTCCATTGACCACACACAACTTGTCACATTTCTTATCTCTAATTCAGAGGCCCAGTATATTAGAATCATATGGCAGGTTCAAAAAATATGTAACAGCCAGTATGGATATTTGATTTAGCTTATATGGTGTCAAATACCATCAAATACAAATTTATAAAAGTTTTCCTTGTGGTTCATACACAAAGTGGACTGTGGAATATTCTGCCACAATCACCTTCACATTTCCTGTGGGATGCTTGTATTAAGATCCTTTCCCCAATTACCGTATTTTTCGCTCTATAAGACGCACCAGACCACAAGACGCACCTAGTTTTCGGAGGAGGAAAACAAGAAACAAAATATTATGAATCTCAGAAGCCAGAACAGCAAGAAGGATCGCTAGGCAGTGAAAGCAGCAATCCCTCTTGCTGTTTTGGCTTCTGGGATAGCTGCGCAGCCTGCATTCACTCCATAAGACGCACACACATTTCCCCTTACTTTTTAGGAGGGGAAAAGTGAGTCTTATAGAGCAAAAAATACGGTAATTTGATTTACCATAATTTTATTAATCTGTTTTAAAGTTCCTTTAAAATAATTATTTGAGATTACTTTGCCAAAATTAGTACAATAAGTCATACTTAATAACTGAATTAGTACAATCCCTGAGTGGGCCATACATACTTTGTGCTCAAATTATTTATAATGTGTCCAATTTTTAAATATAGGAATAAATGAGTTTCTGTTCTGCCTGTCTCCTCTTCAATCTGTCTGGAAAATTTTATTAGGTCATCTTTTAATATACTCCTGATTCCAGACATACGACGAATTTCCCAAACTACTTCTTCAAAGTTTCTTGCCATCTGCAAAATAATTGTTCTAAAATCTGTAATCAGGGCTCCTTTTTAGGTGATAGAAATGTTTTATTTAGCTGATTTTTAAAGAAGTTGCATTGCAATGTTTTATTAAACAGCTTTTGAAAGTAAAAATAATCTATGTAACATAAGATTTTGAATTTGTAACTTAAGAACAGAGCTGGAAACCATTCAAGGAAGCAGTGTCTGAAAGACAAAACATACAGCCAAAATACACTATGTCAAAGTCTATTGAGAACAAAAGTAACCTCTGGCATAAAACCATAAAACAATTAATAATAACAAATTTGAATTTAATACAAGCACCAGTTGTGAATGACAGATTTTGGAAATCCAGTGAATTCTCTTTAGAAAACTGAGGGAAGATATTGCAATGATACTATGATGACACTAATGTGAGCAGATCTCCTGATTAATCAGGAAACATGGATATGAGCAGCGATCTTGATTGAATCACAATGTTAGCATCTGGTATTCTGCTCTGGACTGTTTATGTCACCAAGTGATTCTGTCATTTTGCATCAAACATTCAGATTTGTACTCAGGGTACAGTGAAGACCAGACTCACAACAAGAGATTTGATTGGAGCTATGAGTCACTAAATGACTCAAATTCTGTATGAGCAGATGGGTACAAGTTGGTGGGAAAGGCATGATGCTACTGTCACGCAAGAGTGGATAACCTGTGGCCTTTGCGACTAATTTCATGTAGCCATCAAGTTAAATTCATGGTGGGAGGGGGAAGCCCATAAGAAAAGAAGGATGTGGCTAGCAGACCAAGAGAAATGTGGTGGGACGAAGTCATAATGGATGGTTTATTATTATTAATAACAAATATTATTTGTTATTGTTATTAATGTATATTTAATGTATTTATGGCCTGCCTTTTCCCCAAGCTGGGATTCCAGACAGCTTACAACCTTTTAGAAACACCACTTTAAAATACAAAATAATTTTTTAAAAAAACTAAAAACAATTGTTAAAATACAATAAAGGACATTTAGAACCAGTACTGAACTCTTGATTGCCCTGATAGCTGCCAACATTGTCTGCTCCTTCGTTTTCAAAGGCCTGTTTAAATAAGAAACCTGCCAGTTGAAAGATAACAAGGAGGGAGCCAGTCTAATCCCTTTTGGGAAGGAATTCCACAATCTTGCCACAGACATATGAAAGGCTCTCTCTTGTGTCACCACCATCTGTGCCTCTGATCTTGATGGAACCGAAGGAGGCAGGGAGACATAATCTACCAGGTAAATGGACCAAACTATGGGTAGAAGGAAGGGGAAAACCTTCTTCAAGCAATCATTTCAGACGTCTTGCAATTGTGATGTCTCTCTCCTCTCATTGAGGGATGGGTGGGGGTGAGTAGAAGAGGGAGAAAGAAATGGAAGAGAAGGGAGATGGGGCCACTTGTTGGGATCATTCCCACCCATCCCTGGCATATGGCCCAGGACAGAATACTTTGGTACTTGAACCTTTCACTCCAACCTAAAATATCCCTATGAGTTCCTTGGCTGATGAGATGAAATGTAGATTTCATGTATGACTTTTCTCTAAGGTATATTTATGATCCTAATAATTCAGCCCGCTAATCTTCCCAGTTTTCAAGTCATTGTGGGGGTCTTACTATTTATTTATATGTTTTTAACAGCAGAAAAGAACTGGAACTATGGCTGCCATTCCAATGTTTGCTAACAGAGCTTCAGCTGCTAATCATCTTTTCATTTCTTTAAACGAAAACAGACAACTGTTAAGTATTTGCTTTAGGAATTTATTGGGGTTTTCTTGATTTGTAACATAATTTTAAAATCAAAATAACAGTATCTCTCTTGAAGATGAACACACATCATGAGAATAGCCATCTCACAATACATGAAATATTATTGCACAGGAGCAATAACAATATTGCTTAGATTCATTTGACCAGGACCACATGGTATATATAAACTTTGTGGGAAATTGAGGATGGGGACTTGGCCCTCTTTGTCTCCAAATCCAACACTTGTTTGCCACTGTTTCACATTGGCTCCCCACGCACAATAGATTTCAGAAGAAGATGCCACCAGGTGTCTCATCAGGTAAGAAGGAGCATCCCAGCAGGCATGTGGCTGTTGTTTACCAGGAGGGAGAGGGAAAAGGCAATAGAGAGGTTGGTTCAGTGCAAAGGCATCAGTGTGGAACCTATCTGGTGTTCCTGCTGGTGTGTTAGTACCACAACAACCTCACCACTCCATTTTCCCCATCTCTCCCAGTAAACATCAGCAACCCAGCTCCCAGGCTGCAAGCATTGTCACCCCTCCCTGTCCTATGAGTCACTTCTGGTACTAAGGCTGCAATCCTTCCTATGCACATTTACATGAGAGCAAATCCTAACGGACACATTAGCTTCTGAGTAACCATGCATAGGATTGTACTGCACATTCTTTAAGTCCAAATCCAGTAAAATCAGATAGAAAAATGTTAGAACTTACCATTTTAGTCCCATGTGTATGACTGGAGAGTCCTAAAACAAAACCACACACAACACCACAGATTAGACCTAGATTGGCTTACACACATCCCTTTACAACAAATTATTTTCATTGCAGCTTCCTCAAGAGAAACCGTAATACTGAAAGATACAGAATGCCAAACAGAGAGCTCCAACTACAGGCAACCTTGCAATTACAGGGCCCACCACAGCAGATGGCATTGATAACAATCTTCAAATATAGGAATGCCTGGAACATAGAAAAAGGAGCAGATTTATTTGCTGTTGCTCTAGACGGCAGGACAAGAACTAATGGGCGGAAAATGCAAAGAAGCCGTTTTCTGCTATATGTTTAAAGAAACTTCCTAACAGCTATTTGACAAATTGCTTTGAGAGGCAGTGGACTGTCCTTCACCGGAGATTACTTAAGTAGAGGCTGGACAGCCGTTTGTTAGAGGGTAAGATTTGCCCACTCTCTTGTCCTTTAACAAAAATCTCATACATTTTTGCCTCTGGCCCGTTCCACAACTGGCTTGCAACCCTCAAACTTGAAAACATTTCCCCAGCCCTGTTATATATGGTTCCCTGATAAGTGTCCCATCCAAGCACCACACAGATTCAAAATTAATACATTCAGGAGTAAAAATTGCATCGCATACCCATGAGAACAGTCTCTTGGCCTCTGACTATTCCCAAGCTCACCAGACTACAGTGGTGCCTCGCAAGACGAAAAGAATCCGTTCCGCGAGTCTCTTCGTCTTGCGGTTTTTTTTTCGTCTTGCGAAGCAAGCCCATTAGCGGATTAGCGCTATTAGCGGTTTAGTGGCTATTAGCGGCTATTAAGGGATTAGCGGCTATTAAGGGATTAGCGGATTAGCTGCTAAAA
Source organism: Podarcis tiliguerta (assembly GCF_965153285.1). Lineage (NCBI taxonomy): Eukaryota > Metazoa > Chordata > Lepidosauria > Squamata > Lacertidae > Podarcis > Podarcis tiliguerta. The sequence goes on from NC_139536.1 coordinate 22,696,249, forward strand.
GGCTATTAGCGGCTTAGTGGATCGGCTGATAAGCGGCTTAGATCAGCTGTCAAGCAGCTTAGCACCAGCTGTCAAGCGGCTTAGAGAACAGCTGTTAAGCGGCTTAGGGGCTGGGGGGGAAGGGGGGAGGGGAAAACCCCCCGCAGAACTCGCAAGACATTTTCGTCTTGCGAAGCAAGCCCATAGCAAATTCGTTTTGCGAAGCACCTCCAAAACGGAAAACCCTTTCGTCTAGCGGGTTTTCCGTCTTGCGAGGCATTCGTCTTGCGGGGCACCGCTGTATTCCCCCTTGGTCTACTAAATCACTTCCTCGTCACTAGGGAAAACCGGGTTGTCCTACCTCAATTAGTTTTGAACAGATCTAGATTGGTTGCCAGCAATCAGTCCCCGCTCCCCAAGATGTTTACACATGATTTGTTTTTATTATGCTTTCTAAGGGCTTTGAAGTTGCTGAAGTCAAACTAACCTGGTTGCAATTTCCTTTCGTACCCACAGGTGAAGCTACTTTGGCAGTGCTGCGTCAAGTGAAAATCTGAGCTTAGCTAATCAATGTTGCTAAAAGCAGAACAATCACTTGAGGAAACAAGTCTGACAATTTCAGCTAGACAATTAAGACAAAGTTCCTAGATGCAAACAAGAAAAAATAATTGCGGTGTAGTCAGAGAATAACGTTTTGCAGGAACCTATAAATCACTAGCATTCAGAGAAAGTGCTCTAAAGCAGAATGGAGTGCATCTCATACTGAAAACTGTAACCTAATGGAACATTTGTAGTTGGACTTTAGTCTACTGATGCTGGGGCAGTCGAATGGGTTTCACAGCTTAGAGGAAATTTGAAGCCAGAGTCTGCTAGGTCCTAGTCTGACACTCTAACCATTACACCACAATGGCTTTCACCCTGGCTAGACACAGAGAATTAAGTTTAGGTATTTATTTGTAGGGCCCCACACCTGAGAAATAGGGGCTTTGCTCCACATTACTGTTTTCTACAGTCTGCATTGCATTATTTATTCTTTTTTCATATTTATATCTTACTTTTATTCTTTCACGAGGAGAAACTCTAATGTAGCACTGGGGTGTGTGTTATAGTAAGTATACTGGGAACCAGCAAGCTTACTAAATTAAGATCGCGTATGCTTCCATGTAAAATTAATGTTACACAGAAATATAATTTGAGAGCCCCCAAAGTTATAAAATGTAATAACAAGTGAGGCTTCTTCCAGCAACTCTTGGAATGAGTGTTTATGTCATTGCTAAAACATTAAGGTGACTCAGGGTTGCATATTGGAATTTTGTTTTCCAAGGCAATGAGCTAGGAACTGAAAACAGATTTCAGACAGAAATGTCAGGTGCTTCTCCGTATGTCAATGAAGAAAAAAAGAAGAGACGGGGCAAAGAGAGAACAAAGAGAACAAACCAAATACTGCTTTTAAAGATTGTTTAAATTCATTTCCTTCCTGTCTCCAAAAATATACCCCAGCACTTCTAAATTGAGGGGAATGTCAGAAAGTTCTCAGATCTAGATCTTAGGGTTGAACATTGGGGGTGGAGGTGCTCCTTCAGGTATACTGGGCCAGGGCCATTTATGGCTTTAAAGGTCAGCAACAACACTTTGAATTGTGCTTGGAAATGTACTGGGAGCCAGTGTAGGACTGGTGCTTTATGGTCCCGGCAGCCGTTCCCAGTCACCAGTCTAGCTGCAGCATTCTGGATTAGTTGTAGTTTCCAAGTCACCTTCAAAGGTAGCCCCACGTAGAATGCATTGCAGTAGACCAAGCGGGAGATAACCAGTGCATGTACCATTCTGATGAGACTGTACACAGGCAGGCAAGGTCTCAGCCAGCATACCAAATGGAGCTGGTAGGCAGCTGCCCTGGACACAGCATTAACCTGCACCTCCATGGAGAGCAAAATGACTCCCAGACTGCGCAGCTGGTCCTTCAGGGGCACAGTTACCCCAGAGAATCACCTACACCTGCCCACTGAAAACCCCATCACTGCTACTGATTTGGAATTATGGAATACCCTTCCATATGTACAGACGCATCAAAGTCTAAGACTGAGCACTTTTCAGAAGCGTTTAGGGCTCATTTGAGAAATGGCAGGGTAATTTTGTTGATTTGATTGCATTTTATTTTGCTGGAGGGCTTTTACTTTTATTTACCTGCCCTGATTTGGCAATAAATCTAAATAACATAAAATAAAACAAGCTATACTCAGGTAATACTGCAAACAAGCGCTTTGTCAGTCGCACTGAGCTAGCCTACTTTGGCATTCTATGAAATCTGTCGCCGCAAAGATATATAATTCAATTACTTCCAGATGTGGAGAGAAGTGAAGCTTCCATTCTCATGTCATTGTGTGAATCTTTCCTGTTTAAAAGCCAAGTGTTGGCCAGAAAGTGAAGGCAGCAATGACATTTTTGCTTCTCGTGATTTTGTAACTTGAGACACACACAGAAATAATGATTCATTGAGTTTTTCTTAGCACACGGAGATGGAGGTGTTCACTCTGCTAACTTGAGAACTTTCACCGTCCAGCAAGAGTTATTGAAAAAACTATGCATCCTGACATGTTTGCTGAGAACCTGGATTGCTGATTACCTTTACCATTCACTGAAGCAAACTAAGAGTGATGGTGGAGGAAAATGCCAACACCTAAATATTTTCCAGTCTCAGCACCTATTTTCTCCACAAAAGATGGGTGCTTCAGTCCAGTAAAGAGGGCCCATACGCAGAAACAGGCTACCATGCACACAACTGATCCAGATGCATAACTAAATTAGATATGGTATTTTCTAAAAAATCTCATTGTTGAGTTTATCTGTATGGATATTTTTTTTTTTAATTCCTGCCTTGCCAAGGGAAATTGATAAGAAGAGGTTTGGGGTTTTTTAATGGTCCCACTAAAACTAAAAACAATTTTCACATGAAATTTACATTATTATAATTGTTATTATATGTATAATATTGCATAAATATTATATACACATATACTCCAGGTTTCCTGAAATAATCACATATATTCAACAATGCACATAACTTTATAAAAATACTTGCATATTAATACATACAAAATGAGCCTGCAGAAATATACCCACATGGAGTACTGTTCTTTTATATACAATACAGTGGTACCTCGGGTTACAAACGCTTCAGGTTACATACGTTTCAGGTTACAGACTCTGCTAACCCAGAAATAATACCTCAGGTTAAGAACTTTGCTTCAGGATGAGAACAGAAATTGTGCGGCGGCGGCGCAGCGGCAGTGGGAGGCCCCATTAGCTAAAGTGGTGCTTCAGGTTAAGAACAGTTTCAGGTTAAGAACAGACCTCCGGAACAAATTAAGTTCTTATCCCAAGGTACCACTGTATACAAATAATTCTATATTATCTGCACATGATTAATCTGGCTTTTTTTAAACAACAACAGCACCCAGTGCATAAGCAGCTAAGACCTCAATGGGCCAGAGGCTGTCCAATGCAGGCAAAGCTTAGCTGGATTGGAACTGCTCAAGTCTGTATAGAAATCTGTAACCTGAAGTGTTTGTAACCCAAGATGTTTGTAACCTGAGGTACCACTGTATGTACATTTTAATATATACACATATGCAAAATTCAGAGAAGTGCAAAATTCAAATGTTGGCTGTTTCAGCTTTGGTATTGGTTCAGGAAGTGAACATTTGGTTAATGTGAACCAAACAAATGTCTCCTAATACCCACTTTGGGGCTTGTACAGGTGGTTCCATTACAAATATTGTCATTGTAAGCATTGCCATTTATACAGTGCTTTGAGTGCTCAAATGTGTGCAATGCTTCAGTAATCTTTTCAACCAAGAACCTAATCCAGAGTTTTGAAGGAGGGGTGGAATATGATGTATTTTTAATGTAATCAGTCATGCAAACACCACAGATTAATGGGAAGTGGGGTTGTGTCAGTTTAGGGCTGCAAAATCTGAATCCCTTGAGAGAGATTTTGTACTCTAGCCAGTTTCAGCACATTACCCCTCGGCTGACAAAACAAACATATTGTGCACAAGTTAACAAGTGAAATCAAAATAGAGCTATGAATGAAAATCATGTGCTGATCTTCCCAAAACAGTTTTAAACTATTACTAGATTAAATAGCGAGTTCACAGCGGATCAATATAAAAAGCATATCTCTGTAGCAGATTACCAAATCAAATACATTGCTTGGAAAGTGGTAATCCATTGCTTAGGTCTAGGCTTCACAATCCAAAATTAAGCAAAGCTAACAAAAAATTTTAAAAGCCCACTTATCTCACAGCAGTGTAACACAGAAGCAAAAATTGCCTAATGGCTCTTCCCCTTGGGATACTTTGCATTAATTCAAGCCAATAAATAAATAAATTCAAGCACGGTGCATTTTGCATACACACAAACTGGCTTGCCATTTCCAATGCTAACATGGTTAATATTCAGGATTATTGACCACCTACATAGAATGCTCAAAATACATCACACACATTACCTTGTTGCCATCCCTGTAAAGTCAGTAATTATTACTACCCTCCCTCCCTTGGCATATTGCAAATAGGGATCTGGAGCCAAGACAATGTCACTAATATTTGAACTGAATGCTGCCTGATTAGTAGCTCAGCCGCTCAGCAGCCAAATGCTTTTCCACTGACAGTTGCTTCTAAATGGATCTTTCCAGCAAGTACAGCCACTGGTCTTCCCTGAAATAGGATGACGGACAGGAGAAAAGGGACAGCGACACAACCCCCATCCCCCGGGCACATTCTAGTAATTAATTGAAAAGTGTTGGCCACATTTTATCCATGGCTTCCAGCACGGTAGCATCTCCCCTCCTCCACCTGACAGCAGGAAGATTCAATGGGGGGGGGGGGCGGCTGCAGGGAATTCCTTCACAAATGTCTTCCCCACGAGACCAGCTGACCCTCCCTAAATACCTCACTGCCAGGCTGCCTTGTATTCTGGTCCCAAGGCTCTGTTGCCATAGCAACTGCCAAGGCCTACCTGCACACCAGGGCCCATGGCTGCCTGCTTTCTTCTCCCCTAGAACCACTGGCCTCACTTGCAACCTAGCAACTGGGCTTTGTTTTCCAATGGTCCTATGTTAACTCCAATCCTATCGTCAAAGAGGGACCAAGCTGACTATTATTGTAGAACAGGCTTCCTCAACCTTGGCCCTCCAGATGTTTTTGGCCTACAACTCCCATGATCCTTAGCTAGCAGGACCAGTGGTCAGGGATGATGGGAATTGTAGTCTCAAAACATCTGGAGGACCGAGGTTGAGGAAGCCTGTTGTAGAAGATACCAATGCCCAGATTGAAAGAAGCAAAGATGCTGCCTTTAGATTATACACACATTGCAAAAAAAGAATAGCTATTTCAGAAGTCAGTTTATTTACACATACCATCCAGGCCGTTGTGATGGTGGCTGTAGTTTCTCTTCCCCAAAATACTTAACGATGAGTGGCCAGGGGGAGCAAGCAACCTCTTTGCCATTGAACTCTGAAGGCTTGGTGTTGACTTGATTATATTAGGCTTCATGGCAGGATGAATCTCTGTGGTTTGGCAGGGGGGGGCGACAAAAGATATATTGCTGAAATTATTTCAAATCATCTCAACGGTATGCTTCCGATTTTCCTACTTCAGGATCTAAAACCTTAGAGATGATATCACACTACCCCACATAAAAAAGAACAGGAAAATGCTCCTTCACTTACTTGACTGTTTCTGTGAAGAGAGCAGGAGAGAAAAGTGATTTAAGCTGTGTAAAATCTAGTTGAAATGGCACACCATTGACAACCTGGCATTGCTGCTCTTCCAGCACTTGCTCGTTTAAAAACTTTTTTAAAAAGCATATTGCTTCCCAGCATGCAGACATTTTGGAAAAGGTGCACGAGCTTTAAATAGATGTTTACAGGATTTCCCTTTATCAGCCTGGCACACAGATGGTAGAATTAACTGCATTGATCATCTCATTGTTCAATAGCACAAGGCTTGCTTACCTGTTACGTTGAACACAGGTATGCATGTCAGAAATAAGCACATTTGGGCCAAAAAAAATATAGATGTGATATTTGTCACATAATTTGGCCTAGTGTGCTTAACTTAACTGAGGGGTGGTGATGGGAATAGCTGGGATGAGATAAGCCAGATAAGCAACAGAGCATGTGTTTATATGTGTGTGTATATATACAGCACAGGGTATATTGTTTAGTCCTTTGCCTCTTCCACTATTCCAATCACAGTGTTGTGTCTGGCAGCTTCCTTAAACAATTTCCAATGTATGCTGAAGAAGAAGCACTTTTCCCTAGCCTTTGACACCTGAGATATGTTTTCTTCACCCACCCTATTCCCGTGATGGCCATTTGCTTTAAACCATTTTTAATATTAAATTGTTGGAACCTGCCCTGAGACCTGGTGGTGGAAGGCAGGTAAGAAATATAATCATCATCCCACTCCCCACACCTGTGGCAAATGAAAGTTTTTCTGTTGTTGCATATAGCAGACACAGAAAAGGGCAATTCTATTCAAGATTGAGGCGGGGGGGTTAAAGCCCTCATCCCCATGCCACAGTCAGCCAGTTATTTATTTTTGAAATACCAATGATTCAGCAACAAACAACACACAATGAACTGTCATGTCTGTAAACTGGCCCTGAGAAGAAAGGTTCCATTAAAAAAATTCTTCCTTATGTCCTTGCTATCACCATGCCGCCAGAAACCTAATATACAGCTATTCAATTAATCTCAACTGCACACTGAAACATGCCTATTATGTTTGAAAGACCTTTGACAGGACTTTTGATAGGACATGGGGCAGCCCGTCCCATTTTGCTGCCTGCCTGAGGTGAAATGGAAAGGTGTTGCCTTACCAGGATTGTGCAGCTGCACATTACAGGTTCCAGCAAGATCGTGCGAGGGATCTGCAAGATCTCACCGGAACCCAGAAGCCACATCCACTTCTCCTTGCTTCTCTGGTGGTGGTGGGCAGGACACCCCTGGCCCTGGGGTAAGTGAGGAGAAGCAGTGGCAGGTATAAGATCTCAGGTGAGCTCCACAAGATCTCAAGAGATCTCGCTGGAAGCCACGGCCACTTCTCCACACTTCTCTGGCTGTGGCAGGAGAGGTGCCCATGAAGGCACCAACCCTTGGTATTCTACCACCCAAGGCGGCTGCTTCAGTCTGCCTTATGGGTGGGCTGGCCATGGATAGGACATTTAAACACTCATTTTATGACTTACGACTCATTTTGCTAAACAAGAACTCACCCAAGTATCCAATGATACATGATAATGATTTCCGAGTGCTTTTAATCTTCAAAGGATTTCCAACAAATTCACAATGTCTGTCAGCATCTAGGGATCAAAAACAGATTATTATTTTAAGATAGAGTAGGATAGGATGAAGAACCAATGACAGCCACAGCTTTCTGAAGCTTGTCAAGGGTCCCGTTGATGAAAAGATCAATAACGCCTGACAGGTTTTCCTGGAAGAAGACAGCATTGGTGCCGTTGCAAGGATTTCACTCTCCTATGTGCATCTGCACTATAGGCAGCCAGATATCTGCACTATGATACTATGTCACAGATTCCCTCAAAGAAAGCTGGGAGCTATCATTTGTTGAGAGTGCTGAGAGTTGTTAGGAGACCCTTATTCTCCTCCTCACAAAGCTACAATTCTCAGAGTGGTTTAACAACCAATCCTCTTTTCCAGGGAACTCTGGTTAGGCTTCATAATTTTGTGTCCGCAGCACCACCTTCTGAAGACACCCATGCAAGGTGGTCTGGAACCTCTGAATAAATGTACCTCTGGAGCTAGGCCCAGACGGGTGATCCAGAAGGACACCATTGTTGAGAGAGACACTGAGAGAACCAGGAGAATGAACAGAGAATTGGAAGGCTTCTGCTATGTGTTTGTAGCAAACTAAACCAGAAAGGAATTAACTTCACTTGCTCTCCAGAACTGTAGCTGTATTGGTTTGTTATGTCTTTTAAAATTCTCTGAGAATAATCCCATCAAACTCAGTAGAGCTTGTTTTTGAGAAGACATACATAGGACTGAGGTAGCTATGGTGAAAATTTAAGTAAGGTGATCTTTATTCCAGGATTAGTTAACTCAGAACACTCTTGCTGTGGCTCCACCCATTGTTGGCTCTGGGAGAATGTGTCCCTCAGCAGACAAAACTGCTCATTCTGCTCTAGACCAGTGTTCTTTGACCTTAGATCCCCAGGTGTTCGTGGACTACAACTCACATCATCCGCAACCATTGGCTAAACTCTTTGGGGAAGACGGGGGGTATAGTCCAAGAACATATGGACATCCAAGGTTGGAGAACACCGCTCTGGACCATAATTTAGAATCCTGCAGATCAGTAGCAGAGGTTCATGGGTATCTCAGCAGACATGTCAGCAATCAGGGGTTCAGTGTGGTCAGGACCAGAGCACCCAGACCTACTCATGAGCAGGAGTTCACATTTGGGGCTTTCACAGATTTGCAGAATTGCAGAGTTGGAAAGGACCACAAGGGTCCAACAAGTTAGTCTAACACTCTGCAATGCAGGAATCATTCGCCCAATGTGGGGCTCAAACCCACGACCCTGAAATTAAGAGTTTAGTGCTCTTACCAACTAGTTAGTGAAAGAAAAAGCAGCGCCACTCCTCACTCTACAAACCTATGCCCTTTCGTGATCCATGTGAGCATTGGGCTGTAATAGTTGCTATTTTTAAAATTAAACCTGTCACATTGTACCACTTGAAAACAAAACTAAAAACACCTTGTAGGACAATGACTGCATAACAAAGACAAACTGTAAAGACGATTTGGAAATAAAAATAAAATGTATAATGTTATAGCAAGCATAAAGCACAGCATATGTACCAATAAACTGGAAGTCTGTTGGGTGCAAGACTGGGGCAATGGAGTGAAGGAGCAGATACATCCATTGAAGTCCAACAGCAAAGGGGTGCCTTCCTCTCTGGCTCTGGCTCAGCAGCACTGGAATCCAAGCCCAGCCTATGTGGAGAAGCTGCACCATTCAAGGGTCTTTGTAGAATGGGGCAGGCCTGTTCACAAGCCCTTACTCAGACAGTTGCACAAATGTGACCTGATTTTCCTCTGCAGTAAGTTACCATTTTACTTGCCTACAGTTCTCTCATAAGAGCCGTCATGGTGTGTTGACTATAGCAGGGGTAGGGAACCTTTGACCTGCCAGATGTTGCTGAACTACAACTCCCATCAGCCCCAGCAAGCAATGGCAATGGATGATGGGAGTTGTCATTCAAGGATTCCTCACCCCTGGGTTAAAGTGACGGAGTAACCACCCAAACCCAGGCACATGAATACTTGTTGTCCTCTATTTGCGGACAGAGAAAATGGCGGACCATTTCACTGGATTTTTCTCCCGATGAGGGGAAGTTCTCCAACAACTTCTCAGAGGTAGGGCTCATTGCAGTAGCACACCTCCCCCACCTCCAAAGTGTGTGTCTATGTATGTGTGCACTGCTGCTACTGAAAGTGAAAGCTGTGGCAACTGTATTGGTTGCCAGGCTGTGTGAACTACAGTCTTTTGACTGTCCTGAATCGTCCAACATTCAGCTTCAATGGAAGTCCACGTTTTCTAGTGCTGTGAGGGGGAAAACTTCTCCCTGTTCACTTTATCCACATCACATGTAATGTTCTACACTCTTAACACATAACTTCTACGCTAAAAAGTACCAAATGTCTGCAAGCTTTCGCCACAGGGGAGTTGCTCCATCCCTTGATTATTTCAGTTGTGCTTTTATGAAGGTTTCCCAGCTCTACGTTATTTGTTTTGAGGTGATCAACCAGAACTGTACCTCATAAAAGTGCTCATCAGCTGATTCACAGCCTCCCGAGAAAAGGTTCAGGTGGAATAAATGAAAACAAAGCAAAAAGGCAGGCAATTATCTCCAGTGCTCCATAATTAGCTGTCACCTGAATTGAAAAACAATGGTGTTTGAATCTCATCATACTCTCATTAATGAGGATCTGTCATGGAACCAAAACAGGAAGAATTCATAATGATGCTATTTTTACAACTCACTTTTATTTATTTGATACACTTATAACCCACCTTTCCTCCAGGTTAGCTAAATATGGCATGGATGGTTCGGACCCCGCTGTTTTAGTCTCACAACAAACTTGTGAGGTAGGCTAGACTGGGAACTGGTGACTGGCCCAAGCCACTTCATGTCTGAGTGAAAATTAGAAACTGGAGTCTCCTGGCTCCTCATCTAACACCATCTAACCGTTGGACCACACTGGCTTACTGTGCATGTTGACTCAGCAGAAAATCCTATCAAATCAACTCTCAAGGGAGTGTGCATAGGATTTCAGCCTTTCCTGACCTAGTTATTCTGCTGTCCGTTTAGAAAAAGGCACCAGCCTTGCATTGCCCTAAATTCCACACAAACCAAGTTATCTTAGGTTGAAAGGCAGAAATAAAGGCTGTGTTTGTTTGAACGGCATTGGATAGGGATTAGTAAGGAAGGCATGCCTGTTTTTTATGCCTCTCATGTATAATCTCTGCACAGGAGCCCATTCCTGTAAATATCTCCCCTTGTACAATGGGATTTCCTTCCCTTTCCCCAACTCCATCCCCTAATTTTTTCTGAGGGTTGAGGGGAACCTCAGACAGATTTAGGGTGGAACAGGGGGGAGGAAAAGGATATAATGTTCCATTATGCAAAGAGAAATCTTTGTGCTGACAGAGCATTTTTGGTACTGCATGTATAATAGAGTGTATTCAGATTAGATCAGATGTGAAAGTTCATCATGTCTGAACTTTCAAGATCAACTATATGGCTTCGATGGAACGGGATAACCCTCTGTCTTTCAAAACTTGAGCAAAGATCATTTGGCCCTTTAAGATCCCAGAAGCCATCCTAGAGGAGTTTCAAAATCCAATCCTTTCCCCTTTGCTCAGTCCAAATTATAAGTATGAAAGTACTGTAGAACCTTCATTCTCTCTTTTTTCCCCCTGTTAGAAGTGTGTGTTAAACAGAAGACAATACTTCAACACCTCAACAAGTCAGACTACAGCAGAAGAGCTTGAATAAAATTCCAAAATACTGAGTTCTTTCAAAAGAGCCAAAATTGAACCTGAGAATATTTCTAATTCAAATAACTATGCAATGAAACAATGGAGGATGTTGCTGTATAAGGAATGTGTATATTGCAAGATTTATTAGTTTAATTTTCAGGAACAGCCCCTTTTATTATGCTTTCAGTGAACAGAAGAATTCAAAACCAACTAGGCATTTTAAACTTTGCTCACGTATTTTATTTTATGTAATCCTATCTCCACACACTTCCCACACAAATCCACTAACCCTTTTAAAATACAACTTAATGCCATAGCATCACAAAGACCAAAAATTCATCTGGCTTTGCCTCAGCAGAAATGTAAAAGCCGAAGTGCAAGATATAAATTCCCTATTTCATTAATCCAGCATGGAAAACAATAGCAGAGGCCAAAAATATGCTGGAAGAAATAATGGCTTATCTGAACCTGCACAACTTCCAAAGGTGTAATTTTATAGGGCATGGTGCAAGTCAATATGAGAAATAAAAGTTTCGGGACGCCTATTACAAAAAGAATGCTTGCATGCATTCATATGATTATGGGTGAGTTTTTATACTAAAACGTACTGACACACAAATAAAACTGCCATGAATATTGAGAGTTTTTAATTTTTGCTAAGGACTGCAATGTCACATGAAATATCACCTAACCCATTTTGATCACCAGGGGAAATTCTATGGATGGCACCACAGTGCCCCTGAATCAGTGTTTCTGTAACTTGGGCCTCCAGTTGTGGTTGGACTACAATTTCCATCATCCCTGGTAGCTAGGGATGATGGTATTTGTAGTCTAACAACAGCTGGAGACCCAAGTTAGAGAAACACTGTTATACAATGGACTATTTCCCCTTCTGCTGTACATGAAGCAGCAGTCATCAGTTGCTTCAGACATACTGTAAAAACAGAAAGCTTTTTTGCCCAGCCCCCTCTGATCCTTAAGACAAGACCCTGTTTTCTACACTTGAATTCCCTAATTATTATTTTTTGCTTTGCTTTTCTCTGATAGCTACTCCTTGTTAATATACTGCTGTTGGTTGGTTTTAGGTTGTATTTTTGTATTAAAGCTATGGTATAGCACAGGGGTCTGCAACCTTTAAGACAAAAAGAGCCACTTGGACCCGATTCTGAAGAAAAAAACCTGGGAGCCGCAAAACTATTGCGACATTTAAAGCATGCGCGCTGCTGCCCTCCGATCTGACAGCGGGTGGGAAGGTGACGTCGGGATGGTGCGTGACTAACGCACGCACCACCCCCATGCGACATCACAGCCAGTACAGCGCCCGCCACAGTGGGGCATGTCGGGGCGCACAATGCACCTCCTCCCCCCGCTAGTATCCGCCCCGGAGCCGCAGCAAAGGTGTAAAAGAGCCACATGCGGCTCCGGAGCCGCGAGTTGCAGACCCCTGGTATAGCACTTAGAATTTTATACATGTTTTGCAATAAAATATACATCATAAAACAAATATGAGGAATGTGCAATCCAGGGTGTGTGTGCGCACACACAGAATGTGAGACAAATTAATCCCAAATGAGCGGGATACCTGGCTAGCTGTATGCTTGCAGTCTCTGCTCTTCCCATTCTTTTAGAAGTAATCCCAGACTGACAATTCAGCCCAAATTCAGGACTGATTGAAGTTAGTTCAAATTCACAAAACCTTCACCAAAAAACACAAACTCTGCTCTTAAGTTCTCATCTTATAATGGCTGGAGCTCCTGAAATGCATTCAACCCATAAAAACTACAAGCAGGTGCCAACCCTCAGTACGTTTTATTATAAAGCTTACGACGTCTTTCACATGTTCTTCCTTTTACCTAACTCCTGCACTTTTCCCCATTCTGTTCCATTTCCAGTCTCTCACTAAGTGGGGTTATGTTCCATTAGGATTATTTTTATGGAGAGGGAATTGCTCTTGTAACTACTTGGAACCTGCAAGATGTGGGTGTGGCAAATCATTGAGAGTTATTGTTGAGTCAGAAATGAAATAGCCCAGCACGACTGTAGTTTCCCTGGAAATGTATAACTAATTTAAAAAGTTCTAACCCCTAATCGTTGAATACTAAAATGAACTTTCTCCAGCAGAACAATGGCGAGCTTGCTCTGGCAATTCTAATCTAGCCACATGTGTTTTCCCTCCATTATTTTCTTTTCAAATGCCATTGTTCATTTCTACCAGCGATTACAGTTAGAGCCCTGCAATGGAAAACAAACATGGCAGAAAGAACTCCCTAGAACCATGTTCAGAATTATGAAACCTTCCTTAAATTTAACTAAGCCCTGGTCCTAATAACATTTGCCTTCAGTTTCAATGTAGGATGAAGACACATGCAATGATTTTTAGAGAAAAGGGGCCCCACTGGAAACTCTGTCCACCATGCTCAGTCCCAACATACCTTTTCTTCCCCTAGCTGAGGATGGAAGGGAGTGGGTGGGAATTGCTGTGCAATTTGGAAGAACAAGCGGCTGGGCAGAGTGCTGATTGGCTGGACCTTCTGTGATGTCACCAAAAGACTCCACAGCCTTGCAGCCTTGCACTTTTAAAAAAATACATTTAAATCTAATGCAATGAGCAAATGTTTCATGCAATGCTTAATGGACACCTGCTGAAGGTATTTCTGGCATACAGAATTGCCACTTCATTTAAGAAGCAAAGAGGAAGCTGGGCTTGCACCACAGCTGAATAATTGGCTGGTGAATATTTTTTTTGCACTATGTCTGTCTTCACTTCACATTTCTTACTTTCATGTATTTTTATAAAAGCAGTTACCACAGCTTCCAACCTCCTATCCAAGGCATGCGTTGTCTACTTCTGCTCACACAACACAGCGGTACCTAATTTTCACCAATCTCCTACTCATTGCAAATGCCTAGCATCACTTGACTTTGCAACAAGCCCACCTGAGACTTGAGGGAGCCTTTTGAACAATATGGGATAGGTTGCAGTAGAGCGCAAAGAGGGGTAAAAATTAGGTGCTTTGCCTTACGTGAATGGAAGCATTTTCTCTTAGTGTAAAGCTATCATTGACTACAACCCCTATATACAGTACTTAACCAGTATACAGGGAATGGGCAGATCAGTCCTAACCCTTGACCTGCTTTGCTACAGGGAGACAGGATGCAGAAGAGGTCTCCCTCCACTGGACTCTGCTGGACTGCACTGGTTGAGGGGTCTCAGAGCCAACATAAGCAAGGAGAGGATGCAGCTGGGCTATCAGGAATGCACTTAGGTAGTCCAGCTATAAGCAATGGGTCTCTCCGTTGCACTGGCCTGAAGCCGGAGTGGCAAAAATCATGGCTAACACACACACCCCTACCTTCCACCCTGGCCAGCATGAGCAGTTGTTTTCGGAGGTGGCATCACTGCCCCTTTCCATTCACCTCCATTGCTCAAGCCTAAAAATGACAATCCTTCTTCTACACCCTTTAAAAAAAGCTGCAGCAACATGTTACACCGTATAACAGCTTTACATTCAGCTCTTGTGTGTATGTGTAATTAATTCCACTGGGAGCTTCTTCCCTCGCTAGTCCCAGTCCTTTAATTTGTTCACATTCCTTTTATTTATCTCCCTGTGCTTTCCAACTTATTCTGCTAAGAAGATTACTGTTCTTTAGCATCACTCTCAAGTTCATTCCTCAGCGTGACACGTCTATGAAGAGTCTTGGGGAAGCTCCCTAGTGAATTGAAGGGACACCAATGTGTAAATAAAGGTGATGGCATTACTCGTGGGCTTGAAAAGTTTCTTTCTGCCCCCAGGCCTGAGAGATCATGCTCATCGTCCATTTCTTAAGAGAGCATCTTTGCACCGTGATTACTCCAAGTTCTACAGAAGATAATAGAATCAAAGAATTATATCTAGGACCACAAGGGTTATCTAGTACAACCCCTTGTCATCCAGGAATCTCAGCTGAGTGGTACCACAAGTACCTCAACTACAAAGCTTCTCAGGCTCAAATATTGGGAATTTCTGAAAAAGGCAGGTGATGTGAAAGACATCTGCAGGAAACATTGATAACAGAGACATTACTAGACTACATGGAGCATTAGCCTGAAGTTAGACCACTTATTTCACTGGTCTCATGCTAAAAGTTGAGTCACATCGCAGCAAGCTAGGTTTGCGTATAATATAGGTTTTTATGCCTGCCCTAACAGCACACTACTTTGTTCCTAGAAGTTCAAAATCCTGCAAATAATAGATAAATGAACATTATTACCATCACCACTGCTGGGCAGAGTCCACTGAGCCTCTCTGCATAGAAACCTCAATGAAATGATGAGAGCTGCACATTAAGTTGGTATAACAAAGCATGCAAATTGAACTCATGTATGCAAAACAAGCACACAGTTCCCTTTCTCAGAATCCAGTATCTTGGCGTTAAGTTTGTTTCTCTTAATGTAATCTGTGTTTTTTAATCATACAAATCTGAATGGAACATTCATGAAACTATATTATGTGTTATCTATTCTGTGTACAAGGAAGCATAATCAAAATGAAAAGGAAATGATGTTCATCTTTTATCTCCAACAGGAGATTTGAGGTCTAAAACAAAATCAAGTTGTAACAGGATGAATTAATATTGTATAATAAAACACAACAGCCTAGCATGCGTCATCAAGCCTCTCAATGCTTGACAGTGATTTCAAAGTGTTGTTGCAATGCACATTCATTTGTGCATCCATTGTATGAAAAATTAGGGCATGGGCTTGTTAGGTGCCACTACGTCAAGCCTGTGGAGAAATGGATACTATTACAATTCTGCTAAAATACACATTTTTTCCCTTGTGGAATTAGCTAGCAAAAACTGTGAGTCACAGATGTACACAGTACACATTTTGTTTTTAGACACACTACTGTTGGTAGCAATTTATCTAATAATATTAGGTGGCATTTATTAGGTGATACCTAGCAGTACTGTTCTAATGTTCCTGCCAAGTCATGATTGCTATATTCTACCACAAGCTTCAGTGACAATATGTCTGTGCATTACCAGAAGCTGCGGAACAACAGCAGGAGAGGCCTGGGGGTCCTTCTGTCTCACCTGGAAACATACTATGTGAAACAGGATGCTGGACTAGATATTGCTCTTGGATCAAATCCAGCAGGGCTCTTCTTATATTTAAATATATAAATATTCTCAAAGGTGATACGATTTTCTATTACATTAACAGTCTCCAGATCCAAGCACTGACAAGGTCCGGATTACGCTTAGAGTACAGTCCATCAAGCAATCATTTGATTTCAATATAGCTTATGCAGGGTTAATGTGCTCGCAGCTATGGACTGGCAGAGGAAAAATCCCCCTTTGCAGGTACTCGGAATGCAAATCATGCAAGCAAACAGATTGCAAAAGGGCTCACATGAAGTGCCAAGCGGCTGACCAAAGGGACGCACTGACAGCATCAGCCGGCTGACTGGCGCTTACCCAACACCTCCAAAGGGGTATGCACCAAATGCCAATCAGTAATTGACGCTGAGAGCAACCCCAATGGGGAACTTCCTAGTGCAGCTGATCCTGGTGGGGTTGTCCGTGAGCCCCACTTGCCAAGGAAGAATTGGGAGCACACTATTAAGCCACGTCTTTCCTGTGACGTACCGGAGGTTGCATATGGCGCCAGGTGTGTCGTTGGTGGGCATGATTTTGGGGGAAATGACTTCATGGGCCAAATATGGGCTCCTGGGGGGGGGGGGTCTAATGAGGCTTGCATGCCAGAGGTGCCCCACCACTGTGCCAGCTCCCCTGAGATGAACGAAGGCTGTATTGTTAGCACTCTGTCCACTAACATATACTGAAACAACTTCTGCTGTGTCAAGCACTCAGGTCCAGGGGGTATTTGAACATGCAAAAGAAAAAAAGGAGGGGGGGGAGAGACTGCTGTATGCAAAAAGTGAACCCTATTCATAGCAAGGGAGGAGGGACCTCCATACTCGCATTCACAATGTGGAGCTATCTTAAAATGAATGAGTCTTGTGTTTTGTATGCTCAAGGAGCCACTGGGGTGCAGTCCTTAACCCAGCTGATCACAGCATCCCCTTCCACCAAAGCCAATCAACAGGGAAGCTTAGCTGGGAGCTGTATCTGTGTGCTGGAAGACACTTTCCTATCCTAAAATATACCTCTTTCATTTCAGAGCAATAGTAAAATCCAACATTGATGTGATGTATTTTTCCCCCCTATAGAAGCACTTCTCATTTTGACATAAGATGAATATGCAAACAGGTGAAAGTGTGGAAGGAATGCATTGTGAAAACAAAAGCTCAATTCAGATGAAAACAAGGGAGAAGTGGTAAAACAATGCAGAAAACAGCAATAAAAATGTTTCCTTTCCAAGGAAATGTTCAATAAGCAAAACAACCTTGTTAATTTACTTCGCTTGAATCAAGTCTCCTCAACTCTGCAAGAAGCAGAAACCTTCCTCTATGGTTGTGAAAAATAACGTTCTGAATCATTTTTATCTGATGAGATAAATTGAGGACCGTAGACCTACAGCTCTGCCTGGTAGTGAATCACATCTGGTTAGGGCAAAATTACAGACTAGGCATTTGCTGCTGAAAACAGCACCCCTTGGTCTCTCTTACATAGTAGTGTGTGCTCTCAACTTTATCACATCTTGACATCATTTTAAACCCAGCCAATGATTTGGACTTTGGGAATGGGGTGACAAAATAGATGTCAAAACAGTGGTCCCACACATTACAAGGGAAACAAGGATGGAGCCAACACTGGAATGCCATTGTTGGCAGCAGCCCCATGTCTCTTTCAGCTCCATCCTTGCATAGGTCAATTTCCTATGGTTGCACTGATATCACTGGCTTTGTCGTGGTTAATATGCATTTAGGACAGCTTATAATTGAGTCCTCCTTAGGTTTGTCCCAATAGAAACCTCATTTACACTGAAGTCTCTCTATAAAGGTTGTTTTGTGCATGACCGCTATGCTGCCCCAGTGCAATGCTGCCATGAACTGGGATGCTGCATCTTTAAACAAGCCTTTGCTTTCAAACCTGTGACCCCTTCATTATTTCACTATCTATGCACCATATTGGTTCATGTTATGGCAAAAATATGGTTCATGTTTTATGAGACTGGGTGCCTGTTTTCCACCAGATACATTAAATATGGAGAGGTTAAAGGAAGCATGTATGATAGCACACAAAGCTATAATTGGGTCAATGTCTGCGTTTGACACCTCCTTTATTATTCAGTAAGCACTAAGCTTTCTATAAACTTACAGTATTTTCTTTGTTCTTTGGTGACAAGCAAGACAAATGAAAATAAAGTTTTCTTTAAATAAAATAACACAAAGGGGCTATAGACAGAAATGTGTTTATTGCAAAAGAAACAAACAAACGAAAAAAAGACGACAGAAAGTGGTTGGAATAATGGCACATTGAACTAAGAATTTAGAAACATCTTACATTCTGCCCTAATGGCAGCACAGTTAATAAGGACAAACGGTCTTCTTGCAGCTCGCTTCAACTGTAGAGTGTTTCTGCAGACCTGGCGGGCAAGTTTAGTCAAGTATGTCGTATGGAGGAAGAACGACTGGCGTGTCTTCACGGCAGATTTTGGACTGCCTGTGTTCCGGACTGGTATTCCCTGCGTGGCTTGTCGAGACATGTGTGTTCTAACACATGCTTCCTGTAAGAGGGGGGGAAAGAATCAAAACGCAAACTAAAAGTCTTACTTCTGAGATCTTCCCTTTCATTAATGTACTGTTTTCTTATATGTGTCTATAATATAAAAATCAAGACCAGTGCCCAAATTCACTCTTGCCCTCCCCCCTTACCCAATAACACAGAAACATGGCTTATTCTGAGACAGGCCATTGGTCCATCTAGGGGGCAGCACACTGACTGGCAATGGCTCTCCAGGATTTCAGACATGGGGCATGCGTGCCCCCATTGGAGATGCCGAGGACTGAAGCCAGAACTTGCTGTATGGAAAACAGATGCTCTTACACTGAGTTACGCCCTTCCCCTAACTTTGCAAAATCCAAGACAGAGAAGAATTCCAATCTACTCTCCCTCCATCCCCACAAGTGCTCCTCACCCACTGAATTGCAACACAGTAAACCTTGGGACGCGGGTGGTGCTGTGGGTAAAACCTCAGTGCCTAGGACTTGCCGATCGCATGGTCGGCGGTTCGAATCCCCGCGGCGGGGTGAGCTCCCGTCTTTCAGTCCCAGCTCCTGCCCACCTAGCAGTTCGAAAGCACCCCTAAGTGCAAGTAGATAAATAGGTACCGCTTTAAAAGCGGGAAGGTAAACAGCGTTCCGTGTGCTGCGCTGGTGCTGGCTCGCCAGAGCAGCTTCATCACGCTGGCCACGTGACCCGGAAGTGTCTCTGGACCGCGCTGGCCCCTGGCCTCTTAAGTGAGATGGGCGCACAACCCTAGAGTCAGACACGACTGGCCCGTACGGGCAGGGGTACCTTTACCTTTACTAAACCTTGGGAATCCTACATTTCTCATCAGCCTCCTGGACAAACCTCCCTCCTCTTCCCTCTCACCATCACTGTTTCTCCCAAATCATCACCACTTGGCAAGGAAGGAAAGGGAAAGTGGGGGGTTGGAGTTGGCAGAGCAGTGAGGAGTGATGAGACAAGGGTCATTTTCCTTAGCATAGGATCAGGTCGAAAAAAGGATCCATGCTTCTTTTCAATTTAATCTGAGATGAGCAAGGGAAAACTTGCCCATTTGAGAACAGATTAAGTTCCCATAGTTGGGAAACATTTTTTTTTTTTCTGTACACACCCGAACACACAATCTACAAAGAACTCCTTTCCAGTCTTCGAAGCACAAACACCTTTTCAAAATGCATTGTATAAAGCTGTGTAACTCATACAATGGTTTCTCTGACCAGGGTAACCCAAGGTAGTCGAACACAACTTTACAAATAAACAGGAAATATGGAAAGCAGTTAAATTTCCACGATAAAACACAGTGGACAATTAATTGTGAGTTATAATTATGAAATTATTCCTAATCATAAAATGAAATTTAAAAAATCAGCACTACAGAAGCACATGCAACAGGGAGCAGGCCCCACTGAACATGATGGGACTTCCTCCAAGTAAACGTTAAAAGGACTGGGTTGCACATATTACCATCATCATCACTACAGTATAATGAAATCCTACCTCTGTGGTTTGAGTAGGAGAAAATCTGTCTTCATTTGTTAGTGTTGGCATTTTCAGGCCACCATATTTCTTCCAATAAATCCAACATGGTGCACATAACCTGCACTGCATGTTGGGTGGACCCCAAGAATACCACTGATGAGACTGTGTGACTAAAAGAAGAAAATAAAATTATGTTGATCCATCGAGCATAAAATACTTATCTGTACACGTGAACACACACACACATCTATTATAGATGTATACTGTAACAACAAATGCCACACACTTGAATAAGAAGCTTTATATATCTTTTTCGTTTTAACAGTTTGAAAATTCAGGGCATTCACCGAATTCTCAGAGCGACACAACTGCTTATTCACTGAGATAAACTTAGCTAAGGTGGCCCACCAGGGACACCATAAACCACCCATTTTGATTGCTTGCCAGCCTGTGCAAAAACGGGGAGTGTTGTAAACACCTGGTAAACCTCAATATTCAGCTGGGGGACTGTGTTTAGGTTGGTGGTCTGCAATCATGCAGGCTTGCTAAAAGAAAAGTACTGAGGTCAGCATAGAATCTATGCCCTACATGCATGATGCTCTCATGTGAGTACAAATGGAACTATTCAATTGCTTAACATAGGCATGACACACACACACAACAGTGACCATTCTACTTACCGTAGCAGCTTTCACAAGCACGGCCTATTAGTGCATTCTGGGCCTGGTGAGGTGCTCCAACCGCTCCGTTCACGGCACTTGGTTTCCCGTTACTGCTGGATATCTGACTGGGATTTGGTTTGTTGCTTTAAAGTGATCACAAACACACACACAAGCACATTAACAACATGAGTTAAATGACAGAATCCTCTGTGGTTACCCACATCATTAGCAAGAACGCTACTAACTTCTCAAATACTTTATGCGGAAATGAAAGCAAAAAATATTTTGAGAGCTCACAATGCTCTCAAAGGCTTGGAATCCGCCACATGTGCCATTACTGAACTCAGTTTATTACATCCAGGTCCTATGCGTACTTGCATATAAATGCTGCACCTGCCACTAGGAAGCTAAATGTCCTCCTCAAAGCAGCAGCTAGCAGTAATGAGAACCAAAGGCAGCCTGCAGCACCCAGCAATCCGTTCTTCAGTCCAGGGTCACTAAATGAGAATTCCTGTGCTTGGCATTAAAACTTTGTGCAAAAAGCACATTACTAATCAAATACTGGGGGTAAAACAGATCTCAGTTTTAGTCATGATTCTCTAAGAAACAATTCCAATTATAATAATATAATATAATATAATATAATATAATATAATATAATATAATATAATATAATATAATATAATATAATATAATATAATATAATATAATATAATGTGTTAAGATATATACCGTATTTGGGGGGGTATAAGATGCCCCCGTGTATAAGACGCCCCCTATTTTTTAAGACTAAAAATTAAGAAAATGCGCTATGCACTATCTGTGTATAAGATGACTCCCTATTTTAAACTTCAAAAATTTAGGAAAAATATAGTCTTATACATGGGGAAATACAGTGTGTGTGTGTGTGTGTGTGTGTGTGTGTGTGTTAAGCTAACCAGAACGTTTTTGCTATAGAATATTATTAGGAATTATTGTTACCCTTAGTGTTCAATTAGCAAAAGATTACATCTGGGATTCTTAATGCTGCTCGCTTCCCATATTTATTCCTCTCAGGTCAAATAAACTCCTTACTTATGCACTTTTTCCTTTAATGCAAAATCGTAACACAGATATGAATACAAATGCTGAAAGACTGACAACACAATATCTTATGCAGCATCAACACATAGCAGCTACCAAATCATTCTCAGAAATGCGTCTGAATGGCGGGCCAGAGGTTCCCTGTCCCTGTTTTAGAGAATTCTGCTTTCTTATGGTGCATACTCTTGCAGCTAGCCCAGATTTAGAGTCTACCAATATCTTGGAGTTGACAGGATTTCGTACCCCACCTAATCATACCCCAGACTGCGTCACTGCAAGCAATATATTCACAGCATTCTAACAATCATTGTAGCATTTAAGGTAAAAATGCAAAAACAAGATGGCTGCT
Source organism: Podarcis tiliguerta (assembly GCF_965153285.1). Lineage (NCBI taxonomy): Eukaryota > Metazoa > Chordata > Lepidosauria > Squamata > Lacertidae > Podarcis > Podarcis tiliguerta. The sequence continues at coordinate 22,718,553 of NC_139536.1, forward strand.
TCTGCTTCCAACACTTGAAGCTTTTGAGGATGTGAAAGTCTCTGAGACATGATCACAGTTCTACTTAGACTTTGATTAGATTTTGAGTACTGTTTCAGGTTTTTTTTTTTTAATCAGTTCATTAGCCACCTTCATTATTTTTTTAGGAAGGTGAGATGGAACTGCTGGAAACAAACAAATATATCTATGGCATGGAAGATCCGTCCAGAAGGCCTGCAAAGAACCAGCTGGATTAGTATTTGTACAGAATTGGGGGGGGGGGGGGCGGTAGAGACTCTGTGCCTCACTTGTTAAATGCATCTGGTCTTCTATTAATTTTGAGGCGTTGGAAGATTTACTAACCCTGGGCCCAGATGCTCCCCCAAAACTATGATATCAGCAGCAAAGGGAACATTTGCAGAAATCACTTTTATCACAGCATCACAAGGAACATTTGCAGAAATCACTTTTATAGCCTACCAAACGCAATGATGTAAAATTTTGTCCAATACAAAAGCGCCTCTTATAATTGTTGCAGCTACACTTAACAATATTGCCTAATGTGAGTCACCTGTTCATATTGAGGAAATAGTCTCAGGTTGTAAACATACACTTTATTTCTCAGGCATGAGTACCATTAACATGGAGCCCTACACATATTTCGTATTCAGTGTTCAGTTGGGCTTAATCCCAGGTAAGCATGGATAGGATTGCTGCTGAAGAGGTCTGTGATTTTGCATTAGCACTGCTATGTAAGGAAATACCGTATTTTGCACCCCATAGGACGCACCGGCCCATAGGACGCACCTAGTTTTTTTTGGGGGGGGGGTGAAGGAAAAAAAATTATTTCCCCCCCCCCAGGTGCGGGGCTGGAAGAACCAGGTCAGGGAACAGCGGGAGGCGTGCTCCGCCTCCCCGCTGTCCCCCCAGCTTGTGGGGCTGGCGATGGGGAGAAGTGCGCTGAGCCCAGGACTGGAGGCAGCTCTGCGCGGCCATCCGGAGCCGGGCGGGACTTCGCGCCCGGCTCCCGATGGCCGTGCAGAGCTGTGCTGAGCCCGGGACTGCAGGCAGCTCTGCACAACCCTCGGAGCCGGTCTGCCGAGGGTTGCGCAGAGCTTCCTGAAGCCTGGAGAGCGAGAGGGATTGGTGCGCACCGACCCCTCTCGCTCTCCAGGCTTCAGCGAAAGCCTGCATTCGCCCCATAGGACGCACACACATTTCCCCTTCATTTTTGGAGGGTAAAAAGTGCGTCCTATAGGGCGAAAAATACAGTAATTTGAAAACTGTTTTTTTTAAAAGCCTGCATGGGCATAACTGGACCTTACTAGGCTATGAAAAATCTTCAAAGCAATCTACGTTTTATGGATGCTGCTTCTTCGATTGTCCAATAAAAACAAGGATTTGTTCTCTACACGTTTCACATTATTATTATTATTCTTTCAAAGGAAGCATTAATATTTGTGATACTTACTAGGTTGGTATGTAAACTTGTTTCAATTTGCTTTCTGCTTCAGCAGCTTTTAGGCGTTTCTAATAGAAAAGATGGAACAAATTTAATATCTCACAGAACTACAACATTTCAGTTCCTGTCAGGCAACCAGATGGACTTTCTCGGTCTTTATGATCCAGCCCAGAGGCCCCAGATCCAGGTTCCCCTACTTCTGGTAGTTGGAGGGGTGGTGACAGGTAAGGGCTTTGAAACTTGTGGCAGGCTTCGCTAACCTGGTGCCCTCCAGGACTTTTGTACTACAAAACCCATCACTGGGGCTGATGGGTATTGTGGTCGAAGATAACTGGAAGGTACCATGTTGGCGAAGGTTGCCTTATGGAATGCCCTTGCCAGGGATATTCATGTGGCATCAAGTTAAACCTGCCCGCTCAACACAGGGATAGGTAAAGACTCAACGTTGATCTCACATTTATTTAAACACAGGATTCCGCGGAAGGTTGTTCAACTTCAGGGTGACTTTAACTCGGCAGTTGTTGCAATGCTGGTTGATTTTTAAATACTTGTTTCTAAGTGTTACAATGCCATCCTCAAAATCTGATTTGTTAAATATATATATATCCTAAAATAAAGGAGAGTAATTCATGACACTTTGTAATAGCTAAATCAAATGGGCAGCTTGCTGGAAGGTGTGATCACACACACACATATGCTGCAAAGCTAAGCTGTGCACATGGGCCTGTTTCTAGTGCTCACATGCTTTTCCACAATGACAATGACTATGTACAGTGGTGCCCCGCAAGACGAATGCCTCGCAAGACGGAAAACCCGCTAGACGAAAGGGTTTTCCGTTTTTCGATGTGCTTCGCAGGACGAATTTCCCTATGGGCTTGCTTCGCAAGACGAAAATGTCTTGCGAGTCTTGAGATTTTTTTTCGCTCCCCACCCCCTTTTTCTAAGCCGCTAAACCGCTAATAGCCTTTTAGCAGCTAATCCGCTAATCCCTTAAGCCTTTAATAGCCGCTAATAGGGTTGCTTTGCAAGACGAAAAAACGAAGGGACTCGCAGAATGAATTAATTTCGTCTTGCGAGGCACCACTGTATATATCCTAAAATAAAGGAGAGTAATTCATGACACTTCGTAATAGCTAAATCAAGTAGGCAGCTTGCTGGAAGGTGTGATCACACACACACACATATGCTGCAAAGCTAAGCTGTGCACAAGCGCCTGTTTCTAGTGCTCACATGCTTTTCCACAATGACAATGACTATGTATATGACAACAATATGGACCAATCTTCTCCTAAATTACTTACTACTTGGATAAATTAACACCAAAATGACTGTCATCAATAGGCTGACACTGATCTGTTACAACAACTCTGTCCTGGGCTCTGCTGGAACACACACAGCCCCGAGTTGAAAGAGCGAGCGATGGACGTATTCCCAAATAATGGGAACCAATTGAGGAAAATAAGGAATAAAGTTAAGACCAAGTATTGAGTTAGAAAAAAGAATTGTTACTGGAGGGGTAATGACGCTGTTGAGTCTTTATTTACAACAGCCATTGTGGAATCAGACTGTATTAATTAGCTTTTTTAAAAAAAAAAATCAGACAAATCAACTGCCTCTCCCCTTCCCTTTCTGTAAGTATCTGCTTCTGTTCAATTTTGAGCACAAATAGCTCTCCTGTTCAGGAAATGGCTGCTCTGGATCCAAGCCAAAGTATCTAAATATACATAATTCCTGGATTTCTTCATCATGTTTAATTATATCCTTCAAAGAAATGAAAGGTCACTTCAAATGCTGTTAACTTCCTACACAGAGAAATTCCAGGAATTAGCTCTCTCTGTGTGTGTGTGTGTGTGTGTGTGTGTCACTGTCGAGTTGTGTGTGAGATCATCACACATGATAATCTGATCTATGGCTACGTGCCAATCCTCAGATGTGTCTTCCATGTAGGCATTTTGACACGTTTAAAGCCTCCCTAAATTAGATTACTGCCGAGATTTAACTTTCTAAATCCCATTTTCTGGAATCTATACAATATCTGTTTACTGGGCAGAGAGAACCAAACGTAATCATGCTGCAAAATCCAAAGCCCTTTTGAGGCCACAATGGGGCAGGTGGGGGTGGGGGCTGTTTCTGGGTCATTATCCCCCGACCCAACCTGTTTCCTGTATTGCTTCCATTGGAAACAATTGAAGGAATATGGCATAAGAGATCCTCAAGGTGAATGGGAGCCACTCCTGCCACACACACCCCTTGCCAACCAGAGAAAGGCAAGGGGCCCTGTGAGATCAGATCTCCTTCTCCCAGAGCAGACCACCCTCAGAGAGGGAGGTCCAAAAGCAACCCAGGTGCTACAGAACTTCATGTTCATTTATTTGACCAACTCATGGCAAAGTACAGAAAAGTTACCTGCTGGATGTATCTGTCTGTAGTTTTCCACATATAATAATATTCAATGATGCTAGTCAGAGACTTCCAAGGAAGCTGAAAGAGGAAAACAAAACAAAAATACTTAATTACAATGTCTGATAAACTTTACATTTTAACTGCAATGTTGCAGCAAACTCAGCACAATGTAATTTAGACCCAGGAAAAAAGACTTTAAAAAAATCTCACTGCAATTTAGACGTCAAGGAAGCATAGTCTACGTTAGCAAAGGTAATAAGAGGGGTGGGCTCGCCATGTTTTTTTGTTTTTTGGAATATATCTTCCATAATCCCTGACCACTGGTCTTGCTGGTTGGGGCTGATAGGAGCTGAAGTCTAACAACATTTGGAGGCCCACAGGTTTGCCACTCGTAATAAAATTACCTGCTTCTCTCTGGAAAATGGGTAAGGAAGCACACTCACGAGTCTGGCTAGACAAATTCTGGTGGCTTAGGATCTGGGAAAGTCACTGGACTTTTGTACTAGTCCTTAGAGCAGGTGTCAGCAAACTTTTTCAGCAGGGGGCCGGTCCACTGTCCCTCAGACCTTGTGGTGGGCCGGACTATTTTTTTATGGGGGGGGGGTGAACAAATTCCTATGCCCCACAAATAAACCAGAGATGCATTTTAAATAAAAGGACACATTCTACTCATGTAAAAAGTGGGCCTTAGTTTGCCTACCCATGCCTTAGAGCAGTGGTTCTCAACCTGTGGGTCCCCAGATGTTGCTGGACTACAACTCCCATCATCCCTGAGCTCTGGCCTTGCTAGCTAGGGGTGATGGGAGTTGTAGTTCAACAACATCTGGGGACCCACAGGTTGAGAAAGGCCTTAAAAATTCCGTTAAAATCTATTTAAGAAATAATTAAAATCTTAAGAAGACATGAATTCTTCTATTAAGGACCTTTTCAAATGCTGACATCAGTTTGATACTTCTAACTTCGTTTGTCTTGCCATTGTTTATAAATTGTACTGTCTGGGGGTGTTGTTTTTTTAATCTCCATGGGTAGTGGAAGAGGACTAGGAACAAGGGACTCAAAGACCCTCAGAGTCTGTTCTAGCCCTACAACTCTCTGTTTCTATGAAGCTGCCTTATACGAAGTCAAACCATTGTTCCTTCGAACTTAGTATTTTCAAGGCTGACTCTCTGGGTTTTTGGCTGTCTTATATGGTGATGCTACGGAGTGAACCTCAGACCTTTTGCATGCATACTATGGACTCTACCACTGCACTGTGGACCTTTGAGACAAAGTGACACAGTGCTTTCATTAAGTGTTTTGTTTTTTAAAAAAGTGAGGGCTAGCCGGTAAAAATACTGTTAGCTTTCCACATGTCAGCTTCCTATATTATGAAGAAATCTTGGCACAAGTTGTTTTCAAGTTAGCACGCCTCCAGGAGAGACATATTGCAAGCCTTACCTCCATCCCGTTTGTCCCATTCCAAGCCCTAAGTGTTACAAAAGTGATGGAACCCTTCTGCACTGAGCTTTTCACACATCGACACACAGTTAGTAGGAAGAGTGTGCCAAAATGAGTCAGCTGTATCCCACTGCGGATCAACCCTCTTCCCTAAGAAGTAGGCATTCTGTTATCAAATGATTACTTAATGTCGCGATAGAATTAATTTGCAAGATCAGAGAAGCCAGAGGGGCAGCGATGGCAACTGTGGATGACATACCGAGCAAGACAGCATATCCTCAAAAACAGCACATAGTTTTCATGAACTGATATATCATTAACATTAATTATTCTAGTTTTTGGTCCCTACCAGTAACACTGCATCTTAGCAGATAGCTAGTATTTACTTCTGCCACATTAGCAGCAGGACTTTGTACTTCCAGAGTTCTTTCAACTGCTCAGGAGGGTCAACCTCGGATAAAACAGCATGCTTTTTTTTTTTTTTATCTTGGTGCCTTGAAGATAAGATGTGTATATTCCAAACCTTTATTTTAATCCAGCAGGGATTAAATCACTTAAACTATAAAAATGATACATAAGATGAAACAGAGTACATTTTTTTTTTAAAGTGGCAGACTTCTTTATTCCAAGTTTAGAGAACTTTGCGGAGATCTCTGACCTTTCCAAGGTTGCAAACTATGTTCTTGAAGCTGACTTTGGGAACAACCCAAACTCAAGATCTGCAGGGATGAGCAAAGTCTGGAGTAAGAGGATCTCTGGCTAAGCCAACTGAGGACCCTCAGCCCAGTTCAGTTGGAAATACAAGGGCAGAAATACACCAACCTGGCTCAGCTGGTGATGGCTAAGCTGAGGCAAGGCGTAAAGAAGGGGTGGGATAGTGACGGAGGAGACATACCCCTATTCCAAACTATGTTCGGACCTAACAACCCAGCAGAAGTTACAAAAGGGCAATGGAAGAAAAACTCTAGTTTTGAAGGCTTGGCTGGCTCAGCAGGAAGCAGCTTGGCTCTGGAACAGAGTTTCAAATAGGGTAAGTTACACCAAGGGACGCGGGTGGTGCTGTGGGTAAAAAGCCTCAGTGCCTAGGGCTTGGCGATCGAAAGGTCGGCGGTTCGAATCCCTGCGGCGGGGTGAGCTCCCGTTGTTCGGTCCCAGCGCCTGCCAACCTAGCAGTTCGAAAGCACTCCCGGGTGCAAGTAGATAAATAGGGACCGCATACTAGCGGGAAGGTAAACGGCGTTTCCGTGTGCGGCTCTGGCTCGCCAGAGCAGCGATGTCACGCTGGCCACGTGACCCGGAAGTGTCTCCGGACAGCGCTGGCCCCCGGCCTCTTGAGTGAGATGGGCGCACAATCCTAGAGTCTGTCAAGACTGGCCCGTACGGGCAGGGGTACCTTTACCTTTAAGTTACACCAACATAATTTACCCTTTCCACCTTTATTCTATTCCAACCGTGTTAACAACATCCATCAGTGTTTGAAATTGGGAACACAGAATGAACTTCATTAATATGTAGACACGGTTCATTGGACTTCCAAGCTCTCATGCCATTTATGTATCTTTTCAAACAGAAAAAAACTGCAAACATTTTCAAATCTAAACTTCTTTTCTTTTGCAAACTGCTAAAATTTTGTTTACCTCCAATTTGTGATAGTATTAAGAGAATAATTTGACCCCTTCTATCAGGCTGAGAATGAGCCCTGCACACCCTCAGGGGCTTCTCCTTCTCCCCTCCTTGTGCTCCTAGTGTTGGCCTCACTGCCTAAACTACAGCATCTTAAATTGGGATACTGCAGTTTAAATGCAGCTTGCAAGCTATGTTACAAAACCTCTGATTTAATGGCAATCCTAGCAGCTATGATCAGGCAAACAGGTGCCAATTAATTTTTTAAGAACAGCCATTATTGTTAAATGATGCCACGAAGGTGGGGGGGGGGGAGCACTCAGGTGTTTTTCCCTCAGTGAACTGTCTACATCAGGCACATTATTTCCGCTCCACATATAAAGATGCCTTATAAAAAGCCATTCCACTTATCCAGTTTTGTTTATTCTGTCTGATAGCAGCTCTCCAAGGTCTCCAGGCAGAGGACCTCAACAGCACTGCCACCTTTTTAATGCAGACTTAACAGGCTTTGAGCTGGGACCATTTGCATGCTCTACTACTGAAGTATGGGCCTTCCTCTGATATTTACATGCACACGTATGGACTACTTGCAACCAAGTGAAGATGCCTGGGTGCCAGAATGGTGCCTGACATCTCCACCATCTGGAGCTGCATGCCTGGGGGTCATTGGATCTGGACTGTTTTCACACGCTAATACCTCATCCTGTAGAATTCTATCGGCTATATTTTATCTGCACAATCAGAAAGAATTGCAGGAACCAAAATGATTTTTCTGTGCAGCCTGAGCAGGAGCAGTGAACAAACGTCATAGTTGTCACTTGTCTTCACTTAACCCACCCCACTGCCCTGCTCACAGTTGTGAAGGACATTCTTACATTATGAATGGTCCATGTCACCTTTAAGAAAAAGAGGTAGGAATAGCCCAATATATATATATATGTAGACTGTCCCTGGATCAAGTGACTTTTCTTCTTTAAGTTCTCAAACTTCTTAACTTAGCTCAAGGTTGTCATCTGAACTAGCTGGATGTTTAACTGGATAATCAATCGCTGTCACTCCATCATTTGAAAAATAAGGCTCTAGAGCCATCTTGCCCAAGAATGGCAACTAGACATTCTGTTTTGGCAAGTGCCACCTTGGTTTAAGGAGCCATTTGGTGCCTAGTTTATACAACTTAGTTTCTAACACCAAAATCCAGCTGTCTGTGGAAAACAACTTAATAATGGATAGAAAGGGGGTATACTTCTACTTACAAAGTCTTGTCGTATGTCGTTGAAGTCTTTGCCGTATTTCTCTAGGGCTTCTTCAAACAAACTAGCCTCTGAAGCGGACCATTCTTCCATTTCATCTCTGCAAAGGACAGGCCCTCCAAGTGGAACCAGGACACTAATAGCACTGCTCAGGTCATAGTTATGCTTATGCAATGTATCCATGGCATGAAACTGGACAAAAAACACAAAAGCAACACACTAAATTAAATGGGATCCACACTTCTCTACATCCTAATTGCAGTAAACAAGAGCTGAGAACCCTTTCTCTTCTGTTGCACCCTTCCCATGATACAGATTTTAATTCAACCGCAGTTCCTGCTTTCTGTTACCCTCATGCTTCCCTTTCTTGACTATAAAAATAGGCAAGAAACAGTGCAGGTTAAGTGAGCAAACCTGAGTCTTGTAAGACCTGTTCAGAAGACCATCCAAGGTAGAGCAAAACATCCAAGGTAGAGCAATACAATGAGACACGGTGGAGGGGAACGGGATCACATTTGCACATCCCGAACACCCATGCATCAACTGGGTCTTGTTTACAGCCTTTTGTGGGCACATATGCCTGCAGGGTCTGCACAGAGCACCTAATCTGTGTGGGTTTAGGACAAGTCAGCGTGATCCTATTTACCTCTTTGTGTATTGATTAATCCTGAATTTTTATTGTCTGTACAATGCTGTAGAAACCTCCAGGAGAGTCCCTTAAACCTACAAATTAGTCCCATCTTAAGGGAGGATGCCCAAAGCACGCAACGCATTTTAGAAATAACTTGAAAAGGGCATTAGGAACGAGGGAGGAACACAGAATCATATGAAGCTGCCTTATACCAAGTCAGAATATTGGTCCGTATAGGTCTGTACTGCTGACACTGACTAGCATTGGCTGGAAGATTCCCTTTGGAGATGCTGGGGATCAAAGCTGAGACCTTTTGAATAAAATGCATGCACTCTACCGCTGAACATACAGCCTTTAAGAGACACAGCAACAAAGGACTTTCAATTCAGTAAAAGAACAAAACAAGAAAGCAAGGGCTAGCTGCTTTTAAAAAGAGGGTTAGAATACTATGTTTTAACATCCAAGTACTTTCAGGATGGTAATGAAATATATCAAAACCCTCAGAGAGCACGTCGGCTCCAAATATGATCACCAATTAAGAGTAAAAGTGCTATTTGAAGGGGGAAACATCCTCCTTAGCTTGAGAGAACAAAAAGAGAACAGAAGTTTTAATAATGCCAAGAAAGCAGGCAAGAAATGGTCGAGATAATGAACAAGAGCACAGAATGGTAATTAAATCTGGCTTGGCTCTTCTGGTTAACGAAGTTAATCATTAGCAAGGATAAAACTTTCGCACTACTGTCCAAAAACTAAATGTATCAGTCAGTCAGTGTACCCAGTGTGTACTTTTGAGGACAGAACAGCCTTGGAACAGTGTGAAGGAGGGGAAATACAATGCCAGATACCCAAAGGCCATGCATATTTATATAACTTCCCGCTGTTCCTCCATGGTCCCTCCTTCCATTATAGCTTTACAATAACCCTCTGAGGTACATTGAGACACACACACACACACACACAGAGAGAGAGAGAGAGAGAGAGAGAGAGAGAGAGAGAGAGAGAGAGAGAGACTAGATCAAGATTGCCCAGTGAGGTTCACAATGAAGTAGGGACTTGAGCCTGGATATCCTCTGTCTCTGGTCTGATCCTCTCACCATTACACTATTGCCTCTCAATGCAGTTCCACGTAGCTACTAGTGCAAACGCAGTTAAGAGCTGCCTCAGTGCCAGCCCGGCCCTCCTCCCGAGAAGCTCCTGGCTTCTTCTTGAATTTGCAACAGCAAAAGAAGAACAGGTTTAGCCATTTTAGGTGTTACTGAAGAAGGGTAAGTTATCATACGAGAGGAGCACTGGGGATGAGCTGCGCCTCACCACTGTCCACATTATCCTCATCATGGAAGCTCCCCATTCATCTTCCACTAATTTTACAGGGTTTTGAAGCATACAGGGCTCCTCCGCCAGGTACAAGAGGCTGCCCACCTCACACTGCCCATGAGTGGAAGGGCAATGAGATCGGTGATGGGGGCCCAGCTTGCGTGTTTGCCCACTCCGCCTCCTTCCCCCGTGATAACTTAAGTCTTTTAAGTAACTCCTGAAGATGACTATTGTGAACTTGCTCAGCAGTTCCCAATTAGCCAAGTTCTGCAGACCCCCCCCCCCCCGTTTTTCAAAAGCCAAGCCATGGACCCCCTACTTTTGAAAATGTTGCTATCTCTGTGGTAGTTTTCGTTATGTGAATGGCGCCACCGTAGCCTCCAACATGTCCCAGGACAAAACCGGGACATGCGGTCACATGACCCACATGAGAGTATGGCGACCAAAAATGGGATGTCCCAGACAGCTGAAAGGTATGTGCCACAGACGCCCGGGTGCATTAGGCAGACCCCAGGGGGTCGATGGACTACCAATTGGGAACCACTGACCTAGTTTGTAAAGATTTGTGTTTCAGATTTCCATATGTAACAGTATCAAGTTATTTTCAGTCAAGCTTTATCATGCTTTTGGGACTAACCTATCAATTGCCATATTCAGAGACACTGAAAGATGAGTACCATATTTTCATACATTTTTGTGCTTATTCTCTTATGACAGCACGTGGTTATCTAAAGGATGCTCTCATATTATGATTAAATGGTATCATTCTTCCACTTTCAAAAAATGCATTTTATTATTAGTTTCAGGAACAAAGAGCAACCATTTCCAAACACCGAGAGATGCCAAAATCCAGCCCTAAAATAATGTTTGTACAGGCCTGTCAGGGGTCAAGGGATGGATGACATGAACCTACTGTACCCTGAAACACCTGGGTGTTTTGCAGCACAGTCTTAAACATGCCCACTTAAAAGTTCTCTTGTGTTCAACTGGGCTTACTGCAAGGTGGTATTCATCTACTCAGAGTACACCCACTGAAATTAATGGGCCTAACTTAGTCATGTTCATTATTTTAAGTGAGTTGACTCCGAGTAAAACTTAATTGAATATCACTTATGGAATAGGATCATAGCCTTAGCTCTAAGTTCTGTGGGTGAAATCCAATGTTGCTGTTCCATTTTCAGAACAACTTTAGGTCCTGTGGAAGTATCTGCTAACCTAAACGGAGACAATTTGCAATCCCCACCCTACCCCTGAATGCTACCTAAAACACCTTCCATGTGATGTATTTCTTCCTCCTCCAGCCCCTACCTCTGAGAAAGAAAACCTCATTCATGGGAGTTTGGGTGGCCATCTGTCATGGATGCTTTAGCTGAGATTCCTGCATTGCAGGGGGTTGGATTAGAAGACCCCCAAAGTCCCTTCCAATACTACAGTTCTGTGATTCTACAAGAAGGTTCCCAGCAGTTTGGCTTGAACAAGAGGCAGCTGAAGGAAGTACTCATTCACATTCACATGCAGGTATTCAAAATCCTTCACACCCTGATCAGCAGCACAGAGGACCAGGAGGGAGTCGGCCTCTTAAATCCCGCCCAGTATGCATTAATGCGCAAAAACAGGATTTCAAGGAAGCATCTTACCAGAGTGATGTCACGGGAAGCAGCAGCAGCGCTCATGTGTAAACTAGGTTGTCTTACAGAACTACTGCAGTCCAGAGCTCGGGCAAACGTACCAACCGCACTGAAAAACATACAAAAGAATTGCAAAAATTAAAAATTAAAAAATACCCATAAAACAATGAAAACCAGATATACATTAAAGGCATCATATGCATGCCCACTCTTCCACATGCGCTCCATAGTTTATTGGCAGGCATGTTAGGATTCACCTGTGAATGGAAAGACTTCAAAGCAAACTCAGATGTTTAGCGTGAAAACCGAAAGTGAATCTGCATTAATAGGGGCAAATGTCACCACAGACTATATCTATATCTATAGCTTTCATATTTGGTGTGCCAATAAAACTTCTGTGCAAGTGGGGGCATGAGTGGAGTGAATAAATTCAGGAAGACGCTGTGAGACAAGCAGAGAGATCTGTTGCACGCAGAGAGAAACTGCAAGTACATCTAGGCTAATGACTGCAACTTTGTCTTCAACTATATGCACATGGTAGCCATAGGTGACCAGGAATTGTACACAGGTGAGTAAGCAAGCTTGTATAGGAGGGGTGGAGCTGTCAATCCCTTTGTGGAAGGCTTTTTTTCCTTTATTGTAAGCTTACTAAATGGTTAGTAAGCTGCATTTCTATGCCAGGGGCTGAGGGCATGTCTTTTGGAGAGATACCTCTGACCTCAACCATGTCTTGACACAAACACACCCAGAGTAATGCTAACCTACAAAGACAGATTAAGTTGATTTCCAGGGGCTATTAGTGTTACTGAAGCACATTTTTTAAAAGCACACAAAAAAAACACCCTGTGTCGAGGCTCAGTATCTCACACACCACCCAAACACCCAGAAAAAACAGTGTTTTTAGTACCCTTAGAATGCTCTCCCAACCACTTATCTATGAGCAGCTCCTCTAAGAACCAGAGAATATTTAAATGGCCCAGACCCACCTCCATACTTGGGTTATTTAAACATTCTACCAATTAAATAGGGGCTACCAACACAAGAGCAACCAAAAGAATAGGGCATATTAAGTACACTTATGAATCAACCCACTGTGACTCCTGTTCCAATATGTCAATTTTCCTTTTAACTTGAAGGCATAATTGAAGAAAACTTGAAATTTCATATTACATTTCCTTTCATAAAAATAACAATAAAAATCTGTCAACAGTTGGAGTACTACAGGACTTTACAGCTGCTGGTTTGTACTTTAAGGTGAACTGCAAAAAAACAACATCACCAAGGCCATTAATACTCCATGTTTTTTAGCAATTTACACAAGTAAATGAGGCAATCAGCTATTTATTTTCCTCAACCATCATTATTTTAAAAGGATTTTTTTGGGCTTTAAATTGGATGACCACCTCCACCTTAGCCTGACTGAGAGAGGACCGCTGTGTTATTCAAGCTGTTAAGAGAGGTTTTTTTAGTTTGACATTTACATTTCAGTTTATTTTTCTCAATAGCGGTGGGTCATCAGAAACTGAGAAACAACAAAATCAAAGATGAGGGGGTGTTAAAAGATTGCATGATGCCAGCCCTTATAATGTTGCTACAAACTGTAACTATTCCAACATAATACCTGAGTGCAGAGCAAGAAATATGCTCAAGGACTCCTAAGAAAGAAATGTGCTTGCAAATGTGCAGAGTGCTTCCCCTCCAAGGATCAGAAATGATCCCGAAGGGTATCCAATCCCCAAAGTAGTCTTCCATTATTTTCACTCCCCTGTGGCGAGTGTGACAACCGCCTCTGGCGACCATGACAAGTCCCAGCCTAATTCTTAACTCTGAAGCTGAACCATTAGAAGGGGATTGATCTGACTGTTGCACAGTGATCCCAATTCCCTCCCCAAGTCCAAGGTTGGGAGAAGACTAGGGGTGGTATATCTGCCATGTGACCAAGGTATTCAAAACAACTTAGCTAAGCAGTGTTTCTGAGGTTGTAGGGGGCATCTTTAGTTTTTGTGCAGCCAAGGCATCTGGAATGCCTTGGTCACAGTGGCCAAACTAGCAAGGGCTTGGAGACTTATCATTTTTTGCTAATACAAACATGCCAATGCACACAAACGTTTTCTGTTTCTCCAGTCTTGCCCCAGAGAACTTTGTATCTGCACTTTCCACTGATGCACCACATCTGCTCCCCTTTGAGCAGCACAAGAAATATACTGCAGGCAGATAAGCTTGTTCAGAGCCAGCTCTGCTGCTTTCACCAGCACAAAATCATCTGGCGGGACTTAAGCCATGTGTTATCTAGTGCTTTTCTACAGCAGTTTCTTGTTGTGTTGCAATACTAGAACTTGCTCATCTGAACAAAGCTTTGTGTAGACTCTCCTTACTCAGGGGTGTACAGCTTCTGGAAAGAAAAGTCAAGAACAAAAATAGAGGCTGTAATTTGGGAAGCCCAAATAATAAAAAAGAGCACAGGCAACAAATTGTCAGTGCAAATGCAGCCTGAGATATTTGTTGTTCTTTGTCCCACATCTACCACACTTCCACCTTTAAAAAAAGAAGAATAAAAGCAGAGGCCAGATTTTAACTTGTTTGTGTTTCATTATCGCATTTCCTCACACTGAGGTTTTTTCGTTCTGTTTTCTTTAAGGTAGAGAGAACACCAACATCGGTAATAATAAGCACTGCTTGCTCCAAAGGATGAGTTCCTGATCCAAAGAACATTTCTTCTCTGAAATAATGCAGCCGGCTAGAGTGGATAATATATCCAATATGTCACATTCTCACTGTCTGATGGCTGCAAGTCCCTTGGGTCAATTTCCAGCTGTAATTATCTGTGAGCTGTTGACACGGAGGGTCTGCGGCTTGGTGTTTTTAGTTTTTAAAAACCTTAATTGGCCCATAGAATGTTTTCGTCAGCGGTATTGAAGAGACAGACTGCTCAACCCCTAAGCAGGATCCTTAGTGGAATGGGGCACTGCTTTAATAACAAGTCAAGCACTGGAAAAGGCGATGACCTCCTACTGTTAGAAAATACTGAGCAGCCAATATTGTGTGGCCATACAAAGATACGGTTGATAAAGCAGGGGTTGGGGACATCAAGCTTGGGGACGATGACATGTGGACATCGAGGTCTCTTTGTCTGACCCTGAAGAGTCTCACCTCTTGCATCTGATAATGCTTCTTACATGACGAGAGGGATGGAGCGAGATGTGAGGGTGTGTGTAGAAACTAGCCCATTGTATAAATGTATTATTCACATTCATTGCTTCAGCCATTTGTTATCTCTAGTTCCATCAATTACTGCTTGAGGTTGTCCAGGAGGAATGCAGTCCTCGGGCTTTCTCTAACCAGTGTCTAGCCTCCAACATGGAGGTCACACGTGGCACAGGCGATGGGAGTTTTGCGATGCTCCTAGACAGGAGACGAGACTGCCTATACAGTCTTGGCTTGACCATGCTGAGGTGTCCTATCCTATCTAGCTCATCAGCCTAAAGACAAAGCCACTTCAAGGCCCACTTCTTGTGGAATGGCATTATTCCCTGGTCAAATCATGCACAAGAGTGGAAGATGCATGGTGGTATCTATCAAGGGGTTTTTGTTTTGTTTTTTGTTTTTTGCATCAATTGCAGAGATGTAATGGTTAGGACGGGGATGCGGGTGGCACTGTGGTCTAAACCAATGTGCCGCTTGGACTTGCCGATCGAAAGGTCGCGGTTCAAGGCCCCGCAAGGGGGGTGAGCTCCCATTGTTCGGTCCCAGCTCCTGCCAACCTAGCAGTTCGAAAGCATGTCAAAGTGCAAGTAGATAAATAGGTACCGCTCCGGCAGGAAGGTAAATGGCACTTCCGTGTGCTGCTCTGGTTTCACCAGAAGCAGCTTAGTCATGCTGGCCACATGACTCGGAAAAACTGTCTGCAGACAAACGTCGGCTCCCTCAGCCAGTAAAGCGAGATGAACACAGCGACCCTAGATTCGTTCACGACTGGACTTAACTGTCAGGGGTCCTTTACCTTTACTTTTTTTACCTGTCTAAAGCAGGACACACACAGGCCTCCTAAGTGTGAGACCTCTATTATGGTAATAGTACAGCATATGGAAATAATTCACAATGGCAGTCCTCAGAAAGTCATTCTCTGTGCGGGATCCCAGGGGCTTTGACAAAGCCCAGAAGAAACACAGTCTTTGGTGAGCAAGAATTCAGTGGCTGGGACAGATCAATAGCTGCATTTTTAAAGACTGGCTAATTTTCTTTTTGGAAAAAGAAATCAAAATTGTGCTGACTGAGCTACAAATCAGGAAGTGTCCAACTGGAATCTCACCTCTGTCATTAAATCACAAGGTGGCCTTAGGCAAGCAAAAGAAACACAAATAATACTTAATATACTGAGTGCATTGTTTACTTTTCTTCTGATTCACTGCACAAAGGAAAATTACTAAAATTGATGGAGCCATGTTGGTTTCTTCCACAGGGGGAGTGCAACCACAAAGTTACAAAAAAAGAAAATTATTTATTGGAAATTAAGTTCTCCTACACTACAAATACAACAGTATATCTACTTCCAATTCAATCTCAGGAAACAGCAAGAGAAAACTGTTGGCAGGGGAGAATCTCTTTCAAATAACTTGCTAAAGAATATTTTGTGGCAATGCTGAGGCCAAAAGAAAAAAAGAAAGAAATTGGAAGAACCAGAACTTCTCACGCTGAAGACCCTTCCATGTAGCACGGTGGAAATAAATGTATTTTTTACAAAAACAGAAATGAATAAGGGAGAGGGGCTTTATTTGTACTAGACGAAACATTCAACTTGAGATTTTCCAATGAGGGCAGATAGAATAAAAAGAGCTACTGAGACAACCAGGGCTTAAAAGCTCACATAAGAGTCAAGTCACAGAAAATGATAAGATTTTTCTTCTTGGAAAAATATACACACTGGTGGAAGAAGAGGAGTGCGGGGGAAGTGCACCACCCCCAGCAGTGCGATCCCAGTGGAGTGCCATCGCGGCTGCCCCCCAACAGTGCTGGGCACCGCACCCCTGTAGGCGGCGTGCCCCACCCCAAGGATGTGTGCCCCACCCCTGCGGGTGGCACGCCCCACCCCCAGGATGCACGCTAGCCCCGCCCCTGCCTGTTCTCCACCCCCCCCCGTGCCAGAGCATGAAGCTCCGCCACTGAATACACACACACAGACAGACACACACGACTACCTCTTAACCCCATAATGATTGTGGAAAACTTAAGATTGTAGGTAAGCAGAGAAAAGAAATAAAGAGAGAAAACAGAGAATTTGCTTCTCTTTCAGGAAAAGCAACTTCTGTAATTGTAAGTTCTTTAATCTGTTTTAATATTGTGCGATGTTGTGTTACATCATTATTTTTGTGCTTTCATTGTCGTAATCCTGCCATGGGACCTCAGCATGAAGGGCAGGTAATAAATTTTAACAACAACAACAACAGGTCTGGGGAGGCACTGAGTGGGATACCTGCTGCAACATCTGTAGCTCTGCTGGATAGGCTGGGAGATGCAGAAACTCCCCTCCCAAGGTCAGAAGGCGGGGAAACAAGCACCTTAGGGGGACCTAGGCAGCTTTGGGTTCACAGCCTCTGGCACCCTCCCCATGCCTTCTGCCAGTTACCGCTTTGTTTCATCTTCTGTGTGACAATTCTTCATATATTTTAAGGGTGCCAGCGAGCCTACCTTCATTCTTCTCTTCTCCAGGGAAAACAGAATAGACTCCTTATAACATTTGTTCCATGGAGGAAAGATTATGCATTGGGGGGGGGGGGCATGGCTTCCCCACCCCTGGCTTGGATCATGCCCTTTATTATTAAGAGGGGGAGAGAATGAAGGTGTTAATCTTACCGGGCTACTACTAAAAACTGGTCGATCTGATGATCAGTGAGATGGCTGTCTGGATCCCATACTTTTACTTCAAGCTTTGCCTGTTCCCGGTCATCTGTTTCTCCTGGCAAACAAAAAAAGTAGCGCACATAAAAATAATCATTCTTTCTACTTCTCTTGTATCACGCTTAAATTGAAGATGTATCCAACAGTTATACATAATGGTCAGTTCAGCACAGTTCAAATGCTGCACTGAATTTTGCAATGCGGTAAGAAATCAAAAAATAGCCAGCGTACGTATAGAAATCAGCTGCTGAATATCAAACAGCTTCTCGTGTTAAAAGAATTGCATAATATGTTTTATAAATGCATATAAAATATCAAGGTGGTGTACAACAATATATACAACAAAACATATAAAAACATTAAAAAATGCAAAGTAATCATTAAAAATGACCATGGCTAATCATGATAAGGACTGGGAGTGGTGTGGGTATACCTGGAGACATTGGGGCATGGCCAAGACACACTCCCAGTCTCTCTACAAACCTTTGCCTTCACATAACCCTACAAAATGCCAAAAAAGAGCTATAGTTTGCCTCTGGATCAAAAAAAAATTAAAGATGTAGTTTGAAATGGTTTTCCAGTTCTAATTTGGAAGCCAATTATGCTTTGCAGTAAGCACAGTTTACCCACTCAAGGTACTTTATTGTAAGCCAGCAAATGATGGAGGAAGGTGGAGTACAGGAAGGAAGGAAGGCTTGCAAACCTGAAGCTGGTCCTGGCAGCAAAACCACAATGGTGGTGACATTTGAGCAGCATCGACGATGCCACCGTCAAGTCTGTGACCATGCAGCTACAATCAATTTGTTTGTGTTTCAGCACCAGTCAGAACAATCCTTAAAAATACACTTCGCAGATAGACTCCAACTTAATTGCTTACAGATGCCTGCTTCATAATCACTGACTCAACACACAAATTGCTTTCAACAGACTCTTAAATACCTTTCCCTATATGCACTGTCATCTGCCCTTCGAACAAAAAGCAATTAGCCCCTTTATTTGTGCAGTTCATGAATCCATATCTTCATCTCTGTAGCTAGATTGTGGCTAGACTGCTCGTCTCCCCTCTTTATTTCCACTAATTTCTTTTGCAGTAAAAAACCACGAAGCAGCATTAATTGTCCGTGTCTCCCAATTCTGCAGCTAGAAATGGGACATGATATGCAAGGTCTCATACTCTAACCTTCACTTATCCAAGCTGAACTGATGAATAATTCACTGAGTTTCTAACTTTGCCTTCAAATGAGCCTTTTCCGACATAACAGTATTTCATAATAACTTTCAAGGTAAATCACACCATCTTTCCTAAGCATGTCTGCATGTGTTCAGATTTCCATCTTGTGTTGATATACTGTTGCAAGCCACCTCAATTTCTGAGTAGTGCAAGATTCCAGGAGTTCCAGGCGCCAGATCCCGGCCAATTACACATCAGTCTATAATAGCTGCCTCCCAGATCACATGCTACAACAGGGCTGGACCAATCTTAATACCGACACTCTCCCATTGCCTCACCAGAGCTGAGTTCACCATCTCCATGTGAGACCAACCAGGCCTTTCTACATGAGGCCCTTCTTCTCTGAGTAGGCCTTACACGCTGGACTAAAGAACAGTGATGTTTGATCTTGTATCCAACATCCCTATTCATTTCACACCACCCACCTCGCAACTAATTGTCAGGCTGCTATTATCATAGTTCAGCTGCACCGATTTGGGCACATACTCATAACAATATAAAACACAGACACACATTGCACATTGCAATAAATAAAATAAATCAAGAATGGGCTTTGGGACCATTATGTGGTCGCCATACCAACAGCTTCTGGGGAAAGAAAATTTTTGGTTGCTTTCAATGAAGTCCTATTCAGAGCAGAACAATTAAAATTAGTAAACCTAAGATAGCCATGCCCATTAACTTCAGTGGGTCTACTCTGAGTAGCACTAGCACTGAATACCGCCCCATATTTTGGAAGTGTTAAGAAATGCATATGTTTTAACATTTTTGTGGATTTTGGATACAGCACATACAAACAGGGCTTTCCCCTCCCTCCCATTTTATATTCAGTTATATATAATCTGGAGATTGAAGTGTGCCAAAAGAGAGAGAGCCCAAAGTATATTCCTCATTGAAATATACCACATGCAGGTCTCACTATGGGAATGCTCATTATCCAAAATCTCAGTTATCCAAACATAAATAATTACACCCAAACCTCACTACATGAACGATTGATTCAGATATATGAACAGTTCTTTGCATTTTTCTGGTTGGCAGCAACCATTCCAGGCACAAACCATGGCGGGAGGGAACTAAATAACTATTTCCAGGGAACGTATTATGTTCAGATAGCAGGACCTGGGTGTATTTTAAACCGCAGGTGGAAGGGCTGCCATATATACTTGGGACATTCCTTCTTCATGAAGCAAGAAGAAATCTAGGCTGAAATCCTTCACCCTGACACGCTAAATTTCCATGCTGAAGGATTTATTGACTTTTTAAAGGTGAAAGTCTTGGTTTCCGGGATGACAGCAACATCGCCCTGCACATCTGAAATGTGTCTAAAAGTATAAACTTGCATCTCCCAATGATCCAGGACGATGATGCATCGACTAATGTGTTTTCTATATATAGTCAAGAAAAGAGAAGAAGCAAAGGCGGGAGGGAGCAGAGTGACGCAGCCACAAGTGGAGAAACAGAGCAGAAGTGAGTGTTGCATCTGTTATTTGTCAGGAATCCTATGTGTTCCTGTGCACGTGTGCTTGGGAGTAAGCTACACCGAACTCGGTTAGACTTACTTCTAAGTAAGCATGCATAGGAAGTCTTAAGAGGGTGGAGTGTGGCAATGGATGAAAAAAGCATGGAGGAACTTAGTGAAGACTAGAGCAGGAAGGTATGGATCACAGAGATGCAACAGTCTCTGGTAGGGCTGGCCGATATATCAACATATCATCTAAAACCAGCTTGAAGTCCATGTTGTGTTATCAGTTTCATAATTTTTGACCTGGCAATATATCACAAATCATGGTGTGTGTGTGTGTGTGTGTGTGTGTGCGTGCACACAATGGCACCATCCTAAGATGTCAGAACAGAGTTCCTGTGAGTTCCCCTTGAAAAAAGCCCTGTTGGGCTATATTGGCATAACATGATGTTTAGCTGGTGTTCTGTCGAAATGTTGAAACCCAGGTATCACGCAGCCCTAGTCTCTGGTCCCAATTAGTCAGGACAGCAAAAACCTCTTCATTAGACCAGAAGTTTCCACTTATTGTGAGGAACAGCAATCTTCCTTAATTCACAATCCTGCAAATGTACCAGCTCATGCACATTTTTAATAGCCTCCCTGCATACACAAACTCTCACAATGCAATTCCTATTCCTGTCTACTCAGAACTAAGTCCTGTAAATTTCAAGAGAACTTTCCTCCATATTAAAAAGGGTGTTTGTTTTTAATTTAAAGGAAACTGTCTTTTTGTTTGCTTCCACTCCCTCCCTCCCTTTGATAAAAAAGGAGAGATTGGTGGGATGAGGGCCCCTTCTGTGGGGGTGGGGGTGGAGGGGAGAAGATTTAGCTGGCTGGCTTATGCTGAAATGGGAAGTTGGGTACCATGAGAATGATGGGGAGGGTGTTTTTCAGTAAGCAGTGAAGAAAGCAAATGTGTGTCTACTCACAAGCAAGCCCTACTGAATTCAATGTGGCTTACTCCCAGGAAAACAGAAGTTTAGTTGAACTCAGTGGGGCTTATGCATGAACAGATTCCACAGACCTCTGAGTGAGAAAGCAGATGCAACTTGACTAGCAAATCATTTAAACTACTCATTAGTTGAAAATATATCAAATATAATATATGGAAGTTTATTTAATACTTTATTACATCTACCACTTCCTTGGATTTTAAGGCCCTCCACCATTGCAGGGAGGTACGGTGGGATCCTCTGCTGCTGCGGGGAGGCACAGCAAGGCCCTCCACCACCGCAGATATATGTTGTGATATTTAGCTGGTTATATATCGTGATGTTGAAAACCAGCTCCCAGGTAAGCGGATTTAGGATTGCAGACTGCCTGGCTTAAAAGCAAACTACAGTATAAATGTTGGCATAACTTCTCTTCCTGGTCACTGAAAAGTATTCTTACGTGCCACTGATTTACAAGCTTGTATGGAGCAATGGGCTGTACCCAACACAACTCTTACTCAGAGAGGACCCACAAAAATAAATGGGTAGAATATATTGCTCATGGCCATTGACTTCAACGGGTCAACTTGAGCATATTGCCAACAACATGTGCCCTAGGCCACCACTTTCATAAGAAAAACAGTGTATTCGTTCTGCAAATATATGTTAAAAGAAGAAATGAAAGGGTCTTGTGCCATAAATCACACAGGATGTTTCTATGTAATAAAGATCTTATTGAATTTATTTAAAAGTCAATTACATCTGAGAGATAAGCAAGTGGTTGTTTTCACCATGTCTCATGACCAGGAACTGTTTTATAGCAAGAACCCCATTAAATAGACTAGGTCCTATAAATAAAACGTTTTTTCCCTTTGATGCTTAAGGTTATTTATAAAGAGCAGGTTATTTATAAAGAGCAGGTCATCTACACAGTTTGCAAAAACCTTTAAAAGTCTTGTTTGTTCATAAAGCTGTCACATTACTTCTTGAAACACTGACATGCATTCCACAGAAGTTGTGTCAATTCACACTGATTTCATTTCTCCTGGGTGAAGGCAATTCTGAATGGAGACCTAACAGCAGCTACCAAGTCAAGGTAGGGAAACTCCTCAGTTGGTGAATTACACTGTAGTCGTCACTACAATCCATGGAAAGTGCACTCACATTTTTCCAATGGTAGCTGTAGTTTGGGATGAAGGGGTGCAAAAGCAAGGGTGTGAATGAGCCAGGCTCCTACAGCCACATCAATAGCCACATCAATAGCCACATCAATACAGCATCAATAGGAGTATAGCATCTAGATCAAGGGAAGTTATAGTGCCACTGTATTCTGCTCTGGTCAGACCTCACCTGGAGTACTGTGTCCAGTTCTGGGCACCACAGTTCAAGAAGGACACTGACAAACTAGAACGTGTCCAGAGGAGGGCAACCAAAATGGTCAAAGGCCTGGAAACAATGCCTTATGAGGATCGGCTGAGGGAGCTGGGCATGTTTAGCCTGGAGAAGAGGAGGTTAAGGGGTGATATGATAGCCATGTTCAAATATATAAAAGGATGTCACATAGAGGAGGGAGAAAGGTTGTTTTCTGCTGCTCCAGAGAAGCGGACACGGAGCAATGGATCCAAACTACAAGAAAGAAGATTCCACCTAAACATTAGGAAGAACTTCCTGACAGTAAGAGCTGTTCGACAGTGGAATTTGCTGCCAAGGAGTGTGGTGGAGTCTCCTTCTTTGGAGGTCTTTAAGCAGAGGCTTGACAACCATATGTCAGGAGTGCTCTGATGGTGTTTCCTGCTTGGCAGGGGGTTGGACTCGATGGCCCTGGTGGTCTCTTCCAACTCTATGATTCTATGATTCTATGATCCCCACTTCCCCAAGACTGTCACTTTCAGACAAGATTCACACCTAGGATATGCCTGTTACTTGGCTGTATTTTGAAAATTAAATTGCAACAGAAACAGCTTATTTGACGTATGTTTGTTAAGGCCACTTTTTATAATTCATAATGTCCACATAGACTGAAATGTCATCATCATCATATTCTGACAAATAGGGAATGGCTGTCTCCATCTTTCCTAATGAGGCACCCAAAGTCCACAACCCTTCATCCAAGCCAGTGCCACCATTTTTGTGACGGCAAGGGATAGAGGCAATTCTACTTCTCCTGGATTGGCCTCAACATTCATGTGCATGGACCAAGTTTGGACAACTGAATCTCAGCTTAATAACCAACATACGAATGGGTCTTTTGGTTGTGCATGCAGCCTCGGCACGCCTCCCCTTGTGTGACCAAGTAAACAAATCAGGAAGTCTTCCATTAATTCAGGTGTCTTGAAGACTTTTTAATGTTAGCAGTCCTGTGCAATTCTCTGCATTTCTTCTTGAGTAGCCAGCAATTTTAATTATTGGTTCTGTTTTAACGGCTTTCATTGCTTCTTAACTTGCTATACACCGCCCTGAAGTTTTGCGAGAAAACGGTATACATCTATTTTTATAAATAATAATAAAAATAGCCTGCACATTCAAAGCTGCATCCAAGCACACCAGACTTAAAAAGAAACTGGTACACCAAGTCAAAACTATAATGTGTTTTACCTTCTGCGAGCATATCTGGAACATCTGCCTGATATCTGGGACCTACTCTGATTTCTCCTTTGTCTGCTAGAAGTGTTTTCAGCGATGGATCATATACCAGTGAATAGAAGAAAGTATCCTAAAAAAAAAAAAGACACGTATTTTCCAAAGTACTATTAGTTCATGACAGATAAAACAACAGTACATATTTCTGCATTTTAATGCACATGCACCAAAAAAAATGCTTGGACAGATCAGCCCATTTCTTTTCCCTGGCAAGTTTTGCATAGGTCGGTTACATCCTATTTTCGGAAGATTTTTTTTTTTTTTAAGCATGGGAAAAATGCATTTACATTTTGGGCACTTTCCCATAAAGTAAGCATTTATTACCCTAAAATATGCTGCATATTATAGTTACTCTATACCTTCAACTTATCACAAAAGAAAGTTCACCCTTACTGCTGTTCTTACTCAACTCCTGTTTGCGTTTTAACATATTTACACTGAGTTTTTAAGTATTCTGCAAACATTTTCCCATCTTCTTTAAAATCAGTCTCATCCTGATCTCTAATTTTACACATCAATTCTACATATTCTATCAATTTCAGCTGTCATTCTTCTTTGGTAGATACCACCTCACTGCACCATTTTCATGCGTTTAATATTTGTGCTGCCGTTGTTGTGTAAAAAAATATATTATCTGTTTGTGGGTGGATCAAATTGCCCTTCCCTCCCAAATCCTGAGTTAATCATATTAAAATTTAATCATATATCACTGGGAAAAGAATTAGGCACTCAGAAAGAGACAGCCCGTTTTCATTTGCAAAATTCTGGCTGAAAGTCAAAATGAACTGTTTCAGTATTGTTACAATAAAGCATCAATAATTCAAGAAACTAAACATTCCAAACAATAAACACAGACACAAATCATTTTCAGCTTTAGCTATTCATGTTATGCTACTTAGCAAAAGGATTATTTGGTTTTCCTAACAATGCGCAGGAAAAATCACAACACTGAAGGAAACCACATATAAAAAGGATTCTGAAAGTTATGGAAAATGTGGCATTACCTCTTTAATGAGATACGACAATACAGACTCTGTCTCATTCAGAAGTGCAACACTGCATTTCCCCCTATATAGGCACACACAAAAATCAACAACATATTAATGATTTATAACGCCATTTTTTTTCAAGCAGCAAATGACAACAGATTAGTCAACCAAGTTCAGAATTTAGAAAATTCAGTTAGATCAATGATTTTTAAACAGGAAATGGCCATGAATGCACCATGAGTGAACAGGCTTCAGGAAAGGGTATACGTGTGAAGAAAGTAAAGTAGTTCAGTATCATTGCAAATACAAATGAACTAAACACATTAATTATTGCTGCATAAAACTCAACGGAGAGGAAACATTTAAGGAAAAGGACAGAGACCTTTAAAACGGTACCATCTTCATTTGAAGTACACCCCACTTAAATGCATGCTTTCAAAACCGGCTGTAGTGAAGTTTATTCAAAACTAAAGTTATCTTAGTATCGTTCAAATAACAGGCTCATGTAAAGCCCAGCTTGGGATCCTGGCTGCGTAGCTCTCTATGCCATATGTAGCCTCACTGGCTGAAAGATTACAAAGCTGGGGGGACATAAGAAGAGCATGCTGGATCAGACCAATAGTCCATCTAGTTCAGAATCCTGTCCTCACAGTGGCTGATCAGATGCCTGGGGGAAGCATTCTGAATAGGAAGCTGCCTTCTACTGAGTGAGATCATCATTCCACCTTGCTCAGTATTGTCCATGCTAAGTAGCAATAGCTCTCCATGGTTTAAGGCAGAGAGTCTCTCCCAGTCATACTGGGACCTGCACCTGGGACGCTCTTGTTAATGGAAAGCAGACGCTGTACCACTGAGATACATCCCTTTTGACCCCCCAGGAGGAGGAGATCAGAAAGGATGAAGATAACAGTTTTCCATCCAACAGAGCAGAAACAAAATACAGGTTGTCTCCAAGGGCAGTAGGCCACTGAACACCCCAGACAATGTGTGTTTCTCCGGACCATGGAGCAAAGGCAACGTGGCCTCTATCCATTTCTGAACTGAGGCCTGGGAGCCCAGCCCCGGGAGCTGAACATCACTGAGAGGCAAACTATTTTAATTGAATAAAGACTGCAGATTGGCCAGAAACTGGCCCAGATAGTTACAGAGCTTCTGGGAAAGGGAAACAAGCCTCCACAGAAAATTCCATCCATTAAATGTGCACATATTTGGAATCCATTCTTACAAATACAGTGGTACCTTGGTAGTCGAACGGCTTGGCTCCTGAACACCACAAACCTGGAAATGAGTGTTCCAGTTTGCGAACGTTCTTCAGAAGCCGAACGGAAGCCCCTGCAGTCAATCGGAAGCTGTGCCTTGGTTTTTGAACCATTTCAGGAGTCAAACAGACTCCCAGAACAGATCAAATTAGAGAACCAAGGTGCCACTGTACTGTAATAGGTACAAGAACAACTTTGTAAAGTATACAGTTTGGGGTTTTATTCCCCTCCCCCCCTTTACTTGCCCTTCTACATGGGTGCTGTTTCTTTTTATCTCTCTCTCTTTTATTTACATCTCCTCATGTTTAGTGCACAAATAATTATGTACTTTTTAAATTTCAATAAAGATGTCTGCAAGGGGAAATGAGCACAAAACACCCCCAGGTCTAGTGCATCATGGCTGAAGCATGTGTGTGCGTGTTCAAAGCCGAAACAAGCGGAGAATTCACATTGTCAAAGTGATGGGTCACTTTTTCCCTGGCCAGAGCATCTGTCCACCACTGAAAGAAGCAGTAAAAAGAACTGACTATTAGGTGGGTAACAGGGTGGCCACGTGGCACCAGTGTGGTTAAAACAAGAGATTGCAAAAACTCCAAAAGGACCTCTGCAAATTGAAGGAATGGGCAGTAACATGGCAAATGTGATTCAATGCAAGCAACTGTAAAGTGTTGCATGTAAGGAGCAAAAAAATATTAATTTCACATACATGCTCATGGAGTCTGAACTGGAGGTGGCAAGCCAGGAGCAAGACCTTGGGGTCATAGCAGATCGCTTGATGATGGTGTTAGCCCAGTGTGTTGTGGTCATGAAAGAGGCCAATTCTATGCTAGGGATCATTAGGAAAGGAATTGAAAACAAAATTCCCCACTATCATAATGCCATTACAGTGGTATCTCGGGTTACATACGCTTCAGGTTACATATGCTTCAGGTTACAGACTCTGTTAACTCAGAAATAGTACCTCGGGTTAAGAAGTTTGCTTCAGGATGAGAACAGAAATCATGCTCCGGTGGCACGGCAGCAGCGGGAGGCCCCATTAGCTAAAGTGGTGCTTCAGGTTAAGAACAGTTTCAGGTTAAGAACAGACCTCCGAAACGAATTAAGTACTTAACCCGAGGTACCACTGTATACAAACCTATAATTTGGAGTACTGTGTACAATTCTGGTTGCCTCACCTCAAAGAGGATATTGTTGAGTTGGAAAAGGTTCAGAACAGGGAAGCCAAAAATGATTGATGGGATGGAGGAACGTTCCTCTGTGAAGGAACGCTGCAGTGTTGGGGACTTGTTAGTTTGCAGAAAAAGCAAGTAAGAGGCAACATGACAGAAGTTTGCAAATTTATGCATGACGTGGATAGAGAAAAGTTTTTATCCCTCTCTCATGACCCAAAACTTGTGGACAGCCAATGAAACTAACTGTTAGAAGATTTGGGACAGATGACAGAAAGCACTTCTTCACACAAAGCAGAGTCACAACTATGGAACTTGCTCCCTCCATGAGGCACTTGTGGCCTCCAACTTGGATGGAATTAAAAGAGGATTGCACAGTTTCAAGGAGGAGAAAACTACCAACCATGATGGCTATGCTCTCTACCTCCACAGTTGGAGGCAAGCAAGGCTTCCCAATGCCAGCTGCTGGAAACTACAGGAGGAAAGAGAGATCTTGTGCTCATGTTCTGCTCGCTGGTTTCCCACAGACATCTGGTAGGCCACTGTGAGAACAGGATGCTAGACCAGATGGGCCACTGGCCTGATCCAACAGGCTATTCTTATGTAAATGTGAAAAACAGCTTCTTGGGAGTATGGCTTACAGCACTTGAAAGAGGAGAAATCAAAAGAAGAGCTCTCAAATGTACTTACAAAACTACAGCGCTGAGATTTTTAGATTTCCTGTCTCTCTGCTTACATCATTATCATTCCAAGTAAGTGACTCCCTACTAGTTTTTTGGGCTTGTTGCTGACCAGATGTTGTCGTCTGGCCTACGGGATTTTTAGAATGTCTTTATTATTATTCAAGGGAATAACATCTGCAGTGCTTAGCCGCTCCAAAAATTCTTTCAGTATCTTCTTTTGATTCAGTTATTGTCACTGTTATGAAACTTCACTAGCAATCTAAAAGTGAATGCCCATTTGTAAGTGGATTTTGTTCTACAAAACACTGTGTTTCAGATCTAATTTGAATGTCAAGTGATGCACTGAAAATCTATTTAAAATATAAATCCAGGGTTGTACTCTTACTCTTGGAAAATTTCAATAAGACTATATTCAAATGATTAAAGTTGGTAGGGAAGAGGAGATCGCCTATTGCGAACATTAAATAAATCTATTAAAAACACTGGAATATTGACACATTTTTTCTATTCATCTGGTGTCTTGATAATTAGTTAGAAGACATCAGAAATAATGTTCACTTGAGATGTACAACAAAATATATGCCACTCAATTATTATTTTCAGATTAATAACTTTCGTTTACTTATATCACACCATTTTTTTCAAGGCAGCTCACAACAGATGCAAGATTACAACGTTCATACTGTAGGAAAGGGAATCACACAACTATGGGGGTCACCATCGAAAAGGCCCTGGAAGTATTAATATTAGCAGCAACTTTAAACAAGCAAACAAACAAAACCCTGTAGTACAAGCTTGGGTAGCTACCTTTTTTGACTCGAGGGCTTCATTCGCCCTTCGCTATCTCCCAGGTGCCACGTGCCAATAGTGGGTGTGACCAAAACTGGGTAAGTCTCACCACACACTCTCTCATATGCACGCGCACGCTGACACACACACACAAACACAGTCATAGTTGTCAACTTTTCCCTTTTCTTGCAAGGAATCCTAACACAGCTTCTCCTCCTCAACTGATCGGACCCATGCAATTATTATTTATTATTTATTTATTAAATTTGTATAGCGCCCTATACCCATAGATCTCAGGGCAGTTCACAACATAAAATTGCAATATAAGAACCACAAAGTGCATGATAAAAATAAGAACAGAAACAAGCCAAGAATCCCTCTTCCCCCCATTCTTCCACAACGTATTTTAGAAGAAGAAGAAGAAGAAGAAGAAGAAGAAGAAGAAGAAGAGTTTGGATTTGATATCCCGCCTTTCACTCCCTTTAAGGAGTCTCAAAGCAGTTAACATTCTCCTTTCCCTTCCTCCCCCACAACAAACACTCTGTGAGGTGAGTGGGGCTGAGAGACTTCAAAGAAGTGTGACTGGCCCAAGGTCACCCAGCAGCTGCATGTGGAGGAGCAGAGACACGAACCCGGTTCACCAGATTAGGAGACTACCGCTCTTAACCACTACACCACACTGGCTCTCACTCTTAAAGATCATCGGATGTCAATCAGCCAAAGGCCTGGTTAAATAGGAACATTTTCGCCTGGCACCAACTGAACCTCCCTGGGGAGAGCATTCCATAAATGCGGCACAAATTAGTTGCTGCCATTGCTCTGCTCATAAAACAATTAATCTGCTGACTGGGGAATGAGATGGTTTGTGTACCCATCAGGGTGCTGTACTTTGTACTTTAAACAAACAAACAAGCAAACAATGCCACTGCTGCCCAATTTGGTTGGGTCTTGGGGAGGGGGACAGAAAAACCAGCTTGGCCATTTGGGGCTTTAAATGCTAATATTAAATTAAATTATTTAGGAATTACAATAGGGCTGCCATACATCCAGTATTTTCCAGGCATATCCGGGATTCATTGGGTCGAAAATGGCATCCAGGCGTATGGCAGCCCATATCGGAAGTGTGATTTTTTTGGTGATTTCCCCCGAATATAAAAAAAGGTAAAAAGTTCATTATAGTAACTTCAGATACTGTTTAGGAGGACAAATCATAAGAGCAGGTTCACACCAGCAGCAGGACCAGGGGAGGAGTGAAGCAGCCACTGTACCCACATGCTGCTCATGCATATGGCTTAGTGTTACATGTGAACAAGGCATTTGCCCATTGCCTGTCTAAGATTAATCTCCGTATTATCGCCTTTTCTTTTCCTCTGCTCTTTTTGGCTTGGAACACAGACAGATCTTAGTACTGCTGGATTTTGTATTCCTGAACCCCCACCCCCCACAAAATGTAGGGGCAACCATGGTTTTCGCTTTGCGACCTGAAATCTGTTTTGCATCCAACAAAAGAAAAAGAATAAGAATTCTGGAGAATTCTCAAAAATTAGCTCATTACCTTGTGACATTTACCATATTTTTCCATGTATAAGACTAGGTTTTTTCCCTTAAAAATAATGTCCAAAATTTGGGGGCATCTTATACACGGGGGACATCTTCCCCCCATTTTCTTAAATCAAGTCCCGAAAAATAGGGGTCGTCTTATACATGGGGGCATCTTATAGACAGAAATATACTGTAGTTAGTCCTAACAAGGGCACTGGTCTGCTGTGGTATTTTTTTAACAATTAAAAGGAGCTTTAAAAGCATGACATACCAGTTGCAAAGTCAGAAAATTCTCCACAGCACAGGTAATACTGTGCTTACCTATGAAGCCTCCAGAAATGAATTACTGGGGGGGGGGGGGACATATGGTTGTTTTAAATAAACCACTTCCATCTGAAATCTGTGTTTTAGTTAATTAACATTATTGGCCTAAGTACATGTGTTCTGTGCCTAAAAGCAAGCAGCAACTAAGACAAAAATAATCACAAGAGTCCCCTGTGGTCTTAAAAATCAATGAAATTGAGCCAAGGGGGTGGAGAGTATAGCATTTGTTATTCTGTATGTGGGCTTGGCTGGTAAAATCTTAACCATCAAGGCTGCATTCTAACCTCCCCCACCGAATTGACTTAGAAGGATACTGTACTGATCATTAAGCTAATTGCTAGATCTCCATCTGATATTCTGTCTCACACAGTTGCAATTAAAAATATCATTGGTCATCAGGATTGATTTTTGTAAATGAAAACAATTAAATGGTCCGACTAGGATTATTGACGTTTCGTAATAAATGCATTTAACATTATTTAAACTTAGCTCAATAAGCTTGTTAATTTGAAAACCTGTTTGCTTTTTAAAAACTAGTTCCACCCTCAACTTTACATAAAGGCTTTTTGCTCAAGGCAGTTCCTGCAGCGTTTAACCTCCTTATTCTTCTTTTTCGTTAACACGACCACCTGAGAGATTCAAATCTTATTTTAAACCAGGATGTTTGAGGATTAATGGAACAGAAAAGCAAACATCCATTATACCAAGGGATATTGGCCTTAAAGTAATGGCAATAGAAACATTAATCAAACAGAAGGCTGCGCATGCAGAATGGTGCAAGCTTTGGGGCCATTTGAATCAAAGGAGCAGGACCTAGAACGCATCTGGCTTTCCTATGGAAAAATTAATGGGGCTTAGAAGCACTTCAGGACTGTACTTTGCACTGGGCATTTTAGGCTGAGAAAGCAAGAGAACTTTGATGTTTTAAATCTATAATACTGCCTTAAAACGAAAGGGGTTTCAACTTCCTTGTTAACGCCCTGGATTTAAAAAAGAGGACAGATTAAAGAGATCAAATAAATACTAGACCAAGGAAAGCCAACTTCTGTACTCCCGGCGGTTGCTAAGGTTCTGGTTTCGAGAAAGCGAGGAGAGATAAAGAGGGTCAAGCCCAATGCCCTCCCAATGTGTGCTCCTGTTCCCAAACCCCAGAATTTATACTGCAATGATAAATAGCTGCAGATGATGGCCAGAGGTTGCCCACAACTTTCCCTACAGCTACCGATGGTAACTGAACTGATTTCTATAAACTTTTTTATTTTAACCTAACATTAGAAGAGGGACACGGGTGGTGCTGTGGGTTAAACCACAGAGCCTAGGACTTGCCAATCAGAAGGTCAGCTCCCGTTGTCCAGTCCCAGCTTCTGCCAACCTAGCAGTTCGAAAGCACGTCAAAGTGCAAGTTCAGTGGTACCTTGGGTTTAGTACTTAATTCGTTCCGGAGGTCCGTTCTTAACCTGAAACTGTTCTTAACCTGAAGCACCACTTTAGCTAATGGGGCCTCCTGCTGCCACTGCACCACCAGAGCACAATTTCTGTTCTTATCCCGAAGCAAAGTTCTTAACGAGAGTCAGTGTGGTGTAGTGGTTAAGAGCGATAGACTCATAATCTGGGGAACTGGGTTTGTGTCTCCGTTCCTCCACATGCAGCTGCTGGGTGACCTTGGGCCAGTCACACTTCTCTGAAGTCTCTCAGCCCCACTCACCTCACAGAGTGTTTGTTGTGGGGGAGGAAGGGAAAGTAGAATGTTAGCCGCTTTGAGACTCCTTCAGGTAGTGATAAAGCGGGATATCAAATCCAAACTCTTCTTCTTCTTCTTCTTCTTCTTCTTCTTCTTAACCTGAAGCACTATTTCTGGGTTAGTGGAGTCTGTAACCTAAAGCGTACGTAACCTGAAGTGTATGTAACCCGAGGTATCACTGTAGATAAATAGGTATCACTCTGGCAGGAAGGTAAACAGCGTTTCCATGCGCTGCTCTGGTTCACCAGAAGTGGCTTAGTCATGCTGGCCACATGACCTGGAAGCTGTACGCCGGCTCCCTCGGCCAATAAAGCAAGATAAGCGCCGCAACCCCAGAGTCTGTCATGACTGGACCTAATGGACAGGGGTCCCTTTACCTTTACCTTTTTCACATTAGAAGACGCATGCAAATGTAAGAAGAGTCCTGCTGGATCAGGCCAGTGCCCCACCCAGTTCGACATCCTGCTCTCACAGTGGCCAACTAGGCGCTTATGGAAGTTTGCAAGCAAGAGCTGAGGTGTATCAACATTTTCTCCGCTTCTGACTCCCAGGAACTGACATTTGGAGACATTCTCCCTCTGGTAGTGGCAGCAGAACACAGCCACTGAGGGCCTCATCTTCCATGGATGCCGAATTCTCTGGTGACCATCACTACATCTTGTGACAGTGAGTTCCACAGTTTAACTCAGTGAAGAAGTACTTCATTTTTTTCTGTTCTGAAACGTCCAACACTCAGCTTCACTGGAAGGTTTTGGGTTCTAGTATTCCACCCCCCCTTTCTCTACACCACGCATAAACTTATAGACTTCTACTTTGTCCCACCTCCTTACTTTACTTCTTTGTAAACTTAAAAATGGCCCAAATGCTGTGACGTTTGTCACTGGGGAGCTGCTCCGTTCCCTGGGTGATTTCGGTTGCCCTTTTCTAAGAATTTCCAGCTCTACAATATTCTTTTTGAGGTGAATCAAGCAGAATCGTGCACAGTATTTCAACTATGGCTTCACTACAGATTTCTATAGTGATCTTATAACAATGGGCAGTTTTATTTTCAATTCCTTTCCTAATGATCCCTAACACAGAGAATTCGCCTTTTTCACAGCTGCCACACACCGGCTGAGCATCTTCATCTACCCAGCACAAGCACAGCATTACTCCCGGTTAGTCATCGCCACTGACTGGTCAGGCTCCCCAGGAGCACATACGTAATATTAGGATTTAGTTATTTATAAGCCCCAATGTGCATCACTTGGTACCTGCTTATATTGAATCTGCTATTTTACTGCCCGCTCTCCTACTTTGGAGAGATCCTATTGGAGCTCCTTGCAATCTGTTTTTGCTTTAGCTGCCTTGAACAATTTGGTATGATCAGCACATCTTGCTACCCCTAACTATAGATCCTTAATGAGCAACCTAAAAAGCACAGTCCCAGCACTGATCCTTGCAGGAATCCGCTTTCGGTATTCCTGTCCACTTATTCTTACTCTCTTCTTCCTGCTCCTCAATCAGTTTCTGATCCATAGGAGGACCTCATTCCATGACTGGCAAGCTTACTTTCATTTGTATGTCTTTCCAAATGGTACAGCATTTTCTCCCTGAAGTGTTTTAACTGCAGCATGGCAAATTACTATAACTCATATCGTCTGAAAAATACATCTCGTGTCCTGGATGGACTGCAATTTATACCTTTCTCCAGAAGAATCTTGTGTGCTTTTACTTCTACATTATTGGAAATGAAACTTTACAAAACACACAGAAATATATTTTAGTTATATATACAATGATGCAAACATGTCATTTGTCCCCAAGTTATTTTCCCAAATAAAATCTGTTTACTACATATAGCTACAGTATTTCCTAGATCGGGGTGTGTGTGTGTGTGTGTGTGTGAGAGAGAGAGAGAGAGAGAGAGAGAGAGAGAGAGAGAGAGAGATCTCAGATGGCCTAATGCAGGTGGAAAAGGGTTCTATTCTCCCTCCTTACTAGTTCCTCTGAACAAAGTAGCACTTAGCCTGGTTTTTAAATTACAGTGTACTCTGATTGCTTGCAAGCTCATGTAAGTGCAAGCAACCTCTCCACAGCCATTTGCTATGACATATTCTGCCAGGCTGGGATGCAAAAAATATTGGCAGATGTTTATGCACACCCATCAGAACTTCATACTGTGCAGAAGATTCCTGCATTGCGGGGGGCATTGCACTAGATGACCCTCGTGGTCCCTTCCAACTCTACAATTGGTTATTTTTAATTATTATTTAGAATATTCCTATCCCGCTCCTATCATAACCAATCCCAGGGTGGGGTACAATATAATTAAAATTCATGGAAAGTAAGCAATCACAGTAAGAAATCCACTTAATAATAGATAAGCCCCTGCAATAACTAACTAAAACTAATTACACTTCAAATGCAACAGATAAATAAATAAGATTTCCACTTGGCACCTTTCAGTATTTACATCTTTTTCTGTTTAAAAGTTACAGTGCCCCTTTCCTATTTAATTGAATTCACACTGTCAGTTTAGCTCTCATGCGCTTCTGCCACAATAGAATTCACAGCTGGATCAGCTAGAATTACTGGTGGCAGATGCAGCTGGCTCTCCCACTTAGGATGCTGAAACAGACAGTGAGAAAGTACAGTTATCCTCCTGGGGAAGAATAGCCGGGGCTGAAGATGCTTTTAAAGTGGCAAAATACGAGTATTTTGCCTCCCACCCGTCCTTTACTTATTGCATAGGATTTTGGAATGGGAACTATTTTTTATTCTCAGTCTCAGGGAAGAAAAGAGAGAGAGGCTGCTATATTCCAAGCCCCAATCAAGTAGCAATGAAAACTAATGTTTTGTATTCCTATTAAATATACGTGTGCATATCCTTAATAAATGACCGCCTATTTGTTTATTTGTTTTCATAGTAAAGTTTCATGAGCCCACACCAGTACTAAGAATTCATAAAGACTTCACCTCATGTCCCATTCCAAACCACAGAATAACTTTTACACACACACACACACACACACACACACACACACACACACAATTAGCCTAGATTCAGGTAGGTAGCTGTGTTGGTCTGACACACTCGAAATATATAAAAAAATTGTCCAGTAGCACCTTAGTAAAGGTAAAGGGACCACTGACCATTAGGTCCAGTCATGACTGACTCTGGGGTTGCGGCGCTCATCTCACTCCACTGGCCAAGGGAGCCGGCGCACATGTGGCCAGCATGACTAAGCTGCTTCTGGCGAACCATAGCAGTGCATGGAAACGCCGTTTACCTTCCCGCCAGAGCGGTACCTATTTATCTACTTGCACTTTGACGTGCTTTCGGACTGCTAGATTGGCAGGAGCAGGGACTGAGCAAAGGGAGCTCACCCTGTCGCAGGGATTCGAACCGCTGCCTTCCGATCGGCAAGCCCTAGGCTCTGTGGTTTAACCCACAGCGCCACCCGCGTCCCTTAGAGACCAACTAAGTTTGTTCTGGGTATAAGCATTCATGTGCATGCACACTTCTTCAGATACACAATTAGCCTAAATAGCCTAGGATAGCATCACAATCTCTCAACATCCAATGGGCACAGCCATACCCAGAATGGATCTGTCTAACTAGAATTCCCTAATACCATTCCAGGAACTACAAGTAACAATTAATGCCTTTCTGCAAGCTTTCTTTCAATCAGCTTCTCCCCATGCCACAAGCCAAAGAGCCCCAAGCTTCAATGATACAGAATTTTTAATTAGCCTTTCAATGTCCCAATACTAGGCATAATTAAAAAATAATAATTCTTGGGCATCCCATACAGCAGGACTTCCAACTTTGTTTTCCAAACACCACACTCCCCCGAGCCACATAAAAAGGTCGTTTTCAACATTCTGGAAGTCGCAACAGTACAGAGGAGCTGCTGTTCAAAGGTACTGTGAAAAGCTCATGGGCACAGAAACCCACAAACATGCATAAAGCAGAATTCTGCATCAGGCCCAAAGCCAACATTTTTATGCACTGTTCAGCAAAAAACAATACCTACCAGTCAATTAATATACTTTGCATACACATATTTTAAAATCTCTCATCAGAATCCTCCATGCAATCATACTAATTTTTCTAGGAATGTTTTTGCTGAGCTATTGTGCTCAGCTAATGGCAAAAGAAAACACTGAATGCAACCCAAAATGCAATTCAACAATTGCATAGAGATGGAAAAGAAACGAGGGAAACAGCTGCAGAAAACCTGCTGGGCAGATGTAGTGATGGAGACAAGAGCCTTTCATTACTGCCCACTGAGTTAGCAGCAGGAGCTATGGCTAGGAGGCAGAGTGTTCATGACTCTAATCGCTTTTCCCAGCAGCTTCTTACCTGATGTGTGTTGCAGGAAGAGACTCATATTGGCGAGACAGAAAAAGCTCTCTGTGTTTCAGTTGATGTTTCTGTTTATCAGTCAAATCTACTTCTTTGGGAATTTCACATTCTTCTTCAACTTCTTCTACACAAAGGAGGAAAAGAGAAGACTGGTGTTACATTCAGCTCCACACTTTCAGGCAGATTTTTCAACCCATACACCTTGCTCCTTTCATTTCTGCAGAACAACCTGGAAGCAACCAAATGTGCTCTGCATAGAAAATAACTTTTCACGGCTGGGGGGGGGGGGGGAGAGATTTAAATGCATGCCTTGCTTCTTGAACTTAGCAAAAGAAGGACCTCATCTATACCTCACTCTGAAAGATCAGTCTTTTATTAAAATCAGGTTTCCAGTATATTGATATACACAGATTTACTGCAAGTAGTTTTCAATACCTTGGTGAGATATATATCATCTTTCTGCCAAGTTACTCAAGGTAACACGCATTAAAACATAACCGGCAATTGTCTTTGGCAGTGACCTTGATTATTATAAAAATAGCCTATCCTTTTCTGTACATTTTCTGAATCTGTAACCATATACACTCAGTTTTAAATTTGCCACCATACTATGCATGAAATTTCAAACTCTAAGCATGTTCAGTTTTCCTATCTACAGCCTACCTGTGGTCCCTTAGGGCCTCTGTTCAAATACTGAATGGGGTGGTATTCAACTAAGTCCAACTCAGAGTAGATCAATTAAAATTAATAAGCCGGGCCCATTAACTTCAATAGATATAATTTGAGTAGTACCTACATTGAATACCACCCTTGATTCCAAAAATGATACTTTTGCCAAGATCCAAAGTATGACTACAGTCTCATGATCTGCTTCTCCTACTTCCTCATCATGAAAAGAAGTTTATGAGCCAGTTTGTACGATCATTTCACAGCTGATTAAGCTGAGATACTCATAAACCATTTGCTTGCGCAGAGAGCCCCTTTGCTCTACACACTTTGCGTGAGCCTCAGTTAAACCAAGGAACATCTAATTAATCATAGCCCAGGAACAAACCAGGATATTAAATGAATCTTCAAACTGATACACTTTGCCAAAGTATAATCATTTGAATGTGACCAATGAATAAACAGAGAAATCCTGTAAAGAGGAGAATGAAAAAGAGGCAACTAACCCTATAACCTTTCATTTAGTTGCCATCCAAGTTGATTAACCTGCTTCAGGGCTGTGCCCTTTCAGGCTAAAGGTGAATGGTTTTTTTCTTAATACAAAAAAATCGCTGTACATCGAAAACTAATACGTCGGGGCAGAGGTAGGGAACTTGTTGCTGGACTCCAATTCTGGCTATCCTGGATTACTGGCCATGCTGGCTGAAGTTGATGGGAGATAATGTCTAACAACATCTAGAGGCACCGTGTTGGCTATCCTTAGAACGATGGACCAGCAATGTGCCTTAATCAGGGGTCACCAACCTAAGGCCCACAGGTCGTTTGACCGGCCCACAAGCCACCCCCGAAATGAGTTGCCCGCTTGCATGCTGCACTAAACCGCACAGTGTGGCGTGGGGACTCACTTCCGCAGTGCCAGGAATCGCGTCTGCGCATGCACCGGAAATCGCACAGGACCGATCCAGCGCAGGCAAGATAAACCTTGCCGACCCCTGGCCTTAATGGATAATAGCTTCATATACAGTAGAGAAAGAAAGTTTGTAACTGACAGGCAAGATTCAGAACTTTCACTCACACCACTAGAACTATATATGATGGGATTGATCAAAGTACCACGAGCAAAACTTAAATTATCACTTGTGTTATTCTGCAAGTGCTATTGGAAGAGTTCACATGTTTATGCCCCTCAACAAATCGGATTCTACTATCAGAATACTCAATGTAGTCGTATTATAGAAAAACCAGCCGTCTCATATACCCAATGTTGTCTGGGAATTCCAACAAACCAAAAAATCAATGCAGGTTCATGCCGCCATCTTGATTCGAAATGGCATTCAGCTGTATCCAAACATAAGAACAAAACCTGCTCCTTGATCTCTGGAACCAACATGCAAAATCTGGTCACGGTATCTTAAGAAACAGGCAAGCGCAAAAAGAACTGACAAACCGCTTACTAAAATAAACAGCAGACACGTGGCTCTACAAGAGCACTGATAAATTCCTGCACAAATGAGAGAGTAACTTTGGATTTAGAGCCACTTTCCCCATGCAATATTGTAGCACAAGGTCCAACATGGCCCTCAGTAAGTGGAAGACACCTCCCCATGTGTGGAAGGTCGCTTTTTCATCCAACTTTATATACATATATGTACACACACACACACACATATTATATATATATATATATATATATATATATATATATA
This sequence comes from Podarcis tiliguerta, assembly GCF_965153285.1. Classification (NCBI taxonomy): domain Eukaryota; kingdom Metazoa; phylum Chordata; class Lepidosauria; order Squamata; family Lacertidae; genus Podarcis; species Podarcis tiliguerta. The sequence goes on from NC_139536.1 coordinate 22,757,701, forward strand.
TACACACACACACACACACACATTCATTGATCCATATATATATATATATACATATACATATACATATACATATACATATACATATAAATATACACATATATATATACACACACACACAATTTTATTATTTATACCCCACCCACCTGGCTGAGTTTCCCCAGCCACTCTGGGTTGCTCCCAACAGAACACTAAAAACAAAATAAAATTTCAAACATTAAAAACTTCCCTAAATAAGGCTGCCTTCAGATGTCTACACACACACACACACACACACACACACAAAAACACCACACTTTTGCCTCAAGTTTTTCATTCCTTGCAATGACTTTTAAATGCACACTATCCTTTACTTTCTAGTGCTTCTAACCAACCATGCTTCCAATTCAGAAATACTACCTTACAAATTTATATAATTGCTCAAAACTGTTTCCCTAGCTCATTTACTGGCTTTTCAGGTGAACCAAAGCACACTTTTCCCCGAGATCACAAATTCCTTGGTTATTTTACATTTCACATTTAACAAGACGCATAGATTTTCTTTTCATTAGTCTCCCTGCTCGTTTAATTAGACCGCCTATTAAACTCTAATGAAGAATGAAAGACTTGCTGCGCCCCTTTTGCTCAAACAAGGAACAAACATTAAATCCACCCACAGCGTCTGAGTGGCAGGGCACCTCCCGGCAGCGAGGAGGACTTTAAGAAAAGTCTCCGCCAAAGAATCTGCCTCACATTCATACCAGGAAAATGCAGCAGCATGTGATAAATATTTAATCGTTCTAGGAATCCAAAATCGGTGTGCTGTCATCAAGGAACAGAAAGCTGGAGCTATGAAAAAAAAATGAAAGCAGCAAAATGGATATTCACCGTGAATTTAAATTCATGCTGCTGAGTGAATGAGTGGCACAAAAATATGTCCGTGTGGAAGGCTAGAATTAGTTTTGACCACAGTTGTGCATCATGGCCTAGGACCCTCGTACCTACAGGACTGCCTCTCCCGGTATGCCCCACGGAGGACCTTAAGGTCCATAAATAGCAACACCCTAGTGGTCCCGGGCCCTAAGGAGGTCAGATTAGCCTCAACCAGAGCCAGGGCCTTTTCAACACTGGCTCCGGCCTGGTGGAACGCTCTCTCTCATGAGACCAGGGCCCTGCAGGGTCTGATTTCTTTCCGCAGGGCCTGTAAAGACAGAGTTGTTCCGCCTGGCTTTTGGCCTGGAATTAACTTGATCCCCTCCCCCTCTTCCTTCTTTTTTCCTTTTTCCTTCTGTGACGGAACTCCTATTTGGGGACTTCCCTGGCTTTTTTCTGGCCCAGGACCAGTCTGGATAGTTAGCCTTGGTGAAGACTTGACGTTTTCACCCCCAAAAAAGTTTCTGCTGAAATGAGGCTGCATTTTAATGTCGTGTTTTAATCTTGTTTTTAAGTTGTATTTCAATCAATTTGTTTCATATTTGGTGTTAGCTGCCCTGAACCCGGTCTTGGCTGGGGAGGGCGGGGTATAAACAAATTTATCATATTATAAAGAAAATCAGTTATATTTTGAAGGGGGCAATTCTACCTGGCATTTTAAGGCGAGTCTCAGAATTGTTAGGCACCAGAGGCCATTCACACACATCCCCTTGATGTACATAGCTCCAAACTATCCTAGCTTATTCCATTGATAAACCTGTCATCCATGAACATGTCAACAACTTTTTAGAAGCCCGTTTATACATAGAAACCCCAAACAGGTGACTATATCTTCTTAAATTCTAAGCCAAAACATGCAAAAGCTTTCTGTTCACAATAAGTCCCTTTGCTTCACCATTTGTGCGAACTGCAAGTAAATCAGAATGCTTTTTTTGGTTGTTGTTTTTTTGTTTAACTCTCAAAGCTTTATTTGTTGCTGCACATTTTGGCCAATAGGAATAACGTAGCATTGATTAAAATCACATTTTACTGAAGGTAAATCAAGTGAGTTATGTCGTTGACGGCAAAGCATAATCTTCCAAGTACTGCTTTTCCAAGTAGATATGGCCTCTGCGTATGTGTGTCTTCTTCTTAAGGGAAGATGGCAGCCAGCAGTGCTCCACCAGCTGTCACTGCAGCTGTAGTAGCAGTGGACAGCCCAGCAGCACCGACTGACTGAAGCGTGGCAACAGCACTCCCAGCTGCTACTCCTCCACCATTGGCGATGGCCGCTGCCGACATCATTTTTGCAGCCAGAGCTGCAATTCCAGCTCCAGTGAAGCCTGCTGCTCCCAGTGCTACTGGTACAGCAATCGTGGCCACTGCCAAGCCGGCTGCACCTCCCAAAGCTGCAATTACTGGCTCAACCATGCTGGCTTCCTAAAGACCCTTTGGGTAATCCTGTGAGAAGTTCTTACTCACCCACTCCGCTTCTTGTGTATCAGAATGCTTATTACTAGCCACTGTTTCCTGCAGGAATAGTCAGGGCATCTGAATCTCTTTGTATGAGTGCACCTTCAGGAGCAACAGTGTAGAATCATAGGGTGACAGGGTTGGAGGATCATCTAAGTTCAACCCCCTTGTGATGCAGGAATCTCAATTAAAGCATCCATGACAGGTGGCCATCCAACCTCTGCTTTAAAATCTCCAAGGAAGGAGAGTCCATCTCCCTAGGAAGTCTGTTCCACTGTCAAGTAGCTTTTACTGGGTATCACCTACTCACTGCGACAAGGCAATGACCAGGTCAGGCCTATGTGGGCACACTGTCAACAGTGCCAGATTCACTCTGCCCCTGCCCCAGTAAACAACAGAAACGCCACCATCAAAAGAGGTGTGGGATAGCACCGCCCTGCCACACCATTACCTGACTAGAACAAGCCAGTATATTACGACAACTTCAAATTACATCTTAATACCTTGTCTGGTTCCATCTCTGGTAACCATGGCTTCCCAGTTTGATCACAATGCGAAACTCTGGTTAATTAAGAGGCTTCCTGCTTTAATTGTAACTCACCATGAAACCCAAAGTCACAATCTTAATGCCCTGGCAAACAGACAACAATTTTAATCAAGGATTTCTGCTTCGCTTTCTGATTTTAATCAACGGCTTGTGCTTGTTTGTTTTAATCAGATATATAGATCAAAGTTATTTAAAATCAAGCCACCTTGCTTTCTCTTTTACATTTGATACATTTCCAACTGGTAAACAGGAGAAAAGGGGAACCTTAAAGAACAGGAACTCAAAAGCTGCAAGCTGAAAGTTAAGTTGAACGTATACTTTTTAAAAAAGAAAAAGAAAACAGAAATACACAATCGTATTCTGCAAGTTACATGCAGGATCACAGGAAGATAAAGAAATAATAAATCACACAAGCATTATGAGACAGCCATCTCACTGTTTAACAAATCAGTTATCAGAGTTCAATACTGAACTATGCCAAAGTTATTTATTTCCTAGTACAGTCATAATTCAGGTTGCGTTTTTTCGGGTTACCGACCGCCGAAACCCGGAAGTACTGGAACGGGTTACTTCCGGGTTTTGGCGGTCACACATGCGCAGAAGTGCTAGATCGTGCTTTGCGCATGCGCAGGTTGCGAACGCTGTGGCTTGCGAACGTGCATCCCATACGGAGCGTCCACTGTATCCCTCAATATATACATCAACTCCTGGCAGTGGAGCATATACAAGGTTACTTACAAATTACAACTGGGAGAGGCTTCGAATTTTTCTGTGTGGCTGTTAGTGGGAAAGTGGCAATTTCTACAAAGAGATACAGAGAGAACCTGCCGAGCACCATAAAAAATATAGCAAGAGTAACTGCTGAAGAGGAGAAAGGTTGCAATAATGCTGCAACTAATTAGGTGTAGACCATAAATGTAGAAAACTGGAGGATGTGCCGTGCCTCGTCACAATACCGGATTTGCATGAAGTCAGGGTGCGGCAGGAGAGCAACTGAGAAGGTAGGTTGCACAACAGCAGCAGCCATAGAATGGGAGTGAGAAGGGAGGAATACTGAGATGCCAAGGAATGACACAGCTCCTATAGTTTTAAAATGTTTCTGCCATCAACATAAATATAATCAGGGTGGTATAAACAATAAAATACAAAGTAAAACTAATAATAAACAAACCCAAGAAAGCAGCTCCCTCTAATGCAAAACTCAGGTGACGAGTACCAACAGAAACAGTGCCGAAATAAGGTTACTGAAGGAGAGGAATTGCTATGGTTGGGGAAACTCTTGAGATCGGCAGAAGTTGCAAAAAAATATTTTAAAACACCTAAAGTGGTAACAACCCCACCCCCTTCTCCCAAAACAGCCCAATGAAGAGTGAGAAATGCTCAGTAGCAATGAAATATTGAATATCAGTTGTTGAAGAAGAAGAAGAAGAGAAGAAGAGTTTGGATTTGATATCCCGCCTTTCACTCCCCTTCAGGAGTCTCAAAGCGGCTAACATTCTCCTTTCCCTTCCTCCCCCACTGTGAGGTGAGTGGGGCTGAGAGACTTCAAAGAAGTGTGACTGGCCCAAGGTCACCCAGCAGCTGCATGTGGAGGAGCAGGGAATCGAACCCGGTTCCCCAGATTACGAAACTACCGCTCTTAACCACTACACCACACTGGCTCTTGGAAAAAGTTGGAAAAAGAAAATGGGGATGAAGGGTGGGAGTGGGGAGCAGAACACCAGGTTGAGCATCTATAGCTTATAGTATCCTAGATGACAACATTTCTGACTGGCAGGAACCCTGCTGCTAGGAGATAAGGATACATTGCAAACATTTTGTTTTAGGCACCACTTGTATGATAAAATTGGTCCAATCCACATATATATTTTAATCATTTTTAAAATACACAGCTCCCCCCCAAAAAAAGAATCCTGGGAACTATAGCTTACCCCTCACAGGGTTGCTATTCCCAGCTCCCTTTGCAAACTACAGTTCCCATGATGCTTTGTGGGGCGCCATGTGCTTCAAATGCACTTTAAATTTCAGCACCCGGGATATTTTATAATTGCCCTTAAAGTGGCTTTCCTTTCAAAGCTCCTCTGTTTAACTTCAAAAGGAAAGCAACGCCACACCAATATATTACAATTCATTAAGAGGTTTAATGCTATTAATCGTAGACAATTGGGACAAAGGTTTTTGGACGGGTGGAGGTTTAACTACATGTATGAATTGCCACACCGATGCCAGGATGCCTGCATTATCAAACAGTTGTTCTGTGAATTACCACTGTCAACTATGCAATTTTATCACCGTCTCTGAACTTTCCGCATTTAATTTCCCTCTAATCCAGGGGTCAGCAATCTTTTTCAGCAGGGGGCCGGTCCACTGTCCCTCAGACCTTGTGGGGAGCTGGACTATATTGGGGGGGGGGGGGAGGGAATGAACGAATTCCTATGCCCCACAAATAACCCAGAGATGCATTTTAAATAAAAGGACACATTCTACTCATGTAAAACACGCTGATTCCTGGACCGTCTGCGGGCCAGATTGAGAAGGCGATTGGGCCAGATCCGGCCCCCGGGCCTTAGTTTGCCTACCCATGCTCTAATCTATTTACTACTACTACTACTACTACTACTACTACACACACACACACACACACACACACACACACACGAAATTCAGGGCAGTCCCTCAAAGTGCCACAGAATGTTTTGTTGCACAGACTCTGCCTGGGCATTGTCTGGGAGAGCAGTCTGGATCGCCAGCCCATTTGGACCAGATACTTCTGCATGGCAAGAACATCTGACTCAGCCCTCACCAACACAACAGCCAATACGAAATCTATAAAGGGATGAAAGTTCCAGGTGAAGAGTCAGCCAGTAAAGATAAAGGAAAAAGGAACTGCTGTGCGTATGCTTTCTTTTATGCTGAAAACGGTTAACAAGCCTTTGAATGCGGCTAGAATGTTATCATAAACTTACTACTTTTTTTCCTAACAAGTGTGTAAATGCAGCGGGGAAATATATAGCCTACTCTGTTCAGACATTCTCTGGGGTGGATTGATAGCAGGCTGCATTTGCTTTTATGAGAAACCAAAGAAAAATACTAAGCTGGATCAACCAGAATTACTGAACACCTTGGGACTTAAGTCAAGCTTAAAATTGCTTAAGTCTGCTAAGTAGCTTAAATCAACAAATCAAAAATAATACCCTGAGGTTTCAGACAGGGTTTCCCCCCCCCCTTGCCAGGCCTACCTGGAGATGCCAGGTATTAAAACGACAACCCTTTGCGTTCAAAGAATGTTCCCTTCCCTTAAAACATCCCAGTTTTCTTTGAATATGTATTACAACCATTCCCACCACAGTTTATAGAGTCTTCATACTTGGAAGCATATGCTTGTCTTTGTCTTGAGACTTAGATGGAAGTACATAAGTGCTAATGAAATCAGTAGATTTCAAAATTATTTGGTAGAATTTCTTAGAAGCTTATGCAGACTGGATAGAAGGCAAATTATCCCCTCTTAGCATTTTTCCTTTGCACAATCGTATTTTGTGTCTCCCCCTTTTTTAAAGAGATATGTATGGGCAGAGGAGAGGGTGGACATTCCATGGCACAAGTGTAAATCCATGCACTCATGGGCCATGTTAGTTCGATAACACCCTTAAAACTGCATGTATCAACAACTGTGACACACTTGGGAGTGGCTGGGGAGTCTTTTATTGTAAAAATCTTTTAAAACATTTCAGTGTTATTGTTGGCATCCGTCTGTCTCAAGAGAGAATGGAGTGCACCTCTGGGGGTGGAGTCAAGCCACTGCGTTAGCAGCACTGAAGTGACCTTCCCAGAGCACAAGCCTGGGCAGCGTGTATGGAGGTCCTCAGCCGCACAGAAGACAAGACTCCATCTCGGCCTCACTGATGTCGTCCGAAGGAAAGCAGAATAATACGTCTGGCACCAGCTTAGCTGCAGGAGTTGCCAGGAGGTGGCGTATAAGTGCCATTGAACCATTTTTGGGACTCCACTCTGGACTTGTGTAGGGTTTACACCTTAGCCTTTTCTTCTCCCAAAGATATCCCACAAAGCAGTGAAGGTTTAGGATCAAAGTTTTCCTTCTCCTTAATAGGCTATCTTCCCAGGTTGACGAACCCCATCTGCCCCTCTATAGCCCATGCAGAAACCACTTTCTTGGCTGTTGGACCCACTATTGGTCTTGTCTGTGTAATCCATCAGAGTTTGGCTTCGCAGGGAGTTGGACTCGATGGCCCTTGTGGTCTCTTCCAACTTTATGATTCTATGATTCTACATGCAGGGGAAGTCTCTAACTCACCAAGAGTTTGAAATCCATTGGCTATCCTCACCTAGTTCAGCTGGCCAATCTAAGCCATTCCTCCCAGTTAAACAGAGGGAAATTTCTAATTTTCAGCTTCAAAAGCAGCTGAATTCCATTAGGCTGAAAACTTCTACCGTTCAGCAAGCACAAAAGGCCTGTGTGTTCTTAAAATGCTGCCACCTTCCCTTACTTCTTCATGACCTCATTAGCTTCCTGTGAGCATTATATCTAAATTGCCTAGGTAAGGTCAGCCACAGACTGGGCATTATCTGCAGCCTATAAACCAGAACTTCATTACTGTGGCATGCTTGAACCTGCTCCCGCCTCCCAGCTTTCAGCTCTCATCCACTGTTAATTAGCTCTACAGCGACTCCCCACATACCAACTTCTGTCCCCTCCTATTCACCGTAAAACAACGCAACTCTATGTATCTAATCCACCAAAGCCAAGGAGGCCACCAAGCAGGTGCCCATCATTCCTAGACCTTCTCCAGATCAATAGTTCTCCTCCTCCCAGCTACAGTTATCATTGCTGGGAACCAGTGGTATTTATCAGAGGGAGAGAAGCCTATAGCCAGCCAACTACATATTATACCTGGTCCTATGCAACACTCTATGCTGCAGGAAACTGTATCCTAGATGCAGCCATGCCACACGTGTTTCCCTGAACCCCATTCCCTCTATTCAGTTCCACCAGGGACTGAAGATATTTGGTGGGATGCAGCTTTATGGTCTCTTGATTTTCACATAAGATGGCTGTTGTGCCTGGAGAACACTTTGCCTGGAGAACACACCCCTTAGAGGCCCATTGTGACATGTTTGCACAACTCTTTTGAAGTAACTCTCCTTCAGCACCATATTGATGGGATAGTTTCTAATGAGGTGTCCAACACTATTTGTTGTTGTTGTTTAGTCGTTCAGTCGTGTCCGACTCTTCGTGACCCCATGGACCAGAGCACGCCAGGCACTTCTGTCTTCCACTGCCACCCGCAGTTTGGTCAGATTCATGTTTGTAGCTTCGAGAACACTGTCTAACCATCTCGTCCTCTGTCGTCCTCTTCTCCTTGTGCCCTCCATCTTTCCCAACATCAGGGTCTTTTCCAGTGAGTCTTCTCTTCTCATGAGGTGGCCAAAGTATTGGAGCCTCAGCTTCACGATCTGTCCTTCCAGTGAGCACTCAGGGCTGATTTCCTTCAGAATGGATGCATTTGATCTTCTTGCAGTCCATGGGACTCTCAAGAGTCTCCTCCAGCACCATAATTCAAAAGCGTCAATTCTTCGGCGATCAGCCTTCTTTATGGTCCAGCTCTCACTTCCATACATCACTACTGGGAAAACCATAGCTTTTACTATACGGACCTTTGTTGGCAAGGTGATGTCTCTACTTTTTCCAACACTATTAGTGGGATCAATTTCAGCTGACGTGGCCTGATGATACAAAGTGCTTGAAGTGACACACTCAACTATGTGCCTCTCTTGTGAGCAAGATATGACTGGTTGGGCACAAGGGGTGGTTTACATCTTGAGACCTGGTTACCACTGATCCCACTCATCTGCCAGACAAGCCAGCTTAGGATAGGGGAGCTCAGGATCCTGTACCAGCTGCATTCTGTTCCCTGCCCCTGTTTTATGCCCTTGGTGTGTTTTCAGCTGCTTGTATAAGCTTGCTTTTCACTGTCCCCCTCCCCTTACATTGCTTCCTTATTTCAATCATTGTTATTACTATTTTTACTGGTCACTCCCCTAAAAGCCTTACTGGTGAAAGCATGAGTTTATTTTTAAGATTGTCCTCTTTCCTCCTCCAGAAAGTTGGCTCAATGTCATGGAAATGGAAATCTCCAAGGACGGGCTCTATGGGGAGCGGGCTTCAGGCACCAGGCCCATCGGCAGACCAACTCTTTGCTACAAAGAATGAGACATGCAAATAAGACATGAAGGCTGGCAACATTAACCTTGCCATGTGGGAATCCCTTGCGGACCACCTGAGTGCCTGGAGACAGGGTCAGGTCATGTATCCATAGGAAGATCCATTCTTCGTAGGAAGAATGGCTGCTAGAAAGAACAGAGAAGACACACAATGGTCCATCTGCAGCAGCACAACTAGACACCTTTGCCTGCCTCAGCTGCAACAAAACAGGTCTCTCCTGTATCAGTCTCTACAGCTATAACAGGCGCCATACCTCTCTAACAGTTTGACTTCACCCCCAAAGGTGCACTCCTCCAGTGTGTCCTAAGACACACAGAATGCCAACAAAATATTAAAGGATTCCCAAGTTGGTTTAGAAAAGCTTTCAATTTCCTTATCTACCTTATAAGTGTCATTCCCCTCCTCCAAGGAGCTGAGGGCAACATGCATGAGACACTGATAGATTACAGTTCTCATCACCCCTGACCATCAGGGATTCTAGCTGGGACTGACAGAACCTCTGGAGGAACACAGGATCTCCAACCCCACAAGATGAATTCAGCTGAAAGGCAATGACTTGCCTGTAATATCCCGACTTCCCTGCATGCATTTTGTAGGAAGCACGTCAAAGTGCAAGTAGATAAATAGGTACCACTCCGGTGGGAAGGTAAACGGGGTTTCCGTGCGGTGCTCTGGTTCGCCAGAAGCGGCTTAGTCATGCTGGCCACATGACCCGGAAGCTGTATGCCGGCTCCCTCGGCCAATAAAGCGAGATGAGCGCCGCAACCCCAGAGTCGGTCACGACTGGACCTAATGGTCAGTGGTCCCTTTACCTTACTAAGAGTTCTCCCATGCCTTATAACTCTGAATGAAGACATGATACATAAATACAAAGCACTTCTACTGGTGCATGCAAAATTCTAGGTACAAAATGACACAAAGCTGGTAAACACATGTATTTACACAGAGTGGAGGTCTGCAGAATAAAATCCCCTTTACAAGAGCTTTGCTTTCCCAAATCTCATTAATATATTAACAAGCTATTCACTAAAATAAGCCTATTGTGTGCTTATGACAATATAAAACTTTTGCTCTGTACTTAAAGAGTTGACACTAATCTGGTTAATGAGACGCTCATGAAAAGGAATCAACTACTAATTATACACTGTCATTCACAAAAGGGAGAAATGGCTATTATGTCAAGGAAAGGAACTCATTATTAGTGTTCCTTTATGTCCTCGCCCCCAGGGTGGGAGAGGCACAGCATGTCTTCCTCAAAATAAAACCAAATAAAGCAGAATTATTAGATGACCACCGTTAAAGAAACACTACAGAAGGTTTGTTTGTTCAATCTTCTGCTTATTTGTTTCAAGAAGTTCAGAGAAGCTCACATTAAACTGCTAGGCAGGCTTCACTCCACTCTATCTCTGAATAACAGATGATAGGACATAACTATGACAAACAGCTATTGCATTTATGCTCTGCTCTTCAGCTTCCTAGAGGTATCTGCAAGGCCATGGCCAAAGTCAAAAAGAGGATGCTGAACTCAATGGACTTTTGGTCTCGTTTTGTGTTCAGGCACTCTGTGCTGTTAATTCCTTGTTATTCAGAGCTTAACGAAATGTCCAACACTTTTAAGCAGCTCAGGGGCTGAATCACAAGGAACTTATGGCATTCCATTCCATACCAGTCAAATCCAAAGCATTGAGCAGGCTGACATCAACTCTGCTTTAACAATAGGCTTATTCACATGTTACACTGAACACAATATCCCTATTTCTACACATGTACAAGTGTTTGTGTGGAAGAGTGTACACTTGCTGATTTGTACAGCTCAGTTGTTGTGTACAAAGATTACACAGTGGTACCTCCAGCTGCGAACAGGATCTGTTCCGGAGGTCCAGCCAGATCCTGAGGTTTGCGCAACTTTGTGGAGTCAAAACATACACCATCATGTGATAGACAACAATCCCATGACTGCAGCCATGGAGCAGGAATTCTAACAATCCCACCCCTTGATTCCTTTGGTTTGGGGCCAGTACATGTATCCATTGGGCTTTTGTTGTTGTTGTTTAGTCGTGTCCGACTCTTCGTGACCCCATGGACCAGAGCACGCCAGGCACTTCTGTCCTCCACTGCCTCCCGCAGTTTGGTCAAAATTGGGCTTTTACTTGTTGTTTAAAGCTTGGATTTTGTTGTATTAAATTGCACTTTATACAAAAACCTTTGTGAGCCACGTTTGAAGCCTTTTTGGCCGAAAGGCAGCATCGAAATAATCTATAACCATAGAAAGAACAATCTGTGCTAGGGATGGGCAAAATATCTGCTGGGAGATCTCTGGGTAGATCTGATATTATTTCTGACTCTCAGTTGTTTAGTAATAGCAACAAAATAACTAAGCTCTTGCTCTAAATTATACTGCCAAAATGAAGCAATCTGGGGTGAACCAAGAAAGGATATTTATGTGCAAGACCAGTGAACTCCATTCAATTCTTTTGCTTGACTCCTTGGCTCAGAATTCTAAGCGTATGCCTTTTGCACCAGGGTCAAGTTGGAAGATCTAAAGGTTGTAATAAAAAACTAAATGGATCCTACAAGACGGAAGTCTGTTGGTCTCTACTCTACAATGAATACACTGTGTTAACTGTCTTTTTACCCATCATCTCATTAAATAATCTATGGCCTTTTAACGGGGGGGGGGGGGGGGATATTATTTGTGTTTGTTACTATGGTATGTATTTCTGTGTTTTTAATATTGTAAACACCCTGTTAGCCTTGGGTGAAGGGTGGTATAGAAATTTAATAAATAATAAAAATAACTAAATATAAATTAAGTATTATATTATATTTATATTAAATATAAATATAATATAAACTAACTAAATAATATAAAAACTGGGAAATAGCTTGATATGCTTGGGTGGGGGTTACAAAGCAATGGAAAAGGAAGAATAAGAAAGGAAGAATAAGGAAAGGGCGGAAATCAATATGGCATTTTGCCATGATAATTTCCAAAAACTTAGCACATTATTTATGCATGAAATAATGAAGCCTTGTTGCGAAAGATAAAGAAACCGCAAACTACATTAAAGCTATCCCTCTTTGGCAGAATATCAGGATATAATTAATTTAAAAAAAAATAATTGGCAGAGTGTCAAGTTCTAAACTTTCAGTTCTGCCTCAGCTAAATCTCTTGCTCCTATCGTTACCAATTAGAACTGAGCAGAAACAATCGCTTCAAAGGCATATACAAAAACAGAGTTCACACGGGCAACAAGAAACTACGGCTAAAGGTATTAACCTTCCGGGCATAGACACGGTGAGGACTTACCAAATCGTGAATTATGTCACTGCGTAGCTAAATACAAAAGAAACATACAATATTGCTGAGCAAAGCCACACAGATATTCAGCCGTCAACTATGTCACTGATAAAAAGGAGGAAATAATACTTTTCAAATGAAAGGGCTATCGATTCAGCATAGCAGTTCACTAACAAAAGGGGGATTTTTCTCTGACCCTGCACAGCTCTCAACAACCAGCATTTCATCCTAAGAAATCCATTCTACAGGGTCCCCCAACACTTCAGAGCAGATTTTGCTGAGGGCTGCAGAGTATAGGAGTATTGGCAGAAATCGCTATCAGCAGCCTTCTTTCCAGAAGCAACAAAGCAAAGGGTGAAAGCTGAATTCCACCCTAGGGGTGTGAGTGAAGCTGTGCGGGAATGCAGGGCACTTAAAATGCAACAGATTGTGGATAAACTGCATCTGCATGAAGATGTACATTTCAGTACACACACACAGAAAACTGCAGAATCCATGCAGTTTGTTTCTAAAGGAAACAATCTACTTACTTGCATGCTTGTCTGCAAGCATGATGAGGCTATTCGAGATGTCACGGCGTCTGTAAAAGCACACCACTTTTGCTTCGACGTTGCCATTGGCAGTCTGCAAAAACAACACAACCCATTAACAAATCAACGTATCACAATTGTGGAACACATGGCCAGCAAAACCTGGCTAAGGGAAAGCACTAATTGTTTAGTAAACCTCCACCTCGTTAGTCCGTCCGTCCCATCCCATCCCCAGCCAAAGTTTATCTCCATCTTTTTTTGTGGTTGAGCATGTGGCAGATTATCAGGCCAACCATTCCCATCCCTTAATCCTGGGATAGTGATCCTGGCACCCTCTAGATCAGCCTTTCTCAACCTGTGGGTCCCCAGATGTTGTTGAACTACAACTCTCATCACCCCTAGCTAGCAAGGCCAAAGCTCAGGGATGATGGGAGTTGTAGTCCAACAACATCTGGGGGCCCACAGAGAACCGCTGCTCTAGATGCTGTTAAGACTACAACTCCCATCATCCCTGACCACGGGCCATTCTGGCTAGGAATAAAGGGAGTTGTAATCCCACAACATCTGAAGAGCTGAACGTTTCCCTGCCTCCCAAATTGCTGCATTCTCTGACTGGGGAGTGTGAAGAGCCAGTGTGGGAAGAAGATGCCACGCTACTGCTCTTCCAAGCTGGCTGCTCCAGTTGGGGAGTCAACAGTGCAGCACTTTTTCCACCCTTGGGTTAGGAGAGACCCCTGCCTGAAACCCTGTAGAGTTGCTACAAGGGTGGATAAAAATCAATGAATAAAAAACGCAGATATTTTTTTTAAAATTTAAATCAGTTTTTTAAAATAAAGTGCTTTCGGAGGGAAAATCCTTTTAAAGACAGTTTTCTATTTAAGTTACACTATAGTCCAAAAGATATTCATCAGGAAATAAGGATTTGTTTTAAGTTTTTCATGTGTGCTAAAACTCAGTCTAAGTTTTTTTAAAAAAGAAACGTTTAGCCACATCAGTTAACAAACATGGATACATATGCTATAATGTTATCACTTTAGTTAAATAAATTGTTTAAATTGTTATTAAGGAAATGATTATTTTTCTCCTTCGAATAAAGTACAGCAGAAAAGTTGTCCAAATATAAACAGTTAACTTATGAAACTTCACAATAATTTCATAATTATCTGTCTCTGTATTTCTAATAGTATAACCAAATCAGTAATTTTTGATCTAACTGTAAAAACTACTCCAAAAATTTATTATTCCAAAAACGAAACCTTCCTCTGGTTGTAAATATTCAGATTATACCAGCAACAATGAGTTTTTCTGTAATAAAGAATAATTTAAATCAAGTCTTACTGACTAGTGATTTAAATTGTGATTTAAATCGATTTTATTTAAATCAAATCCCCTCTGGTCGCTACCAGTAAGAGGAGACAATACTAAACTTCAGAATGTACACCCCATCAAAAGCAATGCAGCACGGATAAACAGCATCTGCAGTAAGGTGCACATTCCAGTGTATGTCAATGGCCTGACTTGGTATGAGTCAGTTGTCAAGGAAATAAAACAATAATCTGACTTTTAGAAGACATCTGAAGGTAGCCCTGAATAGGGAAGTTTTTAAATGTTTGATGTTTTTACTGTGCTTAATGTGTTTGATTTGTGGAAGCCACCCAGAGTGGTTGGGGCAACCCAGTCAGATGGGCAGCATATAAATTACTACTACTATTGTTTTTATTATTAGGAAGCTTCCTTGGTTCCTAATGTTTGCTGGGCTCCAAGTCAGGCTGCAACCCCATCAAAGAGTCACTCCTCACCAAAGCAAAAGTGGCTTGGTTCAGACTCCTGGGCATGAGCCAATCAATATGCAAGGCTCAGCTCAGGCAGTTACTAGGTGCACGGCAGTCACCTGCTATATCTGTGACCTTGCAGAGTGTGCTTAGCTAATCCTTGTCCTGCTCCACTATGACATTCGTTCTCTTGACATCTGTCCTTTGCAGGCTCCCCCTATAATCACCTAGCTATGGATTTCCATTGCATGCTATACTCTCTACACACCTCCAGACTGTCTCCAGCAGGTTGCATCCTGCCCCCCACAGGATTCCAGCAGCCAGGAGGGGAGAATACAAGTACTAAATCACAGTTCATCTAAACAAAGCCAAATGATCTATTAGGTGGCATGGGCTTATTTTTTTTCAGTTGTGGCACAGATTGAAGTATATTTCATTTTCTAAAATGCAGCTCTGAAACAAAAGCATTTCTTGACAAACTTCACACAAGAGCTGGGGGAGGGGGGAAATAACTTCCATATTTTATAAAAGAATTACACCTCTGCGTTTTACTGTGGAGGGCTTCAACTCTTTGTCAAGTGGCACAAAAGATTGCATATTCAAGTACCTTATTAAGTTCTTCTATTCGCCTGATTAGATATGGATTGCTTGAAGAGTTTTCAAAATAAACATAATCTGTAATGAAAAGGTGAAAATATATTTAAAGTTCTGCAGAAAACAGTATGAGAATAAATCTGAAAAATAAACCCGAGAGCTTCATGCTTAAAATCCAAGCATACATTGCCTTTATTTCTATGTTCGCAGGGCCTTTAATCAAGGCTAACAAAATATGTGAGCTTATTATGTTTTAGATGCTTATAGCTCATGAATAAATTCTCTTCTGCCTCTCCTAGGATGAACCAAGTAGAACCTCACTAACGATTTAGCCCTGCAAAGATTTATACAGTGGCTTATATTTTACACAGTGGGAGATTCACATACAACACCAGTACAGTACTAGAATGATTTCTTTTGTGCAATTGAAATGAATTGATCTGGTGCTAGCAAAACCATTTGTGAATCACAGCTACAAAGTTAAGATGATGTATAAAACTTTCCACCAGATGGGACCCTTTTCCTAACCAGCCCACCCTGGAAAGCTAGCAACCCAAAAACTTAAAAGTTAAGGCAGCATGAACTTATTACTAGGGGGATAGCAGCCATGCTAGTGTGCGGAAGCAAAAACAACAGTCTCATGGTTCATTCTCGTGTTCTCTCTCTATCTCTCTCACGCTTGCTGTTGTTGTTGTTGGGGGGGGGGTGTCGCGAACTAGAGTGTAATCAAGACCCGAGTGCAACAACCCTCTCCCCACCTGTGATTTCCAGCAGCTGTCATTCAAAGATATGTTGCCTCTTGACAGTGGAGATAGAAAATAACCATAGGGATAAGGAACCACTGATAGCCTTATCCTCAGTTAATCTGTGTAATGCTTATTACAAGCCATCATTTAAAGAGTTAACATTTCTGCAATACTATCCTTCCATAACACAGCTTCTTTTAGTCAGTACTATTGTCTGAAACTTTGTCATGCTGGCCACATGACCCGGAATCTGTACGCCGACTCCCTCGGCCAATAAAGCGAGATGAGCGCAGCAACCCAAGAGTCGGTCACGACTGGACCTAATGGTCAGGGGTCCCTTTACCTTTACCTATTGTCTGAAATATTAACACAATGCATCCATATACCAATATTCTTCTGCTTCTTGCACAGCCCGCATTCACCCATCGCAAGTCAAGTGAGACTCCACTTGTGTCTAAAATCACAGCATCATAGAGCTGGAAGGGAGCACAAGGGTCACCTAGTCAACGCCCTGCAATGCAGGAATCTTTTGCCCAAAGTGGGGCTCAAACCCACAGCCCTGAGATTAAGAGCCTCATGTTCCAGAACTAAGAAAATTCTGTAGAGCTCCAGAACAAGGGACTGTGTTGATCCCAACCACAGCCTTTATCTCACTGCAGCACCTGTCCCGTAATTTCCCAGCATGAGGCATGGCCAGGGAAGAACCATAGCTCAGTGGTAGAGCATCTGCTTTGCATGCAGAAGGTCTCAGGTTCAATCCCCAGTATCTCCAGCTAGAGCTGGAAAGGCTCCCTGCCAGAAACGCATAAGAGCCACTGTCAGCCAGTGTAAACAGTACTGAGCTTGATGGACCAAATGGTCTGACTCAGCATAAGACCGCTTCCAACGTTCCTTTGCACAACATCTGGTGCTCTGGTGAACTAGGAACATTGCAGAAAACCACCAACAGCGCTGATTAAAAACAATCCAAATACTAAAATTCATGCGAGAAGCATTCATGCATGACTAGTTGCACCGAGATGTCCAAAGAGTCAAGAGCCAATGCTTACTACATTTAAAGCTTCAATCCTATGCAAAGTTTTACTTCTAGATTATACACGCTGCACGTAATGTATAATTCTAGAATACCAGACTGAAAAGAGAGAAAGAAGCTAAAATCAAACATACTGTGTTCTGCTAGAATTAGGAAATGACAGTTCACACAAGAAGAACAATTTCTCAATTTCCGGTCACACCCCATGTGTCTCTAAATGATCTTTAAGTAGTTAGACAGCGGGAAAATAAACATTGTTTCTGTAGCACCAACACAGACAATAAAAAGCAATACTCAAGAGATTGAACCCCAAAGAGTGGAAAGCAAATGCAATGTTTAACCTGGACATTTACTATCAGTGTCAACAAAGGAGTGTGCAGGACAGCAAGGGAGAGTTGAGAACCGAAACAATTTCCTTATCCATCGTGACTCATGCAAGATGTCTGAAGGAAGTAGGCTTAGCCATGGCCGTTGCAAGCGACTTCCTGCATTTTTCCAAACCATTGCACCAGGGAAGACTTTTAGGTCTGAAAATTTAAGAAATGGTCATGACCCCCTAGGAGGAACATCACACTGATTGGACAACTCGTATTGGACAACAATACAGTGGTATCTCAGGCTAAGAACTTAATTTGTTCTGGAGGTCTGTTCTTAGCCTGAAACTGCTCTTAACCTGAAGCATCACTTTAGCTAATAGGGCCTCCTGCTGCCGCTGCACAATTTCTGTACTCATCCTGAAGCAAATTTCTTAACCCAAGGTACTATTTCTGGGTTAGCGGAGTCTGTAACCTGAAGCGTATGTAACCTGAGGTACCACTGTAATCAGGTTGTGCAAGACTTTAACTAGACTTCAGCAGGAATGTAGGCCAGGCATAGAAGAAGAGTTTGGATTTGATATCCCGCCTTTCACTCCCCTTCAGGAGTCTCACAGTGGCTAACATTCTCCTTTCCCTTCCTCCCCCACAACAAACACTCTGTGAGGTGAGTGGGGCTGAGAGACTTCAAAGAAGTGTGACTGGCCCAAGGTCACCCAGCAGCTGCATGTGGAGGAGCGGAGACGCGAACCCGGTTCCCCAGATTACAAGACTACCGCTCTTAACCACTACACCACTCTGGCTCTCACACCACACTGGCTCTCTCATAGGAAAACTCTGGCCCTCCAGATGTCTGGGACTACAATTCCCATCATCCCTGACCAGTGGTCCTGTTAGCTAGGGATGATGGGAATTGTAGTCCCAGACATCTGGAGGGCCGGAGTTTGCCTATGCCTGATGTAGGCAGTGGGGACAGCTCACAGCCCACACCCCAAGCTGTGTGATGGAGCAGTGCCACTGCAGCTTATCTGGATGGCATTGGCCTGGATAGGGAGTTGTGCAGGTAGACCAGGAAGAGCGCTGGCTCCACTGGTGCATTTGTGTAGCCTTGCCAAATGCCAACTGTGTAAGCTATAGCAGCACTGGTGTTGGGAATGTGGCTTGGCCCCACTAAACTACTGATTCTATGAATGTTCATTCAGAAGCATATCCAATTATATCCAGTAAAACTTATTCCTGAGTTAAGCGTACACAGCATTGCACTTACAGGAACGCAGGACCTAAATAAATTAGAGAAAAGAGCTTGTTGATACACCCAAACACCTAATGCAGTAGCCCTTGAGGAAAAGGAAGATCTGCTCCCATGTCTAGTTAGTCATTTTGCCTTTTTCACTTTGTCTCTGTGATTTGGTGGAACATGTAACACCTTAAGAAAACAGCCTCAGACAATTTTGTCCATCCATCCCAGAACTGACAAGCGGCAGCTCTCCAAAGTTTCAGACAGAACTTTTTCATGCCACCAAGCTGCTTGATCTGGAGACTTTCTATATGCATAGCGAGTGCTCTACCTGTGCGAACTCTGGTCAGTGAGCGAAATAAACAGATTCATTCTACCTGTGAGCTTTGGTCCTAACTTCTGAGGAGTGCCCCTTGCTCTCGGGACTTCTCATACCGAAAACAAGAAGCTGCAGCTCATAGGCCACACACAGCCCTCATTTAATGCAAAGATATGGTAGCAGAGCAGTGGTGTCGAGCGATTCCACCCCACGCCCCAGCCTGCCAAATGCTTCATTTTTCCCTGTAAAATGTTCAGTTTCAAGACAAATTAGATCACTCTCTAGGGAGTTTTCTAACACAAACTGGAAGTTTATCCTGGTGCAGATCAGAGTAACTTGCATAGAAACTATTTTCAAGGCAGAATGAAAATTTTCTGATGGAAATTACACTATAAAAATATGCCTAATTTGCATAAGAAAATTTCCCAGAAAACCTCTATTACTGTGGCAGAGAAAGACAGAAAGTGCACTACGCAACCCTAAAAATTGCAACCTCCACCCTCCCTTTGTTCCAGCTTTGTTCCAGCTTCACCCGCCAGTGGCTGCAGCACCAAAAAACGACTTCCCTTATGAGTCAACTATCCTTTGTAGAAAAAAGTTCCCCACCACTGTTTGTTTGTTTGTTTGTTTGTTTGTTATGTTTATATACCACCCTTTATCCAAGGATCACAGGGCGGTCAGTCATAGACCTACAAGGATGAGCACAGCTGTCTACATCTCCTTTCCATTTTATTTATTTCTTAAGATTTATATGCCATTTGATTGTAGGTAAAAACCTCAAAGCGGTTCACAAAAAAAAGAAAAAATAATACTTTCACTAAAAAAAATTCACAACCGTAGCTAGAAACACATGAAACATTTTACACTTTCTTCCGACAAGAGAGGACTGATACAAAGCACAGAAGAGGATGAGTAACAGAGGACTATTATTTAAACAAAGCCAGCGTGAACATCATCAGTCCCATATTATGGTTTGAAAAGTCAAGAGTAGAAGGGCTGAGATTAAAGAGTTCTTGCTCAAGGCCGTCTTGGCTAAACGCAGATGTTTTCAAAGACCATTGCCGGGGTAACCAACATTTTGCTCTGCAGGTGTCGTTCAGACAACAGCTCTCATTAGTCTCAGCCAGCATGGCCACTGGCCAGGAATGATAGGAACTGGAGTCCAACAACAGAGGGAACCACATTGGCTAACCCTGTACTATGCTATGGCAGCTCAACGATGAGATGACGAAAACAGGACTGATGAGATTCAAAATATAGGACTAAACTAAAGAAATCTTAGCTGATTAAAAGTACAAGTTTTTGTTAAATGAATGCATTGGTTTCATATGCTTGCACGTAAAAACAATGGTTCTGAAACAAGACAACTTTCTTTGTTTCAAGATGATGCATGCATTTGCTGTTGCGGGTGTATTAAGTTAAGAGAGGCATTCCCTCCTTCATAAGAGAAAAGGGAGACTGCTTCTTTGAAGACAGTACTGACTATCTGAAGTTTTTCATTTAAAAGATATATATCTCCGTATCTCTCTATCTGTATAAGATAGAAATATATGTTCAACAGGTCCATCTCTAAATTGAAAGGCAGCCTTATCATTCTTATTATTACACCTTTCCGCCAAAGAGCTCAAGGGGGCATACATGGTTTGCCCCTGCATCTCAACAACCATGCCAGGTAGGTTAAGCTAAGAGCCAGTGGCTGGCCCAAAGCTATCCAGTGACTGAGTGAAGACTTGAAACCTGGTTCCCAAGTGTCTAGTTCAACCTCTAACCCCTACACTGCACTACCTACAAACCCTTCCATATCTGTCTTGAAATACTGAAACAATTGCACACCATCCTACTTGCAGACGTTTTCAAACTTGACCCATTTCTTCACACATACTAGTATTTACAAGGAAGTACAGTGGTGCCCCGCAAGACGAATGCCTCGCAAGACGGAAAACCCGCTAGACGAAAGGGTTTTCCGTTTTGGAGGTGCTTCGCAGGACAAATTTCTCTATGGGCTTGCTTTGCAAGACGA
The DNA here is from genome assembly GCF_965153285.1 of Podarcis tiliguerta. NCBI lineage: Eukaryota > Metazoa > Chordata > Lepidosauria > Squamata > Lacertidae > Podarcis > Podarcis tiliguerta. The sequence continues at coordinate 22,778,716 of NC_139536.1, forward strand.
AAATGTCTTGCGATTCCTGGGGGGTTTTTTTTCGCTCCCCACCCCCTTTTTCTAAGGCACTAAGCTGCTAATAGCCTTTTAGCAGCTAATCCGCTAATCCCTTAAGCCTTTAATAGCAGCTAATAGCCGCTAAACCGCTAATAGCGCTAATCCGCTAATGGGCTTGCTTCGCAAGACGAAAAAACCGCTAGACGAAGAGACTCACGGAACGGATTCTTTTCGTCTTGCGAGGCACCACTGTATAATTGTGCATCCCCTAAAAATCCATCTACTTCCTAGACTGACAATGTGTTTATTGTATGTGTGTTAAGTCCCACTTGTTTTCAGGTGAAGCGTGTAGAGCACAGGTAGGGAATAGGGCAATTCTCCAGATGTTGCCAGGCTCAAAGTCACATCAGCTCCAAACAGCATGGCCAATGCTTAGGGATGATGAAGAGTCAACATCCAACATCTGGAGCACCACAGATTACCTAGCCCTTGTGTAGAAAACTGCAGTATCTGACTCATTTCGCTGAATAAATGCTCCCCTTTGAAAGTTAAGGATCATTTGCCATTTCAGGCTTATGGGACAGAGAAGACAACACACTTTTGCAAGAATGAAAGTAAGAAAACAAGTTTGCTTGCTGAAGAAGTTCATTAATTAATCGTTAAGAGAACGGCTGAGATGCTCACAATTAGGTCAGGGTAACAACTCTAGTTCCTTGCTCCTGCTGGCGAGGAATGCAAAGGTGCAATTAAGCAATTGCCCAGAGCACGATAAAATTACCCCACAGGTGAGCTGGTAAGTGGCCATGCCTCCGCCTTTCTCCTAAGATTTCACTTTCCCACACCGTAAAGAAGATTGTAGCATGATTGCAGGTCTCCTGGCACTAGAAAACATGAAAAATGCAGCTGCAATAGAATTGCAAGCTTTCTTACAACACAGGTGAAAGGGCATCCAGATTATTATATTCCCGCTATTGGAAAGAGCCTCACAGAACTACTGCAACCACCCATCCAATTTCTCCTGACATGAAAGGGCCAGGAAAGACAGGATATGCTTTGCCAAGTCAAAAGCAATTAAAATAATACATGTGAACAGGTAGCATCTTACCTTACCTCACTTGACCCCTCAGACTGAGAATTAAGAGGCAGGGCATTCCTAACATTATCTAAGGCACCTGTGGCTAAGGAGAGCTAATGTAGTGTAGTGGTTAGAGTATTTGACTAGGACCTGGGAGACCAGGGTTCAAATCCTGACTTAAGCCATGAAGCTTACTGAGTGACCTTGGACCATTTGCTGTCTTTCTTAGCCTAACCTACCTCATATGGTAAGATGTCACTGGGTCAAACTGAATCTTTAAAGAGCAATGATGCTGTAAAGACAGGGTAGTTTTTCTGAGATTCATGAATAAGGGGCATTTGTACAAAAATATAAAATGTCTGTGCAACTCAAGCCAACAGTTAATTTCTTAGCTGGTGGAATCTCAAGGCTAAAACGCCTATACCTAATTCCTAGTTTTGCCCTTCCATCCCCCTATTGAGCTCCAGGTATTTTTTGTCTGTTTCTTTGATTTTCGGCAGGGTTCAGGAACCTGGTGCGCTTATCCGGAGCCTTTTTGCCTTCTTAAAAAAAAGCATAAAACAGAGTGGGTGGAGTGGGCAGGGTGACTCCATAGTGTCACAAGAGCCTGCCAACCGGCACTGCCAGCTTCCACAGGAAACAGGAAAAACTTGTTGTTCCTCAGTGTAGTTTTCCTAGGAAGACTGCACATCTAACACAAAAAGAGGAGTGCAAAGGCACACCACTCAAGCTATGTATGTTTCAGCTCATCCTTGGAATCATGTGTGGCAGGCTTCTCTGAATTATTTACTTCTTCTTCTTCTTCTTCTTCTTCTTATTATTATTATTCTGGGGGACATGCCTAGTCTTCACAAAGCACTGGTGATGTACTAAATCAGAGTCCAGGATGTAGCACTTCAGGCTGCAGGTGGGACTCCAATGACTGAATGTTAGAAAGGCCAACAATGGGGTCAAAAGTATCCATGGATTTTCCCTTCTGGAAGAATAAGCAGAGGGTCAAGTGTTTCAGTGTTTGTTGCACTGCTATGAGGATGTAGTTCCCTTCAACTTGACCCTAAACTTCCTCATAGCCCTCCACTCCCTTATTTTTCTTCCTCAGAAGAAGGAAAAGTCTTGTCTTCTCTGACTTTTCAGTTCCTGTCTTCTCTGCTGGACTTCAGCACTCCAACCTTCAAGCACAGGCTGCCCTGTCCTTATCCATTTCCATTTCTGTTCTCCCTCAGCACAGTTCTTTTTTTATGCAGAATTCCCAGCAATTCAAGTCTGGGAAACCCTGATCTAAAGGGCCAAAGTTTCCACTCAACTGCTATGCACCTTCTTCCAAACAAACAGTCATCTTATCCATGTTATTAACCTTTATTATTGGAATAATCTTTATGCTGATACCTTAAATCACGGAGGAAACCTGTGGCCTGCCAGGTATTTCTTGACTACAACTCGCATCATCTGACCACTGGCCATGCTGGCTGATGCTGATGGGAGTTGGCATCACTTACGGCCACAGGTTCCTCACTTCTGTTTTAAATAAATAGTGTTAGGGAGAAAGGTTCTAGGGGTTCTTCCAGACAACCTGTTTATCAAGCATTCATCCAGATTTGCTTGCACAAAATCCATGTGGAGGTTATACATCACTGTTGAGCTCTTTTTTAGCAAAGTTGTTGAACTTTTTTTAAGGGAAATCACCAAAAACAACACTGCCGACAACATATGTTTGGATTTTCCCAGACACTTTTAGTGATTTCCGCCGAGACACTGCTTCCAACTGTAGTATTCCAGATTATGTCTGGGAAATTCTGGACAAATGGCAACCCTATGATACAATGCCACTATTTCCGGTGCATTTTCCCCAACACTATTCTTTCCATAAAAAGACTTACAATTATTATTATTATTTGTATTTTCTTGGCCATAAGCACCAAATCCACTTTAATTGCACAGCCTAAATTTGCCAGTACTTACTTATTGGTATCTAGATTTCCCAGTACTGTACTTACAAAATGGTGACAGTCTGGCATGTTATCTCCCTGACATGTTAGCTTTCTGTGTGGGGGAACACTCTGGTGTTCTATTCCCATCACTTGTGCCCAAATCTGCACTTCCTCACAGCAACAAAATGCTCCTCAATGAGCAAATTCTGAGAACCAGGCCTTAAAAGTTGGTTCACCCAAGCAGACATTATTCTCTCTCACACAGTTGTGTGTGCACAGCTATGTAGAGGAAAGTGGCCCTCCCATTTAAATGGTCATTTCAGATTAGAGTTTCTCCACACCCAAGTTGCCCAATCACACAAAGAAAATGAGTGCCGCCATTTTGAATGAATTGGCACTTAAGAAGCAGAGATTCCTCTAGTATTACCCTTTGGGGTTCAAAATCATATCAAAAGTGCATCAAGTCCAGCATCCCACTTCCAGAAAAAGGCTACCTAGATGCTCCTCGGAAACCAACAAATACACTGTTACTGATATGCAACTTCTGTACCCAGAATTTTCCATTGAGATATTATGATCAATGAACATTTATCCTGAACCCTTTCTAAACCATCACCAGTGTCAGGCCAGCTTCAGGTTTGGGGATACCCTAGGGAGTGCCTCTCTGAGGGAGTGCCTCATGCTCTCACCACTGCCAATACTGCCCATTCACCTGCCCACTCCCAAAGTGGTGTGGTGCCAACCCCTGACACCAGCCCTGGAGCGAATCCCAGAGGTTAACTACACTCTGTGCGGGAAAAGCACTTGCTACTGCCATCTAATTTAACCAGGGACGGGGCCACCGTCTCCCCAGTTTCAGTTATAACGAAAAGGAGAATTCTCTCCCTATCCAGTCTCCATCCTTTTACAAACCAGTTATCCTTTTTTTCCTATCCACTCCACTTGCTTTGGAGCAACCCCACTGGATCCCATGGGACAAAAGAGAGGCCTGCGACCTTGTGCCAATTTTCACATGAGAGCAAACATTGGGGGGGGGGCGCTGAGGACCACGCTGAATTGGCTGGGGGGGTGAACCCCAGAACACATGACGTCAGAATAGGGGGTGCGCCCTGCGTCTCCCTCGCCCCTGAAAGAGTCCCCACACACCAGGGGCGAAGGGGGAGCTTTCCTCTAGCCAGAAGGGGTCGGGGAGGCCTCGGAAGCTTCCCCCCCCCTCCATTAATGGGGAAGGGAGGGAGAGTTGGGCCGGCTCCCCTTGGGGAAGCGCAGAGACTGCCATTCCCGGGGAGCGCGGTTGTCCCCCCGCTTTCCCGCGGAAGAGAGGCCGCGGCGCGGGGGGGCTTCTCCCCCCAATTCCACCTCCCTGGCCAGGTGGGCCGTGGCCTCCCTCGTGGGAAGGCATCCGGAGGAGGAGGCTGGGTTCCCCGCGGGGGGCGGGTGCTGCGCCAGGCTCGGCTCCGCTCAACACGCCCCTTCGCTCCGGCCCGGCCGAGAGCCGGCCCCGCACTCCTTCGCCCCACGGGACCCCGGCGCCAAGCCCTCCCTCCTGCTCCTCCTCGGCGTCCAAGGGTAAACCCGGGAGCCGAGGGGGCGCCGCTGCGCTGAGGACCCCCCGCGCCAGCTCCACATACCTCCCACTCGGTACATGTTGGCCGCCATGTCTGCGCTCTCTGTGCGCCCTCCTCCTCCTCCTCTGCTGCCGCCGACGCCGGACTGGGGAAGGGGAGGAACGCCTAGCCCTCTCCGCTGCTGCTGCTGCCGCCGCCGGCGCTGCTGCCGCTGCCCTTGACGCCACCTACGCCGGGCACCACAACAGGGTGCCAGGCGGCTCCGCCGCTTCCTCGGCCCTCTCGCTCGGCGGTGGGGGAAGGGAGCGGAGGGAGGAAGCCGCGGGAAGCTGAAGGGTTAAGGCCGAGCATCCGGGCCCGCCTCGCTGGGCAGGGCGGAGAGCGCAGTTGGCTGCGAGCGGGCGGCGCCGGCGACGCCGAGAGCGCACAGCCCACGCCGACGTGCGTGTGCGCCCAAGGCCGGGGAGAGGAAGGGTTAAAAAGTTCCCTCGGGTGGGTCTGTCTCCGGGGCTGGGGGAGGAAGGGTCCAGTTGGGGGTGGCTCAGGAGTAGGTGCCCCTTTTGGGTACGTGGTCCTTTTGCGCGCGCGCGCCTAGCAGGGACAGGTGGATGTTTTGCCTGCGCGGGGGGTGGGAGACGCAGGTGCATTCTGCAAAATGGGGCGCAGGGCGCTGGCATTGGGGTGCAGTGTTTAGGAGAGCGTGGGGTGGGAGCTCCTGCTTCAGATTTTCATGCTGGCTATCATACCTCGTTCAATACATGCAATTGCAAAAATATAAATAAATGCGCGCGTTTGCACCATAATTGTGTTTACCAAGACCACGTTGGTCTTGGTTGTTTGCCATAGAACACACCCTACTATGATGAGTTTGTGAGTGCTAGACCGCCAGTGGGTGTTAGTACTTTTTTATTTTAAAAAATGCATTGTTCAGTAAACATTAGGCATACATTTTTCCATCCTATCAAATCTAATACAGACTTCCAAACCTATCTTTCGTTAACATCCTATTACAAATTCTTTAGTTTGCTACATCTCCATTGATTTTCTGTTTTTTTCTCCTTGTATTCACGGTCCTTTCTTTTGTCTGCTGCTGATCACAGCTTTAGCCCTGCTTGTAGATTCATCTTAATGCCACTTTGTTTTAAATACCCTTCAAATTGTTCCTACTCAGTTGTTACTATCTTTCCATCTATATTTCTTATTTTGGCCATCATGCTAATTTTACTTGCTAATTTTACATATTCTATTTGGGTGTGTTAGAAAGACGGGGACCTCTGTGTATTAAGTTGGGTACTAGACACTTCTAATCCCCGGGAGTTAGCAAATGTCAAAAGCTAATTAAGCTAGGCTAAGTCTCCTGTGCTGCGGTGATAGCCTGGTTGTTGCCATTAAGACAAAAAGTCTCCTTCCTAGGCTCAGGTTGTATATAAGTGTAAATAAACCATATGTCATAAAGACATCACAGTCTCCGCTGTGCCTCATTTCCAAAAGTTAACACAGACCCTGGGTAAGCGCACCTGGAACTGCTGGAATCTCACACTGCTCAGAGATTGGGTCTGCAAAAAAATATATGTTAAAAGCTTTCCATATTCAGAATGCTACTCTTGGGAAAGCAATAGTCTCTGTTCGCATGACTAAACAAAACACTGCAACTGCTGTGCTTCCCCAGATTTCCAAGTAGGTGTGGAAAGCTGATAGATGTATGTTTAATCTCACAGTCATATGCAATATGAAAAACTCCATGTGGTTTGCTTTTAAGAGCACGTCAAAATAACATGGTTCTATTCCAGTTTAAGTGTGGTATTCTCCCAAAGAATTATGGGAATCAGAGTTTGTTAAGAGTGCTGAGAATTCTCTTAGCCATCTATAAGTCAAAGAACTGCAGCTCCCTGGAGAGAAGAAATGCTTATTAAACCAGTTTGTAGCCGCAGTGCATATTTCCCTAGGAGCAAATCTTACTGATCTCATTGGGCCTTACTTCCAAGTAAATGTGCATGAACTGTAAGTCTGTAGTGTTAAGTATGCCTCAGGTAATGATTCATTCCCAGTTGTCAAAATCCATCCTGAAGCTACTGTTTATATGATATTTCATTCACAATATAAAATTAGTTCCCACCAAGAGTCAAGCTGTAGGACAATATAATTGTATTTGACAGTTGCAGCCAGAACTGATGTAGTGTTGGGTTTATAAACCGCAAATACTTTTGAAAACTGAATCGGAGGGAAATGGGTTCTTGTGTCTGAAATTTGTTTTAAAGATGAAACTAGCTTCAAGTTCCAGCATCAATAAATATGAAATCTCAATTATTTACAGATGAAATGATTGCAGATTGCTCCTAAGACACAATTATGTGAAAAACTTCTGTGTATAAGTCTGATTAATGAAAAATATCATTTTAATGATGCTACTCTGAGTTGGAACATTTCCTCACGGGATGCCTTCTGCTTTTCTGGCTCATAGATGATGACAACCCATTAATTTCATTTTCAGAAAACGTCTCCTCTGAATATATTTGACTGATTTTTCAGCTCATCTTCTGTAGCTAAAGGTACTGCAGAATTAGGAACTTGCATAGTGCTTAAAAGTTATGACAACTATTGCAATGTTACTTTTCTACAGTGTACATTTCATCTCGTCTCATGTCTACCTCCCTTGCTTTAAATGAGCAGATTACTATTAGGTTAATATTTCTTATAAGCCATTCAGCACTGCCTTTTTCATTTCCTGTCTTAATGGGAAATGAGCATGCTGGTCCCAGCACTAAAATGAATGAATGTGTGAAATCGCAAATGCCACATATTTCTCCTTTCCTGCTTTTAACAAAAAGTCCAATTTCTGTCCTTTTTAAAAAGATTTCACAGCCTGAAACCTTTATCGGCTGAAAGGAAAGCTTGCTGATAAAGGGCAATCAGAAGATCTTTTATATTCTGTGGTCTCCTTTTCCTATTGTCTTCCGTGTCCTTGAGCATATCACTTTCTCTCAACCTCAGTTCGTTATCTGTAAAATGGAGACAATAAAGAGCTACCGTAACTAAGAATAGGAAGGCCTGGTTCTCAATGAGACAGAAAACCTGCATCAGGGCTGGAGTCTTGACAGAAAGAACTAGCTAGGAAGAATAAAACAACGCCAAAAGCAACTCATTCTACATAGCGCAAGAAATAAAACTTACCATGAAAATTTTAAAACCAAACCCATTAGCCACCATCCAACAGCAGAGTAAATACTGCTGGTTATAGAGGAAATAGCCCTTTAGCACAATTGTTTTCAAATTTTCCAGCATCAAGGAAAACACTGGGGAAAACCAGTGTGCCCTCTCCTTGGTGACCCTGTTGTGTTCTAGATGCTTCTGAGATCTGTTCAAGGAACTCACCTACTGAGCTCATGCTGGAGGACACAGATTGGGTCTCTTGGACTCAGGATGATGATGATACCCAACCCACCTGGCTGGGTTTCCCCAGCCATTCTGGGCAGCTCCCAACAGAACACTAAGAACAAAATAAAACTTCAAACATTGAAAACTTCCCTAAACAGGGCTGTCTTCAGATGTCTTCACTGTCCTCCATGAACTTAACATGCAGTATCTGGAGCACCTAACATGTCCCTCTGATTGTGCACTTCAGAAAATCATTAGTAATGGTGGGCAAGCTGTCTTTCAAGAAAATCTTACGCTTTATGTATTATTCATTTAACTTATTCATTGCCTTTCCCCCACCCCGCAAAAAAAAAAAGTAGCTCAAAGCAATTTGCGACAATAAATAAATAACACACACATTAAAACCAGCATAAAACAAAACAGAGGACAATCAAAAAATGATATTTTTTCAAATCCAGGGCTAAAACCCACAGATAATTAAAAACCGAAGGAAAATATATGTTTTTGCGTGGTGCTTAAAGAATAAGTAATGATGGCACCAGGCGAGCATGCCTGGGGTGAGCAGAAAACAAATGTGGAGCCACCACTGAAAAGGCCCGTTCTTGTGTTGTGGCTACCCTCCATAATCCCCATGAGGTGGAGGGCATACAGAGAAGGCCACCCACCTTTACTGGTTAAAGAGCCTCCGTTACATTTCCTAAGAATTCTGAGTTTCCCCACTGATTGCCACTGATCTAGCTTGTGCCTTTAAAAGGATGTACCCTGTGGGCAAGCAATGCAAAGACCTCCATCCATTGAAAAAGCCTCCTGCACAGATCCCAGCCAGTGTGGTGTAGTGGTTTAGAGTAGTAGACTCGTAATCTGGGGAACCGTGTTCGTGTCTCCGCTCCTCCACATGCAGCTGCTGGGTGACCTTGGCTAGTCATAAGTCTCTGAAGTCTCTCAGCCTCACTCACCTCACAGAGTGTTTGCTGTGGGGGAGGAAGGGAAAGGAGAATGTTAGCCGCTTTGAGACTCCTTCGAGTAGTGATAAAGCGGGATATCAAATCCAAACTCTTCTTCCCACAGAAATGCACAGGTATCGCACAATATTACAGTAGTAGTTTTTGCACAACTCCTGTTCATTTCCGTGCGCCTTGTGTACGAAAACTTCCTGGCAGATTGCGCTCTCAGCCTTGACATTGAAAGAAGAGTATAATCTGTGTTGATTTTATAGAACACTGGATGAAAAATGTGTTCTACCACCTATGCTAATTAAACTAGAAGCAAACTACAAGTACACAAGGCGTTTGCTTGTTTATGCATTTGTTTTGTTCTTGCCATGAGTGTGGTTTTCCCCTATTCGCAAGGCTAAATGGAAGCAGGAGAGCAATTATTGATTGGAAGCAGGATGAACAAATCTAGCATTAAAGAAACAGCCGGGCGGCTTCGAAAGGAATAATTGTAGCTTTATTATCCCAAATATAAGCTTGCAAATAGAGACCTTCTGGGGAACAGACGCAAGATAAATATGATCGCTGTCCATTGCAATAACAGCAGATACTGTAAAACGGTCATTTGCAAAATAATGTTTCACAGTTAAACCATAAATACTAATTTGGAGAATGAATGGCACAGTCATTGCTCACCTTATTTAATTTGGAAGTTCCAAATGATGGTAATAAAAATCAGTGCATTAAGTGGTGGAAGATTAATTTTAATTAGGTATGCTGGAACTTGGATTAGATGTTGTTCTCCAAACATATTTCACTGTTAATAGGGTTACGTTTAAACAATGGCAGGAGCATGTTGAGCCCACCCCTTCTGTCTCCCTGCTGTGTGACTATGAAATAAAAGGGCACTGCAATGGCTAGAGCCTGTCCATTGCTCAAATTTATATGCTTAGAAATTCGGACACCAAAATGCAGATAGGGACCCAACCTCAAATGTGGTTTCTGCTGATGGCCATCTCTACCACTCCAGCACTGTTCTTCTTTCTAAGTGCTGTTGTAGATAACACATTTTAAAGAACCACAATGAGTCTGTAGGTTCTGCTGTTTTTGTTTACCTGCAGTGACTATTTGATAAAATAGGGGAAGAGCTATATCTCAGTAGTGGTGCACATGCTTTGCATGTAGAAGATCCAGGTTCTACCCTGGGCACCTCCCGGAAGAGCTGGACAAGACCTATGTCTGGAATTCTGAAGTTCCAATCGGCCAATGAGCATAGAGAAGGGACAGGGAGCTGGTCAATGATCAGTGACAGATGTTGTGACAGACACCGGATCCTCTCATCCTTGATCATTGGCCATGCCGGCTGGGCAGATGGGAACTGGGGTGGAACAATGTCTAGAGGGTGGTAAGTTCAGCATCGCTAGCAGAGAAAATACCAAGCTAAATGGAATACCAGCAGCTTCCTATGTAAAAATTGTTCATTTTCACAACAAATGAAACTGATTTGTAGAAAACACAACTTGAAAAAAGAGACAATTCATGTATTTTTGTAAAGTAAGAAATATTTAACAAAAATATTATACACACACACAAACACACACATACACCCCAACTGTGCATCTTATTTGAGTTTTATACAGTGGTGCCCCGCAAGACGAATGCCTCGCAAGACGGAAAACCCGCAAGACGAAAAGACTCCCGGAACGGATTCTTTTCGTCTTGCGAGGCACCACTGTACTTTGCTTTTCCTTCCAAAAGGAAGCCCAAAACAGCTAGCAATATAACAAATGCAACGCACAATAGCCCTTCCCTGATGGCAATAATTCCATCATCATCATCATCATCATCATCATCATCATCATGTTGTTTTTCACACAGAGAAGAGTGTCCCAAAACAACTTACAGCCTGAAATACATTTAGACTCCACGTTCATCCAAAAATATATATAAAATGACAAATCCCAACAATCATCACTAAAAGATGAGTACAAAATATGCCAAATAACCACAACCAAATTCCATCCCAATTAACAGTCAAAGGCCTTGGTAAACAGAAATGCTCTGGCCTGGGAACTGCAGGAAGAGCAGGGAGCTGCCCACTGAGATGGCATGTCCTCATGTTGCTACACTTTGCACATCCTTCAGAGAAGGCACACGGGGATAGGCCTCTGATGACAAATACAACATCCAGGTAAGTTTGCATGGAGAGAAACAGTCTTTGAGGTATTTGGGTCCAAAGCCGCATAAAGCTTTATCGGTCAAAACCAGGATGTGGAATTAATGCACATGTTATAAGAATTTTAAGGTCACATGTATATATATATATTTAATGTTCACAACTGTATATAAACCACATGTCTGAAACCCCATAGAAAAAGTCCTGAACAAATGACCTCAAATATTTCTCTGCAAGGTCAAAGTTGGAAACCTCCCCATTGTCTGTTTCCTCACAAATCCTGTCTTAAGGGCACATTCAAGATATGAACAGGGTGTGAGCTTGTGACCTGTGAGCTAGATTCAGGAATTAAGTAGTTATAATAACAAAAGAGTGGCCAAAACCCAGATAATGCAATCGGGTAAGTTGCCAGACAGGAGATAAACAACGCACTTAGATTTCTGTTGTAGACCGCCTCTTCTGTGATGTAGGTATGATGTATCTGGGGCATGGTCTTGGGCTACACCCCTTCTGTGATGTATGTATGATGTTTCTGGGGGTGGTCTTGGACTCCAGGGTGGACAATTTAAAATGTCTATATGAGGCCTTGCATGCATGGCTCTGGGTCCTCCTCTCTCCTGCGTGTGAGGGAGCACCCTGTTACAACAGCTTTAATAAAGATGAGGCTTACTAGCTGCTTTGCTTCTCAATATTCTCTGGTTAGCCTCTGCTATTTTCTCGTACCAATAGAGAACCTAAAAAGAGGACTCTATACGGCCTCTTGGGTACCCCATAAGGAAAAAAGAGCAGGGGGTTTTTCTTATAACACACATAATACAAGTTTCACATACATTAAATCAATAGATTCCTTCTGTTGAAAGAGTTCAGTAACAAGGGTCAGTAACATACTTCAGTCAAAAATTTGCACACACACACACATTAATATATTGAAAATGTACTGAAATGGAAACAAGTAAACTATAATTGCACAGTTTACAAATATATGTTGAATTATGTCTAGGCTTTAAATAACTGTAGCTAATATTATAATAATAGCAACATCCATGAAAAAGAAAGAAAGAAACCAGCATACAGTACTTGTAAAATTACACATTCTCACATCTCCACTCCAGGAGCCATTTATACCAAAAGTAGTGGTATATGGTGTTGGAGGAGACTCTTGAGAGTCCCATGGACTGCAAGAAGATCAAACCTCTCCATTCTTAAGGAAATCAGCCCTGAGTGCTCACTGGAATGACAGATCCTGAAGCTGAGGCTCCAATACTTTGGCCACCTCATGAGAAGAGAAGACTCCCTTGAAAAGACCCTGATGTTGGGAAAGATTGAGGGCACAAGGAGAAGGGGACGACAAAGGACAAGATGGTTGGATAGTGTTTGTGAAACTACCAGCATGAGTTTGACCAAGCTGTGGGAGGCAGTGGAAGACAGGAGTGCCTGGTGTGCTCTGGTTCATGGGGTCACGAAGAGTCAGACACGACTAAACGACTGAACAACAACAGTGGTATACCAACCTCTGTACATTGCAGCGTTAAAGAACACTTTGGGTACCATAATGTGACGGCACTGGGGAAATCTCCTGAATCCCTATTTTTAGTAAGTGGACATGTTCCAGAGGAGCATTGTTTTCGAATCCATGATAATTGTACTTGCAGAACAAGCCACCTTCTCCCCTCCTCTCCTCCTCTTGGTATTGTTGCAAGTTTGCTATCTAATTACAGTGAATGGCTCTGTATTACTATGGTTTTACCTTAAGTGATTCCAGATGGGAGTCAGGGCTAGGACACAAAAGAGCCTTAATGTTCCTTAATGGGTACTGATGCTTCCTGAATGGGCCATTCACCTGCAGAGATGAGGTCAGGGGACATGAGCTTGTAACAAATGGCAGTTTAAGCAGGCTGTAATGGGAAGAGAAAGACAGACTGAAAGGAGTGCTTTGGTTCCTCTGAGCATCTGGTGGATCTGCTGCCTCGCATCCTCTTAAGCTCAGATTGTGATTTTACAAACAAAGGAAATATTACTTTCTGCTCTTGCGATCTCTTGTAGCCAAGTAAGATTGTCTTCCATAAATATGGTATCAATGGTGTGTCTGTAACCGACTGTGGAGGTCAATTCTAGATTCGCAGATCCCTTCACTCTGGGGACAAAGGTTTCTGGGCGGGATTTTATCATGGTGAAGATTTGCCAAACGTGCCTTCCTTAGCTCATTTCTCCCATTTGTCCTGAGCTTTTTCAAAGTCCATGAAACCTTTGGTAAAGGCTGTTCTCCACTGGAGTGCTCACAGCCCAGTGTTTCCCAATTATCCACGCTTATACTGCATTTTTTAAAAAAAGATTTACCTTGAGAATGTCTTTAAGCATCTTGTTATCCATCAGCATTACACTTTCCATTCTTAAGTTGAGAGCAGAGTAGTTGCTTTGGAAGATGATAATCAGGCATCCAAACAACATGACCAGTCCACCGAAGTTGATGTTGAAGAATCATTGCTTCAACACTGGTCAAATAATATTATTAAGGTATTATTAAGTCCCCAATGCACTCTATTTGTATGTGTATATAATCTGTATATAATCTTAGGCAAGGTGTGGAGAAGGTGGATAGGGAGTGGTTTTTCTTCCTCTCCCCTACTGCTCTAGGTCATGCAAAGAAGCTGGATGCTGGAAGTTTCAGGACAGGCAAGAGAAAGCAGTGTTATGAGTTTGTGGGTGCTAAAAAGGTAAAGGTAAAGGTACCCCTGCCTGTACGGGCCAGTCTTGCCAGACTCTAGGGTTGTGCGCCCATCTCACTCAAGAGGCCGGGGGCCAGTGCTGTCCGGAGACACTTCCGGGTCACCTGGCCAGTGTGACATCGCTGCTCTGGCGAGCCAGAGCCGCACACGGAAACACCGTTTACCTTCCCGCTAGTAAGCGGTCCCTATTTGTCTACTTGCACCCGGGAGTGCTTTCGAACTGCTAGGTTGGCAGGCGCTGGGACCGGACAACGGGAGCGCACCCCGCCGCGGGGATTCGAACCGCCAACCTTTCGATCGGCAAGCCCTAGGCGTTGAGGCTTTTACCCACAGCGCCACCCGCGTGCTAAACACTACTAAATTCCTGAAACTAGTAGACCATATGGAGAGATCAGGCCAACCCTACCGTTGGGCAGAATGAGTGGCCCTCTCAGGCTTCTGTCAGAAAAAGGCTGGAAATAGTTAAGTTGCTTATTATTAATTTTTCACTCCCAGGGATGGGGAAAGGCATGAGGTTTTCGGCCCCAGGTGCCACAATAAATACACTGACCAGCCCTGAGTGCTGCTGTTTGCCTTGAATAGTAGTGCCATTTGGGGACATGTTCTGCATGCAATACTCCCACATTCAACCTCCAGGTGTGGCTGGGACAAACCCCTCTTCTGAAACCATAGAGATCTGCTTCCAGTTTGTATAGACAGCATTGAGCTAGATGGACCAAATGTCTGAGTGAGGCACCTTCCTGTGTTTTACCTCAGGCAGCATAGTATTCTAGGCTGGCAAAAAAGCAGCCAGCCAGTGTTATTCCTTCTGAACCTGGGAAAATTGGGAGCCTACATGTTGAGTGAGAAGGCGGAAGCTACAAAGAAAACGCCGGATCCAGCCCTTCCAAGCACAGCTTCCAATTCCTGCCACACCCTTTCACAACTTGTTCTTTGGCCTGTCATCGCCAGACTCCTTTGACAAAGCTCCTACCTAGCCTAAATTGTGAATTAGTCTTGTAATATTTTTTTTCTGGTCAAGCCTGTTCTAGATACTGCAGGCTTGTGCTTGCTATCTGAGTAACCGCCTTTCCTACACAATTCCCATGGGCTGAATTTTGGGCATGGATCCCAAGAGTAACTCTGGAGAGTGGGGACGGGGGCATGGTTTGCAAATGCCCAACTGCTGGGTCTACTTACTAGTCCCACGGGCATTAATTAATTAGAGACAAATGGTTGGCGATGAGCTGTGTTACGGGCAGAAAAAAATGTGTACATGAAAGATTACTAAGGATGTGTTTGGGAGATGTTTCTGTGGGGGAGAGAACATGGGTGCAGCCATCTCAGTTAAGCTAATGATGCTTTAGATGTGTCGATTTGCATTTGAAATGTCTTTCTAATATTTAAGAGAATGCTCAAGAGAATAAGAGAGAGAGTTATTCTGTTAATTTTGCTGCTTTAAATGTGGATTTTGGTTCTATTTTGTATTTATTTTCATTATATATAATATAAGTGTTCTAGCTGATGCTTTAAAATAGGTATGTAAGCCTAAAGAGATAGAGACACATATACATGTGGTTCTTGGTCTTAATACAATAATATATAACCTTTAAATTGAATAATCTTATCTATAAGAGATTTAAAATAATTCACTTATTTGCTTAGATTGTTTTTTAAAATGCAAACTGCTATAGAACCTAGCAGTTTGAAAGCACACCAGTGCAAGTAGATAAATAGGTGCTGCGGCGGCAGGAATGTAAACAGCGTTTCCATGCACTCTGGCACTTGTCACGGTACCCTGTTGCGCCAGAAGCGGTTTAGTCCTGCTGGCCACATGACCCGGAAAGCTGTCTGTGGACATATGCCAGCTCCCTCGGCCTGGGACAAGATGAGCGCCATACCCCATAGTCACCTTTGACTGGACTTAACCATCCAGGGGTCCTTTACCTTTTTAACTTTACACACACCATCCTTGTGGGAAAATTAAATGGCAGCTCGATGCTCCTGCTCTCTCTCTCTTTCTCTCTCTCTCTCTCTCTCTCTCTCTGTGTGTGTGTGTGTGTGTAGGCATTGTCACAGCAAAGTACTCTTCATTTTGTACAGGATGCAGTATGCTGATACTAACATGTATATGAACCCTGTACTCTAGTGTATCTGACTGTACAGAGAATGATAAGTGGAGAAGCTTTGCTTATTTTGTTTTTTAATTTTGGGAGAATTAGTTAAACTTTCCTTTTTTCCTGTCCAACATCTGCAAAAAAAAGGTGCATTTGAACACACATCTAAGTACACTGAGCTGATGCAAGAAAAATTACGAACCTGTTTAGTTTACTTTTTCCAGTTCCACAAGTGCAAAATTAATGTGTATTTTGTTGATCAAGCGTGCAGCTGCTGGCTTATATACCAGGAGACTTGCCACATCTGTCAAACAGTACATCTCCCGGCCTGCTGACGATAAATGCTGATTATTATCTCAGCTGCAGAGTTTATCTCCCCTGTCCTCAAAAGAAGAAAGAATAACTTTAAAGCACTTTTATATGTAGGGAGATTTTTATTTTTATTTAATTAAAAAAAATCGACCTACAAGTAAAAGTTTGCTTAATTATGCCGCTGGTAATTTTCAAAGCCCGTTTGGTGTCATGACAACAGCAAATTATCCCTTCATTATAGGAGACCTTTTAGCCAGACAAGGTTGGGCGGCTTTTGAAGCCTCATTTATCACTGTCATAAACAGGTATCACCCTGTCATAATCAATGGTATTATGTCTACAGCAAATGTTTGCCTTTTCTATCTACAAACCAGCATCAATGAATGCTGAAAATATGTGAGCGGCACACATATTAATCTCACCTGCCTGCTGTTTTGTTAAATGTTCCCCCTAGATAGATAGGGGGGTCCGCATTCCACACTAAACCACACTATGACTTATGACCACAGGAGTACGCAGGCTTTTGAAGAGAAATTTGCAACCACTTTGCTTCTTCTTGGTTATTTTTGCTGTGGCGGCAGCTTGCACACTCTGAGCTAAGCTCTTTCCAGAAAGCTTGTGGTCAGTGAGGGAAGAGCTTAACCCATACCCCGCAAGTGTCCCAGAAAAACCGGGACATCCCGTTTTTTATCGTGAGAGAGCGGCGGCCATTTTGGTTGCCATGATCTCACGCAATCTTGCAGCACAATTCCCCTCCCGAAGAAAACTTTTTTCTTCAGGGCCACAATCTATTGTGGTGCTGCAATTTCACATTTTTGGGCACGGTGCCTGGAAAACCAAGTCTGTGTAGTGGGAGAAGGTGGTAAGTTGTGAGTCACCCCTCAAAATGGCACTGCATTCAAGCCTCTCTCTTGCTCGCTCTCTCTCTCTCTTTGTGGCTAAGTCCTAAAGCAGGCTTCCTCAAACTCAGCCCTCCAAATGTTTTGAGACTACAATTCTCATCATCCCTGACCACTGGTCCTGCTAGCTAGGGACCATGGGAGTTGTAGGACAAAATCATCTGGAGGGCCGAGGTTGAGGAAGCCTGTCCTAAAGCGACCATGAGGAGCCTTTGACCCTCCAGATGTTGCAGAACTACAGTTATCACCAGCCGCAACAAGCATAGCAATGGCCAAGGATGATGGGAGTTGTAGGTGAGCAGCATCTGGAGGACCAAATGTTCTCCATACCTGCACTAAAGGGAAGCACATGATCTATTTCTTACATTTATATCTCAACTTTCTACTCTCCCACACTCCCACATTTTATCATCACAACAAGCCTGTCATGTGGGTTAGGCCAAGGGCCTGCCCCCAAATCAGCCAATGAGTTGGCCTTTGAAATTGGGTCTTTCCAGTATGAGGGCACTTTCAAACCACACATTTAAAGTAGTATCATAACACTTTAAACTGTCATGGCTTCCTCCAAAGAATTCTGGGAGCTGTAGTTTGTTAGGGGCATTGAGAGTTTTTGTTGTTGTTGCTTAGTCGTTTAGTTAGTCGTGTCCGACTCTTCGTGACCCCATGGACCAGAGCACTTCTGTCTTCCACTGCCTCCTGCAGTTTAGTCAAACTCATGCTGGTAGCTTCGAGAACACTATCCATCCATCTCGTCCTCTGTCATCCCCTTCTCCTTGTGTCCTCCATCTTTCCCAACATCAGGGTCTTTTCCAGGGAGTCTTCTCTTCTCATGAGGTGGCCAAAGTATCGGAGTCTCAGCTTCAGGATCTGTCCTTCCAGTGAACACTCAGGGCTGATTTCCTTAAGAATGGATAGGTTTGATCTTCTTGCAATCCATGGGACTCTCAAGAGTCTCCTCCAGCACTATAATTCAAAAGCATAAATTCTTCGGCGATCAGCCTTCTTTATGGTCCAACTCTCACTTCCATACATCACTACTAGGAAAACCATAGCTTTAAGTATACAGACCTTTGTTGGCAAGGTGATGTCCCTGCCCTCAGCTGCAGTTCCCAGAGTGATTGAACTATGAGTCCCTTTTCCTGAGGAACTCTGGGAACTGTAGGTCTGTGAAGGGAATCTTTATAAGACGACGTTCTCCAAGGCAATCTTCTTTTAAAGAAGGTGACAGTAATCAATTTACCAATTGGATGATTTCTAGCTCTAGCCAGTATGACCAATGGTGGCTAGGGCAACCCAGTCAGATGGGCGGGGCACAAACAAACAAACAAACAAACAATAATTAAGCAGCACCAGTGTCTGGAGGGCCATAGGGTTCCCATCCCTTTTTAAATCAATAAAATAAAAAGTGGATCAAATGAATTCTAACTGCAGTTCAATCTTAGGGAAGGCTCAGGCCTTGAAGGAGAAATACTTTAAGATGATGTAAGATTACTTAAATTTCCCTTTAGTGAGTGGCGCTCCACAATGACATCTGTTTGGTATTCACCATTGCAAAGAATATATTTATTATCATGTGATAATGTTCTCCCCCACATGGCATTTCAAACCAAACTGTGAAAGGGAAAATTAACAAAATATTTAGCTATCATTCCAGTTACTCTTTTGTAAAAGAAATCAGATTAATGAACAGATTTCTCATTAACCTTTAAATTTGGTATATTAAAAAAAATACTAAGAAAGAGAATCAGGAAGAAACATTTGCTACAGAATTAATTATCAAAGAGATCCTATTTCTGAAACTCTTGCATAGTTCATCAACACAGTAAAGGTAGTTTAAAGGTAAAGGTACCCCTGCCCGTACGGGCCAGTCGTGACCGACTCTAGGGTTGCGCGCTCATCTCGCTCAAGAGGCCGGGAGCCGGCGCCGTCCGAAGACACTTCCAGGTCACATGGCCAGCGTGACAAAGCTGCAGCTGGCGAGCCAGCACCAGTGCCACACACGGAAACGCCATTTACCTTCCCGCTATAAAGCGGTACCTATTTATCTACTTGCACTTACCGGTGTTTTCGAACTGCTAGGTGGGCAGGAACTGGGACCGAACAATGGGAGCTCACCCCGCCGTGGGGATTCGAAACGCCGACCTTACGATCAGCAAGTCCTAGGCACTGAGGTTTTACCCACAGCGCCACCCGCGTCCCTTGAAGGTAGTTTACTGTTTACCAATTAATTGGACCACTTTGCATCCATATCAAAACTTACCTGGAAAGAGCACATTCACATTAATGAATATCATACTTGGGATGGATGTGGAGGCAAGGATATAAATGAGGAGCAATGCATTCTCATGTTCAGGGGTATGCAAATTGAGTAGTTAATGTACATAATAACCAGCCATTGTGCCTATTCACAGGGCTTCATAGAGAATGTGGACATAAACCTTCCATGGAGTGGGAATTGTGCATATTTCCCAGGCAATATACAGAATCTCCAATCAGCTTTGGGAGATAGATGATAGATGATAGATGATAGATAGATAGATATAGATAGATATAGATGCTAATAGATATGCATGCTGAATTTTGTACACTCTCTAGACATTTTGCATAATCCTCAGCATGCCTTGCATATTCTCCAACAGAGTTAAAACTTTCATCTCCTTATAATCTGCACCCTTGTGCTGCTCAGCTGATTGGGGAAAACCAAGGGTGGTGAAAAATATGCTTAGCCTGGAGAAGACTGAAAGGAGAGATAATACCATCTTCAAATATCTAAACGGCTGTCACATGGATGATTGAGCAAGCTTGTTTTCTGCTGCTCCAGAGGCTAGAACCCAAACCAGTGGATTCAAATGACAAGAAAGGAGATTCTGACCTAAATATTAAGAAGAACTTTTTGGCATTAAGAGCTGTTGGACAGTGGAACAGTCTCTCCCTTGGAAGGTGGTGGACTCTCCTTCACTGGAGGATTTTAAACAGAGGTTGGATGGCCATCTGCCAGGGATTCTTTAGCCATGTGCACAGCAAGGATTTATGTTAGGGGGTTATGCATAATATCATGAAAACTCCTACCATGCCTTCCAGTGGCAGAGCTACCATCACTGCCTGGTTTGATGCACCTAGGGCAGAAAGTGCATGTGTGTGCTTTCACTTTTTACAGACCCTCCAAATGTCCCCATTTTCCAGGGACAGTCCTGGATTTTCAGAAGTCATCCTGGTTTCTGATTTGATCCTGGAATGTCCCACTTTTCCTCAACAGAACGTCCCTATTTTCATTGGAGAAATGTTGGAGGGTACGTTTGAACCAAGAGGAGGGAATTTACTCTCTCATCAGGACCATGGGTCTTTTACTTCAGTGGCACTGGGGAGTGTTCGAAAAGCAACTTCTAAAGCTGTACAGTGGTACCTTGGGTTACAAAAGCTTAGGGTTACAAACTCCGCTAATCCGGAAGTAGTACCTCAGGTTACAAACTTTGCTTCAGGATGAGAACAGAAATTGTGCGGCATCGGCATGGCAGCAGCGGGAGGCCCCATTAGCGAAAGCGCGCCTCAGGTTAATAACAGTTTCAGGTTAAGAACAGGCCTCCGAAACGAATTAAGTTCGTAACCCAAGGTACCACTGTATTCAGAAGCCAGCAGCCAAAGAGTTGGCTCCCTCTGGCCACAAACACCCCTGGATCAGCTCCTTTCACACCCCTACCAAGAGACAGGGAGAGAGAAAGAGTGTGTTGATATTTTCACCCCCACCCATTGCAAGAATGTCCTGATCTGATGTTTTGAGAAAGGAGGGGGTGGAAACTGCTCTTCTACTCTTCCACTCCTGACTGACCACCTGACTCTGTGTGTGAAGAGAGTCTTATCTATGTAGTGACTAGATGGCTGAGGGGGAGATGTAGCACTCAAGCAAGCCAGTAGTTCTTTAGTTTGCAGTAGCTATTAAAAATAAAAGGAGTTATGCTTCACAGCTAGCTTCCGCGTTATTTATACTCTGCATGAGTCTGGTGCTCACAATGCACAGTTGTGGGTCCAGTTTTCCTGTTTTCCAGGATTGGAAGGTCTCTGAAAGTGTTCCAGTCGTCTAGCCCAGTCGGGGCAGAACCAGTTATTCAGCCCAGTCGCTGTACATCGGCTGAAACGCATACTGACAGGGTGTACATCCACATTTCACTTTTCCAGACAATTTGGGTGGAAGTCAGACCCATCTGCCTTGAGAAGCACATTAAGAGGAAGTGGGAGAGAGTGTCACTTTTCCAACTTCCTCCTTCAACTTTATGTACTTTTCAAGAGAAAGGGGTGACCATCCTTGCCTCCTCATGACAGAGGACAGGGTCAGGGAAAGATCTGAAGGGCACCACTGCACCTACTGGTTTGTATTGTATGAAACTTTCATCCACAGGTACAGGCCGACTATGTAAATAGACTGGTCTCTTGAGCTATTTGCCTTTGATATTGATGCAGATGAGACATTTGAAGGAGGTGGATGTCACACATATTGCTTGCAGCAGTTTTCACCTGCTGCATAACTTGAAGTGCCAAATAGTATGAAGGCTGGTGTCCAGGAGGAAGAAGAAGCTCGGATGCTTTCTACAAGGAGGTTTTTTGCCGAAAGCAGGTTTTTAATTAATTAATTAATTAATAACCATTCTCCTGTTATTGTTGTTAATCAGACGTTTGTTTCTTCTGGAATGAGAGTAGAGCCGATGGAAAAAATGTTACATCAAAGGAAGATCAAAGGAAGCCAGAAATGCAATATAGTGAATTGATTTTGGCAGGAACACATTGCACTAAAGATGTAATGATGTTGCTTGGCTCTGTTGAAACCTATCCAGCCGCCCAGATGTTTTACAAGCTCAACGTGCATTAAAGAAGAAAGGGTGGAGGGAAGCTGACAGGCTATATTCATTCAAACAACTATGTGACATTAATTGATTTTTATTTTATTTTTAAAATTAGCATATCTTAAGCTTCTCTCAAGGGAGCCAGGCTGGTGTAATGGTTAGAGTGATGGACTATGACCTGGGAGAGCAGGGTTCAAACCCCCACTCTGTCACAGAACTCACTCAGGGACCTTGGCATCCTTGAGTGCTTCCCACATGTATCTGTTTGGCCACTGTCAGAACAAGATGCGGGACTAGCTGGGCCGTTGGCGTGACCCAGTAGGCTCTTACGTTCTTAAATTAAACTCCTTAATGCACTTAAAACTCTACAGAATCAATAATGAGACAGTGGGTCAAGGAAGAACAAAAAAACTTCAGCAGAGCGCCATTTCTTCGTGTGAATGTTAAGGCAGTGGATCATATCTGCCCTTCCAGAAATCTGGACTCGGATGCTCATGCTCACATTTCCACCACTGCACAAAAAGAAGAAAGAAAAAGCGTTAGTATTGGGTTTAATACACTCAAGTTCTTAAGGTGCAGGTTCCTGATCAGGCTGGTAAATATGTTGTTACATTGTGGGATCTGTATCCTTAATGAGATATTGACTTGAGACAATTCTGAGCATGTATTTTTTTTGTTTGTTTGTGCCATGTTTGTGCCTTCTAAAGGTATCACATGGTTCTGACAACTATATATGAGTTAGCAGCGTGTTCTTTTCAAGGAATTTATGGCACTGAGATTTCAAACTATGCTGTATTTGGAGGTGCGTTACTGTTAAAATCCCAGCAGAACAGCAACTCTTCTACCCTCATAGTAGAAGACTTGAGTCTTTATTGATTGCATTGTCCTTTATATTCTGAAACAAGAAACACATTTATTTTGCTCAGGGTAAGGAATATGCCTGATGCCAACGATCAAGCCAGAATCATGTTTCAAATGTCTCA
Organism: Podarcis tiliguerta; assembly: GCF_965153285.1. Lineage (NCBI taxonomy): Eukaryota > Metazoa > Chordata > Lepidosauria > Squamata > Lacertidae > Podarcis > Podarcis tiliguerta. The sequence continues at coordinate 22,801,609 of NC_139536.1, forward strand.
TTTGCAACAGCCTAACCAGGTTTGCAATGACTGCCCAAACGCTAAAGGAAAAATTTGCAGAGGTAAACCTGGTGAAGATTAATGATGTTATTTTTAGTTTACAGCTCTTTTTCTTTATAGCTCTGTTTTTAAAATTGGAGGGAAAGCAAGTTGATCTTAATTACTGTATATATATTTTAGAGATTCTTCCTATCATGCTACTTATCTCTTGACAATGTGTTTGTTTTGTTTATGATGGTAGTAATGACCAAAATCCAGGATAGAGATAGCCTGAATGCAGTGATCCATTCAAGACTGGGCTACTGTAGTATGCTCTATGTGGGGCTGCCCTTGAAGACGGTTTGGAGGCTACAATTGGTGCAGAATGCAGTAGCCACAGTGCTGGCAGGCACTAGTGGTCAGGCATATAGTACACCCAAGACCTGCAGTGGTGGTCAGTGTGCCTCCTAGCCCAGTTCAAGGCACTTACATTGATATGCTAAGCCCTAAATGACTTGCGCTCCAAATATCTGAAGGAGCATCTCCTTCCATACAATCCTGCCTGGGTGTCCATCGAGTCCTCTGGGGAAGGAAACTGCTGGCAGTTCCGCTGCCCTGTGAATTTTGTGGGGTGGCAGTATATGAGAGGACCTTTTCTGTGTTGGTCCCCAGATTGTGGAACGCATCCCCTCTGAGATGCACCTGGTTTTATCACTGCATACATTTCTACATCAGGTCAACACACCTTTCTGAACATGTCTTTGGGGAGGGGTGGAAGGTGAGATCAGAATAGCCCTCCAGTTCAATGTTTATGTATTGCATGGTTGAATAGTATGGAGCTGTCTATAACCTGCCCTGGGATCCCATGGACCACATATGCCAATAAACATGGAAATAGTGGGAGGCAGAGGTGGTGTTTTCTATACCCCTCTGCATTTTCTTTTTACTGTAGCCTGAGCGGAAGTTGAGCCTGACGGCCTGGAAATGGGGAGGCGGGATGAAGCTGAAGAAGCCTCAAGTCACACATAGAGAATAAAGAGGCAGCTGTGTGCACATCTCAGCTGGGTCAGGACTAGTGAGAGGCTGGTGAAAATAAACAAAGGAAAGGAAGGCAAGAATGCGTGAGTGGGGAAGCAAGTGGAAGAAAATGGAGAGGAGGGGAAGAAGCAAGGAGAGACAGCATGAAACTGAACCTTAATTAACATTATTATTATTTTTTAAAAAAGCAAAGCACAGATTATCCAGAATTTATCATCCGTTACTGAAATATGGTTGCAAATCTGAACATGTTAGAGATTATATGATAAAAAAATGGGTGCAGGATGTCAGTAATAATATTCCTAAAGAAATCTCAGAGACTCTGTAGAAGACAGCTCATAAATCCTTGTTTTGGGTGACATGTTGGGAACTGCAGGGCAAGGGCCTGAGGAGATCCAGGTTCAAATTCTCACTCAGTTTGATAGATAATTTTAGCTGAACCTTCCAGCTGAAACTACCTCAAAGGCTTGTTGTGATGATAAAGTTATTATTATTTGTATTTGATTCCCTCTCCTCTTCCCCTATCACCATAAGGTACAAAATTCAGTTTACAATTTTACAATCAAAATAAGGGGGGGGGGGGGGACGGACTACAAACACATATTTCAGGGGTCCTGAGTTTCTTGGAATAAGTACAGGGTAAAAGTAAAATAAATCTCCTCAGGGTAGAAAGCAATCTAGATTTTTTTATTGTATTGCTTTATTCTCCCTTCCCCTCTGTTGGTGTGGATTGTGAGCCAGCAGAAAGATTCAACAACCCATTTTATTGCGAGAGCTTCCTTTTTTATGACAGCATAACGTAAGCTGCAGGGTCTCAGTTCGCTGTAATAAAAGCAGTAGGTTCCCACCTACCCTCATCTGCTGACTTCACCTAGTACCAGCCTTGAGGCGTTTGCTGGAATTAGAAAGTCTTGGAAATGCCATTTAGAATTTGGCTAAGGCTGATCTCAGAACCAGATATAATGAATACCTTTCCTTCAGGTGGATTTATTCCACTCAGTGATGCTGTGATTTCCACATCCATTAAGGAAGTGGCGTGAGAAACAGCCAAATGTGGAACAAAATGTTATTGATGCCATGCTGGCCCTAAAACTTCATTTTTCTTATACTTATACATTTTTCTTATACATATATCATTATTTCTTATACTCCAAAAGAGCACAAAGATACCTGTTAAAATATCATTACTGGGCCACCTCAATCTCTGCAGAGCTCTGTGAGAGATTCCAGGGGTCTTGGCACTTACAAGGGTTTGTGTTCCCTTTGGAAAATTAAGACACAATGGAGGCTATAGTGTCTTTATGAAAAAATGGTTTATTGACACGTTTACAACCCGAATCCTTCAATTTAGGGGGTGCAGAACACTATGCCCCAAGAGTGCCTCTTGGGTTTTTTGGGGGCGTGGGTGGGGTGGATTTGGGTTATTTATTTGTTTGTTTACAAAAGAGGCATAAATAACTACATAAACCAGCCATTCATATCAATGCCAGTTTGTCTAATCATAGTGAATCCAAATTCTGATTCCAACAGTTGAAACAGAGTTGCCGAGTTCATGAAAAATTGGAGATTAACCCTTTAAAGCAGATTTTGGGAACCTTTGGCCTGCCAGAAGTTGCCGAACTACAACTCCCATCAGCCCCAGTAAAATGGCTAGGGATGATGGGAGTTGAGCAACATCAATGGGCCCAAAGGTTTCTAAGAACTGCTCTATAGCCATTTGTCCTTTGAACTGTGCCAGTTAATTTATGCACAAAAATTTACGCCATTATAAATTTGTTAAAGGCTTATGAATTAATTAATCCACTAGATTTATGAATTAATTAGTGGATTAATTAATAAACCACTAGACTTATTTATTAATTAATCAGTTCAATCAGTTCATATACCACTTAACAGCATTGTTTGTAAGCAGTGTACAATGAGGTTACAAAAGAGATACAGTAATGTCAGTTAAGAATAATAACAAGAAGAAGAGAAAGGCAGCGGCCAGCTATTCTCCTCACCAGCCCTCATGGAATCCCAACTACTTCCTCCTCCTCCTTCCCCCAAACCTTTGCCAAATGCAACTCCCCATTCTAGTTACACAGTCACCCACTGTAATCCTGGCAATTTCCCCTTCTGTGTCTTCTGCCTGGCTGATGGCTCCCACTGTTGGGTTAATGACTGGCCATTTCAGCCTTTGTCTGTTAACTGGTTTATCCCCAACTTGTTGTTGTTTAGTCGTTTAGTCATGTCCGACTCTTCGTGACCCCATGGACCAGAGCACGCCAGGCACTCCTGTCTTCCACTGCCTCCCGCAGTTTGGTAAGACTCATGTTTGTAGCTTCGAGAACACTGTCCAACCATCTCGTCCTCTGTCGTCCCCTTCTTCTTGTGCCCTCCATCTTTCCCAACATCAGGGTCTTTTCCAGGGAGTCGTCTCTTCTCATGAGGTGGCCAAAGTATTGGAGCCTCAGCTTCATAATCTGTCCTTCCAGTGAGCATTCAGGGCTGATTTCCTTAAGAATGGATGCGTTTGATCTTCTTGCAGTCCATGGGACTCTCAAGAGTCTCATCCAGCACCATAATTCAAAAGCATCAATTCTTCGGCGATCAGCCTTCTTTATGGTCCAGCTCTCACTTCCATACATCACTACTGGGAAAACCATGGCTTTAACTATGCGGACCTTTGTTGGCAAAGTGATGTCTCTGCTTTTTTATCCCCAACTACCTATGTCAAACCTGAATGACTTGTTATCCTAAACCATAGGTAGGCAAACTAAGGCCTGGGGGCCGGATCTGGCCCAATCGCCTTTTAAATCCAGCCCAAGGATGGTCTGGGAATCAGCATGTTTTTACATGAGTAGAATGTGTGCTTTTATTTAAAATGCATTTCTGGGTTATTTGTGGGGCATAGGAATTCGTTCATCCCCCCCCCCCCCCCGCCAAAATATAGTCTGGCCCGCCCCATAAGGTCTGAGGGATAGTAGACCGGCCCCCTGCTGGAAAAGTTTGCTGACCCCTGTCCTAAATTTAATCCAGAAGTATTTGGCACAGTTTTAGTCAAACCTTTATTAGTTCTAACTTTTACTGATTTGGGGGGTTATGAGTGCCCAAACATATAACATGTTTGCATGTATCCCTGTCTGAACAAACTGAACCAAACTTTTATTTTCTGAAGAGGCAAAGATTTTTCTGAAATTCTCAAACAGTCTAGCAGTTCTCTTGTTAGGTAGCAAGCCTCTCACTATTATGCAGGAATCTTCATTTTATTGGTTTTGATGCCTGCTAAAAACTTATTTGTCCAGGCAAGCCTTCCGAGATAAGTAATTTTATTGTGTGCGTTTTTAAAACTCTAGATTTTAACAATTTTTAAAATAATTTTAATGCCTTATTTTTAAAGTCGGCTGATTTTATCAGTATTTCATTGTGAATACTTTATATTGTTTCACATAACATAGCATTCTCTCTGCTTTTTAAATTAAATAAATCTTGTTAAATGAGAAATATATTAAAATATTGGAAGTACATGGACAACAACACGTAATGTATCCTTGCTTCTTATCAAAAGCATCCAGTTCAGGGTTCCAGCCAGTCAGCCAACCATTCCATTTTCCAGGAGACTCCATTCCATCCTCCAACCTCTGGTTTTCTTCCTTAGCTTATATCCTGTGGCTCAAGCATGCTCATTTCTCATTGGGCTGCTCTTTGTTCCCTTTTTATGTATTTTTTTTTGTCCTTGTTCAAACTTTGGGGTTCCCCCAGCATACTGACACCTCTTTTGTTTCTCAGTGGAACTGTTTTTTGCCTACAAAGCTGTTGGCACTCACCACAATACATTGGGTATTGTGACATTTACATTGGCTGCAGTTTGTTACAGTTTAAAGAGAATGCAACCCACTAGGCAATGAAAAACCTTTACAGTCATACCTCGCGTTACAGCTGCTTCAGGTTGCATATTTTTAGGGGGGGTTGTGGACCGCTGAAACCCGGAAGTACCGGAACGGGTTACTTCTGTGTTTCAGTGGTCACACATGTGCAGAAGCGCCAAATCGTAGACACACAGACACAGGTTGCGAATTCTGCGGGTTGCGAACGTGCATCCTACATGGATCATGTTCACAACCCAAGCGTCCAATGTATGTGTAGGCTAAACAGCATAATAATGAGCAATCTAAAAGGGCTGCAGTTCTATCTTAAGATCCCCGTGTTAGGAGACCCGAGCACATCCCTTGATTTACCTGGCAAGCAATGTGCTTCTCATTCACACATTCTAATACTTTCCTTCCTAGAAGTGTGGGAGGAGAGTCATTAACTGCTGTTTGGTTTATTCACTGAAAATCAAAGCGTATCCTAAATGCCATCCATCATTAGCACTGTATCCATTAGGCCAGGAGCAGGGAAACCTTTTCCACCCCAAGGGCCACATTCTCTTCTGGCCAGGGGCCACCTGCTAGAGTTGCATGGGGGCCAGAGGCAAAAGTGGGCAGAATAATAAAATCATAGAATTAGAAGAGACCCTGAAGATCATCTAGTGCAATCCCCTGCAATGCAGGAATATGCAGCTGCCCCATCTGGGGATCGAACCTGCAACCTTGGCATTATCAGCACCATGCTCCAACCAACTGAGCTATTGTAATTAATGTAAATCTTACCTTCATGTAGTAGGCTGGCTTCTACACACATCTGCACACCCCTCTGTGTCCTCCATGCAGAAAAGTAATAGGCATTATCAGAGTTCAGATATGCATTCCCGACAAGCAAAAACACAAAGCAGGGCTTGTGGTGGGTGTGGCCTACAGGGAGGGGGTGTGGCCTAGAGAGGGTTCCGAGGGCCATATGGAGAAGGCTGGAGAACTGCATATTTCCCCTGGGTCTGAGACTCCTCAGCTCTGTGTTAAGCATTTCCTCTCATTATTGCTCTGTTCCCAGAAGTGGAAGGATCATTGCCAGACAGCATTTTTCCTTCCTGCTCCCCATTACAGTGTTTACCTTCTAAGCTCATGGAGAGTTCTGGAGACCTCAAAAGCTATTTTGTGATATTTTGGCTGGCCTGATGAAGGTATTGTCAGAATCACATTTTTAAGACCTGCAGCTCCGGACAGCATGTACCTGAAATATACAATATACAGGGTCGGCGAGTGCAATGACTGTGCAAAAAGTCCTGCCAAGGCTCTCCTCCAGGGCCCCCTGCACAGGCAGTCGGGCGAGAAGATTGCCATGCTATCTATGAGATTTATGAATCAGTAGAGATGGACTAAATGGAAAAATCAAGATAAATAGCCAAACATCAAGTTAGAGATAGCTGGATGATCAGCTGTCATGAGTGACAGCAGGTGCAATTTATAGCTTTTTGAAAATGAGCTTTAACCCACATGGTATTTGTTGCTGAATGTGCGAAGTACAGATGCCTATTTACCTTGAACAGGGCCGGCCCTACCCTTTGGCAGAATTGGATGGCAGAAGGTAAGGCGTGTAAGAGGATCAGCAGCCCTGCTCTGGGTGTTCCTCCCGAGTGTCCGTCCCCCCCGATTCCCCTTTGTTGGATGACGAGGAGTGGATGGGAGAACCCTCGAGGGACATCCCAGGGGAAGAAGGCTCAGAGCCAGGGGATTGGTGGCGGGATACCAAAGAGAGGTCAGAGGGAGAAGAGTAGTGGGAGCTGTTGGATACTGAAGAGGTAACGGGATTCAGTGAGCAAGGAGAGCCTGTGACAGAGAGTAGTTCAGACTCAGAGGCTGAAGCAGAGGAGGGGGGTGTCAAGAGACTACAGCAGAATCCCAAGAGTCTGTCTCTCCTACTGCAACAAGCTCCCCTTCCCCCTTGTCTCCAAGGCCACACAGGGTGATGTATAGAGCAGAACACAGATTCCAGGTGCCCTGGGACCTTCTGTATGGAAAGCATGTGTTCTACCTCTAAGCTATGGCCTTGCCTCAATATTCTGGGCTCAGGATGAGGGGTATATTGGCAATCACTCTGGAGCCTAACAAACAATATATCATTTCTTTATCCCGAGATTTTAAAAGCAGTTAGCACAACTAATTAATGGGCACTTACAATAATTGATGAACAATTTTAAAACAACCCACGGCATCCCAGTTCAAATCATTGCTGGTCAGTAGGCCATGCTGGATCTGATTCGAATTTGGTCATTGTGTATCTGACTCCCAGTAAGTTAGCAAAAATGTATAAGACAGGTACAAATACCTGCTGGAAATGCATGTGGTGGTCTTGTAAGGTAATAAAAGCATTCTGGGAAATGATATATAATGAATGGAAAAAATGTTTAAATTAACCTTTATTTTTTTAAAAAAACACAGAGGCTTTTTTTTACTAGGAATTGTAGGTGCAGATATTCCAAGGGAGCAGAAAGGACTTTTTATGTATGCAACGACAACCACAAGGATGACATTAGCCCAGAGATGGAAAGAAGACAAAGCCTCTACCAGAGAGGAATGGCAAGTTAAACTGTTGGATTATGCTGAAATGGCAAAACTGACTGGAAAGCTCAGGAACCAAGGAGACCAAAAATTCAACAAAGAATTTGGAAAATTTATAATTTATCTTGGAGACCATTGTAAACAGATGAAAACACTAGCAGGATTGCAATAACACTTGTAACATAGCAAGAACTATGGAGACAATTGAGTTATATAAAACATGGATTATTGAAAAAGATGCAGCCGGAAAAGTTTGATAATGGGACCCATGCGGGGGGGGGGGGGGGGGAGGTGGGAAGTCCAGAGATTCAGAGGAATCTCTTAGCTATTGATTTGTATGGTTGTATTGTTATAACTTTGTATAAGTAAAATCAAATAAAAAATATTTCAAAAAAAACCTGAATTGGGTCATTAGGGGGTGTTTTAATTGTTTGTCAATTTTTGAAATTGTTCATTAACTGGCTGTTTTAACAGTTTTGAGTCTTACAAGATGGGGAAAAAAATACTGTTACGCTCGTTTGACTCCACAGTGACTGCCCATCTGTCATTCTTCAGCCTGATTACAGAACCCTGAGGCATTAATGCAGCAAAATGTCTTGTGCCGGCCGTAACCTTGAACGAAAGAAAGCATCAACACCCCATAATGCACAGAGCTAAACTACCAACAACATTAAAATGTGCTTTTCAATCTCCTGAATGCAGCGGGCAAGACTTGCTATCTGCTCAGAATCTGGATCAGAAAATAAAATAAAATTGGAAACCTTAAGCACAGGGTTCCCCGTCCCATCGGCACACACACACACACAAAAGTACACACACAAACCACACACCACTCTTAAATTAACAGATGAAAATGGCTCTAACTGTGACCTCTAGTGGACATAACGTAATGAGGCATGAAAGAGAGTACTCAAGTTTTGCCAGAAGGGTTCACATCATCTGGCACACTGCACTGTGTTTGCTGTGGTGTGGATTAGATGGGCTACTCTTGGAGCAGGGAGGGGCATATTGTGCATTGTGAATAAACAGATCATGTGTGAGCGCCAACTGGAGTCCTTAGGCTCAAAGAATGGCTTTTGATCCAGCAGTGGCAACCACAAGTGTAAGGGACGGGAACCTTTTACAGTCTGAGGGCCACCTTCCCTTCTGGACCACATTCTGGAGCCACATGTCAGTGGTGGTCAACTAGCAGTAGGCTACTTTCTGCACACCCACACCCTCATACCATTTCTATCCTCCATCCAGACAAGGATGAAGCAATATCATCATTCAAGGGCACAATCCAGCCCAGGAAAAAGCACTCAAGGAGAATGCAAAGCAGGGCTGGTGAAGGACATGACTTGGAGAGGGTCCCAAGGACCAGACAGAAAACTATGGAGGGCCACATTTTCCCCTCAAACCTGAGTTGCCCCTCCTTGCAGCAGAGTTGGGTGATGTTCCCAAGCAGGGTGTGGAAGATATCACTGTGGACTGTTGTGGGGCGGGTAGATTGGCAAAAAAACCCCCAAACCCTCCTTTCCTCTTCCATAAGTGGATGCCCTTCTACAAGTACAAAGGCGTCATTTGGACTCCACCTAGTGCCTTACTTCATCAAAGCAGGAGACAGACCTGTTTTTAAGGGATCAGGTCTGTGGTGTGAAGACACAAGCTGCAGAAACCCTGATGAAGCTAACAGGACTGGCTCTGTCATTAGTCAGGGTGAAGTGGCTACCTCTGACAAGATGCTGAGGGTTGGCCATAGCAGCCATCCCCCTCTGCTGGAAGACAGAAACGTGTGCGCCATGCAGCCTGCTCTGTGCCCCCTAAATTAGCCTGCAATTTGGTGGTGATGGGTGGTGTCTCATCACAGTGTCAACATGAGCTTCTGCATGTGGACTGGAAAGGGGGCATCACCTTGCCATTTTCCTCAGTCAAGAAAACCCCGTGGTCCAGCCCTGGAAGCTGGGTCAGGGCCTTCTTACTTCAAGGATGGGGTGTTTTCCAGGAACACTATGCATACTGCCCTGAGTTCTATTGAGAAAGGTGGGATATGAATGAATAAAGTTGTTTCAGAGAGTTGTCTATGATAGAAACTTTTTGTTTGTCGTTGTTCTTCCACTATCTCCTTTGGCAAAGCAAGTCTGGATTCTCCTTTGGGGATGAGCTCCGGTCCCAGGATCTCCAGGTAAGGCTGAGACAGACAGACTCCTGCCTGAAATCTTGGAAACTCACAGTGGTTCTCAACCTGTAGGTCCCTAGATGTTGTTGGACTACAACTCCCATCATCCCTGAGCTCTGGCCTTGCTAGCTAGGGGTGATGGGAGTTGTAGTTCAACAACATGTGGGGACCCACAGGTTGAGAAAGGCTGCTGGAAAGCAACCAGTCATTGTAGCCAGTGGTGAACTACATGGACCAAAGATCTGACCCAGAATAAGTCCATGACAGCTTTCTGAAACAATACAAAAACTTGAGAAAACTGTTTGACTAGAGGCATTAACAGGCTAAGTGTACCCACCTGGAGAAGGAATCATGCCTTCATTGCTTTGATAAATATGAATGCCTTTCTCCAGACCATGCTAGATTTTTCTTCCTTTTGAACTTGTAATTCCATGTACTCTCTTTAATTGTTCAGTAGAGGGATGGAGTTGTGGTCTTCTAGGTGTTGTTAGACTCCCATCTCCCACTGGCTCTAGCTAGGGATGATGGGAGTTGGAGTGCAGCAACAAGTGCAAGGCTGCAGGTTACTCATCCCTGATTAGAACTTTGAATCTCACTCTGAGTCAGTCTCAGTAGGATGCTTTCTTCTTCAACTGCTTTGATTCTGAAGGCCTTGGTGCCTTCTCTCAGGTACTCTTGCCAAGGGAGGCCTGGCCAGCCCCATCTCTGGTAACCTTTCGCCAACAGACAAATACAGCTTTTATTTGGACAGGTCTTTAGCCTGTAAGCTTGACTTCCAAATATCTTCCATTGCTCTTTTAACTGGTTTTGATTGTTTTTATTGGTGTTTTGCCTTTGGTTTTCTCTCCCTGCATTACTTTGCATTGCAATGCTGCTTTACTGTATTTCAATACATTTTCAATTGTATTTGTATTATTGCTATTAGTTACTGTAAGTGTCATGGAGTGGAAAGGCGGGATACAAATTTATTATCTATTTATGGCATGTATACAACTCTCACAAAAGGCTCTCACATTGAGAAAAAATAATTGCTAAGACAGTCCCTGAGTTCAGGATAAAAATCTAAAGAAAACCAAAGACACACAAGGAAAATGGAATGGAAGGAGGAAGGATAAAGCAAGCTGAAGCACAATTTGCTCAAGTTAACTGATCTTAGAATGCTGTCATCTAGATTCTTGCTGTCTCGCCCTTGATATAGAGCAGCCCCTGCCCCGGAAGCTCTCTCCCATCACTACCCTGCCCCCAAGATGAGATCCAGAAACAGAGCAGGAGACAATGTCCAGGCCAGGAGGGACAGAGCAGGTACTAGCACCCTATTCTTTCCTCAGACAGCTGACTTTCTTCAGTTATGTTTCTTAATAAACAAATAATAAATACATAAATGAATAAATAAAAACATTGCACCCCTCATTTGTTCCTCCTACACGATGTGCTTCTCAAAAGAGAACAGAGGCACAACGATCATATCACGTATATAAAAACAGCTACTTAGAAATCATATAAATCAGTTCATAGATTTCTCCCCCTCGTTTTCTGTTGGTGCAAAGCTTACAAGGAAATCATCCACAAAAGCCTGGCATCGGTTTGTAGGAGGCATCCTTCTTGTTAAAGAGGCAGTTATCACACCAGGGAAGAGTTTATTCCGTCTTTATCCAATCCTTCCTCCAAGCTGCCCAGGGTCCCTTCTTTTGCTCCTGCAACAACTTCGTCAGGCATGTCAGGCTGAAAGTTAAGTGACTAAGCGCAGGTCTCCTATCCAATATGCTATCGCTGTCCTATTACCATACTGGTCCTCAAACAGCAGCTCATATTCAGTAGAAGATGATTTTCTTTCTGCCCAACAGGGAACCCTGATTTCATCAAAAGAAGTACTGTTATAATTTACAACAAGCAATGCTATAAAAGGGCTGTGAAGACAAGACAGGCAAGAAATAACACTGTAGGTGCCGAGAAAAAGCAAGGACAAAAAAGCAGAGAGATATGATGCTGCAAGGGCTATAAATATAAATCAGAGATAGAAAGAAGCCTTTTGAACTCCATTCTTTCTCCACTGCGTGCACTTTTAAAAGATACTGGAGATACTGTCATCTAAGGCTGCAATCCTAAGCCCCCTGGGAGTAAGCCCCATTGAATTCAATAGGGCTTACTTCTGAGTAGCTATGGGTTGCCCTAAAACGGGAGGGGGGAACTCTTAGAAAACAATAAAACACCAAAGGGATTACATGCAGCAGAGAGAAAGGGCAGAGAGTCTCTGTTTTCACTTAGTTGTATGCACTGTAGATCTAATACAAATACGGAAAAACCGTGTGTGTATCCAAACCCATTTGATTTCCAGGTGCTTTAAACAAGCAGCAGGAAAGGTAGTGATCAAATGTTTCTGCTTCAGGACTTTTCAAGCATGCCCTTGATAGATGAATGTGTGCTTTTCACCCTTCCCCATTGACATCCTCTCACTCTAGGAGAAAATAACGGTTTTGTTTAAGATGCTTCCCCCCCCCCCCCTTTCCAGCCAGGAGCGGTGGGAAGGACCTGACTGCTTCATCTTTTTGCAAGAATCATTGGCTGCCTTCTCTGGACTACTTGCAATTCCACTTCTCCACTCAGTCCCATGATCATGGACAGGAAAAGGAGGAAATTGTATACAGCCCTGTAATCACCACTTATAGTGGGCATATTGTGCTAAAAAAACAACAGCCCTGCTGCTATGGCAGCTTAAGTGTTCCCTCGATTCTTACAGGCACTCAGTCCTGCTTTGCCTTTTGTAACACGCTCGGCCTGGGAAAAAGAGAAACTTTTTAGTCAATTATAGTAAAGCCACTTGAGGGAGACAATTGGGGAGGGGGCTGCCGAAAAAGAACTTGAAATAAATGCTTATGGAAAGCACTATCGCCCCGCTCCCAAAGGGAGACAGCAGCCGACAACAGGTCAATAAAGAGTGACTGCCTTCAGACATGACTCAAAAGGGGAAAGGAAGGGGGACAGGTAAGGAAAACTGCGAACTCGAGGACGAGTTGTTTTGTTATTTAACTTACAGTTCCTATAAAAGCCATCTGGGAATAGCAGACAGGGGGAATGCGAATGTAAATATTGTATGGAATAAATATCTAGAAGACGGTTAAGGCGGGCAGTGAAACCTGCCCCCTCCCTCCTCGCGCTCCAGGTCCTTGATTCCTCGAGGAAAGTAAAGAGCAGCCTCTGCTCAGGTGCCTCCGTCTCCGCGCGGCGCCGAGCGGGAAAGAAAGGCAGCTCGGCTCGCTCTCCGCCCGGGAGGGGAGGCGGGAGGGAGGAGGCGTGTCCCTTCCCCGCCGCCTCTGCCCTCACTCCGAGGAGACGCGCCGCCGTGTCTCTCAGCCTCGCGAGCCGCGCGCCACAGAAGCAGGGAGCGGCGCGGCGCCTCGAAGGCTGCGCGGCGCAGTCCGGAGCTGTCCAAACTTCGCGGGACTTTGCCTCGCCTGCCTTGCCAAGCCATGCCCTTCGCGAAGCCCGTCTGGGCTCTCTCGCGGCGCGGCGGCGGTGCCTCGCCACAGCCAGCGCCGGGCGACGCGCGACAGGGGCGCACGGAGTGGCCCGCCGCCCCTCGGTGAAGCCCCCCACCTCACTTGCCGCCGCCGCCGCCGCGCTCTTCCTTCGGGCGCCCCGCTCGCTCTCCCTTCCGAGGGACTCCGCGCGCTCGCTTTCCCCTCCGAGGGGGGCCGGGCGGCGCGCGCTCCGCTTGGGAACTGGACGCCGCCCCTCCGAAAGGACGACGCCTGGGCGCGAAAAGAAAAAGACCCAGAGGGCAGAGGCATTGAAGCGCGCGCTCTAGACGGCACCGCTTCGAGGCTGAGCGAGGAGGAGGAGGAGGACCCCGCCCTTCCCCGGCGCGCACCTCGGGGCTGCTGAGGTGCCGCGCGAGCCGCCCGTCCTCCCCCGCTCGCCGTCTCCGCCCTCCCCCGCGCCCGCCCCCCGAGCCATGAACTTTGGCCGGGGGGGCCCGTCGGTGGTGGTGTTGAACGTGGGGGGCACCCGCTACTCGTTCTCCCGGGAGGTGCTGAAGGACTTCCCCCTGCGCCGCCTGAGCCGCCTGCACGGCTGCCTGTCGGAGCAGGACGTGCTGGAGGTCTGCGACGACTACGACCGCGAGCGCAACGAGTACTTCTTCGACCGCCACTCGGAAGCCTTCGGCTTCATCATGCTCTACGTGCGCTACGGCCACCTGCGCTTCGTGCCCCACATGTGCGAGCTCTCCTTCTACAACGAGATGATCTACTGGGGCCTCGAGGCGTCGCACCTCGACTACTGCTGCCAGCGCCGCCTCGACGACCGCATGTCCGACACCTACACCTCCTACTCGGCCGACGACCTGCAGGCCGCCGAGCCCGCCTCCGGGGCGGCCTGGGGCAGCGGCAGCACCACCGCCAGCAGCAGCCGAGGCGGCGCCGGCGCCGAAGCCGGGGAGGGCAGCGGCGGCGCAGCGCCCCCGCCCGGCGGCGAGAAGAAGTGGCTGGAGAGGATGAGGAGGACTTTCGAGGAGCCCACCTCTTCCTTGGCCGCGCAGATCCTGGCCACCGTCTCCATCCTCTTCGTCATCGTCTCCATGGTGGTGCTCTGCGCCAGCACCATGCCCGAGTGGCGGGCGGCCGAGAACCGAAGCATGGAGGAGCAAAGCAGGTACACAGCAGACTCACTCAGGGAGCCTTCAGGGTAGGAGGAAATCTTATTCTTAACCCCCCCCCCTTCTTCGACGGTGTCCCGTCCGAGTGTGTCCCGTCTCTGTCCTCCTCTCTGCAATGCTCCCTGTCTTCTTCCTCCTCGCCATCTTCATCACCGCGATGGTTGCCTCGCCACCAGTTTCTCCCAAGTGCTGGTGTCACGCTGGAAACAACCATCGGTCAAAGTCCACCTCACCTTCCCCCTTTGCAAAAAGAAAGCAAGAAAGAAAAAGGTGGGGATGGGGCAGGAAAAGGGGCGCACCTCCCTTAAGCCAAGGGTAGCTATTTCTCAGTAACTCCTACAGAGCAGAAATGATTGCTCCGCTCAGTTACTTTCTTGCAATACTGTGTTGCCTTTTCGTCTGCCAGGAAGTCCCAAGGCAAGGTGTGTGGGCTTCCCAAGGGACAGCAAAGATGCTTGTTGGGAGGATTACCCCATCCAAGCACTAATCAGACCCAAGGAGCAATCCCCTGCACGAGAAACTGGCATAATGCCAGCTGGTGCAAGTTCAGAGAATGTAAAGTTATGCCAGAACCAAACCCTGGTCAGCAGCAGGGCTGCTGCTCTGCCTAAGGCTGGCAGAGGGGAAACAAGTCTTTAAAATAGGTTTCCTGGTCATGTGACCGAACTAAACAGGCTTAGGATCCAGCCTAATTCCCCTCCATTCTGGTCCAGCCCTCACACACACTTTTTTTTTTTGGGGGGGGGGACTTACTGTGGGTTCAGCTCAGCCAGCTGATCCAGGATGAGAACATTACACTCATATATTTTGGGCTGAGCCGTGGCAGATCTTGCCATAGGATTGCCCCCTCAGACCTGCTTAGCTTCAGCAAGAGGGTGCCCTCATGCGCCTTTAGATTTAGGACCTCACCGTAACATTTTGGAGTCAACATTCCAAGACTACAGCAGAAAACTTTCTGGGTGCCAATGAGTGATCTGGGATTTATATTTATTATTATTAATCATAACAATAACATTAAAATATTTATAAATTGCACTTTCGTAGGAAATATAGCAGGGCAGCATAGTTCCTACCCCAAAGCCTTCATTAAGAGTCTTGCACAGCCCTTCCTCGAGACATCGGGAAAATGGCATATCAGTAGTTTTGGAAAACTAAACTGGCTGGGTTTTATGGACCTGAGAGGCAGCTTCTGAAGTAAGAAGCAGCGCTTCATTGTCACAGAGGGAGAAATATGCTCTGTTTTTCCACGGAAGGTGTTTTTCCTCCTCCCCATAAAATGGCTAGATAAGCATCTCTTGCAGGATGTTTCAGTTCACTTGCTTTCAACCTGTGTTTTGAGGAACCTGTGATTCCTTCAGAGCTTATCAGGGATTATTCAGGGTGAAAATCAGGAATGGCAGGCAAGGTTTCCTGAAAGATAAACTTGCCCATCACTGCTAATATTTCTCTGCCATGTGCAGCTATAGGGGTGTGTTCCTGGTTCAGTTTATATGAGGCGATTTCGAGACCCAATGCCTGGCCATTGCAATGGATGAACTGCGTGTGTGCTCTAGCCCAGAACATACTCTGTAATCCTCTGTAGATGCAGCTGAGATCCCATGGCAGAGGAAGTGCAAGGGTCCTTAGCAGCAAATAAATAGCTTTTTTTGGGGTGGGGGACTTTCACTGAGGTGGAAAGTTTGAAAAACGGTGCTCGAGGTGTATAAGAAACTCTCCCTCCAGGCACTTGGTGTCTTAAGACAGGCAGCTGAAAAGGGGGTGAAGGTAAAACATGCAGCAGAAATTTATTGCAAATAAGTAAATGAATCAGAAAAGTTTAAACATAGACACACTACAAAAAGGTCAGGCCTGTCTTTCAGACACATCTTCCTCAGTGGACCTGAAAGCTTATTGCAAATAATAAAGGCAAAGAATTAAATATTGGCACTAATGAAGGAAACAGAAACAAATAGGGTGGGGAAGCATAAAATTCCAGCTCATCCACTGGCTTTGACTTTTAATTTACCACTGCCCACATGAAGATAAACCTCTTCATTGAAATATATGCACTGAGCAAATTAAAAAACTAACACATACACACACAAATGCTTGAATTCTGTTAAGGGTTATTTTAACCTTGGTTGTTTGCACATTCTGCCCCTGTCCCCTTGCAAAGCGCACCAGTACTGACTCCCATCTTGCCTCCGCACCTCCCGCTAGCTAACCGAACCTGCGAGCTACCATCTTAATTTCCCGCGATGCCCTGGAGTGACAGCTTGTGGGAAATTAAAATGGCAGCTCCACCCACCAGAGGGCACTTTGGCTAGTGTCTCCTCAAGCCTAGAGCCTAACACTTTCTCCCTCACAGTGGGGGTCTTGATTTGGAATATATGTAGGAAACTGCTTTGCCCTGAGTCAGACCATTGGTCAATCAAGGTCAGTATTCTCTACACTGGTTGGCAGCAGCTCTCCAGGGTTTAGAATGAGTTCATCAACTCTTACAAGCTTTCCCTGGTGGCGACCCAGAGATCTGTATGGTACTTTCCTGGTGCCTCACGTAGCCACAGCTTTTCTAGCCCATTCTTCCACCTGTCTTTTCATCCATCCTGTCTACCTGGAGTCCTGCTTGTGGCAGCTATCAGAAGAAGAGCAGGGAAAGAATGGGGAGGAAATGCCATGGATACCTGATTTCTCATTGCACCACGGGAATTTAAAGTTGCAGCCTGAAAACCATACTTCAAAGGTTAAACTATGTGATTCTGATGTAGCTAGAAGATGTCTCCCTCCTTAATCCATGCCCCTGGGCAAATGCTTTGGACATGAAACAGGATGACCTATATGTAAAGGTTCTCCAAGAATGACAAAAAATAAATAATTCTGCAGGAATGGGGAATGATTCTCCCAGCGCCTCTGACCCACATAATGCATTATATTCCTTTCATTTATTTATTTCGTAAAATTTATATACTACTTGAGTGTAAGAAAAAAAAAAACCCTCAAAGCAGTTTTCAATGAGGAGAAAACCCAGTAAAATTACCAACAAAAGTAGTTAAAAACAGCTATTAAAACATTGAAAGAATAATTAAAATCAAAGATAAACTAAAGAACCAGATCAAAATACATGCCAACATTCTACGTATCTGAGTAGGTTTGCCTAAACAAAGGAAGTTTTTAGCAGGCACTGAAAAGAGTACAGAGAAGGCACCTGTTTGACATCAATACATACCGTATTTTTTGCTCTATAAGACTCACTTTTTCCCTCCTAAAAAGTAAGGGGAAATGTGTGTGCGTCTTATGGAGCGAATGCAGGCTGCGCAGCTATCCCAGAAGCCATAACAGCAAGAGGGATTGCTGCTTTCACTGTGCAGCGATCCCTCTTGCTGTTCTGGCTTCTGAGATTCAGAATTTTTTTCCCTTGCTTTCCTCCTCCAAAAACTAGGTGCTTCTTGTGGTCTGGTGCGTCTTATAGAGCTAAAAATACGGTAGAGAGTTCCAAAGTAGGGGTGCTGCCAAACTAAAATACAAATTCCTTACAAATGCAGAACAAGTATATGTGGCACCTGTAACAGTGCCAGCTCTTATTAGACAACAACCTCTTCCTCTCATTGAGCATACAGAAACTTTTTTTCTGGGCTTGTACCAAGTAATGTTACACCAAGCAAGTAAAGTAGTAACTTTATTAGACCAGTTTCTGTAAGTAGAAGAATATGCATTCTTTAGAGTGTTGCAGAATCCTTCGTATGGCTGATAAAATGGAGAATTCTGTGAAATTTCATTCCTCCTACATTAATCCAATAACAGTCTTATTGAAATTATTATTAGTTTTGGTTCCAGATAAGAGAGGAAAGCATGTGAGGTTTGCCTGTTTCAAATTAACATCTACTGCTGCAGGAAGTTGCTGTTGTATAGAAAATAATGACCTAGCCCTGAAGCATCTCTTAACTTTTGAGCTTTTGATCTCGCAGCGCTCCAACCATGGCTGCACTCATCATCGAGGTCCTGTTTTAAAAGCTGGGCGCTAGCAAGACTGAATAGGGATTGTGGCGCCTTTGGTCTCATTGCCATATGGATGATATCTGCTCCCTTTGAAGTTTATGGGGACTTTATTGCTAATTTCACTTCTCTCCTGCTGCTTCCCTCCTTCACAGTCGGGGAGCCATCGAAGCACCTTTATAAAAGAACTGTCTTTCATTTTAAATAATCCTCCCACATCTAAAGATACACTCTAATTAGTAAGCTGGGAAGTTAGGCATTTTAGATAAAACTTCACAGAGGCATGACTTTCTCACAACAAAACTTTGGCAAGCCAGTTTGGGTGGGTGGGGAGAACACTTGTTTTCGATGTGGGTTTGGAAGAAAACTGTCCATGATGTCATATTTCTGAGAAAACTGCCACTATCTGACTTTGTTCCAGTGCTTTATGTACACGTTACTCTTTCTTTAGCACTTGTTGCTTCCCCTCCTAGAAATAGTCCTGGTTTGATAAGTAGTCATTTTTAAAGGCGTAATGAATTACTGGAATGAATCTAAAGTCAAATGAAACTGCTGCAAAAAAACCCAAGTACAGTACTTCAAATTGAGCACAACTTCATATCCTTAGACCTGGGCAGCCTCTTTAGTATTTAATATCAATCAGATCCTAGGGGATTTTGGTTTATTTTTTAAAAAAAGAGCTTCTGGTGGTACTAATATATTGATAAAAGTGCCGTGGGTGCCAGCACAAAATGGCTGCTGACAGCAGCAAAATGAGAAGTGCCAGTACTCTGTGCTAGTGAGTACTGTCACAAAAAGTCCTGGTTACTACACATTTTTAGTTTATTTCTAGATTTGAACCAGATATTTTGTAGGAGGAAAAATAATACGGCCTGAGGTGGGGACGGGAAGAATCTTAGTAGAAATTGAAATAGGTATATAAGCCAGTGCTATTGACAGATTTAGGGGAGAATGATTTTCAGGTGTCTTTTATAACAAAGATGCAACTAACAACGTATCAGAATGAATTATGATTATAATATGCAGTAGTAAGATAAACTAGGGGTGAAATAATTGGGCTGAGAGAGATAAAATGATATCCTTTACCCTTGGCCTTTATTCAAAGGCAGGATTTTCCACTTCAGATCCTGAGCTGGCATCTTCTTAATATCAGTTTTCATTATCGGACTCTGTGTCCTCAGCTATATCTCTTAATTTCGGCTGAACTTGTGAAGCAGCCCATTTTTGCTGTACCTTCAAAAATCCCATGGGTTTACTCTGGCCATGAATTAATGAAAGCAGCTTTAAAACCGAACACTGGGAACTTTTGACTTCAGCTGAAAATTATTAACTAGGGCCAAATCCCATAGGAGTGGGGTACACATTAAATTGTCGATAGCTTCTTCTACGAGCATGAAATATGGGGCAACTAACTGTCTCTTTATTAATGGAGTGTGCGCACCACAGAAATATTCTGTAGAGAGGCACATATGGTACATGTCCACTATATTCATGCAATTGAAAACAACCCACATGGTGGGTGCTACAGAGATGACAGGGTAGAAATAGATGGCGACACAGCCGATTTTGGACATATACCTGGTGTGAAGTGACTTTTAGCTAAGTGAGACTACAGGTGTATGGTATCTTTTAAGAGTGAGCTTCAAAACAAAAGGTAGCATTCAACTAAATTTTACTCAGAGTAGACCCATTGAAATTAATGTGCATAGAACTGTGGAATTGAATGGGACCCCCAGAGTCCTCTAGTTTAATCTCCTGCAATACAGGAGACTAAGGTGCATTAATTTCAGTGGGTCTATTCTGGGTAACACCTACGTGACTACCATCCAGAAAGAAAAGGGTTTTTAAAAACAACAACAACAAACTAATATTCTTCTGTCCTTTGCGTTCACCTTGAGCAAATCTTTGCTGATTGAAGGTTGTCATGCTTAAAAGGAACTGGGGGGGGGGGGACTTGGCCACCTTTTAATTACCCTTTTTTCCTGTTCAGACCTAATTTTCTCTCACTAATAATTTGTTTTTAATTTGCTTAGTGCCAAGGTCAGTTTTTCAAAATCACACATATCTCTGCTCATCTGTTCATACAGTTCTGCAAATTTCATTTATAAGGTGTTAACAGCCTTTCCACAAGTCAGTTAACAATGATTACTAATGTGACTCGATTCTAACACAGGGCATTTCTGAATTATCAGTTTATTTCAACCAATTCCTGGGAGTCAAATGAATGCAGAAAGATAATTAACAAGAGGCCATTTCTGCACAGTCATCCCTGCCCCCCATAAAACATGGTGCTGATTCAACTTCAGCCATGCTGGATTTGTGGGTGACTAGTGGCCCCAGGTGAGGACTTGCATCCCCATTGGGGTCAGACATTTGCACCAAGCTCAGAGGACACAGGGTGGGCATCTTGGGGCACCTCTCCAACAGCTGCTTATCCAGTTACTTACAGTCCCTTATTGGCTAGTCTCCATGACATCACTACTGGTTTTGACCTCTGCACCATTTTCTGGCCTTTAGAGAGTCAATGTCAGAGTAATTAAATCAGTGTTTTACTCCATCAGAGGCCAGGTGACACCCTCCCCAAGTACTACTTATTCAGTCCTTTTTTAAAAAACCCCAGCAAGCATTGGTCTTCCTTTTTTGTTGCTTGAGGTTTAGTTTTATCAAGTTCTTTGCACAACCCCATCCTCATACCCCCTAGCACTGGAGTACAAATATCCACCCTGAGTTTTTTTGTTCAATTCCTGGCATCTCCATGTACAGCTAGGGGACAACCTTTTCTGAAATTCTGGAGACAACTGCTTGTGAGTCTAGATAATACTGAACTTCATGGACCAGTGGGGCCTGACTCTGTATGTGGCAGGTTCCCATGCTCATAGCTTCTCTGTCCATGATGCATACAAATATGTTTTTGATGCATACAAATAAATCTTCCAGGCAGGATTTGGGAGATTTTGAAACGTTTCCATTTGCAGGGTGAAGATAGAAAACTTTGGGAGTGGGAGAGTTTGTTTTGTTTTTTAAGCAGAGATTCTGAATGAAATTATTACCAAATTTCACTTATTACTCTTGGTACTGGAAGGGTAACAGAATGGTTAAGCCATATATTTGGCAAGAAATGGAGCGGAACACAAAACCGCATAGTACCAAATACAAGAGTAGATAACTTTGCAAACTAAATAATTATTTTTATTTATTTTATTTTATTTTATTTATTTTATTTTATTTTATTTATATAAATACAAGAGTAGATAACTTTGCAAACTAAATAAATATTTTGTGTTTGTTCTGAGTTTCAGAACAAACACAAAAAAGATACAGTATAAAACTATACTGTATGTATTCAGAACTCAAAAGACACCAGCCCCTTTCCATGGACTGTCCCCCTATTCCTTCTCCAGAGAGCTCAATGTCATCAGCACAGCCAAAGCATATCCATAAGTACTTGGTTACAGCAGGAACAGATAAGAATAGCCGATCATTTCACACTTTTAAGAGGTCGCTGGTAAAGCAGACCTGGCAGTATCCAGTCCAAAGCCACCTGATGTTCTTTCCAGCTGGGAAGCTGACAGGCTTCTCAAAAGAAGTAGCTGCAGTTTCTCTTTCCCTGTGTGTGTGTGTGTGAGAGAGAGAGAGAGAGAGAGAGAGAGCATGGAAACAGCTATAATGGGTGACCATCTTGAGCTCATTGCTAGAAGCAGTACAAGCCCCACCCCCCAAGGCAGTCATCATACTCTGCTCTCTTGTATGCCTGTGTAAGAGAATGGAAGGGTTAAGTGGAGAGTTCAAGGTGCCCAGAGAACTTAAAGTGGAGAAGGTATGGTGCCAGGTTAGGAGGGAAGCACAGCGTAGGATAAATGGGCAGGGAGTGGGGGACGGTGGACAGTTGACAATAATAGTCCTACTCAGAGAAGACTCAATGAAATGAATGGACATAACTAACGAGTCCATTAAATTCAGTGGGTTTGCTCTGATACATTACCTGAGTGTGAAATGATCTATCATTCATCTATCTATCTATCATTCATCTATCTATCTATCTATCATCTATCTTTATTGCTTCATAATCCCTGTGTGATTTCCTGGAGCCTCTGCTGTAAAATAATTTAATAGGGCAAACTGCCCTCTACAACAAGCAGATGAACACCAAACATTTGCCAAACCTTGCAATAAAAGAGATTGCAACCAAACACATGGAAGAACTTTCCTGAAGAGTAGTACTCCACTGGTTTCGCTTGAGCCTTCTCCCTTCTTTTAGCTTTTGCAAATTTAACATTCACTGTTCATATTCCTCTTGCTCCCACATAGCAGATGGCTGACGAGGGTGCCTTAGCCTTTCTGATCTATGCTCTCTCCCATAAATTAACCCAGGGCATGACTTACTGCAATGCATGTTGTGGAAAATCTATCTTAGGGTAGCTTTTTTCCAGTGCTTTTCCATAACAGGTCATTTGGAGCAATTCGACATGATGAAGCCATCCTTAAACACACACACCGGTCCTGTGATGCCAATAAAACTGTCTTGTACGTGGTTTTTTTGGAAACTTTCCCCAAGGATGTGCATGCGCAGCAAGAACAGACTGTCTCACCCAACACCTCACTCTGTATGCTGGGATTGTGATTTTTTAAGGGTGTGTGTTTTACTGAAGGCACAGTTTACTAACCATAAAACCCCTGGGTTCTTAATCTCAACTAAAGCCCAAAGTGCTGCTTCTGGAAACACAACACATTATCATTTGTGGACAATATTTATCCCCCATTATAAAATTGATCTCCGTAAAGGTATTGAATTCCTTTGAGCTCCAGTAAAATATGTCAGCAGGCGGTAGGACTGCAGAACATTTAAACGTGAATTTAAAAAGAGATAAAACTGTTCTAGGCGTATATCCAGTTTGGCAAGTCCTATTCTATAGCTCCCTTTTATTTTTGGCTTCCATTCTAAACTTCTTTAAATAGAGGGTTGTGGGTGGCTAATGAAAACTATAGGCATAACTTTAAACATATGGATATACTGTAGCTTATCTTCTGCAACACTATGTGTATTTCAGAAGATGCTCCTCAAAGTAATTCACCCCTTTATTTACACTGCATACTGACCAGAAAAAGGTACGCTGGGCTTGCACCACATTCAAATTAGGTGTGTTTTAAGTGGTAAGTTATGTGATTAAGTCCCAGACAATCCGGCAAAAGTGAAGAACTATCAAGGCCTCTTCAAACGAGAGAGCTAACCAGATTGGGGCTTCAGTTTTGGTCGAATTGTGTCCATAATTTAATCCATATTGCTCATTGTTTTATCTGACTCCAATAGAACATCCTTGCACTTATATTAGAGATCAGCAGCTAGGGAGTCATGGGGCTTTGGGTCTTCTGTCCCTCAAACGCAGCCTTGGCCAACATAGTGCCTTCCAGATGTTTTGGACTGTAAGTCCAATCACAGTATTGGTGCTGGGAAGAGAGGAACCTCTCCTCCCAGCCCAGTGTGATCACTTTTCATTTACTTTTTTGAAATAATATTTATCTGTTTCCTATTTAAGACACCTTTAGGTGTAAGATGACACACACAAAAAGCTAGAATAATAAAAATAAAGTTTTCTGAAGAGCCAAGACAGATATTTTTGCGGTGTTTGCTGTGTTTGTCTGCATGAGTGCTGTGTATGTGGCAGGTATGGGTATGCTGTGCGAGAGAGTAAATATGGGGTGCCATTGCTCCCATTGGCAACACCCTCTTTCACTTTGGTCATGCGCACTGCTGGCAAGGGCCCTCAGAGGCCTGGCCAATAGCAAGGGCAGCCCTCAGGTCAAAAAAGATTAGCCACCCCAGTACAGACTTGTCAGCTTTGGAGATAGACCTAGTGAATGAGCAATGTAGCATTGTGAGTACCGTTTGGTTGATTCCAGTTTTGATTCTACAGCTGGATTCAGGCACAGTGCACAACCATGGTTTGTGCCAATCATAGTTAGGAACCCATTCAATGGTTTGAGCCTTGGGAACTTCTTTTTGTATGCTTTTGTTTCCCATCTGCTTAATTTGTAAGATTGCTCCCATTTCCACTTGTGGTTTGTTGACGGTCTGTGAATTCAGCCATAACTGCAAACCACAGTTAGCACAAACTGCTGTTTGCAAACTAGCTTCAAGCTGTGGCTTTATATTCTGGCTTGTGAGCCCCAAACAATCCACTGCTTGTGGGTAGGATGGGAGTCAGATATTAAAGCAATTCATGGATTTGCAGTTAGCCACTCGCCTGGTTAACTGTGATCAGAGTCCAGATGGCCTTCAGGCTAGTGTCCCATGCAGGAGGGGGGAATAGCCATGTGGTTCTGTTATTCTCCCTCCTCTCTGTAGTGTTACCATGCAACCTAAATGCTATGTTTTTGTAGGGTTGAGGGGCCCTAGCTCAGCACGATAGCACATGCAGAAGGTTCCAGGTTGTGTCTCCAGCTAAACAATTTGAGATAGTAGGGGTATGGAAAAAATAAACATCTCCTGATGATTCCTTGGGAGGCAGAGAGGACAATACTAAGCCAGATAAACCAGTGGCCTAATATTGCATAAGAATACTTATCCAAGCTTCATTGCAGGAGTAACAGTCATGGATTGTGGGAGATAGTGACCCCTCTTTACAAAATGGATGCATCGCTGTGCAAGATAGTATGAGCATCTTAGGCATACTTCCTTGGAAGTTAAGTGCTAATTGGATCTTCCTTCCAAACAAATGGACTGAAGCTCAAATTCACATTAACTTGTAAGCAGCTGGAAAAATGTCATTTACTAACTTCTATGAGATTTTGCCTAGGTAACAACTGGAGGCTGGAGGGGAATTTACTGGTGTTTTCTAGGGTTTCCTTGATTCTGGAATACAAGCATATTCTTGCAAAATAATAATAATGATGTAGACTAGTTCAATCATGTGCTGTCTTGTCTTCTGTTTTTCCCCCTTCGTGTTTCTTGTCCTGCATATACTGTGTTTTATTCAGACATTTAGTGGACGATGAGGCCAAACCTCTGTTTCCCCCCGTTTTAATGCTCAACAAATTTACTGGAGAATTTTAGACAACCTCCAAAGGGAAAAATGTGCAATTTGCAACTGAAAGATGCTTTGACAGCTCGGAATGTAATTACTTTTGAGTACAACAAACTAGCCTTATTAGTGATTTTTAAAATAATTCTCAGGCTGTCTGAACCAGTCTATATGTAAAATAGGCTATTCTGTTTGGGTCTTATCAGTCAGAGCAGAAAATTAAACAAAATGATTGGTTTATAGTAAAGAAGAAGAAGAAAGCTGCAAGAACCCTAGATTTCAAATCAACAGACAAAGAATTGCATTAAAATAACTTTCATTAAAAGGCTGATAAATACTCCAAATTAGAGAGTTTTAGACAAGGACTAAATTAACATTCAACTCAAGTGCAATCAATACAAAAGAAAATTGAATGGCCATATGCGTTGGAATATGTAGATGTTGGGAATATGTAGTTTCTCAGGTTTTCTTAATTTAACTATGACAGCATTCACAAATGCTGAATTACAGTTTTTTGTTTAAATAAAGCCTCACTGGAATTAAGGATACTAACAGTACGATCTTACACACATCTTCTCAGAAATAAGTACCGTAGCATCCAATGGAGCATAGTTATAGGTAAGTGTGCAGGATTGTAGCCTTCTAGCACAATCATGTCTATTCAGAAGGAATCCTCACTGGACTCAGTGGGGTTTACTCCCAGGTAATTGGGTATGGGATTTGCAGAATTCAGTGTGGCCTTGCTCCTGTACCCACCTATCTGGGAGTAAGCCCTACTGAACTCAGTAGTTTTGTTTCTGACTATAGGGAGCACCACACAATACAGTGGTACCTCGGGTTACATATGCTTCAGGTTACATACGCTTCAGGTTACAGACTCTGCTAACCCAGAAATAGTACCTCGGGTTAAGAACTTTGCTTCAGGATGAGAACAGAAATCGTGCAGCGGCGGCGCAGCAGCAGCAGCGGGAGTCCCCATTAGCTAAAATAGTGCTTCAGGTTAAGAACAGTTTCAGGTTAAGAATGGACCTCCAGAACGAATTAAGTACTTAACCCGAGGTACCACTGTACCGATGTTTCCAATATCAGAACAAAATCACACGCACACAATTTTCATCATTACACATAGCAGAGCCTGTATCAAAACAACAGGGATGCCTTTTTTAAAAAATGCATTTTTCTCTGGCACCATTCATCTATTTCAAGAGTTCCCAGAACTGAGGTCCATTAGCTTCACCTAGGATGTTCCGCAGCATGTCCGTAAAAACACAATTGAAAATCACACAGCATCTAGTGCTATTACAACAACAGGCACAAAAAACATTAAGTGATCTGCTGAGGCCCTCTGCAATTTGCGAGTGGTCCACAAGGAAGAAAGTTTAGGAACTACTGATTAATTTTGTGATGTAGCTGCATTTTGAAACTACCATCTCGCCACTTGCTTAGGAGAATTCAGCATTATTTAAAAAAATTTAAGGAGCGTATATTTGGGCAGGGCAAGCTGTCATAAAAAATGGATGATATTCAGTTTAAATTAGGTGCCGCTAATGCCAGTTGTCACAATGGTGCGCTGAGAACTGGGTGAGGCTTGCTTCTCCTAATGCCCTGCTTCATTAGCCAGGCAACATAGTGCATCGACTGATGGTTTTGGACCAGAACCTGGACGATGCTTGACCATAGCAGCTGATTTATTTATTTATTATCCATTAATTGTTCTCATGCCCCGCCCTTCTTCCTAATCAGAGCCCGGGGCAGCTGAAAGCAAAACCACACCAATATACAGAAGCACAAAACAGCAATTAAGGCTACAGCAAATTCGCAACAACTTTTAAAGCAGGAGCAGCGAACGGTACATTCTCTCGCCAGCAGTGTGCAATTAACCACCGAATGCCTGGGGAAATAAAAAATGCTTTAAGTGCAGCGGAATTGTGTGCGGCAGAGAAAGGTAGAACTGGTGAAAGCTCCTTTTCACATGGCTTCCTTCTGATTTTTTTGCAAGCCGCTTGCAGATTAGCATAATCCTACATTGGCCTTGGGGAAGCTGCAGAGTTTCTTGAGGGGGAGGGGGATGGATAATGTGCATGTAGTGCTTGCGGCACTGTAAAATGTTCTTGCTGCCATCTTCAACCAGCTTGGACCTTCCTGAAGTTTTGGACTGCACTTCCCATCACCTTTGACCTTTGGTCGTGCTAACTTGGCCTGACGGATTTGTAGCCTAAAACGGGTAGAGGGCACCAGGTTCACAAAATCCGGGTTACACTGGTGCACCAGCCATGGATGAGTAGGAATCAGCTGCCATCTGAAGGCATTTATCACCATAGCAGTATCAATCACACTGTTTAGCACAGTTGCATCTCTGCCTCTGGATTCAGAGCTATGGATTCTCTTTGCAGTCCTGCAGAGAGGCCTGATGGAGCCACAGTTGCCAACTGCCTCTTTTCCCCACAACACCACCAGTTTGGTGCTCTCTGCTTCATATATTCATGAGCACTTGCTATATTCTCCCAGTGATTCATACAAGTCAACAATGGGAAACATGAGCTTTTGAAGAGCATTGGAATCCTTAAGGCAAAAGAGAAATGAGAGTGGGTGGAGTGAGGTTGCAAAATAGCACACAAGGCACTCTTGTCTGTGGAGGCTACAAAGCCAACATATTTTACTGAACCCAGAAAAAGTTGTTTAAAAAAATGTTTTTTTAAAAAAAAATTCAAAATATGTGGTTCCTTTTTGCAAGCATTCCAGCTGTGCAAAACACTTGGGAAATTCTTTACATGATATAAACATTTCCCTTTGAGTCCCCTGAGGTGAGAGTAGATGTCACATGGATGACAAAAAGTCAACAAGTGGCATTAGGAAGAGATTTGACCTCTCGTCCCACTTGTGCTATGTCTCCAAATGGCTTGCAGGCCAGTCTGGTTGCTGAACACTGCTATGATCAAAGTGAAACTACGGCGCTACATTTACCTCTAAATTGTGCGGAAATAGGAGCACACTGTGTTTCCTAATGTTGCTTTTGCTAGCCTGGAACACGGCAGAAACAAAGGCTGCAGGCTTATCCCCAGGCAACTATATGTTATATCCATGATGGTGGAATAACCACCTTAGCCACAGGCCAGAGCTCCTCAGGATTTCAGCACACCCCACCCATGGTCCTCCTCTTCAGGAGCTGCTTCTTTCATTGCCCCACATCCACATCCTGCCTATGAACATTTTGCAAACTTGCAGTGGAGATGTCTCTTACCATGCATCAGAACTTCCACTGGTGCAACCAAGCTGCTCTGTAGGCAGTGGGTTCTCCTTTTATTTCTGAATCTTGTTACCTGGTGAAAACAGGGCAATGATAGCCTAGTGGATGTGGTGGTGATGCAGAGGAGTTGCTGTTAAGGTAAGTGGTCATCCTTTGAACAAAGCCTGGTCACAGTTTATTTACTGAACAAGATTTAAACACCGCTTGATCATAATAAAATCTCTCTGCAAGGAATTTTATAGATATAGATATATAGCTATATCTTGATGCAAAAAGTTTTAAAAACCCAAGTAATTAAAAACATTTCAAAGATAATTAAAAAGAACAGCAAAAGATTAAATCACATCAACATCTGTGTGTCTGGATAAGCGTGCCTGAACAGAAACATTTTACAGTGAAAAGAGTACCGCGAAAGTGCCCGCCTGATGTCAGTAGTCAGAGCGCCGAAATGCAGGTGCTGCCGCACTAATAGATTGATTTCTTAAAACTCTGGGGCAGATATTATGCAGTATGTGCCCTTGCTGAACATCGAAGCACTTGATTGGGCACATAGGTTGAGTAAGGAGATATCTCACAGATAAACTGGTCTCAAGACGTTGAGGGCTCTAATAGCAACACCTTGAACTTAGTCCAGTAACAAATTGGCAACTGGTAAAGATCTCTCAGCAGAGGAGTTACATGCTGGCAGGGTCTCACTCCTGCCAGAAACTGTGCTGTAGCATTCTGCACTAACTGTAGTTTCTGGATCAAGTGCAAGGGAAGCCTCACACAGAGTGCATTGTAGTAATCCAGTCAGTCACCAGTGCCTGAATTCCTGTTGTCAAGCTCTCTAGTTCACGCTGTGTTGCTGCTCCTTCAGGGGGAGTGCAACCCCATCCAGGACAGACAGTTGACTATTTTTTGGACCACTCTCACACACTGCCTCTGTCTTGCCAGGATTCAAGCTCAGCTTATTGCCCTCCTGCATCCCACCACCATGTCCCGGTCCCAGTCCAATTCCCGCACAGCCATTCCCAATTCAAATGTTATGGAGAAACAGAGCTGAGTATCATCAGCATACTGATGACAACTTGCTCTCAAACTCCTAGCAGCTTCACATAGATGGGGATAAAGTAGTGCCCTGGGGCACAGCACAATTGCCATGGGGGCAAAAAGCACTCTTCCAGTGCTGCTCTCAGGACTTGGTCCTGTAGGTAGGATCAGATCCACTGTAGCAGAATGCACCAAATTTCCATTCCTTGAACCCTGTCCTGGAATGCCATGAGCAATGGTACTGAAACCCATAGAGGGATCAGGAAGAAGGAGCAAGGTTGCAAACCCCCCCCCCGACCCACTCTCTGAAAAGGTCATCCATCTGGGTAGCCAAGGACAGGCCTGAACCCAGATTAGTATGGATCAAAATAACCTTCGAAATCCAAAAATGCTTGCAGATGCCCCTGCACAATGCTCTCTGCCACTGATTGCCCTAGCAATTATTTCAGTCCAAGGAGTCTGGGGCTGGTTTCTTTAGGAGTGGTACTATTGTCTCTTTCAAGGCAGCAGGGACCGCATCCTCGCACAACAAAGTGTTAACCACGCTCTGGACCTCAGCCAGACAAACCCTCTCTGCTAGATTTCATAAACTTGAGAGGGAGTCAAGAGCGTGCATTGTCAGGAGCATAGCCACCAGCAACTTTGTCCACACCAGCTGACTGCAGAAGCCGAAACGTGTCCCGCAGCACATCAGCGACTATTGCATTGGGTACTTCTTCTGTAACTGCGGCAACTGCAGAGTCAAGGTCAGTCTGAAGCAAAGCGACTTTATCCTCGGAGTGGACAGCCAGTTGGTCACAACCGCTCCTTGGATGCTCCAGGGGCCCCTCCTCCAGAGTAGGAGTGAGTGATCTCTGGAACATCCACCAGTTCAGCTAACAGAGGTTGCAATGCAAGCTGCAGAATGAGCAACCTTCACAGCCCGCATTGCCACAAGTTAGGCAGGGTGGTGTGCACGAGCCAGTGTTCGGCAGGCTTTGAAGCTCTCGTGGCGTGATATGTTTATTTCGTAAGTTATCTGTTCTGTATTGCTTTTGTAATTTATATTACGAAAAGCAATATAAAGCACATGAAGCAAAACATTAAAATGATTTTCAGAAGCTACACAAAAAACCCCCCATGTCATTAGCAGCATCATTAAAAACAACTTAAGCCATCAGCCCCCGAATTGGCTTTACTGCCTGTGCAATGCTGACTGTGTACTATTAGAAAGTTTCCACCGTGTCTGAACAGGGCATTCAGTTTGAATCAGAACAGTCAATGCTGTTTTAAAGGCCCCATTCCAGCTTTCCCGTCACCTGGTAATAACTATTTGGTGCTCTAATTTAAGGATGTTGGTAACACAGTGTTCAGTTCAGTTCAGTTCAGTGACTTCAAGAAATGCTTAGGCTGTTTTACAGTTGACTGGTAATTATTCATCTGGGAAATCATTTTAAAAGGGCCTAGAATAGAGTCCTGGAGGGGAATAAAAGTGCTGACTAATTTGATCTAAATGCAGGAGTGCTGATCCCGTGCGCGCACATGCGCACATTTCGTCAGCTTTTTCTCCACTGCACCATGGCACACTACTGGTACCTAATAGTTTTTGGTAGTATTATTGGTTTGCTTTCCATCCTTCCCTTCCTCCCAAAGGAGCCCAGGGCAGCAAACAACAAAGCTGCTAAATTATACAATTAGAAACAAAATGGAAAAAATGGAAAACAAACATTAAGGGCATCTAAAATCATTTAGAAACAGCTACGTATCTAACAGCCCCATGGCTAATAATTTCAAGGTTGCCGGAAACTGTATCTTTCAGCTATCAAATGCCTATGTGAACAGGAATGTGTTCCAATGCCTCCTGGATGTTAATGAATGAAAGAGGGAGACACACCTCACCAGAAAGGGCATTCCACAAATGGGGAGCCACCACCTCAAAGGCCCTGTGGTGGGTCAGTGCCAACCAGGCAGCACCACTCTTGTTGAAAGTAGGGCCTAAGTTTGCTGTTACTGGAAGAGGTCTCCTTAAAGTACTTGGGTCCCAAGCTGTTTGCCAGTACTTGATCTAACGTTGTCAGTTCCTCAATTTCTTAGATATTAGAGGTACATTTTTGACATGCCTTAAGATTTTAAATAAATGCATAGAATCAGAAAACATAAAATCAGGCATAGTGCATTTACTAAGAAAAATATGTTTCTATTATTCTCTCCCCAAAAAGCCATCAGTATGTAAAAAACCAGGCTTTAAGAGAAAAAGATCAAGTGAGAGGTGTTTCTGGCAGCCTCTAATCCATTAGTATCTTACTAATAGCTGCTAGAAACCTGTTATTTGTGAGCTGAATCAAAATCCAGTAAAAAACTTATTTGGCATGCTTGTCTGCTAAAAGTCTGAGTCCGTGTCAGTGTAATAGTGTCCAAGTTCAACTGACCGACCAACCAAAATTACTCACAGGAATTGAATTGTTTTGCTTGTGTTTCTTTCAACAGGATAATTGAAGCAATCTGCATAGGCTGGTTCACTGCAGAGTGCATTGTGAGGTTCATCGTCTCCAAAAACAAGTGTGAGTTTGTCAAGAGACCCCTGAACATCATCGACTTGCTGGCAATAACTCCCTACTACATCTCCGTGCTGATGACCGTTTTTACAGGGGAGAATTCTCAGCTCCAGAGGGCTGGAGTCACCTTGAGGGTCCTGAGAATGATGAGGATTTTTTGGGTGATTAAGCTCGCCCGCCACTTCATTGGCCTTCAGACACTTGGCCTGACCCTGAAGCGATGCTATAGGGAGATGGTGATGCTGCTCGTCTTTGTCTGCGTTGCTATGGCGATTTTCAGCGCGCTCGCCCAGCTCCTTGAACATGGGCTGAAATTAGGGAAGCCCAACGAAGGCTATGCCAGCATCCCGGCTGCTTGTTGGTGGGTGATCATCTCTATGACCACGGTTGGTTATGGTGACGTATGCCCTGTCACCGTACCCGGAAGGATTCTTGGAGGGATTTGTGTGGTCAGCGGGATTGTGCTGCTGGCCCTGCCTATCACTTTCATCTACCACAGCTTTGTGCAGTGTTACCATGAGCTCAAGTTCCGGTCTGCTAGGTACAGCAGGAGCCTCTCTGCCGAATTCCTAAATTAATGGATAGCACAACTGCATTTCGTAGCAGCACTTATATGTTGAAGGAATCGACCGGACCCTCCTTGTTTCTCCCCTGTTCCTGGTGACTGACAGGAGGGGCAATGCCCTATGCCCTTAAAGGAAGGCTTTCCCTCTCTCCACCTGCAGGGTGACCACTTTCTCAATGCAGGGATGAAAGCAAAGCACTCATTTCCTTAGTCTCATCGCACACGAGTGTCTCCAGCTTGTTGGACATTGCAGGCGGTATGCACTATTTAGAGTGAAGCACATGCATTTAAAATATGTCTTTGATTTTCATGTTCTCATTCATTTCAAGGTGGTCTGTTTTCAGGAGCACACACAGTCCAGAGACTCAAGTGATCAAGCTCGGCGCACCCAGAGTGGGTGGGTGGTGCGTTTTGGTGCGTTTTGAGGTTTCAGCTGAGTTGATGGCAAAGCTCAGCAGGCCTACAGTCCCGGATGTGAGAAAGCACCTTAGGAGGGTCAGTGAACACACATTTCTCTCTCACACAGGGCTTCCTCTGCAGATGAGTCAACGTAGAAAAGGTTTGCATAATATGAAAAGTTTGGAAACCATTGTGTTCCAAATGCTTGAATCATCACCTAATTTAATCATCAATTTGCATGGTAAGAAAAGGGAATCCTATACAGAAAGATCGTTTATTTGGAGCCCTATTATTTCTTGAACATTTAAGGTCTGTTGTCTGTTGTACACCACCTCCCTGCCTCACATGCACCCCATATAGTTGAGGAAATAATCTGATATCCACTAAAGCCGAGCAAATCTGCATTAGCGAAAGTGGAGTCGGCAAAATTACCAGATTCCAGATTTACAAACTGAGATGAGAATCTGGCCTTTTTTCTCCCTGTTGTGCCACATGAAGCAAGATTTTCTGGCATTCCAGTCCTAAATAACTCTGCTCAGAAACAAAGCACTTCATTGCAAGTCAGTGTCTTTAGGTTCAGCAACAAATGTGATTAACGGGAGAGTGCTGCTATTGGGCTTTATAAAAATTCAGTTGCTGACAATGTGATAGATGTATTTAGAGGGCACTCGTGTGTGAGCTATTGCTGAGCCTGAGTTATGTTGCCAACTCTGTTCCATCAGTATGAAAAGCATTTGTTTGAAAGCCTTCAGTTTGTTGTTCTTCCCCTCCCTCCTCTTTTTATTAATAATTGCAGTACAATAGCCAGAGTGGTGGAGGAGATAAAGAGAGAGGGCAAAGTAGTAAAAGTCCCTGCCTAGCCCTGAAAGTAAGTTGGTGGCTCTGGGCCCGTTTCTGTCTCTCAGCCTAGACTTGCTTACAAGGTAAGTCATTCATAGGTTGACGGGAGAATAAAATAATGCCATATGTAGAGATAGCAAGGCCTGGAAAAATAGGGGGGCGGGACCAGGTTTACCCCTGGTCATTTCCCCCCCATTTTTTCCCCTGGTTTTCCCCAATGCCATTTTCCCCCCAGAAAAAATGAAAAAAGGTGGGTGGTATATCAAACTCTCTTTTTTCAATTTTCCGGGGGAAAATGGCTTTTAAAAAACCCCAGAAAAAAACCTGGTTTCCCCCCAAATTTTCTGTTTTTTTCCCTGGCCTTCCCATCTCTAGCCATTTGTGAGTTCCTTGGAAGAAGTATAGAAAACAAATGTGGCAATAAAGTAAGACACACAGATCTCCCAGGAAAATAAATTTCATACCCAAGATAAGGACTAGTTCTCCACACTATACAGTGGTACCTTGAGTTACACTTCAGGTTACATACGCTTCAGGTTACAGACTCCGCTAACCCAGAAATAGTGCTTCAGGTTACAAACTTTACTTCAGGATGAGAACAAAAATCGTGCTCCGGCGGCACACTGGCAGCAGGAGGCCCCATTAGCTAAAGTGGTGCTTCAGGTTAAGAACAGTTTCAGGTTAAGTACGGACCTCCGGAATGAATTAAGTATTTAACCCGAGGTACCACTGTAAGGGGATGCGGGTGGCGCTGTGGGTAAAAGCCTCAGCACCTAGGGATTGCCGATCAAAAGGTCGGTGGTTCGAATCCCCGCGGCGGGGTGCGCTCCCGTTGTTCGGTCCCAGCGCCTGCCAACCTAGCAGTTCGAAAGCACTCCCGGGTGCAAGTAGATAAATAGGGACCGCTTACTAGCGGGAAGGTAAACGGCGTTTCCGTGTGCGGCTCTGGCTCGCCAGAGCAGCGATGTCACGCTGGCCACGTGACCCGGAAGTGTCTCCAGACAGCGCTGGCCCCCGGCCTCTTGAGTGAGATGGGCGCACAACCCTAGAGTCTGTCAAGACTGGCCCGTACGGGCAGGGGTACCTTTACCTTTACCTTTTTACCACTGTAATGGCAGGGAAATAGGGCAAAGGGAAATCAGATATGCATCATACTGAGTTCTGGCCCAGGGACCTCTGACCTACGAGCTTCCAGATGTGGTTGGACTTCAGTTCCCATCATCCCCAACCATTGTCCATGCTGGCGGGGGCTGATGGGAGCTGGAGTCCAAGAACACCTGGGAGGCTTACAGGTGCCCCTTCCCTAGTCCATGGTCTAGTCAAGTCTCTGGAAAAACCTCCTCAGACCACCCCCACCAGTTTTAATCCTATCCATGCCTCCTTTGTTTTCTTTGCCAACCATGGCTAATAAAACGATTTTCTTTTAAAGGAGAGATTCTTTGGATCATGTTGAACCATGGCATCAGCTGTGCCTCATTGGCGGATTTGCAGACTTCATTTATATATAAATATATTGCGATCAAATGGGGATTTGTTATCCCCGTCTTTGATAGCGATCCTTACAGAAGGAAGCCATTCAGACCTGATATACTTCAATATGGTTTATTGATTGAAAGGTCAAAAATAAAACGCAGCTCCGCTGATATGGAAAAGAAGCTTTCGAGCTAAATATAAGTTGTGCTATGTAAAAAGCAGTATGTACTCTCTTGTAAATGTAGAACCAAAATAAAGGAATTCTTGTTCTTTTGTAGTGCTGCTTAATGGCGCTATTAATACGACTTAGGAAAGCTGCCATAATAGACCTACGCTGTTTGAACATTAAATATAGGCACAGTCAAGCCAGGACTGTTTGCTGAGAAACGTCAACATGGAACTTCTTTGTTTCGTTCAGAGTCTCAGAATCTGTCTTTTATCTGAATTGGTGTGTTCACCTAAAAACAACGCCATTGTGAAATGCTTATTGTGAGTGTGTTTTTGGAACATATCTTGCTGTTGCCATGTGTTCCCATTTAACAGCATTAGGAATTTGACAGAAAACCAGTTTCAAATTATTGTTTATTTTAGATCTTGAACCGGCTTCCTATCATTTCATGCACAGTTTTTATGTGGTCAGCCAATAGTGCCAGCCTCAGCATAGCAGCATACTCCATGCTATTAACTCCAGGAGAAGAGGGGTGTGTGTGTGTGTGTGTGTGTGTGTGTGTGTGTAAGCAAGCTGGTAGTTGCTTTCCTCCCCATGGAGAATCAAGGTGGCATGTGATCTGAGGTTCTGACCAGTCAGAGAGAACCCAGGAAGGTTTCAAATGTATGCCAGGTACTGGTTGAGCCCAGAAAGGCAGATAAGATCGTACTAATTTTTGAGCGTGAGCAGTTTGCAAGCACCAAAGAAACTGATCTAAGGGAAGGACCAAAACTCAGTGAGAGGGCATTGGTTTTGCATGCAGAAGGTACCAGGTTTAATTGATGGCATTTGCAGGTAGGGTGGAAAACCCTGGAGAGCCTTTGCCAGTCACTGTAGAGCAGAGTTTCCCAAACTTGGGTCTCCAGATGTTTTTGGACTACAACTCCCATCATCCCTAGCTGGCAGGACCAGTGGTCATGGATAATGGGAGTTGTAGTCCAAAAACAGCTGGAGACCCAAGTTTGGGAAACCTTGCTGTAGAGAATGCTGAGATGGATGGATGAATGACTCAGTATAAAGCAGCTTC
This sequence comes from Podarcis tiliguerta, assembly GCF_965153285.1. NCBI lineage: Eukaryota > Metazoa > Chordata > Lepidosauria > Squamata > Lacertidae > Podarcis > Podarcis tiliguerta. The sequence goes on from NC_139536.1 coordinate 22,838,173, forward strand.
CTCTGTTCCTATGATCTCAGGGCAGGGGTCCTTTTGCCTGCCTAGTGGCTGCTAGAGTAGTCATATGCTTGTATCCCCCTGCCAACAATTTCATCTAAACTGCCGCCATTTTTCAAAAGGAAGAGCACATGCCAGCTCATGACACTGACAGGAATATCTCCAGCCGTTCGGAAAGACAAGCTATCGTCACTATTTTGGGGCCCTGTGAACCTCAAGAGTCACAAGGTCAGTGCCCAGTGGATAGAAAGAGTCCTAATCACCACAGATGGTGCTTTGCCTAGCAAGTCCAACCCAAAAATGTTGGTCACCTGATAATGAGAGCCTTCTTGACCTGACCTAGCCCCGTGGACGTAGGCACAATGGGACATTTATAATACAGAAACATGCCATGTTAATGGATAAATTGGCCAAAAATGTGACCAGTGGTTTGATTCTAACTACTGCCCTCCCGCACTATCTCACATTTTTTACACTACGTACATGTTTGGAGTCTTAGTTCCATGTGAAGTTTAGGGAATATTGTGCCTTGGGTCTACTAATTCATGTCATGTGTTTATAATGCAAGTGGAAGCATAAAATAATAGAATAAATAAAAAGTGCATTGTCAACAATTATCAATGCATACATAAAAATTGGATTGCATATGATATAAGTTGTAATTGGAGCAGACCCACAAAAATTAATAGACATGGCTAACTTAAGGTCGGTAATTTCAGTGTATCTACTCCCACATTTTTTTTAATACAACTCATTCAGTATAGTATTGATTCTTGGCTTTTGGGAGGGGATATCTGGTGATAATTGTAGCATTACTGATGTATTTCACATCTAGTGCATCAAAGGAAAAATTGGGTGTTGCCTGATACACAATATGGCCTATATGTACTGATTTGCACTGGGACATCATTTGATGAGGGAAACTCCATAATGAATGAGCATGATGCTTCAAAAGATGGGTCCTAAATGTATCTTATGGAACACGTTGCTCATAATCCATTGGAAATTTTTCTTGTATGAACCCCCCCCCCCCCCCAAAGTAAATTGTTCAAGAACACACAACTGGCTGATCCAGTTCAGAAGTAATAACGTTATTCTAACCATGCATGCTCGGAAGTAAGTCCTGGTAATAAATATTAATAATTATTTTATTATTTATACCCCGCCCGCCTGGCTGGGTTTCCCCAGCCACTCTGGGCGGCTCCCAGCAGAATAGTAAAAACAGGATAAAACATCAAACATTCAGTGAATTCAGTGGGACCTACATCCAGGTAGCTGATGTTAGAATTCCAGCCTAGGTCAATCTGGGAACAATTCATCATTTGACAATCATTCTGTCAGCTTGCCAGATGGAGCAATCCCTCTCTTACAGGCTTACAGATTGATCATGCAGAATCCTTCATTGCAAGGGAATGGACTGGATGACCAACTCTACAATTCTATGATTCTGTTATTCTGAAATAGGAATACTATACCTTAAGAGCAGGTTGACAAAATCTGGTAATAATGACATGATTTTCTTGTCCTCTGAAAAGGGTCGAAGGAGCAGATTTCCCTCCCCATCATTGCAAGGGGGCTTGAGCCAGAGAAAGCCTGTCTTTCTCCAGAAGGACACTTGAAACAGAGAACACAATGGAATCTCCACTGAGATCAATGGCATCCACACAAGAGTACCTTCGGCACAAGCCCCGCCATTTCTATTAGAGCAGTGCAGCAGTCATTACGCACCACCATTTCTACAAATCCAAAAGAGCATTGTTACCTATTTACTCAAGGGAATGTTTATGAAACACCGGTATATATTAAGTTACATTAAAAAAAAAAAATGTTTTACAGCTTTAGTTGCATTGCAGAATGTAAAATTGCTTATTTATGTATATTTCATTTTTGTATTACAATAAATTATTATTTTGAATAGGACACAGAGGATGCTTTTCAATGGCTATTCAGAGGTTTTCAGCCAAAGTATGCTCATCCACACACAAGCCAACTACAGATGCTAGTGTAACATGGTTATATCTCTGTATGGGAACCGTTGTTCTTTTAAAGGTAAAGGTACCCCTGCCCGTACGGGCCAGTCTTGACAGACTCTAGGGTTGTGCGCCCATCTCACTCAAGAGGCCGGGGGCCAGCGCTGTCCGGAGACACTTCCGGGTCACGTGGCCAGCGTGACATCGCTGCTCTGGCGAGCCAGAGCCGCACACGGAAACGCCGTTTACCTTCCCGCTAGTAAGTGAGAGCTGGACCATAAAGAAGGCTGATCGCCGAAGAATTGACGCTTTTGAATTATGGTGCTGGAGGAGACTCTTGAGAGTCCCATGGACTGCAAGAAGATCAAACGCATCCATTCTTAAGGAATTCAGCCCTGAGTGCTCACTGGAAGGACAGATTGTGAAGCTGAGACTCCAATATTTTGGCCACCTCATGAGAAGAGAAGACTCCCTGGAAAAGACCCTGATGCTGGGAAAGATGGAGGGCACAAGGAGAAGACGACGACAGAGGACGAGATGGTTAGACAGTGTTCTTGAAGCTACAAACATGAGTCTGACCAAACTGCGGGTGGCAGTGGAAGACAGGAGTGCCTGGCATGCTCTGGTCCATGGGGTCACGAAGAGTCGGACACGACTGAACGACTAAACAACAACAACAACAGTAAGCGGTCCCTATTTATCTACTTGCATCCGGGAGTGCTTTCGAACTGCTAGGATGGCAGGCGCTGGGACCGAACAACTTTCGATCAGCAAGCCCTAGGCGCTGAGGCTTTTACCCACAGCGCCACCCGCATCCCGTGGTTCTTTTACCTGGAAACAAAAACTAACTGAGCTGTATATTAGAGGTAGCATGATGCCCTATAACAGAGACCGGGAATCTAACCATGCAGATGACATGACCCCAAATATTACCCATGTGGGTGAGGCTGATGGGAGTTGGGAGACTATATGAACTCGCTCCCACTGAAGACAGTGATGGCCACCAACTTGGATGGCTTTCGAAGAGGATTAGACAAATTCAAGGAGGAGAATAATAACAATAACCATGCTATACTCGTAGCCGCAGTATTTCTCTGAATTCCGGTTACTTGCAATTAGGTGGGCAGAGTGCTGTTGCACTCATGTCCTGCTTTCAGGTTTCCCACAGGTATCTAGTTGGCCAGAGTGCTGAACTAGGAGGATCATCCACCCAGGGGCGTACTTGGGGATTGGCCACGTTGGCCCCTGCAAAGGGTGCAGGCCTAGGAGGGTGCAAAAATCATGCCTGCCCACACCAATACATCTTGCCAAGTGAGCCTAGCTATGCCTCTGCATACAACTGATACGGTAGGACTCTTCTTATGAGGATGGCGTTACGAGTTCAGCTGTCTTGTTGATGAGAATGACGATTCAAGATAATTATATGCCACCTTTCTTTTATAAAGCCCAAGCAGACTGACAACAAAACCATAATTTAACTTAAAATATTAATTACTAAAGCATTAAATCAGTTATACCAACAGCAGCTGTTCAACAATGAAAACCCAATGCAACAAGACATTGGTTCATTTTGCAAGTAACGCTAAGCAAAGCAGCTGGTCTCTCCTGAAGCATGTTTGATCATTTGCACTAAACCGTAGTTTGATTTAATTTTGCTTATGAAGCCAGTCGATAAAACAGCTGTATACAACCCAAAAACCTTCAGGGGAATTTCACCAGAGACAACCTGTGAGCAAGTAAAGAGTTCCCTTCACTGCTTTAGATATATATCCCCCTAGGGTATATGGAGTGTTAGGGGAGGAATAGTACCTATAATGAGAGACATGTGCTGCTTCTGGGGTTGTTTGCCCACCTTTGGTGCTCAGCTTGCACTCAGCTCTCCTAGAAGCTGTCAACATGCGACGGTGGCCACACCCCAGGAAAGGGTTTGCCTGGCCGGCGCTAAATCAGGTGAGGATAGCTGTTGGGTCTCAAACCCTCCGTGAATTAGGGACTTGCCCAGCATGCAAAGTTGGGCTGATTGAGTGGTACCTCTGGTTGCGAATGGGATCCGTTCCAGAGCCCCGTTTGCAACATCAGCAGAACGCAACCCACGTGCGCAGGTCGCAATTCGCTGCTTCTGTGCATGCACGTGACGTCATTTTGAGCGTCTGTGCATGTGTGAGCAGTGAAACCCAGAAGTAACCCTTTCCGGTACTTCCGGGTCGCCGCAGGATGCAACCTGAAAAGATTTAACCTGAAGCAAACATAACAAGAGGTATGACTGTAGTGGGTCCAAGGGTCAATAAGGCAGTTTCTGCATGTGCTGTAGAGGGAAGTGAGTGGCAGATGGGGCTCATCAACATGGAAGGTAGCCCATTGAGAAGGAAAAAACTGATCCTCAGCTCCCGCTGCCTTATGGGATATCTTCAGGAGAAGAAAAGGCTAAGGAGTAAACCCTACACAAATCTGGAGTGGAGTCCCTAAGACGGCTGGATGGCGTCTTGTATGCCTCCTCCTGGCAACTTCTGCAGCCAAACTGGTGCCCAACATATTGCTCTGCTCTCCTTTGGACCACATCAATGAGGCCAAGGGGGTGGTCTTGTCATCTGGGCAGCCATACACAGTGCCCAGGCTTACGCTCCAGGAAGGTCACTTTGGCACTGCTAATGCAGCAGTTTGATTTCACCTGTGGAGACGCAGATGCAAAATATAACCTCACTACTCATCCAGCAGGATGGAAGTAAGTCTACTCAGGAGCCCAGAGAGGCTGTGTCAGTCAAAACAGACAGCACTTTCCTAAATGCGTCTTCATACTACATTTCAAAGGCCACTCCTGTTCTGAATGTAAACTCTTGCACTGATCCTAATCCTCTTTATGTAACAGATGTATTCTCTGCTGATATTTGTTAGGCATCCCCTTTACTGGGAAAAAAATATTTAATTCTTTTAACCTCCAAAAGCCCCAACCAGGCTAGGAATGAGCTGGATTTTATTTTGGCCTAGCAGCATGGCTGCAAAGGTCAAAGGCTGTGTCCTCAAATGATCCATGTTAATCAGTAAGGCAGCCAGGCTTTAAACAGCAGGTCTACTTCTTGCTGAGGGGATGGTTCTCTCAGCACTGGATTTAGAGCGGTGCAGCCGGTTCTCCTGCACAGGGTGCTGAGCTGAGGAGCACAAAACTGAGAAGGGCCATAATTGAGAAGATCTATTTTGGGGCACCAAATTTTGTCCTCTCACCCAATTCCACCCCTAAGTTGTCTGTCTGGATTTCAGGTGGGGGCTTGCAGGATAGACAGAGTGCTTTAAGGATGGCCACTTGTACAACACCAAAAACAGTCTTTGCCTGCGAGCAACATATGAGTGTTGGTGCTGACCTTTAAAGCCCTAAATGGCCTCGGCCCAGTATACCTGAAGGAGTGTCTCCACCGCCATTGTCCAGCCCGGAGACTGATGTCCAGCGCCAAGGGCCTTTTGGCTGTTCCCACACTGAAAGAAGTGAAGCTACAGGGAACCAGGCCTTTTCAGCGGTGGCGCCTGCCCTTTGGAATGCCCTCCCATCAGATGTCAAGGCAACAGTGGTGGAGCTTCATGCTCCAGCACCAGGGGGGCGGAGAGCAGGCAGGGGCAGGGCTGGCGCACATCCCAGGGGCGTGGCGCATGTCCTGGGGGTGTGGTGTGCTGCCTGAGGGGGTGTGGTGCCTAGTGCGGGCAGGTGGGGCAGCCGCTATGATACACCACCAGGATTGCGCTGCTGGGGGCGGTGCGCTCCCCCCGCACTTCTCTTCCCCCTCCAATGCAAGGAAATAAACAACTATCTGACTTTTAGAAGACATCTGAAGGCAGCTCTGTTTAGGGAAGTTTTTAATGTTTGATGTTTTATTATGTTTTTAATATTCTGTTGGGAGCTGCCCAGCGTGGCAGGGGAGGCCCAGCCAGATGGGCGGGGTATAAGTAATAAATTTATTATTATTATTATTATTATTATTATTATTATTATTATTATTAGCACAAGAGCACTCTCCCTTCCTGTGGTTTCTAGCAACTGGTATTCAGAATCACTGCAGCCTCCAACTGTGGAGGCAGAACATAGTCATCATGGCTAGAAGCCACCAATAGCCCTCTCCTCCATGAATTTACCTAGTCTTCATTTAATTCATTGGATGTCCACAAGTTCTAGGGCCTTGAGAGAGACAGAAAAACTCTCTATCCCTTTCCTCCATGGCATGCCTAGTTTTATAAACTTCCGCCAAGTCACTTCTTACCTTTAAACTAAGAGGTCGCAAATGCTGCATCCTTTCCTCTAGCATTCTAGTGCTGTGAGCGAGAAAAACTTTTCTCTACCCACTTTCCCCATGACATGCTTTGTTTTGTACATGTCTATCATGTTTCCTCTTACCCACTTTCCCCCCAAATTAAAATGCAAGAGAAAAACAGAGCCCCCAAATCCTGCAAGTGGAAAAGTAGCATAATAGATAGACATTTAAGTTAGAATCCTACTCCCTGACCTCTGGCTCTATACAGAGGGGGCTTTGCATACAGAGAAATTGTCTTATTGTATGAGACTATGGGTGGATCTAAACACAGGAAAGAACACTATAAATCTCAGAAATTAGATTGTTTTAACAAAAGAAAAAAAATCTTTATGGAAAACCGCGTTTTAAAATTTCCTGTTCTCTGGCGCCATCTGTTGCTGCATGTTCACAGCACATTCAAATCGCTGTTTCGTTACTAATGTAACTGAGTCCTACACCTTGTCTGAAACAGTCCAGTGTGGACAGAGGTCTACAACCTCAGTGAAAATAAAGCCAAGGGGAGGAAGGGGAAAAAAGTCATTATCTTTAGATGCTGCTTGCGGCTTTGTGTCCCATGGTGAGCTTGCAGACCCGAATTGCCAAAATGAAATGTTGCAAGGGAATTTGATCTGGAAGCCACTGAAGTAATAACTCATGAACTCCACACAGCTATTTTTACACAGACATTTTCACAGCTAGAACCAGACATATTTTACAACTGGGGAAGAATGGAGTTGTCATAGAGCAATACATACAAACCTGAAATAAAAATATGAATGTGACTGTGTGCATGGTGCTTGGTTGTGCAGTTTCTGTTTGTATCTGGGTCTCTTGCTTATCTGGGTTGCCCTGAAACAGCCTTGCGCAGCCTATTACCCTCCAGCTATTGTTGAAGTCCAGCTGCCATCATCTCTGAGCACTGGAAAAACTGGCTGCAGCTGAAAGGAATTTGAGTCTTAAACCTCCAGAAGGTACCAGGTTGACAAAGGCTATTTCCAGACCACAGAAACACATCTCGACCCTGCCAATTATTGCTACTGATGGAGAGTTCGCATTCCCTATGATCACGCATCTGCACTTCAGGAACAATTTCCAAAACAGGCATAATGGATGCATCGCGACGTTATCTCTTTAAACTTTCATGCTATGTTTGATAGGCTATCAAATAATAATAATAAAAAGGATTGCAAGTGAATGATGTCAGATGGATAATGGCGCACAGACCAACTCTGGAGCTCGGAAAAGAAGTGGGTTGAAATCCCAAACCCCTCAATATTTTATTCAGCAGTTAAATAATAATAATAAATCCTTTGAATGATTAACTAGAAATACTAAATGAGACATGATTAGGACAGTGTAATCTGCCTGCATCAGGCTTGTACAGCTTGTGAGAAATCAAGCAGCCATTCACAGCCCACCAGCCATGTATTGCTGCCTGCCAGGTGCTTGAGGACCCTCCTGGTTTTGCCGTTCCAGACAGGTAGAACCAGCTGGAGGTTTTTGGGTGCATTTTGTTAGCCTTTGATGGGCCAGCATGACTGTACTTGGCTTGGTGGACCACCAAATGCTGGGAGCTCTACCAGTTGTGGAGGCCACAGCAGAGGAGAGGGTTCTTGTGCTCTGGGTCCTGCTTGCAGGGTTCCCATAGGCATCTGGTTGGCCAATGTGAGAACAGGATGCTGGACTAGCTGGACTGTTGACCTGATCCAGCAGGTTCTTCTGTCAGTTTTTAGAGGACCTTCAATTTTAAGGGCACAGTCATCACAGAAGATTTCTCCACTATCAGCCTCCCTGTAACTCCTGCTTACATTTATAGCCCTTCTAGATGTTTGCCTTCAGTAAGAAAGCAGCAGTCAACGCTTAAGTGAAAGAAACAGAGCAGAGGACAGATTGAATACTTCAAGTATTCAGTGTGCTGTGGTGGTTAAGAGCGGTAGTCTCGTAATCTGGGGAACCGGGTTCGCGTCCCCGCTCCTCCACATGCAGCTGCTGGGTGACTTTGGGCCAGTCACACTTCTCTGAAGTCTCTCAGCCCCACTCACTTCACAGAGTGTTTGTTGTGGGGGAGGAAGGGAAAGGAGATTGTGAGCCGCTTTGAGACTCCTCAGGGTAGTGATAAAGTGGGATATCAAATCCAAACTCCTCCTCCTCTTCTTCAAGTAGGGACTGCCCAAATTTTTGCTGCTTCTGCTGCCCAAGCTTTGAGTTCTATTCTAACTTTCTTTCTTCTGCAGTTCTGTGTAATGTTTCCTTAATGTGATTTTTGGACACCATAAAATGTATTATTGATCATTATCCTTGACCGAAGAACGGTATACTCCTTCTATCTGGGATGCTCTTCCTCTTCCACCGAATGCGCAACTTCGGAAGGGACGCACATGGAGCAGTGAGCAAGGAAGCCAAATCAACCCTGGGGATCAATGGAGCGGCAGATGTTGCAGCCAAATCGCCCTCACATCCATCAGATACAGGTAGGTAGTTGTGAGACCAACTAAGTTTGTTCTGGGTATAAGCTTTCATATGCATGAACGCTTCTTCATAGAACTTATACTTCAGAAAGCTTATACCCAGAACAAACTTAGTTGGTCTCTAAGGTGCTACTGGACAATTCCCCCCCCCCCAAAAAAAAATAATAATTATATTTTGAATCCATCAGATAATTATCTTATGTTCTTAAATGTGGGATATAACACATTTGATAAAGAGAATGTACAGAAGTGTGTCCCCTGCTTCCCCCTCCAAATGTTGATAGGGGATTTGTATATTGTTTTGAGCAATTTTGTACATCGTACATTGCATTCAGGAGTTTTGGAGAAAATAACCTATATTTTCTTCTTCTTCTTCAAAAAAAAGGCTAGGATCATCTGGACATTATCAGTACATCACTTTGAACCAGGGAAATGGCACATGACATTTATAAGCAAACCTACAGGGAGACATTATATTATAATGCAAGACAAACATACCTCAGATAACTGCAGACTGACATTACATGGACTTTGGGTTTACTCCCAGAGTGCCCAGCCATCTACTTGAATCCCATTTGAACTCATTCATGGATTTGATCCTGCGGCAGTTCTTATGTTGAAAAAGGCCCGCTTTCAACCAAACAATTATGGTGGCGTAAGGATTAGCACTAGCACAATGTGACCCCCTACCCCATCCTCCTGCATGTGCCCCACACCATCGCCGAGTCTGTTCCTGAGGGTTGACAGAACCCATGTAACTGATTTAGGGGACTCATGGGAGAGGAGAGGGAGTGATCTGCTGAAGACTACATTGAGTCCTGCTTATGCACAATTACTCATGGGTGCCAGTATGCTAAGCAACACTTCAATAATTATCCCTTAAAAAATCCACAATAGGTGAGAGACTACTTGTTCTTTCTGCTCAGTTCCTGCTTGGCCCCCCCTGCATTGAATAACATCCATAATAATAATAATAATAATAATAATAATAATAATAATAATAATTTATTATTTATACCCCGTCCATCTGGGTGGCTTCCAACAAAACACTAAAATACAGTAACCTATTAAACATTAAAAGCCTCCCTAAACAGGGCTGCCGTCAGATGTCTTCTAAAAGTTTGGTAGTTATTTTTTTCTTTGACATCTGATGGGAGGGTGTTCCACAGGGTGGGTGCCACTACCGAGAAGGCCCTCTGTCTGGTTCCCTGTAACTTGGCTTCTCGCAGTGAGGGAACCACCAGAAGGCCCTCGGTGCTGGACCTCAGTGTCCGGGCAGAACGATGGAGGTGGAGACGCTCTTTCAGGTATACTGGCCCAAGGCCGTTTAGGGCTTTAAGTATGCCCACATTTCATACGATGCCAGGATTGGACATAATAAAATAAGAGGAGTGCTGCCTTTACATAATCAACTGTACCCCCCCTCTCTCTGTGTGTGTGTGTGTGTCTGTCTGTCTGTCTGTCTGTTTCTGCCTCTTGCTCTTGCTCTTGCTCTTGCTCTTGCTCTCTCTCACACAAACACAGCCTCACAAGATGGAGGCTTTTTGTCATATTTATACCTCCCCCCTCAATCCTTTCTAGTTCACCTCTGCTTTAGTGGACGTATGAATGCTACAGAACAGGACGGAACAGTCTTGCTGGGCCTTGGACGGAGCAAAACAATTTTATCTTGCGCCTTAATACTTCTGTCGATACATCCTACTGTGGCATTTGCCCGGCGGCACAAAAGTTACACTACGCGATGGAAGTTCAAGTCTTTTAATGTATTTCTTTCCTCTGTGCCTTTCTGAGAGATGCTAAATTATAGAATAAAGCTGCTAGAGCTTCAGGCAGAAGTAAATTAGGAAAAAGGCCAACAAGCTTCGCTCGCAGGAAAGCCCTGGTCTCATTGGCAGGGAGGGTCTGTATGTGTGGGGAGCTGTTCCTAACATCGCCGAGACGTTCTTTCAAGTTTCCTAATAGTCTTGCATCACCCATAAACAATGGGGAACATTCTGGTGTTATTACTTCTTGAGTTCTGCTCTAATTAGAGACCTTCAGGCTATGATATTATGGCTGCTTGCTTTGGATCAATATGACACATTCAGCCTTTCTTGGTAAACTCCATTCAACGAACAAAGCATATACCCAGTTTTATTGCTGCTCTAAGTCCTGTGTAAGGGTTTTCCTCATCCCACTTCTGCCTCCTTGGGTCCTGGTCCATACTGCCTGCCAACCTAGCTCTCTCCTCCTGTGCAACAGACAGGCATGTCTGTTCCTAACCCAAGCATGGGATTTCTACATGCAAAGCTACAACCCTTCCCCTAACGCACAGTGCTGCTCCTCAGACATTCCTGCCACGTCCATAAGTCTTCATACATCTCAATAATTTCTCAAACTCATTTTTCCTCGTCTCAGGCCTGAGCAGGTATGACTTTCCTAGGAAGTCCTGCTTTCACATCATCTGCATTCCATCAAGGCATCAGAATCAATTGGGTCTCAAAAGTTCCCTGACACATGTAAAGGCTCACTCAATCCACCCGAATGGACTCGATCAATCAATGGTTCAAAAGGCTTAGCTAGACGAATTGGGGATTTGTCAGGCCGAAAGTGTGTGCAACTGTGTGCATGTATCAACGCAAGAAGGGCACTGCAGCCTTCGAGCTCTAATGAGTGCCCAGAGTTGATGTGGAAATCTATATTCAAGAAATGTAATTTCCATCTGGAGAAGGAGGAAATACAAGCTCGAGGTTGTGGGTAATTTATGAGTTCTGAGGTATAAATGCATGTGGCAGCAATGGATTAATTTTGTTCTTCCTTCTGAACTATTGAGGCGCTCAGGCAGAACGCTTCCATCTCTGTAGCATTTGAGACTTTCTTTTCCTTCTCTTGACAATCCCTGCTTGAACAGGTTGGATATATCCAGCTTTCTGACGAGTAGCATTTTCAAATCTTCCTTATGCAGTTTCAAGTGTTGCCTTCTCTTTTATTTCTATATTCTATTCTAAGGTACTTTGAACACGGCTGTGAAAGGATGTTATACTGAAAGCACACTTGTGCGTGACTTCTAAACACAAAGGTCATCTGCAATGTTTTGGAGCCTTAATTTGCTTGGAGCCAATTTCCTCTGGCTTGCTTCCCTTGCCTGCAAAACATTTTCTAGTTCCTGAAAAATATAAACCTTTCCTTTTCACGCAGTTGTATTATTCTGTGTGGTATGACGATACTTACAGTGGACTTCTGGACCTTACAGCAGGGGTCACCAACATGGTGACCACCAGTCCGTCCTACGATGCCAGCAAAATCCCCTCAAGAAACCAGAATGCATGAGAAAGACTGTTTGCTTTCCTGCTCTGTTCCTCATTGCACTGGTTCAGTTGCTTCTTCATTGAATGTCTCCCCTTCAACGTGGCCACATTTCATTGGATGCCAGGACTGCACATCCACCCCCAGTTCCTTTCCGCAAATGGAAATGTACAAAGATCTCTCTGAGTTCGCCTGGCAGGGTCTTTCCCAGCAATGATTGAGGGTGGGTGAGTGAATGCTTCGGCTGTTTTGTGGTCTTGTCTCTTTTCCTCTTCCTTCAGATGTGGCAACTGAAATATACTCGGAGTCAAGAGTGGATTTCATGCTCTTTATTCAGCTCATAGTGGTGAGGAGGAATGGAAGTTCCCCCAGAACATCTGCTTTATATACATTATTTACACAATTGGCCCCACGCGATTGGCTAATTCCAGGATTTACCTGTAGGCCAATCAGGTTGTGAATTCACTTCCACCTGGAGCTGGATTGGGTGGCTTCTGTGGACCAATCAGATTGCTGCATTCTGGACCCTATTGTTCTAGGAGCAATCAGACTGCTGCATTCTGAATCCTATTGTTCTAGGACCAATCAGACTGCTGCATTCTGAATCCTATTCAACTCAGTACATAACAGCAGCCATTTTATGTTAATGTAATGCCCTCTACAGCAGCTGCTTTGTGATACTTCCTCACTGGGGTTCTGCTGGTGGGCACAAGTAATTTGTAATCATGCATAGGAGTTTTCTGAGGGTATGTGGATTCCCTGCCATTTCTGTTTAATTTTATTCATTTTAAGCCTGCTCTTCATCACAATATGATGTAGATATTATTATGTACAATAATGCCTACAATATTGTTTGTCAAATTGCTCTTTGAAGTGTCTCCCCCTCTTGGTTAACTAGCTTGTCTGGGTCTCCTGCCACCCACACTACTTGCTTGCCTGCCTGCCATTCTCTAGTCACACTGGAGGTGTTGTCACCGTGTACTGATGGCCATATGAACTGCTGCATGATGACACCTTACATTTTTATGTATATAGGAAGATATATAGATTACTTGTGTGCCTGTGTTTCCCAGTTTTTAGTTGGATCAATGTCTCCCTCCCCAAGGAGGTTTTGGTGTTGGGATGGATGGTCAGTGTGTGCATTCATGGACATGTTATCTTTCCCTTCCATTTTTGCACGAGGTCACGAAGCATCAGAAATGACTAAACAACAACCAAATTTTAATTGAACCAGTAGACAACCAGAAGCATCAGAAACGACTAAACAACAACCAAATTTTAATTGAACCAGTAGACACTTCCTTGAACACACATGGGCACCACTGTATAGAAAGACAAGTGGAACTTCACAAGTACTTTCTGCTACAAACTTGCTATAATTTATAACTCATCCAGTGCAATTACAGACTATTTATTCCTTGCCAATGTAATTACGGAAAAATGAAATTTCTGAAAGCGTATTTTTTATTATTCAACAGACTTTTATTGGATTGTTAGAACACAGACTAATGAAATGAAAGGATCACCTTCTTTCATTAATTTTCCTCCCCAGATTCATCTTAGCTAATTTGAAAAAGTTCTGGATTCGCCCAAAGCAAAACGCTGGCACAATATTTCCTCCCTTAAAACATGTTGGATCCCTGGCTCTCTCTTGCTTCTCAGCACTTTGCCGTTCTTGAGAAGAATGATAATGCTTCTGCATTATGTCTAACGGGGGTGTTGCTATGGGCATAAGCAAATGGGATGGAATGAGCACCTACAATTTGAAAAAAGTACCTTGAATAAAAGACAAACAGACGAAAAGGTTCTGAATGTACAAATGGATATGAAGGGGATTTATAGTCCCATTCCTCCCACCTACCCACCCCCAGCCGCCCTTTTCAGGCTTTCATACCAGACACAAATGTTTGGCGAGTGCCTAGAAAAGAAATCATAGCTCTTCAGGCAGCTTGGAGCAAAAAAATAAAAATAAATCACAAGACTGCAGCAGAAAAAGACTTGGGCTTCCCCCCAAACTGTCACTTAGCAGCAGTCATATCTTCAGGTTGCAGAACAGGGAAGAGAAGCAGGCTTATTCTATCAGGTCTACTGAGACACCAGCTGCCTGGACCATTTCCATCCCAGCTGGTCACCAAAGTTGAGAACTGCTACGTTAAGACAGGAGTGGGAAGCTTTCTGGCTCTAGTGACCAGATCTTTATCTGGCTCCACCTCATAGGTCCACTTAGACAGGCAAGCAGGGCTACCCATGTCTCAGCCAAATATTATGATGATGTTGGAGGTGACTGTGACTGCCTCCTGAATGTACCAACAATATTTGCTTATCTACTGGGATGCCAGTGTGGTTTAGTGGTTAAGAGCGGTGGACTCATAGTCTGGTGAACCGGGTTCACTTCCCCGCTCCTCCACATGCAGCTGCTGGGTGACCTTGGGCTAGTCACACTTCTCTGAAGTCTCTCAGCCTCACTCACACTTGAAAACCTCTTTCCCCACCTTGAGCAAGGTGGGCTCCTGTGGCCCTTGAGCTGATTGGTGGTTGGGAGCATGCCTCATATCAGTGAAGGAACAATATGGATCTTGCATGAAGCCCTTCCCTGTCCCACACCTGATGCCCTGTATGATGCCCGTTGTAGAGCAGGTGAGCATGCCTTCCTCCAAAATGTTTGGCCCACAGGCCAGAAATTCCTCCCAGTGCCATTTTAAGAACTGGTGAGGAGCTTTCCTTTTCCTGCTTCTTCCCTAGCCCCGTTTCCTTGTGTGTCCTACCTTGTGGATTGCAAAACCTAAGGGTAGGGCTTGTCAGACCACAGACTTCTTAAAGCAGCCTTGAGAGCTATTTCAGCTATAGAGCAGGGTAAAAATGCTTTAAGTAGATAAGCAAACATTGTTGGTACATTCAGAAGGCAGTCTGAATGTACTGTTGTTGGTACCAGTATTGTTGGTGTTGACCTTTAAAGCCCTAAATGGTCTCGGTCCAGTATACCTGAAAGAGCGTCTCCACCTCCATCATTCTGCCTGGACACTGAGATCCAGCGCTGAGGGCCTTCTGGCAGTTCCCTCACTGTGAGAAGCAAAGCTACAGGGAACCAGGCAGAGAGCCTTCTTGGTAGTGGCACCCGCCCTGTGGAACGCCCTCCCACCAGATGTCAAAGAGAACAACAACTACCAGACTTTTAGAAGACATCTGAAGGCAGCCCTGTTTAGGGAAGCTTTCAATGTTTATTGTATTTTAATATTCTGTTGGAAGCCGCCCAGGGTGACTGGGGAAACTGAGCCAGATGGGCGGGGTATAAATAATAAATTATTATTATTATTATTATTATTATTATTATTATTATTATTATTATTACAGTGGTACCTCAGGTTAAGTACTTAATTTGTTCCAGAGGTCCGTACTTAACCTGAAACTGTTCTTAACCTGAAGCACCACTTTAGCTAATGGGGCCTCTTGCTGCTGCCGCGCTGCCGGACCACGATTTCTGTTCTCATCCTGAAGCAAAGTTCTTAACCTGAGGTAATATTTCTGTGTTAGCAGAGTCTGTAACCTGAAGCGTATGTAAGCTGAAGGGTATGGAACCCGAGATACCACTGTATTAGTCACAGTCATGCTTCCTTGGAGACTATTTTCATAGGCAAGCACTAGATAGGTGGACGACTTGCAGGTGACAACTAACTTGATGGGGTTGTGACAAGACAATCTACAACAAGAACATAGCTGTCAACTTACAGATTTGAAAATAAGGGACCAGCAGCCTTGGAAATAAGGGACCAGCAGCCTCACCTGTTCCAGGCACTCCAGTCTTCCTGTCCTCCTGCAGTCTGGTCAAACTCATGCTTGTAGCTTCGAGAACACTGTCCAACCAATTTTGTAACCAGAGGTTTAACTGAATAGAATCTGAATCACATGCACCACAAGGCCTATGCAGCCTCAACTTAAGACGGCTCCCCGGCCTGGCTTTGCACTGCAAAGTTTGCAGCAGCACGTGCAACAAAATGGTGTCCAGCATTCAAAAAACCCCTCAGCTTGCATTAACACAAGGCATGCAAGCTCCACCCCCCCAGGTCGTTCTTAGACTTCTTATTGGGTGAGCAACACAGCCAAGCAGCACAGTTGGAGCCTCCCTCCTCCCTGGCCAGCAGGGAGGGAGGGAGAGGAGCTGCTTCCTTTGAAATTCAAGGGGACATCATTTAAGGGACATTTAAGGGACATCCATCAATAAGGGACAGCAGCGGGACATGCCGCTGGAATAAGGGACTGTCCCTTCAAATAAGGGGCACTTGACAGCTATGCAAGAATAGGCCACCACCATACATTCAGGACCACTCTGCTCTCCTGACCCTAGAATGATCTAACTCCCTCACAGGTGGCCAGGCAAGCTAGCAGCATTCAGCAGCATGGGGCACATGCCAGTTTTCGAAACTCCCATTGCTCTAGGGGCATTTTGCTACAGGGAATTTCATTAGCATGAGCAGTTTCTGAGCTCTGGGCGCATTACTGCACCTAAAATTTCATATTAAAAAAAAGAGTGGAATACAGAAGCTTTCCTATTAGGAATAACAGACACAGGTATAGCAACAGACACAGGTATAGCAAAAGAGGATCGGAAAATATTCGTTTATGCCACAGGCACGGCGAGGACCTTAATTGCCAGAAATTGGAAAAAAGAATTACCGTAGTGCCAACAAAAAAGGAATGGCAGGATAAATTATTAGATTAGACTGAATTGGCCAGATCAACAGACAATTAGGGGACAACCTAGACAAGAATTTCAAAGAGAATGGGAGAAATGCAGAGAATACTTTACCAAACAGTGCCCCAAAATATACACCTGGACTTGTTTCGACTAATTTCTACAGGAGATTTTGTGGTTTTATAAGTCACAATTAGGAAAAATTGTAATAGTCACATATAAAAGAAAAAGTATACAAGAAGTAATTAGGGAGGCCATTTACAGGATAAAGGAAGTCTTTTATTTTTATGTTATGTTTTCTTTGTGTATGTGGATAGGAGTTTAATTTTGATATGTTTTAATTGTCAATGGTGGTGGGTTGGTTTGTTTGTTTGTATGTATGAGTTGTTGTGGATTTATGTTGTAAATAAATTATTTAAAAAAAAAACACACACCTGAAGAGTGGAAGGAAAGGAGGACCTTTTTATGCCTCCCCATTTCCTTTTTTGGGGGCGGGGGCTTTTTAAAAAGATTTTATTAAAAAATTTCAACATAACAAAATATCAAAACATATAATATTCATTATTTTCCCCCTCCCCCCCACCTCCCCATCAAACCTGCCCTCCCCCCCAATACATCCCTCAGCTCCTCTCTTTGATTTCTCAACACATATTATTCTCTGCATACTGTAAAATTGTATAAATCCTTATATTATCTGTCTATTCTGTTAACAATCAATAAATTTGTGTATGTTTATTCAAAACCTGCCAAGGAGTCCAATTCATTTTGTTGTCTTTGTAAGTAGTTTGTAAAAAGTCCCCATTCTTCTTTGAAGTCACAGTTGTCCTTATCTCGCAGTTTATATGTCAGTTTAGCCAATTCTGCCAATTTCTCTTGCCACTGTTCTTTTGTCGGGGTTTCCTCATTCTTCCATCTGCCTCCCCATTTCCAGCTACTCTCCGAAGACTGGAGAAGAGACCCTCTTAAGAATATTAGGGGGGTGGTCAGGGGAAGGACTAGACCATGTGAAAAATGAACATAATATTTTAGCTGCAGTTCATTTTCAGCTTTGTATTCTTATTATAAAAAAGCACACCTAGCGATTCTGTTATTGAGCACATGACCTAGGTGTTTGATAGTGTGTTTTATTACTGAATTGTAGAGTTGGAAAGGACCCTGAGGATCATTCTAGTCCAATCCCCTGAAATGCAGGAATATGCAGCTGCCACCATATAGGATCAAACCTGCAACCTTGGCATTATCAGCACCACGCTCTAACCAAGCTATAAAATGTTACAATGTTCATATAATCAAACTGGATTGTCATGTTATATTTTGAAGTGATTTAGTATCTGATTGCTACTGGAATTATGTATCGATTTGCATTTTGGTGGTGCTGTTGTGAGCTGCTTTGAGCACATCTACCGTATATGGGATGGTGACATACAAATTTAAATAATAAATAAACAATAGATCATGAAGCTGAGGCTCCAATACTTTGGCCACCTCATGAGAAGCTACCAGCATGAGTTTGACCAAACTGCAGGAGGCAGTGGAAGACAGGAGTGCCTGGCGTGCTCTGGTCCATGGGGTCACGAAGAGTCGGACACGACTAAATGACTAAACAACAACAACAACAACAACAACAACATGTCTTTTGCATGTGCACTACTGCTGAGCTATGGCTCTCCTGTCCGTTTTATTTCCCCATAACCAACAAAAAGGGTCTCACCCATATTCTAGGGTTTCTTTTCATGTTTCTGTCTTGGAGTGCAAAGCCTGCCAAAACACATTCCCTGCTAGTTTCTCTCTAAAGTAAACATCAGGTGGGCAGTTGATTACAGAGATGTGTGCATTTAACCTTGTGTAATTTTATTGTGAATATAAATTTATATTTCCTCTTTGCATAATTCTTTACAATTGAAATCTGTAGAAGGAAATGATTAACAACAATCCCTGGGTAAGAAAATATTTGTGGGAGCACAGTGTGTTATTTCCTCTGAATGTGTGCATTTCATTTCCTCAGCTGAGGATGAATTTCCCAGGCTGGCCTTGAGCTAGTCACTAATTCCCAGCTTAACCTAACTCTTGGGATTTTTACGATGATAAACGTGAGAGGGCTCCCTGTATGCTGGTTTGCACTGCTTAGAGGAGCGCAAATCTGATTAAAAATAAACACAAATGGATTTATTTCAGCCAGTGATTTATTTGAAAATGAAAGGTGCTAGGTTCAAGCCTGTCCAGAAACAATGAACACAAAAGCTGAGCATGTGGTTACTCTGTTGTTGTGAAGGAAAACAATGGAACACTGCACGTGCTTCTGCCAGTCAGTTAAGGTGATTCCTACACAAAATCCTATTGGTGAAGCCTGAGATGGAAAGAACTGAATATTGGAAAATGGAGTATGAAAGACGGTGAATCGTAGAATCATAAAGGGCCACAAGGGCCATCTTTTCCACCTCCAGCAGTGCAGGAATCTTTTGCCCAGCGTGGGACTCGAACCCACGACCCCAAGGAAGATCACTGCTTCTCAGTTTGCTTTTCCATCACAGCAGGTGCCAAGCAACCTACAAACCAAATTTGCCCTAAAATGCCAGAAAAACACTCATTTGGGAAGAGGAGGTATGAGTTGTTAAGGATGGAACAATACCTCTGGTGGGAGACATGTCATGCTCCTTCTGGGCTATTTTGTCCATGTTTGGTCCCTGTCCTGTACTCAGCTCTCATTTGTGGTTCCTAGAAGCTGTCAGCATGTGACAGCAGCCACGCACCAGAAAACAGCTAAGATTGGCAAGCTAATCCAGAGGAGGGTAGCTGATGGGTCTCGAACCTTTGGTGAATTAGGGACTTCCTCTGCATGTGAAGACAGGTTCTGGGTGAGACCAATAGTGGGTCAAGGAGGTGGTTTCTGCTCGTGCTGTAGAGGGAAGCGAGGGGCGTATGGTGGTTATGAACCTGGGAAGGTAGTCCATCTAGGACAGGCATCCCCAAACTTGGCCCTCCAGATGTTTTGGGACTACAACTCCCATTATCCCTAGCTCACAGGACCAGTGTGAGAAGAATTGTAGTCCCAAAACATCTGGAGGGCCAAGTTTGGGGTTTGGGGATGCCTGATCTAGGAGAAGGAAAAATCTGGTACAGTCATACCTCTTCTTACGTCCGCTTCATGTTACGTTCTTTCAGGATACGTCCCACGGTGACCCGGAAGTACTGGAAAGGGTTACAGTGGTGCCTCGCAAGACGAAAAGAATCCGTTCCGTGAGTCTCTTCGTATAGCGGTTTTTTCGTCTTGCGAAGCAAGCCCATTAGCGGATTAGCGGATTAGCGCTATTAGCGGTTTAGCGGCTATTAGCGGCTATTAAAGGTTTAAGGGATTAGCGGATTAGCTGCTAAAAGGCTATTAGCATCTTAGTGCCTTAGAAAAAGGGGGTGGGGAGCGAGAAAACCACCCCGGGAATCGCAAGACATTTTCGTCTTGCGAAGCAAGCCCATAGAGAAATTCGTCCTGCGAAGCACCTCCAAAACAGAAAACCCTTTCATCTAGCGGGTTTTCCGTCTTGCAAGGCATTCGGTGCAAGGCACCACTGTACTTCCGGGTTTTGTCGCTCATGCACAAAATGACGTCATGCACATGTGCAGAAGCAGGGAATCACCACCCGCGCAGACACTGGTTTGCATTCTTCTCATGTTGCGAACAGGGCTCTGGAACGGATCCCATTCACAACCAGAGGTACCACTGTACTAAACCTTGGCTGCCTTGCGGGATATATTTGGGGGAAGAAAAGGCTAAGGAGTAAAGCCTACACAAATCCAGACTGCAGTACCTAAGACAGTTGTATGCTTCCTTCTGGCAATTCCTGCAGCCAAGCTGATGCCAAACACATTGCTCTGCTTTCCTTTGGACCACATCAGTGAGGCAGTGTGTGTGTGTGTCTTGCCGTCTGAGTAGCCTAGGACCTCCATACACACTGCCCAGGCTTGCGCCCTGGGAGATCACTTCAGTGCTGCTAATGTGGCGGTTTGACTACACTCCCGGAGGCGCAATCCATTGTCACTTGAGACAGATGGATGCCAGCAACACAACTCACTTTTTAAGGAATTTTCACAAGGTTTCAAAGTGGTACCTCAGGTTACATACGCTTCAGGTTACATACGCTTCAGGTTACAGACTCCGCTAATCCAGAAATAGTGCTTCAGGTTAAGAACTTTGCTTCAGGATGAGAACAGAAATCATGCTCCGGCGGCGTGGCAGCAGCAGGAGGCCCCATTAGCTAAAGTGGTGCTTCAGGTTAAGAACAGTTTCAGAACAGACCTCCGGAATGAATTAAATACTTAACCTGAGGTACCACTGTACTCATTGTGTCACCTTGCTGCTAAAGTCTTCCTTTAGCCTTCAGAAGCGAGGTTAGCAGTGTCTCCCCATTGGTTTGCTGCGCATATTAATAGCAAACACAGGTAGGTGGGTTCTTTCCTGCCCTCCTACCCCATCTTTCAATTTCAAGCTCTTTACCAATGATTGCTGCATAAACAAGCCATGAACACACAAAGCAATTTTCATATTCAAAATCTACCCACTCAGTTGTTCTCTGTGACTGAGGGAATGGAACTGCATCTTGGGTACATTCACAGGGCTCAAGGAGCAGACATCTGTCCTGCACAAAAGATCCTGTGAGGCAAGTTTTGGTGCACTGAGAAATTATTCCCTGCAAGAAAATACAAAGGCGTTTGAGCTGTCAGCTGTGCAGACTGTGTGTTTGTGTGTGAGAGGAGAGGAATTCTGTACTTTTTCTTTCATTAAAAAACAATCTGAACATGAAGCTCTTCTGAAAGAACAAGCCACAGAGCCCTGGAAGGCTGCTACTGCTGCTGTTTCAATGTCATTTTTGCCTAATGAGAGCGAACACAGAACCATCTCTCACCTATTCCTCCCGAACATGCCTCAATGGTACACCCAAAAGAACAAAGAGTAGTTTGCATTTAGATCGGCCCCGGGAAATGTCTCTTGTGTGTTTACTTATTCATATATTTATGAGGCAAGGTTATTGGTGGATGCAAATCAGGGGCTCCAGTTTGCATTTCTCTGTACCCTCAGGGGGAAGCACCATCAGTCTGCTCCTCACATCACGCTGCTTGCTCCTTGAACTTTTCATCACTCTCTCAAGCCCATTTGCTACTTTCCCTGGCTCTAATGAGGCTTTGCAGATCCCAGGAAGCCAGAGCAAAGGGATGAATGGCATGTTTTCTTGTGCCTTACCTGCAATTAACATTAACCAACCTAGAGAGAGTGACGGCTTTGGAATTGCTGGGTTAGAAAGGGGATGTGGACTAACTTTCTTCATGCTGAAAACCTGCAACTTTTAATACCACAGGTGATCTGGTTTATTTTTGTCTCGCTTTTGTTGCACTATAGCAATCATGTAGTGGCACTGGAGAAGCATCACAAAATAAACAAAGGCTGCATTCACGCGGCAGTTTATTCCGTTTCCCTGATGTCTCCCTAACCCTTGATTTCAACATTAGATTGTTATGAGTTTGGGGGTGACAGAGAGCAGGATCCAGTAAGGGTTCGAATTTAATCAAGGCTTGG
Organism: Podarcis tiliguerta; assembly: GCF_965153285.1. NCBI lineage: Eukaryota > Metazoa > Chordata > Lepidosauria > Squamata > Lacertidae > Podarcis > Podarcis tiliguerta. The sequence goes on from NC_139536.1 coordinate 22,860,423, forward strand.
AGTATTAAACTGGGTGCCAGTCACTTTAATCCCTGCATCCAGCAAGTGTTTAAAATCAAGCCGGACCAGCTTCCTGTGTTCATTTGATCGCCTGAGAACAAAGGAAAGGGGGCTCTGTGCCAGATTAAAAATGGGTGAGGCCTCTCCCTCAACTCACAGATAGTGTGAAGAACAAAAGTCAGGGTTTAGGAGTTATATGAGCTAGAAGTTGGAAGAAAAGCTGTAGGCTAGAAAGCCTGTGTGTGTGTGTTATGGCTGACTTCTGCTGTAATCCAAGGCCATGCCTATGGGAGAAGCAAAAGACCCTCTTCAATGCTGTGAACCCCCCCCCCCCATTGTAGGCTGTTTGTATATATATGTAAATAAACCATGTATCATAAAGACACTACAGTCTCCTTTGTGCCTCATTTCCAAAAGGAAACACAAGCTCTGGGTAAGCGCCTAGAACCTCGCACTGCTTGGAGACTGGAATGAAATGCAACAATATGTACAGATCAGAAATGGGGCAATGTGAACACTCCAAATCTTTTGTAGGTACAAACAGCCTTGATAGAAGGATTGTGTGTGACTGCCCCAATAGCATCATGAGCACAAATCATCATGAATGTGCAATAAAAAGGACATCTGGATAGATACCCTGCCATGGGGGAACTGGAGATAGCTAACTGGCGGAACCGTCTGGACACTTCTTAGGGAGTAAAGCCCCTTGAAAGTAATTGGAGTATCTATACATAGGGCAATGCTTCTAACTATGTCTAGTATTCTATTATATAGACTGAATACAATTCTGTTGCATTCTTAAATTTATCCCCATCCCCAACAGCCCATTGAACAACAAATAAAAAGTTAGAATTCACTGCCTATACAATTGTGTCAATGCAATGTTAACAACCTCTGGTATTCTGCCATATTGTAGTATAACATGGCAAGAATACTTCAGACTGATGTGGTGAATGCTAAATGTTTAGGAATGAGGTGTTAATTCTGTCATTACCCACTCGAGCTGATGATTTATCAAGATGCCACTTTGCAAGCAGAGTCCTTCCGGTTCCTGCTTTAAATAACTCTTGCTAATTTCCTCTCCACCATATGAACTGCTGTTTTAAACATATGGTTTCATTTCAACTTGTAGAGTTTTCAAAATCCTGGTTATGTTAATGACATAGCATCATCGTTTGTGATGTTGGTTTCCTCGGGCCATTTGAGGGCTAATCTGTCAGTACGAAGTGTGCTCTTTACCACACATTTTTGTCTTTGCAAGCTGATTAAAACTTTGCAGGCTGATTAAAAGTACAGTGGTGTGACTTTTTAACACTTATGCCATAAGGTGTTACCTAAAATGTCATGCTTGACGAGGCAAGAGAGTCTTATGGCACTTTATAAACAGCCAGAATAATCCAGAGGAACAAAGCAATGAGCACATCCCAAACATTGCTCCTTATGCCAGCCAAGGTGGAAGGTGCATGTGGCAGTTGTTGTTTTTTCTTTCCTTTTTGGCTGCAGCACCTCCAGATCCAAAGCTACCCAGTGTCCCAAACCAAATTGCTCCACTTCAGAGTTTTCCGGGAGCCCAGTGTATGTACAGTGTATATACAGATGCTAGGAGAGGATATATATTTTGTATGTTTTAAAGAATGGCTGTGAATTTTGTTGGATTTTTATTGTTTTTCTTTTGTAAACTGCTTTGAGGCTTCTTCTTTTTACAATCAAGACATATATATTTTTTATGAAACAAATTAAACAAAGCAAAACTATTAAGTGTGAGTTTTTAAATTATGAACTGGAACTGGAAAAGCTAAGTTTCCAAGCACTGGCTATTTGTTGTTGTTGCTCCGCCTCTCTCCTCTTCAGCCTGCCATCCTCTCGCACATCACCTTCCTCCAGCTCTTGACCGTCTTTCTCTTGGATGCAGGAGCATCAAAGGCTTCTCTCCCTAACAACGGTTGCTCGGCGACTGTCCTACACGTGACGCTCCTCCCTACCGCGGATTGGTCGATTTTGGGCTCTTGGCTTTCTTTTTTTAAAAAAACACCAACAACCTATAAACATACAGACTTCATTTTTTAAAAGGGTAGAATTACACTTCGACTCCAGCTTCCGGGTTGATTTTAGCTGCAATTTTTGGTACTCTCCAAAAGGTAGATCACACTCTTCAAACGGTAGGCACGGCTAGAAGCTGGGCTAGACTGATCCCGCAGGGCTCTTGTGTTATGTATACAGTAACCTGTTGCCTTGATTCAGCAGTTTCGTTTTATGTTCTTAGGAGGGATGTGGATCCCATCATGATATACAGAAATATGAAGAAGACTGCATGATTGCTATGTATTTTTTGGTAGAGTCTTAAGTATATTCTTATGCTCCTAGGAAGCAATGGAAGAGACCAGCATTTTAGAACAGATGCACAGTTGGGCATCAGCACATCCACACTAAAGCAAAAGGAGAAAGAACGAGGAGCCTGTTGCCCTCCAGGTGTTACTGGACTCCAGCTCCCATCTGCTGCAGTCAGCATGGCCAATGGTCTGGGATGATGGGATTTGGAGTCCAGTAACATCTGGAAGGTCTGGTATTTTTGCACCAGGTCTTAAGGTGAAAACTTAAAAAGAAAAACACTAACCTGCATTTACTGCTTTGAGATGACATCTGAATTTATTACGGATATATTTTATTAACTCAGAACTGCCTGCCAGTTGGGGCTCGCTTTCAGGAAATTGTGCAGAATATTTCCGCCTGGAATACTTAAACTCTGCCTTTCGAGTTCTGCTGCTCAGATGGCGGGTTTCTTCCACTGTCACTCTTGTCCCAGGGGAGGAAAGGGTGCGTGGATGGGGAAACTACAGAAAGGAACCAGGAAGTTTCGCCTCCGGATAACTGCAGTGCAGCTCTACCCCTTTCCCATCTCTTTGGCAGTGAAGACCAAGAAGTACACCGAGCTAGGCTTTGAGGTTGTCTATCTCACTGCCCGATTAGAAAGCTACTTCCTTCCGAAGCCGGCCAAACGAACCCACAGCGCGAAAATAGTAAAATATCCACTCCAGGACAGGGTCGCCTTAGGGTCTTCAATGGCGCTCGCGCTTTCGTCGTTCGGACCGACTTCCTCAGGCACTCGCTCAGGACACCCCTCTCGGGGAAGAGGTCCAAGAACGACCCGGTCGCACAGGAGGTCCTTTCTCGCCTACCCCTTCCTCTCGGCGGGCAGCACTGCGGGCAGCTGCCGGCTCGTAAGGCTGGGGAAGCGGAGCTGCGCGCGTGGCGGAGCGAGGCAGCCGTCCCCGGGTGCCGGGATGTATTACAAGTTCAGCGGCTTCACGCAGAGGCTGGTGGGGGCCGGCGCTTCCGCCGCCTACGCCCCGCAGGTAACGGAGGCAGCCGCGCTCTCGGGCCGCCGGGAGCTTGACCTTCACAGCTGCGCTTCACGTAGAGGAGAGACTTCCCTACGGGGCCCCATGAGGTCCAGTTCTCGCAATGACCTAAAGAGAGAACTCTCTCTAACCCTCCACAGTGAGGAAGCCCAGCCAGATGGGCGGGGTATACATAATAAATTATTATTGTTATTATTATTATTATTATTATTATTCATTGAGGAGCGGGGAAGGCGGAATGGAGAAGCAGGCTTCATGTATTCCACGTGCTTCTGTGGCTGCCCACCAGGTGTTCCCTGGGGCGGCTTGCAAGGAAGCGTTGCAGCAGAGAATATTTGAAATATAATATGGTTGGTGTCAAAAATAAATAAATAAATAAATAAATAATAATTTATTTATACCCTGCCCATTGGCTGGGTCTCCCCAGCCACTCTGGCGGCTTCCAATAGAATATTAAAATACAATAGTTAAACATTAAAAGCTTCCCTAAACACGACCGCCTTCAGATGTCTTCTAAAAGTCTGGTAGTTGTTTTTCTCTTTGACATCTGGTGGGAGGGAGTTCCACAGGGCGGGTGCCACTACTGAGAAGGCCCTCTGCCTGGTTCCCTGTAACCTCCCTTCTTGCAGTGAGGGAACTGCCAGAAGGCCCTCAGCGCTGGACCTCAGTGTCCGGGCAGAACAATGGGGCTGGATACGCTCCGTCAGGTATATTGGACTGAGGCCATTTAGGGCTTTAAAGGTCAGCACCAACTCTTTGACTTGTGCTCGGAAATGTACTGGGAGCCAGTGTAGGTCTTTCAAGGCTGGTCTCGGCGGCTGCTTCCAGTCACTAGTCTAGCTGCCACATTCTGGATTAGTTGTACTTTCCGGGTCACCTTCAAAGGTAGCCTCACATAGAGCGCATTGCAGTAGTCCAAGCGAGAGATAACTAGAGCATGCACCACTCTGGCGAGACAGTCTGCAGGCAGATAGGGTCTCAGCCTGCATACCAGATGGAGCTGGTAAACAGCTGCCCTGGACACAGAATTGACCTGCACCTCCATGGACAGCTGTGAGTCCAGAATGACTCCCAGGCTGTGCACCTGGTCCTTCAGGGGCACAGTTACCCCATTCAGGACCAGGGAGTCCTCCACACCTGCCCGCCTCCTGTCCCCCCAAAACAGTACTTCTGTCTTGTCAGGATTCAGCCTCAATCTGCTAGCTGCCAACCATCCTCCAACCGCCTCCAGACACTCACACAGGACCTTCACCGCCTTCACTGGTTCTGATTTGAAAGATAATTTATTGAATTTCTATACTGCCCTATACCTGGAGGTCTCAGGGTGGTTCATAGAATAAAATCAAGATATAAAACCACAAAATACCTAATAAAAATAAAAACAGCAACTCAATACCCCCTCCAAAACCCACACACATTTTTAAAGGGCATAGGTTTTATATCGGATCAACCAAATGCCTGGTTAAAGAGGAACATTTTTGCCTGGCGCCTACAGGTGCATAATGAAGGTGCCAGGCAAACTTCCCTGGGGAGAGTATTTGAAATATAGTAGTTGTCGGCAATAAGCGTAGCAGAGTATTTATAATAGTTGCTGTCAATAAGCTTTGCAGCAGAGTATTTGAAATATAATAGTAGTTGTCAATAAGCGTTGCAGCAGAGTATTTGAAATACAATAGTTGTTGTCAATAAGCGTTGCGGCAGAGAGTATTTGAGATATAGTTGTCGTCAATAAGCATCACAGCAGAGTATTTGAAATATGTATAACAGCTGTTGTCAATAAGCGTTGTAGCAGAGTATTTGAAATATAATAGTGGTTGTTGTTGTTCTTTGTACTCTGCCCATGTGACTGGGTTGCCCCAGCCACCCTGTGCGGCTTCCAAGATACATAAAATCATAATAAAACATTACACATTAAAAGGCTTCCCTGTACAGAGAATGCAGTATATGGTAAATGAAACGAACAGTGAGCAATAAAAATTGGGAGAAATTAGTTGGGGCGGGGGGCATGACCCATTGCAACAAAAGCAGAGGTTGCATCCGCACCACACCTTTGGAAGCACGTTTGCACCACCTGGACAGCTCTGAATAATTGTAGAAGCTGTAGTTTACTCTCCACAGAGCTGCAGTTCCCAGCACCCTTTAGTGAACTATGGGAGACTTTTAAGCAGAGGTTGGATGGCCGCCTGTCGTGGGTGCTGTTGTTGAGATTCATGCATTACAGGAAGTTGGATTATATGACCTTGGGGTGTCTTCCAACTCTACTGTTCTATGATTCTATAGTATTTCTCAGGATTCTTGGGAGGAAGTCAAGTACAGTACAGTACTTTAAATGCAAGGGGCAGGGAGGTTGGGGAATGCATCAAGCAATTTATAGCCTCAATTTAAATTGCAGTGTCCACTGATGTTTGCCTGGGCTGTTTTTGACCTATACAGCCTTTTATGGCCTGGGTCCTGGATTCCTAAGGAACCTGCTCTACCAGAAATCAGACAGTGAACTTGCTGCAGTCACACAGTCAGGCTCTTCTCTGCCTACCCTCACAGGGAGAGGCTGGAAGAATGACAGGGGGACACGTGGCTCTTTCTTGGGTGGTTCCTTTGCTTTGGAACAACCTGCCTTTAGATATGAGAAGCCACTTACCTCTGCTGTTTCCCCCTAAAGGCTGATGCACTAGTCGATTCAGCAGGCATTTTTATTTGTCTTTTGTCCACTTTTCTAATAATTGATTTAACTTGCTTTTTGTTTTACAACTTTATCTTTTAAAATAAAATGGGGCTCACTGCTTCATACATTTAGAAAACATGTTGCAGAGCGCTGTTGTTTAATGCCTGTGTCTCAGAAGCCTGAGTAGCTTCAACTAATAGTATGGCATTTAGTGTCGGCATTTCAGGCATCTCCTGGGTCTTTTTTATGCCGACAGGCCTGTTCTGCTGTTCAAACTTATTAGATGAGCCAGTCGTTTTTATGATTTTTTTTTTGGTGTTCCTTTTATGATGTTTTATGTGTTGACAACACAATTTATTCATTCTTTTGTATGGGGGCGGCCTGTAAATACTTTAACCCATCAATTAATTAATGCAGCCTGAAATATTTTAGACGAATAGTTCATATTACAAAGTGACATTCAGCCCCCTTGATTGCCTAGAGACTACAGTACACTAACCTCTATACAGCTCCCTTTCTCTCTTCTCCTCGCTGTCAGTCCGCGTGCCTCTGTTACCCTTTCTCCTTTCTTTCCTTTCCACCGACAGTGATTGTGCTCCTCTTACATTAAATATCTTGTTTCTTGGGTATCCCAGCCTTCTAGTTACTCTTATCTCCTGGACTCACTTCTTACTTGTCCTCTTTCTTGCCCTATATCCTCTGCACTCTCCCTACCTATTGCTGCCAACACAGCACATCCCTTTTGCTAAGCCATGGGTTTTCTCCCATCCAAAATGGCTGCTAACTTCCCTTGTAGAAACATCATTGTTCATCAATGTTCTGTTCCTCTTCACCAAACAGAATATTTATGGTCATTCCTTGATACCATGGCATATTTCAAAATGGCCAGATGGGGATCACACTGTGTGCATATCGGAAAGATACCTCTCAGCTGTAGCTTAAGGTAAAGGTAAAGGTACCCCTGCCCGTACGGGCCAGTCTTGACAGACTCTAGGGTTGTGCGCCCATCTCACTTAAGAGGCCGAGGGCCGGCGCTGTCCGGAGACACTTCCGGGTCACGTGGCCAGCGTGACAAAGCTGCATCTGGCGAGCCAGCGCAGCACACGGAAACGCCGTTTACCTTCCCGCCAGTAAGCAGTCCCTATTTATCTACTTGCGCCCGAGGGTGCTTTCGAACTGCTAGGTTGGCAGGCGCTGGGCCCGAACAATGGGAGCGCACCCCGCTGCGGGGATTCGAACTGCCGACCTTTCGATCGGCAAGTCCTGGGCACTGAGGCTTTTACCTACAGCGCCACCCGTGTCCCTCAGCTGTAGCTTAGTATAGGCTATATTTCTCAATACAGTTTTTTTTTTGTATTTTATGAATACATTCACAGATATGCAGAATAGCAGTGGGGTCTGTCTTTGGATAGATTTCTGATGCATTCCATAGAGCTGAGTGAGTTCCCTACTGCATGTTTTTTTAAAAGCAAATATAAATAGTATTACCTGAAGTTAACCTGACAAGTGAACATTATTTTCCGAAAATGTATGTGATTGGCAGACAGCTTGATAGATGAACAAACAAAAACTAATTAGTAGACATTCATTTCAATCATGTACTTATTAGCCTTGTTAAAATGCAAATTTAATGTCAAGCATATTGTGTTCACACTCACTGTCTGGAATAATAAAGTAGGGAATCTGTATGTAGGTAATTGTTGGCTGTGCCGCACAGCCTTTTTTACTTGAGTGTAGCTCTGTTAAATGCCTGCATGTAAGAAGTAAAGCATTCCAGAATTAGCTGCATTTTGGTTCTTCATCAGCAATGCTTGAATGCCTAAATGAACAAACACTGCATTGTGAAGGTGGCACGCTCATCTCTTAATTGACTTTCTTTTTAAACGAATGTTCACGAATGCATTCAAAACTCAAGGGGAAGAAAGACTAAACGAATGACTTGTTATGAATGTAACTCCTATTTCTGTTGGTATTGAGGGGTCAGCTCCCACATCTGTTCAGCTGACTAGACTGAGGCTGCAATCCTATACACTCACAACCTGAAACTAAGCCTGATTGAACAATGGCTCTTATCCATGATGGCTCCATTGTTAGAGGCAGTATGCCTCTAAATACCAGTTGCAAGGAATCACAAGAGGGGTCAATACTGCTGCACTTAGGTCTTGTTTGTGGACTTCCCGGTTAGTATCTAGTTGGCGCCCCATGGGAACAGGATGCTAGACTAGGTGAGCCACTTGCCTGATCCAGCAGGACTCATCTTATGTTATTCCTTATGTTCTAACATAGTGGGACTGACTGCAAGGGGTTATACTGGGAAGGACAGTGGGACAAGAGTAGCATTCAGCCACCCTCCAGCTTTGCAGTGTTCCCTACTGTGAAGCTACCCAACTTTTGCTCTTCCTCACTTGTTGCTGCCTCGTTTCTTCTTGTTGTAAGAACCCAGAAAATGTGTACAGAAGCAGTAAGCAATGGCTGTTTGCCCTTCCCTATACATGGACATTGGTAGACACCATGAGGAAGGCTGGCCTGAGGTCTTCGTGTTGGAATGTTGTTGTTTTGAGAAAGCAATACATCTCCAATAGCATATATTTTTTGCCATTAATTTGAGAGTAGTTTGTTTGTTGTTTTCTCAAGTGAATTAAAATAGTTACGAGCCCATTCCTAGCCAGAGGCCTGCTTCCCAAAGAAGATGATTTGGGTCATTTACCAAATTTTATTTCATTTATACATTACTCTTTCTGGAAAAAGCTCTGGGCAGCATGCATTGCTTCACCCAACTCCATCTGACAACAGCCCTCTGAGCTAGGTTATTTATTTATTTTTAATTTGGTTTTACAAATGTAAATTAGTTACAATACCAAATACATATCCATAGAATGAGATAACTCTGAATCCCGAGACTTCCCCCATGGGTCCTATTGTTAACGTTTCCGACTGCATATCATTTCATAATTACGGTTTGTATCTATCCATATTGTCCGTAGTATTTGTTACATTACAAGTAGGATTGAAATCCTGCTAATGTTTTCATCTGCTCACAGTGGTCTCCTAAATAAATTATAAACTTTCCCCATTCTTTTTTGAATTTCTTTTCTTCTTGGTCTCTGAGTTTAGCCATTCCAGCATAGTCTAACAGCTCGATTTGTCATTTCTCTCTGGTAGCGATTACCTCTGAGCTAGGTTATGGCAGGAGAGAGTGTGGCTGGCCCAAAGTCACTCACTAAGCTTCATGGTTTGCTGGAGATTTGAGCCATGATCTCTCCACATGCTGTCTGGGGCTGATGAGAGTTGGAATGTAAGAGCCCTGCTGGATCAAGCTGAAGGCCCATCTACTCCATCATGCTGTTCTTGCATTGTCCTGCCAGATGCCCAGGGAAAGCCTGCAAGCAGGACCTGAGTGCAATAGCACTCTCCCTTACTTGTGATTCCAGTAACTGATATTCAGAGGCACATTGCCTCCCAACAGTGGAGGGAGAACATAGCCCCCATGGCTAGTAGAGAGCACCTCATTGGCTACCCTTGGTCGAGAAACATTTGCTTCTGCATCTGGAAGAGGCAGACTTTGCCAGTCTAATTTTGTTTTCTCGCTGCTTTGGGTTGGCTTCTTGACAGATTCTTTTTCAATATGTGCTGGTGACTTCATTTGGAAAATTTTAAGAAAAGACTTGATTCAGCTTCTATTGTGAAGCAGAAAGGGCAATTTATTGATTTAAAACATTTATAACTTGCCTTTTCAATGCGTGAAGATGCTTCTAACAAAGCGTCCACTAATGCAATAGCAATAAAACCAAAGTCCCATAAAGTCACTAAACTGTGCATCCTATGGCGGTAGTATTTTACAAGCAGAAATGCCCACTTAAACGTCTTGCAGCAGAGGAAGGTTTTGCCTCTTCCCTGGATTGCTGCAAAACATTAGAGCTGCAGACCATTTTGTCACAGTTCTTCCACAAGTGTGGGGCAGTCTCCTATCCCACGTGTCCTCCCCTCATGTGATATGGGGCACACAGTCGACTACCCCCACTCTGCAGAATATAAACAGGGAAGCTTGTGTGGGAAAGGCTGTCTCTGAGCTATATGGGTTCCTACCAGACCTTGGAAGAGATGCTTAAAGGTAAAATCCAGCACTTGGTCCCAGAAATAAATTGGCCACCATTGTAATGGTTGCAAAATGGAATATATTTCTGAAATACACAGGTCCATGCTGCAACAGCCTACAGTTAATGCAGTTCAAAAGAATTATCAAGGGAGGGAGGGACGGAACAGGCAAATTCAGGTTCTTACCATTTAATTCTGAGGGCAGAGACGTCAGTGGTACTTGAACCCAACTGAGCTGATGGAGGAGATTTTGTTTTCTCCCCTTTCCCTTGATAGCAGGCACATGACTTGCCATTTGCAGGCAAACTTCCAGACTGTAGATGTGCACTTGACCGTAATTCTCTAAATGTCTCTTCTTGCATTTAACATGGATGGTCCTGTGGAGTACAGTGTTCAAGGTTAAGCCAGAGACGCTCTTGCTTTGTAGTCTCTTACTGTCTGGTCACTTGTTTATATAGCTGATAATGTATCTGATAACTGTGCTCACTGCAAACAAAGTTTTAATCATCTCATTTTATGCAGGGATTGAAGCCAGTTGTATCTACAGAATCGCCAACTCTAATATTTGCAACGCCAACTAAAATTGCCTCAGAAGGACCGCCCACCATCGAGTATCTTGGTAAAAACCGGGTACCGGAGCTGCAGAAGTTTTTTCAGGTGGGAAGAAACAATATTCAGTCAATAATCTTAGTTGAATTTGTGTCTGATCGCTGGGGATGCTGAATGCTTGAGGCTTGCAGAAGTGTTGATAAAATGCTGCTAATATCTTTGTTTCTATGTTTACATTAGAGGTCAACAGTATTTTAAAAAGAACTTGAAACAAATTTTAAAGGTAAAGGTAAATGTACCCCTGCCCCTATGGGCCAGTCTTGACAGACTCTAGGGTTGTGCACCCATCTCACTCAAAGAGGCCAAGGGCCAGCGCTGTCCGAAGACACTTCCGGGTCACGTGGCCAGCGTGACATCGCTGCTCTGGCGAGCCAGAGCCGCACACAGAAACGCCGTTTACCTTCCCGCTAGTAAGCGGTCCCTATTTATCTACTTGCACCTGAGAGTGCTTTCGAACTGCTAGGTTGGCAGGCGCTGGGACCGAACAGCAGGAGCGCACCCTGCCGCGGGGATTCGAACCGCCGACCTTTCGATCGGCAAGCCCTAGGCACTGAGGCTTTAACCCACAGTGCCACCCGCGTCCCTTAAAACCCGCCACCCGTAAAAACAAATTTTACAGCAGGCTAAATGTAAGTTCAGCGCTAGGTGCACTCTGCTTGATTTTTGCCTCCTCCTCACCTCTCTCTCTCCCTCTCCTGTTCTCTTTCCCCCTGCCCAATCTTCAACCATGCCTTATCTGAAAATTATCCTGTTTGTCCTTTGGTTGATTATTCTTACAAGGTTGAAGTTTCAATGAAATGGAAGGTCTTTGGCAGGGACAAAGACCAAGTGTGGGATTCAACTAATGATTTCTGTCTGTGGAAGCCCTGAGTGAGGGCTTCCGCTTGTGTATTGGGGCTTTGGCTCCTTCTCTTCTCCTTTGCATGCCTCCCCCCAAAAACTGGCTTGGGAGAGACCCCAGAACAGCATATGGGAGGAGGAGAGTGGAGATCGTTCTATCCCGCAGGCCAAAATGCTTGCTGCGACAGAACAGCCACCTTGGTGCAACGTTGAATTACTCTCTGAGAGGGCAAAGACTGGAACCTGGGAAAAGACATGGAGATCTGAAGGGGGCACACAGGCTTGTACACGAGTAGTAATAACTGTGGAGAATATGGAGAAAAGGAGCTGTTGAGAACATTTAAGAATCATCCCCCAAAACTTGGCAGACCATTTTTTGCTTTTGAGTCCTCTCTTGGCAATGTCAGTATGTTGCTGCACAATATATTTCTCTCTGCACTACTCATGCATCTATGGTAGCAGTTCTCAGAATTCTGGACCAAATTCCAGTTTCTACTTTTAAGAAAGAGCACTGTACATGCAGAGTTCTGCTTGCAAGTTACGTGTTCCACTTCTATAACAGCAGCATTTTGGACAACATCTGCTGATACGAATAAACTCAGCACTAATCTTTTTTTCCTTCTTCAGTCTGTTGCAGATGCTTGCCATATTCAGGTCAGTCTTGCCCATGGGCAGTTACATAGTCAGGTTAAAACCCAACAGTTAAACATTGCTATTAACGTTATGCAACTACTAATAAATGCAGTCGGTTTAGCAGTTGAGATCAGTGTAAACCGCTGGAGCACCTTGCATGGAATATGCAAAACTCCCTTGTTCTGATAGAATAACAGATCTTTAAGAAGCTCACTTTTTCTCGCATTCTGTTTTTATTCGGAAAACACTCCCGCTCTTAATTGGTGTTATTTCCTTTTCCCTTGAAACCTCACGACTTGCAAGTTAGCAGTGCTTTGCCAGGAAGCATCTTGTGTGATTAGCCACTTAAAGGAATACTGTGCCGTATTCTTTTATACTGTGTGTAAGTGAATAGTGCAGATGTGATGTGGGAGTCATGTAACGATCCTCATCAGTGCAAGCCCTATGTGCGGGCTTCTGTTTGTGCTATGTGGCTTTTATTTTACCCATCTCCTCCCTCTGTGCGCCCCCAAAATTGGTTCTAGGTGGAGGTTGGGAGAATCCCTAGAACAATCCTTGGGGAGAGGGGGATCATTCCATCTGGCAATCTGATATGTTTGCTCACATGGAATGTTTGTAGTAGCGTGACATTGAGTCCCTCCCTTAGTTTCCCTTTCCCCTCCCCTAAAGTCTGGATGTGGTGAACTTCCTTGTGATTTCACAACGCTGTGCTCCCTGATAGGCTACCAATGACAGGAAACATGAAATGTCACAGTGTCAGAAACCTAAGAAGTTGCCATTTAATAACTCAGACTCTGCGTCCATCTGTTCCAGCATCACCTTCTGCAGTGGGCAGAGGCTTTCCAGGGTTTCAGGCAGAGGTTTTTCCCATCATCCGTTACTTGATCCTTTTGGCTAGAGATGCCAGTTACTGCCTGCAGGTTTCCTGCCTGCAGCTGTTTGCTCTGTGGCTGAGCTGTGGTCCCTCTCTGATGTCAAGACAGGAGGACCAAGTGTTAAGAAAGGAGAGGAAGGACCTGCATATGCAGCTGGTTAAATATTGAGCACAGCCCATAGTCAGATCTGTTTCCCTCCACCTGCCACAACTGAGCTGCATGTACCTGCCCTGTGGCACAGGCTAATATACGTAGTTAACGTGCATGGACCTCTGCTAAAGGTTCCCAGGGCTTTAGAAGTTCTCGTGGAACACATTTGCTGGGCTGTGTGTGGGTGTATTCTGCCCTTAAACTGGATGGAGTTGGGTGGGCTGCACTTAATTATCGAGAACCTGTATAAATAATACAAATGTGCATATTTGCTTTGAGTAATCTCTCATTGCTTTCATGAGAAAGGTCAGGAACTTACGCAGGTCACCAAAGCCATAGTCTGTGCTCGCTGCTATCTGCTATCTTGGTTTAGCTTTCATTCACATTTTGTACAAATAGACTTTAGCTTGGGGGATGGTAATGTACATGCTTTTATTAATTCTTATGTATATATTTTATCAACAGAAGCCCGATGGTTTGCCAGTGCACCTGAAACGGGGCCTTCCTGATCAGCTTCTTTACCGGACCACGATGGCACTAACAATAGGAGGGACCATCTACTGTCTGATAGCGCTCTACATGGCAGCCAACCCAAAAAAGATGAAATGAATGATCCCTGATTAATAGAGACTAATGACTGTCCACAGGAAGGAAGACTTGCACTTAACCTTCTGCCGTTTCACTTCAATCATGTGATTGTATGTTGCAAATTCTAGAGATTCGATTTGGGGTTTAAGAAAAGTTCGGGAAATGGTGACCTTCTAACGCTTACAAGAAGAAGAGCAAAATTAATACCAGAAGTTGAGAAGAAAGCCATTATTCCCTGTGTAGTTTTGCAGATTAGTCTTCACACCCTTGACTTGAAAATAAGAGGGGTCATGCATCAGGCATTTGTGACAGTAGGGCAGGCTAAGTTGACAGTGCAAACTAGAAATGAAGTTGTTACGTTGATTGATGACCTTGTTTTAGGGACAAGGGCATTTGGAAATCTTGTTGAAAGTGCATTTGACTTGCAGAAGAAAAGATTATGGACTGAACTACTAGGCTGATTCAAAATGGCAACCTGAAATGATTTGGCTTGATAATTCTCACTGGAATCTACCATTTAGGCCCCTTCTCAAATTATGTTTCGAGCCTGACTGTGATTTCTGTGGAGTTGTTTCAGCAGGGCTATGTTGTTTTGATTAGCTCCTGACATTTTCTTCTGATGATCTGTAAACTTTATTCCATTTCTGTGAGCCATCTCTTGGAAGCGGAGTGTTGCGTTCAAAGACAGGTTCTGTGTAGAAACACTTGACTCCACCACGGTTCCCCCCTCCCACTCCCCCATCTCTCTAAAATAAAATTCTATTTGTTTTAACCTTGGAATAAATACAGCAGTACAAATGCTGCACTTTTATCTGATGTGTCTCCTTTATGGGTAATATGGAATAAGATTTACTGTTGTTTTTTGTTTCAGCAGTGGCACAAAACCAGTGAACTACTTTGAACATAACAAACACAAATTTATGACTGAGCGAAGCGCACCTATCTTCTGGATTAAAATTGGACACACTCCACTCTCTTATACCCCCAAGAGTTTTGTTTTTAGAACTAGCTTCTCTGGGTTCACTGCTACTTGGGTTTCTGCAAATGGCACCGATTGCCGCATGTCCCCTTATTGGAAGGAGGCAAGGTTACCTATCTGGAAAGTGATGGGAGAGATTAATGGTACAGCATAATGCTGGGTAATTCTTTGGCACTGGGTAATTCCGTGAACACTTTGCCTCAACAGTAGTATGATCATACAAAATGAGGTCAGAGAGGTACAAATGAATCTGCCTTATATGGATTCAGATCACTGATCCTTCCAACCCAGTACTGCCTGCTTTGATTGGTTGCAGAGATCCATGGTCTTTCTTGTTCCTATTACCTAGTTATGAGACAATGAAGAGTTTGGATTTGTATTTGCTATCCCACTTTATCACTACCCTAAGGCGTCTCAAAGCGGCTAACATTCTCCTTTCCCCTCCTCCACCACAGCAAACACTCTGTGAGGTGAGTGGGGCTGAGAGGCTTCAAAGAAGTGTGATTGGCCCAAGGTCACCCAGCAGCTGCATGTAGAGCGGAGGCGCGAACCTGGTTCACCAGATTACGAGTCCACCGCTCTTAACCACTACACCACACTGGCTCTCTCAATGAGGTTTTAATCTGGTACCTCAACTAATGTACAAAAGTCTCAGACCCACCTACCACTTTGTGCTCACAGGACCCCTTTAGTTAGCTTTGAAATTTATTTCTGTAGCATGATTGCAGTATGATATGAACACAATTCAAAGTGTTGGTGCTGACCTTTAAAGCCCTAAAGGGCCTCGGTCCTGTATACTTGAAGGAGCGTGTCCATCCCCATTGTTCTACCCGGACACTGAGGTCCAGTGCTGAGGGCCTTCTGGTGGTTCACTCACTGTGAGAAGCCAAGTTACAGGAACCATGCAGAGGGGCTTCTTGGTAGTGGCACCCGCCCTGTGGAACAACGTCCCACCAAAGAGAACAACAACTACCAGACTTTTTTAGAAGACATCTGAAGGCAGCCCTGTTTAGGGAAGCTTTTAATGTTTGATGCATTACTGTAATTTAATATTTTGTTGGAAGCAGCCCAGATGGCTGGGGAAGCCCAGCCAGATGGGGAGGGTATAAATATTTTTTTTTTATTTTTTTATTTTTTTATTTTTTTATTTTATTTTATTTATTTATTTATTTATTTATTATTATTATTATTGAGGTCCCCCCTCAGCACAACACCACCTTCCCAAAAGCTGGTTAAAGGAGATGCTGGGTTTTGGGAAGAAGGCATGAGACTCTGTCAGGGTCCCAGGCTCCTCCCGTCTCCTTTTCAAAGTTGAGCAAGTGCTAACTAGGCTTTGGGAAGGAGGAGGAGGAGGACTCTAGGATCCTTTCAGAGCCCTCCCTTCTTCCCAAAGCCCAGCGCTTACTCTATATAATTGTAATGTCCAGTTTATTAAGATCGGCATGGCTTATCATCCTATGCGTAGTACAGTGGTGCCTCGCAAGACGAAAAGAATCCGTTCCGCGAGTCTTTTCGTCTTGCGGTTTTTTCGTCTTCTGAAGCAAGCCCATTAGCGGATTAGCGCTATTAGCGCTATTGGCAGTTTAAGGGCTAAAAACGGCTTTTTAAGGCTTAAGGGATTAGCGGTTTTGCTGCTAAAAGGCTTTTAGCAGCTTAGCGCTTCAGAAAAAGGGGTTTTGGAGCGAAAAAAACCCTCAAAAATTTTCGTCAATTTTCGTCTTGCGAAGCAAGCCCATAGGGAAATTCGTCTTGCGAAGCGCCTCTGCAGACGGAAAACCCTTTCGTCTTGCGGGTTTTCCGTCTTGCGAGGCATTTGTCTTGCGGGGCACCACTGTAGTTTCCTAGGACAAATGTCTGTTGAATTCCCTGGCTGAAGGGATCAGCTTGCAAAATACATAGAGCTCTGCAAATGATCAGGTGCTCAAGAAGCTGTAACACTGGCGGAAAGGGGGAGGGCATCCCCCCTCCCACTCCAGTGCATGGATGCAACCCAAACCCCAACTATTTTTGTAATAGCAGCTATTGGCAGTGCTCTCCCAGGACTTTCCCACCTCGTCTACGTAACACAGCTGTGTAAGGCAGGGAGTATTTTGGAGACGACGGAGACAAGGGATGGAGAAACAACTGCAAAAGTCTACACTTGCTCATGACTAGTGCCTTGATGTAGTATTTGCTGTGCCTCGCCAGTGCGGTAAGTAGACTATATAATTTGAAAGGCTAAAAAAACAATAACCTTAACGGCAACCCTCCACATTTGAACTCCCGAATGCTATTTTGTCCTACGGTTGCATGCTGGTTTTAAATATTTTAAAGCTCGCTCTGGCATCAATTAATTTCCACATTTAGTGCCAATGCCCCAGTTGTGTGCTCTGTTGGGAAGCTGAACATTTAGTTTAACAGGGAGATGGTACTTCCTTAAAGGAAATTACTGCTCCACAATGTCATGATAGTAAAATGTTGTTAAGTATTCATGAGAACTGTTGCTCTGTGTTTTCTTTGACTCATACCTGCTTACTGCAGCAGTTAGAAATGTATTGATGCTACTTTTTCTTTCCTGCAAAGAAAAGTTGAAGCAGAGTGACCCAGGTGCTAATTCTTTACTGCTGTACCATAAAAATTTAGTAAGAATATGTAGTCAAAGATTAGTTCAAAGTAGTATGTAAAAATAAAACCCTACTACCCTGGAATTTTCTAACGATGGTGCTCAGAGCAGCTTGCATTATTTAAAAACATGACACACACACACACACACACACACACACACACACAACCAGCCAAGTAATAAACAATAGCAGAAGATTAAAGCAAGCTAAATCATGGCTAGTCAATGTGGACAATGTCTTCAGATGCTGGATTCAGCCTCAGTCAGGATGACCCTTGGTCAGGGATGATGGGAGCCCAAAAACATCTGGAAGGCACCACATTGGCTACCCCTAAACTAAACTATCAGGGTCTATCATTAAAACCAAACTATGCAATCTGAAACTTAACTAGATGATAATGATGATGGTGGTGATGAATAAATTAATAATAAATTTAGCAGTGAAGGATAAGTGATGAGGGAGTTAAATGGGCCTCCTCTGGAAGGAAGTTCTCCAGTATGGGTCATGCTACCAAGAAGCTTATCTCATGCGCCCCAAATAATTGAGCTTCTGCCACAGTCAAAACACACAGATTTTAGGGAGTGGACATGGTGACATAGGAGGCAATGGTCCTTTAGGTAGCCTGGGCCCAAGTCTCCGTTTTGGAATGCTCAAAGCCTGTTCACATTATCTCAGTAGGCCTCCCCAGGACTAATGCTTATTTCTCCAGGTGGGGAGACCAGGAACTGAATCAAGGGCTTTCTGTTCCACAAGTCTCAGTCTGTGGGTTGAAGGAGAGGGAAGAGTTCCCTCAAACGCTTGACTGCAGAAGCATCCGGCTTCACACCACAACTGTTAGTCTTCCTTTAGGAGTCAGCCTACTGCATAAAGCCGCCTATGGCAAGAGCACCAGAAATAAAGGTAATTTTGAATTGGTAGCAGCTGCCTAAAAGGACAGCGTGTCAAAGATACAGAGGCCCATTTTCAAATAATATGACACCAAACTTTTGAAGTGATCGCAGTTGTTCCCATTTGATTGGTTCCTATAAAGCACTAGAACATCAGAGCCTGCCTGATGTATTAATAAACCTCTCAGGTTTTCAGAGCTACCATTATTAAACTGTTAAAGAAGAAACTCCCTCCCCCATATATAAAAAAAAGCATACTGCCACGTCTAACTATTAAAGCAAATTAGAAAGTTTTAATTCCTTGACCTCTTCCTGTTCTAGCATGTGTAATGAATTTTCAGATGCAGGGGAGACGAGTCTCGCTTTCCGTTGTTGGTGACCCGTGATTTCTGCTTCAGTCAGCACGTGATGCATTTCTTATTGAATTTTTAAGCCTGGCTGAAAGAGCTTCATTTGAATTTCAGAAATACCTGATGTTAATTTAACACAAATTACATTGACACCAGCAGATACGTTGATGTGAATAGTTTGTAGTTCAAAAGACAGGGAGAGAAAGAAATAAGTTTGATGAATACCCGAAGGCTATGTGAAACGCAAACTGTGCCTGGAATGGAGAAGTAGGACATAAGGAGAAAATGCAATTGAAAAAGAAGATGGCACCAGTGGTGACTCGTGTCCACTAGACCTGGTTGGACAGCTCGGAGGTCACGAGGGCGTGGCCAATGAAAGGTGAAAGGGGCGTGGCCAAGTTGCTTTGGTTTTCTCCCCATTCTTCTCCCTTGCAAAGCTATGGTGGGCAATTTAAGTGTTGCTGTTCTAGAAATAGCACCAACTAAACTGAAAAGTGCCCTACTTTGGTTCAGAAGGGGTCCCTCTTGTCACAATTGTTTGTGTGGGTTAATGCCCAAGAAGCTGTACGTTACTCAGAAGTAAGACCCACTGAATTCCATGGGGATTGCTCCCTAAGTATGTACAGGACTGCAGCCTAAATTGGTTAAAGGTGTCACCCAGGACTGTTAACAAGGGACCTCCACAAATTTCTACCCCTATGG
The DNA here is from genome assembly GCF_965153285.1 of Podarcis tiliguerta. Lineage (NCBI taxonomy): Eukaryota > Metazoa > Chordata > Lepidosauria > Squamata > Lacertidae > Podarcis > Podarcis tiliguerta. The sequence goes on from NC_139536.1 coordinate 22,879,755, forward strand.
GGAAAGATTATTTTCCCTCCCCCAGCTTAATCACTTCTACATCTTTTTTCCAGAATGTGGAATAAGGTAGAGGGATATTAAGTGGATTAGGACTTGGGAGACTAGCTGTGAAACTCACTGTGTGACCTTGGGCCAGTCACTGTCTTTCAGCCTAAACTACCTCACAGAGTTGAGTCTTGAGTTCCTCTCAGGCTGCAGGGACACGTTTGGGCCTTCTCTCTTGATCCATTTGTTCCTCCAGTCTGTCCACTTTACTTGTAGGCAGAATTATATATTATTATGTGAAACAGTTGGAACAGCATGGCTGCATCCACACAGCAGTTTATTCCATTTCCCCAACATTAATTGTTAATTTCCACATTATAGTTCAGCATTCACCCATTGTAAAAGCTACTAATGGAATACAGGGCATGTTTACCACTCATTTCTGTGTTCTTTGATTCCAGGAAAAATCTCTTTGCAGCCCCCTTACATGGAAAATTGTGGGAGTGAAGTGATGGAATTTGGGGACAGTTCTATTCTGCTGTTTTCATGGGGGAGCAGAAACATGCCTTTGTGAAAAGGGTGGAGGAGTAGTGGCGTTTTTCAATAACATTTGTTGTTCTGTTACACTATGTCCATTGGCATGAATGAAATTTAGTGTGACCTGCTGGTATATATGTCAGAAAGCCACAGTTCCATAACTGAACAGGTACTGCAGTGTGGAAAGAACATTAGGCAGTGGGACAGAAGCACTAGCATTATAATAATGAAAACCAACACAATGCCCCCCCCATCTGAATGTACTCCAAGTTCTATATGTGTTAATGGTGAATGTATTCCCATAGTTGAACATTGCTTTAATGTACTCCCAGATAGTGTGGGCTCAAAATGCCAACCTGTATTTTCTCTCTGCTTAATCTGGATTTTTCCTTTCCAAGGGCAGAATCTGGTAATTATAAACCAAATCAAAACCGTTGCCAAAAGCCCATTTGCAATAACTCAATAACCTATTTGCAATATTCACCTCCCCATTGGGAGGCACCCTTCATATTTGCAATAGATCTATTCTTCCATTTCAGCCATTTCCAGTTCTTGATGGTTTATTCTAGGTTTCTTATCCAGCCAGTAGAATGAATGACTCTCTGGGCTTAAGAACCACCGAGTGCTCTTGCTGGATTCATGTATAGCACATTCGGCTGAGGTCTGAGCCAATTCGGGCATATTCGTGAAGAACTGCTCACCTTTGTTCACGAACAGTTACAACCGGTAGTCAAAGTCCAGATTTCTGCAGCTACTTTGGTTGTGTTATAGTTTCCAATTCATGCAGCTACTTGCTTTTAACAGAACACCATTAGCAGCATGTTAACAGGAGGGAACTGGAGGCACAGCTAGGTTTAGTGGTTTGCTCAGAGAGGTCAGAGAGTTTGGTGGCAAAACCCATGAAATCAATAACGGTGCCGACATGAAGGGAGCCAATTAATGAAAAATAATGTGGCCAAAGGAGAAAGTTTTAAGACTTTCCTGTTGTTGTTGTTTAGTCGTTTAGTCGTGTCCGACTCTTTGTGACCCCATGGATGCCAGGCACTCCTGTCTTCCACTGCCTCCCACAGTTTGGTCAAACTCATGTTGGTAGCTTCGAGAACACTGTCCAACCATCTCGTCCTCTGTCGTTTCCTTCTTCTTGCACCCTCCACCTTTCCCAGCATCAGGGTCTTTTCCAGGGAGTCTTCTCTTCTCATGAAATGGCCAAAGTATTGGAGCCTCAGCTTCAGGATCTGTCCTTCCAGTGAGCACTCAGGGCTGATTTCCTTAAGAATGGAAAGGTTGTACTTTGCCTAATTATAGATGGGGGAATGGTTGTTCAAATTGGAGATGAATTTAGAATAGTGAGGCATAGAAAATCCAGTGATTTATGCCCCACCCGAAAGGAATACCTGCTAAGTGGAAAGAAACTGCTACATGCTGACTAGGAAATAGATTTGTGAGTTAAGTTCAGAGAATCCCAGACAGCTTCTCCTTAAGGCACAGTGCGACAGAGCAAATGAAACAAGCATTTGTCCAATCTTATGTTCCGTTCACCATATTTCTGTATCAGTTTACAGTTTCCTTGCAAACAAAATTTTGTCAGCGTTCCCTAATGGGAACTTTTACACAATTTGTCTAATACTATCTAATATTTTTGCGAGCAATATCATGCATCTCTGTATGCTATTTTCACTGACACATGCATCTTTATGTACACTTCCCTCTAACAGGTACAATTTTATACAGATTATTTAGCTGGAGTGCTGCATCACAAAATAAGGAAAAGTACCCACTTCAAAAATATTCTGGTCTCCAAGTTATCAACCTGTTCTGAGAAACGTTGCAAGAGCAATTGTTGTCTTCCCCGCTACGTGAATTAGAGTTTTAGTCTTACTTATTTATCCAGGCCCATTAATATGCATTGTGGTTTACATAATTGAAAAGACAGGTCTCTTTTCCATGGAGTTTGCTATCTAAAAATAGAGGAGGGGGAGATACAACCAGGAGAGGGGAAGGGAAGAGGTTTGCTGGGAAGAAGACAAGCCTTTCAGCTCATCTTTAAGATATGAGCCATTGTCTATTTTAAAACTTCGTGTCAACCTTATATCAACCGTCTCTGAGAAAATGAGGGAAGTAGGAACATTTAAATGTTCTGTGTAATTAAGCTGAATACTCCCAGATGGACGTAATGTCTAGCGAGGGAAGTTGCATCTCTCCCATCAAATTCCATCAACTGACTGGCAGCAGCAAAAGGACGCCCACTTTCAATCAAATACATAATTTCCTGTCTTGGTCACAGAAAATTAATGTTCTGAGAGGTTTTTTGGGTTGTGGGGTTGTATCTAAAAAGATCTGCATGTAAAGGGAGGTTGGTGACTAGAAGAAGCTATAGAGATTCTCTTGATGCTGTAATTGCTCTGTGAAAAGGAAGTTTTAAGACTGGCTAAGAGGCAGGATATGAAACAGGAAGTGAGAACATAGAAAGCTGTCTTCCGCAGAGTCAGATCATTGGTCCATCTACTGCAGTATTCTCTAAACTGACTGGCAGAGTTTTGAGCAGCATTTGTTCCCAACCCTACTTGGAGATGATGGGGGTTGTACCTGGGACCTCATACATTCAAAGCAGATGCTCTCTACCACTGAGTGACTGTCCTTCCCCACCTGTTCAGAGGTATCGCTGAGAATGCTTCCCCAAGCACCTCAAAGCAACTAGAGAAGAATAGTAATAAAATGGATTTGTTTTATTAGATTTCTTACCCACCCTTCATCTTAAGAGTGAGTTACAGCAACTGAACCTACAATTATAAAAGCAAATGAATCCATCGCAATTACAAAGTGGATGGAAAAGTATCCATAATGCACAAAGCAATATGTGAAAAACGAAATAATTAAAAGTGATGCGCAAGGTAAGTACATTGGTGTTCAAAGGTGCATCCAGCTCACCAGCTCACAGAACCTCGGGATGGAGATGTGCAGGTATGCCCATATCTGCGGTGTGTGGGGAAGTCTGCATCGATATTCAAATACCTCTCTTGTTGGACTGGGGAGAGCATGGTTGCCTTTATAGTTTTGTAACTACAGTGGTAACTCAGGTTAAGAACTTAATTCATTCTGGAGGTCTGTTCTTAACCTGAAATTGTTCTTAACCTGAGGTACCACTTTAGCTAATGGGGTCTCCACTGCTGCTGCGCCGCTGCCACACCATTTCTGTTCTCATCCTGAAGCAAAGTTCTTAACCTGAGGTACTATTTCTGGGTTAACGGAGTCTGTAACTTGAAGCGTCTGTAACCTGAAGCATCTGTAACCCGAGGTACCACTGTACAGATATCCCATGTTGGACCTGGGGAAGCTCTGGCCATCTGGGTGTTGTTGGACTGCAGTTCCCATAATTTGTTTATGAATTATTACATTTATATCACCCCCTTCCCCATTTCATCCTCACAACAACCTTGCGGGGGAGGTTAGGTGGAGAGATTGTGACTGGCCATCAGGGAGAATCAAGGCTGGGATCTGATCTCCGAGGTCCCAGTATAAACACTGGTCATCATTCCTGGTCATGCTGGCTGGGGCTGATGGGAGTTGGAGTCCAACAATGTCTCAAGGGCCACAGATCTCCCACCCCTGTCATAAAGGCATGTCGAGGGAGATAACATTCACACCATACATTTGAAGCACATGGTTTTTCCCAAAATAATCCTAGGAACTGCGGGTACTATCATAAGTACTAACTTATGGTCTGTGCGTGTGGTTTGGGAGCTGCATGGCCAGGGAAAAAACAATGCTATCCAGGGTTGTAAAGACTGCAGAGAGAATTATTGGGTGCACTCTTCCCACCTTAGATCAAATCTATGCTGCCAGGTGCCATAAGAAAGCAGCAGAGATAGCACATGATAGTGCGCACCCCGGAAATGATCTCTTTCAGCTTCTGCCTTCTGGAAGAAGGTATAGGGTTATAAAGGCCAGGACTAGCCACCTGAGAAACAGTTTCTACGCTAATGCAATTCTGGTTCTAAACGCAGCATAAGGGGTCTCTGTAGTATAGTGTATTTTAAAATGGGGTTTTAGAGTTTTTTAGGGGTTTTTGAATGTTTTATGTAGTTTTGTGGTAGTTTTATGTAGTTTTGTGGTAGTTTTATGTAGTTTTGTGGTAGTTTTATGTAGTTTTTCAATTTCATTGTTCCGCAAGGGACAATGACAATAAAGATATTGTATATCGTATATCGCATATCGTATCGTATATCGTATATCGTGCTGGGACTTGTAGCTCCATGAGAGGTAAACCATAGTTCCCATGTTTTGGGATGAAGGGGACTGCTTTAAATGTATCGTATGGGTGTGGCTTCATTTACTCACATTCTCCATTGCTTTCTGCAGCTGTAAAATTGTTCTGCTCCCTCCCACTGACCGTCTCCTAACACGCTCTTTGGCTTCCATATGCAGAACGCAGTTATAAAATGATCTAAACTGCTTTTAGACGTGGGGAGAAACTCTGTGATGACACAGCCAATTTCCACACGAACATTTTCCAGCTCTCTCACTCCCTGATCCTTGTCAGAATTAATCGTTTTGAGCTGCAGGCTCACCCCTTGCAAAGGCATTCTGCAAAATGTCAAATATCTGTTCCTTTTTTGAACTGTATAATCTTTGGATCGTCAATCAAGTAAATATCCTCTCTGCTCATGAAGCAAGAATATTAAATGGGGGGAGATCCTCTCCTATGCAAGGCCTCCTGGTCTCCTTCACTTGTAATGGTGGATTTCCCCCCAACCACTCTTGCCTAGCTATGTGTGATTATATGTGCTGTTATTATTCTCTTGCTGTGTTAACTGGGAAATAGTTCAACTGTGGAACTATTCACTTAATGTTTATTTTTAATGATGCACCTCCATTTAGCCTTTAGGGAGGAGGCAACTACAGCGCCTTCTTGTCCATGAAATACCCAGATTGGTTCTATTGCTGTAAATTATTTCTTGATGCCCTTATGCAGAACTGCCTCAGCCTCATCTTACACGGCACAACAATACTGCGGGTATGTTGCTGTTGTTTTTAATTGAATGTTGAAACTCTATTTATGTCAGGAGTGAAGAACCTGGGCCCTCTAGATGGAGGTGGGCTCCTTTTAAACCCCAACCAGTGCTTGGAAGGTTCATTTTATAAAGTAACTAGTTCTAATTCAAGTTTGTCCTTTTACAAAACAAACTAGTTCCATTCATCTAAAGGAGTTCTTTAGCTCATCTTCGGCAATTTCCTCCAGCATTCAGCTGCTGTGCTGGGTCCAAATGTAATTCAGGGGCTACACATGATTGCCTGACATCACCATCATCATCATCATCATCATTTATTATTTATACTCCACCCATCTGGCTGAGTCTCCCCAGCCATTCTGGGCGGCTCCCAATCAAGTGTTAAAAACAGTACAGCATTAAATATTAAAAAACTTCCCTAAACAGGGCTGCCTTCAGATGTCTTTTAAAGATAGGATAGCTGCTTATTTCCTTCACATCTGAAGGGTGTTGCACAGGGTGGGCGCCACTACCGAGAAGGCCCTCTGTCTGGTTCCCTGTAACCTCACTTCTTGCAATGAGGGAACTGCCAGAAGGCCCTCAGCGCTGGATCTCAGTGTCCAGGCTGAACGATGGGGGTGGAGATGCTCCTTCAGGTATACTGGACCGAGGCCATTTAGGGCTTTAAAGGTCAGCACCACCACTTTGAATTGTGCTCGGAAATGTACTGGGAGCCAATGCAGATCTCTCAGGGCCGGTGTTATGTGGTCTTGGTGGCCGCCCCCAGTCACCAGTCTAGCTGCCGCATTCTGGATTAATTGCAGTTTCTGGGTCACCTTCAAAGGTAGCCCCAGGTAGAGCGCATTGCAGTAGTCCAAGTGGGAGATAACTAGAGCATGCACCATTCTGGCGAGACAGTCTGCGGGCAGGTAGGGTCTTAGCCTGCGTACCAGGTGGAGCTGGTAGACAGTTGCCCTTCACACAAAATTCACCTGCGGCTCCATGGACAGCTGTGAGTCCAAAATGACTCCCAGGCTGCACACCTGGTCCTTCAGGGGCACAGTTACCCCATTCAGGACAAGGGAATCCCCCAATGGCAACAGGTGAAACTTTCCTCATTATTGCATTTCCCTACAAGAAAAGGTGTACACTTTTAAAATTTCTTCCAGCCACACAGCAGTTAAAGACACATGACATCTTCTGCTTTGTTACTGTACCTGTGCATCTTGCTGCTAGCTGCTCCTGTTAGAGGACAGTGAATCTGTTCAGGAGGGGAGACACAGGAAACCCCTCAAATTCCTTCCTTCTGATTGCTTAGCAACCCTGAATAAGAGGCTAAGTATCCTTAGCAGCAGCAGCATCGCTGTATCTGCCTAATAAGCCTTGCCTCCATGTTTTGCTTTCTAACTTCATTTATAGATGTCTGATTGCTTTACTTTAAAAACAAAAAAGTGTAGGGAAGGTGATGGCTGCAGCTCATGGTTAGTGAAGAGTCAGGTTAGCTATGTGCCCGAGTTTGAATAAGGCATGAGAATTAGAAAGGCCATGTTGGTGCAAAGACTGGGAGCCTGAATGTACATGCATTTAATGCACATGACTTCCACCCTCAAAAGCTGGGAACTGTAGTTTGTTAAGGGTGCTGGCAATTATAGCTCTGTGATGGTAAACTTCAGTTCTCAGGTCTTAGGGGGAAGTAGTGTGCTTTAGTGGTATTCCTAAAGGGTATGGTCTAAGCACTGGACTTGAAGCAGCTGGTCCTCAAAATGCAAAACTGGCCTCTGTAAACTCGGACACATGGCCACCACAACTCCTAAGTCTAATAGTCTGACCCTGTATGAGACAACTTCCTTTATTCTAGAGTTCAAATTTTGCATGGAATCCCACAGCTAATTCTCCCCTGGTCTCCTCGCTGGCCCAAATAGGACTAATTTAGCCAGCTAGCCCTGGTGATCATCTAATGTTTATTGGATGGATTTCCCCCCTAAATTGATTTTTGAATTCTGAATTTATTGTTATTCATGTTTTATACTGTATTTTAGGCTGGTTTTTGTTGCCTCAATTAAGTGTTTTAAATTTGTTGTTAGCCACCCTGAGTCCGGTTTTCTGAACCAGGAAGGGCGGGGTATAAATACAAATTTTTTATTATTATTATTATTATTATTATTATTTATTATTATTATTATTATTATTATTATTATTATTATTATTATTATTATTATATGTGTCGGGCGTTGTGCACAGAAACATGGTCTTGCACGTACATGCTCAAAACAAAGAAAATTAAAATATTTAAATAAAGAAGTAAGCAAATGATGCCGGGGTGGAATCTGGATAGGGAACAGGGGCATTGACTTTCACTTTCTTTTCCAGCAATTGTTCAGATCATGCAACCAACAGCCAGACCCCTTCTGTCTCCACTGGTCAGACACCCTATGGGCTGGAGGGATTCAAGCTAGCAAAATTACACTCCCAAAGCTGCACATTACTTTATCGCTCAGACTGCAAAGTGCCATTGTGAGAGGCGTATTTCTTCATGCTGGGTTTTGTGGGGTTTTTTTGGCTTTTACATGCAGTTACTTCAGAGGCAAAACCAGCATGACCTGCTTTTCACTCCGCGGAAGACATCACAGAACAAAGGCAGCAATCAGAGCTGGGGCTATAATGAGCATTTTCCCCATTTTATTTTGTTTTGTTGCGCAGAATGTTAAAATAACCTCGAAGGATAATTGTCAACTGCACACTAATAAGCAGAGAGGGGATGGAGAAAAGGTTGATTTGTTATTGAGGCACAGTTACCCTCTAACATGTTTCCAGCATTGTAGAAATGGCAGGTAACCAGGTTAGATCTCGCACTGTTTGTGAACTGGAGGGACACCACATCTGTGTCTCCTGAAACACGTAGACTTTATTTAGTGTGAAGCAGGCAGTTTTGTGTTTGTGAAAGATTATGCCAGTCTATTTGAAATGCCCATGCGGGAGCCATATGGACACATGATATAATAAAAGGCCTTGGTCCAGTATACCTGAAGGAGCGTCTCCACCCCCATTGTTATTCCCAGACACTGAGGTCCAGCGCCAAGGGCCTTCTGGTGGTTCCCTCACTGCGAGAAGCCAAGTTACAGGGAAATAGGCAGAGGGCCTTCTTGGTAGTGGCACCTGCCCTGTAGAACACCCTCTCACCAGATGTCAAAGAGAACAACAACTATCAGACTTTTAGAAGACATCTGAAGGCTGCCCTGTTTAGGGAAGCTTTTAATGTTTGACAGACTATTGTACTTTAATATTTTGTTGGAAGCCGCCCAGAGTGGCTGGGGAGACCCAGCCAGATGGGAGGGGTATAAATAATATATTATTATTATTATTATTATCTGGGTTCTGCAGGTGAATAACACAATCATTGTGTCCTCTAGGGCAGAAAAAGCCCTGAACCAGGTTACCTCCACTAACACCTTACCTTGCATATCCCTGTCCGGTCATTTCAATCCTTTCTCCTGAAGATAATTGTCACTAAAATTGGGACATTTAGTGTGGTGGCACCAGCCTTTTGGAATGCCCTCCCAAAAAAACATCAGGCAGGCATCAACAATATTGGCATTTAGACACCTGCTTAAAACCCACCTGCTCTCCCAAACTTTCCCTGATGTGAGTTATATTAAGCTGATCTACTCATTTGTGATGTGCTTTGCATTTCACCCCCCGAATGTAATTTTAGTGTTGACTGCCATGGTATTATTTTACCCTTAATATTGGTGGTGCAGTATATACTTTTGGTTTTGTGTATCTGCTAGTAAATAAATTACATGGGTCTGTTCCATGAGATTGGCTCCCTTTCAGGAGAGAGAGAGAGAGCTGTGTCCAAAAGGCCTCTGCAGTGTGACAGGCAGTGTGACACATTAAAACTTTAAAGCCTGTGAACTTCTGAAGCGCTTTCGCCTGCTGCACAGCTTAGCAGAATATTGCAGCTTTTCTTAGGCAACGCTCGAGACTGCTCAGTCAGGAAGATGACCAGGAACAAAGACTGACGACTAGTAACTTGATTTTTGTAGTTTATTATATACGGCAGTAAACTCACAAACTATATACAAGTTACTATATACAGACACGACTTCTTCACTCTCCAAGCACTCACAATGAAACTAACTAGCAACCTAAATGAGTGTCATAGGTCATGCTGCCTATATGAGAGACCTCAGCCAATCACTGAGCTGTTATCGGATCCTCTTATCTCTAGGCAGATTCCTTCTGTGCTCTGTCTCCCTAGCCTGTAGCGAAGACACTGATTGCTCACTTGCCAAGCTGCACGTGGGCTATGAATTCCAACATGCAACATGGTCTTATCATTCACATGATACAGAGCCATAGCTAGATGGAACTGCATCATGGCATCTCACACGTGGTTACATTGAAAAGCAGCTTCATGTAGGGATGGAGCATAAATTCAATTCAGTTTGCATTTAGAGGCACATTTACTTAAACTGAACTTTCTGTGATTTCTGAACCGAAATACAGCAGTCCTTTGAAATGTGAATTTTTCTCTGAATTTTGCAGGGCAATTCTCCAGCCGTGTAATGTGTACAAAAATATATATACTAGGCTAAAGTGTGCCTACAAATGCATATATTGGTGAAAATGACATTTGACATGCATTCTATTAGGGGAAATTGCTTTGCAAAGACATGCATGTTGGGGAAAATGCATAGTAAATGTGTCTTTTAGGATAAATTCATACTACAGTGGTACCTCAGGTTAAGTACTTAATTTGTTCCAGAGGTCCATACTTAACCTGAAACTGTTCTTAACCTGAAGCACCACTTTAGTAATGGGGCCTCTTGCTGCTGCCGTGCCGCCAGAGCCCGATTTCTGTTCTCATCCTGAAGCAAAGTTTTTAACCTGAAGCACTATTTCTGGGTTAGCGGAGTCTGTAACCTGAAGCATATGTAACTTGAGGTACCACTGTATAACGCTGATGAATTTTCACAAGGCCTTTAACAAAAATTGTAAACTGGTGTGGAAATGTGGAGAATGGAACAGAAGATTGGACACATGAAAAATGGAGAGGAATCAAAATTGACACATTTCCCCTTCCCTACTTCCATGGGAGTATAATGTGGCCTCAAGAAATTGGGAGGTGTGTAACATTCAAAACACTTGGCATGGCATGACATTTATGTCACTTAAGCTACAGGGCTCAGTGTGGAAGCAAATAACTGGCAGCCTCTACAAATGTTTTCTAAAGCTAAGATAGAAACCTATCACCAACAGTCTGTTCCCAATTTGTCTTCTCCTCCACAAGCTGCGGAAACATCTCCGGTAAATGCCTTTTATTAAGACAAACATTCCATTCTTTCTCACACTTTGATAGATACATGGTTTTAAAGCTGGAGGAAAAAATGCTGAAGTAGAAAATCAAAGCAACTCATCCCAGACCTATATGTTTTAATTAAACAGAAGCAGCTGTGCGCTGTCTTAGCTGAGAGGTGCCTTCTCTTGGGGTTATGTAACATTAATGCTCATTGATTTGTGAAACTCTGGGGACTCCGTTGCTCAGTTTGGAGAAGGCAAACATTTGTTGGTTGAGGCGTTAGGGTTTGTTTTTGTTCTGTTTTTGGAAAACAAATTCATTATCATTAGAAGTACTTGGTTAATTAAAAAAGAAATCCAAAGGGAATTTTCCTTTAAAGATTCTTCTCCTTGCAAGCCAGTGTTATGAGCTGTAAGATGTACAATATCTTGGTTTGCTCATGAAAATTTTAATGTCTCTCCCCCCCCTCAACCCCCCCCCCCAAAAAAAACAGCAGTGGCAGCTGTCCTGCAAAGTGGGGCATTTACAGGGAGGAGGAAAATTGGGATGGCTGACCACTTTGCCAAGCTATTCTCTGTTTGATGGCTATGCTAGTAAAAAAAGGGGGGGCTGCAACAAAACGTTGCAGTGTGGATTCTTCCTGTTCAGTATTTCAAACAGCCAGCCAGCCAGCCAGCCAGCCATGCCTTCTTTCCAAACATTCCATTCCATTCCTCCTCCCTGCCAGTCAGCCAGCTTCCTGGACCCACTGTACATACTCAGTCCTCTGTGGGCAGTTTGAGCCCTACACCCACCATTTAATGTTTTTCCTAAAGGGTGTTTTTTTGTTTTGTTTTTTTGCAGTTTTGGAAACCTTGGAGTTCCTCGAAGCCTGCTGATACTCTCCTCTTGTTCACTGATTATATGAATATCCAATCTCTTGAGAACAAGTTTGCTATCTGAGAATCTGAGTGAGAATGCGTTGACCATCTCCAATGTTGGAGGGTTTCCTATGTCCATCTGTTTGCCCACCGTGAGAGAAATGGCTGAACTAGAGAGGTCTTTGGTCTGATTCAGCAGAGCGCTTACGTTTTTAATGGCAGAGAAACACCTCTAGTTAATGATGGGCAGGATGCAAGTGGAAGAAGAATGGACCTTTCTTCCTGATATGCTTGTTTATTACATTCAGGAGTTTTCCCACCCAGAGAAAACATGATGCCCACCACACCAGAATTCTATCAACACAGTCTACCACCTCATTCCATGCCAGGCGTAGAATTGCTATATGTTTCTGGCACCACTATAAATATTCATGCCTGTGCAGAGGCTGCCGGCTTCAAACCTCATCGGTTGTGCTTGAGAGACACCTGTCACTTCTGATGCAGTGGGGGAAGTCAAGCAGCAGGCAAACACCCCTCCCTTTGTACTTTCTCTGAACTGTTTTCAGTCTTATGATATTCAAGTAGATTATAGTATTATTGAAGATGCGCAAGATCCCTCCAGTCAAGAAAGGAAAAGCTCCGGAGCTGACAAAAACCATCTTCTTGTGTAAAGCTCTGCAAAAGGACTTTTATCTCCCAAGATTTACATGAGTTCATTTTGAACATTTGCGACTCAGTTTAATTTTAAATACAGGACAGATTGGAGGATTACTTTTCTCCATGTCAGATCAAAAATATTGAGGGTCATCACCTAATAAGAGGATTGAAAAGTAACAGAAAGAGCTTACTATAAGTACTGTGGTACTTAGTGATATCTAGTGTTGGTGTTATGGTTAAAAAAAAAGGCATTATTTAGCCGGCATCATAGGGATGAGTGCAAAAAGTATTCAGACACAAAATGAGTAGCCATTGGGATCAGACCATTTTGCTCAATGTTTTCTACATTGGCTGCCAGCAGCTTGCCAGTTTTTCAGACCAGAGTGTTTCCCACATTATTGGGAAATGTCAAGGATTGAACCTTGAACCTTAGGCATGTGGTGGTCTGTCTGAAATCCATTAAGAGGTGCAGCGCTGCTATCATGAAAAATATGGACAGACTTTATAACAGGTGGCTGCTCATTGTCAGCAAGGCTTCCAAAGCACCTTTGATCCACTAACACTGCAAATGGATGGTGATTGTCATGTGAGTGCCTCTTTCAGAGCTCTCTACCTTAGAAGTGTAGACTGGTTTAATCAGGGCCAGCTCAAGACTTTTTGCTGCCTGAGGCAAACAAGATTGTGACCTCCCTGTAATTCTATGTACAGAAGTGAATATGTCGAGCACTTGAATCTCAACACTGGGAATGGAGAAGTGGCTTCTCTCACCCTCATTATATGCCACCTGAAGCAGCAGCCTCACTCTGCCTAACGATAGGGTCGGCTCTGGATTTAATGTCCGTAGTTCACCTTTTCCTGATCTTCCACACCCAAGAAATGTAACTTCTGAGATTTCTCTTGTAAAAACCATGGAGACAAAACCATACTTCTCTCCAGTTTCACACTGTGTTATGTTCAGTGGAGGCCAATCCATTAAGGCAAGTGGGGCATTGCTCTGCCTACCTCAGTCTGCCTTCTGCCAGCTCCACCTTCCTTCTTTCTTCATTACAACCAGCCCTGGTGGTGTCACTGCCTCTGAGCTTCTTCCTGTGTGCATAGTATGAACCACAGTGGAATCACATTCTTCCCCTCAGTTAATTTTAGGCACTGTAGTTCACTTCTCACAGGGTTATAATTCCCAGCAACCTGTCACAAACTACAGTGCCCAGAATTCTTGGAGGGGACAAATGTACTCTGAATGTGCAGACAGTCTCCGTGTTGCTCTTGTAGAATCTGTCAGGTGGGAAGATGGAGACAAAACCGGAATTAGTTGGCTCTGCCAGTCATTGGCTCTAGCTCCCCCTGCTGTTGGCTCCCTGCTTTTCACCCTAGCAGTTCCCATGGGCAACAGCCACCACCAGTAACATTCACTGCGTGAATATTTAAGAGTGCGTCCTTGCAATAACTGAGTTATTTGATTCTTAAAGCACTTGCAGAGGGGAAAGATTCCAAATCCACATACATCATGGATTACAGCCAGCATTCCAGAAGTTTCCTAAAGCCAGAGTTTTGGAAGAAAGTTTTGCAATTAAAGTCTTGGAAGGGAGGGGAAAATGCAAGTCCGGTCATTAGAAGTAGTATGCATTTTCCCACTGGCATTTGGGGATGGCAATGAACTGCCCCCTGCAGTTTTCACCTTCATGGATAATGAAGATAGGAGCATGTGAATACTGTCTGCAATGGTCAGATTATTATAAAAAGAAACCAACATGTGTGCCAAAAGCTTAGTTGTTCTCGAGTCCACCTCCAGGGGCACCATGCTAATGTGCTAAAAAGGTCCAACATGCCCCTGGAAACAAAATAATTAAATGGTTCTCCAGGTAGGCAGCTCTCTGGCTGGCTTTACCCAAAGATTTGAGACTCAGAGCTAAAAATAAACTGACCAGATGTTTTCCTCGCACTCTAAGCAAGAGCCTTTTATCCATAGAAATGCACAGGCAATTTCAGATTTTGAAGTACCATCAGTGTTCTGCTTCCAGGCACAACAGATGTGGCTTTTTCCTAAGTCACAGATAAGATAACAGCCCTTGGAAAATCTGATTTGGGTGAAGTGCAGCACCGGGAGCAGCTCAAGGTTAATTTTAGAAGCCACATTCCAGGGGTTCTGTCAATCAAGGCAAATTTGCTCTCTCTCCCTACGGGTGACTTGCAGACACGCCTGTTTGGGAATCCATTTAAAGCTATTGGTTAGGGACCCAGTATGCGCTGAACGAAAGATGCCCAGCCTCTCATATCTGCCAGGTGCACGAAGTTCCCAGTTCTCCATAACTAACTGCTTTCGCACCAGTCATGATTTTTAAAATATGGTAGATTTCAGCTGTTCCATCCTGTAAACAAAATAAGCAAATATGGCTGAAGTGGCAGAAAAATAAATTGTATGACATCAGGCAACAGGTAAATATTTTTGAATCAGCCCTACATTAAAAAAAAAAGTCCTGTACTAAACATTAGCAAAATGGCAGTAAACTTTTAAAATATGCTCTTCATGTAGTGAACAATCACACAGGCAGAGCACTATATTAAACCTAAATCTTTCTGATGTTCTATGGAGATATTTTTTAAAAAACAAAAACGGAAGGGTTGAGGGTTTGTTCAAAAATGTAAGCCCATAGACCTGGTTAAAGCAATATATTCTTATGCTCAGAAATGTTTTTGCAGCTAGGCATGGTGGCTGCAGCTCTAAACAGACTTGCATGGATGTGCCACTGAAATCAGTAGGACGTTTTAGTTGCTTGGGAAATTTTGCATTTGGCTTTCAATGGCACCCTCTCAAAGCAGCTCCCAATAGTCGTAAAATGTGGTAGATCCATTATTTGCATTAAACTTTAAACCTTTGCACCCTGAGGGCCACATTTGCCTTTGGCTAATCTTCCAGGAAACACGTGCCAACGGTGAATGTGGCCACCCCAACATTCTCATGCATGTGAGCACACACATGCACACAGGTAACACAAATGAGCGATCCTTGCAGATCAGATGAGGAACTGAGGATGAAGGAGGGGGCAATTTGCATCCCTTCAGGCTGCAGGGCTCTGCCCACCCCAGTGCTGGGTATACTTAACTTTTTCCTCCTTTTTGCTGCCGCTGCCAGAATTAGTGGGGTCTTGAGGAAACTAGAACAATTTGCTTGCAGGATCAGGCCCCAAATGAACTCAGATAGTCCAACTGAAGCAGAAGCAGCATTGATGCAAACCCTCCCTTCTGTGTAGGTTTGGGTGCAAGAAAGGCAGACCACATCTATACCCTCGCTATGTCACTAGTTGCTTTCAGAAAGACCCTTCATCTTCCTATCAGTGCATTTTGCCATCACTTTCCTTAATTCAAAAAGGTTGAACAAGTCCTTCCAATCAACTATAATTGATGAGTTTGTCTGTAGGGGATTGAATCCTACTTCCAAATAGTGACAATGTGGAAGCACCCAGAGATGGGGAAACTGTGGTTCCCAGGTGTTGTTAGACTACAGGCCATCCTGACTGGGACTGATGGGAGTTGGAGCCCAACAGCATCTTGTAGGGCTACAGGTTGCCCATCTCTGGATGACTGATGGGATGGAAAACTGGTCCAGGCGCTCCCAGTTCTTTCCCTTTTGCACATTGCAATGTAAAGGAGTCCTGGATCTAGTGATATTCTAGATTGTGGACATTTGCCATTTTTGGGGGAAGTAGATGCTCAGAGCCTACTAAATGTTTTGGAAAGTTATTTGTCTTTGTCCCTTTGTCTGTTCTCTATGCACCCTTTTAAGATATTGTAAGCAAATTTGACATGGCAGTTCCTAAGATCAAGGAGCAGGTTTTTGTCTATGTTTGGGTACAATTGGATGCCATTTTGAATCAAGATGGCAGACCGTGCCTTGGAAAACCACGGATTTTTAAGCACCAATTTCAAACTCTACTGATTTGATGGTTTCTTGGAATTCCTGAGCAGCACTGTGTACGACGCGGCTAATAATGTATGAACAAGAGTCTTCTCAAGCTTAAATGTGTTGTTGACTCATCTGCTATTTACCAAATAGTTAGCAGATGTCAAATGTAAATTCCTTGAGCTACACTGGTTTAATATGCCCTGAAGCATCAGTGTATAAATATGCAATGATCAGAACCACTTAAAGATTGAAAACTAGCTCTGAGGTGGAGGGAATAATGCAATTTGCACAGCAGACAGGGGGAAGTATAGCCTACTTGCACAGATGGGTTCATTTCACTTAAAGTTATGGAACATATATAATATACTTTTAGAAAGACAAAGGGGAGGGCTGAAAGAGTGACTTCTACATGTCTGGCAAAGTCATCAAGTACAGATTTGCGATCAAATCTTCATCATGCCTGCAGCCTTCACTAAGACAGAGGCTAACGCATCAGTCTTCAATCTAAGAGCCACAAAGCCACCATAACAAAGGGATAGTTGACAAGATGTTTTCACTCCTCCTCTAGATTTGCTTGGAGTAGCTACAGGGTTTGGCCTCCTATAAGGTATGGGCGCTTTTTATTTCAAAGAGGCATTTAGGGGCAATAATAAATACTCTGTAGATGACAAAACAAAAGGCATTTGCAAAGGGGCAGCTAAAATAGGGCGAAACCCTTTGATAGGGTGACTGCTTGGAGCTGCACATTCAATAGGACCTGTACATACATAATGTTGTAAATTTGGAAGGGGGAGGCAGGGCAGGAATATTCTAAAATAAAATAAATACAGAATATTGTGCACATGACTTTGGATTACCTTTGGAATGAAATTGTGCAAACCCAGCCATGCAAATGTCTTCTTCTCCACTAGAGGGCGGTTCTTCTGTATTGGGATAAAGGAGAAGTAAAACAAAAACAAAAACCCCGACTCACAGCAGAAAATTAGGAAATGGCTAAATAACCTTTTCCAATACAAAGTAGCTTCTGGAATCAGCACTCACTCAGCATTTGTATGGAACGTTCACAGGCTGCGACCAATTGTAAAGTTCTCTGTTTCCCATAGAGACCGTAGTTTTAATTAGAATGTCATTTTTTGTCTTAGTAGGTTCTCAGGACTAAGTAGTCTTAGTAGGTTCTCAGGACGACGGGACGTGGGTTACAGCCTCAGCGCCTAGGGCTTGCCGATCAAGAGGTCGGCGGTTCGAATCCCCGTGGCGGGGTGTGCTCCCGTTGTTCGGTCCCAGCGCCTGCCAACCTAGCAGTTCGAAAGCACTCTCGGGTGCAAGTAGATAAATAGGGACCGCTTACTAGCGGGAAGGTAAACGGCGTTTCCGTGTGCGGCTCTGGCTCGCCAGAGCAGCGATGTCACGCTGGCCACGTGACCTGGAAGTGTCTCCGGACAGCGCTGGCCCCCGGCCTCTTAAGTGAGATGGGCGCACAACCCTAGAGTCTGTCAAGACTGGCCCGTACGGGCAGGGGTACCTTTACCTTTACCTTAGGTTCTCAGGACATCCACCCAGCAGAATACTTACAACACTTGAGGCTATACATCCAGCTGTGTCCTGCCCCTGCAGTCTGTACCCACCTACCCACCCCCTTTTCAGTTTATGCAGGATAGATTATGCATGTGCCCAGATAACTTCATAGAGAGCCAATGTGGCGTAGTAGTTAGACTGTTGAAGTAGGACCTGGGAGCCCAGGGTTCAAATCCCTACTCAGGAGCTCCTGGGATCCTCTAAACCAGGCATGTCCAAAGTCCATTTTGGGGGCCTAATCTGGCCTGCCCGCCGATTTAATCTGGCCCCTGTGGCAGTATATTTCCTGGGGTAAAATCCTAAAAAAAGCTCAGCAACTTCAATCCTTAAAAAAAAGCTAAATAACTTTGGTTGGCCCTCACGCATGTGCGCTTCATCAAATCTGGCCCTCTTTGAAAAAAGTTTGGGCACCCCTGCTAATCCATGCGTAGGCAAACTAAGGCCCAGGGGCCGGATCTGGCCCAATCACCTTCTAAACTTCCCAACTCCCATCTCTTGCGGGGGCGCAATTAATGCCAGCACCGTCCGTTAAGAGCTTGGGTGTAATCTTTGACACCTCCCTTTCCATGGAGGTACAGATTGCAGCTATAACAAAGGCGGCATTTTTTCATCTCCGCCAAGCTAAGCAGTTGGCTCCTTATCTCTCTCGCCCTGACCTAGCCACTGTGATTCATGCGACGGTCACCTCCAGACTGGATTATTGTAACTCACTCTATGTGGGGCTGCCCTTGAGACTGATCCAGAAACTCCAGCGGGTGCAGAATGCCGCGGTGAGACTCCTTACTGGGTCTTCGCTGCAGGATCACATTCACCCAGTGCTATACCAGCTGCACTGGCTCCCGGTGGAGTACAGGATCAGGTTTAAGGTGCTGGTTTAAACCTTTAAAGCCCTATACGGCCTAGGACCCTCATACTTACGGTACCACCTCTCCTGGTATGTCCCACAGAGGAACTTACGGTCTGCAAACAAAAACATCTTGAAGGTCCCAGGCCACAGACAGGTTAGGCTGGCCTCAACTAGAGCCAGGGCTTTTTTGGCTGTGGCTCCGATCTGGTGGAACACTCTGTCACAAGAGACTAGGGCCCTGCGGGACTTGACATCTTTCCGCAGGGCCTGCAAGACGGAGCTGTTCCACCAGGCCTTTGGCCATGGCACAGCCTGACCCCCTCCTTTGGCAATCCTCACAGAACTCTAGCCCAATGGTTGCCATTAATTTGATTTGAACTGATTTTATAATGAAATGATTTTAGAATATTGTATCATTTTACTGTTGTTAGCCGCTCTGAGCCCGGCTTCAGCTGGGGCGGGTGGGATATAAATTAATTATTATTATTATTATTATTATTAAATCCAGATTGCGGATGGTCCGGGACTCAGCATATATAGTCCAGCCCCCCACAAGGTCTGAGGGACAGTGGACCGGCCCCCTGCTGAAAAAGTTTGCTGACCCCTGCTCTAAACTCAAATTCTTTCAGAAGAGACAGTGGAGGAAGATTGGAAGAAATTTAAAGACTATTTACAGAAATATCATAAAATTAATGAATGTTAGAATGATGTTGGATGGAGGTTAAAGGGTTATTAGTAATAATGTGGTGAAGGAGTATGGAAAATTCGAAGGTTAAAAAGATGAAGAATTTAAGATATAATACACTAAGATAAAGACAAGGATAAGACAGAGGGAAGGGATTTGCTGATTAAATATTCAAATTGGAATACAGAGAGGGGAGGTGTGGGGAAGTCTGGGAAACAAGCGAATGTAAGTAATATGAAAATGGAATTGTTTGTACTTGTTTTCTTTTTCTTTTTGTATTTTTCTTTTTCTTTTTTCTATGTGAAAATCTTAATAAAATATTATTCAAAAAATAAAAAATAAACTCAAATTCTTTCTGCCTCTCAGTACCCACAAGCAACTGTAAATTCTTAATGCCTTTTCGTGCCTCCATTTCCTGTTGCATAAAGGTGTTAAGCACGTATCACTGAACAATTTCTATTCACTTTTAAGTGCCAGCTTAGGCACCAACTAGAGAGCAGAACAGTGCTCTAAAGAAGCCCGATAGGGATTTTGGCTGCAGAGCTGCCAGTGATTGAGTACAGGAAGGAACAGAAGACGAGGAAAAATGTAGTACAGCTAATGGGTATTTTATGCCAGAGATGTGAGTGGTAGATTAGAAGGCTCCGACCTGGTGTATCTTCCTCTGAAGCTGAGAAAGTGTAATTAACTTCAGCTGGAATGTAACAGGCTAATGGACTCCCTGCGTCGCCTATCATTTCATTGAAAGTATAACGAAACCGCAAACATGTCACTGTATAACAGCAGGCTGTAGCCAGTCAGCTAAGGGATTAGGTGGGTGCAGTTGCCTCTTCTATCTTTTTTTTTGTAAGAACAGAAAGGTCATTTACATCAAATGGCAGATTTCTTCATGGGAGGGCAAAGCTAGTGTTGAAAAGGTTTGTAGTGAAGAGGTCTTTAAACAGAGCTTCAAGTCAAACAGACCAGGGCACTTCTGTTCTCTGCAAAAGGAGGCATTCTGTGGTCATGGCCTGAGATTCTTAATTTGAAAGGCCTGAGATGTGATTGAAACTAATGATCAATTATAGGAGCATAAAAGGCATGTGTGTAAAAAGGGGGAAAGCAACTGTGTGTTAAAAATCTGAGCTTGTTGGATCAGGTGCCATCTAGTCCAGCATCATAGTGGCCAACCAGATCATAGCTGTCAACGTTTCCCTTTTTTAAAGGGAAATTCCCTTATTCCAAATAGGATTCCTTGCAAGAAAAGGGAAAAGTTGACAGCTATGAACCAGATGCCTGTGGGAAGCCTACTAGCAGGACCCAAGCATAAGAATACTCTTCCCTCCTGGGCTTTCCAGCAAGATAGTTCATCATGGCTAGTAGTTGTCAATAGCCCTCTCCTCCATGGATTTGTCTAACCCTTTTAAAAGCCATTCTGGGCCATCCCTGCATTCTCTTCCTCCTGCTACAGTCCTGTCAAAACATCATACATTTAAAGCATAACCATACCACTTTAAATAGGCATGTCTTTCACCAAAGGATCCTGGGACCTGTAGTGCTGAAAGTTGTTAGGAGACCCCTTTTCCATTCACAGTGCTGCAGTTCCCCGAGTTCCCAGGTAAGAGAGATTGATTGTTAAACCACTCCTGTACACAGCTAGATTTTCCAGATGTCTAAGACTAGTCAGGCGCTATGAACCTGTGACTTTTGCCCTCTGCACCACTCCCAAATCCCTTGTGGAAATCTATTCAAGAAACTACAGCTGGAGTCAGAATCTTACTTTTGTACAGTGGTGCCTCGCAAGACGAAATTAATTCGTTCTGCGAGTCTCTTCGTCTAGCGGTTTTTTCGTCTTGCGAAGCAACCCTATTAGCGGCTTAGCGGATTAGCGCTATTAGCGGTTTAGCGGCTATTAGCGGCTATTAAAGGCTTATGGGATTAGCGGATTAGCTGCTAAAAGGCTATTAGCGGTTTAGCGGCTTAGAAAAAGGGGGTGGGGAGCGGAAAAAAATCTCAAGACTCGCAAGACATTTTCGTCTTGCAAAGCAAGCCCATAGGGAAATTCGTCCTGCGAAGCGCATCGAAAAACGGAAAACCCTTTCGTCTAGCGGGTTTTCCGTCTTGCGAGGCATTCGTCTTGCGGGGTACCACTGTACTTATATTCCTAAAGTGTGTGTATACCTAAAAATGTTTTTACCTATACTACTGAAAATGTAATCCAGGAGCCTGGCAAATTTACCTTTAGTTCATTGTAATGTAACGGCTACGTGTACTGCAATGTCCGCTTGAGCTGCACAATTCCCTACTTGGGGTTTGTGACAAGCATGTCAAAAAGGTGGGCCACCATTGTTCTAAAAGTATATTGTGTACTTTCTGGGTTAAATAGGAAGAGCAGCCAGATCAACTTCTTTCCTAAGACCAGAACCCAGCAGCTGTCTGATGACGTTGAATGTTGGAAGAAGAAGAAGAAGACATTTGGATTTGATATCCCACTTTATCACTACCCTAAGGAGTCTCAAAGCGGCTGACATTCTCCCTTCCCTTCCTCCCCCACAACAAACATTCTGTGAGGTGAGTGGGGCTGAGAAACTTCAAAGAAGTGTGACTAGCCCAAGCTGCATGTGGAGGAGTGGAGACGTGAACCTGGTTCATCAGATTATGGTCACCAATCTGGATGGCTACCATTGCTTACTAACTATTATAGCCATGTTCTCCCTCCTTTGTCGGTTTGCTTCTGAGTACCAGTTGCCAGGAAGCTCCAGTGGGGAGAGGGCTGCTGCCCTCAGTTCCTGCTTCTGCGCATCTCATAGGCATTGGGTTGGTTACAGGAAGCAGGATGAGATTTTGGCTTGATCCTGAAGCCATTTTTATGTTCTTATGTAAGTAACTCAGCACAGATTGCCGATTGCTTTTCCCAATATGAAATCCTTGGGACTGAGCAGTGTGCACTGACAAGGAGCAGAACCAGCCACCGTGTCCTTCTGTGTATGTATATATTGCTATAGTTTTGGGAGTCCAACCCTGTCTTACTATAATCAGCTCTGCAAATCTATGGAATCAAGGTCCCATTTCTTTAAGAGGGCTTTGACTGTGAGCCCTTCACAA
This sequence comes from Podarcis tiliguerta, assembly GCF_965153285.1. Lineage (NCBI taxonomy): Eukaryota > Metazoa > Chordata > Lepidosauria > Squamata > Lacertidae > Podarcis > Podarcis tiliguerta. The sequence goes on from NC_139536.1 coordinate 22,902,176, forward strand.
ATTTGTTTCTCCTTGCACTGTTTGGATTTCCATATGTTGGCAAATCATGAGCAAAAGTCAGACCGGAGAACAGGACTCCCTTCTTCGCTTCTCACTAGGGTTCCCACCTGTGCCTTTAATGGCTCTAGGAGGAAGCCAAATCAGTCCAAATCTCGGTTTGTTTAACTTGGCAGCTCCAGCAGGATATGCACAAGCTTCCCTTCAAATAAATGCAGTTATTTTAATCCCCACGTTTACACAGCCAGGGGAGTTTGCAGGTGCTGCGAGGTATTGAATTACTCACATATGTGTATTCCACATGAAAATGATCTTCCCAAAATGCACATAAAAACCAGTTAGCTTCTTCTTTTTAAACATGCTTCCCCACAGCAACCAAAAAGTCAGGCTGATTTCTATATTGTCAGTGTAGCACAAGACTGAAGTACTGGAAATGGACCAAAGAGGAGTGGGGAATATTGCTGAACTCTCATCTGCCCTAGCAAGCATAGCCAATGGACAGGGATGAAGCATTGTTGTAGTTCAGCAACAGGGATAAAGATTCTCTATGCATTGGAATCATGAATCCTGATATGTAGACTGCATTGGCCATTATGGCAAGTTGATGTTAACTATAGAAATTTCTGGAAATGGCAAACAGTGTGTAAAGTACAGGGTCTTCAAAGGGTGGGCTAACAAGTTTCCATGTACTCAGTGCATGTACTCTTTAAAAAAAAAATTATTAGCATTTTCCAAACAACAACACCAACACGAAAGATATCAAAAAATAACAATACACAACACATAAAAATCAACATTCGAAAACTAAAGAAAGCAACAACAACAACAACAACAAAAACAAAAAACAAATCCATATCTTACAAGTTAATATTATAAACACTAAAACAACAACAACAAGACATTGACTTCCACCAATCCCACAGCACCTCCTTTATCTCTCATTGTGTCTTCCTGTTTTCTTGTTTTCTTTATCATCTCTATCCTAACATCTAGATATAAATCCTTCTTTCATATCCTCAGCGCATGTACTCAGTGCATGAGGACAGATCACTCACACCATACTCAGTTCCTAGTAGTAAAGACTAGGCTGCCTAAGCTGCCATCTTATGGGGAGTAGGGAGGAAGAAGCAGTGCTGGATAGTGTTCTGCATTAGATTGCTGTGATTGGGTATTCATTCCTTTACCAAAGGTGTCATGGACTTTGAAGACTTTGAAGAACTCAGGACAAAAGGAAGAAACATGCTAAGAGGAAGGGACATTCGGCAAACCCTCACCATGATAAACTCCTACCCGGAAACCTATGTCCCAACTGTGGAAGGATGCGTGGATCCAGAATTGGCCTCCACAGTCACTTACGGACTCACTGTTAAGTGTTCATGGAAGACAATCTTACTCAGCTACGAGTAATCGCCAAAGAAGAACTTTTCTGAACTGAGAAACGAGGCTGCTCAGAGACATGCCCTTCAGGACCCTGGACAGATCCCAGGAAACAGAGGAGTTGCTCATATAGAGGCTTGGTGTTAACTTTCTTTGTCTTTGCTGTCTCCCTCTTCCAGCAAGCTCTTGCTGAGGAATTGACAGCCCAGAACTCTGTTGCCTCTTTGCTATCCCTTCCCAAGCATAAAGCCTAGGCCTGAGGATAGTGCCCTTGATGATATATGACTTGGGAACTGCTATCTCTGAGAGTTCTGGTTTTGGCATCTCTCAGAATGCTTAGCTGAAATTCAGCATTTTGGCTTTCTCATGGATGGACAGTGAAATCGGGGTGTGATTTAGAGATTCTCCAAGGGGGGCTTACCTCTTGGTGAGAGGTCCTTCTTTAGTCTGTCACTGTTTTCTCCCCCATTGCTCAAATATATTGCCCCAAAGTGGAATTCTGGGAAAAGAAAATGGTAACTGCCACCCAGGAGCCACCTGCTGCTGCGATCACAAAGCATAGGCAGCTAAGGAGTACAAGCAATTTTACTCATAAACCCCACCGAAGTTAGTTCTAGCTGTGGTTTGGAAGTCTTTGGCTTGGGAAGCCCTTGGTTTCTGTACTAGGTCTTGGTTGTAGCTTAGTGGTTAAATCATCTGCCTTGCATGCAGAAGGTCTCAGGTTCAATCACTGCCATCTCCAGGTAGGACTGGAAGAGACTCCTGTCTGAAACATTGGAAAGTCACTGCCAGTCAGTGTAGCAGATAATAATGAGCAAGATGGACCAATAATCTGACTCAGTATAGGGCAGCTTCCTATGTTCCTATGTACAGGAAGTGAAGGAGCTGATGAGATTGAGGGGGTAATGATTCAGGGGGTAATGGGGACCACATAAATTTAAGTTGGTGGCCATAGGTTTCCCACCTCTGGCTTAGATGACAAAACAGAATTACCAATACTTTCTTGCTCTATCCCTGGCTGCTATCTTTACCTAAGAGCCTTCTCAATTTCTCTGTATATTCTCAGGCACTAAATTTAATTAGACTCATCAAATCTGTAATATCGGGGGTATATTTGATGAGCATGGGGGTGGGAGGCACAAGAGATATTAAGACTCCAAACATTTTTTCTTAGTAGAGACTCTAAAGTATTTCATGCAGAGAAATAAGCTATAAACATCTTTAAAAATGGAGATTATAGTGGTTATTTCGGGGCAGTTCCAGTTGTGTTGATGTTTCCAGGCACTCCTGTAATTAAACATATTCTTCATTCCAGACAGGAACTCTACATTGGTTTACCAAAGAAGAACAGCATAAATTTAAGATATCCAAAGCTGATGATGTGCCTGCCTACAAATCATAGATACTTAGCAATTATCTCAAGCAGTTTCTAGGTGCTAAAAATGCTCCAAAGATATTTCTCAAGAATCTTTTCAACAATCATATCAGAAAGGCTACGGATGGATTCTCTCAGTTTCCCATTTTTCTGATCTTAAATTCTCCACATTTCCACAGCAGTTTGCAACTTTTTTTAAAAAAACAAGGCATCATGAAAATCCACCAGCATGTTTATTTATTAATTATTAAATTTGTATACCGCCTTATACCTGTAGATCTCAGAGCAGTTCACAACATTCAGGAACATTTTAGTGGGGTTCTCTTAAAAGACATACAGTGGTACCTCGGGTTGTATACACTTCAGGTTACATATGCTTCAGGTTACAGACTCCGCTAACCCAGAAATAGTACCTCAGGTTAAGAACTTTGCTTCAGGATGAGAACAGAATTCATGCGGTGGCGGCAGCGGGAGGCCCCATTAGCTAAAGTGGTGCTTCAGGTTAAGAACAGTTTCAGGTTAAGAACGGACCTCCGGAATGAATTAAGTACTTAACCCAAGGTACCACTGTATTTTTATATTTATTTTTATATGTAAGTGGAAATCAGAAGCATTACTGCCTCCAACCATGGAGACAGAGCTTAGCCATCATGACCAGTAGCCATCAATAGCCTTACCATCCATGAATTTGTCTCCTCCTCTTTTAAAGCCATCCAAGTTGGTGGTCATCACTGCCTCCTGAGCTCCAAAGTTTAACTATGTGGTACATGAATAAGTACATGCCTTTATCTGTCCTGAATCTTCCAGGATTCAGTTTCATTGGATGTCCACAAGTTCTAGTGTTATGAGGGAAGGACCAAACTTTTCTCTATCCACTTTCTCTATATATAGGTAGGTAGTAGTGTTGGTCTGCCATTGTCGAACCAAAATAAAAAAATGCCTTCCAGTAGCACCTTAAAGGTAAAGATAAAGGGACCCATGACCATTAGGTCAAGTCATGGCCAACTCTGGGGTTGCGGCACTCATCTCACTTTATTGGCTGAGGGAACCGGCGTACAGCTTTCGGGTTATGTGGCCAGCATGACTAAGTCGCTTCTGGCGAACCAGACCAGCGCACGGAAATGCTGTTTACCTTCCCGCCAGAGCGGTACCTATTTATCTACTTGCACTGGTGCACTTTCAAACTGTTAGGCTGGCAGGAGCAGGGACCGAGCAATGGGAGCTCACCCCGTCGCAGGGATTCGAACCGCCGACCTTCTGATCAGCAAATCCTAGAGGCTCAGTGGTTTAGACCACAGTGCCACCCGTGTCCCTTAGCCCCTTAGAGACCAACTAAGTTTGTTATTGGTATGAGCTTTCGTGTGCATGCACACTTCTTCAGATACACTGAAACAGTGGGGAGGGGTATTACTCAGAAGGGTGGTGGGAATAGGTGATTGGCTGATAGGTGTGGTAAACCAGTTGACGACTGTTAATGACTTCAGTTGGTCTTACAGGAAAAAGCAAGGGATGAGATGGCCAAAAATAGCTTTATCATGTATAATGGCGGTAGATAAGAATCCAATGTCTCTATTCAGACCAGGTCTCTCCATTCCCATCACCCTTCTGAGTAATACCCCTCCCCACCCTCTCACTATATATGAGGGTCTGGTGACTTCTGTTTCAGTGTATCTGAAGAAGTGTGCATGCACACAAAAGCTCATACCAAGAACAAACTTAGTTGGTCTCTAAGGTGCTACTGGATGGAATTTTTTTTATTTTGGTTCCACTTTCTCTATGCCATGCATAATTTTATAAATTTCCATTATGCCACCTCTTACTTATCTTTTCTCTAACTAAAAAGTCCCAAACCTCGCAACCTTTCCTCATAGTAGAGTCACTCCACCCCCTTGATTATCTTGGTTGTCCTTTGCTGAAGCCTTGCAACTCCTTTTTCAGTTGAGATGACCAACTGTGGTCACATCATAGATTTGTTGTTCCAGAACTGTTAGAACTGCAGTTTTAAGCGCACACACACACCTGATAGTAAGCCCAGTGTTACATGCCACCCCAGTCTCCAAGTGGTGTGAGATCCCAGGGGTCCCAGGCAGTTTCTTTTCTTTGTTGATGGCTCACCTCCTTGTCTTTGTTCTCTCTTAATGGCTCATCTTTCAGGCAATCTTTGAGCACAGGGAGCTGAGGCCAGCTACTTAGAGCATGACTTCCAGTTTAACTCTCCAAGCATTGATTAAATTCTAACACTTACTAAAGCCAGGAATTATGGGGTTCTTGCAGCCACGAACCCTGGCACCCACAAACTCATAATACTATTTTGGAATGTTGTTTCTGTAAAGAGTGTTCAAGGGTATCAGTGTGTTCCTATTGTATTGCAGTTTAAGTTCTCTAAATGATTTCATTTGACAGAATTCAGTGGGGGAAGAAGAGTTGTGTCTTTTGTTCAGTGCCCACACACCAGGCAGTCCACTTGGCCTTGACGCCATTCAGAGAAGGGAACATTTAATGCAATTGCTGGTTATCAAAGAAATTGGTCCTGGCATCCTTTTTGCTCCTCTCCCCTTGCCTGGCTGTTCATTTTCCTAATGAAAGCTCCACCAATTAATAGTGCCCTTTTCCAATCTCACTAAGTGAAGAGTTCTTATCTCCTGCTGCAGGCTGTGATTGATTACAGGACTGTAACTCTATTATTGTCAAACTGCAGTAATTAAGAGCTTGGAATTATAAGAAGGGTTTCCCCATCTCATCTCATCTCTATTCAAGTATTGTTTTTCAATTCTGGTGCTCATTCAACTCTTCTTAGGAAATGATGGGAATGTGTGATCTGATTCCTAAAACAGCTTGCCAATGGAAAATTAGTTTCCTGCTCCTCACCTCTCTCATCCACACTGCCTTTCATGCTCACTGCCTTTCATGCAAGAAGTTTTATCATTTATCTTATGCTTATTTCACTCCCCCAACCCAAAATTCAATATATTGGTGGTACCTATTACACTAATTGGATTCTGAGCTATGCAAAAAGATTTGCATGCATATGAAAATGTTTTCCAAATAAAACTTCCCTTCCAATTGAATTTGCTTATTTGGATTCAGCCTAGTGCAGAGGCTCCTTGAAGCTACAGGAGCTCCATGTGTGCAGGAGACTACTGTTGATGCAAGGACTTTCCAGTGAACCTAGAGGTTCTCAGGACAAGTAAAAAGGACTTTTTACACAGCATATAGTTAAACCACAGAATCGGCTCCTACAAGGTGCATTGATGGGCTGATGGCCACCAACTTTAAAAGGAGTTTAGACAAATTCATAAAGCTTTCAGTTCATAAAGCTGTCTACAAGTAATGATGGTGATATATTGTCTCCAGTATCAGAGGTAGTGCTCTAGTGCTCATGCCCTGCTTATGGGCTTTCCACAGGCTTCTGGTTGGCCACTGTGAGAACAGAATGCTGTGTTAGATAGCTCTTCTTATTCTCCTCTGGCCTTAGGAAGTCATCCAAACCCAAGACCCACCAAGTCAAGTGTGCTAGGACCGAGCAAATCTCTGGCTCAGTCAGCTGATTCCCATTGCAGCCAGACTACACAAGTGTGAGCCCCACATCCTGGCTCAAGCTGGCGATATGGCAGCATAATTCCCTCATCTCAACTCAGCTGGCTGAACTGAGACCGGCAGATCTTACACTGCTGTAGGCCCTGAAAAATAGGCATTCCAGGGGGTTGACAGGAATAGGATCAGGCAGGATCCTTATTCTGACTCTTAGCTCAACCATGTTAAGCAGCAGAATATACGCCCGCAAAAAAGGGTGGTGTACTCAGTCTACAGTAGCCCCATTCCTGAATGGCATTTGAAGTAGGGATAATCTATGCTGGCTTAATTTAATAAATTCCACTAGCTTCCTATATTTAGAATTATTCTGTAGGTCTCCATTCATTTGAAATTATGTGCATGAGATCCAGAAGGAAAATCAGTGGTGCTCTACATCATCATGCAATGTCACAATATATCTAGGGTGAAACCTTATTGGCTACATAATATCACATGTCAGTGGTACTAAGTCACTGATGGAAGAACCTGGAGCATCAGAGATGAAAAAAGAGGGAAGGAGGGCGAATCTACCAAATCAAACTTCTACTTCTTCTTCTTCTTCCTCCTCCTCCTCCTCCTCCTCCTCCTCCTCCTCCTCCTCCTCCTCTTCTTCTTTATTTTGAAAGGGGGAAATGGACATTTAAATTTACTACCACAATGGTCAGTTTAAATGGGGTTAGTTTTTTCTTTTGCACTACTGCGGACCACTAGTCATCTTCTGCCTCTACCATTGGAGGCAATATGCCTGTGAATATAATTTCCTTGGAATGACAACTGGAGAGTTTGCTGTTTCACTCAGGTCCTGCTTTTGGACTTCCAGTGGGCGCCAGGCTGGCCACTTTGAGAAAAAGATCCTGGACTACATGGGCCAGATCCAGCAGGGCACGTCTTATGCTCTTATGTACTATAATTGTACATGTAATTGAATTTCACGAAATTTCAGAGCAGCCTTCTCTAAATGTGGTCTAGTGCCCAGTCCCCTGTGAACAAGGGAGATCTGGCATTGCCTTTCTGCTTCTCAATTCCTGGCAACCGTCAGATTCCCTAACTGATGTGCTATTTTACTTAATCCCATAACAATGCCAGCCTGTCCTCGGGTGCATTGAGCCTGAAGCAAGCTGAGCTGATTTGCTCTCTCTTATCCCTGTTGTAATGTTCCCTCCTGCAGTCACTCTGCAGGATTCCACCTTGATGTTTCTCACATGCTGCATAAGACGAAGAGCCCGGTGATTATTTCAAAGAGCTATGAATATGCTGCTATGGCTTCATCATAACCATTACAGAAGATAATGACAGAACAGTAAATAGCAGCTGATGTAGGCAGATCTGTGGGAGACGACAAGAGCTGCAGACCTTTTCTGGCCTCTTCACAGCATCTCTCGTTTCTCACTTTTGTCCAGAAATGGCAATTATTGGGTTGCTCTTTTTTAAATTTTCTTGTTACCGCATATCTAATCATCACCACCATCACCATCATAAAATCATAGAATTGTAGAGTCGAAAGGAACCCCAAGGGTCATCTAGTCAAACCCCCTGCAATGCAAGAATCTCAGCTAAAACATCCGTGACAGATGGCCTTCCAACCTCTGCTTAAGAACCTCCAAGGAAGGAGAGCCCACCACCACCACTGTCAAACAGCTCTTAATGTCAGAAAGTTCTTCCTGATGTTTAGTTGGAATCTCCTTTCTTGTAAGTTGAAGTCAGTGAGTGGTTTAGGACCTACCTTTCAGAGCAGGATAAAACAAGCTTGCTCCATCTTACACGTGACAGCTGCATATATATATATATATATATATATATATATACATACATATACATACATACATACACACACACACAGTGGTACCTCGGGTTAAGTACTTAATTCATTCTGGAGGTCCGTTCTTAACCTGAAACTGTCCTTAACCTGAAGCACTACTTTAGCTAATGGGGCCTCCCGCTGCCACCGCACTGCCGCTGCACGATTTCTGTTCTCATCTTGAAGCAAAGGTCTTAACCCAAGGTACTATTTCTGGGTTAGCGGAGTCTGTAACCTGAAGCCTCTGTAACCTGAAGTGTATGTAACCCAAGGTACCACTGTGTGTGTGTATAAAATGTATTTTTATTAAAGATTTTCTTGGTTTACAAAAGAATGTGCAATCTCTCTCTCTCTCTCTCTCTCTCTCTCTCTTTTCCCAAGTAACATTTTTTACAGATCAGTTTCATTTGTTGAGAAATTAAGAAGAAAAGGGGGAAAGAGGTGGAAGAGGGAGAGATGAGTGGGGGTGGGGCCGGGTGGCGATGTTTCTATTTTACTTACTATGTGTGTGGTTTGGTGTCAGCGTTGCTTGTGCAGGTTCTCTGCTATTCACTTGTGTTCCTTTGGTGGTGAGAGAGGTTAGGGTTGGCCTAGGGTGTGATTGTTTGTTGGTGATTGGCTGTGGTGGTCTTTGTTTTCATGTGTGAGTGAGGTGGGTGGGTGTTTTGGATCAGGTTAGCCATATTGATTTGTATGCTGCTGGTGGATTTTTGTCATTGTCTTGTTGGGCTGTGTGTGTGATATAGGGGAGCCATAAAGGTGTCTTCTTCTGTTTGTCCCCGTGTCAGTTTCAGTTTATTGGTTAATTTTTCTAGTAAGGCTGTTTCCCATATTATTTGGTACCATTGGTCCATGCTTACTCCTGACAGGTCTCTCCAGTGCCTGGTTATGGTGTTTCTGGCTTCTGAAAGTAGGTGGGTTATGAGTTCTTTAGCTGCTTAGATATTTGAAGATGGTTATCATATCTCCTTTCAGTCTCCTTTTTTTCCAGGCTAAACATAGCCAGCTCCTTCAACTGTTCCTCATAAGGCTTGGTTTCTTTTCTTCACAAGGCTTGGTAATCATCATCATCATCATCATCATCATCATTATCATCATCACTGGAACACAGAAAGCTGCTGCACACTGAGTCAGACCATTGATCCAACTGGCTCAGTGTTGTCAACTAGCTGCAGGGTCTCCAGGCTTTCAGGAAGTGGCATTCCCAACCCTACCTGAGGATGCTGTGGACCTTCTGCAAAGAAAGAAGATACTCTCCCATTGAGTTGTTGCTGTTGTTGTTGCTGCTGCTGCTATTCTGTAGAGCAGCAACCAACAGTTGCTTCAGATGTCTTGTGAAGACTTATCCTTTTGCCCAAGCTTTTCCTGACCCATAAAACTGGACCCTAGTTTAAAAGTTGGAATCCTCTTTTCTAGGTATTGAAATCCCAAGGAAGCAGAAAAAGACTTTTTATGTGCGTATGTGACCACGGCTGCACGGATTTTATTGGCCAGCTTTCTGAGGTGTGGCAGGTTGGGATACGAAATGCTTTTAAATAAACAAATATGGTAAATAAATAAATAGGTTTATGCATTGCCCCAGTGGTTGTGGAATCTCTGGTTCCATGGGGGGAATATATAGTCCTAGTTGGTTGCAAGCTCAGCTCTGTCTTGCCAGCATGGCCTTGGATGAACAGATGACACATTGTTTGATGGCCATTCTCTGTAAATTACAGGGACGGAAACATTTTCTCCTGACTAATGACCATTTACGTGTGTGAGCAGTATAATTAATAGATCTCATCTACTGGAAACATCTCCAATCTCCAGATTGCTTTTAGAGCTTCAGAAACCAAAACAGCTGATCAAGCTGCTCTTTCAGATGCATGCATAAAAATTCTTCCATATTAACCCATCTCTCTCAATCACTCTCATTGATCACTGTTAAGCTACATCAAGTACTGAGTTAGCTGCTTAGTAGGAGCATGCACAGAATGTATTTAATGTTACCCGCTTTCTCCTCATGAAACTCTTGTTGACCTCTGATGGTGTGACCAGGCTGCCCAAGAAAGGTTTTGGTTTGGTACTTAACTTTTTTTCCTTTTTGGATCAATTCCCTCCATCTCTTCTTGCAAAAATTGCATGTGGTTGTTGTCCCCTGTCCACAGCTTCAGACCTCTTTTGTTTCTGTCTGTTTCCATTGGCGGTGGGCAATGTCTAAAGAGCTCTCTGCTATGCCTGGTGTTGGGAACTGCAGTGCTAAGAGGGCAATTCAATAAGTGGCATGCAGATGGCAGCACTCATGTACCAGCATTATGATCCAATACACAATTTTGCCCATTACATTGTATACTGATAAAAAAGAGTTCCTCTATCTCTACTCCATATCTACTATCCATACACTCCATATCTACTCCATATCTACTACTCCATATCTACTATCTCCATACAGTAGTGATGTATGGAAGTGAGAGCTGGACCATAAAGAAGGCTGATCACCGAATAATTGATGCTTTTGAATTATGGTGCTGGAGGAGACTCCCATGGACTGCAAGAAGATCAAACCTCTCCATTCTTAAGGAAAACAGCCCTGAGTGCTCACTGGAAGGACAGCTCCTGAAGCTGAGGCTCCAGTACTTTGGCCACCTCATGAGAAGAGAAGACTCCCTGGAAAAGTCCTGGTGTTGGGAAAGATTGAGGGCACAAGGAGAAGGGGACGACAGAGGACGAGATGGTTGGACAGTGTTCTTGAAGCTACTAGCATGGGTTTGACCAAACTGCGGGAGGCAGTGGAAAACAGGAGTGCCTGGCGTGCTCTGGTCCATGGGGTCACAAAGAGTCGGACACGACTAAATGACTAAACAATGATCTCTACTCTAGTCCACCCTGCCTCTGGAATAGGTTCTATTTGTCCTTATCACTGTTCAAAGCAGATCATAACAGTAATAACATGACCAATGTTGTACAGGATGATGGGAATTGTAGTCTAAACAACATCTGGAGGACAGCATGTTGGCCTCCATGGGATACATCAAACTTGGTGAAACTAAGCAGATTTGGATCGGGTTGATGATGCCTTGAGGAGAGACTGTCTGTAAATCCTAAGGGACATTGCCTTGCTTTTCATGGTGGAAGAAAGGTAGGATATAAATGCAATTTAATAAAAACAATACTAATGATAACAGTAAGGAATAAATTATTAGTAGGTTAGAGCTAGTTATTGGTCCAACCAGCAAGGTGGTGGGGGTGACTTTTGCCATTCTCCCATCCCCTATAGGCTCTTGTATCCTCTTTTACTCCAGAGGGTTGGGGAACCCTGTGGAACAGTACAGGAGGTGGAAGTGGGGGCCACAAAGGCAAAAGGAATCAGTAAAAGCCTCCTTCCCCAATCCACCAGTGGAACCTTTCTGTTGGATCAAAAGCCTTCTGTTGACAGAAGCAGCCCCTCTGCTCATGGATGGCAAAGTCTGGATCTAACCCATCATAAATATGTTATAGACCCATCAGTACTTTCTCAAGCAAATGGTTCTAGAAAGTTGATTTTATCAAAGAGATCACATTTATTTGTCTGCCTGCAGTCTCCTCTGTAGTGTGTGGCTAATCCTGCCATTTTGTCCAGATTGTCATCGGTGAGCTTTTCCAATCTTCTGCAGTGTCATTTGTTTTTCCTCCAGGCTTTCCACTGAGCTCCTCATTTTGTCTCTCATCTCTATCCCTGGCCTGGCTTCATGGGAAAGTTCTCAGCAGGGGGAACATGAATTATGCAAACTTCTGAAGCGTCCCTGCTCCAATGTCACGTTTTTTATCAGTCGCTTCATCAGGCACAACAGCAGCCAGAAGCCTCATCCAGAGGAAGCAAAACATGCAAACACCACAGATTTGCCAAGTTCTAACCAACAAAATCTGCTAGTCAGTTTCGGTGCCAAGCTCAGCACAATGCTGCTCTCATGACAGTGGCCTCCTCACTGGCTGCTCTAAGAACTCTGTAAACAATTTTGGGGGAAGTAATAGATGCAGTGCTTTGGGCTATGTTACCATAAAACTTGGGATAAACAAACCAAAGGACACATTGCCCCAATCATGTGGTATTTCTGGCTCAATTGGGGAGTAAGAATTTGACTGGCTGCCAAGTTAACAATCGTGTGCACTTGCAAGTGTGTCCTTGAATGATCAGATTGAAGAAATGGCCTTTGCTTTCCTTAAAGTCCATAGCTGAGATGATCTACTGATCATCATGTGCTTTCTGTGCAGGACATCCCAGGTCCAATTCCTGGCATCTTCAGGTAGGGTTGAGAAAGAGAGAGAGATCCCTGCCTGAAACTGTGGAGAGTCAGAAGTCAATGTTGACAATCCTGAGCTATAGATACCAGTGGTTCGATTCAGTGTAAGGCAACTTCCTATGTTCTTAAAAGGTCCCAAATTCAATCCCAGGCATCTCCAGGGAGACACTCCTGCCTGAAACCCTGGAGACCCACTGTCAGTCAGCAGACAACTCCCAGTAGACACACACAACATATTCCAATTACAGGCACAATGACAGAATAACTAATACTGAGCCAGATTAGATCACAACAGATGATCAAATTATCTTAAAAGAGTCAGTGCCACTTTTGTGTGATTTTTATGTATCAGTGTAGCCCCTCCAAAGTGAGATGTGGCTATTGGGAGGACCTGGGGCAGATGAAGGCGTCTGGTTCATAAAACTTAGGGAAGTGCTGGGTGAGATCCCATGGACAGTAATACTAAAAGGAAAGGGAGTTCATGATGGCTGGGAGTTTGTTAAGAGGGAGATAGTAAAAGCACAACTTCAGGCAATACCAATGAGACGGAAACATGGAAGGTGCCTAAAGAAGCCAGGGTGGCTATCTAAAGAACTTCTAACTTAGTTAAGATTAAAAAAGGATGTGTACAAAAAATGGAAAAGGGGGGAAACCACCAAAGAGGAATTCAAACAAATAGCCAGCACATGTAGACACAAAGTCAGAAAAGCTAAGGCACAGAATGAACTCAGGCTTGCTAGAGAGGTTAAAAGCAACAAAAAAGGCTTTTATGGGTATGTTCGTAGTCAAAGGAAGAACAAAGGAACAGTGGGGTCACTCAGAGGTGAAGATGGAGAAATGCAAACAGGGGACACAGAAAGGGCTGAACTCCTCAATGCCTTCTTTGCCTCAGTCTTCTCCGATAAAGAAAACAATGCCCGACCTGAAGAATTTGGAGCAAATGATTCAGCAGAGAAAACACAGCCCAGAATAACTAAGGAGATAGTACAAGAATACTTGGCTAGTTTAGATGTATTCAGGTCTCCAGGGCCAGATGAACTGCATCCAGGAGTATTAAAAGAACTGGCAGATGTGATCTCAGAACCACTGGCAGTCATCTTTGAGAATTCCTGGAGAACAGGCGAAGTCCCGGCAGACTGGAGGAGGGCAAATGTTGTCCCTATTTTCAAAAAGGGGAAAAGAGAGGACCCAAATAATTATCGCCCAGTTAGTCTGACATCAATACCAGGGAAGATTCTGGAGCAGATCGTTAAGCAAACAGTCTGTGAGCACCTAGAAAGGAATGCTGTGATCACCAATAGTCAGCATGGATTTCTGAAAAATAAGTCATGTCAGACTAACCTGATCTCGTTTTATGACAGAATTACAAGCCTGGTAGATGAAGGGAACGCAGTGGATGTAGCCTACCTTGATTTCAGCAAGGCATTTGACAAGGTGCCCCATGATATTCTTGTAAAGAAGCTGGTAAAATGCGGTCTTGACTATGCTACCACTCAGTGGATTTGTAACTGGCTGACTGACCGGACCCAAAGGGTGCTCATCAATGGTTCCTCTTCATCCTGGAGAAGAGTGACTAGTGGGGTGCCACAGGGTTCTGTCTTGGGCCCGGTCTTATTCAACATCTTTATCAACGACTTAGAGGATGGACTCAAGGGCATCCTGATCAAATTTGCAGATGACACCAAACTGGGAGGGGTGGCTAACACCCCAGAGGACAGGATCACACTTCAAAACGACCTTGACAGATAAGAGAACTGGGCCAAAACGAACAAGATGAACTTTAACAGGGAGAAATGTAAAGTATTGCACTTGGGCAAAAAAATGAGAGGCACAAATACAAGATGGGTGACACCTGGCTAGAGAGCAGTACATGTGAAAAGGATCTAGGAGTCTTGGTTGACCACAAACTTGACATGAGCCAACAGTGTGACGTGGCAGCTAAAAAAGCCAATGCAATTCTGGGCTGCATCAATAGGAGTATAGCATCTAGATCAAGGGAAGTAATAGTGCCACTGTATTCTGCTCTGGTCAGACCTCACCTGGAGTACTGTGTCCAGTTCTGGGCACCACAGTTCAAGAAGGACACTGACAAACTGGAACGTGTCCAGAGGAGGGCAACCAAAATGGTCAAAGGCCTGGAAACGATGCCTTATGAGGAACGGCTAAGGGAGCTGGGCATGTTTAGCTTGGAGAAGAGGAGGTTAAGGGGTGATATGATAGCCATGTTCAAATATATGAAGGGATGTCACATGGAGGAGGGAGAAAGGTTGTTTTCTGCTGCTCCAGAGAAGCGGACACGGAGCAATGGATCCAAACTACAAGAAAGAAGATTCCACCTAAACATTAGGAAGAACTTCCTGACAGTAAGAGCTGTTCGACAGTGGAATTTGCTGCCAAGGAGTGTGGTGGAGTCTCCTTCTTTGGAGGTCTTTAAGCAGAGGCTTGACAATCATATGTCAGGAGTGCTCTGATGGTGTTTCCTGCTTGGCAGGGGGTTGGACTCGATGGCCCTTGTGGTCTCTTCCAACTCTATGATTCTATGATTCTATGGTTCTGCTGCTGCAGATGCACCATGGGGTTTCTTCTCTCTATGCTCCTTCCAGTGGTCATACTTTCTCTGCTCATTGCTATGCATGCACAATCTGACTGTCTCCAGGCATCTGCAAGGGATTCCCACATGGTGGAGTTGATGTTGCCAACTTTCATGTGCTGCCATCTTTGTAACACAGATTTAGATGAAGGACAGCTAAACTAATGGCTTGAGTGCTCTTAATGGTTAGTATTGTAAGGTTTCATTCTCACATTGCATAATGTTGCGGGTTGCCTTTAATTACTTAATTGATGGGAACTATCTAAATGTCTCCTCCCTTTCTGCTCTCTGCTCTGCTGAAGAAGATGGATGTGAGAGTCATCTTGCTGTTTTGCTATTTGCTTTATAAATAAAACCTTTGATGTTACTATTCCAACCACAGTTGCTTGTGCTGCATTCTGCTGTAAAGGACTGAGTTTACTATCTGCAAACGGGCATTTAATGCTCACATTAATATGGTTACACATGGAACCCACAAACTAGAACTGGCTCTTGGCTGCTCCATCAGGCTTGGAGGATGCAACAAGATTCCTTCCCCAATGCATTATTATTAATATTATTATTTGACTTTATTAAGAACATTTCACAAGACAATACAGATGGACTGAACACAGGTAGTGCATCTTTCCACCATGCAGCATAGGTAGTGCAGAGGAGCGGGGGCAGTACTCTGTTCTGTTGGGACTTGAGTCTTGCATGGGAAGTGAGCAAAGTCAGACCAAGTCCCTTGTAGGCAGGTCAAGTCTAGTCAAATTCAGTCAAGTGAAGTCAAGGTAAGGTATTGTGAAACAGAAATCAGGACCTTGGACAGCTCCCAGTGGGCCCTGCTTGCCAAGCAATGGCAAATTGTTGCTTGAAGAGGAAGCCGTACCCATCTGAGGTCTTCTAAGAGGAGGCAGAGCTGCACTAGACTAATATAGAAGATGCATAATTGTGTGATCCTGTACTAAAATTAATTCCAAGCTGGTCATGTATATATTCATACTTCTCCCATATCAAAAATGTTTTTTTAATGAAATAGGGTATACAACTGATCCCTAAGGGAGTCTACAAATCATTCTTCTCCTATGAAAAGGCTTTATTTATTTTTCTGTTGAAAAATATGCCACAGTTTGAATTACTGGAGCAGAAAATGAAGTAGCCTTTAGAATGAGTGCTTATATTCCCCAGCCAGAAAGCATGGTGGTTTTGAATTGTGCTACACAATCCATGAGTTTTGGAAGTCCCCAAAAGATTAGGACTCATGGCAGAAGCAAACAATGGCATTGCTCCTTATCTTTTCCTGATAGGAATCCAATATTTTGCAAGTAAAAAATAAGTAAGTAGGATAGACGAAGAAAAGAAGTATTCCCTGAACAGTATCTTAAGGCACATGACAAAACAGCCTTGATAAAGTGGAGCATGTCTAGCTCTGAGCAGTGTCAGGGTGGAATACTGCTTAGGAACTCTATGTACACCATCTTGAAGTCTATTATGAAAAGAGTTCGCAGGAAACTTTATAATTCATGTTATCTGTCATGGATGCTTTAGTTGAGTTTCCTGCATTGCAGGGGGTTGGGCTAGATGACCCGTGGGGATCCCTTCCAACTCTATCATTCTATAATGGAAGAACATAACAGCCCTGCTGGATCATGCCCAAGGCCAACCTAGTCCAGTGTTGTGTTTTCACAGTGGCCAGCTAGATGTCCATGGGAAGCCCATAGCAGGACCTGAGCACTTCCTCCACTTGTGACGGTGCAAGAAGAAGAAGAGTTTGGATTTGATATTCCACTTTATCACTACCCAAAGGAGTCTCAAAGCAGCTAACATTCTCCTTTCCCTTCCTCCCCCACAACAAACACTCTGTGAGGTGAGTGGGGCTGAGAGACTTCAGAGAAGTGTGACTGGCCCAAGGTCACCCAGCAGCTGCATGTGGAGGAGTGGAGACGTGAACCCGGTTCCCCAGATTATGAGACTACCGCTCTTAACCACTACACCACACTGGCTCTTAGGAGACCTCTATTCCCCTAACACAACTACAATTCCCAGAGTTCCCTGTGAAGAGGGATTGACTGTTAAACCACTCTGAGAACTGTAGCTCTCTGAGGGGACTAGGGGGGTCTCCTAACAACTCTCAGCACCCTTAACAAATTACAGCTCCCAGAATTCTATGGGAGAAGCCATGGCTGTTTAAAGTGCTATCATAGTGTTTAGAATGTAAGGTGTGAATGTGACCACCATGTTCTAACATACTGGACACGTTTTGAGGTAACAAAAGCTGCTAGTGTTGCTCTTATAACTAATTGCTTTGTCAGCCTATTAGAAAATATAATGTCTGAATAAACACAATCCAGAGAACAGAGCCTACCTTTCCTGAAATTGAAAAATTGATGGACTTTATCCTCTGTGCCACATTGCTGCCAGGGAATAAGGGCACTGAAGTGAAGACACAGTGACAGAATAACTAGGAATGGGATTAATTTCAAAGCTAGATTAGGTAATAAACTGCTTCCTGTCAGGCAGTCTCGTCCTGATAACAGAGACTTCTGATACGAAGGACTGGTTGATTTATATATTTGATATCTTTTGAATATATTGATTTCCACAGTCTGTGCATGTTTTAAAAAGTGTACTATGAAATAATGTTCCTTGACAGAAGATTAAATACTGAGATTAAAATAAACACACATGCAAAAGAAAGCCCCTCTGGGGGAAAAAAAGAATTCTAAAACAGATTTATAGTTTGAATTTTAGAGTTTGTCATATGATGAATGTGATGCTGATAACCAACACCATGATGAAGGTCTACTATGCTTGTGTATACTGTTTAAATTGTCAAAATAAATAATAATACTAAAAAAAAACCCATTCTACAAGTTGTAATTGCTTCTATTTTTTTCTTCTAAATGTTACCTGTAATCTAAAAACTAGAAAGTGAAAATTATTTGATAATTAATTTATGAAGTACCTTATTTACATCCAGTAGGCTATCTCTATAAGGGATGGGGGTGGTGCTGTGGTCTAAACCACAGAGTCTAGGGCTTGCCGATCAGAAGGTCAGCGGTTCGAATCCCCGCAACGGGGTGAGCTCCCGTTGCTCGGTCCCAGTTTCTGCCAACCTAGCAGTTTGAAAGCACGTTAAAGTGCAAGTAGATAAATAGGTACCACTCCAGCAGGAAGGTAAACGGCCTTTCCGTGTGCTGCTCTGGTTCGCCAGAAGCGGCTTAGTCATGCTGGTCACATGACCCAGAAGCTGTACTCCAGCTCCCTCAGCCAGTAAAGCGAGATGAGTGCTGCAACCCCAGAGTCGTCCACGACTGGACCTAACAGTCAGGGGTCCCTTTACCTTTACCTAGGCTATCTCTAATAAATCATTCGTGAAAACCTACAATTATTTAACTCTGAATTCATCCTATGAGTTCTGGTATAAATACATTGGCAGACGCCTGTCCATTATATACCCCACATACTTCGAAGCTGGTCATGAAGAACTTGCTATGAATGTTGAATTTCACTGACTTCCAAGTTCTGCATCTGTGGCCCACTCTGGAAGTCACAAAAATTCAGACATGAGCCGCCAAGGATTCTGTATCAAAGGCAAAATCTCAGGCTGAATCAGATGCTGACTCTGGGTGGCCAGAGTCACTGTAGTACCGGGGAACCCAGTTTACTGCAGGCCTGATGGGCCACCACATACAGCAGTCAGACACAGAAACATGGCTTCCATATCTAGCCCTGGCAACACAGGATGTTTGTAGTTAGCAGTCGTTCCTTTTTCACAAAAGGCAATGCTAGGTTTCCACAAGAAAAGTCATGGGACATAGTGCATGTATGATTGGTCCCCATTATCTTTCTCTAGCAATTTATTATTGCATAAGAACAAGGAACATGGCATGTGGAGGTGGAGGTTTAATTCTCTCCCCCTCTCTGCGATGGCCCCAACAAAAATCCACCACCCCCTTGCCTATTATTAACCCTGGAAGAAGGGCTGGCCCACCCATGAGGCAAGGTGAGGTGACTGCCTCAGGTGGCAGGATCCACAGGAGAAGCCAATCCCAATATAGAACATCATTCCTCCCCATTAGTTCCTAATAGAGATCTTCACTTACCCATTCTTCCCAGGCAGGGAAGCGGGTGCCATTTTGTGGTTTGCCTCAGGAGCCAAAATGTCTTCAGCCAGGCCTACCTGCAGGGAAATTTCCTATTAGCACCAATGGAAGCTTCCCTTGTAATCTGTCTATCCAAAGGAATTTTTATGCTGCTCTTCAAACAAGGAAAGCTCCCAGAACTGCCTACAGATTTTTAAAAAAACATTAAGTCAATCCCTACTCTCAGGCTTACAATCTGAAATACATGACACAAAAGGCAAAGAGTCAGGAGGAAATTACAAGATCTAAATTACAAGACCTTCTCAGGACTTTGGAAAAGTGGGAGTGTGTGCCAAAATGTGCTGTTCCGAAGTTCTGCAGTTCTAGTGAAAATCCCTGCTTCCCTGTGCTTGATATTATCTTTGAAAAGAGAAAAAGACATGATTCCCAGTGATGTGATAGGCATCACTTCTCGTCTGGTCTGCAGTGGAGATTGGGGCTCACCGCAAGCCAAACTGAAATTCACCATCCACCCCCTATTACTGCCGGAAGCATGTTGGCTAAGCACCATTGGAGGCACCTGATCCCTGAAGGTAAGATAGTTTCAAAATGACATTTTTCAAATAGCTTTACAAAACCAAATGCCTCTGGCTCTTGCTGCTGGCCTTGTCCAATTCAGCAGCTAACTCACGAGTTCCATAAAAGCCTGAGACTCTTATACTAGCACTAATACCCTCCAACACCCAAGAAGCCATCCTACATCCAGTATCAGAGGGATTATTAAGTTTGTAAGTGCTGTTCTGGCAGCAGTGAAGTGGCTTCTAATGCAGGGGTATTTTCTTTTTTAAAGGAGGGATTTTCCCCCCCATCAAAAAGATTTTCAAAGTTGAGATGAGGCTAGAAAGAATTCATCCAAAGTAGAGATGGACTTAGTGCTGCAAGTCACACTGAGATGATTCTGTCTTAAAAGCACTCATTCACTCTCCTTATTTAAAAGTCCATTTTACTGCTGTATTATTATACAGAGCAAACAAACCTCTGTTGCTCTGTATTAAGAAACAGTGCCATCGCATTTGTCGTAAGCTCCAGAGAGAGAAGGGGAGGGGGGGGGAACCCTATCCAAAAGGTATTTTTCAGTCTCAGCAGATCCAAATGCATAGCCTTCTCCTGTGAATACCTGTCAAGGTTCCATAAAAAATAGTTTAAATCCCACAGCCTTGTGGAAAATCACAGATTGTTATCTGTAATTCTGGACGGGTTTCTGTTTTATTAATTTCCATGCATTACAGAGCATATCACTTATGAATAGTTAATTTCTGAGATGCTAAATCTACTATGAGAATATAAAGCAGCTTGTTAAAATTACAAAATCAGAGCACAATCGGTTCCACAAAAGGGGATGGATGCTAAGAGTGGGAAAAGGAAACAGTTAACGTGGTTGCTTTCGATATATGGGGATACATTTAAGCATGTGGTGCTACTTTTTCTGGATGTTCAAAAAGCTAGAGAGAATAGTTATATAATAACACTCGGCTGGTACAAAAAGCCAGAAATTCTTAATGAAATAACCGGTAGACTGATGTGGGCAGAGAAGACGGTCAGCTCCACCACAAGGGCTAAGCTGCTGTCAGTGTGTTGCAAGAGGCAGGGGTCCAAATAAGGTCTTAGAGACAGGATGGCAGGAGAGACTGTGAACCCATCGGATCGCAATGCCCCTTGCTCCCCTGACGCCTGGTTTAAAAAGAATGGTTTAGCGATCAATCCCTCTTTACAGGGAACTTGGGGAATTGAAGCTCTGTAAAGGGACCCTGGTGTTGGGAAAGATTGAGGGTACAAGGAGAAGGGGATTACAGAGGACGAGATGGTTGCACAGTGTTCTCGAAGCTACCAGCATGAGTTTGACCAAACTGCGGGAGGCAGTGGAAGACAGGAGTTCCTGGCGTGCTCTGGTCCACGGGGTCATGAAGAGTCGGACACGACTAAACGACTAAACAACAACAGCCACCACCACAACAAAGAGAATAGGCATCTACCAACAACTCTCAGCACCCTTAAGAAGCTACAGCTATCGGAATTCTTTTTTGGGGAGATGGGTGGGAATCCACAAACGTTTAAAGTGGTACCACAGGGCTTTAAATGTAGGGTGTGAATGTGACCCAAATCACCTCCAATGGTCCTTCTGTCTCTTAAAATCCTAGCTTCTAAAAGTCAGGATTCATAACTGGAAAGGCTCTCTTTCGTATCCCAACCTGCCACACCTCAGAAGGCTGGACAAACAAAGAAATGGATGTGTTCAAAGCAGCTTAAAAGCATGCAAATAAAAGAGGAAGCCAATCAATAAAAGAAAAACAACTATGCCCCTGCCCATACACAAAGGTTGTACGCTCACTTTGAGAAGAGTTTCACTGTGTCAGGGCTCCAGTAAAGCAGAGCACAACATGAACTGTCCAGTCTTTGAGCAGAAAGGAAGATGAGAGTATCTGACAATGCCTCTTTTATGGCCAATTATGCTGCAGGATGGCTCTTAACCCTGAGCTTAAGCAAGGCAAAATGTCATTAAGTTGAAGTGCAGAGAAGATTATAAGCACTTTATTAAAATAGTGCTTTGCCTTGCAATTATATATATATATATATATATCCTCGCTAGCCAAAGGAAGCAGCTGCAGCTAGCTTTAACCAATCTATATAAGATTTGTACCAGTGTGTAATACCCTATAATTTCCAAGATATATAAAAATTACCTCTTTCCCTATCATTCATAGCAAACTCATTTCCCCACTGAATTTCTCCACGGCATGTAAGGCAATTGTCTCAACCTTTTAGATCTTACCGTTTCTTATTAGTTTTGCTTCCCTGTGTTAAAATGGCAGGGTTTTTTTAAAAAAAAGAAAGAAAAGGAAGTAAAAGTGTGACTATTGGAACAGAACTCTGGAAGACTGGAAACTGGAACATTGCATTAAACAGGCCTGCTTCAGGTGGGTTTTATGATATTTGCCTCCATATCCCTTTCTGCATGTTAAGCCCCATCTGCATTATACATTTAAAGCATTCCCCAGAGCATAAGAGGGTTAAAATAGATCTCCTATTCTACTTCCTACCTTACTTTATACTAAGACAGAGATAGGCAACACTGTGCCCTCCAGATGTTGTTTGACTACAACACCCAAGAACTGCAGCCAACATAGCCAAAAAGCAAGTATCATAGGATTTGCAGTCCACTTTAAAAAGTGTATATTGTTTTAACAGCCATGCTGTCCCCCAAATCCTGGGAACTGTAATTTTTAAGGGTGCAGAGAATTTTTAGGGGATCCCCCACCCTATTCTCCCTCACAGAGTCAATTCCCAAAATTTGAGGGAAAGAAAGATTGGCTTAAATCACTCTGGAAATTGTAGCCCTGTAAGGAGAATAGGAGTCTTAACAAACCCTTAACAAACTTTCCCCCCAGAATTCTTTGGGGGAAGCCAAGACTATTCAAAGTGGTTTGATACTGCCTTAAATGTATAGTGGAGATGGAGCCTTAGGCAGCCTAGGCTACTAGCATTCATAATGCACCATCCTTGAGCCAACCAGAAGAATGCTCTGGGTTGACACTGGACCCTGGCAACAACCTGGTATGCATTGGTAGCATGCAAAGAAGGGCAACACAAGGGTGAGAGCAAGCTAAGCTTAGAGGAGACACAAGCTACATACTCATCAGTACAGCAAAATGCTCTTTCAAGGACCAATTTGAACTCAAATATTAAAATATTCTTTCTTTCTTTCTTTCTTTCTTTCTTTCTTTCTTTCTTTCTTTCTTTCTTTCTTTCTTTCTTTCTTTCCAATAAGCAGCTTGGGGGTCTGGGGGGTTCAATAAGAGCTGCAGAATGGGGACAGGAGTGTGTGCTAGTCATGTCCCCTTCCTGTGATTCTAATAGTCACCAGTCTGGTCCTGCTATTGGTGCCAACAGGAAGCACTGGTTCCAGTAAGGAGCCCACACCACATTCCCTATTTGGCTTGTCTCACTTGTGATATCTATTTATTGTTTTGAAATTTCCACAGAAGGCCAAAGCAGTTGTGTCTAGTTTGGCATGGTCTCCAAGAAGGACTTCTGCTATTAGTCAACCATTTCTCAACACTGGTGTTTGAAAGGCTGTTCAAACACTGAAGCAAAGTCCTGTTGGAATTGCTCTCATCCTCTTCCAAAACAAAATCTAGCTAGCTCTACCCCTGGACCTTGTCGACACTCAGGGAAGTGGGGCGTGTGTACACAACAGCATGCTAGTTAGGATTTTAATCAGAAGCAGGTGTTTTGGAATGGCTTCCCATTTGACGGCTTCATGAGAATCTGTCTGTATTTGAACTGGGCAGACTGTTCCTGTTTGCATCCTTCAAATTGATAATTGCTTCCTGCTCTCCTGAAGGACATCAGCGTTGGCATGGGAATAAATCACATCCTTTATACAATGCACATGTTTTTTCTCTACAGATGTTTTGACCATAGAATTACAGAGTTAAGAGGGATCTTAGAAGTCATCCAGTCCAACCACCAGCTCATTGTATGATCTACAATGCAGGATGCAACCCTACAGCAACCCTACAGCATCCTTGACAGGAGACCGTCTAGTCTGTCCCCAGTGAAGGAAAGCCCAGCAGCTCTTAAGGTGGTATATGCCAATATTGAACATTTCCTGCCATTAGGAAGGTTCTCCTAACATGTAGCTAAATTATAAAAAGGTAAAGGTACCCCTGACCGTTAGGTCCAGTTGCGGACGACTCTGGGGTTGCACGCTCATCTCACTCTATAGGCCGAGGGAGACGGCGTTTGTCCACAGACAGCTTTCTGGGTCATGTGGCCAGCATAACTAAGCCGCTTCTGGCGAACCAGAGCAGCACACGGAAACACCGTTTACCTTCCCGCCGGAGTGGTACCTATTTATCTACTTGCACTTTGATGTTCTTTTGAACTGCTAGGTGGGTAGGAGCTGGGACTGAGCAATGGGCGCTCACCCCATTGTGGGGATTTGAACCACCGACCTACCGATCGGCAAGCCCTAGGCTCTGTGGTTTAGACCACAGCGCCACCCACATCCCTGTCTAAATTTTGCTTCCCTGCAAATTCAACCCATTGCTTCTCATTTCTGTCCTCTGCTTACACACCATGCATTCAAAGCACATTTAAAGCACATAGCTCCTCCAAAGAATCCTGAGAAGTGTAGTTTACCACCCCAGAGCTACAATTCCCAGTACCCTTAAGAAACACCAGTTCCCAGGAGTTTTTTTGGGTGGAAATAATGTGCTTTAAATGTGCTTTGAATGTATGGTGTCAATGCAGCCCATATCTGTTCCACCTTCTGCATGACAGCCCAAGATCTTGTCTCCTCCCATTAATCTTCTCTTCCCCAGGATAAAGATATCCAGCTGATTCTGCCAACTCATAGGGGAGTGACTTCTATGTCACCTCGGTACTATCTGAGTTAGGACTCATGTTCTGATGGCAGTCCCTCTTGGCATAAGTGTGCTCAGCACATTCATTAGGGTGCACACCCAGAATTTTTTATTTATTTAAAGGCAAACATTTATTGAATGCTCAGTCATAAAGCACATATAATGACTATAACTGGAGAGTGGGTAATACTTAGCTCTTCTTTTACTGTCATTTCTGGAGCCAAATACCCCAGTGCCACTTTCAAAGACAGGTCCATTGCAGCCTTTTTATTGTGCCTGCATCTCTCTCTGTCTGCTTCACCCCATCGCTGCTTCCCCATAGCAGCTAAGGGAGCCAGGTTGGTGTTCCGTACTATCTCCTCCTAATCACAAACCTAATATTTTTTAAATATTTTTTAAATATTTTTTAAATATTTTTTAAATATTTTTTAAATATTTTTTAAATATTTTTTAAATATTTTTAAAATATTTTTTAAATATTTTTTAAATATTTTTTAAATATTTTTTAAATATTAGGATGTGCTTGGGTATACCCGGCACATTTCATGCACATGTCTATGCCTGCTAGCCTTCAATGCATCCCCATAATATTTTTCACACAACTGCCTATTAATCTTGGCATATAAGCCTCTCCTCATCCCCTTTGCTCCCAATTGCTCTTAATCTTTAAACATAATAAGGTATTGCCTAGACGATGATTTCAAGATCAATTCGTTCATCCCCTTGCTCCTTTTTCTTTTTGTCCTTGGCACTCAAGTCTGGGTTTTAACATTGCACAGTCATCCACCCACACATCTCTTCAACGTGAATATGAAGCAGTGATCTCATTGTGCGTGTTAAATTTTTAGGGTTCTGCAGGGCACAGACGTTATATGCACTGGGTGGGTTTCCACCAGTTGTACTGGGGGTTCTCAAGGAAAACACATGTTTTCGGCCCAGAGATGGAAGCAATAAAGCAAATTGTGCATTTTGACTTTTGGACACAGGCACTTCCCATGTGTTGTTGATTTGAAACAGTCATGGCTGGGCAAACAGAGGAAGGAGGAGAGGAGAGATGAAGGGCAGGTTTGGGAGCTCACAGGTTTCTCCCAATCTCCTAAACATGTGCTGTGCAAACAGGGGTGCCATCTTGAATAAAATATTGGGGGAAGGGGCAAGTACAACCTGCCCTGCATAATCAATTGCATGATGTGGTACACACACACCATTTGAATGGCAATGCCCATCAACTTGGCAGCCCCCTCAAATATTTTATTGGGGGGAGCGAAGACCTCTTGGCCCCTAGGAGCTGGCGCCTATGTGTGCAAATCCCTAATTTCTGAGTAGCAAAAGACTACAAGGTTCCTGCACTTTCCCAGAGTGTGGTCCATTAACTTCAATGAGTCTATTCTGATTACGACTCTGGATTGGATACAAGCTTTCCTTTCTCTGATATAAAAGGATAGATCTTTTCAACACCTTAGTTAGTGGCTTCAATTAATTTAATAGAACTTGGATGCGCTCCTTCAATGTGACCTAGTCAAATGAGTGCCCCCCACCATGTTTTATTAAAGAAATGCTGAAACACATCAGAGAAAGTTGATGGGGGACTAAAAAGAAGGGCATCCTTGATGTCTCCCTTTACAACAAAGCTTGCTATCAAAAGGATCAGGTTCCTTTCGCTGCAGCGGGAGAAATGTCGGAAGTCATATGGGAGTTTTAATCTCTTCTTCACTGAAATGGGTTGGAAATGGCTGCCAGGCTGCAGATAGAAATGGGGGATTCTTTGACGTTGTCAAATAATTAGCTTTGGTTCTCCCTCTAGGAATATAAGCAAAGTGATCATACTTGATGGAAACAGAAAGTTATTAAATTGGAGGGGGATTGGTACTTCTCTGTCTGGTTATCCATTAACAGAGGTATACCTGAACTTGGTAAAAGCCAGTGTGGTGTAGTGGTGAAGAGCGGTAGTCTTGTAATCTGGTGAACCGGGTTCGCGTCTCCGCTCCTCCACATGCAGCTGCTGGGTGACCTTGGGCCAGTCACACTTCTCTGAAGTCTCTCAGCCCCACTCACCTCACAGAGTGTTTGTTGTGGGGGAGGAAGGGAAAGGAGAATGTTAGCCGCTTTGAGACTCCTGAAGGGGAGTGAAAGGTGGGATATCAAATCCAAACTCTTCTTCTTGGTAAAACCAGCCCCTGTCGGGGGCACAGGTCCTGGCAGAGGGCCCCAAAAACCACCTGGAAAGCTCAGTTGGTAGAGCATGAGACTCTTAACCTCAGGGTCATGGGTTTGAACCCCGTGTTGGGCAAAAGATTCCTGCATTGCAGGGGGTTGGACTAGATTACTCTCTTGTTCCCTTCCAACTCTACAATTCTACAATTCTATGATTTTTTAGACCATGGTATGTATGGTGTAAATGTGTGTGGCAATGTCCTGCCACTATTGCAGTGAGATCAACTGCGGAAGAAGCTTCCCATCCTTCTTGCACTGCAGCCCAAAGGCTTTCGGTAAAATGATTTTCTTTTTCAGGGCAGGGGTCCTGATATAGCTCTTTGCCTAAGCTGAAATATGGAATTTGTGCAAGGGTGCTGAAGAGGATTAAAGGAGACGTCGGGAAAGAAGTCCTTTGGGACTCAATTTTAGGCTTGGAAAGAAACTTGCAGGCAGTCCAGGGAGATGAGTTAAGAGCCTCGGATATAAGGGAACCGGGTTGAGGGAATTAATCGTTGACAGGAAAGACTGATAACATTTGTAAAAAGGACTGGCAGTATCCGAAACCAGGGGGAAGAGATGGTGGGAAAAATTGGGAACGTTTAAAAAATAGTATTTAGCATAATATTGTATGATTAAGAACTTTTGGGAGATGGTGGAATGACTCTATCTGGCTTTAGTGAAAGTAAGATTTGAGATATTATTTAAGGGTATATGATATTAGGATTTAAGGGTATAAGATTTAAGGTGTTGTTGTTTTTTACCCTTTTTCTCCATTTAGCAGATTGGAGTTGGGACAATTTTTTTCTTTGTTGTTTTTTTCTAGATGCTGATGGGAGATTAAAGTTTAAATGGATTAAGGAATATAAGTGAATAAGTAGTAAGCAGTAAACAGTGAAAGATGGAAAGAATTTGCTGATTTGATTAACAACTGGAATACAAAAAGGGAGGTGGGAGGAGGCCGAGGAAATAAGTTATAGAAAGATGGAACTTGAAAAATGGAAATTTTTTCTTTTTCAATGTTTTTGCTCTTTTTTCTGTTTTTTTTTTTTTTGTGTTGGTGGGGTGGAGGGAGGGTGTTTTTATGTATTTTTGGGGTTTTGCTTTTTTCCCTTTTTCCCTTTTCTATTTTGTGGTATTTGGTCTTTTGTTTTTGCAAATTTGTCTTTGTATTGTGGAAAATTCAATAAATATTCTTATATATATAAAAAAGATATAGCTCTTTGCCAAGGGTGCAAGGAACCCTATGTACGCCTCTGATCATTAGTTAGTCCATTAGCTAATTTTCTCTGCTTGGAACAACCGGCCTAGGCAGAGATCTCCAAACCTCTTCCAGATCGCCCACACAAACCTGCCCAAAGCCAGTGGGCGGGGGGAGGGAAACCCAGGCACCATTTGTTTGGGTCTTTTAGCCAATCTTTTAAAGCTTCAGCAGTTGGCAGCAGGCTTCTCCAAAGCCCGAAGGCTTGGGAAATGCAGGGAGTTTTCTGCCTTCCAGGACCCTTTGCCAATGATTTCGCAGATGCCAGGCTCTTAACCCCATCATTTAGGCTATAATATTCCGCTTCAGAATTCAAGTGCTGCAATGGCAGCTGCATGGCATCCAATATCAACTGCAGATAAAAATGATAATGGCACTTTTCAACTGTGTGCACGCAAAACTGCAAAGATTGTGTAGGACATTAAGCCATCCTGTGCCAGGCAACCTCTCATCTTTAGAACAGTTCCCACGCAGTTTTGAAATGCCAGCTCATGAATCCCCACAGCTTTTGAAGTAGATTGAGATATTAAATGTAACTATGTTTTATTTCACCGCCGCCTTATTAGAATAAAAAGAGATAATGCTCATACATAGTATCATCATCTGGGGAGAAAATTTCCTTACCTTATCATTCAAGATAGGAGGCAACTTATTTTCCAGACACAACCGTTTAACCAAAGAGTCTAGTTTGAAAGAGTAAGCTTTCAAGAGCTGGTCAAGATAAGTTCATTTTATTTCATTCTTGGCTTTGAAACTTAATAGCCTACCTCTGGATTTCACAGAAATCAAAGGATGGTGGATATCACTTTGGAACGTCTATCCCTTTTGTTTGACCTTGGGGATGCAATTGTAGAACATGGAAGTTTTTTTCTGTAACAACAGTGGTGGCATCCTGTATAATCTGGAATTGCAGCAGGAAGACATTTTGATGATCATAAAGAGCAAAAGGCAACTGTAAGCACATCTTAAGACACTCTGTATGGGTTTGTATTAATGTGTTTCCACTCACACAAGCCAAACTCCTGATTGTCACTGATCCTTCCTCATCTTAAATCCCTGCAATCAACTTAAATTCCTCCTCCCCTCCAAAATGTTATTCCTGAAGGTTTAGGGACAGAACAGAACATGATATAATGTGGTGTGATACAGCAGGTAGTGGGGATTGGCAAAAGAATGGGTGCCCAAACCGGGACAAGTAGAAGCATTTTCCAATAAGGCGAATCACCATTGGACTGTGGTGTAGCGTGGGTTGCCAGCAGCCAGGGCAAGGCAAATATTGTGTCCCCTAAGCCGTGGACCATGTGCTGTGCTTGCCACACAGAAGGTGTTAAGAGGAACAGCCAGGGGGATGCCTCTTCGTCACTCAGGAAATGGCCCCACAGGCAGGCCTCATGGGAAGAAAACAGATGGAGTATGCATGCACCTAATGACATCAGCATCATCCTACCTGGGAGTAATTAAATGGGACTTCTGAGTAGTCATGGTTAGGTTTGCAGCCTTATTAAACATGAGTTTACAAAATTCATTTCTAACGTGAAGTCTTCGAAAACCTTGAAAAATTAATTGCACACCCCCCCTCCGTTCCACTGATTCATGTCTTTTATATCTTCACATCTTGATGTCTAAGTCATTCTCACTAGACTTCAAGAAGCAATTATTAATTTCATCCCTTGCCTCTACTGGAACTAGTTAGTCATCAGGTACTCTTCCTTGATACAATTTTGGAAGGGTTGATCAGAGATATTTCAAATGGTGCCCAGCTAACACTTAATCCCACCCCTTTCTACACTACCATTTACCATCAACAAGACAGCCTTCTCCCGAAAAACTGTAGACATTCTGCCAAGCAGCTGTAACTCCCATAGAGAAGCCAAGGCCTGATCGATTGACGTCCTGGCTCTTAAGCAAAAGATTAACATCTCTGTGGAATTGATTTTGCACAAACTGTGCCTCCATGTGTGTCATCCCCCCCCATTGCTGCCTTGATTGCTTGGTACCACCTTGGCTTCATCTCAGTGATATGGGGCCAATTGCAGGCAACACTCCACGCTTTGATGAAACCATTAATCACTGGATTTTACTGCCTTCTATAATTTCATTGCAAAATGAAGTCTCACTGAAAGTGAGAATAATGTTCCCATGGAAACTATTTATGGTGTAAAGGAACCAAAATGAAAGGGGCATATGTGTATGTGTATGTATGTGTATACACACACGTATATAGAATGCTTTCCCTTTTTTAAAAAAGTATTTGTTCACAGTTCTGAATCTCCACAGTAAACATCATTTATTATTTGTAGCTTCAAAATGGCTTCCCAGGCAACCTGAGCACCAATGGAATGTGGTCTTCAGTGGTGGACTTGAGCGTCATGGCTCCCTGTGGAGGCCAGAATTTAGCAGGTCCTCTGCAGGCCTTGTGCTGTCTTCCAAAGGGAGGTAAGAAGGCGCCCAGCTTTTGGAAGGAGGCACAATGGTTCCTAAAGCCCTCTCAGCTCGGAGAGCACTAACTAGTGCTTTGGGAGAGTGGAGGGAAGACTCTAGGATCCTGTCAGAGCCCCACACCTCCTTCCCAAGCCCAGAGCCTCACTTACTGGGCTTTGAGATGGCACCCCCTCGACTCAGCACCACCCACACAGCCCTAAATCCACCCCTGTGGTCTTGTTACTACAAATTAAGTGCTGTTTGGCCTCTGTAGTGTGGGCAACAAGGATATAACTACAGTGTTATTACAGAACAACTGTAGAGAGCTGTGTGTGTGTGCATGTATCCTGAAATCTGCTTTTAGGGTTGTGATCCTACCATAGACCTTGAGTGCTGAATGAAGTTCTTCAAGGGCATCATCCAAATCCCAATGACTGATGGGAGAAATCTATCCACTGACCCCAAGGAGCAATATCGCTCCCAAACAGGGAGGCCGCCTGTCCTGCTTTACAGTAGTCCTCTCTTTGAAGGTCTGTCTGGTCCAAGACCTGCTCAAAGATAAAGAACCATAAGAAGAGAGAGCCTTGATGTTGCCCATAATCAGTGCCTGAACAGGAGACTAAATAGGCACATAGAGTCACTTGAAGTTCCCCAGAAACCCATCCTTACCCCCATGAGAGAGCAGGCAATCACCTGGAATCAAGCAGAGGGATCTCACATGAATGGACCTCTCACCTTCCGCTCAAGCAACCATTTGATCCAAACCACCTTGCTTATATACCGTTTGGGCTTGTGAAAGCCTGTATTGTAACTTAAACAAGTCTCCCTGTAGTCTTGCAGCCCTGCATTCACTGGGGCCACCTACCAACTTTTCTCCAGATCATCCATTGGATCATTTGGAAGCTCTTTTCATCTTGCAAATATACAAAGCCAGAACAGGCTGACAGCCACCAAGGACACGGGCACAGCATGTGGAAGTACTTTGCTATGTTTTCAGATAGTTTTATTTTGGGCTTTTTTTAAAAAAGCGCTCTGTTCATTTGGATACTTCCATTTGCATTCACCTACTTTACTCAGTGTCAATACAGATGTCTTGTTTTTAAATGTAATAAATATTATATGCGGCACTGTGACATTTCCTCCATGTAAAATTGTGCATTTCCTTGCCTTGAAAAATGTATGGCCTCAAGTACCAGAGTAATGGTTGCTTCTTAGCCTCTGGGGCAACACAGAAGTGTTGTGTGATAGTGAATAATGTGACTCTTTGCACAATTCTTCTCAAGGCTGCTTCTCAGTCCAAGTTATTGGAAGCAGCAGGGACCAGCTCTTAGCTGTAAACGTCATTGAATTCAAATTGGAGGGAATTACAGTTCTCTTATTCAGCTCCTACTTATGTAGCCTTAGGGACCAAACCAGATGTGGCTTTAGCATCATAGAATTGTAAGAGGCCTTGAAGGTTTTCTAATCGAACCCCCTGCAATGCAGGAATCTCCATTCAACCCATTCCTATGAAAATCCACTCTCCTATTACTCCAGGAAGGAAGTCCCCACCTTCATCTTCCCTCCTGATACACATCAGGTAGGCATGTGTGTTCATCAAGACTGTGGTGAAAGGGCAAGGCAGATTCAGCATATTATGCTGTCCAAGTCAGAAGAGCAGATTATCTACCTCCACCCCAAGTCAAGTTCCCAAAGCTGGTCAAGTTATTTGGACATCCGAGATAGAGATTCCTTCATGGCAAAATAACAAGAAAATAGCAACGACACACCATCCATTTATAGCACTTTTACACTACTTTTAACGGCCCTTGCTTTCTGCGAAGAATCCTGGGAGTTGTTTGTTAAGGGTCTCCTAACAACTCTCAGCCCTCTACAGTTCCCACAGTTATTTGGGGAAACCATGACTCTCAAAGTGGCACAAGAGTGCTTTAAATGAATGGTGTGGGTATGACCTCAGTGCTTCAGGAAGGCGAATTAGATAGGTTCATATAAAAATGTGCTCCAAATCTAATTTATCCCAATCCTTACCTGTAATGCAAGGTTTTCACTACCTTGAAAACCTACATATAGCAGATGCTCATGGGCCATGAGCTGCACCTTTGTAGGATCTTCTGGTTAAAAGAAGATTAAAGGGACCCCTGACCATTAGGTCCAGTCGTGACCGACTCTGGGGTTGCGGCGCTCATCTCGCTTTATTGGCCAAGGGAGCCGGCGTACCGCTTCCAGGTCATGTGGTCAGCATGACTAAGCCGCTTCTGGCGAACCAGAGCAACGCACGGAAACGCCGTTTACCTTCCCGCTGGAGCGGTACCTATTTATCTACTTGCACTTTGACGTGCTTTTGAACTGCTAGGTTGGCAGGAGCAGGGACCAAACAATGGGAGCTCAACCCATAGCGGGGATTCGAACCGCTGACCTTCTGATCAGCAAGTCCTAGGCTCTGTGATTTAACCCACAATGCCACCTGCATCCCAGAAAAGAAGCTTAGCAGCAGTCTAAAGTTGCCTACCACTACTTACTAATGTTTTCCGGAGTATACAGCCTTTGTTTATTTTGCCAGGCATTCATTGCCAAGCAAGTGTTCATTATCCTTCCTTGGATTGTAGTGGGTCTATTATGAGAAGTCAACAACAGGCACATATCTGACGATAACAGAAGATGCCATAGCATCGTTATTAAAGAAAATCCCACTACAACTTAGCTAATTATAGCCTTGCTTGTCTCAATTTGCTTCCTACCATCTGGGAATACCGCTTGCTCTCTTCGTACTAATTTATTAGCTCAGTATTTCCTAAACATTATTTGACCCAGGGTGCAGCTGCTCCTGCCTCTCATTTATTTGTTTGCAGATTTCTATCTAGCGATGTTTCTCCGTCACAAAATAGATCCCAACTGTGGAGCCCATTAGGAGAGGAATTTGGGCCAGATGCTGCCATTTGGCTGAGCTGAGGAAGGGAGCAGGAAGCAAGGCCAGGAGGATTGTCTTTGCACATCAAGACTTGGTGACAATATCATGTCAAAACAGCCTCCCCTTAGATAATGAGGATTCCCAAGGGTCTCTCTTTCGACAGAATGAGGTGGCATTGTTTACACATATCTCTCCCAAAACATCAGCACAATCCCCTGAGAATCATGGGGATAATGTTTTGGGATGGGCCACAGGTCTGTGGTAGAGCACATGTGTTCAAGGCAGAAAATCCCATGTTCACAGAAAGTCTAGGTTAGGCTGGGGAAGAATTGTGCCTGAAACCGTGGAGACTTGTGCTGGAATTAGAATTAGCCACAGGCCACTTCATTGGCTGATTCAGCATGTAAATGGTGTAGACAGGGGTCAGCAAACCTCTTCAGCAGGGGACCAGTCCGCTGTCCCTCAGACCTTGTGGGGGGCCGGACTATATTTTGAAAAAAAAATATGAACGAATTCCTATGCCCCACAAAAAACTCAGAGATGCATTTTAAATAAAAGGACACATTCTACTCATGTAAAAACATGCTGATTCCTGGACTGTCTGTGGGCCGGATTTAGAAGGCGATTGGGCCCGATCTGGCCCCTGGGCCTTAGTTTGCCTATCCATGGTGTAGGATAAGCCCAGTCTCTACTGGCTCATTCAGCCTGAGAGAGCCTGCCACTGTAAAAGAGAGTGCAAATATACTGTCACACGCCACCCCAGACTCCAAGCGGGATTCCAGGGGATAGGTAGAGAGTCTGGTGTCTTTATGATATATGGTTTATTTACACATATACAGTGCTACCTGGGGTTAAGAACTTAATTCATTCCGGAGGTCCGTTCTTAACCTGAAACTATTATTAACCTGAGGTACCACTTTAGCTAATGGGGCCTCCTGCTGCCACTGCACCGCCAGAACGTGATTTCTGTTCTCATCCTCAAGTAAAGTTCTTAACCTGAGGTACTATTTCTGGGTTAGCAGAGTCTGTAACCTGAAGCGTCTGTAACCTGAAGCGTCTGTAACCCAAGGTACCACTGGATATAACCTGAGCCTATGACTGAGGGGTTTACAGCATTAACACCTCAATATGTTTTTGCTTCTCCCATAGCCACAGCTTTGGATTCCAACAGAAATCAGGCACAGCTCTGTCTCCCAGCTGCCCAGTCTTCAGTCTTGCTTCTGCCTTATGGTCTGCAGCCCAAGCAAGGACCACGTCCTTTCTGTAACTCTTTCGCACAAATCGTCCTTTCAACCTTTACCTTATTGACATTAACAGTGCAATCCTATGTATGCCTGCACAACAGAAAGCCCAACCGAGTCCTCCTATAAAGAGATGAGAGCATGATGTCACTCCCCCCCCCCAAAGGTGCTGACACTCTGTACTGCTGAGTATCTTCAGACAAAAGCCCTGAATATAGATTGGTGCCATTTCTTTATTTCTAAAAATGTTATTATTTCACCATTTCCCCTTTCGTCAGCCCTCAGCAGTAAAAATCCTCCCCAATAAAATTTTAATAAACATATGTAATAAATATTTCAACTTTTCATATGACTAACTCATCAGCAGGTTTTTCTGGCTCACTGTTCATAGCGGCAATTCATCTCCCTGTTATAGATATTCTGAAAATAGCTTCTGTAGAATTCCAGAAGTCTGAGTGAGAATCAAATAGAGAAACTCTGCTTCCCTCTTTCCCTCTCTTCTGCTTTCCCTGTCTTGATGAATTGGGAAACCTTGCAGATGGAGTGCTTGTCCAGACACTTAGGAGTAAATATATGGATCAGGCTCAGAACAGCAAACAGGCACCCAAATCGAACATTTCTGTCTCCTAAGAGAGACAGAATGAAATGGATGACCGTGTGTTCATATACAAGGGCAGTGCTGGTCCCAGGCTATTTTGCAAGGCTAACTAATCGCACTCCCCACACAAAAAAATGCAGTTTTCAAAATCTGACGTGTCGCAGGAAAAATGAAAAGCACAAAACTTGAAATTGCGAAATGTATTTTAAATAGGAATGACAAGTAATGCAACAGTCTTTGATCACCTTTCTCAAATACAAAAGAATATTTCAGCACAGAAATCATTTCGAATAATCTTGTGAAAGGTGATGTTACAGTTCTTAGTCTCTTAAAAGTTTCAATTTCAGACACATCAAAATCTCATTTTGAGTGCCTTTTCCTTTGAAATTGTTGTCACCAATTCCTTCAGGTCAAGTGCTGATGCTCGGGCATGTTCAGTTGATATGGTTGCCACATCAAGTAGTCTCTGAAGGAAGGAATGCTGTGCCACTGAGGCCACCTGAACCTTAAGCAATGGACCCAGAAGTACTCTCAAGTACCTGCTCCTTCAGAGGAAGTGTAGCTCCATCAAGAGCAGGCAATCTACCACCCATCGTGTTTGGGGAACCACCCACTAACAGTGCCTCTGTCTTATCGGGATTGGACTTCAGTTTGTTGGCTCTCACCCAGTCCATTACCAAGGCAAGACGCTGGTCCAGCACTTCCGCTGCCTCACCTGCAGATGTAAAGGAGAACTAGAGCTGTGTGGCATCAGCGTTTTGCTGATAATGCGCCCCAAAATTCCAGATATCCCCACTCAGCAGTTTCATGTAGATGCTAAACAGGATGGGAGATAAAATTGAACCCTGAGGATCAATGATTAGAAACCCCTAAGACACCATCTTGATAGTATATAAAATGGTTTAATAAAGATCTTTGATGACAAAAGCCTAAAGACCATCTTGCTGTGAGACTTGGAGGACCTTGCAGGAGTTTTGTACTCCACTTGTATTGTAACTTTAATGCATCTAGCACTATACCTATGGCCAAAAAAGAAAGAAGGAAACAGGAAGGGGGAAAAAAAGTTTCACTCATAAGATTTTTTTAAAAAAAGAAAGAATTATTTAATTCACTGGAGAAGGGAAGTGTGGATACTTCAAATAAAAGTTCATTTAAAAAAATGAGAAACCTTTCTGTCAGTGATGGTACACTGTTGTGTAAGAGCAGGGTATCATTTATTGTTATGCTAGATGTTTTCTTTCCGATGAGCTCCCTGATGAATTGCCAGATATGCGCACATTCTTGACCTACTACCAAGGAACATTTAAAGAAAAACAAGTACCTTTGGACAAGAAATGGAGAGGGTATATATGTTATACATCAGGACTTGTTGATGAATCCTTATTTCTTCTTCTTTTTGAAGTGTTTCAAGAGAATAGCAGCTGTGCACCAATTCTTTCTGTTATATATAAAAGAAAATCATTAAAACTGCACCCGGAATAGGGGTGAAGAAAGTATACTAGTCACCATTTATTTCTTGGCTGGGCAACCTATTTCTGACTGAAGGATGGATTGCAACTTGCCCAACATTCCAGGGGCCACATTCAAATGGGTGAGGCATAATGTGGATTGGGTGAACCCCTCCAAAAGGAAAAATAATGCAGTAAGCCCATCTAGAGGCAACTTAGGTATGTGTTCCCACTGTTGTTGTTTAGTCGTTTAGTCGTGTCCGACTCTTCGTGACCCCATGGACCAGAGCACGCCAGGCACTCCTGTCTTCCACTGCCTCCCGCAGTTTGGCAAATTCATGCTGGTAGCTTCGAGAACACTGTCCAACCATCTCGTCCTCTGTCGTCCCCTTCTCCTTGTGCCCTCCATCTTTCCCAACATCAGGGTCTTTTCCAGGGAGTCTTTTCTTCTCATGAGGTGGCCAAAATATTGGAGTCTCAGCTTCAGGATCTGTCCTTCCAGTGAGCACTCAGGGCTGATTTCCTTAAGAATGGATAGGTTTGATCTTCTTGCAGTCCATGGGACTCTCAAGAGTCTCCTCCAGCACCATAATTCAAAAGCATCAATTCTTTGGTGATCAGCCTTCTTTATGGTCCAGCTCTCACTTCCATATATCACTACTGCGAAAACCATAGCTTTAACTATACGGACCTTTGTTGGCAAGGTGATGTCTCTGCTTTTTAAGATGCTGTCTAGGTTTGTCATTGCTTTTCTCCCAAGAAGCAGGCGTCTTTTAATTTTGCGGCTGCTGTCACCATCTGCAGTGATCATGGAGCCCAAGAAAGTAAAATCTCTCACTGCCTCCATTTCTTTCCCTTCTATTTGCCAGGAGGTGATGGGACCAGTGGCCATGATATTCATTTTTTTGATGTTGAGCTTCAAACCATATTTTGCGCTCTCCTCTTTCACCCTCATTAAAAGGTTCTTGTGTTCCCACTAGGGATGAGCAAATATGTCAGGTGGTTCCCCCCTCCTACCTGTTACTCATTTTTCTACTCATACATTCTGTTCTCTACATTTGCACATCTGTTGATGCTTTAAAAAAAAGCCCCCAAGAAAACCGATCAACATTTTTCTGTATGAGTTTATCCTAAGATACACATCCTTGTTTGAATCTTTGCCTAATATAACTACTGTATTTCTGCAAAGCAATTCCCCCTAATGTCCATGTTTTACACTATTTCCCCTAATATGTGCATGTTTATGTACACACCACCCTAGTATATGCATTTTGGTACACATTACTTGGCTGGAGAACTGTGTTGCAAGATCCGAAGACATCTGAATTTTGAGTGATGGCCGTGTTCTGGTTCACACATTGTTTTGGAAAGAGCAAGTTCCATACATTTAAAAAGCAAAATGCCTTTAAAAGCAAAATGAACCGAATTCTTTCCCCATCCCTAGTTATCACAGAGATCTGACCTCAGGAAACATGGGCAGCAGCAACAACTGCTCTGTAGTAACACCCCCAATGTTCTAAAAAGATGCTCACAGCCATTGATTGTAAGCCTGCTGAGAGGGAACAAGATCATTTCCATTTTACATAAAGCTGGGAGCATATTGTAGCAGGCTCTAAACAAACAATTGCAGCAGTCGTAGAAATCACAGTAATGACCGTTATTAAAATATATTTGGTGTTTTATGTTCCCCCTCCACTGCAGCCTAAAAGTCTCTTTTATTTCAAGCTACCTTTACTCTGAGGCAGATGTTTAATGCAGATAAATAAAGTGGCTTCTCCCTTTTGCTGATAGCGGTGATGAGGTCATTAAACCCAGAGGAAGGAAAGAACTGCCTTTGGAGAGAGCAGAGCCAGTTTAAATCTTCATAAAGTGCAACTGGCAAGAAGCTCCTGCCCATAAATTCTGTTCCCAATATTTTATTGATCGGCGTAGGAGTTTGAGTGGTAGCTTCCCCCTGCCAGCACAATGGAGTTACAACCCGAGAGAGCTTTAAATATTAAATACAACTTGGTAGATTTATTTCTAGTGAGCAGGGAAATCCCACTGTGTCAGCACATGGAGGTAAGTTTCTTTATGGGCAATTTTAAAAAGCTGAACTGGAAGGTCAGAGGACCAGCACAGTCTCTCAGAACTGAAATGGAGGGGGGGGGAACTGGCTTAAGGAAAGATTTAGCTGAGTTCATAACAAAAACATCAGCATTGCTCATACATTCAGTTTATAACTGCCAATAAATTATTAGTTTCATAGTAGGAAGAAGACCCACCAGGGCATTAGCCACCCTTCCGTCCACTTTCGGTGGCAAAGGCCAGAGTTCAAAGGGTGGGGGAATGATGCGCAGTTCTGCCACCTGCAATGCCCGCTGCTGATGAGGCAAGCCAGGAAGTGTCTTGCCTCCGGGCATGATAATTGTTGGGAACACAGGCCACATCAGGAAATACTGGTGTTCAGACATGGAACCTTTGGATCTGAGTGGGGTGAGTCACAGAAATATGGGATGGAATGTTGGTCTCTGATACTCTAAGGTCTAGATTGGCTGTATCCACATAAGCTGTCCACTGTACCCTCCTGGACAGGAAGGCCTATGCCTGCTTAGGTTGTGCTGTTGCTTGAACAACAAGGTCTTCCTGGCTCTTGAATGTTCCTTGGCTTCTGGTTTTGCTGGTTCCTTGGCTTTTGGTTTTGCTCATTGCTCTTAACATCTGCCCTGCCTTTGCCTCTTAGTTCTTAATTTAGGTCTTGTCTTCTTCTGGCGTTCTCCTTGATATCAACTCTTGCTTTGTCCCGCAGCTGCCTTGCTTGGCCTGGTTTGGGCCAAGGGTCTGGTAATCTCTACCACATCCTCTCTAGACTCCAGCTCCAGAAGAACAGGATAAGAAAGGAAAGTGAGGAAAGCACTGGATGAAGGACTGAGCAATGCAGGATCCCTTCAGAGAGTAATAAAGAGGCACTAAAAAGCAGTTATAAAACAAAGAGAAGATGTAATGGAAGCATAAGGCGGAGAAGGGAGTTGAACGATTGATAGTACTAAAGGCAACTGCCAGGTCAGAGGAGAAGATGGCTCACGTATTGATGACTCAGAGAGCTGAATGTGTTGATGGGAAGGGACCATAGCTCAGCTATAGAGTACGTGCTTTGAATGCAGAGGGTCCCAGGTTCAGGTCCCTTCCAGCTCTAGTTAACAGATCTCATGCTGAAGGGCTGATATTTATTTATTTCACATTAAAGGTGGTGGTGGGGAGACCTTACCCTGAACCATAGCATGCAAATACTAACATTCCTCCTATGCATAAACCTACAAAATATTCCAGTTATTACAAAGGAAGTTCAAGATAAAATTGGAAATTTAAAAAAAAAACACACACACACTGAAACATAGCCCACATCTACACCATATCGTAAAACCCTATGATACCATTATAAACAGTCGTGGCTCCCCCCGCAAAAAACTTGGGGGGTTGTGGTTTGTTATGAGTGCTGAAAGTGGTTAGGAGACCCCTATTCCCCTCACAGAGCGACAGTGGTTTAACAGTCAATCCCATGAGCTTTCTGCAGATGTATGGTGGCGGGGGAGATTTCTGACCTAGCAAGCTTGCCACTGGTGTATTTATCATCACTGCTTAAGGCCTCTAAATCAGTTTGGATTGCCGGGGTAACAGAAAAGTGTTTTGCTTGACATCCAAAACTCAAGGGTTAGAGGTGGCAGATATAATGGGAGGAGAATAAATGGGGTGGGGGGAGGAGATATTAGCCATATTGTAACAACAACAACGGGACGCGGGTGGTGCTGTGGTCTAAACCACAGAGCCTAGGGCTTGCCAATCAGAAGGTTGGTGGTTCGAATCCCCATGACGGGGTGAGCTCCCATTGTTTGGTCCCTGCTCCTGCCAACCTAGCAGTTCGAAAGCATGTCAAGTGCAAGTAGATAAATAGGTACCGCTCTGGAGGGAAGGTAAACAGCCTTTCAGTGTGCTGCTCTGGTTCGCCAGAAGCGGCTTAGTCATGCTGGCCTCATGACCCGGAAGCTGTCTGCAGACAAACACCCGCTCCCTCGGCCTATAGAGCGAGATGAGCGCTGCAACCCCAGAGTCGTTCACAACTGGACCAGGGGTACCTTTACCTTTACCAACAACAACAAATATCAGAAAATCGACATTGGGGAGTCAAGAAACTTTAGGAAGCAGTCCTTGACAGTGAGTGGTGATTCAAAAACAGAAAGGCAGAGGAAAGCAAATGAAGTTGTGTCTCTTGGTGTTTTTGCAAGGTAGCTTATTGAGGACTCTTTGGTGCTCATGCACGAAAGTTTTGCAGAGAGTCCACACTTTGTCCTCCTCATCCAAACACTGCCCG
This sequence comes from Podarcis tiliguerta, assembly GCF_965153285.1. Lineage (NCBI taxonomy): Eukaryota > Metazoa > Chordata > Lepidosauria > Squamata > Lacertidae > Podarcis > Podarcis tiliguerta. Next base: position 22,943,056 of record NC_139536.1, read on the forward strand.
CTATTACTTGTTGGGATATGAGTACTACGCAGCTTCAAACTAGCTGGGTGTTTACATCACATGATGTGGCTAGCCGTGGGAAAGAATGTTCCAGGCAATTCAAAGGGCGGTTCACAGGGATTTGTTCTGTGTGTAATATGAGACCTTCCTGTTGCGTGTGTGAGGGAAGTCTTACAGAGTTGCTTGGAGGAGACTGAACTAAACGGACATGTTTTTGTACAGATGAAAAGACAGAAATAAACCGTGGATGATGTAGACTTTCTGACTTTCTTCTTTCTCCTGCTGGTATGCAAGGAGCAAAGGGGATGTGCATTTTCCACACTGGGAGATGCCGCCTATCAAGATCTTCCTGGACTTGCGGGGATGCCAGCCAGGATAGATCACCGGTAAACAAGCCCCGGGAACCTGAGAGGGGGGCCAGCCTCTCCCGAGGGGGCTAGTTTTCCAACATTACTTTCCTATTTAATTCAGATTTACCATTTCCTACCCATCCCATCCCTCCCTCTCAAAAACAGTACAGTGGTACCCCGCAAGACGAATGCCTCTGAAGACGAAAAACTCGCATGACGAAAGAGTTTTTCATTTTCTGAGGTGCTTCGCAAGACAGATTTTCCTAAGGGCTTGCTTCACTAGACGAAACAGCCCTGCCTCTCGTGTCATGGTGACGCGCACTGCACGCACGCACGCTCGCTTCCCCGCTCCTCCGGCTCCCTCCCACCTTCCCGCTGATGGTTGGTGCCTCGCACCGCTGCCCACCGCCCTCGCGCGCTCCCCTCAGAGAGCCGTTGCTGCCAGCGCCTCTCTCTCCCTGGTGGCGGTTCCGCCGAGTCGCGCCCCTGAGCCCCGCCGCCCTCCAGCAGCCACGTCGCATGGTGGCCACAACGCGCAGGTGAGTCTGAGGTACCGGCTGCGGCAGCTGTCCTGCTTCTGCTTCTCCCCGCCCCTCCCCGCCGTTGTCAGTGTTTAAATGCAGTGGTGCTTCGCAAGACGAAAAAACTCGTAGAACGAAAAAACTCGCGGAACAAATTAATTTCGTCTTGCGAGGCACCACTGTAAATCCCAATGGAATGGGGAAATAACATGGGATGGCATTTTGATGAGGATGCTGCACATCAATTCTTCAGTAAACAGCCACCCAGAAGCACCTTTTGTGTTGCTCTAAAATATATGAATCTGCCCTACAAGCGTGTCCAGTCAAAACAATTTAAGCAATTTTAGATCCCCATAAAACATGGTTTTATTGGAAATACTGATGTCCTGGGGCTGCACCATCTTTTCCTTTGCTTTGTATTTTACCTTATTGGTTTATGTCCTACTTCCTCTCAATGGTTAGCATCAGCGTTTATTCCCTTGTCTATCTTTTCTCGAGTTTGTACGTCTATCATAGGTTGCCCATTTCTCTGTTACTGTCCTTTTTAATTAAAAAACAAATTTAAGCAAGATTCCTTTAGCTTTACAACACTTTCCCCCTAATTAATAGCAGGCTTGTTATTTGTATGCTGTCATCCTTGAAGTTGTTATGCTGTGGTGAAAAGACATAAAAAAGTAAATGGATCACATATCTGTCAGAAGAGTATTTTTTGCTTATTGATTTACAGGGGCCAAAGATGCTTTATTTTGCTGTGGGAATTGTTTGCTCCTGGAAGGACGGGAGAAGACGCTGCTTGAAGAATAGGCACCAATTAAGGATTTCCAGAGGGGCAGCCATGTCAGTCTATTGGAGCATAAATAACAGAGAATCTTGTGGCACTTCAAAGAATAGCATATTTATTATGGCGTAAGTTTTCATGGTGGCATGGACTGTAGTCCAGGAAAGCTTATGACATAATAAATGTGCTAGTATTCAAGGGAGGGGTTGTCAACAGGCCCACAGTCATCAGTGTGCACACCACTGCTTCTATTGGCATCTCCTGGTCACCCTTGTTTGTGCTCATGTGTTACTGGATGCTACGATTGGACACTTCCTTCCTATTCTGAACAGAGGGTAAGTACAAAGAGCTTCTCTCTAAGCAAGTATGGTGGTGGCTGAGGCAGGGGCCTTCCCCCTCCCCATTGATGGGGGAGGGGATGATGGAGGGATGCACACACCATTTTGTGGTTCTGTCTCTTCTTCTGCTCTTTTAGATGCAGCTGCTATTCTGTGCTATGTGACACACACACACACACACACACACACACACACACACACACCTGGCACCCATAACAGCCTCTCAAAAATCCTAAAACTGCCCATTGCCCCCCAAAGGTGAAGCAAAGCCACTTAATAAAGATGGAGTCCAGAGAGAAAAGAAATCCTGTTAGCACTTAGCGAACAGGATATATATATCGAGAGCTACTTGAGTACTTTGTAGGATCAGGTCCCGACTTTCGCTTTTGTTGTTTTTAGTATTTGTAGTCTCTCGGTTATCAAGTCTAGACTGGTTACAGCCCTGTACACGATGGTCTAGAGGGAGGGCAACGCTATGGTCAGTCTCTTTAGTACTGAGTGAGTTATTTTTGGCTGCCAGGAGCACCAACTCCGTCAGGAGAGTCGTTACCTTTTCTAATTTGATGTTTATTTCCTCCACTGTTCTTGCAGTCAGCAGAAAGTGGTCCGCGAGTATTTCTGCATAGAGCGGTGCCCCCTCAGATGGTAGTTCATGGGATAGTTCGTGAGCGCTCATCTCAGCGTTCTCCCCTGGGTGATCTCCACCCATTAAAGCATCCCCACCTACCTGGGAATGAATTCTATTTGATGTAGTAGGTTCTGAGTTCTGTGCTTTTACAAAATCGTCCATTTTGCTCTGCTTGCTCTTCTGTGGGCTCCCTTGTGGGCATGAGGCCGGTCGTTTCTTTTTGAGAGCCAGTATGGTATAGTGGTTAAGAGCGGTAGTTACGTAATCTGGGGAACCAGGTTCGCGTCTCCGCTCCTCCACATGCAGCTGCTGGGTGACCTTGGGCCAGTCACACTTCTCTGAAGTCTCTCAGCCCCGCTCACCTCACAGAGTGTTTGTTGTGGGGGAGGAAGGGAAAGGAGAATGTTAGCCGCTTTGAGACTCCTTAAAGGGAGTGAAAGGCGGGATATCAAATCCAAACTCTTCTTCTTCTTCTTCTTTTTCCTAGGCATTTCCCAGAGATAGAGCCGCTGTAAATCAGAGCAGCTTCTGCTGTAAATCAGGAGCTCAGTGTCTACCCACGATAGGGCATCTAATCTCCACTCCTGCTGAGCCGGAACTAATTAGGGCCTTCTCCGGAGCTTTCCAGACTTTCTCTAACTCAGACCCTTGACCTAAGCTTTATAAATTAATAGCTGCCAACTAACAAAGATAAAATACTGAGGCTGATAAAAGCTAATAAAAACTGATAAAAAAGCTAATAAAAACTGATAAAAATAATAAAAACAGCATCAACTGATGTGGAGCTCAAGTCGACGCTACTATTAACGACGATGCCATCTTTTTCCAGAGAAGTTAATACAAAAGACCCCCAGGGCAAACTTGGCAGGAGGGTTATGTGTTATCAGCTTGGCTGCAAGGATGTCATTATAGCTAACACTTTGCATGAATGTTTAAAGAAGCATTAGATTATCTGGGGTCGTTCAGCTGTATGAACATGAAACCTGCAACATGGGAGCCTCTAGATACAGAAATTAACCGCCAGGCGCTTCCCCTCCCAGCCGGCTTCTGCTAGCTTCGGATATTAACCCGAGAAACCCGTTGCAGTTAATCTTCATTAGAAAATGTGCCCTATATAAAGGCCTGGGAAGAAATCAATTTTCTCATGTGTCTAAGGAGTTGTTTTTAGAAACAATTAGGTCAAGAGGTTATATGACTGTTGGTTTGATGAAATTACACCTTTATAGCTCCGCTGAGACCAGGAGTTTCTTTCTTAGGATTTAGCAAGGTTTCTTTTCTCTTTACAATTTTTTCCTTGTAAATTCATTCAGAGCGTTAGAGCAGAGTGTTAAATTGGCATAGCAAAGCTCTGAAAATTGTGCTACTGCTATTGCAAAATGGCCACCATGCGTCTCTCTTGTATACACTCGCGTGGAAATGTCACTCGCTGTACTTCATACATATCATGGTTTGGGGGCCTGCTGTTGTTTCTCTATTCGTGCCTATTATTGGCAACTGAGGATAAAACTATATACCTCTGCTGAAGTACCCCTAGTCCAGAAGTGGCTAACTTTTGGTCTTCCAGATGTTGCCCAGTCATCATTGACTATATGGCTAGAGTTTATGTTCAGCAAACCTGGAGGGCCAGAGGTTAGTCATCCTTGCTCTAGCCCAGAGGTGGCTAGCTTGTGGTCCTGAAGATGTTGCTAGTCTACTAGCATATTCCCTGATCACTGGCCATTCTGGTAGGGGCTGATGGGAGTTGGAGTCCATCCAACAACATCTGGCAGGCCGCAGGTTCCCCACCCCTGCTGCAGTCCCTGAAAACTTATGCCACAATAAATGTTAGTCATAGCAAGCTCAAGATCTTTTGATGCCTGAAGCAAAGGACAAGATCTGCTGCATTCCATATGGAGAAGCTAATCAGGTGGGATCACCTGTGAAATCTTACTTCAACACCACCGACCATAGGATAGACCAGGGGTCCCCAACCTGTGGCCCATGGGCCAGAAGCAGCCACAGAGGCCGTTTAACTGGCCCCCGAGCCGCCCCTGAACTGAGCTGCCCACTTGGTGAGTCCCCACACACTGCACTAAACTGATGCTCCGTGGCTCCAGAAATTGCTTTTGTGTATGCGCAGACGCTGGAAATCACGTCTGCACATGTCTGTGGCACTGGAAATCGCTTCTGTCCATGGCCAGACGCCGAAAACCAGTTCTGCGCAGGCGCAATTTTCAGCGTCCGGGCATGCACAGAAGCGATTTCCAGTGCTGCGAACATGCGCAGACGCAATTTCAGATGTCGCACTGCGCCGACCTGGCCCACGGAGGATCTCTGAGGGAATGATCCGGCCCATGCCTGGTAAGCCTTGCCGACCCCTGGGATAGACTCAAAACTATGATAGATTTCGCCATACCTGAGGGGAGCAGTGACAGGTGAAGCCAACAAATTCTCCTTTTCATCTCCATCCTTGGCACCACCGAGTTCTTCAAGAACAACCATTCCGATTAAGGAGAAGGAAGCTAAAAGGCAGTGCCATCCCCTGAATAAGAAAACTTGATGAAGATGATGATGATGATGATGATGTTTCTACACCACTCTTCATCTGAGGATCACAGGGTGGTTTACAATATAAAAACACAAAAGTGCATAGCATAGTAACAATAACCCCCACTGTATTATTATTAATTATTATTCTTATTATTAATAAGAAGGCAGGCAGGTGAGGGCTGGTTGAAGGCAGACTGAGTGGAACAGTGACTCATTTGCCTTAATGGAATAGCCTGCACTGGATTCAAATGACACAGATCCCTTTAGCCCCATAGCTGCTTCCCAAAGAACATTACATAGGGAGTTGCAATCACAAATCTCCAATGAAACATGCAATTCGGAACTGAGACAATGAAGCGAAATATAAATATACATTGCTGCGAGCAAGGTGGTGCGCTGATAGGGAATGCACAACCTAGAAGCTGCTTAAAGACATCTCCGTTACACAGCTGCCTCTCCTGTCCAAAGAGATATTGCCTGAACAACAGCACAAATCCTGCTTACAGCTACATTTCAGAAGGAAAACATGCGGCCGGGCAATTGTACTTACAAAGTCAATGAAGCGGGATTAACAAATTGAGGAGGCTCTCTGATATGTCAGCCTAGGGGAAAAATGGAAGCGAAGCTACTTGAGTTGATTGGAGGTGCCTGTAGGAAGATTTTTAGAACTTCACTTTGAGAAAGGAGTAGAGCGTTCTCAGCTACATGTTTCCCTTGAAAAGCAAATGCATGATGGGAGTGGGCTGGGCTGGGGGGGCTTGCAGGGAAGAAATAGCAAATAGGGGAGGGGGCTTAAGGTTTTCCCTTGCCTGTCGATTCCCTCCTGCAAATATATTCCAAGCTGGGGGGAGGAATTTTCAAGGTAGAATCAGGAGGCACCTTCTCCCGTTGTTGTTGTTAACCTGCCCTAAGGTCCGCTTCTAGTGTTATGGAGAGGCAGAAGGAAATCTTTATTCTACCCACTTTCTCCATGCCAGGCATAATTTCACAAACTTTTATCATGTCACTTTGGGGTTGGGGAAAGGCATACCAACTCAAATGAGCTCAGGAGCAACTGTCTCTTTCTGTTCCCAGGAGAAGTCAGGCTGTCAGAATGCTAATTGGCTGGCCCTTGTGATGATTACCTAGCCATTCCCCATCACCCTGTCTGACTGTACAGACAGCTGATTGGCTGGTCCTTGATCACAAACTCACATCTTTCCCACTCCCCCTTGCACAGAACTTCAAGTTCAAAGTGTGTGTGTGTGTGTGTGTGTTAAAAAAAGCTTCACCTTTGTTAGATTGGTATAAATGGATGTGGGCAAAATTTTTATTATAAAAGAGAAAAAGTTTCTGCAATCTTACATATTGCGGTCTTTATTATAGATGTACATCTTTGTCAAATCCATGTATTTGTAATTATTATTATTATTTAAAAATGCATATAAAAATATAACACCAAATAAATGTTGAAATAGATAAACTTCCCAGGTTCTTGGGAAGAACAAAGGTTTGAAAAGCCAGTAAATGCAGCAAGGGGAATAGAGAGGTGAAAATCTATACTGGGCTTTGAACCAGATAGGTGTGTGAAATATACTCGGAGTCGAGAGTGGATTTCATGCTCTTTATTCAGCTCATAGTGGTGAGGAGGAATAGAAGTTCCCACAGAATGTCTGCTTTATATACATTATTTACACAATGGGCCCCACGTGATTGGCTAATTCCGCGATTCTCCTGTAGGCCAATCAGGTTGTGGATTCACCTTCCACCTGGAGCTGGATTGGGTGGCTCCTGTGGACCAATCAGACTGCTGCATTCTGGACCCTATTGTTCTAGGACCAATCAGACTGCTGCATTTTGGATCCTATTCAACTCAGTACATAACAGTGTGTCAGTAGAGAAATGAAGGTTGGGTGTGCAGAGCAAATCCTGCACTCGCTTCTTGAGAGAGTTACTTTTCCCCCATCCTAATAAACCCATCTGCTCCGTCTACTTTGATAGCCGTCAGCCATTTGTCACAAAATAGCGTACCATTTAGGAACTCGTCCTACGATGATTCCTGCAGCACAGGATATTTTTACGGAGTTAATTTAATTGTCTTCAAAAATTAAAATTAACATCATGTCGTGAAAAGATAAACATTTTAAAACCTCATTATCTGTAGCTTTTGAGAGAGTTATCTGGAGTGCTTGTTTTAAATGATCAAATTGCATTCTCTTTCCATGAAGCATCTTACTTTTGAAATAAAATCCATTTAAATGTAACTCGTGGTTTCCCCTCCACCGAGAGATAATGAGAGCACCTTCACAGAAATATTAGCAGGCATGGGAAACAGACTCTGAAATTTCCATCTGAAATTTATCTCTTGAAATGACTCACTTTCCTGTTTTGTCTGCTTAATTATTTGTTTGCTTTATCTGATTCCCATTATTATGGGTGGTGCTTGTGTCAAAGGGACTCAGGATAAATTAAGCAACTTATGAAAGTTCTCAATGTTGTTCAAAGGTTTGGTAATAAACGGAAGTCTAACAAAAGAAACTTCCAGACTGTTCCAGGACCTGACTAAATTAGTAAAGAAGAACAATTTCAGGCCATATCTGCACCATATATTTAAAGCACTATATCACTTTATCAGTCATGTCTTCCCCCAAACAATTAGTTTAAGGGAACTTAGAGTTGTTGTTGTTGTTGTTTAGTCATTTAGTCGTGTCCGACTCTTCGTGACCCCATGGACCAGAGCACGCCAGGCACTTCTGTCTTCCACTGCCTCCCGCAGTTTGGTCAAACTCATGCTGGTAGCTTCAAGAACACTGTCCAACCATCTCGTCCTTTGTCGTCCCCTTCTCCTTGTGCCCTCCATCTTTCCCAACATCAGGGTCTTTTCCAGGGAGTCTTCTCTTCTCATGAGGTGGCCAAAGTAGAGTTGTTAGTAGACCTCTATTCCCACCACAGAGCTACGATTCCTGGAGTTTCCTGGGATGAGGGTTTTGCTGTGGGAATTATAGATCTGTGAGGGAAATAGGGGTACTTATCAGGATTCTTTGCGGGGAAGCCATGGCTGTTAAAGTGGTAACACAGTGTTCAAATGCATTGTGTGGATGTGGCCTCAGTCAGTGCCAGATTTACATATAAGCTAAACAAGCTATAGCCTAGGGCCCCACTCTCTTGGGGGCCCTAACAAAATTGAAAGGGAAAAAAAATCTCTGGATGTACATATACATATTTTGTTATAGGCAAATGGCTTTAGATACCTGTTAGATCCATAAATTACCATATGGCATATATTCAACACACAAAACAGTGACAATTTGTTGTTGACGAAGGACAGCTGGACATATAAAGGACCCCATTACCTTCAGTAGCTATAAAGAAGTTAAAAAAGGCTATTGGCCTCATCAGACCTAAATCCAGCCCTCACCAAGGTTGTGGCAACTCAGAGCAGGAAACAACAGGCCAGTCGAGCCACAGAGATTACCATACCAGGCCATAATCCACACAAAATAGCTGCCACCTCCAAAAGAGTCAGAAAGATTAAATGGTTCAAATATGGAAAATATCTATTCATTTTTATTATTATAATTCTTGTTAATAAAAAAAGGTTGAAAACTCTTCTTTTTGAGATACTGTCTTTGTTGGTATGTTGTCTGTTGCTGGGGTGGTGGTGTAGTTTAGAACTAGAAAATAAAAGATAACAGAATCTAGGGATCGTTTTGAATTACCACGGCCAGCCTATGGAGAAATCACCTTTTAAAATGTATTTACTGGGGCAGCGTTTGTTTTAGATGCACAATGTATAAACGTTTACTGTGTATGTGAGATTATGTGGAGGGTTAAGTTTAAACCAGTAAGTATCTATTGTTGGCTTGTAACTGACACTTACTTACCTGCACAAAACTGGCCTGGGCAAAGCCGGGTTAAATTCTGGGTCTCTTTTGCCAGGCCCATTTATCACAATGCCATATTCCAGCATATTCTAAGTATAAGTAAAAGCTGGCTCTTTTTGTTCCCTTAATAAGAGAGCAATGCCAATGGAAAAACTAAAGAAACTGGGAGAAAAATTACCCTTAGCTGTCAGATACATAATATATTTAGACAAAGTGCCTTTGGTCTCAAAGGGACATATCATAATTTTCAATCTGCTTTTCAAGTTCTATATCAGGAGCATTGCTAATTTGCTTAATCCCTACATCAAATCCTTTCCCATGCCGTGTACAAGTAATAAACTTGAATCACATAAATGTGCAGGCTGAATTGCCCAGTTAATACTAATAAAAGTAAGAGTCAGTGCAGTGGTGAAGGCTAAAATCCTGCATACCCTTAACAGGGAGTTAAGTCCCTATGAAGCCAATAGGGCATATTTGTGAGAGGATATGCATTTGAGGTTAAGGTGCATATGTTAGGCCAGGCAGTCCCAACTTCAAATCTCTCCTCTCTGTCAGGTGATGCCTAGGAGGCCTTAGACAAGCCTCTATGCCAGGGGATGGGTTGCTTGTGACCATAGAAGCCAACTCTCAGGGGCCATAGGGTCTATGGCCCCCACAATAAAATATTTGAGGGGGCTGGGCCCCTACAAAGTTGATGGGCATTCCCATTCAAATAGAGTGTGTGCACTGCATCATGTGATCAGTTATGTGGGGTGGGCCTTACCTGGGCACCCCTGTTTGTGGCCCTTAGGAGACTGATGACGACAGGCAGCATGGTAGATGGGGTGGTGGGATGCTGTATAGCAACAGGTTGAAGGCCACAGATTCCCCATCCCTGCTCTGATGTGTATCTCCAACATGGGAACAATTATAATGACCTATCTTGCCGGACATCTTGTGGGATGTCTTTGGGAGAAGAGAAGGCTAAGGAGAAAACCCTACACAAATCCAGAGGGGAGGTCTAAGGTGGTTGGACGGAGTCTTGTATGCCTCCCTCCAGGAACTCCAGCTGTCAAGCTGGTGCCAAATGTATTGCTCTGCTTTCCTTTGGACCACATCAATGAGGCCAAGAATCAGGTCTTGTCATCTGGGCAGGCCAGGACCTCCATACACACTGCTCAGGCTTGCTCTCTGGGGAGGTCATTTCAGTGCTGCAAATGCAGCAAAAACGACATAAGAGGCAGCAGTTGTTTAATATTGTTATTGTTATTGCTAATTTATTTATACCCCACCCATCTGGTTGGATTTCCCCAGCCACTCTGGGCAGCTTACAGCATATATAAAAACATTATAAAGCACCAAGCATTAAAAACTTCCCAATACAGGACTGCCTTCAGATGTCTTTTAAAAGTTGTGTAGTTCTTTATCTCCTTGATATCTGAAGGGAGGGTGTTCCACAGGGAAGGTGCCAGTACTCAGAAGGCCCCCCCGAAAGGCCCACCTCATAGTAAGAATTCCTTATTTTTTCCCTTTCCTAGGCATAATCAATTACTTTTTTTAAAATAGCCTTCTCTCTTGGTCCATATGTATTTTGAGTTAATTGTTTTAATTGCCAATAAAGATGCAATCCATCATTAAGCCATGAATGAATTGCAAACAATATAAATATTAGGCACAAGTATTGTTTTCAATTTCTACTCCACTAAAGAAAAAGCGGAAGAAAATTCAAATCTAATTAACAGCCTTTGGTATCATGTTTGAATATATTCATTTCTTTAAGTCATCACATTACAGAAAATTAATGAATCATATTATATTGTAAGTCCATCAGAAGTAATTATGCTATAATTATAGCTATTACAAGAACTATAATCGTCTTTTTGGTTCTTATTTTAGAGCATGTACTTGAAATATAAAAAAAATTGAGAGACAAAGTAATATAAAGTCAGTATTAAGGTTAATAAAAATGTTTTAAATTTATAGATTATAGTTATAATACACACTTTGAAGTAATGGAAATAAAACATTTATGGTCTGTATTTCTAAATTAGGCTGCAAAAGCTATAGCCAACTGGGAGAAAGGCCCATTGAATCCAATGACACTTACTTCTGAGTAAACATATTGCAGGATTGCTCTGTTAAAACACATTTCCTTCTGAAGCCTAATTTTCTGTGGTCTTGGACTGTTTGATGCTAGAGTATTACTGAAACTAGACAGTGTGTATGCAAAACCATTAGGAACTCTATGTAGGAGCCTGTCTAGTCATAGTAACCAATGATGTTTCTCTATATCAGGAATCCAGTTCATAGACTCCACTTCACTTCCTTGCATGCCAATTTCCAGGCCCTATCTAGACTCTGTGCCATCTAATCCCCCCTAGGAAAAGCCACTGTCATTCAGTGGTAGAGTGTCTCTTTTGCATACAGAAGTTCTCTTGTTCAATCCCCAGCATCTCCAGGTCCTTCTGAAAGAGACTCCCTATCTCAAACCCTTGAGAAATATCTGTGGGATGTAACATAAGCAGCAAAGTACAACACTTCCTGTTTGCCCAGAGTGGAAACGCAGGGGATGTTACTCCACAGCCAGGAAGACTTCCTGTCAAACCTGGTCTGGAGCTTCCTTCCCCTGCGTGTGACCAGGTAGGTAGACGTGACCCTGGGAGACCCCATAAAAGGGGCTGGTCACACAGCCATCTTCCTCTTGTTCTTTTTCTGCCTCTTGGTGCCATTTCTTCTCTTGGACTGCACTACTGGCTCCCTGCAGCAGCACATGGGTCCATCCTTACAAGGATGTAAGCCACACTGTATCTGTAATTACAAGCTAAAGCCTGCCTTCAGGGATCCAACTGTGAACTGAATGTGAGTAAACCTATTACCTTTAAAAGAAGTTTCTTGTGTCTTTATTCTTTTTAGGAGGGATAAAGGGGGACTTACCAGGAACAGAACCCAATCTGGACAAAGCCAGATTGGATTGCTTAAGTAAAGAGATTCAAACGAATCTACCAACTAGCTTCCTGCTATATACAGTCATACCTCGTGTTGCTTTAGGTTCACGTTGCGTCTTTTTGGCTTGCGAATGCGGCAAACCTGGAAGTGTATACTTCTGGCTTTCACTGCGCGTGTGTCAGGGGTTCAGGAGCAGAGGCACAGGAAATGGAGAGCGAGGGGGAGGAGTCCGAAGGAAATGTCAGCGATGACAGCGGTCCGAGGTCTCTGAGTCTTTCCAGCGAATCGGAAGATTCACAGAAAGAGGCTCCCATGGTCAGGGCAAGGGGGGTGCCTAGGGGGACACCCCAGGAAGAAGGGGCCAGAGGGGACTCAGAGAGCAGCAGCTGGAAATCAGGACCAGCGTCCACACCAGAGTGCAGTAGGGGGGAGGAGTCCCAGGCATCGGGATCAGGCGGCGCGCTACCAGCAGAAGGACAGGAGGGAGGACAGGCCACGCCTACATCGGGGAGCGAGGAAACGGTCGAGAGGAAGGTTGAAGGCTGGGCGCGCGCGCCAAGTTCAAATGTACAGGAGGGCGGCGCAGTTGGCAGCCCGGATAGGGAGCCAGGTCCCAAAGCCCGCCGAAGAGAGAGGGAGGAGTCAGGGGGGTCAACGTCTGCGTCGGAAGAATCCAGGAAGGAAGGGACCCCGGGGGGTAGCAGGACCCAGAGGAGAAAGGAGAGACGGAAGAGGTGGAGTAAGGCTAGAATCTTAAACTGGTGTACAGGGGGCGGAGATTCAGATGGAGCTTCGCCGGTCTAAACCCTAGACGTAGAGCTGGGGCGCTCCGGCTTGAGAATGGAAACTGTACTTCAATAAAGACTTTTGTACATTACTACCGGCTAGCGTTGGTCCTCTGTGAGCTGGGACCTGGAGCCAGCTCTGACAGCGTGCGTCCACAGAAGTCTTCTGCATGCTTCTCACATGCGCAGAAGCGCCGCTCTAGTTGCGGACTCTTCGGGGTGCGAATGGCACCCCAGAATGGATCATGTCCGCAACTAGAGGTACCATTGTATTGTGTACAGTGGTACCTTGGGTTAAGAACTTAATTCGTTCTGGAGGTCTGTTCTTAACCTGAAACTGCTACCGCACAATTTCTGTTCTCATTCTGAAGTAAAGTTCTTAACCTGAAGTACTTTTTCTGGGTTGGCGGAGTCTGTAACCTGAAGCGTCTGTAACCTGAAGCGTCTGCAACCCGAGGTGCCACTGTACTGTATGTGTAATCATTTATTTATTTGCTGTTTACTGCTTGTGTTTCCTTTATGTTGCAGCCTGATTCCCCAATTTTTTAAAATTGATTTTTATTCCAATTTTTTCAACATTTATCACAAAAATAACAAAACACACAACAAAGAAAAACACACTACAACAATAAACTAAACACAAAGGAAAATTGTTTTTTCAAATACCTAATTCTCATTACATTGATAAGTGACTTCCTCAAATCCTCTCTAATTGAATTTCATCATATCACCTATATAACAGTTCTCCAAATTCATATTTCTAATAATATTAACTCCTTCAGTTACTAACCTCTTCTCCTTTATCGATACTCTAATCCTTAATATTTACTACCACATATTCTTATTCTACCCCTAAGCCTATTTGTTACTTCCAAGAATTTTCTATTTATCTCATATCACTATGTTGCAGCCTGATTTTTAAAGCATTTTCATATATGTCATGCAATGTAATGTGATACTGATGCAGTGCAATCGATCTGCACCAGACTTTTCACTGAATATGGTGCCAGGCTGAAGCACAGCCCATGTATTCTATGGGCATATCTGAGCATTGGCAGAAGCCGGTTTTTATCATCCTTAAAACAGTACCAGATATGATTATTTCTGTTTAGTAGACCAAAGTCACGGCGGGTGGAGGAGAGCATCCTTTTCTTTCTGTAAATCATTTACAGCCACAACTTGGAATTCAATGTATAAGGAGGCTTTGCTACATCTTCCCCATGGTGTCTCTCCAAATGTAAACCCCTGCTCCGTAAGGATTTAATATAATTGCTTTTGTGAGAGATGTTAGCATTACATCCTGGTCCGGCAGATAAGATGTTTAAAAACATGCCAGCTTTTCGTTTAAGGATTTTCTGAAATTACTGTAATAAACCTGTTTCCATGTGGCTGGAGAGAGCTTATCTGAAGTGGGGGGGGGGCAGGGGAGAAGCTGTTGCTATAAATGTGACCTCTCATTCCAGCACCTGTGACCCCTATCAAGCTCCATCTATTTGTGAGGCTATTCCTGACAGACAGCTCCATGGTGGAATCGATTGGTTCAGCATTTACGGGTATGGCTTTTAATAACATTTCAGGGTTTATGAAAGCAAGGGCTGGGGGGCGTCTGCCGATGCCATGGTGTAAACAAGGCAGCTTGAAACCACCTTGGCCTGGGCAGAGTGGGAAAAGCTCCATGTTCATTTACGGTTTGACAACCACAGGAGGGAAGAGTGGTTTAGTGCTTAGGTCCTGCTTGATGGCTTCCTGCAGGCCTCTGGGTGGCCAGGAGATGAAAACAGGATGCAGGGCCATTGACCTGATCCAGACAGTTTATACTTTGCTTATTCCATTGCAATGCAAGAAGATAATCCACATGCACAATGAAGCATACATGGGCTGCTTCCAACAAAATATTAAATTACAGTAATGCATCAAACATTGAAAGCTTCCCTAAACAGGGCTGTCTTCAGATGTCTTCTAAAAGTCTGGTACAATGGTACTACGGGTTTCTCCGCTAACCCAGAAATAGTACCTCGGGTTTCGAACTTTGCTTCAGGATGAGAACAGAAATGGTGCTCTGGCGGCACGGCGGCAGCAGGAGGCCCCATTAGCTAAAGTGGTACCTCAGGTTAAGAACAGTTTTAGGTTAAGAACGAACTTCCAGAATGAATTAAGTTCTTAACCAGAGGTATCACTGTACTTCAGAGCTTGACTAGATCCTTTCCACACTATCAGGGTAACCCACTCAGTCAGAGTTTCCATAGGTTACCAAAGTGGAACAGAACCAGTCTTTAGAGTGTATGTGTGTTTTACAACAATAGCTGCTAGGGACACGAGTGGCGTTGTGGTCTAAACCACAGAGTCTTTTGAGCTTGCTGAGCGTAAGGTCAGCAGTTTGAATCTTCACGATGGGGTGAGCTCCCGTCACTTTGTCCAAGCTCCTGCCTACCTTGCAGTTCAAAAGCACACCAGTGAAAGTAGATAAATAGGTACCGCTGCAGCGGGAAGGTAAATGGCATTTCTGTGGTTTCTGTCAGGGTGTTCCATTGTGCTAGAAATGGTTTAGTCCTGCTGGCCACATGACCCGGAAAGCTGTCTGTGGACAGATGACAGTTCCTTCAGCCTGAAAGTGGAGATGAGTGCTGCACCCCATAGTCAGATTTGTATGGTGCAAATGTGGTACAGAATGATTCAAGGCTTTTTGCCTTCCATGGCCTCCCACCTGCTGTGCTCCTGAGTCCTAACAACAAAGATGTTTCTTTCTATCGACTGTTCAGAAGAGACATCAGCTGCTTGCAAAGCATTTCTCCCCTTTGACTTAATAGACTGAACTATCCTGCACAAATAAATAAATAAATCCCAACATTTTCTTCCCCCACCCTCCCCATATTGATCATATATATATTCTGCCCCCTAGTGGCAACAGTGTTAAATTATAGAGGGAATGTGCCGAGAAAAATTGTGTACACATGCAGAAACTATAGGAAGCTGGAATAACCTCTGCTGGCATAATTTATCCTTAATCCGCGCTCCTGTTTTGTAACCATTACCTGAGGCACCCAAGCAAAATTTTATTTAACGCCCCTATTAATGTGGAAATTGTTGAAATATTTATAACACTTACAAAGTTATCCACAGTTTTGTTTACCACAGTACATGCTGCATTAGGGACCGTTATCAATCAAGGAAAGCAATTTAAAAGTACCAGCCCCTCTCTAATGAAGCCAATAAGATGAGATGCAAAGGTTTTTAATCTGCTCAGCAGTTATGGCCAGTGGTATTGTAGCTCTTTCTTCTAACCCAGTTATATAGGACCACAGCATGGATAGATTAGAATCCTAAATGGGTGTTGATTTTCAAGCTTTCTTTTTTTGGCCTACGCTTGCGAGATGTAACATAGTAATAATAACAGTGCAGGATTATTTATCCTGATGACCAGTATTTCAAGAAAAATCACAATTCATTTTGCAAAAGTTCGTGTGGTGGACATCAGCAAAAACATGTACCTGCGTCTTCTTCTCAAGCTCAGTTGATCTGAGAGCAGTGGCGTAGCGTGGGTTGTCAGCACCCAGGGCAAGGCAAGTAATTTGCACCCCCTAACCCGTGGATTTGCGCCCCCTAACCCTAACCCCCAGATGTTGCGCCCGGTGCGGCCGGCCCCCCCTGCACCCCCCACGCTACGTCACTGTCTGAGAGATCTTGAAAACTACACTTTCCATCTCCCCACACACCCCGCAAAAGGCCCTGGCCCCTTTTTCTTCCTCCTCCTCCTCTTCCTCCTCTGTGTCTCCCACACCAGTCCTGTGAATGCATTCTCTACTTCTCTTTCCCAGAGCTACCTGGTGTGCTCCTGAGTCCTAACAGCAAAGAAGTTTCTTTCTATCGACTGTTCAGAAGAGGCATCAGTAATAATGCCTCTACGGCTGGGCAGGAAAGAGTGGGAGCAGGTGAGGACCTGCTGATGTTCAGTCCCAATGGGTGGTCAGAAAGATTACATGGTGGGTTTCAACAACTGTTGCATGGGCAGGGGTGAGTGGTGCTGTTGGTGGGCAGCAGTTCACTTAGGACCTCACTGCCAATTAAAAGGAGTAATTATTCTGGGTTTGCAGGAGCCTGGTCTGGTGAAGGAGAGAGAGTTTATGTGTGGGCAGAGGGTGGGTCACACTAAGAGAGCGAAAGAGGGGGGTTTGCAGGTGCCTGGTCTGTCCAGTGGAGAGCAGGAGGATTGAGAAAGAGAGTTTGTTTTTTATATTATTATTATTATTATTATTATTATTATTAACATAATATACATTCTTTAAAGCGGACAACTCCAAAATAAAATCATATATAGCAAAACCACAAGTCTCATGTTTTCCTTTACACTGATCTCCTTTCCAATATTTCTTACTGCTTTCTGCTTTCCTTATAGAATCATTATGGAAATTTAAATCTCTTAAATCCTATACCAATCTTTAACAATTTCAATTAGTCCCTTCACCTGCCTCCCCCACAACCCAGTACTTCCCTCCACCCGTGTTTGCCTACTATTATTTTTGTTATTGTTGCATTACTCACTTTATTTGTTATTCCACCCTTAATATAATATTATCCTATCTCCTTGTGCCTTTGAGAAAAAGAGTTTTGGCACAGGCAGAGCCGGGTGGGTTGGGAGACGGAGACTCAGAATCAGAGAGTGAGTGAGAGAGAGTTTGCATGGACCTGCTTTGAAGTAATTTCTGCACCAGGTAAAGTAATTATTTGCACCCCACCCGGTATTTTGCCCGACCTGTCCTTTATTTTGCTCGACCAAAGGTGGCAAACCTATGTGACTCTAACAATGAACCTGAGCCCTGATCCTGCTAGGTCTCTCACACATATCGTATAGCATCTCCCCCTTTCTTTAGACAAGTAAACTCTGGAGACTGTCAAAAGTTTGGTCTGGCTCTGAACAGCGCCTCCAGCAAAGTAAGGAAGATTGTGAAAGTTATACTTCAGGGGGAGGTGGTGGTAAGGGGTAAGAAAGTGAGATCAACTTAGCAGCATCTGTGACCCTGCTATTCACTTAAGTAGCTTAATCTAGACATTATTTTTGTCGGCTCCATCTGCCCTGTGACTGATGCCAAGCGTCACGAAAAGCAAGGAGAGCAAAAGGGCAAGTAGGGCTCATTACCTTTTCAATCTTCCCAAGATCTTTTCTCCTTCAGGAATATCATTTGGCAGATCTGCCATCCATCATGACGTCAGCCGGTCTGCCTCCAACTACTTAGAAAGCCTGTCAGTGTCTCCATCAGCTCCCCATTAACAAAATGCCATTGCTCAAGGTTCTTGTACCTACAGAGATCAAAAACCTTTTGATCTGGGTAGCATATGGCACTTGACATCCCTGATTGAACAGCTATGATTAAAATAATAAAGTGTAAAATGCAGAATATAAATAAGCCAACTTTTTAAAAGAAAAGAAAAAAGAATTCTTCAAAAATTTGTTTGCATGAAATTAACTCCAGAAGTTAAAATGTTTTGAAGGCATTGCCACTCACCATGTGTCTATTTGTCTGGGGACCAGAAAACCACCATTTCCCTTTGATTATTCCATTCCCCCCCCCCCCAGCAGGCTACTGGCATTGCAATTTAGCTTGATCAGATGAGTTGAAATCAAGAGCTTTTTTTGGTATGGTTCTGTAGGCACTTAGAAAGAAGAAGAAAGACATTTAGCAAGGATGGGGAACTTCCGTCCCACCAGATGTTGTGGGTGTCCAGAAATGGGGAGCCTATGGCCCTCCAGATGTTGTTGGACTACAACTTCCATCGTGCTGGTTGGCCATGCTGGTTGAGGCTGCTGAGAGAGCAACATCTGGGGGCTCACATGTCACCCAGCCCTAACATCTGGCTAAGAGTGGGGCACAGGGAGGCAGAGTAACTGGCAAATCAGCATCACCAATACTACATAGGAGTCAGACATAGGAAGCTGCCTTCTGCAGAATCAGACTACTGGTCCATCTGGTACCAAGTCCCCACCATGGTCTCGAGCTAAATTCTGGACAATGAGCCTGACCATTCCCCTACACCGTACACACAAGCACGACGTAAACGTAAAACCCCAAACTTCCCTCTTTTGTTTTAAATTCTATGGCACAAATGAAATAAACTATTAAATGCATGCTTCAATAAATACTATTATTTTATGAAGGAACTCCGCACTTTTTTAAAAAAAAAATATTTTAATTGATTTTCAATTAATAATAATAATAATAATTTTTTATTTATACCCCACCCTTCCCGGTTCAGAAAACCGGGCTCAGGGCAGCTAACAACAATTTTAAAACACTTAATTGATGCAACAAAGAACAGCATAAAATACAGTATCAAACGTGAATAACAATAAATTCCGAATTCAAAAATCAATTTAGGGGGGAAATCCATCCAATAAACATTAGATGATCATAAGGGCTAGCTGGCTAAATTAGTCCTATTTGGGCCAGCAAGAAAACCAGGGGAGAATTAGCTGTGGGATCCCAGAGTGGATAATCTTCATAATAAGGGGAGGGGGTGGAAGGAAGGGGAATAAAAGATCAGGCTAAGTTCAAATTGAAAGCCAGGCCTTGCGGAAGGAAGTTAAATCCTGCAGGGCCCTGGTCTCATGGGACAGAGCATTTCACCAGATCGGAGCCATCACTGAGAATATCATAACATCTTATCTCCATTATACGTTTTTAGCTCCACCGAGCTACTCTACTTCCCTCTGTTCTGTCGTTTGGTTTTTTTACATTTGTCCTATCTTATCCTAAACTTGATGCACAAAACAGGACAGTTGGATAGCACCCTGGAAGACAGAAGAGATACCATCAAGTAACAATGGCAAGAAAAACTGATGAACTATGCAGAACTGGCTAAGCTAAGAGGTAAACTACAAGAGCCTTTAAAAGAGTCTGGGAACCAATTACAGTCTATTTGCAGAAACATCCCTTTGTTAAGAAACCAGAAGCATTCCTACTTGGAACGAGATAAATAAGAAAGTCAGGAAATTATTTTTATATGCAGTAACAGCAGCGAGAATACTGATAGCTCAGAAATGGAAGCAAGAAGAACTACCAACATTGGAAGAATGGAGAATGAAGATGATGGACTTTGCAGAACTCGACAGATTGACAGGAAGAATCAGAAATCGACGAGATCAGAGATTTACTGAAGAATGGGAAAAGTTCTCAGAATATATGCATAATCTAAGTGAAAAACAAATAACGCTTGTAACTTTTAATGAAGCTTTGTAAAAAAGAAAGATTAGAATTGGAATGAAACAAGATTTAATTTACAAACTAGACGAGACCTCAGAAATGTGTATGAAAGTAAGAAGGGAAGGAGTACCAGCCCAGTTGAGGGAAGTCAAAAAAAGAGAATGGATTTAAAAAACTGTATGAATTGTATTAATTTGTTTTATTTGTAAACTGAATAAAAATTATATTGAAAAAAAAATATTTGCAGAAACATCAAAACAGACTGGATTCATTGGCAGGTTTTGAATAAACGTTCACAACTTTATTACAGTAACATATAATTTAGAGAAATTATAAAAGAAGTTACTTTTATATAAAAAAATGCAGGAGACAATAAATAAAAGCAGACAACTCAGTAGAGGGGGAGTTGAGGGAAGTCCAGGGGGAGGGAAGGGAGAATAAATGTATATAATATGATGATTGAGATTTGTATTTTTATTTGTTACAAAATTCAATAAATAGTCTTTAAAAAATAAATTAGTAGAAGAAGAAACAGTTGGATAGCAACCTGAACGGTCTGAATTCTTTGAATAACTCTTATATATACAACTGACAGGCAGAGAATTGGAAGTCCTTTATATTACATTGGTACCTCGGGTTGCATATGCTTCAGGTTACAGATGCTTCAGGTTACAGACTCCACTAACCCAGAAATAGGTTAAGAACTTTGCTTCAGGATGAGAACAGAAATTTTGCGGCAGCGGCGTGGCAGCAGCAGGAGGCCCCGTTAGCTAAAGTGGTACCTCAGGTTAAGAACAGTTTCAGGTTAAGAACGGACCTCCAGAATGAATTACAGTGGTACCTCGGGTTAAGTACTTAATTCATTCTGGAGGTCTATTCTTAACCTGAAACTGTTCTTAACCTGAAGCACCACTTTAGCTAATGTGGCCTCCTGCTGCCACTGCACCGCCACTGCGTGATTTCTGTTCTCATCCTGAAGCAAAGTTCTTAACCCGAGGTACTATTTCTGGGTTAGCGGAGTCTGTAACCTGAAGCGTATGTAACCTGAAGTGTATGCAACCCGAGGTACCACTGTCAGTTCTTAACCTGAGGTACCATTGTAATTTCTTTTTCTTTGTCTTCCTTCCTTTTTTTATTCCTTTACTATTTTCTCATTCCTTAATCACTTTTATCTCTCTGATACTTTTCCTTATTATTATTTGCATGCATATGAAGGTGATGGCTGGTTGGTGAAGGACCCTGTGTGAGGGGCAGGGAAGGGGAGATCTACCACGGATGGAGGCAGGGAGAAGAAAGGGAAGCTCTTAGGTGAGTGCTGCAAGGGTCCACCCCCTTCTGTGTGAGACAAGGGTTAAGATCTACCTGTGAGAGAGGACTTTTCCTTCCTTCCTTCCTTCTTTCTTTCTTGATTATTTTGTTTTTTATTGTATTATGAAAAGTCTTAATAAAATCTTATAAAAAAAGAGGAAGGGGGGGGGAGAATGTATCTGGTAAGTGTAGAACAATGCAGAAAATGCATTGTTCAAAAGAACTCAGAGTGGAAAACTTGTTGCAAGGTGCAGAAGGACCAAATGTCAGAATAGCAGATAAACACTAAGTGGAAGCAGAGCAGGCATGGAGTTAAACATGTTTTCTCTTTCAGATTCCAAGCACTAAAACGGAAACCACATGACTTCATGCTCTTTAAGTGTGTCTAAGACAAGTGTTGGGGATTTTGCAATCTTTGCCTGTTGATTTGTTTTAAAGGATTTGCATGCAGCTCTCCGGCAATGTTTCCAGGGCAGTTTTAGATCCCTCCTTTTGATCACAGTGAGTGAGCAAGGCAGCTATAGGAAATGGCTGTAGCTGAGTGGTAGAGCATCTGCTTTGCATGCCAAAAGTCCCAGGTTCAATCCCCAGCATCTCCAGGTATTGCTGGAAGAGAGTTCCTGGTGGTCAGTGTAGACAATAGTGAGCTAGATGGACCAGGTGGAGAACAGCAGGAAATAACTGTATGCTGGTATACTGCCCCAAATCTTGACACCTTACTCCTCTGATTTTCTGAGTTAAGGGCCTTTCTCCACCTGAAATCAAATGAACACACAAAGGAATGCTAAATATGTACTGCACTCCTTTAGTCTTCTAAAAGTGGTTTTTATGGCACGTGAAAGCTCAAATACACAGTGGTACCTTGGGTTACAGATGCTTCAGGTTACAGATGCTTCAGGTTACAGACTCCACTAACCCAGAAATAGTACCTTGGGTTAAGAACTTTGCTTCAGGATGAGAACAGAAATTGTGTGGCGGTGGTGCGGCGGCAGCAGGAGGCCCCATTAAGCTAAAGTGGTACCTCAGGTTAAGAACAGTTTCAGCTTAAGAACGGACCTCCAGAACGAATTAAGTTCTTAACCCAAGGTACCACTGTAATACGAAAATTAGGGAAACAGAAAATATAAATGGGAATGCAGCCTAAGCAGGAGCCCCCTAGAGAAGAGCTTAATATGTGAGTAGGTTTAGATGGGAGGAAGTGACCTTTGCAAGTGGTAGAATATCACATTAGGACCTAGGGAAATGCAGCTTCGAATCTCCACGTGGAGCGTTCACGACACTCTTGGTGACCTTGAGCCGAACCCAATCACTCCATGTAACCTACCATGGGGTTGCCAATGACAAAAGGATTTTTTTTTTAAATGGGAGGAGAAGAGTCATACACTCTGCCCTGACCTCCATATATAACCGTAACCAGCAACATAATTATAAGATGCCTAAAGTTTTCATTAGGAGAGCTGCACTGCCCAACCAACTTCATCTTGACACTTAAATTGGGTGTTATGTCTGTCAGGCAAGGCTGTTCTAAAGTGCCAGCTTCAGCTTTGAAGATCGATGGTTTTTTCATGTGTCAGAGGAACCAATAAAGTGCAGATGAGAGCTTCAAGCTACTACGGAGAGGCTGTGATGACCTACATACTGATGATTCCCCCAATGGCCTGCTCCAAACTATAATTAAGGGGTGACTAGGAAAGTCCTTGAAGTAGTCAAAATGCCTTTGGCATAAGCAGGGGCCATGTGACCTTGTATCTCTCTTCTTCTCTTGGCAGGTTGTGTCTTGTGTTGCCTGTATTTAAAAAAAACGAGTTCAAGATATATAACCTGCTTATGTGGAAATTGCTATCTACTGATACTCTGAGGTCTAATAAAGATTCCCCCCACTTTCTGTACTATATGGAATTTTAGATTATCATTTTTTAACACGGGCTACTGATTGCTTTGTGACAGTTCTGGTGGGGAAATAGTTTGATCTCCTCCTAGGAAGGAGAGTTTTTCTCTCCTACTCAGTGCGCTGAAATCCTTGCAATGTGTAGGTAAAAAACTGCAAATAATTTAAGGACAACACCGCCGTGTACATGCAGATGTGACCTTAACCCTTCGGTGCTTGCAAAAAGTATGCCACTAATCTAATATTGGTCATTTAAATAGACCTACATATTTAGTAATGTTTCCAACTGAAGGTAAAATTTATATTCAGGATTATTGATTATATTGCACAAGGATGTACCTCTGTAGAGAGGAAATAAAACAAGGTGGGGAATCTGTGGCTCTCCAGTTGTATTTGAACTACAACTCACATCGTCTCTGACTGTTGCACATGCTGTGTTGCAGTACAACATCTAGAACAGGGGCTTACTGGGCATGGGCCGGATCACTCCCACAGAGATTCTCCGTGGGCCGGACCATCACAGTGCAATACTGGAAATCGCATCAGCACATGTCCGCAGCACCGGAAATCGCTTCTGCACATGCCCAGAAGCCGGAAATCGCTTCTGCAAGTGGTGGGAGGAACTTTGTCAGGGGGTGGGGTGTAGCCTGTCCCTCAAGTAAAAGGTAAAGGGACCCCTGACCATTAGGTCCAGTCGTGGCTGACTCTGGGGTTGTGACGCTCATCTCGCTTTATTGGCCGAGGGAGCTGGCATACAGCTTCCGGGTCATGTGGCTAGCAGGACTAAGCTGCTTCTGGCGAACCAGAGCAGCCCACGGAAACGCCATTTACCTTCCCAGTGGAGCGCTACCTATTTATCTACTTGCACTTTGATGTGCTTTCGAACTGCTAGGTTGGCAGGAGCAGGGACTGAACAATGGGAGCTCACCCATTCGAACCAGGGATTCGAACCACCAACCTTCTGATCTGATCGGCAAATCCTAGGCTCTGTGGTTTAACCCACAGCACCACCCACGTCCCTTGTCCCTCAAGTAAAAGACCCTTAATTGTTAGTTTCAGCAAGATGGCAGCCATATGTGTATAGCCTTGTCCCCTGTCCCCGCAAAATTTGTTGTATAGCCCAGCCATCTACTTTCAGTGTGCATATATTCACCAGCAGTACTTCTCATTCTTCTGGTTGAATTTGTTAAAAGCTGACTCAGAGACCCTGAGTTTGTAATACAGACATGTTCCAGAATGCAGCCTGACAAGTCGCGAAGTCTTCCTGGCAACGTTTCCACCACTTAGGATTTATGGAAAGAAAATAGATTTTTGTTCTTTTCCACGCAACATTGGTCCTCAGTATTGGAAATGTGTGCGAAGGAGATTTGCCACTTGGCTCTTAGGGGATCCTCTCATTATTACTGTCAGGTTTTTGCATGTGTTTGAAAAAGAGCTTTGCAGGCGTAGAATTTCTGGGCAGCTTTTGGAGATGTGTTTGCAAAGCAGCGCTAACCTTTGTGAAAGCATTGCCCCAGAATGAAAAAGTTGAAAAGACTTAAGCAGCAGATTAAATTGGGATGACTTACACAAATTTGCAAAAATCTATCTGGGTGCAATTCCAATTCTATTAAACTCAATGGACTTTTAAAAGCCTGTTAACAAATAGTGGACCCAATCTAGCCAGCTTCTGCATCACTCTCAATCCTCCTTTCTTATGCTATTCCACAGGCAGGAATTTCCTGCTGCTGACCCCTCTCCCTATCAGTCTTCCCATGAAGGGAGAAGGGAGAAGGGAGCTCTGGGGATGGACTAGGGTAGACATGGATCCCAGTTTACAGAGGACAAGAGCCAGTGTGGTGAAGTGGCTAAGAGCAGTGGACTCGTAATCTGGTGAACCAGGTTCGCTCCTCTGCATGCAGCTGCTGGGTGACCTTGGGCTAGTCACACTTCTCTGAAGTCTCTCAGCCTCACTCACCTCACAGGGTGTTTGTTGTGGGGGAGGAAGGGAAAGGAGATTGTTAGCCACTTTGAGACTCCTTAGGATAGTGATAAAGCGGGATATCAAATCCAAACTCTTCATCTTCTTCTTCTGTTTGAAAGGTAAAGGTAAAGGTACCCCTGCCCGTACGGGCCAGTCTTGACAGACTCTAGGGTTGTGCGCCCATCTCACTCAAAGAGGCCAAGGGCCAGCGCTGTCCGAAGACACTTCCGGGTCACGTGGCCAGCGTGACATCGCTGCTCTGGCGAGCCAGAGCCGCACACGGAAACGCCGTTTACCTTCCCGCTAGTAAGCGGTCCCTATTTATCTACTTGCACCCAGGGGTGCTTTCGAACTGCTAGGTTGGCAGGCGCTGGGACTGAACAGCGGGAGTGCACCCCGCCGCGGGGATTCGAACCGCCGACCTTTCGATCGGCAAGCCCTAGGCACTGAGGCTTTAACCCACAGCACCACCCGCGTCCACGTTCTGTTTGAAGGATCCATCTATTTGAAGGGCTGTCTAGTTACAGTTCACAACATGTTTAAATATTTTTTTAAAAACCATCAATTGAGGGAGAAGAGGCCTTGAACAGATAAAAGTTCAACAGAGCCGGTTCACTCATGAGACAGGGTGAATCAGCTGCCTCAGGCGGTGGAAATGTGAGAGGCAGTACCCCCGCCAGCTCCCCACACTCCTCACTGCTTCTGCCGCTGCCTAAGAAGCAACCAGGTAAGTGTTGCTGGCTGGTTTCCCTTGCCCTGCCCATAGGGGCAGAAATAAACAAGCATCGATGCCTTGCATAATGACAAGAGTCTCGGCGAAAGGGTGGCATTTGAGTGCACAGCATTGCACTCATCCAAATCTTCCTCCCACAGTCGAGCAGGGTGGCAAGGTTTGCAAGGGTTTTTCCTTGAGGGGAAGCCCTTACAGAGGCTCCTGCATACCCCCTCTACATGGCAGCAGGTGCCAAAACATCTCAGGCCACTCCTGGTTAAACTGTGGAGCTCACTCCCACAAGAAGTAGCGATGGCCACCAACCTAGATGTCCTTAAGAGAGGATTGGACAAATTCATAGAATCATCGAATTTGTAGAGTTCAAAGGGACCACAAGAGTAATCTAGTCCATCCCCATGATTCTGAATGGAGCATGGCTGTGTTGACCAGGGCTGATTGCAGTTGTAGTCCAAAACACCAGGAGCGCACCAGGTTAAAGAAGACTTCCATTGACAAACTGAACCCTTTTTGTTTGAGTATATATGGAGTAGCGAATGGCAAAATTTAGGAGATAACGTTGTATATCTTCATATCTTTTGGAGAGGGACATGAGCCCAAATATGTAGGAATCTAAAACATTGCGGGGAGGGAATAATTTATTTTTCCTATTGGGAAATGCTATGCTGAAACACTAATTTGAATATTATCAGTATGCCTGCATATTAATCTTTCCCTCATTTCCCCAACGTTAGACCTTCTGCTCACTACATAGAGGCAGATGAAGGGAGAAATGTTATCTGGTTAAAATTGAAGGCATTGATTTTAATCAAAAGGAGCTTGTTGGATTCTGTCTTTCCAGTGGGGAAAAGCCTTCTTTAGACCTTCATTATATGAATATTTAAATGGAAGGCTTTATGAAACTCGCTTAATTTTTTTCCTTAGTTGTTCAGGCCACCTGCCCTGTGTGATTGACTTTCAGAGATGTATGAGTGAGTGCACAAAATGAATCCCCTGAGGTCCAACCAATCCATCCATCACTTTCAGCTGAGAGATGTGTCAGCTGGAGTTACTCGCAAGCCTCAAGATAAAAACCCTTCACCAGAAGACACCGAGTACTGGCTGTGTTCTGTTGATAAAATCTCACAGGCTCTTGTCCCACAGAAATGGTGACGAGCATATTAAGGAAGCCGTGTCTCCTATGTTAAAGAGGACAGTTCTCTGTTGGAAGGCATCCTCTGTTTAGGTGGCTCTCCAGTCCAAGTCCAGTTTAACGATGACCATGAGAAGGTGAGCAGGAGGTGTCTTGAAATTGCACATCAAGAGTTAACAGCACCTGGACAGCTGACTTAGCAGCACACAGGTCACCTGTGGACGTAGGGGATGCTGTGGTCTAAACTACTGAGCCTCTTGGGCTTGCTGATCAGAAGGTCAGCGGTTCAAATCCCCATGACGGAGTGAGCTCCCGTTGCTCTGTCCCAGCTCCTGCCAACCTAGCAGTTCGAAAGCACACCAGTCCAAGTAGATAAATAGGTGCCACTACAGCAGGAAGGTAAATGGCATTTCCATTTAAATCATAGTAATCATTTCTAAATAATTAGCAATCTAATAAAGCAACGGGGCAGCATCTAACTAACTTGTCCCATCATTTCAAGGATTTACACTTCTGCAACGGAACTCCCCCTCCCCCCATTCTCTCCCAACACGTGCTCCACACCCTCCCCAAATCTGGTCTGGAGAATCTGATGGAACCCTTAGAGCAGCCATTTCATGTTATGTTTCCCCCTCCATGGCAGCCATTTTGTGTCTGGTCCTCAAAATTTCAAATGTAGCTACTGGTCCCCAAAGGTAAGCAACCATTGCTATAGAGTCTGATGCCTTTCTGTCTGGTCACTTGGACTCTCCTCAGACCACACCTGCTCTTCTCAGGTGACATCCCTCACTGGTCTTGCTCAGTGTCTTCCTTGAGTGTGTTTGCCTGGCTGTGTCCTTGAACTATTATACAATAATCACTCTTTTCTTTTCATTAAACCCTTGGGATGAAAAAGGTTCCTCATTTTTGATATATTCAAACTAAATCCATGTTGGTCTAGGGGAGGGAGAAGAGGGAGAAAAACAGTAGCAACAAAGGGATAATGAATCTATTCAAACAGCTTTTGGATGATAACTCAATATATTATTGATTGCTCTCTCCAATTAAGATCCTAAACCACACAAAATTGACCTGTTTTACATTTTGCACCCAGTAGGATTTCTACACTTTTGGATGGAATATTGTGCACAAAATCACCAGAGTATTATTATGATCAGACTGAATAGAAGGAAGAAGATATTTTGGCACCTCATTTCTCCTGTGCCACATATGTATGTCTGGAATTATTTTACTGTACAAAAGGGGCTTGTTAAACATTAACGATTACTATAATATATTTCATTCTAGCGCAGAGAGGGTTGGGGAGCCATCCAATGATTTCAGACAGCGATTTCCTCAAGAATCACCACATATGCTTTCTCTGAGAATGGAAAAAATGTTATCATCTGGCTATATGCTTTATCCTTTGCATGAATCCCAGCTGTCTTAATCATTAGTCATTGTGGAATTATAAACCTCACAATAGGAAAAGACAAAGTGTCTTATTTTATCCTTCTGCTAAAATTCAAAACCCATTAAAATATCTCTGTAAAGCTCGATGTCAATACCAGCTAAAAATGTGGGATAATGGCCTCTCAACATTCTCCATCCTATTTGTGGGCACAGAAATTGGGGTGGGGTGGGGAGGGGACATTTTCTCGAGGTGGGGGAGGGAGAAATTTGCCAGGCATGTCTCAGGGTTGGGATTCACCTTTTAGCAGTGACACAGGAACAGGAGCACAGGAGACCTTGCAGAGTCAAAATATTGATCTGTCTAGCTCTGTATTGTCTATGTTGACTGGCTGTGGCATTCCAGGGTTAATAGACAGGGTTTTGTGGCCTGGCTGGATGCAGAGGGGTGGTGGGAGGCCCCAGCTGGGGAACCTCCAAGGGAACCCCCAGGGAAAGAAGACACAGAGCCAGAGGGTTGGTGGTGGGGCAATGATGAGTGGTCACAAGGGAGACAAGAGAAGGGAAAAACTGGGAGGAGGAGGTGTCAGGAGTTGAAGAGGCAACAGGGTTTAGTGAGCAGGAAGAGGTTGGGCCAGAGAGCAGTCCAGAATCAGAGGCAGGAGAGGAGACAGAGGTGAGAGGCTGCTGAAGAAGCCAGGGAGTCTCCCGCTCCTGCTATGACCAGCTTCCCTCCCCACTAGTCTCCCAGAACACACAGAGGAGTGAAGAGGGCAGAACAAAGAGAGACAAGATGGCAGAGCCTTTGGCTGCTGGAGAAAGCACTGGAGGAGGGGCCTTAGAAAGTGGTGGGAAAGTGGGGACCTTCAGTCCTTGCCACTTCTGCATTGGGGAAAGACCTACTGGGAGGAGTTGCTGTGCTCTTGAGCCCTGCACTGTTTTTCTTTCTTTGGGTAAAGAGTTAACTTCATTGACACCAGGTGCTTTATTGCTGACCTATTCCTGACACAGGGGGTCTCTTCCAGCCCTACCTGAGGATTGAACTTGGGACTTTCTGCATGCAAAGCAGATACTCTACCACTGAGCTATAGCCTTTCCCCCTTTAAAGCCCACTATATCAATGCTGATAGGAGCTTGCTCCCTCCCTGAACTCAGAGGGAGAGCTCAGTTGGTTAGAGTGTGGTGCTGATAACACCAAGGTTTGACCCCCATATGGGGCAGTGGCATATTCCTGCATTGCAGGGGGCTGGACTAGATGATCCTCAGGATCTCTTCCAACTCTGCAATTCTATGATTCATTGATTCCTTCTCATCAGATCTGTACACAATTGCACTTCTTCATCTTATCCTTCCATTTCTCATAATTTAGCCTTCTCCATTCAATCCCCCAGTTTGCAGTAATTTGCTTGCAGCTGACTATTATTACCGTAATTCAAGATTCAGGTAGGTAGCCATATTGGTCTGATGCAGTCAAAATAAATAAAAAAAATTAAAAAATTGTCCAGTGGCACCTTTTGTTGTTGTTTAGTCATTTATTCGTGTCCACCTCTTCATAACCCCATGGACCAGAGCGTTCCAGGCACTCCTGTCTTCCACTGCCTCCTGCAGTTTAGTCAAACTCATGTCTGTAGCTTCGAGAACACTGTCCAACTATCTCGTCCTCTGTCATCCCCTTCTCCTTGTGCCCTCCATATTTCCCAACATCAGGGTCTTTTCCAGAGAGTCTTCTCTTCTCATGATGTGGCCAAAGTATTGGAGCCTCAGCTTCAGGATCTGTCCTTCCAGTGAGCACTCAGGGCTGATTTCCTTCAGAATGGAGAGGTTTGATCTTCTTGCAGTCCATGGGACTCAAGTTTGGTCTCTAAGGTGCCACTGGACATTTTTTAAATTTATTATGAATTCAGTTCCCTTTCCTCTATTAATTTCCCCAACACATTAATCAACTTCCCTAACCTAAAGAGCTCCCGAGGGATTTCCAGGGGGGGAAAAGGGTCAGCTATCCTAGACCTTGAATTGATGTTTGTTAAGAGGCAGCCTTATTCATCAACTGGATTGGTGCAATCAAAATGCAGATCAGCCCTCAATGAGGAAAAAACCCTTTATCTGTTAGCTAAAGAGAAAGGAACAAAACTAACATCATTGACAACAATGCATGTTGCATAGGCCCCTTTTAAATGTGCAGTTAAGGGCTAATTAGTAAATGTTGTTCGTGTTTAATAATATCACTGGTTTGGCACATGTTGCTTTCCAAAGCATAGGGCAACATCTGTTGATGGAGTTTCCTAAATTTTGCTTTATTAACCACAGATGGGATTATTGGGATACCACACTGCAAGGGGCTGCTGGATCAAGGCTTTGGAAGTTAAGAGTAGAAAGTCTCAGAGAGATTTTGGTCACATCCACACCATCATTTAAAGCATGCTGCTTCCCACCCCCCACCCCAAAGCCTGGATCTCTAGTCTTTTAAGAGTCTTGCAAGTGCTTTGGAAAATGCGGGACATCTCCGTTTTTATTGCACGAGAACAGTGGCCATTTTGGTTGCCGTGACCTCACACAATGGTCCCATTGTTGTCAGTTTTCAAGAGAGCTTAGACATTTTTCTTCCATTGCATTTGGTTGATATTAACAAGCTGCGCTGTTAGTTATTTGCTGCTCCTTATAGATCAATGGAGTTGATGGGTGTATATCGCTGTTGAATTTTAACTTTGTGTAAACCACCTTTTGAGGTCAGTGTGCCCTGAAAGGCGGGTTAGAAAATTTTAAAATACCGTGTTTCAAAACAAGCATTTTAGGTTAGCTATTAATTATCCATTTGTGAGAGCAGGTGCACAATTAAAATTGTTGTCCTTTCCAAGCCTTTGGAACAGGTTGGGCTATAAACAGAATAAATATGATATTCTATTTTACAAAATGGCAATTAGAATGAGAATATTCATTAATATTCACCTGTCTCCAGCAGCAGATGGTATGTTTGTTGTCCTTCAACCAAGAGATTCCTACAAGTCTATGGATCTTGAATTTCAGTTAGAAATTCCATTTCTAACCTGAATTTTTAGATTTATAAAGTTTGCATTCTAAATAAAACCAGTGGGAAAAAATTGGCAAAAGTCTGAATATTAATTTCAGCTCTGCTGCACATCATTTCCTGCTAGCTGAAACCTCTTTGGATCCTGGCCAATATTTGTAATCACATAAGCAAAACAGATGGAAAAGATCTGTTCCACCCACGAGTTATCGAAACTGTGGGTTAGAGCATAGACTCAGTGGGGGATAATATTAGATTATTTAAGGTCCACTGAACACTTAAAATATGTTTCCGTGAGCTTTATCATCCCCAGTCATGAGGAACAAAAGCCAAGGCAGCATTTCTCTAAATCACAAGATGTGCTTTGCAATTCAGTCCACAATTTCTCCTTAAATTCACCAGCAGGCCAATTTGACTTATTTCAGGGACATTTTTCTTCATTCTTTCCTGATGCAACAGAAACTTCCCTGAATTTGTTTTCACACGCCCTAAGTCAGGAAGAGGGACTTGTGTCCCTGGAGATGTTGATGAGATTCCAACACCCATCAGTCACAGCTGGTATGGCCAATGGTCAGAGATGTTGAGACTTGGAGTCAATTTCTGAAGGCTCACAGCTTCGCCATTCCTGCCATAGATGTTCATGGTTAACTTTGAAAGCACCCATGCACCTAAGTCCCTTACTTTAAAAGCACCCAAATCCCAGAAAGCGATGCCATCGAAATTTGTAGTCATGTGCTCAGAGAAATATGCACTTGTGCAGTTTGCAACATTCAGGTGTGTTATGAAGTGAATGTCTTTTCCTTCAAAATTCTTCCCCAGCTGGAATGGCAAAACATTTGCCAATTTCTTGAGCCAAAAGAAATCTCTCAGAAAACAGACACACTTTTCCTGAACTCTCATGAAGAAAGAGGTTTACATTCTAAATCAAGCTGAAGGGAGTTTGGCTATTGTAAGGCTCAGAGTTTTATAGCACAGCTCCCACTGTCTCTCTTTAAAACAAAACAAAACAAAACAAAAACCCAAACCCAAACCCAAACCCACAGCAAACAAACTTGGGTGTCCAGACTCACTTCACCTTCCCTATACCTGTGCTTTGAGAATAAGATGATGATGTGTTTTGAAGTGGTGATGCTGCCTTGTGGTTCCTGTTTTTCCACTACACTATCATGCCTGAAACACACAACATCTTCATTTACTCACCTGGAAGGTTTGGAAGCACCTGATGTGGGGGAGAGGTTTCACATTTTCTGGGAAGCAGAAGAGTGACCCATGGAGTTAGGAACAGGAAATAGGAGGCACTTGAACTTCCTGTTTCCTTCACAATCCCATTGGCCCTGAAGTCCATTGAGCTAAGTTCATGCATGACTGTTCATCCCATGATGACTTATAAACTGCGTGCTGAGTTACTTATGTGAAAGGGCCATCTCAGTTAAAACACCAGAGAGAGAACACTCTCCATATTACCTCGGGTACAATGGCATCTTGATTCAGTCTACACATTTAGCTAAGTTCACACATTCAGCTGATGACTATCAAGTGCACAGTAATGATGTTAACTGCTACAAGTTATATAAAGGCCAGTGTGAATCAGGCTCTAGTTAAGACCTGCAGTTGAAGGTTTAATCAACAGTGTTGGCTCACTTGACCGGATTCCTGGTAGGCCACAGCCCTCTGCAGGCATTCCTTTTTCCATGAAATCAACATCGTGTAGAAGAGGAAGTGAGGGTCAGCATTCCAGGTCCTGCTTACGGGTTCCCTTAAGCATCTGTTTGGCCACTGTGAGAACAGGATGCTGGACTAGATGGGCCACTGGCCTGATCCAGCAGGGCTTGTGGAAGATGCTGGTGGTTGGAGAAGGAGGGTGAATGTGCTTCTCCCTGATTGTGCTTCCTCGTCCACATGATATTAACTGCACGGGTAGACTAATTCTGCAATACAGCTCATGAAGCCCTTGCTTGCCACCAAAAATGTGACATTTATAGTTCTTCATCATCATGTAAGACTCTGATCAGTTACACAGCATAATAGCAGGACAGAAAGTTACTTGCAACTCATGTGCTAGTTAGAGAGCAGCTGTGAGCCGCAGAAAGAGAATCATTCACCATCAAAGTCATTGTGGGCACTTCCAGGCTAAAATTAAATTGACTTTCCGCTCTGTGTTCCAGTTCTAAGAATACAGTGTGATCGGGATCACAGAATTGTTGCTGGGTAGAATGTGCTCTGTTCTTGGAGATGCTACAATGTGCCCATGTGCCACACCAAACGTTTAAAGGACCTCCCAAAGAATTATGGGAACCGCTGTTTGTTAAGTGGGCTGGAAATTGTAGCTCTGTGAGGGGTAAATCACAGTTCTCATGATTTTGGGGTGGGGGGAGGAGAGCAATGTGCTTTAAAGATGTCATAAATATATGGTGTATACGCAGCCTTTGAGTGGGTTCAAATTCCCACTCTGTTGTAAATCTCACTGGGTGACCTTAGGCAGCTTGCTTACTACCTCTAACTTACCTCGCAGGGTTTGCGTGAGGATTAAATGTGACTGGAGGCGGAGGGAAGGAAAAGCCATGAATCCTACCTTAAGTTCCTTGGAGGCAGGGTGGCCCATGAATGCAATAAAATAACTATTACAGTTCTGCCAAAGTCATGGAGACACAAATGGATGGAATCTGACTGCATAGAAATGACATAATGTTTTTGAATTATGTGCGGATCCTGTGTCTCTTGTGCAGCCTGAAAGAACTCAAGAAGGGAGGTCACATGAGGTCTCACAGCACTGAAGCATCCTGCCAGCTGAATCCTCTAAAGAACTCTTCGCTGTCTCTAAGGGACCCCATCTGAGCAAAACAGGTGAAACAGATGTTGCAACTCACTGCCCTGAAAAATCACAATCAGACCAGGGAGACGCAACTGAAGTGACAAAAGACTGAGGATTTGGTTCATCATAGATTTAAATGGTAGGATATGTTACCTTCCGGACAGTGATGTGCAATTATCTGAAACAAGCATAGAAGACTCTGATTAGGATGATATTCAGGCTGTATCCTTAAGGAGAGAACTAGGGACCTTATCTGAGGACCTTTCAAGAATAGGATGAAGCCCATCATCACCTGGAATAGCTCAGTTGGTAGAGCATGAGACTCTTAATCTCAGGGTTGTGGGATCAAGTCCCACGGTGGGCAAAAAGATTCCTGCATTGCAGGGATTGGGCTAGATGACCCTTGTGGTCTCTTCCAACTCCACAATTCTGATTCTGATTCTTTCTCTGAAGACTTCGCTGTATGGCAAACACCTCTGGTCACGCAGAAGTCAAAGACAACACAATAAGTCAATGGTCCTTCAACCACCTTCAGCAAAGGAGACAGCACCTGTGACCCTCCAGGTCTCTGTTAGGCTTCAGTTATCCCCAGCTCCCTGCAAAGACAACATTTCCAGCAGCTGGCAGAGAAAGAGGATGCTTCAGCCAGCAGCGCTATCCAAGGTCCTGATCTTGTCTGCTTTGACTTGATTCAGAGTGGACAACACTTGCTTCCTCTGCATGAACCGACTCTGCACCACAGAATATGTGCCAAAATGTTCTGCAGTGTACAGGGGGTTCCTCAGCAGGTATTTCAAAGATGAAAGGGATCCCTGACGGCACAAATTTAGCAAAAGGGCAATCGGAAACCCCGTTGTCTCTTCTCTAAGTACCATTTGTTGTCCTTTCCTTAAGGCCATGGTTAGGGAATCTTCTATGCAAATCTAAGGTAAAGGAAAAGGACCCCTGGATGGTTAAGTCCAGTCAAATTTTACTATGGGGCGTGGCACTCATCTCCTCTTTCAGGCCAAGGGAGCTGGCGTTTGTCCGCAGACAGCTTTTTCGGGTCATGTGGCCAGCATGACTAAACCGCTTCTGGTGCACGGAACACCATGGCAAGTGCCAGAGCACATGGAAATGCCGTTTACCTTCCCACTGTAGCGGTACCTATTTATCTACTCATGTTGGTATGCTTTCAAACTTCTAGGTTGGCAGAAGCTGGCACAGAGCAATGGGAGATCACCCCATTGCACGGATTCGAACTGCCGACCTTATGATCAGCAAGCCAAAGAAGCTCAGTGGTTTATACCACAGCGCCACCTGCATCCCTTCCGCAAATCTATGAAGGAAGACCTGAAGTGCTTTCCTCAGAAAAACAGGACTATGTTTAGAGGTAGCCTAAGATGACATAAACCCTAAACATTAAAAACTCATTTAAAGATTGGGTTAACAAGACAAAGATTAATATGTTCACACTGCTGCTTCTGCATACTGGCACAACAACACCTCCAGTTCGATTTGCAGCTCATCATCCCTAATGGAATGTAAATGTTGCTGTCACTTTTAGTGTTCCTCCTCACTGATTCAGAAGATATCATTTTGTAAGCAGCGTGTTTAAAATTTAACAAGTTATTCTGCAGGATCAATGCAAAAACAACTTAAGCAAGATTGTGCAAAACTATTCTGATACTTGTCAAATACAGATTATAGCTCTTAGGTATTTTTTTACAAATTATACCAATCCGTTTAAAAAAGCAAAAATGCAACCTATTTTAGGACTAAGCTAAGTGCGACTTAGGTGATACCTGAATG
Source organism: Podarcis tiliguerta (assembly GCF_965153285.1). NCBI lineage: Eukaryota > Metazoa > Chordata > Lepidosauria > Squamata > Lacertidae > Podarcis > Podarcis tiliguerta. The sequence goes on from NC_139536.1 coordinate 22,979,007, forward strand.
CATCTACTGACAGCGAGGGGGTGTTAAGTCTGGGGTGGGCATTGGATAAAGATGGATCCTGAACTCTGAGGCAAATCAGAGAGCATATGAGGGGAAGAGGGGGTTTTGGCTCATCAGAAAACCAAGTGGAATCTGCAAAAGGCTGCATGATTCAAAGTGAGGGTGCCAGCAGTACTTTTTGGCACCTCAGGGATCCAGACCTAAAAGAAATATTCTGCATACAAAAGCCGACTGAAAGCAAAAGGAATGTCTCTAAACTTACCCTAACCCAGGGGTCGGCAACGTACGACCCATGGGCCAGATGTGGCCCACGAAGACCTTTTGACTGGCCCACGAGCTGCCCCTGAACCGAGCTGCCCGCTCAGCAAGTCCCCCGCCCACTGCACTAAACCAGAAATTGCATCTGCGCATGGCCAGACGCCGAAAATCGCTTCTGTGCAGGCACAATTTTCAGTGTCTGGGCATGTGCAGAAACCATTTCCAGCCCCACGGACATGCACAGACGCGATTTCTGGCATCAAGCTGCACCAGTCCGGCCCACGGATGATCTCCGTGGGAGTGATCCAGCCCATGGCCGGTAAACCTTGCCGACCCCTGCCCTAACCCAATAAAGCCAGGGTGGGATGATGGGGGGGGGGGAGAGCAAACACTAGAGTCGGGAGAAGATGGAAGATGAGGTCTGTTATGGTTTGCAAGTTAAGCTTATCATCAGAGGGAGTTATTTTGCCCAGAAAGCAAATCCCTGTTAATTCTTCTCATCCCTGGGCCAATTTCTTTGAAATTTGGTAGGTTTATTACCCTGGGGTATCTCTCATATATGTCTGCCATTTTCAGATCAATTGTCCATGAAACACTGGCGAAAATTACATTATTCTTTTTTTTACTCACCGTAAAACAATAACAACTGCCCTTGTGGGAAAATCAACTGCAGCTTTCCTTTTGAAATTTTGCAGGATTCGTGTTCTCAGAAAAGGTGAGATTGGCTGCAGATTCCATCCATTTTTGCCTCAAATTGAAAAGTTGCAGATGGTTCATTGCTGAGTGGGAATTTGAACCCTGGTCTCCCAGGTCCTAGTCCAAAATTTTAACCACTGCAGCACACTCATCTCATTCAGCTTTGCACCAAGACATTTTTGAAGGGTTTCCTTGGTAGATTATCTGGTAGATTCTCATGCAAATACAGTAATGGATGCAAGAGAAACGGATTCTCATATGAGATACCCCAGGTGTGGGAGGAGAAACCACAATGGCAAAATATTGCAGCTTCCCAACCCGGGTTTATATGTCAGAGAGTCCCTGAACAGAGCCGTGTGATTCATTATGCTGTGGAAATTACCAGGGTTACAGAGCTCTCTGTCTAACAAGATCACCTGCTTGACTAATTAACACCTCCAGCAATTACAACCTGGTGTCTGAAGATTCCTAAAGAGGGCCCCCCCACCTCCAAGCAGCAAGTAAACATTAAACAACCTTGCACAGCTACAGCCTTTCCTGGGCAGACCACTTTTTCTACATCTCATACACCCACCACTGGGTCATTTTAACATAAAGGCTATTGCTAAATATTTGTACAAAGCTATGCTTTAAAAAGCAAAGACCTCACCTTGCCAACAAAGGTCTGTATAGTTAAAGCTATGGTTTTCCCAGTAGTGATGTATGGAAGTGAGAGCTAGACCATCAAGAAGGCTGATCACCGAAGAATTGACGCTTTTGAATTATGGTGCTGGAGGAGACTCTTGAGAGTCCCATGGACTGCAAGAAGATCAAACCTATCCATTCTTAAGGAAATCAGCCCTGAGTGCTCACTGGAAGGACAGATCCTGAAGCTGAGGCTCCAATACTTTGGCCATCTCATGAGAAGAGAAGACTCCCTGAAAAAGACCCTGATGTTGGGGAAGATGGAGGGCACAAGGAGAAGGGGACGACAGAGGACGAGATGGTTGGACAGTGTTCTCGAAGCTACCAGCATGACTTTGACCAAACTGCGGGAGGCAGTGGAAGACAGGAGTGCCTGGTGTGCTCTGGTCCATGGGGTCATGAAGAGTCGGACACGACTAAATGACTAAACAACAACAACAATGCTTTACTGAGCTGCATCTATAAGGCTAAGCAAAATGCCCAAACACAAACACACAAATCACACCACCACGTTTGAAGGTGGAGAATTGGGGAGGCATGGTGTTCATTCGGTGGTAGGAAATTGTTCAGATGAACATATCAGAAGAATGTTAGAAGAACCCAGTGGACCATCTTGTCTAGCATCCTGTGGGATGCCCGTGGAAGCTCTGCAAACAGGACCTGAAGACAACAGCACTCCTGTGATTCCTAGCAGATGACTCTGTTCTACCTCCACTGTTGGGGGAAGTTTGCCTCTGAATCCTAGTTGATGGGGAAAGCATCCCCTCCAGCATTTCTCCAATGAAAATATGGACATCCTGTTGAAGGCTAAGTAGGACAGTTTTGGGTGGCTTCTGTAATTCCGACACTGACCTTGGAAAATTGAGACTTAGAGGGTATGGGAGAGTGCTGCTGCACTCGGGTGCTGCTTGCTTGCAGGCTTCCCGTAAGCATCTGGTTGGGCAGGATGCTGGCTGAGTTGGGCCTGATCCTGCAGGATTCTCCTCCTCTTCTTATGTTAACTCCCATCAGCCCCAGGCAGCAGAGTCAATGGTCAGGGATGATGGGAGTTGCAATCTCTGCAGCACATCAGTTTGGGGAAGTCTTTCCTTTGGAGACAAGTCAGGAACATATTGTGCTGTACGGCCGGTAACTTCACCTGTGCCAGTTTAATTACACCAGTATTTATAGAAGCTCCAGCCAAAGTTTTGCAGGCCACAGATTCCCTCCTGCAATATCCATTAGGCCTTGCCTTGCTCAATTATCTCCTTTGAATCAGTCCTGCAAACATTATAAATAATTAAGGCCTTGGGAGACTTGCTTCAACTCCCACCCTTTGTTTGCAGCAGATAGACATGTACCGTATATTGATTTTGTTCCACTCACAGGATCATTAGCCTTTGAAGTCATCTGAATAAACACAGCTTTTCCCCTGCAAGATGAAGAGTTCTTTCCCCATGCAGCCTTTCCTCTGACGGACAGCATATCAGCTTTGAATAGTGTACAATATTAAGCAGAGGCTGGGATGGATGACCACCTCTCAGGGATGCAGAAGCAACAGATTTCCTGCGTCAACCAGGGGATGGACTCTGTGAACTTCCAACTCTGTAGTTCTAACAGGGCAGGAAGTCATCTCAGAGCCATCAGAAACTAGACGCAGGTGTCCCAGGTTAGCTCAGTAGGCAGAGCATGAAACTCTTAATCTCAGGGTTGAGGGTTTGAGTCCCATATTGGGCAAAAGATTCCTGCATTGCAGAAGGCTGGACTAGACAACCCTCTTGGTCCCTTCCAACTTATTTATGTAGACAAAGATTAAGTGTAAGGTATTGGTTATGTTTAGAATAGATTTATGAAAGATTTAGAAAACCTATTGATTAGAATATATGTATGAGATTGTATGGGGAAAATATGGAATAACAGATACAATTTTGCTTAAAATGTATATAGGAAGTGCAGTGTAAGCGATGGAATCAATCAATGAAATTTTATTATTGAGATATTTGTAGAATAATTTTTTCCCCTTCTTCTTTCTTTTTCTTTTTTCTTTTCTTCCTTTTTTTCTTTTTTGCTCTTTTATATATATGTGTGCTTATCTGAAATATATATGCATGTATGTATTTGCAAAATTTTGCTTGTATTTTGTAATAATTATGTTAAATAAAATTTAAAAGAAAGAAAGAAAGAAAGAAGACACAGGTGTCCCAGGTTAGCTCAGTAGAGCACAAAACTCTTAATCTTAGGGTCGTGGGTTCGAGTCCCACGTTGGGCAAAAGATTCCTGCATTGCAGTGGGCTGGACTAGACAACCCTCTTGGTCCCTTCCAACTCAACAATTCTATGATTCTATCACTTACTGTGCTTAACGTAATAGGCAGATCAATCCTGTGGGGCTGGGGGTGAGCTTCTATGGTGGAGGAACATAGGAAGCAGCCTTAGACCAAGTCAGACCATTCGTCCATCTAACTTAGTATTGGTGACACTGGCTGGCAGCAACTCTCTGGGTCTTTCACTAGCCCTGCCTTGAAATGTCAAGAATTGAACCGGGGACCTTGCAAAAGTGTGAGATCTTCTACAGAGCTTCAGCATCTTCTTAAGTTCTGCTGGCATGCTGAGGTTGGGGGAAAGTTGCAGTGAATGGGAGGGAATTAACTGCAGCAGCTCCAGGGCTGGCACAGCTGAGGGCTTCTTCTGGGGTAATGTCAGAGGAACAAGGACTGGAAGCCTGTGAACACATTTCACGTCACTTTCAATTTGTATACTGCCTTTCTATATTACTCTACACAAGGCTGTTTGCAAGCTGAAGAAACAACAAAGTAGACAGCAAAGATCACACACCTAATAACAATCTGATCCGATACAAAAGGCATAATAAAAAGATAACTTTAAAATAAACAATTTACAGCAAATAAAGCAATGTTCAATAATCCAGTAGAACAAAACAGTAAACAGTAAAGTTAAACAGCAAATAACAATTAAACCGTTTACAGTTAACAATTAAAATAAAGAATTACTAAACTATAATCAATAAAAATAACGGCAAGTCACAATGCATAAAATGCATAAAATACTACAAAACATACAAAACCATACAAAAGGATCAAATTGAGAAACATCTGTGTCCATAATTTTCAGGAGCATATTGAGGAGCTGTCTGGGGCATAGCTGCCCTCTAACTTGCAGAGTGGCACTCATGCCACATCTGGCTGGCTTTAGGATTGAAGCCTTAATTGCATTAAATATTATTAGTAAAACGTGGGGAATGATGTTCTTGCTTCCGAATAATACCAGTTGCTGGAAACGGCAGGCAGAGAGAGTGCTGCTCTGCTCAGATCCTGCTTATGAGCATCCCACAGGCATCTGGTTGGCCACTGTGATATCAGGATGCTGGACTTCAGACCCTCCAACATTTCTCCAATGAAAATAGGGACATCCTAAGGAAAAGCGGGACCTTCCGGGATCAAATCAGAAACCGGGATGGCTTCTCTAAATCAGGGACGTCGCTGGAAAACACTTGGTGGGTCTAGGACTAGATGGGACACTGGCCTGAACCAGAAGGCCCTTTTCCCCCCTTCATTCTTAAGATGAACCTATTACAGGTTCTGGTCTGGTTCAAACCTTTTGCTCCACAATTGTTCTTTAGAAAGGCAGCTGGGGATTTGCTGTCCCAAAACTGTGACCCCTTTTGACAGTGACGGCATCGAAGTCCCCACAGGTTTAATGTTTTTCCCCCTGCCCAGCCCTGCCAATGTCATCCCAGTTGCCCCATCTTCATTGAAAATTACCTTTCCTCCCCTCCTTTGAACTCTAATGAGCATGAAGATGAAAGAAAGCTTCAGCGCTGTTTTGCTGAAGACATAATTTCTTCTGCTGTTAAGTGGGAAACAATAAATATATTCCTTTGTGTAATTTTTTGTGACAACAGAAAGTTATGGTGACAACTAAATTAGAATTTTCCATGCCAAAAAGAAAAAAGGATAGATCAGTATGCAATCATTTTGCAAGCGCCAGGGAATTTGTTGATCAGAACAAAAGGTAACTGGAAGTTGTGCCATGGGAAATTTGTTTCTTAAGAAACTCATATTCATTAGTTCAGAAAAATTGCTTGTGCATTCACCCATCATTAATTCAGAAAGGTGCTGGAGTTATCTAGCTGCTCCTGGGGCAAAGCAGTGCCATGTCTTCCTGTCTGCTACTGAGCCAAGTTCATAGATCTTGTAGTTGTGTACAAAGCCCTAAATAACTTAGGCCCAGGATAAGGGCTGCTTTATCCTGTGTACCCCAATTCAACAATCAGGGGGGACATAATTAGTTGTTCCCTGTGGACTAGAACCACAACTCATGTCAACAAGAAGACTTGTTTATGGAAAAAGTTTTCAATTAGCAATAATCGCGCCTCAGATTAACCTCATTGGCTAGGATACTGCCACTGCACAAAGTATAAAATGGAACCCGGCGCATGTTAACTGGTGGATCAGGAACCATTACTGCAGGGGTGGCCAACACCTATGTGGTGTTGCCTCTCTTACCACCTTCAAATCCACCCCTCCTCAAAACACACCTTTCCTGAGAGGCCTTTGGTACAATCCACACATTCCCATGTCCAACGGTAACTTGAGCCTATAACAGAAGAAGAAGAAGAAGAGTTTGGATTTGATACCCCGCCTTTCACTCCCTTTAAGGAGTCTCAAAGCGGCTAACATTCTCCTTTCCCTTCCTCCCCCACAACAAACACTCTGTGAGGTGAGTGGGGCTGAGAGACTGTGACTGGCCCAAGGTCACCCAGCAGCTGCATGTGGAGGAGCGGAGACGCGAACCCGGTTACCCAGATTACGTGACTACCGCTCTTAACCACACCACCACTACACACCATAACAAAGCTATAAGCCCAGTTAACTGAAACAATAAGCTATTGACTCTCTGTTTGCCCCTGTTTTCACTTTCTTCAATCGCAAGCTCCTCACATACAGTCGTACCTTGGTTTTTGAACAGCTTAGTTCTCAAACATTTTGGCTCCCGAATGCTGCAAACCCGGAAGTGACTGCGAACTATTTTGGAAGCCGAACATCCAATGGGACTTCCACCGCTTCCAATTGGCTGCAGGAGCTTCCTTCAGCCAATCAGAAGCCGCACTTTGGTTTCTGAATGTTTTGGAAGTCGAACGGACTTCCAGAACGAATTCCGTTTAACTTCCAAGGTACGACTATACTCAGTAAAGCACAAACACCAAGCACACCAATAGGTCTATATAAAGAATAAATAATGTTATGAGTCTGGTGGGGTAAGAGCTCAATGGACACAAAAGTCTGACCTGGTATAACAAGGGAGCCAACACACACAAGATACAATTCAGACTTTGCCACCCCTTTGAGCAGGGCTGTTGCAACCATAGCTCAGTTGGTGGAGCATGAGACTTTTAATCTCAAGGCTGTGGGTTTGAGCCCCACGTTGGGTGAAAGATTCCTCATGGTCCCTTCCAATTCTATGAATCTATGATTCTGTGATTTACATCATAATTCATAATTTACATCTATGATTCTGTGTTTTACATCATAACTGATTTAAGTTGCCTTTACTTCACTGGGTCTATTCTAAGCATAGCTATGCCTGCATCCAACACTTAATTTCTAGAGCGTGTGTGGGAAACCTGTGGCCCCTCTAGATGTTGCAGGGACTACAACTCACTGCACCCCTCACCATTGGCCACACTTTCTGAGGCTGATGGGAATTGGAGTCCAAGAGTATCTGGAGAGCCACAGGTTCCCCACCCCTGTCCTGGAGACCTTGAGTTTGGAATAAGAAGTGTCCACAAAAGCAAAAAACCAAGCGCAACCTGGCATGTCTCCCCAAAACAAGATTGCTACACGACAAGGTCAGAAATTTAACTGAAAAATGAACAGCTGGGGCATATGATATCTCCATGAATTTAATCCTGGTTTATCCCTTATAGAGATCAGACCATTCTGACCCTTGGCAAGGACTTAGATTCCTGAAGATTGTCCTCTCTCTCTCTCTCTCTCTCTCTCTCTCTCTCGCAATTTCTCTGATTAAAATAATAACTTGGGAAGAATACAGTTTTGTCATATGAAGAATATGGACCACTTGTGTAGCGATGTCATGGCTGTGCTAAGTGAAGTAGAGTCGTGTGTGCTCAGATTCTAATGTGGAAGAAACGAGTGCGGTCAGACATGCTGTGGGTTTGCCCGTCTTCTTTTATAGAAAAAAAAAGGAAGCTTTAGAACTCAGCTCGCTGTAGTAAAAGTTGCAGTGTGCACTGCTCAGTCACCTTTGCATGAAGATAATACTGAAAATAGTTGTACTTGCTCAAAACCTGACTTCTTGTTAAGATTGGACTCACTCCTTGCTTAAAGTAAAGTGCCACGCTGGAGGGAAGGATCTCCTGATAAAAGTGGTGCCTCCAATCTTTAAACCCCGATTGAGGTTGCCCCCTCTTCTCCCTCCTGCTGCCTGTAGATAATCCAAGGGTGGTCATGACCTACATGCAGTAATCATTCTGCTAAATTCTTTGCGGTGCCCTCAGTTTAAGTTCAAATCCGTTCCTGATTACAAGACAGTTCTGAGAGTTACCAGGGGCTTACATTTAATCTTCAAGGAGCAGACATAGCTGAGAGATCCCAAAACCCTTCTGTTCACACTCTTCTACCTAGTTCGAACTAACTCAGAGCAGTCACATCCTCGTTTTAGTGCCTGCTGCTGATGTTCAATTTCATTGCACACACACAAGCCATTTAATCCACAAGCACAAGGATATCTGTTATTTATCACCAGTGTCAACTCCTGTTCAAACATGTTCCCGGCTTGGTTTATATAAAAATACATCAAAACAATGAAATTTACAGATGTCATAGTCAATTCATTTCTGTCCTGCATTTTTTTTTAAATAAGATTTTATTAAGACTTTCATAATACATTACAATAAAAAACACCATACTAATCTAAACAAAAGTAAAAACAGAAAAACAAAGAAGTATACAAAGTCCTCTCTCACATGGACTGCATTTTCCACAAATACATCAGTGCTCAAGGGGGTTCTCATTAAAAAAAAACCCAGCCTAAATTCAGTAGAACAATGCAAAAGAATTACTAGGACACACTTTATGCAGGCCTGACCTTGTATCTGGTCTGGAAGCTGAAGCTGGTGCAGAATGCAGAGGCCAGACTGTTCAAGGGAGCAGATCTCTGGCAACTCTGCTGTTGAGACAGCTGCACAGGTTGCTGATTCGTCAGTGGGTCAGTTTCAAGGTTTTTGTTTTAATTTACAAAGACCTAAACAATTTGGGTCAAAAGTACCTCAAAGGCCACCTGATCCCTTTTGCTCCACCTCAGCCACTGATACCCTCAGATGGGGCACGTCTGGTGGTGACCATGGACCTCCAGATTTTGATGTACTCCATCTCCCACCAGCCCCAGCCAACATGGCTAAGGGCTATGCATGCTGGGAGTTGTAATAATAATAGTAACAACAGCAACAACAGCAGCAGCAGCAACAACAACAACAACAGGGTTGCCCTGGCTGCTCTGGGTGGCTCCCAACAGAATATTAAAAACATGATAAAACATCAAGCATTTAGAAAATGTTGTTGTAGTCCAGCAACAGCTAAATTGCAATAGGAGCTCCACTGTTAAAGAAATATAGAATTGCACCCTGGATTGTTTTGAGCAGTCCATTCAGCATCTAGAATTGTGTATTTTATGAAATGTAGTAGAATTGTTTCAACTTTGTAGTGTTTCAATGATGTTGCTTTATCAATAAGATTGTATTTTGCCCCTCCCGGGGCTCTTTTGGGAGGAAGTTTCAATTGGAATAAAGATGGAAGGATGGATGGATGGATTGCATAAGTAAATGGACTGCGGTCTTGCATTTGCAAAATCTGGTAGCCTAAATAAGGTTTTGGACTGGAGGAAAATGCAGAACAAGCCTGACCACTGAAAATATGCTCGACCAGACATTCCCAGCCCATATCACAACACATGCTCCTGGAAAAAATGCAAGCAAGGAAACCTGACATCCAGATTAGGCGAGGAGTCCGTTTATCTCTTACCCTACTTGGCTTGCTCGAGCTCTGCCGTGTTGCGGAAACTTCTCTGCCAAAGGAGATCAAAAGGTTTTTGGCACCGAAAAACCATTCAAGGAAATAAGTGGCTCAACAAGTACATCATGAGTCATGTTGATTTATGTTCCATGCGTGTTTGTTTTTGCAGGCTATTAAGCGAAGGAAAAATGATAACCGGCTACAGTACATCGATCACTGTATGGAACTGCACACAAAGGTAAGCACACGATTCTCAACACTATTTATCACCACAGCTGGAACGTTCACAAAATGTGAATTAAGTTCTCAAAAGGGAGGCCTCTCTTGTGTCATTGCGTGTTCCATTCTTTCTTTCTTTAAATGGGACAAGCCTTCAGATCACTTAAAAGCCAAGGCTCTGCATAAATGAAACCACAGGGGTTGGCTGACATTGGTGAAATGAATCTGTCTGGCCACTCCTTCCAAGCCTATTTGTATTGTCACTCCAGTGCTATGGCAAGATTTCACTTACTGGCTAAGACCCCTTCTGTCATTAAGGCTGCAAGTAAATGTTGCAGAGTGGAGTGATCCCTGTTCAGGATTTCACAACTCAATTCCATGTCCTCCTGCCTCACCCAGTTTTCCATCCTTGTCCCCATCAGTCTGTCAGAACTTCATGGCCAACGTTCAGTTTTCATTGGACCGATTACTGAACTAACTCAGAATATGGTAGACTCTGCTTCCTTGGAAGTTGTTAAACAGAGGTTGGATGGCCATCTGCCAGAGATTCATAGAATCACAGAATTGTAGAGTTGGAAGAGACCCCCGGGGTCATCCAATCCCGCTCTCTGCAATGCAGGAATCTCAGCTAAAGCATCCATGGCAGATGACCATCCAACCTATGCTTAAAAACCTCCAAGGAAGTCCACCACCTTCCACTGAAGTCTATTCCACTGTCAGACACTTCTTACCATCAGAAAGTTCTTCCTGATGTTTAGTTTGAATCTCCTTTCTTGTAACTTGAAGCCATTGGTTCAGCTCCTAGCCTCCAAGAAGGAGAAAACAAACAAACAACAAACAAACAAACAAACAAACAAACAAACAAACTTATTTAGCTGTGATTGCTGCATTGCAATGAGTTGGACAAGGTTACCCTTGAGATCCATTACAAGCATACAATTCTATGATTCTATTATTCTGGGGCCCCCTTCTCCCTTAACTTTTTTCAACAACAACAACTTCCAAACCTGCTGATATCAGTTGCCCTCTTGCGCCACGGTGGCACAGTTTTGCAACAACACAATGTTGGCTTTTTAATGAGCCGTCATTCTTATTTATTTGCAGGCTGGCTGCACCATCAGAAGTGTTGTGCCACACTTTCCAGAGCATCCCCCCCCCCCTTTCCTTATCGCAAAAGGTCCACTCTTCTGGGGGAAGCAGGTTGATTGCATCAACTATAACTGCACAACCTGAATTTGCCGCCCAAAAATACTGACCATCTGAAAGTGCCCGTAAGCTCACTAAAATTATTGTCCTTTTATACCCACCCACTCACCTGCTTGCTTCATATAGAGGAATGGAAGCAAAATAATATATATTCTGACCACTTTCCAAATGCTCAACATTTCCTATGCTACCCTTAGAGTTTTAGGCTATCAGGTCAAAGTGGGTGGGTGTGTTTTGGTAGTTGTTGTTTTGTTGTTAATTAAGAATTTCCTGCTCAATGGACCTGATTTATACTATTTTTTTTTCCAGAAGGGTGCATGGTGTTTGGAAGAATTCTGTTCTCTGAGTATTTCAGATATATCATGCCGAGCTACAGAAATTAAAATCCATTCCTCAGCAGTTCCAGTAACTGTTTATAAATAAAACTAAAAGAAATTTCATGGTAATTTATATAAGTTAATTAAATAGGCATGCTTATTTATTGTACTTTCATATTCCTTTAAGAGGTTTTTTTTAAAAGGTGCTTATAGAGAAAACAGAGGCAGAAAACCTGCAAAACTACTGAATAGGAACTGATTGAAATGCTAACATCCAAAGTCATAGAAGCTTTGCTACTTATATATTTATTTGTATTTTCAACATTTATATCATCATCAACATAGATTTACATTCCTAGGGCAGTTAATAAAGTAGCACAGCTGTAGGGAACCTTTGATCCTCAGATGTTGCTGAACTACAGCTCCCACCAGCCAGCATGGGCAATGGCCAGGGATGGGGAGAACTGTAGTTCAGCCATATCCGGAGCACCAAAGGTTCCCCACAGCAGGACTATGTTATGGATTACAATTCCCATCATCCCTGACCTTTAGATCAACTGGCTGGGGCTGACTGAAGTTGTAGTCCACAACACCTGGAGGGCACCCATTGGCAACCCTTGCTTTAGAGAAAGTGGGTGGGGTTCAATGTCATGTTATGCAGGTCTTTGCAAGCATTTCAGGGAAAGATCATATGTGTCATTGCAAGGTGGACTCTCCTTCCTTGGAGGTTTTTAAGCAGAGGTTGGATGGCCATCTGTCATGGCTGACCTAGCTAAGATTCCTGCATTGCAGGGAGTTGGGCTAGACCACCCTCAGGTTCCCTTCCAACTCTACGATTCTATTATTATATTTTTCTATGTGTATATTGCTTTTTAGGGACACGGGTGGCGCTGTGGGTTAAACCACAGAGCCTAGGGCTTGCCGATCAGAAGGTTGGCAGTTCGAATCCCCACGACGGGGTGAGCTCCCGTTGCTCGGTCCCTGCTCCTGCCAACCTAGCAGTTTGAAAGCACATCAAAGTGCAAGTAGATAAATAGGTACCGCTCCGGTGGGAAGGTAAACGGTGTTTCCGTGTGCTGCTCTGGTTTGCCAAAGCGGCTTAGTCATGCTGGCCACATGACCCGGAAGCTGTACGCTGGCTCCCTTGGCCAATAAAGCAAGATGAGCGCCACAACCCCAGAGTCGGCCACGACTGGACCTTATGGTCAGGGGTCCCTTTACCTTTACATATATTGCTTTTTAATGAACAGTCTCCAAGTGATTTACACTATACATAATGCAGCCAGACATATCAAAACAATGAACAAAATCAATACAGTAAAACATGTCTGAAGGATGCCAGGACCACATCCAAAGCATATGCAATGGTACCTTGGTTCTTGAACTTAATCTGTTCTAGGAGTCTGTTTGAATCCTGGAACGGTTCAAAAACCAAGGCGCAGCTTCCTATTGGTTGCAGGAGCTGCGGAAGCTGCGTTGGGTGTCAGGCTTCCAAAAAACATTCACAAACTGGAAAACTCACTTCCGAGTTTGCGATGTTCAGGAGCCAATTTGTTTGACAACAAAGGCGTTTGACAACCAAGGTACCACTGTATTGAATTCTGCATTACACCACTTTACCAGTCATGGTGTCCTCCAAAGCATTCTGGGAAGTGTAGAATGGCTTATCAATCTATCCGTCTTCCCAGGGAACTCTGAGAAGTTGTAGGTCTGTGAGGGAACAGAGGTCTGCTAACAACTCCCAGAATTCTCTGGGGGAAGCCTTGATGGTTAAAGCAGTATAATCATGCTTTTGATGTATGGGGTGGATTGCAGCCTGTGAAGCCTGGATTCCGAAACAAAAGCCTGAGCTAGCGGATTTCTTGAATAGCTCGATATTTAATGTGGTCTGGTGTGATGAGGAGCACAGGCAGACCAAGCAAGGAGAGCTGCCAGAAACTGAAGGCTACCATAAAACCATGGCAGATTATTATGCAGAGTTGTGAATACAAACAGCTGCTCATGAAGCAGCAGCAAATTACATTAGACGGTTATGGTCCAATTTAAAAATTGCAGCAGCTGAGAGCATTAAATGGTGAGCCGTGTCTCTGCCCCCACCCAGCTAACTCTCTTTTCAAACTTATTTTGTTAGGAAGGAGGAAAGGTTAAGAACTACCAACGAAAGGCTGGCAGCGGCAGAAACGTCACCCATAATTTCCCTTGCTCCCCAGTAGCTAAGGAAGCCTCTGTGCAAACTGAGGCCATATTCACACTACATGTTCAAAGCACTAGGATACCACTTTTAACAGTCATGGCTTCCCCTAAAGAATCATGAGAGCTTTAGTCTGTTAAGGGTGCTGAGAGTTGTTACGAGGCCCCCTCACAGAGCTACAGTCCTCAGAGTGGCTTAACAATCAATCCCTCTTCATAAGGAACTCTGGGAATCGTATTTCTGTGAGGGGAAAAGAGATCTGCTAGCAACCCTTAACAAACCACAGCTCCCGTAATTCACTGGGGGAAGACATCACAGCTGTTTAAAGTGGTATCATAGTGCTTTAAATGTATGGTGTGACACATCCATTGCCATGAGGAACCCTGAGGAATATAGTTTTCCATTTAAACCTATAATTCAGCCTTTGCCATGACAACTCCCATCGCTCCCAGTATCCCCCAACTCTCAGTAGCAGATTCCGCTCACGGGGTGAGAAGGGAAAGTCCTATTATGTGAGCAGAGGTTTGTTACGCTCTCACAATGGCAGTGTTGGGTGCAAGGTAGGGTCTTGTTGCAGCCCTTAGCTCACTTAGGGTTAGAGAGTTGGGATGGTGTGCCACAGGCAAAAGCCATATACAATGTTTGTTTGTGGTGTAGTGGTTAAGAGCGGTAGTCTTGTAATCTGGGGAACCGGGTTCGATTCCCCGCTCCTCCACATGCAGCTGCTGGGTGACTTTGGGCTAGTCACACTTCTCTGAAGTCTCTCAGCCTCACTCACCTCACAGAGTGTTTGTTGTGGGGGAGGAAGGGAAAGGAGAATGTTAGCTGGTTTGAGACTCCTTAGGGTAGAGATAAAGCAGGATATCAAATCCAAACTCTTCTTCTTTGTTTGTTTGTTTGTTTGTGACATCAAGTGTGATTATCTTTGGAGCCCACCCACAAGTGAAACTCTGTAACAGCTTGAAGATGAAGACAAAATGGGTGATGACACTGTCTGCAACAAAATACACATTTTCTTTTGCAGTCAGAAGTGCTGTAGTTCAGTGGTAGAGCTTCTGCTTTGCATACACAAAGGCCCAGGTATGATCTCTGGCTTCTTCAGGTAGTTCTGAGAGGAAAACCTAGATGAAATCCTGGAGAACCACTAGCCAATCAGAAAAGACAAAAGATGGACTAGTGATCTGACTCTGCAGCTTCATATGCTCCTTATTCTACGTATGCCCTCACAAACCATGTTGGATTTGCAAGTAAGCAAGAATCTAACTTGGTCATCCCAGGTCTTAAGGCATATGCTGGGGAAATGCTTTCCAGCTAACTTATGGGGATAAAACTGGGAAGTTTCCCAAGTCAGAGGATCTTTAAATACTGGAAAATACCTGAAAGTGGAACTCGTGCCCTGTTGCGATGTGCATCTTCATGGCATGTTTGCTTTACTATTTTAAATGGATATGGATGGACTGGATATTGGCGCCAGGATACAATAAAAAGCAGAATAGCTGGATGCATCGTGGTGAAATAAAAAACCAGGCATTTGGTATTGATTTTCTAATTCTAAAAAATAGAGCTTGGATCAGGTGCATAAATATATTGAAAGCAGGCTCTTTGAATTCTAAGTTTGCCAAGATGCAGAATCAATCCAGAAACCATTATTCTCACCATTTCCCCCCTCTCATTTCTTTACAGCATCTCATGAGCAACTTGTATGATCTGACATCTCCCTACTTCCTAAAGGCTTTCGTAGTATTACTATTTCAGATAAAATTCTTCTAGATTCACATTTATTTATTTGTGGATCGGAAGGAGGGGTTGAACATGAATGTCATTGCCATTCTCAGTTGTGATATAACAGCTTGCCTTGAAAGATATTGCTGGTGGTTAGGCTGGCAGATGAGGATGATCTGGATAAAATAATCTACTTCTTGTCTAAGATATAGAATATCTCGCTGTTAGTTCAGTGACAGCAGGTGTCTGTAAACTCAAATAAAGGACTTTGTTGAACCTGCCCAGGTGCTAATACCCTTGGGTGAGCACTTTCTCTCTGTTCCATCAACACCAGAGGCACAGTTTGTGGTGACACAAAAGACGGAGCCTTTTCTGTGGCTGCTCCCATATTATGGAATTCCCTCCCAAGAGAGGTTAGACTGGCTCCCTCTTTGTTACCCTTCCACTGGCAGGCTAAGACCTTATTCAGACAGGCATTTGAAAATTAAGGTGCAGATGGTGCTGATCACTTGGTCTCTGCCAGGCCCAACTGCTTTCAACTGCTGGTTTTAAATGCTTTCTGATGCAAGAGAGGGGCATTATGGGTGAGTGGTTTCTGTGTCTGAAAAATTGATCAACTGCCTACCCTGGATGGTGTTCCTCTTCCCCCGAAGGAGCAAGTTCACAGTCTGAGGATGCTTCTGGATCCAGCTGTGTCATTGGAGGCTCCTGGGAGTCAGGGATCATTCTCCGTTCTATTATTATTTGAGGCACTGTGCCCTTTACCCACTCAAGAGCGGAATATGCACATGCAACAACTCACCAAACAATGAAATACTGTCCTGGCACAGTAATGTGTTCTGGATTTAGAGCACATTCTTCCGAGCTAATGATACATTTCTCTTTATACCTTTGAATTCCAACTATTTTGGTTGAATTATGGTCTTCATTTGGCAATGTGCTTTTGCAGATGAGCGATTCCCAGGCCTTGCATTAAAAGCTTTTAATCATTTTGCATGCTGGCAACAAGAGTGAGCTCCGGGGCTGTCCAGGGGCTTGGAGTATATTCAGCATAACATAATCATGTTCAAATGAGAGACTCCTTCCACAATCTGTTAAGGAGCAACTGGCCAAACAAAAACACTTTCATCTGACAGGGTTTCCTTCATTCCTATCTCAATTTCCCATTAAGCATTAATTCTAATGCCTCTTTTTGTAGCTATTATATTAACCTATCACAATAACATATTATTCTTGTACCCGTTTGATAGCGGTATGAATAAATGATAGCAGCTTCGGAATTACCAAGCTGATGGGCAACTTTGAATAGCTGCAATGAAATATTTACTCCTATTGGCAGTAAAATAAAGCCAGAACGCTTCAAAACTAAACAAAAACCAAGAAAGTGGAACCTCCTTGGAAGTCGAATGGTAAGTGTATGAAGCCAAATGCTCCAATTTTATGGATGTTGAAACTACAATTGTTTAATTATCATCATTCCTTCTTCTTTTTGAACTTGTTAGTTACTTGTTACAAAAAAGATCTCCAAAAATGTGCAAAAGAACTCGCTCCTGCAGGATGGCCACCAAGGATTTGAGAAAAAGACTGTCCATGCCTAATAGCCATGATGACTGTGCTCTGCCTCCATACATCTAAGATTCTAGAATAATAGAATTTTAGAGTTGGAAGGGATGCAAGGGTCATCTAGTTGTGATGGCCTGGGAATCCGATTCAGAGGCTGAACCGGAGGAATCCCAGCCTGCACAGGAGTCCCCGCCTCCAGGGCCGGCTGAACTGGGGCAGGGCCTTGATTATGAAGCGCCTGCACCTGTGCCGGATCCTCAGGAGCCGGCACCAGGTGAATCCACTCTGGCTCCGGAGGTGGTTGAGGACACAGTGCCTACAGGTGTGCCTCTCCCAGCCCTGTCAGGGGAAGGTGAGCCTCCCCCAGGGTCCAGTAACCCTCCAGCCTCTCCTGAACTGCAGAGGCTCAGGGCAGAGCGGCGGAGGGAACTGGTTTCTCCCAGGAGGAGTGCTCGCCTTAAGGCCAGGAGAGGCGGGTCTCCTGGGGGCCGGGACCGCCCCTGGCCTCAGAGAAGATAAAGGCCAGTCAGCCCGGTCCCAGATTGCGGGAGCAACGTCATTGAAGAGCTGTTTCGGTCAGCACCCAGTCCCGTTCCTCCAGAGTTCCTGTCCTTGCCCGGCTCCTCGCTGTGGACCCCGCTTCTCCCATGGAGGACTGTCTGCCGACCCTCGACTCAGGTCCTGGACCTCACCCCACGGTAACCTCCCCCCGGGACCAGCACACTAGTCCAGCCCCCTGCAATGCAGGAATCTCAGCTAAAGCATCCATGACAGATGGCCATCCAACCTCTGCTTAAAAGCCTCCAAGGAAGGAGAGTTCATCACCTCTCGCGGGAGTCTGTTCCATTGCCGAACAGCTCTTACTGTCAGAAAGTTTTTCCAAATCTTTAGTCAGAATCTCCTTTTTTGTAACTTGAAGCCATTGGTTCGAGTCCTACCCTCCAGAGCAGGAGAAAACAAGCATGCTCCCTCTTCCTTAAGGATTGTTAAGTTGTGAGTGGACATAGCAGACGACACAGAGATTTCTCCAAGTGGTTCTTTATAGTAAGCTGGAACTGAACTGAACTGAACTGAACAGCTCAGCCGGCCTGCTTTTATAGGCAACCGGCTGTCAACATTGTAAAAACAACCCAGGGTTTCCCGCCTAAATTAACTTACGTGGACCTGAGTGAAAACTATATACAGTGGTACCCCGGGTTACAGACGCTTCAGGTTACAGACTCCACTAACCCAGAAATAGTACCTCGGGTTAAGAACTTTGCTTCAGGATGAGAACAGAAATTGCATGCCAGCAGCATGGTGGCAGCGGGAGGCCCCATTAGCTAAAGTGGTACCTCAGGTTAAGAACAGTTTCAGGTTAAGAACGGACCTCCAGAACAAATTAAGTTCTTAACCCGAGGTACCACTGTACACAATACCCCTGGTGGCCAGGGTGAGAACTTCAGTACATAACAAGGATGCTTGAAGATGGCTACCATATCTCCTCTCAGACAGAGGCAGCAATGCTTCTGAATATCCGTTGCTGGAAACCAGAAAAAGGGGGAGGGCTCTCTTTCTCAGATCCATCTTACTGGTTTCCTACAGACTTCTGGTTGGCCACTGTGAGAACAGGATGCAGGACTAGATGGGTCACTGGTCTGATCCAGCAGCCTCTTATGTTTATAGATGTAAAAGGAGAGACATAAGTAAAAAATAAATAAATGTAAACACGTTTACATAAAAAAACCCAAGCAATTCATTTTTAAAAAAAATCACAAGGAGCAGCAGAAAGCTTCACCAGGAACAGTGTGACGCGGCAGCTAAAAAAGCCAATGCAATTCTGGGCTGCATCAATAGGAGTATAGCATCTAGATCAAGGGAAGTAATAGTGCCACTGTATTCTGCTCTGGTCAGACCTCACCTGGAGTACTGTGTCCAGTTCTGGGCACCACAGTTCAAGAAGGACACTGACAAACTGGAACGTGTCCAGAAGAGGGCAACCAAAATGGTCAAAGGCCTGGAAACGATGCCTTATGAGGAACGGCTAAGGGAGCTGGGCATGTTTAGCCTGGAGAAGAGGAGGTTAAGGGGTGATATGATAGCCATGTTCAAATATATAAAAGGATGTCACATAGAGAAGGGAGAAAGGTTGTTTTCTGCTGCTCCAGAGAAGTGGACACGGAGCAATGGATCCAAACTACAAGAAAGAAGATGCCACCTAAACATTAGGAAGAACTTCCTGACAGTTAGAGCTGTTTGACACTGGAATTTGCTGCCAAGGAGTGTGGTGGAGTCTCCTTCTTTGGAGGTCTTTAAGCAGAGGCTTGACAACCATATGTCAGGAGTGCTTTGATGGTGTTTCCTGCTTGGCAGGGGGTTGGACTCGATGGCCCTTGTGGTCTCTTCCAACTCTATGATTCTATGAAGCAATTAACAGCAAACATCATAGTCCATCAAAAGCCTGGAAAGTGGGACTATCAGTTTTTATTTGGCATTGAGAAGATGTCAGCAATGGCATCTGGCAGATCTCATTGGGGAGAGTGCTCCACAAACGGGGAGCCACAACTGAACAGAAAATGGCTTAATAGTATCAAGTAGGCCAGCTACTTCACCCATTCATTTCAGTACACACAGAGAGAGATCTGTGCCCTGTTTATCTGTAAAGACTTTTGCAGCCTTGAGAAATGATACTTTAAAACAGGTAAGAATCGCACGGCACTTTGAACACAGAAAAAGAATGACAGACTCAATGATTGAGCAAGACAAATGGACAAAAGCAAATACCATCTTCGGCTCAAGCAACAATCACTCCAGGCTTTGGGGAAATAAATCTGCCTCGGATCTAGCAGTTTTAGGCAGTGTCGTGCTTGCTGCGCAATGCTGTTCTAGTGGCGTAGTTTTTAAATGATGTAGCTACTGTATTTTTATTATGCTGTGCATATAAACACAAAATCATCACCATCATCAATTCTGAGCCTCATATTCAAGGACTCTTTTGCAAGCGCAATTCCGAGGCTCTGAATCCAGTCACTGTTTTGCAAATTCACTTCACTGAAAAGAGGGCTGTAACTCTTAGCTTACAGCAGAGCTCCATCTAGTGCTTAGTTGCTTTTGGAAAAGGTTTAGCACACTGACATGTATTATTATTATTATTATTATTATTATTATTATTATTATTATATAAAAAGCCTATTCTTGAAACTATTACCTACCTTACATTTGCAGTGAGGCTCCAATAGCAAAATGGCCCGCTTAATATGCAATCATAGCTTCTAGGTCATGGCACAGTGATGTCCCTGTTTTATGTGACACAGTGGAAATGAGAAAATCATTGTAATGGCATAGACAAAGGGCCTCTTCTGAAAGTATTTAGTTTTAAATCTGGGCATTAAAAAATGCATTATACTTGTACACTATGGGTTTCCCTTCCCAAGAGAGTCAAAGAAGCTATCAGAAGCAAGAAGGCTCCCTCTAGAACATGGAACCCTTGTCCAAATGAGAACAAAAAAGAACACAAGCGAAACAAATGCAAGCCGACAGAAAGTCATGTCATAAAAAAGAATTTGAGGAGTGCAAAAACTCTCTGAGTATGTTGGGATCAGCAACAGTGATTGGGGCAACCAAGGGCAACCAGGAAGCTTTATCGTGGCTGAGATTTGAACCTGGAACCTGCCATTCCAAATCCAGCAATCTGAGCACTGCTCCATGCCGGTGTAAGCAGATTATAATTATTATTATATGAATAATTATTCATATCCTTATGTTAGGAGCCCAAAGACCTGTCCAGCACTCAGAATTCTGGAAACAATATTTAAACTTTTAACTTTTAAAATTAAGCTTGATGAATGTGTGAGGAGATATTTTACTTATTATTATTATTACTATTTTATATATTATTTTATATATTATATATTTTATATATTACTATTTTATATATTATTTTACTTATTATTATTATTACTATTTTATATATTATTATGTATTATTTATATATAATATATTATATATATTAAATTATTATACTTATTATTATTACTATTTTATATATTATTATTATTATTATTATTATTACTATTTTACTTATTATTATTATTATTACTATTATTATTATTACTACATTCATATCCTCCCTATTCCTCCAAGTATCTAAAGGTGGCACATACAGTTCTCCTTCTCTCTAGTTTTATCCTCACCACAACCCAGTGAGGTAAATTAGGCTGAGGGAGAGCGGCTCCATTGAGCTTCCTGAGTGAGTCTGGATTTGAACCCTGGTCTCCAGGTCCTAGCCCAGTACTACTCTAACAACTACACCACACTGTCGCTATTGTAAATATTAAATTAATGTTCCATGGTTTATGGTGCAATTCTACATGTCTGTGCAGACATGAGTATATAGGATTGCAGCCTTAGCCCACAGAGCTGATGTCCCCATTGCTTTCTCCCTTTTAGAAAACTCAGAGATTATTTTTTTTAGGCATTTCAAGTATAGTGATAGACACTGTCTATCTTGTTTTTTGCCTCAGGTATCTTTGAGCAATGTAGGGCCTTGATTTTCAAGGATTCTACGCCATGCAAGGTCCCTTCGCCGCCCCCCCCCCAAAAAAAATATTTAAAGAGGCTGGGCCACCCCAACGTTGATGGGCATTGCCATTCAAATGGTGTGTGTGTGGCACTGTGCTCAATTATGTAGGGTGGGGGGCTTAGCCCCCATATTTTATTCAAGTTGGCACCCCTGGACCCAAAACATTGAGAATATGCTCCCTTGCTGCAGATAATTGCAGTGGTGATGGTGGGGTGTCAGGGAAGTAGAGCATGTCGTTTGTGGGACAATCAAAAGAAATGTCTGAAGAGGTAAAAGACCCTGTCGATTTTGATTATGGGGTATGGTGCTCATCTCCACTTTCAGGCCGAGGGAGCCAGCATTTGTTCACAGACAGCTTTCGGGATCAGGTGGCCAGCATGATTAAACTGTTTCTGCTGCAACTGAACACTGTGATGGAAGCCAGAGCACACGGAAATGCTGTTTACCTTTCCGTCGCAGTCGTACTTATTTATCCACTTGTGCTGGTGTGCTTTTGAACTGCTAGGATGACAGGAGCTGGGACAGAGCAATGGGAGCTCATTCTCTCTTGCAGATTTGAACTGCTGACCTTACGATCGGCAAGCCCAAGGGGCTCGGTGCTTTAGAAACCACACCGCCCCCTGTGTCCCTGTGCCTGAAGAGGACTCCATTTTGTCCTCATGTCCTTTTCTGTGCAAGCAACCATTTTCTGGGGTGCTTTCAGAGTGCCACTGTTTTCAGGTGGGATCCACATACCAGCAAATTCAGATTGCATAATTATAGATGATCAGGTGGTCTCATGCAAAAAACTTGTTTCCCCAAAAGGTCAGACTTTCCTGCCAAATAAGGAAAGTGAGGTGGGAACGTATAGCGGTACCTCAGGTTACAGATGCTTCAGGTTACAGACGCTTCAGGTTACAGACTCCGCTAACCCAGAAATAGTACCTCGGGTTAAGAACTTTGCTTCAGGATGAGAACAGAAATTATGCAGCGACAGTGGCATGGCAGCAGTGGGAGGCCCCATTAGCTAAAGTGGTACCTCAGGTTAAGAACAGCTTCAGGTTAAGAATGGACCTCTGGAACAAATTAAGTTCTTAACCCGAGGTACCACTGTACTGGAAAACCTGGGACAACACTTGCTCTAACTTCCCCACAAGCAAATAAGAAATACTCCTTACATATAGCCAACACCATCTAACCTTCCAGCAAATGAATCAGGATGAATGCTGAATAAACAGGCTGTCTGGAAGCAGCCCATCAGTTCCACAGCCATTTCACTAAAACTTGCATCAGTTATTCTTCTGCATTTTAAGAGAGTATATTCTACTGGGTGGGGGGGGGGAGTGGAGAGAGGTAAGAAAAGGGGATTTATCTCTGACTTGTAAAAAAAAGGAAACCAACGAGAAGTGCTTCGGATCCCAGTGAGGCTCATGCAGAAATGCTGTGCTATTTCATGAAAGTCGCTCTTGGTTCTTGCATTTGGAATATTTAGACTTCCAGGCAACACTCAGCTGCAAAGTATTTTGGCTTTTGGCAGGGTATACTCTTGTTCCAAACGCACATGTGAAATGCATTCCAGGGTAATCTTTGAAAGAAGTGGGCCAGATGGTAGCAGTCAGAAGTGACCCAATTCTTTTTTAAGCCTGCGCGTTTCGAATGAGGTACCCTGGGAAGGCTTGAGCTCCCTGCTCTGCCTTTCACACACAAATGCACACCATTTTAAGGCTGGTAAACAGCTGGTTTCTTGCCTTTTTTTAAGGTCACAGTAAAGGAAGAGAAAACACACACAAGATCAGAATGAAACCAACCACCAGGCCCTGTGGCCTTTGAGCTTTGAAAGGTCTCCCAAATAACAGCTGGACACGAACGCCAGCAAGCAATCCCCAGACCGTTGGCAATTCACTTCCTGAAAGAGAAGGATCAAGGGGGCAGCTGTCAATCCTCCAGCAGTGCTGAGGAAAATAAATACTTTCATAGGGCTTTATTGAAAAAGGAAGCCCCCCCCCCCTTTAATGAAAAAGCCATGATGACTATCAGCTTGAGCTGCCGTAAAAGTGTTGGACGGGGGAATTCTCTGAAGGGGAAACTGTGCTTCAAATGTGCCACTTCCCTGCCTGCCTCTTCTCCCACTGCTGGAGCAACAGCCATGTAAGGAGGAGTGAGGAGGTCTTTTCCAGTTTGGGTTGCAATCTGAGTTAGGCAAAACTTCTGGAACCATAATGCTCTCCTATGCCAAGGGGAGGAAAACTGAGTGACATCCCTATGCATAAACCAACCAGTTAGTCATGACTAGGGATGGCGGGAAAATCCAGTCCAGTATCCATTTAAAGCGGAATTTATTAAAAATCACATTTTCTGAAACAGTACGATAACCAAAACACAGCTTTGAAATTTGCACTTCTTCGAATTTTGCGATGCAGTTCGCTAGCCAACCAGTGTTTACAAAAAAAAGGATCCCCCCAAATAAGCACATCCATTCAGCTTCCGCATGTTGAAGTTGTTGGGCACTAGCATTCAAGAGCCACCAGCAAGTGGAGGAAATCTGCTGCTGAGCATTAAAGAATCATAGAGGGCTGTGAGGATTTCAGCTGTTGCAGCTGGAGAGGGTGCACAGATAAGCTTGGGTGATGTCCTGCTGAGCATGTGGGATCTTTGCCTTGGGAAGCTGCATTAGTGCTATTGTGTGTTCTGAATGGAGGGATGGGGAATTTAAATATATATATAAATTTAAACTATATATAAATATATAAATAAATTTAAATTATATATAAATTATATATAAATATATATATATATATATATATATATATGGTTTTGGTGTCCTCGGGTGTCTTCCCGTGTAAAAGTTGGGGTGTCTAGGCGACGTTTCGACGAGGTCTCACTCGTCATCTTCAGGCTGGTGCTTTCGGCTTCTTGTTACTGGAACAAGAAGCCGAAAGCACCAGCCTGAAGATGACGAGTGAGACCTCGTCGAAACGTCGCCTAGACACCCCAACTTTTACACGGGAAGACACCCGAGGACACCAAAACCTGCATTCCTGTACCCGTGAAAATCTACGAAAGCAAATATATATATATATATATATATATATATATATATATATAAATATATAAATATATATATAAATTCCTTCCAGTAGCACCTTAGAGACCAACTAGGTTTGTTATTGGTATGAGCTTTCGTGTGCAGGCACACAAAAGCTCATATCAATAACAAACTCAGTTGGTCTCTAAGGTGCTACTGGAAGGAATTTTTTTATTTTGTTTCAACTACGGCAGGCCAGCACGGCTACCTACCTGTAACTATATATATATATATATGTTATGACCATTACTAACAACCCAGAGTTGCAGTAACAGGGTACAGTGGTACCTTGGGTTAAGTACTTAATTCGTTCCGGAGGTCCGTTCTTAACCTGAAACTGTTCTTAACCTGAAGCACCACTTTAGCTAATGGGGCCTTCTGCTGCTGCCATGCCAGAGCACGATTTCTGTTCTCATCCTGAAGCAAAGTTCTTAACCCGAGGTACTATTTCTGGGTTAGCGGAGTCTGTAACCTGAAGCGTATGTAACCTGAAGCATATGTAACCCAAGATACCACTGTATTACATCATACTGTATACAAAGTGAGCAAACAATAAGTAACTAGTAAGAGGGGAAAATGGTAACAGGCCAATACAATTCAGGACATCCATATATCCCAACCTGTCATGGATGGTGAACGTTGGCCATCTAAGTCCGAAGCCTAAGAAATAAAATCCCTCCAGATGTGTTCTGGATCTCCCATCCCTCTGGAGTCATGAAACTGAGGTGTTATTTTTTTCCCTACAGTAGTCAAAGTCCATAAATTCTTATATCGCAAATATGGATCCACCGCACCCCCCACTTTTTTCATTGCTGGGCTACTGAAATCCTAGATGTGGAAAATTGGATTCATATTGTGTTCAAAGCCAAATTTATCACATTTGCACTCTACAGCGCAATTACGAGAACTGCAAGAGTAAAAGACCCCAGGTCTCAAATCTTAAGCCTGGAATCTTTCTGCTTAAATTTGCTGACAAGTGATGAATGGAAGGGAAGGGGGGAAGAGAACACACACATGATGAAGGAAATGCAATGTTCTCTGAACTTTTTACTGCAAGCAAATTTTTGGAATGTAACTGCAGAGAACAAAACTGCAAGATAAGCTTTATCTGATGAGCTGAGAACATCTTTGTTCTTTGAAATGGCCTGCCTAAATTCCTTATCTGTAGCAGAACAATGCACAAGTATAAAAATAAATGTAAAAATGCCTGCTTCCTCAGAGGACTTGCTTAAGCAGGACACACTGCTAGTTTCCTGTCTACTCCTCTCAGTAATATATTGCTTCAGCTGTTTTGCAACCCCAAAATAGTTATTGAAGATTGGTTTTCCTCTACAGAACCAGAAAATGGATCCTTCAAAATTTGCACTTATCTGAATGTTGCGATGCACTTATCTGAACATTGCAATACAGTTCTCCAACAAATGCAGTGTGTCCTCTTCAGCTCATAGAGAGCAACAGGGATAATAATAATAATAATAATAATAATAATACTAATTTTTATTTATACCCTGCCCTCCCCAGCCAAGGCCGGGCTCAGGGCGGCTAACAAGCAATAATAAAAACAAGTTGAATGAATACAACTTAAAAACAAGATTAAAATACAACATTAAAACATTGAAACATTAAAATATTAAAATGCAGCCTCATCACAGGAGGAGAAAGGAAAAAGAAAAACGAAAGAGGGGGAGGGAATCAAATTGGCTCTAAGCCAAAGGCCAGGCCGAACAACTCTGTCTTACAGGCCTTGCGGAAAGAAATCAGATCCTGCAGGGCCTGGTCTCATGAGACAGAGCGTTCCACCAGGCGCCAGTGTTAAAAAGGCCCTGGCTCTGGTTGAAGCTAATCTAACTTCCTTAGGGCCCGGGACCACTAGGGTGTTGCTATTTATGAACCTCGAGGCTCTCCGTGGGGCATACCGGAAGAGGCGGTCCCGTAGGTACGAGGGTCCTAGGCCATGAAGGGCTTTAAAGGTCAAAAGCAGCACCTTAAATCTGACTCTGTACTCCACCAGGAGCCAGTGCAGCTTGAAAAGCACTGGGTGAATACGCTCCCATGGCAGAGACCCCGTGAGGAGCCTCATTGCAGCATTCTGCACCCGCTGGAGTTTCTGGGACAGCTTCAAGGGCAACCGTAGAGCGAATTACAGTAGTCAAGCTTGGAGGTGACCGTCGCATGGATCACTGTGGCCAGGTCGGGGCAGGAATGGTAAGGGACCAATTGCTGGGATGGCAGAGCTCACATGTTCAAGCCCAGAACTTGTGTTGCACTTACTTGCGAGTGTAATGCCTGAATACGGCTAGACTTGCTGGATTTAACTGCAGCTTGCATTTGCCCTTATTCAAAAGAACAGTTGCTGCCTTTAGTATTATTGTTCACCGATTAATGATTTGGGAGCTGGCATTTCTTTCACACCTTTAAATCAAGATCCATCTTCTTCCCACCTCTCTGTCCATGACTTGGTAAAGTCAAAGGAGAAGGCTGATGAAGTTTGAATTCACTAATACTGCCAGTGAGCAGACTCTGAAGAGACCATTTTGTTATGTTCTTCATATGGAATCAATATGGCAAATGGTAGCTCTCCCAAACATCCTCTCTTTGGGTGGGGAATTATAGGCCTCCAGCGCCAGGCAAGTTGTAGGCGCAGCGAACAACAAATCAATGCGGAGTTATGAAACGCCAACGCCGAGTCGATCAAAAAACCTGCAGCAATCGCACCGAGCATCTGATTTTCATTCTCACTCTTTATTATATGTAGTAAAATATGAATTTCAGGACAAGACCTGGCATGGAAAATCTGTAATGAAAACATGTGCATATAAAGTATGGATAGTAGAGCATAGTCCAAGCTTGTCTCCTGTTCAGAATTGTGCAAAATTGCAGAGCAATAAAGAAAACAACCCCTATCTTCATAAAAGGACTATAGGTTATGGGGCATTGCAGACGAATTTTCTCTACAAGCTCTCTATAGCCGGATATAAAATAAATAAATATGTATCTAGCTGTGGTCTATATTATTGTGTGCAAGCCACCTACCACCAATACTGCTTTTAGGGGGAAGAGTTATGGAGGAGCAAATGTAAGTGTTCCTGGATGGCACTGGATTATCTAGATTCACGCCTATCTGTGTTTAGCCCAGGTTTGGCCTTAGGAGTTTTGAAGCACAGGGCCATCAGCATGCTGACATGCAGCTCATACTTCCCCATAACATCTGAATTAGGATAGGCTGTACAAGCCCTGGAACAGCACCTTTATGCAGTGGATGAGGGCCAATAAGCAGAGTTTAAACCCTGGGAAGACAGGCACCTTTTGTGGGTGGTGGTGCTGGGGCCCAGAAGATCTGCTTTGTGCCCAGAAGATCTGCTAGCTGCATGTTCTGGATGGGGCTGGATGTTGTCCTTTGAAGAAGGCAAAATCCTCTTTCCCTTGTGCTTGAGTCCTGCTAAGAGTTAAAAGCAGGCCTGTAAGTTATCAAGCTCTACAGGCCTTCCCAATCTCTCTGGAGCAGCTTCTTTCTGAACTGATGGAATATTCTAAGTGCAGGGAGCCCACCCTGTAGTGCTGCGTACAGAGCACATCTTGCTGTAGGAAGAGAAGGGAGAGGGCATTTGACATATTTTACGTTGGTGAAATACTAATGGTTGGGTATCAGCTGTGTGTGAACCCCACTTTACAAGGTGGACTGAAGCAATTCGGGGAAGGTTGTGTTGTTCCCGAGTCAGATCACACCATCAACAAGTCTTCTCCAGGCACACCAGGGACTCCATAAGCTTGAGGGCAGCTACATGGCCTTTAGCCCTCACATCTCAGCACCAGAGTTCACTACTGATATAGTTGGTAAACAAAAGATTATTTCATTTGGTCCATGCACGAGCCTCGGAAAGGGCAATGAACAAGTTACCTCTTCTAAGAGCCGAGAACAGTGGTGCTCAGAGGAACCACAAAATGGCCACCCACTGTTTCTTCCCACTTCCTGAAATATGCAGGAAACACATACCTAATGGCCAAGTTAACCTACCAACCACCCTGCTTGCAGACTGGATTTATTGCAATGTGGGGCTGCCTTTGAAGAGGACTCAACTTCAACTAGTCCAAAATGAGCTGGCCAGATTACTGGCTGGGAAGAGCTGCATCACTTGTCAGTTTGTTTCTGTGCCCTATTTGAAGTGCTTGTGTTTGTGTTTAAGGTTCTAAAGGACTCAGGGCCCAAATACCTCAGCGACTGTGACTCCTTGCCTACAGACCCCCTCACGTGTTAAGATTGACAGAGGCAGACCCCTTGAAAGCTCCACCATCTTCAGACGTTTGCAGGATCTGTGTGTGATGGCAACCCAGGAAAGAGCATACTCTGAGGCAGCTCCTAAGTGTCCCTCTCCACAGAGGTGTGTCTGCCATCTTCATTATGTAGCTTTCATCAGATGCTGAAAACATACTTTTGTTTCCCTGGCATTTTATCCAAGATATATATTATAGGACCCACCCTATTCTCAATTGTTGTACGTTTTAAATATTGTATTGCTAAAAATTGTTTAAACTTGCCCTGGGATCTCATGATGAAGGACAGCTAATACTACTGTTACTAGTAGTAATATTTCTGCATTCATGAGGTACTATCGCAGCAGCATCTCCACATTCATACGTTGTTCAAGAGGTGTGGTTTCCCCACAGAAGTCAAACTGTATGGAACTCAGCTTGTATGTTATGCCACTTTACAAACGTTGTGTCCACATGGCTCACTTTGTTTTTGGAGTTTTTCTGACCCATAAAATGATAGAAGACAATGGATATATGTGGGAAAGCTGAAGGTAATTCCTGGGGCACCATGCTGTCTACAGACAGGCTTCTCCTGAGACCACTAACATTATTAGTCGTTGATGAAAAACTTGGCAGTATTCTCCTTTTTTTGCACTTAGTGAGAGAATAACAGACAGAAACAGCAAATTTTCTGAAAATTTCATTTTCTTTAGAAATTGGCATATTGAGAGTATTTAAAATACTGCTGCTGGAAACCAGGAAGAGAGTCTGCAGAAGCCGCAAAGCTGATCTTGTTCCAAACTTATCTCAGCAAGTGTTCTTGCTGCAGCCGAAAGAGACTCCAAAATGGAGAGTGCGTGTACTGGAAATGGAGTTCTCCAACCAAGTGGAATGAAAAGCACTTCATGTTCCTTTGTTGCCGCATTATGTAAATAAAACCCAACTGTTCGTTGTTTACAGTTTCAGAGAAATGAAGTCTGAAAGCTGAGCACTAACCAAGATGAAGTTGCTTCTCCCTTTGCAGCATCTCAAACACACACACACACACACACACACACACACAAACTACTTTTCTTCTGGCAATTAGGCAAAAATTCCAGTCAGGGCCTGAGACAAGGCACCACCTGAGGCGAGAGGGACAGCTGCCCTTCCTCGCTCTCTCTCACATCCCTTTTAAAGTTTTGCTTCTGCTGCTGATGTGGCAAAAACATGCCTCTCCTTCCTCTCCGGCCTTGCTCTGAGAAAAAGAGTCAATCCTCAGAAAGAGGCATTCTGGGGGAAGTGGCCGGGGAGGGTGCCTGCACCACCCGCAATTTTCCAAGGTGGTTAGACACTCTCTTTTCAAACCGCTTAACCATTTTTAAAGGCCCCCCTTCCCTTCCCCAGAGAGAAAATGGAGGCATGCTAAGGCAGCAGCAAAATGTTAGGAGCAAGGGAAGCGAGAGAGGTGGTGGCAGACGAGATATATGACTGGGGTCCCAGGAAACAATAACTGCCTCCCACACTGCCTGATGCAATTATTTTGCCAAATGGCTCAGCTGGTCCTGTCTCTAGTTCAGGCATAAGCAAACTCGGACCACCAGATGTTTTGGGACTACAACTCCCATCATCCCTAGCTAACAGGACCAGTGGCTAGGGATGATGGGAATTGTAGTCTCAAAACATCTGGAGGGCCAAGTTTGCCTATGCCTGCTCTAGTTCATGTCTTGATCATCTCCCACCTTGAGTAACACAAGCTTCTCTTTCATCTATTGTTTCATCTTTATGGGTCCCTGTTGTCATCATTATGTTAGAGCAACAGGTGGTGAAACAAATTCTTCCTTAAACCCCAACACTCATTTCCTGTCTGTTCCTAAATGCAGCTCTCTTCTTGCCCCCCCTCCCCACTTTTCCGCTCTTCTATTGCAATAGAACTTAGTAAAACCTCCAGATACAGTGGAAGTATACACCAGATTAAACAATTGAAGGCTATTGCCCGGTCCATTCTAGAGACATATGAATGGCATTCTGCAGTGTTTGTGCAAACGAACACAGTTGAGTGGAAGGAGAACATCAGCACCAAGGACGGGTGCAGCTTAGCAATGAACTTGGCCAGAGGACCAAAGAGAGTGCCTGAGATAAAGGACCCCGGGAACCCCTTATCTGTGAGCAAATGCTTGCCTTTCCCCCATATAAAAAGTAGATTGGATCGTGGAAAGCGCTTATTCTTCAGAATGCCATAATCCGTTCTGCAGCTTCCCCATTCTTTAATGATTAAAGCCCAAGCAAAACATCTGTCACAAATAAAAGACTGAAACAATGAAGTCTCCTCAATCTCGCTTGGAATGTGAACGAGCAAACATCAAGCAATTAAATTCTGTTTTCCATCCAGCTGTTAACTCCTCCAATGCCAAGAAGCCATTGTTTTCAAAGCACTTTGTTGTAAAAAAAAGCAGATGCAATCGTATCTTTTGGTACATTAAGTTATAATCGCAAGGGATGCGGCTTCCATGTTCAAGAGCCTGTAAACATCCCCTTACCAAAATGCCAAGAAGTGGCCATTTCCAGATGAATCTGAAATTCCACAAGCATCTGGCGGAACTACATGGACCTTGGGTCTAGTCCAACACAACTAAATCGCCACTGAAAGACCAGGCTGGTTGTGGCTCATGGGAACTGGAGTCCAAAAGCACCTTTGGGTGAGATGGGTACACAAAATCGCCCATCCCTGCTCTAGAACAAATGCAGTAGGAATGCTATCCAGTTCTAAAAGCTCATGTCATACTAATTTTAGTGAAACTGGGCTCCATTGGGCAACAATTCTGAACAAGCCAATTAGATAAATCACTGATATATTGCTCCTAATGTTAAAAAACACACAACTCGATTCAAATAAAACAAAACAACCACACCAAATGAGGTGAAAACTATGCACAATAATGTCTTCTTTTCAAAAAGTTGTCTTAAGATGTAACCTTATACGGTTGCTCTGAAAAAGGGTTTTACATGCAAAATTTATTGGGCACATCCCAGCCAATTGTTTCCTAGTCCCTTTTTTGACATTCCTTCTGGCTTGCTCCAGAGTTAAAAGCTGGTGAAGCTATCCCAAAAGCTATCCCAAAAATGCCTCTCCACCTACAGCAATCTACACAGAGCAGTGATTCCATACCACTAACATTCACTTTGGCCATTCCAAAGAAGAGTCTGTGGAAAACTTGCACTTCTTCTCCTGATGCCTGTGAATTAGTATGGGGATAAAAGGATGAACGCTCTCTCTGTGCAATGGTTGCACAGCTAGCCCACCTAAACTGGAACCAACAATTCAGGTGAGCAGAAGATGGGTACTTAAAAACACGTGCAAGGTGCAGCCCCAAAGAGAAAAAAGTACCACGTTATTTTGATTCTTTTATTATTTTTTAAATCTTCAAATTTTTTTCTGCCATGAGACAGGAATGCATGATAGAAATGGCTCAAACATCTTCACATGACACTCTTTAAATCATATTTCATTCACAATTTCCCCCTAGAACATCTACAGTTAACATAATCCCACCCATTTCCATCCATTATCACAGATTAAATTATCCATTAAACAGTAGTTGCCAGCAATCGAAAGCTGTAAGGCTTTTTTTTTTTTTTTTTTTTGCATAATAGAAAAACAACAACCCTCCTTTAGACTACAGCATGAGAAAAAAAAAATCACGTTAACTCTCTCATTTTACATGGCAACCCCCAGGTAATAGATATTTTCAAAATGAAATGCATTGTTTCATGGTATTCATCGAGGATGAAAAAGAGAGTTATGCGTCCAATAAGCTTTGAAAAAAACATTACTACATAGTACTTTTTCACCATAAGTGTATTCCTTTTAAAGGAATCCATTACACTAGGATGGGGAAACCTGTGGCCATTCACACATGGTTGAACTACAATTCCTATCATCCCTGGCTATTGGCCATGTTGGCTGGAGCTGATGGGAAAGTCCAAGAACCAGCTGGAGCAGCCCAGGTTCCCCACCTGTGCATTACACCTTGACACAATCATCTGCAATCGTCTGCCTCGCCCACTGACATTATTTGGCAAAGCAGCTAATCACACACAAGAGTTCTCCAACACCATTACTATTTAACAGCACAGTTTTAAAATAAAACGAACAGATAAATGGGTTGCTTGGAATCCACGCTTCTCTCCCGTTTGAAGAGAATTATTTTGAGGTTTTCCGGAATGGATGTAAACAAAGAGGAGATATATCTATCTATATATGTATATGCATACATACAAGTGTCCTTTGGGAGTTCATTTGAGTTCTCAATGTTACCAATGATGAATAGATACCTGATCTGTAGTAATTACTCCTGAGAAGATACTAGAAGGGAATGACAGTTCAGATGCACTTTGGAATGGCACAATCACGTAAACGCTTGCACACTTAAGACTTAACAAACTCATCCAAAGTTTCTAAAAACAATTCTAAAAACTAAACTCTAAACTCTAAGATATCAGCACAATAAAAAAGAAGATCCTATTAAATCAAAACATAAAACAACTAGGATTTTTTTTTCCAGAAAACTTTTTTTTAAAATGTAGGAAACTCTAGGTAATTAAGAAAAACTTAGCCGACAGGATTTTTTTGTGTATTTTTTTTTTAAATGGTACTTTTCCAAATGCATAATAAAATGCCATGGTATCCCATAACTGGCCAGGGTCCAGCCGTCTCAGAGCTGCAAGATTTACAGCAACTGGGCAAGAGGAATAAAACAAGCACAAAAAAACTGTAGAACGCAGAAGAGAAAAAATCCAAAAATATCCTACATAATCCAAGTTAATGTGACATTTACATTAGAGCAATTAAAAAAGGAGGCTGTAAAAAACCCCATTTGAATTTTTCTGATTATGACGGTTTTTGTAAGCAATTGATTTGTTATGTTAATCCCAAGCACCAGATTTCATAACAATGCTATTCCTCTAACATTGAGCCTCTTCGCAAGAGAATGAGCTGTATCGTCTGAAGGCCAAGTTTAACTTGAGAATCTGAACTTGTGTCATCATGCAATCAAGTCAGTTCACATCAAGGTCACAGTAGGTGTTCTTGAGTTTCAATATGTCTAGGCAAGTAGCTCCCTGGAAAAGACGTCCTACGGTGCCTGTCAATTAGAAAAACTACGTGAAGGTGGTTGTCTTAAAAGACCCAACTTAAAATCCATTGTCGGGGAAGGAGAAGTGTTCGTTAATATGAGTTGCCTTAGAGCTAGCTAGCAGCACCCAGGTGGCTAGTAGGAATTAGTAGTGTTAGAAAATTGCATAGGTGTTAACAAAGAAGGCAGAGGGCATGATGCGCGATCGTGTTGTCCTCTTCGCTTCTTCCTCTCTTTTTAATATAAAAAAAGAAGGAAGAGCTCTCATCAAGAGCTTGCCGTTTTATTGGCTTTGCTGCACCCGGGTTGCATTATGCAGAAGGTATGACTTAGTCCTTCTGGTTGGTGTTGAAAAGTTCTTTCACAGGAGGCTTCCCTCCGCCCCTCGGCATACAGCTGGAGCTAATTCCCCCTTCTCCTCTAGCCCCAGGCCATTTGCACCATGCCTCTTTCCGACGGCAATTTCAGAATTACATTTAATCTATGTTTACATCCTACTATCCTGACCAGCTCTTGAACGGAACTGCCAAGACGGGTCCTTACAATAGTTCCATGCATTGAAAACAGAAGATCGGACTAAAGGTCGTCAACTGAAACCCAACAACTTGGGTTGCTCCTAGACTGGAGATGCTTCCCCTTCCCTCTCCCCTTCTTGAACCCTACTCCCTCTTACAAAAGTATGCACACTGAGGGGATTTTCTTTTCTTCTAAAAAGACCATCTTGAACTTGCAGCTGTTAAGACAACGGAGAGGTTTCCTGCTGGTCTTCCGTAACAGTGGATTCGCTCTGCTCCTCGCTTGTTTCGTTGGATGGTTCTTCACCATTTGGCTCTCCTGGATCCAGACTGGATCCCTCACTTTGCTCCTCGCTCTGCTCTTCATTGGCTTCCACAGTCTGCTCCAGATTACTCTCCGAGGACGTCGGGGAACCGTCCGTTGCATTTTCGTTGGCTGCCATTCCGTCCAATGGCTGAGCGAGGGGAACGGGGGTACTCGGCTGCACAAAGCTTTCGCTGGCACTAGCGGGCACTTTGGCTGTGCCCATATCTACCGTGATGTCGTTGTGTGGCAGAGTTACTTTCTCCACAAGTCTCCATTGGATGATACTCATGTCTTTGCCTCCAGTTGAAATCAAGTGGCTGTCGTTGTGAGTGAAGCTGACGTTAGTCACGTGGCTGCTGTGGGCGCTGTATTTATGACTTGGTGCCTGTTGAAACAAACCAGGAAATGACAGTCTGTGCTACTTGATGAGGATCAGAAGATCAATTGGAATAGCAGCTTCATGCCAGCATTTCAACACTGCGAATATACCCAGGAACAAAAATATGCTTCTTACAAGGCCAATCTAAGAATCTCCCAATTTAGAAGGAAAGTAGGGGTGATTCAGGGGAGATTTTCATAGTCTTGAGTTGGATGGTGCTATTAACAAGGCATCTCAAGCTGGACTCCCTAGATTCCCGAGTCTGTGGACTTAGGTACCCCCAAAATGCTGCATTTAAAAAAAGTAAGGCAAACAAAGTTAATACTCTGAGCTCCAGGGGGCCGTGGCTTGAGAGGCAAGGGGGATTTTTCATTTTGGATGACAGGTTTAGGCTTTAATCACACTGTATTATTTTTCATGGGCACTCTAAACCAGTGATTTGGGGAAGCAATGTTGAAACAATCCGCTCCCACTTCTCCCATGAAGCCCAATGTATCTCTTCCCCACCCCCAGCAAAAACAGCTTGCATCCCAATCAAAAACTGGGTTGGGGGGGGGGGCAAAAATCCACTTGCACCAATGACCCTGGGAGCAAGAGAATATTTCTGTGAGTGGGGAGGAAGGGAGCAGGGGGAGTTGGTGAGCCTTTAGATGTGATACTGGAGCAAGTTTACTACCACTCCAGTATGAGCACACACATGGTTCCACACATGCATGTATCACCCTTGCCCCTAAAAATGTGTCATCTAGACATACCTTTGCCTTGGAGCAGGGATACTGAAATAGATGGACTTTACAAAAGTCATCAGCAACTGCTATCACCTTCCTGTTGTGGGACCTGATAAGAGCATTTATGTCTGTCCCGTCTGATCCTTCAGGCCACACTCCTTCAATAGAGGAAAGCCAACAAATTAGGGTTGTCACCTGCTTGAAGAAATCTTTGCTGATTAGTCACATGAGTGAGCAAGGCAGTTCTGGAGACAGAGGCACTGTTTAGATGGTGCACAGAATGGAATCCTGCAAGGGAAAGTGGCTGAAGAGTGAGGAATATGGCTTAAATCACTGTGTGCAAAGAAAAAGTCGAGCAACCTACCCCTTCCACTACCAATTTCGGAAGCAGCTTCTTGAAAAAGAGGGTGGGAGAGCCCATTTTCTTCACACACACACACACACACACACACACACACACACACTTCTTTTGTGCAACATTAGCCTCTGTTGAAACGCTGCATTCCTGCTTAAGTAGCAGAGCTAAGAAAGTGCTTCACAGTTAACACTTAGCTTAGCTTTATGGAGCACCTCTGATTTAAAATGCAAGAAGGGTCATTTTTGCTACTCACCGAACACCTGAAATCCCAGCACACAAGTGTACGTCGTCCAATCGATATCCTTACACTCAGAACGATTCCTCATTAGTTTGCAGCCGGCTGGAATGTCCCCTTCAAAAAAAAATGCCCAACTCTTATTGGAATCACATAAGCGGCATTTGTTTTAGCTGTTTCTGACATTAAGGGTGTTGCTTTTTCTTTCTTTCTTTGAACAAGCATCCAAGTGCATCTTCTAGCATTTTTATAGCTTTAAGGGTATGAACTGAGAACTTGATTGTACTCTTGATGCTGCTGGAGTACAATTCCTGTCCCTGAAACCACTGGCTGTGCTGGTTGGGGGAGTTCAGCAACATCTGGAAGGCCACAAGTCTCCCGCACCTGGCCTAAGGCAAGCCTGTCTTTCTCACATGGATATATAAACACTGGCTTAACCAGCAGGGCTATACCAAATATTAGGGAGAGAATGTATACAAAGCTACATGCAGCTACCAGCCAAGTACCAGGGTCCCCAAGTGTTCAACTTCACCCCATTTTTGGAATCGCAGGAGGTTAACGGAGACCCAGCAAGCTGCTACACTCTGCCGGTGTCCTGCCTTTGGGCAGGCCGAAGGTCCACGAAGCACGTGGCGTGCTAAGGAAAGAATGCTAAATAAATGCCAAGTAGCATTATTCCATTGCTAAAATGAAGTTTTAAAATGCCAGCAGGTGTCTGCACCAGTAAGTGACACAGGGCTCTAATGAGGCAAGGGTGTGTGTTGTTTTTGAAGCCGAAAACCTGCTTCGTGACACATCACACACCAGCACCACTCTCCCCTATAAACTGTTAAACTGATTGATGTCCCTGCAGAGATGTAAGCTATATTTGGAAGCTCTGTTAGCAAGAAGCAGCTCTGAATAATATCAGAAGGTCAGGTTACAGAAGGTCACGCCAGTATCCCCTGTCAGCAAGCGTTTTGCACCAACAGCTTGACTTGCATCAGCCCCCCCTCCCTCCACCTTCCCGCCCCACTGCCTCCCATTATGAATGTTCAGGCACTCCTGTAGGCTGGAGGTAATTACAGCTTTGTACTCACAGTATAGTATTTCATAGTCTCCCGAGTTTGACATTATATACTTATTTTCTGGGGACCAGTCAAGGTGCGTAATATAGCTGGAATGTCCCTAAAACACACACAAACACACACAAAAAGAGAAAACAAGCAAGCTATCAAAATTCCAATCAGCAGAAAGAAGTATTTCCGCCTGCTTCGCTGTTTAATCCCCTTTTGATAAGTTCACAGAAACAAAATGTCACGACTGACTGTAGGAGTAATTTACCAAGTTCTATCGCTGCAGAGAACCCATTCATTTTGATGGAATGCACGTAGAAGCCCATGAATAGGGCCTTCTGGTTGCACTCCACAGATACAAATGCTTAAGTTCTTCTGCCTGGTTATTATAGATAATTGGATTTTATGCTGTGTTAAAATTTCACCAAATCTTCAACAAAAGCAAGCTGATGGGATGCTAGAAGATATGCAGGAATGCAATGTAACAAAGGACTGTTTGAAGTGTGTGAAGCTAAATTTGTATCTGGCAAATGGTGAGAGAAAGAACAGCACCTTTCGTCTACAGCAGGTTTAGCTTTTGCTGCTTTGAAGTCTCCCCATGACCTGCTATAAGTAGCTATAAGTAGGTTCAGACCATGGTTTAGCCATGTGCTTAGGCTGTCCCTCCTTGTCCTCCTGCATCTCTGATTGCCCTTCTTACTTCTGACTCAGCGGACTCAGCTATACAGCTGCAAATAAAACGTTTTAAGTGTGTTGTAAAGTGCAATATACAAATATTACACTAGATGGCGATGGTGAGCTATGGCGAATTCAATATATATTTCAAAACTTTTTTTAAAAAAGCATTTTCACAGTGGGTTTTTTTTATATGAGTGTAGATTCCACCAGTATCAAATCGTAATCTGCCAGCAGGTTAACATTTCAGCAAAACATAATTTGCCTGGTTCTCATGCAATGACATTAGGGACGCGGGTGGCGCTGTGGGTTAAAGCGCCACCCGCGTCCCTAATGTCATTGCATGAGAACCAGGCAAATTATGTTTTGCTGAAATGTTAACCTGCTGGCAAATTACGATTTGATACTGGTGGAATCTACACTGGCGGGAAGGTAAATGGTGTTTCCGTGTGCGGCTCTGGCTCGCCAGAGCAGCGATGTCACGCTGGCCACGTGACCCGGAAGTGTCTTCGGACAGCGCTGGCCCTCGGCCTCTTTGAGTAAGATGGGCGCACAACCCTAGAGTCTGTCAAGACTGGCCCGTACGGGCAGGGGTACCTTTACCTTTACCATGCAATGACAGATTATAATGTACTACTAAATAGGGAGCAAGAAGGGAAACACAGGGTTCATCCACATTATGCCAATCCATGGTATGGGGTTACACATCTGAGCAGCCATTTGCACATTGCAGCAGCCATTTCTGCAATTACTCCAGCTGCAGTTCAAGTGGAAATTGTTGCTGTGAGATTCATCTACGTATAGGCTGGTTCACAACCAAGATTTCCTCATGTGATTCTAAATGCAGGAAGATCTGTCAGGTAGAGGGGGGAAATAAGCAACTGGTTTATTTGAACTGGCTTTTAAAAATGCCCCCAAGTGGTTTGGAAGACATGCATCAGGGTTAAAAAGCAAAAGCTCTCTCTTTCTCTCCCTTCCCCGGCTCCTTCTCCTCATCCCGAATCTTTAAGATGCTGGAAGCTAGAACTGACATGGGGGGAGGTGCGGGGAGAGAGTTGGGACCACCATTTACTACATCCTGCCAGACATTTGGCAGCTGTAAACATTCCGAGGGGAGGCAGAGAATGGGGGGGGTGGGGGGGCGAATTGGGAAGGGGCGCTCTGGAGTCGGAAAATCCCTTTGAGCCAGCAACTGCGATGGGAGAGGTCTGGACACCACATTGCTTCAATAGTTGAAATAGCAGAGTTTTGCATTCCGTTCGAAAGGAAAAAACCTCCCCTCGGCAGCGACCACAGTGAGAGACATATTACACTTCGCTTCTGATCTACTGTTCACATAGTGAGAGTAATCACTCCTGGCACCTTTGGCTAGTAAAACTGAGTGAGTGAACAGGGAAGCTCCCTTTCTCATCGCTAACGACAGTCTTCTTGGATACGACAAGGAGAGAGAGAGAGAAAGAGAGAGAGAATGTTAGGAGTTAAGAGATGTTAAGAGTCATTTATGTTGAACGGCCAGACAAGCTTACTCACATTCAAGTACAGTGGTACCTCAGATTAAGTACTTAATTCATTCCGGAGGTCCGTTCTTAACCTGAAACTGTTCTTAACCTGAAGCACCACATTAGCTAATGGGGCCTCCTGCTGCCGCCGCGCCGCCAGAGCACAATTTCTGTTCTCATCCTGAAGCAAAGTTATGAACCTGAGGTAATATTTCTGGGTTAGCGGAGTCTGTAACCTGAAGCGCATGTAACCTGAAGCATATGTAACCCGAGGTACCACTGTATATATGAGCAGAAGCACTCTGAAGTCCTTCCTTACTGCGTAAAGGATGGGGACAAGCAGAGGTACGCAGCACATGCAAGAATGCTGGCGCAGGAATTGTGCATGCAGCCCTGCCCCCTCCACACTTTGAACCTTCGCATGCCCATAAAAATTCCAGAACCTGCCTCT
Organism: Podarcis tiliguerta; assembly: GCF_965153285.1. Lineage (NCBI taxonomy): Eukaryota > Metazoa > Chordata > Lepidosauria > Squamata > Lacertidae > Podarcis > Podarcis tiliguerta. Next base: position 23,019,084 of record NC_139536.1, read on the forward strand.
CACTCTGCATATATTGTATTATCATACCTATTTAGAGACCACTTCATGGTATAAAGCCACTGACAGCACACAGTAACGCCAAACCACAAACTCTTAAGAACAATAAAACCATCCATACAGACTCTAAACAGAATGAAGCCATTTCATCAAACACAAAATAATTAGGACTCCACAATGTAAAGACTTTGCTAATACCAAGTTTCTGAAGCAACCACAGGGATACGGTGTCATCTTGTTACAAGGACATAGGACATATGCATCTACACACAAATGCGTGCTGCACACAACGTGAAGGTAATATCTGAAGGCAGTGTATGGATACAATGCTGTCCTTCTACACAGAAGATACAGTTTAATGCACAAAGGCCATGTCTCCTTCTGGTGCTAGAAATATGAATTATGTACTACTGTAAGTATGGCGCAGTGTTAGAGAGCCCTGACGTCCTCCCTGCCATCTGGACAACATCTGTATGGGCTGACCTCAGGTTTGAACATGGAATGCAAAATTTTATTCTGAATAAGCACACCAGTTTTCATTTAGATATCCGAGATTGCAAGGGAGATATCACATTGAAGTACATATTTTCCGGACTCCTTTCGGTTCGAAACACAGAAATCTTCAAACTTCCACTCCAATGCCCCATTTTCAAGGGAGATAGCACAGTGCATTGCATTTTGCATTTCCTTCTCCTGGGCGGTGGGTATGTTGAGCTGGTTGGTACCCAAACATGAGGCACACAAAAGAGCCCTAAACACACAGACCAAACCTATTCTGATCAGTGTTTGGAATCATTATATTACAGAACAAACCACCAAAGCAGGGATGAGCTAAGCTGAGGCAATTTTACCACGATTCAATATTCAAAATATGCACCCAAAACAATCCCTCTGAACAAGAAAACACTCTCAGAACTAGCAAGTGAAATAATGGAAACTGAAATTCCGGGAGCCTTTTAATTCATTTAAACCAGGAAGAACATAATGCACACCTTTTTTATGAACTGGCACCATTGGACTGTTTGTCTGAATTATTGCACAAAGCATAAAACATGGGAAGCTGCCTTTAGCAAGTCAGACCTTTGGTCCATCTATCTCAGCACTGCCCACACTGACTAGCAGTGGCTCCCCAAGGTTTCAGAAAGGTGTCTCTCCCAGCCCCTACCTGGAGATGCCAGGGTACCTAAATTTAGGACCTCCTTGCATGCAAAGCATGCATTCTGCCACTGGGCTGCAACCCTTTTCCGAGGTGCACAGATCGCCCCACCTGTGACACTGTGTGGCGAAGCTTGGCCCTGATTCCATGTGTTGGAAAAAGGGCCCCTGAAGAGGATTGCCTGCACAAGAGCAGCTGATTATGTGTAAGGAGTTAGGCAAAACAAGAGTATCCCGTATCTAAAGCAAGTCTGCACAACACTCAGCCAGCGAAGCTGAATATGGGCCACTGGCCAGCTACTTGATAATTTTGCTGTGTTTGCAGCCTCAGGCAGGCCACAGCACATGTGAGCGACATCAGAAGGCTCAGAGTCTGGGAGGTATGTTTTGGCTGCAACAATAACAGGGCAGAAAGGCAAGAGGGGGCAGCAGCCGTAGAGACCAGGCTGGGAAGGAATTCAAGGCAGATACTGGGGAAAGGGGTCACAGAAGGGACAAGGCTTGGGAAAGTATTAGCAAGTATTTAAACAACGGCAACCCTAAAGCAGGATCAGTGGTGGAGACTTTTGTATGAAAGACTGTCAAGAAATGCCGGGCATCTGCTTGATAAGTCCGCTGGCATCCTTCTCTGGCTTTCTTTTTAGTCAGGTGCTGGGAATCTTTGGCTCACCAGATGTTGCCAAACTACAACTCCCATGATCGCTGGCCAATGGCCATGCATATTAGGGCTGATGGGAGCTGTAGCATTTGGAGGCTGGGACCATGGAGGGAAAATAACCAAAGTAGTCTGGCAGTGAATGAGCGCCAATTCCTGACACACACCAGCCACCCCTTCTAGTTCCCACCATGTCAAAGTGGTTGTCGCCAGAGGTGCCAGTGTGAGCTGCTATTTTATGACCTTTCTTGATGTCCTAAACAATGTCACTGTGATCTAGTGTCAGCCTACCAGTTTTGACTCTTGTTTCTCTTGGAAATAGCATCTACATAAGTACACCTAATACAGCACTGCAGCAAGGGTAACATAGGATTAAAAATGACCAAAAACCAACCAAACAACCAGGGGAAAGAAAACCTGGAATTCTGTAACAGATGCGCCTGCGATGCATCGTTTGAATGTTTAACAACCATCGGTTCTTTTCACAAATAATTATGTTAAATTAGAAATTCCCCACAAGGGGGCAATAGATTCTACAGATACACAATCCTCATGGGCTGGAACAAGAGGATAAATGCTGTGCGATAAAAGTCCGCATCAACCATTGAAAGCAGCGTGAGTGAAAAGGTTATGTGCATTTCCTGTGTAACTTAGTGGAAGCCTGCCTTTTTGACAAGCTGGAGCCCTGGTCCCAGAGGATGGTCTGAAGGCACATGGTGCAGGAACTTTGCCGAAGCTAAGCAGATCTGCGTCTACTTAGTGCACGGACGGGAGACGACACAGATTGGAACCATATGCATGCTGCCTTGCTTCATCGTTGAAGAAAGCAATTTGGTATTCCTTACTCTGACTAACTAAGGCTCTTCAGAATCTCAGGGGAGAGGCTGCAGCTCAGTGCTACAGCTTTGCATGCAGAATGCTGCAGGTTCAGTCTCCTGCATGTACAGACAGGGCCAGGTAAGACCTTGTCCAAGACCCCGGAGAGCTGCTTGCAGTCATTGCAGACAAAACTGAGCTAGATGGATCAAAGTCTTGCGCTGTCTTATAAAGCTTTCCTATCCTTGAGTGACACTCCTTCCCTTCACATGGCATTCCATCTTTGTAACTGGTAGTCACTGATCCAGAGTTAACTGTAATCTCTGACACCCACGTTCATAACAGTTAATGCACTTAAAAGAGCCCATATTGCATGGGAGGGAAGGACCTGTGCCACTGACCCAAACCACGCTTCCCGCTTTTTAAAATGAGCAGAGCTGAATTGCTACGCTTCTGCAGCAACGTATGAAGGGAAAGAGCGGATGGGAAGACCCCAATTTTTCATTGCCTTTTAAAAACCAACACGAATCCTGAAGTTAGCGTGCTGCAATGGATCATGTTATGGTTTTGGATGTGGGTGCACAACATCAGTTCCTCCTACAAACTTTGTTGACATTTAGGACCTCCTAAATGCCATTTAGTGTGAGGGCTGTTTGCTCCCTGCCTGTTGAAATTGTGTGGGGTGTGGATTGTGACTCACAAGAAACCCTTTTGGCATCACAGTACCACAGTGAGCCCTTATGGGAGCAGTCAGACTTAAAAAACAAATAAATAAAATAAAATAAAATGGAATTTGTCTAAGTGACAATTTGGGGTTTTTTGTGGGGGCAGAAGAAACTATTATGGGGGCCCATGTGTTGCAGGTTAGCCATGCCTGCTCTAGAGATACATGCTACCCCACCACAGTTTTTAAAGGCATTATTAGGGTTCCTGATCAATATGTGAAAAATTCCACACTGGTTGCCATTATGTTGCATGCAAAATCCTTTTACCAATTCATCCTGCATAGGAACTTACAGTGCACTTTCCATATCTACTGTACTTCCTTCCATTTTCTGTCACTGTGTAGAGGTAAATGAAGTTATCGTGGGATCCCACTGCAAGTAAGGTGCCATCTGCAATGAAAATCAGAAAGAGACTGTATGTTGTGATATCCACTGCCGACTGGCATACCAAACATATTCCAGATGTGCTGAACAACTCCCTCCCTGTATAACATCATCCAGAGCTCATGTGGTGGCCTCGCTGTTGGTGATGAAGGAGGACTGAAAACACCACATGATGCAAACAGCAGGGATGGGAAACCAGATGTTGTTGGAGACCCAATCCTCATCACCCCCCCACAACCAGCCACATTTGCTGAGGCTGATTGGAGTTGGGAGTCTGACAATATCTGGAGGACCACGCATTTCCTATTCCTGCCATACAGGATAGCCTCTCATAATCCATTACCGAATTGGCCCCAGAAAACTGCGATGAAAAGGAAGATTGCAGATAGCAATTTTCCCAATTCCTTCCCCTGCAACTCCTGAAAGCCATTTCTGGAGGCTGGGTAGAAGTGGACAAATTCAGATGGAGGCACCCAGTTTTCAGCATTCCTCGTTCCATCAACCCACATTTGTTCCCTGCCTCCACCTACTTTCAGGAACCACAATTTGGCCATAGTGCAAAAAACTATGAAAGAATCAGGTTTTGGTTCTGCTTTTTAGCATTCAATTAAAAGTATGTACGTGGTAGGCAAATGCACCAGAATCAGGATTGGCTGGCAAAGCTACTGAGTGTGTGTCTTGTGGCAAACCAAGAGTCATTGCAGTCCACGTGTGAGTCTGCCTCTCCAAAGCAGAGGTTTTCTGACCATTCCCTGCTAATTTAAGCCTGGTTAGCCAATAGAAATCTGGGCTCCCATCCTTTTCTTTTCTTTTTTTATTTAAAAAACCTCCTGTTATGTTGCTCAGGTGTTGTTTAAGGCTCTGTGAAATGTTTGTGCTGATTTTTGTAAGCAGTCTCAAAAAACTTTGGAAAGGTGGAATACTGATTTACTGAAGATTTTTTTAAAAAAAACTATTCAATGCATAAAAACTCTAAACATGCAGAAAGGCTATTTGGAGTAAGACTAGCATAGATGGGTGTTCCTGCAGAATGCAGGCATTTTTTCACACTTTGCATTCAGCTCAAGAAGCACCTGTGCTAACTGAGAACTCAGTACTTGCTTGTGAACATATTTGTCCATCTGAACGCCTTAATTTAAAACACAATTAGCCATGCTATGGGCTTGGAACATGACAAAGAGTCCTCTGAAGTGTCTGCAAATGATAATGATTTCCAAGTAAGCTGATTCACACAGCAGGAATGGAAGAGCTGTCCGTGCAAAGTGACAATTTGACAGGCTCAGGGGGGAAAGAAGAGACTGTATGTTGACTGCCTCCCACAGAGAATCTCAGCCAAAATCTTACAGCATGCAGAGCTGCATCTAATGGAGCTCCAGTATACCTCTCCTCGCAAATGTAGCCTCTATGCTTGGCGCAGTATGACACAGAAAAAAGTTCCTTTTCAGACGATGAACTCCTAGTTTCCGCTACAGCATGAAAGGCCTCCTGTGCAGGCTACTCTCAGTCAGTGTTAGAAAGTGAGATACGAAAACTAGGAGCTAAATGGCACCTTAAGCCTAGGTTATGGGTGCTCCAATAGAGTGTCTAGGCGTACTTTTCTTATAACAATAATACAAAGCTGAAAATGAATGAACTGCAGCTAAAATATTATGTTCATTTTTCACATGGTCTAGTCCTTCCCCTGCCTGCGCCCCTAATATTCTTAAGAGGGTCTCTTTCCCAGTCTTCAGAGAGTAGCTGGAAGTGGGGAGGCAGAAAAAGGTCCTCCATTCCCTGTCTCCAAATGCGCCTAGAACAATGGGAGTTTCGAATGCTGCCCTCAGTATTAGCAGGGCCCCACCTGAGGACATGAACGAGCTATCCAGGATCAGGCTCAAAACAAATGGCCTACATGACTGGCAAATCAATGGGGCACCTGGCATGAAAGCAGCAGAGGAAAAACTTCCATCGATTCTCCTTCCCCCTAAAATATTTTGCAAAAAACAGGAAATGGCAACTAATAAGAACTGTGCTGCTTCCTGCCGGGGGGGGGGGGGAGCTGCCATAGATTATTGCAGCCATCCCAAGTCATTACCCAGCAATATGAAAATAGGTAAGTACATCAAATTATATCAGAGACTTAAAATATTAAGGTCATAAACAACTTAACAATACACAAAGATTATTGTACTGCTGAGGTTGACACATTCAGCAGCTGTTTTACATGCTTGGATCATAACTCCATAACAAATTGTCCCATTTTTGTAGGCCTGCCATTGCTTATATACCTGGTGGGTTATATTTTCCATCTGAATTAACATCTCGAAATGCTTTATTTAGCCTGCTATTCATGGAGAGAAGCTGGCAAACAACACTGTTGATTCAGGTGCAGCCAAAACACAAGTGAAATCCTTCATTTCTGCACCTGCTTCACAAATGATCTACTTTGTTAATGCTGGAACGTAATCTGACATGAGTGTTAAAGCCATACTAAGACCTATGTAATGTTACCTTGTTTGTTTGTTTGTTTTTTAAACGAGAAATCTAAACATGTGTTTGGAAGGATGCAAACACTGAAATTCAGTGCAGTTTTGCCTACCTACTGTGTAGCGCATCACCGAAAGCTGCTCATTGCCATCTGTATGTATTGAAACCAAATCTCTCGTTTCGGCATCTAGAACGAACCACCTGTTAAGAAGAAACAGAAGGGAAACATTCTAGCAAAAGCTATGGCCAATTTTTTTTTAAGGCTCTATGGGCTATGATCACATCCCTCTGAAGTTACATTCCCAGAGACATGCGATGCTGAAAAATAATTTTTTTGCTAATATGTGTGTGTGTGTGTGTAGTACATGCATATATTTGTGTAACGTTTTTCTGAATATGGCACATTTTTAGTCTTTCTGGGGAGGTTTGTATACAATTGCTGTATATGCACTGAAGGGGGTTGGACTAGATCGGGGTCCCCAAACTAAGGCCTGCGGGCTGGAGAAGGCCTGAGGGACTTGTTTATCTAGCCTGCGGCGACCCCCACCGCCCGCTGCAGCCACCTGCTCTTACTGGCGCTGTGCTGTGCGGCTGCCCACTTCCGGGTCGGAGGAACACCAGAAATAGCTTCTGTGAATGCGCAAGCATGATTTCCAGTGCACATCCGGGTTGGAGGAGGCCCGTGCACATGCGCACAAGCTATTTCCGGTGCTTCTCCGACCCGGAAGTGCGCTGGAAATAGCCTGTGCGCATGTGTATGGGTACACACTCCCCTGCCCTCCGGCCCGCCACGCAATCAGCGCTGGAGACACCGGCCCGAAGCCTGGTAAGTTTGCTGACCCCTGGACTAGATGACCCTTGGAATCTCTTCTATGAACACAAGATAAAATATATAGAACTGTGATTCTACAGCACACATTGTTACATTTAAAGCATGCATGGAAAACTGAATAGTTTTCATATTTCCAAAGGAACACGAAGGAACGTGATTGACTCAACCTGCCAGTGGCCTGTCATGCTCAAGTTGAGCAAACAAAACTCTCAACTGCAGCAGACAGCGTGGAAGCTGGCAATGTGTAGTGGCTCAATGCAAGTCGCAGCTCGAATTTCACCTTAGTCCCACCTGCAATATCTGAATGATAGTAGTAACAAGTCTGAAACCATGCCTGAGGGGGGGAAAGCACCCCAAGAATGGAAAAAAAGGAGAAACACTTCTCTTTGTGACTAAGCTCTGCAAAACCTTAGTTACGACCCTCAGAAGAAGAGGTACGTAAAGAAGATAGGCTTCTGGAATAATGCAAAGGGCTAATTTTACAGCTTTGTCCTACAAAAAAGGTATGGTTTCAGAGATCCGGCGTACTGTGTTATTATGACGGAATATCCATATGGATTGATTTTCACCACCTGTTGTGTGAAGAAAACTGTATCCCGGTATGCTGCCGCTCATGAACAGGTTGCCAACAAGGAGACCAATTAAAAGTAATCGTTAACATCCCATTTGCATGCACTGGGATGTACTAAGTTTGCAGGCCACAAAGGTTGGACATTGTAACTGCAGTGCTCTTAAATCTGCAAGGATGCTAAATTTTTCTTGGGCCAGAGGCAGCTGGGGCCATTTTACTTAATCTACCAGAGTGCCATCTATAAATAGTGTGCACGAAATTAAAAACATGGGACAGCAAAACAAAATTCATCTTGACATTTTAAAATCCACATCACGGGCAAGGCTACATAGTTAAGTTCTCAAGAAGAAGTCATCCCTCGTTATTTTCAAAAAGCACTCCCAAGTCTGAAAACCAGATATCTGGAAAATGGCCTATTCCAAATGGCTTGGACCCAATTTGTGGTTAAGGGACCACATGAAAGACATAAAACATGAAGCAGCTCAGCATACCACCACAGCTTGTGAATATGCTGTGTGCAAGATGGATGGAACCAGTGGAAAAAAATGGCTGAAATATTTTCATTGGACAGCAGCAGAAACCACTTTCAATAATATCACGGGGGGCAACGCAAAAATGTAGGTTTCACCTACAGCCAATTTTGTACTGCAGCTGGATGACCGACATGTTTCAGCCTGCTGCTTTGGTATTGAATAACATTCAAGGTTTTTTTTTAATGCCACCGAAATTGCTGGTGTTTGCTTCTGTTATTCGTGTTAAATCCCGACAGATCTAAAGTAGGGAGGGTGCTAATTCTTTATCGAAGGCACACAAAAGCACCATACATGCAGCTTGTCATCTATTTGGGATCTCTTATTCGCTTTAAATAATGCAGCAAATATTTTAAAAGGTGAACTTAATGAAGAGAGAATCTAGCAAAGGGTATCAGGAAGAGGAAAACTGTGTCCTTTCCTAAAATTGATTCTACAAATTGTTATGGATGACGACAACTTAATGCTACAGATTTTAAAGCAGTTTTGGGGGGGGGGGGGAGGCAGGGGAACAGGCCAATCCAAACACCACAGGACTTTAAGCATTAATTTTACATATCTAAGCAAAGGAAGGCAGACATGTGCAGATCTGCATTCTTCAGTGAATGGAATGGCATATCCATTATAGTTTAAGGAGCTCTGTGCATGCTCATCGGTGGGTCCACGAGAAGCCACTGATATAGGAAGCATGTGTTACTTTGCACAATCAGTGGCTTGGTTCCGATAGTCAAGATGTGCAGGAGCTTCAGGCACCTGCACACAACTGCTTCATATTCTTCACTTTACACGAGTGAACAAGCCAGGAACCAGTTAACCATATCTTCATTCCCAACGGTGAATTAAAGTGAATAGTTTCAAGACAAACCAGGATTTCTGGAAGCCAACTTTTACACAATGACTTCATATTCCAGCTTGTTTAGAAGCCCTTAATCTTAGTTTCCCAGTTCAGATGTAATAGGAAGCTATGGTTAACTGTGGCTTCCTGGCTTGCTTCACTGGTCATGCAAAGTATCTGCATATTGGTGCATAAAACTCCGTATCTTCGCTTATTAAGCTGAGATCTTGATGGCTTGAATGCAGCCAGTGCAAATCTTTGCATTTTGCAGTATCTGCTCCAGAATTTCGGAGTCTGGTTCATCGCTGCACTGCTTGAGTCTCAAGGAATACAGAGCAACCTGGTTTGGGTGAAGCCAACCTACTGCTTTGCCTCTGGGCACTTCAGTCAAATGCCTAAGGCAAGGGCACAAGGAGCAGCAGGGCTTGGTTATTCTGTGCAACTTGTGGTACCTATCCATGCCGCTATTTTATATTTCTGCACTACAGCTCCAAGCTTGCCATTTTACTGCCACTGTGTGCAAATAAAGATTTTGTATTCATCTCTATTGGCACCTGTTGGTTCTTGCCAATTCACCAAAGTAAGCGAGGAAATAATTGGTGTTTCTGAAGTAACCATGCCCATTACCATAACCTCTGTGCAGTTCACTCCTGAGGACACATATGCAAGGTAAGGGTTCACATGTGTGTTTATACAGAAATGGGAGCAGGTCCATGATCTTTACCCCAAACACATAAATCAGTTTGCATTTTCTTGCTAGCCAGAGAGGACATTGACTGAGTATGTTGCTCCCATCAATGCAACATGTTGATTAGTGCCATCCATACATAGGCATAGCTAATGGAGAAGCATTAACATGAATCTACATTATGACTGTTGGGCACAGATGAAGTTGCCAGGGACTCTATGGGTGTTTTGCCTTAAAGTATGGAGTTCTTAGAAGATCAAACGCATCCATTCTTAAGGAAATCAGCCCTGAGTGCTCACTGGAAGGACAGATCGTGAAGCTGAGACTCCAATACTTTGGCCACCTCATGAGAAGAGAAGACTCACTGGAAAAGACCCTGATGTTGGGAAAGATGGAGGGCACAAGGAGAAGGGGACGACAGAGGACGAGATGGTTAGACAGTGTTCTCGAAGCTACAAACATGAATCTGACCAAACTGCGGGTGGCAGTGGAAGACAGGAGTGCCTGGCGTGCTCTGGTCCATGGGGTCACAAAGAGTCGGACACAACTGTACGACTAAACAACAACATGGAGTTCTTTCTTTTTTGCTTACACTGCTATTGTGCTCTTGATGTTACCCCAGGACAGCACAGAGTATTAACTAGTTATATGGGTGCAATTTCTAGCATAGCTCCCGTGATCTTAGCTGCCAGATAATTAATTTTAATCAAGACACTGAAAGAAGCAGCTACGTTTTCCTGTAATAAGCAAGCAGAGAGCGAATTTGGGTGTTAAAATTCACTTGAGGCAGTATTGTTTGCAAACTATTTTTTTTATGAATAGTGTGTGCATGTGCTGTCACAAACCTTTTAAAGAAGTGGGTGGGATAGAAGGATAAGAGAGTAACCCCATGAGATTAATTTAAAAAGAAAACCAGCAATCCCTTAGACCCCTGGTCAGCCCTGTTAAAACTTACAAAGCTTGGGCTACATGTCTGGCACTGTCCACATTCGAGACAATGAATGCCTCAAAGCTCCTACTTTTAACGAAAACTGGTGCTCTTTCATTCACTAGATACATGCATGGAAGGTGTCTGCTTATACAGACCACGACTCCGTGAAATGAATTTCCTGTATATGAAAATCCAGCAGTTCACATGCAAAGCTCCGTTGGAGCTTTTTATTACTACAGCTGGGTTTCACTTTGGGGAAAATATACATTCCTCGAGGATCTCTCATTTCCAAGTGAAAACGTAGGCAGCAAGCAGATGGTAAACTAGCCCAGTAAAGTTGTAGCAGGCTGTGAAATGTTGGGCTTGGCTGCAAACTAAACATTAATACTTTTGATTGGTAGAAGAAAATGAAGAAGAAGAAAAAAAGCTACTCCATAATTCTCAAAGCAATAACGAAATCGCAGATCTCTGGGGAAAAAAAATCTCTTGTGCTTGGCCTTGTAGAATTGATGACTCAATTGTTAAGCAGTTGATGGATGTTTGGCAGTTTGAATGCAGAGAAAGCATGATAAATGCCTGTAGGGCTGAAACAGGGTAAAAAGACAACATATATAGGTGTTGTTGTTTTTTTTTGCAAGGCTCATTGGCTCCCTCTTGACAAAATTTGAATTGGATTGCATTGTAACATATCACAGTGCTGATCATCACAATACAGGCCTTCCTACCCCCTCCCAATTATTCAGTTCCTCCAGCCTACAGAGAAGACAAAATTTTCTTATGTATCAGCAAAATTGATTATGGAAAACAGAATCCTCTTATTTGGGAGAACATCTGATCTAAGGAGTTTTCCTTATTATTCCAAAAGACGTTTACATTTTACTACCATGAAAAAACAAAGGATGAAAATATGAATACACAAGATCTCAAGCTGGAGTAGGTCAGCTTTGTTTTGCTTGTGTAACGATAAATTCCATTGGCTTCAAAAAATATATAAACGTGTTAATGTGTCACCCCCCCCCACCTCCCCAGAGGAGATTACATACCTGATATGTAGGGAAAGGAGAAGACATTGGGGTGAAACAAACAAATTACCAGAACAATTTCCTGAGATATAATAATCGCATTTGCCTCACCTGAGCAGAGACACAAAAGCATTTACCTTCCTGAGTGTGTTCCTATCGCTACCACTGTTCCACTTGGATGGAAGTCAGCACAATGTCCTGGTTCCTGAAAGACACATTTTGGTCTTACGATTTAGGCTGAAACCTAGTTAACATTCATACAAAAACAACATATATGCCAAACTGCCTCACCTGGACTGAAAAAAAGGAAAATGGAGCAAGCACCACAGTTCTAACTTATGAAGCAAGATGGTCAGTGATTGCTGCAATATTTATTGTCCTCGTAGTAAGATTTGAATCAATTAACTCTTTCCCGCAAAAATAACATTTCCGAATAAATTAGTCACTCAGGTACCCTGATGATATGGAAAGAACTGTACTCCAACTCTCCATGGTAAGAGATTCAATAGAAGAATATAGTTTGGGGATGGGGAACCTGTAGTCCTCCATCTGTTGTATCAACCCATCAGCTCAGCCAGCGTGGTCAGGGATGGTAGCAGCTGTAGTTCAGCAACTTCTGGAGGGCTAGAAATTTTAATCGTCCCCTAAAAGGTGAAGGTAAAGGGACCCCTGACCATTAGGTCTAGTCATGACTGACTCTGGGGTTGCGGCACTCATCTCGCTTTTTTGGCCGAGGGAGCCGGCGTACAGCTTCCGGGTCATGTGGCCAGCATGACTAAGCCGCTTCTGGCGAACCAGAGCAGCGCACAGAAACGCCGTTTACCTTCCTGCCAGAGCGGTACGTATTTATCTACTTGCACTGTGACGTGCTTTTGAACTGCTAGGTTGGCAGGAGCAGGACCGAGCAATGGGAGCTCACCCCGTCGCGGGGATTCGAACCGCCGACCTTCTGATCGGCAAGTCCTAGGCTCTGTGGTTTAACCTACAGCGCCACCCGCGTCCCCTACCTCATGCCTAATTTTGAAGGGGACAATGCAAGAGCGTCTTCACTGTCCCTGATTACTAAAGCACAGTATATGTGTGCAGTGCAAGGAAGATAACAAGCTTACTAGCTGCAATGAAGGGGAACCGTAAGTAAATGCAAAATGAAGAAGAAACTTAGGGTTGCCTTCAACTAACCCTTACCCAGAGCAGACCCAATGAAACTAATGACCTGAAGTTAGTTCTGTCCATTAATTCCAATAGGTCTATGTCTACAATCCTGAGGTTCCATGTTCAGATGACCACTAACCAGACTATATTAACGCCACACTTTTGTATTGTTCTTAATAACATGCGTACAAAAACACTGCCAACCCTCCTCCACACCAACAAGGCCCAATGACAAAGCACATGTGCTCTACTTCTGAGCTATGCCGCCCCCCCCCCCCGCACACTGCCAAGGCATTGCTATTGCTTGTTATGAGATGTAGTAGTACAGGCTGGCTCCACCCCTAAGAGGAAGCTCTACTTGTGTAGGAAAGGAAGCGTCCTATGATTACAGCTGACAACTTCAGAAAAAGAAGCTTGCATACCTCCACCAACCTGGTCCATTCAAGTGTGTGGTCCGCTGAGTTCCACATACAAACTTGCCCATCTTGAGCACACGTTAAGAAGAGATCTTTAAAGGGATGAGTCGCCAGGCCCCAGAGCTCATCTGTGTGCCCCTATAATGTAAGCAAAGCAAACCTGAATTACTGGACAGCTACTATAACCTGTAAAGGTAAAGGTAAAGGGACCCCTGACCATTAGGTCCAGTCGTACCCGACTCTGGGGTTGCGGCGCTCATCTTGCTTTATTGGCCAAGGGAGCCGGCGTACAGCTTTCGGGTCATGTGGCCAGCATGACTAAGCCGCTTCTGGCGAACCAGAGCAGCGCATGGAAACGCCGTTTACCTTTCCGCCGGAGTGGTACCTATTTATCTACTTGCACTTCGATGTGCTTTCAAACTGCTAGGTTGGCAGGAGCAGGGACCGAACAACGGGAGCTCACCCCGTCGCGGGGATTCGAACCGCCAACCTTCTGATCGGCAAGTCCTAAGCTCTGTGGTTTAACCCACAGCGCCACCCGCGTCCCTCTATAACCTGTACCAAACCGATTAAATCTCAATGGTGCAGTTGAAGTAGCGGGTGGGTGGGAAAGGGGGTGAAGTGAACTCACCTGTACTTCCACTTGGAAACCGTCATTAAATGTTCCCCGCAAAATAAAATTCCGCGAAGTGCCAAGTAGAAATTGGTCAGCTTTGCCTTCTGCTACAGCTCTGATTGTCCCATATTGATCAGGAACCTAATAAAACAGATTTCCCATAAGCTCAATTATTTTAGTCCTCAGAGCATAACAGTTATAATTTCTAAAAACAATAGCATCTTGAAGCACATGCAGAGTTGAGGAGGAATTTGGAAATGGGTCTAAATCGGCACCAAACTATTTTAAATCTAGTGCTCTGCTCATGACATACACTACAATACTTGTAAAGAACACATTGAATGGAGTGGAGTAAGGACAGCTATCAATATTTGCCTAACAGGCTAGTGGTTAGATTTGAGGGACATCCCTGCTGGTTAGACCCTCTGCTGCCAACTTATCCTCCCACTTCTCCAAAGCAAGGCTTTTCTGGACTCGAGGAGGGATTGGCAGGGAAGGTAGAGTGCCCAGAGACAGGAGTGCGAGAAATGGGTCTGCTTAATGGACAAACTGTGCTCGCCTCAAAGAGAGCTGCTCAATTGAAGGCAGACTCTGTCCCTACTCATCAACAGGAGCAGCCTGGATTATTGAAGCATCAATAAAACGTTTCCTTGGTGCCGATGACAGCAGCATTTAGAAGTGGCTTGCTGGGTTAAGTGCAGCTGCAGTGCTAGTTTCCTGGCAAGGAAAGGAGGGGTGAGCGGGATGGGAAGGGAAGTTGGTGTGGTGCAAATGCAACAGTGGAGCCAACTTGATCTTCCTGCCTGTGCAGTTACACCACACTGACCTCTCCACTTCCTTGCCCCTCCTGGTGTGAAACTGACCTGCCAGGAAGCTAGCATAGTGGATCCACCACATCTGGTTAGACGCTTCTGGCAACTATGTTTGTAAAGGCCACTTAAAAGGAGCAATCCCACTAAATTCTATAAGCGGTGGGGATGATTCTTAGAATGCACCATTAAGGAGTTGTGTTGCACTGCTATCTGATTTCAGAAACACAAACATCGAAGAAGACTTCAGAATGGATACAAACAAGGAAGAACCTGCTATACTGAATTCTTCGCTGCACACTGTTTTAAGTAGTCTCAATAGAATGAAGGCTTCTCATGCAAGTATGTTAAAGACATCTCTCAACACGTGAGGAACAAGCGTTGGGAGTGATAAAGAATCTTAACATCTGCTGGCTGCTTCCTTACATTTTCTATTTTAAAACGTTCAATCTGCTTGCCTGTCTAATGCCAAGTAGCACTATAAGAGGAAATAAAATGGGGGACAGGGGATGGGGGACCTCAAACTAAAAAAATGCAAAGATGTTTATCTAACTACTATGTTTTTCCCAGAAGAGCTGGCAGGATTTTTCAGCATCAAATAACAGCTGTATACAGAGAACATGGCACGTTAACAAAGGGAATAGGATTAGGAGAGATAACAATCTACATCACTCAAGTTGCTGTTTACCAAGTTCAATGGTGATTTATATCCAGTTGGCATCAAACTTGTTGATTTTATTAATTATCTTTTTAAAATGACTCTTTTGAAGCCATTTCCCTTACCCAACAGGTATATTAACAGCCCCAGAGGCTGTGAATTCATCACCGCAAATAGAGATTAAAATGTCATTTTGCTTTTTACTGGGAGTTGCCAAGGCCAGGTGAGGGGCGTGCTGGAGTGGGACTCGGCAATTTTGGGTTCAAGCTGCCGATCACCTGCGGATTTCAAGACAAGCTGCGATGCATCTGTCATGTTTCCCCATTTGTAAACTGGGAGTGGCACTGAACTTGCTTCACACATAAAACCAAGGGCAGAATTAATCAGCAACATCTCTCTGCATGGTGTTCACTAAGATGGAGCAGAGCTGCACAGACATCATTTTACACAACCCTGATTCAATGGGGCTTACCAAGGAACACTTCTCACTGGATTGAGCCCAGAGAAACGTATTGTGGTACAGACATGTGTTGGTGAGAGTCTACCATGGCAAATGTGGAAAGTGGGCTTGAAGTGAGCAGGCAAAGTTGTATGAATATGACAGAAGGGAAATAGCCACATGTGGGGAGAATAGGCTCAAGGGTCTTGTGTTCCCTACCAACTCATACAAGCTCACTAGGTGACTGCAGACCTAGCCAATCTCGCAGGGTTGTTGTGAAGATAAAAACAGAAGGGGGTGGGAATCTTGTATACTGTCCTAAGCTCATCAGAGAAATGATGAGGTAAAAACATTAATAATGAAATCAATTGGGGGGGAGGGATGTAAATGAAGTTGTAAGTAGCACAGCAATAACAAGAAGAGCAACAGCAGTACCACAATTGCTACGTGCTTTCATTTCTTTGGTGACAGTAATATGCCTACCTCTATTTCCCTTTCAGGGTTCAAGTCATGATCCCACAGAATTATTTTTCTGTCCTTCCCACCTCCAGTGAGCAGCATCCCGTTCCTCATTTGGCAGAGGGTGAACACGCTGCCATTGTGAGCTTTGATTTGCCGACTGATCTGATACACACCTGTGGTCACAACAGAAAGAGTACTAAGTTGCTATAATGGTTTTGCCAGCTTACACAGAAGAATAATCAGAAAAATGAAAATATTACATTAAAGACAGACACTTTTTTTGGGTGCGTGGGTATTTTCCCCTATGTAGATGGTTTCAACAACACCGTGATTTTCTAGCCTGCCAAAACTGGAACTTAAAAGTGGTTACAAAGTAGCTTTCAATGGCTTCATGGTCACTCCTGTTGGGAACTTGGTGGTCAGTTTCCTAACAGAGATTCTAGGGGTTCAAACCTGCCTGAATTTGCAATCTAACTATGCTGTGGAATCTTTTGCCCTAGATCCTAGACTGGCAGAGGCTTCCCACTGCCATTCTGTAGTGACCAAAGTCCTCTCTGAATATTATAACAAAAGCACAAAGTCAGTTTGGATGACCATGTCTCAGTTTAGGAAGCTATGATATGCACAAACCTTCCGCCTCCACGCTTGCGCTAACCCCTTCCATCCTCCTTTCTCAGCAGTAAGTTAGGAAACCATCACTTAGCTATGATTTTCCACCGCACCTAAACTGGGAAACTAGGGTTTCCAGATTTGGGACAAGCTGGAATCTTAAACCACACTCCTGGTTTGGGTGGAACAAGAGACTATAGGCTTGTAAGTTTAACTGTGGTGTGCCGACAAGGGCGGGGAGGGAAATGGCTACATGTGCAGGCATAGGCTTGGCTTGCTAATGTGATGATCTGAACTGGGCCACGGAATCATAAAGAATTGGAGAATGTCTTGTAGGCCATTTAGCTCAACCACCTGCTTGAGGTAGGAAATCCAGAGCTAAGAGCCTTCCTTTCCCCCCAAGCAATGGTTGGCAAGCTTCTGCTGGAAGAGCAGCAATGAATAAGAGCCCACAACGCCTCTGGATAACTGGTCCCATTGTCAAATTGCTCCAGTAAGAAGTTTCTTCTATTGTTCAACCAAAAATTGCTCTGCTGTTAATTCAAGTCCATTAAGATCTAGTCCTTTGTTCTGGGGCAGAAAAGAAAAAGAAGAAAACTACTTCTGGAACTAAAACATATTCTAGGGCTAACTGCCTTGGTGAATCATGGTTTGAATAAAACTACATATATGCTTTTAAAAAATGATTTGATGTCTTTTAAACTTTGATAGATAAAATAGAACCTCTAGGCTTGGAGGCAGTAGGATACTGAACGCCAGGTGCTTGGAGGGAGAACGGGATGCTTCCGAGCTCAGAGGCTTCATATAGCTCTCATGACTAGAAGCTATCTGCCCGAATTTTCAAAAACAAGAGGTGTGTCTGCGAGAGGAGTGTGTGCGTGTGTATTGTGGGGGCCAGGGATGTCTATGGTGGCTTTAGTAAAATTTGGTAATGCTAATTGGGTTTGCTAATTTTCTACATAAACACTGAAGGATGAATTCAGAAACAAATGTAAAAAACCTCTATAAAACCTGCATTGAGTGCAGCTCAGGTGTGAATTGGATTACTGGTGTAAAGGCTTTGCACGTAACAATGTGCCCAGATATTTTAATTAGAAAACCTTACCAAATAACATTAGTTCATCTGGCTGCTACTGCAAAGGGTTGTGTGTTTTTTTTGTTAATCTTCAAGATTAATTTTTAAAGGGCAGATGCCATTAGGTGTGAACTACCATCTGTTCTAGGATAAAATGTATATATAACAAATGTGTGCCTAGCTTCAAAGCTCTCCATAAAACCCAAGTGAAAGTAAAAGATGCCAACTTTACTTAGCAGGCCATCCGTAGGGAGCAGTTTGCTTTATTTCTCGATGTAAGCACAGAGACACACACAGAGACCTAAAACTCCATTAAAGCCATGATAAATTCAACAGCACACATCAGCCATAAAAAGCCCAACTCAACAAAATCCTGGAACCATTTAAATAATTAATACATTCAACTTTTCATTATGGAATATTTGCTATGACAACTATAGCAAAGAGCCATTCGCTTTAGGCAGGTTATTATGATATTAAATGTATGATCCATTTTATAATTAAATTTTTATTTTATTCTTTTCTTCAGAAAGAAAATTTGCTGAAAATATATATATTTGCAGTTAAAACGTCCTGTTCTGACAGTATGTTTTTTCTGGCATGCCCATTTAAGCCCCAGCATTTTAATTAGCTGCCAAAAACAACAATTATCCTTGGATTTAAGAGCTACCTTAGGGCTCAGCAATGCCAGACCTGCATATGGCTGGTTGCAAATAGTAATTCTTCTTTAAAATTTTAAATTGAAACAGAACGCTGGCCTATAAAGCATGCTTAACTTGAAAGGCAGAAAATTAAAATTAGAGCAAACTCTAATGCCAGTATCTGGTACACTACAATTTTTTTACGTACTCCTTTCATGTGTGTGTCAATATTAAAGACCAAATACTGCTATATAAAACTGTATTATGTTAAGACATCTTCTCCAATGTGATACATTACACATCGTAGTTAAGAGGTTTTGCATTGCTCATGCATATTTCTTCGTGTGCCTCATCCTAAGCACTGAGCAACTGCAGAAGCGATTCTTGACAATCTCATAGCCCATATGATGGCGCAGGCAGCCACATGTACCTGCTTGATTCCCTAAGGAAAGGGAATCCAAGTATAGAATATGCTGATATTTAAGATGGGCCAGGCTAGGTAAGCCAAAGGATCCATCTAGTCTAGCTTCCCAGTTTTCACAGTGGAAAGCTGGATGCCTCTGGGAAGCCCATAAGCAAAAGATGGAAGGCAATTGTTCTTTGCCTCTTCTGCTCCCCCAGCAACTGGCATTCAGTGCCATGGTGTCCCTGAAACTGCTGGAGGTAGCAAATAATCACTGACAGGCCTACCCTCCATGAATTTGTCTAATCTCATCTAAACCAGTGGCTACCCCCACATACTGCAGCAGCGACTTCCAATAAGCACATGCCATATGAAGAAGTAGCTTCATTTTGCCCGTGCTGAATCCAAGTCCCTTCTGAAGTATACTAGTAAAAATTGTGGTTTTTGACCTTGTTTAAAAATTCTTGCTGAGAAGCATGAATGGGAAAGTTAAGCGCTTGCTGATTTCAGAGCAGCCTGGGAGAAAATTGTATGGTTAGACCGTAATAAGAAAGCATGGGTTTTAAAAAAATCATTATGGCTACTGCTCCAGTGTGTCAAAATGGGAAGAAGGTTTGCTGGAGGGCAGTTCACTAAGAGTCACCTGGTGTTTTTTCATGGATTGACACAACAGGCTGAAGATGTATGAAACCTGCATGCACTTGAAAATTCCTTCAATTACCTTTGTAATTCCTTGCATTTTATGAATTTTTAAACCTATCTGCCCCTATATACATAAGCCAGTTTAACAAATTGCCATACCTTTCGATCCTTTCCCAGGAGTGGCTTCTACAGCAGTTTTGCTCCATATAAGCATTATCCCACCTGAGTCTCCAGTGAGAACATCTCCGTTTCCTAAAAATGCTAAGCACTGAACAAATTTGGGTTTTTCGTATTTCTAAAGAAAAAGAAGGAACAACAAAATGCATTTTTTTAAAAAAGTACAATGTGCAAGGCAGACGTACAAAAAGCAAAAAACGGGCATATTCCGAAACATCCCATTCTCTGTGGGCTGCTTCAAACATGGTAGCACTCTCTCCATCTCAACCATTGCTTTGGAAAATGTGGGGGATGGCTGCCATTCATTATGCCATAGCACTTGAGTAGAGCAGCAGCAGGACAAGATGCTTAGACTGGTCTCTCTTGCTTTCTGCTTTCACTGCTGCATCCACCCCACCTCACTCTGTGGAGTTCAAGACCTGCGTCTTGGAGACTGAACATGCATTTAGAACTCCACAGGGATGAGGAGAATAGAGGTGCTAGAGAAACCAGAAAAGGTTTTTGAAGAGGGCAGCACAGATGTTCAACAAGATGGATGGAAGTGGGTATATTTCGCCTGGAGAAAGGAATACTGAGCAGGGGCATGATAGTGCTCTTCAAATAAATAAAAGGCTGCCAAATAGAAGAAGACAAAGTCTTGATTTCCGTTGCCTATATCTAACAGGGTTGATATCACAGGAGGGAAGACTTTAGTTGAATATTACGAAAAACCTTTCGACAGCAAGAGCGGTTCAACAATGGAAATCGTTACCTAGAAGGGTGGCGAGCTCGCCTTTCCTACAGGCCTTCAAATGGAAGGACAGCTACCTGAGGGAGATAAACTCTTTCTCTGGATTCCCTATGTCAAGCTGATGGCTGGGCTAGAAGATGGCCTAGAGAGCTCCACCCTGTTATTGCATGAGGTGGAGACATGATTATGAGTGGGGATATATGGCTCACAAGGACAAGGTTTAGTGACCCTGCACCCCCTGCCCAAAATCACTCTCTCAAGGCTTTGCTACGTGCATTTTACATTGGAAGTAGTTAAATGCATGTCTTTGTGTAGTCACTCAATATATTAGATATGGAACCTATTAGGCAGAACAGCCCTTTCTTCTCCACGACAGTTACCTAAGGATCATCAGTCTGATAAATTCAGATGATCTTGACTACCAAGGAAGGAAGCTTGCCCAGAGAGGAAGAATGCTTACCCCAAAAATCCCTTGCTTCCTTGTCAAAGAATTGCCGCTCCAAGTCCAGAAAAAAATATGGGATTTGCCGGATGTTATTATTGTGTCTTTGTCAGTTGGATGGAATGCTACTGCAAGAACAACTTCGTTTGTAGTCTGTTGAAACAACAAAAGGCAGTTACCACGGTTAACATTCCTGCTTACGCAGATAAGTGGAGACAATTCACCGTTATGCAAACAAATACCACATAATGGGCATGCAAATGAGTATATTTATTAATAGCAGTTCATTCTTGCTACCTGGGGTTCTCCAAGCCACTGTCCCCTGCACATGCCTGCTTTGAATGTGATCCATCTTTGCCACCAGGCCCCTGCACTCTGTCCCACATTTTTAAGGAGGGCTTCCTACTTTGAAAAGAGGCCTTTTCAGAATCACCGAAGAGGGAAGGGAAATATGGAAAACCTTCCATCGTGAACTTCCTTCAGTTAATTTATCATAGGATCCAAGCCCTTGTTATCTGGAATACATGCTAATAATATGAGGCTGAAAGCAGAAGAGATCTAGGGTTTAATCCCACCTACACACTAGCCTCTCTTCAGTTTGCAGATGTGAGAAATGGGGCGAGGGATTGAGAAAATGACATTAGGTTTTTGACACATACAATGAAAGATCCTTCATAAAGATAACTTCTGTGTCAGAAACCACGTACGGCTTTGTAAAAGCACCAAATAAATAAAAACAAACATATATGCTGAACTTTTGCAAATATTTTGCTCTATGAAGTTCTAAAATAGGCTTTCTAAGATTATCTGACTTACATGGGCTTCTAAGGTTTCCATTCGCATTTCTCAATATCAAACACTGAAGAAGCTGCAGTCTCAGATAACAAACATTTACTACAGTTCACAGCATGTGTATCTGTGTAATGATTTTGTACATATATGTACAGGATACCGGATATATGAATTCTACTAATTACCTTAATCTCGGCTACTTTTGATCTCTTCTGCCAATCCCAGACAGTCAGCATGTGCTCGTTAGAATCATCGATCACACACAAATGTGTACCTGAGTCCTTAAGAGAATAAATTAGCAAAGCATGTTGTCATTAGATGTAGGCTAAGCTACAAGTCAGATAGAATTCAAAAGGCCTAGTAAGTCAAACAATGGTTTATCAAGACAGTGGAGAAGACCT
Organism: Podarcis tiliguerta; assembly: GCF_965153285.1. Lineage (NCBI taxonomy): Eukaryota > Metazoa > Chordata > Lepidosauria > Squamata > Lacertidae > Podarcis > Podarcis tiliguerta. The sequence goes on from NC_139536.1 coordinate 23,041,155, forward strand.
TGCAATTGCTCCTTCCTAGACCTTGGCTACAGTTTGTGGGTAGTGAGGAGAGAGTTTAACCACAAATCCCAGTTTGGATGACACGATGAGCCAAATATTGCCTCATGGTGCAGCACTAAAAAGGGCTGAGGAGGAAAAAAATGACTGCAACGTCACTCCAAGAGTCCACACATTTGCTGGTCTTGGTAAGCCACAGTTTGGCCTACCAAGTCATAAGAACCAGGCCAATGTGATGTATGCAGATAAAACTTGTACAAATCCATTTCCCTCTTATTTTGATGATTATTTGAGGTTATTAATACCTAGCATTCAATATTTACAATGACATTTTACTTACTTTCAAGTGCAGATTCACACACAAACCAGGTGCAACAACAGCCTGGCTTGGGTTACATGGTCAATCTGTAAATGACTCTGAACGTGGAAGGAAATCGCCCACAAGTGGCATTCCATAAGGCCAGCTTAATCTTTCTGCTAGACTCTCAAGTTGCTACGTGTAAAGTCTTAGCACACCAGAGCAGCTGCTGCTCATGCTGTGGTGTAGTAGTTGAGAGCGTTGGACTAGATCTGGGAGACCAGGGTTCAAATCCTCACTCAGCTGTGAAGCACACTAGGTGACCCTGAGAGAATCACACAGTAACATAAGAATACAATCGCATCTGGACAGGCTTAGGGTAGATAACATGCCCAACATTAGAAAAGTTGGAAACATCTTATCACATCGTAAAAGTCAATCCAAGCAACTGATTTTCTTTTCTACCTTTGTCTAGTATATTGCCCACTGCCACATATCCCTAAGTACATTAAAAGTGCCCAAGATATAACACATGCACACGTTCCATTTGTGCTAAGTTAGATAAAAACTATTATTAAAGTCAGGTAGGTCACCTTTGACCTGAGAAACCTCATACTTGTTTTCTTCTTCTACAAAACCTCACTATTTTGACAAATGTAGGATGCACTGCTATCACCACCCCACCAGAGATGTAGAAATACAAATGTTTAGGCTACAAACACTGATATGGCCAATGCTGAAGTACTGAGACCAGACAGTTGCTATTTAAAGAAATGGATAGGGCTAAGCTATTTTTGAAAAGGGCAGAAGTGCAAAGCAAGGGTTTCCTTGTTTCCTGTTCTAGGTCAAGTCCAACATCAGAGGGAAAAACAAATCCTTTGTATCAGAGCTTGCCAAAATTTAGCCTTCCTGAACTTCCTCACAAGAAACAAATCTTTCAGCAGGTGTTGAAACAAATACACAATGCTGCCTTCATTTCTATTTCTGGCGTTGCTTGCAGACTTTGTGGGGTTCTTTTGTGTGTTGTTGTTCGGTCATCTGTCCTGTGTTGCACCATGGAGAGCTATGCACCCTCTAGAGAGCCGCGTTTTAGCAGAATGTACACACCCATCCCCACAGTTCTCAACACTCTTAAGTTGCATGTTAGGTGACTCATTCTGGTTTTTCATTATTTTTCATAATTAGGGCAATTCGAGGTGGGGGGAGAATACAAAGTCATAGCATAGACTTGCCGTCAGCAACTGTCAGAACACTAATTGATGGAGATTTCCATAGGATCTGGCTGCCTGAGAACTAAAGTAGGGTTGGGGAAACCCATGGTCCTCTCGATGCTGTCGCATGCCAACTCGAATCAGCCCTAACCAAGCACTGCCAATGGTCACTGGCAGAACCTGGAATACAGTAACATCTGGGAGGCCATGGGTTTCACATCCCTGAGCTGAAGCACCACAACTCCCATGCCACTGTACTGTGTGCATGTCATGTGTTGATCCAGCGCACCATGCTGCTGTGGGAGGATTGGCTGGAACATCTAGACTGACAATAACCTTAGGACAAAGCTTTGTTGTACAAAGCTACAATGCCCTGGTGCAGTTAACTAGCAAACAAGCAAACAACAAGAAGAATGCACAGAAGCTGCCTCTGAGGATGGCTGCAATTGGACAGGACTGAGTTGGAAACCATGCACCAGCTTCACGAGTACAGCACACAATATGAAGCATATTCTCCCATAGTGGAAATGGAACTGATTAGTAGCATGGATGGGGCAGACTCTCCTACTCCCTTTATCTGCCACTGGATGCAGCTTTACAAACAGGTTAGCACAAGGCATACTGCAAACCCTCAAAGCTACTTAAGTCCCTTAAGTCCGCAGAAGTAATAACTAGCAAAATATATACAAATCCACAGGAGTTTCACACAACCTTGCATATATTAAAGGTAAAGGGACCCCTGACCATTAGGTCCAGTCATGACTGACTCTGGGGTTGCGGTGCTCATCTTGCTTTTTTGGCAGAGGGAGCCGGTGTACAGCTTCCAGGTCATGTGGCCAGCATGACTAAGCCGCTTCCAGTGAACCAGAGCAGCACATGGAAACACCATTTACCTTCCCGCCGGAGCGGTACCTATTTATCTACTTGCACTTTGACATACTTTTGAACTGCTAGGTTGGCAGGAGCAGGGACCGAGCAACGGGAGCTCTCCCCATCATGGTGATTCGAACCGCCGACCTTCTGATCGGCAAGTCCTAGGCTCTGTGGTTTAACCCACAGTGCCACCTGCGTCCCTGCATATAGTAGCTAGTTCTTTAAAAAGGCGATGTTGTGTACTATATATGCCTGTCAGCCATTTCCTTGCTGTATCTTACATGACTCTGGTTTGATTCAGAGGGAGGGGGTGATGTTGTAAAACCCAGTAACTTTTTTTGTTTCGTTCGTTTAAAAATGCATTTCCCTGCTTACCGCTTTTGAAAAATCCAGGCATCCTACTCCACGCTCGAAAGTCCCAAGGCCAATGACTTGCAGAGTCGCCACACTCACCGAATCCCATACTCTAACATGGGGAGGCAAAGGCTGAAAATGAAAACAATTTCATGGAAATGGTTACTGCAAGGAGCTGAAAATAGAGACATGCAAAATTAGCCTTACATTAAGCAGTTTAATCTTTTGGTTGAGGTGAACACCACCAATTACTGAGAAATGAAGACCTTGCAACAATACGGGTAACCGAGCATGCTGCTTTTCAGATCAACCTTCAGAAACAGGATTTACAGTGTAATCTTATACGTTTGCTTTAAGGCAAGTTCCAATGTTGCTTGCTCCTAGGCAAGCAGGTATAGGATTTCAGCCTGACTTGCAAACACCTTGTCACGAGAGGGGGAAAGTGCATTGAAACACCAGTCTGAATAGCTACTAACCAGGTATTTGGTAAAACAATATTTGCAATGGGTGGGATCTAGAGCTGAACAAGCTGAAATCTGTTCACATCACAGGGTTCACCCCCTCCCAAAAAAAGCCTCCCCTGAGGGATTCGTGATAACAGACACAAAAACGCTAATAAATCATGAAACTAGCAAAAATGACTGATGCAACAGGCTCTGCAATGAAGATTAATCTGCAATTAATCCAGAATGCGGCAGCTAGACTGGTGACTGGGAGTGGCCGCTGGGACCACATAACACCGGTCCTGAGAGATCTGCATTGGCTCCCAGTACGTTTCCGAGCACAATTCAAAGTGTTGGTGCTGACCTTTAAAGCCCTAAACGGCCTCGGTCCTGTATACCTGAAGGAGAGTCTCCACCCCCATTGTTCAGCCCGGACACTGAGATCCAGTGCCGATGGCCTTCTGGCGGTTCCCTCACTGTGAGAAGTGAGGTTACAGGGAACCAGACAGAGGGCCTTCTCGGTAGTGGCGCCCACCCTGTGGAACGCCCTCGCATCAGACGTCAAGGAAATAAGCAGCTATCTTATTTTTAAAAGACATCTGAAGGCAGCCCTGTTTAGCGAAGTTTTTAATATTTAATGCTGTATTGTTTTTAACACTCAAAGGGAGCCGCCCAGATTGGCTGGGGAAACTCAGCCAGATGGGCGGGGTATAAATAATAAATTATTATTATATTATTAGGTCAACTATCAGCTGGTGTAACTACGTTTCTTTGGAGTGAATTAGTCAAAACGTGACCTCGGTCAAAGTGTCTCTTCCTCCCAACAGCCAAGTCGTCCATCTATATATACTTTGCAGAGATGAGATTGGCTTTAAGTGCCAATCACAGCTATGCACAGGACTGTTTATGAGTGCTGCCACTTTGCTGTGTGCTCCTGCCGTGCTTTATGCCAAAGGCTTTGGGTCTTTTGTCGAAGGCACGAGGTCATGTTTTGTAGAGCACATGGGTAGCCACAGTTCCAGTAAGAGTTGCTCCCCCCACACTTTGGGAAGGGGAGAGAAGAGGGATGGGAAGTTTGGCTAAAATAAATGTTTCAAGAGCCCCGCGGGCCTTCTGCAGGAAATACGCAGCGCACAACGCAAGATTATGCATGAATGCATGAACATGTGCTTTTCGAATTATGCACCAGAGGTGAGCAGAAGTGAAAAGCGGACACTCCACAAGGCCTTCCTGGTTCCCATAAACACAAACCGGCTATTGAGGCAGGATTTCTTTAAAAGCTTACTCTTCCATCTTTATCCACTCCAGCTAGCTGTCCAGTTGCAATCCTGATTTTGTCTGGGTGCACAGCAAGGCTAGAAGACACAATGCCAACAAGGAAGTCACTTGTTGTGGGCCAACATTCATGGTAACAACTTGCTTTTACAAATGCCCTTTCATGGAACCCCTGTTCTGAGAAAAGAAGAGTGCGTCACTGAACAGCTTTTAGCACAACAGCAGCACATTGGTTCTGAGGGTTGTGCGGTCCGTGTGCAGCTTGGAGTGTGCTAAATCTGTTATATGGTGATGAAGGCGAAGATTTCATAAAATCATAGAACTGGCAGGGACAACGAGGGTCATCTAGTCCAGGCAGAGGCAAACCCGGCCCTCCAGATGTTTTTGGGACTACAATTCCCATCATCCCTGACCACTGGTCCTGTTGGCTAGGGATCATGGGAGTTGTAGTCCCAAAAAACATCCAGAGGGCCAAGTTTGCCTATGCCTGATCTAGTCCAACAGCCTGCAATGTATTCCTAGGCCTCTATAGCCTTCAGATCTCTCTCCATGCCACAACCCTCACTGAATCTGCCTTGCAGCTGGAGTGCTTTTGCCTGGCTGGAATGTGTCCTTGAACCCTTGTTTGTCTGGACAGAGAGGAGTGTGTGTGAATGTGCCCAGAACCAATCCTGCTCTACAATGGGGGAAGAATGGCATTTGTTGCTCCACCCGCTTCTCCCTCTGGCAGAGCCTGCCATTGGTTTGTGGTCCTTGGAAGGTTTCCCAGGAGGAAATGTGGTCTTAAGGCTGAAAAATGTATCCCAAGCACCAGAGAAGAAGACTCCTCTTTCTTCCTCACTAAAAAACCCCCTGTTGCTCTAATCCAGATTCGAATGACCTCGCTACTATTTTCAGCGGATCATTCGTATGCAAAATCTGGTACAGAATATGAATAGTCACATTTGTAAGACATACCATAGAAGCTTCACAACACTAACCATTTAATGCAGTCTGTATGTCCCAAGTAGTGGCGCTGAGTCCTCTCTTCATAGTTAAACAGTACTACCACGGATGCTATGAAGTATACTATTTCTCCAGTAGGAAGGAGGTAAACATTGGCTCGACAGTCCCTTCCACGATAGCCGTATCTTTTTTTTTTTTTTAGGTCAAGGTTTTTAAAATCCATGAATATTAAAAGAGAATCAGTTCCACAAATCTCACACCGTGAAGGTCTGTGGAAATGGGATTGAATAGATCATTCTTTCATAATCTGCCTCAGATGTGAAACACTGTACCTCCGCCATACATATATTTTAACTTTTGGGAACTCAGATTCCCCTTGCTTTTTGGTGTGTGTGTTAAATAAAAGCCACATAGGAAACAAATGTACTGCATATTGCGTGAGTATAAAACAAACACACAAAGACTACCCAGAAGTATGAAGATTAAAACAGAGTCAAGTTTGTAAACCTGAAATATGAAATTTTCATTAGGCAATAATAGAAGCCGCTACACAACCTTTAAGTACCTTAACCTGTTTTGCAGCCACGGAATTGCATCAGACAGCACAGGCCTTCCTATTGCTCCATTCTGGAGAGGAAGTGTATCAGTTCCATTTGGCCTTTTAAAAGAAGTGTGTGAAAATTCCAAAAGCTCCTCGCAAGGTGGCAAGACACCGCTAAGCAATTGCAAAATATTCAGAACCCTTTTTAGGATTACAGCATGAGAAAAGTAATTTTTTAAAATATTGTGTGAAATAAAACAACTTATGCACAATAGAAACATGAAGAAAATAAATAAAATATTTATCCAACGCCTCTCTTTTTAGTTTCTGCTACCCGTTTCTATTTATTATTATATTGTTGGTTTCAGTTGTGAGCTGCCCTGAATTCTGTATACATGACAAACAGGTGGGATATTCTTTTTTCTTTTTTTAATATAAACGAATAAAAGAGGCCCAGGTAAAGAGGAGAGAGGCAGAGAGATGGGGATGTAAGGCCTCTCCACCTGCTGTGCAGAAAAAACAGCAACCTTTGGCTTCTCCTCTCCTTGAAATCTTTAAACCCCAGCTGCTCATTACAATAATTCTGTCTAGCTGTTGTCGTTTTACTTCTTTCCTCCAAATCTCTTTTACCTTTTTGTCTTGCTTTGTGCAGTGACTGTCTGGTTACTGAAATCTGTCAACTACTCTTGGGAGTATTTTCTGACTAAAGAGTGGGATAAAAATGCTTTAAATAAAAACACATAAAACATAAGGAGATTGGAAGCTAAAATACTCCTACACATCCACCCACCCTTATTATTTCAGGAGATTAACATATTGGCAGCATCGTATCTGCGCTGGTACCTTCACAAACCATGGTTAGCACTAAGTCACTGGCCTGAATCACATATTATGCTAAGCCAAACCATGGTTTAGCAAGGATGCATCTCCTATAATGGGACGCGGGTGGCGCTGTGGGTAAAAGCCTCAGCGCCTAGGGCTTGCCGATTGAAAGGTCGGCGGTTCGAATCCCCGCGGTGGGGTGCGCTCCCGTTGCTCAGTCCCAGCGCCTGCCAACCTAGCAGTTCGAAAGCACCCCCGGGGGCAAGTAGATAAATAGGGACCGCTTACTAGCGGGAAGGTAAACTGCTCGCCAGAGCAGTGATGTCACGCTGGCCACGTGACCTGGAAGTGTCTCCGGACAGCGCTGGCCCCCGGCCTCTTGAGTGAGATGGGCGTACAACCCTAGAGTCTGTCAAGACTGGCCCATACGGGCAGGGGTACCTTTACCTATAATAATAATTTATTATTTGTACCCCGCCCATCTGGCTGGGTTTCCCCAGCCACTCTGGGCGGCTTCCATAGAAACCAAAAAGATCATGGCTCCTTTGCTGATCCATGGTTTGGCTTAGTGTGTTGACCAAATCTGGGTTGATGGTTTAGCTCTCTCCAGGCTAACTAAAAGCTACAAAGGTATAGGTGCCTTAATACATCTCGTTGCACTGATATATTTTATTTGGAAACATTTCTGGGGTGTTAGCACTAGATATCCTCTACTGAACTAAATCAATCTTCCCCGATCTTGGCACCCCCTATTCTGCTGGACTCCAGCTTCCACCACCCCAGACAACATGCCTAATGCTCAGGGAGGGATGAAGGGGCAGGAGGTCCAACCAGGTTGAAAAAGATTGGACTAGATGGGCGCTTGGATCTGATGCTGCAAAGAAACTCTTTAAATGTTCTCAAACGAAACAGTAACCCAGTGCTTAACTGTGTGGAATGTGCAAAGCATTGGAGGGACTGTGGGAAAACGCCTGTGCCAAGGAAGAAGTCAACACAAACAGCACCAGGAAACTATGAGTGGTTACCAGATGAAAACCAATAGCCTATTATTTAGTGATCCCAAAATTATTTTTCCCTTAGAGGAAGGACTTTTCTTTTTCTTTACACTACTATTAAATTATGCCAGCTTCACAGTGATAAAAGAAAACAGGAAACTAGACAGAAAAAGGAGAGGTGGGGTGGGGAAAGAAAAAAGAAAAAAACCACTGGAAAAAACAAGTGGGGTTTTTTTTGGGGGGGGGGGTTAGGTTTGTGATAAGGATACACCCACTCCAGTTTTAATTTCTCAGAAGGCAGCTCTGTCTTGATTTCGTAATATTTGTCTACCTCCGAAGGAAGAAACATTGTGATTGGTCGTCCACGCATGAACATCTTGATGTACTCTCCTTCTGTCAAAACAAAACAAAAGCATGCACTGTAAGTGAGTTTGCTTTGCAAGCAAAAATATTAACAGACCCTGTAAAGAACTACATTTTTCAAAATGGTAAGCTATGGATTTGATACAGATCCTGGTGGGACATCATCAGTACAACTTTTCTGGCTCAGACCTAGTAAGGCGGAACAAATACAGTGGTGCCCCGCAAGACGAATGCCTCGCAAGACGGAAAACCCGCTAGACGAAAGGGTTTTCCGTTTTGGAGGTGCTTCGCAGGACGAATTTGCTATGGGCTTTCTTCGCAAGACGAAAATGTCTTGCGATTCCTGGGGGGTTTCTTTCGCTTCCCACCCCCTTTTTCTAAGGCACTAAGCTGCTAATAGCCTTTTAGCAGCTAATCCGCTAACCCCTTAAGCCTTTAATAGCCGCTAAACCGCTAATAGCGCTAATCCGCTAATGGGCTTGCTTCGCAAGACGAAAAAACCGCTAGACGAAGAGACTCACGGAACGGATTCTTTTCGTCTTGCGAGGCACCACTGTACATCCTTCTTTCTCACCACCCACCAAGATATGCTTCTGACCATCTTATCAACTTCAAAGCCCGATGGATTCAATCTATGGGCTGCTACCCTCTTACTGAAAGGCACTGAATCTTTGTAAACATTTGCTGCTTCTCCCCACTTCTTCATTCACTTGGTATTCATTTAACAGTTCTACGTGGCCACTCCTAAAATTTCTAAGGATAGCAAGACTGGAACCTCTCTTCTCACAGCCCAAGGCACAACTTAAGAAAAAGCAAAATGTGCAAGTAGCAGGAAGCAAGGACCAATTTTTACAGGTTCAGGAAGAGGCACATTAAGCCATGCCTGGTGGGTGAGATGCCATCCCACTGCTTTTCAGGTTGGCATAACCATCCCATTACCTTTCTCCAACTTTGGGCTCTGGGCCATATAGAAAATTTACTTCCTTTGCGGTTGAGCACAAGACTGTCTCCACTTTGAGATTATTCACCCCCCCACCCACTGCATGTTGAATGGAAAAGATAGATTAGGGGTCAGCAAACATTTTCAGCAGGGGGCCGGTCCACTGTCCCTATGACCTTGTGGGGGGCTGGACTATATTTTGAAGAAAAATAAAAATGAACGAATTCCTATGCCCCACAAATAACCCAGAGATGCATTTAAAATAAAAGGACACATTCTACTCATGTAAAAACACGCTGATTCCTGGACTGACCGTGGGCCGGATTTAGAAGACGATTGGGCCGGATCCGGCCCCCGGGCCTTAATTTGCCTACCCATGGATTAAGGTAAAGGTAAAGGGACCCCTGACCATTAGGTCCAGGCATGACCAACTCTGGGGTTGCGGTGCTCATCTTGCTTTATTGGCCGAGGGAGCCAGCATACAGCTTCCAGATCATGTGGCCAGCATGACTAAGCCGCTTCTGGCGAACTAGAGCACCGCACGGAAACGGCGTTTACCTTCCTGCCAGAGCAGTACCTATTTATCTACTTGCACTTTGACGTGCTTTCAAACTGCTAAGTTGGAAGGAGCGGGGACCGAGCAACGGGAGCTCACCCCGTCGCGGGGATTCGAACCGCCGACCTTCCGATCAGCAAGTCCTAGGCTCTGTGGTTTAACCCACAGTGCCACCCGCGAGTCCCACCCATGGATTAGACACACTGAAAAAGTCAAGACGTATGCAGCCTGCAGTGTGAATGACACCACAAACAGAGACCATTACATTTTAGAGCCTAAAAAGAAAGTATTTCATAGGAGAGAGAGGTAAGGCCAAGTTTATTAAGAAACTATGTTATTAAAATGAGAGGTAAGGCCTATGCGGTAAATATTATATACACCTCATCCCAATTAAACTCTTAGGAGCAAGATTTATTCTTCTTCAGGTTTTTTATTGTAATACCTACCAAGGGGGAACTTTTACGCATCTCAACATTATCATCAAACAAACGTTCACTTAAAGCTAACTACAGTTGACTTAAAGGGATTATAGTTTTATTCTATTCAAGGTTTATTAAATCTGCATAAATCATTATTTTTCAAGGGATGGGATCACCTTTCTATTGTCTAAGGCAGCCTTGCTGCAACTCTGGGTCCCCAGAGGTTGTTCCGCTACAGCCCCCATCATCCCCACCTAGTATGGGCAACAGCCAGGGATAATGGGAACTGCAGTCCAACAACTTTTGAATATCAAAGGTTTATGGAGGCTGATACAAGTGTTTTATATTGATTATCTTTTGGCTGACCCGTCTCCTGAGATTACTGCCAAGGAAGCTAGTTTTTGTGTGGTAGCCATAGCTTGTCAGAGCAGGATCTTGTCCTAATTTTAAAATTATTAACACTTAAGTTGTCGCTCATCATTTTAATATACAGTGAGGGGGGGAAAGTATTTGACCCCCTGCTAAATTTGCCCGTTTGCCCTCTGACGAAGAAATGGCCAGTCCATAATTTTAATGGTAGGTTTATTGTAGCTGTGAGAGACAGAATAACAACAGGAAAAACCCCAGAAACCCAGAAGACAAAAGTCAGAGATTGATGTGCATTATAATGAGTGAAATAAGTATTTGATCCCTTTGCAAAAGATGACTTGGTACTTGGTGGCAAAAGCCTTGTTGGCAATTACAGAGGTCAGACGTTTCTTGTAGGTGGCCACCAGGTTTGCACACATCTCAGGAGGTATTTCGTGCCACTCCTCTTTGCAGATCCTCTCCAAGTCATTAAGATTTTGAGGCTGATGTGTAGCTACTCGAACCTTCAGCTCCCTCCACAGATTTTCAGTGGGATTAAGGTCTGGAAACTGGCCAAGCCACTCAAGGACCTTATTGTGCTTCTTCTTGAGCCATTCCTTTGTTGCCTCGGCCGTGTGTTTTGGGTCATTGTCATGCTGGAATACCCATCCCTGACCCATTTTCAATGCCCTGGCTGAGGGAAGGAGGGGCTCTCCCAAGATTTGATGATACATGGTCCCGTCCATCATCCCTTCGATGCGGTGAAGGTGTCCTGTCCCCTTAGCAGAAAAACACCCCTAAAGCATAATATGTCCCCCTCCATGCCTGATGGTGGGGATGGTGTTCTTGGGGTCGTAGGCAGCATTCCTCCTCCTCCAAACACGGTGAGTTGAGTTGATATCAAAGAGGTTGATTTTGGTCTCATCGGACCACAACGCTTTCACCTAGTTCTCCTCTGGGTCATTCAGATGTGCACTGGCAAACTGCAGATGGGCCTGTACAAGTGCTGTCTTGAGCAAGGCAATCTTGCGGGCTCAGTCCTTCACAACGTAGTGTGTTACCAACTGTTTTCCTGGTGACTATGGTCCCAGCTGCCCTGAGATCATTGACAAGTCCCGTCCCCCCCCCCCCGCCGTGTAGTTCTGGGCTGCTTCATCGCCGTTCTCCTGATCGTTGCAACTCCACGAGATGAGATCTTGCATTGAGCCCCAGACGAGGGAGGTTGACAGTTATTTTGTGTTTCTTCCATTTGCGAATTATTGCACCAACTGTTGTTACCTTCTCACCAAGCTGCTTGGCAATAGTCCTGTAGCCCAGTCCAGCCTTGTGCAGGTCTACAATCTTGTCCCTGACATCCTTGGACAGCTCTTTAGTCTTGGTCATGGTGGCTGCTTTGGAATCTGCTGGATTGATTGCTTCTGTTGACAGGTGTCTTTTGTACAGGTACTGTTAACGAGCTGGGATTACAGGTAAGACCTCTCCCTTACAGCAGGTGCTTCTAATCTCAGCTTGTTACATACAGTGGAAGATACCAGGTAGCCTGACATCTGGCTGATTGATAGGGGATCAAATACTTATTTCACTCATTATAATGCACATCAACCTTTCCCCCCTCATGGTAATTGTTTTATATTTCCTAGTGTTTTGATATTTTACATTGCTTTTAAATTCTATATTTAATATTGTACTTAATGTACCATACTGTGTCTTATGTATTTTGTTTTCTTCTCTCCTTCTCAACTGGTTATTGACTGAAATAAATGAAAGGCAATTATTGCCCTAAGTGAACTCAGAAGTGTCACAAGAGAAACAGGAGGTTGAAGTGTGGTGCTGTGGAAGTTCAGGTTATAAATAGCACTGACAAAAGACACCAAGCATCTCTCGTGTTTCTTCACCCCAAAGAAATAACAGGAAAACCAAAGTAGCATTGTTTTCTTCTGGTAGGCTACGCAAACTGCAGAAAACTCACTGAGCGCATTTTCAGACCTTTTTAAATTAAAAAGTCTGTATAAACAAATTTTGATTGACCTTACATGGGGGCGGTAAAGCCTCTCACACACATCCTTGTTTCTCTTTTTGAAATCCAACACTACAAAACGTTCTCTTAGGTATACAAGCCCACAGGGCAATTATAGCATTAATGCAAAACTTTTTTTGGAAACTGTACAGATAATGGCAGCGTATCAACAAAAGCATTTTTACCAAACAGAAGGCTGTTGCCCAGGGACAAATTCCTGTAAATACAAGCTAGGAGAAGCAGCAGTTGAACTCCCTTTTAATTTATATTAGCTTAATTGCCGTGTTCTAGAACATCAAACTGAACTTTATTGGTCCCCTCCCAAACTGTTTAACTGTGGGGGGTTTTTTAAGGATATAATAAGATGAAGTATTTCATGTGTACCTCAAGCATACTTCCTATACCCTCTTGTCCCCTGCCTTTTTTTGTCCAAATAAGAAAACAAAAGGCCTCGTTTTAGAACAAATAGAACCAAAATGAAAAACAAAACAAAACACCCAAAGCATTTGTAAGAGGAAGGAGACACTGGTTTAATTTTAAATGTCATCATCCAGTTGGTGGGAGCCACAACCTTTGTATTAAGCTCTGTAAATGCAGCATATGGAATGTTTGTAATAAAAAACCTGCTCTAAATTGCTTCAAGATGATACCTTTCATAGCAGGGATGGGAAACCTATGGTCCTTCTCAGACTTCCTCAGATGTTTTGAGACTACAATTACCATCATCTCTGACCACTGGTCCTGCTAGCTAGGGATCATGGGAGTTGTAGGCCAAAAACATCTGGAGGGCCGAGGCTGAGGAAGCCTGGTCCTTCTGATGTTGGTGAGCTGAAACAGCTGGCTGGGGCTTATGGAAGGGCCACAGGTTGCCCACCCCTGTTTTATGCATATTAAATGGATTGCATGCTATTACACCCATGTACACAGAACTCTTCTTCACATGAAACCAAGACCCGGAGGTTTTCTCTTGTTGCTGCCTGCAGTCATGTAAACCAAAAGCTCGCTACCATAGCATAATTAGAGCAATCAGGAAGAATCTTTTGCAGTTTCTTATTGGTGTCATGTTCAGGGAAGGCTGGTGTTTTCCATGGTGATTCAGCTGCTAATTCAACTATCATGCAATGATAGTTTGAAATGGACCATTCAGTGGTTTAGTTCTGCCGCTGCTGTTAACAGATGTGAGCCGGTTGCCATAACGTACTTGGGCATCATGAGGTATGCATGGCAGCAACACACCTCACTGGTATCCAAACACTCCACACAGTTCAGCAGTACAAAATGGAAATGCTTCTACACACTGCAGTGGGGGAAAGCCGTCACATAGAGGCAATTCCAAGCAGTCCCTGTATGATTTAAGGCCATGTTGAGATCAACTCTTATTTTCCTAAGGAAAGAGATCCTACTGTTAAAATTCTGATCCAATGGTCTTCTTTTCACTTTGGAAAAACAACGGCACTAATCTGTGGTGTTGTAGTAGCACTTATATGATTTGGCAGTCTTTTCTGCAGGAGGTTTTCCTTCTACAATAATTGCGGAGTTGTCTCCAATGTTTCCTTGCTGCAACTCGCGGCGGAAAAAATGAGGCAATGCAACCAAGTAAGAGATGAGATACGCATCTTTGCAATACGGAGTAAGTTAGATGTGCATTTAGGAAGAGACCCAGAGATGTTCATCACCTCTATTCTATGGCCACTTTCAATGTGCTATTTTTAAAATTAAAAGAAATCCAAAGGCAGTAATGTATGAACGGGCACATGGTCTTAATTTTTAGAGCTCTTTTAGAACCATTCTGCACTAGGAAGGTAAATTGCAACGTGAGGAATTATAGGTCAGAAAGACCCTTCCTTCAATTTATTCTGTTGGTTTTAAGGAACAAAAATAAATAAATTCCCTACATTAAAAAAGCTCTATGTACAAACTGCAAAGTGCTTCAAGAAGAAACTCAGCTTTAGGGAGGGGGTGGGCCTCATAATTCCATACATTCAAATCAGGTACTTAAGCATGTAATCCTGTATCTCATTTCCACCATTATTGCTGAAGGCATCTGCATGTAGAGACCTGCTGCCACTGGCAGCCAAGCATAAAGGCTGTATTTCACGTGCAGCCAAGTTAAAAGCAAAGTCCTTAAAATAGGTACTGGCACACAACTGCATCCTTGATCTAAAGCCAAACATGGCAGAAAATTTATTAAACCGTTAGAGCAGATTCTAAAAGTCACGGCATGTTCTAGATGTTAGTTTCAAGGAATTTGTAGGCTTTTTAAAAAATGCACGTACACTTGGCTATAGCTGCTGCGAGAGTTGAAGTGGTTTAAAGGGAAGGGTGCCCCCGTGGGCAGGCAAGGGGCATGATGAATTCTTTTATTTAAACAGAAGAAATATTTTAAACGATCTTCTGAATTTGAAGGCGACAATTACAAAAGGACAGCAGACGCCACGGAGGAAAGAATGCAATTTCCCCTTTGTAACTGCTGTTATTTCTGAAGACCAGAGACTCCTGAAAAACTAGAAGGAATTCAGAGCTGCAGAGTGGGTTGGACTCAACACAGTGGGAGGGCAACAGGAAACATGAGTAACAATAAGATTCCCATCTACATATGTGTTTATAGTGCCCACAGTTGAACTTGTCATAGTTGGATGTGTGAGGCTGTATGTAAACCACCCCCAAATGTAAGAAGGTTGGCATAAGCTTTCATGACCAGAGTCTACCTCATCAGATACCCTCAGTTGGCAAGTACATTTATATACAGGTGCAACGAGAGAAAGTAGACAGCAGGGCCAAACGGCAATAAAATAAAATAAAACCACCAGCTAGCCTATGATAACTCATGCAAACCTTAAATGTGTACACAACTGGCACAATGACCACTTGCAATATCAGTAATTTGTAATTTATTCTAGCACTACTAGTAGGAGAGGAAATAATAATTATGTTATTTATTAAACATGTATAATGCCCTTCATCCGAAGATCACAACATAAAACTACAAAATGAGGACACATAACACATAATGAAAACAAACCAATAACTTGGCCTGCTACAAAACCCATATAAAAGGCCATGGGTTTGCTGATTAAACGAAGCTCTGGTTACAGACAAACATTTTTGACTGGCACCTAAAGATATGTGATGAAGGTCTAAACAAACAGAAACAATACTTGTTGACAAGTTCTAATTCATCAGTTCTACTCTGGAATCTCATTTCGATTTTATTTTTGATTTTTTTTATGAGAACAGAAGCGTTCAGGTCAGCAGGGGGAAGGGCCATAGTTTAGAAGCTTCTGGTCAGTATGAGAAGGGGCATGCATTGCTTTTGGGGAAAAGGTTTCATGTTTGATCCCTGGTGTCATCAGGTAAAGAAAAACCTTGGAGACAACAGATTGCGAGCAAAGAATTTTATGTCCAACTTTGGGCAAACTAAGGTCAGTCTTATTTACGGTTTATTGAAACCAATTTCAAATCCTGATTTAGGAAGCTGCCTTGTTTCAAAAGATCATAGACGAACCAGAAGTAACAAGTAAAGGGAAGCACATGCATGGAAGAATCATGTAGGTTCGTTCCCGTTAAGATAGCCATAGTCCACCACTTCACTGCAACACAGGATATATATATGAGAGACAGTGCCCCATTAGTTCACACATCTGACAAAGGGGACTCCAGTGCATGACTGCTTATGCCATTGTAAGTGTTACACATTTGAGGTGCCAGAAAAAGACACGACATTCAGTGCTCCAAAGCTGGGTTTCACAATGGAATGAGAATTTACAGCTTCGTCCAATATGATTTCTCAACTATACCATCAAGATTAGGAAAATGCCTGAAGGGCATTATAAAGTTGTAAGGCTACTGGAGAAAGCTCCAACAGGCATAATATGTCAATTACCAAAAGTCATAGCCTTTCAGTTTCACAATTAATCGCGCTTTTTTCCTTCTCAACATCTTGCCGTTTGAAACGTATCAGTTGTTACGTAAGAAAATCAGATGAGACGCCTTGCGTTGAACTGCTATTCACGTCTGCATCCAAACCAGCTAACCAACAACATTAATTAAGATATTAAGCACACAGTTAAGTAATACAAGACTGAAAAAGCAAGATCTAACAGAAACAGACCCATCAGCACCTGCTCAGACCTATTTTGTACTCCATTATCCCCATTTTGAATTTTGGTTTGTTTGTTCAAATGAGTAAGTCAGTAAGATTGGACCCAAACATGGTCCTAAGGTCTAGGGATAGGGAAACCCACAAGCTCATTAAGGTCTATGCTCTCCTACATATCATATACCCTATATATAATAATCTACATACAGTGTGCCACAAGAGGAGTGCAGAAGCAAACAAATGACACATTTGCGGAACAGAACAGATAGCTGCTACAAGGCAAGCAAGTGATCCAAGTACAGGGAAAGGAATCCCCAGATTTCTTCCAGCAGGGAATTGTGCAGACTACAGATTTGTGGAAAGCATAAAGAATAGAATTTGTGTGTGTGTTTTTTTTTTAAAAAAAATGCAATGGCTATGCTCTATATGACATGCACATGAGCCAACATGCTCCAGGTTTCAAGCTTCATGCTTCAGTGACATTTGCAGATCAAAGCCAGTCATTCTCAATCAGGAATAATATTCTTAGCAGACAGTAACGATGCATACACTGTTTTTTCTCTCTCTTTCAACAAGCCAGCAGCAGCCAGACAGAATTTACTGACAGAAACAAACTTTAATCTTTTTTTTTTATTGTTACCATAGGAGGATATTTTCTGTTATTTGATTGCATAGTACACAATTTGTACCCCAGAATACTGAGGGCAAAAAGGATCTTTTAGTTGGCATTTCAGGATACTGTTAGAAGACAATTGCCTGGATAATGTTTAATGTACATGTATATCATGTCCATTCTCGGAAAGAGGAAATTAAGCATATATCAATTAACATTTCAGATTTTGAGGGTGTGGGCTGCGGGGAGGGATATGATGCTTCTTAATTACAATATTGCATTATTTAGGTAAAAAAATACAGGAATAGGTTTCTACTGAAATTGAATAGGTTGAACCCATGTGCTTTGGGAGACTAAAAAGCCAAATAAAAGATCAAAAAAGCATTTAACTAGGAAAGCAACCAGCTTGCATAATTTTAATCCTTACCTTGGCTGTTCTTTTCTCGAGCTGACATTTTTGCTGGTTATGGGACAGAAATAAAACAGCTTACAGGTGTCTCCTGCCTTGGGTGAAGTCTACCATTCAAACCCAATCTAGTATTTTTAAAATGCACATGGGAAACAGATATAGCACATCATATACGCATTGCAGATTTTCCTGTTTTGTTTTTTTGTTTTTAAATGAATAGCATACAACTTTCACAAGAGGCAGAATCCTCTTTGCTGAGACCAAGCCAATTTCAAGAGTGCTTGGGAATTTCTCACTCTGATCCAGAGCCTCGTGTGAATTATGTGCGCTCTTCAGAGTGTTTGGACATGTGAGAAGCCTCGCTGGTTTATAAGCATGAAGGCAGCAGATACAAACCCACAAAGGAATGTGAATGTGGAGCAGCTTAAATGGGAAACCACTTATAAGCAGGTGGAGCTTCATGCATGCAAAGTTTCTCTGAGACACGGATACTGTTTTCATCTTTATAGGTCTGGAGTCAATAGAGAAATGCCACTGGATGCAGTATACAGTGGTACCTCGGGTTAAGAACTTAATTCGTTCTGGAGGTCCGTTCTTAACCTGAAACTGTTCTTAACCTGAGGTACCACTTTAGCTAATGGGGCCTCCCGCTGCCGCCGCACGATTTCTTTTCTCATCCTGAAGCAAAGTTCTTAACCGGAGGTACTATTTCTGGGTTAGCGGAGTCTGTAACCTGAAGCGTCTGTAACCTGAAGTACCACTGTACTTTGAAGCAAGCCCTGATCATCATATTAAAACATGACTCAACCTGTAGGTTTATTATAGTTATCTGAACTGGACATAGAAATAGATTTATCAGTCTTAGCAGAAGCAACAAGCTGACCTTGACTAAAGGTCTACTCAAAAACAAATGTTTCCAATTACCTTGGCTGACGATGACATCTTTGTGTCTAGGGAGAGAAATGCAGGTTCAATTAATATATATATATTTATATAGAAATATACATACAAAAACATTAACTTGAAAATGAAAGATGTTATTAAATGTTAGTTTGAGTGCCTAGTCAGGGGTGCCCAAACTTTTTCCAAAGAGGGCCAGATTTGATGAAGTGGACATGCGTGAGGGCCAACCAAAGTTGTAAAATTGTCTGCCACGGGGGCCAGATTAAACTGCCCGGCGGGCCTAATTAGGCTCCCAAAACGGACTTTGGACATGCCTGGCCTAGATGTTATGAAACTATGTTGGGAAAGAAAGCTTTGGAACAGACACCTAACTATAGTGAATAAAATTACATAGTCACCATCTATCTGAAAGGTGAATAAAGCACATTTTTTAAAATGGCATTTTACAATTACATAACACATCTAAAGGCTCTAATTAAATAAATTTCTCTTCTTAAAGTAACCTGGTGTATTGTGGAATTCAGGCTAAAATATCCAGTTAAGCAATACTAATCCAATAAAGAGCTGATTATTCCAAGCCAAGTATTTAAGGGGGGGGGGAGTACTCGGTTCCAATTATTTATTTGTTTGTTTATTATTTTGTAGAAGGCTGCAATGCATGCAGAGCTCCACCCAACAGATAGAGCTGCATTGTTTGAGCTTTGTTCATACATTGCACTGAACACTGGTGCAAGCTGTCTCTACACACGCACAAGTTTTTGAGTGAAACAGTATGCAGCTCAAACCACTGGGTACAAGCTCAAACGCTTGTGTACAGATTGTGCACTCACTGAATGCTACATGTGAGTAACTGTATGAGTGTACAGCTTAACTATTTGTGCACACAGGGTTTGTATACTCTGATTGTATACTTATTCAATGTAACATACGAACTGGAAAAGGGGGAAATTCTAGTGTTCAGGAGCATCAGTTGTGTATCGAAGCACGAAAGGAATTATAAATCAGGGTGAAGGACCACACAATGATCTAATACACGTTTTACAGAACTTTAGCATTAACTCAGGAGAAAATGTTCGGCACTGAATCAAGCACTTACTTGTCTGCATTCTTGCCACTTTTTGATATCAATTTTGAGGCAGAGGTTGCCCTCATGAGTTTATTACGACTCTCTTCTGAACTTTCCCACGCACTGTGTGATTTTTCAAGTGTTGATGATCTCTTTACACTAGAAAACAAACACATTTTATGTCCAATGTTAAAGCAGGAGTGAATGATGCCACATAACAATTCGTACTGGAAATACAGCAGCTCAAGCAGCAGCAGACGAAAGAGAGGCCAGGCCAGGACATCCTTCAAGCAAATCCAGAAGACCCCAGAAATAAGGATAAGAGAAAGCGATCTAAATGGATGTTTGAAAACCGTCAAAAGGGCAACTTCAAACCTCATCAGTTTAATGTTGGAACACTGTCAGGTAAAGGTAAAGGTACCCCTGCCCGTACGGGCCAGTCTTGACAGACTCTAGGGTTGTGCGCCCATCTCACTCAAAGAGGCCAAGGGCCAGCGCTGTCCGAAGACACTTCCGGGTCACGTGGCCAGCGTGACATCGCTGCTCTGGCGAGCCAGAGCCACACACAGAAACGCCGTTTACCTTCCCGCCAGTAAGCGGTCCCTATTTATCTACTTGCACCCAGGGGTGCTTTCGAACTGCTAGGTTGGCAGGCGCTGGGACCAAACAGCGGGAGCGCACCCCACCGCAGGGATTCGAACCGCCGACCTTTCGATCGGCAAGCCCTAGGCGCTGAGGCTTTAACCCACAGCGCCACCCGCGTCCCGTGGAACACTGTCAAGTGCTATGTAAATGCCCTTTTTAAAAATTATGCGCTATGCTTTCTCATACTTTGCAATCTGCATTTTTTAAAAAATTATTATTATTAATGCTAAATGTAACAAAGGCTTTCATGGATGAGTAGTCTGATTATCCAATGCACCATCTGCAATTCAAAACTCTGCAAATGCAGATTTGTTAAAAGCATGCTTCTAATTCGGTTTGGTTTTAGATTCAGGACAGTTATAGGGGCTGATGTTAGTTCACATCACAATCCCACAGTTGCCCAATAGACAGTCTAGCAACTTATCCAGTTAAAACAATTTCCAGAAGGATGGTATGCGAAAGCTACCAACGGCAAGTTTATTTCTGCAAGACCTTCAGAAGCTAAAAAGGGGGGAAAGTGACAAAAAAGTTAGGAAGTCAAACATTAGGGGGGAAAAGTGCACACAGACATTTCTTTTTGCTTTGGCAGATTAATATGCTAAACCCAAGAACAAATGCCTTCGTACAGCCAAATGCCAGACAGGAGAACAGACCAAAGTCCACTTTAAGTTTGTGCAAGATAAAGGAGAAAGAGTTTATGAAAGACTTAAACATGCATTAGTGGGGCTATATCAAACAATATGCTTTTCCTACGCAGGAAGCATTGCCATTTAGAGGGGAAACACACAAGCCGGATGTGTGGCAATTACAAGTTTATCTACTTTGCTATGTGTCCAGGTGCCGGGAAATGATATGTGGCTGCAGCGTCCCAGCAGGTATGCATATGCAGAAAGAGTCTCAGGTATACAAAGGCTTCAGTTCAAAGGTGCTCTGGCATAAGCAGACATTTCCACTCACGCAAGATACCCTCTTTATGCTGAAGCCTGCAGGGCCCCATCTCACGCTGCTGGGGGTCCTCAGACCTTCAACACGGGCTTTTCAAGGAATGCAGAATGATGCAATGAGAAGGAAGGGGCAGGAAAGACCAGTATAGTGAGAGGAATTCTGCTTATGTGTCTTAGGAGCCAAGCAGTGTAGGAAAGTTTATAATAATTGAATTAACTTTGAAGTAAGAATTTCTGGAATCTCTCCCCACTCCCCCTTTTGGAAGTATGACTGATGCAACTATCTTCTTGAAATCCTTTGTTAAGGGAGAGTTAAAGTTATTCCCACCCCCCTTGATCTTGAAGCACCTTCCACCAAGTTAAATGAATTTTAGAATTTCTGCTTTAATTCATCTAACTCTTATCGTTGTTGTTCGACAACTCTTAACTGCTGGTGTGGTTGGTTGTTCTTTGTAAAGCATTTAAGTCTGATTTTAGCAAGAGATTTTAAGGGTTATTTATCTGGCGCTGCTCTCAGTAACGGACCATATTCCTTTGCATTTGGAAGGTCCCATATTCCAATGCCTGGCATCTTTAATTAACATGATTGGGTAGCAATTAATGGAACAGAACTTTGCTTAAGGCCCCTGAGAGCCTATGACACAATACTGGCCGTATACACACCATACACTTAAAGCACACTTATTCCCTCACATAATCTTGGGAACTCAATTTGCTCCTCTCAGAGCTGCAATTCCCAGCACCTTTAATGAACTACAGTTCCCAGAATTTTTTGGCAGGAAAATTGTGTGCTTTAAATTTATGGTGTGTATGCAGCAACTAAGGAGATGGTCAGGCAGCTGGTATTTCATTCAATTTGATTCAATTATCCAACTGAACTGGATTCAATTATCCAATTCTGGAGTTATTTTAGGGTACTAAAATTTGATATATTTTGAAGGTACGGTTTAATAGTCGTGACATGCTATGGGGTTTCTCTCTCTTGAAAAAGAACGGCAAGTTAGAATAACAACAACCACTATATTTGAATAATTTCGGAGACCGTTCCAACTGCTACTTTCAGTTGCGAAAGGATTATTGTTTCGTTTTTATCTTTTATGTATATTTTTTGTTAAAGTTTTTCTTGGTTTAGAAAAGTACATGCATTGTCTTTTTTCAGGTTGTACAGTCTGTTTCTGTTTATATTCAGTTTATATAGTTATTGCTCAGAAGCACTGAGAATTTTTATTCCAAGGACATAGCAGTTCATTCTTTCCCAGCTTTATTGTTCTCTTCCAGAGAGGTGTGTGCCCCAGAACTACAAATGCACTGGGGGTGCTGCTTGTTGTTTCTGCGCTCTGCCCTAACCTTACTGAGAACCCACTGCTCAGTGATAGATCGCAAGCTCTGCCTGCAGAAAATCTCGGGTTCAATCCCCGATATCTCCAGCCAAAAGACTCTGAAGGACCTCTGCCTGGAGAACCAGATACTGGACTAGACAGTTTGACCCAGTTGATGTAAGAAACTCCCTGTGTTTGTACAGCAGCAAGCAACATCTGAATTTGTAAACTGATGAAAATGGGATAACAAAAGCCCAGTGCACTGGTCTAGGGGTGCCTCTGCATTGTCCCCGTTCTCCCAGCACCCTGTGAGGAATGGTGCAGGTACTGGCAGAGACTTCAGAAAGGAATTTATATCCCACCTGTCCATTGAACAGTCCTGTGCAGAGGTCCTAATGCACACATCATCCAGCCATGAACTCACTTTCTTATGCTGCTTGGTTTAGCAGTGTGCAATAGCATCCAGTACCACCCTGATGCAGCACTTAAGGGCTGATTTACACACACGCAGAAAGATCGTGGGTGGTTTTGTTACAGGCAGCGCTGTTGCTCAATTCATGAATGGCCTTTGTTCTATTTTCTGGTTTACGGCAGGTGTTTATGTGTGATATTTATATTAATGACCTCAATGGATTGCAGCCTAAAACTTAATGTAATTGCTTGAGATGCAAGGGAGTTCTCCAGGGCGCAAGCCTGGGCAGTGTGCATGGAGGTCCTAGGCTGCCCAGATAACAAGATCCCCCTTCTCAGCCTCGCTAGTGTGGTCCAAAGGAAAGCAGAGCAATATGTTGGGCACCGGCTTGGTTGCCTGAGTTGCCGGAAGGAGGCATACAGTTAAATCTAGGTGTAAAGAACTGGATATTGTTGGTGAACAGAGGAAGGGGCCACTGTGCACCCATGCAGAGACTGAAAAAGAAGACAAAGCAACACACCGAACAGCTGTTTGAGAAACAAGGAGCCAAAATTAAAGTTTGCAAACTATACCAAGCAGACCCGAGAGCTATTAGTATGCCATCACGCACAGGCAGCACGAAGTATTAGTTAGATATGTTTACAGAAACTATGGAACGCATTTAGATTCAAATGTAATCTTTGAGGAATTCTGTTATGGTCATAGACGTGAATGCTGGGCTCGAGCTCATTAAATTGAAAGTGTCTCTACCGCGTTTACAAGAAAATTGGGTGGTTGGGTAGAGGCTGATACAGTCAGAGTAGGTGGCAGCAGTGGCTGGTGGGACTGCATTGCGGCTCCTTACTAGGATGCAGAGGGGCAAGGCAGCAGCAAGGCAGACATGATGCCTATGTGCCAGTGGGAGCTCTGGATGGGCTCGGCCAGTATGTTTGCACCATGATGACCTTCCTGCTGTGCCAGCTCTTGCCCTCCACCTCCCCATTAAATGAAGAATTCAGTTGAGTGGCCAAAAGCCACTGAGAGTAGGGAGTCCATGCTCAGCAGGGCTGATTGGGTCATCCCCATCACTCTCACAGGAATTTCCCCTTCTCATGCCAGATGCTTCACTGCAGCATAAAGCCCTGGGGGTTGGGGCTCAGAAGTGGACTTGTGGGGGGACCGCTACTCTCTGGCAAACAGTGGAATACCATTCCTTTGAAAAGAGGAAAGGGAATATCTATCCTCATTTGGCTGGTTCACATGTCACTTTAAACCATGGCTTTGAGTTATGCTCACGGCCTGGAATGGGCCTGCTCCATGGGGTCGTTTCTGCCCCCCTCTTGGCTCAGGTTCAAGTGTCATTTTCCACAAAACCTCCCTAGCCATTAGACATGAACCGGGGATTGTGCTTCATCAAAAGCCAGCTTCATAAACCCACAGTGTGCAGCTAAGCTGTTTTGAAACTTGTCATAAACCAGGACCTCTGGTTCCAACAAGCCAGGATTCATGAAAAGTGAACCTAAACTCTGAAGTAGTCCATTTCTCAGGGACTGGAGCTGGGGGCTGCAGAGTGTCATTGTCAGAGAGACAACATGTGAGTCTGAGATTCTCCTAAACCTTCTTCCAGCTCACACATATGCTGTGCCACTAAAAGCATGGCTTAGCACCATGTGCAAACCAACCCGTTATGTTAATCTTTTGGGAAATGGTTTTATAAAAGACATAGGCATGCTTTTAATTGGGAGCAAAGCGCAATGTTAGTATCGTTGCAACCACTTCCTAGCTGTGTACTTGGGTACTTAGGAAACCTTTTGCCTGGAGCAGAGCTCTTGACTTCTGGGGTCTGCCTGTGTGTTGGGAGAGTCTGTGCAGAGGGCTGGGGAGAAGGTGAAGGTGATGCTTGAGTTTGTGGGTTTTGATCATTAGAATGAGAGTCCTCTTTTTTCTCTGTTTGTCCGTGAAGTTTTTCCTTCCTTTTTTCTGTACCACTGAAAAACAAAGTATAAGAAAGAGGTAAAGATTGTATTTTTAAAATGAACGTAAAATGGAGAAAAGCGAAAGGGGAAGAAAACCCAACACAATGAAAACATTTGTGCAAAAGAAATAATATGTCAGGTGAACGGCTACAGAAACCAAATATGCAATTCATTTTCTTCATAAACAGCTTGTTTTGAGATCTTTTATTTATCTACCAAACATAAAAAGTGACTCTATTTTAGATTACATAAATCATCTGAAACTCACAAGTATAGGTTGTTATGTGCTGTACTGGTGTTCACATATCTTTATTATTATTATTTTGCAAAAAGCAAGCAGTTGCAACAGAGTAGTTTTTATGTCTAATATATTTCTAAATCATCAAAATTATATGTCCTCACCTTCTGTAGATGCACATTTAGTGTTCTGAAGAATAGAGCTTTGGTCTCATTGCTTAAGAAATAAATGCACCCCCAAATTTATCATGCATATTTCTTTTCCTTAAGAATTTTTTGAAGGGTTGAATTCAATGGTTTCCTTTCTGCTGATCTTTGATCCAACAGGGATCATCCATCAGCAGAACAGCGAGGAGGAGATTTCTGGCCCTGCACCCCCCATGCTATTTCCTTAGCTGTTCCCACAGGATACCTGAACCATCTGCAGCAGATTTTGGAAGTCTATGGAAAGCTGCAAGCTGAAGAGGGATTGGCAAAAAAAAAATGTCCCTCCCCATTCTGCTGATGGAAGACTCCATTGGACCAAAATACCTTCCATCGGCATAAGCGATACTGTTGGATGCAAGTATAGTTTACATTTTTGAAAAATAAAGTTAAGAAGAAGGCGGGGGGGTGAACCACTGCTGCAATTAACTTTCAACTTTTTCCAGGATCTCTGACAAAGCAATATTGTATGGAAAAACAAACCGTAGGAAATGTCTTACCACTAGAGAAAACAACTTTGAAGTTTATTATTATGACAGATGTATTGGCAGCCCTTGCTTGCTGGTATTGTGACAGTCATCATGCCAGTTATCCTACAGTGAATCAAATATTGTCTTTCTTTCTTTTTTGTCTCTTCCAGGGTAGTTACATCCTGAATCAAGACTCATTTGGAAGTGACAGCTAGACTTCAAAAGGAACCACTGATGTTCTGCTTGCTATTAAAATATGTTGCAAATATTGATGATTTAAGCAGCATTTCTACTAATATGGCATATATCATACTTGATGGGGAATATTAGATTCAGCATGCGTGAGCTAAGATCATTAACTCCTGGGGCAGAGATGGGAAAACTGATCCTTGTGATGTCATTGGACTACAAATCCCACCTTCCTCGATCACTGGCCATTCTGGAAGGCCACAGGTTCCTCATCTCTGCTATACTGCGAAACTATCTTATTCCACCATGGATAGAGCAATGAAATTTCAAAGAACAGCAATTTGGACTTATTTGCACATACGACAACACAGGCCATTCCTGTAGGTCAAAGGCAGAAGGGATTAAGTAAGGGGCAGGCTGTATTTAAACCACAAACAATGCAGACATCAACACATCCATCATCATGCAAATGGGCACATGGCAGATATATGGCACAGACCTGCAAAGAAACTGCTTCAGCTTTGTGTCTTTACTAGGAAAAGCCCTGAGATTTTCAAATGCAACAAATAGAAAGCTTTAAAATAAATAAGCCCAGAATACCCAGGACCTATAAATATATCAGAATACCACACAAACATGTTTTGGTTAGCTTCTGGCCATCAGGCAAATGTTTAAGAAAAGTAGTTAACTTCAGCTTCTATTATCCTCCCTATCTCTTTTTGTGCCTTGGGCTTTCGATAAACAAAAATGGAAATAATTGGCCCTATATCAGGAAGCAGTTAAAACAGAGGCAAAACAAAGGGATAATGAAGGCAGAATAGGATACAAAGTGATATAGCCAGCCATTTTTAAAAATTTCAAATAATAGTAGTATTACTTGTAATAGCAGTAGTAACAATAACAACAACAACAACAATAATAATAATACCCATACTGACTATTGACATCAGTCAGATTCCTTTTTTTTGTGCCTGTGGAATGTAGAAATGTGTTTTAATTTTATCAGTGATTTTATTTATTTTTGGAATGCTATAAACTTTTTTCAATGGTTAATTTTACAGTTTTGTTCTTTTTGTAAACTGCTTTGAGGTTTTTATTACAATCAAGCGGCATATAAATTATTGCAAATTATTCACAAGTGAGGTTCCTGGAAGGATAGGGATTTGAACCCTGGTCTGTGAAGTGAGTACACTCTGACTTGTGCACCACATTTCTCAAGTTTATGTATTTACTGTTTCAAGGACGAGGTATACCTTTTAGCAGCAGACGAAAGTGTTTCTTTTCGGGCTATTGGTATGGAAGGGCTATGGCTAGCTTTTCTGCTTCCTGCGCTTCCATTAGTGATGCAGGACAGGGAGATAGCTTCACGGAGGCCCGGCTGACCTAGGAGAAACACAACGAGAAGGTAATTCATAACAGTCTTCAAAAACATCCCCCACTGACATTCAAATTGAGATTTATCACATTTGAGATTGGCTTTGATAGAACAACAGTGAAGATAAAAAGGCTGCACATCTGGTATATGTGTGGCCGGCTTGTCAGTCAACAACGGTACTTGAGCAGAATCCAAGCAAAACAGCCCTTTGATATCCTTAAAAATCAATAAACCACCATTTGGAAAAACAGTTATAACTTGCTCCCCCCACCCCCGTTTTATACAGGAAGCATTTTTCCTTCACACAAAATAAATATCACTTTTCCGCCCACCCAAGCTTTCAGCATTGTCCTATTCTGGAAAGGTTGTGAAAACTGTAGAAACAAATAATCAAAATAATAATCAAAACTCTATATATGCACAGTTAACAAAACAAGTAACTTGTTGACCACAACTTGGAGTGCATTTGTTGTTGTATAAAATACTGAAATGGAAATTTTAACTTTAAAGTTTCTTTCTTTTAACTTCAAAGACTATCATTAGGAATAAAAATAAACCAAATACCATCAGGTTGCCAGATGTCATTTGATTGTTTTGGGTTATTATTTTTAAAGGATCCCCCCATACTCTAGATCAGAGAGCAAGATTACAATTAAAGTGAAGTCTAGGAATACAAATACACACAGACACACACACACTAAATCAGACTAAAACGCAGCTTGCCCAGCACTGTGACTCCATGGAAGACAAGAGTACATTGTCATCTACAGAAAAGATTCCCGGTCTTTGTCATTTTTCCTCTTTTCTGGTAACTTGGCCTTGCAACTTATTCTTCAAAACCCTCCATGGGTTTTGGCCACCAGATGGCTCTTATTTCATGACCACCATCATTAACATACTGCTTCAGTTTAATAAGATGAGCTACTGTCCATAGCAATATTTCCCCACTGCACACCTGATCATGACAGCTCGCCATTACATTTATTTACTTAATATGGTCTGATGACAACGAATACGTAGGAATGTACACTAATGGCTTGTACTGCCCTGTCTGTTGTATAAGGAGATGGCGACAATATCTAATATATTTATATTTAGTAGGGTGTCCCCAAACTTTCTGAGTCTGATGGCACATTTGGCAATCTAACAAACTGCTGTGGGCACCATAAAGTACCAATTTCAAAGAAGAAAGTTTGAAAGAGAGCTCCCCAACAGGCAGAGCAGCTACACAAAGACACACAAAAAAGGAGGCAACTCCCCCTCCCTGAACTGGAAATTCAGAAAACCATTTAAAAACTGGGAAGGACCAGGGGCATTGCTGGGTGCCAAGGGGGTGTCTGTGGGCATTGTGATGCCCACAGACACCATGTTGAGAATGCCAGGTATGGTGAATGATATTATTCTTTAAATGTCTAAATGTTACCACTGCACATGGAACGTTATGAACATAATTTAACAGCTCTGATGTGCACTCAGACACTTGGGCTCAGACATTGCTCAATGAGAACAGGAATTGCCCTGGCCACTTCAGAGTGAAAGCAACTTCCTTTTGCACGCAGCAACCTGAGGAAATTTTGGCTGGGTGCCATCGAGTACTATTAACGAAACTATTTCTGAGATCCTTCCCAGGGATCAGAAAGGCAGAAACTATATCTGAGACGCTTCATTCGCCCTTGAACTGTAGGTGAACTCCCTTCCATTCTGCATTACCATAATAGATCAATACCTCAGAGGCTGCCAGTTCTATGGAGTTGTGAATGGGAGGGACACAACTACCACAGCTCTAAATTTCCTGTCAGGCAGAAAGAAAGAAAAAACAAACATGCTTTCAAATTTCACAGGAAATATATAAATTCAGAACAGAAACAGGCATTTATCGGATGTTCAAGAGGAATAAAATTTGCTTTGATGAAAGGAAAGAACTGGGGTGGGGGAGATGTCAATGTTGTCCCCTTTCATTTATCCAAAATCACTAGCATCCATATAAACTGAAGAATAAAGGCTTCCTGATTGTGGAGAGGCTTCTAAGGTTGCTCAGCTAAACAGGCTTACAAGCCCCCATCTGACCTTTATGTTAAATATGTGAGAGATGGGAATGGACTGGGAGAGACCAGTAGGCATTGTAATTTCGGGAGGAGGAAGGGCTGGTACACGTGCTCCCTGCCTCCCACATCAATTTTCCCCTCACTTGGTCACACTGAATTACCTGAAAAGGGCTAAATTTGTGTTGAAATGATGTTCAACAGAACCAATTGTCCTGGGTGATAGATTTTACTTGCTGGTTGCATAAAAGATAGCGTTGTGTGATTTGTTTGCAAATATTTGTTTATAATTCTAGATGGCCCTTCAACCAAAGGTTTCCAGGAAGGCGCACAACAGGACCACCAAGAAGGTTGGACAAATTCATGGGGGATTAAGGCTATCACAATGGCTTCTAGCCACAATGACTATGCTCCATCTTCATGGTTGGAGTTGCTGGAAACTACAGAAAGGACAGTGATCTCCCACTCAAGTTCTACTTGTAGGCATCTGGAGGAGCACTATGAGAACAGGATGCTGGGATAGATGAGCCATTGGCTTGATCCAACAGACTCCGGATGGAAAGCAGGGAAGCCCTGTTCCAAGATGAGAAGCATGATCCAAGGATGCTGAGACCCAAGTCATTATTCTAAAGGGGATTTTCAGGTAAGAAGGTGCTCTACACCTGGCTAAACTCTGCTGAGTGTCAGCAGCATTTATACAGACAAATAAGCCCTCTGGAATGATATGTTACATGACATCAACAATGCCTTGGTGACGCTTTCCATTTGCATTAGCCACCACAAATGACCGTGTGCATGTATCATAGAACCATAAGTGTTGGAAGGGACGCTGAGGACCCTCTAGTCCCTGCAATGCAGGAATGTTGCAGCTGTTCCTTACGAGGATCAAACCTGCAACCTTCACCATGCTCTAAACAACTGAGCAATCCAGTTTGTGTAACCACTGCAGGGGGCGTTTATGAAAGTCCAAACGGAACTTGGTTATCTCAAACAGCCATAACACAGTAACATTTCTGTACTTACTATACATACAACCATCTGATTTTATGCTGCATGTAAACTGCCAAACCAGAACGAACCATTACAGCTAGACTAGCTCTCGGTGTTATCTTTTGGCTCAGGACAGGAGCCAGATGCAAGCTGAATGTAAAATGAGATCCTGTGTTTGGGCAATGAGGATTAGAGCCAAACTGCTGGAGATCAAAGTAGTGAAAATGTCTTCCACAGATAATGGATTCCATCTCCATTCTGATAATTTTCATAGAATAATATCTGCCAAGCTTGAGAGACCCCTTTCATTAAAAACCTGTCAAGTATGTGTGTGTGAATGAAAGATAACATAGATTTAGACAAAGCCCTCTTTAAACCTTTTATGTTGCTCCTACAGGCACATAATCAGAGAACAGAAATGGCTAGAGAAAGATTAAGGCTAATTTTGTTGCAAGAATGCATGAACATTGCTCTTTGGGAAACAGAACATTTGTGGGTTCCTCTGGGCTTTGCCTTTGTCCTCACAAAAATTCCAGCTTCTCAATTACCTTATAGTTCCTTTAAGCTCTTAAAATCTATTCCACAATGTGCTTTTCCCTACCTGTCCCATTTCCCCTCTCAGTTTAGAAAAGAGTTAACACTGTGCCTGCAATGGCATTTTTAATTATCTGTAAGAAAAGAGGGACCTTCTCCCCACTCTGCCGGTCTGAAATTTGGCACATTTGATGCTTTGGAAGGTAAGGCGATCTGAAACGTTCCGTGTCAATAAATGAAAAGCACCAAAAATAACAGACATCATTAGTTGCTCCCCCTGAAATTAAGTACAAAGAAAAGCAACAAAAAGGAACATTGAAGGCAAATGGAATTTATCATGAAATGAATACAACTGTAAGGAAAGAACAATAAAAATAATAAAACTAACAAAACATTCTTTTTCCACAATCCTTTTTGCAAAGAGATAAAAAAAAAAATACTGTTTGTTTGTTTTTCATAGTCTGAACTGACCTGAATCTTACAATCTTCACTCTAGAACAACTTGAGAATGTTTGCACCCAGAGAAGAACCTGCAGGCTACAGGGTTTTATGGGCAGAACTGGTTACCATTAGAGAACAATGGTGAATACGCATTTTTAGATTCACAGAAAAATTACAGACAGGAGGACTACAGGGTACGTTAGAAGGCTACTATGAAAACCCTTGGAAGCTTTAAGACAGCTCAGTGCCACAGGACTGGAAGAAAGATCAAGAAGAGTCGGGATAGAACTGACAGAGATTAAGGGAACCGGGTGGTCATACATAATGAGGGTGAGGCAAGAAAAGGGACATAAAGCTGTCAGTACCTCGTGGCTACGCACTAAATGACTTTATTAAAAACCAAACCTCACTTTTCATACCCTAAAGCTTCCACTTTGCTACAAATCTGCCATCCAAATCCCTGACTGCCCTGATACGTAACATATGTTATAAATATGGCTATTACTATACTTTAGTAATTCTTTAGCGCCAATGCAAATGCATAATAGTACCACTGCATTCCTTAATGAAAAACTGCTACACCAAAAGTATATTCGGGGGTGTAAAATGTACTTGTTTGCTTTCCTTAATTAATGTTTACAAATGCACAAACTCAATG
The DNA here is from genome assembly GCF_965153285.1 of Podarcis tiliguerta. Classification (NCBI taxonomy): domain Eukaryota; kingdom Metazoa; phylum Chordata; class Lepidosauria; order Squamata; family Lacertidae; genus Podarcis; species Podarcis tiliguerta. The sequence goes on from NC_139536.1 coordinate 23,073,057, forward strand.
CACGGGGTGGGATATCAGATTCTCTAGCTTTATCAAAAAGTAAGTATGACTGTACTGCTCCAGCCTATGATTCATAATTTCCGATATGCTGTCTGCCATGAGCGGCTGATGGACCAACCAACCCCCACAGATTAACTAAAAATATTAGCACTGTTCATAAGAAGCACATGTTCCATCAGCGCATGAAAAAGATCAGCCATACCGACTAACCTTTACTAGCAAATGCTAGCTTGCCTCACCTTCTGATGCCTACATATTTAGCATGTCTGCAGTGAGGAAGCTTTCACGTATACAGCTGTATGCATGACGGTGTCCACAAAATCTGGAACCCTTCTAGATTCCAGAAGAATTTGCACAGATACCTGCACTGTGCACTCAGACATCAGGGGGCACTGTGCGTGACATGTGGTTAAGATAGTTGGCGTGATCCTGTCAGTTGAGAGAGTGAGAGTTTTGTAGGGACAGGGCTATGGTCAGGTCGGTTATTTTATTTGTGACATACTTCACAACACTCAATTTTGTAGGCACATAAACTGTTGATTAACTCATTTGTTTCATATCATCTCCCCAACTCCCTACCTGAACTTGATGGCCTCTATATGTGTGTTAATGCAAAACTCATCCTATGAATAATTTTTAAAAACAAAAATCGAAGCATCTTTCACATTTAATCAGAAGTCCATCATTTTACTCATAATTCATACTCACTGAAAAATATAATCAAGGGAATTTTTTTTATTACGTCCACAAATAATTTCTTCAAAAGGGAAACAAATGTAGGCTCTTCTACATTAAAATAGAAACGGCAGCTGTGAGTAAGTGTGAATGAGAAGCGCTTCCGCTTTTCATACTTCCTGGGCAGTGTCCAAAGCGTCTGGTATCCACTTATCTCTCCATGTCATTACAAAAGAAATGCAAAGAGAAGCACTCTGGCACTATCCATCCCATTGCTTCTGGGAGCATCTCTGAAGCCACTAAATGGCCACTGACCTCTAGCATCTAGGAGCAGTTAAGAATAAAATATACTACCAGTAATTCTCCATTGCAAGATCCATTTGCAATGAGTGGCTTTAACCAGCTTCTCAAATCCAACACAGGTCCAATCAAGAAATGCATGCATGGAATCTCCCTGTGCATTCTTTACTGAATTCTTTAGAAAATACTGGGGAGTTTCCAAAAAACTGTGCAAAATCCTTTCTCTCTCATCAATTGAAATGTTAGCTAAATGTTAATTCTGAGTGACTGTTTAGAAAATAATTAAACTCAATGCAGAAGACAACCAGGGGTTCCCCCACAAGGGTGAGGAGGTAAGTTCAAGACTCCTCAGTTTCTTCCCTTGTAAACTTTGAGGAAGTTATATTCTTCATCTGAAACCAGGGTACGCACCCTGGTTAAGAATGAAAACCCTGGTTAGCATTGGTACAGCCATTGGTACAGCCTTTGTACTGATAAGGCAATGTTAAAGCACATAAAGAAAGGAAATTGAATAACAGGAAGGGGAGAGATCTTTTCATTTTAAAACCGCAATTTGCAAGGGGTAAATCTGTACCGCAGATTATTACTCAAAAAATGTTTTGGTTATTTGTCAACATATTCCCCAAATCAACATGTAATGATTCTGTTTCTAGCTGATATTACAGGAAAACCTCTAAAGAAAGAAAGAAAAGAAGGGGGGGGGGAGCCATCCAGTTTCAAAGTCGCTACAAAAGTTGTACATTCATTCAAATGTAAACTGAACCCTGGCTGTACTTCTCCTGTAAGACAATTCCATCCAGCTGTGACACACATTTACATCTCCAGAAACAGTGCTTATGTGGGAGATAGATAACATATCACATTCTTATACTCTCCTATTCTCCACGCACACAGAGCGCAAAGAATTTTTCACCATTAGAGATTCCATCTAAGCCAACTCTCAGCTCTTTGCCTCCACATTCAGCAAGAGAAGCTGGTCCATTTATCTTCCTCTGGGGTCAGATGCATTACGCTAGGCTTTCAGCCTGGAAGCAGCCTTTTCAGAGGGGGCGCAGTAGCCTTCATCTTGCCCTTCAGGCTTAATCCAAGCAGTCTCTAACTAGTGCCATTGTGTGTGCTGTGGACATGCACTCCAGGCCTGCAGTCTTATGTTACATATATTTTGACACCCTATGAGGTCCTAATGCATTTCCCAGACACCAGCTGTGGTGCAATCTATCTCGTTGGCAGCCACAAGCGCCAGAGTATACCTTCCTCCTTCTTTCAGGTTGTCGTTTTCTGGCATACTATGCAAGTGCCAACATTTTGTAGTGTGAAGGGAAAAATCATGAAATACTGACATTCCGAGGCTTTCCAGAAGGCAAAACATCCTAGCAGGAACAAGAGATGCTGCTGATCTTCCTCTCTGTTTGTCCCACTGCGTAATACACACCTGCACGAACCTCTGCTGGTAGGGATATATAGGAACCTATCATGTGTAAATAATTTCTTCGTGAAAAAATACTACAAAAGAGTACACCTGTGGAAGGTTGGAGTAAAAAATTTTTATTTCATTTATATCCTGCCTCCTCTCCAAGAAGCTCAAGGGGGCGTACGCAGTTCTCCTTCTCCTCATTTTATCCTCACAAGAACCCTGTGAGGTAGGTTGGGCTGAGAGGTAGTGACTGGTCCAAGGCCCCCAGTAAATTTCAAGAATGAGTGGGGATTCGAACCATGATCTCCCAGCTCCTGTTCCAACACTCTAACTGCTACAACACACTAGCTCTTAAATACCTATGAAGAGATCACCTTGTGGTTTTAATCTAATTGCGAATTTGGAACATTAAAAGGCACCCCAAATCCAGGATCATTTCCAGATTATAAACTTGATTTTTCAAGGGGATTAACACCCCATCCAAAACAAAGGGTTTAAGCACAAGGACTTCTGTCTGTGCAACAGGACTTCCTCTCCTCCCCAGAATGGGGGGGGGGGGGAGGTATTGGACAAAGAGCGGAAGTCCCATTGCACAGACAGAAATCCTTGCGCTAATTAGTTTTATCCATTAAAAGCCACCCCAAAACAAATCCAGAATCCGCCTCTCTTCTAACCAGGAGCACCTGTTTTGTCTGGAATAAGCTTCAAATTATTAGCACTCATTCAGCTCCTTGCCCTCTTCCAAGACACTTCGCTTCCCTGACATAGATGAAAAGGAGTAACAGAGATGCATGTCATCTGCACATTGATAGCAATGTATTTCAATTACACTTACTTAGGCTTATTTGCAAGCTCAGTTACACATTAGGTCTTCGTGGAAAATGTGAAGAAAGCAAGACAGGTGTTCTGGGAGACAGTTCCAAGCGTACAGGCAGCAAGAGAGAAAAGTATGAAGCCTTTTGGCTGAAGAAAGAGATCTTCATCCACTGGAGGATGGTAGAACTGGAGGAGAGAAGCTCAGGTGCAGGGATATATTGGGATGCAAGCGCTGAGAGACTTGGGTCAAGACCATGGAGAACTCTGAAGGCAGGGACATGGGGGATTGTGCTGGACCCAGATGACAGAAATCCAGTGAAGCCATTTAAGACTGTGTGTTGTATGATCAAAGAAAAAAGAGAGGTCTCTGCAAACTGGTTTTTGCAGGACAGCGCTGGATAGAAGGGGAGGGACCAAGATGAAACAATGCAAGAGAATAACAAGGAAAGGAAAAGATTACTTGAGTCTAGGTGCTAGGAAGCCAGAGTTTTTGCTGAGGTGACTGAGAAAAGGGGCCATATTTTAGCAGTGCTGTAAAAGGAAGAAGCTACACGTTTTGGCAACAGACTGGATATGGGTAATGAAAGCGAGAGAGAGAAAGCAATCAAAGCTAAAGTCAAGGCTGCGTGCTTGTTCCACAGAGTGGATGCCAAGGAATTGATAAAGAATGTGCACAGGATAAGAAAGCTTGGGAGAAACTAAGGGAAGCTCAGTTTTGCACAGATTGCATTTGAGACAACAACAAAGCAACAAAGCAGAAATACCAGAGATGCAGAATTGGGGTGAGGGGGATAATTTGGGGTAGTGAAAGAGAGAGCAGTAGACCTGGATGTCAACTGTATGCAGGTGGAACTGAAAAGTCATGGGATTTGAGAAGGACACGGAAGACAAAATATACTTAAACAAACAGAGGGTGAAGACAGATTAATTAAAATTATTTCAGAATAACAAAACAAGAAAACACTCAGTACTGAAAAAAATCACCCCTAAAGAAACAGACTTTGAGTCTTCAGCATATGATGAAAAAATCCTTCAATGCGAATGAGGAAATAAAACTGAACTTAGCACTTTGTTCCTTCCATATTTGTTTGTTCGTTCCAGTTTAGTACTTCACAGAATGCATACACATCCATTTTAAGGCAACCGATAAAAGGGAAGAAAAGAAACGGAAACTGTAGATTTCTGGTTTGCATATGCAGATTTATGCATCCTTAGGAAACTTGTAGAATGAACAAAACTGTGCAACTGTTGATGCAGTGAAACACAATGTGCTGGAAAAAAATCCACCTTTCACCAACCTGTTGCCTCCAGATGTTGTTGGACTACAATCCCTATAACCTTTGACCATTGCCATGCTGACAGGGACTGATGGGAGTTAGAGTCTTGCAACATGTTGAGATCACCAGACTGAGGAAAAGCAATTTAAACCAAGTTTCTGACATTCAGAAATGTGACGTCTGTACATGTGAAATTCACCATAATTGATGTTCCAACTGGTTGATTGACAAGAGAGAAGTGGGCATTGTAGGTAAAATCATGGAGTACCTGCTGATTACCTTGGGTTGTACAGCCAATCCAAAGAGTGTTGCCCTTGCAATTTTCAGTCAATGAGGTAAATGACTGGTCTAGACTCTAGACAATACACTCAGCCACGATGGTAGCTTGAACTGTGGCCAGGCCACCAAGATTCCCCAAACTGGACTTGGGTAACTGGCTAATCATGCATGAATCACTTTGAAATATTGCTGGACCTAGACCAACTTCTGTGATTTGCCAGACAATTTTCTGGAAGCTCCCCTCCCCTCCCAATTAATGTTCTGTTGCAAGATTTCTGCTTCCAATTTTTTAATATATATTTTCAGTTTAAATGCACAGTGGCTGAAGTGGTTTCCATTGATAATGTGCAAGTAATAACAGCTGCTTCAGAATCTTCAAGTATCTTTCCTGGTCACAGTATTTACACCCTATTTTATTTAGGTACAGTACTGTAAAATCTACACCAATAACTGAATTTACCTTTTATGTTTATAAGTGTTTTCTGGGGTGGAGTGCGGGGAAGGAAGAGGGTATTATCAATTTTGAATCCATTCAGTTTTCTCTAGTTTTCTTCAAATAAATATTGTTTCTACATAAGATGACCCAAAATTCACAATGACATTTGGTTAAATTAAAATGTGCTTGCTTCCAGAAATAATTTTTGCTGCATTGATGCTGCAGAAGATAAAATTCTTCTTTTACTGAGACTTTCAGGGAAAAAAACCCATCTGCTTTTTAAGGATCTAATAGAAACAAAATTGTCAGTTCTCTCTTGAACTCTTTTTTCCCCTGAAGGCTTGCCATGAGCATTGCTGGCCACAGGAATTATATTTCTTCCAATCAGCCAAATAGCATGGCTGGTTTTTAAAGCAGTCTGAGATAAAACCTGTCTTCTCTTTTTTTGCTCCTTTGGGCATCATGCCAAACCATGGCAAAGGAATCTTAAGTATGGTGGCCATGACTGACATCTGAACTGACAAACTGTAGACACAGCCATAATTATGTCTCTATGGTACAGCTGTTTCTGCAGGCAGAAGAGCTGAGCAGACGGAAAACCAAAACAGACAAACAGTTCAAAACTCTGGTTTGTCTTATAGTTTGGAAATGCAAATCATGGTTTGGGTTCTAAACTATGGTTCAAGTAAACCATGGCTTGGTGTGACGTCTGAACTGAGCTCTTGTGTCGCTACAAGAAGTTGCCAGCACAAGGGCCATATGCATAATGAATATAACACGAACAACATGTGAGTGGCTTTGCAAGCAAGGCATTAATGTAAAGACAATTACAGTGGTACCTCAGGTTACATACGCTTCAGGTTACATATGCTTCAGGTTAAGAACTTTGCTTCAGGATGAGAACAGAAATCGTGCTCCGGCGGCACGGCAGCAGAAGGCCTCATTAGCTAAAGTGGTGCTTCAGGTTAAGAACAGTTTCAGGTTAAGTACGGACCTCCAGAATGAATTAAGTACTTAACCTGAGGTACCACTGTACATTTAAAAACCAACACCCAAGTAGCATTCAGCCTTGCATATATTATATATTTTAATTGTGGCCCACACTTTCCACACAAGATTACAATATTGCTTCATGCTACCCATCTAATTCTTAAGACCCTGAAACAGCCTGCTGCTCCTGTAATTAATGGCCCAAACATTTATTATGCCTTTTAAACTTTGGAATAAGAATTTCTGTGTAACTGCTGCCAATAACAAAAGGCACTAGAATGCTGCTAATGGCTCTTAAAACAACAAATTTGCTTTTATAAATGCCATCTTGCTTCATGTACTTGTCATGGATCCTCTTATAATATCATCTTACTTCATCAAAAGCATTTTCTGGGTGGGATTACAGCCTTCAGCCAACTCATTATATTCATTCTGTTTGGCCTGCTTTAAACTAGATGCAAAGTACTTTTAAATAACCATTCTCCCCTCCCTGACACATAATAGATTAACTCCTTGATCAACAGAGATACCTTAAATAATACTGTGACAAAACCCACACATTCATGAAACTGTGAATGGAGGGCTGTTTCCTTCCCTCCCACTTTTGTGAGGGCAGAACAACAGTGAAAAGTTTTCAGGGAGGGGTTCCTGGAATCATAAAAGAGCCTTCTGGATCAGGCCAATGGCCCATCTAGTATCGCATCCTGTTCTCACAGTGGTCCCTCAGGTGCCTGTGGGAAACTGGGAAACTGGATTCGACAGGGTTTCTCTATTCCTCTTGCCCTCACCTTAAAAACATTATTAAGTGATCGTGCTTAACCCTTTTTGCCAGTGTACAACACTTCTGAGCTTCCTGTACATGCCAGAAAGCCCATAGGAGGACAAGGTATCAGGACACCCTTCCATAGGTTTCAAAGAAGAGTGTCTGGCCAGGAGATGGCCTACAGAGAGCCAACAAGACCTGGGTGGTTTTTTAATATAAAAGTTACAAGATTTTAACATAATAAAATTCACCTGGGGCTCTCAGGTGCCAAACAGTTTCCAGTGAAGTAACTGCTAATTTGTGGCAAGACTGCAAAAGAAAATTACTGTTTGTTTGTTTGTTTGTTTGTTTGTTTAAAAAAATCTGCAAATTGCATTTTACAGGTTCTTCTAAAATTCTCCTCACCCCCCAACATGCACACTTTGTTTTCTTTATTGCTAGCGCTAGCTTTTCTCATATTTTTTACGAGGAAGGCACACGACTCAGCAGTAGAGGTACATGCTCTGAATGTAAAAGGTAATAAAATCTCCAGGTAGGCTAGGAAAGATTCCTGTATGAGACTCTAGAGAGCCACAATAGACAGTACTGAGAAAGATGGACAAATGTTCTGCCCAGCTAGAGAGCAGCTTCATACATTTTCAACAGTATCATGTTGAAAACAGCTCACAAATTAGTTCTTAGAGCAGACTTCTCCAGTCTGGTGGTCTCCAAATGTTCTGGACTACAGCTCTGATCAGGTCCAACCAGTGCAGCCAAACTGGCTGGGCCTGATGTGAACTGCAGTTCTAAACATCTGGAGGGCACCAGGTTGGTAAAGGTTGTGTTAGAGAAAGCACGTCTGTGGTTTTCTGAGTTTCTGCCTTGAGGGAACGCCCATGCCAACTTGCCTGTGAAGAACCTGCTGGCAAGCTGCCACAGAATTTCAGTGAAGATTCTAAGCCATAGTCTAGCCAATGAACTTAGGATGCTATTCAATGTTACTCATACTCAGCGTAGACCCAGTTAATTCAATGAGCCTACTCTAAGTAAGCACCTTGGGGAAAGGACCAATTATTATTATTATTATTATTATTATTATTATTATTATTATTTATGCTCCACCCATCTGGCTGGGCTTCCCCAGCCACTCTATCAACCCTACCTACCATATGTTCATTCTAAGTGACTGCTATGCCAATAGTGATATAACAAGCCAGGGGGACACCTGGCTTGCCATTAGTAAACGTGAAAAGGATCTAGGGATCTTAGCAGACTACAAGCTTAAAATGAGTCAATGTTGTAATGCAGCAGCGGACGAAACTAATGCTATTCTAGTGTCCAGGTCAAGGTAAGTCATAGTATTGCTCTATTGTGGCTTGGTCACGCTACATCTGGGGTACTGTGTCCAATTCTAGGCACCACAATTTAAAAAGGATATTGACAAGGTGGAATGTGTGCAGGAGGGCAACCAAGAAGAAGTCTGGAAACCAAGTCTTGTGAGGAACAATAGAGGGAGCTGGGTACATTTAGCATGGAAAAGAGAATATTGAGAAGAAATATGATAGCCATCTTCAACTATCTCAAGGGCTGTCACATGGAGGATAGAACAAGTCTGTCTTCTGCTTGGGGGAGTAGGACCCGAACCAATGGCTTCAACTTACAAGAAAGGAGATTCTGACTAAACTTCAGGAAGAGCTTTCTGACAGTAAGAGCTGTTTGACAGTGGAAGAGACTCTGCTGGAAGGTGGTAGACTCTGAATCACCGGAGATTTTTAAGAGGACTGGATGGTCATCTGTCATGGGTGCTTTAGTTAAGATTCCTGCATTGCAGGGGGTTGGACTAGATGACCCTCAGGGTCCCTTGCAACTCTAAGATTCTATGATTAACAATTAAGAACATTAATAAAAATGCACTCAGTGTCCCTGAAGAGCTGGTACCAGTTAGTGCAGACAATACTGAGCTAATAGACATTTTATATATATATATATATATATATATATATATATATATATATATTTGCTTTCGTAGATTTTCACGGGTACAGGAATGCAGGTTTTGGAAATTAGCCCTCCCCACAAAATCTGGAAATTAGCCCTCCCCACAAAATCTGACACCAGATCCAGAGGCACACAGAACGCCATCACCAATCAACCACACCAGACCCAAACCCAGACCCTCTCCACAGATAAATTACAGACACCATCCAGCAGCCAAACCAGGGTGGCACCTCCGGATGCTGCACCCCCCTGCAATCCCTACACAGATTTGGCTGGCACAGGCCACAAAACCACAGCTCGCCCCTATACACGAAGCCAAGCCAGAGCACAACCAAGTGCAGTACAGCCATCTTCTCAGAAAAACTCTTCACAAAGTTCAAGAGTTCAAGACACGAAGGCTTTAGCAACTAATCCACACCTAATGACCCACCTAAGTGGGATTCAGGAAATCACTCAAGAAATCACTCAAGATATCCCTCAAGTAATTAAGGAACAAAAGAAGAAAAGGCACACTAGCCTGGGAACCTCCTCTCTGCCCAGAACATTGGAGGCTATACACCACACCTCCTCAACAGTATTTATAGGAACTCAAACACTGAGATCCTGCTCTGTTCCAGTAACAAGAAGCCGAAAGCACCAGCCTGAAGATGACGAGTGAGACCTCGTCGAAACGTCGCCTAGACACCCCAACTTTTACACGGGAAGACACCCGAGGACACCAAAACCTGCATATATATATATACATATATATATACACACACATATATATATATACATACACACACACACACACACACACACACACACACACACATACACACACACACACACAGGTTTTTTAATATATCATTTTCAACACTCATTCAACATAATTCACATCTTATACAATCTTTTGGACTTCCATCAACCACATCTGAAAATTTTCCAATTTCTTCACTTAATTTACATTTCTTAATTTCACTATTGCTTTAAATTATCTTATCGATTAGCTCTCTCATCATAGCCTTCCTTCCAATATTTCATATATTCCTCCTTACAAAACTTCTTGCAGTCCTTCTAGCGTAATCTGTTGAATACAGTTGCTTTTCAAATAGTTTGCATATTTATTCCAGTCTTCTGAGAATCTCTGGTCCCGCAGGTTTCAAATCCTTCCTGTCATCTTATCTAATTCTGCATAGTCTATTAATTTCGTCTGCCATTCTTCTTTCGTCGAGCCTTTTACATTCCTATGGTGCATTGGGTCAAGCTCAATCAGCTTCACTAATTTTCTACAAGAACTGCTTTTTAGTTTGTTTGTTCATGTGGGGTGTTTTTTTGCCTTTGCCTTGCTTTATATTTAAATGATTGTTATTAAAATGTGTTCTGTGAATTCGCTTTTCTTTTCCCTTCGTGCTTTTGTACGCCGCTCTCAAATTCTTTTTAAATCAATAAACATCCCCCCAATGAATGCCAAACCATGTGCACTTGAGGCCTGCCTTACCTTTACTTGGTGCCGATTTTCTCACAGATGCGACATGATCTTCGGAGATGGCAAGGCGCCGCAAAACATCAGCCAAAGCTGCTTTCAGCACTGTGATTTCATCCTCTTGCTGCTGCACTCTCAGTTCAAGAGCCGAAAGGCGGTCTTGGACATCGGATGTACTTGCTGCAGAAATGCTGTCATCTGCCAAGAAAGAAATAATCAGAAGGAAAGTCATGTGGCGTTCTAAAGCTCTCTTTGTGCAGGGTTTTGAAATGAATGCAAATAAATAATTAGTCGTGTTTATACCCCAACCCCCTTCTATACAAAGTGCCCAAAGTGGAAGGCAGCAAAATCGGCATGAAAAATAACCAGTCCACTTAACACCAATAAGCAATGCCACAGTATAGAATGTAAAGTCAGCAAAAATGCCCGACAGAAGGAAAGGCTCAGAAGCTCAATTCTAACACATTTGGCTTTGTGTTATGACCACCACAAAGGGGCAGCTTTAAACAGCTTCACTGCTAATGGGCATTTCAAAACTGTTTAGCATTTTAGATTTTGCCAATTTCCCTTAGAGCTCCCAGTGCTGGCGGTCCTCTGTCCTTCTGAAGCAGCTTTTCAGGAGGACAGAAGGGCTCTGCAAAAGGAACTGATGAAAATCGCCTCTCCCGGCGGACTATCTGATGGGTAGAGTGCCACGCAAATGTGATCCGACACAGTGCTGAATTGAAGCTGCTCTAAACATCCGACTTAAAATTTTCTTTTAAGGGTGGCTCCTGAACAAGAAAGTGGGATGAACTGTCTATAGAATCTTTGGAAATGCAGAATCTCAACTTGAATACAGCATCGCTATTAACGACAATCTGAGATCTTAGGGGATATCTTATATGAAGTAGACATTCAAAACCTGCCCTTGGAATATGCTGAGGTCACTGGGTCAAAAATACATTGGCTTGTATCCAAAGGACCGCTAAGTAAGTGTTCAATCAGCGCGAGGATTTCTTCTTGCGCAGCGGGAACTGTCCTCCACCTGCCCTGCCCCCTCCCCTAAATCTGCTCCGGGGGGTTGTGTGAACCCCCAAAATGGTTTTAAATGGCGCACAGTGAGAAGTCCTGTTGAATAAGCAGAAATCCTTGTGTTGACGGGGTTGTTACTTATTGCTAGACTGGATACAAGCCATAGAAAGAAACTAACCACTATTGTTTCATTAATTTGAGGAAGTGAACCCCACCACCAGCTGCCTGATCCTTCCTGCTGAACAACATTAATTTCTGGCTCAAGCCCCTATTCTCATACCATCCTGCTCCAGTTACAACTGGTGTTCCTCGTGAGCAGAATATTGAATGTAAATGATGTGAGCAACACAGAAACACATTTAAAGACACTCCTGTGATAATCAAATGAAGGCACACAAAAACAAACCGAAAGATGAAATTACTCAGGAATCAGTACTTAAAGCGAATCTGCTACCACAGACTCAATTCAAAGTATCACTGGTCTATTTCTAGATTACTCATATTGGTGTATGATTCACATCTCCCACTGTTGATCATTTCAAGATGTTCCACTGCCAGTATTATTTTTAAATTTGGCAATTATCAACTGATTATATTTTTAAGCGATTGTGATAGCTGCTCAGCACCTACACCAGCGAGTTAGTACAATGGTGACTAAAGAAGAAACAGGCCCGGTCTACAAATGCAAAATCAACCGGCAATAATGCAGTTCCACAGATAAGAATCTAAAGAAGTGCTAGCGACTCGTGGCAGAAATGTGACCCCATTGCATGGAAAGTGCTATTTTGGGCTTACTATCAGAAGCAAAGTGAGCAAGATGCAAAAGTAACAAGAACGCTTTCTTTAATGTACATTCAGCTCTGCTGAAATACAATGGGCAGTTGGGGGCCATCACACAGATAGAAAGAGCCTGAGCTGCAAAAGCTTTACAGCTGGGGAGTCAGACTAGTCAAGAAGTTGTGGAATCTCTAAAGGTTATTAGCGAGAGGATGAATAACACCTGTTATGTCTAGGGATGTTCTAGAGAATTTGCCCTTCCAACTCCCGATTCTATTTCAACAGGAGCCAGATTCAACAGATACATAGTTCTGGCTTTCGTGTATCTTTAAAGGGGATTTAAATAGCTTGCAAACATATGCAAATATCACGCCGTTACGGACATTTCAGAACTGTTTAACATTTTACATCTCACGTGCCAACCCCACCCTCCTGGGGTCTCGAGCAGCTGTACTCCTGGCGACAGAGATACTTGGTGTGTTTTATAAGTGGTAGAAAAAAACCTGGTTGTTTTAACAGCAAGTAGAAGATAATACATTGGTAAACCATTAAAAAAAATATTATGGCAACATCTCTCATACATTTCTGACAGTAAGAGCTGTTCAGCAGTGGAACAGACTCCGATGAGAGTCCAAGGACTCTCTTTCCTTGGAGGTTTTTAAGCAGAGGTTGAATGATCATCTCTCGTGGATGCTTTAGCTGAGATTCCTGCATTGCAGGGGGTTGGACTAGATGACCCTTGGGTCCCTTCCAACTCTATGATTCTATATAGAGTTGCTGTTCCTGGCACATAGCCCACCGAGCTTTAAGTCCTGGGTAAGAAACTACTTGAACTTGCATCTAGTGTTGAATAGAGGAAGAATAGAAGCTAAATTGTCTTTTTTTCTCTTCCATGACATTCTTCCCCTCTGCCAAGAGCAACAGTTATGGTTACATCCCACCGTTCTACCCAGACACTGAAGCCCAGCGCCGAGGGCCTTCTGGTGGTTCCCTCACTGTGAGAAGCCAAGTTACAGGGAACCAGACAGAGGGCCTTCTCAGTAGTGGCACCCACCCTGTGGAATGCCCTCCCACGCGATGTCAAAGAGAACAACTACCAGACTTTTTTAGAAAACATCTGAAGGCAGCCCTGTTTAGGGAAGCTTTTAATGTTTGATGCATTACTGTACAGTATTTTAGTATTTTGTTGAGAGCTGCCCAGAGTGGCTGGGGAAGCCCAGCCAGATGGGCGGGGTATAAATAATAAATTTATTGTTGTTGTTGTTATCATCATCATCATGTGAGCGTACACCAGGAGCAATCAAATTGGAACATGGGGAAGCTAGCATCTACACATCATCTTAGAAAGATGAGCTTCTGGCACCTGCTCATGGAGAAGGGGTCATAACTCAGTGGAAGAAGAGGAGGAGTTTGGATTTGATATCCCGCTTTGTCACTACCCTAAGGAATCTCAAAGCGGCTAACATTCTCCTTTCCCTTCCTCCCCCACAACAAACACTCTGTGAGGTGAGTGGGGCTGAGAGACTTCAGAGAAGTGTGACTAGCCCAAGGTCACCCAGCAGCTCATGTGGAGGAGCGGAGACGCAAACCCAGTTCACCAGATTACGAGTCTACCGCTCTTAACCACTACAGCACACTGGCTCTTTTTGCTTTACACGCAAAAGCCCAAAGGGTTAAATCCTGACATCTCCGCTTAGAAGGAACTCAGGTGGCAGGTGGTAGGAAAAGACCCCTGGGGGTGCAGCTGTCAGTCAAGGAGACAACACTGGGCTGAACGGACGAAGTCAGCTTTATATGATTCATGTTCAAGAGAAGGCAACTTGCTTCTAAGCTAGGGCTGGGCAAAATCTGGTTTTTAACACTGCGACATATCACCACCTCAACATCACAATATACTGAGATATAATGGTGCCTGAAATAAGGATGGAGTTATGTAGAGGCATGGGCTGGCTTCATGTTTTTTCCTGCATCGTGATTTTTGTGATTCACTGTCCCCTGCAGGAATCTGCCAGCAGAGTTAACGGGCTGAAGGAATCGAGAGAAGCGTTGGCTGGCTTCAAGTGGGGCTAGCAGGAAGTAAAAGCTTTAGAAACATAGTGACTGTGAACTAGAAGGACATGAGAAAGAGAATGAATTTTGAATACTGCTTGGGTAAATAGAGTCTATGACTGCACGCTTCAATTGCATGCATCTCTGAGCAATTGTGCCCTGCTTGCACTGTGTGCACATAGCAACTTTTGCTGTAAACTATATTAATCCAAAGTACTGCTAGGAGGAGTTTTATTCAAACCAGCACAGAAAGCTTTTACAAACCTAGTAAACATGTTTTGCTTATTCCAATAACGAACTTAAACAAATTTTTAAAAAAAGTGGTGTGTGGCCTCTGGAACATTTCTGCCCAGAAGCAGAGTTGTGCTGTTTAAACCCATCATTTCCTGATCAATTCTGGAACATTTCAAAGACAGAACAGGAAAAAATATTGAAGTAATTATGCTAGATAATCTAAGACAGCGCACGCTTGACTCTTCATTTATGAACTCATGTTTATTTTATTGTGTCACTGATGTTAGTTTGCAACTATTTGCTCTCCCAATTCAGCGACATGCTTGCAGTCTGAAATTAAGGGAACTTCCTTCCCGAAACAAAGTCACATTTATCTGCCAAACCTATACCCCACTTTTCCTCTAGGGAGCTCAAGGAGGAATTCCCAGGTTCTCTTCCTCCCCATTTTAACACAGCGCTGTGAGGTTTGCTAAGGCTGTGAGTGTGGCTGGCCCAACTCAGCCAGTATGTTTCACGGCTGAGCAGGGGATTTGAACCCTGGTCTCCTGGGTCCTAGTCCAGCACTCTAACGACTACACCACATTGGCACTCTATGGGGAACACTTCCCAATTTTACAATATTCCAACAGGATCTGTATTCTCTTGCAACTTCTACAATAGAAAGCTGGTCCTTTAGAGGAAAGAGCAGGAGTGGTAACTTTGCAGAGGGGAGGAGAGGCAGTAATTACGCTCAACTAATTCGTCGGTTGCAATTTTGCGCTGTCACATACAGTGTTAGAAACCAAGATATGAAAGCTAGGAGCTTTAAACCTAGGCTATAGGCGCAACAATGGAAAGTCTAGGTGAGCTTTTTTATAACAAGAATACAAAGCTGAAAATGAATGAGCTGCAGCTAAAATATTATGTTCATTTTTCACATGGTCTAGTCCTTTCCTTGCCCACCCCCTAATATTCTTATGATTCTCCAGTCTTCAGAGAGTAGCTAGAAGTGGGGAGGCAGAAAAAGGTCCTCCTTTCCTTCTACTCTGCAGTTTTAATCTGAAATCTTAGGCGCAGTAGTGTGCCCAGAGCTCAGAAACTGCACACGCTAATGAAATTCGCTATCTCAAAATGCACCTAGAACAATTGGAGTTTCAAACACTGGTCACTTAACTGAGTTGACATCAGCTTGAATCTCTACTGCTTGTAGAGGTATTACCATCCAGTTAAGGCTCCTGGCACCATCCATGCAATGTCATATGGCTGAAAACTTCCATGTAACTGAGCCTGGGCATGGACACAGGGGTGAATAACAACACAAAGCTGCCCTTCCATTTCAGTGGGGCTCAACAGCTATAAGAGTTCTCTGATGGATCATACCCTTTCTTGACATGGTGATGCGTGAAAAAATACTTTGAAAAATATATCCAACTTTCATGGATCAGCTACAGCACTACAACAAAGTGGGACCAAAATTCTGACCAGGGAGTTCTTGGGCAAATGTGATTTTGCTGCCTCCTTCAGCTGCTGTTGTTTTTCCATGTGTTTCCTTGCCCCCTGCCCCTTATCAGAGTATTAAAGTTTGCTGAGAGGATAGGACTGGGTGCGCCCAGTGGCTAGGAGAGCCTTTCACTAGCTCCAGAGAAGACAACCAGAGCCATTTCTGGACCAGAATGGCCTGAACACAGTAGTCCAAGTAGTCCTTGCAGACCAAATTACTGCAATTACCCCACTGTGTGGGGCTGCCCTTGAGGCTGATCCAGAGGCTGCAGCTAGTGCAAAAGACAGCAACTCATCTGCTCACTGGGGCAGCGTATTGCCATCATATTATGCTGCTGGTGAAAGAACTACACTGGTTCTCACTTAGCTATGAGGCTAAGTTCCAGGTGCTGCTGGTATAGAATACCTAATGGTCAGTCTCATGCAATATATATACACAGCTGATTGCTACACTCTGCAGGAATGTGCATCTTGAAGATAATAGTTCATCAGGAAGTCCATTTTTCAGAATATAGGAATCAGGTCTACACTTTTGAATTCTCTCTCATTATATATCAATCATGTCCTTATTGTCTTTTAGATGCCTGTTGAAGACTTTTGGGTTTTTTTTATAACAAGCCTTTTAAGGGGGGATATTTATCCCAGGTGGTATCTGGATTGGATTTGAAATTGTTTTTATATACGTAATTGTTTAATCATTGTTATACATGCAATTGTTTTCTGTATTCTTTTACTGTATTGTGAAACACTACTACTAACAAAAACAACCTCCAACTTCATATCTCAACAACCAACACAGGAGGAGACAAAGAAATATACTGCTGTTCAGACATAAATCTTAAAATGCAAATAGCACAGAACACTCCCACCTCTTCCCATTCAAGGCAGTAAAGCAAGAAAATCCTGCTGTTAAGGAGAAGTCAGCTCAAAAGAAAAATTAACCTGAATCAGCTCTTCCAGCTCTACTTAAAGTTGCTTTTAAAAAGAAAAACAACAAGCATTGTTAAATAAAATTAGCACTGAAAGGTACCAGTGGTATGCTGATGCTAACATCTTGCTGAAATGAACAAGATATAGACAGGTAAGCACTACTGACCCTTGCAGCCTGTGCCACTATTCTGCAGCCAAGTTTTATTCAAGGATCACTAAGCCAGCTCATGCCTCCACTGATGGACTGCATCTCTCACCATTCCTGACCACTGCCATGCTGGCTGGAACAGATGGGAGCTGCAGGTTCACCGACATCTGCAGGGCAATAGGTTGAGGAAGACTACTATAAGCTATTATACTAGACACAGGATTGGCTTGAAACTCACCTGCACGTTATTAAATGATGGGTGGGATTCAACAATTGAGTCCCATCTGCAGAAGCCCTGCACAAGGACCTCCATTTGTACAGGGGGTGGGGTTTCCCCCCTTCCTTGAAATTGGCTCATGGTGTGTGTGTGCCAGGAGAAATGCCAGAACAGCAAGCAGGTGGAAGGAACAGGGATCATATTCCATCTGGTAAGTGGAAATGCTTTCCCATACGGAATAATCGCCTTAGCACAACGCTGAATTCCTCCCTGGACTTTTTATTCTACTAGGTATTAGCTTCTGTGGAACAGCCATGGTAGTAGGTTGCCCAATGAGTTTAAACACAATGGGCATAGGATGGCGGGATGCCCAAGCCCTAAAGTTACGGTGCCCACTTATCTAAGCAGCAACATTTCTGAACAGCATAATCACAAACACCTGCTAAGAAGGAAGTCTGGTTGATTTCAATGGGACTCATGCATTGCAAGTGGTTCTTCAAAGCTCGTTTGATCCCAGCTTCCAGCAGCGTGTGTCACATGAGAAACAACATGGCTTCGAAGGGAATCATGTGGAGAGGCTTCAAGACAGGAAGAGGCATTAAAAGTCAGGCAATCTTTCTGGGAAGCCTGTTCAAAGAACTTTCAGCAAAAGGTAAACTATAGACCCCCCCCCCCAAAAAAAAAAAATGCTGCAGGAGTAAGGAAGGGCGGGCAATATTATGGCGTAAGACTCTTTTTCTTACTTAGTTCAGAACTAGAAGTAAATAGCCAGGCAGGTGTTTTTTCCAAATACTGCTCAAGTACCATTATGAGCTGTTTAAGGGCCAATAATGAGAACTTGATAGTTTAGCAGGTTCAGAGTGCTGGGTTGGAATTTGGGCTGGGTTTACACTTCCCCTAAAAGGTACAGATATATAACCCTGGGGATCTCTTCAATACTTGGTACTACTGCTGAATTTAGAGGTAGTGATTGTGGCAGCCCAAAGTACCTTTCACCAGCTTTAGCTAGCCAAACTCCTCTCTCAGATTTTGATCTTTTATTTAAGCACCGGTTCCTGTATACTTTAGGCAGAGCTGCTCTTGAAAACGGACTGAAGCCTTCAACTGGTTCAAAATGCAGTTGTTCATGTATTGATGAGTGTGAAAAGCCATCTCCCTAGTCTTCATTTGAATTAACTCCTTATTTCCTTTCAGTAAAAAACATTATTATTTGCAAAGGTATTTTTTTTAACCCAATTCTGACTAGTGTAATTTCCCCTTCCTCCACTACTGTGCTTTAGCTCTCTTTCTGAATCCCCCTTTCATAGCTTTTATGACACTTTTCAAATAATTTTAAGTCATCTTGAAAGCCGAAATTTAATTAGAAAAAGAAAAACCATGTAGGCTGCACTAGGCACATTTGGCTGCACAGGGTGGAGGAGAATAGTTCTTACATGCTCATCCCACTGTACATAGATCTTTATATTATTATTTTTTAGAACTCCCCAAAGAGTGTGTTACAGTGGTACCTTGGGTTACAGACGCTTCAGGTTACAGACTCCGCTAACCCATAAATAGTACCTCGGGTTAAGAACTTTGCTTCAGGATGAGAATAGAAATCGCACTGCGGCAGCGGGAGGCCCCATTTCTAGTTATGACCTGACCTCCAGAACAGATTATGGTTGTAAGTAGAGGTTCCACTGTACAAGGTAAGTCTAACAAAACACTTGAGCAGCAGAAAAAAATAATAACCAGCAAGATGTCCACACAACCACTTAAAACTGACAAAAAACCAAGCAACTCTTTTTGGGGATGAGTTGCTGAGGTTAACCAATACTGAAAACACTCAAATAGAGAACAGTCTTTGCACACGAAATGAATGGTTAGGGAGAGATTCAAGTGAATGTGTTTCAGGCACCACATGCAGAAACAAGTATGGTTTTTAATCCCACAATATTTTGTTTTTCTATTTATTTTATTGAATTTGTATAATGCCCTTTATCCAAAGATGTCAGGGCCATTCACAATATTGGAACATGCCACATACATGTGGCAGTAAGGACATATTATGTGCACAGGATCCACAGGTGTTGGATGTAAAGTGGCTTTTGGAATACTCTCCCTCTTATCTCCTCTCCCATGGTGTGATTTTAGCTTTCCAGTCGCAGAAGTAATTAAAATGCTACCTTCCTGAAGAATGGTCACCAAGAGAACCAATTTTGAAGCAAAAGACTCCAACGAAGTGTGGTCTTGGGAAAGAACTTCAGACCAGACTGTTCACATCCTACTACCCTATCATTTCTGCAACAAACACATGTGAAATGACAACAAGCTGCTCTTGGAACTTCCTGTTCCAACGAGCTCTGCTTTGAAAATAAGTTTTTTAAACCTTTCACTTCTCGATTCCGTATGCTGTTGGATGTGTTTTGATAGTACCGTAATCAACAACCCCCCTAAACCCCACCTGCACAATCTTTTTGCATGGGAAAGTTTTACTCAGACCCTTTGGTTAGGATCACATGCAGCAAGAGCACAGCTGCACTGCAGTGGCCTGGACTTCCAGGACGTCTGCTCCCATTATTCCACACAGAGTTCTAATTTAGTCCCACATCATAGACTTGGTATGTTTAGAAGAGCTCCACGTATGGGATCATTTGCATGAATGTGCTATTTATAAATCCTGTTTTACACATCGCTTTTGTTTTTAAATACAGGATGTCATACAAGGCTTTGTTTATGTGGACTAACTGGTACCAGGTGGAGAATAATTTCACCAGCCACGTTTACATACGCTCGTTAAAAACCCTCCATTCCCAGGCCAAGTTAACTGAGCTCCCACTAATCACCCTCACTGCTACAACAGGACCTATTCTTCCTTTTTGGAAATATGCAGCACATGTCCAAAGTTAGAATGTGTGTGTGTGTGTGTGTGTGTGTGTGTGTGTCTCCTATCAGGTCTTAAGGGCATGCATTTACACTATTAAATGCACACTTCTCTAAAGGAAAAAAACCCCCTCAGAAACAGGACCTTAGTTATTTTTTTAAAAGGGTGTTTGTGTGTGTGTGTGTAGGAGAAAATGTTCACCCAAATCTATAGGCATGCACCACTGCCAATTATTGCAGTGAATGCGCATTTTATAAGTGAAAATCAAACCTAACCTATTACAGTTTCAGTGCCCCAGTTCAGTTGTCAATCTTGCTGTTCTCTCAGATTCCATGCTGTTTCCTGTGAGGTTAAAAAGCACTTTCCAACTGATAAATAGGAGACCCTCTGTAATGGATCTACATCTATTTGGCTGAAACTGTTGCATACACAAAAACAAACACACAGACACACGATAGGTCAGGAGGGAAGACAACAACTACTCCCAAGAGATGCAGTGATGCATGGCCAGAATCATATAGGTGCAGTCTAGACAATACTACACTAGAAGAAGAGTTTGGACTTGATATCCTGCCTTTCACTCCCCTTAAGGAGTCTCAAAGCGGCTAACAATCTCCTTTCCCTTCCTCCCCACAACAAACAGTCTGTGAGGTGAGTGGGGCTGAGAGACTTCAGAGAAGTGTGACTAGCCCAAGGTCACCCAGCAGCTGCATGTGGAGGAGCGGGGAAGCGAGCCTGGTTCACCAGATTACGAGTCCACCACTCTTAACCACTACACCACGCTGGCTCTCTATCAGGCTAAATATTTGTTTATTGTGGAGCTCACATATTTCTAAGTTCCACTATGAAAATGAAGAATGCAAAAACCTAACATTTCACAGAGAATAGCTCAGGTCAAGGATGGAAACGTGAGGTTCTCCAGGTGCGTTTGGGTTCCAGCTCCCACCCGCCACAAGCCAAACATGGCCAAGGCAGAGATCATGCTAGTTGTTGTCGAAGTACCCCATCCTTGGTTCAGGATAACCACTGCTCAGTGGAGAAATAAAATGTTGCAATTCCCTCGCATGCAGTCCAATAGAAATACTGTGCCATGAGAATCTGCTGCATGTCTGAATCAGCTGTAAGGAAGTATCTTCTGCATTTCAGATAGGAATCAGACGTGCTCATTCAGTTCCTTGGTGGTCAACCTCACATGGAAGGGGAATTCATCGTTTCTGGTTTACTAAGGTGGCAAACTGGGAACATGGGCATTTTCTGTGAAATTGTGTAAAGAGTATGTAAAAATATGGTGTATATATAATACGGTGTAATAATAAATAGGGGATCTAGGTTATGCAATTTCTTGATTTACAGATACTCATTAAGAATCAATTAACTGCAGAATTACTCTTTCCTTAAACAAAGATTGCTTTAATGTTAAATACTTTTTTGTATATTACTCATTATCATACTCTGATCAACCTCCCTGCTCCTAGTTATTTGGATGAATTATTATGGTCATTACAAAGGAGGAGTGCAAGCAGCACATGATGGATGACTGATGTCACCAGTGTAATTATGACCAGCGGCTTCAAAAAAATAAAATAAAAAATTAACTAATGCTGCCTGGTTGCTCTCTGAGGTTACACAGAGGTAACTCATTATGTAAAGAGAAGTGTGAGAGGGGAACTGTAATTCCTATAATCTCTGCATATTTATCTTATGCAAGTATTAATCTCTTTAATGAAATTACTTCCTGCAGTCTAATACCAAACCATATAGTGGCCTTAGAAACCACACTAAGGCCGGAAGAGCCATAAGTCTCCTCTCTCCCCCCAAAAAGGAGAGCCTTTGTAAGCTACGCATTACATTATCTGGTTTACGCTGCTCAGCTAAACAATCGTTTGTTCAGTCTTAAAGGCAGGCTTTGCTCATCATCCTGCACAGTGCTGACATAGTCTAGGTTATTCTGGGCACAGCTGGAAAAGGCAAGACATGCTCTGAGGTATCAGTTACCTGAAAAGAGAGACGCAAATCAGAAAAGCATTCAGAGTGTATGTTTAATATAAAAATTGTGGGCCTGATCCAGACAACCCTGAAGAAAAGCAGTTACTAACTTCCCTTCATTTTCCGACACACTGTGGAAACCACAGTTTGCAAAACTTATCTATATGTGCATCTTCTCACTTATAATGAACAAGCCTAACATATTTGCAAGTGTTTTAAGCTACCTCTCAAGACAGCATTGCAGGTTGGGTCTTTCCTTTCTGTTTTAGAAATTAAAATTAAAACCTTTAGAGGCACAAGTTGTTATTTGCCACTTTTATTTGCCATTCATTCGCCCAATTTGCACATAATGCCATAGCTAAGTGTAAACACAAGGAGAAGGGGATGACAGAGGACTAGATGGTTGGACAGTGTTCTCGAAGCTACCAGCATGAATTTGACCAAATTGCGGGAGGCAGTGGAAGACAGGAGTGCCTGGCGTGCTCTGGTCCATGGGGTCACAAAGAGTCGGGTACAACTAAATGACTAAACAACAACAAAGTGTAAACAAGCAACTTTCTTTGGATGACAACCATCCTACCACAATCTTCCTTTCATCCTGTCAGATGAAAATATTGAATCTGGAACTCCAAAAAATAAAGAAATCACCTTCTCAGCTCCTTTGTCAGAATAATCATTTCCACTATTTCTAAAGTTCATGGTGCGAGGGGCATAATTCATGCGGCCAAAATGGCAGCATCAACCCACAAGGCAGCGAAATCTTCAGCCCTAGGGGAACTTTAAGGAGGAGAAAAACCTAAGGTGGACAAAACGGCCAAATAAGAACTCGGCAACCTCAATAAATTTAACCACCACAATCTCAATATCTGTGAAATACTGACTAAATGTTGGGCGAAGAAACCAAACCAAGCAGACTGGAATGGAGCTGGGATCCTAAGCAGGAAGTATTCTACCCTGCAACATATTGTTGCTGGTCCAACTTTAATATCAAAGGTATTAATAGGAATAAAGGGGAAATTGTTTTATGAGTTAGGTGTATACCCCACTCTTCCTCTGAGGAATTTAGATCAATTTCCACACAGTTCGAGAGTTATTCCGTCTGGGAACCTTTAGACTCAAGACTCTTTGAACAGCACACTGCACACTTTCTTATGTACCAACTTGTAATTCTTTCAGGCATCGGTCCTACACAAGGCCAATTCAGTACTGTTTCGAGGTCTGTTTGTTTGTTTTTACAACCAAGGGGTATATAAATGTTATGGAATAAATACATTTCATGACACTAGGTGAAGCACCTAGGATTATTTTTCAGAATCAAGGACTAAAGTTGAAGATACATAGTAGCTGATAGCAAAAACACATTTGTTCTCAAAATCTTGCTTCCTCATCTTTCCCCACTACCCTAACCAACAAGAAAAATGATATCATATGTGAGCAATAGACACTCCTAAAGACTTTGTGGGACTATGCTTCATCACTGAAACCTGGGCAACAAATTTAGACCTGTGATGTGAACCTTACTCTCACTGCTAGTTCTCTTAAAAATAAAATAAAATTAGTATTAAGAGATGCAGCAACCATAGTATGCACAATATTCAAATTAAGGCTTGAACACTGGTCTTTGTAGATATTCTTGCTATCATGCCTGGGACTTAAGCAGGAAACATTCCAGGCCACTAGGTACCCGTGGTTCTTATACATGGGGTGTTTAAGTCAAGCAATTTCCAGCCCTACAACATACTGGTGCTTAATTGTAGCAGTAGGGTGAACAGCTGTGAAATATTTTCCTAATCATGACCTTACACTAAAAATGCTTTGCTTTGTATTCGGGTTCTATGAAAGATCTGGTGCAGACAGCACTATCCTCTAGAAGTGGCACCTATAGACAGATCCTTATTGCCTGGTGGATAGTTTTAACAGTAACTTACAGAGAGTAACTGTCACCACCAGGAAAATGAGTTTCCAGAATATGTATCTGTCCACAGTAAGGCTATAAGAATATATGGAGTGGACTGCATTAGTTATTTTGCTTTCACCAGTTTGATTTGTAATGTCAGATTGTAATCAAAATTACAGGTTGCATTGCAAACCTCTTTGATCCTGCATTATTAATTTGGCTCAACCACAAATGAATTGATTTTGCACAACATTGATCCACAGATGACCTTTCAGTGTCCTCCCCTACTGTTTCATTAAGTGCAGAAATGTGTGACAGGATGTAGCCCATACTACTTCTATGTTAATTGTGGCTACAGCACAAAACATACTTACTTGCAGGGAGTCAAACTGATAAAAAAGTTTGTTTGTGAACCATAACAGAACCAGAACTTCTATAAAATGCTTTTTCCAACTTTACTCAGACCATAGCCTTAAAATAAAATCAGGTGACCGGTTTAAAATGAGTGATCAACTTTGTTTCAAGTGTTAAAAGTTAACAACAACAAACATCCACCAGCTTCCCAAGTAAAATGAAATTGTGAACATGTACAATTAAAGCCCGATAGCTATTTTATGCATTCCTCCCCCACAATTATACAAATGTTGCTTTTGCATAGGCTTCTATACTCTGCCCTCCTAAAAAGGTCGAAACGACCTTTTATGTTAAGGGTACAACTCACTTTAAATAAAAAAAACACGCTACAAATGGAACTATTTTCCCTGTTATTTTAATCTAAAAGCATCCTTTATAATATCTGTGGGTTATGTCTGATCTAGTGCTAATGAATTAGGTCACTTAAAAGTTGCTTTGCTCATGAAATGAAACACAACCAGTTACCAAACCTGTACTGGGGTGAACTGGAATAGCATACAAAGCAAGGTTACAGGTGTCAAAATAAATACAAATGTAACGTACATGTCAGTCACAGGCAAACTAGGTTCCCCGCTTGCTTACCTGTAAGCACAAATATTTCAAGGGCTGTAGACCGACATGTGGCATGTGCAACTTAAGCTTGTCATTCAACTTTAACCAACCCTTCCCCAACTATGTTTAGTGCTTCTTTGTTGAAAAATAATAGTCCTTAAAAAGTTGTTACCAAAGCCCACAAATGTAACCCAGTGCCAGCAGTATCAATGGGATTTGGATTTGCAATCTCCAACATGGAACTCAGTGGAAACAAAGAAGGTGAATCTCTTGCCTCCCTCCACTCCATTTCCTGCCACATATCTGCATAATCCAAGGGAACAAATTTTATCCTGCATGAGAGTGCTTAACTTCTTGTATTAGCAAGCATTCTAAACCACCAAACTCCAACTAACCCCAGGATTTCAGCACCTTTGTATTACATATTGTGCTATCATTGTTTTTTGTTGTTTTTGCAGCACTCAACATTACTTACAGAATTTATTTTCAAACGTGTGTTTTTTCCTACCAATAAAAGTAAGTGTGGAAAGGTGTAACTTTTTTTGGTGTACGAAGCAGTTTCTATTTTAACATTTATATCTCTCTGCAGAAGTCATTTTCTCTTCATCTTAAAGCTCTAAAACTGCCTCCCCCCAAAAAAAGAAAAGAACCTGCCTTTTTTACACATGTATTAATCCGGACAAATCAGCAAGATGAATATTTCTATACTCACTTATCATTAGGTGCATTTGTACAATAGGGTTGCATTTGGAGCTCCTCCACATTTTGTTGTGGCTCTGTACTCTTGGCCCAATATTTCTAAACAACCACTGCAAAAACTCTATGAAGCAAGAGCTTCTATAGGCAGCTTTCTGCTATATACACAGATCTAGCTACTGATAATGATGTATGCATATGAAGTTGTGCTGAGATGCTTCAGTAATTGCAGATTAACGATTACAAGAAAGCCAGGAATAAATTGGTCTGGAAAATATCACATGCTGTGCAGAAATACAAACCGT
The DNA here is from genome assembly GCF_965153285.1 of Podarcis tiliguerta. Lineage (NCBI taxonomy): Eukaryota > Metazoa > Chordata > Lepidosauria > Squamata > Lacertidae > Podarcis > Podarcis tiliguerta. The sequence continues at coordinate 23,099,010 of NC_139536.1, forward strand.
GCTGCGAATGCTCAAGACTGCAGCATACATAATGACTTATTGTGCATAGATGTTTTACGGTACTACTTCCTGAGGGGGCCCCCTATGCAATCCAAAACTTTCCTCTAGGGGTTCAACCTTTCACTGAAAGTTAAGTCTAACTGAAGCATCTTGCACACAAATATGGAAACATGTTTAACACATGCTGAATGTTAAAATTCAATGATACAACAGGTTCTCCCCCCGCCCCCCTTCCAAGCGTGCAATATTCAGATTTATTTCATGGGAAGGGATTTTTCATACCGCAAGAGTAGTCTCACCAAACAAAATCGTTTGCTTTCTGCTTTCCATTGTACATGAAAGGCATTAACTAGCAAAAAAAAAAACAGATTTCCTTTAAAGCTAGGAAAGAACTAAGACTGCAAAGAGGTAAATACTTTTCTTCAAACTTTGTATGTATTTGTGAAGGAAGTTGTAGAGGAAGATTTACAAAAAAAATAAAATAAAAAATCAAGGTTTGGGGGGAAGAGAAGAGAGGGAGACAGTCCTTTCCCCTTGTGGGTTAGCAAGAAACTGCGGTGGCTGTACTGGTGTTCCCAATTAAAGAAGGGGGAGGGAGGGAAAGAAGTTATACTTTACCGGTGCAGAAGTTCATAAGTGCTGATGAATTGCACACCGAAGCAAGGCAAGGCAACGCGTCTTCCATTCCTGCCACCTACGTTACGAGCCGCGAGCCAGTTCTGTCTACGTTCCCTGCTTGCTGCCTTTCCCAGAGTTTCACGGCAATCCCGAGTTTTCCAAATCAGACAACATACTTTAAATATTCTGAGGAAATCCTGCCAGTCCAGATGGCCCGCCACAAAAGCACTTATGCAGAGCACAAGCAAGAAGTCCCGACAATCAGCTTTGCTCCTTCCGAGCCCTGGAACTCTACTGAGCAAAAGAGCTTTCTGCGTTTGAGAGCGAGCGTGTGTGTGTGTTAGGGAGAGAGGCAGAAGGGGGTGGGATACATAAGGGGAGAGGGGGAAGAAAATCTGAGACTGCTGTAAGGAGTGGCTAAACCTCAGACGTCACAAATACACTAATAAAGGCACTTACTAGCACAGACACAACACAGTAATCTGTCTTGCAGCACAAAGTAGGAATTAAAGAGCTCACTAAGGGCTAAAAGTTTGCTTTTTCTTCTTTCTTTTTTTAAAAAAGTTGGTGATTAAGCAGGCTATATGATTTATTATTATTATTATTATTATTATTAACAACAACAAGCATGCTGAGTTGACTAGGACACAACAGTGTCAACATAATACAGATCCATCTTTTGTTTAAAGCAACTGAAACAAGAGATTTCATTCGGAGCCCTGAATCTTAAGCTCCTTTTTTTCCTTCACATCAGGCTGAATTGCTGCCACAATTTGCACAGGCAGCTTAACAGATCTCTACCCGTGTGAGCCATCCTGGACCCTGTGATTATCATCGGAAGCTCTTCTTCATCTGCCTCTTCCACAAGAAGGGCGGAAACGTGAGAACGGACCCCTTTCGTGGTGGCTCTCTGCTTGTGGAATGCTCTCCCCATGGAGGCTCACCTGACACCTTTGCTATATATCTTTAGGCGCCAAGCTAAAACATCCCTCCTTTCCCAGACCTTTGGCTAATTTAACAAACTGTAGCCAATGGGGGGGGGTATTGTTTTTGTTCGGTACTATGGTATGTATTTTTGTGTTTCTATACTGTAAGCCACCTATGATCCTCAGATGAAGGGCGGTATAAATTTGTTTTAATGTTGTTGTTGGCGGCATCCTTCTGTCTCAAGAGACAATGCAGTGCATCTCCAGAGCTGAAATTAAACTGCTGGGAGAATCAGAGAGCCTGCTGCGGCTGCAGAGATCGGTAACTCGTTAAGGTTGCCTCCCGCATGGCTTTTGCTGTGTTATCAACACAGAAGTGATGTCTCCGGGGTGCAAGCATGGGCAGTGTGTATGCCCAGATGACAAGACCCCACTTTCAGCATCACTGATGTGGTCCAAAATAAAGCAGAACAATACATTTTCCACCAGCTTGGCTGCAAAGGTTGCCAGAAAGAGGTATAACATGATGCCATCCAACCGTCTTAGGGAGTCCACTCTGGATTTGCATAGGGTTTACTACTTAGCCTTTTCTTTTCCCAAAGATGTCCCGCAGAGCAGCGGGTAAGATGTTAAATAAACAAATGAACAAATAACCCAGCGTTCCTGCAGCAACAAAATAAGGAGATGGGCGATTTGGCCCCTTCATTTCTTGGGTATTTTTACTCCTTAGGGTAGGGTAGGGTAGTGATAAAGCAGGATATCAGATCCAAACTCTTCTTCTTCTTCCATTACGGTCAGAGAACTCATAATTTGATTTATAAAATATATAGTTCTACAATTAGTCACTTCAGGGAAAGACACAAATAAAGGGGCTATATTTTATTTTTACTTTTAAAAATGAGAAATAAAGGTATGCCAAGGGAGAGCTGTACTTCCTATGAATACACCTAGAAAATAAAAAATAAATAGACACTAGTGGTTTGAAATCAAGTTAAGTCAATGTTGATAAAAAAATATTATCTCATGCTTTCTAAGAGCATGACTTGGGGCTTAAACGCTTGAAGTGGCACCTCTTCTGGCCCACTAGCAAGTGAAGCTTTTGGGCTTCGGGCAGGGGTTTCTTAGTAGTGGTCCCCCAGCTATGCCTTTTTCCTATTTTGCATCCTTATTGACTAGCATTAGCTACAGTCTCCTTTCTTTGTGCAAGGGTATTGCCAGCCAGGGGTACTGCAGCTGTTGCTGCTGATATAATTATGGTTTTAGTGTTTTAATATTTAGGGATGTTTATGATTATAGCATACCATGCACGTGTCCCAGAAAAAAACAGGACATCCAGGTTTTTGCCCTGGCGAGAGCACAGTGGTCATTTTGATGGCCGTGATCTCACACGGAACCCCAAAACATGTGTTTTTGGATGCTGTAAGAGCACAGCCCCCAAAAAGCACATCTTTGGGGCACCATGATCTCACACGGGTCACTTAACCCATACAGGAGCACTTATGGGAAGAAGTACATCACCATTTTGGGAATCAACATGTTGAAGGGTATGGTATAGTTGAATTGTAGTTTGCATATAGCTGTGGCATTTGCTATGTAGCTACTACTACAAGCCATCCTGGGACCATTACTGATGAAAGGCAGCCAACAGATCCAACAAATAAGTGATAAAAGAAGATCCACGTAGAAAGATCAATGTACGTAGCAAACAAGCTGCACCTAGGCGGACTTGCTCACACACATAAACAGAATTATCCAACACAGTCAGTTTGAAAAGGCATTAAGTCTGTGGTTTTACATCTAGTGTGGTTGGACAGAACACTGCAAATGGCTGGAAGAGACCCAAGTTGGAATTCCTGCTTAACCATGAAGAAGCACATTGGGCAAACTTTGGTCGATTTCACTCTCTCAATCCGGCCAACCTCACGCAACCATTGTAAGGATGACATGGGATTTCCCCATGTACAAATGCATCAAGGAAGAAAGAGAAGATGCAAATAAGGCTGAATGATACATCTACAGCTGCAGCGTTTTAATTTAGAAGGAGGGGGCAACACATGCACAAACAAGAATTTGCACCGAGTTGGAGACGCATAGTAACTTCCAACAATTTGGGGGGGGGGGAGAGGGAGAGATGCAGGTTTCTCAAGATTATCATTTCATTAAGTGTGTGAGAGAACTCATATTACAACTGCACTACAGTCCATTTAATATGATCATGCTTTTGTCTGACTTGCAAAATTGAGCAGAGCCAGAAGAAAGTTAATGAATGCAACATGTGTTCACTCTTTTGGTAGCCGTGCCTAAAGCCAACTGGCAGAACGATCACAGCAAGATAAATGTCAAAACAAAGCAATCTTACTGTGTGGAGAACTCTCCACCCCCAACATCTCTTAAATATGTTAAAAGAAATTTACATCTCTCCAAGCGCTTAGCCATCAAAATGCAAGATTTTAATACAAAGAAAAAGGAACCCTAGAAAAGAACTAGCACAATGTTTACTGGCTAACAAAGATACACGTATTTTTTTATTCATAAATGGATGTGTAGCATATAATACAGTAGTGAATTAGTGCATTACTGCAGCACTGTTCTCTCACACTTAATATAACTATGCATTTAAACAAGCCCTCAGTTGTCATCACATTTCAGTGCACTTATTTACTCACTCCAACAGAGCTTACTGGGAATCACTGAATTCTAGAGAGGCAAAATCAGGTTAAACTGGCATTACAGTTAATTACTAATGTTTTACAAGACAGCGATTGTCAGAAAGATAGAGTAAATAAAATGCTTATACTACACTACATGCAACAACAAGAAATGTGCTACACAGTTAGAAATACTAAATGGTCATGTTCCACAGTAAATATCAATTGTCACCTGTGGAAGCAGATAATAACTTTTCCAGTTTTCAAGACTCCCATTGTTCTAGGTGCATTTTGAGACAGGGAATTTCATTAGCACGAGCAGTTTCTGAGCTCTGGGCGCAGTACTGTGCCTATGATTTCACATTAAAACTGCAGAGTGGAAGGAAAGGAAGACCTTTTTTCTGCCTCCCCACTTCCAGCTACTCTCTGAAGACTGGAGAAGAGACCTCTATTAAGAATATTAGGGGGTGGGCAGGGGAAGGACTAGAACATAATATTTTAGCTGCAGTTAAATGATTTTCAGCTTTGTACAGTGGATGCTTGGGTTGTGAACGTGATCTGTGTGGGATGCATGTTTGCAACCCGCAGCGTCCACAACCCACAGTGGCGCGTCTGCGCACACGCGGGTTGCGATTCAGCGCTTCTGCACATGCACGACTGCCGAAACCCAGAAGTAACCCGTCCCGGTACTTCCGGGTTTCGGCAGTCCGCAACCCAAAAAAACACAACCTGAAGTGTCTGTAACCCAAGGTATGACTGTATTCTTGTTATAAAAAAGCATACCTAGACATTCCATTGTTGAGCCCATAACCTAGGTTTAAGGTGCCATTTTGCTCCTAGTTTTCATGTCTCTAACCTTCCAGAATTTCTTTTGGGAAGCTACAAGAAGCAACAGTAGGGAAGGCCCCTACTGTGCATATAGCCTCCTACTCCTCAAGTCTTGGTCCAACACTTTATCCTTGAAATTCCAATGGCACTCCCTTCACCGATAAATTACAAGTTCAAATGTGGGCAAGTTTTGTGCACTCTGTGGCTGTCCAACGCTGTCTCCTTCGTAGGTGTGTGTGTGTGTGCATGCACTTGTGTGTGTTTGTGTGTGTGAATGAGTAAACCACAAATATATCTGCTTAAAGTAATGAACCTTATTCACATCTTTTCTGCCTCTCTTTGCCCCACCCTCCAGGGTATATATTGGCTTGCAATCCTCCCCCCCCCCAGCAGTTAGGTTTATTGCAGGATGCGTAAACAAAATAGCTCTACCAAACCATTTCCTTTAGATAAGTTTAAATGTTCCTGTTTATGGAGGTATGAGGCATACACCCACGCCAAAACAAACCACTATCTCCCATAACTCATAAATGTAACTGTTCTATCTGAACCCCTACAGCAACAAAACTTATTCCCCCACTATGTTTCCATGAGGTTCTTTTCTTGTCTTTGCAAGCATTTTATGACAAGGAGTTGAGTAAATGGATTTAATGTCAACTAATTTAATGACAGAGGCGAGGATTTCTTAATATTTGAGAGTATTGATTTAGTATGATGCTTTTGCATTTGCATTTTCAGGAGGAGGCGAAAATTCAGATCTGAAAAATAAAATAAAAATCAAAGAATGATTTTTAACTTTTTTTAAAGGAGCGGGTTTATGAACCGACTATTCAGTGCAATTTTGTATAAGAAATGCACAGCCAGCTTGTAATTACACTGTGTGCATTATCTTTAATACTAATGTACTTTTTCTAACAGAATATTGCCATTGTTCTGATGAGGTTAATTGAACTTTCTGTAGACTATTTTGCCCCCTCATGATTTACTTCATCTTTCTTAGACAGAGGAAATGTGCTTTGATTCATGAGCAACTGGAAGTGCTACATAGAAATATTTATACTTAGGTGGCTGCTGTTGATAGTTTGATAAAGTCAAAATTCTGAGGGGTTATGATGGAATTTTGAGTGAAGATAGACAATATTTCTTCCTGAATGACACTTGCATCACATCCCATATTGTTGGGCATCTTAATTTAACTGCACTGCTGCCTCTGGTCAAAAGGAGTTTGAAAGGTTTCGGAACAATACCCCAAAACCGCCCCTTTAACAAGAGGCAAAATTGGGATGTGTCTGAGGTGCCGCAGCAAAGGAAAGTCACCCTAAAGCTGGTAAATTTATTTTACCACCTGACACAGAAAAATCCCACAGGTGCCTCCTGGGAGTAAAAATTTGACAATAAGCTATTCTTTATTACTATTTATTAAATTTCTGCACTGCCCTTCACCCAAGGAAAACAGGACGGTTTACAATTAAAAAAAACTAAAAATACATAACATAGTAAAAAATAAACAATAACCCTCCCCATGATAACTAACCATTTGCTACCTTTTCATGGCACCCAAAACCACCTCCCTCACACAATAGCTATGGGACTTTGGCAAAAAGGGTGAGAGTTAAAAGAGAAGGTTCTCCACAGTGTGTCTGTTGTGGGACTGTGTTGCCCTCTGGGAATTCTTTTCCACAAGAATCTTGCTTTAAAAGAGCTTCAAAGTCCCAAGTAATGCACTTAAATCAGCCTATGCTTTTCAGTTCAGAAATGGCCCTGCCTCAGGCTTCAGTCATATATGATTAAATTTATTTTGTTCAAGGTATATATTTAAAATGTCGGGAGCGGGGGCTCATAATACAATTTAAAACGTAATAACCATTCTAGGAGAGCAGCACAAAAATATAGGCAACAAAATTCAAAATCAATAAAACGGAAAAAGTGGAAAAAGTCAAACTGCAGGGATTGTTTACAAATATGAATGTTTAGCATGCCAGAGAGAATGAAAACATTGTAAGCTGGTGCATATAAGATGGTTAAATAGATGCTGGGTGGCTGTGATGCCTTGAGCGTTTTATCTATGTCTTTTGGTTTCTTTGTGAACTTGCCCTAGACTTTCTTCCTTTCTGTGAACTAGCTATCAGTAACCCCAACATACAGCCTGTATGCTCTGCAGCTTCTAAGCTGAACTTCATGAATATTCTTCTGAGAAATTGCAACCTCCATTTTACAGCCTGGAGTCTTAAAAACTTACTCACTTAATTACTTACTTATTTGCAATGTCTAGTAGCGTGGTAGTGGCTGCATCTTGTCCAAATATATATTTGATTTCTTTTATTTGCATCAGCATCTGTTTCCTGATGCAGAATACTAATGCATGGCCCAAACTAATTATAATGAGGAACTACCTCCTGTGGTATAGCTTTCTTAGAGCTGTTAAAGACTTTCTGGGGAAAATTCAGTGTTAGAAACTGAGATATGAAAGCTAAGAGCTAAATGGCACCTTAAACCTAGGTTATGGCCACAACAAGAGAATGTCTAGGCACACTTTTTTATAACAAGAATAGAAAGCAGAAAATGAATGAGCTGCAGTTAAAATATGATGTTCATTTATCACATGGTCTTGTCTTTCCCCTGCCCATCCCCCTAATATTCTTAAGAGAGGTCTCTTCTCCAGTCTTCTGAGAGCAGCTAGAAGTGGGGAGGCAGAAAAGGGTCTTTCTTTCCTTCCACTCTGCCCAGAGCTCAGGAACTGCTCGTGCTAATGAAATTCCCTGTCTCAAAATGAACCTAGAAAACTGGGAGTTCCGAACACTGGAAAAGTTATTAGTTGCTTCCACACCTGACAACTGATACTGTGGAACATGACCATTTAGTATTTCTAACTCTGCAGCACATTTCTGGTTGTGAAGTATAAGCATTTTTATCTACTCTATCTTACTCCAGCATTTCTGACAATCACTCCTCAGTTTTAATCTGAAATCTGAGGCACAGTACTGCGCCCAGAGCTCAGGAACTGCTCACCCTAATGAAATTCCCTGTCTCAAAATGCAACAATGGAAGTTTCAAAGACTGGGTTCGAGACACCTCCAGAACAGCTGGTGTGTGGCATGCAAGGAGCTCTGCCTGATTTGTAGTCACTCCCCTTTTTGCTGCAGCCTCTCCCACAATATTTTGAAAGGGTCCCAGGACCTCTTTTGGAAACAACAGGCAACAAGAAAGTCACACCGTGCTCACAGCTCAGGAACTAACCCAAGGTCTTTTATAATAGTGCTAATTGGGGAAGGGGGGTATTTAGTTCACATGTGAAGCCAGATGGTTAAATTTGCACTTTCTGTAACAATACAAGAACCAAAATAAAAGCAAATGAATTGGAAAACAATAAAAAGGAGACAGAGACACCCGTGGCAGAGAGCTATATATCCCAACTGGGGAAGTTTGTCTGAACAAAATGTCTTCATTTGTTTCTGGGAAAATGCAGATAGTGGCCTGCCTGTCGTATCTCAACAAGAATGCTATGCCACAGAAAAGAAACAGTTGTAAGCATAGGAAGTTTACTCGGTTTTCAGATGCCAATGCTAGTAAGCCGACTGATACTGTAAGACACAAGAAAGTTGGAAGCCCTACTTTTAAAAATGTTATATTTAGAAGTATCCTTTGCTGGCAAATAAAATCAGGGATGGAGACCCTATGGCCCTCCTGAATTTGTTGTACTGCAACTTCCATCAGCCCATTCACTATACCCCTGGTAAAGGGTGAGAGTTATAGTCCAGTAACATGTGAAAGGCCACAGGTTCCCCACTCCTGAGTCAGCACTGACTTGGAAGCAGAAAACCTAAGACAGAACCAGGGAAGATTTGCATACTTGGGATGACAAAAGTATTTTCTTTTTATCTTCCGTACCACAGAAATGGGAGAAGTCCTGCATTTTGTGCGAATTAAGGAAAGAAGGACAGAATTAGAAACACTATAGGTGCAATGTAAAAAAACAAAACAAAAAAACAACCCTTCCATGTATATAGTTACTGAAAATCAGTATTTAATAGTAGCTTTAGGAAAGAGTTTAAGATTGAGGCCTTTTCATTGCGGAAATGGAATTCAACATTTTGCTTTCTAAAGGTAAAGGTAAAGGGACCCCTGACCATTAGGTCCAGTCGTGACCGACTCTGGGTTGCCGCGCTCATCTCGCTTTATTGGCCAAGGGAGCCTGCGTACAGCTTCCAGGTCATGTGGCCAGCATGACTAAGCCGCTTCTGGAGAACCAGAGCAGCGCACGGAAATGCCGTCTACCTTCCCACCACCTATTTATCTACTTGCACTTTGATGTGCTTACGCACTGCTAGGTTTGCAGGAGCAGGGACCAAGCAACAGGAGCTCAGCCTGTCGTAGGGATTCGAACCGCTGACCTTCTGATCGGCAAGTCCTAGGCATCCGCGTTTGTTTTCTAGGCCTGCGTAAATTAGAAATGGAATACATTTTGTCTCCTTCCTCACCCTGGCTGATGTTTAACATGGAGGTTCTAGTTTAGCATTTCGCTCAATAAGAACATACCTAAAAAAATTTAAATAATCAAAACTTAAGTTGTTAACGTTTACTACAGTATGATTACTAAATAAAAAACCAAACATGTCTACCCGTCAAACTTCAGATCTGCACATTCCGCCCATTCGCTTACAACTTTTCCCACTACAAATAAATTGCTAACTTAGTATCTGAGCTGCTCAGGAGCTGGCTTTGAAGGTGACAATTTTCCTTTGGCACAAAGGCAGTCCATATGCCTCACACCTGTTAAGTTTTTCACATTCAGGAACATAGATGCATACGCCACAGGAGCGGATATGCCTGCAGCCATCTCCCCCCAGTTCCTACCCACCCGTCGCTAATCTCATGTTCTGTATATGAGCAGCCCACTTTGGGTTCTACCCTTATGCTAGCAAGAATTACAGATTTCAAAAAACTTCTAGCAGCTCCAAATAGTTGGCTTGCAGCTAAGCTGGCACAGTATTTCCAGCTAATATCAGTTGGGGATGGAGATGGGGAGGAAGGAACTCACTCGCCTGCTGCTTCCCCTTCTAACTCCCAATCTTACATCGATGTCAGAAAAAAAATAGCATGTAAAGTCACCTGGTTCAACAGACACTCTGTTATCAGCACAGCTCTCAAGCCCTGCAATTATGCCATAGACTGTGTTTAAAGAACTGCTCCATCAACAAGCTCCTGGGCCAGCCAGTGACCACAGTCAGATGTCATTAGCATCTCAAGAAGCCAAGACTGGTTGTGTGGTCAGCAGGGCAGTGCAGAGTCTCCTGCTGCTCCCGGCTCTGACTGTAAGCCTCTCCCAACAGAAAGGCAGGCTTGTTTCCTACTGCATCCCCAATATTAATGTGCGAGTCCTTCCTAATGCTGAAATTACAAAGCTTTTGACGCTTGGGGCATAGTAATTCACTGGTTCAAGTTCAGTTTTACACTCAAAGGGTTGTATCTAAAGTCATACTCAATGCAGACTCACTGAAATTAATGGACACAGTGGAACCGCAAAGGCAGACTGCGATGTGAACCCAATGAATTACATTCATCAAGACTACCAATGCCAAGTTACAAGATTCAAGTTACAAGACAGGCGATTCCGACTAAACACCAGGAAGATCTTTCTGACAGTAAGAGATGTTCAACAGTGGAGCAGACTCCCTTGGGAGTTTGTGGACTCTCCTGCCTTGGAGGTTCTTAAGCAGAGATGGCCATCTGTCATGGATGATATAGTTGAGATTCCTGTATTGCAGGGGGCTGGACTAGACGACCCTTGGGGTCCCTTCCAACTCTACTATTCTATGATTCATCACTTGTGGACTGAAGCAGGACAATGGATTTTTATCACATTACATGTGTGAATTGGTCTGCCAGTTCCAAGATGTTAAGTGCTACCAGCTGTTTTTGGAGGAACAGCTACTGCTTAGCATCCAATGATGTGGTTCCATTAGTGGAAGCATTTCGATTTGCGTAACAAAATTTGTCTCCTTTTGATGTTCACAGTCTGTTGCTGCCACCACTCGTGGCTTCCAAAAGAGTGTGTGTGCATATACCAAAATAAATTTGATAGCTTTTATTAGTGCCACAAGACTCTTGTTTTGGTGCCCTCTGGAAACTCCCAAGTGACCTAGTCACAAGTTAACTAGCAAGTCAGAGAACTAGCAATGGAATAAAAGATGTGAATAGCAGTCCAGAACAATAGGGAAACCACAAAGCCTGCTATCCCAGTGCTAAAGTAGATGCTACTCATCATATAAGCACAACAGTCCATTTCAAGCCTTGACCTTTTTTCAAGTTTGTTAATAGCCAGGTGGTAATTTTAGATTTTGGAATTTTTATGGTGCAATAAAAATTATACAAAGAATAGTGTAAACGGATATCTTGCTTGTTTAAAATACACCAGCAATTATAAAAAGAACATTTCTAGTCTGTATGTAAAATACTGTTTAGATTTAGGTTTGCTACCTGGCTGGTGTTTCACTACACTTACAGAAAAAGTGTTCCCAGTCAGGCTTTGGAAGGCAAAGACATTTGGGGATATTTATATGTGTGTGTTTATATGAATCTAAAGAAGTGAGCTATCTTACCTGAACAATGTTATGATTTGTTTTAAAATATTCATATACCATCTTTCACTGAAATCACAAGGTGATATATACAGGTAGTAGAAAGCACAATGCAAAATAAAACAGGACAGGACAGGAAATCCTGTTTTGTTCCAAACTGACAGATAAAAGGTATGCAATCACTGGTAACACACTGGTTAGCCAGCAACCAGGGTTTGGGGCCATTCTCCAAGATTAGGTACCCATCGTTAATCAAGTGAATGGACTTAGGACAGAGTTCCAGCATGGTTTCATCAAGATCAGGAGTCTTCCAGAAGCAGTAAATTTTAATTCGTACCCTTCAAAGTCAGTCACATTTTCAACTCAGAAAGATTCTAAATTCCAGAGCACACTTGACAAAGCTACCAAAGATGCAGAGCACTATAGAAGCGGAGATTGTGTTCTTAAAGGGTATGTTTTGTTAATTTTATGTTCTCTCTAAGGAGCTGAGGAACACAGAGGGGGACACATTTTTTTAAGTGTTTAAGTTCCATTGACAATCTGTGTGTAAACTGTGAATACCAAACACCATGATTTAACCAGTGCTCTAAAACATGCACTTTCATAGCTATTGGGATAATTTTGAAAGTGTACATGGCCTACCATTTACTTCAGAAGGCATATCACTATACGGCAGTAAAACATCTAACGCAATTGGCCACACAAGCAATTCTTCTTGCACAAGCAAGAGCTGACAATCCCATGATTTGTAGTACATGCAATTTTCCAACAAGGCTTCCGTGTTCAAGTTCCAACAGAACACTGAAACACCTTCTTTTTAAACTCTTTGCGAACAATGGATCAAATGGAACAAAACTGCAATTAACTCCACCTGAAAGGGATGTGGTGTATTTACCATGCTGTAAAGTAATTGTGTCATGAGTACATTTCAAATACCTGGCAAGATAAGGCATCATGTAGCTTGAATTATGGAAGAGAGACGGAAGGAATCTGACCAAGGACAATGATGTGTCAGATTTCAGTGAAATTAGGAAGGCTCAATTTAACCTTGTTAACATTTCTACCATGGGGAAAAAATCCAACAGCTTTTATTTCATTTTTTTTTTAAAAAAAAAAGAAACAATTCAGATAACTTTTTATCACCCTGGAATATGGTGGCATAAGGTGAGTTGAGTGTGCTTTAATGACTGTAATTGGGATTTTACTTTAAAAGTTAATTACCCACCCTGAAGCCTTGAAAGGGCGAGATTTAAATACAAATGTTATAGATCTAATTATTGGTAGCACAGACTGAATGCAGAAACCACAATAAAAAGAACCAACATTTTTTAAGGAGTTCCACAAAGGAATGCATAGTTTTCGCATTTTGCTAGGGCAGCAGTATCTATTTTTCACTCTGTAACTATTTATTCCTAAGCACACCACAGAAGTTTCAGCTCCTGGTTTCCTTATCCAAAATCAGTGCATTAAAAATATACACATTAACTTCAATCCAGTCAACAATGAGAAGGAGAAAATGCAGAAAAGCTATCCCATGAATATGCAGTGCAGCACCACTAAATATGAGGGGTTGCATTATAGCATAAGAAACAGTTAATAAAATGCATATACTGCAGACTGTCGTGCATTTTAACCCAAGTGGATCATAAAAAGTTCTTGAGAATGAGCTTATCAAGGCCTTACAGAAGAATTTGCACAAACACAGTAACTCATCTCCATCTGGAGTCACTTTTCTCATGCAACACTCTTCAATCAAGTCTGAAGGAGCCCTTACTTTAATAGAAGAGCTTTTCCTGAATCCAATCTGATATGCAGAAGAGGCTTTTGGATCCAACCCAGAATGTATTATTAAAATCTGAAAATTGGTACCCATTTCTCCTTAATTTCAAAGCGTGCTCCAAAACCAGTTAAGGTGCTTTTACACCCCACAGAAAGCTGAAGTTTGCTATGCATGTAGTACAAAACACTGCAATTCCTGTTCAAATAAAAAATAACAACACCATACTTCTAACAGCTAAAACTCAGAATATCATGTTTGCCTCACAGTATTTGAAATTATATTTGCATCCCACACTTCTTTTTAAAAATTCATGAATGTTCTCCTGTTCCCCCACCCACCCAATTTTATCTTTATAGCCATTTGGTGTTCCATGTTAAGCAGAGGGGGGGAATGAACGGCCCAAATCACTCAGTAAGCTTCAAGGCGAAGCTGAGGCTTCTCTGATCTACGTCCTGCCACAATACCACAATTTAGAGGACGCAGCAGGCAAAATCACACATGGGACAAAATGCTAGTCTGCTGCAGCTCAGTTTTCATTCGCACACTCCAGTCTTCCTTTGGGTGGGTGAGCACGGAGAGAATTATAAATCAGAAATGTGCTTATGCTTTCAAAAAGCAAGCTTCATTTATAAAAAAATGGAGCATGAGAATGAATACACACACACACACACACCCTCAGAATGACAGATGTTTCAAAAGTATGTCGTTGTTGCTTTAGGCACAATAAATACAGTTTTCATTTGCTTATAAAAGCAGAATGTTTTCACTATTTTCGTTTCTGCGCCAAGAACAAGAACGCCAAATTTGAGTTCGACAGATCTTTTTCACGTAAAAAGGGATATATGGCTCTCATGACGATTAATCTGAAAAGGGATCAAAGAGGGAAAACTGTGTCAACCAGGCAAGGTTAGCACGCGAGATTCTTGCCAGTAGGCATCTCCTACTTTTCAGCACCTCACATTCCACAGACCAGTACCAGTTAATGCTTTATCCACAGTAGTGAAACTTTTCAGTTTCACATAATAGAATATAAATGGTCAGAATAACCACTTGCTACCTACCCTGTCTCTACATAACTGTACAATACTGTTACACAGGCTGCCGGTCCAAAAGATATAAAACTGTCCCATTAATCAGAGAAAACTCATCTGTGTTAGTAGCAGCTAGTCTGCTCCAGGGATGGATTTTGTATCCGCAGAAATCCCCAAGCAATAGGAATATTGCACCACTCCAAGGCTGCAGTCACTCCTGAGAACCAAATGAGTCTGAGGCCACTGAGGCAGATATAAATTCCTTCTTAGGGAAACTCATTCTCACCAAGCTTATGAAAAGGGTCAGCAGTTCATTTGCTGCAAGTCTGAATCTTGAATTATTTGAGACACACACACACACACACACACACAGAGAGAGAGAGAGAGAGAGAGAGAGAGAGATGTGTGCACGCATGAAATATTATAATTTCATTTCTATACTAATTCATTTTTTTAAGAAAAAAATCTTGAAGCAGTTTACAACCTACATTGAAACATCAAACAACCCAGAAGTAAGTCAAAAATAAAGCATACATTCAAATTAACAGGAATCCAAAATATGTTAATTTTTTTCAAAAGAAAACATTACAAAGGCCAACTACAGAATGCACCTTTAACACAGCAGTTTAAAAAAAAAAATTCAGAGAAAACATTACTAAAGGTAGTCAAATATAAACTGAATACTTAATGCTGCACAATTAGCAAAAGAATAAATTTTATGCAGAGACCATACCGTATTTACTCAAATGTAATGTGCACCTTTTTTTGGCCAAATTACGCTGTGAAAATTAGGGGGCACATTAGATACGATGGCGCATTTACATTTGCCAGTAAATACTTTTATTGTTTCTAGGTTTTCAAAACTGAGGTGCTGCCAGTCCTGCCAATGGTGGTTCATGGTGAGCAACAGCTGTGAAAGCTCAAGCTGGAAGACCTGGGACTGCAGGAAGAGACCCCAAGAGGTACAGAGGTCTACTCCTGCTCTAGCATTCCCCACAACAGAAACAGATCAGCCAGTTATCTGCACCAGTCATGCAAATATGCTTATGCAGCTCTGGAATATCAAATCCTGTGTCCTGGAGGATTCTCCAAGAGTATTAATATTTTAATATCTTTAATAGTTTTAAGCGTTCAGTGCGTTTCACAGATATTCTATCCATAATCTTTGCAATAGCAATGTTGTTGTTTATTTATACACCTTATGCCTTTCTGCCAACACGCTCAAAGCAGCTTCTGTTTAATAAAGATTTACAGTCTATGATACATGAACCCTTTTCTTGAAAGATTGGGGGGGGGGGACCCCATACACAACGCTGTCTTTTGGATTTTCTGCTAATGCCCCTGAAATCGAACATGCAGCAAGGAAGGAAAAACTGCATCTATGAGAACATATCCATCAATCGACCAACCAACCAACCAATCTAGGTTCTGTGTCCAAAGGTCCCAGAAGATCCTTCATCACCATTAGTCATTAGTTCTACAGGCATTTCAGACCAATACAAAATTTCCAGAAGAAGGGGTAGACATTTGAGAGTTTCTTTGAGAACCGTTTTTGGATTTTAAAAAAAATGTTACAAAGATTAAAAAGTGTGCATGTGTGTTTAAAAGAAGAAGAAAAATGAGAAGTATACAGAAGATTGCTAATTAAGTTCTGCTTGGCATAGAATTAATGAATATGACTCACTTAGGTCCATTAATTTCAGTGGGTCTACACTGAAAACTTGGCTGGATAAAAACCCTTGGTATCATCCCTGCATACACAAGCCATCTGGTCCCCAGTTCCTTTTTTTTTCTTAACATGATCAGAATAGAAGCGGCAAGCAGTAAATTGTCTTGACCCAGTGAACATTCTGTGAATTTTTATTGTGCAGTGGTGACTCAGAGAAAGGGCAAGTCTGAAACATACTTCAATAAGTTGTTATGCAGGATGTAGCACTTGTCTCCCAGTGTGACCCACTTCCCTTTCCTCCCAAGTCAAAAAGCTAAACACTGTAAATCAAAACCAACTTGTTACAAATCCAACTGAGCCCCGCTGGGTCCCGAGGGCTATTGCTATCATCTTTCCCACCTACCCTCTGAGTCTCCCTGCTGTTTTGCCTGAAGATTATTATTATTATTTCTGCATAGCAAATCACTCACGTTTGGAGGAGAATTCATGAAACATTTTCCAAAGCACTATAGAGAGCAGTATGGTGGATTGGCAGTCCAGGGCCTGACTAACTTTGCCATTTCTTTTCAGGCATTGCATCTGCATATCTACCTACACCACCACCACCATCATCATCATCATTATTATCATCATCATCATCATTCTTATGTATGCCAAAAATGCCCCATGGCAACGTACAGTAAGCAATATTTTTTTTTTTTAAAAAAAAAAACCAATACAGCATAATTTTATAACTTGCATACAGGAGCAACAAAAAATGGCAATGCACTAAATTTAAAAAGAAAGAAAGAAACTTCGCAACCTCAGCATGATCCCCATAAATATAACCAAGCTAGCAGATAGTCCCAAAGCTACAGAGAAGCTTGAAAGATCAACAAACAAATACCAAGGAGAAAGAGAAAATCTTGTGTAGGTGCCAAAAAGATGGCAATGACAGCACTAAGCAGACAGTGTTAAAGTGTTCGATCTATATATTTCTAAGGGCACCAAAGGCCAGATTCAATTAACAAGTTCTGCGAGGGGAAGTCCGCACAAGGGCCTCTGCTAGTGCTTTCCCCTCCTCCTAAACTGAATCAGGGAGGGGGGTCAGGAGAACCCCCCCCCCCAAAAAAAAACCCAGCATGCATGCAGGCGGAGAAGGGGGCTATTTCCATCCGGCAAGCTGAAATGCTTTACTGACAGAATAAATACCGCAGCGCTATGTTGAATTCCTCCAACAGAGATCAAGGAAAGGAATAGTGCTCCTAATAGGGCTTGTTGAACCCATCACCAGGGAGATGGAGACAGGAGAGGGGAGAGAGAGAGAAAGCTCTAAAACTGCAAAGGAACATCTCTTTCAGCGCCACGTTTGCTGATGAGGAAAGGGCCAAAGGGGTCGTGTCAAGAGAATGTGCAGACAGAATGTCAAGAGGCATCACTGCAAGTTCCTCTGCTGAATCCACGTGTCTCTCAGCACAGGAAAGTCAATCCAGCCCAGTGAAGCCAGCTCAGAGCTTCAGCAAAAAAGAGGGATAAAGAAGCAAGAAGTGTGCTAGTTGGACAAAAAACATATGGAGGGATCCAGACTCTTACAAGGGTCTTTAAAGAGGAGCAATACTGCTGCTGCAATTATAAAGGAATGGCAGCGTTAAATTTCAGTTTCCAAGGAAGCTGTGTTAGCTTGCATTATGAAGACTGATTAACTTGGTTCACAAGGAATGTGAAATATAGACCAGGAGAGGTCAGGATAGTCCAAGCTGAGGAGTGAGTCTTGAGAGGTGTTAGCTATCTGACAGACCAATTTGACCTACAAGATGATAAGCAGGCTATTCTCATTCAGCACTGCAGAAAATGTAAGATCTCCATGAGGGCAGGGGCCATAGCTCTGCTTTGTATAAAGCAAAGTTCTAGGTTCAATCCCCAGCATATCGAGCTGGAAGAGATCCCAGTCTGAAACTCTGGAATGCAGTTGCCAGTCAGTGTAGACAGTGATCAGCTACATGGAATAACTGTCTGACTCAGCATAATGCAGCTTCCCATTTTCCTGACGTCATTTGTTGGCAGCAAGAATTTGTTCATAGAAACAAGGAAGCACAGAGGCAATAGCCATCTTCATCTGCTCAAATAGTTTGTGTCCAAAAGTCCAATGCATAAGCTACAGTCCAGGATGCCTTAGGGCTTTTTCGTTTGAAGTTTGATCTTTGATCATTTTTATCCTACATTTCCAAAACTCAGGACCTCTCATATCTCAGTTGAATCCACTTAAAAAAAGAATTACAGTGGTACCTCGGGTTACATACGCTTCAGGCTACATACGCTTCAGGTTACAGACTCCGCTAACCCAGAAATGTTACCTTGGGTTAAGAACTTTGCTTCAGGATGAGAACAGAAATCGTGCTCCAGCGGCGCGGCAGCAGCAGGAGGCCCCATTAGCTAAAGTGGTGCTTCAGGTTAAGAACAGTTTCAGGGTAAGAACGGACCTCCGGAACGAATTAAGTACTTAACCTGAGGTACCACTGTATAATCAAAACCTTTACATATGAAAGACTAACATTCCCAATATAAACCTGACACTCGCATATGCTCGATGTGCAGGTAGGAGGAACAGCATGTCACTGGCTGACCTCAGCCCCCAACCTCCATGTACTGGGGAAAAGGCATGAATGGGCTTCTATGGGCATGGACAATTCCATGCAACCAGGGACACTGGTCAGCCAAGGTTACCAAACCTGTGAAAGGGCCTGTGCGCATACAGCTGGAGTGTGCACACAGAAGCATCCTTCTAAAACTTCACATCAATATGCTTTGATTGTAGCCAGCAAGCACAATTCCACTCCTTGGCTCCATGCATGGTGAACCCAAGGCTGGAGTCAGCTTATACACAGCAGCAGCAGCAGCAGCAGCAGCAGAAGAAGAAGAAGAAGAAGAAGAAGAGGAGGAGTCTGGATTTGATATCCCGCCTTTCACTCCCTTTAAGGAATCTCAAAGCGGCTAACATTCTCCTTTTCCTTCCTCCCCCACAACAAACACTCTGTGAGGTGAGTGGGGCTGAGAGACTTCAAAGAAGTGTGACTGGCCCAAGGTCACCCAGCAGCTGCATGTGGAGGAGCGGAGACGCGAACCCGGTTCCCCAGATTACGAGACTACCGCTCTTAACCACTACACCACACTGGCTCTCCAGGTAGGAGAAGAGGCCGCAGCAGAATCCTAATAACCAATTTTCCAATTCCAAATGAAACAGGTGTTGCATTATGTGCTTCTTCAAAAGACAAAGAAAATAAATGGGCATTGGATACCTCTTCCAGGAGTGTGTCCCCCTGCACTGGGGCCAGTTACGTTCTCTTGGAAACATGTAGTCCCGTGAATGTAGCCTCCAATCACCTGCCTAATGCATGTTAGAGATTTCCCCCAGTGCACTATACGCTAAGCTGCAATTGGGAGCTGGAGTCAAAGAGAGTACATTAAACAAATCATATATTATATTTATTTCCTGCCCTTCTGGTGTTAAAGCACTACTCAGAATAGCACGCAACATTTAAATTTACAATTTTCATAAAATATAAAACAATCCACCAAGGAAATAGGATTCATGGAACACAGAATGCTCTCCTCCCCACAAAATCATGGTTCAATATTAAGCCTCAAAGTTGGTAACTGAATTTGATTTTAAGTTTATTAGGCAAAAGAATTTTTTTGCCCTTCCTTTGGTTCTCATCCTCTTCAGTTGCTCTAAGCAGGATGCTAATACAGGAAGGAAGGCAAAATAGTTGCACAAATGAGGAAGTGAATGTAACAGTAAGCATGTTTGTGGGTAGGTGATAAAAGGGCCAAGCTGTGAATAGGAAAAGGTCAAAGGAAAACCAAAGAATAATGCTAATTTCCAAGTCCAAGGCTACTTAAAGAGGTAGATGAATGCCCTGTTATAGAAAATATAGTAATAAAGTGTTTAAAATGAAAAATAAGGGCGGGAAAAGCACTGAAAAGATTTGTGAAGTTTCAGGCTTCGTAAAGACTAATGGAGCAAAAATATGTGTGCACATATACCTGTAAATCACAAGCAGGGAGAGTGCTGCTGAATTCAGGTCCTGCTTGCAGGGTTTACATAGGTATCTGGCTGGCCAATGTGAAGTGGTG
The DNA here is from genome assembly GCF_965153285.1 of Podarcis tiliguerta. Lineage (NCBI taxonomy): Eukaryota > Metazoa > Chordata > Lepidosauria > Squamata > Lacertidae > Podarcis > Podarcis tiliguerta. The sequence continues at coordinate 23,119,201 of NC_139536.1, forward strand.
AAGAAATAAAACTGCTAGCACATCTGCAAAGCTAAGCAGGGTCTGGTATAGTTTCGAATGTGGATGGGGAACCACATGTTGGGATTCCTGCATTCAGTGGGTTCCTTGGGATCCCTTCCAGCTCTACAATTCTATGATTCTAAAACAGAGTGGTAATTCAATAAGGCTTACCTGTTACTGAGAATACATCTGATGATGCGGATTACAGTCCACAAAGGCGTATGCCATAATGAATTTCTTATACAGCAATACTAACCTGACTGGGCAACAGCAAGGGATGGTGTATCCACAAAGCCACTGCCACATTCATTATCAGCCCTGGTACTCACACTGGCTAGGGGCAGATGCTACTTCAGCTTGGAGCCTAAAGTGATGGCACTGGGGTGGCTTGGAATCCAGTGGATCCCAGGTCAGGTCAGCCTCTTATCACTCTGCTTTGGGGTTTTCTACAGGCTACCCCAGAATCCCAGTGGTTTCCAGGGTTAGGATTGCACTTTTGTCAGCCAAAACAAGGTGGTCCACACCAGAGGAGTCATGCCAGCATCACTCTGAGGGCAGAAGCTGGTGGAGCTTCTGCTGGTGGAAGGCCTCCACTCCATTCAACCCAACTCCATCCCCGCCCAACCAGGTGGATTGGAGATTTGGAATGCAGCTTCAGCCTTTAGGATGCCACAGAACACTTTGCGTTCATTGCTGCAACACAGACTACCACAGTTCCCCCTCTGAAATTAGTAAAAGTGATCAGATCCGTGTGAATCTTCGATCTGCATATATTCAAATGCTTGTGAATACTCTTTGAGCGCAGAAGTTTTCCTACCGATGTCAATTCACTGAGCACACCCGGGAGGAATATACATCTGGAATGACTTCCTCAGTTGCCTCTAGTAAAGAAGCTATCCCAAACATGAGAACAATCTGCATGCACTGGAGCCTTCCAAAGGACATCACCGGATAATGCCAACATTCCTAGGTCTTGGTTAAAAACAACTGCCAAGTACTGGAACAGTATAATGCTTTTCACATACCTCTGGATCAAGTATTCAAGACTGAAGCATTTTGTAAATGTATGAAAACCACGAGTCTGTCTTTAAACTAAAATCCCCTTAAACAAATGAATTCTGCACTATTGTGCAATCTGTTAAAAAAAAAAAGCAAAAGGCAATTCTGCATGCATAATGACTTTCACCCCAAGTTTCAAAGGGACGTCCTTTGTTTCAAAAAGGCTATCCCTTTATCCCAGCACATCAGCTTGTCATAAAACATAATGCGTACTGCTTATTTTAGAAAACCAGAACTCTGGCATCTAAAGAACAGATGCTATATCTCTGCGGTGTCATCTTTGATCAGGCAAATTTCCATAGCTGATTCTTAGTGGAAACCCAATAGTCCCCTTGACGGTTCTGACTCCTGACGTTTCTGAGAAGTCATAAATGTACTGTTCTTTAGGAGAAAAATATCTCCCAGGATAAATTTAGCTCTTCCATTGACATTTTATCAGATGCATGGTGTGCTCCCTGCTGCTACTCTATTCTTGTTCTTAGAACATGCAAATCAAATACTATCTGGACAAGATGTTCAGTAACAGGTGGGCATGGCAGACTTTTAACAACAAAAATATTGAGCATTTTCCACATCAAAGTTTTGCAAACAATAAAAGCAAGTGAACACACTAGGTACCTAATAATAGTTATCTTCAAGCTTCCTCAGATTAACATTTCTTCCTGGGGAAAATTGACTCTGGCTTACAATGTTCATCCAGGACTGGATACAAAATGAGACCTAATTAACTTTATTATGTGCACAAATCTCTTGTACACTTTAAGCAGATTTGGAAATACAGAGTCCTCTCACTCTTCGGTATACAGTGGTACCTCTGGTTAAGAACTTAATTTGTTCCAGAGGTCTGTTCTTAACCTGAAACTGTTCTTAACCTAAGGTACCACTTTAGCTAATGGGCCTTCCCACTGCTGCTGCGCAGCCAGAGCACGAATTCTGTTCTCATCCTGAAGCAAAGTTCTTAACCCGAGGTACTATTTCTGGGTTAGTGGAGTCTGTAACCTGAAGCGTCTGTAACCCGAGGTACCACTGTACTTCTTCATCTTGCATTAGCGTAAGGCTGATTTTGCAACCCAGTGTAAATTGGAACAATTTACGGTTTAATTTGATCCAAGACTCCCGGTTGGCAATTAAACCTTAATTAGAAATTGCCTGGTATGCTAAAGATAGATTTTGAGAACACTAGTCAACAACTGCAGACCTTTCCACAAGCAGTCGCAAAAAGGTGAGTGAGCACAAAGAGGTGGGAGATGCATGTAAGTCACTTCCTAAAGTGTATTTGAGGCTGCTGCAGATATCCTCATTTCTCCTAACAAAAATCATCATGAATGTTGATATTCTCTGGACCGGAGTAGACTCCTTTAGTGTCCCAGATCTACTCCTTTAGTGAGGCTAAATAGGTCCACCTTAGACAAGGCAGGAAATGGCTTGAACAAAGACAGGAATTTTAATTTACCAAAGATACAGTGCCCACAAATCTGTTGATTTCATTGTTCTATAGGGATCCAGCAAGGAGGACAGTAACTGGTGTTGTTACTACAGGCAATCAGTTAAACAAAAGGAAGGGTTGAAGAACCATTGCCAGGTATCTACCCATACTACAAAGTTAGGCATTTCATCTGAACATGATCTACAGGGCATAAAGATAGGTAGCTTTCCAATGACTTGGGACAGTCTTCACCAATCTGGTGCCCTCCAGATGTTTTGATCTACAACTCCCTTCAGCCCCAGCCAGCACCCCTATGTTGGAAGTTGTAGTCCAAAATGACTTTGGAGGATACCAGGTTGGCAAAGCCTGGCTGAGGGATTAGACTCACCAGCAAAAAGCTGAAGAACCAGAACATTTGGGCTATAAAAATAAACTGTAAAGTCATTAAGATGCAAGCAGGTACATCTGCGTGCTCAGGCATATCCTGAGGCCTATAATTATTTGCAGAGTAGTGCAAAAGTCAACACTGAAAGCAATTTCACAATAGTAGATTGTGTCGGCTTGTTTTTCCTTGATCATATAAATCTTTCACTGCTCAATTTTATGTTGCAAAGGACCATGCAATCATGATCATCATCTTAGGGCTTGTGTAGACCACAATTATCTGGTTTCGGCATAATCAGCTGCTGATATTCATGTGAAAGGGTACAATCTACAGCTAGAAAGAACCTTACTAGTTAAGGTGCACTTCCAAGAAGAAGAGTTTGGATTTGATATCCCACTTTATCACTACCCTAAGGAGTCTCAAAGTGGCTAACATTCTCCTTTCCCTTCCTCCCCTCCAACAAACACTCTGTGAGGTGAGTGGGGCTGAGAGACTTCAAAGAAGTGTGACTGGCCCAAGGTCACCCAGCAGCTGCATGTGGAGGAGCGGGGAAGCGAACCCAGTTCACCGGATTACGAGACTACCGCTCTTAACCACTACACCACACTGGCTCCTCTCCTAACTTTTATGTACGTCATTAAAGAGGGTAGATGTATCTCCCTATCGCTAGTCACTGTCCAGGTTAATGTCTTTCACTAGTGGAGCATTTCTTATGTGTTAATTTTTACTCTGCAACTTGATTTGGATGCATTTCCAGATAGAAAGTTCCAGTAGCAATCAAAGAGCAAGATTTTTTACCCAAGACCCCGGAGAGCTGCTGCCACTCAAAGTAGACAAATTGACTAACAGCCTCACCTAAGGAACTGAATTTTTCACCCACTAGGACCAAAAGCAAGGCTCATGTCAATGAGGAGCTGTGCCTTCAGTGCTGTGCGGCCACCTTTGTGGAACTCCCTCCCAACAGAAGTTCCAACGGGCACCATCCCTGCTGAGTTTCAGAAGCCTGGTTAAAACCATTTTATTTCAGGAGGCCTCCGGATGTTTTTGGCCTACAACTCCCATGATCCCTAGCTAGCGGGACCAGTGGTCAGGGATGATGGGAATTGTAGTTTCAAAAAATCTGGAGGGCCGAGATTAAGGAAGCCTGTTTTAAAAGTTTCTAACGTTCTTTATTTACATTTCTGAGACCTTAAATTTCTGTTGTTCAAGTTACGTTTTAAATATTTTACATTTTTATATATTTTTTATTGTTCTAAGCCCCTTTGAGACCTGGGTGGTTAAAAGCAGTATATATATATATATATATATATATATATATATATATATATACCTAAACATTACAAGTGCATTGAGTTATCATCCTGAAATGCTTCTCTTAACGTCCTAAAGCAGTGTTCCCCAACCTTGGGCCTCCAGCTGTTTTTGGACTACAATTTCCATCATCCTTGACCACTGGTCTAGCTAGCCAGGGATGATGGGAGTTGTAGTCCAAAAACAGCTGGAGGCCCAAGGTTGGGGAACACTGTCCTAGAGATTCAACAGTACAACAGAAGGTTTAAACGAAATGTTAGGATAGCCACTAGAATGAAGGCCTTTTAGGAATGGCACGAAAACTACTTCTCTGGCTGAGACATACGTTAATGGGAAACACATAGAGATTCATTAAATAAAAATGCAAAGCAGAATGATCAAAAATGAGATGTTCTTCACAATTTTTACAACACCTGTAAAGATGGCTATCATTAATTCAAGCAAACATTATGTATAGGCATGTTTGCAGAAAAAGGATTAATCATGAACTTGGCAAAGAATTATTTGCCGCTGGGGTCCAAATTTTCAAAGTGTTTGAATGGGAAAATTCAACTGTTCTGATATGCAAACTACACATTTGCTTATATCTGTGTGGACTGCTGCAGGCATAAAGGGGCGCATATTCTTTTGATGGCCTGTTTTAACCACAAATTTAGCAAGTAGGGAATTCCCCCCCCCCCTTTTAAATTAGATTGCTAAAATCATAGAATTCTAGAGTTGGAAGGGACTCTGTGGATTACCTAGTCCAACCCCCTGCAATGCAGGGATATGCAGCTGTCCCATATAGGGATCAAACCTGAAATCTTAGTGCACCATACTCCAACCAACTGAGCTAATGAAAATACTATCTACATTTTTATAACAATTCCAGATAGAGATGTGAAGTGGTGTGTGACCATAATGCAAGAGAAGACGTTCTGAACGTGCAATGCTCAAGCAAACAATTCACTGTTACAACGGGAAATATGCAGTTCTGGTGTTCCACTTAATACTCCAGCTTGTACAAACCAGGATTACTTTTCTCCTTCCCATAGCCCCCTGTGCATGACCAAAATCTGCTCCAGTGAGTTGGGTATCTTCTGGAACAGATGAGGGGGAGTGCAGGGGTCATATTCACTAATGTTCTAGAACAGTAAGAACATATCAGACTTTGGGGTAATGTCTCTTCATAAACCAATTTCCATCAACCAGAGAACAGCAGAATATATACTCTAATATTTATTTGTAGGGTCAATTTATATATGGTTTTAATCCTATTAATGTTTAATTTTTTAAAAAGATTGTTTCCCCCCTATGTTTTAAACTGTTCTTATTTTATCTGTAAGCCACCTTGAGTCTCTGATAGGTAATTAATTAATTAATTAATGTGACTCAAGGCTGAGAAAGGCTCTCTAGAGGAAACGAAGTAACTCTGGAAACTAGTCCTATAATACTAAAGCTAATTCACGGAGCGATTATTGTTATGTAGTGCTATCCATGCAATAAGGAGAGGTATCAGAAATATGGAATATTAAGTGGTTTATAAAGGTTTTTAAATAAAATAAAATAAAAATAAAATCCATAGGCTTGGGGGACCTCAAGGTTTGAAAAAATACAGGTACCTGAGGGTGTGTGAGCTTAGGTGGGAGAGGTAACTTAATGAAGACTGAGCATACACACAGCGTTCGAAATTTTGCACCTGGCTTTTGATCACTTGAGACCAAATAAAGATGCCTGGCACGTGACTTCTCCACTATCTGGAGGTACATGCCTAGGGACAATTGGATTTACACTGTTTTCACACATGAACACCCCGTCCTGTAGAATTCTATCAAGTTATATTTTATCTGCACAATCAAAATGGATTTCTGGAACCAAAATGCTTTTTTCTGTGCAGCCTGAGCAACAGCAGTCACCATTAGGAAAAAGAGGTCAGAATGGGCCAATGGATCAAGTGACTATTCTTCTCTAAGCTCTTAACTCAAGGTTGTCATCTGAACTAGCCAGATGTTTAACTGAGAATCAAATCAAAGTCAGTCCATCATTTGAAATACTGTATAAGACTTCAGAGCCACCTTGTCCCAAAATGGCAAAATTGGCAAAATGTCCCAAGGTGACTGTAACCTTGGTTTAAGAAGCCATTTGGCTCCTAGCTTATATATCTGAGTTTCTAACACTGCATGATACACACAGTGTGGCCACAGATTGCTGTGTATCTTTGGCAGCACAGGGAGATGAAGTAAAGAGGAATGGTCAAATGAACATTCAGTCCACATGGCATCCTTTCAGGGCAGGCACCACTCATTTTTACATCTGTGTAAAACCTTACCAGTACCTAATATGTTCATGCAGTCAGTTCCAAACTATTGCTTCAGGGGAGGGAACTTGAAGTCCACTTTACTACCTCAATAAAGCATCTGCAAAAGGTCAAAGTGCTGCCAAGAGTTGCCATAGACAGTACTCTGTACTAAAAGCCACCTACCAGAATCCATCAAACTCTGCTGCCCAACTACAACTGAATACAATTAGCAAACAAAGCCTGCCAGCAAAACTGTGCTCACTTGAAGGAATTTTACAACTTCCAGCACCGCTCCAGAAGAATGGACGTTAATACGCTTCAGCTGTCGCTTTACTCCAACAGATACAAGCATCAGATATTATTACAAGGAAAGGACAAAGATTACAAGAAAGACCTGAAGGCAGCTTCAAAGAGGTGTGGTTGTTAAAACCCTACACGGCCCAAGTCAAAAGAGAATTAATTTTGGCACACTCGGCTTCCTGTCTTCAAAGAAAACCTGACAAGGCTACCTTTTCCTACAGTAATAAACAGTTATTGGGACAAATTTGCATTCAAGGTCAGGGGGGGGAGATGTACTACAAAACAGGATACCACTTGAGCAGAACGTTTGCACACTGTCTCGCATTTGTAGCTTAAGCCATAAGAATAAGAAAAAGAAAAAGAACAATACAGTGATACCTCTGGTTAAGTACTTAATTTGTTCCGGAGGTCCGTTCTTAACCTGAAACTGTTCTTAACCTGAGGTACCACTTTAGCTAATGGGGTCTCCCATGGACGCTGCGCCACCGCTGCGCAATTTCTGTTCTCATCCTGAAGCAAAGTTCTTAACCCGAGGTACTACTTCTGGGTTAACAGAGTCTATAACCCGAAGCGTTTGTAAGCCGAGGTACCACTGTAATAATAATAATAATAATAATAATAATAATAATAATAATAATAATAATTCAAACTGAGCACAGCTCAAGCCACTAGCTCAAGTCTAAAGCTATCACCAGACAGGTGAAAAGTGCAGATTTACACCAAAATTAGGAAATGGAGAAAATAAATGCATGGATCCCTTTAACACCAAAACTGGAGATGTCTTATTATTCAGTCATAATGTTCTGGGAAAATATCTCTCTCTCTCTGCCTAACCCACTTCTCATTGATGTTGGGTGGCCTTGTACACTGCTCAGGGATATTTAGAGGAAGGAAGAAAAAGAAGAAGTTATTTTTGCTAACCACCTGGTTGGTTCTTCATTTCTGCCCTAGCTCTTAAAACTATCCTCTGGGAAATTATCCTGTGAATGTTCTGTTGCAGGGATGGGAGCCCTTCTCACCCTCTGGGCCAGATCTTTATCTCTCACTGCCACCCCATGTGCCAAATTTTGGCAGAAGGGCAGGTGCACTCTCTCCCTCCTCGGCAATTAATGCAAATAGGTTTCAGGTAAATTGTGTGTAACAAAGCAGCACTTCAATTAAGAAATACAATACCTTGCAATATATGGAGGAATTGCAACATTTCCTCTACCTGATTTCAATGCGTTCCTAGTTGTTCAATGGAAACAGCATTGACTTTTGCAGAGTGATCATATTGCAGAGAGTAATTAGAGATTTCAAAACAACGGGGAGGAACCTCACGTAGACAACTACTTCGTTTACGCACCACAATTTTAAATGCTTTTGTTTGTTCTATTTTATTTTGAATTGTATTGTATTGATGCTTTTAAAAAAAAATTGCCCCCAAGAGCAAAGTTGCAATAAAAAAATAAGAAATAATAATATGAGAACACCAAGAGAAAGATGGCATGTCTATCAATAAGAGTGGGACTTTGCAGGAGACACAGAACTCATGTAGGAGGTCCTCCACCCACCTTGCACTTGCTACAATGCTGTGGGTTAGGTAAGGTCCAAGGTCACCCAGAGGGATCATAGATAAAACAGAGACTTGAATATGGATCTCACTGTACCACACTGGATCTCCAGTAACAAGGAGAATATGCTGCAGACTGTAGATTTTAAGCTTCTGAGTGTTAAACAGGCCACCCACTTTTTAATTTACATACTATAAGAAAGGCACATTAGCATAGTGGAAACTTCTAAGAACCGCCCCCTGGCTGTATAAATGATAATCTAACACAAGGTTTCCCAAACTATGGACCACCAGCAATCTGCAAGCTTCATTCAGTTGGTCAGTGGCATGTCTATATTAAATATTCATATTGATTTCAACTGTATTTTTATTGCTTCTTTTATTTGTTACATTGCAATTTGTTGCATTGCAACTGGAATTCTATGGAATGCAAATTGTAGTTCTATAAAATACAATGCAAGAAATAAAAAAGCAATTAAAAATCATGTAGCATCTAACACAGAGTATAACAGTTGCTAACTCAAACTCAAGAGACAGTGGTGGGTAGGACGACACCGCACGTGAATTATGAGTTTCCTGCAAAATGCTACTCTGCAAAATATTTGTTTTATTGTGCATATAAAGTCAAAAGCCCCTACTTTGAAAAATTATTTGACATGCAGAATTGAATCTGGTACTGGAGTTATAAACCAGGGATTCTCAAACAATGGCACACTGAAGGCTACTTGTTGTGGTATAGTTGATCTTTTTAAACCATTTCACTTAACTTTTATTGCAACCACATGGGAGGAGAGGACACTTCACAGGCTTCATATTTTAAAATTAGCTTTGGGGCAGAGAGGGGAATTTTCTTTAAGACTTGGATATGGGGCTGGGGAGAATTAAACTTCTTCTCTGCACGGTGAGGTCCTGACCCTGATCCAAAGTAGAAAGAAAACAGGACACATAGAATGCATTTTAACATTTTGCTTAGTGGAAGGGGGATCGTTTCACACTGAACATCCAGAGGACGAGGGGAAGCTGCCCGAGTTAAAATTTTACGGTTGTGGTGGGCTTTGTGGACTCCTGTGCAGTAATAGACGCATGCTTGCAACCACATGCTAATATGAGGTGGTTCTTGCTGGCCCTAAGACTGGACAGCACACGGATGATTTGTACTCAAGCTATAGTGGAAGGTCACAATTCAGTTCTGCATCTACTTCCAAACCTGTTTTATTTTTCAGGTGGCAGAATTTGGTGGTGATATTCAAAAGGAGCCTTTTAGCCAATGCACAATTCAGACAGTGGGTTGAAGAGAGTAAAAAGACAAGACACATCCACAAGCTCAAGCTTCCATTTACTGGATGTAATGTTCATACAACGTATTTCTACAGAAAACCGGTCCCTTTCGACCCTAACTAAATGGGAAAGATGCACACTGCACCCGAACAATGCTGCAGAATCTGTGTTTTAAAACCTGAAGTCGTGGCTCGACATGTCTCAAAGCACTAAAAATAATTACAACACAATCAAAGAGCAACAATTGACAAGGAGGCAGATTTAGCATATGTACAGGACAGCTACTCAAGGTGTGGAACTTGTTCAAGCATGTGGCAGAACAGATCCTTTTAAGAGATAAGCAGGCTAAGTGCTATAGAGTTTCACAAAGCAAAATCAAAGATTCAAAGAATCATAGAACTGGATAGTTGGAAGGTACCTCAAGGGTTATCTAGTCCAATCCCCTGCAATGCAGGAATATGCAGGTGGCCCACATGGGGATCGAACCCACAACCTTGGTGTTATTAGCACCATGCTCTACCCAACTGAACTAACACCCCTGAGAGCAGTTACATGTTGTGGGAGGCATTCTTGCCCACAGGGCTATCTACAACAGGAGGCAGGGCCAGGGGCACCATGACACCATCTAATTCCCAGTGATTTGTGTTGTGTACAGCAAAAGTAGGGGACACCCATTTGACCACTAAGTGTTGATTTTAATACCACTCAAGGTAGTGAATTGTCAAAAGCAGTGCTAACCTGAATAGCCGTGTGGTGGCCAATTTACTTTTAACGTAGCCAATAAATTGTAATTAGTGCCTCTCTCGGCACATGTTATAGTACAGACCCCTTATAACAGATGGAAAATGAGGAGTAAGCAAAAATGTTTCCAGAGATGGAAGACAAGTGAAGGTTGCATGTCTTCTGGGACAATGGTTAACAATGAGCTGTAGAAACAAGATACTGGACACACACACACACACTCCAACACACAATAAAATATGCTAGATTATTATTACAAATTCAAAAGGCACAGATGTGAAAAATTCCCACTAACAAATCCTAAAGTGGATGTCTGATCTATTCCTAGTTGCTGCTTCAGAAGATATCAAAACCAGACAAACTTAAAGTTTTACATTTGTGATCCTTACAGACTTGTAGCAAGTACACACTTTGCATACAAGTGTTCATAGCTGTGTTTTCAACTGACAATTTAAAACAGGCCCTCAGAAGGGATGTGGCCATATTTTGTACCACCAAGCAATCCCAAGCAGTTTCAAGTGAAGGCTCAGAGTGCCATAGGGTAGTCATGCCTCTGATTATGAAGACATGGGTTTATATAAGGGAAGGAAGGAGGGGTAGAGAATTTATGCTTTCTACCTTGTGTGTAAAAGTGGCGTTACCCCCACAGCACTCCTGAGCTCGTTTTATACAATCAGGCCCCCGCCCCCATTGACACTGCGTGTGTTTTTAAGAATGTGTGGCAGGGGTGGGAAACCCCATGTCTCCCAAGCCATGCCCACCTGCCCATCAGCTAACATGACTAAGTAACATTGGTTGATGAGTGGCTAGCTAGTTGAAACCTTCTGGGTGCTGCTTCACCTACCCCCACAGGTCAACACTGACAAGTGAATGTGACTGCCCACCTATTGGTCATCATGACATCAGGTGACCGACAGGTGGATCACAACATTCGTTGTCCAAGTTGGTCCATGCAGATGGGGTGAATGGTTCACCTCCCTTGATATCAGTATGGGGTTAACCAGACGCACATTTGAAGTATTTTACATTCATTTTTTTATACAGAGAGTCTTGCAAAATCCCTCCCTTACAGGAGTTGGCTGTCAACCTTTGCTGTCGCAGATGCCTCTTTCAACACTAATTCCCCTAGCTCTAGGGCCATGCAACACCTTCAGTGGGTTGGATTTAGCCAGGGGGGGTCATCTGTCACACCTTAATTTAGAAATTTGCTTCTTATGCTTCATGATGTGTGGAGATCCTTAAGTACTGGGAAGTGTTATTAATTTTATTTTACAGTTTAAACATTTCTCTGTTTCAAAGTACATTAGACAAAGCAAGGATTCTCCAGGAAGTGAAAGTCGAACCACAAAACATTATTGTTTGCTAAGCTTAGCAGATCCCTAATCAAACCTCAAAATCTCCTTAATATGCCACCACCCACAACCTTTGAAACAACTAAGGAGTTAAGTAGGAGACGTGTCATTATAGAAAGATGCATTAACATACTCCCCTTACAACACACACATAATTTTCCTCTCTGCCTACCCTAAAGCAAAGCCACAAAAATAATAGCCAAATATTCTTACAGTGGAAAGTCTATTAAGCCCATTAGACAGGATCATTGTGACAGCACTTACACAATGCATCACCTTTTCATAGCTTGCATCTCGCCCACCAGCTTTTTATATTGCAGACAGGAAAAACTTCCATTTGTTTACTTTTTTCATTACAACTACTTAGAACTATGAGATGAAAGTGACTGCCAAACAAGAACATTCAAGTTCCACAGAGGTTTTCCGCATTTTATTGGTACAACTGAAACTTGATCCAGATAAGACAGCACTGCTGTTGGCTCAGAAGACTGCTTACCTGGATGGCAGTTTGCAACTTGTTTTGAATGCATTTGCACCCGTGTCTGATCTCCCATATCTTATTCACACGTGCATGTCAACCCTTGAGCCTTGACTTGGAAATCATAAAACTGTAGAGTTGCAAGGGACCATGATGATCATCTAGTCCAACCCCCTAAAATGCAGGAGTAAGCTGTCCCATAGATGGGTTGAACCTGCAAGCTTGGCATTATCAGCACCATGTTCAAACGAACTGAGCTAACCAGGCTGACCACTGAGTGATAAAAGCACACATGTCTGAACTGTCCCTCTGGACTCCTTTGGGAAGAAGGGCAGGATATATACTACAACAACAGTCCTTGATACCAGTCAGAAAAGGGGGCTCATTATAGCCCCTGCATTACAGAATACTTCTCCCAAATAATTTACACAAATATGTCAATCTGTTTTCAACATTCAGTTGCTGAGAAATTTCTCCCACAACTTTTTGAGCCAACATAATCAAATATATATGAGCAAGTTAGAAAACATTAAATAAGAGCACTGAAGAGCATTCTAGAAGCTTAGACAGAAGGGTGATATTTGCAGTGAGATACAATAAAAGGAGATTTTTTACTTGAACAGGATATTGATGGTGGTGAAGATAGTGGAACAGTCAACTGTTAGCAGCAATTAGTCCAGCGAAGCAAAAAGTAAATAGGTCTTGGCATAGGCAAAAGCCAAAGACTGATATATTGGCAGAAGAGTATTAAATGGGAAAATACCGCAGTCGAGAAAACAATACTAGGAGCCTGTGGTGCACAGACAGAAACAAACATTCTGATTAGGTAGATCTCATTTTACTCTCCCAAGAGTAACTATTTAGGATATTCTCAGACTCTGTCAAAATTATAAAAATTACTACTTGTGGACAACATTAATATAAAAATGCACAATGGTTTTTGCCCTGTTCAAGAGGCAGAGAGCAGATATCTCAGTTGGAAAGGGGGAAATTACCCACGAAGCATTTTTAATGAAGAGTCATCTTTCTCCATGTTGCAAAAAAGAGGTCCAGCGCCGAGGGCCTTCTGGCGGTTCCCTTGCTGCGAGAAGCCAAGTTACAGGGAACCAGGCAGAGGGCCTTCTCGGTAGTGGCACCCGCCCTGTGGAACACCCCAACAGATGTCAAAGAGAACAACAACTACCAGAGTTTTAGAAGACATCTGAAGGCAGCCCTGTTTAGGGAAGCTGTATTTTAATATTTTGTTGGAAGCCGCCCATAGTGGCTGGGGAAACCCAACCAGATGGGCGGGGTATAAATATATTTATTATTATCATCATCATCATCATCATCATCAGAAGACTAGTCTTGAGAAATAAGTCAAGTCCAAAACTATTTAAGGCAAAGTTTTCCACCCCTATTTTAGTAGATTACTTAATGTCTGTTTATCACATATTAGTATTTTGCACCTCCTCTTTCTATGCTGTGGTTTGCAATCATTTTGTTAAAATCAATTGAGTGTATATAACTTGCCATGTAGAGCACACTCTGTCCAGTTTTACCTCCAGGTGGCTATCGTGTTGACAGTACAAGCTGCAGCTTACTGACAGCAAACAAAACTGCTACAAGCCATGCATTTAAAATTCAGATACAAGATAACACAAGGCCTAAATTTATAGCTTATCTGAGACATCGTATTTCAGAGCACACCAATTTTACAAACCAAACTGAGATGTTCTGCATTGTGCAAGAATTTGACTCAGTTGAAATTTACAAGAGACATGCCAGCTTGTGCAACATACCATTTCTCAAACGTGTCAGCCAACACAAGCATACATACCGGCTCGAACTATCATGTATCCTGCAGGATTACACACTTCATTTTACAGTGATTTCACAATACAATAAAAACATATATAGAAAATTGTATATATAAAAACAATTTCAAATCCAATACAGATGCTGGCTGGAATAAAAGTCTCCACTGAAAGTAGAAAAGTCTTCAACAGGCACCCAAAAGATAATAGCGATGGCGCCTTTTCGATATGGAATGGGAGGGAGAGTCAAAGCATAGGTGCCGTCATGCTAAAGGTTTGATTCCTACATTGTCAAGGACTGGGCAGAGGAGGAATGGTGGAGACCACCTCCCCATCCTGACCCTTCCAGGGAGGAGGAAGAGGAAGACAGTATAGATTTACAACAGGGGTTTGTGGGAGGTAGCAGCTCAGAGGCAGATGAGGGGGAAAGGTGGGAAATCATGGGAGAGCCAGAACAACCCCCAGTTGATACGTTGTCCTTAAAAAGCATTCCAGACCCTCCATCTCCCAGAACCCAGCAAGCCTTAAAAGTAGGAGAGCAAAGAGCTCAAAGACAGAGGGCACGTAGCATCACCCATAGAGGAGATGAAGAGAATGACAAATGAGGAAGTGGGAGAGACGGGGCTGGTGGAGATTCACTTGGGACAAGGCCATTATCCAAGAAGCTGGGTTCTATAGGCTCTCTCTGTAAAGACTGAAATAAAAAAGGACTGTAAGAAACTTTTCCTTGTCTTTATACTTTCCTGGGCAGCCAGCCTGGAGCTGCTGACAGCATCCTGACATACGTCATACAAAATGGACCTCATGATAAGGTGGTATCTGCAGGCTGCCCTCTCCTGTAGAACAAGTCAACTGTAGGCTGTATGACGAAGCCATCTTTTAGGTATTCTTGTGTCAAGGGCTATGTATGCCAGTACCATCATCTTGAACTTAGCTTGGCAACTAATTGGCAGCCAGCGAAATTATTTCACAGCAGCAGTGGAGATACTCTGACCCAGTGAACAGCTGAGCCTCTGCATTTTGCACTAACTGCAGCTTCCGGGTACACTTCAAGGGCAGCTACACAAAATCAGCATTGCAAAGTATGACACTTGTACCTACATCCCAAATCAAATAAAAGTTGCGCTTCTCAGTGCTCCTCCGGCTCTTGCATTTGGAAAATGAATTATTAAACTACAAGACCATCTGCTCTCTGCTATCCAGGAGACGGAACGATGTCTCAGCAGTCTGATTAGTGCATTTTAAAACCATGGCTCCAGGCACAGTAATGCCTAATCCACATGATACTAAAGGGAGAGATTTCCTGATAATGAGGTAACCTGTGCTTACCAGCCCATGTTCCTTATAATGTCCAGAGGCTATGGACAGCATCTCTTGCCTCCATGGGATTAGAACGCAAAGTTTTCACAGTATGCTATAACGCAGCATCTTTTAAAATGCAATTATTGCCATGCATTTCTCGTGAAAAAGCGCATGTCAACTTGAAACATAAGGTGCTTATTTTAAAATAACTAAAAGAGGAAACTTGACCAGAATCCAGAAAGAACTTGATTAGATACATATGGGATTTTAATGTACCTATATCACAGATTGAAAACCATGGGCTCATTGTTTTATTTTTGTTCAGCTTCACAAAAAAGAAGGTGCAAGTGATAGAATTACAGACCCAGTTTCATTTGCAGGTGTTGCTTTGGCTGCCACGACTGGTACTGCCACTATCAGCTTGGAACTCAGGGCAAACATGGACATCTGTTCACCAAGCTGCTAACTAGAGCTAGCTTTCCACAAATCCATTTTTACTCCGTATTCCAAATCCTTAATTGTTCATAATGTCAACACTTCTATTTGCCCTTTCTTTTTTTCACTCAAAGCCGGCTGGCACAGTTAGGCAGAATGCAAATACATTTTTTACTGCTTGTTTGCATGTCCAAGTCCAAAGTAAGCAAATAAAAAATAATAATAAGTGGAATTAATTGATTCGGGGATGCTAGCAAGCAATTCGTGTTGAGTAATGTACAATGATTATGGTCTGCCTGGAAGGAATACTGACAGCAATTATATATCGTAAAATCAGGAACCTGGCGTCAAAATTAGAACTTAAATATATTGGCACCACTATGTACTGGGGAGCAAAAGCGGGCCAAGTTAGCAACATTAATAATCATACTTCAGAAAAGAAAATAAGTCGAACTCTCCATTTGACCACATATGAACAAACAAATACATGAAAGAAGGCATACGGATCACACAGCCTGTGGATATGTATCCTCTCTTACCTGCTTCAGGTTAAGTCTATATCCAACATTGTGCCCTTCAGATGTTTGGGATTGCAATTCCAACTTGGGAAACTTGGAAATAGGCATTTGCCTGCCTGTCTATGACAAGAAACACCTGGGGAAAATAAGAGACTTCACACTTTCCTCTCTGTAATCTGATGCTCTTGTACGTTTAGACTCAAGCATAAAGAAACTGACTATGGGGAATTGTTCAACACTGCCCTAAGCAGTTCCATTAGAACAAGGACTTCTGGCTGTGCGACAGAATTCCCCTTCCCTCTCTTCTCCCCCATGCAACACCCTCAAGTCTCTTCCAGGGGACTGGGAGAAACCCTAGAACATATTTGGGAGGTGCAGGGGGCATATGTGGGAAGAGGAAAGGAAAGTTAAGTTCTGTTGGCACAAGTTCTGTTGGATACTGCCAATGGTAACCAGAGTCTCTTACTGAGTTCGTGGCTGAAGAGAGAGGCATCCAGGTTCACATGCACCGTCCCTCTGTCTTTGACAATTTATCGTATCCAAGTAAGATTGTCTTCCATGAACACAGTCTTAACCGTATGTCTAAAAATGACTGTGGAGGCCAATTCTGGATCCACACGTCTGTCACCTGGGTTCTATATCAACATCACCTGTTCTGGAGCAAGATTTCCCCTAAATGCAATATGTTGCATCTATGGGGCTGAAAAAGGACAAGACTGAAAAATGTGTGGGTATGCAGCATTAACATGGGCTGATGAGTGCTTAAAAGGAAGAAAAACAAACTAGTACATACCTCACGATTTTGGAATTTTTGGAGCTTATTTACAGAGACTATCTAAATAGCATAAACTTTGAGGGCTAATTCAATTCTGGTTGCAGCACCTTTAAAATGATATTGCAGAGCTGCAAAACGAGCCATAAGAGGGAATGGTGTGTCAATTCTCATGAAATATGTGAAGCAGCATTTACTCTATGATTCTTGTGCCAGAACTAATGTGTAAGATCAGTAATGCATTTTAATACTTTAACCTGCGAAAAAAGCCCTAACCCAAAAAACGAGTAATGCTGTCATTTTTTTGTAATTAAATCCATGACATTTTCATATGGAATACATACCATTTGTCAGAGCATGCAAGCAGATATATGCCAGAGTTAAAAGAGCCAACAACAACATTTCATTATCAAGCTCTTTTTTCAGTTACTCATAACTTTGACAAATTGCATCCATATGGTCTGAAATTTGATGTATATGATTTTCTGCAGACAATGTTTAAGGTTTTGAACCTAGCTATTCTGCCGTTTTTGAGTTTCTGTTTAAGAAAAATGATCTTCTAACATGCTCTGATCAAGAAACTGAGCTTATCAAAGTAAAGCTTATCTGTCTTCACACCGCAGTCTTTGTTGAAAGAGCTCAAAGACTCTAGGAGAATTTTTTTAAGTATGAATGATTGTAGGCAGTTTCCCCACTAGATTTCGCACACACAAAATGAGAACGGATTCAAAAGGTGAGAGGGGTATTTCACAGAGGTTTACATCACCATGGAATCCTCTCTGGTAATTTTCTAGGGGTCACTGAAAAAATATTAAATTTGCTAAGATCACTCAAGAGATGCAAACTTTCCAAACATTCTGATAGCATGTGGGAGAGAAATATTTTTCTGGGGCCGGGGGAGAGACAAATATATATGCAATACTTTCCCATCAAACCTAAACTTAGTTTTAGTGCTTTGACAGCATAACATGCATTAGCTATAATTTAGCTAGAATATTAAACTCTACTATTTGGCACATTTATAAAGCTTACAGAATCCCCCTTTGGATGTTTACTCCGACGACTCCCTCTCTTTAGCAAGAAGTAAGCATACAACAGGAGTGTTGTACTATACCCAGAATACTACATGCTACATATTAGAATAGTTCTCAGATGCCTTAATTAATAAAGTGATATCAGCTCCATGGGGTGACAGCTTTCTTGAATAAAACAATATGGCTAGTCTGGGTACAGTATGGGATACTTATTGAAAAAGAATGTTCATTTTATAGGGTATTGGAGTGCAAGAGACAATACTGTAGTAGGAAATTTACTCCCATTGTAATAAATGGAAATTTCCTTTTGTTGTTCTGTATTTTTTAATTGAGTACACAGTGACTGTAGCTTTCTTTTTTAAAAAAACGAACAAACCACAAATATCTTGCAAATGCAAGCATACAGGTGTGAACCCAGACATAAAGCTCATGGAGTTCAAGGTTAAGGGACACAGGTGGTGGTCTAAACCACTGAGTTTCTTGGGCCTGCCAATCTGAAGGTCGACAGTTTGAATCCGCTCAACAGCAGTAAGCTCCCGTTGCTCTGTCCCAGCTTCTGCAAACCCAGCAGTTCGAAAGCATACCAGTGCAAGTAGATAAATAGGTTCCGCTGTGGCAGGAAGGTAAATGAAATTACTGTGCACTCTGGCTTCCATCACGGTGTTCCAGTGTGCCAGAAGCGGTTTCGTCATGCTAGCCACATGACCCGGAAAGGTGTCTGTGGACAAATGCTGGCTCCCTCGACCCGAAAGAGAGATGAGTGCTGCACTCCATAGTCACCTTTGACTGGACTCAACTTTTTACCTTACCTACTAAAGTCTTAGTTTTGAGCAAGGAAAGGGTGGGTAGAGGCTTGGAGTGGCACATTTGACCCCAAACCCTGACGCTCCCCACCTGTAATATACACACATAGATTATCATTCCAATGCTGCAGATTATATTACATAAAAAACTCTCTCTCTCTCTCTCTCTCTCTCTCTCTCTCTCTCTCTGTGTGTGTGTGTGTGTATAGTCATACCTTGGAAGTTGAATGCATCTGTTCCAGAAGTCCGTTCAACTTCCAAAACATTCAAAAACCAAAGCATGCCTTCTGATTGGCTGCAGGAAGCTTGTTGAACATTCAGTTTCCAAAAATAGTTCGCAAGCCAGAACAGTCACTTTCAGGTTTGCAATGTTCAAGAGCCAAACCTTTTGAGAACTAAGCTGTTCGAAAGCCAAGGTACAACTGTACATGAAAGACCATCTCACCCCTTGTATACCCAACCAATGACTGCACTCTGCAAGTGAGGGCCTCCCGTGGATATCACCCTATCAGGGGATACCTTCTGCACGATGTAGGAAATGGGCCTTTAGTGTTGTGGTACCTACACTTTGTAATTCCCTCCCCTTGACAAGCAACATCCCTGTTGTCTTTTTGGTGCACACTGAAGACCTTCCTCTTCCAGGAAGACTTTTCCACTCTGCATTTATACTTGAATTTATTATTTTATCTATTATCATTATAATATTAGTAACCATTTAGAAGAATTTTGAGTGAGTAAAACTATCTTTAAAGCATCTCACTCATTCCAGAAGATAATATATATTATAGAAGATTCTTTTCAATGTTTTTCCAAAATTCCAGTTGGGAAAACTGAAAAGAATCACGCCCCCCGGGGGGAAGCAGAAGAGGACCTATTTTTCCATTTCCCCCCATATTTTCTCAGGCCTTCACATCTAATCATCTGCATCAGTGGAACATGGATGATTTGCTTAGATACAAATATGTTCTTCATAAGGCAGACATCACAATTCCATTTTCTTTCATCTGTTCTACTTATGAGACAGACAACTTCTTTTTACTTTTGTGTATACAGCTGCAAAAGAGCCACAAAAGATGTAGGATTATTTTATGTATTTATCACTGTTACACCCATGAGAGTGAGAATGTGAAATTGATTAACCCGAACCTTCTAACTGAACCTTTGAAATACCCCAACAGCCACTCCCCTTTTTATTTCCTTACCGAATTTTCCCCACTTCTCACCATCTCACAAAGTGGGTGTGAGAGACATTCATGGGAAATTTGTGTTAGTCTCATTAAGATTCTTCTGGCTTCCCTTTAAATTCCTCATAGATTTTTTCTGATGAGGAACTTCCACCGTACTTAAATTTTGCCTTGAGTGTATCGTTGGAAACAACTCCAGTACAGTGGTACCTCCGGTTACGAACTTAATTCGTTCTGGAGATCCGTTCTTAACCTGAAACTGTTCTTAACCTGAGGTACCACTTTAGCTAATGGGGACTTCCACTGCCGCTGCACCGCCGCCACACGATTTCTGTTCTCATCCTGGGGCAAAGTTCTTAACCTGAGGTACTACTTCCGGGTTAGCGGAGTCTGTAACTTGAAGTGTTTGTAACCCGAGGTGTTTGTAACCCAAGCTACCACTGTAAAGAAAGCATATACCTTGTACAAAAGCCATATGCCTACGTTATTTGTTACCTGCTTCTTATACACAGGAGCCTGATGCTATCCTTGTATCACTCCTCTTTTTTTTTTAGTTTATCACTGTTTGATATACGTTTTCTGAACAGATAAACAAAATAGTCCACGTATATTATAGGCTAGAGTACAATACTTATTAACAAACACTTCATATTAAAACCAGCAGACTTACTTCTCGGTGCACCTGTTTCATACTGGGGTATCAAAAGCCATTTTCGCTTAAAATGAACCACCACCACTATTCTGTATATTCAAATATGAATATATTTACATCTTGGAAAGACAACAGTCACTATTTTCCAGCCTGGGAAAAACCAAGGGGTAGCCTACAGCTAAAAGCAACTGATCATTTCGTCCGTTGAGAAGAGTGGAACTTGCTCCTGAGCAAGTCAGAGTGCCCAATTTTGGCATATTATCTAAAGTAAGCCCAGCACTTAAAAAAAATTAAAAAATGACCGCCCATGTTTAGTGCTGTTTGAATCCTCCTGGGTTACTAAACCCATACTTCTGCAAATATCCTACTTTGTAAAGAGCTCTACTGCCTTATTTAAATCCAGTAGATTAAAATATAATCCGGGCAATAGGTGGGCTCTATTTTCAAACACTGGGAGCAGCTATTGCTTCTTTATCTCAGAATCGTAGATGTGCAACTCTATATATTTACCACCTATAGCTTATTCAGTCTGCAATCTCCATCTTAGAACAGAACCTAAAAACCTAGCTTTACACCTACAACACCCAGCCTAATTTTTCTCCTTGTTTTGTATTTTCCTTTGTCCTCACAAAAGCATCACTCACGAATCTAGTAAAGTTTACTCCTGATTCAGTTGTCTGGAGTGCCACTTGTATAAACCACCACAGAGGTAGTTAATATGGTGCCTACCAGGAGTTGTTGGACTACAATTCCCATCAGCCTCAGCCAGTAGAGTCAATAGTCAAGGATGATGGAAGCTGTAGTGCAGAAGGCAACAACAATGACTACCCCTGCATTACAGTAAATTCTGAACACTGAAATATTAAACCCAATTTCTATTTCTAAATAAAACAATAAAACAACGGAACAGGGGCCATATTACGGAGGGGGTTTTCATCAAAAACACACACACAATAGGGTTTTTTTTTCTATTTGTGTGAAAGAATATAATAAATCCTTGAGAATTAAATTACTCATATACAGACAGAGGCTCTTTGAAGATTTTAACAATACAGAGCTTCAGCTCTGTAGAGAAATATTCATATGTTCCCCCTCCTTGAGAGGATTTGCATCCTGAAAGGTGGGGTAGAAATAGTTGTAATAAATAAATGAATAAAATAGATTTGAAGAGTACAGTCATAATAAATACCATATCCTTATCCAAGCAATATTGTGCTGTGATATCATGCTATTTCTATAAATAATCAAATCAGAAACCGTCAGCTCCAGAAATCTAATAAAATTCAGATTGGCTTTTTCTGCTATGTGAAACGAGCTTTCCACCTGGAAAGATCATCTGGGAGTAGAATGTAGCCTTGCATTCTAATCCCTAGCAGAGCCTCCAAAAGTAGAGGGAGAAAAGAAGAACAGAGATAAAGTGCATGCACATGTTTTAATTTCCCCCAGAAGAAGATTATACAAACAGCTTCACTTCAGAAGGACTTCAACATTCTAGTATTACCAGAGAGAGAAATGAAGTAGGGGAAGATAAATCCTCTGAACATGGAAGCAATTCAGCATCAGGGTTATTTAAGCAGCTGGCAACGCAGAATCATAGAATCATACAATTGTAGAGTTTGAAGGGACTCCAAGGGTCATGTAGTCCAAACCCCTGCAATGCAGGAATTGTAACTAAAGCATCCATGACAGGCAACCATCCAGTCTCTGCTTATAAACCTCCAAGGTAGGAGAATCCACCACCTCCAGAAGGAGTTTGCTGTACTGTCGAACAGCTCTTACAGAAAGAACACAACCGCTCAAAGGGCAGAACGATTCTCCAACCAACTGCATCCATGATTGATTGAGACCAATAAGTAGGCATTCAGTCTTGAGCATGACAAACATTCTCCATAATAATTTCTCATGAGCTCATAAATTCAAAAATATAATGTCTGCAGAATTAATTGGGATCCAACAAAAGGGCTTCTCTGCTTAGAAGTGCACAACACATTAACTCATAATATATTTGGTGTGACATCAATAGCCACAGTATTGGGGGTTGAGAGATGCTACACCAGATCAGGGACATTTACACTGTGGAACTGAACAGGACGAATTTCCTAGAGACAGTCAGAGGACAAGGGGAGGCTGGTGCAGTCAGCATGTTACCCACCATCAGGACCACCATAGATGCACAAGCATGCACAGAAACTGTGAGTGTTAATGATTTGGACAATTGACAGCTCCACAGAATACAGCTCTTCCCACTCGTTACCAGGCAACATGGAAGGCACCATCGCAGTTAGCCTTGTATATCACAATCTATCAGCATATACAAACCACAGCAGGGAAATACAGCTCACACCCCACAATTGCCCATCATGGGGTAACTTATGCAACTGTGAGTACCCATGAAATACAGCCATTTTTCAAGTACCACCCTTTATATCTTACAAAGCGACTTTATATCTCCAAGGAACCTGCATCCTGAGGTTTCTGATTCATAAGCCATACATTCTTCACAGACATAAGGAAGCAGTTAGCCTGACCAAGAATGATACATGGCTTCAGCTGTAGGAAAAGCCAGATTCCCAATGGATTACTTACTCGGATCAGCATAAATTGATGCAACAGCTTAATAAACGCTTCAAATTATTGCTGCAGAACTTGTGGGCCTGCAGTGCTGAAGACACCCCCTATGTTAATCCTGGGGAGAAAAGGTGATAAAACAGTGAAGATCTAACGTTCACCCAGGTTACTTCAAAACTAGACTGCAATGATGCTCTCTACATAGAGCTGCCTATGAAGACAGCACAGAAGCTTCATTACAGGATGCAGCTGCCAAGTTGCTTGTGCAAGTCAGGTGCCTGAGCATGCAATGCCAGCCCTGCATCCATTACAGCAGCTTCTTTGAAGACCTACTTTGATCTTTGCGAACTCACCTGGGCCCTGCTCTCTAGGTCCACTATTAAGAACAAACAAGTTGGAGGATATCAGGGAAAGGGCCTTCTGAGAGATGGCCCCACACCTTTAGAATTTCCTCTCCTGAGAAATCCATTTGGCCTCCTTAGACGTGACTTTTAGGTGGGCTCTAAAGTCTTTTCAGTTCTAACAGTCCTTTGTGTGGTTCTGTTGCCTTTTTGTTTGTTTTATGTTTCTGCTGCTTTTTAGTAATTATGATGCACTTAACTGTATTTATTGGAGGGTTCTTTTTCTGTTAAAAAATAATAATACTGTACACTACTTCAAGAGGGTTTTGCCCTGAATTCCGCTTATAAATGATTTAAATAAAGTCATTGTTACTTTGCCAAGTTATTAAAAATGGTCTTAAAACAGATTTAAAAGAATGGCTTAGTACTTATGTGACCCGAACTACTAAGGCATTCGTTTGGAGGAGAGGGCTATCGACGGCTACTAGCCATTATGGTTATTGTTCTGCCTCCACAGTTGAGTCCTGCTTGCTGGTTTCCCACATGCATCCGGTTGGCCACTGTGAGAACAGAATGAAGGACTAGATGGGCCATTGGCCTGATCCAGCCAGCTATTCTTACATTCTTAAAGAAAATTACCGTATTTTTCCGTCTATAAGACGCCCCCATGTATAGGACGCCCCCTATTTTGGGGGGGCTCAGATTTAAGAAAATGGGGGAAAATGTATCCATGTATAAGACGCCCCCTAATTTTTGACATTATTTTTTAGGGGAAAACCCTAGTCTTATACACAGAAAAATATGGTATGCAGTAATTACTCAAATTACTGCAAGAAAACTTAGGACTCCTGTTACGTGCTACTCTTGGGAGCACTGCTTTCTTGCCTGTTTTCTTGCCTGCTTACTTTCGAAGCCTTCTAAGGGTCCTCACCAATGCCAGCCTGGGCCCCTTCCCAGGGCTGCTAAACATCATTCATTGCCACTCATCTCCTGCCAGCCTTCTGGATGTGTTTTACTAGCAGGGAGTTGGCAGCATCTGACTGGAAGCAGAGCCAGTGCTAGGTTCTGATCCATGGTGGCCACCCAACACCTAAAATAATGAAGAAAGCAATGTCTGACTTGACAAATGGCATTGTATTTTTGGTTAATCCAACATGGCAGGAAGATTAGAAGCAAACACTAAACTCACTACTTACAGTGTCATATTCTCTACCCATTAAATCCTTTCTCATACTAACTAGATTTTAATGCGGTTTTATTATTTTACACAAGAGCCCTAATGGTCGCTTTTAACATCACCTTAGTTGTGTGAAAAAGCCCCCCACCCTCCCAACCCTTTCACTCCAAGCCCACACTGCAAAAATACTAGTTTGTTGCTGCTTCCTCCTCTATGTAGCATTCATTTCCAGCAAGCAAGTTATGAAAACGGGTGTCTTGCACAGAGAGCCAGTTAAGAAATAATTAACTTTAATGTCACTGGCTATTATAATCAAGAACATTATAAAATGAAAGTGCCCCGTCTTCAATCCACTGATGTTCCACTTCCTTGCAGGCTTCCTGTTGTAAATTGAAGTAATGGAAGTCCTTGAAAAATGAGTCATCTCAAACAAGACCTAATCAACAAGATAATCATTAACTAAGAACTGGCGCAAAACCTTCAGTGGAATACAATTAAGCCATGTGTTCACTCCTCAAGAGAGAGGAAATGCTCAAAGTAGAGCAGAATACATACTCCAGCACTTTTCTTTGTGAAGCTGATGTTCGGGTTTTTAAAAACTTCAATAGGCTAAGTTTCTCGTGCAGTTTGAATTGCATTTAAATTGCACAGCTATATCTACTCCACTAATTAAAATTGAATTACTACCATCAAACAAAACAGGCGCTAGCGGACATTCCACCCAGCGCCACCAATGTTCTATACTGGCACCACACCCAAACCATATATTTAAAGGACTGTTATAACACCAACAGTTACAGCTTCCCCCCAATGAACTGTGGGAACTATAGTTTGTTGACGATGGTGAGGGCAAACTTGGCAGTTTCAAAGTTTTTTTTTTAGTTTTGTTAATAAAAAATGTACACTTGTTATATTTGGCCCTTCTAATGTAATTTCCCCTAATCAAATTAGCCAAATTCGCACAGGAAAAAAATCTATTCTGGAAAACTTGTTGTTGTTGTTTAGTCGTTCAGTCGTGTCCGACTCTTCGTGACCCCATGGACCAGAGCACGCCAGGCACTTCTGTCTTCCACTGCCACCCGCAGTTTGGTCAGATTCATGTTTGTAGCTTCGAGAACACTGTCTAACCATCTCATCCTCTGTCGTCCTCTTTCTCCTTGTGCCCTTGTTCCACAAAGCTATGGAAAACTTACACCACTATTATGGAGTTTAGCCTGGCACAGACATCGCCCATATTCAGATGCCAGCTGAAGACCCACCTTTTGTGCAGGCTTCCTGAAGTGTTCAACTGACCTATATAGCAGCGGGAAACTTGGCAGGCTTGTGATATTATCTGCTGTCTTAGTACCTTGTTGTATGTATGCATTTGTTGTAACCTGCCCTGAGGTTTTCTGATGAAAGGCATTGTTGATAAGGTTTCGTGTTGGTTTTTAATGCATAAGGATAACTTAATTCTGGCTGCTGATGTGGCAAGAGCAATTCCTTTTCACTGTTACATTGGGGGGAAAACACACTGTACTAAACACCCTCTTTAAAAATAATTAAAAGTGGTACCCTAACCTAAAACTGTCCATCCAAATGACCATGGAAGCAGAGACTGCAAGAAAAGAATTGTATGATTGAACAAAGATTTGTTCACATACTAGAGTGTTCATGAAGACTCAAGATGAGCAGAAAAGAGGACTCTGCTTCCCCAATTGTCAGTTACCCTTGGACTACAGAGACAATAGAAAGCACCCATCTGCCAGCTCGGGGTCAACCATTTACTGCGTTTTAGTCCACCTTTTCTTCAAGGTGCTCAGGGCATTTACAGGATTGCCTCGCCCTGTTTTATTCCTAAAACAACTTTGTAGGTTAAATGGTGCAAAGAGCATGATTTCTCCCAGTGTCACCCAATAACATATGTGGACAATATTTTGCCCGCGGTACATGGCTATCTCGCTGTTGTACATTAAATACGTGTTCCTTTGAGATCTCAGCTATGGATCAAGTAGCAATTGCCTCCCAGCACAACTGCAATGGCTAGGCACGTACAGTCTGGAGACTTGTGTTTTATTTCTCTTTCTGAACCACGATTTTGCCTCTCTCTCTCTGTCCTCATCTCCTGCTTACATGCAGTGAAACAATTGTTAAGAGGATTACACAAACAAGAGGATAATGCAAGCAAAACATTTCTCAGTAAATGCACACGGTTTTTGATGCTTCCAGGAATGGCGTTTTCCCATCTACATTGCAAGGTACAAGTTTCTGGATAGCAGTAGTATCTAACTTCAACATTATTCTTCACTGGTAAGGCAGAAGTTATGAACCTTCTAACAGTGATGGGCAATCTGGTGCCCTTCAGATATTGTGGACTTCAATTCCCATCAGACCTAGCCAGTATGATCAGTGGTTGAGTAAAATGGAACTGTAGTCCAGCAACATCCAGAAGGAACCAGGTTTCCTACCACTCTTGTGTAGATAGGCTAATGCAGCTGCTTAGCCAGTCATTCAAACGATTATTTTGTACTATTTTTTATTGTATTGTATATATTGTGTTCTATATTATACACCACCATGTTGTATTGGATGAACTTCCAATACATAAATATTTTTACAAAGAAATAAATAAAGAGCTGGAGATAAGCACATGAAGGCTACAAAGGAAATCACTAATTATATCATGTCTCTAAAACCTCAGTGAGCTGTTACTTATGTGATTTGCTTTGGCAGTGATCACTGCGATGGTGGCCATGATGGCCACACATCTCACGTGTTTTGTGGAATTTAGCACAATAAGGCCTCCTGCTAGGGAAAGAACAAACAGTTGCGCAACATTAGCTAACCATAGCATAATTTCCTTCTTATCTCATCTGTGAAAATACAGCATATTTGTTAAACCTAATTAAAACTAATCTGGAAATTGCTCCTGACATTATTAACACATGGATGGAGAAAAAGAAAGGGCCAGCAAGCCAACAACCATCCCTTCATTAAACATAATGATGGCAATGATTATCTAAACTGAGAAAAGCTCTCTCAATCACCGTCTTACTTTAGCACGCTGCACTGCATCCAAAGTGATATTTGCTAAGTGGAGAAAGCAGGTGATTTATCCCTGCAACTGACAAAGGTTATAAATGCTGCACCTTTGACTCTGAGAATACTAGTGAGCTACGTAAATCAAGGGTGGGCAGAAGGTAGATTTGGGATCTACCAGTATGGGTGATTTCAGGCAAGGATTTCCAATTCCCAATCGTTTAACAATAGCAACAACAACCTCTCTTCCAACCCACTAAATTATACTGCTGAAATAAAGAAAAACTGGGAGGAAGGCTTAACCAGGCTGTGAGCTCAGTTCAGTTCTGGATATCGAAACAAATTTGTAGGCTCATAATTCTTTAATTGTAAATGTATGCCTTTTGCACCAGCTCCCAATTCATGAGTATCGATGTCTGAGTAAAAACCAAGGTAGATCCCATATGAGGTCTGCATAACCCTAATCTAATTAACTTCTGCCTGTGTGATTTGTTGCTTTGGCTATATTTTTTTCTGGATGGGGTCATCTATCTCATGTAGGATCGCCTCCTTCAAGAACCAATGGCCAGAACACTGATTCACATAGAAACACAGAACATAAAAGGAACCCGCTGCATCAAACAGAAAGTCCATCTAGTCTAGAGTCCCCTTTCCCACAGTGGCCAAACCAGGTATCTCTAGGAAGTAAAATGTGCAGGCTGTATCTCTCTCTCTAACTATTGCTCTCCAGAAGATGGTACTCTGGAAACATACAACATTCTCCGCATGTGTTCTCCAGAATGACACCAAACTGGGAGGGGTGACTAACACCCCAGAAGACAGGATCACACTTCAAAACGACCTTGACAGATTAGAGAACTGGGCCAAAACAAACAAGATGAATTTTAACAGGGAGAAATGTAAAGTATTGCACTTGGGCAAAAAAAATGAGAGGCACAAATACAAGATGGGTGACACCTGGCTTGAGAGCAGTACATGTGAAAAGGATCTAGGAGTCTTGGTTGACCACAAACTTAACATGAGCCAACAGTGTGACGCGGCAGCTAAAAAAGCCAATGCAATTCTGGGCTGCATCAATAGGAGTATAGCATCTAGATCAAGGGAAGTTATAGTGCCACTGTATTCTGCTCTGGTCAGACCTCACCTGGAGTACTGTGTCCAGTTCTGGGCACCACAGTTCAAGAAGGAAACTGACAAACTAGAACGTGTACAGAGGAGGGCAACCAAAATGGTCAAAGGCCTGGAAACAATGCCTTATGAGGATCGGCTAAGGGAGCTGGGCATGTTTAGCCTGGAGAAGAGGAGGTTAAGGGGTGATATGATAGCCATGTTCAAATATATAAAAGGATGTCACATAGAGGAGGGAGAAAGGTTGTTTTCTGCTGCTCCAGAGAAGCGGACACGGAGCAATGGATACAAACTACAAGAAAGAAGATTCCACCTAAACATTAGGAAGAACTTCCTGACAGTAAGAGCTGTTCGACAGTGGAATTTGCTGCCAAGGAGTGTGGTGGAGTCTCCTTCTTTGGAGGTCTTTAAGCAGAGGCTTGACAACCATATGTCAGGAGTGCTCTGATGGTGTTTCCTGCTTGGCAGGGGGTTGGACTCGATGACCCTTATGGTCTCTTCCAACTCTATGATTCTATGATTCTATGATTCTAGAAACTGGTGTTCAGAGGCATACCCACTCCAATAGTGGAGGTAGTATACAACCATGATGGTTAGTAGCCACTGACAGCCTTATTCTGCATAAAGTTGCCTAAATCAGTGGTTTTCAAACTCCCCTCTCCACAACCACTTAAACATTGCAGAGGGTGGACCACTCAATTTTTTATGTCTGTTGGGGCAATTTTTCTGGTGCTGTGCTAGATTGCTGTATGACGTTTGCATTACAGCTTGAATGCCACAAATTCATATTATAATACAGCAAAATGCAAAGCATTTCTGGCTCCTAAGCCTCTCTCCACAACTTTCAAATTGCTCCCTCCTGCCTATCGCTACATTTCCCAAAGTTCTCTGAGAAGAGGGACCACTCTGAGAACTGTAGCTCTGAGAACAGGCGTCTCCCAGCAAGTATCAGCATCCATAAACTACATTTTGCACAGGATTCTTTGGGGAAGCCATGACTGTTTAAAGCGGGATGTTGTTGATGCTTCAAATGTACGGTGCAGATGGAGCCTAGGACAGGGCGGGAAACCTTATTCAATCTGAGTACTCTTCCAAGAGGCTCCATTTGAGCCCCACAAAAGGCAGAGGTGCCTCTCTCCATTCAGGCAAGAAAAGAGGCATTGTCACAGTTTAAGGACAAACTCCAGCCAAGCAAAAGCACTCAAGGAAAGCATGGAGCAGTACCGGTGAGGGCTGTGGCCTGGGAAGAAGGGGCATGGTCTAAGGAGACTAGAGTTGTTTAGCCGTTTAGTCGTGTCCGACTCTTCGTGACCCCATGGACCAGAGCATGCCAGGCACTCCTGTCTTCCACTGCCTCCCGCAGTTTGAGGAGACTAGAGTATCGAGGGCTAAATCTCCTGAGGTCTGAGGTTTCTTCCTCACTACTGCACAAACAAGCAAGGCTTTGGGGATATAAAAGTATTAAGTTGGCAGTTTACAAAGCAGGGTGGTGCAAGGGAGAGTGCGCCTCAAATGCTGGGGAAACACTGCTATAACGCCATCACAAAATCATCTGGAAAGAAAACAGCTCATGACAGTCTCTGGCACAGAAAGGGAATATGGAAAGCATGTCGACCAGACTCAGAATTAACGAAAGTGAAAATATTTCTTAGGAAGAGTTGCACTGCATGCCGTACGGCAGCGGCCAGATGGTGTCGAATCCTGGCTTTTTCCTGTCAGCGCTGCAAGGGCCGGGGACTAGCTGTCAAGGAAGGAAAATTCCAAGTCACTGCACAAGAGCTGAATTAGCAGTTAGGAGCCAGAGTACAAGCGAACAGAAGCCACTGGATGCCATTCACAGAACACAATGCCAAAAGCCATCACAACTCTCCTCGTTCTTTCTTCACTGTCATCAAAGGGGGAGCTGCTGCCCTCGCCATCCTTGAAGAGCTGGCAGCCTTTCCATGCCTCCCTGGAGACCAGAGGCCAGCTTTCCAAACCAGAAACACTCCCACGCAATTGTTACCAACTTCAGATATATATATATTTGCTCCAGCTCCCAGCAAAGACCGACGGCCATTTTTCACAGGATAAGAGGTTTCTTTACTAAGTGCGCGTTGAACTAGGGCTGAATAAAGTTCTTCCGAATAAGGCTTTTGTTCAAATAAATGATCTGCGGTGCAATCCCATAGGATTGTAGCATGAAGTACGGATCACTCCACCATGAGAGAAAGAACAAACAAAGGCTGAGGCCCGATTTTACCTGGCTGAGACGAGTGAGGGGAAAGAGTAGTTTTTGACTTCACACTAACGCAGCACAACTCTTTCAACAAAAAAGTTCTCAAGCTATTTACATATAAAAACAGTGTAAAAATTTACACAATTCTGGAAGCCTTAATCCTAACATTTTCATTAGGCTATCTTGGAGAACACCTTTTACAGTGGAACCTTGGTTCTCTAACTTAATCCGTTCCGGAAGTCCGTTTGACTCCTGAAACCATTCATAAACCAAGACATGGCTTCCGATTGGCTGCAGGAACTTCCTGCACTCAAGCAGAAGCTGCATCGAACATTCGGCCTCCGAAAAAAGCCTTGCCACATATATCACAAGCATCCACAATGGAAAGCAAAGGCAT
Source organism: Podarcis tiliguerta (assembly GCF_965153285.1). Taxonomy (NCBI): domain Eukaryota; kingdom Metazoa; phylum Chordata; class Lepidosauria; order Squamata; family Lacertidae; genus Podarcis; species Podarcis tiliguerta. The sequence goes on from NC_139536.1 coordinate 23,150,704, forward strand.
GACAAATATAATTGATCCAGTTATTGTGCTCTTCACACCACCCAACTAAAAAGAAAGTGTTATTTCAGATACTGCAGTTGTCTACCCTTTGTGTGTTTCAACAATGCAATGCAATGCTTCTTTCCATAGGGGGTGCAGAGTACTGCCTGCAGCTGAGTTGCCATGAAACCCTCCCCTCAAAAAACATCAATAAGAGAGTGTGCATTTGTGTACATGCATGTGCTTGCGTGTATGTGTGAGTGATAGAGGCTATTCGCTTCTCCTCTCATGTAGCAGTGTCAACACTTGACAGTCCTTCTGGTGTTCCCATGGCCTAGAGTTCACCTCCTAAAAAAATGAAAAAAGCCATTTAACATGTAACTAGGGCACACTGCTCTAGTCTGAAACAGAGACAAAGTAGTACCAACCAATTACCACTGAAGTTTGTCAGCGTACATGGCAGAAACAGACACTCCAGCAGCTACCGATTTCACTTCAAAATACTGAACTGCGGAGGCAGCAGCTAGAAATGGCCTGGATTTTAAATTCTACATGAAGGCAAATACAATAATTCCACCCTGGGTGGCGTTGTTTTTTGTTTGTTTTTTAATCTCTTTTAACTATTTTATTATGCTAGCTTGATGAATTTTTAAATTGTTGGTTGCCCCATGTAGATATCTGAATATTTTAATTGTTGACATAACTCTTTCAGCTAGGGGCACATTAAAATTTATTTTGAATGTGTTTAAATAGCTAATAAAAGTTTCCACACAGATGTTCAGGAGTAAGCCCACTGTAGAAATGCGCTCAGAACATTTTAGGCTAAAGCAGAATTTTCTCCCCAGATCTAGTAAAGAAGAAACCTGTTCTTCCAGATTTGTTTAAGTCACGAAGCTGAATTCCTTCTTGTTTATTTCTTTAAAAATGAAATAAAGCAGTAATACATTTGAACAGATGCACAGTGCTGCAGAAGGCATAGTGAGGGTGGAGAAAAGAATCCTACTGGAAGAATAATAGAAGGGACAAATAAGAAGAGATAATTGGCATTTGATATGGAATCAGCACAGAGGGGAGCCGAGGGAAGCAGCACTTCTCTGTAGTAGAAAAACCTGTATCAACTCCCATTTTCAGGTTAATCCACATAAAGCTACATAATTTCTTCACTTCAAACAGAGATGTCTTACTGGATCCTCGTCTGCCAACACATAACTAATGTAAGAAACTAGGCAATCATCTTTTTTAAAAGAACAAAAAAAAATAATTCAGTTTCACACATTCTGGCACAAGCGCATGCCAAACATATTCTACTGCTGAAAACTCACTTCATTAACAAAAAACAAAAAAGCTAACCACTGCTGGCATTCTTATACAGAGCACATTAGCAGAATATCTGCGTAAGCAAAGTCACATGTTATCCATATTAACAGCAATCACTTAAACTCGGGGAGTGGGGTGGAGTGACTAATCTAAGAAAGTCTGAGGAGTTTCATACGAAATGCTGGTTTCCAGCAATTACATACTGCAAGAAAATATAATTAGGTAGACTTGCAAAACGTTACTGCTTTGCTTGAAAATATCTGGTTTGTATCACCTAGAACAAAACACTATTAGGAAGCACACCATATATTTTTTAAAAAAATCAGAGCAGTTCTATATAAACTAGTGTCACAAGCAAGGAGGGTGGATAGATAGAGGAGTGGTCAATTACTGGACATTCTATATTCTTTGAAAGAGCCATTTCCCTCATAAGGAAATGATACAAGATCTGAATTATTTTTCTTTCCTCCTTCTTAGTGACTAGCTGTTCACAAGGCTTACTCGCCTGAGCTCTGCGAGTGCAGCTTTCTCCTGATTGAGGTGCAGTGTTTGAGGATGGGGACATTCACAGGGAAAACAAAATGCATATTTACAAAGCTATTGTACTACCAACCTTACTGTATGCTTGTGAAACATGGACCACTTACAAACGCCTTGAAAGATTCCATCAACAGTGTCTCTGAAAATTGTACACATCACTTGGGAAGACAGGCAAACTAATGCCAGTGTACTGAAAGAAGCAAAGATCACCTGTCGTAGCAATGATTCTTCAACATCAACTTCGTTGGACTGATCACGTTGTGTGGATGCCTGATTATCCTCTTCCAAAGCAACTACACTATTCCAAACTTAAAAATGGAAAGTGTAATGCTGGTAGTCAACAAAAGAGGTTTAAAGACTCTCTCAAGGCAAATCTATAAAAAAAAGTAGTATAAACACCAACAATTGGGAAATACTGGCCTGTGAGCACTCCAGTTGGAGAAAATCCTTTACCAAAGGTGTCATGGACTTTGAAGCTGCTTGAACTCAGGACGAAAGGGAGAAACGTGCTAAGAGGAGGCACATTTGGCAAACCCTCATCGTGATCAACTCTGGCGTCCCCACTGTGGAAGGACATGTGGATCCAGAATTGGCCTCCACAGTCACTTATGGACTCACTGTTAAGACCGTGTTCATGGAAAGCAAACTTACTCGGCTACGAGTGATCACCAAAGAAGGGAAGAAGACTAGGCTTACTGAAAACAGCCCAGCCATCTTGTTCTTGACCAAGTAAATTACATATTCCAAATAAGTTCCTGAAAATGGAGCAGTATTAAAAACCACTTCTACACTTTCCTCCAATTTCAAAATTATATACTCTGAAACTCATTTCCGTTTTCACCGCGAGCAACAGGGAAAAAACATTTTACAAGGTGGTAGGTGTGTCTACACAGCCTAAAGCAGCTGCACTAATTTAAATGTGGGGAAACTACAAAGATTCAATTTACGTAAGATATATCATCAAGTTTAAACAAGACAGGTAAATGGTTTTATTACCCATGTTACATAATGTAAGGGGGGAAAGCTCTAAACAAATTATGTTGCATTCAGGCTGATGTTTACAGCTGGCAATGGCAATGCAAGGGAATATTTCTCTTCTTGAAAAATTGAAGCTACTCACATGTTGACAGAAACTATATGGCTTTGAATTGTAAATTTTCCTACAGGCCCCTGGTGATTTTTTGTTTGTTTTAAAAACGGCCCATAGCTCCCAAAGATCTGAAGCCCAGAGTCTAGTGGTCAGATTCATGCCCTTATATATGTCATCTCTGCATAACCAGCGCTATTTTTCTAGAAAATGAGGTGCTGGAACTCACAATGAACGCCTCCCTTGTCCTCTTATAATGGCAATGGCGCCCACTTGAGAGGTGCTGGAACTGAGTTCCGGCTGGAAAAAAACCCCTGAGCATATAACATTACCCGAACAAGTTTCCTTCATTCCAAATGTCACAAAACCAAGAGGCGGAAGCACCACCAGATGAAAAAATGTATCTCAAGGGCATGTTTCAATACTGTTCAATTCCACCATGATGCTTATTAAGTGTTCAACTCAGAATGCACTCAAACAAATTATAATGGCCACCGATGAGATAGAACCCCCAGGCTTATGGAGCAAATGTTATCAAGATTGTTGGAGACTCAGATGTTTTCAAGCTGAAAGCAGAAATACTGGAACTGACAGGTAGCATGCTTATCCTAAGGAAAACTAGTAACAAGCCTCTACAACTACATGTAGATGTTAACTGCAGCAACTGTTTCAGCAGTTGCGTGACACAGCAACCTTGCTTATACAAAAAATGTCAGGATCTGACCAGTGCTTATCTATAGATGACCTTGGAACCCCACATATGCTGCTTTCAGTTCTGCACAAGAAAGGCCAACTATAAATGCAAGTAACAAATTTGCAAAACAATTTACTGAAAAATGACCCTGCCCTTAGGCAAAGTGGATGTTCTGACCCCTTTCAACCTTGTGGCAGCCTCATGTCATCCCACAGTTGCTCTACTGCCTTGAAATCCATATTCAATGCATAGCTCATTTGTTTTTAAAGGGCTGTATTCAGCTCCAAACAGAAAGAAAGAAATAAAAATGGTTAGCAGTTCAGGGCTCCTTAAACTAAGGTTCCCAGTGACAAGAAAATCCCATTTCATTCCAAAATCCGTAAGAACCCTTGTAGTGTGGGAGTCAGAATATTACCGTATTTTTTGCACAATAACACTCACTTTTTTCCTCCTAAAAAGTAAGGGGAAATGTCTGTGCGTGTTATGGAGGGAATGCCTACGGGTGGCATGCCTACAGACTTTCCTCCTCTAAAAACTATGTGCGTGTTATGGTCAGGTGCGTGTTATAGAGCGAAAAATATGGTACTTGGCTCAACTCTCTTTCTTTGGAATTTTGTTTCTAGATATATACATTATAAGGGAACAGAAAAGTTATATATTCTGTATGACATGCATTTCCTTATCTTTGCATTTGAGAAATAAAAGGGTACAGACTAATTAAAGCATTAATACTTAAGAACTGTTTTCCCTTAAGGCAAGTGGTTTCATAGAATTTGCCCAAGGAGTCAGAAAGACACTGTGTACAATGAGGCGGGAAAGTATTTAATCCCCTGCTAAATTTGCCCATTTGCCCTCTGACAAAGAAATGACCAGTCCGTAATTTTAATGGTAGGTTTATTGTAGCTGTGAGAGACAGCATAACAACAGGAAAACCCCCAGAAACCCAGAAGACAAAAGTCCCTCACTGTATCTCCCCCTCCCATATGGCACAGGATCATTACCCTTTGAGATTACAGCCTTCCACACCCATGGGATGGCTTGCAAGAATGGTTGTGAGAAGACCTTTCAGGGCGTTTCCAGGGCTAGTGCTCTAGGTTGTACATTACAGACAGAAAGCACAACGTTTAAAGCAAATAAAGAAATCTGCACTCTTCTATGACATATTTTCTAGGTGCTCGACAAATACTTAAATTTGTTCTCTCATACACATCCACATGTCCTTACTCAGAAGGATGGATAAATCCATCCAAAAAGTTATCCCCTTCAAGGTAAGCCAGATTTTTGTGCTTAATGTACTTGACAGCGTTCCTTCAACCAACTAAGCCATCAACCTCCCATGTTCCCAGGACATAGTTGAAAGCCTGCCAATTTAGCTGGATGCACTAGAAAGGCTCACATAATTCCAAGTTGTTAAAATAATATTGTAGGTAGTATTTAAAATAAGGACAGAAAGAGTGCATGGGTCACAAAGCCCAGGACTGAGCAGGCAGAAACTCTTAATGAAATATTGAGCACTCATAAATAAATAATAAAAAAGACTACTTTGTTCTTTTCTTTATGGGTTAACACACACACACCCATGATGCGAAGACCCCCATTAACAAGCTTTTAATCATGAGTTTAAAAGACTAGGAGATCATTCCCTTCGTGTAAAAATACCACCCCACTGAGATGGATCTCATCCCAACTTTGTATTCTTTCAGACACCCATTCAAAAACCAAATGTTTCACCAACTCTTTGCAGTTGTCTTGTGTTCTTGTTGTTTTTTATTTAATTATTCTACATAATGTGTATGTGTGTGTATCTTTATGTTACCTTAGTTTGTTGTAAACCACCGTATAATCATCTTTGGTAAAGGACAGTATAGAACTCTCTTAATAAATAAAATGTACATAATGTGTCCTCTAAGTGTGTCTTTCACCTATGGAGGTTGTGCTAGCACCTAAAAATTTGTATTTGATAGTTGTACTCACAACTAGTTGTATTTGATAGTTATACTCACAACCTCATGTTTCTCAACCAGATCTGCTAATTAACATAATATTTCCAAGGATATTTGCAGGAGTGACCAGCCGTATATATTTTTCTGATGCAACACCAAAGCAAATTTCCTAACACCACACCATGCATTCACAGAGAAGGTTGAGATTTGAACCCAGCTCTCTCAAGCACAAAGTCCAACTTACTAACCCCTGGCCCATAGCAGTACAACACATTTTGCTAAAGGGGGGTCACTAGCAGTTTTCGGTCACAATAGTGCCAAGACATTCCCATTCTTACGCCACTGTATTTCCGCAAAGCGGTTACAAAAATGGGCATAAGTTACAGAGTTGGTTAAGATTCCATAAAAGAAAATAAATGGCTTCAGCTGTGAAAGCTAGCTTGCAACATATGCATTTATACCCTCCCTCTAGCACTCTAAGACTTCAACAGTTTCCCACGGCTTACATACAATTCTTTACTTCTAATCTCAAGCACAATTTTTCAGCAATTATCTGTAGAAATGGATTTGTTTGATCTCACAAGTTTCCACTAGAAAGTCCAAATTCAGAGGACAGCTGTGTCAAATATTTCAAACTGCAAGAGGCATGGTAGGAAGGTATTTCTGCCTGCACTGTCAGGGCACCATCTGCAATAACGTTTCTGACATGCAGATAACAATGACAGGAGGAATTATTAATGAGGCAACTGGCTCTGCAAAAAGGCTTACTTCACTGGGAAAACACATGCTCACAATAGCTGTGACAATTTATTCTCAGCTAGCTAATTAGCTTGAAGAATTTGCAGCTTTCCCAGCAAGGTATTTAAGCAAATGCACTTACACAAGATTCCCAAGGCGTTAAGAAAACATGGAAGCCCATACAATTACTATTAGCAGGTACCAGCTAGGCATAATAAAGTTACACAACAATAAACTGAAACTGAATGCATAAAAAGATAGGAGGAAGGACCTATAGTGCTGCAAGAGAAGAATGCTCATATAGGTATGCATGCCTGGCTTATGAAGCCCTTACATTAGCCACAGTAGGTTCAATATTTCTGTGAGAGAGGTTTCTACATGCAGACGGAACTATCCAATCACAGCTCAGGATTTTCCCTGGACACGATTCTTCTGCATACAGAATGATTATTATTGCACAAACATTCTGTTAACACATCAAAGCTAAACATTTAGGCATCTGCCCATTAGGAAGAGAGAGCATTGTTAAAATGTGGTAAGCTTGCAGTCAAAGTACCGTCGTACGGAAGTCAAACGGAATCTATTCCGGAAGTCCATTTGACTTCCGAAACATTCGTTCAGGAGTCAAAACGTACGAGTTCTGGGGCATTTGAGAACCAAGGTACGACTGTAACTGCCATAAGAAGATGGAGGGAGAGAAGGAACTGGAATCACCCTTGATGCCCTGATACCAATATTTAGTTGTAAGGACAAGTAGTGCTGCAGATATCAAAGGGCTAGAACTGTTCCCAAGTGTATCGCACAATACTTCCCCCAACATTTATAGCAATAAGTTTCAGTAGATTCAACGGAGGCTTCAAACACAGCTGGTACAGGATAGTGGCTAACAGACTGTGTGGTAACTAATTAATAGTAAAAGCTCACTGTGTGATCTTGAGCCAATCCCCTAACCCACCACACAGAGCTATTGCAAGAATAAAATGGGGTGCAGGAAGCTGTATGATGCCATCAGATCCATGGAAGAAGGGCAGGAGAAAAATACAAACAAATAATAACAATAATTAATAGCATGCAGATGTGGAAAAGCAAAACATTCCAATCATTAGCTATTTATAGGGAGCTTTAGTTGTATAAACATCTGCAATGCCTACGTGCCAGATCTTAACCTAGAATATAGCTATGCACGTTTGAGCAGTTCGTAGGGTTAGTCAGAATAAACCCCCAACAACACTGTCCTTTCATAGACTGTGAAGACAATGCTCTCCATCACTTTGGCCAATTCTTTAAGTAGCTCATCTTACCAGTAGCGTTGAGAGCAATATAAAGGTAAAGGGACCCCTGACCATTAGGTCCAGTCGTGGCCGACTCTGGGGTTGTGGCGCTCATCTCGTTTTACTGGCCGAGGGAGCCGGCGTACAGCTTCCGGGTCATGTGACCAGCATGACTAAGCCGCTTCTGGCAAACCAGAGCAGCGCACGGAAACGCCGATTACCTTCCAACTGGAACAGTATCTATTTATCTACTTGCACTTTGACGTGCTTTCGAACTGCTAGGTTGGCAGGAGCTGGGACCGAGCAACAGGAGCTCACCCCGTCACAGGGATTCAAACCGCCAACCTTCTGATCGACAAGTCCTAGGCTCTGTGGTTTAACCCACAGCACAATATACCTCTCCATTATTGCCTGGCAGCAGAGTGAGGGTAAGAACCATTGTTCTCATTCCTTTGTAGCTTGTCTACATGGTGACATAAAGCCAGATCAGAGCAAGGCCATTGCTTCCTGCATTCACAGCACCATGAAGTGCAGTTTGTAATGTTGCCTGGACTGCCAACAGGTAATGAAGCAAGGAAGAGCCCGTTTCTTAAAACGGTTTGTCCTCCAGAAAAAGCTTCTGCAATGAGAAAAATTTCATTTTAGAGAATTTGGCTTAGACCAGAAGATTTAAAAAATCAAATACAACTCACAAATGAGCATATTGAAACAGAGCTCTGGGTAAAGGACAAGACATGATCTGGTAATGCTTGCCATATGTAGGCTCTCTTCACAGCAACAAGAACCAACAGCACAATTACAAATGGAAGAAATACTCACACGAGCGATAAGGTCTTAAAAATCATTTCCATACAAGAACAAGTAACTCAGTGGTGATTTTATAACCTTGAATAAGCATATTCTGCCTGTGTGTGTGTGTTTAAAATGTATTTTCTTTAGGAATACTAGGAAGGTAGGAGGGCGGCATTTAAAGGGTTGACCGAATACTATTGCTCTTTGATATGCTGATCAACCTCAACATTGGAATAAAGATGCTCATAAATATTAACTATCATCTTTGCATGAGTCACCCGCAGGCAAAATACATTCTTTTTAAGAAAAAGGAATGGAGCCATTATAATTTCATTCTGCGTACTTTCTTGATCACAGGGTTCAAAATGCCCAGGAAAATTATTTGAGACTGGATGGAATAACAGGCAGGGAGCCAGATTTAAGCAGCATACTGCTAATTATGGTTCACCGATTTGGTTCAGGCAGATGCCCCAACTGCCAGAATAAACATTTTAAAACCTAGAGGGTTAGGCTCACGCTCAAGATCATTTCAATAAGTAACATTTTCCAGAAAACCCAACATGAAAGTGTTATGGGTTTTAGTATAGGGCTGCAGAACTGAATTTATACATTGTGGTGTTATATGTAGTTCAGACAAAGAGAGAGTATTTTGAAATTTATTTCCCCCTCATCATAGCTTTTAATACAGTACATGTGTACACATGTTTTCCTTCCGAAAGATTGTAAAGAATCTCCTTTTTGGAGGAATGTTCACTTTTTCAGCTATTAACTGTTTTTTATGGGTTTATCTGTTAGCACATTTTCATCCCATCTTTCTTCAAAAAGACTTCAAGGCAGCTAGCAAGCTTAACCAAAGTTTTATTAAATAAGGAATGTCTATACAATACAAACAAACAAAGACTGACTGCAGCCATCCAATCTTCCCAGGAGAGCAAGTTCCAAATCCTTTACAGTGGTACCTTGGTTCCCAAACTTAATCCGTTCAGAAGTCCGTTCCAAAACCAAGGCACGTTTTCCCACAGAAAGTAATGCAAAATGGATTAATCCGTTCCAGACTTTTAAAAACAACCCCTAAAACAGCTATTTAACATGAATTTTACTATTCAACAAGACCATTGATCCATAAAATGAAAGCAATAATCTATGTACAGTGGTACCTCGGGTTAAGAACTTAATTCGTTCTGGAGGTCTGTTCTTAACCTGAAACTGTTCTTAACCTGAAGCACCACTTTAGCTAATGGGGCCTCCTGCTGCCGCTGCGCCACCAGAGCACGATTTCTGTTCTCATCCTGAAGCAAAGTTCTTAACCCGAGGTACTATTTCTGGGGTAGCGGAGTCTGTAACCTGAAGCATATGTAACCTGAAGCGTATGTAACCCGAGGTACCACTGTACTGTACTATAAAATAAGACAATAATGTAGATGGTTAAAAAAATAACTTACCTGCACTGATGATAGTCATTGTTTGGATAGGGGGCTTTTACCCATTTCCACAATCACACAATCAATCAATCAGTAGCTGAACTGGGTTCCAGTCACAAAAACAAGTCACAAAAACGAAGTCACAAGTCAGGGTCTCATAAAACGAAGAACAAGTCACAGTCACAAAAACGAAAAAGCCACACAAGCAAAAATGCAAAAAAAACACAGCCCAGCAAAAACAAAAGCACCAAATATCAGCTCAGAATACTGCAATCAGAAACGGAAGGCTTCATTTACAATGGGGGGGGGGGCAAATTAGCAGCACAACAGTCAAAACAGAAGGAAGAAGGCTTTAATTATGATGCAGGGGGACGCAAATTAGCAGCTCAACAGTCAAAACGGAAGCTCAGGAGCTTCCGAAGCAAAGTTCGCAAACCGGAACAGTGACTTCCGGGTTTGCAGCGTTCGATTTCCAAGTTGTTCAAAACTAAGATGTTTGAAAACCAAGGTACTGCTGTATATGAAACGTGACTACTTTATTGTCTTGTTAAGTCTATTACTGAAGATACTTTGAAGTACCACTTAGAAGCTGTCTCTTTTATTTTTGGTGCTGCTTCCTTCTCAGCCCCCCACTTCCAAAGGTACATCTGAACATGTATCACGTCAGCACCCAAGGACAAAGAAGAGCTCAGGAGCACTCCCAAACTAACAAATCTAGAAGAATGCCATTTCATTCAGCACAAATTTAAATAGGAAGGCCCACAGCTCAGCGGGAAATGACCTATTTTGTGTACATAAGGTTCCAAATTCAATCCTCAGCATTTCCAGGTAGGGCTAGAAGACTTCTGCCTAATACCCTGGAGAGCCACTGCATAGACAATATCTAACTAGACGGACCAGTCGCCTGTCTCAGTATAAAGATTCAGTATCAGCAGAAATACCTTCCTACCATGTCTCACATTGTAGTAGTAGTAGTAGTAGTAGTAGTAATAACGTATTTAACTTGCATAATCACAGCTTTATCCACTTGGTTGCCGGCCATCCGCAACTGCACTAATTAAACGCATGTAAGGCACAGAGCATGTAAGGCACAGGGACGCGTGTGGCACTGCGGGTTAAACCACAGAGCCTAGGACTTGCCGATCAGAAGCTCGGTGGTTCGAATCCCCATGACAGGGTGAGCTCCCATTGCTCGGTCCCTGCTCCTGCCAACCTAGCAGTTCAAAAACACATCAAAGTGCAAGTAGATAAATAGGTACCGCTCCGGCGGGAAGGTAAACGGCATTTACGTGCGCTGCTCTGGTTCGCCAGAAAAAGCTTGGTCATGCTGGCCACATGACCCGGAAGCTGTCTGCAGACAAATGCCGGCTCCCTCGGCCAATAAAGCAAGATGAGCGCCGCAACCCCAGAGTTGGTCGCGACTGAACCTAATGGTCAGGGGTCCCTTTACTTTAAGGCACAGAGCTTAAAAGCTCTTTCCGCACTGGGTTTTCATGCAGGGGCAGTTTTGGGGTGGTTCTGGCTATATGCAATTTCAGCTTTACGCACAATCCCCAGAACCTAACCCCCACTCAATTTGCAAGTCATCTGTATTAATTACCTGTTCTTCGCCCTAAGACCCCAGAGCAGCCATCAACAATTAAACCACAATGTTAAAAATGGTTTATGTTAATAACGGAACTATTTAAAAGGTATATCATCCCAAACATGGAACTTATAACTTATCATGTGGTTAAAGCACCTTGCCCAAGAATAGCACACAGGGAGACTGGCCAAAAATTCTCCAATATGGTGGCAAGTTTTAAACTAGAAAGGAGTTTTAATGGCTCTCTTCTATTAATCTTTAGCCTACCTTGGCTCTCCATTTGAAAGAGACAGGTAATAAATGCAGTCACTATACTTAAGGTCACCATGTATGGTAAGCTAGTATTATCATCTTAATATTGCAGGTGGGGAAGTGTGATTTGCCTAATCCCACCCTTTGAGTTTACAGCTGGCATGGGATTTCAACAGGGGAGAGGAGCCTTTCTGGCTCTCAGGTCACCCCAGCCACTTCTGAACACTCTTGATGCATGAGAAGGAAAGCAGAGTCTGCAAGACACATGAGAATCTGTTCAACTGCTGATTCCTAATTTAGATAAACCTTCCTAGGTTTGTCTTCCTAGATTGGGACTTAGTATACACACACTGGGGGTAGTTCAGCAGAACATTCACTCAAGTTCCTGAATTTAATTCACTACTGCAAGCGTAGAAGCTTGGGGAGGAAATGGGAAGGAAGCAATTCTACAGAATCACAAAACACCAATAAAGCAATAATTGGTCCAGAATTTAAAAGTTTGGGTTCTCAAAAGACTTTGACTTAGTGAGGCTCTACCCCTCTTCCCCCTACCCCATTAATAATAATAATAATAGGCAACTGACCTTACAAAATGCATAAACTCAACCTAAGGCAGCAGTCCTAAAAAGCATGGCATGCATTTAATTAAGTCCCATTACACTCAAGCAGGCCTACTTCATAATGAAGGCATATACCCATGTCTGGACAGCAATACTTCAGACTGCATGCAGCTGGTGCTGCACACAGAAACATGATGTTTTACTGAAAAGAGCAGTAGTCTGACACCAGGTATACAAAATTTTGTTTGTTTGTTTGAACACAAGTACTTTTGTGTGTGTATGAAGGAGAGTTAACATGTAAACTAAGGGTACACTCAGTTATGACTTGCTAAAATACTGGGTCCATACCATTAACTAAGGCTAGCACTAGCTATGCACATCTCCAGTTTCAACAGGACTGCATGACACATCTAAGGTCATGTCCCTTAAGATCAGGAGCTGGTTGGTGCTCTTTCTGTATGCCCAATGCCAACATGTGTATCTCTATTCTTGGGACCTTGCCAAGTAAAAAAAGAACAAGCTATATTTGTGACCAATTCTTACATAAAAAGATAAGCTGATTTATGAAATTCGGCTCTGTGGAGATTAAAACTGATCACATGGTTGGAAATTGAGGAGGGAAAGAAAAGGTGAAATTCTGCATGGACAGTCCAAGGTTATGCAGGCGATAAGCTTCTCTGGAGCTATGGAACTATCTTCCTATGAACGCCAATGCAATATTTTTGCCCTGATCAAGAGTTATTAGTAGCTTATCATTAGTAGCATATTAGAAGTGATAAAAACAGAAGCTCCCTGGTGATTGGTCAAGTTGGCTGAAACTGATGTGAGCTGGAGTTCAACAACATTGGGGGGGGGGGCGCACACTGCTCATCCCACGATTACAATTCAAAAAGCAGAAATGTTTCAAGAAAGGTTGCGCTTCTGCAAATACAAAACCCGAAGGACCTGTTCACTAGAGGCTGAAGTGAGAAGTGTGAGGAAGCTACAGTCTGCAGACTTAGATTCTATTCTATTTGCACCCACTTCCCCTAGTCCTGCTCAGAGACCCAAGTCGTGATTATTTGCCAGACAAATGGTCCAAGCAGTGAAGTTCCTCAGAGAACGTAAAAATAATTTTAAAGTGTTCTTTAATGGCAGGGGGTCATTGCTGAGATTTAACCCTGCATTAATTCTGACCTCTTGCTCAATTGTAAAAGGCAATGTACATAAGTGTGGGTATGCACTCATTCCTCCTAGTTAAATAATTTTAAAGTGTTAGTAGCTGCTCCAGATCTGTTGGGGTGGAAGCAGAGAGATAGGAAGGCCTTGCTTACATGTCACACAATCCAAATACAGTGGTACCTCTGGTTACATACTTAATTCGTTCCGGAGGTCCGTTCTTAACCTGAAACTGTTCTTAACCTGAAGCACCACTTTAGCTAATGGGGCCTCCCGCTGCTGCCGCGCCGCTGGAGCACGATTTCTGTTCTCATCCTGAAGCAAAATTATTTCTGGGTTAGCAGAGTCTGTAACCTGAAGCGTCTGTAACCCAAGGTACCACTGTAGTTAATGTTTAAGTATGACTTAACACAAATGAGAAGTGTGGTAATGCACTCTGCTCAAACATCACTGCTTTATTTCACCCTGTAGAGAGCAACAAACCGCAAGCCTTGGTTTCTCGTGCTTTATGAAGGTTTGCTTCTCTCCAAAGCATCAGTACGGTTTATTCTCTGCTTGTGGTTTGAGGAGAAATATTGACTAGTTAAATGTAAACTATGGTGTGACGTTCAAACACAGCCAGTGAGATACTCATGGGCACTACTCAAGAAACATCCACAATGATCGTATCTAAATTCTGGCTGCCAATCGAGCTGCTGGGAGTTTATTCCATCTTTCACAAAAAGCATCTGAAGAACTGCAAAAGACTAAAACTACTTGACCCCACAGCAATATGGGAAAATGAACATACAGTATCACAGGAAACAACTTTTGTACAATACACTTTATTCTCCAGCAAACTACTGTCTGCACACAGTCAGTTAGACAAGTTCCTTCCTCAGGCATCTATTTCAGAGAGATAAAGTAGCTTTTACAGTGGCAAATTATGTCATGTGGTCAGGTCACTCTCAGTTCCTTACAATGCGGAAGGAAGATTTAAGGCTCAACATGGGCAGGCAAGGGAGGCTGAGGCCTTTCTTATCCAGCCTACATTTTCCCACCCAAAAGCATTTCTCTCCCATCAGGGCTCCATAATCAGAGGTGAACTCCAAGCAGTAGCAAGAACAACTGTAGAGTAGAGATTCTGAGAAAGGAGTGCAAAGCACGGGCTGGAAAAGGGGTGTGATGTTGCATCTCAGGCTGTGCTTTTACCCCATCCCACATTAAAGGCCATTGGAAGCACAGCCCCCCCCCCTTTAAAGAAAATCAGCCCACATTGGGTCACACTAAAGCATCACATCTACTTGCATCCTAAACCTTTTTCAGCAAGGCCACTGGTGAGCCGGGAAAACAGCAAAGACGTGTGAGGCCCTAGACAAAAGTGAAAACACTATTTAGCTTCACTGCCTAAGGGCAAATAACAGGTTCATCCACGTTAACTCCCATGCCATAATCTCCAACCCTATGCACACACGAAGCAGTGCAAGTACTGGATGCACAGGAAAGCAGGTGCATCAGCCAATTAAACCTCTGAGAAAAGAAGAGCAGAGAGAGATAAGCACACTGTACACCTCAACCAAGACTGCCAAAGGATTTAGTTTCGTTCTCCAGGAAGCATTTTACTCCATATTGTGACGGGTGGTGTTTGTTTTTGTTCCTTCTTTTTTTTTTTGCCAAAGATACAGGCTCGGCGACAGCGTGAGGTGCCACCCCACGCTTTTCCCTTTGAAACGCCCATTTTCAACCAAATGGTAACGAGATCTAGACCATGCATGTCTCCCAGCGCTTTCCTCAAGACGAGGGGCGTGGGGGAACAAGATTTCTGTCTTCTTCGTCGACTCCCCCTCCCCACACTTCAGTCAAGGGAGGGAAGGCGGCCCCGTCCCTCGCGAGGCAAACCAAAAGACTGACACGTTTCCCTCCGCAGGTTCTCTTTCCACACAAACCCCTCTCCCCCCCAAAAATGCACCTCCTCACCAAAATGCATTTCCTGGAAAGAAACGAAGGGTTTTTGCTGGGCAGTTAGGGAGGAGGAGGAGGAGGTATCGGGGGACAAGCAAGCGAAGATGGGATCTGCATCAAGGTAACCATACATGTCAACCCTCAAGGAGAGGGGAGGGGGATCACAGTAATAAAAGATCAAAGCGAAGAAGTGCGGTGCGTTTTCCTCCTCCCGCACACACGCCTCCACCTGAAAAATCCCGGGCCGGGGGGCGGGGAGTCCATACCTCCCTCCCTACCTGCTTCGAGCGAGGCACCCCCGCCCGAAGGGGCAGCGCGGCACCTCTCTCCCTGCTCACCCTTCGAGGCGCCCCAACTTACCCAAACTGCCGGCGAAACCGTCCATCTTGGGCGCAGAGGAGCCCCGCGCGGAGCCGCTGTCGTCGCTTGGGAAGAGGCGGCGGGCGGAGTGAGGGAGCAGCTCATTCACCGTCGCGGCGGCGGCTGGTGGCGGCGGCAGCAGCAGCTACTCCCTGGGTGCCTGGGGCACGAGCTGCTCGCCTCGCTCGCTCGCCCTGCCCGCCTGCCGGCTGGGCTCTCCCAAGCCGCGGCGCTGCTTGGCTGTCGGGCCACCCGCCGTTCCTGCTCCCCACGCAGCTGGGCAAGGGCGACGCGCGGCCGGTACCCGCTCGCCTACCCGCCTGCGCGCCCGCTCCTGCCCTCGCAGCAGCTGCTGCCGCTCTCAGGCCCGCCCCGCAGCAGCCCTCTTTGCTTTCGCGCTTCCGACTCCGCCCCACTTGGCAGCCGGGGCTTCCCCTCCAGCGATGGTGGCGCTGCGCACGCCGCGCGGGGGTGGGGGGAGGAGGAGGAGGAGGGTCCGGGGCTGGCGCGCGCGGGAGCGCGGGGAGCAGCGCGAGGCCGAGCGGAGCCTGGGAAGAGGCGCGCCGGCTGAGGTTCTGCGCGCGCGCGCCAACACCGGGCTCGCTCAGTGGCCCCAACCGGCAAGTGGGCCCGCGGTCTGTCTCGCTACAGGTTGAATTGAGTCGAGTAGTATGTCGCAAGCAAGCAAGCGCCAGACCATTAAGTTGCAGTCTCGGTGCATGTGCGCACTGTGAAGTTGCTGCTGTCTTCTGATGGGTGTGTCCTTTGCTCTCTTGCTCGGGAATAAGTCGTTTTGGGGGCAAGGTGTAGGATAGCGCAGCTGTATGCGGAAAAGAAGCCCACTGGCCTCATTCTCACTTTTGTTTGTTTGTTTGTTTGTTTGTTTGTTGCATATATAAGGCACCTTTTTCTCCAAGGAGCTCAAATGTGCAGGCACCCTGCTGAGCAATTTCTGTGAAATTAGCCAGACTAAAATGGAGAACGCCTGAAATTTATTTATATGGTGCCATCTATGTCTTTCTTTTGTTGTAGGAATTTTAAGGTCCTATATATATATGTTTACAACTATATATATATAAACCACATGTCTGAAACCCCACAGATTAGGTCCTGAACAAATTGTCCTCAAATATTTCTCTGCAAGGTCTTTGGCGATCTCTCGTAGCTAAGTAAAACTGTCTTCCATAAACACGGTCTTAACAGTGAGTCCGTAAGTGACTGTGGAGGCCAATTCTGGAGCCTCACATCCTTCCACAGTGGGGGACAGAGGTTTCCGGGCCAGAGTTGATCACGGTGAGGGTTTGCCAGGTGTGCCTTCCTCTTGCATCCTGAGTTTCTCCATTGCTTCCTGAGTTCGAACGTCTTCAAAGTCCATGACACCTTTGGTAAAGGCTGTTCTCCAATTGGAGCGCTCGCAGGCCAGTGTTTCCCAATTGTTGGGGTTTATACTACTTTTTTTTAGATTTGCTTTGAGACAGTCTTTAAATCTCTTTTGTTGACCACCAGCATTACGCTTTCCATTTTTAAGTTTGGAATAGAGTAGTTGCTTTGGAAGACGATCATCAGGCATCTAAACAACATGGCCAGTCCAACGAAGTTGATGTTGAAGAATCATTGCTTCAACACTGATGTTCTTTGCTTCTTCCAGTACACTGATATTAGTTTACCTGTCTTCCCAAGTGATGTGCAATTTTTTTCAGAGACACCATTGATGGAATCTTTCGAGGAGTTGGAGATGGCATTTATAAGTGGTCCATGTTTCACAGGCATACATGTGCTTAAGGGTCCTGCCACAAGGCGCTTTACACTTTAGGACAGTCGTTTTCAACCAGTGTGCCCTGGCACCATGGGATGCCCTGACTGATGGTCAGGGGTGCCACGGGCAACACTGGCCTTTCTCCCCCTTTCCTTCCCTCCCTCCTCTGATGCCCTCTTGCTTCTCTGTCTCCCAACGTCTTGCACAGCTGTTTGTTGCAGCAGCCCTGGCTGCAAGTTCCCCAGGTGAATGGTGCCTATGGGGCTGGCCAGAGGGTGCTTCCCTGTGGGGCAGTGTGAGGAGGCACCTCTCTTGGGGGCAGGGGGGGCACTCAGAGGCTAGAGGGAGCAGCTGCGGATGCCCAGAGGACTCCCAAGGAGAGGGGAGAAGAGAGGAGGCTGAAGGAGCACTCACTAAGGGAGGGTGTTTGAAAAGGGGTGAGGGGCTGCCAGCTCTGCAAGCAAGGGGTGACATAACTGGGCTCCTGAGCCCCACAGGGGTGCCACAGAAAGAATGTAGTTGGTCAAGGGACCTGTGGACCAAAAAAGGTTGAAAACCTCTGCTCTAAGGACAGACGCACAGGAAGGGAAAGGTAGGGGTCAGCAGGAAGAATGTGTTATTATCTTAGTGGTACATATTTTTTTCTCATAGTTTGTAACAAATAGAATATAATTTACATCCCATCTTAACCCTCTACTGCACAAAGGCATTGTATCATTACATATTGAAAATCATAGTAATATACCTGAATGCCTTTGCTAATAATAATCTCCTATATAACTTAAGGGGACATAATTAGGGAAGGTAATTCATTAAATTACCTAAAACAAACATTAATCACAACACTGCAAATGAAATATTTTATTTCTACTTATTGCTTCTATCATGCTATTAGGAATCCAATTTGCTCACCAAACTCAGTAGTGCACAAATTTCGTTCATGTCAGTGCGTTCTAGGAAATGTTCCGTGACATTTTGTGGATTCTTGAAAATGGTTTCTTGAAAATGGTTTCCAGAATTTGTAATGTATTATAATGATACAGCTGGGATTTGCTGATGGCCAGAAATATAACTGTGTTCCAAGAAGTAGACACATTTATGAACGATGGGAATGTTAATCGCTGTTAACCACGGAGTTTTCTGCACAGTCAAAACTTGTCTGAAATGCTTTTGGATGTTATTCCCCGAGGTTCTCTTGCAATGACAAAAATGCAGTTGGTCATCTGCACATAATGGATTTTTTTTGGTTCCATTTTTAAACCACCCTTCATCAGTTAAGATCTCAAGGTGGTTCATTAAAATAATTAAATTTCAATATATAACCATTCAACAAGTGTTAAACATTTTAAGATAACGGTCATTGTACCAACACAGCTGCAAATTGACCTAAACCTTGAATTTCCATTTTCTTGAAACAGCTGACCAAAAAGACACATCTTTACCTGAGGCCGGAAGCCCCAGATCATCTGTACCTCCAGGGGGAAGGGGAGGGAGAATTCCATAGTTGAGGTGCCACTACTGAGAAAGCCCTGTCTTTCAGGCTTCACCTGTTGGCAGGACAATGAGAAGGGACGCCCCTACCAATCTAAGGGCCTAAGCTGGCTGATACAGAAAGAGGAGCTCCTTCAAGTATTTGGGTACCAAGTTATTATGGGCTTTACACACCTTGAATTCAGCCTTGTTAACAGACAGGTAGCCATGTAGATCCTATGGAATCTGCATTATATGATTTCACATGGATGCACTGGTCAGAATTCCAGTGGTCATGTTCTATACTAGCTACAATTTCCAGACCATCTTCAGCAGTAGCCCTACAGAAAGCACATTACAATGATGTAAACATGAGGTTACCTGGGCATGGATTAGTGTGGCAAGGCTACGCCAGTGGTCCAGGAATAGCCATAACTGCTGAGACAGATGTAGCTGGGAACAGACACACTGTGCTACTGATGCTATCTGGCTTACCAGTGGCGATGCTGGATATGGGAGTAACCCCCTTTCCCAGTTATGTACCTGCTCTTCCAGAGGGAGTTTGACTGGAACAGTACGGAAACCCCAATTTTCAGATGTGATAATTGCTCACCAACAGCGCTGCCATCTTCTCAGGGTTCAGTTTCAGCTAACTGGCCCTTATCCAGCTCATTGCTTCCTACAGACACTTCAGCACCTGCACAGCCTCACCTGGTACATATGCAATGGAGACAGGTTTCATCTACATATTGGTTACATCATGCTCCAGATCTTCAAATGGCTTCATAGTCATGTTAAATAGCATGGGGAACAGAACAGAAGCCTACAGGACTCCACAGCAGAAACCCCCCAATCCTAGGAACAGTCCTGCAGGTAGGAGCAGAACCACAAAACATCCAACTTCAAGCCCCAAACTGGGACGTGTGTCTTCTGAATCAGTCATGTGGCCAGCGTCTTGCTCTTACCCCCAAAAAAGAGTGGCATCCAAAATGGCCGCCATGATCTTGCACAAGAAAACTGGATGTCCCAATTTTTCCAGGGCACTTGAGCGGTATGAAACCACTGCCTCCAATTCCAGATTTTGAACGCTATCAAAAGCTGCTGAGAATTCAACAAGATCACGTTACGCCATCACTTTTCTGATGCAGATCATCAACCAGGGCTGTTTCAGTGCCAAACCTGGGCCTTAAACCATATTGGAATAGGTTGGGGATAGCCTGGCTGCAGGAGACTTGCTTTGCTGTGGAGCTGAATGGCCATGATGATACTTGTCCTCCTTTGGGAAAATAAACAAATACAGGTCTGGCTATATGTATATATAGTATACATATATAGTCTATATGTATATAGAGCCAGTGTGGTGTAGTGGTTAAGAGCGGTGGACTCGTAATCTGGTGAACCGGGTTCGATTCCCTGTTCCTCCACATGCAGCTGCTGGGTGACCTTGGGCCAGTCACACTTCTCTGAAGTCTCTCAGCCCCACTCACCTCACAGAGTGTTTGTTGTGGGGGAGGAAGGGAAAGGAGAATGTTAGCCGCTTTGAGACTCCTTAAAGGGAGTGAAAGGCGGGATATCAAATCCATATGTATGACTCCTTCAACACGGGAGGGAAGAACATATGTTTAAAATGCATCCTGGAAATCAGCGGAGACTCCCACGATTATGGACTGGCAAGTAAAATAATTCGAATACGCAGAATTAGCAAGATTGACACATAAAATTAGACATCAAAAAGAAACAAAGTTTATTGAAGAATGGAGTAAATTTGTGACATATATTGAAAGTAACTGTAACAAATTAACAACTACAGTAGGTCTAACATAAACCTTGCGACGTGTAAATAGTAGATATAGAAACTGCAGGAGAAGAAGTATACAAGAAAACCGTAACAGGATAGGAAGGAAGATCATGGCATGATTCAATGCAGTGTAAATAAGAGGATGATACCCTAACAATGATTGCTAAGAGTGTTTGTTTTCATTTTTGTTTGCCGGGTTTTTTTTGTTCTTTGTGTAACTGAAAATGTCAATAATAAAATAAAATAAAAATCAATCAATCAATTTCTTTATTCGACCAATAGTCAGAAATAAAACATTACACAATAATTATAGTCTATAACATTATAGGGGTACATAAATAAGGTAGGGCCACAGTACTAGACCTCTCACAGATAACCCACATCAAGGCATTCAATTATACGCTTCCGACACTTGAGTGCCAGGAAAAGGAATTTAGCCACTGACAAAGTTGTTTTCCCAGAAGACTTATTTAGCAGATACACTGTCTGCTTTCCTCTTTGTCGGGAACTGAGCTGGGGTAAGTATGGAGTTATAAGATACTGAAAATAAAAATAAAATGCATCCTGGCAACAAGTAACATGCTCATTCTCCCACAATGCCTGGAGAAGTTTGGTGTTGTTTTTAACCTGCTTTTTATATAAACTTCTTGACTGGCAAGCCTGCAAGGGTTTTGTGTGGGAGAAGAGGCAAGACGGACATTCAGTGGGTGGCATGGTTAATAGGAAAGAAGAAGTTAAGACAGTTTCTTTTATGTAAAAGCAGATTGCAGCTGGGGTTTAGAACTCGCTTCCAGAGCACCTGCATGATGTCACCAGCTTGCTTCTTTCAAATCCCTGCTCAAAATCCACATTTTCCGTGAAGCCTTTGGCTCAGTTCCCTAATTGCCCTGAACTATTGTAGCTAAGCATGTGTAACTGAAACAATCACATTTTCCCTTCCCAGTTCACCCCTTTCTCCCCTTCCATTCCCTTTCTCTCTTGCTTCTTCTGCTTCTCTTGTTGAATTATGAACTCTATATAAATCAATGAAATAGTTTCTCTCGTGGAGAAAGCTTCAAGTCCTCATTAGATTTCTACCTGCAAGGGCAGTTTAGGGTTTGGTTTTGTCCTTATGGGGGGGAGACATTCAGAAAAGCACCCCCTCCCTGAAATTCGAACTGGAGCAGCACTAGAAAGACTGGGTCATGTTGATGCACATGTGAAAAAGACCTGAAGGAATCTCCGTGTGGCTATATTCTCTTCATAGTCTACAGTGTGTTAGCAAACAATGCAAGGAGATTAAATTAAATGGAACCGAAGTCAAACATGTACGAAGATGATGTTAAACAGAACAGAATGGTGATGCAGCTGTTCTGATGACAGTTAGCTTTTCTCCTGACAAGACCAAGATATGACTGGCAGGATTTGGCTGCCACATCACAGGAAGATTGTCTAGTCTGTCTGTGTAAAGTATAATAACTGTCCAAGGGCTTCTATGGGGAATTAAATGGGCGATGAATAATGCAGGTCATCCTTTGTCAATCTCCCTTTATGTCAATCCCCCCCCCCTCCCTGCACATTCTCCAGGTCTATCTCCACAACATTTCTTAAATTAAGATGCAGGGGTAGCAGTGACGGGGGGGGGGGGGAGAGAGACACTTACGAAATTCACATTTTTCAGGTAGGTGAGTTATTTTAAAAATCGGCATTTTTGCTGAATGTGAACTTTGATCGTGAGGAACTCGCATAGCCTCACAACACCACTGGGATATTCTGAGTGCAGAATACCATAAATAAGGCTTCAGACACACCACATATTTAAAGTGCGTAATTTCAGCCCCCTGCCCCAGAATCCTGGGAATTGTAGTTTACACAGACCTATAATTCCCACCACCCTTAGCAACAATATGATAATCTTTATTGTCATTGTCCCGTACAGAACAACGAAATTGAAAAGTCTACATCAGACATTCACAACCAACAAGCCTTCTATCCCAGCCTGGTTAGCCCCCTAAAAACCCTGATGCCCCATAATTAAATACAATATACTCCCATAAAGACAACCTTACACTGCATTTAAAACCAAAATCGCATTTGGATAGAAACTGTTTCTCAGGCAGCTGGTTATAACCCTGTACCTTCTTCCAGGAGGCAGAAGCTGAAAGAGATGATTTCCGGCGTGTGCACTATCCTGCACTATCTCTGCAGCTTTCTTATGACACCTGGAAGCATAGATTTGATCCAAGGTGGGAAGAGTGCACCCAGTTATTCTCTCCGCAGTCTTTACAACCCTGGACAGCATTGTTTTTTCCCTGACATACAGTTCCCCAGATTATTGGACAGGGGAGGAGGGTTAAGTGCATTAGATGTTTGTTGTATACAAAAAGCCTGATGTCTGCACTACCTCATAACTTAAATGAAGCCTAAGGGAAATTTAAAATGCTTATTTAATCAATTATGTATTGTTTGCATTTATAGCCGGACATTTACTAAATAGCGTCAGGACCAGTTACAAAAAAACATAGCTATTAAAATAATAAATTTCAGGTCTTTATTATTTCCAAGAGCACTAGACATATCATGATCCTTCTGGGGAAGTTTGTCCATTTTGAGTCCCCACCCTGCACTCAGCTCTCGCCTGTGGCTCCTCGAAGATGTCAGCATGGAACAGCGGCCACATGCTGGGAAACAGCTTCAACTGGCCGGCTAAACCAGGTGAGGGTAGCCAATGGATCTCAAACCCTCAGTGAGTTAGGGTCTTCAGCTGCATGCAAAGACAGGCTCCAGTGGATTGGATGGACAAGATCAATAAGGATCCAATGGCCAAGAAGCCAGTTTCTGCATGTGCTGTTGAGGGAAGTGGATCACATCAGTAAGGTCCACTTTGGACCACATCAGTGAGGACGAGAGTGGGGTCTTGTCACCTGGGCACCCCAGGACCTCCATACACACTGCCCAGGCTTGCACCCTGGAGAGGTCACTTCAGTGCTGCTAATGCAGCAAAAAAAACTCAGGAGGCAGCAGTTACGAGTTACTTGTTTCTGCAGCCACAGCAGGCGCTGTGATTCTCCAAAGCTTCTCTCCAAAGCTGGAGAGGTCACTTCAGTGCTGCTATTGCAGCAAAAAAAACTCAGGAGGTAGCAGTTACGAGTTACTTGTTTCTGCAGCCACAGCAGGCGCTGTGATTCTCCAAAGCTTTGACTTCACCCCCTTGAGAAGATGGAGGCCAGCACTAGAAACACTGAGTACATGAGGCTCCTCCCTTAACTGCCACATAACAAGTCATATATAACAGAAGGAAATATGGGAGAGCAGGTTCTCTTCATCAGTTCAGCTCAGAAGGCAGCAACTACTGGGTTCTCCTGTCACTGAACTCTTCCCATTCCTGCTGCTCATTAACAATACAATAACTAGTTAATGTAACTAAGAACTAATGGTATAGCTTTCCCAAAAAGCTGGAAGAATTCTTGCTAGGTTTGGTGGGAGAAGATATTAGGAAGATTGATCAAAGATTATATCTATGCAACAACAGCAGCTAGAGTTCTGATAGCTCAAAAGTGGAAGCAACAGGAGATGCCGACAATAGAATGGCAGATAGAGCTGGTTGAATGCGCCGAGATGGCTAAATTGACACACAGAATTCGCAATCAGGAGGAGACAAAGTACCAAAAAGAATGGAGTAAATTTTTGATTTATATAAGTGAGAACTGTACAAATTTGAAAACTTTGGCAGGATTGAAGTAAATCTTATGTCATGTTGTAATATTTAATTCAAGAAACTGTGAATTATAGAATGGAATGGGAAAACTGGTGGAAGGGAAGGACGGAAGTCAACAGCTCTATGGAGCATGAAGTAGGATACGTGTAATAAGATTTGATGTTTTATTGGTGTTGGTGGGTGATCTTAAATCTCAATAAAAATTATTTTAAAAAAAACAGTAACTAAGAACTAATGGCTGAGTTAGCTTTTTCCCTTTTCCCTCCCTCTCCCTTTTCCTTTCATGCCATCTCTTCTACCTTTTGAGTCTGAAGGCGGGGATTGTCTTATTTCTGGCTTGTAAGCTGCTTGAGATCCCTTTTCTGGCTGAAGCTGAGTAAAAATGCTTCAATAAACAAACAGGAATTAAGTGCACTAGTCAGTTTTTTACTCCCTATTTTTTTCCTGCCAGGAAGGCTCAAAAGGTCTGGCTTCTTTCCTCTCTGCTTCGTATGGGTAGTGCAACCTTTCCCAGAGTCCATTGCTTCCAAAGTCAAGTGTTGATAGAGTGCTGTCATCTGTGTAGGCAATGTTTTGGTTTCTTGGAATATCCTGTCTGTCCACCCCCAGATGGGGACAGAAAATTAATGGATATTTCGTACCATAAGCATTATTAGCAAACCACTGGGGCAGATCATCAGTATCAGGTCCAGAATTAACTATATCCACCCAAAGGAAGTACATCATCCAGGTATCATATCAGTTACTGGCAGGTAACTGGATATAGGAATGAATTTATATATATGATAGCTTACGACTCTGGAATTGTGCCAATGCAAAATGATAACTTAGATTTTCCTTGATGACTTCTTCATGTCAGCTTTCCTCTGTTGCAGGCAGCCAAATTGCTATTGGAAACATGGAAAACATGGGGCCGCCCCAGTATAGCAAACTGCTTTCCATGAGCGCTCAGTCTTAGGAGTCCCACCCAGGTTTTGCAAATCTCTTTGGATGCTGCAAAAACCCGAGGGGAAGCACACTCATTTTTCATCTCTCATTTATTGTAAATTCAACATCGTTTCTGAGGATGACAATCATTCATTTTAAATTCTTCAAGTGCTTCCATGCTTTCTCAGGGGAAAACAGGCATTTAAGGATAATTTATAGTCATAATCCCTAAAGGAGTTCATGTATGGGGCCCAAGCTAAAGGTTTCCTAATTGTACATTTTGAGAAATGCAATCAGTTCTCCAAAACGACATGTCCAGCAGTGAAGGGATTCATTTAAAAAACACCCCAGACCCATCTTTTACAGCAGGATTGGGAAAACTATATCAATGGACCACATCCATCCCATCTAGGCCTCCCCCACTGGTTGATACTGGTGCCTTATGCAGCCATGGGGGTGCAGAAAAACATGCCACATCTCTTGAGGGTTCTGATCAGAGAGAATGAGAAGAACAGTCACCCCTTTGCCAAACAACCCAGATGTCTCTGGAGAGTTTCGGCTGGCCAGGGATGCCTGAATGACTTACTATACCTGTTTCAAAGGGGAAAGGGACCCATGGATGGGATGGGGGGGGGGGTCAGGAGATCCAGAGTAATCTCAACATATGGGATTTGTATGATTTTTTGATGTAAGTTTGTTTTTATTTTTTCCCTTTCCTATTTTTTTTCTATTTTGGAAAATCAAAAATTATAAAAAGAAAGTACTCAATAAACAGGTTCTGCCCCTCCCCAAAGCCTGCCCCCTGTAATGTCCTCTTTTTGGGGGTAGTTTCACCTGTGATTTCCCCCCAAAATGCTCCACAACTTTAGGGGGCAATCTCCTTAAAAAAGCTCACTTTGGCTGCCCCCTTCTCAACAAAAATCCTGGTTATGCCCATGGATGCATTCTATAGTTTCTTCACTGTGTGAATAAGTACCGTATTTTTCGCTCTATAAGACGCACCAGACCACAAGACGCACCTAGTTTTTGGAGGAGGAAAACAAGAAAAAAAATTATTATGAATCTCAGAAGCCAGAACAGCAAGAGGGATCACTGCGCAGTGAAAGCAGCAATCCCTCTTGCTGTTCTGGCTTCTGGGATAGGTGCGCTGCCTTCATTCACTCCATAAGACGCGCACACATTTTCCCTTACTTTTTAGGAGGGAAAAAGCGAGTCTTATAGAGCAAAAAATACGGTACTTCCTTTTGTCTTTCCTGAATCTTCCAGCGTTCAGCTTCATTAAAATGTCCACGAGTTCTAGTGTCATGAGAGAGGAAGAAAAACATTTCTCTAGCCACTTTCTCCATGCCTCGTATAATTTTTATTAATTTCTATCATGTGGGCTGCATTTAACTCATGGGATGAAAGGTTCTCCACCCTTGTCGTGAAACTCAAGGGTTATATCCAACAATAGTTTTATTCAGAGAAGAGCTATTGAATCAACAGACTTAGCAGCTTAAATCAGTTGAGTCTGATGGATCTACTCTGCATAGTTACTAAAATCACCAGCACACAAAGACACTAAAGAAAGCTAAACAGAGAAGAAGGCTAAAAACCAAGTTTCACAGCAAAAAAAGGAAAAGCCCACAACCACTTTGCATGGTGCATTTGTGTTTATAATTTCAATGTATGTTACTTGGAGACCTTTGGGTAGCAAGCAGCTAACAAGTTCCTGCAGCAGCAGCATTTCACTTCTAACAAAGTCATATTTTTCTGATTACGATGCAGTAAAACATTCATTGCCTAAATATCAGCGAGTGATCTTCAACCCATTGGTTACAATCCCACAGTGATTTCCACATTCACTGAGTATTGCTCATGAATTCTCATAACAGTGCATTCTATGCAGGTAAGTAACAACTCATCTTCATCCTAAGTCCCCACTTTTGGCTTGCAAAACCAATAAGCCCTTCAGGTAGCTGTAACTGTAATATTATCCACAATTTCAGGTGGTGAATGTTGCTGCTTATGTAGCCAGAATGGCACCAGCC
Organism: Podarcis tiliguerta; assembly: GCF_965153285.1. NCBI lineage: Eukaryota > Metazoa > Chordata > Lepidosauria > Squamata > Lacertidae > Podarcis > Podarcis tiliguerta. The sequence goes on from NC_139536.1 coordinate 23,178,020, forward strand.
ATGCTCACAGGGGTGACAAAAACAAACCCCTGTGTTGCAATACAGAGATATCTGCTCAAATACAGCGGCAACACGTAGCTGATAAATGTAGTAAATGCTACCAATAATAATACAGTTATTACATTCTTTAGCTACGTGTGGCCGCTGTATTTGAGCATGCAGCAGCAGGCATGGGGGAAGCCCCAAAGTTTGCAGAAATATAAAACATTCTTTTAAAAAACAAATCATAAAGGGGGGGCCGGCAGCAAAAACAGTCCAACATGGATGAGTTTGCTCAGTAGCCAATTTTGACTTCTTGGGGGTGGGGGCACTGGGGATGGGATGAAGCATTTTGGGAAAGGGCATGGCCGGCTAGCCAGCATCCTGAACAGCAGCGCTGCAAACTGCACATTATGTTGCAGATTGGAGATCCCACCTGTTCACGTCATATTTTTGAAGCAATATAGAAGGGATACTGGACTTGGGTTCTTAAGTAGTTCCTAGCATGTACATGAAAGATAACGTAAGAGTAATTCTCATGTCTTAAATCATGGAAGAGGATTCTCACCATACGGTCACTATAAGCTATAGGTAGAAGTATGCCTACCATATATTCAACAGCAAACTCCACATGGACCATAATTCATCCAGTGAGCTTATTTTCCTTTCCTTCATCTACCGTCACGCCCGAATGATAGAGTAATGTTCACCTAATGCAAGGGCAGGGGGAAAGTTGTATCGTCTGATGTATAAACCTTACACCTGATTGATGGAAACTTCCTTGGAATAAATGCCATATTAGGAAGATGTAATGAAGGATCGCATATATTTATTTGAAATTTTGCCATACCCACCCCAAGATGTTCCCATCAGCTTCTTACCATGTTTAAATATTCAGTATTTCAAATATAAACACCACTTTTTGAAGCAAAAAAAAATATCAAGCATGAATTTAAAAACAAATATGCCACATTATATCTGAATGAGTAGAAAAACTATGTTATCTAAGCTTTCACCACCACCCCATCTTAAAAATGGGCAAAATAATTGGTATCCAACACGACAGCATGCTATAAAGTCCCACTAAGGTAATGGATCTGATGTTCTTGAAATGTGCAGCCATCATTATCACCAACCCGTCCTGCGGTCAAATAGCTTGTCGTCAATTAAATTAGAAGTATGTGTCATCAAAAGGATATTAGATGTTTCAAAGCTGTAATCACTTCAAATAGTTTAAATTAGCAGCACTTAGAAGCCTCTTTTGTTTCCATTTTTGCTTATAAAAACACAGAAGAAAACCACATGCCCCAAATGTACATGGTGATCATACTTCAGAAGCAGATTATTGGGCCAGGGAAGACAGAATGCCTGAAGCATCCCTTTGTGTTCTCTAAAAATAGTTCGTTTCCATCAGTGAAACTGGGTGGGGATGCTGGCCTCAAGGGGGAAACACACTCTATAGCGTCTTCCCATTTTCTGTCTGTGGAGAACACCAACCGCAGGCTTTCACCGCAAACAAAAAAGAAAATAATAGCTAAGCTGAGAGATGAAGCTGACTTTCAATTTCAGCTGTCATTTTTGCAATTTCTGTCAACATCCTTACTGCAACATAAGCAACACAAGCAACCAGACAGAAGATCTCTAGTTATTACCTGCAGCGCACAGGTAAGGGTGCAGCAATGCATCCGAAGGCAACTTAAGCTTATCCTTGAGAATGGCTTTATTCCAAAAAGGACTCCGTTTTTATGAATCAAGTCTCGTCAGGCTGGGTAGCATTAATATCTGCAATATATAGCTCTAAGGAAATGCAATAAATCAAATCAAATAGTTCATGTTTAGACTTCATTTCCAAGTTCTTAAAGAAATGGGAGTGCCTGATCACCTCATCTGTCTCCTGAGAAATCTCTATGTGGGACAAGAAGCTACAGTTAGAACTAGATATGGAACAATAGATTGGTTCAAAATTGCGAAAGGAGTATGACAAGGCTGTATATTGTCTCCATGCTTATTTAACTTATATGCAGAATTCATCATGCAAAAGGCTGGACTGGATGAATCCCAAGCCGGAATTAAGATTGCCGGAAGAAATATCAACAACCTCAGATATGCAGATGACACAACCTTGATGGCAGAAAGTGAGGAGGAATTAAAGAACCTTTTAATGAAGGTGAAAGAGGAGAGCACAAAATATGGTCTGAAGCTCAACATCAAAAAAACTAAGATCATGGCCACTGGGCCCATCACCTCCTGACAGATAGAAGGGGAAGAAATGGAGGCAGTGAGAGATTTTACTTTCTTGGCCTCCATGATCACTGCAGATGGTGACAGCAGCCACGAAATTAAAAGACGCCTGCTTCTTGGGAGAAAAGCAATGACAAATCTAGACAGCATCTTAAAAAGCAGAGACATCACCTTGCCAACAAAGATTCATATAGTTAAAGCTATGGTTTTCCCAGTAGTGATGTATGGAAGTGAAAGCTGATCTCTGAAGAATTGATGTTTTGAATTATGGTGCTGGAGGAGACTTCTGAGAGTCCCATGGACTGCAAGAAGATCAAACCTATCCATTCTTAAGGAAATCAGCCCTGAGTGCTCACTGGAAGGACAGATCCTGAAGCTGAGGCTACAATACTTTGGCCACCTCATGAGAAGAGAAGACTCCCTGGAAAAGACCCTGATGTTAGGAAAGATGGAGGGCACAAGGAGAAGGGGACGACAGAGGATGAGATGGTTGGACAGTGTTCTTGAAGCTACCAACATGAGTTTGACCAAATTGCGGGAGGCAGTGGAATACAGGAGTGCCTGGCGTGCTCTGGTCCATGGGGTCACGAAGAGTCAGACATGACTAAACAACAGAGCATTCATTTTCACTGTGTTATTTGATTCCATTTAAAAAAAATAAAATCTGTTTGCAGCTCCCCCAACCCAGAAAATCATGAGAGCAAAGTGCTGAAATTTGGGGTGGTATACCAGCATCCAGTTCTTTCCTGCTGTTTTCATGGGGGAACAGAAACACACATGTGCAGAAAGGGGGGGTAGTGATATTGTCCAATGTTGTTTGTTGTGTCGCACCATGCCCTCTGATGTGAATGAAATTCAGCATGGTATGTTGGCATATCGGTCAAAAAGCCACAGTTCCATAATGCAACGGGTACTGCAGTGTGAAAGGTATGTTAGAAAATGAGACATTATACCCAGGAACACAAATGCACTGAATGTCTGAATGCACCCTCTAGCCATTTGTTGGAGACTTATGGGGTCCTTGGGTGCAGCAGGTCATTGAATGGTCCTGCTGCTTCTGAGAAGGGGAATGTCTTCACCATCTTTGAACTGCAGTAGGTTTCAATCCATGCCTACTCTTTACCGTCCCATATGCCCCATAGAGAGACAACCTTGGCTGTGAACAACCAGCTTCCTATAATGAGTCAAGGGAAGTCCCAGAAGAAATGGTACCTGCTCCTTTACTGTGAAACTTCCCACATTCCTAAGTTGTGTGGTAGAAAATCAAACTGGAACATGGAGCATTTAAGTCATGTCAGCAAAAAAGGATTATAAATTAAGCAGCAGTATTTGATAGTAATGAAATACAGTTCTTTCTGTTAAGGGCACACTGTTTTTTTAAGGGCACAATACCATCTTGTAAAATGGAGCTAACTGCGAGTGAAGGATTAGTTACCGCAGAAAATGTGTTTTCATTTCCATTACATATTCCACACGCAAGAAATTATAGCTCCTGATTAATGACATTGACAACTGAGGCAAAAGGCACAGACTCGGTTCAGGCACATTTCATTTACGCAAGGGTGCTCATTAATTTCCCCCCCATAGAATGAATACATCATTTCCCTCTATAAATCAATGCTTTATTTGTGCTCCCCCCTCCCCCAAGATCCCAATAACTGACGTTTCATTTTGTCCCTTTAAAGGGAGCATATGTTAATACATAATGGGAGCCTGCCTAGAAATTACATCCTAGCTTACAGTTCTTAAAACTAAGGTGTATTCAACTCAGTGTAGCTGGCCTTACTCAGGGTAAAACCATTGACTTTAATAGATCTAGCATGCTCATGCTGGTTAATTTCAATGAGTCTATTCAGAGTAACACTTAGCTGAATGTCACCCACTGTGTCTTGGGTACTGTGTTTTGAATTTTGAAGGAATTAAACCATATCTGCTGCAGCACCCTCAATATCAGAGGGCCACAAAAAGAAGACAATGACTCGATGTGGCACCTTGAATATTAAGTTGACACACCAGCGGGCGAATGTTTCAAAACTTCCCAGAATGCTTTGCTGCAAACCTGAAAGTTGTCATTCTTGAACAATTTCAAAGAATGCTTACCTTATAAGCAACCAGGCGATTGGCCCAACCAGCTCAACCTTGTCTATGCTGAGTGGCCGCGTATTCCAGGCTTCCAGGTGAGATCTCTCCCAGTTGTATCTGGAAATGCCTGGGATGTTTTGCATGAAAAGAATGTTCTCTACCACTGAACCACATGACCTTTCAAGTTATGGAGCATGTCAGTTATTTAACTTGAAGAGATATATAGCTCACTGCAGGCATCTTAAGCAACACTAGGATGGCTTTAATATCCCAATTACAGTTGTTGTGAACTTTGCATATTGTGTATGCCTTAACCTTTAACTGAATTGACATCGATTGTGCCTTTTTTTATTTCATCTGACCCTGATCCTACTGTTTTCTCCCGCTGCTCATTATACCTGCATTTGTATGTGAAAATGCATTTGTGTGTGAAAATGGATGACATGGATTGTAGTTACCCATCTTAGAGGTGCCACGAGACTTTGCAATTCTTACTTCTATAGACTAACACAACCACCTCTCTGGAAATTAGCTCCACAAGATAAATAAATTTTCCTTAAAAAAGCAAAAAGTTATTCAAAAATGAAATGAAGCATCTAGTGACATACATCCTGCTGTGTACATAACCAGACCTTTAAAACACATTCAACACACCTTGAAGAATTCTTGGAACTGTAGCTAACCTTTCACAGCCCTTCTATTCCCAGAATCCTTAAAAAACTACAGTTTGCAGGATTCTTTGGGCAGTGGGTCTGGTGTGTATGCAGCTATGGAAAACAAACAGTAAACTTTAGGTTTACTAAAAGAAAGAAGTATATTTTATCCAAAGAAAACTAATAATAAAATGAACACAGAGTTCTCCTTTATGTCAAAGGATATATCTTGCTGGACCGTCATCTTGTACAGCGGTTTCCAGCTATGTTCTGAGAAAACCTAGACTTCCAAAAAAGTTCATTAGAGGTTGATCAGTAAGATTAGTAATGGTGACCAAGCTTCACTGAAAGACAGGTAACCTCCAGCTATGGATCTTCACTTGAATGCACAACTGCTGGAGACAAGAGGCTGATTTCTGAGGAGCACATGAGGTCTGGCCACCAAACTGTATGATATGAGTGAATGCCCTAACACACCCCCTATCTCCAGAATTCTACTTTATATGGCCCATTTAGTTCAGTATTGTCAACACTTTCTGGCAGCAGCTCTTCGTGATCTCAGACAGGGGACCCTCCCAGCTCTCCCTGTAGACCCTGGAGATTGAACTTGCGACCTTCTGTGTGCAGTGTAGATGCTCTATCATGGAGCTTCAGCCCTTTTCCATGAACCACTTATTTCCTTCTTTGTAGCTCTATCTTTGAAGGTGAGTCAGAAACTACAACTAATCCAGAATGCGGCAGCTAGACTGGTGACTGGGAGCGGCTGCCGAGACCATATAATACCGTCTTGAAAAACCTACACTGGCTCCCAGCATGTTTCCGAGCACAATTCAAAGTGTTGGTGCTGACCTTTAAAGCCCTAAATGGCCTTGGCCCAGTATACCTGAAGGAGCGTCTCCACCTCCATCGTTCTGCCTGGACACTGAGGTCCAGCGCTGAGGGCCTTCTGGCGGTTCCCTCACTGCGAGAAGCCAAGTTACAGGGAACCAGGCAGAGGGGCTTCTTGGTAGTGGCACCCGCCCTGTGGAACACACTCCCACCAGATGTAAAAGAGAAAAATAACTACCAAACTTTTAGAAGACATCTGAAGGCAGCCCTGTTTAGGGAAGCTTTTAATGTTTAATAGGTTATTGTATTTTAGTGTTTTGTTGGAAGCCGCCCAGAGCGGCTGGGGAAACCCAGCCAGATGGGCGGGGTATAAATTATTATTATTATTATTATTATTATTATTATTATTATTATAGCTCCTACCCTTCTGCAATCAGTTCAGGGATCATTGTTGGTGAAGGAAGCTACTAAGCCTGCTAGGCTTCTCTTCTGCCCTTTTCCTGCCTCCTTCATGTCTCCCTCCTTCCCTGTTTCGGTCCCTGGCCTGGATCATGCCTTGCTTTCAATCTTATGAACAAATCCCTCCCTGTGTCCACTGCTTCAGGTCAATTATTTCATTCATTCACCTTATTTCATGTTTATCCCACCTTTTGTCCAAAGAGCTCAGGATAAGGTACAAAGTTCTGTCCCCATAACAATGTGAAATAGGTTATGCTAAGAGACTGTGACCAGTTTGAGGTCATTCAATGACTGAGCAAGGATTTGAACCCCAATCGAACTCTCTAATCAGTACACTGCTCTGGCTCTCACAGTTGCTATCTTTCTGATTTCTCACACAGCACATTCACTGTGCTTATTCTATTTTTTTACGTGTAGATCATTTTTATTTACACAAGCATTTGGCTGATAAATGCACTGGAAACAAACATTCTACTTTATTGGTTGATTTTGCTGATCTTTTGCAGGCTTTGTTTTTACTCTCCTTATTTTGTATTTTATTGCTGTTTTTGTGTATTTTATTATATATTATTGTGTTCATTTTATTCTTGTTAGTCACCATCCTGATTTGGATCAGTAGAGCCATTAAAAGTGTCTGAATGGCGTTTAAAGCAGAACTGCACAACTCATGGCCTTCCAAGCTAAACATAGCTTGCCAGGTGGTGACCCATCAAACCTCCTGTTTCAGATTCTTGCCTATCCAGTGGAAACCACCATGTGCGGCTGGTAGGTTGGGTTAGGTATGGAGAGTCCAAAGTGTCTCATATGCAAAAGCCCAGGATAAGGCATTTGCAAAATAGACGCCTTTGTCTTTCTCATTCCTTTCCTGATCCCAACACAGATGTCTTACTTTTCTTTCCGAATGCAAAAAAAAAAAGCTTGATTCAAGCTTCCCTGAATATGCAAGGAATGACTGATCATTCGAAACTGGCCCGAGGCAGAAAAATAAGTGTATTTCGAAAGTAATGGGAACAAGCAATGTGAATAAAATGCCTTTGGTGTTCTTTCAAACTGGCCCCATTACATTATTTTCTTTTCATAGAAAATCATATTGCTTGCAATTTTCCATATCAACTTACCTAGTTATTTAAATTAATTCAGCCTGGTTCTTTTGGCTGAAATAAAAGGAGAATGAATATGTATGCATATGAGTCAGGAGGTAGTGGGGAGGATCACATTCCTTCATTTAGTATCCTTACTGCGCATTAAACGATTATAGGGACAGTTTATCCTCTTTCATTTCTGCTGGAGAATGTGAATTGCCACTGGAATGCCTGTGGTAAGAAGAAGGGGAAATTCTATCGGCATTCGAGCGCCTAATCAAAAAAGTGGACTAAAGAGTTTGAAGAAGAGTTACTGGCTTGGATTTAGTTTTCGTGGTGATTCCTGTTTGTTTCCTTGCATTGCTTCCAGATCTTAGGAAAGGGGAGAGCCATACTGATTGGTTGAGGTCTGATCAAAAAACAGATTTGTATCTTCCAATGCAGCTAACTTTTTGCAGATGACTTGCTTCATGTTAAAATTAGAGATGCATATGGATAGGCCCTTCCAAAGATTAGAAGCAGCTGCTGATCTTTTGAAAACATTTTGAATGTTGCTTCATGAACAATTTCCCTACAGAGTTGTCAATTGCATCATCTGAGGCCTTTCTTTGGCTTTTAAGTAAAATGGGTGGTCTCCCGAGAGAGCCTTTTCTGTGTTGGCTCCCTGCCTTTGGAATGTCCTCTCCAGGGAGGTCTGCTTGGAGACGTTGTTACCACCATTTGGCACCAGAGGGAAAGATTTCTGCTCCTCTCTTGGCCACCCTGGAAGCACAAACCTACACTGAAGCTGTAGGATATGATCTCTGTAAACAAATACATTGTTATCCTCATCATTGAGGATGCGGGTGGTGCTGTGGTCTAAACCACTGAGGCTCTTGGGCTTGCTAATCAGAAGGTTGGCAGTTCGAATCCCTGCAATGGGGTGAGCTCCCATTGCTCTGTCCCAGCTCCTGCCAACCTAGCAGTTCGAAAGCACGCCAGTGCAAGTAGATTAATAGGTACTGCTGCGGTGGGAAGGTAAACGGCATTTCTATGCGCTCTGGTTTCTGTCATGGGGTTCCGTTGCGCCAGAAGCAGTTTAGTCATGCTGGCTACATGACCCGGAAAGCTGTCTGTGGACAAATGCCGGCTCCCTCGGCCTGAAAAGCAGATGAGCACTCCATGGTTGCCTTTGACTGGACTTAACTGTCCAGGGGTCCTTTACCTTTTTTACCTTATTATCATCATTATTATTTACCCACCTCTCACCCTAAGCTCCCAGGGTGGGTTAGAACATTTTAGCACAATATTAGAAAGCATTTAAAACAACTTACCATCACAAAAATGAGGTTAGTCCTAAAAATATACACCTCAAGACTCAAAAGGCAGTGTAAATGAAGGTGACAGAAGTACTTAGAATCATAGAATCATAGAATCATAGAATCATAGAGTTGGAAGAGACCACAAGGGTCATCGAGTCCAACCCCCTGCCAAGCAGGAAACACCATCAGAGCACTCCTGACATATGGTTGTCAAGCCTCTGCTTAAAGACCTCCAAAGAAGGAGACTCCACCACACTCCTTGGCAGCAAATTCCACTGTCGAACAGCTCTTACTGTCAGGAAGTTCTTCCTAATGTTTAGGTGGAATCTTCTTTCTTGTAGTTTGTATCCATTGCTCCGTGTCCGCTTCTCTGGAGCAGCAGAAAACAACCTTTCTCCCTCCTCTATGTGACATCCTTTTATATATTTGAACATGGCTATCATATCACCCCTTAACCTCCTCTTCTCCAGGCTAAACATGCCCAGCTCCCTTAGCCGATCCTCATAAGGCATTGTTTCCAGGCCTTTGACCATTTTGGTTGCCCTCCTCTGTACACGTTCTAGTTTGTCAGTGTCCTTCTTGAACTGTGGTGCCCAGAACTGGACACAGTACTCCAGGTGAGGTCTGACCAGAGCAGAATACAGTGGCACTATAACTTCCCTTGATCTAGATGCTATACTCCTATTGATGCAGCCCAGAATTGCATTGGCTTTTTTAGCTGCCGCGTCACACTGTTGGCTCATGTTAAGTTTGTGGTCAACCAAGACTCCTAGATCCTTTTCACATGTACTGCTCTCAAGCCAGGTTTCACCCATCTTGTATTTGTGCCTCTCATTTTTTTTGCCCAAGTGCAATACTTTACATTTCTCCCTGTTAAAATTCATCTTGTTTGTTTTGGCCCAGTTCTCTAATCTGTCAAGGTCGTTTTGAAGTGTGATCCTGTCTTCTGGGGTGTTAGCCACCCCTCCCAGTTTGGTGTCATCTGCAAATTTGATCAGGATGCCCTTGAGACCATCATCCAAGTCGTTGATAAAGATGTTGAATAAGACCGGGCCCAAGACAGAACCCTGTGGCACCCCACTAGTCACTCTTCTCCAGGATGAAGAGGAACCATTGATGAGCACCCTTTGGGTCCGGTCAGTCAGCCAGTTACAAATCCACTGAGTGGTAGCATAGTCAAGACCGCATTTTACCAGCTTCTTTACAAGAATATCATGGGGCACCTTGTCAAATGCCTTGCTGAAATCAAGGTAGACTACATCCACTGCGTTCCCTTCATCTACCAGGCTTGTAATTCTGTCAAAAAATGAGATCAGGTTAGTCTGACATGACTTATTTTTCAGAAATCCATGCTGACTATTGGTGATCACAGCATTCCTTTCTAGGTGCTCACAGATTGTTTGCTTAATGATCTGCTCCAGAATCTTCCCTGGTATTGATGTTAGACTGACTGGGCGGTAATTATTTGGGTCCTCTCTTTTCCCCTTTTTGAAAATAGGGACAACATTTGCCCTCCTCCAGTCTGCCGGGACTTCGCCTGTTCTCCAGGAATTCTCAAAGATGACTGCCAGTGGTTCTGAGATCACATCTGCCAGTTCTTTTAATACTCTTGGATGCAGTTCATCTGGCCCTGGAGACTTGAATACATCTAAACTAGCCAAGTATTCTTGTACTATCTCCTTAGTTATTCTGGGCTGTGTTTCCTCTGCTGAATCATTTCCTCCAAATTCTTCAGGTCGGGCATTGTTTTCTTTATCGGAGAAGACTGAGGCAAAGAAGGCATTGAGGAGTTCAGCCCTTTCTGTGTCCCCTGTTTGCATTTCACCATCTTCTCCTCTGAGTGACCCCACTGTTTCTTTGTTCTTCCTTTTGCTACGAACATACCCATAGAAGCCTTTTTTGTTGCTTTTAACCTCTCTAGCAAGCCTGAGTTCATTCTGTGCTTTAGCTTTTCTGACTTTGTGTCTACACGTGCTGGCTATTTGTTTGAATTCCTCTTTGGTGGTTTCCCCCCTTTTCCATTTTTTGTACACATCCTTTTTTAATCTTAACTCAGTTAAAAGTTCTTTAGATAGCCACCCTGGCTTCTTTAGGCACCTTCCATGTTTCCGTCTCATTGGTATTGCCTGAAGTTGTGCTTTTACTATCTCCCTCTTAACAAACTCCCAGCCATCATGAACTCCCTTTCCTTTTAGTATTACTGTCCATGGGATCTCACCCAGCACTTCCCTAAGTTTTATGAAGTCGGCTTTCTTAAAGTCAAGAAATTGAGTCCTAGTATGCTTGGCTGCTCCTTTCCGTTGTATAGTAAACTTCAGAAGAGCATGATCACTTGCGCCTAATGATCCTTCCACTTCTACCCCATTAACCAGGTCATCGACATTGGTTAGGACCAGATCTAAAATGGCTGTTCCTCTTGTTGCTTCTCCCACTTTCTGGACAATGAAGTTGTCTGCAAGGCCAGTGAGGAATCTGTTTGACCTTATGCTCTTGGCTGAGTTTGACATCCAACAAATATCTGGGTAATTGAAGTCCCCCATTACTACTATCTCCCTTCCTTTTGCATGCTTGGCCATCTGTTCCAGGAAGGCATCATCTATGTCCTCCGTTTGGCTTGGGGATCTATAGTAAACTCCCACAATGAGGTCACTATTATTCTTCTCTCCCTTAGTTTTGACCCAAATGCTCTCACTTTGGCTTTGAGGTTCTAAATCTTGGATCTCTTCACAGGTATACACATCCCTGACATATAACGCCACTCCTCCTCCTTTCTTGTCTGGTCTGTTTCTCTGAAATAGATTGTATCCCTCCATTTTTACATTCCAATCGTGGGACTTATCCCACCAGGTTTCAGTGATGCCTATTATGTCATATTTAGTTTGCTGTACCAAGAGCTCAAGCTCATCTTGTTTATTTCCCATGCTTTGTGCATTAGTGTACAGACATTGAAGTCCATTAGTCATTCCCCCGTGTCTCTTATTTAAGGATTTTTTCCTCCCACCACTAGGTCTGCTTGCTGTTTGCTCCATTTGGTCTATGACATTTGGATGATCATCTTCATCAATTAATAGACTCCTACCTTCAGGAGCACTGTCTCCCTCCCCCACATTAGTCAGTTTAAAGCCCTCCTGATGAGGTTTCTTAGTTTTTTGGCAAAAACATTCCTCCCAACCGTTGTGAGGTGCAGCCCATCGCTTGCCAGAAGTCCATCCTCAAGAAACTGCAGTCCGTGATCTAAGAATCCAAACCGTTCCTGTTTACACCATTTGCGAAGCCAGCTGTTTACTTCCACTATTTTCCTCTCTCTCCCTGGGCCACGTCGTTCAACTGGGAGGACAGATGAGATGACGATTTGTGCATTTAATTGCTTCAATTTCCTGCCCAGAGCCTCGTAGTCTCTTTTGATCTTCTGGAGGCTATTGCTTGCAGTGTCATTGGTTCCCACATGAACCAAGAGGAAGGGGTATTTGTCAGTGGGTTTTATGATTCCTTGCAGTCGTTCAGTTACATCTTGGATCTTAGCCCCGGGGAGACAGCACACTTCCCGAGACATCTTGTCAGGCCCACAGATCACTGCTTCTGTTCCCCTCACTGCTTCTGTTCTGTTCAGTAAGGAATCCCCTATCACCACTACACGCCTTCTCTTAGGTTTGGTCAGGGTTCTTCCGTGAGCGGTCCGTTCCAAGGTCGCCTGCACATTCCCTGAGGACTGACTTTGCTGCTCATCTTCATATACGTGATCGACTGTAATGAGGGAGAGATCCTCAAATGGAGTCTGCTCTTCGTCTTCCATGCTAGGGGAGAGGACCTCAAAGCGATTGTGTATTTCTAGACAATCAGAGCGAACCCTGGGCCTCCTACTTCTTTGAGTCACGTTTCTCCACATATCGGGCTCCTGTGTTGGTGAACTAGCCTCCTTCTCAGGGGAGTCCCCTGTCTCCTCCTTGGTGGAGACGGTGTGCTCTGTTGCTTCCAAGAAGAGCTCCAGCTCTCTAATTCTTTGGAGCGTAGCTACACGTTCCTCCAGTTGCTGGACTTTGTCTTTTAGGAGGGCAATCAACATGCAATTGCTGCACGTAAAGCTGCCTGCAACCTTTGGCAAGATGGCAAACATTGCGCAGGAACCGCAGGCGACTGCAGCTGTTCCCTCCCCCTCCATCTTGAGAATGTGTCATTGGGCTTGAGACTAGCTCCCCTAAATCTAAAAGATGGTTCAAACTGCGCGCGCCTTTGACCAGGGAAAGCAGCTAATCAGCCACAAGAATCACACACACAAGAAACCCCTTTTGGCTCCTTCTTCAGCCGCTGCCCTGCAAACACTGATAAGCTCCTCCCACAGCTAATCACCTGCCTCAACAGAAACCCTGCCCCCTCTGACCTTTGACCAGGGAAAGCAGCTAATCAGCCACAAGAATCACACACACAAGAAACCCCTTTTGGCTCCTTCTTCAGCCGCTGCCCTGCAAACACTACTTCCGTGGGGATAGAGTTCTACAGCTTAGGGACCACCACACAGAAGGCCCTCTCCTGGACCACCACTTCCCAAGCCTCTGAGGGTGAAGGAACTACCAAGAGGGCACCCTCTGCCAATATCAGCACCCAAGAGGGTCTGTAGGGAAAGAGGAAGCCGTTCAGATATTTGGGACTTGAGTTGTGCAGGGCTTTAAATACCAACATGAGCATGTTAACTTGGGCCTGGAAATGAACTGGCAACCAATGAACCTGTTTTAAAACAGGTTTTATATGAAAGCTGAACGGAACCTCAGCCAGCAATCCAGAAGTTACTGGAGTATGGAGTACAGTGGCCCAATGATCTCTGTCCAAAAAAGGGTCATAGCTACCTTACATGGACTCACTGGGATACGGGTGGTGCTGTGGTCTAAACCACTGAGCCTCTTGGGCTTGCAGATCAGAAGGTTGGCAGTCTGAATCCTGGCAATGGAGTGAGCTCCCGTTGCTCTGTCCCAATTCCTGCCAACCTAGCAGTTCAAAATCACGCCAGTGCAAGTAGATAAATAGGTGCCGCTGCGGGTGGTGTTCCATTGCACCAGAAGCGGTTTAGTCATGCTGGCCACATGACCCGGAAAGCTGTCTGTGGACAAACGCTGGCTCCCTCGGCCTGAAAGCAAGATGAGCGCCACAACCCCATGGTCGCCTTTGACTGGACTTAACTGTCCAGGGGTCCTTTACCTTTTACCTTACATGGACTCATGAACAAACGTATGTCTTCTTTGTTGCATGTTCCTGCAGCAGGCGCAGGAGTCAATAACTGCTCAGTAATTCCAGAGTCAGCCTCCAAAATTATAGAGTAACTATATAGGGAATTGCCATCCGTCGGAAAGTATGGGTGATTTTAGTATGTAGCGCCATCTAAGTTTGTTTGTTTCAATCAGGGGTGTTGGCCTGAAGGCAAGCATACAGGCAAGCAGAGATAGGTAACCCAAGAGGAAACACAGTGACAAGAAAATGTAAATCCCGCCCTATCAAGCTTAGCCCATGGTTCCATCACATAGTCTGACTTGTCTGTAGCTCAGCAGGCTCCTTTTCTCATCACCTGCTACCTCATCCTTTTGTGTCTGGAAATTCCAGATAATGAACCTGAGATTCCCTGCACGCACATCACTAAGGGTTCATGCCCCACATTGGACAACAGATTCCTGCATTGCAAGGAATTGGATTCAATGATCCTCCTGTTCCTTTCCAACACTTCAGTTTCTACAATTCTGCAAATACCCTACATGGCTGCTGCGATTATTTTTTGTCTAACTGCATGGACCCAAACCAGAAAGGTCCAGAGGTCAGTTGTTGTTTTTTGCAAAGTTGCTCTTTGGAACAATGAAGAATAGGTTCCAAAACGTTGTGGACATGTGTGCATGCCAAGCTATTAATCCTGGGGTCCAAATTCAGTGGTACCTCTGGTTACATACTTAATTCATTTCAGAGGTCCGTTCTTAACCTGAAACTGTTCTTAACCTGAGGCACCACTTTAGCTAATGGAGGTCCGTTTTTAACCTGAAACTGTTCTTAACCTGAGGCACCACTTTAGCCTCTGCCACCACGCCACTGCCGCACAATTTCTGTTCTCATCCTGAAGCAAAGTTCTTAACCCGAGGTACTATTTCTGGGTTAGCCGAGTCTGTAACCTGAAGCGAATGTAACCCGAGGTACCACTGTAGGTTTCTTTCGATCCAGTGTCCTACATTTTCTAGGGCATTTCCTTCTTTATCCCATCCCCAACACCATAGGAGCATTGTCTCTATCTAAAAAATGCAGCACTTTATATTATAAATTAAACTGGCCATAAAACATACCTCTTAAATAAATAGACTTATGCTTTTAGATAGTTTATAATGACTACCCAAGCAACTTTTTATACACAGCAACAACGGCACACAGATACCTTCAGTTTTCCTACCCAATATGCTTCAAATTATAATGTATGTTAAGCCAACAATAAAACAGACCTCTCAAATAAATATAATTATGTTTTTAAATAGTTAAAAATGATTACCAAAAGAACTTTTTATAAACAGCAATAAATGTGCACAGATCTCCTCATTTTTCCTACCTATAAATCAGTTACCCATTTACCAGTGTTCATGTTATGGTTGGATACAGACTATACTTTATAAGCAACAGAAAGGAATTAGTAATTAATTCTATCGTAGGTTGCACTGCGCACAGAGCTCAAATCCCAAGCAGTGTTGTGAAAATGGAAAGAACACAATCAATACCTGTGTTCTAGAAAAACTCCATAGCACTTCTCCCATCCTGCTAAGTTCCTTCTGGTGTCATTTGGCTCAAACTCTTTGAGTTCCTCCCACTCCTCCTTGGTAGCAGACCTCTCTTTGAAGAAAGCCCCATGGGATTCATGACAGTTTTGGACCACAATCTCCCATCATTCCTGACCATTGGTCATGCTGTAAGAAGCTCTTTGGAGCTGTCAACCAAAACCTTGAAGGGCACTAGATTGGGGAAGGTTGTTGCTGCTGTTGTTTAGTTGTTTAGTCGTGTCCGACTCTTCGTGACCCCATGGACCAGAGCACGCCAGGCACTCCTGCCTTCCACTGCCTCCCGCAGTTTGGTCAAACTCATGCTGGTAGCTTCGAGAACACTAACCAACCATCTCGTCCTCTGCTGTCCCCTTCTCTTTGTGCCCTGCATCTTTCCCAACATCAGGGTCTTTTCCAGGGAGTCTTCTCTTTTCATGAGGTGGCCAAAGTATTGTAGCCTCAGCTTCATGATCTGTCCTTCCAGTGAGCACTCAGGGCTGATTGGGGAAGGTTGCTAAATGTATATAATGAAAATTCAAAGTTAGTACACTTTGAATATAACTATTAGAAATTGCGCATCCAACTAGCCAAATAATAAGCAGTTAAAAAGAACTGCAATGGATGCTTACTGACTCCCCCACCCCAAATCTCCCTTTGCACTTTGGTGGTCTCTGAGCTCCACCAATTCCCTGGCAGGCTTCTTGCTCCTAATGTATGTTTTGAAATACTTTAGCTGGTCACTCCTCAGATTCTTGGCCCGCCTGCTGTTGTAACATGCCAGAATATATGTTCCCATCGTTGTTTTCCCTCCATCATTTGGATAGCTCTTTATGTCTAAAAAATAAGACTTTAATGTTGCAGAAATATGACTTTAATATAATGCTCTGCTCCAACAGGCATTTTCATCATCTTATCATGGATCCATATTTCTGTTTCCCCGGGATTTCATCTTTCATGACTGTGCTATTATGTTGACTTTCTGACGACGTGCCATTGTGTTTGGCCAGCTTTTTGCCTTCTCAGTCAGCCCTTACATCAGGGGTGGGGGAAATTGCTCCCTGCCGCAATGTTGTTGGATTCTAACTCTCATCAACATCTAACTCAATCAACATGGCCAATCATAGAAACATATAATGGTAGAGTTGGAAGGGACCCTGAGGATTATCTAAGTCCAACCCCTTGCAAGGCAGGAATATGCAGCTGTCCCGTTTGGGGATCAAACCTGCAACCTTGGTGTTATCAACACCACACTCTAATCAACTGAGCTATCCAGTTGGTCAATGGTCAGGGATGATGGTACTTGTAGTCCATCAGCATGTGGAGGACCATAGGAGTTCCCTCTCCTGCCTTAAAGGATCTTTAAAAACTAGTGATATAAAGTGAGGGTTTATACTAAGATTGTAAGGGTTTTTAACTTGGCCTTGCATCATATCCAACCATTCAACAAGAAGCCCAATAAAGAGCTTATTATGAGTGACTATTGCACTCGTGCCTTGTTTGCAAGCTTCTCATAGGCATATTCTCTTAAATAATAACCTGAATAAAATTGGATCACACCAACTAATCAATGGGATATTAAAAAATGGGGGATCAACTGCAGTAGTCACATTGCATGGAATTCATGTGACCCTCAAAATGTATAGGATGACTAGGTCAGCTCTGTGTGTGAACCTGTAATTTTTTTGGGGGGGAGGGGGGAGCAGGGAGAATCTTGAACTCAAAACAGGTGGATGAAGCCATTACCGGGGATAGGGGGGATAAACTTATATATAGTTATTGTAGACAGCTGCAAGAAGAATTTCAGTGATCCAGAGCCATATAGCTTTTGTTATGTGATTACATTCCTTTCCAGCGGACAGCTGTTATGCATCATTTGTGCCCACGCCATACAAGGCAGAATTCAGTGCAGATTGATGTTATCAGTCCCAGTTTGAGGATATAACTTTGGTGATCCCAGAGCTCATGAGGCAACACATTTTCTCTTGTAAATGAAGCACAGTGTTGCTGTTCCTCATATTCTTGCCTGCAAACAAATGAGTATGAAAAAGTACTATTGTGAAGACATAAAAGCACCCCCACCCCCATATTTAAACTACTACTGCTGCTAATTCTTTATTAAATTTATATCCTGCTCTTCATCTGAGGGTCACAGGGGGATTTACAGTATACCCATTTACCTCTCAACCCAAGAAGCATGAGGCTCTGCAGCTCCTGTAGAAACTACAAGTCCCAGGCTGCTTTGGGTGAAACAACTGTCTGTGACTTGTCACTCCGTTTTCAGAGGCTGCTCATATGCAGAGGCGCCATCTTCTTATTGAGGAGGCCCGATGCGACATCCGGACGTCACGCGCGCAATGTTGCGTGACATCACGGGGAGCCAGGGCGGAGCTGAACGCCCTCTGAACATTGAGAGGGTCCAGGAAAGAATGTGTCAGTCACTGCTGCTTCCACCATGGAAGCCACAACTGTGGCGCAGTCCTTGGAGACCAGATCTACATCCATGACACACATATGCAGATACATACACAGGCACACAACCTCCAACCCTAAGCAGATTCATGCAGTCTGATGACCGGAAAGGGCACAATTTGCAGCCTTGCCAAGGCACTAGCCTTTGCCCACGTTGGCACTGTATCTTTCCTTTTTGTCAGCACCCAAATCTGAGCAGTCTTAGGGGGGCAGAAAGTTTTGCTGGGGAGGTGGGCTGAATCAGGTCCCCGAACTGGTGGTTAGCCACTGCTGCTATCTGACAACCAGTAGGAGCAGCTGGCAAGGTGAACTACTTTCTAGGTCTTCCAGGCTGGCCATCTAATTGAGTACTTTCAGTCTGGCTCCAAAAAGATTCTGCTGTCCTACCCATTATGTGTTTGGACCATGTTGGCTGAGAAGAGAGCCAAGAAGCAACATGGATTCAACAGAAGTTCTGTGTGCAAGACCTTCCCTAGAGGGCTACGCAGGGAGGATGACATCATGCTTGTCTACACAACTATTAAAGAATGGGTAGGGGACATGTGGCCCTCTAGATGTTACTGGACTATAACTCCCATCATTCCTGTCCACTGGGCTTGATGGGAGTCATAGGAGCAACTCCCTGGGACCTTGGGTGCCCGAGCCTCCACAAAATTCCCCATGAAGGGGCCGGGCAACCACAAATTTTGGCACAAGGGCCATGCATGCTACATGGCAGCCACGGCCCTGGGCACCCACAGTTGCAGGGCCAAGCTGGCACTCCTGATGGGAGTTGCAATCCATCTAAGCAGGGGTGGTGAGGTATTGTGCAAACAGCAAGAGTAAAGAAGCGCTTTCTGAACACACTTGACATCTGCAGTGGCTGAAATGCATTTGAAACCCAAGAAATGGCAGCGTTCCAAAAACTGCTGAGAAAAATATGCAATTCGGCGGTAATCAACCAAGTAAGGATTATGGTGACAATATAATTTTCCTCGTTTCATTAGATGAGTCACTTGGGACCCTTCTTGAATATTTTTGGGTGTGGAGCACAGTTGATTCTTAGAACTTTCCATCCTGTGAACCTACCCTAATCTTTTAATATGTTCAGTTATTCTTTCCTTCTCGCTTCTTTGCTTCTGTAGTCTTTTTAGCCATTCCATTCAACACAGTGGCATTTGTCTAGACTTTTTCAACTGGAAGGGCAGGTCTTTGCTTGAAGAGGACTGCCCTTTGCAGACTTTGACTGCAATGCAAAAGTCTAGAGGCTAAATCTAGCAAGTTTTGCCGTTAAGTAAGTAGGAGGCCAGATGAGAGCCTAAGAAGAGCCTCGCTGGATTAGGCCAAAGGCCTATCAGTGCCTTGTTTCTGACAATGGCCAACCAGATGCTGATAGACATTCATGAGCAGGACATGAGGGCAGCAACCCTTTCCTGCTCAGGTACCCCAGCAACTGAAAATCATGGGTATACTGTCTTTGATGCTAGAGGTGGTATACAGTCATCATGAGTAGTAGCTAGGGGTGAATGTTCATTTCAGTTCTTCAGGTTTCTAATTTTTCCAGTCTTCAATTCATTTCTGCAGCAACCTGCGTTTTTTTAAAAAGCATCTTGTAAATTCACCAACATTTTTTGCAGGAATTACTCCTAATAAACATATATTTGTGTGCAGTGACTCATCTACACATTTTTGCACAGTGGTTTCCCCTAATACAGCACATTTTTGTATGTTAGTTTTGACAATATATGCATTTTAATGCACACTTTACCCAAGCATATGCATTTTGCATACCCCTCTTGGCTGGAAGATTGCATTGCAAAATTCAGAGAAAATGTGAATTTCAAAGGACGACTGTTTATGTATTGTATTGAAAAGTAGAAATTTGGGATGTTCGGCTTTGAAGGAAAACTGAACTGAATTTCTTCCTCTCTACTAATAGCCACTGATGGTTGTTTCCTTCATGGAAATGTCTAAAGCCATCCAAGTTGGTTGGCAGCATCTTGTCGCAGTGAATTCCGTAGAACTACACACTATGTCAAAGTTCTTCCTTTGACCTGTTTTTAATCTCCCACCATTCAGCTTCATTGGATTGCTGAATTATAGCATGATGAGAACAGGCGAAAGCACCTCCTTTTTCCCATGCCATGCATAATTCCAGGCAACTCTATCATGTTACTCCATCACCATTCTTTCTCTAAAACTAAATAACCCCTCACGCTGTCACCTTCCTTCATAGGACAGTTCCTCCAGCCCCTGGATCGGTTTATTTTATTTATCTATTTTTATTTTTTGCCAAATCATATTTATTGTTTTTCCAAATTTTAACAAATCAACCACAGATCCGTTGTATCGTTTTAGCTGCCCTTTTCTGCACCTCTTCCAAACTGACAATATGCTTTTAAAGATTTGGGCAACAGAATTCTTGGAGTCACCATCCCGTTTTAGCTGTCAAGGCACCAGCTGTCCATCAGGAACACAGACTGTACAAGATTCCCAGTGGTATAATGAACCTCTAGCTTTCTGCAAGTTGCCTTCACTCTTTTGGGAACAGAAGAGCGTCTTTTGGTGCCTGGTTTATTAATTCCATGATATTTCCTCCTTTTTCTAGTGTTGTGGGTGGTGTGTGTATGTGTATCAGGTGCACTGTTTTCAAGTGCTCTTTATCTCCCTTGACTCATCATCCTCTTTAGAGGCTAAATTAAAACAGTCCCTTCTGGTCTCTCTCCTCATAAGGCAAGCCCTTGGGACAGAGCATTTTCATTGCCCTCCTCTTGACCTTCCTTTTTTTGGATAAGTCCTTTTTTTAGAGCATCGTTATCAAGAATGTCGTAGCACAACAAAGACATTTGAGGGCAAGAGGTCCTCCAGCGGCAGCGGTCTGGGATACTGGGAACTTAAAAAGGCACAATGTAGATGATCGAGGATTGGATTTCCCAACCCACTCTGTTTCTCTTTGCTTTAAAGCAGCTGCATAACTCTCGATTTTGAGCAGAGCAACAGCTCAGGGGGAAGGGGTACTTAACCCTTTCTCCTCGTTCCATTTTCACTGTGAAAATCAGCCCCCTTCCCCCACGATTAGCTTTGCTCGGGGGGGGGGGATCACAACCCAGCTATAGGTAACTAAGGCATGCATGGTGGAGCTGATAGTTTCTAGGGGAGGGGACAGTTTAGGTCAGGAAAATGGGATTGGGAAAGATGAACACTCTTTTCCCTGGGCACTTTTGAAAGCAAAAAGCTGGGAGCTTCTCTCATAGTTTTCTTGTGACAGGGAAGGGTCACATGTTTAGGGAAGCTTTTAATGTTTGAAGAATTACTGTATTTGAATATTTTGTTGGAAGCCACCCAGTGTGGCTGGGGAAGCCCAGCCAGATGGGGAGGGGATAAATAAATTATTATTATTATTATTATTATTATTATTATTATTATTATTGAAGGAGGATTGGTCTGAGGAACGCCAGAGTGCCTTCCCGGAAGGCCGGCTTTCGCCCGATAATGCTGCCTCAGAAGCATCCTTGTGTGTCACTGCCCAGCCGAAGAGGGGGACAGAAAAGCTTCAGTGACTCTCCTGCTTCTCCCCACCTCCCGGGTTAGATACAACTTGGGAGCAGAGCTGAGGCTGGGTGTGAGCAGTGGCGTAGTAGGTGCCGTGCACCCGGACGCAGGGTGATCCACCCACGGGGGCGGGGACAACCTGCCCAAGGGGCAAGGCCCATGGGGCCGATCTTGGTGCGGCTGTGTGATCCACCCCACAGGCTGATCTTGGTGCAACCCCCCGCCAAATGTCACTCCTCTTCAGGGGGGTGACATTTGGCACATCCCCCCACGACTCCCAAGCCTACAGTAAGATGGGGAAAGGGGGAGAAACACAGAAGCAGCTTCGACGCTGTGGCAGCTCGCCGGGCTTGGGGGAGTGGTGGGGGACACCAAATGTCACCCCCTTCAGGATGGCACCTGGTGTGGACCACACCCCCTGCACCCTCGTTGCTATGCCCCTGGGAGTGAGAAGTGTCAGGGGATGGTGGCCCCTTGCCTAGAAATATTGAGAGGGCTGGAGCCCCTTCCATCCCCTATAGCTGGCACCCCTGGCATGCAGTCCAGCTGAGGAGTTGCAACAGCAGTGCTGCCAGATCCTCCACTCCGCCCTAGGGTCAAGCCAGACCCGGAAGTGGAGCTGTAGCCAGGCGGTGCACAGCCCAGCTGAGGAGAGAGACAACAATGCTGTTGACTCCTCTGTCAGGCTAGACCTGGGAGTGGAGCTGCTACAGAGGCAGCTCCCTCGCGCACTGAAGCCAGGCACCAGTGAGGGAGCCTGTTGTGGGGGGCTCCTGGATGCACCCCCTTCTCCAAAGGGCACCCTGGGCCACAGCCCCCCCCATGCTATGCCACTGGATCAGCCTTCCCATTTTGGTGCCTTACAGATGTTGTTGAACTCCCACCAGCCCTAGCCAGCATGGCCAATGATCAGGGATGTTTGGAACAGTAGTCCAAGAACACCTGGGCTACAGATGTTGATGGCTGGTGTAGACAGAGTTAGACTGAGTAATGGTCTGATTTATACCAAGTCCTATGTCCTAAAATACTTGTGAATAATTGACAGGATGCTTCTGAGAGCATGTTCAGACCATTCATTTGTTTTCAGAACCAGAACTGAGCTCACATTATTATTATTATTATTATTATTATTATTATTATTATTATTTGTTGTTGTTGTTGTTGTTGTTGTTGTTGTTGTTGTTTCCATTTATATCTGACTTTTCTTCCAAGGAGCTCAAGGTGGCATACATGGTTCTCTTCCTTCCCCCATTTTATCCTCACAAGCCTGTGAGGTAAGTTTCACACTCACACCCACAATTCTTATACTACATTTAAGCATTCTTCATATAGCCAGCTAATTGGGGGGTGGGAATAGCCTTTCAACTGCTGCTTTTGTAAACCAGAAAGTGGTCAGAAACCCTTGCTGGTTTACTGTAGATCACCCAAAGACCTCCCAGTGGATTTTGACCTGTTTTCTTTCTGACCCTGGATTTTATATGTTTGGAAAATAGGCATTGGCACTTTTCACAATAAGCTGGCGCTATCTCTTGCCTAAGTTAGCCACAACTAAATAGGTAAATACTTCATGCTTTTGAAATATCTTCAGGATCCAGATATGGCTCACAGGCCCAAAGCAATTGTTTCATTCACAGATTGGCTACACCTCATCTCAATTCCACAGGGCTTCCAGGGATTTGAATGGCGGATTTCATCGCAACGTACCCCAAAGGTAATGTGTGGGAGACACAAAGAAGCCACGAGGGGTGTCTGGAAAGAAGAGATTATCTCTTGCATGTGAAAACAAGCCCTCAAGTGATGTGTGCTTACAGGTTCTAGAAAAGGAGAAAGCGATTTAACCGAACCCGCAAATTCTTCCTCGGCCACGTTCAAAGCAGCTCCCATATGAATGGGTACAGCTTTGTGGAAGTCCAACTATTCTGGAGCACGCAGAGCAAGTGCAGCCGTCTTAGTTCTTTACATAACAGGCATCACCAAGATGTCTATGATGCTTCATTAGTCCATATTTCACAAGCCTTGCATACTTCAGATGCTTAAGCCATCAAAGCTACCAGCAGTTTACAGCCCGGTTCCTGTGCAGAATTATTAGGCATGTTCAGCACTGATTTCTTTGTATTTGGTTGCGTAGCTCAGGCATGGCATTGAGCTGCTGCAGAATGAGGCACGGACAACACTGATTATTATTATTTTTTTAAAAAATAGTTTCAATTCAGTTTGTAAAAAAGCAACATGTCCAAGGAACTGCTCCAACCTGAGCCTTAGATTCCTTTGTTTCAGGTGCTGTTCAGATGTTTCTTTAAACCACCCTGCTCCAGACTGTGAGTGACAAAACAGTGAGACAAACCATTTTTATCATCTTCAGCAGGCAAATGAATAGTGGGGCTGCGATATTCCAGGAATGTCCGAAGTAATGAGTTCCAAATCGGCACAAAGTGTGTTGGCAGACTGGAGCTGTGTTCTACTTGACATGTGTACCTAATAAAACCATTCCAAGCTGCAAAAGAAGAAGTCAATTTTAATCTGGCCTTTAGCTCTACAGACTTTTTGTCCACTTTTGTACCATTACAGAAAAAGCAAAACAAAACAGACTTTAGTGTACCAGTGTTCCGCACCAGGGCTCTTTGAATCGTTCCAAACTCCTGCTCTAGTCATTAGTTTCTGTGTACTTTGGAGGCCCACATAAGACTTCATGGGATCAGGCCGTCAGATTCATTTTCTTCTTGCAAAATACTCATGACTGTGCAGTCTGAATGATAGTTTGCTCCTCTGGCAGCATGGCAGATGTTTGTACTGCAACGAACTGTAGCTTTACCATAGCTCAGTGGTAGAACATAGTGATGTATGGAAGTGAGAGCTGGACCATAAAGAAGGCTGATCGCCGAAGAATTGAAGCTTTTGAATTATGGTGCTGGAGGAGACTCGTGAGAGTCCCATGGACTGCAAGAAGATCAAACGTACCCATTCTTAAGGAAATCAGCCCTGAGTGCTCACTGGAAGGACAGATCCTGAAGCTGAGGCTCCAGTACTTTGGCCACCTCATGAGAAGAGAAGACTCCCTGGAGAAGACCCTGATGTTGGGAAAGATGGAGGGCACAAGGAGAAGGGGACGACAGAGGATGAGATGGTTGGATAGTGTTTTCGAGGTTACCAGCATGAGTTTGACCAAACTGCGGGAGGCAGTGGAGGACAGAGTGCCTGGCGTGCTCTGGTCCATGGGGTCCCGAAGAGTCGGACATGACTAAACGACTAAACAACAACAACAAGTGGTAGAACATCGGCCTTGCATGTTGTTCTTTCTTTTTTTTAAAAAAAATAGTTTTTATTTGATTTTACAGATGTACCGTATTTTTCGCCCTATAGGACGCACTTTTTCCCCTCCAAAAATGAAGGGGAAATCTGGGTGCGTCCTATGGGGCGAATGCAGGCTTCGCGGACCTCTCCGCCAGCAGCGGGAGCGCTCCCGCTGCTGGCGGAGACGTGCCTGCATGCTGAAGCCTGCGCGCGCTGAGCTCAGCGCGCCCAGGCTTCGCGGACCTCTCCGCCAGCAGCGGGAGCGCTCCCGCTGCTGGCGGAGACGTGCCTGCATGCTGAAGCCTGCGCGCGCTGAGCTCAGCACGCCCAGGCTTCGCGGACCTCTCCGCCAGCAGCGGGAGCGCTCCCGCTGCTGGCGGAGACGTGACTGCATGCTGAAGCCTGCGCGCGCTGAGCTCAGCGCGCCCAGGCTTCGCGGACCTCTCCGCCAGCAGCGGGAGCGCTCCCGCTGCTGGCGGAGAGGTGCCTGCATGCTGAAGCCTGCGTGCGCTGAGCTCAGCGCGCCCAGGCTTCGCGGACCTCTCGGCCAGCAGCGGGAGCGCTCCCGCTGCTGGCGGAGAGGTGCCTGCATGCTGAAGCCTGCGCGCGCTGAGCTCAGCGCGCCCAGGCTTCGCGGACCTCTCCGCTAGCAGCGGGAGCCAGCACTGGGCTCCCACCGCTTGCAGAGAGCTGCCTGTTTGGGGGCTGGGGTCGGGGGAAGCTCGGGCTTCCCCAACCCCGCGCCTGGGGGGGGAAATAATTTTTTTCCTTTATTTCCCCCCCAAAAAACTAGGTGCGCCTTATGGGACGGTGCGTCCTATAGGGCGAAAAATACGGTAAATTTATAACAAAACCAAATACATATACATATCAAGAGATTTCTCTGAATCTCAAGACTTCCCCCATCCCCTCCACGGGTCCTGTTGTCAACTTTTTCAACTGCATATTATTTCATAGTCTATGTTTTATATCTATCCATATTGTCCATAATATTTGTTACATTACAAGAGAGATTAAAATCCTGCTAATGTTTCCATAAAGGGATGCGGGTGGCACTGTGGGTAAAACCTCAGTGCCTAGGACTTGCTGATTGTATGGTCGGCGGTTCGAATCCCCGCGGCGGGGTGAGCTCCCGTCATTCGGTCCCAGCTCCTGCCCACCTAGCAGTTCGAAAGCACTCTTAAGTGCAAGTAGATAAATAGGTACCACTTTATAGTGGGAAGGTAAACGGCATTTCCGTGTGCTGCACTGGTGCTCGCTCGCCAGCTGCAGCTTTGTCACGCTGGCCACATGACCCAGAAGTGTCTTCGGACGGCGCCGGCTCATGGCCTCTACAGCGAGATGAGCACGCAACCCTAGAGTTGGACACGACTGGCCCGTACGGGCAGGGGTACCTTTAATGTTTCCATTGGCTTGCAGTGGTGTCCTAAGTAAATGATAAATTTTCCCCATTCTTTCTTGAAGTTTTTGTCTTCTTGGTCCCTGAGCTTTCCGGTCAACTTTGCCATTTCAGCATAGTCTAACAGCTTGGTTTGCCATTCCTCTCTGCTAGGGACTCTTTCTTCTTTTCATCTCTGGGCTAGAAGCATCCGTGCTGCTGTCATTGCATACCTGAAAAGTCTCTTCTGTTCCTTTGGGATGTCGGTACCTACAATTCCTAATAAAAAGGAGTCTGGGTTGTTGTTTTTTATAAAAGTTATTTTCAACATTTTTTTTCAGTTCATTATATATTATTTCACAGAAAGCCTTTATTTCCTTGCATGACCACTACATGTGAAAAAGGTACCTAGAAGGTCCCAGGTTCAATCTCCAACACTTCCACTTAGGGCTGGGAGAGACTCCCTGCCAGAAACTCTGGAGAACCACTGCCAGTCAGGGTAGATGTTAAGTTGTGGGTGAACATATCAGACGACACAGCGATTCTTCAAACAGCTCTTGTTTATTCACAGGCCCAGAACAGGACAGAACTGAAGGGTTCAGCCAGCCTGCTTATACAGAGCTCCACTACAAGGCAACAATAACAACTTTCTGTAGCTATCCAATCACTGAATGTCACTTTCAATTCCTTATTTGCATATGTGGACCTGAGTGAAAACTATCTACAGTATCCCCCTGCTGGCCCAGGGTGAGAACTTCAGTACATAACAGTAGACAATACTGGTCTAGATGGACCAGTGGGTCTGACTCAATGTGAGGTGGCTTCCTATGTTCCCAGCAGCTGAAGTTGCATCCTTGTACAGTCACAGTAGCTTTGGGATGAATATTTTCGGGTTGCGCTCCGCAGCGACCCAGAAGTAACGGAGCCGTTACTTCCGGGTTTCGCTGCTCGTGCATGCGCAGGCACTCAAAATGACGCCACACGCATGCGCGGAAGCGGCGATCCCATTCGCATCCAGAGGTACCACTGTACTGAATTGGCTTTATACTGAGCCTTGGTTTTGTCTGCTTCAATGGTGTCAATTCTAAGGAAGAGTGGCTCTGCTAAGGTGAATGTGGATCCACGTTCTCAGGGCAAGGAGCCCATACAAAGCCCAGAATGGCCAGCTGGGCTACTGCCAACCTCTCAGCAAAACAGCAGCAGTCCTACTGAGATCTCGTCAGCCGCCGGCTGGTGCCTAGTTTGCAAGTGACGCTGACAGGATGTGGGAAAAGAGCTTATGTGCTGTGAGATTGTGTAGTGTAGCTCCCTTCCCACTTCCTGTCAGCAAGCATTTACAGATCGGCTGTGGGCCGCCTGGGCTTCTGCTGCTGCCGAGATCCTGCTCCAGCTTCCAAGGAACTGGGAGGGGAGGGGAGGGCTGCAAGCCAGGTGGAGACTCTGTACAGTCATTGCTCAGAAATTTCCTTTAAAAAAAAATCAAGTGGACAAGATCCTTAAAAGACTGAGTCTCGTGAGTGACTCTTGCGCTGTTACACCTAAAAGCTGACAAAAGGAATGTGCTGCGTATTAAGAAGGTACACAGTGTTATGTATTGTCCAAATGGGCACAGACTGGGGGTTGACCTACCCCAGACATTTAAAGCACAGCCAAGGCAAATTTAAGCACCCTTAAGAAATTCTAGTTCCCTTTGGGGATAATTCAGATGGAAATTCACAGATGCCAAAAAAAAAATTATGTATGCCACTACTGTGCCCCCTGTTTCATTAGCCCCCAAATGGAAAGCAAGCAAAGTCCCAACTAAAGAAGAATGGCAACTTAAACTGATGGAATATGTGTAGGTTGTGGACCTAACATATAGAATAAGAGAACATGAAGAACATGTGTTTAAAGAAGATTGGAAAATGTTTATTGAATATATGGGAAGAAATTGTGTACACTTGAAAACGTGAGCAGCATTAAGATAAATTCAACAGTGTAAATAAGTTTTGATGGATGTAACAATGGAATACTGAATGGTTTAGTTTATGTAAAATATGCCGGGATTTATGTTATGCAAAATGAACCATGGGAAGAGAAGAAGAGAAGTCATTGATATTTTCAGGTTGTTTAAATAAATTTTCTAAAATGTAAAACAGAAAATTTAATAAAAAATATAGAAAAAAAGGAAAAGAAATTGTAGTTGCCAGGCGAAGCTATGTGCTTTAAATGTGGGAAGGGAGTGCTTTAAATGTGTAGGTTCATTTAAAGTGGTATGATACAGAAACTTATTTTAAAAATTATGCATGGCATGGAGAAAGTATATAGAGAAAAGTTTTCCTCCCTCTAGGATGAAGTATTTCTTCGTGGAGCACACAATCTATCTATGAAGCTCACACCCACAGGAAGCAGGGATGGCTTACAACTTGGGTGGCTTTAAAAGAGGATTTGACAAATTCATTGGGGAGAGGGACTGTCCATGGCTTCTAGCCGCAATGGGTATGCTCTGCTCTATGGTGAGCGGCAGTAACATTTCTGAATACCAATATTCTGTTCAAGTTGGTGCCTTGTCATAGGTCATAGGTACCATATAAATACAGTGGTACCTCAGGTTAAGAACTTAATTTGTTCTGGAGGTCCATTCTTAACCTGAAACTGTTCTTAACCTGAGGTACCACTTTAGCTAATGGGGCCTCCTGCTGCGCAATTTCTGTTCTCATCCTGAAGCAAAGTTCTTAACCCGAGGTACTATTTCTGGGTTAGCGGAGTCTGTAACCTGAAGCGTCTGTAATCTGAAGTGTCTGTAACCCGAGGTACCACTGTAAATAAGAATAGCAGTAGTATAATCCTGAGTGAGTATCTGGTCAGGTTATAGCAGTCACCCCTAACCTGGTGCCTTTCGGACATTTCAAACTCCCAACCTGGTGTAAGTTATAGTTCAAAACTTCTGGAAGGCACAAAGTTGGGAAAACCTGAGTCACACTCTCATA
This sequence comes from Podarcis tiliguerta, assembly GCF_965153285.1. Lineage (NCBI taxonomy): Eukaryota > Metazoa > Chordata > Lepidosauria > Squamata > Lacertidae > Podarcis > Podarcis tiliguerta. Next base: position 23,207,056 of record NC_139536.1, read on the forward strand.
AACCGATCATACTTTCTTATGTAGACTTGAGGTGAAGTTTCTCCCCCACCTCTTCAGATTCCACCCATTTGCAGGTGGTGAAATTGGGGGGGGGGGGGGAGCTTTTGAAGATTTCAGAAGGATCCTTGAGCATGAGCTCTGTACATATAACATATTTTTCACTCCATAAGGCGCACCTAGTTTTTAGAGGGGGAATTCAAGAAAAACAATATTCTTTAAAGGGAACACTGAGCAGTGCCTGTATGCATCCCGGGCTCTGCTCAGCACTCCCTTTCAGGAGGCCGTGTGGAGTGTGTGTGCGGCACTAGCAGGCTTTCCCCCGAGGAGGTATGTGAATTTAGCACAGGTGGAAGTAGTGCTGATAAGACACCATTTTCTGAAAAAAAAGTTGCTAAGAAGGTTTTTTTTGGGGGGGGGGGAGATGGCTGTCAATGGGGCAATGGAATGGTGATGGTAAGTTAGTTAGGAGATGTCTGTCAATCCCTAAATTTTGGCTGAAAACTCACAACTTTACAACCATCTAGACTTCTGCACTGTCTGGTCAACTTTCTTTTCCCTGATATCGATCACCAAGCCCAGACACTGTAAAGTCCATGGAACTTCCTGTGTATTGCATTGGATTGTGGGATGCATCTTATAGTTTAGGTCTTAGCTTGCTCTCATGAGAAGTCACACAAGCACATAAACAACTTCCTTAGGATGGGAATTGCAAGGGAAGAAAAGTAACAGCGCACAAATTGTCTTGGGTAATGGAGGACAAGGTGTCTCAATTTCCTCATCTTCAAAATGCTTTGAGGGAACTGTGGGGATATGATGGAGAATTCCCTGAACTGATCAATCAGCATGAAGGTGTATTTCTATAAAGAGAGCGGTCTAGGCACCAGAGTCTAGTCTATGTTAATTAACAGTGGAAACCGCCAAGGAGGATTTTATATTTATATAAAGGTGCCCAGGACCTCTTCTTTTTTCAGCCAAAACTCACCAGAACTGAGTTCTGGCACCTCTCAGGTGGGCACCATTGCCATTATTAGTTAACAAGGGAGGCATTCATAGTGAGTTCCACTACCTCTTTTTCTAGAAAAATAGCACTGAAGGTGCCTATGAATCCCAAAGACATTGGTTTATTTTTCACATACTGAACTCATTTTTGTTCTAGCTTAAAAAAATATACTCCTTGCAAATGCTGAGACACTAAGTCTTTCCTAAATAAACAGTTTTTGCAAACAAAAGCTGCTCTCTGCTCTTTTGTTGCCAACTGCTTGTATACACATCACTGCGTCATTTTGCTCGATTGGATGTTTTCCTGCTCTTCCTTCCCACTCTTAATGCCATGAAAAAGAGGGGGAAGCAGAGAGGATTTTAGCTTAGCAAAAAGGTGTGTAAAAGGTGGATAAGTTTGATACGGTTTGCACTTAAAAGCAAACCTCCCCAATTAGCACCTTCCAAAACAATACAAGAACTGAAACATGGCCAACCTTTGAAACACTGACTTTTCTGAATTTTGCAATGTGCTTGGTCGTTAGCATCCATCTGTCTCAAGAGACAATGGAACGCATCTTCGGGGGGAAGTCAAATGGCTGCATTTGCAGCACCAAAGTGACCTCTCCAGGGTGCAAGCCTGGGCAGTGTGTATGGAGGTCCTGGGCTGTCCAGATGACCCAACATGCCCCCCCAGCCTTCCTGATGTGCTCCAAAGGAAAACAGAGCAAGACATTCGGCACCACCTTGGCTGTATGAGTTGCTGGAAGGAGGCATACAAGGCCATCTTAGGGACTCACTTTGGATTTGTGTAGGGTTTACTCCAGGCATAGGCAAACTCGGTCCTCCAAATGTTTTGGGACTACAATTCCCATCATCCCTGACCACTGGTCCTGTTAGCTAGGGATGATGGGAGTTGTAGTCCCAAAACATCTGGAGGGCCGAGTTTGCCTATGCCTGGTTTACTCCTTAGCCTTTTCTTCTCTCAAATATATCCTGCAAGGCAGCAGAGGTTTAGGGTCAGAATTTTCCTTCTCCTGTATGGGCTACTTTCCCAGGTTGATGAGCCCCATCTTCCCCTCACTTCCCTCTACAGCATGTGCAGAAATTGCCTTCTTCTTTTCTAAATTTTTAAATTTTATTGGAAATATTATTTACAACATAACATAACCCCCCACCCACCAATACAGAAATACAATAAGCATAGCATACAACAATACAGGGATGCGGGTGGCGCTGTGGGTTAAACCACAGAGCCTAGGAATTGCCGATCAGAAGGATCAGAAGCTCCCCTCGCTCGTTCCCTGCTCCTGCCAACCTAGCAGTTTGAAAGCACGTCAAAGTACAAGTAGATAAATAGGTACTGCTCCGGCGGGAAGGTAAACGGCGTTTCCGTGCGCTGCTTTGGTTCGCCAGAAGCGGCTTAGTCATGCTGGCCACATGACCCGGAAGCTGTATGCCGGCTCCCTCGGCCAATAAAGCAAGATGAGTGCCGCAACCCCAGAGTCGGCCACGACTGGATCTAATGGTCAGTGGTCCCTTTACCTTTACCTTTTTACAACAATACAAAGAACCAAATAAAAGGCTTCCTTTATCCTGTATCTGGCCTCCTTATTTACTTCTTATAAGCTGTTTCCTTTATGAATAATTATTAATATTTTTCTAATTATAACTTAAATATCCACAAGGTCTCCTGCAGACATTAAACAAAACAAGTCCAGGTATGTATTTTAGGGCACTGTTTTGTGAAGTATTCTCTGCATTTCCCCCATGCTTTTTGAAACTCTTGTCTAGTGTGATCTCTAATTGCCTCTGTTAATCTAGCCAGTTCAATTACCTCTAACAGTTTGTCTTGCCATTCCTTTTTTGTTGGCACAATTCCCCCCCCCCCCCAGTTTTTAGCAGTTAGGATCCTTGCAACTCCTGTGGCATAGAGGAATATTTTCTGATCTTCTCTTGCTATACCTGTGTCCGTTATCCCTAGTAGAAAAGCTTCTGTATTTTTCATAAAGTTACAGAAACTGCCTTCTTGACCATTGGAACCATTATTGGTCTTGTCCACTCAATCTGCCAGAGCCTGTCTTCACATGCAGGGGAAGCCCCTAACTCACCAAGGGTTTGAGACCCATCAGCTACTCTTGCCTGATTTAGCCAGCCAGTTGAATCCATTCCTGTAAGCTTCTGTGAGCCACAGATGAGAACTGAGTGCAGGGACCAAAGGTGGGCAAACCATCCCGGAAGGAGCACAGCATGTCCCCCTCCCCTAATACCCCATTCACCCCTCAGTGTGCTTAACTACAGGTAAATCATGGATAGCTCTGAAGCGCATGAGTATAGGATATGGGGAATGCTTTCTCTGATACTGCTGTTGATCTGTTCCGCAAATAAACATTTCACTGAAACATCATAGAGGCCGTGAGCAGCCAACTCTCCTGGGATGATGTCTAAATTATGAAGAGAGAAGGTAGCATTTGATTAATTGTTTTTCTGGAGGCAGACATGGCAAATTCTTGCTGCTGAGTATTGCTGCAACTCTGTCTCAAAATAAGCTGTAGCATTTACGTTGATGGAGACAGAAAGGACTTTTTAAAACATGCCAAGCCCATTGGGATATATTTATTTCTTTTTCAGAGTGATTAGCCTGTTATCTAAATTAGGCATGATGATTGCCCTTTGCAACCACATCTGTCTGTAATTTAATTTATCTGCTACCCACTAACCTGAACTGTCACCATAGTGTATATAAGAAGCACATCTCATAATTTGATAAGTTAAAAGAAGACAGTATTCATTAAATTCATCCCAGAAGACAGGCAGCAGAGCCTGGATGAGAAATAGTAACAGAAGCAGAAGTCAAAATTGCTTATTTTTAAAATATGTGGCCCACAGCTTGCATATTTTGTTCCTAGTGTGCAGACATTGCACTCTGTAAGCAGTGCGTTGGAGACAGAAATAATGATTTCTAACACCGGGATACATTCCTTCTGCACAGTTGAAGGTCTGTGTGAAGCAATTTTATGTGAGAGCATATTTTACATGAGACCAAGTGAGGGAGACGGGAAAGGTGGCATCCTGACATGTTTATAGGCATAGACCTGGAGCAAAAGCCAGAATTATCAGAGACACTCAAAGCCTATATTCATCCCAGCTGCATCTCTGAATGGTCACCATCACTGAGCACTTTTACCATCTTTAAAAGCACGCTGCAAGCCTCAGATCACAAGTAGCCCTACTATTTACATGGAATTTTCAATTAAAATGTTGGGTTTGTTCACACAGCAACTTTGCCAAGCTGCATTAATGAGGCTGTCCCTTTTTAAAGCATGAAATTCTTTATGTCACTAGTCTTCAGCCTTGTTGGTCTCAAGACACATCCTTAATCCAAACTTGCAATCATGAATGGACTTCATTTTCATTTTCATTTCAGTTAATTAAATTAATTAATGTTTTGCCTTTATGTCTCACCTTTTTCTCCAAGGTGGCAAACATGATTCTCATTTAATCCCCACAACAACCCTGTGATGTAGATTAGGCTGAAAGGCAGTGACCGGCTCAAGATTGTCCACTCTGCTTCATGGCTGAGTTGGGGATTTGAACCCCAGCCTTTCAGATCCCAGCTCAAAACTCTAACCACTATACCACATTGCCTCTTTTTTATGTTAACTTCTTAGAAGGCGAGACTTGCCAGTTTTCCAAATGCAATTTTAGATTTAACTAATCTCTATTAACTCTTCCTCCTTTCTTCTTTGCTGATCCCCCCCCCAAAAAAAAATAGTCCTAGAGAACAGGAACCGCAATGCAGTATATTTCATTTCAGTGAGCCCAAACAAAGCGCCAATTCCCATGATGCTTTTACTGGAATTAGCCCACTCGGATAAAAATCCCCTTGATCTGTACAATGATCAATGCTACTGCCTAAATATAAATCACCATTCCAATAGTCCATTAATGATTATGCCTATGTGTGCATTTTTGTTAATGGATACTCCTCCAATCAGGAAAAAGGCTGATTATGCTGTAGCGGGGAGAAAAATAGGAATCAGCATCTTCTACAGAAATATTACCGTAACAGCAACCTGTGGCCCAAAATCTCCTCTTAGTTTGTCCTTGAACTCCCCCCACTCTCCACATCATCAGCAGACCGGAAAGAAACATGGCAACAGATGGTAACTTGAGTGCACTTAGGAATGTCAAGTCAATCGGCAGCATCTTGACGAGATCTGGTAAGGGATTCCTTCCAATGACAACATTTCAGAAGCTTGGAGGGTTTTGTCTGCTCCAGGGCATCTTAAGCAGGGAAAGGAGGGGCGAATCATCCCCTATAAAGGCCGTTTTGCCTTTATCTCATACCCTGCATCTCATACCATGTTTATTTTCAAGGTGTGTTTTTGTGTGTCATAAAGTCTTTTTTTGGGGGGGGGGGGTCTGATCTCTTGGTTAATTCTTTTAATAAGGTAAAGGTAAAGGGACCACCCGCAGCACCACCCACGTCCCTTAATTCTTTTAATATTTTATGGTTAATAACCTGCAGAGGCTCAGGGTTAGGGAACTGGGTGGGTGGGATTTGAAACTTTGATTAAAGTTTGAGCCTTAGGTGAAATGTTGGGGCTTAGAATCATAGAATTGTAAAGTTGGAAGAGACCCCCCGAGGGGGGTCCAACCCCCCCTGCACTGCAGGCTTGCAAATGTAGCCTCTCCTTTGATGAGACACAAGTTTTGCAGTCTCGAATTTGCAGTCTCTTAAATCTCAAATTTAATCTCAAATTTCATAGCTAAGCCTGAGCGCAAACAACTTATTGGGTCCTGTTATGTGAAAATTTGGGGTTGACCAAATGTTCATATAACAGTACCCCTAGTGAAAATAAGAGGAAATTGAAGAAACAGACACAGTATGGTCAAGAGCATGGGTAGGCAAACTAAGGTCCGGGGGCTAGATCTGGCCCAATCGCCTTCTAAATCTGGCCTGTGGACGTCCAGGAATCAGCATGTTTTTACATGAGTAGAATGTGTCCTTTTATTTACAATGCACCTCTGGGTTATTTGAGGGGCCTGTCTGGTGTTTTTACATGAGTAGAATGTGTGCTTTTATTTAAAATGCATCTCTGGGTTATTTGTGGGGCATAGGAATTCGTTCATATTTTTTTTCCAAAATATAGTCCGGCCCCCCACAAGGTCTGAGGGACAGTGGACTGGCCCCCTGCTGTAAAAGTTTGCTGACCCCTGGTCAAGAGCAAAGTAAACGACTGAGTCCTTTTCAAGCAGGATGAACCTAATCATTTGTTAACACAACAGACCCTATCTTAGTGTAAGACATACTCAATGCCCAGGAGTCACCCAGTTATATTCAAGTCTTCGTTATCTTCACCAACATCACTGCCTACAAATAAAAACAAGAAATGCAACGATTCTAACAAGTAAGGTATTTGTGTTAGCTGGATTGTTTCAGTTTGAACTTTTTAAGCTTCTCATTCTTGCTGAGCTGGGAGCAAAGCTGCCCACACCAGGCTTTCGCACTGGATTCAATCAGGCTTCGAACGTCACTCCTAACCTCAAATCTTTGCATTGGCTGCCGCTGAAATGGTGTGTTGATGTGCAGTTTTTACTACTTTCAAAACCCACAGCTCTTGGCCAGCTGAATCTGTTACTTTATTTTCTTTCTTAGTGACTCAGACATGTGGCTGTTGGCTCTCTGGGATGGAGCGCGTGCTATGAGTTGCAGACCAGGAATGCTTCCTGGATCATCACAGCGATATAGATGAAACCCCATCTGCTACTCAAGTTTAGCATAACCTGGCATTGTCCCAGTACCATGACATACCTTTTGTCATGTGACCCCAGAACCAAGGGTCATAGCTCAGTGGCTGAGCACATGTTTGGCATGGAGAAAGGTACTAAGCTAGATGGAGCAATGGTCAAATGGAGATTCTAGGCTGCATCAACCGAAGTATAGTGTCCAGATCAAGGCAAGTAACAGTGTCATTCTACTCTGCCATGGTCAGACCACACCTGGAGTACTTGTGTCCAATTCTGGGCACCACAGTTTAAGAAGGATATTGTCAAGCTGGAACATGTGTAGAGGAAGGCAACCAAGGTGATCAAGGGCCTGGAAACCAAGCCATATGAGGAACGGTTGAGGGAGTTGGATATGTTTACCTTGGAAAAGAGGAGACTGAGATGAGATATGATAGCCATCTTCAAATATCTAAAGGGTTGTCCCATGGAAGATGGAGCAAGCTTGTTTTCTCCTGCTCTGGACCCAAACCAATGGCTTACGAGAAAGGAGATTCTGACTAAACATCAGGAAGTTCTTTCTAATGATAAGAGCTATTCGGCCATGGAGCAGACTCCCTTAGAAGGTGGTAGACTCTCCTTTCTTTGAGGTTTTTAAGCAGAGGTTGGATGACTGTCATGGATGCTTTAGCTGTGATTCTTGCATTGTAGGGAGTTGGGCTAGATGGCCCTTGGGACGCCTTCCAACTTTTTAATTTTATGATTCTATGATTTTATTGATACTGCTGTAGACTAACTATGTGACTGAGAACACTGGGTGCACCATGTCTATAATCTACCGGAAGGGTTGGTGCACATATAGCTGTAAATGTGCATAAATCCTCTTCTCATCTTCTATTGAAGGTGAAGAGCTTGAGAGTACAGTCAGTGGATGCATGAAGTTAGGAACAGCAGGTGTGACCCCCCTCCCCATCCTTGCTCCCCATTCTGCTCCATGGATAGGAGACCTTTGGCCTTACAGATGTTGTGAGACTCCAACTCCAAAGCCAGCATGGACTCCAAAGCCATGTACAGGGATGGGGGGACCTGGGGTACAACACCACCTGGAGGTCCACAGGTTCCTCATCCCTGTTCTACTCACCTGGAGAATAGGGCTAGTGTGTTTGAAGCGCTCTATACTATCCATTTTCTCAATTAAGATATGGCCTACTTTCCTGATGGAGAAAGATAATGATGAGGGAGTGTGGAGAGTGAATGCTGCCAGAGGATTTTATTTCACAATCTCTTCCAGCAGACAGAAAGCAATGAAATCATTTTCTCTTTGCAGATCAAGAATGTCTAATTGTAGCTGACTCACTGCTGCTACTGCAAATCTGCCGCGATTGAACAAAGCTTTGCCGAGATGGAGGTTGTAATCCATTTCTCTGAATGTTTAGGCATGAGAGATGTTTGTGGTCAGGCTGACGGTGTAAGCGTTTATATTTCAGGGATGCTGTTACTGGAATACTGCAACAGTATTGAATTCCTCATTCCTGATTGATTGTATCATTCCCTCCCAGATTGCTTACCCACTCTTTGTTTACTTGGTCCATCTAGATCATTAATGCCTATACTGACCGGTAGTGACACTTCAGCGTTTCAGACATGGGACATTTCTGTTCCCATTTCTACTTGGAGATACCAGACATGGAACCTGGGACCTTTTGCATACAAAGCAAATGTTCTACCACTGAACTATGGTCCTTCTATTGTACTAAGGTTGTACTTCCAACCTTACTGTATGTTTGTATGTTTATAAACGCCATCTCCAGCTCCTCGAAAGATTCCATCAGTGGTGTCTCCGAAAATTTTTACACATCACTTGGGAAGACAGGTGAGCTAATGCCAGTGTACTGGAAGAAGCAAAGATCTCCAGTGTCGAAGCAATGATTCTTCAACATCAACTTTGTTGGACTGATCATGTTGTGCGGATCCCTGATTATCATCTTCCAAAGCAACTACTCTATTCCGAACTTAAAAATGGAAAGCATAATGTGGGTGGTCAGCAAAAGAGGTTCAAAGAGGTTCACGACAAATCTAAAAAAAAAAAATGTAGTATAAACACCAACAACTGGGAAACACTGGCTTGCGAGCGCTCCAATTGGAGAACAGCCTTTACCAAAGGTGTCATGGGTTTTGAAGATGCTCAAACTCAGGACGAAAGGGAGAAATGCGTTAAGAGGAAGGCGCATTTGGCAACCCTTCATCGTGATCAGCTCCCGTCCAGAAACCTATGTCCCCACTGTGGAAGGACATGTGGATTCAGAATTGGCCTCCACAGTTGTTTACGGACTTACTTTTAAAACCGTGTTTGCGGAAGACAATCAACTTTCCTCTCTCCACTTTCCCCATGCCATGCCACTTCTTTAATGCCACCTCTTACTTGCTTCTTCTCTAGAGCAATTTGCTCACCTTCTCCCTTCTTCTATGTGGTCAACAGTGAGGATAGGGATGAGCAGGGCTATTTTTCTAGAAAAGAGGTGCTGGAACACACCATGAACGCCTCCCTTGTTCTCTTATAATGGCAATGGTGCCCACCTGAGAGATGCAGGAACTGTGTTCCACCAAGTTCCAGCTAAAAAGAAGCCCTGAGGATGAGCCTCCACCACTGACAGAAAAGGCAGAGACAACCTGAGGAGACTCAGTTCCCTAGATATGCTGTGGTGGCTGCTTCTGCTCCACCTCATCCACTGCATCAGGCCAAGAGTCAACCATGGACCATCCCAAACTGCTAGGCCTTGGGCTGCTGTCCAAAGCCACCAACCTTTAATGCCAGTCCTGCTTCCTGTCCACCAAAAGCACCTGCAATGACTTCAGGGCTGAAGAGGGGAGCTTGCAGGAACATGCACTCAGAGGTTATTACATTCATCCTCTAAACTTGCAAGGCTGGGGTACCGGTGGCCCTCTGGATGTTATTGGGTTAAAACTTCCACCATCCCTGACCGCTGAGCATGTTGGCTAAAGCTGATGGGAGTGAGTTGGAGTCCAACACCATCTGGAGGGCCTGCAGGTATTTTAGGTACTCTAATAATAGAGAATCACATCCTTTCAAAATGCTTTCGGAAATGTCTGGCAGCGGTTCTTGAGGAGGGATATGATTTTTTTGCACTAAATGCCACAGGATGAATTCAAAATAACCTGGAGTAATCTGACATCATTTTTCATTACATTCTGTATGGTTGGTGAGGATTATGTGCAATGAATTTTTTTTTTCCTTTTCCTTTTTCTTCTAAACCTTTAAAAAAGCAAAGTCTAACGTAATCCCCTTTTATTGATATGGCAGTTTTCCAGGGCTAAGTAGACAGACCTCTGGGTGCTTCTTCTCTTTAGAAACCTGGCAGGATGCATCTCCTGATTTAGATTTAATAAAGTAAAATTATGCCATTATGCTTGATCTTACCCAGGTTTATAAAAATAAATTCCATGGGAGCCACTTTAATTCTGATGGCCAGATCACACAAAATCCTCTGAGAACTATCATTCAATTGCAATCATATCTGAAAACACAAGAAGTTTTTTCTTTCCTTTTCTTGTGAAATCAAGGAAAATGCCAGATGGAGAAAGAAAGTGGGGTGGGTGGGGGGGGGGTCTTGGGATAACAGAAGGAACTGTCCAACATGATCATTCCTCTGGATTTGATCCAGATTTAGTCATACTAAGAGAGGAGACCTACTGAAAAAGCCTGGAACCAACTCTTTGCAAATAAACACTGCTTTTGAAAACACACCCATCTTTTGTGTTCCAACCCCTTCTGCCTTTATTTCACTGCGTACCATATCAGCAAATCTAGAAAACAACAGCCCGAAACTTGTGGATAAGGAGATAGCAAGTAACTGAGGACAGATGCGTAACTGCTCTGATCAGAAATCCCATCTGTATCATCAGGCAATACTGTACATAGATCATATATGATATGGGGTTGCCTCCACTAATAGTTAATTCCCTCAAAACCCTTCCCACTCAAAATAAGTTTAGGAATTAAGCATGCACGCCTTCAGGTATGCCCTGAATCACATGAGATACCCTGGGCATGGTGTGTGCATATGTGTATTTCTTCCCATATGCAAACAAATGTAAGGTGTCATCATGTTCTGCGGTAGGTAAAGGTAAAGGGACCCCTGACCATTAGGTCCAGTCATGGACGACTCTGGGGTTGCGGCGCTCATCTTGCTTTATTGGCCGAGGGAGCCAGCGTACATCTTCCCGGTCATGTGGCCAGCATGACTAAGCTGCTTCTGGTGAACCAGAGCAGCCCATGGAAACGCCGTTTACCTTCCCGCTGGAGTGGTACCTTTTTATCTACTTGCACTTCGTTCTTTAGAACTGCTAGGTGGGCAGGAGCAGGGACCAAGCAACGGGAGCTCAACCCGTCGCGGGGATTCAAACCGCTGACCTTCTGATCGGCAAGCCCTAGGTTCTGTGGTTTAACCCACTGCGCCACCCGTGTCCCTTCTGCGGTAGGGGTGGCCACCAACAGGCAGCCACAGCAACTTCAGCATGAGGAATGCCAGATAGGCCCCAAGGAAGCTGTTTAATGGTGCAAGGGGAGGTGCTTCACATAGTGGTTTAGCAAGCCGATGTGTGGAGCACCATCTCCCATTTAAATATACCTGCAGCAAGGAAGGAGTAGGAACAGCTGTGGGGGGACAGGTAAGGTGTTGAATGAGGTGTAAAAGGGGAGAAATTGGTTGGAGATGAGCAAAAGGGTAGGTGAGGTTGGTGAGGGCAGCAAACAGGGGCAGAAGCCTCCAGTATATACATGTGACATGTCAGCAATTGCTGAGGGTAAGCAGAGTCTCAGACAGCTGGTGTTTAACTCTGTGTTCTTCCTGTCTCCCTAAATCAGCAGTTTCCTTCAGGTATGTCTTCTTCTTTGGTGATCGCTCGTAGCCGAGTAAGATTGTCTTCCATGAACATGGTCTTTAACAGTGAGTCCGTAAGTGACAAATAAAACATTTTTTATTTGTGCAGTAAATACAATCTGACACTAGATGGTGATGGTGAGCTATGGCAAATTCAGTACATTTTTTAAAAAGCATTTTCACAGCTTTTTAAATATCTGTGTAGATTCCACCCTAGTTGTTGAAGGCTTCACACTCAGGTGTTGATTCATCCTACATGCTTTAATCAGTCTGATACATATGCAAAATGCTAACCAAAGGTGCAGGCAATGCACATACTGTAGTTAATCGAAGGCATGGATGTGCAAAGGGATGGTAGGTTGGCCAGCTCTTCAAGTGGAGACATTGAGACATGCCCTTTGGAATCCTATTAGAAATTAATGGGGTGGGCTCTTTAGCAAGCAATCTAGCAGTCCGCCCAGAAGGTGGAACCTGCTCCATCTGTTGACACCTTCATTGGTGTCTCCAGGACCTGGGAGATGGAGGAGGCAGGAGGGGAATGTGGGGCAACTCCTTTGGAGAAGCAAGGCTTGACCCATCGTCTGACGGCTTTGGGGTGGGCAGTGTGATAGACAGGCTCTGACAGCTGTGAAGAGTGATAGCATGGCTTGTGGTTCTTGCCACAGTGACCGGTGGGGCAAGATAGCAGGTGGATGGGACTCCCTCCCCAGGATCCTCAGTATCAGGCTGTCAGAAGTGAGCTGACCATAAACCACACAAAGCAAGTGAAGTTGACTATTAGAAGAAACAGGATCTACTCAAGAGTGCCAGGCCTAATGAGCACAGCAATCCTTCCTCAGTAGGTCTTGCCCCTATGAAGCAGTTGTGGAGTCTGAAAGTCCCCACCTTCCCACAGCTGCCTAAGTCTCCTTTTCTCCAGGGTTTCTCTTAAGCAATCTGAGACTAGGTCGGCATGCCTGCCTTTGCTCCTCCTGCTTCATGACTCACCTGGTCATGGGAGACCAGGGAGGAGGGAAGCTTGTCACAGCAGGAGAGGAGACCCCTCTGCTTCTTCACTGCTTCTTCAAAGTGTTGGTGTTGACCTTTAAAGCCCTATACAGCCTTGGTTCAGTATATCTGAAGGAGCGTCTCCACCCCCATCGTTCTGCATGGACACTGAGGTCAAGCACCAAGGGCCTTCTGGCAGTTCCCTCACTGTGAGAAGCTAAGTTACAGGGCCTTCTCGGTAGTGGTGCCCTCCCTGTGGAACGCCCTCCCACCAGATGTCAAAGAGAACAACTACCAGACTTTTAGAAGACATCTGAAGGCAGCCCTGTTTAGGGAAGCTTTTAATGTTTGATGCATTACAGTATTTTAATATTTTTTTTGTAAGCCACCCAGAGTGGCTGGGGAAGCCCAGCCAGATGGGCGGGGTATAAATAAATTATTATTATTATTATTATTATTATTATTATTATTATTATTATTACTAGCCTGACTCATCTCTGCCTCTTGGCCTCCCTCCTCTCCTGCTTCAGTTTCTGATTCTGGACTTTTCTCTGCCACAGACTCTCCCTGCTCACTACATCCTGTTGCCTTTTCAGCTTCCAACACCTCCTTCTCCCAGTCCTGTCCCTCTGGCCACTCATTGTTGTCCCACCACCAGTCCCCAGGCTCTGAGCCTTCTTCCCTTGGGGGTTCATCAGCTGGTGCCCCCGACCCCAATCACCCACCACCCCTGGTCCAGGCAGCAACCTTTCCATCCCTCTGAAATCCCTTCCCTGAGTCCTCAGCAAACTACCTACCTGCATCTTCTGATTCTGCCAGCCTGTGACACTCTCCTACTATCCGGGCAAGCAAAAAGCACTGCCAAGAGTTCAAAGATGCAAGATGCAAGAAGGGTGTGTCTGGGGATTGCGTGTGGCCTGGTTAGAGTACCAAGAACCAAGCAGAGAGGCCTGGGGGCCCCCATATTTGGCCCCCAGGCCTGAGGTTCCCCATGCCTCCACCAGAGCCTGCACAAAAGCACAATGTATCATAACTGTTTCTGAAAAAGGAATGTGGTTGGTTTGCCTAATATTGTAAAAGCTGATCTTGTTTTGCAACTGAGAGTCACATTCGCCAGCGCTTCTCTTTGCTGCATAGACTATTTATGTGGGGGAGGGTGCTTTGAGAAGGAATGTGCCATTATAGGTTAACATGTGTGCTGGTCATGCTGCCCTCTGCAAAAGGACAGCAGCACTGCTGTTTTCCTGCCCTTAGGGAAATGCTGTTCTATCTCTCCAAATAAAGGTTGCTGGAGTTTACAGGACAAATATAGTGGCTACGAGAGACCAGAAGCCAAAGATTTATCTGGTCGGTTTGAATCAGTGTTTGCAATTCAGTCCACTTTGTCTCGCACTGCCTGCCTCCCACCAATCATGCAGAGACTCATCCTGCATTGTGTAGAAAAAGATCTATCATGCTTGAAGTGGGGAGGGTGGAGAATTTTGCAGGAATTGAACATGAATGCGAGCTCCATGGAGCTTGCTCATTCGCCAGCCATGCAAGCCGATCGGGTTTCATGCAAGAGCTAGAGATATTTAACAGTACCAGGAAGCTGTTTTATACTGCATCAGTCCATTGGTCCATCTAGTTCAGTATTGTCTACACTGACTGGCAGCTGCTCTCCAGAGTTTTAGGCAGGAGCCTCTTCCAACTCTAGCTGAAGATGCTGGAGATTGAACCTGCAAGTTCAAGTTTCTACATGCAAGTCAGATGATCTACATCACTTCCCTTAGCTACGTTCACCTTCCCAACTCTCTCTCTCTCTCTCTCTCTCTCATATTATTACATGCCACCCCAATATCCCCTGAGCAGCTGCACAAGATTCAAGGGGTTCCAGGTGCTTACCCAGGGTTGTGTTTCTGTTGGGAAGGTTTTAAACATTTAAACATTCCTTTTTAACCAGCCTGTCATGTATTCAGTGGTCTGTGTTTGCCTGAGCTTGAGTCTGGACTAAGGAATCTGAGCCCCTGTGTTCTGATTCAACACATGGTATCCAATCACAGAACATTTCAGGATTTGGGCCTCATAGAATCATAGAATCATAGAGTTGGAAGAGACCACAAGGGCCATCGAGTCCAACCCCCTGCCAAGCAGGAACCACCATCAGAGCACTCCTGACATATGGTTGTCAAGCCTCTGCTTAAAGACCTCCAAAGAAGGAGACTCCACCACACTCCTTGGCAGCAAATTCCACTGTCGAACAGCTCTTACTGTCAGGAAGTTCTTCCTAATGTTTAGGTGGAATCTTCTTTCTTGTAGTTCAGGCAAACACAGACCACTGAATACATGACAGGCTGGTTAAAAAGGAATGTTTAAATGTTTAAAACCTTCCCAACAGAAACACAACCCTGGGTAAGCACCTGGAACCCCTTGCATCTTGTGCAGCTGCTCAGGGGATATTGGGGTGCCATTGGCCCTTAAACTCTGAGTTATGATTCGCAACTTGGAAGTTTAGACAGCCAATCACATTGGGAGTGAGAGTTGCCCAGGCCTTCAGAAATGTATATAAGCAGTTGCTTTGCTCCTGTTGTCCAGTTCTCTTAGTTCAATAAAGGTTCTTACTGTTATCACTGTGTCTTGCCTGGTGGGAACCCACCTACACTTCACAGGCCTTTGGCTTTTAACTATCTATGACCTTCTTGAGTGGGTGAGATGTTTTAATACAGGGTTTCTTTCTTTCTTTCTTTCTTTCTTTCTTTCTTTCTTTCTTTCCTTTTCTCTTTCGCTGTTTTTATTGTTTGCATTTGTTTGTTTTTCTTAAAATATTGTAAGTCATTTTGAGTTGCCATGGGAACAGTTTTTTCACCAGATCTTGGTATCAACCTTCTATCAACAATGCCACAAGTCATTTGGCTAGCAGCGTCAATAGGTGGAGGTGGTCTTGAAGTCCTCACTCCTGATAAGGCTAGCTGGTGGCTGATGCCTGCTTTGGGCCTGTCCTATAACCCACTGTCTAGAAACTTTGCTTAAAGAGCAGAACTGGGGTCCCCTGGGAAGCTGCCATTTTAAATTCCCCGCGGCCAAAGTTGTTTAGCAACATACGTACAATATTGCCATATCCCCAGACCTACCCAGCTTCTTTCAGTTCGCATGTCTCCTCAGATCTCTATGATACCAGCTCCATAGTCAAACTGTTGTTATTCAATAGCAGAAGAGTCTACTGCATTTGTTGTATCCTCTATTGCTTCTGAGAGACTTTTTTTTTCACAACACACAGGATAAACTGGTAAACATTTACCAAATTAAAAAGTACACATACTAACCAAAGACGTAATACACACGGGTTAAAGTGTAGAATTTAGCAGAGTTAGAGCGATGCATTTCGCTGATTTATTGTGTGTAAGGGAAATTGATTGACTTTGCTCAGCAGGTTATTTGTCAACAGTAGGACAAGCCATCAGAAATTTGGACTTGAAGCTGTGAAAAAGACACCAAAATGGCTTGCTTGGTTGGAGCTGATGTTTCCCAGTGTCTTGGAAGGATTTGCAGCAACTGGCTGGTGCGGCATGTAGCAATGCCAACCCAGTGTGAGCTAAAAGTGTTGATGACCTAGAAACATGATGCTTTGCACATGACTCTTGTGTTTACAATTAAGATAGATAGATACATAATCTGGGACACGTAATGGCTTGCTTTCTTATGCGCTGGAATCACATAACTTCTGCAAGATGAAAATGAAGCCCAGTACCATATGGTTCAAAAATGGGTTTCGTGCAGGTCTTCCAACCCTTAGAACACTGACTTTTTAAACAGTGTGTGTGTGTAGTAATTGTGTGTTTCATTTTATTTTGTTATTGTGCTATGTTTTTTTGAGTTTTTATATTGTCAACTACCCGGTGATTTTTGGATGAAATTAAACGAATAAACAAGAAATAAATTAAACCATTTCTATGTTGCTTAACTGTAATAGTCTTTAAGTGATTTATATGGAGGATTCATCAGCTCGCTAGATGAATCCTCCATGAATTTTCAAGAGGTTTTGTGACACTTCTTGCACATTCTTTCAATGCGAGGGAGTTGTCTGAATTGCTCTTCTAAAATAGATTATTTTGTTCTGTAAAATCTGCAGAGCAGAGAGAAATCTCTGCTTGGCATCCAAAGCTTATTTTCCTTTCCTCCTGGCGACAATCCAAGATGTGCTCAAAGCACATTCAAGTATTGCAGAGAGGCCGTGGCAGAACTACCTGCAAACTCCAAGCAGTCTGCCAAGGCTTCTTTGATGCACACACGGAAAACCTCCCAGATCTGTTTTCTTGTGCCTAAAAAACACATCGCTTGTACCCATATTTGACTCTGCCCCTCTTTTAGCTGTGGGGTTCTCATCATTGTATTTCTTCCCATGGACTGGCTTATCTACTCAAGGAACTGCAGATTTAGGAGTTCAGGAAACATATGAGGTGGGCAGTCATCTGCTTTGGAGCCAGACTGGTGAAACATCAGCCTTGCATTAAGCTGTTTGCAAGCACGGCTCCGCGACTGAAATTCCACCCTGTAATTATTTACAGTTCTTCAACGTGGCTGAAAAGAATCCTTAACTGCCCAATATGGAGCTGGCTGGCTCTATTTCTCTAAATTACATACATCATACTGTTTTATGATTTATTGATATTTAGCTTAATGTTTTATGGATGGCTTCTCTGTTTTTACCGATGTCTGTCTTTGTGGTTTTGGTTTTAAATGCTGTACCTACATTTTTATTTTTCTTATTATCTTCCTGTGTTTTTTGTAAACTGCCCAGGGATGTTGCATATCAAGTGGTATGTAAATATTTTTGATGATGTTGATGGCACACACATCACAGTTCTGTGCCA
Source organism: Podarcis tiliguerta (assembly GCF_965153285.1). NCBI lineage: Eukaryota > Metazoa > Chordata > Lepidosauria > Squamata > Lacertidae > Podarcis > Podarcis tiliguerta. The sequence goes on from NC_139536.1 coordinate 23,224,502, forward strand.
CAGTAACCCAGATTCTGGAACAACCGGCGATGAATTTTGTGACCCATATAAATCATGCGAGCTAAGGATATTTACATTATTTTCTTATTCATTTGGGATAGAGCAAGGAACTCTACAGGATGCCAACATATTACCTTCTAGCTACTGAAAGTCATATTCTGCAAGGCCTCCAGCTCTTGAGATTTCACCAGGCACCTCACCACACACAGACTTTCAAGAAATTTTCTCCTCCATCACACGGACTTTTAAACATTACTTTTAAAAAATAAAAAAAGCAGAGGTTTTCGGGAAGCTGTGGCCAATACTGCATTTTGTAAGATTTATACACTTGCTAAATCAGAGTATTTACACTGGACGCCACATTGGAGTCTCCATCTACAATAGTGTTGCCATATTTCATGAAGTAAAAATCCAGAGAAAAAAAGTTGTTGGGCTTTTTTTTTTTTTTTTGCCGATCGCCCGCTTGCACCCCACCTGATCATCAGCTGCTGCCAACGCCAGAGCCCAAACCTTAAACTGAGTCACCTGCACACACAAAAGTAAAATACAAATTAAAAATTAAAAATCAACCCCCCCCCAGCCCAGACAATTCCTGTAACTTGTAAAAAACAACCCAGATGGGCATGTAGGTTTCCTGGATGTATGGCAACCCTAATATGAGATCTACGCTGGAAAAGTATCTCTCTGGGTACATCAGACTACAAAGACCACCTTTTCCCTTTTGCCAGGGCAACCCATGGCCTTCCTTCTGAGCGTTTCAGACTGACTCTCTCTCTCTCTCATCATAAGCTTTTCTTGCACCAGCCAAAGGCCCTCTCGTCCTCTCTCTCCCCCTCTCTCCCTCTGTTTCTCTTCACTGCCACAAGATGTGATGGCCACTAGCTCTGATGGATGGATCTGCGTTAGCCACAAAGCTAAACAGAACCTCCCTTCTCAGATGTACTTTCTCTTTCAATATCAGATGCTGAGTACTAACAACTGGGAAGGCTGTTGCCTTTGTGCCCTGCCTGTGAACTTTCCAGAAGTATCTGGCTGATCACTACTGAAAACAGGACACTGGGTTAGATGGTCTCTTGTATAACCTTCCAAAATTGGCTTGGGTCATGGTGGTTGAGGGAACCCCCAGAACAGCATGCAAAGAGGGGGGAGGAATAATTACATCTGGCAAGCTGAATTGTTTGTGCTGACAGGATGACTGACATAGTGTGATGTTGAATTCCTCCTTCTAGCAACCAAACAACAGGCCTTCCTTAGTTGGTTAGGCAACAAAACTGCAGTTGATTAATAAGGAACTGTTTGACCTATTGTTCCACCAAGTATGTTCTCAAAATCTATTTTTTTTAACCACCACAAATGTAAATAATATGCAAGAGCTAGCCTGTTATGGTGCCCTCCGCTGTTGGAATCTAAACTTGAACCTTCCTCCCAAGTAAATCCTGCTGCTTCAGTGAGGAAACTCATCCATTTTGGGAAATCTGCTTATTACTTCCAGTCAAGATCTGTCATTGTTCAACTGAAGCTGTTGCGCAAGGCCAAAGTACCAACATGATTCAGAGCAAACCACTTCAAGAAACCCTGTTGAAAACATCCTCTCTAGTTTCATGGTGGGATGGTGTGACTCAGCCTCTGGCAAACCTATTGTCCTACCTGTGGTTTTTCCAGTAGCTCGGTTCCAACTCCACACAGAGTTCACTGAAGATGTTAACATTCAATCGCACACATTCTGAGGCTGAGTCAGTGAGCCCCTGGTTGGTATATATGTATATCAAGATTTGTATATGGGCTTTGGATGTTATGGTTTTATCCACTGTCACGAGCTCAGGGCTTATTCATGCTCAGGCATGGGCACTTAACCAAGTCGTGTGCAGTAACAACATTTACAGTGGAATTCTAAGCATGTCCTACTGGATTCAATGGGGCTAATTTCCAGGTAAGTGGGGATAGGATGGCAGCCTTATTCAATCTTTCTCTGTGTGTCTCTTTCCGTGATCTCTGTCCAACTGGATTTGAAAGTGTCTAGTAGGTTGGAAGGAAAGGACTGGTTCTTATACAGGGTACATGTTCATAGCTGTTGCAAGCACCTATTGGCTAGTGCCTGTGCCCTCAGAAACCAATAACACTCTTCCCCAGTCTGTCCCAGGGTGTAACTTTTAACCGTATTTGTGTGTGTGAAGAACTAAATGTCAATGCCTATGAATGAACACACAGCCCTATTTTAAAAAGGGAATACAACAGTGCAAGCCTGTTTCATTTCAGTGATGCCCTGCCATTTTATCTTATCATTAAACTCTACTTTTCACAGACATATTTGTTCTTCTACCACAACTGCAGGGAACCTGTGGCCCTCCAGATGTTGCTGGTCTACAATTCCCAGAGTTCCCCGGGAAGAGGGATGGATTGGTAAGCCACTCTGAGAACTGTAATTCTGTGAAGGGAATAGGGGACTCCTATCAACTCTCAGCTGGACCATAAAGAAGGCTGATCGCCGAAGAATTGATGCTTTTGATTTATGGTGCTGGAGGAGACTCTTGAGAGTCCCATGGACTGCAAGAAGATCAAACCTATCCATTCTTAAGGAAATCAGCCCTGAGTGCTCACTGGAAGGACAGATCCTGAAGCTGAGGCTCCAATACTTTGGCCACCTCATGAGAAGAGAAGACTCCCTGGAAAAGACCCTGATGTTGGGAAAGATGGAGGGCACAAGGAGAAGGGGACGACAGAGGATGAGATGGTTGGACAGTGTTCTCGAGGCTACCAGCATGAGTTTGACCAAGCTGCGGGAGGCGGTGGAGGACAGGGGTGTCTGGGGTGCTCTGGTCCATGGGGTCACGAAGAGTCGGACATGACTAAACGACTAAACAACAACAATCAACTCTCAGCACCCTTAACAAACAGAATTATTTGGTGGAAGCCGTGACTGTTTAAAGTGGTATCATAGTGCTTTAAATGTATGGTGTGAATGTGACCACTCTTCTCCCAGGTAGCGCTCCTAGTCTTTTGCAGAAATGTTTTCCATCTAGGGACATTGTTATGTCTGAAGTGGTCCTAAAAGCACTGCTGAACTCGAGTAACGCAGCAAACTATTAAACATTTTGTCGAGAGACATGAATAAAGTACAAATCATGGCCGTGAAGATTCATTTCAGTCTCGCGCATGTTGTTCTGAGAGGTCATGATTTACACGGGCCTCAGTGCAAAATTCTTCTTGGTCTTCAAAGACTTCATAGGAAGAGCAGAAAATTTGTACTGACAAGCTGACAGTTAATTTAATGATCGCCACACAAATACACCATTAAAAAAGAAAAGGTTTGTCTAGCGCTGACCTTTGGCTGCTGTTCTTCTCCGTTTCCAGCCGACTAAATTCAGCCATTTAAAAATAAAATAAAATAAAGATTTTGCCTGAAAGGAATGTTGACTGAGTGTTGGATGACTCAAACACCAGACATTTAAGAAAATAAAAAAAAACTTTACATGCTTCGTGAGTGAGTCATAATGTAATTTTGGCTCGGTCAGTGGCCATTACAGAGTTGCCATTGTAAAGAAAGGATTTCCTGATCTTGTGCTACTGAACCATTCTCTTACAGCAAGAAGCCATTCTTCAAAAATCTGTGCTTTCAAAAAAAATAAAATGCACATTTTAGCATTCTGTGAGATGCAAACATCCTGCTTTCGTGAACAGTTGCCAAGAGGATGCCCCACAAACCTCTGCCTTTTGTAAGCTTCCTTGTCAAATTATATTGTAAATAAACTAGGAAAACCCATATATATATATATATGGTTGGCTATGTCCTAAAACTATTTAAAAGTGGTTACTAGGCAAAATGACAACATTGTACAGTGTTACCTCGGGTTACATACGCTTCAGGTTACATACGCTTCAAGTTACAGCCTCCGCTAACCCAGAAATAGTGCTTCAGGTTAAGAACTTTTCTTCAGGATGAGAACAGAAATTGTACTCTGGCGGCATGGCAGCAGCAGGAGGCCCCATTAGCTAAAGTGGTGCTTCAGGTTAAGAACAGTTTCAGGTTAAGTACGGACCTCTGGAACGAATTAAGTACTTAACCTGAGGTACCACTGTACTTCCAATATCAGAGGCAGCATGCCTCTGAATATCAATTGCTGCAAAACACCAGCGTGGAGAGAGTTGTGCTCACAACTTGCTTTTGGGCTTCCTACAGATGTCTGATTGGCCATTGTGAGAAAGGAGTTCTGGTCTAGGTGGGCCATTTTATAGGACATTCGGACAAGGAACTAACTAGGAATGTGTAGGATCTGTTGTGCATTTTGTCCCAGGTGCATGTATCCTCTTAAAAGAGGAAAATAGGAACTTCCCTGCAACACTCCAAGGAACGGCTGCTTAACCTCCCACAACTCCGGCTATTGTTACACACAAGAAAAACCCTGCTAGATCAGACCAAAGGCCAATCTTGTCTAACATCCTGTTTCACACAGAAGCTCACCAGGCGCCTATGAGAAGCCCAAAAGCAGGATATACAGGCAACTGTATATTCCTACCTCACCAACTTGTAATTCAGAAGCTTGCCCCATCTGGATCTGGAAGCAGCCATCTGCCATCATAATTCTGCAGCCAATGAACGCCTGATCCTTCATGAATTTGTCTCATTCTTTCTTTCTTTCTTGTAATGACACACCAAGTGGCAGTAGGAGGAAAAGGCAATGTGTAGGATAGCGGTTCTAAAATGTCAATCAACATCTGATGATCTCCTTCTACCGGTCAACAATAGAAAGTGTCCTTTCATACTGCATCACAGTGTGGTACGCTGGTTTGACATCAACTGACAGGCAGTGCCTACAGAAGGTGGTGAATACAGCACAATATATTATGGGCTGCCCCGTGAATCTGCTGGATGACATCGCGGAAGAACGTTGCCTCAGGAGAGTGAGGAAAATTCTCAGGGATGATTCACACCATGGCCGGCACTTTCTTGATCTCCTGCACTCGGGCCGAAGATATAGAAGCATGATTAATCACACCAACAGGGTAAAGAACAGTTTCTATCCGTGGGCTGCTAGGCTGCTGAATGAAAAGATAACAACAGGGCAACTGACTTTCGGGTTTGGTGGGTATGCGTCAGTAAACAAGGGGAATTAAGACTAAGAGAGCTGAGTGGTGGGTGCTCGTGTAATCTCACTGTGTACAAGTTGTACAAGTGATAATAAAGTATAAAGTAAAGTATAAAGTAAGGTGCATGAAGCTGGATAAGTAGCATCTACTTTGAAAGTATTGTTTACATGGTCTTTGCAATCTAGAGCCATCTAATTTGGTGGCTAGCACTGTTTCCTGTAGGAGCAAGTTCCATAGTTTAACTATGTGCTGCATTCAGCCTTGCTTTCTTTTATCGGCCCTGAATCTTCATTGGGTGTCCATGAGTTATAATTATGTAAATAATAATCCATTCCAATGAAACAAACATATCTGATTTTGATGTGAATGAGACAGATGCAATGGGTGGAGATCTCCGTTTAGAAACATGAGTTCTTGCACCCACACAGGATCACTAACCTGGGACCCTCATGTTTTACCCCAAAGTTTCTAGGGATAATTGCTGCGTTTATTATAGTTTGGTGCAAACCGACCTCTGAAAGTAGTTGAACTAAATCACGATGAAATGTGGCTCTTCTAATGATAGTGATGCTGCCTCTGCGGGCCCATGCCTGTGCATCTGCATCCTTGGCATGCTTCCAGGACAGATGGAGATTCTGATTTAGTAAAACTAATATAGTTGAAGCTGAGGACAAAAAATAAAAAAATAAAAAAATGAAAACCATTGTGCCTTTCCTTCGACTTTCTTATTTAGTTTTGAAATGGAAAAAAAATACTGTATTTTAAATAATCGTTTTGGAATCTGGTACAAAGCAAGATATTTATGTGATGTTCCAAACCACCGAAATAGAGGAGGCAAGGAAATGAGGAGAGAAAGAAATGTGTTTCGGTCTCAGACAAAAATTCTCTGTTCAGATTCATCCATGCAGGAAGCTAATCCGCAAATGCCACCTTCCTTTCCTACATCAAAGAAAGAAACATTTGCAGCCGAAGCCAAAGCATGCTTGTCCTTCTACTAATGGACAAAAATCCAGCGGGACCCTTCTTATGAGCTGCCAGGGCTAGATCTGAGCAGGGCTGTCTGAAGCATATGTGGCGCTGGGGTGCAAAGATCAGCCCGGCGCCCCCCCCCCCCCCAGGTTGCCCAGTCCCAGACGCGCAGGAGGGCGGAGCTGGCCGGCCGCCTCTGCATCTCGCTGGCTTAGTCACCCCCAGCAGCCCGCTGGGTGAAGAGCCGCCCCCAGCAGCCTGCTGCGGCACTCTGACCAACTGGCAGGCTCTTCCCCAGACTCAACTCTTGGGCCCAAGACTCTTGGCCTGGCACCAATAATAATAATAATAATAAAATTTATTTGTACCCCACCCATCTGGCTGGGTTTCCCCAGCCACTCTGGGCAGCTTCCAACAAAGATTAAAAATACATCAAAATGTCACACATTAAAAACTTCTCTGAACAGGGCTGCCTTCAGATGTTTACTAAATGTCAGGTAGTTGTTTATCTCTTTGACATCTGATGGAAAGGCCTTCCACAGGGCGGGTGCCACTACCGAGAAGGCCCTCGGCCTGGTTCCCTGTAGCTTTGTTGAGAGCCCGGCGTCCGGGTGCCCCGCACCCCTTGCGCCTATGGGTAAGACGGCCCTGGATCTGAGACCCTTCCTCTCCAAGTGCCACTGCTCCATCAGTTGAGCTATCAATGTCTTCCAGGCAGTGAAGTATTCTCAGGATCAGGACTGGAACGGCCACTCCTACCCAGGCTGGACATTGCTCCCTCCTGGACAGGAAGGACTATGAAAAGCTTTGTGGTTTCAGTGGGGCATTGCCTGAGCAAGAACATCTATTACTCACAAGTAGGCAAGGAAATAGGACCACACCTTTGCCCCTGCATGGTGCAGTTAGGTTAGCCTTTACCCCAGCATCTGCACAATGAGGGCAGCTATTCCCTCGTGCCACTTGGACCCCTGGTTGGATGGGTGTTCCAACCATGTGACAAGCCTGTATGAGAGTTTCCTGTGAAGAGGAATTGGTTGTTAAACCACTCTGGAAATTGTAGCTCTCTGAGGGGAATATGGGCCTCCTAACAACTCTCAGAGCCCTTAACAAACTACAGCTCCCATAATTCTTTTGGAGAAGCCATGACTGTTTTCATAGCACTTTAAATGTATGGCGTGAAACAAGGCCAAATGTGTTAATCATTAAGGTGGCTAAATCATGGCTATTGATTTCCCCCTATCTTCTCCTACAAAGTTCCCAATAGTTATTTGTAACATCATGAAGAAGAAGAAGAAGAAGAAGACCCCACCCATCTGGTGTTATGCTGTAATATTTTGCTAGTGCCACGTTTTCCAATTCCAATAGCATTTTATTCCACAGAATAGAGTATGATAAAGGCAAGCATTGTCCAACTCCATTTTACCCAGCAGCTTTGGGAAATTCTCACTGAACTGCAAAACTGAACAGAGCAGTTTGCTGCACTGTATAGCACCAGCTGTGAGAACTTTAACAACAACAAAAAAACCAATCACCAAGCGAAATCTCATGAACACAAACAGCTATAGAAATGAACTCTCTCCTCTTTTCCTTCTCTTTTTATTTTTGCAGATTGTTAACAAAGTGTTCCCAACTGGATGGGTGTCTAGCTAGGCTTTTACAACAGCACAATATCCCAATTCACCCAGGAAGCCAAAGAGGCGATGATTAATGATTAGCAAGCTGTGCCCTTGTCTCTCCCCACCCTCCTTTCTGTTCTTCCTTGGCATTAAGGAAATGCAGAAAGGAAGTTGAGATTCAATTTGCCATTTATTTACATGTATGAACAGAAGCCAGACGCCATGTTTTCAGAGACACACTTTTGACCTCTTTATAGGGTGGGTGGGCCTGGCCCAGCTTGACTTCTGGCCTGATTTGAAAGCCAGTACAAAGCATTGATTTATAGGCTGAATTTGAGCCTGTCATTACCTGCTTTTACTAGGCACACAAGTTGTAGTCAGAGGTACTTCACTTGTGACGGGATTTGATCTCTACATGTGCTGAACAGTGGCATGCAAAACTGTACCTGAATATTGAATGTGGATCTGAATTCTCTACTGGGTCAGTCAAAGTGGACCTCCAAGAAGAATGTGATGGGGTCAAGATTTGCTTTTCTGGTCATGCTAATCTTCTCTGTATCGTTCCAATTTGAGTATATGTGCTGCTGATTTATAATGAAATGAAAAAAATGTTTAGAGTAACGTTTGTTAAAAAAACCCAGAAGCTTTTTTATTAGGTATTATAGAAGTGGAGGTTCCAAAAGACCAGAAGAAATTGTTTATGTATGCTATGACAGCCGCCTGGATATTGCTAGCCCAAAATGGAAAGAGGAAGTAGTCCCGGCCAAAGAAGATTGGCAAAACAAGTTAATGGACTATGCTGAAATGGCGAAATTAACCGGAAAGCTCAGAAACCAAGACGACGAGAAATTTAAAAAAGAATGGGAAATAAGTACTTAATTCGTTCCGGAGGTCCGTACTTAACATGAAACTGTTCTTAACCCGAAGCACCACTTTAGCTAATGGGGCTTCCTGCTGCTGCCACTCCGCTGGAGCACGATTTCTGTTCTCATCCTGAAGCAAAGTTCTTAACCTGAAGCAATATTTCTGGGTTAGCGGAGTCTGTAACCTGAAGCATATGTAACCTGAAGGGTATGTAACCTGAGGTACCACTGTACTTCTTTCATCTCCTTCCTTTTTGCTATAGACAAAAGAGAAAGAACGGCAAAGAATGATCTGGCAAAGCAGTGGTGGCGAACCTCCAACTCACATGCCTAATAAAGCAGCATAAGGCTTACTTGATCATATGGGGAATGGGTGACAACCAGCAGACCTTCAGGCAACTGTGATTTGTTAAAGCTATTGGGGTCAGGGACAGGGAGAGTCGTGAAAGCAGCCATGCAGACAAATATGGGTTAGGTCAGGCCAGGATACGGCCTGTTCTGTGTTTAATTGAACTCACTGTAATGAAAGTCCTTGAATATACCTTGGCTAATCTCTGCAGTGTCAACTAATTCCTATAATTTGTTATGCTGACGATATTTGGAATGTTACATATTTTCATCACATTCAAACAACGGACATTGATGGTTGCCTCCAGTTATATGGTTTGTTCAACCAGGATTGAACATTGTCTCATCAGTTAAATACAGTGGTACCTCGGGTTAAGTACTTAATTCGTTCCAGAGGTCCGTACTTAACCTGAAACTGTTCTTAACCTGAAGCACCACTTTAGCTAACGGGGCCTCCTGCTGCCGGAGCATGATTTCTGTTCTCATCCTGAAGCAAAGTTCTTAACCTGAAGCACTATTTCTGGGTTAGCAGAGTCTGTAACCTGAAGCATCTGTAACCTGAAGCATATGTAACCCGAGGTACCACTGTAATCTGATGAGTTGATGGCATAGGAATCATGGAATCATAGAGTTGTAGAGTTGGAAGGGACCCTGAGGGTCATCTAGTCCAACCACCTGCAATGCAGAAATCTTTTGCCCGACTTGGGGCTCAAACCCATGATCTGCTGGATCAGGTGAAAGGACTATCTCATCTAGCATCCTGTTCACACTGTGGCCAAAAAGATGCCTATAGTATAAGCAGGACCTGAGGCACTTTCCCCACTTGTGATTCCCAGAAACTCATATTCAGAGGCCTGCTTTATTTTAATTTTTACTTTCCTTATCTCTGGTACACACAGACTGCAGCCAGGAAATGGCATTCTTAAAAAAAACAGGTTTTTCCAATTAAGAAAATGCTCCTGTGGCCGTTGTGCTAGTGGCAAGGAGACCCTGCAGCTTGACATTTGAATACGCAATCTGCGTCTCATATTTTGATCTGGCACACAGTGAGCCGGGTCGAAAGATCTGCGTGCTTTCTGAAAAATTTCTGCAGTCTTTTCCCCGAATGCCTTTTCTCCAGTGAGCTGCAGAAACTTACACAAGACCTGTCATATGCTCCTGGTCACAGGACTCTGCCTTAACTTAAGCTGTCGGCATGAAACATATTTTCCATATCTTAATTCATGAAGGGAGTTGTAAAACATACCACAGCATAGTTTTGTATAACTTTGGATGCTTGCGTGGAGGCTGAAACCCATGAAGGCTGAGGAACGTTGAGTATTTACATATCTGGATCACTTTTTAAACATACCAGAAAGCATATGCGCTGAGCATCTAGCAGCCCCTCTGGGTTTTAGAATGCATTGGACATGATTCACTGTATATCGTCCTCAATCTCATGGAGTCAGTGTGCAGATGAATGAGACAACAGTTGTGAAGCCCTTTGCACATTAATATTGCTGCAGAAATTTACCAATACTAATGCTACTATTAACCACCTCCCATGCTCAGACAATGATGTACCTCATGTGAGCACTGTAGTAACTGTTTTATACAAACTTTTCAGTGGATGGCTAAAAATCCAAACTCGTTTGTTTGTTTGTTTGTTTGTTTGTTTGTATTTGGGCAGAGGAGGCACAGGTACATGCACACCCCACATGAACCAGTAATTTGGCAGCTCCATCACCCAAGAACCGAAGCTACATTACACATATGTAGGCAGAAAGCATGCTTGAGGGCACAGGTTTGAGCCTATAGTCTGTGCCCACATTCTGCATAACTTCTAGCATGATCTGTAGGTACCAAACACATGAGCACTCCACCATCTTCAAAGAGATCCGTCAACTTATGGGTCTCTCAAAGAGCTGAGCCAGTAGATTGCACATTTGCTTCCAAATAAGTGTGCAAAAGAACACAGACATTTCAATACAATTTGCCCTTCTTCAGGTTCCTTTCCAATAGAGGTGTGAAGAGCCTTTTCTGTGGTGGCTCCCTGCTTGTGGAATGTTCTTCCCAAGGATGCACGCTTGTGGTTCGAAAACACAAGGACACGTGATATAAGGTTAATGGGCAAGAAAAGGCCACAACTTTATTGATTACAGCAGGTGAAAAGGTATTGGCTTAGGCATTGGATTATGTCAGCTGACTCCACCCCCTCAGAGAGGGGTGAGTCTAAAACAGGGGGGTTTATTCACAGTAGGTGGAGCCTGTTGATGCTAATCCAACTATAAGCTCTCCCCTGATGTCACCGAGGGTCATGCCATGGCCTCCCGCCACGCAGGCATCGGACAGAATACACGACCGCCAGATTCCTTTAACGGAATACCCAAAATTGAAGGCGCAGGCGATGGCCACACCTAGCCCTTCGACACACCACAACACATTATTCCAATGCCTAACCTACCCACCAATACCACGAAAGTTGTGGTGATTGCTACAAGGTAGGCGAAAAAACCAAAAAGCCTAATGCCAAATGGAAAAATTCCTACCAGGCCCCCCGGACAACCAGGGCGACCAACCTAAGGTCCATAGCAAGGCCAAAAGAAAACTGAGACCCTGAGCAATAAGGGAGTGGAGGGTGGGTGACTCGCGACGGGACGATGAAAAGTGAGGCCGGAAAGCTGTTGCCGCAGCAATTTAGGCTGCTAAACACGCCCCCTCGCAGGCACCTGGTTGGGTGCCTGCCCGTGGGCGTGGGCGCCAGCCAGGTGAGTGGGAGGCAGGGGCTAACGCCCCCTGCTTGAGGCGGAGTCCGGCTCCCGACCACAACCACTCCCCTCTCTTGCAGGAGGAGAGTCTTTCACACCATCATAGTCTGTCTTTAGGCACCAGGCCAAAGCATACTTATTTACCCAGGATTTGGGTTTTAATTGGGAGGATAGTTAGGTATGGCAGTGACCTTTGTTGTACTCATCCTTTCAGTGGGGTGGGCAGGACTTTTAAATATATTTTCAGATGAGCCTTTTATTTTTAGTTTATTGCTGATTTCAGATCTGATTTTAAGGTCTTTGTTATTTCCATTTTTATTGTGCAAGTTGCTTTGAGACACCTGAGTGCATAAAATGTGACTAATGATGATGGTGGTGGTCATTAATTAACTGACCATTCAAATTGTCCCATTCACATTGAGATGGTTACATTTTCACAGCATAGCTATAGATTAAATTGTGATATGTCACAATACCTGAAAAGTCACATGAGGGTAAGTGGGGGGGGGGGAATAGCATCCTTTATTTTTCAAGCCAAGCATTATTTAGTTTAGTATTTTTCATATTTAAAAAACCACATAGGCTGTTAAAGAAATCATGGTTTAAAAACAAGCTTTTATTTATGAACTCAGCTCCCTTACAAAATGCAAATGTAATGCTAAACAAGTCTATTTTTCTTTTAATCAAAGTAGTTGAACCCAAACATCCATGATTAGATTCCTTGGATATGATCTTTGTCACTTTTCCTTCTCCCACTGGAAAAATAATCCAATCGCCACAATGACAGAATCATAAAGCTGAAAGAGATCTTGGAGGTCATCCAATCGAGCCCTGTGATTAAGGCAGGATTTTCTGGGCATAATGCAAGTACAGCATTCCTGGCAGCCACTTCTTAAATACTTCCTGAGAAGGAAAGCCTATTATTATTATTATTATTATTATTATTATTATTATTATTATTTTCCTGAGGCAGTCTGTTCCACAGTTGAACAGCTCTTACTTACTGTTAGGATGTGTCTCCTAGCGTTTAGCCAAAATGCTTTATTTAGACAAATGCTCTATTTTATTTTAGCTGATTCTTCCCTCCTACTTTGTCAGTTGCCAAGCAGAAATAAGCACAGCATTTGTGACTCAGTGTGTGTGTTAAAAAAAAAAAAAAGCCTTAAGGCCTTTAGATGAATGACATCGTCAGCATTTTTTTCTGACGGAGGATTAGTAACGTGTATATTCTAGAGGGCATTTCAAAAATCCAGGAATGCTGACATTCACACAAGGATGCTGACAGTGGCAAACGGGTTTTGCCATTGTCCATATTTCCTCACATTTTGGACAGATGAACGTCCCCCCAGGAAGGCATATTAACGTCTTGGTGGCAAGACAGAAAATGCCCCTAGAAGGCTGAAGTCCCAGATCATTTAGGGTTTTAGAGGTTTAACTGATCCTTGAAACAATAGCATGTGATGAACAGGACTCATACAAGAAAGAAAAAGAAACATCACATTCCTTCCAAATTCTGCTGAGATGGTTAAATTGTCACAGCATGGATGTAGCCTTTGGACATCAGAGCTTTTCTTCACGGCAGATTAAACTAGAATTATCCTGTGACGATTTGACACTACATCAACTTTTCTGGCAAGGATGCTGGGCAATGTTTTAACCATTAACGGTAGCACAGCCATGCCATGATAATGACCTGGGAAAGTTGATGCCGCAGTGGCAGAGAATTTGCTTTGCAAGCAGAAAGTCATAGAATTGTAGAGTTGGAAGAGACCCCAAGGGTCATCCAGTCCAACTCTCTGCAATGCAGGAATTGCAGCTAAAGCATCCGTGACAGATGGCCAATCAATCTCTGCTTAAAAACCTCCAATGAAGCAGAGTCCACAACCTCCCGAGGGAGTCGGTTCCCCTGTAGAACAGCTCTTACTGTCAGAAAGTTCTTCCTGATGTTTAGTTGGAATCTCCTTTCTTGTAACTCGAAGCCATTGGCTCGAGTCCTACCTTCCAGAGGAGGAGAAAAAGAATGAAAGAGATGCTTTGCCCCAATGAACCACAAAGTAAGTGTTGGCACCTGAGTCAGAATGGAGAGCCAGTGGTGATGTAGTGGTTAAGAGAGGTAGTCTCGTAATCTGGGGAACCGGGTTTGTGTCTCCGCTCCTCCACATGCAGCTGCTGGGTGACCTTGGGCCAGTCACACTTCCTTGAAGTCTCTCAGCCCCACTCACCTCACAGAGTGTTTGTTGTGGGGGAGGAAGGAAAAGGAGAATGTTAGCCGCTTTGAGACTCCTTAAAGGGATTGAAAGGCTGGATATCAAATCCAAACTCTTCTTCTTCTTCAGAATCATAGAATTGTAGAGTTAGAAGGGACCATGAGGGTCATCCAGCCCAACCTCCTGCAATGCAGAAATCTTTTGTCCAATGTGGGGCTCGAATCCATAACCCTGAATTTACAGACCCATGCTCTGTTGAATGACTTTCTTGATGAGATTCAACAGAAACTCTCGCTGAGTACATTAGTCCTCAGTAATTTTGTCCAGGAAGACGTTCTGTGTAAGACAGCCCAGCTAATTATTTGTTCCATTTTACGATTTTATAGGAGCTTGTTCTCATGACTATTAGCTGATTTGATGTGCCCATTTGGATATGAAAAGCTGGAAAGGAATTATGCCATTAAGCATATCTGAGTCATTTTGGCTCTAGATTTGAGCTCACTCTTGTAGTCCATGCATGTGTAAGAGAGGAAAAGGAATTTAGGTGCAATTTTTAAATGCAGATTTACCACTCAGTTGCCTGTTGAAACTTGAGCAATGAATTTAGGGTCCACAGATGCACCGACAACTTGAGCGGTTTATTAATCAGGCCCATAAACAACTTCCTGGCAGGGCTCTAAACACAACCTTGCCCATGGAGATCCATTCTCTAGCCCATGGATGGGGAAAAATCTGTGGCCTTCCAGGTGTTGTTGGACTTCAGCTCCCATCATCCCTGACCGCTTGCCATGATGGTTGGGGTTGATGGGAGATGGAGCCCAATGGCATCTGCAGGACAAGAAGCTTATCATCTCGGCTCTCGTCAATAGAACACAAAAGGAGGAAGAGAGGGAGTCTAGAAGCTGGATTGTACTTCAGGGGAAGTGCACAGTTAACTCACAATGCCTGAACATTACACATCGGCCAAGTCAACCTTCCCCAACATGGTGCCCCCCCCATGTTTTGAACCCCAGTTCCCATCAACTCTGGTCAGCACAGCCCTGGAGGCTGAAGTAAAGCTGTGCAGTGGTAACAAATAAATAAATGCAAGAAAATAACACTGCAGATGACTGGGAAGACCCATTGCTTGGTTATTTGAAAGGTCAATTGTTTTCAACAACTATTTATTTCTAAGGAGATTTGCTTAGGATTTTCAGCCTAACTAAAATCCCACACAGAATCCTCATTAATTCTGGGCCTCTTTTTCTCAAGTTGCAGAGTATAACGTTGCCTGCTGCACTCCCATTAAAATGAATGATAAATCAAGAAGTCTCGCAGAATAAACAGCCTTCTTTCCATCAGGAGAAATATTATATTCACGATGTCATTAAGAAATGGATGCACTTGAGGAACTCAGAGGCATTACATTAAACAAACCTTTCGGGGGAGATTCTTCCATTAACACTTTTTTTTTTTTAATCTTGCAAGACTTTGCATGGCGGATGATAAGGGCAAGAGGTCTCTATCCTTTGGGGCAATTAAGAGAGGCGGAGTTTCAAGTCCTGGGCTGAGGCCTCTGCAAATCCCTCTTGTAATCTTCTCAGAATGTTCTGTACAAGGAGCATAGCAATGAGAGGGAAATCCTGTGAGAATAAGAGATATTTTGACTGACAGGATGCATTCGTTTATGTGAATCTTAGTAAGTGCAAGAGGGTATATGGTGACGGCTAGGAGAATCTTGCTTCTTTTTTCTGTCACAGGATGGTGCTCAAATCAGATATTACTGCTGTGCCTCTCCTATGAGATAAGGCCACCATAAATCTAAATTCTGTCCTTGAAGTTCTATGTTATGAATCCCTATGTTATGTTCCTAAAGACAGTCTTTGTTTGCAGCATCTGCCCTTATGTTTGTTTGTTTTTGGCCTTTGGTAGCTATCATTTAGTATGTGCTAGAATCATGAATCAGGATGGCAGCTCAAAGATTGAATAGTCTAGCCCAGGGGTCAGCAACCTTTTTCAGCCGTTGGCCGGTCCACCATCCCTCAGACCATGTGGTGGGCTGGACTATATTTTGAAAAAAAAATAATGAACGAATTTCCATGCCCCACAAATAACTCAGAGATGCACTTTAAATAAAAGGACACATTCTACTCATGTAAAAACATGCTGATTCCTGAACATCCAGCCCCCTGCGTCTTAGGCTGCCTATCCCTGGTCTAGCCCCTTGCTCTTGCAGGAAGCCCATCACTGTACTAAAGCAGACCATTGGGCTATCTGGCTCAGCAGCTGTTCAGGGTTTCAGACAGAGGTCTCACCCAAACTTGTATGCCAGGAATAGTCCCTGGGACCTTCTGCATGAAGACTGATGCTCTACCACTGAGCTATAGCCCTTGTTCCACCATCCATGTGACAGTTCTCCAAATATTAAGGACAGCAGCCATATTATCTCTTCATGGTCTCTTGTCCAGGCTAAACATATCAAATTCCTCCCACGTTTCCCCAGAAACTTGATCTCCAGGTTTATATTGATATTGCATTGTTGTACTTGGTCATCGTGTTGCCTTGGATATCACTGATAATTGTTTGCAATACAGGGGTTTAATTGTTTGGTTACTTATTGCCATTCCTACAGTCTAGCAGCTGTGATCCACTGTGGACTGTTGCTAACATATTGGGCAAGTATTATTTCCCCTTAACCATCCAAGCAAACACACACACATGGCTTTTTAATCTGTGGCAAGCGGACAATCACAGAGCATTTAAGGAAGAACAGAGCCATTCACAATCTGTAAGTGTGCACGACTAGCTTGGGGCAGGGACACTTTGTATGGAAACGAGGGCGTTACAAGTGTGTCCTGATTTTCATGTGTGAAATCTTGGAGCATTTAGTGCCGGTAAGGAAGGCTCGGGACATTTGATTCATTCTCTGCCCCAGGCAAAACGAAGGCTTGGCAGGCAGCTAGCAAGTTCTGCAGCATTTATTATTTTATTTTATTTTTTAAATTACACTTCATTTATCTTTATTTGGGGGCTGAGGTCGCTCCCCATGGTGAAATGAGACTCTATACTGCATAGGCTTAAATATTAGCAGGCTGCTGGAGAACAGGGGGCTTATTATTAAACAAAGTCTGACTTTTCTGGAGACTTGTTTGGAGAAATGTTGCACCTACAAAACAGAGAAAAGGGGATTCTGGATTTTTTTAAAAGGTCAAGGCAATGGCGAGGGGAATATCGATGAATGAAAGATGGTGAGTGTGATCAGAACAGGGGCTTGATAGTTTGTTTTGTGTTCTTTGTCTAACAACCCATTTTTTAGTTATGGGCAGAGCTGTAGGGGGGGCTAGTCAGGTTTTTTGCCCCCTGGTGAAGCCTCCTGAGGGGTACCATTGAGGCTCTCAGTCTCTCTCTGTGTGTGTATGCGTGTGTACACACAAATGTGTGTGTGTGCCAAAGTGGTTCTTTGACCTGGGTGAAATTAACTCCAGTGAGTTCAAGATGGCCTACATGGTCACTCCTCAATTAATCCCTAAAACAACCATGTGACTGACTCAAGGTCACTTAATGAGCTTCATGGGCGAGTGTGGACTTGAAGCTTTGTCTCTCTGGTCATAGTTTGGCACTCTAACCACAAAGGCCCTTAGCTGATGGGATTGCACTGGCTAAGAAGTTCACAAAATTACCCTTGCAGATACAATGGTGCATTTCAGAACAAACATAAAAATAACTAGAGGAGATGGCATAAAAATGTGCTGTGTGTGTGTGTGTGTGTGTGTGTATCCCCAACAGAAAAAAACAAAACAAAATCCGCTTCCTTTGTAAAATCCTGTGGCAGGCAAGGTCATTTCCTTTCTGAAACTTTTCAGAATAAGGAATCTTCTGGCCAATTTCCCTCTTTGTATATATCATATAGTTCCTCTATAGAAATCTGTGACATGAGAATGTGTGTACAAAGCACTTCCAGGACCCTGGAGGCATTGGGTGTTTCCTGCCATGTCAATAAGCTGAGAGCAAAAGTTTAGTCTTCCTGAGTCCATGAGCCACAGCAAAGCAAGCCTTCTAGTTGCAGGGACTCTGGCTAAGGATGCCTATTCAGAAGTAAATGGTATGAACTGTACAAAACCATCGGGATTTCAAAAGAACTACAGTAGTACCTTGGTTTATGAACTTAATCCGTTCTGGAAGTCCGTTCTTAAACCAAAGCATTTTTAAGCCAAGGCGTGCTTTCCCATAGCAGTGGGGGACTCAATTTACAAATGGAACACACTCAACATGTTCTGCTTCCAAGGCAAAGTTCACAAACCAAAACACCTACCTCCAGGTTTGCAGCGTTCTTAATCCAAGTTGTTCATAAACTAAGCCTGTTCTTAAACCAAAGTACCACTGTAATAAATAGAGATGAGCATATGCCTTGGGGTAGGCATCAATCTTACATCAAAGGTTTTCTGCTGCTGTGGCCTGTTGTAGCATTTTTCCATTGGAAAGGACCTGAGTATTACAATATAAGTTTCACACATCAATAATCTCCCCAGCAGCTCCAGTTAAAGCAGGGAATGGGGAATCAATGTTGCTGGTCTACAGCTCCCATCTTCCTTGACTATTGGCTGTGCCGGCTGGGGCTGAACTATGACCTCCCTCAACCCCTGTTGTAATTCTAAACTGTCTTCCTCTTCTCGGGAAGGGTCAGGCTGGGGAGGCAGTGGTCTCCATCATTCCTCCTCTGCCCAGTCCATGACACCCACAAACGATTATTTGCCTCCCCCCCCCCCTGCTAAAAAGTCCCATTCATTTCAGAATTTGCCAAAATTCCAAGTGACCAGAAGAGGCTTTTCATGTACGTGACTACTGTTGCCCGGACACTATTAGCCAAGAAATGGAAGGAAGCCACAGTCCCTACCAGGGAAGAATGGCAGATTCAACTGATGGACTATGCAGAAATGGCAAAACTAAGGGGAAGAATTAGGAATCAGGAAGACCAAAATTTCAATAATGGGGGAAATATATAATTTACTTTAAAAAAAATCATTGTAGACAATTAAAATTATTAGTAGGATTGGAATGACACTTGTAGTCAAAAGTTGGGCTATGGTTTTATTGAAGATTTAAAAGAATTGGATTAACAGAGAAGCTGCAGGAAAAAAAGTTAATATAAGGACTGGTAATAGGGGAGAAGGGAAGCCAAAGGTAACATGGAAATTGTCTTATGTGTTTGCTTTATGATTGTTTGTAATCCTGAACATCTAAATAGAAGAAGAAGAAGAAGAAGAAGAAGAAGAAGAAGAAGAAGAAGAAGAAGAAGAAGAAGTCCTGTTCGTTGTAACCTTTCCTCATCAGAGTATAATTGCAGCCCATTAATCACCTTGACACTTTCCCCACCTCAACAATATCCTTTTTCAGATGTTGTGATCAGAGCTTTACATGGCATTGCAATATTTTTGTTGATAGCAATACCAGGAATCCTTTTAAAGTGGAAAATATATGGTGGTAATGTAAATACTTGACAACATCCTTCTCTGGAGGAAACGAAGTGCCCATCTGCATTTAGGGCTCATCTCACTTCCTTGTTAGGGCTTGTCTAAGTGCCCGGCATAAATCAATCTTCCTCATTTTGTACCATCCTTCCTTTATCGTACCATCAAGGTGGAGGCAGAGCTAACCCCTACAGCCATAAAATGTTAAATGAGCAAATGCGTGAAACTGATTTAATGATTTACTATTTTTAAGAGGGCGCGGATCCCTATAGTTTCATTTATATTTATGGACTGAAATGTTCATACTGGGTGTACACAAAAATGTATATACTGGGGTAAAGTGTCTGTAAGTTCTCCAGTCAAACTGCAGATACAAAAAATCACATACTAAAGTGCACAAGAAAATGCACATATTAGTGGAAATAGGATACAAAATGCAGCATGTGCACATCTAACAATGTTTTTACTCTCTGCTTTTTAATATATTTGTTTTTTATATCATTTAAATTCCATTATCGTTTAATTACTTTTAAACTTTTGTCTATTATACATCTTTAGCTATCTGTGTTTGTTTCAATGTGTGTGAGCTGCCTTGAGTCCCAGTTCGGGGATAAAGGTGGGCTATACTTTAAATAAAGACATAAATGTGGGGAGGGCTCTGCAGAAGTGTGTATATTAGGCAAGTTTACATAGAAAAATGTGTATATTAGGTGAAAATTTCACAAAAATGCTTTAATGGTGACTTAAAAAAAAAAAAAAAAGCAGACTGATGCAGAAATCAGAAAAACTGACTTTCAGATTGGAAAAATGATATATTGAAAGAAACCAAAACCATTAAATTTCCCTGTCCCTTAATGTTAGACACTTCTTTGAATCATGTGATTGGGCTCCTTTCTTTCATTTATGGTGGAGGATATGGGCTCAGTTGGGATTGTTAATGTGTGCAGGTGGGGTAATAATAATAATAATAATAATAATAATAATAATAATAATAATAATTTATT
Source organism: Podarcis tiliguerta (assembly GCF_965153285.1). NCBI lineage: Eukaryota > Metazoa > Chordata > Lepidosauria > Squamata > Lacertidae > Podarcis > Podarcis tiliguerta. The sequence goes on from NC_139536.1 coordinate 23,244,788, forward strand.
ATTTGTTCCCCAGCCACTCTGGGCGGCTTCCAACAAAGATGAAAAATACACTAAAATGTCACATATTAAAAACTTCCCTGATGTCTTCTGAATGTCAGGTAGTTGTTTATCGCTTTGACATCTGATGGGAGGGCGTTCCACAGGGCGGGCACCACTACCGAGAAGGCCCTCTGCCTGGTTCCCTGTAACTTGGCCTCTCGCAGTGAGGGAACCGCCAGAAGGCCCTCGGAGCTGGACCTCAGTGTCTGGGCAGAACGATGGAGGTGGAGACGCTCCTTCAGATATACTGGACGAGGCCGTTTAGGGCTTTAAAGGTCAGCACCACCACTTTGAATTGTGCTCAGAAACGTACTGGGAGCCAATGTAGGTCTTTCAAGACCGGTGTTATATGGTCTTGGTGTGTGTGTGTGTGTGTGTGTGTGTGTGTGTGAGAAACATTTACTTTACTGACCCTGGCTCAAATTAAATCCTTTATTGAGACCGTGCTGTTGCGCAATTGTTAATTTCTAAAATTTGTCCCCTTCACACTGTTTTCTGAGTGAAGATCACCCCCAAGAGCAGCCTTCCCCCTTTTTTAATGGGGAAAACAAGATGGGGGAAAAAAGAGATCCTTCACAACACCCAGTCCCAAATATGGGTTTGAAGTGAAGCAGAGTGAATCGTGGAATTTGCTTTGGGTGTGCATTGGAACATGTGAAGTGGGAGGGACACCTGAGTGTGTTCATTACCACTTAGGAAAGTGGCTGCTGGGAACTTCGTAACACTAAATGGTTTGCAGAATGGGGTGCAGACAGGACTTCCTCATTTTATGCGATCAATTGAGGGAACCTCTCAGATGGAGCCTTCCCTTGTCTGGAAGCCGCAGAGCCAGGAGAGAGGGAGACAGGTGGCATAAACAGCTGCAATAAAAATTACAATGTGTTCGTCTGTTCGAAAGTGTGTCCAACTAAGATCCTTGGGGATGTCTGATCTTGACTCAGGAAGAAATCAGGAAAGAATTTCACAGCCTGTTCCGCACAAATGTCTGGGATTTTATACAGATTGTGCAACTTCCAGGTAGCTATCAGCTACATTGCCTCCCCTTTTCAGAAATTAAACACTGGCTCATGATATTGTTGACTGGGCTTTAAATCGAACTGCTTACATATGCTGCAACAGATGCTTTTTATTGTGGTACTCACTAGTACAAAGTGCCATCACCTTTCTTTTTCTTTTCTTTTTTACTGTCCATGGCAGCCATTTTGTGCCGGCATCCATGGTACATTTATCAAGATATGAGTACCAACACATAATGGTGGTGGTGGTGGTGGTTGTTATAAAAAGCACTAGCTACGGCTGCCTTGCTTTTTTTATTCACCAATGACAATACCTATTTTGTGGTACCCAAAATGGTCAATCGCTATACTCATTGTTGGGGGGAATTCTGATTTATAGTACCGTTGGTGTGGTACTACAGTGAGCCTTTCTCAGTAGTGGAACAGTCACATTTCTAGGTCCCAAGAATGCATAGATGGCACTATATAAATGAGTGTGGAAATGAATAAAAATAAATAAATATCATCATCACCAAAGTGAGGTCCTTCCAATGGTTCCTGTCCCATCTGCTACAAATCAATTTCTGATGTCATTACGACCATATTATCTACTACTGTTCTGGTTAATTGCTTAACCAGTTAATTACACCAGTGTGGTGTAGTGGTCAAGAGTGGTAGTCTCATAATCTGGGGAACCAGGTTCGCGTCTCCGCTCCTCCACATGCAGCTGCTAGGTGACCTTGGGCCAGTCACACTTCTGTGAAGTCTCTCAGCCCCACTCACCTCACAGAGTGTTTGTTGTGGGGGAGGAAGGGAAAGGAGAATGTTAGCCGCTTTGAGACTCCTTAAAGGGAGTGAAAGGCGGGATATCAAATCCAAACTCCTCCTCTTCTTCTTCTTCTTCTTCTTCTTCTTCTTCTTCTTCTTCTTCTTTATTGCAAATGCTGAGCATACCCTAGACACATCCTTTGGCACACAACATTAGTTGTTTGTGCGTATTTGCTTGTGAGTTTTTGTCTTCATTCAACTAAAGTAACTAAAACTAAGGATGGGATTAAATTAAATTGACTGTAATGATGAAATAACCTCTCTCTTTTCTAATGCTGAGTGATCACAGTGAAAAGAATAATACTGAAGGGCCACTAACTTCTGCAAGTGGTTTGGAACTGGCATTTATTGCTTAGAAAATGAAATGCAGTGCATAAATTAGGCAAGGAATAGGCACCGGGCTTGACTCACTAAACACTGGTTTTATGAATGCCCTAAATCTGCTGCATTTACAAGGACACTCAATTTCCCCATTATACTATTAGCTAATCCCAGGAATTACACATTTACAATTTACAGACTACTGGACATTTTTCCTGCTGATGTAAATCTTTTTGTGAGGTGTGTTTCTTGTTAGGTGCTTTTTTCTTATGGCCGAGAAAAAAGGTCCACTGGCTAACTTAAGCAGGGGCAGTTGTTTGTCTTTGGGTAAATCAATATGGATCCTGATCCACCAATACACATGTTTATTGGATGACATTGTTTTGCTGGTGTTCAGTAGTGGTTGGTAGAATGGTGCTTGCTAGAACTTTCGTCACACCATCCTGACCACTTCCTAAGTTCAGAGAAGAAGTGTGTGTCTCATCTATGGTGGAAGCATGTCTAATATGGGAAGAGACACTATCTGCATCCAGATCATGGATGAAGGACACTTCTTCAGTATTCGTCACCTTCCTGGGGTTCTCCTGAACTGGGAACATATAACACGATGTTGCAGGTAGTATGGGTGAACCTGACCCTTACTTCATTTTTGGGCTCTGGTTAGCTATTGAAGACTTTTTATTATTATTCCAGCAGACCTTTATTTTATTAAGCAAGGTCTGTCATCGTATTCTCATAGTGGGCGACCGGATATCTGTGGGAAGTCTTCAAGCAGGACCTAAATGTAATAGCACTCTCTGTACTTGTGATTCCCAGAAACTGGTATTCAGAAGCATGCAAATGGCCTTAGGTTCAATCCTTGGTAGTGGCATAGCGTGGGAGGCCATGGAGTGGTTGCCCCAACCACAAAATTATTAGGAGGCACAAAAATTCAACACCTGGTGTTGCCTGAATACAGCTGTGCGCTTCCATCACTGGGCTCCGTTGAAAACAGCTTCTCCACGCGAACAAGGAAGTTACCTCTCCTCCCACCACCACCCCTCCGCGCAGCCCTGGGAGCTGGCAACCCACGCTACACCACTGATCCCTGGCATCTCAAATGGTCTGGCAGCAGGTGATAGGAAAGTCCTTTGCTTGAGGCTCTGAAGAAGCACCCACAGTAGATGACACTGGCCTAGGTGGACCAATGGCCAGACTCAGGATTGTAGCAGCTTCCTATGTCCATAATAGGCTGTTGTCCAGGGATTCTAGGAAGAACATGCATTTCATAATACCAACATACAGACGTTTACATATTTGATTACGTCAGTAAATTCCTCCTCCTCCTTTCTCAGCTGAACACAGCCATTTTATTGTACCGTTCCTCATATAACTTGCACTATGAAATCTTTATAGCTGCTACCTGTTCTTCTTAAAGAGATGTTTAAAATGTTTCAACAGTGTTGGCCATGTAATGTGAAGCAAGGGTTAGAGAGGGCAGGAGCCTGCGAGAAAGAGAGAGAGAGAAGAGGAAGGAAGAGAAAACTGAACACCAAAGGATTTTAGTCCATGTTTCCAAATATTTGCTGACAGCATGGTCTGGCTTAGGGCAAACCTAGGGATGGGCATGTCTTTCAGTATCAGTTTCTCTTTGTTTCTCATTTTTCTAGTCTTAAGTTCAGTGCTCCACAGCTCCTTACCAGTTTGCAAATTTCTCCTAATATACACGTGTGTATGCAATTATGTCCATTTGCAAAGCAGTTTTCTCTAGTGTAATGCAGTTTTGTACTTTATTTTTACTTATGTATGCATTTTTATGGACATTTTACTCCATTATATGCATTTTTGCATACATTACTTGGCTGGAGAACTGCATTGCAAAATTCAGAGAAGTGCGAATTTCGAAGGATGGCCATGTTTTGGTTCTCATATCCTTCCAGGAAGTGAACTGAAATTCTTTCCCATCCCTAGAGTAGACTCAGTTAAATTAATGGCGATGGCTATCTTATTCCTGTAATGTGTTTTAACTGCTTTTAGTAGTGAATTTTAAAGTGTTGCATCCCACCCTGGGATCTGCTGGTGAAATGTGGGTAATAAATTCAGAAGCAACTTAGGAACATTAATTTTGATGGCTCTTCACTGAGTCTAACTTGGTTGAATACAGCCCACATGGTGGAAATCAACATCACACTCTGACAAACGTTCTGTTTGTGCAAGCATTTCAACTCTCTCCTCTCCCCTTGCATACTGTTTTGGGGTTCTCCCAACCCCGCTAAGCCAATTCTGGCATACATATGGGGCATATTGAGGGGGAAGCCCCACTGCAGAAGCAGAAGTCCTTGCACAGGGCTTCCACTGAAAGGACTCTGACCCCCATTTTTAAAACTGGGATATGATTTCTCACAAACCCTTTCTGTAAGAAATTTGTGGTGCTAGTGAGGGAACCCACACTTGTCTGTCTTGAAAGTGTCATTATAAACTTTATCTGAGTTGATTAAGCAGTGCTGTTTGTCCCCATTTAACTTTGCTCTCAAACGGTGAAGTGCCATTTTAAATTATATCCTACTTGATTCTGATAGAGATGTTTCTTAGAACAATGCAACACCAAAACCTTGCCAGTCTCAACTGTCTGTCATGCTGTATATCTTTTAGACCACAGACTAGTGAACGGAACAAAGGAAAGGGGTTCAGTTGTCGCAATAACATAGCACCATCTCCTGGCCGCATTTCGGAAATGCATAATATGCTGTAGAAATGCAGCTTTGTTTGCTGCAGGGAAAATAATGAGGTTCAGATGCAACGTTCTGGTTCTGTAACTTTCAGTAGCTGAGTGGCCCCTCTCAAATCTACCAAAATTTGGAATAACTTCCTGTTAATAGCCTTTCTAACCTAAAGATGGGACGCGGGTGGCTCTGTGGGTTAAACCACAGAGCCTAGGGCTTGCTGATCAGAAGGTTGGCTGTTTGAATCCCCACAACGGGGTGAGCTCCCGTTGCTCTGTCCCTGCTCCTGCCAACCTAGCAGTTCAAAAGCACAAATTGCAAGTAGATAACTAGGTACCGCTCTGGCGGGAAGGTAAACGGCATTTCCGTGCGCTGCTCTGGTTCGCCAGAAGTGGCTTAGTCATGCTGGCCACATGGCCCGGAAGCTGTATGCCGGCTCCATCGGCCAATAGAGCGAGATGAGTGCCGCAACCCCAGAGTCGTCTGCGACTAGACCTAATGGTCAGAGGACCCTTTACACACACACATATATGAATGATGGGAAAGATGGGATTCTGCACTTATAAACATGATGTGTCTTGTCTTCTCCCACTCTGCTTGTGGACACACACACTGAACACTTCCATTTTCCTTGTTAAGAACGTGAGGGAATCTTAGATCTCTCTACAATCCTTTGTTTTTAGAGTGCCTTTCTTCTCCCGTTCTGTACTTTGATGAAGGCTGCACAAACACATCAATAGATGATAGCACGTTGTCCATTGGTACATGAAAGCAAGATAGCAGTATGTTATTATCCAATCCTATATATGAAAATAGCAAATTCATTATCCGATTTAGAATCCTTATGTTGCCAAAAATGGTAGTGTCCATACATAAGGTTAGACTTGGGGTAACCTCAAAGTTTACAATTCTACACTTCTATGGCTACCTTTATTTTAAAAACAATAGTCCTAAAGACTGGATATGCTCAATGGGAGTGGAATACTGACTGTCTCTTGGTGTAGGGGGTAGTATAAAACTTTAGGGGTGCAAGAATGTAATGGAGTATTCTAGAAAAGGGTGTGGCTGGCTGGCTGGAATGCTGGACAGGAGCACTCCACACAGCAAGGTGCCATTTGCCCATTACTCCATGTGAATAACCTTTTAAGTATAGAATTTTTTGTTTTCTTACTCGTTCTGCTTCTCCATCCCTGTGTTATGGAATATAACTTTAAGATGCTATGAAACCTTACCACAGAAGTTATGAGCCCTGAGCAGCCATCCTGAGTCCTCCCTGCCTATGTTCCCAGCTGCCTATTGTGCAGATGACCGACACTGCAATACTTTATCTCAAGTGTGGCAGAGACATCAAACAAGGCCTCTTCCCCTCAGAGCTTGCTAATGACAACATTTGTGCTTGTTTGGTTTTTTCCAGAGTTGCACTGTGTGTGTGTGTGTGTGTGTGTGTGTGTGTTGTGCCTGCTTGCTCCAACACCCCCATTTTGCATTTGAGGTACCTTTTTTAAAAAGAGCGTTTTGCCACACAGAAGAACAATAAGTGTGCCTAATCTTTTCCAGATGGTAGATTCCTTCCACACCGCCTTCCCTTGTGATCCCGTGAAATTCAAAACGTCATATAAAGCATTCGAGGAATACAGAAATAAAAGCGCAATTAATTCCAGCACAAAGTAAATGGTCCACTAGACTCTTCTGAGTGCATTTAAAAAAAAATAAATCAAAAAACATTGTTGAAAAGAGGATGAGGTGGGATGAGAAAAGTTCACCCAGCGTACCACACTGCAATGGCTGGCATCTCCAGATAAGGCTGTGCATGTCCCCTGTCTGAAACCCTGGAATAATAATAATAATTTATCATTTATACCCTGCCCATCTGGCTGAGTTTCCCCAGCCACTCTGGGCGGCTCCCAATCAAGTGTTAAAAACAGTACAGCATTAAATATTTAAAAACTTCCCTAAACAGGGCTGCCTTCAGATGTCTTTTAAAGATAGGATAGCTGCTTATTTCCTTCACATCTGAAGGGAGGGTGTTCCACAGGGTGGGTGCCACTACCGAGAAGGCCCTCTGTCTGGTTCCCTGTAACCTCACTTGTTGCAATGAGGGAACCACCAGAAGGCCCTCAGCGCTGGATCTCAGTGTCCGGGCTGAACGATGGGGGTGGAGACGTTCCTTCAGGTATACAGGACCGAGGCTGTATACCTCGGAAGACATCTGCCAGTCACCATAGACCAGGCATGGCCAAACTTGGCCCTCCAGCTGTTTTGGGACTACAATTCCCACCATCCCTGACCACTGGTCCGGTTAGCTAGGGATGATGGGAGTTGTAGTCCCAAAACAGCTGGAGTGCCAAGTTTGGCCATGTCTGCCATAGACAGTACTGAGCTATCAGTACCAATGCTCTAACAGTACAAGGTACCTTCCTAAGTTTCTAGTGGGAACAAGCCCATTGCCACCATAAAGCGTCCTCGGGCATCTGGCAAGGCTCCAGCAAAAGCCACCTGTGATGTATTCCTTGAACCCCTCTTTTAAAAAGTGACTGAGTCCAAGAGTTCCTGTTTTAATTTGTCACAGTGCTGCACGACACCGATTCAGAGTGCTGCTATAGTAGCTGCCTGCTACCACCAGAGGCACCAAGGAAGGTGCCACATAGTCAAGACACTTCTCAGAGCTAGAGTTGTCCCTGAGTGGAAAGTAGATTAAACATCTCTGGGCTGCATGCGCATGAAACGGACAGTGTGCAACATACACATTCACGCACTTGCTGCTGCTCTGGTGTATTCCGAACCCTTGACAACCTTATAGGACAACTGTGCTTTGTCTTGGATATCTCCAAGCAAACAAACACCCTCATCCTTTCCTTTTTAAATTGTGCAAGGCAGGTGACTGCAGAATATATAGAGGGCCGCCAAAAACTGCCTTATACTGAGTCAGACCGTTGATCCATCTAGCTCAGTACACCAGATGTCACCAGGGATTTCTTCAGCTGGAACTCTCCGGAACTCGGTGAGACCCCTCTCAGGTGGGCGCCATTGCCATTCTAAGAGAATGAGGGAAGTGTTTCTCGAAAAATAGCACTGGGTGTCACCAACCTTTTTGGGCCAGTAGCCACATTTGAAATTTGTAGGAAGTGCTGTGGATGCCAGTCACAAAATGGCTGCCACAGGGGTGTGGCTGTCAGAACTCCATTCGACCGAGCTGCTCCTCCTCGGATGTGTCTTCAGAATCTCCTCCGACGGTGATTAATGACCTAAGCCTTTGATGAGGCCTCAGGCACATTCCCATTCCACAGAGTATACAAACAGCAGCAGAAAGACAGGAAATATATGAGCTACATTGCTATGTTTTATTTCTAACTACTCAGACAGAAAAGAATATACATCTGCTCTCTGTGAGAGTCAGTGAAGCAACTGGAAGAAAGAAACAGGAAACAGTAACATCAACATCCGTCTCCCGTGAGACTTCCAACAGTCTGGAATTTAAACAGAGTCTTGTGACTCCAGAAACTGCACAGTGGCATAAACAGAAATCTAACAGTGGCTTGACACAAAAGACTGCCATGCAGGAGAGGCCGAGTCAGTGCAAACTGAGTAGGAAGAGCAACCAGTCTCTCATGCCTTGAGGATTTTTGAGGGGATATTTATTTGCAGGTGCCATAGGAGGTATACTGGCACCTGCAGATACCATGCTGGCAATCCCTAGTCTACATGGACTAGCAGTGGAGTGCTCAGGTTCCCCAGCCCAACCTAGAGATGGTGAGGATTGAAGTTGGGATTCCCTACATGCAAAGCAGATGCTCTACATCTGCATATATTGGCATAGTACCATAAGCAATGTGAGGATTATTCTGTATTATAGCTTGTATGGATGCTTGTTGGGGAACAGCAGATTTCATTCTCTTCAATGCTGCATTTGCTAATCATAATCAAATGCTGCATGTACAAGAGCAAAACTTGGGGAGTGCATACTCCCCTCTTCCTGTTCCAGCTACTTTAACAACCATGAAGGCTTCCTTTGCTGTCACTTTAGGCAGTTTGCCATTTAACCTCTTGCAGCTTGGAATCCTATTGAGCAATTCCTATTGAACACAAATAAATAACACGATGCTGGAATATGTTTCATGAGAAGGCTAATTCCTTCCCGCTTCCCTACCCCAGCTAATGTCAACCTGCTCCACATTTCAACCTGATAAATTAGCATGCAGTCAACAACTTGTGTTGACGGCATATATTGAGCTGACAAATTGGCAGCTTCCATCTCTCTCTCCCCCACCCTCTCCTGTCATGGAGATTGGCAAAGAAATGCTTCCATCTGGGATGTAAGACTCCAGGAAAACCTATTGTGTTTGGAAATACCACTGAGCTGAAGCTTTCCTTTGCTTGAAAGATCTCCTTAATTCAGTTCTAGTCACAACCATGATTCATTTATTCAGAAAGAATAGGTGTGTTGGCTTATGAAAACAAGAGTTCCGTGCATCAGTGCAGAAGCCCTTACTATTTGGCTATAGATCCCAGCCTTCCTGACCATTGACCATGCTGCCTGGGGCTGATGGGAGTTGGAGTCTGGCAAAACTTGGGTGGGTGGGTGTGTTTGCCAAAAGGTGGCATATAAGTAAACAATAACATACCATAATTTTATGAGTTTGGGTGCATTGACTCCACTAAACTCCTGGGTGCCAGATTCCCTTAAAATTGCCTTAGGGTAATATATGACCTTGAATTTGACAGGATATTCAGAGGATATGTTTCCCTGGGAACTAATTGCTAGATTATTGCCTGGAATGGGGCAAAAGCAGATCCTCTCCTGTAACTCCTAGCTAAGGATCTAGCTGTCTCTGTGTGATGAGAATAATTTAAATCTCAGTGTGAGTCGAAGTGAGGTAGAGAGAAGTGAGCCAACACCATTTCAGGGTTGCTGGCTGCTTCTATTGGAGGTCTGATGTCGGACAGTGAATTTGACTGAGTGAGAGCAGGGTGGGGAAGCTTTCTCCCTCTAGATGTTCCCAGCCTGCATGGTTAGTTGTTAGGGATGATGAGGGAGATCTGCCAGCAACAGCTGGAGGACTGTAGGTCCTCCGCCCTCGTGTAAGCTGTGCCTCCACCTATGCTCAGCCTCTTGTAAAAGAAGAAACCCTCCAATATTACATAATGATATAAGCCTCCATTGACCCCCTTTTTAAAGGAAACGAAACCTGGGTAGCCCTGTACTCTTAGAACTTCTCTCTGCCTCAAGCAGTGGAGAGAACTGCTGTAGCATGGAGGGAGAGCGTGTACCCCCCCCCCCCCGCCATTTGCCTCGAATCATAGAAATGCTAATAAATGGGGAGCTTACAAGAGTAACAGCAGGATAAGTGCTTTCTAGGGGAACACATTCGGGGAGCATTTAACAATAAATATGTAATCAATTTAAATTATATGGGGAATTCCTGAATGACATTAGTGTATTTTGGCATGGCCGCAGAGTTTAAACACACTTAGCTATTCACAGAGTAATAATAACACCGCATTATAGAATCAAGGGGCATTACAGCATTTAGAAAGAGAGTGGCTTGCCAAACCCTGAGGTTCTGCTATTGCAATAATAATAATAATAAAAGCTCGTCAAGGAGTTAACTGAGAAGACTGGAAGTGTATGTTGGGGATTGCGCACCACCAAGACGGGAGACAGGCTGGCAGCACATGGAAGTGGTGGTGAAACATCATTCCCCTTTTTTAAAAGGTGGGTAGGAAAGCATCATTTGGGGGTAATAGTAACATTATGCAAATGTTTATTTGTTTGTTTATTTAAAATGTGGGTTTTTAATGCTGCATTTAATAATTGCAAAATGGTGTGCAGCACGGAGTAAAAAAAATACAATAAGCCAAAAGCCTATACCATAATAGTAGTCATAAAAATAGTAAATCCAAAGCAAACAGATTAAAATCAGGCTGGTTAGTATTTGCCAGCAAAGGCAAATGGGAGAATAAATGAGTTTTCAGCAGGCAACTAAATACTGGAGGGTTGGGGGGGGGGACTGGCTCCCTTGATGAAGAGCTATATTCAATCATGGCTTTTTGCCTTTGCTCCCCTCTCCCTTCTCGGCAAGGGTGCAGTTCAGGGATGTTGCTGGACCACAACTCCCATCAGTCCCAACTACTGGCTGAGCTGGGTGGGGCCAATGGGAGTTGGAGTCCAACAACATCTGGAGGTGCTGCAGGCTTTCCATCCCTGATGTCATGGGTTTTCTCTATTTTTATGAGTTGTGATTGTCAGCAGAAGCCATTAGAATCAGCATCCAGCTAAGTCATGGGCAGCGGCATGTGTGTCCTTTAATAGTTGTGTAGAATATGTATGCCTGTTGTCTTTGTCCATGGAGTTTTCTTGGCAGGGATACTGGAGTGGCTTGCCAGTTCCTGCTCCAGGTGGATCATGTTTGGTCAAAACTCTCCACTATGAGAGCTGGACCATAAAGAAGGCTGATCGCCGAAGAATTGATGCTTTTGAATTATGGTGCTGGAGGAGACTCTTGAGAGTCCCATGGACTGCAAGAAGATCAAACCTATCCATTCTGAAGGAAATCAGCCCTGAGTGCTCACTGGAAGGACAGATCGTGAAGCTGAGGCTCCAATATTTTGGCCACCTCATGAGAAGAGAAGACTCCCTGGAAAAGACCCTGATGTTGGGAAAGATGGAGGGCACAAGGAGAAGGGAACGACAGATGACGAGATGGTTGGATAGTGTTCTTGAAGCTACCAGCATGAATTTGACCAAACTGTGGGAGGCAGTAGAAGACAGGAGTGCCTGGCGTGCTCTGGTCCACGGCGTCACGATGAGTCGGACACGACTAAACGACTAAACAACAAAGAATATGTAATTCCAACAGGTTCCACTTCTGGCATCTTGAATAACATGCTCTACCTGCCAACATTCTCTGTTTTACACAGATATTAATAGTCCTCCCTTTCATTTGCACAATACATTACAACAATGCAAAAAATACAAGTCTTTATAAGAATTTACAATCAAGAAATAGGGTGGGTCCCCCAACATAATACATACATAGCATCTAAGGCCAGTGTAATGTGGTGCATCTTCAGCAAATCGCCTTCTATAGCTGCTGGAAGTCATGGATGAAGTCCGAATTGGGCAGACTTGCCGGCAGAGGTGAGAATTAAGCCGAAGAGGGGCAGGAGAGGTGGATTTTTTGTCTAAATGGTTATTTCTCGAATGTTTCAAGTTGCTAGATGTGTTGCAAGTCAAGCAAGAGCTAGCATAAGTCCAATATCTCCTACCCGGTTAAAGATGATAGCCTGAAGGGCTGCTGTATTAGCATCGGGGCGGGTGAACCATCAGCCGATTAGCATAAAAGATATGATGTGTAGGAACACTTTCTCAGCCAACAAACAGCTGAAATATATTATTAGCTGTAACAAGCATTAATATGGCTAGTAAGGTAAAAATAAAGGGACCCCTGACCATTAGGTCCAGTCGCGGACGACTCTGTTGTTGTGGCGCTCATCTCGCTTTACTGTCTGAGGGAGCCGACGTACAGCTTCCGGGTCATGTGGCCAGCATGACTAAGCCGCTTCTGGCGAACCAGAGCAGCGCACAGAAACGCCATTTACCTTCCCGCCAGAGTGGTACCTATGTATCTACTTGCACTTTGATGTGCTTTTGAACTTCTAGGTTGGCAGGAGCAGGGACCGAGCAACAGGAGCTCATTCCATTGTGGGGATTTGAACTGCCAACCTTCTGATCAGCAAGTCCTAGGCCACCCGCATCCCTTAATATGGCTAGTAAAAATACTAAAATGTATTTGAAGAATCGGGTTATGTGAGGATCTTGTGATATGTATCAGTTGGCGAACTCAACAAATTAATGACACAGGTAAGGATTCATTTAGGCGGGGGACTGTAGACCCCCACACGGAGGTTTAATTCCTTCTCCTATCAGGAACGTCTCGTGGTGTTTTCATGCTGAAATGCAAATTTGGAGAAGCACCCAAAAAGGTGCTGGGACCATTTTCGTCAAATGCACCTTCAAACATAAGAAGAGCCTGCTGGACCAGGCCAATGGCCCACCTAGTCCAGCGTCCTGCTCTCACAGTGGCCAACCAGATGCCAGTGGGAAACCTGCAAGCAGGACCTGAGGACATGAAAACCCTCTCCTCCTGTAGCTTCCAGCAACTGGTATTCAGAAGCACTGATGCCTCCAAGTGTGGAAGCAGAGCATAGCCATCATGGCTAGTAGCCACCCATCACCCTCTTCTTTGAAAGCCATTGAGGCTGCTGACATCACTGCCTCCTGTGGCAGCAAGTTCCATCGTTTAACTATCAGCTGCATGAAGAAGGACTTCCTATCAGTCCCCAATCATCCAACATTCAGCTTCATTAGAAGCCCATGAGTTCTAGTGCTATGAGAGAAGGGGAGAAACTCTTCTCCATCCGTTTTCTAAATGCCATACATGATTTTTATAAATGTCAAACATGTCACCAGTGTGGTGTAGTGGTTAAGAGTGGTGGACTCGTAATCTGGTGAACCGACTTCGCTTCCCTGCTCCTCCACATGCAGCTGCTTGGTTAGGTGACCTTGGGCTAGTCACACTTCTCTGAAGTCTCTCAGTCCCACTCACCTCACAGAGTGTTTGTTGTGGGGGAGGAAGGGAAAGGAGAATGTTAGCTGCTTTGAGACTCCTTAGGGTAGTGATATAGCGGGATATCAAATCCAAACTCTTCCTCCTCCTCCTCCTCACCCTCCTCCTCCTCCTCACCTCTTAATCCACCTTAAATTGGGTGCCTTTCACTGAGGCCACTATTTCCCCTTCCTTCCTTCCTTCCTTCCTTCCTTCCTTCCTTCCTTCCTTCCTTCCTTCTTTCCTTCCTTTTGTATTCTTTCTTTCCGTTCCCCTTCCCTCTTCTTTTTTTGCCTTTCTATGGCTTGATTTGCTTGTGAAACCTACACTGGACAGGGTTCCTCAGTTTATAAAATGTTCTGGTATCCTTCATGATGCAAGTTCCGTGACAGGCTGCAGAGTTGCATAGCAACTGTAACCATGACTTACTCACCCTGAAAGGTTCTTGCCATCAACGTGAAGCTTTCCAGACTTGGTTGCTGTCAAAAGGGTGTGGAATTTCCTTCTCTCTCTCCTTCTTCCCCCGCCCCCTCTCTGGATATCTACAAATTTGCCTTGATGCTTTTGAGTTCTTCCTGTGCAAGTTCGCCTGAGGAGAGACAGACCACGAGCTTCCTGGTTGATTCACACCCCAATCCGTAGGCGAGTTAAGCTGCAATTTTTGGTTTTAAGACAGCTCAGTCCAGCTGATATCAGTAGTGTAGGGCTAGGGATGCCATGGGGCAAATGTGGCCCTCCATGCTTCTCTAGTTGGCCCATAGGAGTCTCCCCAGGCACAACCCCTCTCCTCAAACTCTACCTCTTTGCTTTGAATTCTGCCCCTGTGTTTTTGCTTGTATCCTTCAACTCTCATAATGCTTCTTGCTTGTCAGGATGAGGGGTAGAGAGATATCTGTAAGTGTGTGTAGAAACTAGCCTAACTCGTAGCTCCAAGTGTCCCAATTTTCCAGGGACAGTCCCAGAATTACAGAAGCCTTCCCAGTTTCTGATTTAACCCAGAGTATTCCCATTTCCCCTTTTCCTCCCCTCCGTATCTTGGAGAACATTTAAAAGTGGTGTGTGTGTGTGTGTGTGTGCGCGCGCGCGCAAAACAGAGTCCTGTTTATACTGAAAATAAAATTCCTGCACCAACAAAGCCCTTCCTATAATTGTGAAGGAAAATGTCACCAATCCACTTTAAATTCTTTAATTGCCATGCTTCAGCAGCAGCCATTTTTGTGTGTGTGGAGTTTATTCCCTTATTGTAAATTGAGAAGTCTACTGAGAAGTAATTCCCACTGTTTTCAGTGGAGATTTCTAAGTTCAATAGGATTTACTCTCTGGTAGTAGTAGCTAGAACTGGATATGGAACAACTGATTGGTTCAAAATTGGGAAAGGAGTACGACAAGGCTGTATTTTGTCTCCCTGCTTATTTAACTTATATGCAGAATTCATCATGCGAAAGGCTGGGCTGGATGAATCCCTAGCCGGAATTAAAATTGCTGGAAGAAATATCAACAACCTCAGATATGCAGATGACACAACCTTGATGGCAGAAAGTGAGGAGGAATTAAAAAACCTTTTATTGAGGGTGAAAGAGGAGAGCACAAAATATGGTCTGAAGCTCAACATCAAAAAAACGAAGATCATGGCCACTGGTCCCACCACCTCCTGGCAAATAGAAGGGGAGGAAATGGAGGCAGTGAGAGATTTTACTTTCTTGGGCTCCATGATCACTGCAGATGGTGACAGCAGCCACGAAATTAAGAGACGCCTGCTTCTTGGGAGGAAAGCAATGGCAAACCTAGATAGCATTTTAAAAAGTAGAGACATCACCTTGCCAACAAAGGTCCGTATAGTAAAAGCTATGGTTTTCCCAGTAGTGATGTATGGAAGTGAGAGCTGGACCATAAAGAAGGCTGATCGCCGAAGAATTGACGCTTTTGAATTATGGTGCTGGAGGAGACTCTTGAGAGTCCCATGGACTGCAAGAAGATCAAACGCATCCATTCTTAAGGAAATCAGCCCGGAGTGCTCACTGGAAGGACAGATCGTGAAGCTGAGGCTCCAATACTTTGGCCACCTCATGAGAAGAGAAGACTCACTGGAAAAGACCCTGATGTTGGGAAAGATGGAGGGCACAAGGAGAAGAGGACGACAGAGGACGAGATGGTTAGACAGTGTTCTCGAAGCTACAAACATGATTCTGACCAAACTGCGGGTGGCAGTGGAAGACAGAAGTGCCTGGCGTGCTCTGGTCCATGGGGTCACGAAGAGTCGGACACGACTGAACGACTAAACAACAACAACAGTAGTAGCATAATCCAACTTTTTCTCCGTTATAGGGACTCAAGGCAGCTTACAGCTAAAAAATAAATTTAAAAATTCATTCCATTTATCAGCTGAAGGTGTTGTACATGATCCCATCCCCTCACGCTTTATGTTTGCTGTGAGATCAAATGTGGGAGAAGCTTCCTGATGTAGAATAGGGTGTCCCTATTTTCATCAGGGTATGCTAACTGCATAAGGGTAAGATTCACTTTTGGTGCCCTGCCCACTTTCATCTCTTGCTCCACCCATCCTTTGCATGCGGCCCCCGAAGGCTGCCCAGGTGGAAATGAAGAATCAATTTTGTTGGAAAGCGAAGGCCTTCAGTAGGTGCTGAAAAGATATAGGCAAGGATAACAAATATTGACTTGAAAGTATTGTGCTGGAACAGGAAGGTCTTCAATAGGTGCTGAAAAGATCCTTGAGACAACACCTGTTTCATGTGTGATGGAAGGGAGTTCCCAAGAAGGCACCTGCTCGATAAGTATTGGGAGAGGGTAGCTGCCTCAACTCTGTCTGGATTCAGCACAAATCAGCCTGATTTGGTTCATGATTTGGACAAACCAGTTGCACAGCCCTAATAATTATAATTAATACTGTGCAACTGATCTGGCTGAATCCTGGGCTTGAAACTGAATTGGACCAATTTGTGACAAATCTGGATTGAGTCAAGGCAGCTACAAATTGCCACAAAGCAGAAACTCCCTTCCATTACACATAAACCAGGTGTTGTCTCAATGATCTTTTTGACACCTATTGATCCACCACAATACTTTCAAGTGGATATTTTTTTATCCTTGTCTATATCTGTATTGGATTTGAAAACTCTTTTAATTGTTTGCATATATGAAATTGCTTTATAGCTGTCTTTATTGCAGCCTTGCTTTGAGATGTTTCATAAATGTGAAGCAATTAATTAATTACCGTACATGTCAAACTGCATGGCCTGGGGCAAGAGTGACTCTGGGCTGGATGTGATGATTTGCATGTGTCTCCCAGCGCTGGTGAAGTTCTAGATAACCTTACATCTCCCTCAAAGCACAATGCTGTTCAATGAAGCCAGCACACATGCTCAGTTTAAGATCATTGAGTGATGCCCGTGTATGGAAATGGCATTGTAAGAGTCAACGAGAATAGAAGAATTAGCATGTGTGTTGGGTGGGATGCATGGTTTCTTCTTTCTCTGTTACCAGGAAGAGAAATGGATACAGGATACAGGTTTTGATTAACCCAGGGATAGGGAACCTGTGGTCTTCCAGATGTTAGTAGATTTCAACTTCCATCAGTCCAAGCCAGCATGATGGAAGCCAGGGGTGATGGAAGCTGTTTTCCAGCAACATCAGAGGGCTATATATCCCTGCACTCATGTGAGTCTGTGGGATCCAGTATAACTAGAGAATAAAGAGAAAGTCAAAGTTTTATGGGGATGTCATTGTCTAGTCTGAATATGTCACTAAGAGTCCTTAAATGAAGCATTTAAGAACCAAAGCTGTATATTGCCTAATTTTATACACTTGTCCTAATATTTGATGTCATGTCTGTTCTACAGAGTATGCTACAGAGTTTATGCTACAGGAGAAGAAGAAAGGAACATAGAACAACAGTTTTTTCTGGAGCAGGTATACACAGCACACCAGGATCTATTTTTAATCTGCTTAGTGGTGGGCTGGTTAACATCTGGGAAAGCTGAAACCAAGTAGAAGTTCAAGAACTCTTGCTCGCTCCCTTTCATTTTTGCCTGTTTCGATTTCCCCTGCAATTGTTTCCTGTCTTCCAGGCCTTATGACACCACAGCAAGGAAATGTCTACAGGATCGGACAAATCAGAACCAGCTGTTCTTTGTCAAATTCGAGCCCCCAAAAACATGATGGAAAATCTGTGAGAAAATATTTAAGAGATAAGCAGGTTGGGAATTGTGTGCTGGTGAATTGGCACAGTGCATCAATCATGTAAACAGTTAGGAAGTGCAAAGCTGCTGTCATCAGCCATCACAAATTTGGTCATCATGTATCATTGTTTCTCTTTCCTCCAGGCAACTGTGCCAGATGGGAGAACCACGCCTATTGCATGGAATTGTTCAGATAGAATAGGCCTGCAAGGATTGAGCTTGCAGAGTGAGAAGGTGCCACAGGATTTACGTCCTGCTGTGGGGCCAATGCTTCTACACAGACATTGTTCAGAACGTTGCGCAGAACGCTCTCCTTTCAAGAGAGAGGGATGGAATTGCCAAATGGAGAAATGGACATGGCATTAGCCAATTGCCAAAAGGCAGCATCATGGATCTCTTGGTGGGGCCAACTCCACTTCCAGATGTCCTTAGCATGTGCATTCATCATGATTTGTGCTCATGATGCTGTTAAGGTGGTCATATAAACTGTGGTCTTTGGGGGGGTCACTGTTAGTGGTCCTTCATGGCTTGGATGCATAGCTTGGATCTACCAGGAGCTGTGTGTTCAATACGGTGAGCCCAGTTTTATGAAACTCCCAACCTCAACTGGTCCTAGGTTGGGTTTCGTTTTGGTTTGTGCCTTTTCCTCAGTGAAATAAGGATTATTTACATTAGGCATTTAGTTGTGACAAGTTAGGGCAGAAGTGCCATTGGGCAAGATCAACACAGTAAAGGGGACTGGCATAAGATGCCCGAGGAGAAGATGAATGATGGCTCACCTTAAAATCAGGTCAAGGCCTCTTCCTGGCTGTAATCTCTCACCCTGTTTGCCCAGTGAGACCCTGAACAGGGTTCAACACCAAGTGACTCCTAAGGAAGGGATTGGGGTGCTATCAGCAAGGGCTGAGTGGAATGATGAACTATCCCTGCCCTACTGTCATGCCAGCCCCTGCTGATAGTCAATGAAGATTTGGCCTGATTGTCACCCAACATCTGATGTCTTGTCTCAGTTATTTCTCCTCATATGCACATTTCTGCATGCAGTTTCCCGAGTATACACCTATTTGCAAATTAGTTTTCCTTCATATACTATAATGCATCTTTGTATACATCGCTTGGCTAGAGAACCGTATTGCAATGAAAATTTGAAACGAGGTTGACATTCTGTTTCAGAAAGTGTGAATTAGGTATGCTTGCCTTCTTCATTTCTTCAGCCTTTTCTTCACTATTTTAATTACAGTAAAGGATTTCCATGCACTTTAGGAACCGATGATTCCTGAACCGATGTTCCTCGAAGGCCACAGGCACCCTTGTTTTGACACATTCTGTTTCTGGAATGATAACCTTCCCTAATGAGCCTTTCATCACAAGAGTAGTATCCTTCAGGGAACGATACATTCTCAGTCGAGGATGGGCATGAAGGCAAACATGTCTCAAAAATGAACAGCACTGTTCTAGTTCCAAGATAATCATGTTCTGCCATTGCCAATCCCCTGGGATGTATGCTATCAAAAGATGTTTTGCTAAAATGATTAGTGGTCTGTCATTCAGTCAGCCTAATAAATCAAGGTAGGCTCATGCAGCATGGAAGTACATGAGTTAGGTATTCCAAAAGAAACATGCCTTCTTTTCCTCAGTCAATGACTTGGCGTGCAACTTTGACTTTTGGAAATTATTCTAAGACTGCCAGCATCAGTCTTTCAAGAAGGACCTTATTAATGCATTGTGCTCCAGATTCAATCCCAATTTGATGATTAGTCTTGTCTTGACATGGAGTCTAGCAGACCACTTTCACGTTGCCCCAAAAGTGAGGAAACACATCACTGAAAAAGAGGGTACAGATATGCATAAAATTTGCATATGCTAATTAATATATACAGGTGGGCACTTAGAAATTCCTCCTATAATTTAAGCAGAGGTTTAATTGATGTTTTAATTTTAATGGTAGATAGAGAGCTGATAGATGATAGAGATAGATAGATGATAGATAGATAGATAGATAGATAGATAGATGATAGATAGATAGATAGATAGATAGATAGATGATAGATAGATAGATAGATAGATAGATGATAGATAGATATAGATAGATAGTTGCTGTAAGCCACTTTGAGACCTAGATGGCAAAAAAGCAGGATATTGATTTTTTTAAACAAACAAACAAGTAAGTAAGTAAGTAAGTAAGTAAGTAAGTAAGTAAATTTGACTCAACAAAATTTGCCCACATATCCTCTGAGGGGCAGCAATGTACATCAAATGCCACTTATCCTGAAAACCAAACCAGCCACACCACTACAGATGGTGAGTGAAAATATTGAGATGTCATTTTCCTTTATGACCTTGATAGGTAGCCATTGATTTTCTTGGCCGAATCCAACAATCCAAGAATCCAACCAGATGCAGCCAGCCCTAGGGACTTCCTGGTTGAGCGCCATCGATCATGGCGGCCCCCTGCTGAGCACCGGAGGGGGAAGCTCCGAAAAAAACAGGGTTCTACCGCTACGGCGACGCGGGGGACCCTTGGAAACGTGGACGGAGGAGGTCTACGTCCGTGGGACTCGGCGGGCACCAACAGCGCTCTCCCAAAACGTCTCCGGGGCTCAGTAAGAGCTCCGGAGCGTGGCGGGGGTTGAAGCGGTGCTGAGAGTCAATCGCTTCTTTTTCGGAGTGACGTCGCGCAGCTGTGATCGGAGCAGCGCTCAACTTTTCCCTGTGCAATCGGGACTAAAAAGAAGGATCCGTGAGTAGGAAAAATACAAATATTTTAAAGGATCTGATGAAATTAAGCAAGAATTGAGAAGTAATTGGACTTAAATCGGACTTAAATTAACAACGTAATATGACACCGAAGCGGAAAGGTTTAAACAGGGAGCCAGCCTTCCGCCTGTAAACATTGGAAAGCAAAGACGTGAGGACTAAAAACCCTATAAAATAAAGTTCGAAAGGGTTGAAATCTGAAGTCTTTGGAGAGAAATCCCCCCCCCCTCGGGAAGCAGGGAAAGAGGGGGGGAGTTTAAAAAACTTTTTTTTTATTGCCTGCATTGAAAGAAGTTTACTATAAAGCTCACTGCCTGGACTCCTGGTCCTGATCTGTCAAATTTGAAAGTTAAGCCATATGGACTGTGGAAGTGCTCAAAAGGACTTTTTATAAGGACTGGAGTAATGGATATGGAGTTGTGAGTTGTGGATATTGAGAGGGAACATTACTGATACAAGTTTGCTGTGAAAGGAGAGTGGGAGACATATTATCCCTTCAGCTGCAACATCTGCTAGGTCCCCCTGGTGGTTACTGGAATTGTTACAGAGCTACAAAATAACTGAGAAAAACTTCCACTGTTTATTTTGGAGTAGATAACAAGTTTCAGCTGCAGAATAACCTTGAAACAGTCGGCTTATGGCAGAGGAAAGAGGGAAAGTACAGCAATTCCAAGACAAAACAACAAGATCTGGCAAATCTTTTCACACGGGAAGGAGGGGATCCTTCCCAGAACCTACAGGAAGTGCCTCTGTTACACCTAAAGTTAAAGTAATGTCGGGAGCAGAAGACCTTATTACGGCAGGATTTGCAAGGATACAGGGATCCTTAGACAAACTGACAGAAGAACTGGCGGACACTAAAAGACAAGTTACGGAATTAAAAAGCCAGGTTACTGAAACAAATAAAGGAGTAACAGAGGCCTTCCAAAAAATAGAACAAAATTCTGCAAATATAAAGCAAAATACAGCTTCAATTAAGGAATTACTGGAAGTATCGGCCGAGACAAGAAAAATTGCTGAGGAGGCAAAGGAAGTTGCAGTTGCCACTGAGGAGAAATTACCACCGATGAACAGACAACTAGAGGAATATAGAGCAAAATTTTCTATGCTGGACCTGAAAGAGAGACAAACGAATTTGAGAATTAGAAATATACCAGAAATTGAGGAAGGAAGCCTGCGGGACCTTCTTACACAAGAATTTGAGAAATTTTGGAACTTGGAATCCGAGAAAGAGGAATTCAAGATCTTGAGTGCCTTTCGATTGGGAAGAACAAGCAAAAGGATCAAAATTAGAGACTGTTTGATTTCGTTTCGAACCAAAGAAGAAAGAGACAAGGTTCTTGGACTATATTTTCAAAAACCCTTGGTAATTAATCAATCTAAAGCTGAGATCTTTAAAGATATTCCAAAATTTCTTTTGGACCTGAGGTCAAACTACAAGGATCTGGTTACCCAACTAAGAAAAAACAACATCATCTTCAGGTGGGAATTCCCGGAAGGAATTTCTTTCAGTATCAAGGGAAGAAAGATAAAGATAAAATCAGTGGAGGATAAGAATATATTCCTAGAAACCTACGAGGAGGACCTACAGAAGGGAACTTTAAAAGTAACAGACCCATCGGAATCATCAGAGGAAGGGAGTGAAGGCGTGACAGGAGCAAAACCAAAGAGGACTCGGAAGAAAAAGACACCACCGGATTCGACAGATAAGGATAAGACATTGGGAGCAACTGGAGGAACATAATAGAATAAATTCACCATGTCTCTGCAAATTTTAAGTTGGAACTGCAATGGTCTTAACTCGATTCGACGGAGGAAATCGATCTTTCATATTTTAAAAAAGGAACAATTGGACTTAATTTGCTTACAAGAAACACATGTGACAAGGCTCCATAGGAAAATTTTAATTAATAAAAGATTGGGCCAAGAATTTATCTCATCTGATAAAGTAAAAAAAAGAGGGGTTGTAATATATGCTAAAGAGAGCCTCTCACCAAAGTTTATGTTCAAAGATGAACAAGGGAGATATTTGGCAATTGAAATCCAATACCATGGACAAAAATATCTGATAGTAGGTGTGTACGCACCTAATGATGGAAAATCCGAGTTTTTCAAGAAGTTGCATGAGACATTGATGGATTATTTGGAATACAATGTGATGTTGATGGGTGACATGAATGGAGTAGTTTCGACAAATATGGACAAGGCACAACGACAGGTAGTCACCAAAGATGGGAGACTACCAAAAACCTTTTTTGAATTGACTGATAACCTGGATTTGGTGGACATTTGGAGAACCAAAAACCCTCTAGGAAAAGAGGGTACTTTCTTCTCTGAAGCCAAAATGACCTGGACAAGAATCGACCAGATATGGATCACGAGAGGACTGGCACCGAAGACAAAAAAAGCGGTAATCTGCCCAAAGACTTGTTCCGACCATAATGCTGTTAAGATGGTAATGAACTTAATACCAACTGGTTCCTTTAGATGGAGGATGAATGACGCTCTGTTTAGAGACGAGGAAATAACTAAGAAGGCCCAGAAAACCTTGAAGGACTATTTTGAGATAAATTTAAACACTACGGTGGAGAAAAGAACGGTATGGGACGCAAGTAAAGCTGTTATGAGGGGGTTTCTGATTCAACAGAACACGGTCAAGAAGAGACTACAAAAGGAAAAAAGAGAAAAGATCCTTGAGAAAATCAATGAGGGAGAAAAGAGACTAAGAGTAAAACCAAAATCACAGGAAATTTTAAGAGAAATTAAGTTATATCAAGTTGAATATATGCAAATGATTAATCAAGAAATTGAATGGAAAATAAGGCAAATGAGACAACGGACATTTGAGTCAGCAAACAAATGTGGAAAGTTATTGGCATGGCAAATAAAGAAGAGACAAAAACAGAACACGATAACAAATTTGGAAGTGGAAGGAAGAAATATACAGAACCCAGTGGAAATAAGGACTGCCTTTCAAAAATACTTCAAACAGCTTTACTTTCAGCAACCCCAGAATGAAGCAGATATAGAGGAATTTTTGAAAGAGAATGGGCTATCGAAAATATCTCAAGAAAGCAGATTGAATCTGAGTGATAGGATAACAGATCAAGAAATTCAGAGTGCCATTCAGAATATGCAACTAGGCAAGTCCCCAGGACCGGACGGACTGACTGCTAAATACTACAAAGTATTGAAGGACTGGTTAATTCAGCCGTTGAAAGATGTCTGTAATGAAATACTTCAGGGGAAAAAAGCACCAGAAACGTGGAAGGAAGCTTTTGTCACGCTTATACCGAAGATAGAGACTGAAAAACATCAACTTAAAAACTACCGCCCAATATCGCTATTGAATGTGGATTACAAAATCTTTGCAGACATTTTGGCTAGAAGATTTAAGAAAGTATTAATAAAGGAGATTCATAAAGATCAAGCAGGTTTTCTCCCAGGAAGACATCTATCTGACAATGTGAGGAATATAATTGATATATTGGAATTTTTGGAGGAAAAAATAAATACAAAAGCAGTTTTGATATTTGTGGATGCGGAGAAGGCCTTCGACAATATTTCTTGGAGCTTTTTGAAGAAGAATCTCCAAGGTATGGGAGTAGGCCAAGAATTTGAGAATGGTATAAGTGCAATCTATTCTGAACAAAAAGCTAAATTAATTGTAAATAATGTAATAACTGAGGAGTTCAGAATAGAGAAAGGTACAAGACAAGGGTGTCCAATTTCCCCTTTACTTTTTATATCAGTCCTGGAGGTGCTGCTGAATATGATTAGAAAGGACCAACTGATCAGAGGGATACAGGTCGGATCTAAACAATATAAATTAAGAGCATTTGCAGACGATTTAGTTTTGACACTGCAGGAGCCAGAATCCAGTGTAAAAAGAGTCTTAGAATTGATTCAAGAATTTGGTCGATTGGCAGGGTTTAAATTAAACAAAGTTAAAACCAAGGTTTTGACAAAGAACTTAACAGAAATTGAGAAAGAAAGGTTTCAGAATGAGACAGGATTGACAGTAGTGAAAAAAGTGAAATATTTGGGAATTATCATGTCTGCTAAAAATGGGAACTTATATAAAGATAACTATGATAAATGTTGGTCGGAGATAAAGAAAGATCTAGAAATATGGTCTAATTTGAAACTCTCGTTAATGGGTCGTATTGCCGCGATAAAGATGAATGTACTGCCAAGAATGTTGTTTCTATTTCAGACGTTGCAAATTATAGACAAAACTGACTGTTTCAGGAAGTGGCAAAAGGATATATCTAGATTTGTCTGGCAGGGCAAAAAGCCAAGGATAAAATTTAAAATATTAACTGACGTTAAGGAAAGAGGGGGCTTTGCCCTGCCAGACTTGAAACTTTATTATGAAGCAGCAGCTTTTTGCTGGCTAAAAGAATGGCTACTTCTTGAAAACACTGACATGTTGGACTTAGAAGGATTTAATAATGCTTTTGGTTGGCATGCATACTTATGGTATGACAAGGTTAAAGTGCATAAAATGTTTAAAATTCACATTGTCAGAAATGCATTGTTTAAAGTTTGGATGAGGTATAAAGACTTGCTTGAAAATAAGACTCCAAGGTGGTTGTCCCCAATGGAAGCAAAAGCACTAAAAAAACTCAATATGGAGGCCAATTGGCCAAAATATTGGGAGATTTTAGAGCAAGATGGTGATCGAGTGAAATTACAGAGTTACGATAAATTAAAAAGTAAAGTTCGAGATTGGCTTCATTATCACCAAATAATGGAGGCTTTCAAAATGGATAGAAAAATTGGCTTCCAGGTGGAAAAATCAAAATTGGAAACAGAATTGTTAGAACCCAAAACTAAGATTCTGTCAAGAATGTATAACTTGCTGTTGAAATGGAATACACAAGATGAGGAAGTGAAATCAGTGATGGTTAAGTGGGCCCAAGATTTGGGTCACAACATAATGTTTGCTGACTGGGAAAAGTTATGGACCACTGGTATGAAATTTACAGCATCTAATGCCTTAAGAGAGAATATTATGAAAATGATATACAGGTGGTACATGACACCAGTCAAGCTTGCAAAAATCTACCACTTACCTGACAATAAGTGTTGGAAATGTCAAGAGGTTGAAGGTACATTCTTTCACCTTTGGTGGACATGCCCAAGGATAAAGGCATTCTGGGAGATGATTTATAATGAGTTGAAAAAAGTTTTTAAATACACATTCTTGAAGAAACCAGAGGCCTTTCTCCTGGGTATGGTTAGCCAACAGGTGCATAAGAAGGATAGGACATTTTTCATGTATGCTACAGCAGCAGCAAGGATACTCATCGCACAGTATTGGAAGACTCAACAGCTACCCACACTGGAAGAATGGCAGATGAAAGTTATTGACTATATGGAATTGGCAGAAATGACCGGCAGAATCAGAGACCAGGGAGAAGAGACGGTGAAGGAAGATTGGAGGAAATTCAAGGATTATTTACAGAAACATTATAAGATAACGAACATTTGATGACATCGGATTGAGGATGAATGGGTATTTGGGAAAAAGTGATCAGAGAAAGATTTAATATTTTGTCAGACTAAGGAAATGCAATTATCTATTAGTCTTTAAGAGTATTAGAAAATCAAAGTACGATAGAGGACAAGAATTTGCAGACAGAATATATGATTTGGAATACAGAGAAGGAAGGCCTGGGGAAGTCGGAGAAATAAGTTAATGTAAAGAATACAAGGAGACAAAATTGTTTTTAATATGTTTTATTTTCTATGTTGTATTTTGCTGTTTTGTGTTTGTGTGTTGTAATACTTATCTTTTCTGTTTTTTCCTTTTCTTTTTCTTTATGTTGTTTTTCTGAGGTTGTTGGTTTAATGTTGTTTCAAGTTTCTGTTGTAAAACTCAATAAAATATTATTTAAAAAAAAAAAAAAACAGATGCAGCCAGCCCTAGAGTTGAGGGGAAAGAAAAGGCTCCAGAATGGCCATATAATTATGTTTTTAAGAATAAAAACATAATGTTGCATAGGAGAATTGGGCTTTTTAATATTTACTTTTACAAGATGAAAGTGCTGCTCAAGTAGACCAATCCATCTCCTCCACTCGTTTATGAATGCACGCAAAATGTGGAATGAATTATTTGCTCTCACTCAGTTTTACCATAGGTTCTTGAAGTAGTCCCAGAGCGAGACAAAGGGCAGTTTTCTACGGAGGACAGCAAAATGGCAGCTGATGGATTGCAGAAGGAGTCATATAACTTTAGATCCATTTACTTCCCCTCCCCATGCTCAAAATGTGCACTGCTGTTTTCAAAAGCAATTTGGGAGGTAGTGTAGTTTGAGAGCTGCTGCAGCCCAAAGGGAGATTTGACAATGCTCCCTCTATCCCACCGTTTATTATGTAAGGAATTGCAAAGCCAAGATGTGCACAGTTCTTCTGTATGAAAGAAGATAAATTTTACTAATCCAGACCATTCCCTTCCCTTCAGGGACTCTTCGTGGCCCCAGACCTTCCCGTCCCTCTTATCTGATATTCCAAAATTGGGGAAATTGTGTTGTTAGTCTCCAGATGTTATGTTAACAGGTTCAAAAGGTGAAACACCCATTACTGTTGGAGCCATGTGGATGGAACCAGATTGAGAATTGCAAATGATACAACTGCCTTTGTCTCAGGTTCACTGTTAAACAACAAAGGCCTGCTACTTCTTTGTTCATTCAAAAAAAAATCTCCTTGATGCCTTCTTTGTTTCCTTTTTTTTTTAATGCCATCAGCCTTCCCCAACCTGGTGCCCTCCATATGTTTTGGACTACATCTCCCATAAGTCCCTATGTGTGTGGCCAATGGCAATGGATGATGGGACCTGTAGCCCTCTCTCAGATCAGGAACCCTGCACAATCTGGGTTCCTGATGAAATGGAGTATTCAAACCATTAATCTCTCTTTGCAAACCTTTGTGCTTACTGTGCAAAAGGGCAGCAGAGGCGGGGATGGCGAGTGTTTGCTACCCACCCTTGCACAATTTGAGCCCTTGTAAATTATTTTAAAGAGGGCAAATATAGTGCATTAAAGTTCTCCTCCAGCTGCACCACACCCTGTGTTTCAGAGGGATTGCTCTAAAACACACACACACTTCTCAGTTCTGCACTGTATTGCACAGTTTCAGGTTTTATTTGCACCTCTCCTGTAATGACCTTATTTCCACACACCCAGTGCAGAGTTTGGCTATATATTACCGGCCTGACAGCTCAGAACCTATAAAAATTTATGAATTTGTATTAAAACCAATACCTGATTATGTCAGTGTTTACGAGGCTTCCCAGAAGCACTGTATCCTTTGGTGAAACTGAACTCTAGCCCACCCAGCCCCCAGAATGAGCAATAAAACTGGCCACATTCACTAGGCCTCCTGGCTGTCAGCAGCTCCAAGAGCTACTAGTTCCTGATCCAGTTGGTTTAAATAATTGTCTGTTTTGTAAGTGGATTCTTGGTTTAAAATTTAAGCTTAAACGAATCCAGGAACATGTCTGAGGCGTCCCCTTTGACTTGGACAGCTGCATCATGATTTAGCCCCCATTCACACCATATCCCTTTAAAGCATTCAGATACCACTTCAAACAAACATGGCTTCCCGCAAAGAATTCTGGGAGCTGTGGGTTGTCAAGGGTGGTGAGAGTTTGTTAAGAGACCCCTATTCCTTCTCCAGAGCTATGATTTCCAGAGTTTCCTAGGAAGAAGGTTTGAGTGTTAAGTCACTCTGAGAATTATAGCTCTGTGAGGGGAGTAATCCTTTGACAACTGGAGGGCCAGAGAGTCCCCGTCCCTACTTTAGTGTAAGTAGCCAACCTTATGAAATGGCTTCTAGTTCCTTCTCCACGAGTAAACAGGAGATGTAACTGCAGTGTACGCAGGAAACAGATTTTTATCTGTGCTTTCAAGTGTAACAAAGTATATTTTCCTCACAACCACAAGAACTATTCAGGGAACAATGTTGTTGATTTGAAGATTGCATCGGATCTTGCTGAGCTTCAGGAATTTATGGCTAGGCATAAATTAGACCTACAGCAGAACAGGCATGTATGTCACAGAGATCCTGTAAAACAGGTCTGAGCTAGAAACCATGTAATTTTGTCTGATATATTTTCTGGAGGAAAGTGAACTGTGCTTTTAAAAGAACCTTTTTTAAAAAATTGCTAGGGCCAGAGGATCCTTCTTCAGAAACAGACTACAGTACATCTGTTCTACTTTGATAGCTTTTTGAAAGTTTGTACAGTGGTACCTCAGGTTAAGTACTTAATTCGTTCCAGAGGTCCGTTCCTAACCTGAAACTGTTCTTAACCTGAGGTACCACTTTAGCTAATGGGGCCTCCCGCTGCTGCCGCGCCGGCGGAGCATGATTTCTGTTCTCATCCTGAAGCAAAGTTCTTAACCTGAGGTACGGAGTCTGTAACCTGAAGCGTCTGTAACCTGAAGCGTATGTGTCAGGGGTTCAGGAGCAGAGGCACAGGATAGGGAGGAAATGGAGAGCGAGGGGGAGGAGTCCGAAGGAAATGTCAGCGATGACAGCGGTCCGAGGTCTCTGAGTCTTTCCAGTGAATCGGAGGATTCACAAAAAGGGGCTCCCATGGTCAGGGCAAGGGGAGTGCCCAGGGGGGCACTTCAGGAAGAAGGGGCCAGAGGGGACACAGAGAGCAGCAGTTGGAAATCCGGACCAGCGTCCACACCAGAGTGCAGTAGGGGGGAGGAGTCCCAGGCATCGGGATCAGGCGGCGCGCCACCAGCGGGAGAACATGAGGCAGGATTGACCACGCCTCCGTCGGGGAGCGAGGAAACGGTCAAGAGGAAGGTTAAAAGCTGCGCGCGCGCGCCAAGTTCAAATGTACAGGAGAGCAGCACAGTTGGCAGCCCGGATAGGGAGCCGGGTCCTAAAGCCCGTCGAAGAGAGAGGGAGGAGTCAGGGGGGTCTACATCTGCGTCGGAAGAGTCCAGGAAAGAAGGGACCCAGGGGGGCAGCAGGACCCAGAGGAGAAAGGAGAGAAGGAAGAGGTGGAGTAAAGTTAGAGTCTTAAACTGGTGTACAGGGGGCGGAGATTCAGATGGAGCTTCGCCGGTCTAAACCCTAGACGTAGAGCTGGGGCGCTGCGGCTTGAAAATGGAAACTGTACTTCAATAAAGACTTTTGTACATTACTACCAGCTAGCGTTGGTCCTCTGTGAGCTGGGACCAGGAGCCAGCTCTGACAGTATGTAACCCAAGGTACCACTGTAATAGAAACTAGCTAAGTGATAGCTATGGATAATTCTTGGTGAAGTCTATTTTTTTCTTTCTTTCTTTCTGGTAACCATAGGCAAGATTGTCTAGTTAGATGCATTTACACCTTTTTTTGGGGACAGCTGTTGAGCTTTTTTTTGGGGGGGGAGGTTTCAAATACCCAGACATTTTGCCAATTTCTCAAAATTCCCCCAGGCTCTAATTCCCTACCTTCTTTTTTATTATTATTAAAGATTTTCTTGTTTTACGGAAGTATGTGTAATGTCTCTCGTATTTTTTCCATGTAACATTTTTACAAATCCGTTTCATTTGTTGAGACATTAGGGGGAGAGAAAAAAGGGGTGGAGGGGGGAAGATGGGTGGGGGTGGGGTCGGGTGGCTACCTTCTGAGACAAGATCCATAGGAGGCACAGCACAGAGCTGGCTGGCATCTCTTGTATGCTGCAAGATCTACCTGATAAACTATTAAATAGCTGGGCAGTTTTTGTGTTTTGTTTTCTGAAAACTGATATTCTTCATAGAAGCAACTCACTGAGTAGGAAGAAGCCACGATGCCAGCTTCCTGGCTGATGGATTGGTGTTGCTCACTGGGAGGAAGAAGGCGAGAGGCAAAGTGGCAGGGAAGTTGGGAGGGTTGGTACAGTGCAGAGACACTGGCAGGAGTACTGAATTGGCTCCGCTGGTGGGTTGGCACTACACTGACCTCCTCACTGTCTTGCCCCTTTCCCTGCTAGGATACTAATATAGTTGCCCCACCCCCACCTAGCAAGCCACTTTTGCCATTTCATATGTTTAGAACATGTTCTCTCTGCACACAAATGATAACACTGCTAGGGATTGGGGGGGGGGGATCTGATTCAGTTCACGTTTAAAGCTGAATCTATTGTGTTTGCACTTTCCAAAGCCGTACGAGAAGCAAAACATAGCCATCCTTTGAAATTTGTACTTCTTTTGAATTCTGCAGTGCAGTTCTCCAATCAAAACATATTTATGAAAATGTGTGTATTACAGGAAGGTATGCATAAAAATGAACACATTAGTGAAAATCCAAAAATGCATTAACTTGGGAGAAAAAAATTGTTACTTAGTTTTAAAAAATACATACAAAACTATTAGGAGAAATTTGCACTAAAACGCTGAAGGGTTTACATGATAATTTAATTATAAAGCTTCACAAACTGCTGCAGAAATTTGTAGAATTGAATTAAACGCTGGGAAAGAGTGATGGAGAAAACCAAAACTGATAACTGTTTCCATTCCTAAATACTACTGTTACTAATAATCTTCTACATCATGGGTAGGCAAACTAAAGCCTGGGGGCCGGATCTGGCCCAATCGCCTTCTAAATCCGGCCCGTGGACAGTCCCAGAATCATCATGTTTTTACATGAGTAGAATGTGTCCTTTTATTTAAAATGCATCTCTGGGTTATTTGTGGGGCATAGAAATTTGTTCATTCCCCCCCCCCTCAAAAAAAATTATAGTCTGGCCCCCCAGAAGGTCTGAGGGATAGTGGACCGGCACCCTGCTGAAAAAGTTTGCTGACCCCTGTATCTACATCAAGGTGAGCCAGATTAGTTGTCAGGAAAAATTGGGTCCTACACTCCACAAAGAAGTTAGGAAAAATGCTTGAGGTTAGGAAAAGGTGCTTTGTGTTAGCATGTATGCTATAGAAAAAAATAATCCTTTACCAGCTGATTCTATAGCCCTAGGCCAGTTTACCAGAGACTTGGACTTGCTTCTAACTAGACATATATAGGACTGAACTCTAATTCCATTATTTTTAGCTGTCCATAAATTTACCTTCCATAATTCAAATACCTTCTCAAGCCCCACTTCAAATGTGTGTGGTGCAACCTCATTGCATCACTTTCCTTCCTTTGAAATTATTTTAACAGATTTGCTCTCATGTAATATTTGTCCTCTCTCTGCACCACCTTCTTTATGAAGAGGTAATGCAATTCGAAATGCTCAAAGATGAACTTGATCAACACACAGTTCTAAACTTGGCAAATTATTGCAATTGCAATGGTGCCTTCTAGTGGTTGCTGTTGCACTTAGCACAGTCGGATTTTTAGTTACAGTTTGTTCTAGTCCTATAGTGCCACCAGTGTGGGGAAGAACTGAAGAGCCTCCCTGCAACATAGCAAAGGTCCATTTAGTCTAGCATCCTGTTCTCAAAGGGACCAACCATCTGACTCTTTGGGAACACGCATGCAGAATCACTCTCGTCCGTTGTGATTCTCAGCAACTGATATTCAGAGACATACTGGTTCTGGCAGTGGAAGCAGAACAGAGCCATTGTGGCTAGTAGTCATTGGTAGATTAACCAGAAGAAGAGGTCCCTCAACCACACAAACAAAATAACCAATTCATGGACCAATATATGTCCTGAATGATGAATTAAAAATAAAACGGAAGTACAATAAAGGATCGGGACGCGGGTGGCGCTGTGGGTTAAAGCCTCAGTGCCTAGGGCTTGCCGATCGAAAGGTCGGTGGTTCGAATCCCCGCGGCGGGGTGCGCTCCCACTGTTCGGTCCCAGCGCCTGCCAACCTAGCAGTTCGAAAGCACTCCCGGGTGCAAGTAGATAAATAGGGACTGCTTACTAGCGGGAAGGTAAACGGCGTTTCCGTGTGCGGCTCTGGCTCGCCAGAGCAGCGATGTCACGCTGGCCACGTGACCCGGAAGTGTCTTGGGGCAGCGCTGGCCCTTGGCCTCTTTGAGTGAGATGGGCGCACAACCCTAGAGTCTGTCAAGACTGGCCCGTACGGGCAGGGGTACCTTTACCTTTACAATAAAGGATTCAGTATAATAATGTTGTGAATTTGTTTAAAGATTCTCTTAAGGTAGTATAAACACTGACAACTGGGAAACACTGGCCTGCGAGCGCTCCAATTGGAGAAAAGCCTTTACCAAAGTTGTCATGGGCTTTGAAGACGCTCGAACTCAGCTAAGAGGAAGGCACATTTGGCAAACCCTCACAATGATCAACTCCCACCAGTGCCAGATAGACGTATAAGCTAAGCAAGCTATAGCTTAGGCCCAAAAAAATTTAAAGGAAAAAACCACTGGGTGTACATTTGACAAAACAGGATGTACATTTGACAAAACTGGATATACATTTGACAATTGACAAAAGCAGTTACCTTGTGCCAGGCAGCAGAGGAGAATGAACCCCTCCTCCCACGAGGGGATGGTGAGCAGAGACAAAGGCCAGTTTTAGGATTTCAGAGTTCGATGATATAAACTGGGAGTGGGAGGTTGCCAGGGTAACAGGGGGTGTGATGTCACCACAGGAAGAAATGTGTCCTTTTAAAACAGGCTTGGAGGGAAGGGAGAGGACAACTCCAGGCATCCTGGCAGGGAGAGGATCTCCCATCTCTGGGTTCCAGCAGGATCCTGCTGCCTGAGGCCATCGCCTCAGTTTGCCTCACGGTAAGTCCAGCCCTAACCCTGGCCAATGACAGGGGACTAAGTGTGCTTCCTTCCAGCACTGCTGTCTCAGGGTCTTGAATGCAACTGAATAATCCTTTTCACTCTCACACCAAAGCATTACCGGATCCTCCTGCACCTTCTCAGTATTTCACATTTCCATCAGTCTCTGGAAGAAATGAGAGCAAAACAAAACAAAGCAATCCGCCCACATCTCGCTTTCAGCCTTGTTTATTATAGAGCTGAAACTCAATTCTTTGGGGGAACTATTTTATCAAGTCCCCCTTTCCCCTTCCTAGGTATTCCTGGAGGGACTGCAAAGCGGAGGCGGGCAAGACAAATTGGAATCGTATTATTAATGTATTTTTTATAAAATAAAAAAAACTAACAAAAATACATTTTTCAACTTGTTTTCTTAGCAATATGACATGAAAAAGAACCGTGTTTACTTCTGCTACCATTTCCTTTGCATTTTGGTGTCAGGTGAAAGAGTGAGGTAGGGAATGTTTCCATTTGTTGCAACTCTGCCCCCCAGCGCCCCCCCCAGCCACTATTGAATTAGTTTTGCTAGGTGGCAAACTCAGGAGGCCAAAGCTCTCTTTCCCTGCTCAGTTATTTTTCAGTACATGTCAGCAGTTGGTCAGCTTCAGATTCTCTGGACTTAATGGTCTTCAGGCACCTTAAATGGTCACTTTAGATAGCGATGTGTATTACTTAATTTGGTTCATTGTGGGATGCCATCTGCACTGAAATGCAGATGAGGGGCTGGTCTGAACATATAACACCACTTCTGGCTGTTAGTGTGCATTTGCACACCCTCCAACATTTCTCTGATGAAAACAGAGGCAAAGGTAAAGGGTAAAGGGACCCCTGACCATTAGGTCCAGTCGTGGCTGACTCTGGGGTTGCGGCGCTCATCTCACTTTACTGGCCGAGGGAGCCGGCGTACAGCTTCCGGGTCATGTGGCCAGCATGACTAAGTCGCTTCTGGCGAACCAGAGCAGCGCACGGAAACATCATTTACCTTTCCGCCGGAGCAGTACTTTTTTGTCTACTTGCACTTTGACGTGCTTTTGAACTGCTAGGTAGGCAGGAGCCGGGACCAAGCAACGGGAGCTCACCCCGTCGCGGGGATTTGAACTGCCGATCATCTGATTGGCAAGCCCACAGTGCCACCTGTGTCCCTTTTATTAAATAGTAATAGTAGTTAGTAATAGTAGAAGTAGAAGAAGAAGAAGTAGTATTAATTTTGTTATTTATACCCCGCCCATCTGGCTGGGTTGCCTCAGCCACTCTGGGCAGCTTTTAACATGTATAAAAACATAATAAACATTTTTAAAAACTTCCCTAGACATGGCTGCCTTCAGATGTCTTCTAAAGGTTGTATAGTTACTTATTTCCTTGGCTCGAGGGTCACATTACTCCATACCCTGCCAAGGCCACTCAGAGAGTTTATGGTTGAGGCAGTTCTATTTTTCTAGAAAAAGAGCTGCTGGAACGCACCACGAATGCCTCCCTTTTCCCCTTAGAATGGCAATGGTACCCACCTGAGAGGTGCCCGGACTGAGTTCTGGCAAGTTACCCCTGAAAAAAAAGCTCTGGGTTGAGGGGAGATTTGAGCCAGCAGCTTCCCAGCTGCCACACTTAGCTGCAACACACCTCCAGAATTCTTCTGGTATTTAAATTCCAGAGACCTTATACCAAAGTAGGATTTGGGAATTTTTGTAGCGGGAAGTGATATATACATTTAATAAACCTAACCTAAACCGATGAGGTAAGAGGCAGCCAAAGAAATAAGGTGCTGGTGAAAAACTGGTGTTGGTAGTTGTAAGAGTTTATGTTGTGGATATATTTGCCCCAGGAAAGTGCATTTGTTTGTGCGAATTTTCTGTTTCACTTTGTGAAAGGCGGTGAAACTGATTCAAGGAGATTGGGGGGTGGGGTGAGGAGCGACGAGGAAAGAAGCAACCAGGCTGACTCTCCATTGTTCTGACCCAACAACAGGAAAACTCCATTGGGCTATCAGTGATGCTGCTGCATAACCGCATTTGATTGATCGATCAATTGATCTCATAACATTTATACACTGCTTGATTGTGAAATCCTCGAAGCAGTTTACAAAAGATAAAATAGTAAAATAAAAATCACGACCCTACTTTAAAACATACAAAAGTTAAAATACTAAAACAGATTAAAGTTAGCTTTCCTACTAGCTTTTCCGCAGTAGGCTTGCATAACAGGAATATTTTTAGCAGCTGCTGAAAAGAGTATAGTGAAGACACCTGCTTGATCTCAATAGGCAGTGAGTTCCAAAGCGTAGGCTAAACTTTTTTTTTTTAATCGGGTTAACGCCCTGTGAAGCTATCATGTCCATTATGGGATCCCTAATTGGTTGGGATCATGCAGTGAAGAAATGCTTTCAAGTAAAGCTGCAGCTGAAGGAGCAGCAAATTAGGGGAAATGAGAGTTATGAACCGGTGTAAAAAATGCAAAAAACATGATTGGGCTTCTCATGAATCTTTAATACAGCTCCCCTTGTCCTGTATGGTAACTTTAGCATCGGAAACCAAACCGCACCGTATCTTGCAACTGCTGCCATCCACAGTAAAGAATGTTTTATAGTAAGTCCCTCTGTTTAGATTCAATTACAGTGGACCTTGGTGACATCTTTGTGCAGGAGGAAACAGAACCCAAAAGTTGGCACTGGGTACGCTTTGCTTTTTTGTAATCTAAGAAACGGAACAGGGCACAGTATATTTTTGGAAGTTGGGGTTATTTGTACTGTTCTCCAGTCTGATTCTTATTATAAGAAACAATTATTTTGGCTGGCAGCTTGTATTTGTAACATCTTGCCTAGAAGTTTGTTTGGATGCGGTTCAGCAGCATGTAAATTCAGAAAATGGAGTGCTGCCAATAGCTGGGAGGAAAACATCTTGAGCATTTTCTCAGTAGCTGTTACACAATCCCATGTCCACGTGCGCCATCTTGGTAGCTGTGCTGCAACTGATCACAGCTTCCAATGCAATTAATGAGCTTTCAATGAATTGACCAGCCAACTGCATTAATTCATCTTTCATTTGTTATTTAAAGATTACTCAGCAAACAAGATTCATTCATTCTTTCATATACGGCTTGATGCCAATATGCACTTTCCAGGTAGCAAGACAGGGAAATTTAGGAACTATTTTAAACCGACATGGGAGAGCTGCATTCAGGGTCAGCCCAAGACATCTTGCTGCCTGAAGCAAGATGGCACCTTCCCCATTCCTCAGGCAGAAAATGATTGGCTAGCAATTGAATTTTACTTCAATAGTGCTGACACAACAGTGCCCTCCACCACCTACAGAAGCAGCTTGATGGGCTGGTTCCCAAGAGGAGGAGAGGAAAGTTGGCATGGTGCAGCAAACTACAGACCTTCCAAGTGTCCCTATTTTCCAGGGACGTCCCTGATTTACAGAAGCTGTCACAGTTTCTGATTTGATTGCAGAATGTCCCTCTTGTAATCTGGTGAACTGGGTTCGCTTCCCAGCTCCTCCATATGCAGCTGCTGGGTGACCTTGGGCTAGTCACACTTCTCTGAAGTCTCTCAGCCCCACTCACCTCACAGAGTGTTTGTTGTGGGGGAGTAAGGGAAAAGAGAGTGTTAGCCGCTTTGAGACTCCTTTGGGTAGTGATAAAGCAGGATATCAAATCCAAACTCTTCTTCTTCTTCGGATGTCCCTATTTTCATCAGAGAAACATTGGAGGGTATGGAATTATCTGACCCCCAAGCCATCTGAAAGCAGCCCTGGATAGGGAAGTTTTTTTTTAATGTTTAATGTTTTATATATGCTGCAAGCCATCCAGAGTGGCAACCCAGTCAGATGGGGGGAGGTATAAATAGTAAAGTTCTTCTTCTTATTATTATGGAATAGGATGTGCCTATTTTCATCAGAGAAATGTCAGAGGGTATGAAACTAGCAGGATAAACTACAGCAACCCACCTGCCAGGAACCTAGCATAGCGGCTCTGCCCCCCACAGTGAGCTGCCTCTGCCCACAACCAGCAGACTAGCTTAAAGGCTCAGGGCTCAGTCTGCCTAATGATTGGGCTAGTCCTGTATATATTATGCATGCCCTGAATTGTAAAACATAATGGTAAGAAACAGCTCCAGATTCAGAGTGAGAAATAAAAAAAAGAAATACTCTCTCTCATTTATGTTTGAATTTACAACCACAAATGTTCAGTACCAGTTAATATAAAAGGAACTGTGGATAAGTATTGCTAGGCTCTAGCATTTTTGAGGCGTTACAACCAAGGGACCAATAACTAAAGTTTTTGCATCTGCTTGCCATCTATGTTTTGATGGGTTAATGTTTTGATTTGGACCATACAGTCGTACCTTAGAAGTCGAATGGAATCCGTTCTGGAAGTCCATTCGACTTCCAAAACGTTCAGAAATCAAAGTGAGGCTTCTGATTGGTTGCAGGAAGCTCCTGCAGCCAATCGGAAGCCGCGGAAACCCCATCAGATGTTCAAGTTCCAAAGAACATTCGCAAACCGGAACACTCACTTCCGGGTTTGCGGCATTTGGGAGTCAAAACATCGTGATCCAAGGTACAACTGTATTCCAAATTGGGGGGGTCCCTCTCTCTGTGTGTCTGTGTGTCTTTCTCCCATGATCAGCTGTGGACCCTTCCCCAAAGTGAAATTGAACCCAGTTCATGCCCACAATGCTTTCTCCATAACTCCTGGGTTCAGCAGTTTGCTGGCAGATAGAAGTGGTCCCCTTGGTGGAGTCAGTAGATTAGCTTCTCGGCAAATGGGTCACTGTTGCCGACTGACAGGGAGAGGGAGAGGCTGTGAGGAAGTTGGAATGAACAGAACCAATCCAATGCAACCCACCTGCTCCACCCTACCCAGGAAACCGCTGCCATTTACAGCAGTAATAATAATAATAATAATTTATTATTTGTACCCCGCCCATCTGGCTGGGCCTCCCCAGCCACTCTGGGTGGCTTCCATAGAAACAAAAATACAGTAAAATATCACAGATTAAAAACTTCCCTGAACAGGGCTGCCTTAAGATGTCTTCTAAATGTCAGGTAGTTATTTATCGCTTTGACATCTGATGGGAGGGCGTTCCACAGGCGGGCGCCACTACCGAGAAGGCCCTCTGCCTGGTTCCCTGTAGCTTTGCTTCTCGCAATGAGGGAACTGCCAGAAGGCCCTCGGCACTGGACCTCAGCGTCCGGGCAGAACGATGGGGGTAAGAAAGACATTGGCTTCCTGAGGTGGAGCAGTACATGACACATGTACAAGGTGCGCAGTACCCAGTCTAGTTTGGTACTTGGGACAGAATCCCCAGAAACCCTCCTCTATTTCACACTACAAATGCAATTGTAATAAATTTTCTGCAAACCTTTCAGGAACCCTCCTCACCTGCCTTAGATGGCTGCCCCACTCTGCCTAGTGAGAGGGGCAGCCGTGGTTAAGATTTGCATCAAACAGACCCTGCTCAACCTGACTTAACTTGTGGGAAATCAGACTGGGGCTTGTGAGTATCCCTGTTTAATTTCTCTCTGCAGCCTTAGAAATGTTGGAAGACTGGGATTTGCTCAGCTTCATAACTCTTCTCGAGTGAAAGAGTAATACAGTCGTACCTTGGTTTTTGAATTTAATCCATTCCGGGCGTCCGTTCGACTCCCGGAACAGTTCGGGAACCAAGGCATGGCTTCCAATTGGCTGCAGGAGCGTCCTGCAACCAATCAGAAGCCTTGCCGGATGTTCAGCTTCCGAAAATCATTCAAAACCCGGAACAATCACTTCCCTTTTGAAATTGTTCAGGAGCTGAAACGTTCAAGTTCAAAGGCGTTCGGCTTCCGAGGTTCCACTGTACTTGATACGCCCATTAGACAGCAAAACTGTTTGATGACGTTCTTTTTCTATGGCTCAAAAATTGCTGTCTTTTTCTTGATCAAATCTTTGGGGCTACAAGATGAGCCACTCCCAATGAGGGATCTCCCATGCTAGCTGAGTTTCCTAGTGGTCCCAGATTTCTCCCAAGACAATGATATCAATAACAGTTTTCTCTTTTTCCATCTTTTCCCATCCAAATGTGTGTGCTTAACAGGATCTTTGGAATTTGACATTTTTCTAAGGTATCCCCATTAGTGTTCCTTGACATTCCAGGATTATCCTCCAGCAACAGGAGATTTAGGCCCCATCTACACAATACATTTAAAGCAGCATCATATCACTTGAAACAAACACGGCTTACTACTGAAGAATCCCACAAAGTGTATTTTGAAGCACACTGCAAAATCAGAGAAGTATGGATTTGGTGGCCTCGTTTTGGTTCTTGCCACCATTTGAGAAAAGTTGTAAATTAGGTAGGTTCACTTCTAAAGCCTACTCAAAGCATTACCTCCAACATTTCTCCAAAGAAAATAGAGGCGTCCTGTTCCATAATAATAATTTACTATTTATACTCTGCCCATCTTACCGGATTGCCCCAGGCACTCTGGGTAGCTTCCAACATATAAAAAATAATAATAAAACATTAAACGTTAAAAAACGAGCCTTCAGATGGCTCGGGAGTTGCATAACTCCATGCCCTCCAACATTTCTCCAATGAAAATAGGGACGCCCTAAGGAAAAGCAGGATATTCCAGAATCAAATTAGAAACCAGAATGGCTTCTGTAAATCCAGGACTGTCCCTGGAAAATAGGGACACTTGGAAGGTCTGTCAGAGGCTTAGAAAATTGAGGGCAGACTGCTTTTTTTGAAACCGGGTTGTTAAAGTATGGGGAGGAAGAATACCTTGTAGCTCTGTAGGGAGCAAACTTGTTTAAGGGGGCGCCATGTGTTATAAATGACTGTTGTGTAGGCAGCCTCACTCCCTGGCGTGTTTAAAATCACAGATCTAGTGTCATGCTCAGCCTCCACCATTAGATGGCAATACACCACCGTCTAAAACCAGGGCCCTTCTCTGACAGCTGAAAGAGACTTATGAAATGCTGAATTTTCTTTCCTGTTCTTAAACACCTTCCAAACCCCAAGCCCAGATACTGTTTCTAATTTGTGAATAGGGAACTGGCAAGCCTTCGCCAATTCTCAGCGCTGGATCTTGGCACCGCTTCCCGTTTCCTGGTCTCTTTGAGTTAAGGGAAGGAGGCAGACAGAGTTCCAGCGTGCTGCAAAACACAGAAGGATTCCAACAGCCGGATCCTTCAGCACAAATTAAGCAAGAGATGTATTATCTGTTGCGCTGCTGCTTTGAGAAAAGATCTCCAGTGGCAAGGGAGGGAGAAGGGGAAGGGTGGCTGCTGGCATCTGAGCAGAGAGCAAAAGAGGGGGAAACTAAGTTTTTTAAAAAATAATAATAATATGGGTTTTGTTTGACTTGAGAAATGGTAATTCATAGGGCTGACAGCAGATCTGAAGCAGCCTTTCAGCATAAAGCTGTGGCAGCCTGGTGCGCAACCCACCAATGTTTCATTAGCGCAATAATGGGGCTACTTTGGTGCCACATCCAAAACTCTTCTTCAGCTCCTCCACGGATGCTGAGTGCAATGTAGTTGACTTTGCCGTTTTGCAAGGATTCCTCCCCACCCACTCTTAGGGTTTCAAACCCTGGTTAAACATGTGGTTGGCAGAGGCGGACTTCATAATATGGCGCCCTGTGTGAGCCCAAAATTTAGCTCCACCCCCCCTAAAAATGTATCTTCCCCCAGGGAACCAGGCAGAGG
The DNA here is from genome assembly GCF_965153285.1 of Podarcis tiliguerta. Taxonomy (NCBI): domain Eukaryota; kingdom Metazoa; phylum Chordata; class Lepidosauria; order Squamata; family Lacertidae; genus Podarcis; species Podarcis tiliguerta. Next base: position 23,285,645 of record NC_139536.1, read on the forward strand.
GCCTTTTCGGTAGTGGCGCCCGCCCTGTGGAACATCCTCCCATCAGTTGTCAAAGAAATAAACAACTATCTGACATTTAGAAGACATCTAAAGGCAGCCCTGTTTAGGGAAGTTTTTAATGTTTTAATGATGTTTTAATGTATTTTTAATATTTGAGACATCACCTTACCAACAAAGGTCCGTATAGTTAAAGCCATGGTTTTCCCAGTAGTGATGTATGGAAGTGAGAGCTGGACCATCAAGAAGGCTGATCGCCAAAGAATTGATGCTTTTGAATTATGGTGCTGGAGGAGACTCTTGAGAGTCCCCTGGACTGCAAGAAGATCAAACCTCTCCATTCTTAAGGAAATCAGCCCTGAGTGCTCACTGGAAGGACAGATCCTGAAGCTGAGGCTCCAATACTTTGGCCACCTCATGAGAAGAGAAGACTCCCTGGAAAAGACCCTGATGTTGGGAAAGATGGAGGGCACAAGGAGAAAGGGACGACAGAGGACGAGATAGTTGGATAGTGTTCGCAAAGCTACCAGCATGAGTTTGACCAAACTGTGAGAGGCAGAAGTGCCTGGCGTGCTCTGGTCCATGGGGTCACGAAGAGTCGGACACGACTAAACAACTGCACAACAACAACAACAACATTTTGTTGGAAGCCATGCAGAGTAGCTGAGGAAACCCAGCCAGATGGGCGGGTTATAAATAATTTATTATTATTATTATTATTATTATTATTATTATTATTATTATTATTATTATTTGCTCTGTGGGGGGGTGACTGTTAGGATTCCTGCTCTGTGTTTGCAGTCACGAGATTGTTGTCTATCACATGTATGTTTTCATTCCACAGTGTGGGAAGTGACGGAGACAGGATGTTTTGCATTACTGTGTTCTGTGAAGTGGGACCATTGTCCTTTGTCCTTTCTCTTTTTGCTGTCTGATGAGAAAGAGGAAGGAGCTAAAGCAGAATGCTCTGAGTGTACTATATGTAAATAAACATAGATTAGCTAAAATGCTGTGCTACTGACTTCTGTTACGCAAACTGCAAATACTCTGCAGGATCCCTAAGTGGGCTGATGCTTCTTGGTATCAGTCGCTCTGGTGTTCGGGCTAGAGAAAGCTTTTGAAGCTCCCAAACGATCGACCAGGAGGGAGAGAACATGCCAGTCGGGCATGTGTCTCTGCCTGGGTCCTACATGCGAGTAGGACGCTCCTAACAAGGACTGCCTAAACTCAGTGCTGTGGTTGGGAGGGGAAGGGGAAGGAGACTCATGCAGCCTTCTTGCAGGTGTCTCTTCTTCCCTCCTCCACACCATCTGATCATGCTCCCCCACGTTGGAGAGCTGTGTTGCTGAGTGTGGATTTGTCCCAACTCTGGGGCAATTCAGGGCTGACTCAACCTGCTCCAGCTGAATCCCAGGCTGTCCTGAATATCAAAAGATACAGCTGGAGCTGAATCTCCATAGGGGGTGGGTGAGTTGACTGGGGAATAACATGATGCCATGTGGTAGTCAACACCCTGGAAGGGGAGGGATAATTGGCCGCTTTCAAGGATGGTGGTGCTCTTAGGTTTTAGAAGTCAACGTGCCCTCCTGCAAAAGGCCTTCATCTCAGGAGCTCAAAAGCCGAAGCACCATTTTAATCAAAGACTTCAGGCTGTTTTCTTTGAGCGCCTTCTCCTCCTTGCCACTCTCCTCCTGGCAGGAAAGAAAAATGATGGCCAGGCCCTGATAATGAACCGTGGCCCAGTATTTCATTCCCAGGTGTGAGAATAGATGCCCCTTTGTAAGAGCGGAGATCTCCGAAGCATTAGCAGAGGTCCATAAATCACCTTTACCTTGAAGAATGGCATTCCTCTCGACTGTCCAGGCAAGAACGCCCCGGCCGTCTGGAAATGTTCACCTGCCTTGTCTCTCCCGAGAGACGCAATAAGCAAAGTGTCACATTTCCCGGTAAATCATCGCAAATCTTCTTGCAGATCTGTTGAGAGAAGTTATATAGGCCGTGCCATTTTATTCATTTCTTTAAAAAAAAAAAAAAAAAGGAAATCAAATGGGCCAGGTTTTGCAATTTGAAGTGAATCTGCTTTAAAGAAGGAAAGCAGGATAGCAAGACTTAACTGAACAGACTGAAAGGTGTGCAAAAGAGAGTTGGATAGCACTGGGTGTAGACAAACGCAATGTTTTCGGTTATTCTCACCACCACCCTCCAAAGAAACCTCCTCCAATTTGGTTTCTTCTGTAGCTCCAATCTGCCCTCAAAACATTGATAACCAGAAATTTATAATGAAGGGGAAGCGTGTGCTGGGGGTACTGCATAGTGTGCTCTTTGATTTAAAAGAAAATAATCTTTAAACCCAAATAGAAAGTGAGCCTTGCCCATTTGTTTTGAAGAAGCCAGTGTGCCTGCATGCGCACATGGGTTCGTCCTAAATAAGGAGGAGAACTTCTATTTTCTAACAACTTGTTTTGCACTTCTCTAAAGAACTACGCAAAGCGAAACGCAGCTACCCTGGGAACTTTGCACTTCTCTGAATTTTGCAATGCAGTTCTCCAGCCCACGAATGTGTACAAAAATGTATATGTTAAGGGGGAAATGTATATATTAGTGAAAATAGCAAAATTGCACTGTGCTATGGGAAATTGCTGCCAAATTTGAATGTGGTTTCTTTTTTTTTCTTCAAAGGCAGTGGCAAATTGTTGCAGAAATGTAGAGAACCGAATTGAAGATTATAAAAACGAGACACTAACAGAAACTGAAATGGACCGATTTGTCCATCCCTAGTTTGTCCTTAGAATACACACATTGTGCATCTCCAATCCATATCAAAACAATGTTAAAGAATTGTTGAAAAAGTGCTTTAGAGCTGGAAGAGGGAAGAATGTTACTAGACTATAGCGATGGAATGGGAACTAGCCAAGAGGAACCAACAGCAGCCATGCACAAGGTTAACTAGACAGTTTTAGAAATGTGGACTTAATGGTCTAATTGTGGGGGACCTTTAGATAGACGTGTGAATCACTCCAGTTGTGAATCGCGCAATTACCATTTCTCCTCCACGCCACCAGCATTCTATGCTTTACAACTGCTTCTACCTGAGTGTAATCCAGCCAGATGGGCACAGTATAAATAATAAAATTAGGATGATGATAATGTTTGTAAGATTTCATCCAGTAAGTAAAAATAAGGTGCAGCTTTTCACATTTTTTATGTTGGCTGTCTGCATCCAATTTGAAAATTGGCTAGATATCATTATACACTTCTAATCTGGGAGATGCTGTATTTTTGATGGAAATGGCAGGAGAAGATTGTGCTCTTATGCTCATCTCCTGCTTGTGGGCTTCCCATAGGCATCTGGTTGGCTACTGTGAGCACAGGATGCTAGCTTAGATGGGCCTTTGGCCTGATGCAGCAGGCTCTTCATATACCCTTATCTCTACTGCTTCCTCCCTTCTTTGCCAAGGAGTTAGATGCCCTTTCTTTCGACAGCTTGTCTTAGAGGACAGAAGATGCAATTTCTTCCCATGTTTCTTTTAGGCAAACCACTTTTGAGCAAAATCTGGCTTTGAAGAAGCTGAAAAACTGATTCACTTCCTCCCCACTAGGCTGAATTATATAGTATCTCAGTGTATGTAATTTATTTATTTATGTAGCACAGCATCTGCTTCCCAGAGGGATCCCACTCTCCTAACAAACTCAGCGGCCAAAGCAGAGTACAGCACCAGGAGGTCAAGAGATTTAGCTCAAGGTCAAGCCATAAGTCACAGGCGGAGGCTCCACTGGGACTCTCGAAACTCAAGGTCCTTTGTTTGGGCTAGGAGATACCTTAATCCTTCCTGCACATTGTATGGAGAGGGAGGGAAAGAGAGAGACAGCTGCATCCTCAGGCTGCAGATGCTAACAACCTTGAGGCAGCCGAATTGTGCGCAATGTGGGATCCTAGAATCGTAGAGGTGGAAGGGACCTCAGCCAAAGCATCCATGACCGATGGCCACCCAACCTCTGCTTAAAAGCCTCCAGTGAAGTAGAGGCCACAACTTCCTGAGGGGAGCCCATTCCACTGTCAAACAGCTCTTCTGGTCAGAAAGTTCTTCCTGATGTTTAGTCGGAATCTCCTTTCTTGAAACTTGAAGTCCTACCCTCCAGAGCAGGAGGAAACAAGCTCGCCCCATCTTCCACGTGACGGCCCTTAAGATATTTGAAGATGTACATCTGCATGTATGCATTACAAAATTTGCAGTTGAATCCCATCCTTCTGCCACAGAGGTCAAGGGCAGCCGACGACTCTCCTCTACAGAGGACATTCCTCTGTTTGAAAGGCTGCCTGGTCCAAATTGGGGTTAAATATAAAGGGAGAGCAGGGTGGTGGTGGTTTGAAGTTGCCTTAGCTACAGTCTAGCACCTTGGCAGCAGGCTGAGCAGGTCAACCCTGCTATTTGGTGAGATCATGAGTTGCATTAATTTCTGAAATGATTTCTTAGCTTCCACCTATACCATGGGTAGGCAAACCAAGGCCCGTGAGCCAGATCAAGCCCAATTGCCTTCTGGATCTGGTCCGCGGGCAGTCTGGAAATCGCCGCATGGATCACCAGTGCGCGCGTTCTTTCCCTCTCCCTCCCTCTCCCTCACACGGAGGCAGCGGTGGCACCTCCTCCCTCCCTCCTCCTGGCTTCTCCTCGCCCTGCCTAGAGGAGGAAGAGGACTGGGCTTTGTTGGTGCCAGGAACAGCAGCGCTCGAGCGGCCACCATTTTAAGCAGCCCCTCTCCCGAGCCCTTTCATGCGCCGCTCATCGTCCCTCTGCTGCCACCAGCCCCTGCCGCTCGCAAGACACAGGTAAGCAGCCACCGGGGCTCATGGTTCTCTTGCATCTTTTTTTTCTTTCCAAAATATAGTCTGGCCCCCCACAAGGTCTGAGGGATGGTGGACCGGCCCCCTGCTGAAAAAGTTTGCTGACCCCTGACCTATACCTATGAATTTATATACGCTAACTTCATGCAAATCAGTGTCTTGTTTTGCCCCTGCTTTTGGTAGGCCATGTCCTCTTTTGGGGTGATGTGTAAGAGACCGCCAGTGGTGTAGTCACCCAGGGTTGGAGGGGTCTCAAAGATTCAGTACTATTTCTGTAGCAGGGCTCCTAAGGGGTCCCGGTCTCCTGCGTTCTCGCGCTGCCCTATCAGCATGAAAAGAGAGCTTTTTCGCCACTGTATGCTTCCAGGCTAAGGATATAAAGGTAAAGGTACCCCTGCCCGTACGGGCAGTCTTGACAGACTCTAGGGTTGTGCGCCCATCTCACTCAAGAGGCCGGGGGCCAGCGCTGTCCGGAGACACTTCCGGGTCACGTGTCCAGCGTGACATCGCTGCTCTGGCGAGCCAGCGCAGCACACGGAAACGCCGTTTACCTTCCCGCTAGTAAGTGGTCCCTATTTATCTACTTGCACCCGGGAGTGCTTTCGAACTGCTAGGTTGGCAGGCGCTGGGACCGAACAACGGGAGCGCACCCCGCCGCAGGGATTCGAACCGCCGACCTTTCGATCGGCAAGTCCTAGGCGCTGAGGCTTTTACCCACAGCGCCACCTGCGTCCATAGGCTAAGGATATAGGGACACTAAAAACACAAAGGAGCTTCATTGGTGTGCAAGTTCTGTTACATACACAGGAACTTCACAGAAAACACAATTTATGTTTGGAGCTCTCCAAACCATTTGCCCACGCCTGTGCACAGAAAATAGAAGATCTAGCTGACAGGCAACACACAGAGTTCTGCAATGATCATTGCAGAATTATTATTATTGTATAATCCTAGAAAGTTATATAATCTTAGCATAGGAGTCAAGGTACCTTTGGCCTCCAAATATAATATTTGCCACCCACCAAGTTAATGGGCATTGCCATTCAAATGGTGTGTGTGTGTACTGCATCATATGAACGATTATGAGGGGCGGGGCTTACCTGGTCCCTCAATATGTTATTCAAGTTGGCACTCCTGAATCTTAGAAAGGGCATGGCTGTGACAGACAAGCTTGTGCTGACTGGGTGATCTGCTTAGTGCTACATTTAATTCCTCCCGATAAAATATTGGATTAATCCCCCCCCCCCATGAAACTCCTGCCACTTTTCTGAACCCAGATGAAGTTCTAAGCAAGCCTTAGCCAACCTGGTCCCTCCAGATGTTTTGAACTACAACTTCCATCAGCCTCAGCCAGCTCTGTGGTGCAAAATATATGGAGGGCACCAGTTGGCAAAGACTGTTCTGAGCGTTAACTGATGCCTCCCTGCGGATCATACAGTCGAGTGATTCCTTTTAACAAATAGCTGTTTCAACCTAATCTCTAAGCACAACTCAGCAAATGTTCAGGAATTTGCTAACCTTCTAACAAGGTCTAGGCATTTCGTGACCAATCATCTCTTTGGAAGGCGCCAATCAGCTCACAGCGCCATATCTGATGATTCAGCCCCGGGAAGATGTACTTGCTCTTTAATTTTTGATTGTGACGTGGAATTTTCTGGAAAGGTCAGTCGCGAAAAATGTTTAGAATCACTCAGTGCTAATCTACGGTGTCAGCAAAACCATTTCCCTGACATTATTGTTTTGACACTGAGAGTAATAGAAATGATTAAGCCAGGAAGAGAGCAGTGCTTATTTGACTGCTGTCAGCTGCTGAACCACAATAGCCCAGCACACAGACGCTATTGAGCCACTGAAACATGAAACTCAAAAACCCTGCTGCAGAATGTTAGCAACCACAACACCAGGCTTCAGAATTTCAGAGATGTTTAGTCTCGGTCAGGTAGGAGCATTCCACATGAGGGGCATGGTCACAGGGAGGTCTGGGGGTGAACTTTGAGTCTTTGCACACTGGGTTCCACATCGTCTGCCTGGTTTTAAAGAACAACAACATTTATTTATTTATTACTTTGCTTACAGGACATCTGGACATGCTGTGCCAATGAGACCCAAGATATCCCCCATCTTCATTAGCTCGGAGGCCCAAATTTATATCTACGCCTATAGACCAGTGATTTCCCCAAGTGGACAATGGGTGGCAGGGGGACACAGGAGGTGCAAACAATTATCAGACATTGAAAACTGGATTCACTGGATTAAGTCCATCAGTTTTCTTGAATTTATTAAACTAAATAACTTTAATTGGATTTTGAATCCAATCAAACCCAAATTCCCCATGTTTGTCTTCAAACACGCTCTCATGCTTGACACCAGTGAATATTGACACTAATCCACGGTCAATGTTCGAAAGAACTGACAGAAAACTCTCTGCAATGAATTGCTATTGTTTTGTGTTTTATTGTGTTATTCTTCTTAGTGGTTCGTACAAACCGCTATTCTGAATAATGCTTTTTTATAGGGTAGGGTAGTTTATGGAACCGAAAGGGTGGTGACCCAAAAAGGTTTGGGAACCACTGTTTTAAATTTAAAGGATGCTACAACCAGAACTGCCTTCTTCTTAAGAACAGCCTTCGTCATTCTCTAATAGCTAGAGATTGATAATTCTGAAAAGGGAGCAATCATTGGACAGTATAGGCATATTGAAAATAATTCTGCCCTCCGCCCCTGTTATTTAAGCTTTGGAAGTGTTGCCACTCAAGAGACTACTTAGGAACAGTAACTACTCATGTGAATGTGACAAGAGAGACAGAAACACATGGAGTGTTAGAAACTGAGAAGCAGGACATTCCTGAATATGAGATCTGTATTCTTCTAGGAGTTCCAACTCCTTTTTTAAAAAAAGATTTTCCATCTCTGGCTCAAACCTACAGAATAAAGCAATCTGGAAAGTTTAAATGCAAAGAAATGCACACAGCCTCAGAACCTTGATAAGGTGTTGGCTGGCCATGACTCCTTGGGGCTTCCCAGGATGTGTGTGGCGTTGTGGTCTAAACCACTGAGCCTCTTGGGCTTGCCAATCAGAAGGTTGGTGGTTCGAATCCCTGCGACGGGGTGAGCTCCTGTTGCTCTGTTCCAGCTCCTGCCAACCTAGCAGTTTGAAAGCATACCAGTGCAAGTAGATAAATAGGTACCGCTCCAGCAGAAAGGTAAATGGCGTTTCCGTGCGTTCTGGTTTCCGTCACAGTGTTCTGTTGTGCCAGAAGCAGTTTAGTCATGCTGGCCGCATGAGCCGGAAAGCTGTCTGTGAACAAACACCGGCTCCCTCAGCCTGAAAGTGAGATGAGCACCACAACCCCATAGTTACCTTTGACTGGACTTTTACCTTTTTACCTTTTACTTTGCGGTTTCTGGGAGGATTATTTTCTAGTCCTGCCTAGAGGTGTTTGGGATTTTCAAGGATCATTTTGCTTGCAAATCATGGGCTCAGCTTGAGACCGAGAGCCACTCTCACAAGTGGCAAAGATCTGCTATGGCCCCTTCAGCTCATTTCAACTCCTTGCTTATTTGCCTACGCAAGACCTGCACATTTAACTCTGTTTTGTCATTTCCCCCCAACATTTTTCTTTGTGGTGCAATGCAAGTCCCTTCCTCTCCTGAAAGCCTTTTACTTTGAGTCGAAGTCTCAGCCTTGCCCAACACCCAGAAACACAAGAATGTGCGAATAACCCAAGATCAGGGGTGTACCTAGGAGTTGGTTGGGTTGGCCTCCACTGAGGAATCATAGAATCATAGAATCATAGAGTTGGAAGAGACCACAAGGGTCATCGAGTCCAACCCCCTGTCAAGCAGGAAACACCATCAGAGCACTCCTGACATATGGTTGTCAAGCCTCTGCTTAAAGACCTCCAAAGAAGGAGACTCCACCACACTCCTTGGCAGCAAATTCCACTGTCGAACAGCTCTTACTGTCAGGAAGTTCTTCCTAATGTTTAGGTGGAATCTTCTTTCTTGTAGTTTGGATCCATTGCTCCGTGTCCGCTTCTCTGGAGCAGCAGAAAACAACCTTTCTCCCTCCTCTATGTGACATCCTTTTATATATTTGAACATGGCTATCATATCACCCCTTAACCTCCTCTTCTCCAGGCTAAACATGCCCAGCTCCCTTAGCCGATCCTCATAAGGCATTGTTTCCAGGCCTTTGACCATTTTGGTTGCCCTCCTCTGTACACGTTCTAGTTTGTCAGTGTCCTTCTTGAACTGTGGTGCCCAGAACTGGACACAGTACTCCAGGTGAGGTCTGACCAGAGCAGAATACAGTGGCACTATAACTTCCCTTGATCTAGATGCTATACTCCTATTGATGCAGCCCAGAATTGCATTGGCTTTTTTAGCTGCCGCGTCACACTGTTGGCTCATGTTAAGTTTGTGGTCAACCAAGACTCCTAGATCCTTTTCACATGTACTGCTCTCAAGCCAGGTGTCACCCATCTTGTATTTGTGCCTCTCATTTTTTTTGCCCAAGTGCAATACTTTACATTTCTCCCTGTTAAAATTCATCTTGTTTGTTTTGGCCCAGTTCTCTAATCTGTCAAGGTCGTTTTGAAGTGTGATCCTGTCTTCTGGGGTGTTAGCCACCCCTCCCAGTTTGGTGTCATCTGCAAATTTGATCAGGATGCCCTTGAGTCCATCATCCAAGTCGTTGATAAAGATGTTGAATAAGACCGGGCCCAAGACAGAACCCTGTGGCACCCCACTAGTCACTCTTCTCCAGGATGAAGAGGAACCATTGATGAGCACCCTTTGGGTCCGGTCAGTCAGCCAGTTACAAATCCACTGAGTGGTAGCATAGTCAAGACCGCATTTTACCAGCTTCTTTACAAGAATATCATGGGGCACCTTGTCAAATGCCTTGCTGAAATCAAGGTAGACTACATCCACTGTGTTCCCTTCATCTACCAGGCTTGTAATTCTGTCAAAAAATGAGATCAGGTTAGTCTGACATGACTTATTTTTCAGAAATCCATGCTGACTATTGGTGATCACAGCATTCCTTTCTAGGTGCTCACAGATTGTTTGCTTAATGATCTGCTCCAGAATCTTCCCTGGTATTGATGTTAGACTGACTGGGCGGTAATTATTTGGGTCCTCTCTTTTCCCCTTTTTGAAAATAGGGACAACATTTGCCCTCCTCCAGTCTGCCGGGACTTCGCCTGTTCTCCAGGAATTCTCAAAGATGACTGCCAGTGGTTCTGAGATCACATCTGCCAGTTCTTTTAATACTCTTGGATGCAGTTCATCTGGCCCTGGAGACTTGAATACATCTAAACTAGCCAAGTATTCTTGTACTATCTCTTTAGTTATTCTGGGCTGTGTTTCCTCTGCTGAATCATTTCCTCCAAATTCTTCAGGTCGGGCATTGTTTTCTTTATCGGAGAAGACTGAGGCAAAGAAGGCATTGAGGAGTTCAGCCCTTTCTGTGTCCCCTGTTTGCATTTCACCATCTTCTCCTCTGAGTGACCCCACTGTTTCTTTGTTCTTCCTTTTGCTACGAACATACCCATAGAAGCCTTTTTTGTTGCTTTTAACCTCTCTAGCAAGCCTGAGTTCATTCTGTGCTTTAGCTTTTCTGACTTTGTGTCTACACGTGCTGGCTATTTGTTTGAATTCCTCTTTGGTGGTTTCCCCCCTTTTCCATTTTTTGTACACATCCTTTTTTAATCTTAACTCAATTAAAAGTTCTTTAGATAGCCACCCTGGCTTCTTTAGGCACCTTCCATGTTTCTGTCTCATTGGTATTGCCTGGAGTTGTGCTTTTACTATCTCCCTCTTAACAAACTCCCAGCCATCATGAACTCCCTTTCCTTTTAGTATTACTGTCCATGGGATCTCACCCAGCACTTCCCTAAGTTTTATGAAGTCGGCTTTCTTAAAGTCAAGAAATTGAGTCCTAGTACGCTTGGCTGCTCCTTTCCGTTGTATAGTAAACTTCAGAAGAGCATGATCACTTGCGCCTAATGATCCTTCCACTTCTACCCCATTAACCAGGTCATCGACATTGGTTAGGACCAGATCTAAAATGGCTGTTCCTCTTGTTGCTTCTCCCACTTTCTGGACAATGAAGTTGTCTGCAAGTCCAGTGAGGAATCTGTTTGACCTTATGCTCTTGGCTGAGTTTGACATCCAACAAATATCTGGGTAATTGAAGTCCCCCATTACTACTATCTCCCTTCCTTTTGCATGCTTGGCCATCTGTTCCAGGAAGGCATCATCTATGTCCTCCGTTTGGCTTGGGGATCTATAGTAAACTCCCACAATGAGGTCACTGTTATTCTTCTCTCCCTTAATTTTGACCCAAATGCTCTCACTTTGGCTTTGAGGTTCTAAATCTTGGATCTCTTCACAGGTATACACATCCCTGACATATAACGCCACTCCTCCTCCTTTCTTGTCTGGTCTGTTTCTCTGAAATAGATTGTATCCCTCCATTTTTACATTCCAATCGTGGGACTTATCCCACCATGTTTCAGTGATGCCTATTATGTCATATTTAGTTTGCTGTACCAAGAGCTCAAGCTCATCTTGTTTATTTCCCATGCTTTGTGCATTAGTGTACAGACATTGAAGTCCATTAGTCATTCCCCCGTGTCTCTTATTTAAGGATTTTTTCCTCCCACCACTAGGTCTGCTTGCTGTTTGCTCCATTTGGTCTATGACATTTGGATGATCATCTTCATCCAAGGATGCATCCAAGGATGCAGGCCCAGTGTGTGTGCGTGCGTGTGTGCGCTATAATCACAAAGAAAAGTGGAGAGAGCTTGTGATTGCCAAGGACACAAGGGATGGGCGGGCGTTGATACAGCTCCTTGCTAAGAGTGCAGGGAAGCATCTCCCCAATATGATCAGCAAGGTTGCATGCAGTAAAGGCTGGTCTACCAGGACAAATGGAGCACAGCTCCACCAACCTTGGTCAGTCCATGCTTCCCTGCCCTCTTACAACCTCCAAGGACAAGGACTGCTTGTCAGCTTCCTCCTCCTCCTCCGTGTTTCGTTGAAGAAATCATCAGGGAGGAGGATATGGGCAAAACTCAAACCGTTTAGCTCTGTCTGTCATGGACTATGGCTCCTCTGCCCCTCACTGGTTCTGGCTCTACTACTATTTACTTTGCTGCCTTTGGCTCTACCCAATGGACCTCTTCCACCACTGGTTGCATGTGACCCTGACAAAACTTGCTTCTCTGCATTGGGACGAAATCTCCCATTAGTGCCAAATAGCAGCTCTGGGGAAATACTGTTCATTAGGATCACAGGTGGAGGGTTAAACTCAGTCATTATCACACACACATGGCTCCTATTTTTTAAAAGATCCTGTGCATTAAATGCAAATACACACTGAACATTTGGTTCTATGTTTTGGAGTTTGGCCTCTGAAAGATAATAGCAAAGCTTTCTTGGATAAAGTGAGGACTTTTGTCATGCCGTTCTCTTTTGCTAGATATCTTTAGCTCACCAACAAACTCAGAGAGAATCCGCTCCCCTCCAGACTTCATTCCTCTAACTGAGGTCTCCAAATTATTTACGAGTCCCTTCATATGGGCTGGCCCCCAGATCCTTTTATATATATCAGCTCTAAAAGAATATTGAGTGCTTTGTGGCTAAAGCAAAATCTGCTAAGTGAGTTACATGATAAGCAAAAATAAAACTTAGTGAGTCTTGAAATAATATTATTAAAAGGGGGAGCTTGAACAAACAGATTTGCATGTGGTTTTTCCAAATGTTCAACCCCCCACATCCCAGTTATTTTATAAGCTGTGGAGATTCAAGAACTTAAGGGACATGAGAGGAACCCAGAAATTGCAATACCAGATAGACTCTCCTTGCCTCTTAATACTAAAGGGGATTATTATTTACACTGATGTAGTCCCATAAAGTTCCTGCGAACCTTTCCTTTCCTAGAGTGCAGCAGACATACTGTTGCATTGTGGGAGATCAGCAGTAATTCATTTTTTCCCCTAGATGGAATAAATCAGAAGTTTCTAAACATTTTGGCCCTTCAGAGGTGAGTATCGTCTTAAATTGCGGAGCACATTCGCTGTTCGTTCGGGGTGCTCTTTGGGTGTGGTGCCACTCCCTCCCCCCCATTCATATCACATGATTCCTGAGTAGACCCAAGATCCTGCTATGCTATCAGTCATCACACCACTATTTCTTGATAAAGGCACAACAGCAGGCCAGGCCACTGAGCAGTTGGCAACATAGGCAATAACTTTGCACTCTACTGATGAAACACATGGGTGTGGGTGTATAGGTCTGCAAGTATTCATGCCCAGCCCACAGCAATCCAAAAAATTATTTCGGTATTTGTTGCCTCCTGGGCTGCACACATTCCATATATTTAAAGCTCATGCCTCCACAATCCTGGGAACTGTGTTGTTTAGTCGTTTAGTCGTGTCCGACTCTTCGTGACCCCATGGACCAGAGCACACCAGGCACTCCTGACTTCCACTGCCTCCCGCAGTTTCGTCAAACTCATGCTGGTTGCTTCGAGAACACTGTCCAACCATCTCGTCCTCTGTCATCCCCTTCTCCTTGTGCCCTCCATCTTTCCCAACATCAGGGTCTTTTCCAGGGAGTCTTCTCTTCTCATGAGGTGGGCAAAGTATTGGAGCCTCAGCTTCAGGATCTGTCCTTCCAGTGAGCACTCAGGGCTGATTTCCTTAAGAATGGATAGGTTTGATCTTCTTGCAGTCCACGGGACTCTCAAGAGTCTCCTCCAGCACCATAATTCAAAAGCATCAATTCTTCGGTGATCAGCCTTCTTTATGGTCCAGCTCTCACTTCCATACATCACTACTGGGAAAATCATAGCTTTAACTATACGGACCTTTGTTGGCGAGGTGATGTCTCTGCTTTTTAAGATGCTGTGAACTGTAGTTTACCCCAAACAGAGTTACAATACCCAGCATCCTTAACACACTATATTTCCCAGGATTCTTTTGGAGAAGTCATGCATTTTATATGTGCTATAAATTATGGTGTGGGTGTTTCATTTGTTGTTCATGAGTACTTTTATTATGTTTGTAGTTATGTGATTATATATATATATATATATATATGTTGTAAGCCGCTTTGAGCATGGCTTCGAGTTTGGAAAGGCGGCATACAAATAAAACGATTGTTTGACTGAAGATTGCAAACTCTGCATCCTTAGGAAGGAAGGAAGACTTGGGAGAGTGAGAAAAATCAATGCCTGAGCCTGAGCATGATGTGCAGTACGAGATCAAACAAGCCAAAAGAAGAAGGGGGCAGAAATGTTCCAGAGAGAACATTTTAAAACAGAGCATGAGATGCTTCAGGGGAAACTGAGCAGTGCATAGGAGCAAATGAGAAGAACCCACCTCGGCACCTCAATTGCTTCCTAACCAAACCCCAAAGGAAATGCATGTGAATGTCTGCAAAGACAGGAGACTGTAAAGCAACAATTTACACTGACTAGCAGCCAGCAACGGATCTGCCATCCATAATGAGTCAGAATTTGGAGGCGGCGCTGCAGCTTGAAGAGGGCGGTAAGAGCTAAGCTGAAGCATCTGCTTTGGCTGTGCTAGCAGTGAAAGTTTTCACAGCTGCCAGACTGAGTTCTTTCCCCCTGCTCTGATTTTATGTGCTTTTCGCAGGGCTGGTCTAGCAAGCAGCACCACATAACTTTACCATTTGCCTTATAAAATGAAGCCTTTATGCGCCGGAGCCCCACGTGTCTGGTAACCTCAGCCGAGAGGAAAACCTGCACAGGAAACCCAGTCTGGTGGGCCAAGATTTCGACATTGGCCCATTTTGGAAGGACGCTTCAATAAGCTGTCAACAAAATATAGGTGTTTGCAGTCGGGGTAGGAGGGACCCTCTACCGCTTCAGAACTGCAACCACAAACCGTGCTGAGGGTTTTACAATGACGAAGGGCCAGAGCTTGGTGGAAGTGCATCTGCTTTGCCCACAGAAGGTCTTGGGCTCCACACCCAACATCTCTAGATAGGTCTGGGAGATAGGTCAGTGGAGATCAGCCTTCCAAACCTTTAGACCACAACATCAGAAGAGCTTGCATCATCAGGCCAATGGCCCACCTAGTCTAGCATCCTGTCCTCACAGAGTGACCAAGCAGATCCCTGTGGGAAACCCACAAGTAGAACTCAACCCCAAGAGCCCTCTCCCCTCCTTTGCTTTCCAGCAACTGGTATTCAGAAACATTGCTGCGCAGAGGCCGAGCATCGCCATCTTGGCTAGGAACCGTTGATAGCCTTCTCCTCCATGAATCTGTCTAAAGGCCATCCAAGTTGGTGACCATCAATGGGCCATCTGTGGGAACGAGTTACATAATTTAACTATGTGCTGCTTGAAGAAGTCCTTTCTCTTATCCAAGATGTTGTTGGACTACTGTACCCATCATCCCTGACCATTGGGCCACACTGGCTGAGGCTGATGGGAATTGTAGTCCAGCAACATCTGGGGAACTGAAGTTGGGAAAGGCTGAAGTAGACAATGCTAAGCTAAGCTACAAATGGACCAAAGGTAGAAGGCAGAAACCTATGAGAATGAAGTAGCTTTTGCCGTCCTAAAGCTCATTTCTTTGCTTGGGTTCCTAACACTTCTTTCCTAGACAAAAATTATTCTTTTTGTCCCATCTTCAGTGGGCATGATCTGCTCCTCCAATCTGGTGCATTTCAGTTGCTCAAGACTACAGTTCTGATCATCCTTGACCATTAGTCATGTTGGCCGAATCTGATGCGTGTTCTTGTACAAAGGGGCACCAGCTTGGGGAAGACTGATCTAAGGACAATATCTTTCCAGTGTGTATTTCTGACACAGGAAAGGCAAATTAATATTTGCAAGATCCATAAATGATGCAAGCAGGAGGCCGTACTAACAGAACTTTGTTCCTCATGCAACAATATCCAAAATGGCTTTTGTGTTTCATAAACTACTAGTTCCTTTCAAATGTTTGTAGAACATCCCCCCCCTTCTTTTAGTCACTATTCTTACCTAGGAACTTGCTCAAGATTTTGGATCTGCTCTTTCGCATGCTTACCCAGCAGAAGATCCTGAGTATGAGATCCCATCTATCAAGACAGCCAGTATTTTATTAAAATAGCACAACGCTTTGTTAAATCAGGCACAGGAATCCACTGACCTTTCTGATTACCACATCTGTGGAATTAAAACAGGGAAATATTTTCTCAGAAGCCCCCCACAAAAAAATATATTCTTGTGGAGAGTGATGACAAAACCCTCATGGAAAGTGGTGATAAAGCACAGCTCATAATTGCCCATAAAAATCAAAAACTCGCCGCCGCATATCCATAGCTGCCAAAATATGATTTGCAAAGAGAACAAATATTGGAGGAGGAGGAAGAAGCGAAAGCTATTGGTTCAGAGGTGCTTTGCTAGTCAACAGATTTCATCTACCACACAGCTGCAAAGAATTAAGTAATCAGGCTTAGAGGCCAAAGACTAAACATGCTGAAGATTACATCCTTTGAATGTTCATCGTTGCCAACATCATTAGAGAAATGGGCTCAATCTCAAACTTCAGAAGCTGAGTGAAGAAGCAGAAACAAGCCCACTCTTTTTGGATATGATGAATTGCGGACCTACAAAATGGAGATATCACAGTTGTCTTCACAAAGAGATGGGAGTAACTATCTATTCTAATTTATCTCCTTTTCCATTTTTCCTGTCTTAAATGCAGTTTCCTCATCATCAATTTGTGTGTGTGTTTTTTAACTCCTCATGAAAGTTCACCAGCCTTTTAGCGCAAACTTCTAATATGCCAAATTTTTGTATTCAATTTTGCATAAAATACATATTTTGCAAAGCATATTTCCCCTAATATAGTGCATGCTGTGAACTGCCCTGAGATCTACCAATTAAGGACGATATACAAATTTAATAAATAAAATAAAATAAACATTGTATGTTATTTTCACTAGTTTAATTTCACATTATTATTATTATTATTATGCACACATTAGCTTAGTGTATGGATATTTTTTAACAAATTGCTTGGCTGGAGAACTGCGCCACAAAACTTGGAGTACATCTTTCAAAGAATGACTGTGTTTTGATTCACATGTTTCAGAAAGTGCAAATTATTTCCCAATTAATAAATGGCTTCTTAAGAAGGTTCATTTTTAAGGGGGAACTGAATTGAATTTATCCCCCCACCTCTCATACCCTTGCTTTGATGCTTTTTGCAGTCCATGACACAGAGATCACAGCAAAAGCCGAGCACCCAGATACTTTAGATATTTGAAAACAATTTATGCACACCTCCAAATTACTGCTCAGATCCCTCCGTGTTCCTCCATCCTCATATTCCTTCTTACAAATGTCAAACAATATGAATTGCAGGGGGTTGGAATGGATGACCCTTGGGTCTCTTCCAACTCTACAAATATACAATTCTAGGATTCTAAAGACAAGAGTTAACTTTCTTTATGGGTTGTAAAGCTAAATGTGAAAAATTATGGATAAAGCACTGGTCAACTTCAGAAGGCAGAGCGATGGATTGACATGTGTCCAGGCTTGGGTCCACTGCCCTGTTGTGTCTCTCGCCCTTCCTCGTGATCAACAGAACCAGGATAAATGATCCAAATTAATCCACCCTTGCAATCTTACCTGCTTGTGGAACAGCTTGCAGAATCCAGCTTTTCTTGCCACAATATTAGGATGTTTGCCTTTTTTAAAAAAAGAAAGAAGAAAGACTGCATTACACAGAATCTTAGCAGTACATTACAGGATGGGTCCACTGTAATTACCACTTGACTCTGTCACTTAGATTCATTCATGCCTTCCTAATAAGTCCTGCAGCTGGAAAAGTAACCAAGTAACTGCGTTTTAATAGGTCTGTACTGATTTGTGGGTTTATAAGAGTTATAATTATTGAGACAAAATATGTTATCAATTTAGATTTTATTTCCCAACAGTGCTCACCTGTCATTTTATATTATTATTTTTCCAAGGTCCTTTTAATGATGTCACCCCCCCTTAGGTTTCCCCCAAATTCTCCAGCGTTCACTTCAAATGATTGATGGAGGTCTGAAAAACTCTTGAGTGTTTCCAAATCAAATACACTTTGCAGACATTCATATACAGGAAAGGATGGTTAAAATAAAGAATTGTGTGTTTCCTTGAAATTCACCAGCCCATTGATACTGCAGCCGCTTGAATCTCAGTGGAGCTTTTGTGCAACCCAATAAATGCTTTTATTTTATTTTTCCTCCTGAAGGGAGAAAAACATCTCAACAAAGCCACCCATAAGACCTATTTCAAACTTACTTATAGGCTGAGGCATCTACAGGTTTGCAGCCATTGCAAAGTGAAAAACAGTGTCTTCAAATGACGTATTGTGTGCTAAAACGGCAGGCTAGGTGGATTTATATATTAATTGCCTCAAAATGGTTTGGCTTTGGGACATTTCGTTCATTTTTTAAAAATGGGCTTTTAATAAATGAAGTTCAATATGTTCAGATTCATGGCTCGCATTATGGAAGCAAAAACAGGAGAGCTTAAAATTGCTCAAGATAATAAGCCACTGGGAAAGAAGTTGATCAAGTGTAAAAGGCACAACATATTTTACTAATTCCATGCACGGATCAGCCAGTCTTAATCCATCAAGGAACTTCCAATGCTCTCTTCAAATCTGCCCCCAAAGCCCACTTTTGCAAAGCCTTTTCGGAATGGCTGGAGTGAAACAAAGATGTGTTCTCCCAAGTCCACAATCCCAGCATGTTTGCACTCCTGTGTCAGCGACATCTACGCTGGCTTGGTCATGTCCACAGGATGGAAGGTGGCAGGATCCCCAAGGATGTGATCTACAGGGAACTGACCAGGCCCATTGGTAGACCAACTCTGTGTTACAAAGATGTATGGAAGTGGGACATGAAGGCTGCCAGTGCCAACCCCACCATGTGGGTATTGCTTGTGGACGACCGCAGTGCCTGGGACAGGCAGTCAAGTCGTGCCTCTACAGCAGTGACCAGAGGAGCAATGACCCCTGGGAGGAGCTCAGAGAGAAGAAACGCCATGGGGCATCTGCAGCAGCACAACCAAACTTCTTCATCTGCTCCATATGCAACAAGACATTGTCTCCCATATCAGTCTCTACATTCACGGCAGGCAATGCAACCTTCTAGCAGTTTGACTTCTCCCAAAACAGACTCCTCCCAAGATAGACAGATGGCAACTCCTGCCTACTTGCAGCTCATCCTAACCCTGTATTTAAACTCTCTTAGATAGGAGAGTTCTATATTTGATGGGCCATCAGAGAAGTGTCCCGGAAGCAGCTGGCTAACTTCCTGGCAGGTGGGACACTGTTGCTAACTGGGAGAATAAGGGGCAAGGCGGTGGAGAGGTCAGTATGGTGAAGCACATCAACATAGACACCAGATTGCCTCTGCCAGTGCTCTATCCTATCCTACAAGCAATGTGAAGCCTCTGGCAGCAGTCAGTAGGAGTTTGGTCCTTCTAGCGCTGGAATGTCTACAGTGACAAGCAGTGGCTCTCCAGAGTTTCACCCTGATTTCCCCCCCTGATTTCCCCCCTGATTTTCTCCTACCTGGAGATGCCTGGGATTGAGCCTGGGTCCTTCTGCGTGCAAGACAGATGCTCTACCACTGAGCTATGCCTCTTCTCCCAAGCTGAGCCCAGCTTGAGGCTGCATTTAATTCAGAATGGAGCCGGGCTTTTTTGAGCTGGGAAGTTTGTATTTTGGCCTCCCCCTTTCAAAGGCTTGCACCATCATTCATTTTAATTGAGTGAAAGAGGTTTGCTGGCAATCGCAACAAGAAGAAAATGCTTTTAATGCTGATTTTATGATGCCTTTTTGCCTCTCTTTTTACTGGTGAAGATGTGGTTAATGTGACATGTAGCACAGGAAACAGTAATTTTTAATTTGAGCAATCATCTCAAGACATGTGGCTCTCTAAGTCCAATGATATGATAAACACATGTTTTCCTGTTCATGAGAAGAGGCACAGTCATTAAATGATGCACATTACTGGCCACCGGTTGCTCTTTTGCCATAGAAAAAATCCAGCTGTGCCAAGAAAGAATAACGTTAAACTACTGCAGTTTTGTTCTTCTGCACAGAATTACCCCTCCTATCTTCCTGGGAGTTGTAAACAATGAAAATGAGGATGCTTCCAGATGGGAGCTTTACATTGCAAGAAGGTCCTTGTGATCTCATAAACGGGACACTGGCAAGAGGCTTTTTAACTGGCTGTATTTCACCCAGAAATGGAAAACCTGGATTAAACTGGAGCGGGGGTGGGGAATGTGCTAGCATTTGGATGCCAATGATGTTGGTTGGCTGCTGCAAAAAAGTTTGCACGTATGTGGCACACCAATCTCACATTAACACCTACCTGGAAGCACCAACTAGGTTGCCTGTTTCAAAGCATTTCACACTTCCTGTAGGCAGCCTCAAAGTTATGGAAGATGAATTTTTCTTCTTCTTCTTTTTTTTTAAAAAAAGATAACCCCAAAACGAAAATAATATTTATGAATAATTATATATAGGGAACAAAAGAAGCAGCCTTATTATATATCAGATTATTTTACCATCTATCCCACTGTGGTAGTAATTTATTGCTACATCACTTGTTCATTACCCAGGTGAGGAAACACCTTTTTTAAAGAAAAAACAACACACAGAACCAAGAGAATAACAGCAAGCCCAACAGATCCTGTAGGTACCTGGTTTATGAAACTACTGTGCAGTAGGACAGCCAGACTTAATATGGTTGTTCCAACCGAACCACCAATTAAAAGAAGGACTGCTGTGCATGTTTATATCCCATGACCTGCAACCTTTCTTGATGTATGTAGAAAGATGTATTGATGCCATCTGTCATGGATGCTTTAGCTGAGATTCCTGCATTGCAGGGAGTTGGACTACCTCATTCTTGGGTCCCTTTCAACTCTAAGATTGTATGTTTTATGACTCTTTGTGTCATATGTGCACCATATATAAGCTTTGTTCTGGTGTGTGTCATGGCAGTCCTTACTTAACTGGCAGTTCAGTTAGAACAACCACATTTAGTTTGGCTGTCCTACTGTCCTGTTTTATTATGGTTTTTTGTGTTCTCATTTTGTATTTTTATGTTGTGAACTGCCATGTGACCTTCTGATGCAGGGCAGTATGCAAATTTAATAAACAAGCAAATAATAAGTTGGGTTGTCTATTGGTGTATACAGTGGTACCTCGGGTTAAGAACTTCATTCTTTCCGGAGGTCCGTTCTTAACCTGAAACTGTTCTTAACCTGAGGTACCACTTTAGCTAATGGGGCCTCCTGCTGCCGCCGTGCCACCACCGGACGATTTCTGTTCTCATCCTGAAGCAAAGTTCTTCACCCGAGGTAATATTTCTGGGTTAGTGGAGCCTGTAACCTGAAGCGTATGTAACCCGAGGTACCACTGTATATGGTTATCTGGAGATGCTTGGCTTATCACAAGGGTGAGGGATCTGTAGCCCTCCAGATGTTGCTAAACTACAATTCCCATCACCCCTGGCCATTAGCCATGCTTGCTGAGAATGATGGTTGTTGGAATCCAACAACCCGCCACAAGATCCTCACCACTGGCTTACCATGTTCTTCTCTTATCTGTGCTCACAGGAAGACTCTAGCATGGGAAGACTAAACAGTAGCATCCAGGAACTGATTTAACCATTTTTAACATTATCTTTTTAAATGATTGAAACCCATCCTGCGACCTCTTGGTGATAGGCAGTTAAGAAATCTGGGAAGAGATTATATACTACCCATTCTTTTGGAAGTGGTTGGTGGTTTGGCCACTGTTGAAGAAACCTCTTTAGATTCCTTAGAGAAGGGGTGAGAAACCTGTGGCCGTCAGGATAGATAAGATAAAACTTTATTCGCATTAGCCAATGGCCATAGCAACAGTAAAACATTACAGTATACGCAGAAAAGGAAATTTGATATAAGAGCACAATTTAAAGTCCTGAATCAGACGTCAGTTAGTGGCCCTTATTCTGATTGCCCCTGCTATGAACCTGGAAACATTTGCTGTTATCGGCTCATTTTGATCTGATAGCAGAAAGGACATTGTGACAGTGGTTGAGCGCCCTGGGATGGTTAGTACAACTGGGGTGATGATCTCGTTCCTCCGGTCTTTGTAGAGAGTACAGGACAGGAGGACGTGTGCCGCTGTTTAAGTGCTACCATCTCCACAGGGGCAAAGATGTTTCTCAGGCGGGATCTTTTGGAATCGACCCTCAAGTACCGCAGATGGCAAAACACCCAGTCTTGCAAGCGTAAAAGCACGTCTGTATTTTGGGATAATAAGTTTGTGCAGATATGGGGCCAGAGAATCAAAATAGGGAGGTGGAAAATGAACATACCAAGGGCAGAATTTCCTTATAGTGTGGCCCTCAGGACGTTGCTGGACTACAACTCCCACCATCCTTCACCATAGGCCAGAATGGCTGGGCAGATGAGAGTCCAACAGCAACTCAGAAGACCTCTGGTTTCCCACCCCTATCTTAAAGAGATCTAAAACTTGCTGTGTGGGAGGTCACAATGTTCACATAGGTAATGGTACCTGTTCTGTTTACCCTTGGATGCTGCAGATTAGTTGGGCCCATTTCCATCTAGATTACGCTTGGGGAGTTTGGGACAGGAATCACCTTGGTCTCCCTCTTTGAGTATCTCTATCAGGAAATGAGGGAGCGTGACCCTGCTGACTCTCCCGGACCTCTTTCCAGCTTGTGACACAATCTGGGTATCCTTCTGAGCTGACCGTCTTGTCTGGGAATGAAGGTTGGCTCTTGCCAGTGGCCAAAGCAGAGAAGATGACATTTTCCTGGGTTATGGTGCTTTCAGCTATCTCCTTTGGTGCACATGAAGCACATTCAATCCTGAATTGATACTATTTGAAGGATAAACAAAGGAAAGCCACTTTGGATTGTCAGCTCTCTTTACGCCTGCTGTGTAACCTGCTGGGTTTTGGCAGCTTCAAGGTTGAAGCTTATCATGCTCGGACTGGAAGCACGCAAACGTCTGAGCTAGTGGTATGAAATGTGGCTGGGCACTTATTACTGGAGGAATGCTAATTATTTCTTTTATGTGGATAAGCTTCCCAAAGCTGTATCCCATTTAGAGAGCAGCCAGGAACACTGAACACTCGCCCAGTTTTCTTTCAAAGCATACATTTTGCTTTGTTCCTTTACCAGTAATGAGCTGTGATTCACAGGTGTTGATATGGGGCTGTTGTGAAGCAACTAGAGCAAATTCCCGCTTCTGCTACAGTGGCACTAAACTTAAGTCTGTTTCAGTGGCTTAGTATTACAAAATAGGCACATCTTGTCCAGGATCCTCATCTCACAGTGGCCAACCAGATGCCTGCAGGAAACCATAAAATTGTGACCCCTAGCAAATGACATTCAGAGATATACCACCTCCAACACTGAAGGGAGAACATAGCCATGATAGTTAGTTGCCAATGGCAGCCTTATCCTAGGGGTGGCGCTGTGGTCTAAATCACTGAACCTCTTGGGCTTACTGATCAGAAGGTCAGTGGTTCAAATCTGTGCGATGGCGTCCCTGTCCCAGCTTCTGCCAACCTAGCAGTTCGAAAGCACACCAGTGCAAGTAGATAAATAGGTAAATAAATGCCGTTTCCATGCACCCTGGTTTCCGTCATGGTGTCCTCTTGTGCCAGAAGTGGTTTAGTCACGCTGGCAACATGACCCAGAAAGCTGTCTGTGGACAAACACCGGCTCCCTTGGCCTGAAAGCGAGATGAGCACCACAACCCCATAGTCGCCTTTGACTGGACTTAACTGTTCAGGGGTCCTTTACCTTTGCCTTTTATCCTCAATTAATTTGTGTAATCCTCTTTTAAAGCCATCCCAGCTGCTGGGCATAATTACATCCTGTGGAAGTGAACCCCATAGTTTAGCTAGGAACTGTGTGAAAAAGTACCTACCTCCTTTTGGGTCCCCAGTTGTGTGCAGAGGACCATCTCATAGGCATCCATTTGTCCTTGCAGGGTCTCTGCTAAAGATGAACACACGTAGGTTGGAGCTGGGACTGCAGCTGCTCTCTGATTTCCTCACAACATGTGTTTATTGAATACATGAAAGAAGCTTGTAATCATGCACAAATACTCATCAGAGAGTTGTAAACCCTCTAATTAGCTGCAGATTCCTGTTATGTGTATGCTCAGTAGAAGGAATGGAAATAATTGAATTCTCTTCTAATATTAATAATGAATTTATGATTTTTTTTTTTTTTTAAAAAAGATATTTATAGTATGCCCTTCCTCTCTACAAATCCCAGGGCTGCATACAGAACATAAATTTAATAATAAAATGCACAAAAGCAACACAACATTAAAATGCCTCATTCAAAATAGGAAGCTAAAAAACAGGTGAGATGATGACATTGTGCAGCTTTACAAACTACTTTGGCAGCTCAGCTAGCCAAATTATTCCTGAGAAATGACAGCAACCCAAGAGAGAGACAGAAGCTATATTAATAGTACAGCTTTGAGATCAGGTCATATCATCCCTTATATGTCCAGCCAATCCCTGTGCTCCGCAAGTGAGGGTCTCCTGCAGATACCATCTTATCATAAGGTCCATTTTGCACAATGTAGGAATCAAGACTTTAGGTGATGGCACCTCCACCTTTGAAATTCCCTCTTCCTGAATATTCATAGAATCATAGAGAGTTGGAAGGGATCCCAAGGGTCATCTAGACCAACCCCCGCAATGCAGGAATCTCAGCTAAAGCATCCACGACAGATGGCCATCCAACCTTTGCTTTAAAACCTCCAAGGAAGGAGAGTCCACCACCTCCCGAGGGAGACCATTCCACTGTCAAACAGCTCTTGCTGTCAGAAAGTTCTTACTGATGTTTAGTCGGAATCTCCTTTCCTGCAACTTGAAGCCATTGGTTCGAGTCCTACCTTCCAGAGCAGGAGAAAACAAGCTTGCTCCATCCTCCATGTGACAGCGCTTTAGAAATTTAAATATGGCTATCATATCTTCTCTCAGTCTCCTTTTTTCCAGGTTAAGTCTGTTGCCTTCTTGTTGCCCATCGAATACCTTTCACATTCAACAAGTTGAGATGTTTCCTAGTCTAAATCTGTGTTGGAATTGTTATTTTTAGTAATTTTTTTAAGTGCAAATGTGTGTCTCTGTTGTGCCCAGGGATGTCAAAGAACTGTAATGAAAATGGAAACAGGAGCAGAAATTGCTAGTATTCACTCATTCATCTGCTGTCCAGAACAGAAATCAGTTGAGTGGATATTATTGCCATTTCCTGTTGTTGCTTTCAGTCTGAAAATGATATGCAATTGGTTTTGTTTTCTCGACGTATTTGCATTGTGTTTCCTCTGCACTGAAATGAATGGGGTAGAATAACATAATGACAATGCAGTTTACATAATTAACTCAGACCATTGTGTGATTTCACCACTGCAGACAGTGAGACAAATAATGTAGATTTTGGCACAAGACGAAGTGCAGTGGAATAGAAACAGTGCTGCATGTGATGGAATGGGAGCTTCCTTACATCCCTAGTTGTGTCAGTGCTCCCATTTGATTTGATAAGGCATGTCACATTTCCAGCAACCAAGCTGTTGTTGCACACAACCGTTTTGCCATGAAGACAGGATTTGGAGGCAGAAATCTAGTCCCCAATCAGCAGAATGGGCAGGAGACTCCAAAGGCAGGAGGACTGACTTATTACATATTGAAGTAAAAGGTAAACATTACCATGGCCTTTAGCCTCTTCTAGCAGGACTTTTCTTGAGTTCTCAGCTCCGTTGAGCAAAACTGCTGCCTGCTGACCACCAGTCCTCTAGAAATACAAAATCTGACTGTCAAATTCTCTATTATTTTAAACACTGTAAAAAGAAGAAAAAGAAAAGCAACTCATAATACACAAACTCCCTGGAGAGTCAGGGCGTTCACTTCAAACATGTGAGAACACTTTACAAATATAATTGGGAAGAAAATAAGTTTCCCTGTAGCTGGAGTTGTGCAATTTCTCCGCTGCCGAGGACTGACTGGCACTCAAAAATAAAGAAAAGAGACCTTGGTTCTCTTTCAAAGCAGGCCGGTTCTGCTTGCTAGCTCAGAGGGCAATTCCGCCTGCAGTCTCTGTTTGAATTAGCTCTTTGCTGGTAGAAAAGCTTCTGTGTGAAATCCAAGCAAATTCATAATGATCCTCTTGGTAAAACGTGGAACTCTTATTTTCACAGGGATGTTTTAGTGCCATCGCCTTACATCCCAGGCTCTTTTTCCATTCGCAGAAGACTCTTTCGCCCATGGGAGGCTTTTGGGAACAGAAAAAAGATAATCTCTCTTTCTCTTGCTGCCAGTTCCCTTGCCCCAAATTTTGTGGGGCAGGTATTGGGTGCTGTAAGGGAGGGGTGCAACCTTCCACCTGCAACCTTCCAGGCAGTAGCTTTTTGTGGGGCAGCTAGGCTAACCTGAGCTCTTGTCACTAGCATTAAGGCCTGTCCTGCCAACTGCTGCTCCTCCTGGGCCCCTTTATATGGCTCTTAGGATCATTCCCGGGCCACAGCCCCTCCCCAGGCCACTTCCAATCACTGGCCTTGCTTCACACCCTGCTTGAGTGTTTTTGCCTGGCTGGAATGTGTTGTTGCTTCCTACCTGTCTGGATAAAGAAAGGTGAGAACTGACTAGCTGCTGCCATGCCATGAACTGACTACTGAGAACTGACTACCTGCTGCCATGCCATGGCCAAACGTGGTTGACTCCCACCACATGACATTGTCACAATGTCAAATCAGAATGAAGGGAGCAAGCATTGCCTTGGGCTTGCTGATCAGAAGGTCGGCAGTTCGAATCCCTGTGACGTGGTGAGTTCCCGTTCCTTGGTCCCAGCTCCTGCCAACCTTGCAGTTCGAAAGCACACAGTGCAAGTAGATAAATAGGTACCGCTCTGGCGGGAAGGTAGATGGTGTTTCCATGCGCTGCTCTGGTTTCGCCAGAAGTGGCTTAGTCATGCTGGCCACATGACCCAGAAAAACTGTCTGTGGAAGCAGACAAATGCCAGCTCCCTCGGCCTATAAAGCGAGATGAGCGCCGCAACCCAGAGTCATTCGCGACTGGACTTAATTGTCAGGGGTCCTTTTACCTTTTACTATAGAATTTTAGAGTTGTAAGGGACTCACGGGATCATCTAGTCCAACAATGGGCAATGCAACTAAAACATCCATAACATCTGACCATCTAACCTCAACTCAAAAACCTCCAATGAAGGAGAATGTACCACCTTCACCACATAGCCACATGATGCTGCTGGCCACTTCACCAAAAAGACAATTCAAAATAAGGGAAGGAACTCTCTAAAATCTCCAAGGATTCCTCAATCTGGCTTAGGATCTCAGAGCAACCAATCCATCTGCAGTCAGCTGCAAGGCCTATGCTGCAATTTCAGACTAGATCACCCCAGTGCTACCTAAAGAAGCAGGTCAGGCAGAGAAGACAGAACTAAAGGGTACGATTGCAATCCTGAATGAAGACATGGAAAGGGTGAAGAAAACTACAAAACACTACACTGATGGGCCATGAGGGAGCCTCTCAATAAGGGCACAGGCTTCTCCATCATTGCAGCCCTGCCTTACCTTGCTGAGATCAAAGGCAACACTCTAAATGTGAGGTACTACTCTGACCAGCCAACCCATTGCGTCAGTGCAGGAAGAGCCCTAAAACCAGAGCTCTCCTTGGCAGCGCTCCCTGTGCCAGCAGGGTACAGAGAAAGAAGAAAGGGTTGGCTTTAATTCTTTACTGAAGAGCAGTGGGAGATTGTCAGGGAAAGGCCTGCAGATTCCCAGGTTAGGAATGTCCTCTTGGACAGCCACAAGCTGTGAATGTGCAGCTGCGAGCTTCCCGGTCCTGAATAATCCCACATCCAAGTCATCCATATTCATGTGCATTTGCGGGGATCATCGCCGGTATGCGGTTTGATCTGCCAACTCTCTGTGCAATTTGCATCCTCCGCTGCGCACGTTTCAGGTTCTGATTTCCTGTGGCTATTAGGCTCTCTCTTTGAAACCGAACCCCTCCAGTAAGGGGAAGAAAGCACGCTTCCTGACTCACACAGAGGGAGCATGGTAACCATCCACATCACGATACACCCAGCAAAGCAGATGTTTCTTCTGAGAAGCAGAGGCTGCCAATTATCACACTCTTTCCCCCTTGCCTAGCCCTGTTTTGGCATCTGCGGCTTGTTTCTATTACAGTTTCACATCTTCACACTTCCCTACTGCAAGCCAAAGAGGCCATTTTGGTTTCCAACCAGGTATAAGAGCAGGGGCCCTCTTGTGAGATGTGGTGGAGGCTAGTCTATTAGAGCAAATAGGGTGCTGCCCCACCAGCCTCATCCGGCTCTCACCAGCCTGCTTTTTGGCTTAGAACCAGCCTTGGAGGGGACCCTGGCTGTTTGTCTCCTCAGTCTCAGTTCTGCCCTTGCACTGGACTCACCTTTTGTGGTGGCCATGATGAAGTTCATTGGCTTCAACATGTGGGTAAGTCTGCCCAATTGCATTTGGGGGGCTCTCTTGTTCATTCTGCCCCTCTTCTGCCCATCACTTCCCCACTGTTCCTACAGGAGCCTCATATGATGTAGTTGTGGGGTCATTCAGCCTCATATAACCAACATGCCCGACTCTAACTAATGCATGGAGGGGTTAAGACCATAGAGTAAGCTGTCCTGACACCCTGAGACCCACAGGTATAGGGTGGTATACAAATTTAATAGATAATTATTATAATGATAGCAGTAGTAAGAATAATCAGTGCTTTTTCCCTTTAATGAAATGTTTAGAGGTACTCTCATTTTGACTCAAGAAAACCACCATTTTACGGTTCAAATCAGGGGAAATAAATACAGTAAATGGACAAAAGTACAAATAACATGCATTACCTCATACTACACAGCTGACAGCTCACAGTAACTTCCACATTAGAAGTGCTAGATTCCAACTCCTACTTCATGCATTAAATACTCACTTCCGTCTGAGACTCAGGAAACATCGTGACAGAAAGTGAGGGGTAGCAATGGAACTGATGATTCACCGTGCCAGAGAAGAAACTAAAAATGTTGGGAGTTTTTTTTTTTTTAGTTTCTTCCCCCATTAGATTCACATAATGTTTAAGGGATGCACCCCCCTGCATCTCCCCAGGAAAAAAAACACTGGTAATAATAGCAGCAGCAGCAGCAGCAACAACAACAACAACATCACACACTCTCACCTTGGGAGGAAGTTCTACCATGTGAACTAACCAGTTAGGATGTCTGGGCTGGTTGCTCCAAACCCAGACCATGTGCCTTTAGCAACAATCTTTGTGTTTCTATACAAACAATTTTGAAGCATTTACCAGTTTTGAACCTAAGTTGCACTGCCTGTCTTTTCTTGATGCTGTATGGGAAAGCACATGAATCTGACCTTTAAAGAGTTTGTAAGTAAACCATTTTTAACTTATCAAAGGTGTGTTCTCTTTCTATGCTTAGGGAAAGTGGAAAACTTTAAAAATAACTTAGAAGGGAATATTTTAAAGATCTAACAGCCAAATGTCCATGCTTTACTTTGCTGCATGCTATGTGATTTTAAATCTCTGCTGAGGCTCTCTCACCAAAGAGTACCTGCCCCAGACTTGGATCTAGGCAACCAGGGAACTCTCCTTTAATTCTTTTACCAAATTACTAAAGACCAATAGTAGCCAGGAAGTCTCCTATCCCATGGAAGTTTCATATGACCCAGGCACATGACCTGAAGAAGTATCATGTGGGCAAGCGTTGGCTGTGGTCACCGGCAGGGTGGGATAAGGAATATTTTTTTAGGGGGGAATTCCATGTGAAAGCTGTCTTGGGAAAAGGGAGGAGCTCCAATACTGATGGCTGGGTGTAAGTCAGTGGCTCAGATCTTTATCTCCCCCACTCCCCATGGGCCACGTTTGACAAGTGGGTGGTGTTGTAACTGAGCTCCCATTCTGAGGTCCTTTGAAATCAAATCGTGTGGGCAAAAACATTGCCTGAAAAGCATCGGCCCATCAGCCGATCTTTGGCACATGCCAAGTGGAGCTTTGCAAGGTTTGGTGAGCAACTGATCATTGGCTCTTGCAAAGCCCAGGGCATAGCGCTCCTCGAGTGCTGATTGTTGGCGTTTGTGAAGCCTTGTGCACAGTGCTTCACAAGACCTGGCAACCAGCTGGTTTTCAGGGTTTGCAAAGCCCAGTGCCCACGGCTCCGCAAGACCCAACAGTTAGCTGGCCACTGGTGTTTGCAAAGCCTGCTGCACAGCATTCCACAAGACCCAGCAATCCACTTTGGACCAAGTAAGAAATGGAGATGGCAGTGCTGTACTGCGCTCAAGTTCTGTGGTTCTGGGGCTAGCATCACAATTTCTTTATTAAGACTGCAAATCTAGACCCACCCATGGGACTTACCTCTGCATACACATGTATAGGAATGCACTTTAAGAAGAGCATGTGCTGATTAGAACACAACTGCATCTGTGCCATCTGAAACAGGAAAGAAGCACATGGCTGGTGTGGACTTTCCAGGTCTTCTGTCTAGAAACTGGCCTCTCTAATCCTGCAGTTTGCCAGCTAGATCCTTATGCCTGCTCACAGCAAGACAATGAGCGCCCAAGGCTGATTTAAGTTAATTTAAATAATTAGGTTTGAATAAATGCATGGTTGGTGTAAGCTTGTGTATTTCATATTAGTTATAAGGCTCCTGTGTGTGTGTGTGTGTGTGTGTGTGTGTGTGTGTGTGACAAATCCTTCCTCCTTTCCAGTATTGCACCTACTAAATTCTAGCACGGTCCCATTTGAAGGAAGGGGGGGGGGCTCTCTTCAAATAGCTATTCCAGATCTTGGATGAGGAACGGCTTCTGAAAGAGCGGATGAATCCTAGGACTCATAATGAGAAAATCCTACGAGCTAAAGGGAATTGGGCAAAAAAAAAAAAAAAAGGAGCCAGAAATGAAATAAAAAGGGTAAGTGTTGAGGATAATTTGGAGCAATATGGCCATTTCCAAGTCACAAGCAACCTCTGTTCCCAAGATATTTATAACTGAGGTTTTGTGTAATTGTATTTCAGTGGGTCGAGACTGAGAAGCAAAGCTGGAAAAGTTGTGTGCTGTAAATACAGGACGCCAAAGAGCAATTGCTGAGCAAAGGAAGGGGAAATCTAGATGGGGAAACGAGCAAATACAAATGAAATCACTAGCTGGAAAGTTACCCACATGTCAGTAGTCAGGGGACATATAGGTTACACTGGCTGGGCTTTCTTTCTTTCCCATAGATGCATGTCTTTGCTTAAATGGCTTTGTGGGCATGCAGTAGCATGCAACATACATGCTTTTCTTAATTTTAGATTAATGGCACTCCGTTAAAGCTGACTGCTTCCACAGATCATGCAATGTTCAGATTTAAAAAAATAAAAAATCAGAAGATAGTAGAATTGGTTTTAGAAATAATGTTTTCCTGGGGCGCAGCATGCCCAAATGAAGTTCTTCCCCACCCCTCTACCCAAGACTTTTAATATGAAATATTAATGTGATGTTCAAGGGGCAGGAGCTGGTCCCATGTCAACAACCTTCTGTGTAAGGCTGCATGCTAGAGCAGCTAACCTCCTTTGAACTCTCCAGGCAAATGGCTGGGGTGGGTGGTCTGCCTGCGAGCAATGGACCAATACCACACAAGTGCTTGGTAGGAGTGGGTGAAATTTGCAGGTGTGTTAGTCTTTGGAGGGTAAACACACATTTTACTCTGTAGTTAAAAGAAATATACTTTTTTTTTTGCAAGCAATAACTCCTAATATACTATACCCTTGTACAGTGGTACCTCGGGTCACATACGCTTCAGGTTACATACGCTTCAGGTTACAGACTCTGCTAACCCAGAAATAGTACCTCGGGTTAAGAACTTTGCTTCAGGATGAAAACAGAAATTGCACCGCGGTGGTGCGGCGGCAGCGGGAGGCCCCATTAGCTAAGTGGTACCTCAGGTTAAGAACAGTTTCAGGTTAAGAACAGACCTCCAGAACGAAATAAGTTCTTAACCCGAGGTACCACTGTATGTTATTTTCACTAATATATGCATTTATATGCATAATTCACTCTTACACATTACTTGGCTGGAGAGCTGTACTGCAAAATTCAGAGAATTGCAAAATTCAGATAACTGTGTTTCAGTTCACATGTTTCAGAATCATAGGATCATGTGATCATAGAATCATAAAGCTGTAGAGTTGGGAAGGTCATCTAGTCCAACCCCTTCAATGTAGGAATTTCAACTAAAGCATTCATGACCTCTGCTTTAAAGCAGAGGTTCATCCAACCTCTGCTTTAAAACCTCCCAAGAAGGAGAGTCCACCATCTTCTAAGGGTGTCTATCCCTATGCTGAACAGCTCTTCCTGGTGTTTAGTCAGAATCTCCTTACTTGTAGCTTGTACCTATGAAACATTTCCCCACAGAGCTACAGTTCCCTGCAAGGAGGGACTGATTGTTAAACCACCCTGGGAACTGCAGCTCTGTCAGGGGAATTGTTGTTTAGTTGTGTCTGACGCTTCGTGACCCCATGGACCAGAGCACGCCAGGCACTCCTGTCTTCCACTGCCTCCCGCAGTTTGGTCAAACTCATGCTGGTAGCTTCGAGAACACTATCCAACCATCTCGTCCTCTGTCGTCCCCTTCTCCTTGTGCCCTCCATCTTTCCCAACATCAGGGTCTTTCCCAGGGAGTCTTCTCTTCTCATGAGGTGGCCAAAGTATTAGAGTCTCAGCTTCAGGTTCTGTCCTGAGGAGAGATAGGAGGAGAATAGGGGTGTCCTAACAATTCACAGCAGGGACGCGGGTGGCGCTGTGGGTTAAAGCCTCAGTGCCTAGGGCTTGCCGATCGAAAGGTCGGTGGTTCGAATCCCCGCGGCGGGGTGCGCTCCCGCTGTTCGGTCCCAGCGCCTGCCAACCTAGCAGTTCGAAAGCACCCCCAGGTGCAAGTAGATAAATAGGGACCGCTTACTAGCGGGAAGGGAAACAGCGTTTCCGTGTGCGGCTCTGGCTCGCCAGAGCAGCGATGTCACGCTGGCCACGTGACCCGGAAGTGTCTCCGGACAGCGCTGGCCCTTGGCCTCTTTGAGTGAGATGGGCACACAACCCTAGAGTCTGTCAAGACTGGCCCGTACGGGCAGGGGTACCTTTACCTTTAACAATTCACAGCACCCTTAACAAACTACAGTTCCTAGAATTCTTTGGGAGAAGCCATGATAGTGGTATCATAGTGTATGGTGTTGATGGAGCCAGCATTATGCGAACGGGATCATTCCCACTGGGCATCTTTCGCCGTCCACGCCTTACGCCGGACTCCCAAGCCTGCTGTTTTCCCTTGGGTGGGTGAGCTTTTCTGCTTTGCATGCAGTTTTCAGGCAGAATCTTACAGCTAGTGTTTCCTTCTATTAAGTTCTAAATGCATAACAGCATCGCTGCTCACAAGGCCTCAGCCTGCATCTGACAGATTCTGATCCCCCTACTTCACAGGTCTATCACTCTTGGTTTTCATCAACCCTTTACCCTTTCTTCACTTCCCTGCCCCCATCTCTCTCTCTCTCTTTTAAAACTTAAAATTTGCAGCCAACTTTGATTTCCCTCAGTCTATTCTCTTCTTGGAGGCTTTTCATCAGTTTTGCTTTGTTGGGCCGAGTCCAGTAACCTCGTCTCTTGTTTTTTGGTGAGTGTCAACTATCATGCTTTTGATCTGCAGCTTTTTTGTGTTAGGAAAGTGTGCGGTGTAAACGGAGTTGGAAATGGGAAAGAAAGGACCACATAATATCACAAATGCTCCCTGCATAAACCGGGGGGGGGGGGGGGAGAGAATAAAATGTGAGTGGAGACAGCTGTAAAGTAATACATTACGCCAGCCTTAGCAACCTGGTGGTGCCCTCCAGCTGTTAATGGACTCCAGTTCCCACCATCCCTGACCATTGACCATGCTGGCTGGGGTTGATGGGGGTTGGAGTCCAGCAACATCTGGAGGGCACTCTCTTCCTCATCCCTACCCTAACAACTAGCCCAAATCCACTGTGCCTAAATCAGTTTTGGAGGGAGATAGCCAGCACCCCAAAATGTAGTTTTCCAAAGACCAAATCTCGGTTTGCTAGCTAAGGACCTAAGACGAGCTTACTGTTCTCACTGTGGCCACCAGAACCCTGTGGAAACCCTTCAAGCAGGATATGAGTGCAACAGCACACTTACCTGCAATTCCCAGGACTTGGTGTTCAAAGACATACTGCTTTTGACAGTGAGGGCTGAACATAGCCATTGTGGATAGTAGCCATTGACTGTGTCCTCAAGAGCGTGCAAAGAGCATGATGAGATCATACTGAGTCAAGGGAGCAGGGAGGAAAAAAGTTCCCTTTCAGAACACTGTGGTGTAGTGTAGTGTGGTGTAGTGGTTAAGAGTGGAGGACTCATAATCTGGTGAACCGGGTTTGCGTCCCCGCTCCTCTACATGCAGCTGCTGGGTGACCTTGGACTAGTCACACCTCTCTCTGAAGTCTCTCAGCTTCACTCACTGAGTGTTTGCTGTAGGGGAGGAAGGGAAAGGAGATGGTTAGGTGCTTTGAGACTCCTTAGGGTAGTGATAAAGCAGGATATCAAATCCAAACTCTTCTTCTTCTCTCTTCTTCTAACCAATGTTCCAG
This sequence comes from Podarcis tiliguerta, assembly GCF_965153285.1. NCBI lineage: Eukaryota > Metazoa > Chordata > Lepidosauria > Squamata > Lacertidae > Podarcis > Podarcis tiliguerta. Next base: position 23,320,233 of record NC_139536.1, read on the forward strand.
ACTAGGACCTGGGAGACCAGGGTTCAATCCTCACTCAATCCTGAAGCTCATTGGGCCACCTTGGGCCAATCATTGCCCCTCAGCTTTATTATTGTTTGTTTGTTTGTTTGTTTATACCCCGCCCACCTGGCTGGGTTTCCCCAGCCACTCTAGGCGGCTTCCAACGAGGATTAAAAATACCTTCGCGTGGCTCCCTGACCTGGTTTTGAGGCTGGTGGTGGGGGAAAGCAGCGCTTCCCCCCACCGCCAGCCCCATGAGCTCGGCTGAAAAGCCACCTCGTAGAAAAGCCCGCAGGAGCCGTGCAGCCTTTAAAGAGCATGCTGCTCTTGGGGGCTTTTCCCCAAGGAGGGTGAAGGGACTGACTGGCCGAGGGTGAAGGGACTGACACCTCAGTGTCTGGGCTGAATGAGGGGTGTGGAGACGCTCCTTCAGGTATACTGAATGAAGGCCATTTAGGGCATTAAAGGTCAGTGCCAACAAGCATGGAGGCAGAGCATAGCCATCATAGCTAGCAGACATCGATAGCCTCTCCTCCATGAACTTGTCTAATGCCTTTTTTTAAGACTATTGAAGTTGGTGGTCATCACTGCCTCCTGGGGAAGCAAGTTCCATACCTGAACTATGTGCTGTGTGAAGAAGTACAGTGGTACCTCGGGTTAAGAACTTAATTTGTTCTGGAAGTCCGTTCTTAACCTGAAACTGTTCTTAACCTGAGGTACCACTTTAGCAAATGGGGCTTCCTGCTGCCGCCGCACAACCACAGTGCAATTTCTGTTCTCATCCTGAAGCAAAGTTCTTAACCCGGGATGCTATTTCTGGGTTAGCGGAGTCTGTAACCTGAAGCATCTGTAACCTGAAGCGTATGTAACCTGAGATACCACTGTACTTTCTTTTATTTGTCCTGAATCCTCCAACATTCAACTTCATTGGCTTAACATGAGTTCCAGCCTTATGGGAGATGGAAAAAGCTTTTCTCTGTCCAATTTCTGAACACCATGCACAATTTTATAAACTCGTGTCACTTCTTACTTGCTTTTTCTCTTAAGTGCCAAATACAGAACTGCAGCTTTTCCTCATTGGGGAGTTGCCCCGTAACGAAGGCTATGATGCAAGAGCTTCATGAAGACAGCCAACTGCTGCACAGTTTCCTTTTAAAATAAAATAAAAGGGCAGTCCACCCCGTTAATTGGCCATCTCTGTGATTAGGCATCTTTATGTCGTTCTTCCATCACACACAGTGCTCTCAGCAGGGCATAGGGACACATCTGTTTCTCCAACAAACAAATTTTATCCAGCCTGGTAAATGTCTGGATTAGGTTGTAGGGTTCTTTTCCTGGAATCATTGCAGATGAGAAAATGAGAAGAGGCTTTTCACACTTTGCCTTGAGTTAGTCCGTTTTCACCCCTGACCACCACTCTTCATTTTTACAGCTGCGCTCTCTCCCCATCACCACCCTCTCTCATACACTGCAGTAAAAGGGAAAGGGGGAGGAGTGTGGGGAATAGAAACAAGAAGATGATCCCCTCCCCTCGCGTAATTGTGAGTGAACCTTAAAGCAAGTAATGTCAACAACATTCACAATTCCTTGATGTGAAATATAAGAATGAGGCAAAGAGATTGTATCTCGTCTGCATTGAACTCCGTTGCTTCCCAGAGAAGTACCAGTTTAAAGGGCTAGTCAACAGCATCTGAAGCTCTGCATGTCTTGAGACCCAGATATTTGTCAGACCACCTCCTCCTAGAGAGGAGTGCATGGGGTGTTAACAGAGGGGTAGTACCTCTGGTGAGGGACACGTTGTGCGCCTTTTGTGGTAGTTTGTCAACTCAGCTCTCATCTGTGGCTCCTAGAAGCTGTCAGCATGCGACAGCAGCCACACCATGGGAACGGCTTCAACTGGTTGGCTAAACTAGGTGAGGATAGCCAATGGCTCTCAAGCTCTCATGGAGTTAGGCTCCAGTGGATTCAGCGGATGAGACCAATAGTAGGTCCAACGGTCAAGAAGGCAGTTACTGCACCTGCTGTGGAAGGGAATGAGAGGCAGATGGGGCTCATCAACCCAGGAGAAGGAAAACTCTGATCCTCAACCTCTGCTGCCTTGAGACTATACTACATTCACAAGAAAGACTTTGGCAGTAAACCCGAAGGAAAAATCCATACCTGCTGGCTTCCGGGACATCTTTAGGAGGAGAAAGGGCTAAAGACTGGTTTTTATCTTGTATTTTTATATTACGAACCACCCTGAGATCTTTGGATGAAGAGGAGTATATAAATTTAATAAATAATAATAGCAAATAATAATAACTATTGGAGTTCCTTCCTCCCTTCTCTACTTCCACCAAGGGAAAGAAAGAGTGAGAGAGAGATGCTACCACCATGGAGGAGAAGGGGCTGCCATGGCTGAGCAGTGGAAAGAGAGAACAATGGAGATGCCACCACTTTTGAGAAGAAGGAGGGCAGAGAGAGTGAGAGATCATCACTGGAGTAGCAGCTCCGTAATCGGATTGGTGGGTAGAGGTTGCAGGATTCACACACTGGCACAGGCAATTTCTGAGCAAACTGACTTCTGTGGGAGAGCTGAGCATAGTGTTTGCTTAACTGCATCATATCAGTGGCGAGTCCCACTGCATTCAACGGGACTTAGTCTGAGATAAATGTGTACAGAATTGCATCTTAAATCTCTCCAATCAAATTTAATGGCTTAGGATAGCTTAGGATCACACAGTTAAGAGTGCTTAATTTCAGTTGGAGCGTGGCTGATTTATCTGCTGATATTACCAGCACATCCTCCTCCTGTGTGTCATCATTCAAACAAAGTCCCATTCTTATCAACTAATAGACAGACGTCAGCATGAATTCACAACCTAGTGCCATGGATTTTGCATCTATTGTTTGCCAACAAATGCAAGGACAAGTTGCAACAAAGACATCTTTCATAGCTCGTCTCTATATCATGCTTTTTCAAAAGTAAATCCCATTTAATTCAGTGGGACTTCGCTCTACACAAGCATGTATCGGGTCAGATGGTCAGGAATGCAGGGCGGGAGGTGGGGGGGGTGGATAAATTTTATTACAATGTTTCCACAGCCAAGATACAGATCAACTCGAGTAAAGCCTGAACCTTGAAACCTTGAGATTATCCAAGGCTGGTGGGAGACTCGTGCTTTATTTATCAGTCAGGATTAAAGGTGTCAGAGAATGTCCATTGCAACTGTGTAAACAGAAAAGCGTATCAGGAGGACCCGTTGGAGCAAAAGTCAACTGGAGCTGTTCTGAACCTGGCATGTGATGACAGATAGGAGTCATCATGCTATTTCCGCAGGGAGGCAAGAGTGAAGCAAGTGCTGGGTAAGACGACCCCCCCCCCCACTTCTTCCAGTGAGATTTCAATTAACTTTTTTGGGGGAAATAGATATCTGTCATGTGTATCATATACCAGACTGATAACCGGGGAAAGCCCACGTATTGTCACAGACTTAGCTGTTTCAAGAGATCTTCATTACCACTGTCTAGATGAAACGAGATGCTGAGGGCCATGTGTTTATAGACGCTGCTTACCCCAAAACCACAGGAACTCTCTAGATCACTGGACCACCACCAGTTCTGGCTTGACCGTTAGTAATCCAACCAGCATGGTGCAGAGAATGTACAAACAGTGCTTTGTGGTGATGACAACTCTATCTCTGTAGGAAGTCATAATGTCTCCGTCTCTGTCAGGGGTCATCTAAAGCCGAGGTTGGTCTAAAATGTCTTGGGAGGGAACTTTCCCACCACCACCACCCAAAAATGTGTGGGTTTTTGTTTTGGGGTTTTTTAGTTCCCCCTAAACTATTGAAAAAATTCTCAGTCCTTCCCATTCTTGCCATCTGTGAATCAGTGGTGGGCTTGGCCCCTGTGCCTAGTCCTGCTGGAGAGTTTCATCCCTCTCCCCAAGGAAGTTCTGTGAAATCCTCCCCCATTTCACCACTCACAAATAGCATGGAGAATTTGCAAAGCCATCTTCACCCAGCTCTTGCTAAAGTTCCTCTTTCTTTCTAAATCAGCGACTACCTTCCACTGTGTCTGTGTTCTTCCTCCACTGTCAGAGGCAGTGCGCACCTAAGTACAACTTGCTGGGAATCACAAGTGGGCAGGGTGTGGTTGCTCTGATGTCCAGCTTGCACCTGGGCCACCCTTGTGGAAACAGGAGGCAAAATGAGGTGAACCACTGACCTGGTCCAGCAGGCTTATGTTCTTAAATGGCAGTCTCCAAGCATCCTCTATTTTGGACTCTTGTAGCTTACCTGCAATTTTCCTTGTAGCCTTCCTTCCCCACTTGGCATCAGCCCCTGTGCTCTGTCCTTGATGGTAAAGGTAAAGGGACCCCTGACCATTAGGTCCAGTCATGACCGACTCTGGAGTTGCGGCGCTCATCTCGCTTTACTGGCCGAGGGAGCCAGCGCACAGCTTCCAGGTCATGTGGCCACCATGACCAAGCTGCTTCTGGAGAACCAGAGCAGCGCACGGAAATGCCGTTTACCTTCCCGCCGGAGCAGTACCTATTTATCTACTTGCACTTTGACGTGCTTTCGAACTGCTAGGTTGGCAGGAGCAGGGACCAAGGAACGGGAGCTCACCCCATTGTGGGGATTCGAACCCCCAACCTTCTGATTGGCAAGTCCTAGGCTCAGTGGTTTAACCCACAGCGCCACCCATGCCATCCTTGATGGTAGTCGATTGCCAAATTGTCAACAGTGGTTACCCATCCCTCACCCCCTTCTCTGCTCCAACAAATGCATCTGACTTTGTAAGCATAAGCCACAGGAAGTGATATCTTGACTCGCCTCTGATAAAGCTTGACTGAAAATGTAATCATGTCAGTAAACACTCCTGATAATTGAATGACTCCAGAAACGTGAGGCATGTGCTCATCTCACTAATCACTCAGGTCCAAATCAGATGTGACATCAGGACTGCTTAGTGGTGAGATATCACAAGCTTTTTCAAAAACATAACTGCAGTTGTAGGTTCTGTTCTGTTCTGTTTGGAATTGCAGGGATATAATTTGTTGTTCTTGTTATTTTCTTACCCATTTTATTTCTGTCTCAAACAATCAAAGTGGCTTGCAGCAAAAATGCAATCAACTATTTAAAAAATGCAAAGCAATGGAAGACACAAAACATGAAATTCAGCGGTGTAAACAAATGAAATGGCTGACCAAACCAATTGTTTAAAAGCAATTCACATACTAAAAGCCAGTTGAAATAAAACGTATTTCAGCCACCATTTAAAAACACAGAGAGAAAGAGCCCCACAGATATTTACTGGCACAGTGTCCCATAACTTCGGTGCCTTCATAGAGAAGGCCCTGCCTCTCATTCCTCTATGTCCAGTCTTATGTATGCGTAGTACTGAGAGAGCAGGGCCTCTGATCTCAAAGGCTAGACAGATGGAACTAGGCAGTTTGTAACCCTTTCATCTGTGTCATTTTCCTTACAAACTACCCCCTTCCTTGGATCTGCTACTCGTGCTGTGGAGATAAAATTACAGATACCCAGTACTGTAAATCCACCCCCCTGCATTAAATGAATATGAGCTGGAAGGGCAATTTGGATAAGAAAAATCGGGTGGTGTTTATTTTTTTAGTACCTTTCCCTCAGCCCTTTCCTGGATATGCAAGATGGAGATGCCTCCAAAAATGTCATCCTGGGATCGCCTTTCCCTCCCTTTCCTTAATTCATAGCCACGCCCTGCATCATTATATCATGACATCCTTCACTTTACTCAATGGGCTTCACATCATTGACAATGGTGGAGTCAAAATGGCACAAATCATGCCATGGGGCAAATACACTTTACCAAAGGGAAGGTAGTGAACTTGACACAGTGATCCCCTTTAGGAAATTATGAGTTTAAGGGGAGAAGGAAAAATGTTCCGTTCTATCTAATTAGCATTTTCCAGACCAATGTGTGACCCAAAACATAGCTATTTTTTGAAATTCTCACTTATTTGAGTTTTGGAGTGCAGTTTTCCAACCCTCAAATAATATGTGTATAAAAAGCATATTTTTCTCTTTTTTTCAGAACCATTTGAGGGGAGCCAAATTTTGACCTCACGTGGGATGCCATATTACAAAAGATTACCAAAGTCTGTCCCAAACTCATGTTACCAGAACAATGGGGAAGGGGAAGCTCTCAAGAAGCATCAGCCACGGCACTCTATTAATGCACAAATCAGCACATACTCGGAACTAACAAAATCTATTAATCACAGGATGTTTACCCTGCTCTGAAATCGGGACCTGAAAAGAATGATGCTCTAGCAAATGGCATTCTGATTCACAAAGCATGTTAAGCTGATGCATTTGCATGCAGGCTGGTGTCATTCATTATTTTAAACCAGGGATAGGAAACATGGCTTGCAGCCTTCATCCGGTCCACAAATACTCTCCAAACCCCAGTCTTCTTCTATCCCAAAGGTTGGAGGTTTGTGGGGAGACTCAAACAGATTCCATTGTTCAAGCCAGGAGGAAAAGGCTTAGCTAGGTCCAAGGACAATGCACATTCTTGATCTCCAAAAGAAAATGAAGCCTGACGTCTAACTAGGGGGGGTATTGTCCTGTTCACACTGATGCGGAGAAAAACAGCTAGTGAAGCTCCTGCAAGAATGTGTTGTGATAAAGACATTGTGCTCGGGGGGACACTGAGCTGCTGTTCACTTTCAAAAGGCTCGGGAATGTCACATAATCAGCTTGGCAGGGCACTGGCGCTGTTGCCAACAACTGTTGAGCCAAACACTACTCCTTTCTTGGGTCCCTTCCCCATCGCTGCCAGCTCCAGAGACCTCGACACCTGCTGTTATCTTACAAAAGGAATCTCTCCTGGGAGGTGTGCGAATATGCAAAAAAATTGCAGCTGGAGGGAAAGACACAAGGAACCAGGTTCAATGGGCACACTGCCCACAGGCAGCTTCTGCCTATGCCACTTTGTGATCATTGAGATTTCCGCTGGAATAGCAATGCCCTCTTGCACAGCTGGCATTTCTCCCCACCCCTTCAACAGGCAAAATTCATGGCAGACTGCACTGCGCATGCATCTTAGCACTTTTAGGAGGCAAACTGGCTGTTGAAAACCACTGCACAGACTGCTGGAGTTACAATTCTTCGCAAGCAACTGTAGCTCGGTGAGAGGAGCAGGGGTTTCTGGACAGCTCTCAGCCCCCTTACCAAGCAACATTTCACAGAATTATTGGGTGGAAGCCATGACTGTTTAAAGTGGCATCATAGTGCTTTAAATGTACCAAAGAGGTTTAAAGACCTCTTTTGTACATTTTTTAAAAAGTAATATAAACACCAACAATTGGGAAACACTTGTCTGAGGGTGCTCCAGTTGGAGAACAGCCTTTACCAAAGGTGTCATGGGTTTTCAAGATGCTCGAACTCAGGATGCAAGGGAAAAACATGCTAAGAGGAAGGCGCGCTTGGCAAACCCACACCGTGATCAACTCGCGCCCGGAAACCAATGTCCCCACTGTGGAAGGATGTGTGGATCCAGAATTGGCCTCCACAGTCACTTATGGACTCATTGTTAAAACCGTGTTTATGGAAGACAATCTTACTCAGCCACGAGTAAAAGAAGAAGAAGAAGAAGAAGAAGAAGAAGAAGAAGAAGAAGAAGAAGAAGAAGAAGAAGAAGAAGAAGAATGGCATGAATGTGGCCTTAGTTGAACACCATCCTTTGTACATACTATACCTTTAAAGCACACTACTGTCCCTCAAAGACTCCTGGGAGCTGTAGTTTCGTAAATGTGCTGCTAAGTGCTGCTGACTACAACCCCCTCCCCCCATTTCCTGTGTGTGCTTTAAATATATGTGGTGTATACTGCCTAAAGCAGCTTCCCATGTTCTGGTTCAAAGTATCCAGCACTAAACAATCGCAGGAATACCAGAGCTGGGAAAGGGGCAGGGGGAGAAAGCAGTGAACAACAATGGTGCTGGGGGAGGGGGACTGATGATTTGGAGAGGCAACATTTCATTGGTTATAAAGTCTTTCCAAGTGGCTTGTCCCTCCATAGTGCTCCATTGTTAGGGCTGTCACTCCGTTGAATGAGCCGTCATGCAGATGTGAACCCCCACCAGCCTTTGTGTGTGGATGCAGAGACTACAGAAAGGAGAGAGGGAATCAAAGGAGCATTGTTCGTGGAACAAAAAGAGACAACATGTTTGGGGAAGCTAAAGAGAGATATGCACTAACTGGAGGGGGTGGCGGGGGGAAGCCAGGCAAGCTTTGTCCGGGCTCTAAATGGGATGCTTCACTTTCACCGACTTCCTTTCAGCTTCACAGCATCTCTTGCTCGGAGAAGCCTAGCAGGGAAAAGCACCAAACGATGGGATGGCAGATAATGAAACTCGGTTGGGATCGCAGTCTGTCAACATACACATGGATACTGCTTGACTGGGACTTGCTATAGTAGAGAAATGTTGGCGGTCCTCAAATGTCTGCACAGGTGCTCAGTTTATTTGTGGGTTGGTTTCAAGATTTTAAACCATAAACCAGGGATGGGGAACCTGTAGCCCTCCGTACGTTGTTGACTCCAGCTCCCAGCAGCCTTAGCCAGCATGGCCAATAGCCAGGGATGATGGGACCTGGAGTGCAACAACATCTGGAGGGATGCAGGTTCCCCATCCTTGGTGCGTGCAGTATCCAAAGAGGTTGCTTTATTAACCACGTGTTAGGTGGTCAAATAGGGACGTGGGTGGCGCTGTGGGTAAAAGCCTCAGCGCCTAGGGCTTGCCGATCGAAAGGTCGGCGGTTCGAATCCCCGCGGCGGGGTGCGCTCCCGTTGTTCGGTCCCAGCGTCTGCCAACCTAGCAGTTCGAAAGCACTCTCGGGTGCAAGTAGATAAATAGGGACCGCTTACCAGCGGGAAGGTAAACGGCGTTTCTGTGTGTGGCTCTGGCTCGCCAGAGCAGCGATGTCACGCTGGCCACGTGACCCGGAAGTGTCTTCGGACAGCGCTGGCCCCCGGCCTCTTGAGTGAGATGAGCGCACAACCCTAGAGTCTGTCAAGACTGGCCCGTATGGGCAGGGGTACCTTTACCTTTACCTAGGTGGTCAAAGTATTAGACGGTATTGGATCGCTTCGAAAGAAGAAGTATCAGCATGGCTGCAAAGCAACAAAGAGTATGGCTATGCAAGAACTAGGAAGGTCTGGGTAACTTGATACACCAGATTGTATCATCATCTGTTTATTGAAGTTCACCCACCCTGCGTTATAGCTGACCAAGTGCTTGACAATCCTCCTGTTTTTGCAGTCCCAGCCAAGCAACAATGCTGGGATTTTTTCTCTCCTCCTCAGCTCTTCGTGGGTCAGGCATGAAACTATGATGGCCTGAACATGAAGATATTGAAAGCCTACAAAACCCTTCACACAGTGCATAGTTAAACTATGGAATTTGCTCCCTTAAGAGGTAGTGATGGCTACCAACTAAAAGAGGACTAAGCAGATTCATGGATAAGGCTATAAAATGTCTACCAGCCACAATGACTACATTTTGCTTCAACTGTTGGAGGTAGCAGTTAGTTGCTGGGAATCACATGGGGAGATCTGTTAGTCATGTTGTGCTTGCAGACTTCTCATAGGCCTCTGGTTGGCCACTGTGAGACCAGGGTGCTAAACTACATGGGCCATTGGTCTCATCCAGCAGGACTCGTCTTATATTCTTGGGATTCTTGGGGAGGTAGGTGCTTTCACTGCAATGGGGCTGCCTGTGAAGATGGTTCAGAAACTTCAGCTGGTGCAGAATTCAGTGGCCAGGTTGCTCAAGATGGTTTGAACATATTGCACTGATCCTGGCCCAACTACAATGGCTGCCTATTAACTTCCAGGGCCAAATCAAAGTGCTGCTTTTGACCTATAAAGCCTTAAATGGTCCAGGACAGCAATATCTCAAGGGCCTTCTCTCCCCATATGAAGTGACCTGGACCCTATGATCATCATCTGAGGCCCTTCTTTGTGTGACCCCTCCACAAGAGGTCCAGAGGGTGGCAACACAAGAATGGTCCTTTTCTGCAGTGGCTCCCCATTTATGGAAGGCTTACCTGAGACCTTCATTACACGTCTTTAGCTGTCAAGTGAAAACACATTCCTCTTAGCTTTTAAAAAGCAATGGCTTTTTAAACAGGGAAGGGGAGGGTTATTGTTTTTGTTTGTTACTATGCTAAGTATTTTTTGTGTTTTTGTACTGTAAACCACCCTGTGATCCTCAAATGAAGGGCAGTATAGAAATTTAATAAAATAAATAAATGTTGCATACGCAACTCCAGCCAAAGACCAATAAATTTGTGCATATTGATGTGAGCTGTGAAAATACCTCCCTTGTATTCTCACATAGGCACACCAGTTAGTGGCAAACCCCCTTAACTGATGTCTCTGTAGAGCAGGCCTTGCTTGGATCCTGTTCAAGTATTGCCCAATTGGAGGGTTTCTAGCTGGCATAACAACTGATGGCCTATGAAACAAAGGCCTAGCTAGGTAGAGAAGAATGACCAATCAGATCAGATCTGCTAATCAGCACTGCCCTCCAGGAGGTTTATTTAAAAATCCCTCTCACTGAGACTACTAAAATTTACCTCAGCTGCAACTCTCCAGTTGACTTCTGGGAGATTAAATCAGCTCAGAAGTCAAGTGCTGATGGGTTTGCCTATCAGGCTGTGTTTACACTTAGCCTATGTGATGATGTGGAATAAGGATTTTATTAGTGCTCATTTGGGTGTTCTATGAAGTTAACCCCTGTGTGATTTCATTCCTCTCAAGGCAGCCAAGCTAAACATCATGTCTAAGAATATTTGCCATAGGCACACAATATCCACTGGTTTGCTCTCTGAGTTGCTGTACTTTGCTTAGTACATGTGCGACATATGTGCACAAATCGGCACACTTTTGTCTAGGTCTTCCCTTCAACTTCTTCTATGTTGAATGCCTCATGCGAAATCATATTGTTGCACACACCTCAGTCTCCTAGTGGCAACTGACTCCAGGGATTCCATGCTTTTCTGAGGTTTGGCTTCGTTGGAATGAAGTTTAAAGGGGACTATAGTGTTTTCTGGATATATGATTTTATTTACACATACATACAACCTGAGCACAGAATGGTAGGGCTCACAGCATGAACACTCCAACAGATACTGGCTTCCCATGAATTTCCCAGGGAGATTCCAAAGTCCACCTAGGAGCAAGACAAGTCTCTCCAGCTTCCAGAATCAGCCAAAAGAAACCTCTCTCTCATTCAGCTCCCCTTAGTGTATTTTTCTCCATTCTAGGGTGATGTGTCATCCTGCCAGATTAGGGAGCTGGAGAAATGCACCTGGGCATGATGAAAGTTGCTAGGAGAGCCTAATAGAGCTACAATTTTCAGAGTGATTTAACAGTCAGTCAGTCCCTCTTCCCAGGGAACTCTTCAGAATTGCAGCTCTGTGAGGGGAATAGGAGTTTCCTAAGAACTCTTACGAGGGATGCAGGTGGCGCTGTGGTCTAAACCACTAGGGCTTGCCGATCAGAAGGTTGGTGGTTCGAATCCCCGTGACGGGGTGAGCTGCCGTTGCTTGGTCCCAGCTCCTGCCAACCTAACAGTTCAAAGAGTCGTTCGTGACTGGACTTAACTGTCAGGGGTCCTTTACCTTTTTTAAAGAACTCCTAACACCAGTAACAGACTGCAGTTCCCAGGATGCTTTTGGGGGAAGCCATGACTGTTGAAGTGGTGCTTTAGATGTATGGTATGGATGTGGCATCACCTCTCCAAGATATTCCTGCAGTGATCTGCCCTCATGCTGCTGCCAAAGAACTCATGGACTCAGATCTTCTGGGCGAAAGCAAAGTTTTACTAGCTATGGCCCTTCTCTCCCCCCCCCCCTCATTTTTTTCTGAATTGTGGGAAGCGCAGATGGGCTTACTAAAGATGAGATGAGCGTGAAGAAGACAACTGTGGACTGGAGTAAGGTTACAGCAGCGACAGAGTTAGGCAGGCAGGCATCTGCTCAGGGTCAGTGCCCAGGGCAAATGTCAGATTTGCCCATAAGGCAGGCTGTCCCTATTTTTGTACAATATATAAGTGGGGTGTGCAATGAAAGTGGGCTTTGATTTTGCCGAACTTAATTAAATTGTGTGTGACTAAGAGGCAGAGAGAAAAAGACAGACAGAGGCAGACTGATATGGGGAATCATCAGAAGCTGCCTTATATTGAGTTCAGACTATTTAACTCAGCGGTCTACACTGGCTAGCAGTATTTTTCCAGAGTTTCAGACAAGAGATGCCAAGGATTGAAACTGGGACCTTCGGCACGCAAAGCAGATGACCTACCACTCAGCTGTAGCCCTTCTCTGTGTCTAACTGAAACTGTAAAATTTCATTGATTGATTTATTGCATTTACCGTATTGGCCCGAATATAAGCCATACTTTCCCCCCAAATTCCAACCGTGAAAAGTTAAAGTGTGGCTTATATTCACAACCTTATGGTATGCAGCCAGGAACATGGGGCAAACAGTGTCTGGGGCATGGCAAAGTGGCAGCCGCCCTGTGCGTAGTCCCCCGTCCTCTCCCCCAAGGCTGGGAAGAGAGAGAGTGAGGAAGGGGGAAGGCTGCTGGCAATGCTGTGCGCCCCCCCCCCCCCGCCGCTAGTATGCAGCCATGAGCAGCGAGGAAGGGAGCAGCTTATATTTGGGTATTTTTTTCTTTTTCTCCCCCCCCCCCAAATTTTAAGGTGTGGCTTATATTTGGGTGCGGCTTATATTCAGGCCAATATGGTATATACTGCCTTCTTTATAAGGAGCTCACCTTCCCTATTTTATCCTCTCAACAACCTTGTATGGTAGTTTAGGCTGAGATACAGTGACTAGCCTGATGGCTTAGTTGAGGATTTAAAGCCCACTTTCACAGGTACTGGTCCAACATTCCAACCGCTATACTGCACTGTAAGAAAACAGATAAGGGTTTTCCTTAGGGTGAACAAGCATTTATATGGTGTGCTGAGAGGCATGGAACAGATAGAACTGTGTGCCATGCCATCTACCAAATACTTGTTGAAAGTGCAGCAGCAAAGATCACTCAGTGTTCTATTTAAGAGTTAATTCTGTAGATGAGGGATGGTGAAGGCATTGCTTACCAATGAGGCAAAGTGGCATGATGCTTACTAGAGTTGGCCATGCTCTGATTAGCTGTGCATTTCTGAGGGGGTTTTCCTCTGCATGTTTGGTTGACGTGTCCGACAAGTGCTTAGTGGACAATCAGAAAGCAAGTGGGGCAGGGGATCAACCAACAGACTTAAAAGTTGGAGCAAAGGCTAAAGGAAACAGGGGGATCAGTTTCAACTGATTATCCTTTCACATGAAGGTCTTAATGGGCGTACGTGTGCAAAAAATGCAATGCAGCTAATTTCCTTTTGCAACACAGAATTTTTATGCAGAATATTCCTCCCCACCCACTCCCACCCCTTTTGACTAAGAGCTTCTGAACAAGAACCACCTTGGCATTTTGATATATCTCATTCCCAGAGCAAAGAGGTACAAGGATAGAAGGCCGAACAACTGTTTCACATGATGCGTACTTGAAAATGTCCACACTCGCATGTCTTGATGAATGGAGATTACGTGATGCTTAAGGCACAGAGTGCAGATGGCATCACTGAAAGACGCTTTCAACAGACCCCAGACGAAACAGGTCCCCTGAGCTAAAGGGATCAATAAATCCTTTCAAGCAAATGAGGCACAGCAGGAGTACTTTCCCTGCGGAGTCATTCATTGGCAGGAATCTCACCTGGCTTCAAAGCTCCTAATGGACTACTGAAAAAGCTGCCAATCAGGTTGCTGAATCTTCAGCCATATGCCAAAGAATAATTCGCTGATGAGCAGCCATAGATCAAGAATTTCAGACCAGCAGTTAATGTAAAGTAGGTCCAGTCAACTCAAGCTCCCCCCCCCCCTTCTCGATAGCCTTGGTGAATCCCCAAAACTGGCTGTGACAACTAAGCAGGGAGATGGTCTCAATGGCAGGCCGCTTGAGGAAGAAGTCTGATTTATCCCGTCTTTTACCACATATACTCACAATGTTCTTTCAGGAAGATGCCAGCTCCTAATGGACTACTGAAAATAGGTACTGCTGTGGCGGGAAGGTAAACAGACCCCAGAAAGATCTTAACATCCTCACCTAGAACTTGGCAGGGTGGAACAACAAGAATGGAGATAAAGATCTAACTACGTTCCTGCAGAAATTGGATATCATCTGCCTGCAAGAAACCTGGCTGCAAGATGCTAACTTTCCACATTTGTAGGAATACTCCTAGCATAGTCTCCCTGCAGTCAAGAGGCATCAAAAAGGACGAGGAAGTCAGAGTCTGACCACATTTACCTCACTGGATCTGGCTGGGGAAATCAGTGTTGTGGAATCGGATCTTCATTATGAATATTTTCTGCCTCTGCAGTTCACTGCAGTGGCAGGAGGTCCATTTTTCTGCATTAACACCTACCTCCTACCAGCACATACCCTAGCCATGGTGGTAAAGATTTGGACCGACCTAACAAGTCTTATAGAGCAGACAAATATAAAATGTCCAGCTGCCTGAATTCTACTATGCGGGGACTTCAGTGCCCACATTGGTGATGGCTCAGAAGGAAGCCGAACCTCACAAGGAATAGATCTGGAGGACATTTTCCCCTTTACTCTCACTTCCATGGATAAGAAAGTTAACCCCCAAGGACTGAAACTTCTAGAATGGGCTTTCCGCATGATTTTCTAATATTAAGAAACAGCTGACACCTCTAAGGGCCAATTTACCTTTTTACACATTAGGGGAGGAAGTGTCATAGACTACTTATAGTTTCACCACCACTTTCCAGCCTGGTGAAAACAGTAGATGTGTTGGAAAGGTAAATGGCTTTTCCATGCACTCTGGCACTCATCATAGTCCTCCGTGCACCAGTAGTGGTTTAGTCCTGCTGGCCACCTTACCCGGAAAACTGTCTGTGGACAAACCCCAGCTCCCTTGGCCTGAAAGTAAGATGAGCGCCGCAACCCCATAGTTGCCTTTGATTGGACTTAACTGTCCAGGGATCCTTTACCTTTTTACTCACAGTGGCCACTCAGATGCTTGTAGGAAGCCTTCAATAAGGACCTGGGTCCTGAGGTTTCCAGCAACTGGTATTCAGAAGCATTCTTGCCTTTGACCAAACCAGCGCCATGGCTGCTTCTCAAGCATATTTTCTCAAGATTCTGGCTATGATGCAGAAGATATATAGCACTTGGACAATCTCTATGCAAAGGATGCAGAGTTGGTCTGCCAAGGGAGGGAGGGAGAGCCAGAATGGGAAAAGACTTAAGAGACCGGGACACGAGAATAAGGACACAAATTTCCTCAGCTGCCCTCTCTTGTCTCAGCAAACACACCAGCTTTATAATGCTGCACATTTTCATTTTTATGAGGCCTGTGTATAAATGTTTATGTGCTGTGAATTAAATCATATACTAAAAAAGGGCAAAGGATGAAATGGAAAAATGACTAAATATAAAAGATGGATTGCTCATTACTCAGTCTCTGAGATGGCAGATCATGGCAAAACATAACCTTCTAGTTAAATTTTCTTATGGAAAATTTGCCAGATTGCTGTTTTTGGAAAAAAAAGAAAAAAGAAAGAAAGAAAAAGTAATTCCACAGACTTTAATTATTACACAGTGTGCTATGGAATCCATCAACAAATGGATTTATAGTGACCTCTATTATAAATGTTTTACAATATGTAGGATTTCTTATTGATAGTTTAGCCTTTTGACACTTGACTATCCATTCTAGTGGAGAAAATAAAAGCGAGAAGTGGACTGTGCATTTCATCTTCCCTTTTTGTTTGCATAGACAGTTCTTGATGGTGGCAAAAGGAGTTAAAACTTCCTCTGAAAAACACACAATGAGTAATGCTGCTATGTTTGCAGTCGTCTCTGTCAAACACTCCATTTTGTTTAAAGGTCCTGGAAGAAGATTTAGAGCTGTATGGTTAGCCAGATACGTATTTTTACAAGATGAAGCTAATGCAGGGGAAAGTGTCTCATGAAATAAAAACAATGACTCAGTGGAAAGAATCAGAGCTGATCTGCACATGCTGCAGAATCATGGAAGACAGAGGTGGAAAGTGTGCAGTCCTCCAGATGTTGCTGGACTCCAGTTCCCATCCTCTGCAGCCAGCATGGCCAATGGTCAGAGAGGATGGGAGTTGCATCTGAATAGCCAAAGGTTGCCCATCCCTAATGAAAGTCCTGGACTGTTCCACAAAAAACACCCCCACCCCCAAAACATTATTGCATGTAGACCACTAGCAAGTCAGGGAGGAAGCTAAGGTAGATCTCAAAGTCTACAATGCATGCTTTCAAAGCCCTACATGGACTTCCCATATTTCTCTACTCTAACATCCTCTCCTGATATATTTCTGCCTATGCTCTTCACCTCTCCAGCTCCACCAGATTCCACCAAAAGACTCATCCCTTTCTCCCTTGCCGCTGCCTCGTGCATCCCAGAACTGCTGCATGATGCCACTTCTTTCTTCCATCAGATCCTGCCTTGAAACTCACCTTTTCCTTGAAGACTTTGGCACAGCATCCTAGGCCCCATAGGGGCATAACTAACACCATAATCAAATGCAAGCAACTGAAACAATCACTTTTCTCAGTTCCTTCCCTTCCCTTTCCCAGTCTACCCCACCTCCACTTTCCTCCTTTTCCTCATTTGAATTTTAAACTGCAAGCTCCATGGGACTGAGACTCTTTGTCTTAAACTTGTAAAGTGCCACACAAGCAGACCCTCCAAGTGTCCCCATTTTCTAGGGACATCCCTGATTTAGAGAAACCATCCCAGTTTCTGATTTGATCCCAGAATGTCCCACATTTCCTTAGGATGTCCCTATTTTCATTGGAGAAATGTTGGAGGGTATGGAGTTGAGCCATCTGAAGGCAGCCCTGATAGGGAAGCTTTTGTTTTTATGTTTAATGTTTTATTATGTTTTTATATATGCTGGAAGCTGCCCAGAGTGGCTGGGGCAACCCAGTAAGATGTGTGGGGTATAAATAGTAAAATTATCATTATGGAATGGGACATCCCTATTTTCATCAAAGATATGTTGGAGGGTAGGCACTGATCTCCCTATATATGTTAACAGCCACTTCAGAGCAAGTCCAATTGCAATGAAGTCTGCGTCCAAGTAAGCATGTATAGGGTCATGTTGTAATCCCCAGTGTGGTGGCTGTGAAAGAGATGGTGATGTTGGTTGCAGCCAAGCATTGAAACATAGAATCTCTCATCTGTGTTTCTAAGTGGTTCATTCTGGAGGAGCGGACACGCCTGCACTACTTAGTCCTGTGTGCTGCATATATAGATATCTGTAAATTTTAAAACAGGTGATCAGGCTCTGTGAATTTGACAGCGATTGTTAGATCATCAGAAACAGAGCATGGTGTTGTGTGTGAAAATTGTCCAGAACAAATTCCTTCTCACTATTTTGGTGTGTGTGTGTTGGTCTGTGTGTGTGTGTGGAAATAGATTTTATAAAAGTAAAATTGAACATTCTGCATCCTCCATTTGGCAGGGTTGGTCCAGCTCTCATTACTGGCTGAAAGATGGGCAAAGTTTTGTAAGTGATGTGCAGTAGAAAAAAAGATATGTTCCATTTCTAAAAATGCATTGTGCATGGAGATTAGTGAGTGACATAATGCATTGATACAATACGAGTCAAATTAGGTAGTCTCAAAGTTTTAGTTCACTTTTTTTCAGCTGACCATCTTTAAAAGCACATGCATGCACATGTATGCTGCACATTTCTTAGGGTAATCCTTCAATTAATCCAGCAGACAGTTTATCTATTATATCTGTCTTTTTTCAGCTTGCTTCTGATATTGACAGCAATTGTTTCCAGCTAGTTTTCATACTGGATTTGCTCGCTGTGCTGGGAAATTGAATTGTTAGTTTTATAAACACAAACTCCACAAGGTCACCCTGGTAGACTGGGACCCTGGAGTCCTCGCCAGTTAAATGATGATCCTGTAGCACAGGTTTTGCCTTTGGCTAAACTGCCGAAGACCAGTTGTCTTTAGATTAAGCCACAGTGACATCTGGACAGCCCCATTAGTTTTCAGTTCATTTGGTGATGTGCACAATGGACATAATTGGCTTGACCATCAAAGCCGATGGTCAGGCTGGTAGGACCTAAGGTTATGGGGCAAGTTCACTTTTCTTGCTAATGGAGTTAATTTGCTGTAGGGATTGGCTGCAGACAATGCGAATGCAATGGCACAATGCTTGATGTTGAAAGCCCAGCTGCATCTGGTGTTCCCTGTCCTAACTATATTAAATCTGACAACCACATTTCACTGTTTTAGTAAGGCCATGATTGTTCATGATAGAACGAAGCAACAGCTTCAGAAGATGTCCAGATTATACACCTTCATTCTCTGCCATAGCCATAGAGTCAGATCATTCGTCCATCCGGTTCAGGATTGTACACTGACTCGCGGCTGACCTCCAGGGTTTCAGACAGGAGTCTTCCCCACCCTGCCTTGAGATGCCAAGGATTGAATCTGGGATCTTTTGCATGCAAAACAGAAGCTCTACCACTGAGCTTTGCACCCATACTAAACATTTTGACCCAACCCAACTCTAGTACCACCTTCACACACCCAAAGTGAGGCGCTCATCTCCATTGTCATGGACTGGCTGGACACAGAGGAAAGGTGGGAGGCGTGAGCTGGGGAACTCCCAAGAGAAGAAGGCTCAGAGCCTGGGGATTGGTGGTGGGATGACCATGAGTGGTCAGAGGGAGAAGAAGGAGCAGACTAGTTGGAGGAGGAGGTGTCAGAAGATGAAGAGAGAATGGTTTAGTGAGCTGGAAGAGGCTGTGGCAGAGGGAAGTCTGGGCTCAGAGGCAGGAGATGAGTGGAACCAGAAGACAGAGATGAGGCAGCCGCTGAAGAATCCAGGGAGTCTCCCCCTTCTGCTGCAACCAGCTCCCCTACCCCCTGGTTTCCCACAACACACAAAGACATGAAGAGGACGGAGCAACAAGAAACAAGATGGTGGAGCCTTAGGCTGCTGGGGAAGGAATCAGGGGAAGAGCCTTAGTCAGCAGTGGGAATGCGGGGGCCTTCAGTCCCCGCAACTGCTTTACTGGGACATGACCTCCTGGGAGGTGTTGCTGTGATTCCTAGGTCTGGGCTGGTTTGTTTCCTTGAATAAAGAGTTAACATCACTGACATCGGGTGCCCTGTTGTTTTATTACTGACCTACACCTGACTTCAGCTCCTGACATCCGTCTGCATTACCAGGCACAACCAGTCAAATTCAGAAAGACTGGGATGAGAATCATAATGTGAATGCTTCTTCATATCAGCTGTGCACACTGTTTGCAAGAATCTAGGAACAATATAAGTCCCATAGAATGGGTGGAATTTGCATCCATGCAATCACCCTGATCCAGCAGGTGAGAGAGTTCCAAAGCACACATAAAGCTCCCCCAGAGTAACAATGGAAGTTGCAGATTTGAATGGGCATCTCTTTGTTCATGAAGATCTGCTGCCTCCATAAAACTGAATGAAGCAGACCATGGTGGGTGTATGAGTTCTGCAAGTGCACATGAGATTCTGGATAGGAAAAATGCCTTTGTCTTAAAAACTACAGTTTTAAAAACATGGAAATCGAAAAAGATATAGTTTCAAGAAAACTTGTATATGGTTCAGGTGTTGGCTCTAAAAGTCATAATGTTCTGCTTTTTAGACCCTTCAATATTGGAATCCAAAAGCGATTTATTCAGATATTGACACAGGCAGTATATCTTCAGCCAGGCAGTGCCAAACATTATGATCTCAAGAACACTGGGGGATTTTATCTAACTTTTTTTCCCCTGCGAATTTTTGTTTCTTTAAAATATTTGGCAGGAAAAAAGTCTTTGGCTACCGTTCCAGAATTTCCTGAGTGGATTACATGGCAAGAGATCAAGTCTGCAGATTGCATTCGATTAAAGAGATCATATCAATCAGGCTGTGAAAATGACCTTGTGCAGTAAGCTTGAATTCAGAACACTTTATTGCAAAGGCTGGTATCCAAGAAATGGCTGAATACCGATGATTTCATTTGGTCACTGTATACAAAACGACGTGCTACAAGTGAATAGGGCTGGAAGCATTGTTCTGCTTTGTATCTTGCAAAGGAGCTATCACTGAATGGTCCAATGGGTGTTTGAAGGAGGAGGTGCCACACACATGTGTGTATTCAAGCTCTTACATCAGGTCCAGCATCAGTCTGTGGTATACCTGTTTAATTTTATTTTTAAAAATCACAAAACTTTGAAACAAGGTTGCTGAAGATGTCCCATACTGTTTCCCTGCTGGTTTCCTTTTTCTTTTCCATTGTGTTGCTTCCTCTGTGAGTGACTGCTGAAGAGCTGTATGCGAACAATGATGAAACTCAGCCCATTTAATGGAGGATCTGGCTTTTGAGAAAGGAGCCCGGATGTTATCTTTAAACGAGAACTGGGACAGTCGCTAATGGGGCGCTTTGCAATTTTGCCTGTCAATGCAATAACCAAAAGGTTTTTGTTGGGGGGGGGGGCTCCCCTGCAATTTCTTTTGTCTGCTTTCTGTCTCAGTGGGAAGAGAAGATTTTAATGGAGCCTGGAAATCTCAAACAGGATATTTGTTGGCATTTGGGGAAGAGACGCTTGCAGAGCAAGCAGAGCTGTGCAAAAGCAATGCATTTCCCTCCTGAATTGTTAAAAGTATCATTGAGGGATAGTTAAAGGTACCATTTGGGTCCCTCGAGACTATTTTGTGTGTGTGTGTGGATATATTCTGCAACTTGTCATTGACACTACAATAGTGCATTAGTGGTGCTTGGCCGTCCCCACATCATCCTGCTTTATTAGTTGTTCTGTGATGCATCACCAGTGGTGCCACATTATAACCCCTGGAAGGGCATTCTTGTGCCACAGTGCAACAAAAGCAGGGCAAAAGAAACCCTGAGACATTTACACTATAGAAAGTCACACAATTTCAGCAGGAAGCTGTGGAAAGTGCACCAATTGGAAACGAAGCAGTACAGTGGTACCTTGGGTTAAGCACTTAATTCATTCCGGAGGTCCGTTCTTAACTTGAAACTGTTCTTAACCTGAAGCACCACTTTAGCTAATGGGGCCTCCCGCTGCTGCTGTGCCACCAGAGCACGATTTCTGTTCTCATCCTGAAGCAAATTCTTAACCTGAGGTACTATTTCTGGGTGAACGGGGTCTGTAACCTGCAGTGTATGTAACCCACTGTATATCCACTCCAAAACTTTTGCAGGCACAAATGCTATTGAAAGCGGGATTGCTTATAACTTCCCCAGTACCATCAAGGGCACATTTAATCATGAATGTGCATTAAGAACATTATTACATTTATATCTATCATCTATCTATCTATCTCTATCTATCTATTTATATCTATCTATCTATCTATCTATCATCTATCTATCTATCATCTATCTATCTATCATCTATCATCTATCTATCTATCTATCTATCTATCTATCTATCTATCTATCTATCATCTATCTATCTATCTATCATCTATCATCTATCTATCTATCTATCATCTATCTATCTATCTGTCATCATCTATCTATATCTATCATCTATCTATCATCTATCTACCTATCTATCATCTATCTATGTATCTCACCTTTCCCCCCAGAAGGCAGCTTACAAAAATTATAACAGCGCAGATAAAATACAGAAATAAAGAAAGCTAAAAGCATGTAAAAAAAATTGAACTATAACAAAATTAAAACTAAAAAGGAATTGAACTATAATAAAATTAAAATTAAATTAAAATTAAAACATCTATTAAAATACGGTTAGTAAAAACAGTGCAACCCACTATTTCAAACCCCAAAATTACAGAAGCCAATCCCGGTTTCTGACTGGATCTTGGAATGTCCCTTTTTTTGGTCTGGTGCTCTGGCATGAATTAGCGGGCTCACACCAGAACATCGGACAGAAAGGCACTCAACCTGGCGCAAATCAGGCTGGGTCATGCCAGAGCGCCAGACTGAATGCCACTTATTTTTTGGTCTCATGAGACCAAAAAAATGTGTGTCTTTTGGTCCTGCACTCTCACACATGCACGAGAACTTGGGACCAAAAAAAAGAGCAATCTAATTTGGATCCCCAGGATGTTAGAGGGTATGTTATTTAAAGCTCTTTTCTTAAAAGCAGAAGGTTTTCAGAAGCCTGTCAGAATAATAATAATTTATTATTTATTCCCCTCCCATCTGGCTGGGTTTCCCCAGCCACTCTGGATGGTTCCCGACAGAATATTAAAAACACAATAAAGCATCAAACATTAAAAGCTTCCGTAAAGAGGGTTGCCTTCAGATGTCTTCTAAAAGTCAGATAGTTGTTTATTTCCTTGACATCTGATGGGAGGGTGTTCCACAGGGTGGACGCCACTACCGTGAAGGCCCTCTGCCTGGTTCCTTGTAACTTCACTTCTTGCAGTGAAGGAACTTCCAGAAGACCCTTAAAGCTGGACCTCAGTGTCCAAGCTGAACTCTAGGGGTGGAGACGCTCCTTCGGAAAAAAGAGGCTTCACCTGCTGGCGGAAGAGCAGCAATGAGGGAGTAGCCTCTGAGAAGGCCTTCTCCTGCATCCCTACCCAAAGTGCCTGTGAGGGCAGTGGGCATGATAGAAGGGCATCACCTAAAGGTCTCAGAGCCCAGGCAGGTCCATGTAGAAGAATAAGGTCCTTCAAACAGCCTGAGCCTCAGCTGTATTAAAGAGACAGCTTCTGGACAGCTTCTTTGCTTAGAATGCATTGACATTCCTAGCTCTTGCTCTCAGACATTACTCTGATCTTTTTGTTTCACTTGAAGTGTCCGTTTGGAATTTTAACTTTTTAAAACCTCACCTCTCCCCCAGCCCCCCGCCAAGTGGAACTAAGGTAAAATACTTTTCTGCTGATTTGGCAGGATTAAGAAATAAATTAAAGCACCCTGGCTGCCTAGAAGGCTTGTTTTACCAGCTGCTTGCAGAAAATCTACTAATGATTACATTTTAAGCCCTTTTAGCACGTCAAGTTCAGCGGGTTAAGCCTACTGGACCGAATGGCCTTGGAGTCATGTGTCTCCTGTATCTGAGAGATCAATGTTTTATAGCAGGTTGGCTTAGCAATAAGCGGTGAAAAAAGAACCATCACTTTACACCTAGGTCTATTAAGCATACAGTACTTAGGCGTCGTCTGGATCTATCTAATGGCTGAGTAGACTTCCTGGCAGGCCGTCTAATTCCTGCCTCTACCGGAGACGTTGTGAGAATGTGCATAAATCTGTTCCGTTCGCGGAAAATGAAATACTCAAGAACCTGAAAAGAGCATAAAATGTAATTAGGCAGTTGTTTCGCTATCCTCGAAGAATCGGTTCCTTACATTCCGGCAACACATCTCTCTGCACATGTTTCATGTAAAACTGAGTCACTGATACATTGGTGTGCACATATAAACAGTGTGTGTAAGCATGCAAAAGTACTGTATTTATTCGATACTAATGCTCACCTTTTTTTGGCCAAATTACATTGTGGAAATTAAGGTGTGCATTAGATTCGATGTCACATTTACATTCGCCAGCAAATCCTTTGGGGGGGGGGTTAAAAAAAATTGAGAATTGAGGTGTGCATTAGATTCAATGGTGCATTAGACTCATATAAATACAGTATTTAGGAATTAAAGAAACGTGTCGTGGTTTTACAGCACAAAATAAGGGCCAGCACAGGGCTTTTCGAGCCAATTTCATGATGTGGGCATCTTGATGTAATGAAGTAAGAGAAAGAGAAAGATGGTTTCATGGTATGGCTTGAACTAAGAATTCCAAGTTCAGAGAATTGTGGTCCATTTGTTTATTTAAGAACATAAGAGCCTGTTGGATCAAGCCAATGGCCCATCATGTACTCACAGTCGCCAGCCTGCTGCCATTAGAAAACTCTCAAGCAGGGCCTGAACACAAGAACAGTCTCCCCTCCTATGGCTTCCAGCAACCCTAGAGGCAGAGCATAGCCATTATGGCTAGTAGCCACTGACAGCCTGATCCCCTTTGAATTTGTCCAGTCCTCTAGTGATGCAGTTCTGCAACCAAACAGCATGTACAAAAAAGCTTCCATTAGTGGAAGTATGCGTAGAAGTGCTTGTGTTAGGGGAAAAGAAGAAATACAATGTTACTTCGGGTTACATACGGTTCAGGTTACATATGCTTCAGGTTACATACGCTTCAGGTTACAGACTCCGCTAACCCAGAAATAGTGCTTCAGGTTAAGAACTTTGCTTCAGGATGAGAACAGAAATCTGGCTCCGGCGGCGTGGCAGCAGTAGGAGGCCCCATTAGCTAAAGTGGTGCTTCAGGTTAAGAACAGTTTCAGGTTAAGTACGGACCTCCGGAACGAATGAAGTACTTAATCCAAGGTACCACTGTACAAAGATGCATTCTATTAAATGAAAATCGTGGTAAAAAAGAGGCAGAATAGCATGCAAAAAAAGTGTATACAGTACAACTAAAATACTGATAAAGCACTTTAAAAAAAATTAATTGCAATCTACCTCAGAAATGTGGAGAACTGAAGACTGCAAAAATGAGAAAATTAGAGAAGCCAGCATTTGACAGATCCGTCCATTCCTGACTGCTATGTCTATGAATCATAGTTCCGTGGGCTTTGCTTGACACATACTTACATCAAAGGTGGGGTGTGCATTCCTTATTTTGCAATGTTCTATAACACAGCCGCAAAGCATGGCATCTGAAAAATTATCACCTTAGCTTTTTTGTTTTTAACATTTTATCCCAATACTTTCCTGCATTCCAGAGTCCTGCCATAAGGTATGGCATTCTCCGGAATGTTTCTGAAATGAGGGGAGCTTGTGTTTCAGATAACTTCGTGCGAAGATTGACTTTCTTACCCTGAAAATCCTTAAACTAGATTTTTTTGATCAGGCCATAACTTCTTTGTCCTGTGTTTTAAAGCATATCTAGTATGAAAATCAACCAGCACAAAAGACAGACTTTCTCCTTTCTGCAGTGAATGCTAATCTGATTTTCAAAAGAAAATATAAGATTTGGTGGGGTGAAGAAAGATGTAGGTGGGTTTTTTTTTCCTCCCCCTTAGAAGTCACAGCGGGTTTGTTTTCCCATAGTGTGAATCTGGCTTTGCAACTGATGGCGCCGATATGTGCATCAGCAAACCTAATTTGGCAGGCAAGTTGGTTCCCCCTCTTGCTTCTCCCTTCATGCATCAGGTCTACTGTTTGAATCTTTGTTATCTCTTGAAGGCACACATGTTCTCATGTTTGCTTATTTACAGATCAAGCCTAATGAGGGGCCTGGAATATCGTGGCAGATTTATCACCCAACCCAAAGCCCTGCCTGCCTGTGGCAGTCAGGGTGTGGAAGCGGAAGGAATAGCAATTCCTTTTTCTTTTTCCTTCATTGGAGTGTTCTTATTACCATTACCACAGAGTGGGGTGTGTGTCACTAACCATGCCGTCTTTAGCCCTGGTGTAGTTTAGACATGGTGGGTGTCTGGAGCTTAGGATGCTGTAGAAGATCCATGGACTCTGCTGACACACACCCAACAGCAGCGGGCACAGGAGACCAGATCTACTGCCCCCATGGATCCTGCTGCCTAAGGCGGTTGCCTCCCCTCACCTCATGGGTCGGCTGGCCCTGCTGGTCAGTCATTGCTAGTTCAGGCCTAGTGTAGAAAGAAGTAAGATATTATGCCCAGGCCTTACACTTGTTTACAATGAATTGCATTTGCCATTTTATTACCCAGTCGCAACATCTCAGGTGAAGGACTGTGAGAGACTGAAGCTCTGGGGCCAGCCAACGTAGGCAATAATGAGCTAGATAGAATAGTATAAAGTATAAAGGTAAAGGTAAAGGTACCCCTGCCCGTACGGGCCAGTCGTGTCCGACTCTAGGGTTGCGCGCCCATCTCACTTAAGAGGCCGGGGGCCAGCGCTGTCCGCAGACACTTCCGGGTCACGTGGCCAGCATGACAAGCTGCATCTGGCGAGCCAGAGCTGCACACGGAAACGCCATTTACCTTCCCACTAGTAAGCAGTCCCTATTTATCTACTTGCACCCGGGGGTGCTTTCGAACTGCTAGGTTGGCAGGCGCTGGGACCGAACGACGGGAGCGCACCCCGCCGCGGGGATTCGAACCGCCGACCATGCGATCGGCAAGTCCTAGGCACTGAGGTTTTACCCACAGCGCCACCCACGTCCCCCAGTATAAAGTATAAAGCAGTATAAAGTATAAAGCAGTATAAAGCAGCTTCTTAAGTTCGGGTACCTGGCTCCAGTGAAACATTGCCCCTAATTTGTCTTTTAATTTTTAAAATTATTACTGATAAGGTATAAGAATTCAAACAGGCATTTTGTACACAAAAGAAATTAAAAAATGCAGAGCATAATACACACACACACACACAAGTTTTTGTTTTGCATGCAGAAATCAAAGTTTTGATCCCCAGCACCTCCAGATAGGGCTGAAACACAGGAGGTCGCTTTTTAATTATACAGCCTTGAAAGCTGACGTATAGATATACAGTAAGCTTGGGCCAAACAGCAAACCTCAGTCACATTTATCACTCACGCTTCCTGATTTCTCAAGCCTCTCCCAGGGATTTAATGTGTGCATAAGCATAAATGTCTTATAAAATGGCATGTTGTGCTGGTGTTCCTGTTGCCAGGTTTATTGGGGAAGTCATCTTTGGCCAGTGAAAACAAGACCTGTTCCAAGATGTAAATAATCTCTGTGCTTATTTATAAGTCCTTTTTGCTAATGGTCTGGGCTTTGCGCAGAGTGTCACCTTAATCTTAAATCATGAGCACAACCTGAAATTTTGTGCATCATCATGAAGCTTTGAAATGAAGTCTGGACAAAAGCATACAAGAAGGCTGGTGGTTTGAGGCCACCCAGGGACAGCTGTGGACAGGATTCCTTCTTTGCAGGGGGTTGGACTAGATGACCCTCAGGTTCCCTTCCAGCTCTACAGTCCTATAATTCTGTGTTTGAGCTCATGGTGACTGAATCAGATGATAAATTGACCATTGAGAAAGTAGGGATGTGTGATTCTGTCCATTTTTGCTTCTCTCAATTTCTCATATTTTTTCCCCAGCCTTAAGTTCAGTTCCCCACATTTCCACATCAGTTTGGAGTTTAAATTGAACCCACATTTCCCCTGATATTTTGAATAATATGCACATTTTTGCAAAGCAATTTTATGTAATGCAACACATTTTGGTATATTGTTTTCACTAATATTTTAGTATATGCATTTTTGTACATACCAGCTGGCAGGAGAATTGCAGTTCAAAATTCAGGTACGTGTGACTTTCAGATGATGGCTCTTTCTGTTTATGTATTATGACAGAAAGTGAAAATTAGGGAAGGTCGCCTTTAAAAGCGAACAAAACCAATCCCCACCCAACTCTATAGAAGTTGGGGGGGCACCTATTATTGCATATTGTAGAGAGTGACCAAGCAGATGTTATGCATGCAAAGGTCCTGAGTCTAGTCCTCTGTATGAAGAAGGTCCCAGATTCCATCTCCAGCTAAAAGGATTGGATAGTAGTTACTGTAAAAGATGTCTGCCTAAACCCCTGAACAACCTAGAAGATCGCCAATGGTGCCAAACACTCCTCTTCAGCTGCAGGGCACAAAGAGCAGCAATCTTGAGAAAGGAATATTTCAGGGAAATGTGTTCTCTAGTGCTGATCTTTTCATTTAAGAACCTTGGGAACACTTTGGAAACCAAATGAGGCAAGGTTTCAGACCTACAACCCCTCTTCCTATAAGAGTATTAAGAACAGGCCCATCTAGTCCAGCATTTTGATCTCACAGTTGCCAACCAGACGCCCATGGCAAACATGCAAGCAGAACATTCGTACAGCAGTCCTCTCCCTACCTGCAGTTCCTAGCATATTGCCTCTGATGGTGGAGACAGAACATAGCCATCTGATGGTGGAGACAGAACATAGCCATCATGACTAGTAGCCATTGAAAGCCTTATCCTCTATGAATTTGACTAATCCTCTTAAAGCCATCCAAGTTGGTAGCCATCACTTGTGGGAGCGAATTCCATAACTATGTGCTGTGTGAAGAAGTACTTTCTTTTGTCTGTCCTGAATCTTCCAGTCCTAAGCACATCGCAATTGCTCTTTGTTGAACCTTGAAGACATGAAGATGCTTCTTCCAAGAAAAGCCACTGGTGTGTCTTGTCCAGGATGCTCTGCTCTCCAACTGGCAATGGCTCTCCAAGATTTCTCAGGTAGACCTCTTGCCAGCACACTGCAACTCTAACCACTTTTTAACTGGAGAAAGCAATAATCGGATCTGGGACTTTCCGAGCTGTTCCTACCTCTCACTTTCAATCCCCCAAACCACATTATTTTCAAATGTCAGTGGTGGCAACCTTGCAGTTAATGTTCAGTTGAACAGAGCAAAAATTCAGGGTTTGTTGTTTTGGTTTGGGGCAGGGATGTGGACGGTGGCTGGCTCTATGAAGACATAGGTGGCTCAGCGAAAGACCTGTTTGTGCTTTGTAAGCCAGGGGGAAATAATCCGTAGCCTATGTTGAAATTGCATGCTGAGCTTGTACTCCAGAGGTGCTGGGGCCTTTGGACCTGGCCTGGTCTGTGCTTGCTCAGCCTGACATGTTGGCACCCGATAGGCATATTTTTCCGAAAGTTTTTACACCGGCAAAGTGTTCCCAAATTCAGCGCTGTTATGCAGCCCAACGAAGGGGGTGGAGGCTCCTTGCCAGAGAAAACAGCAACCCCTAAATATCTCAGACCACTCAGTCATGCTGCAGTTAAGAAAACGTTGGCAATTTCCTCCACTATAAATAAAAAAAGGCCGAATCAGTTCTAAAATCTCCATCGAGTCCAACGTGGCAACTTGAGTGAACACAAGACATTATTCCAAACGGTGATAACAAAGCACCAATATTGACTTTGTTCTTGTCTGGTGTGGTGGCGGCGGCAGCAGCAGCAGCGGTGGCGGCAGGGGCAGGAACAGGGGATCAGTTACATGTTGATCTCAATAAGTCAATGATTTACTGGAATTTCCTCTTGCCCTGCAATTTGATTGAGAACATTTTCAGTCTCAGGTACTTCAGGCCTGGATAATTTCAGCAAGTGCACCGCCAGCTGTGGCACAAGCCATTTAACACTGTCACTTTCCCAAGTCACCTAAATTCAATGTTTGTTGTTGCTTCTGTTTCTAAAGTAACAGGACCCTGTTTTGCTAAGATATGTCGGGGAAGGACAGACAGACACCAGGAGTTTCTGTCAAAGCAATGTTAACAGACTGGAGACGCCAAATGAGGGGGAAACTGAAACAAATTCACATTCTAAGGATGCAGCAAAGCATTTTCTCCTTTCTTTCCCCCTACAAGAGAAGTTACAAATTTACAAAGATATATATATATTTGGGGGGGGGGGGGAATCTACAAGTTAGTATAAATATGCCAGAAGCTGTGTCGTTCCATTAGAGAGAAAACTATTTTTATGAAAAGAAATTGTTTTAGTTCTTCTTTGTATAAGGAATTTAAGAAATTGTTTTTATATTTAAAATTTTAAAAGTGTTTATACATATTATATATTAAAAATAATTCTGAATATATGAAATTATTTTATTTGTTTTATATGTGATATTTTTTAAATAATAATAATCTGGAATTGTGTTATAGGTTTACTTTTGATGTCCGTATAGTTAAATCACTTTGAGATGTTTCACAGGAAGTGTTCCATAAAGAGAACATAATAAATAACAAGAAAGAGAAGTCTTGCCAGTGCTGCTGCCTAACGAACTTTTAAATAGGTAGACTGCCCTGCATTCTTTCTAATTTACCTGTGGGTGTTATAGGACATCCTATTGATTAAGTTATTAAATTTATACCCCACCCTTTGTCCCAAAGGAGCTTGGTGAGGCAATTGTTCATCCCACTCTTTTCAGTGCATTTCCCTGTCACTTTTAAAAGTGGATTTGTTGTGTGGTTTAATCCACTTTATGTGCACAAACCTCAGTTTTCTTCTATCTGCTTGAATCTCTCCTGCAAAATAGTGGCAGGCTGGAGGCACCCCTAGGATATGAATCATTCTTTAACATTGTCATTGCAGTATTATTGTTCGATCTAGCATATCTAGGATAGTCAATGTGGTGTCGTCCACCTAACAACACAATACAGGGTAGCCAATGTGGTGCTGTGCAGGCACAGTTGGGCTACAGCACCCATTGTTCTTCACCATTGACCATGCTGGCTGGAGCTGATAAGAGCTGGAGTCCAACAACATCAGGACAGCATCACATTGGGTGGCCATCTCTCATGGATGCTTCAGTTGAGATTCCTGCATCGCAGGGGTTTGGACTAGATGATCATTGAGGTCCTTTCCAACTCTGCAATTCCATGATTCTGTGCTGTGGTCTAAACCACTGAGCCTCTTGAGCTTGCCAGTCAGAAGGTTGGTGGTTCAAATCCCCGTGACAGGGTGAGGTCCCGTTGCTCTGTCCCAGCTCCTGCCAACTTAGCAGTTCAAAAGCACGCCAAAAAAAAGTGCAAGTAGATAAATAGGTACCGCTCCAGCAGGAAGGTAAACAGTGTTTCTATGTACTTGGGTTTCTGTCACGGTGTCCTGTAGTGCCAGAAGCAGTTTAGCCATGCTGGCCACATGACCCTGAAAGCTGTCTGTGGACAAACGCCAGCTCCCTTGGTCTGAAAATGAGATGAGCGCCGTAACCCCATAGTCGCTTTTGACTGGACTTAACTGCCATGGGGTCCTTTACCTAGTATGTTTTAGGTACTTAGCGTTATTGGATTGTTATGGAAATTGTTTATTATGAGATTCTGTTTGTATTATTCATCTTTATAATGATCTTGGTTTTTATGGAATAAAAACCCTTTGAATGTATATAAATAAACATGACTTAACTTGATTCAGGCAAGATTTGTGTGTGCGTGTGCATGTGCATGTGGGTGTGTATATGTGCATGCATGTCTTAGTGAACATTGGCTTGTAGAAAAGTTCTGATGAGCTCTAAAACATGTTCACTACTTCATGACTCTAAAGTTACTCCTACTAAAGTTAGGACATTTCTACTGGTTTTACAGGCATATTTAAATGATGGCCAACATCCACTGGCATATCTCTGAATTCTTGGACATTCATAAACACCACCTCATAGTGGTTGACATCCACACATGAGTGCAAATTCAGAATTGGCTAATTTTGGAGACAAAAATACCCCAGCTGTGAAAAAAATAAAATTAAGAAAAGCCACTCACTGGGTGGAGGTTTCTCCCATTCTTTTAATGCTCTCTGTCTTCAGACAGTTGAAAAAGTTAACATTTGTGGAAAGTACTGGGCTGAACCAGTCTTCAACCTTGTTCTCACCAGGTCTTCTTGACTACAACTCCCATCATCCATTGCCATTGGCCATGCTGGGTAGAATTGATGGGAGTTGTAGTCCACAACATCTGGAGGGCAGAAAGTTGGGAAAAGGCTGATTTATTTTTTAAAAAATAAGCAAAGAAGGCATCAAAGGGAAATCCTGGAATGAACAAAGAAGTAGCATACCATTGTGGCTGAACAGTGAACTTGAGACATAGGCAGCTCTGTTATCTCAGACTCTTAATCTAGTTCCATCAACATAGCTCCCATGGTAATGGGTGTTTAACCTTGTGAAGCTGTTAAGAAAGGGGGGCAGGTGGGTGGGTGGGTGTTTGGAACTGCACTTCAGCCCCCTCATAAACAGGAGGCAGAATCTTTTGGTTGTTAAGCTCCCAACATCAAAAGGAAACTTGGCGAATGTCTAGGTACGAGGCTTTCAGGCACCAGGAATCAAACAAATTACCTGGTATATTTGCCTCACTGGCCACTTATCAGAGGCACTAGATTAAAACTAATCATTGAATCACGAATCAACAATCAACAATGGGGTCTGCGGTGTGGCTGAAACAGCTGCTGAAATTATTTTACAACCTTCCTACTTACCCTGTTTATGTACCGGGCAAAATCAGTTGCTGATAATGGAAGGATTCTGGCAGTCCTTGTGTTTGTGAAGCAATTTGTCACTCAATTGTTTCTAGTTAGGAATTAAGCCTGGAACACATAATGACAGGTTTATGATCAGAAAGCAGTAGTTTATGATTTGCAAATATCCTACGGTGGGCAGCCTATAGCCTTGAATGGCTGGGTATGTTTAAAAGCAGAAAACACCTAATTAGGTTTTACAGTCTCCAGGGAGAATGAATTACAGAAAGATCAATAAGAAACAACCATTAAGCCCCGTCATAAAAAAGGCATAAAACTGAATCCGTTTGGGGTTAGCAAAGAATGGAGGAATGGACCCTCAGACCCAGATGTCAACTGATGTCAGGTGCTATGTTGAGCCTACAGCACTTTACACCAGAGCATAATTCTACTCCCAAGTCCCCATCCACACTAGTCCTTTTCTTCATTATTGGCACCGTTCGCTGTGAGATTCCAGATGATGTTCACCTGGGCTATTGCATCCTCTGTGTTTTCCCCAGTGCCCTACTGTGTTTCTTCGAGTGCTGATTTATAACATTATTTTTCTTCCACTGCAATTGCCATACGGTCCTTGCCCTGATGGGTCAGGTCAAAGTCCTACCTGGTGCAGCATCCTATTCTCATAGTGGCCAACCAGACTCCACAAGCAGGACTCTCCCCTCTTGCAGTTCCCAGGAAATCAGCATCCAGAAACTTACTGTCACATAGCCATTGTGGCTAGTAGGCATCAATACTTTTATCCTCCTTCCCTGAGTTTGTTCAATCCTCTTTTAAAACCATCCAAGTTGACAGCCATTGCTACATCTTGTGGAAGTAATTTCTTTTTCTTTACTATGCACTTTTCTTTTACTACGTTTTACTATGTACTGTGTAAAGAAGTATTTCCTTTTAAAAAAAAATTGCATTTAAAAAAAGAGATGCAAAACTTAAAACCAAATATCTTCTTTATCCAACATTAATCTAAATAAAATAAAAATATAGAGGAAAAGAAGATAAGGAAAGGAGGGGGGAGAAGAGAGGGGGAAAACGAGAGAAAATAAGAGAGAGAGAGAGAGAGAGAGAGAGAAAAGAAAAGAGAGAATAGAAAAGATAAAATACCGAAATTAAAGAACTTCCAATTCTTCATCTGTCCACTGTATATAAGCAATAGTCACTTCATCCACTCCAATATAACACCCCCAAAAAACCACTTTCTATAAACCAATACTATCTTCAAACCCCAAATCCATATGTCACTGTTTCAGTTTCTTTTTCATGCAAAAAGTCTATGAGAGAAGAAGTATTTCCTCTTGTCTATCCTGAATCTCCAAGCATTCAGCTTCATTGGATAGTCGTAGCTTCTAGAGTTAACAAGAGGGAGAAAAACTAAGCCTTTTCTCCACGCTATTGATTCTTTTCTTTTCTTTTTTAAAAATGTATTTTTATTAAAGATTTTCTTGATTTACAAAAGTATGTGCAACGTCTCTCTCTCTTATTTCCCCCCCCCCCCAAATGTAACACTTTTTACAAATCGGTTTCATTTGTCAAGACATTAGGAAGAAAAGAGGGAAAGAGGTGGAGGGGGGAGATGAGTGGGGTTGGGGTTGGGTGGCGATGTTGCTATTTTACCTAATATATGTGGGGTTTTGTGTCAGCGTTGCTTGTGCAGGTTCTCTGCTGTTCACTTGTGTTCCTTTGGTGGTGAGAGAGATTGGGGTTGGCCTAGGGTGTGGCTGTTCATTTGTGGTTGGCTGTGGTGGTCTTTGTTTTCATGTGTGAGAGGGTGGGTGGGTGTTTTGGATCAGGTTAGCCAAATTGATTCATATGCTGTTGGTGGATTTTTGTCAGAGTCTTGTTGGGCTGTGTATGTGATAAAGGGGAGCCATGCCGGGCTCCACGCTATGGATAACCTTATTCTTCCTGAATTCATACAAAGCCCTTTTTACAGTTAGGTGTCAACTGTAACACCATTGTTTCACCTGGTGCAAAGGAATGTCTGAAATACATCTGGGAATGGATTGTAATCCCATCTTTGCAGCTGCAATGAAACTTACTGACCCACTGCTGCTGCCTGCTTTCTGCAGGGAATCGGTCCAGAAAAGTCTGGTAAAAAAATACCAAGTGTGTCAGCTTCACCATGCTTCTTCTTCCCATAGTAAATGCTCATCAGTTTCACAAGTGCTTTAAAAATAATTACAGTGAGCTTTTTCCACCTCTGCACATTTCAGTCCTGAGGAAGGCAGGTGAAATATATCTGTGTGTCTGAGCATCAATCTGCACACATGCCCTATTGCGAAACATTAAAGTTCTCCCCGCTCCTCTTTTCCTACTTGATTTGCACTGTACAAACACCAGCCCCTTGTGCTTTTTGCCTTTCATTCAACAACAGCAGCAGTGGCAGCAAACAATTGCTGGCACCTTGGATATAAAAGCAGCTATGGAGACAGAGTGGTGGAGGCAGCCAATCCCCACCAGATTAGTGCCTATCAAAGCAGACAGGCTTGAGTAGATGAAGCTACCCAATTGTGTAGATACATTACTTCTCTTTGGGTAATGCAAAGAGAGGGTTTCTGTGGTGGTGGCTCCTGTGTGGTGTAGTGGTTAAGAGTGGTGGTCTCGTAATCTGTTGAACCGGGTTCGCTTCTCCGCTCCTCCACTTGCAGCTGCTGGGTGACCTTGGGCTAGTCACACTTCTCTGAAGTCTCTCAGCCCCACTCACCTCACAGAGTGTTTGTTGTGGGGGAGGAAGGGAAAGGAGAATGTTAGCCGCTTTGAGACTTCTTCGGGTAGTGATAAAGCGGGATATCAAATCCAAACGCCTCTTCCTCCTCTTCTTCTTCCTCCTCCTCCTCCTCTTCTTCTTCTTCTTCTGTAGGTCTCTTGATTTCCCCCGCTCCTGTTCCTTGCTGTTCCTGTGATTGCACAATTGCCTGTAGCTACTAATACTTTAGGCTTGCAGAAGGTCCTAGGTTCCATTTTCAGCATCTCCAGGTAGGACTAGGAGGGGCCTCTACCTAGCTCAGTATTTTCTCTATACTAAGTGGCCATCCATCTCCTGGGCTGGAGACAAGGTGCATTCCCAGCTGTACCTGGAGATGCCAGGGAATGAACCTGGGACCTTCTGTGGGCAAAGCACTGAGCTATGGACCTTCCCATACTTTTAGAAGCTATTAATGTAGAATTAGTGCAGGGTCTATGGGTACACACTTTGGAGTGCCTTGTGAGTGTATTAAAAATATCAGATGGTGTCTTTCTATTGCTTGTAAAAGTTACATTGGCTTCTGTTGGGAGAAAACATGAAAGGGTTCTGTGGTTGCTGTTACAGGTCATGGGTTTTGCATTTTATTGACAAGTAGCTGGAATGGGGAAGAATGAGCTTGGATTTGCATTGCTAGTTCTCAATGTTTTGTTTTTGTTTTTTTGCGCACTGAAGAGCAGTTGGGGCTGAGCACCATGTCAGTGATATGGTGGCTGGAGAGGTGAGAGATGACCTGGATTAGGTTCTTGCCTATAATCTATCAACAAGCTTTGACAAGACAGCCTGCACAGATTTTAGTTCTGCATGGGGGGGGGGGGGCAATGACTAGGTACTTGTTAAAAGAAAAAACTGCTCCTTTTTCCCTTATGGGGTATCCAAGAGCATGTATAGAGTCCTTATGTAGGTTCTCTATTGGTAGGAGAAAATAACAGAGGCCAACCAGAGAATATTGAGAAGCAAAGCAGCTAGTAAGCATGATCTTTATTAAACTGTTGCAACAGGGTCCCCCACTCACCCCACATAGCACATAGGTAGGGAGGAGAGGAACCCAGAGGTGGGGAATCTTTCGCCCTCTGGGTGTTGCTGGACTCCATTGCCCATCAGTCACAGCCAGCAGGGCCAGTGGTCAGGGTTCATGGGAGTCCAAAGATACCACGAGAGCATGACCTGGCTTTTTCTTCCAAGGATGAAAACAGCTATAAAATTCTTTGACCAATACCTAATATTTCTGTGCTTGGTGATGTGAATTATTTGAATCTTTGGAACGCCCCTGAAGTGCCTTCCACAGCATCTCTCCTATAAACATTAAAGGGCTCCACTTATGCTCTCCTTATCAGCACTTGGTGAAGATAGGAAAGGAATTACTTTTAAGATACAGAGGGCTGTTTATAATAATTAACACAGACTTTCTGGCTAGGACTAAGTGCAGCCAAGTAGGTGTGGGAAGCCCTGCCTTCTGATGGGAGATCAAAGCAGCGTTCTCCCAAGCAAAAGTCCTGAGATACTGCAACGGCTAAGCTTTGAAGACAAGTGTCTTGGACATTGCGGCGGGAGGAATCTGACGCAGGGCAGTCCACCCGGGCTCACTCACCTGCACGTTCTCCATCCAGAGAAAAACACAATGGTGAGCTGCTATTTCCTTCCAGCCCATCCAGCTTGTTAAAAAATCAAGGGTCTATAAATTGAACGGTGTAGTTTTGCCTCCAAGAATATGGTGTCTACAATTTCTTTTGTTATCATTTATTTATTGCAACTTATATGAATTGCAACTTATTACCAAACTTAAAACCATGGAGAGACCTGGTCTGAATAGAGACACTGGCTTCTTATCTCATTATACATGATAATGATATTTTTAGCCATCTCACCCCTTGCTTTTTCCTGTAAGACCATTTGCAGTCGTTAACAGTCGTTAACAGGTTTACCACACCTATCAGCCAATCACTCATTCTCACCACCCTTCTGAGTAATACCCCTCCCCACCCTCTCACTATATATAAGGGTCTGGTGACTTCTGTTTCAGTGTATCTGAAGAAGTATGCATGCACATGAAAACTCATACAAGAACAAACTTAGTTGGTCTCTAAAATGCTACTGGAAGGAATTTTAAATGTATTTTTATGTATTTTAATGTGTAGCTTAAATGCTGATTTTGATTATATTTTGAATTTTTTAAAACTTGCTTTTAAAAACTGGCTTTTACTGGTTATATTGTATGGGGGGTTGTAAATTGCTTGGAGGTTTTATTTACAGCTAAGCAGCACACAAATTTTATTAAATAAATAAAATAATGGTGAGCCCCACACCTGAGAATCTGGTGGAGAATTTGTCCTCCCCCTGGTGAAATTTGAGGCAGAGGGTCTCCATTTTCTCTGTTCAGGCACAGAGTTAAGAGGTTCCATTTGCTCACACCTCCAATTCTGAACTGCCTGAAGGCATAGTCTCTCAGCGTGACCTACCACACAGGGCTGTCTTAAGGATAAAATGAGGACAAGGAGCCACCTTGGGGGAAAGCCAGGATAAAAATGTAATATTAAACTCACTAACAAACAAAATACATTCTCATAAAGCATTCCTCAAAATATTTCCTCACAATCTGCAAAGGTACGGAAAGATTCACAGGAAGGCAAATTTTCTGTGCAAAGATGAGAGGATCATTCATCATTTTGTAGAAAGTCTTCGCTGAATTCAATCCACCGGCCTGACAGGAAGGTGGTTAAGTAAAATGAGGCACAGAGTGCTGAGGATACAATCCACTTTTCCTTGCAGGCTAATGAGTTTAACAGAAAAGGAAATCATGATTGCTGTCTTCCTTACCACAGGAGAGATGTCAATCAGGATAGTTTTGGGCACCCCAGTCAAATGAATACAGTATTAGATTTTCCTCCCCCCCCCCACCCACCTTAACGAAGAATGATAAATTCTGATTGGTGGGGGGTGGAATGGAATCAGCTGACAAGCTGGACGAGAAAGTGCTGCTTCCAAGGAAACAGCTGCCCTGCTGATTTCACAAAATCAGAGACATCTTACTTGAATGATGTGCTGAAAAATGGAGGTCCTCAATTGCTGGATTTACATGTGAGTAGGGATGCTTGCAGAATTTTATTTCTGTAAATTTTGATGGAACCAATATACATGTCAGAATACAATTTCCCTTCCGATCTTACATTTCTCTTACCAAAATGCGACAACACTCTGATTTATACATAGGGCACTTAAGTGGTTCACAGATTGATGCAAATAGAGTCAATCCTAGCAGTGAAGCTTAGAAATCCCTGGTTGCAAGAAATGCAAATGTGTGTTTTAGGACAAAGTGGTTTAGAAATGCATACCGGGAGAGAAAAATGAGTATCTAAAAAAAAATGTTTGCACATCCATTTTAAAAAATACACAGTGAGAGAGAGAACGAATAATGCAGAAATGGGAAAGAATGACCCACACTGAAATTGACACGGACCTGAGTTGCCCATCCCGGCTTGTGAGTAGAGTTAGCTAGGCTTAGATTGCACATCTTATGCAGAACATCAGCAAGCACATTACAATGTTGGGATTTTTCACAGTATCTTGAATGAAATCCATAGTTCTGCAACGCTGCCAAAATCAAAAATTGTGTCCCTGCCAGTGTGCAGCTGTGTAAGCCATTTCCCCGCGATTACCTCCCATATTGTTTTATAAGCAAGAGCTTCTGTTTATAGAGAACGACAGACATCTGCGCAGGAAAGGGAGATGCTATTTTTCACATCTAAATAATATGAGTTGATTCATCCAGCATTAGTTTGTTTTCTCAGAGGTATTTGTGCAATTTTTCAAAAAATAAAAAAAGGCATCAAGCATGAAGGGTGTTTCCTCCCAAAGAAGCAAGGCATACTTACCGTGAGCATTCCGCATTCGGTGGGTGGGCTTAAATGCAGCTGGACGGTGGAAGATTCTAGCCCTCTTTGGATGATAGTTGCGCATGCAGTGGACATACGACATGCAACTCTACTTTTCCATAACATCTGACTCAGGAGAGGCTCGGAAAACTCTGGATCCATGCCTGGCTGCAGTGGTGGCCTGGATGAGGGCCAACAAACTGTGAGTGATGACCTCAGGCAGGCAAGCAAGCCCCGATAAGAAGTAATGGCTCTCCGGCAGTTTTATGTACGTTTATTTACAAAACACACATCCAGAGTGTGGTTTCTTACCTGCTTGCATTGACCATAGTTGGTCAGTCTGAATCTCCACCCCTTTCACAGCAGGAAGAGTCTCATGCTCTACCAACTCTTCCTGCTGTGAAAGGGGCGGAGATTCAGACTGACCAACTATCGTCAATGATCAGTCTGAATCTCCACCCCTTTCACAGCAGGAAGGACGCCAAATTCCCGCCCTTGCCCTCTTGCCCTTCTGTTGTCCTCTGATGTTACCCAGTCTCCTAGAACGGGGACTGAGATGCTGGCCTTCCCCCTCTCCACTTTCACTTGACACAGTCTCAGTCCTTTGCTTATCTGCTGATTGCCTAGCAATGCTCTGACTACCTCCTAACTCTCCTGCTTCTTGAGAGCTAATAGTGTCTTCTTCAGGAAGGAGGTCAAACTGCTTCTTCTTGGCTCTGTCAGCCAGCTCTCATCTGCAGAGTCTGTCTCTCTCTCACTTAGCTCAGTTTCTGAGTCTGACTCTTTCCCTGCGTTCTGGTGAGCTATGTTCCTGACACTGTGCTTGAATCCAGAAAAAGATGTAGGCTTTGGGGGTGGGTAATTTCCATGTCTGGGAGATAGGCAAATTACCTGTTCTGGATAGGGGTCACACTTGCTCTGAAGGAGCAGAAGTGTAGCTTTGGGGTGGGGGGTACTCCTGGGTATATATCTTGTCTAGGGTTGCCATACGTCCAGAATTTCCCGGACATAACTGAGATTCGGCCATTGGAAACAGAGACCGTGCAAAAATCGCTGAAATGTCCAGTAAAATCTGGATGTATGGCAACCTGTGTTGGAAGTGTAGACTTTGGCGAATTTCCTTTTGAAAAGCTCAACAACTTTTGTGTCTGGATTTTCACTTTTTGAAATCTTGTCACTAGAGACCCAAGTGTGGCTAGGAGTGCCTTTTAGTAGCTCTGCCTGGTTTATCACCTACACAGCATCTCCTGGACAGAGATAGCTTGATCACTGCAGTCCATGTGTTGGTAACCTCAAGGATGGATTCCTACAGCAGCCCCTATGTGTCCAGGATTATTTGAGGGTGGGCGGGAATGTGCTTTGAAGATATAGTTTAGCACAAACCCTCTGAGGGGGTGGGGAACCGTTTCGACTCCACAAGCCAGATCCTTATCAGGATTGGCTCACTTGTCAGTCTCATGACAACATCTGTCAAAATCCCTTATGCGGGGTTGCCAGCCCAACAGCCAGCTGGTTGGTGAGCCACTGCATAAGAACCATTTCTAGGCCTCAGTGCTTTGGGAAGCACTTATCATAGTGCTTCTTGAAATCTGAATTTAAAAGGCTGCATGCACCTGTTCCCTTGTAGGA
This sequence comes from Podarcis tiliguerta, assembly GCF_965153285.1. Taxonomy (NCBI): domain Eukaryota; kingdom Metazoa; phylum Chordata; class Lepidosauria; order Squamata; family Lacertidae; genus Podarcis; species Podarcis tiliguerta. The sequence continues at coordinate 23,360,589 of NC_139536.1, forward strand.
AGAAACCCACACAGCCAAGTAGGGTACAGTCCAACCCTTGGGTAGGCAAACTAAGGCCCGGGGGCCGGATCCAGCTCAATTGCCTTCTAAATCCAGCTGGCAGACGGTCCGGGAATCAGCGTGTTTTTACATGAGTAGAATGTGTCCCTTTATTTAAAATGCATCTCTGGGTTATTTTTTGGGCATAGGAATTCGTTCTTTTTTTTCCCTTTCCAAAATATAGTCTGCCCCCCCCCCACAAGGTCTGAGGGACAGTGGACCGGCCCCCTGCTGAAAATGTTTGCTGACCCCTGGCCTAACCCCTACTCACCATGACATTGCAGGTGTTAATATAGCTTTCTGTAGACCCTTGACTGCAACGTTGTGGATTTCTGGTGTCTGATTCACCGAGGCACCATGACAGGTTCCCACTTTGTCTCGGGGTACCTTGTATGGACCCAGTTTCTCTCCAGAGTAACCCAGAAACCTTTCAAAGAACCCAGCTTTGGCTTGAGAATGAAGCTTTGTCCGAAGCCATGGTATGCCCCTAATATCTAATTATCCTAAGCGGTAGATCTGCACACCCTGGTTTGAATGAGAAATGTTTTTTTAAGCTTGCAATGCAGCAAAACACCCATAAGTTTTCTTGGCATATCAGAGCATATTTCACCCATCCATGGTCTTTCATGGTGACATGTTGTAAATCAACAGCTTTCTGAAGGCCAGGGTCTTCAACATATACAGTGGAGTAATGGCCAAGTTAATCCCCAAAAGAATAACAGTGAAATGCTGTAAAACTATTGGAACCACACAGATAATCAAAACATTTTTAAAGCTGACTTTTAATAGACCAAAATGTTTTATAGGGAAAAGGGAATAGACCAGGCACCTACTAACAACTGTTTATTCTGAAGCATGCTTTATAGAAAGCAAACATCCTGGACATTTACTTCTAAAAATCTGAGATAATGGGCTCATCCAAACAATCCACCAAAAAGTGCCCCTTAAAAGATGGACTAACTTGGTATAAGACTGCTTCCTATAGAAAAGTGGCCTATTAGAAGGAGAGAACCTGATCTGCTGCAGAAGATCCCAGGATTGATCCCTGGCATCTCCAGATAGGACTTGGAGGGACCCCTACCTGAAACCCTGGAGAGCACTGCTAGACAATACTGAGCTAGGTGGACCAACATCTAGACTCTGCATAAGGCACTTTCTGAGCTCCAAAATGAGGAGTGTAGCCAAGAAGGAAGTCCTGTTCCTGTCTTCCTATTGTTGTTCTCTGTGGTTGCAAGCCAAGACACCTTTACCTGGAATTTAGTCCCACTGAAATCAGTAGGATTTACAGCTTCAGGATGGGTCATAGTGGAAAGCTAAAGAAATTGTGGACATTTGCTTTGCATGCCCCCTCTGTTGCTCACATCCATATATTTTTATAAGCTTGATATCTAATGCAGATTTGGGCAAAAACAGATGGGAGGGACCAGAATGACTCCATAATTATTATTTTTTAACTCAAGCCTGGAAGAACATAAGAAGAGGCTGTTAGATCAGGTCAGAGGCCCGTATAGTCCAGCATCCTATTGTCTCAGTGGCCAACTAGATGCCTGTAGCAAACCCACAAGCAAGACCGAAGCATAGAACATTCCCTACCATAGTTTGCAGAAAATGCTATTCAGGAGCATTCCTGCCTCCAACTGTGGAGGCAGGGCAGTGCCTATCAGTCAGGCCTCTCCATATGACCATGTTGTCAGGAGGCAAATTACAAGTAAATGGCCCAGAATGGCAAGGAAATAGCCAGAGAACAGAATTAGCTTGCCAGGTGGAGGGTGGCAATGCTACACTAGCTTCACTATTGGCTCCCAGCTGAGGGAGAAGAAAATATGAGGTGGTGGTGAGGTCGGTGTGGTGCAAACACACTAGCAGAGCCAATCTCATGGTTCTGCTGGTACATTTGCACTGCGCTGACCACCATGTCACCTCACCAGTCTCCCTTCCAGTAAGCAATAGCAACCCACCTGCCAGGGAGCTAGCATAGGCTTTTCTGCTAGCTAGTCTGGATGTGTGTATAAGAAGAAACAAAAGAATCATCAAGTTGGAAGGTCTCTCAAAAGGAAACCCACTACCACAGCATACCTGAGAGGTGGGCCACCCACCTTCTGCATGCACCTTCTGCATGCAAAGCAGACAATCTACTGCTGAGCTATGCCTCTCTATTTAGTTCACCTTGCCTGTTTGTAAATGGAGTCAAATATTGCAGACCTACAGGACAATCCTAAAACTGCAGTCATCTCCCCCCCCCCCCCAAAGAGAACCCAACCAGGGTAACTTCTGCCCTTCACCACTCGGAGAAGTGGGATGGACATAACAACATGATGCACTTAATTGTCTTTGCTAGCCTACTTGCTTCTTGCAATCAAAGTCCGGTCAAAGATTGAAAAGTGCACCTCCGGGTCACCAAAAACACAATAATTTCTATTCAATACATGGGCAAAAAAACCCATTTTCCTGTTAATTGCAAAACCTAAACCTGCTTAAATCCCTCTTTTATGGGAGCCAAGTTCTGTGCAGTTAACGCTTTGGTCAAAAAGAGTCGTTCTTTATTCACCTCCGAATGCCAGCAAAGTGCAAAAGCATTCCTTGCCAGAGGTGCTTAAGTGTTATTGTGCTTCACTAAAGTGCAGAATCTGAGAAAAGGTGATCTCATAGATGGAGCTGTTAATCACTGTTAATAGGTCATTTAAAGTGATGCTGAATATTTCGACTGTTTCTTCCCTTTCCAGAAATGCTGGCATTATCACCTGCATCATATGAGAATGGTCTTGATGGATCAAGCCAAAAGTTTTGTAGATCATATTGCTACTGAGATATTGGGCTGTGGCATACTGAGCAGGGAGGACAGAGGTGATCATTCCAGCAGGACAGCGAAAATGGATTCTACCTGCCCTAATGAAAATAGTCTTAAATTGACCAAGTAATCCACAGGATCATCTTTATTCTCTTACCTTAACCCCTCATCCATCCCGTCAACTTTAAAGGCAAGGTAAGAAGTAAAAGCATGCTTTGGGGGAAAAACAACCCCAGCCTACCCAGACCAGAGGGTTTGCTGATAGTAGGGAGCTGGGCATGTTTAGCCTGGAGAAGAGGAGGTTAAGGGGTGATATGATAGCCATGTTCAAATATATAAAAGGATGTCACATAGAGGAGGGAGAAAGGTTGTTTTCTGCTGCTCCAGAGAAGCAGACACGGAGCAATGGATCCAAACTACAAGAAAGAAGATTCCACCTAAACATTAGGAAGAACTTCCTGACAGTAAGAGCTGTTCGACAGTGGAATTTGCTGCCAAGGAGTGTGGTGGAGTCTCCTTCTTTGGAGGTCTTTAAGCAGAGGCTTGACAACCATGTCAGGAGTGCTCTGATGGTGTTTCCTGCTTGGCAGGGGGTTGGACTCGATGGCCCTTGTGGTCTCTTCCAACTCTATGATTCTATGATTCTGTGATTTCCCAGCTCTCAATAAGTTCATTTCCCTGAAGTGCCTCTGGCGTCAAAGTCAGGGAGGACCCAGAGGCTGCAGCAGAGATTATTTTAGTAAGGGGGGGGGCGCATCTCAGCCAAGAGTGCTCACTTGATCATTACATGCACACACTTCCTTTCCTGATCCTTAAGCAATCAATTGTAGGCATATCTGAGCATTATAATCTGACTGTTCTGCTTCTGCATAAATACATAATTGGATTCTGGAAGCAAGTTCTGGATTCCCCTGATCTTGGCTACGCTTGCAGCTGATCTACTTGGGGGAATTAAATCTGGCCTGCAAGTGGCAAAAACATCTGCTGAAAATGTGAGCAAATGCATTATCCACACCCAACACCAGGCAGATGCACACTTGTTATCCAACTCTTTCTCAGGGTTACAAGGTACAATTCATGCTTGAGGATTGGGGGGGGGGGGATGTTGTCTGAGACTGTCAAAAGAAATGTTTGCAGCAGTCAAAAAGACACATAAACTGGCAAACTACTAAATTTAGAGTGGCGGGTGTGGAGGCATTCAGGATCGTGAGAGCAAGTGTGCCCATGTTTTGGAAAGCAGCAAAATGGATAGGAGAACTGGAGGGGGAAATATTTTCTTGTTCTGGGAAGCTTGTGGTCACTGGCGGCCAGAGGGTCTGTGTTGTGAGCCAAGCAAGCTAAGTGGGTGGTTTGGAATTAAAAAGGAGGAACTAGCTTCAAATAAATGCTGGTTGAATGAGTTCTGCAAGCACAAGGGGACTTCCCTGCTCTCCTCCCTACAAGTTACTCTTGCACCCTCCCCAGATCTGCTCAGGAGGGTTGGGAGAACCCCTGAATTGTGCGTGGGGACAGGAGAAAGGAGATCATTCTGTCTAGCCAGCAGACATTATTGTGCTGATGGAATGATTGCCTTGGTGTGAAGTTGAATTTTACCCTTTGTGCCTCATGTGACTTCAGAACATCTCATAAGGCAACAAGCTTGGTGGGATATCTTATTGCCCCAGGGGATGGTCTGAAGGCACATGAGGCCACCACCTTGCTGCAGTTAAGCAGCTCAGCATCTGTTCAGTGCCTGGATGGTCACCACCAGAGAACCACATGTACTCCACCTTGGCTGCCATGACAGAAGGAAAGGTGGGATAGAAATGTAAGTAAATTGAGAACACTGTGGGTTTGTAGACCACAAACCACCCTCCAGCAAAGTGGTCTCTCACTCTTGAGGGCTTCAGCCACAACAAACGCAATAGCTTTCAAGGCGTTACGGGACTCTTTGTTCTTTTGTTTTCGAACCGCCCACTGAGGAAAACCACAGTATCCATCGGCGAGAATGAAATTCACATACCCTTAAGTTCTGGCTGTCTCCTCTTGTCTCTGCTTTTCTCTTTCTTTCACATTTTAGACATTGCTCCTTCTTTTTGTTTGCTTCTTCTTCGGTATTCTGCCCTGTGTTTATGAGATTTATAAAAATTCAGCAAGATAAACTAGGGGAAAGACTTTGAAATGTTTCAAGGGCTCTCTTTGTGAAAAGGAGGGCTTCTGCTTCTATTCAAAGAGGCAAAACGTACGACTTTGATGTCTTTCATACGCCTGTCTTAAAGAGAGTGAGAGAGAAAGAGACCCTCCGTAGGGTGAAGCTGGCTTGCCTGACTCCCTCCTCGCTGCAGAAAGGTTCAGGATTAAAGGTCTAATCTAGAAGATATATTGCACACCAAACAGCCAAGCCATTTAGGAGAGCATTAAATGGCACTTAAACTAAACAATTGTCCTTGGGAGCTGTAGTTTATAGCAGACTGCTCTCTAATATCCATGCTGGGCTTTGAAAACAAGATGTCATTGTTTTATGAAAACACACACACATTTAATCTTCCCCTCATGAGACCACTCATGAAACTTCTGGCTGCTTGTGCTGGCGAACACCGTGAAGGAAACAAATGGGTTTAGTGACTGAACAACTACTGTTATACATACTGTTATATTTGATTTCCAAGATCATTTGCATGTGCTGCTCAGAACATTTTCTGGTACAAATAAGCAAACCACATTTTCCCGTCATGGATAAATGTCCCATTTGAGAGTGTTTGGAACAATGTTCCCACTCTTTTTATAGATGAAAAATATGAAAACCATTCAAAGCAATGTGAGAATGTCAAATGTACATTCATTTGGGTTCTGCCGTTTTACCTACATCCACATTTATGGAACCATTAAGATGCAGGGGCCAAAAATAAGGACCACCCAGATTAGGGTTACAATTTTAATATTATTAGTCAATGTAATAAAGAGACCAGTAACAAAATCCCTTCTGCTTTCCAAATGAAATGTATAGGTGTTCATGCAAGGCCAGGCAGTAAATATGAAGTCCTAGAAAGGTGAATGATATTTAACTTGCTTACTCTTCCACCCCATTGTTCATCATTATCCTTATTATTAGTTGGCCTTATCAGCTAGGGAACAATAACCTGCAGCCATAGAATGGAGCATTGCCAAAAAAGAGTCCCCCAAAGTCTACAGCTCAGTGAGGAGGTTTGGCAGAACTGAGAGCAGCAGAACATCTACTGTGGAATAGATGTCCACAGACTCTCACTCCTCATAGACTTCTCAGCCACCATTATCAACTTTATCAGCTGGGGCCCAGAATTGAGTTCCCACTTGCCCCTCCAAGTATGACTCCTCCAGTCTATTGAACTCACATGCTGCTCACAAGCTTCCCATGGGCATCTGGTTGGCCATTGTGAGAACAAGATATTGGACTGGGTAGACCAATCCACCAGGCCTCTTCTTATGTTCTTATGTCCTGGTTTTGGGATATTTCAAAAATTGCCTCCTCCTGTTTGAGTCTGTGTACAAAGAATCTCATGTGCTCATCCATTAATCTCAAGGAGAATTTGGAGAATCTGGAATTACCTCCTTCTATGTCAAGACAACAATGTTGTTGTTGTTGTTGTTGTTTTAAAAATCATTTGTTTATTCTCTTGCATTTTTTATCTATTTTTTTATGGAAACCAAAGGAGCATACCTGGTGGTTCCTTGATGGTCACTGGTCCTGGCACTGATGAGACCTGCTTAGTTTTAGCAAGGTGGTGGCATCATTTGCCTTCAGAACATGCTCTGGAAGCAGATCCATATAAAACCATGGCACTGAAACACCAGGAGCAAATCCATCAAAGGCCCTAGCTTTAAAATGTCCACCAAAATAATACCTTTTTCCAAAGCCCACTTAAAAGAAAGCAGTGCAGGTGCCAGCCAAAATTCTCTGGAGAGGATGTCATGATGGAAAAGGACCTCTTGATACAAGCTGTGCATCCAAGCCATGGGGGACCATTAGCTATGACGCCCCTGAAAACCTCTGTGATCAGGCACCAAGATCAGGTGGTCCTTGAGGTATCCTAGACCCAAGTTGCTAAGGGCCTCCAAACTAGGTCCAAGAATAGCCCAATAAAGGCTGCCTTGCAATAATTGAGGTTGACAAAGTGTTGAGCATTAAGGTGCCATAAAACTCTGTTATTTTTGCGAACATGCATGTGCTCATGAGACACTGCCATCATTTGAAGGGCTTTCACTAGCTCATCTGAAGTAAGTTGTGTCGGATCCTGATCCCAGTGGGCAAAAGGCTTCACTATAGTTGACACCAATTAGTTACCTTTTGGGCTGAATCAGCAGGGAGAATAAGCAGTTGTCAGAACCTTGGCTATGGTTCCAACTTCTCAGCAGGTCAAAACTGAGGCACATGCTTTCAGCTCTCTGGGGACCTTGGTAAATGTAAGCTTCTGCCTCTGAAGAACAACGCAAATGTGTATGGGAAATGTCCATGCTGAGTTTTCAAGTTCCCTCATCAGTCTCTTCACTCACTGGGTCATTCATGCTTAGCATCATGTTTATCATGTGATTAACCACTGGGGTGTCTGCAATGCTGCTTGAAATTCTGTTTAACTACTTTTTAATTAAAAACAGTAGCTTACCCACTATGGAGTTTTCTGTTTGTGAAACCTTCTTCTGTGAAAGAATTTGGACTCAACTCTCCTTTTTTATTTCTTTTCTTGGTCCTTTCTTTTCCCTTCTCCTTTTGAGCTAGCAATACTTTTCTCTCCTTGGCTACTTCTGTTTTATTGTCATCCAGGAAAGTTCAGTAAGTGCTATTTTCTACTTTCATATTGGAACACTGGACCATAAAGTTTCACTACCCAGTAAACATACTTTAATAGAATGGTGAGGAACGTGTGGTCTAGGCTCCAGATGTCACTCAACTCTAACTCCCATCTTCCCTGACCATCAACCATGCTGGCTAGGGCTGATGGGAGTCCAGCAAGACTTGAAGAGGTTCCCCATCCCTACTTTTGTACTTAATATTGCAGTACTGTGCTTTTTCAGGCACATGCAGACATATCAGCAGCAGAATTGGGTAATCTGTGGACCAACAAATGCTGTTGGTCTCCAGCTCCCATCATTTCCAACCAGCATGGCCAGTGGTCAGGGATGATGAGAGCCGTAGTCCAACAATTCCTGGGTGGCCACAGGATCTTCACCCCTGCTCTACAAGAACTACTGCGAAGCTTGTATCCAATGTAGTGCTAAGTCACTTAGCGGTATGCTCACTCTGCTTGTGATATGTTTTGCACCAGCAGAATGTTGTTGCACAAGAGATAGCATAAGGAGGTTGCTGGTAACTTTCTTGCAAAATAGATTGTGCAATATGTTTCACAATGAACGTCTTCTGCTAGTGCAACTTTTGGGTTGGCTTCCTCTGATGTGCAACATTAAAATGTTTAATTTAAAGCTCATTTTCCCAAGGCAATTCATAATTTTTTAAAAAATAACCTCTAATGAGTTTTTATAACAGTTTTCCATATGTAAGACTATCACTGTGGACTGTCTTGAAGCAATATCTGACCAGGGTCTTTGACTTGACAAACGATTGCTATACAATTCCAGTGATGTGTTCCCATGGGAGCTAATTGTTCCACCATCTTCCTTAAGCCTTCTGAATGGGTAGGAAATATCTGAAAAGGAGCTTCCCTTTCTGCCCCCCCCCCAACATATAGTTAAGGGTGATGTAATCTAAGTGTCTTGTGTCTGAAGCATAGCTATCGAAACAACAGTTTTAGTCAGAGACAGCAATTTTGGAATGAGACAGACTAGAAGACCTTTCCATTTCAATTTTGTTGTGCCTGTTCTGAAAGAAATCTCCAAAGTACTCTGTATGAATTATTAGATTCTATATCCCACCCCCTCCAAGAGACTCTGCTTACATATGATTCCAATGTACCTTAATAGGTTGGATCCTAAAGTCAAACACATAGAAAGCTGCATTAATATATTTGTTCCATTTAAAAAACAGCAGCAGCAGCCATCTCAATTGTATGGTATTATATTTTTTAGCTTTCCACAAGACACTCTAAGTTAGACTCATCTCCTTTCTACATCTCTTAATGGAACATCCCCACTCCTGGTACTAGTATTTGTCATTGATTTGATAATGGCTGCTTGTCTCCCAAGACTTTGATGTTGTACATAAGAGCCATGGATCAATTGCATCCATTTTCCCCATTACTAGCCAAATATTTGGACACTCTCTGTTGAGTTGATTCAAGGCAGAACTGCACACTGTATAGACATATTTAACCTTCGGGAGCTGAACATTTTGTGATCTGGGAGAATTAATAGATGTTTATTCTAGCAGCATAAATGGAAAGGAAGGGTCTGGTTTTTTCTGCAGCAGAAGAAATGAAGAGGGGCTTAGATGGGTTATGTTATGACCGGGGGAGGGGGGGGAAGGTTCAGAAGTGGAATATGCCAGTGAGGGAAAGCAGTTGCTCATGGAAAGTGCTGTCCTAATGGCATGTTTGTTGGGAGATTTTCAAGTGGCCAAATGCATTAGGACTTGTTGTGTGTTCCCACATTTTAAAAAAGCAAATGCTTCTTGGCTGCTGTGTTTGAATAATTTGGGACAGCTCAAAATATACCACAACATGTGTCTTTGGAAAGAGAAATTCAGAACTTTCCAAAGTAAAATATTTATTTTACAACCACTGCTACAGGAGGGAGCTTTTGCCTTCCTTGTTTGTTTGAATAAACATGCACTATTGTCTGAGGAGTATGTAGAGGGGACCACTTTGCTTGCCAGCTCCCTCCTAGAGAACAGCAGCTCTCTAGAGTTCGCCAGATGGCGTCTTTTTAAACAGTGCAGCCTCTTAGGGGTGTTTCAGACATTACACAGAAGCAAACCTGGGTTTGCCACAGAATATGCACTCACCAGGGAGTCGTCCCCCCCCCTTCATTCAATTCTCTAAAAAACTATACCCCACTCCCATCCCAGAAACTGAACTCAACACACCTCCAATTAAAAAAATAATCTGAAAATACATAAAGCAACATTCTAGGGATTTATGAAGCCATATCCATCATCAGTTGGCTGCTTATATGCCGAACCATAGCAGCTAGACAGAGCACAGGAGGTGGCTCAGAGCTAGATTGTGCTCTTCCTTCCTTCCTTCCTCCCTCCCTCCCTCCCTCCCTTCCTTCCTTCCTTCCTCTATTGCCCCTTGAACTCATGATTCGGAACTGCTTGTTACAGGATGGTGACCTTTGTGTAGAGTAGATGTGAAATGGGCACATGCAGAGCCAGCCCAAACCTGTTTGCTGCCAGATGGTTTTCCATCTCCCCATTCCATGTACAGAAGCTGACTGACCTGGCAGTTGAATTGTATGTCCACGCTGGCCATGGGAGAGAATCCTCTGCTGAACCCGAGGGCAGTTGACAGGATTTGCAACAGGGTGGGTGGCATTCACAGTTCTGATCTCCATCCAAGGGAAATGGCCAGTGGCTTGGGAGGAATGGCCAGAGAATCATGTTGCCCCTGCTGCCAACTCCCCTATCGCCTACCTCCTGAGATTATTGCCTCACTTTGCCTAATGGTAGCTCCTGCCCTGACCATAACTGGGAATCTACTGCACTCTGAAGAGCTGAAATAAATTCAGAGAGTTCCTCCAACCTCAAGACTGGATGCCAATGTTATTAGACCATCCTAGCCATTAAGGCTTCCTTTTGATTTTTCTGAACTTTGAGAAATACAAGCTGAAGAAAGTCCGGATGTGGGAGCAGAATGGAAAACACTAACACACTAAGTGCGGCACTTTCTGGGTTTCCTTTTGCAGTCTTATTTTTCTTGATGAACAGCTGTAAACATTGGTATAAAACAGAACACATTTTCCTTTAACAGCAACAACAAAAAAGCTGGAAGCCACAAGAGTAAGTGCCATAAGGAAGCAGAATTTCCCAAAGGGTTCTAAATCTGATTTTACAATCCTCCCCCGCCAAAAGAGTCCCATGGAATTAGTTGGCTTCAAAAGCAGGAAATTTGACAAAATAATATAGTGTTATTGTTTTTTTGAAACCAGCTGGTTTCAAAGTTGGGTATGAAAAATGCTACATTGAACTATGGACTACCATTGGCCAGGAAAACTCCTTAGTTAATTCCTTGAATTTGACTGATGGCTATGACCCAGTTCAGATGTAATGGTGAACCAGGCAGCAGGGCTTTTTTCCCCAGCTGGAACTCACTGGAACTCAGTTCCAGCGCCTCTCAGGTGGGCACCATTGCCATTCTAAGAGAATGAGGGATAATAGAGGCAAGCAGCAACCTCTGTCTTCTTATCTCTCCTTTCCCGCTCTGTCTTCTGAGAGGGGAGAAACTTAAAAGTCAATTTGGGGTTATTAAAATCAGTTAAAACATCTGGCAGTCAAGAGAATGCATCAGCATTTCAGGTGTCAAAAGCTAAGCTAAAAAGGTGTGTCTTCTGTGGAAAGGGGATTTCATAACTTAGGGGCTGACACAAAGAAAGCCTTTCCCAGTACATTTCTGAGCACATTTCCCAGTACATTTCTGAGCACAATTCAAAGCCCTAAACGGCCTCAGCCCAGTATATCTGAAGGAGCATCTCCACCCTCATCGTTCTGCCCAGACACTGAGGTCCAGTGCCGAGGGCCTTCTGGCGGTTCCCTCACTGAGAGAAGCAAAGCTACAGGGAACCAGGCAGAGGACCTTTTCAGTAGTGGCGCCCACCCTGTGGAATGCCCTCCCACCAGATCTCAAAGAGATAAGCAATTACCTGACATTTAGAAGACATCTGAAGACAGTCCTGTTCAGGGAAGTTTTTAATGTGTGACATTTTAATGTATTTTTAATCTTTGTTGGAAGCCGCCCATAGTGGCTGGGGAAGCCCAGCCAGATGGGCGGGGTACAAATAATAAATGCATACAATAATGCACCTAATAAAATGTATAATATGCAGGAATTGTTTTTATTTTTAGGCAGAACTGATTTAAAAAATAACCTCCACAAAATAAATGAGTGAGATGCGAATAAGATTTTTTTCTTTTCTGTTGATAAGCTTGACCTTGAGATTTTTAGACAACTCTATCCCTGTCCATGGTTCTGTTTCCTTTCCTTGCCTCTAGCCTCACTCTGCTCCTCTTTATCCTCCATCGTGAGAGGAAGTTGGTTGGGCTGGGATGCCAGCACACAGATCCCAGTGGCACTTGATAATTAACTGAGCAGGGCCACATTCTCACCATACATTTGAAACACTATGATGCCATTTTTACCAGTCATGGCTTCTCCCAAAGAATCCAGTTTATTCTCCCAAATAATGCAGTTTATTAAGCGTGCTGAGCAGTGTTAAGAGACCCCTATTCTCCTCCTGGAGCTACAACTTCCCAGAGTGGTTTATGTCAGGAGCTTGTCCTACACTTGAGTAGGACCCTGGCAGAGACACATGCCTGACTGGCATGTTCTCTCCTTCTTGGTCGATCGTTCAGGAGCTTCAAAAGCTTTCTTCTACCTGAACATCACAGCGACCGATGCCAACTGACACCGGCACACTTAGGGATCCGCAGAGTTTGTGCAGCAACAGACCTCAGCAACTCAGCATTTTGGCTAATCTACTTTATTTACATATAAACACACACAGAGCACTGCAACATGGATCCCTCTCTTTCTAGCATCAGACAGCAAAGAGAAAAAAACAAAGGACAATAGTCCCACTTCACGGAACACAGTAACACAAACATCCTGTCTCAGTCACTTCCCACTCTGTGAAGTCAAAACATATACCGTCATGTGATAGACAAAAATCCCATGACTGCAATCACAAAGCAGGAATTCTAACAGTTTAACCATCAATCACTCCTCACAGTGAACTCTGGGAATTGCAGCTCTAAGAAGGGAATAGGGGTCCTCTAGCAACTCTCAGCACCCTTAGCCAACTACAGCTCCCAGAATTCTTTGGGGGAAGCAACAACTGTGTAAAGTGGTGTCCTACATATATGGTGTGAATGTGACCTTTATGTCTTTTGAACCAGGCTCTGCTTGGTATTTCTTGGGTTTCTGGTAAAAAGCAAAGCAGATCCAACAACCGGAAGCCTGCTTACTCCTGCAGTATGATATATCTGCACTTTTGCAGATTATCCAAACTGAACTGAGTGTTTGAGAGAGAGTTGGGGAGGAGGTTGGGGGGGGAGTGGATTATAAGAGTCAATCACATTGGTCTAAGAGAAAATTATATGAAAATGATATATTGATGGTATCTAACCCCAAATAAATTGGCAAAAATGTATAATTCTAAATGAAATAAGTGTTGGAAATGTTAAGAGAAAGAAAGTTATTTATATGTGGTAGTCTTGTAGTAAGGTTAAAGCTTACTGAGAAATGATATAGAATGAATTGAAAAGGATGTTTAAAATAATGTTTGTAAAAAAAACACCAGAAGCTTTTCTTTTGGGAATTATAGGGACAGAACTACCAGAACTGTATAGAAACTTATTCATGTACGCTACTACATGAATAATGGAAAGAAGCAGAAGTCCCAGCAAAGAAAGAATGCATACAAAAACCTATGGAATATGCAGAAATGGCAAAACTTAGTCGAAGAATAAGAAATCAAGATAACAAACCTTTTTTTAAAAAAATGGAAATGGTTTATTGAATATTTACAGATAAATTGTAAACAGATAAGAACATTGGCAGGATTATTGTAATAACCTGCAGTTTCATAAGAGTATATATTTAAAGTAGATGAATAAATGAACTAATTAAGTTGGATATGCAGAAGATATTAAAAATAAATGTAAGGAACCGCAGAAAGAGGGGGAAGGAAGTCAAGTTTTGAAATGTTAAAATGATTGTAAAATCAGTGAAATGTATAAACCTGAAAAGTTTTTTTTTTTTTAAAGTGAACAATTAAAAAGAGAGAGAGTGTGTGTCAATCAATCACATAACATAAAGAATCCTATCCATGATTTGCCCTGACAGTAACCATCCTTTAGTAACTTCCTATGTAGTTTGAGTCAGCCTCAGCAGCATATGAATAACTAACTGAAGCCTTCTTTCCAACAATTCCAATATGTGTATAGATGCTCAGAGCAGCAGACCCAGACTTTTTGAACCTGCCTAATGGTCTGTAGCTTTGGTACAGAAAGAAAGAAAGAAAGAAAGAAAGAAAGAAAGAAAGAAAGAAAGAAAGAAAGAAAGAAAGTTAGTTAGTTCATCAGACTTTAGCTTGTCAGGTCTAATGATTCAGAGACACTGATTCACTTCGGATTTGACTGCTGCCCTCCCACTGGGCCAGTGTTGATGAATGTCAATAGAAAATTGCTAGGAGCTGGGAAGAAAATAGATGGCCTTTGGGGTTTTTATAAGGTACAGGTCTTTGTCATGCCTCAACTAAATCCTAATTACTCTGATTAACAATACAAGCTTGTCAGGGCCAAGGCAAATTGCAAGGCTTTGCTTCTCCTGAGTTCTTCCAGTTCTGGAAAAATGCTTGCAAAAACGAATGCATTAGTCAAGGCTGCATATAGAAATGGAATTAGGAGAAATTGTGATTTTTCACTAGGATTTTTAACAAAAGCTTTGGAAATTGCTGCAGAAATGTGGAGAACTTAATTTAAGGTTAGAGAAACCCAGAGAACAAGAACTGACAGATTCATCATCATCATCAACAACATTTTATTTGTATGCCGCCTTTCCATAGTGAAAACAATGCTCAAGGCGGCTTACAACATGACAAGATTTACATAATTACCAACATAACAAAAGTCATAAACAATAAATAAAACACATTAAAAAGTACACAACCAAATAGAAAACAATTTCCACATAAATCATAAAATCTAAAAGGAATCTTGAAGGAAAGGTAGGACTTAACTTTAACAAATATGCTTAATAATAAGAATAAAACTATTGGGAGCTGGAAAAAGCATTTTTCAATAAGCCATGGTGCAGGGAAGTTTCCTCCTCAACTGGGTAATTTTCTTTCTTTTTGACTTCTCATTGGGTGAAGGCAAGCCTTTAGGCTCAACTTAATGTACCTCTTTGGATCCCAGCCACAACAATTGTATGTATATATAAAACACATCTGCAAAGTTCAAATCTGCTGAAAAAGCACAATCTGATGCCTCAACTGGTCATGTCCAAAGAGAGAACAGTACTTCTACTTTCAGCAAAGGTTGCCTACAAAGCCCACTGAAATATGGCTTGAGAGCTGAGCTACGCTCTAAATTCTAGTTATCGGTCATTAGTCACCTCACACAGCATATAAAAAAAGAAGCAAGCCATTAGAGAACTTAGCCCAGCTGCCTTCACCTTCTCCTGCCATCCCATAATTCAATGCTGCAGGGAATACTAAATACAATTTATGGTGTGAGTTCTTGTTGAGAATATTATTCAACTCACATTCCACATCTATTTTTTTCCCCTTTTCTCCCAAACAATCCATTAGAAAAAAATAACTCCTTGAAGTGGCCATCGATCAAGCCAGAGTCAGCAATTTATTGGCATCCAGATAAGCACTTTTTCAGGATGTTAAAAAAAGAAAGAAAAAGTGTTTCACAAATAATCTTTGGAAAGCTTGTCAGTAGGATTTTTGTCTGTATGGGGAGATTGCAACAGAAACCTGGGATTTCTGCAAAGTAATGGTTTGTGCAGAAGCTTGAAATATTTCCCTCGCCTCTTCCCCACCGGCAACAAAAGGACCGTTCTGGGACCCATACCATACCCATGTCAATAAAATAAAATATGAATCCCTTCTTTATCTTTTTTTTTAACTCTATGAATTCAGAAAGTTTGAAAATGTCTATTTTGCCAATTCACCAACATACTGGATTAACCTACCACACAGTAGAGATGTGGCTACGCAATCTGAAAAAAGAATGTCCCTCTATCAAGAAGCCTCCTCAGTCACAAAATTCCTTCTTAGAGTGATTTGATGTTCATATTCTCTGCCCAAAGTACTGAGTTTGGTGTATGCTGGCCAACCAGGGTATTCCTAGCCAGCAAATGCAAAACAGGACTGCTTTACTCATGTCCTGCCTCTTCCCATATGAACTTATCTGGACCCCACGATCATCATCTGAAGTCCTTTTCGATGAGAGGGTACCAACACAAGAATGGGCCTTCTCAGTGGTGGCTCCCTGATTGAGGAACACTCTCCCCAGAGTGGCTTGCCTGGTAGCATCATTACTTGTCTTTGGGCATCAGGCAAAAACATTTCTTTTTGGTCAGGCTTCTTAATGGCTGAGATGCTTTAGTCCTGCCTTTTAAAAATATGAATGAGCTTTAGATCTCCCCCTGCTTTGTTTTTATGTTGCTTTTAATGTGTGTGTTACTTATTTCTTAAGTCATTTTGATTGATTTTTGTATATTAAAAAGTGGCTAGTAAGTTCAATAAATAAGAATAATATCCCCAGATGGCAGTCAGTCGTGACTGCACCACACCCAACCTATTTCTGACCTAATCGCTTCAAACTTTCTTAATGCTCTATTTATTAAAATACCTCTTTGGAACTAACCAGGGTTTGAAGCCAATGAAAACATTGGCTTCAACGGGAATATTCAGCATGCTAATTCATAAAAACGAAGGTAACAATACATGAAAAGCCTGTCACTTGATTTACACAACTACTTCAAGGTAATTACATTTAATATTATTGCATAAAATAATTATGTAAAGAGCAGGCTTCTAGTTAACCGTAGAGACATTGCCAAATCGTTACTGATCCGATGGAACTTTGCCTGTTTTTCAAGGCTTGACACAGTGGGTGGGCTAATTTCGAGGCGACTGGGTTAGAATTTAATACATTTTACTCATATTATGCAATGGTTAGTTTTAAAAACCAAGAACAAGTGTGTGAGGTAGCCACATTCCTCACTGTCTGTCCTGATAGAGATAAAAAGGTTAAAGCAAGAAATTACCAGAGCTACTGGCTGCAATCCAGTGCATTTGCACAATTGAGATTATACAATCATGGGTGGACTGTGCAGTTATTATGGAAGTGTTGAAAAAATGAATCTGCAGGAAGAGACAGGATTTCACCAAATAAGATCTGCTCAGAGTGTAAGCACAATCCCACACACTCCTTTATATGTGTTTACTGTAACACCATAATATTTTCACATTCTAAAAGCGACTACACATTAGTGGCTGCTTCCGCAATTTCTTTTCTCTGGAATTGTAGGTTTTCGGTGATCTATTGTTTTGGGGGTAGTCAGATCACCTTCGTGGAACATCAAGAGCTGCCTTATACCCCATCAAACCATTAGTCCATCTAATTCAGCATTGTTTACACTGGGCATCATCTGTGACAGGGTAACTGATGGCCTCTCCTTGCTCTGGCAGATGGATAGGCAAACTAAGGCCCAGGGGCCAGATCTGGCCCAATCACTTTCTAAATTCAGCCCGCGGACGGTCAGGGAATCAGCGTGTTTTTACATGAGTAGAATGTATCCTTTTATTTAAAATGCATCTCTGGGTTATTTGTGGGGCATAAGAATTCATTCATATTTCTTTTTCAAAATATTGTCTGCCCCCCCCACAAGGTCTGAGGGACAGTGGACCGGCCCCCTGCTGAAAAAGTTTGCTGACCCCTGATCTGGCAAGTAAGTGAGATGCTAATGAGGTTTTCAAGCTTATTTGTGACAAAGTTGCACAAAGTCAGAGAAAGAGGAAGGTGTATTAGTATCCAAAGCAGAGACTGGATACGACTTCCCTTTTCTTTTATATGGTTCCTACTTCACATTAACCATTTTAGTAGCAACACTTCTTTGCAAGATTGTGTGTGCCTTTCTCATTAAAAGCTAAAGGCTGAATCTGAACATAGTAAGCGGCTTTATACTGAGTCAGACCATTGGTCCATCTAGCTCAGTATTGTCTACACTGACTGGCAGCAGCTCCCTAGGGTTTCAGACAGGGGGTCTCTCCCAGCCTGCCTGGAGATGCTGGGGATGGGACCTGACAAGTTCTGCATGCAAAGCAGATGCTCTTCCATTTGCTGCAGCTCTTCCAACAACATCATTTTCAGCCCCCTAGATGTCATTGTTTTCTAAGCTGCTTTGCTTTGCTTTTGTTTTCCAAAACTGATTTGTGGTGATTTGGGTGTACATGATAAATTGCTGTTATTCTTACTATTGCCATTTGCATACTGGGGGCATCAGCCTGTACAGTGTGAATAAAATGCTATTGAGAGTTTTAGGGATTCCTTCACCTTTAGTTAAACACTTCCTGTTTGTAGATTTTACCTGATGAGCAGAGGTGTGCAGGATCAGTGATTATTAGTTCCTTCATTGCTTCCTCAGTAGCTTCTCTTCACTGAACCAGTGTCAGTTTCTGTGCCTGTGTGGGAGAGAGAGAGACTTGAATTAATGGTTGCTTTAGTGGCAGTGGTTTTTCATTTTTTAAGCAGCAAAACAACACAATTCTGCTTTTTATTTTTATTTTTTTAAGAATCTGGGCAATCAGAGCAATTAAAAGGCTATTTGTCACTGATTCCCCAACCGCTCTCATCGGGAAGCAATAAAACATGATGAACCTACAAAGAGGAAACTTTTTATTAACGTCGCTGGGAACATTTGCTGAGTGAGGCCTACGTATGAACATCATGGAAGGATCTTGGTCACAGCAAAGGGCACTGCTGTGCAACAGAGCACAGTATTAATTCCTTGTGCGGAAGCTTTTAACTCTGCTTCCAGCTACCGTATTTTTCGCTCTATAAGACGCACCAGACCACAAGACGCACCTAGTTTTTGGAGGAGGAAAACAAGAAAAAAAATATTCTGAATCCCAGAAGCCAGAACAGCAAGAGGGATCGCTGCACAGTGAAAGCAGCGATCCCTCTTGCTGTTCTGGCTTCTGGGATAGCTGCGCAGCCTGCATTCGCTCCATAAGATGCACACACATTTCCCCTTACTTTTTAGGAGGAAAAAGGTGAGTCTTATAGAGCAAAAAATAGGGTGAATTGTGGGGAAATGATGCCACAGCAATGCTATAAGATTCCAGTGTGCATACTTACCTGGCAGGGGAGACACCTTCATCATGAAGATTCCAGTGTGCAAGTGGAAGGAACCTGTGAATGGTCAGCTGTTTTGTCTCTGTAAAGATGACTGCTGTTTGGATGGAGATACTTGGTCAGCTTGAACATCACCAGTTTGGGGTG
Organism: Podarcis tiliguerta; assembly: GCF_965153285.1. Lineage (NCBI taxonomy): Eukaryota > Metazoa > Chordata > Lepidosauria > Squamata > Lacertidae > Podarcis > Podarcis tiliguerta. The sequence continues at coordinate 23,379,560 of NC_139536.1, forward strand.
CATCTGGGTTTTTTAATAGAATCAGTTAACTAAGTCAGCGATAGGCAAGAAAGCTGAATGTTGGAAGTCTTCGCACAGTGCATAGCTAAAACTATGGTATTTGCAGTTATGGACACTAGCTTGGATGACTTTAAAAGAGAATTAGACAAATTCATGGAGGAGAAGGTTATGGCTCTGCCTCTATGGTTGGAGGCAATAATGCTTCTCAATATCAGTTGCTGGAAACCACAGGAGGGAAGAGTTTTCCTATGCTCTTGGTTTCCCACAGGCATCAGGTTGGCTACTGTGAAAACAGGATGCCGGACTAGGTGGGCTGTTGGTCTGATCCAGCAGATGCTTCTTATATTCTTAAGCTCAAGTGGTGAATCTTCTGATCTTGTTGGACTCCAACTTCTATCAGCCTTGGCTGCAGTGCTTTTCCCCCTGGTGGTACTCAATGGGACGCAGTACCAGCACCTTTTCCCTCCCCTCTAAATCTTATGATAAGGTAAATGGAGGGTGGGGAGAGCAAGCGAGGAAATGTGACTGGAAGGGAGATTGTGAAAAGCAGGAGGCTGAGGTGGCGGCAAGGAAAAAGAGGTCCTTCTTCAGGGCTGTAGTTGCCACAGGTTGCACCATTCCACCTTGGTTGCTTTGCAATGTGTGCTCTCCCCCTGGGACCGCTGCTGACAGGGTCCTCAAATCCTTCTGTCTCTTTCCCAAAGCCGGACAAGTGCTTACCGGACTTTGAGAAGGAGGTAGGAGAGCTCCAGGACCCTGCCAGAGCTTCACACCTCCTTTCCAAAGCCCTGCTTAAGCCAGCACCACAAGGGCTGGGGGGCAAGCGTCAAATGGCCTCACACAGGGTAGCATATTAACAAGCTCTGCCGCTACATTTGGCCCCTCAGCTTGAGGTCCCCCATCTGTGGTTTAGGCAGAGATCAACTAGCAGTATGAGACAACTCCATACAGTCCATCTTATTTCCACAACAGTCCTGTGAGGCAGATTTTATTTATTAATTTAGTACATTTTCATTCTGCCTTTCTTCCATCATGGAGCTTCAGATGGAATACATGGCCATTTTATATTCAAAGATAAGACTGTCCTCCACTGAAAAGAGTTATCATTTGTCTGCCTTCTGAAGATTCATCCATTCTTAAGAGGTCCCCCCCCCCCCGAAATATATGAAAATTGCAGGGATGGATCCTTCAGCTGAGCAGTATTAGAAACTTGGAAAAGCACAAATCACAGTACATAATGGGAGACAGAAATATTACCGCATCATTCAATGCAATACTGCTTTTTCCCCTGGAAATGATAAATTATTTTTAGATGGAAGAGTTTGTCCGATCATGCACACATTCCTCAAGGATTTGATGTTTTATTTCCCATATTTTGATCTCGTGATGAATCAGAAAGTGATTTCCGCCCCTTAAGGGGAGGAAAGCAGGTCTTTTCAGGTCACAACTTCTTAGTAACAAAGAGTTGTTAAAGTATGCCAATTTTATAATATAGAATTTATGGCTGAAGGGGTCAAAGGGGAGTTCCGAAAGGAATTCAGCAGACCTGCATAGTAAATCAACAGCTGTGTCTTTGATAAATACCTCCTGGGCCCACTAACAGCATCTCACTAGTGCTGAAAGTTAAAACAGTGGACTCCATATTGTACTGCAGTTTAATGAAAGACACTAGGAGACTTGGCTTACCTTTCTTAGCACCACCTACTTTGGATGTGATTCGTAGCACTCTGTTGAATTCCAGTGGCTACTTGTGAACTGTCCTGCAACCAAAAACATATATAAACATACCCATTACACATAAGTTAAGCAGGTTCAAAACAAATGTTTGCATTCCAATGGACGCTTACCTGGAAGTACACCAAGCTGATCACAGTGGAACTTACTTCGGAGTAAGCATGCATAAGTATGCTCCTAAATTCCCATACCTTAGATCACAGATGGGAAACCTGATACCCTCCATATGTTGTTGGAGGACAACTCTCCTTGACTCTTTCCATTGGCCATGCTGGCTAGGATTGATGGGAGCTGGAGCTCATCAACATCTTGAGCACCACAGGTTTTCCAGCCCTTCCTTAGAGCCAATTCATACAACCATCATTTGAAATATGTGAAACTTCCTTAAATTGGCTGCAATGCAACGCAACTAGGGGTGTGCAGCACTCATGTAATTTAGTTGGGACTCTTGACTTGGTGCATCAGAAAACAGTCCACCTCAGCCCTAAAGCTTCAGCGGCTGCCTGATTTGACTAGAACAGGGGTAGTCAACCTTTTTATACCTACCACCCACTAATGCATCTTTCTTGATGGTAACATTTCCTTACCGCCCACCAGTGCTCGATGGAAGGAGGATTCAGCTTGTGCCGTAGAACCCCCTACCGCCCACCTAGAACCCTGAAACACCCACTAGTGGGCAGTAGGGACCAGGCTGACAACCACTGGACTAGACGTTTGATGCTGAAACCTATTTGAAAAAGAATTAAGCATTATCATGCCTTGCATATTATGGGAACATTTTAAAATGGCTATACCTTTTTTTCTGACAAAAGTGGATGGAATTTGCAGGCATAGTAGTCCCTGTATAGTAAATAAAGTCTGCCAAATTACAGGCAAATAGTTCCAGGTTTTGTTTTTGTCTTTTAAAAAAAAGAAAATTGAACCGAGCACTTTTAAACCTGGGGTTTTAAATTGTTTTTAGGGTGTTTTTGGTACAGTTGGGTGAAGTTTGCAGACATGATAGACCTTCCAGAAGGGATGAATCCAACATTCAGCTTCATTGCATGTCTTTGAGTTCGAGTGCATAATTGTATGCACTTCTATCATGTCACTTCCTACATGCTTATGTTATGTATTTTGGTGTTTTTATCTTGTGAGCCACAGGGGCAACCCATGCTGTTTCACCACCTGAAGCAAAACAAGAATTGCCACATCCTACCTGCCGCACTACAGTTTCGTCACCCCTGCGCCCCCGCTTCTCACTGAACTCTGCAAGAGCCAACGCACTCCCCCCCCACAAGTGTTGCGAATCGATGGCAATGTCCTCAAGTGGGAAACAGTAGATGGAAGAAATCAACACCCAACAAAAGTAGTGCATCTAGTGTCATGTCAGTGATTAATTTGCAGGCCAAAAGCAGGCTCAAGTAATTAAATGAATTATCTGCTGAGAATGATTTGCTGAAATCTAGAGCTTAAGCTAATTTCCCAGTGAAGTGTTTCCATAATGCTGTGAGGCTCGCTCTCTACATTCCACTGAGCTCTTTTTGAAGATTTTATATGCAATATACACCCTATTCATACTTACAGCAGCTGGTTAACATATGAGGATTTGCTACATATTTTATGTCTGCCATTTTTCCATTAATAAATGCATTGTGGGTGAAGGTTTAAGGATGCCAGTTTGAAGATATTTAAATAGCTCCAAATGTTCTAAATTGATGCTGAGTCTGTTAATAAGGAATAATGAAGGGTAGTGGGAAATATTTTGTCCTTGTGCATTAGCTCTGCTATGTAAAACATTGTAAAAGTGGAGTGGGGAAAAGGGCTGGGATAATATTTAACAACGGGGAATTGAATATCTGCAGATCTCTGACTGATAAGCAGCATTTGAGCCAAGGAAATATTTGAGAATATTCCAAGAAGAAAATATTAATCTTGGGGTTGTTGGTTTTGCTTTGTTCTCCCCCCACCCCACCCCAACATTTACAAGACATTTTTTTCATCCTGCTATATATTTATGTGGACCTGATCCAGTTAGACCCTTATGTGCTCCACTGAGCATGTGCAGCTGTCACAGCACAGCTGTATGCTTGTGGGAGGGTTACCATGGCAGGAGGTAGAACCACTAGCAGGAAATACCTGTGCACAGACCAGCATATGCAAGTTCAGGAGGGGAAGGTGTGAAGGGCAACAGTGTTGTGCCATATACATCTGAGAATCAAACAGTATACAAGGGCCCCATTCACACCATACACCTGTGTATAGTAACAGCTAATCAGGCGCTTAACAATCTTCCTGTTTTGCAGTCTCAGGCAGGCAGCAAAACTGGAAGTTCTTGTTAAGTATGTTAATTCACTGAAATTGTAAATGCTTGTATGCATTACTATGTGTTTAAATTTGATTGGTTGGTAACTTGATTCTAAAGGGTTCTCTAGTAGTTCTTGTGTGATTGGCTAACATTGGTCAAATAATAATAATAATAATAATATATTATTATTATTTATACCCCGCCCATCTGGCTGAGTTTCCCCAGCTACTCGGGGCAGCTCCCAATCGAGTGTTAAAAACAATACAGTATTAAATATTAAAAACTTCCCTAAACAGGGCTGCCTTCAGATGTCTTTTAAAAATAAGATAGCTGCTTATTTCCTTGACATCTGATGGGAGGGCGTTCCACAGGGTGGGTGCCACTACCGAGAAGGCCCTCTGTCTGGTTCCCTGTAACCTCACTTCTCGCAGGGAGGGAACCGCCAGAAGGCCCTCGGCACTGGATCTCAGTGTATCCCTTGAAAGATAGACCCCATTTTTATGTGAAGCAAGATGACTGTGTTTTTGACTCCACTGTGAACACTGCTAAGTTAAATCGAGCGTTGGAATGCATCTTCTCGGCTTGAATGAAAGAGAGCAAAGCTGCTGGAGAAGGTAAAAGTGGGAATCTCTCATAGAAGTTGCAAGGCATGGTCTAACTGAGATACTGAAGGCTGAGGGCTGCGCTCTGGAGAGAGAGGAAAAGGCAGTTGTTTGGAAGTTAGAAGAAGAGACTGTAAGTCCATGCTAGATAGGCCTTTTGCCTGATCCAGAAGGGCTTTTCTTATGCTGCTGTGCTTTTGAAACTGGTGTTTGCTAAAGCTAGCTGCCATCAGTGAAGATAATGGGTATTGTATGACTAGTTTAGGTAGTGAAAGGGACTCCCTTGGAAGGTTGTGGAATCTCCTGCATTGGAGGTTTTTAAACAGAGGTTAGCCAGCCATCTGTCATGAATGCTTTAACTGAGATTCCTGCATTGCAGGGGGTTGGACTAGATGACCCTGGGGTACCTCACAACTCTACCATTCTATGATTGATTCTGTGATTCTCAGATCTACTTTCCAAGTGGAACAAAAAGGTGAAATGTGTGTTGCTTAGCGTGAATCATTGCTGGCATCAAAGTAGGTGAGAAATGTTACATTGTTGTGCCCATTTAGACATTTCTACTCTACAGCTTCTCCAAGCAGACACACAAATGAGTCCCTCCACATTATTTACTTGTTGGGCAATGTTAGATGAAATCAGAGGTTGCCCCAAAACTGACCTTGGAAGAGCCCTACATGTATTCTGCCAAATATAACTGAATAAATTGGGCCTTTTGCATGCAATATCACATTGCCTGGGAAAGGTGGTGAGACTCAATGGGAGCATAAATCTTTGCTCCCTAATCTGTTGGCTGTGCTTCAGAATCTGTGCAATGACTTTTGACTGGCACTGTAGTGTTGCTGAGAGTTAAAGAAATGACCTACTGCATGACCTGTTAGCTCTCTGAGGTCATTTCCCCCCCTACTTCTACAAAAAAAAAAAAAAATGAGAGGGAGAAAAGATAAAGAGACAGGGAGGCTGACTGCTTACAAAGTGTTCTGGCACAAAAGACAAATTAGGGTAGTTGAGGGTGCAGCTCAGACCTCGCAAAGTATCAGAAATGAAGATAAGCGAGAGACTGAAATGGGTTTATAATAGAAACCTAGATACAGGTTCCCAGCTCCTCTTAAAATAGAGTTCCTGGCAGACCTCTGCAGATGTTTCTTTGGGGCCTCACTTCCATTGCTAAAAAGTCTCTGGCTGTTGGAGGGACACTGAGACTCCTTCCCTGGTCAAACGGGTTCGCACCAAAAGCCTGCTTGAACAGGCCAGTCGGAGGTCTTGGGGTGTGTGGTTGAAGCCTCCATATGAGCAGGCTGCACCCAGGCCCCACCTCTTTCTCCCAGATTGTCATTGTATTTCCCACCCTCCTGCCTTGTTTCTGTGTGGGGTTGCCCAAAGGTGAGCAGCCCGACCTGTGGACCCTACTATGGAAAACTTGGTTGCTGTATTCAAGACCAGTGACGAATTTTCTCTGCAGACAAATTGGCCATTCTGTAGGTTTTTGCCTACCTCATAGCAAAAGTCACAACTTTGAGTGAATAATGATTGAGGTACATCATTGGACATTGAGTAACCCACTAAAGGGGTCATAGAATCATAGAATTGTAGAGTTGGAAGGAACCACGAGGGTCATCTTCTCCAACTCCCTGCAATGGAGGAATCTTTCATCCAACCTGGGGCTCAAACCCATCACCCTGTGATTAAGAGGCTCATGCTCTACCGACTGAGCTATTTCCCAGTAAGGGTTCGCTTTATCTGGAAGTCCTCAAAGGACAATGGGTCATAGCAACCTTCCAAGTGGCAGCCCTGTTGGACCCGTCCCACTTGATATTATATGTCAAGGGGCGACTTAGGGTCAACCCACCTTACTGATCAACCAGCAGGCAGGCTGCTTGATACCAGATGCATACCCAATGCCATCGCCCAAACCAGCTTGCATCTGTAATCAATAAAGTTGTGACCAGTTTCAACCCAATTCTGATGTCTTGTGTCTCATTCATACCTTGGGCTGGCCACATGGCGAGCTGTGCACTTTCCACGCCTGGACACACAATGAATGCCCCTGTTTCTCGTGGCGTTTCAAAACTAAAGTCTTTGCATGCTATTGCATGGTGATTCAGGATGTGAGACTGATGTGAATTAAAGCCTCTTATTTCCCATTGTTTTAGGGATGTGACCAAAAGTACTTGACATCTGGTCTTTTTTATGAGCATCTGGTGTTTTGTCTAGACAGATATTGAAATTATGATTCCTTTGCTTGTACACAGAATTTCAAAAAAGGCTACCTTAATCAAGTTGCAATTGCTTGTTTCCCCTTGTAGAGCAAGCAAAGCCCATGTGCAAGGTCAAGAAATGCAAGTAGTGGTTGTTTTAAGTCCCTTTTATAAGAATGTTTATTTTATTTTTTTAAACAAAATGAATATTGGGATGGGGGAAGATTAACAAAGAAACCCCACACAATTATGTGGCCCAGAGAGTCTGAAAGAAAACTATCCCAATATTTTATACAGTGCTATGCACTGATATAATCTGTGTTGGAATGCACCCTGCTCTCCAGACATGGTTTTTGAAGATGCTTTGAGTGATGCTTAATTTATTGGGTTAAGACCCAATTTTGGGTGCCTCCACCATTGGAAATGCAGAAAGTGCCTTCCATAATGGAAAGAGCCATCTTGGTTGTGGCCCCTCAACTGTGAACTGTGGAATGTCTCCCAAGAGAGGCTTACCTGACATTACAGAGAGGCAAATCTGTCAATTAAATTATCTTTAGTTTCTCCATTCTCCACATTTCCCCCATCAGTTTGCAATCTGCTTTCTTTGTAAGTCCTTGGGAGAATTCAACAGTATTTTAGTGCAAATTTCTTCTAACAGACCCATTTGAGTACAATGGTACCTCGCGTTAAGTACTTAATTCGTTCCGGAGGTCCATTCTTAACCTGAAACTGTTCTTAACCTGAAGCACCACTTTAGCTAATGGGGCCTCCTGCTACCACTGTGCCGCCAGAGCACCATTTCTGTTCTCATCCTGAAGCAAAGTTCTTAACCCGAGGTACTATTTCTGGGTTAGCAGAGTCTGTAACCTGAAGCGTATGTAACCCGAGGTACCACTGTATGCAATTTTGCCTAATGTACACATCTCTTGAAAGCAGTTTTGCCTTATGTAATGTATTGGTTATTTTCACTAGCATACTTATTTGCTTATTTGTAAAAGTGTTTAAATACCGCCCTCCCCCCAAAAAAAAAAATCAGTGCAGTTTATGGCAACATTTTTTATATGTTTTTTAAGAGTATATATATAAACATGCATTTAGCTACACACTTTAGCATTTATCCACACACATATGCATCTTATACATATTGCTTGGCTAGACAACTTGGTCAGAGAATCGTGACCCTTTGAAATTCACATTTCTTTGAATTTCTCGGTGCAGCTCTGCAAACAAGTAATGTGTACAAAAATGTATACAGCTAGGGTAAAATGTGCATTAAAATGCACGTATAAGTGAAAATAACCTACAAAATGCATCATAATGAGGGGGAATGGTTTTGTGAAAATGGTTATATTAAGCAAAATTGCATGCAAACAAACAATTCACTTGATTAAGCTGACAATTTTTTTGTGAGGGCTTAAAAAGAATAATCACAAACTAATGTGGAGGACTGAACTCAAGATGGGGGCGGGGGGAGAGAGAAACGTGGAGGAACCAGAACAGACAGAGTCATCCATCCCAAGGCTTGTGGCATTGGCCAGTCTTGGTTACTATTATGCCATTTGTCTTGGAGAGTGGGGATTTCATTACCTCAGGCAGCAAAATTCTTCAGCTGGCTCTGGCTCTGCCTCTCTTCCCACCAGCCACCTCCTTTCAGTAGCCAGTGGGAGTGAGGACTTGGAAGAGAGCCCCCGATTATGAACATAACACTCCTAAAGACCAGCGTTCAGGATGACAAACTGATCAAAGTCACTGGCAAACACATGTAAGGAAACAAAGGATACCTTGGCTTCACACACCCCAGGTGTTATGTACTAAGTTGAATAGGATTCAAAAAGCAGCAGTCTGATTGGCCCTAGAACAATAGGGTCCAGAATGCAGCAGTCTGATTGGTTCTAGAACAAGGCAGCAGTATGATTGGTCTGCAGGAGCCACCCAATCCAGCAATCCAGCTCCAGGTGGAAGTGAATCCACAACCTGATTGGCCTACAGGAGAATCCCAGAATTAGCCAATCACGTGTGACCCATTGTGTAAATAATGTATATAAAGCAGATATTTTGGGGAAACTTTCATTCCTCACTACTATGAGCTGAATAAAGAGAATAAAATCCACACTCGAGTATATTTCACCATCTTTTATTTCCCTAGAGGCTACTGGAAAGCCTTGGGAAGAGGGCACAGATTGGCTGCAGGACCTTGCTGAGAACTATACCATCAACATGGTGGGATCAAAACTAGGTCAAGCAAGATTGAGAGGGTGGGATCTTCTTCAGAGATCATTAGAGGCAGAAATCCATTTTCAACCCTGACACAGGAAGCAAGTCAAAAGAAGATATTTGGCCCCCGTTTTCATGGGGGAGGCATACACCAAAGGCAACCCAAATATAAAACGAGGAGGGAGGATGAACAACTGCCTGGAATATTTTTGTATCCAACCGTGGTTTGATTAAGTAGCCATTTGTAACACTTGACCAAAACCCCACTGGTTTAAGTACTGCATTGCTCTCCTGCATTTATTTTTCTTAGCCGGCTCCCAAATTATCACAATCCATCTTCTCACAGTTTGGCTAGCCTTTGGCCGGAAAGCTTCTTGCGCCTGACAAATTATTCATATCCTTTACATAAGGAAAGTCTAGGATGCGGGCCTATATATATAAAGATTAGATTAGCACTACTTCTGAGAATATAAGGATAATGCCATACCATATGTATGAACTCACCCCATTCTGGCATTTACAGTGCAAGGAAATCTAGGCATGTCTACTCAGAAGTAAGTCCAGTTTAGTCCAGTGGCACTTATTCCCACAGCTTCAGTTTCTGAGTTCAATTTTGAGGGCAAGTTCAGATATCCCACAGAAGCAAGGGAGAGAGCTTGTACTTTGTCTTTCAGCACTGGAGTTGTGCCTATTTTCCCCTCTACAGTAGGGAGGGGGACTAGGTATGATGGGGCTGGAGCCCAGTAACATCTGGAGGGCCTTGTCCCTTATCTACAGGGCAGATACACGCACGTCCACTTCAGATGTCATGAAGGGAGAGGAAAAAGTTAAACAAGAAATATGCATTGCTCACACTTTATCTCCCCTTTTCTGCTTCCATGCAATATCCAAAGCCACCTTGAGTAGTCCACTAGGAACTCAAACACTTTCCTCTTCATCTTCTACCCTCCATCTCAGATCTCCCCACCTCTATGTATGGATAGACCTGTTGCAGTCCACTCTTCTGCAACTGCCAATAGATAGCATCAACCCCAATACAGAACTTTGCCCTGATGCTAAACATATTTATTTGGGAATAAGTACCGTGCGCTGCTCTGGTTCGCCAGAAGCGGCTTAGTCATGCTTGCCACATGACCCGGAAGCTGTATGCCAGCTCCCTCAGCCAATAAAGCGAGATGAGCACCGCAAACACAGAGATGGTCACGACTGGACCTAATGGTCAGGGGTCCCTTTACCTTTACCTTTTACCATTGCCTTGTAGAAAAGGAGAATATATTTGTACATTGAAAGTAACAAAAGCAGCACCTGTAACAATGTACAGCCCTCATCTGCCACTCCCTGGCTATAATTGGATCCTAACTAGGCTTCCTCCAATGGAAAGATTCCTTTAATACACTCAGGGAATACAGTGGTACCTCGGGTTACAGACGCTTCAGGTTACAGATGCTTCAGGTTACAGACTCCACTAACCCAGAAATAGTACCTCGGGTTAAGAACTTTGCCTCAGGAGGAAAACAGAAATCGTGCGGCAGCAGCAGGAGGCCCCATTAGCTAAAGTGGTACCTCGGGTTAAGAACAGTTTCAGGTTAAGAACGGACCTCCAGAACGAATTAAGTTCTTAACCCAAGGTACCACTGTACTCTCATAGTGGTCATGAAGGAATCAACTTTTGCAGGTTGGTTCTTCCCCCCGCAACACCTCAAGAGCCCCCAAAAAATCTGCTCTGGGGGGTTGGTGGACGACCTGGGGCAGCATGAGAGATAGCACAGAGGGAAGGGGGAAATCAGCACAAATTGCCTCCTTACTTCTGCCAAATAGATCCTCCACAGAATCTTAGTCCTGCCCATGAACAGAAGGAGCCCTTTTGTTCACAGACAACTATTTGGATCCAAGCTAACACAACTGTCTGTTCAGATCATCTTCACACAAAATATCTGAAGGTGGGATCTTCACATCCTCCAAATTCAACAGTGTGCTTTGGCAAGTGGTGGTGGTGGTGGGTTTTTTGCCTACAGCTCTGTAGTTCATGCATCACTTCAAGAAGGTAATATTTCAAGGCCTTCCTTATGGCAAACAAGGCTCCTTTCTTACACAAGCCACCGGGTCCATCCTCAGACTTTATTTTCAAGGTCTTTTCCTTGGACCCCTTTCTCAGAGAATCAATACAGCCAGCCCAGGCCATGCTCCTTAAAGTAACACTATCGCAAAGTATGGGCTATTTTATTTAATAAGATGTTATTAATTTTAGAAGCAACGCCAGAGTCAATCTCCCTGCCAAGCAGACAGGCTTGTTTTTATACCACAGTAATGAATAGCACCTTCAGCCTTGACTGTTAGAGACTCTAATAATGTTGAGTTGGCATCACTCTCGTGTTTTAAGGTCTTTTATTTCCGCACCTGAAAAGGACCGATAGATTTTATCAAGGCATAGTGTACATTCCAGCAGAATGGACAATTTCTTTATTGTGAGAAGGGAATATATATATATATTCTCTCCACACACTTCCTACATATGAACCAAAAACAATATCTAAATACAGCTGTATTGTGTTGCTTCCACAATTATTTAAACACAGGAGCCTAGCCAAGGAATATACAAATGATTCATAAAAATATGACCATATGTGCACCACATGGTCCATTTCAAACATGGAGGGGCACCATTTCCCCACCCCTTATGATCAGTCCAGCTCTTTAACAGTCCAGTTCAAAGAAATGCTTAAGATGACTACACCATGGTTGTAAGGAGTGCAGATAGCACAATTGTTCAGAATGAATATTATTATTATTATATTTTACAGATACCGTACATCATACCCTGAATGTGGACCCTTTACATTAGATTGTTTTAACATGGCATGATAAAGACTTCAGATACACAATATTTCCTCACAAATACAAGGGAGCAAATACATTCAGCGAATACTTTCCTAAAAGGGTTAATCCCTTCGATCTGTGTGTATTCCCATCATTCTTCAGAATGGGGTACCCAAAACGATCAAGGAGATGGAGCGACTTCCCTGTGAGGAAAGGCTGAAGCTTTTGGAAGTTTTCAGTTTAGAGAAAAGATGTGCAAGAGGTGACAAGGTAGATGTTTGTAGAATTGTGTATGGCATGGAGAAAGTGGATAGAGAACTGGTGGACATCCAATGAAGCCTAATAATAATAATAATAATAATAATAATAATAATAATAATTTATTATTTGTACCCCGCCCATCTGGGTACAAATAAAATGTCACACATTAAAAACTTCCCTGAACAGGGCTGCCTTCAGATGTCTTCTAAATGTCAGGTAGTTGTTTATCTCTTTGACATCTGATGGGAGGGCGTTCCACAGGGCGGGTGCCACTACCAAGAAGGCCCTCTGCCTGGTTCCCTGTAGCTTTGCTTCTCGCAATGAGGGAACTGCCAGAAGGCCCTCGGCGCTGGATCTCAGTGTCCAGGCTGAACGATGGGGGTGGAGACACTCCTTCAGGTATACTGGGCATTTAGGGCTTTAAAGGTCAGCACCAACACTTTGAATTGTGCTCGGAAACATACTGGGAGGCAATGTAGGTCTTTCAAGACCGGTGTAATGTGGTCTCGGCGGCCGCCCACAGTCACCAGTCTAGCTACCACATTCTGGATTAGTTGTAGTTTCCGGGTCACCTTCAAAGGTAGCCCCAAGTAGAGTGCATTGCAGTAGTCCAAGCAGGAGATAACCAGAGCATTCACCACTCTTGCGAGACAGTCCGCAGGCAGGTAGGGTCTCAGCCTGCGTACCAGATGGAGCTGGTAAACAGCTGCCCTGGATACAGAATTGACCTGCGCTTCCATGGACAGCTGTGAGTCCAAAATGACTCCCAGGCTGCGCACCTGGTCCTTCAAACTATGTCAAACTAGTCAAACTATGGAAATCACTCCCACAGGAAGCAGTGATGGCCCCCAACTCAGATGGCTTTAAAAGAGGATTAGATAAATTCATGGAGGAGAGGGCTATTGATGGCTACTAGGCATAATGACTATCCTCTGCCTCTATGGCTGGAGGCAGCAGTGTTTCTGGAAACCAGGCTCTGGAAACCACAGAAGGGGAGAGTCTTATTTTGCTTTCCCACAGGCATCAACTTGATCCAGCAGACTTGTCTTATGTTCTTAGGTTATTCAAGTATGGGATTTTGTAGTGTGTACATACACTGTCTGAGATGCTCTGCTTTCTTTTTGCAGCAAGGTTCTAGCCCTTATGACTGCCAAATATAGTTTTGGGAAAGTCATTGGGAAGTTTGATAAACTGTTCCAGGTACCACTAAAAAATAAGTTGGGGGGGGGGGCTACAAAGGAGAGTTATTTTTCACCCTGGTTATGGAATACTCTCTCCAGAGATGTTTGCCTGGCACCTATGTTATAGCCTTTTCAGTGCCAAGTGGGATTTAAAAAATAATAATTCACAAAGCAGACCTATAGGGGCAGGGGAACTCAAGGTGGAGGGGCCACCAGATACAAGGCCCTTTGGGACCAACATGGCAAAAAAAGATCAGCTGCAGCTTTTTCCTGTTCAACTTGGTGAGATCTCTAAACTAAAGTCTAATCACTGTAGATGTTTCAACGGTCAAGGGATGGAACACCACAGTGCTGTAACCTTATTTGCATTCCTCATGGCTCCCTGAAGCAAAATAAATTATGCAAAATAAGCATGCCATTTTGTCTGAACAGCTGAGGGCTGGATATAGCACAGTGATTATTCGTCTGAGCTAAAAGCAGGTCAGGAAGTCCTTGTCTGAATGTTGCATCTGCTATGAATTGACTGGGTGGCCATAGAAAAGCCACACCCCACTGGTGCTTCCATTCCTACCTGCCATTTGAGGATAATAATACTAGTCTACCTTACAGGATTGCTGAAAAGATTGTCACAAAAAATGTAAGTGGAGTATTTTGAATATTTGAAAGTGTTACATAAATGGCACATGTTATTGTTATAATAGTGATTTACGTCAGTTGCAGTCTGACCATACCAGAGGATAAAAGGTAAAGGTAAAGGGACCCCTGACCATTAGGTCCAATCGCAGACTATTCTGGGGTTGGGGCGCTCATCTTGCTTTATTGGCTGAGGGAGCCGGTGTACAGCTTCCTGGTCATGTGGCCAACATGACTAAGCCACTTCTGGCAAACCAGAGAAGCACAGAAATGCTGTTTACCTTCCCGCTGGAGTGGTACCTATTTATCTACTTGCACTTTGATGTGCTTTCAAACTACTAGGTTGGCAGGAATAGGGACCGAGCAACGGGAGCTCACCCCGTCACAGGGATTCGAACCGCTGACCTTATAGTTTATTGTGATATCCAAATGCAACCATATACTCAATCCCTCCTTAAAGCTATCTTAGCATCAAACAGACTAGAAAGCAAAATTAGTAATGGAGATAAGAAAAATGCAGCGTTACTACAGGGTCATTTTCTTTCTTTCTTTCTTTCTTTCTTTCTTTCTTTCTTTCTTTCTTTCTTTCTTTCTTTCTCTTTTTCCTAAGCAAGATTAAAATCTGGCTTGGCCATTTTATGTTTCCTCTCCTTGATGCGCAGGTCCAAATAAAACTCTAGCTGACCTTTGATCAATAGCAGTGGTAGGAACAAGAACTAGGCTTTGCCTTTTGTGCAAAAGAAAGATGGGATTTATAGAACTGAAGTTTTACGCAAAAAAATAAAAAAGGTGAACATTTATCAGGCATTTCCAAGCATAACTCGTTAGGAAGAAAGTCATAGAGTCTTATAAACTTTAAAATAGTATCAGACAGGGAACCTGGAATCTGATATTACATTTCCCTCTATAATTTCATTGCAGGCTTATTAAAACACAAGAGCCTAGAGAGCAACACTAGCGGCAGTGGGCTAGGGAGGAATTCAGACTATTGAGAAGTCCTTAAGAGCACTGTGGGACAACTTGGGTGGGGCCACAGGGCACCTCTCAGTTTATTTCTAATGTCACCATAAGCAGCCTCACAGGATGGGTTGCAACCAGGAATGTGGTGGCAAATTCCGAAGTGCAGGGTCCCTTCAGCATCCATGCCCCTGCAGAGTCAAAGTTATACAACCTTCAGAGATTATACAATAATAAGAATTAAGGATGCATTGCAAATGATCAATGCAGATCTCCTTATGTGTCTTTCAGCTAGATGTACTACTTTCTGTGCACATACATGGGCAAATGATTTGGACTATTCCGATAACTTATTTATTTATTGCATTTCTATCTCACCTTTTTTCTCCATGAAGCTCAAGATTGCTTACACGGTTCTCCCCCCCCCCCCATCAAATCCCCACAACAACCTTGTGAGGCAAGTTAGACTGAGAGGCAGTGACTGGTCCAAGGTCACCCAGTTGAGTTTCACAGCTGAGCAGGGGTTTGAACCCTGATCTTCCACGTCTTAGGGTTGCCATGTTTCAAAAACTAAAAACCAGGACATCCTGAAAGTTATTGAGCTTTTAACAAAAATGCCAAAAAACAACAGCCCATGATCTTTCGATTGACTTGATCCTAAGATCCAAGACAAAGTGCCACCTTTCAGAAATTCCCCCTGGACTTCAATTCCACCTTTGAAATCCCAGTAATTTCAGGGGAAATCCAGACATAGGGCAGCCCTACATATCCTTGGCCAATACTCTAAATCACCACAGTATCCATAGTAACTCCGTCAAATTCTGAATCTCATTTCCTTCATAAGCCAGTTCTGTAGATGGTCCTTAAGAATCATTTGGAAGAAATCCCACTTAATAGGATCTTGAAGGGCTTGAGTGTTCATTTTGCATCTTGGTTTCCTTCCTTGAAGGGAGGGAAATGGTCAATTTGAAGAATTTTCTCTGAATATTCTCAACCTTTTATGCCCTCCCCCAATAGTGTAAAGAACAGATCTACACCATTTACACTACTTTTTTTATGGTGAAGGGCATTGGGAGTCTGTTCTGTTCCTAGAAAAACAGCTAGTTATGGCAATGAGTTCTAAATCAAAACTTTATACACCTTGAACTTTCTTTTTAGTGTATCTGAACTGGAAACATATGCCAGAGCAAACCTGCCTTGCATCATTAGACAGGAAACGGCGCATACTGAAAAGCAGACAATGTGCAGTGGACATGCCACATACGTCGCCCTTATCGTCCAAAGTACATATTCACTTTGGCCCCGGCTGTCAGATATTCTGAAGCCATGGAAAAGGCACAGGAGATAAGACTTACATTTCATTGTTCACCCTGCAGAGTTCTAATGCTGCCTGCTCAGAGGTATGGCTTGTTATCAGAACCGTTTGTGTTGAAATCAGTTGGCTTCCAGTAAGGGTTGCTGGTGCTGCTACCTGTGGAGACTTCCTAACACTTAACAGTGAAAAATACGACATCCAAAGTAATGCTGATTCACTGATCTAGTCTCAGCTGGGTGCTAGATTTGTTCAGCTGGATACTAGACAGTGAAATCAGCAACAGGAATTAAAACAATGCCATAAATTATGAAGCCACTCACAGTAATGGATTAACATGTCACGGCAGAGAAGACCCACTGAGATAAGTGGACATGACTAACTTAAACCCACAGATTTCATTGGGTCTACTTTATTTGGATATAACCCAATGTACATCATATCCATGGAGTGCTTAGAGCTTGCAGCTATTCTTGACTAACTATTTTATGACCATTCTGTGATAGACATAGATCCAGGCACTCGTGATACAGTGCACTGCTGTGATTTGTGGCGAGACTTCACAGCACAATTGGAGCAACACCTGCAATTGATACAGATGCTCCACCAATTTATGCATTTTGTTATTTGACAAGATTCATATGCCACTTGACAGAAGGGGGAGGAAAATAATAAAATAAAATACAAAATAAAACATTAAAATTGTCAATAAAAAACCAGTTAAAAACAGATATTTAAAAGCATTAAAAATGATGAACATCAACACTAGCTAAGAATAGATACAACACAAATACCTTTGGGGGTCTGGATGGATTTGCCTAAATGAAAAATGTTTTAAGCAGACACTGACAAGAAAACAGCAGAAGTGCCTGCTGTAATGATCTCTAGCAGACAAGCACGTTCCAATAAGAAATAATTGACTCTCTGGCAATTTTATGTAGGTCTATTTACAAAAAGGCACATCTAGAGCCCAACTTCTCACCTCCTTGCATTTATGTTTGTTGGTCAGTCTGAAGTTTTGCTCCTCCCACAAATAGAAGGATGCCTGATTCCCGCCTTTCCCCTCTTGCCCCTCCATTGCCTTCTGATTTTATCCAAAAGCCTGGATCAGGGACTGAGAGGCTGACCTTCCCCTGCATCCTCACTCTCACTCAACCTAGACTCAGACCACTGCTTATCTGCTGATTGCCTAGCAATGCTTTGGCTGCCTTCCAACTCTTCCTCTCCTTGAGAGCTAAGAGAGTCTGCTCCAAAAAGGGGGAGGTCAAACTGCCCTTTCTCAATTCCGACAGGCAGTTCTCATCTGCAGAGTCAGTCCCTAGTTCAATCTCTGAGTCTAACTCATCCCCTGAGCTCGGGGGGGGCACATTCCTGACACCTGCCTATCTGGTGTCCACAGGATGTACTGAAGTGCAGGTGCTACTATCACACTAAAATATTGGTTTCTTACCGTTTTGGAACAAGACTTATGTGGCATCTGGAACCGTGCCAGTTCTGCAGGTGGAGTGGACATATACCTGGGGTCAGGCAGGTAAAACTGGTCCAGGTCTGTTGAGGGCTTTTTGTACTAACCGAAACAACTTGAACTTAGCCCAGTAGCAAATGTGGGCAACCAGTGCAGATCTCTGATCAGAAATGTGAGGCCTTTCAGCAAATGTATGACAGCATTTTGCTCCAACAGAAGCCCCGCATAGAGTGCTTTGCAGTCATCTAATCCTGAAGTCACTAACGCTTGAACTACTGCTGTCACTGTACTCCCAGCCACTGAGGTGACTTGAGTTTCCAGTGGCAAATGTGGATTCAGGAGCACCCTCAAATTATTAGGGGAAAGTGTGCATAAACATGAATCTATTGTAGAAAATAAAGTACAAGGTATAAAAATTAAGTCAAAACTTCATACAAAAATGTATATATTAGAAGAAATTTGCATCAAAATGCTGAAGAATTGTCATGAGAATTTTTTCTTTTTAATGGGAACTGCTGCAGAAATGTGGAGTTTAAGACTGCGGGGGGAATGGGAAACTGAGAAGACCAAAACTGTGTCCCTCCCTATCGGGGAAATATGATAAGGCATATTCTGCTTTTTCTTTTCCGCCCAGAAATAATTGTTCATATCAACTTTGTTTTGGAAATAGGCTTGATGTTTGTGTGTTTCCATGCACTTTTAATTTATATTTCTGCGATGTAAGGACAAACAGATGCATAAATAAAGTAGGTCCTTTGAGCCCTTGTGGTTGCAAAGAGACTTGTCCCAACATCTGCTACTAAGTGAATTGAAAATCTCACTGTTCATTCAGTGGCTTATAATTCTCATTCTCATTTAGATACCTTTTTAGACATACGGATTGCTTATATTAATATACAAGTCAAAACTGATAGACTATTTTATCATTAATGTGAGCCGATGCTGTTTCTTTCTTTTTCTATTTGTTGTGTTTGCAAAATAAAAAATATACCCCCAAAAAATGATCTGAATTTATAAATAAGCGTACAGCAAAATTGGCTCATACTTATTTGGGGCAGAACCCCCCTTTTTAAGGAGAGGAAACTAAGGCGGTTTGCCTGTGCAATGCATGTTTATTATTGAAACCCAGATGCACATCAATTGCAAGTTTTTAGCAACTGGGTAACATCAACCACTCAGGTGTTCCATGTCGGCATGTCAGAATTGCAGACCCTGCAAAATGACCCGTGAAATGCATGCGATCCTTCCAAAGGTTAAAATGGGACTGTCCTCCATCTCCATTCTGGATGTGTCATGGTGGCTGCACTCAAGCTTGCATCTCAAAGCAACTGGCGCCCTTTGATGCAGCAACAGGGCACAGCAGCCTCGCTTCAGCTTCACTTCGGGGCTGTGATTGTCCCTGAAAGATCATCCGTCTTCATGAGCCCTTCCCGACACATTTGCAAATAAGGTCAAACAATTCGTCCAGAGGTGAACTTGTGACTATAAGCACGCTGTAAATATTTGAGTAGGAGTTTTATGATGTTTGAGAACCACACACACGCACAAACCCCTTTCCTTCCAAATCAGGACTGCAGGATTGAAAAACAAATTAGAAACTTACACATTAGTTTAGCCTTTGGTGGGCATTCATCATCATTACAAAATGGGTCTGTTTATTTTGACAGAGCCTGTAAGGAAAGTTAGACATGCACAAAACTCTGGTGTGCAGTTTGTTATGTCAGCTCGCTATTTGAAATAGTCCTCCTGATCTAGCTGTCAGCTACATGGTCCATGAAACTTATCCAACTGAATTATATTCAGCCTAGACCCGCTGAAATTAAGTTAGTAGTTTACTCATTTCAACAGGTCTACTCTGAGTATGTCTTAATGTGTTGGATACACCCCGTGCTGATTTTGGCAATAATTTTGCCTGTTAATTGAATAAACTTCAGTGCGTTGAGAGTTTCACAACACGCTAAGTGTGTGCAAAGTCACAGTCAATGTCAGAGCAGCAGATCATAAGATGATGGTTGTTGGTCCATCATTGGACTGTGATTGGTTTTCTGGTGGGCCTGGAAGCTATGATGAACCCAGAATGGAAGTCTTTTCCAGAACAATAAGAAACACTCGACTAAAATTAAATTCTTAGTAATGTCTTGATAGACAGGCTTGGTAACAAGAATGCTCACAATCCCAGTGAATACTTTCCCAATCTTTTTATCCTGTACTCTCAATAGAATTATACGGGAGTTTAGAAGGAATACAGGCCCCCATCTGTACTATACATTTAAAGAACTACAATAGCACTTTGAACAGTCATGGCTTCCCCAAAAAATCCCAGGGGATGTAAATTGTTACGGGTGCTGAGAATTGTAGGAGAGATCTACAGTTTTCGAGAGTGGTTTAGCTGTCGATCCCTCTTCCCAGGGAATTCTGGGAACTGCAGCTATAAATTTTTCACCACATACACATTTGTGCAGATTTAATTAATTAATTAATTAATTGTCAAGTAATTGATTTACCAGTAAACCCAAAAGTCAAATCCCACTTACAAACAACTCCGGGAACAGTTTAGCCAAAACCATTTGCCTTTTGCTTTGGATTTGCTATTTCCATGTCATGTTTATTTCAGTGGGAAAGTAATCAGCTTACCTGTAGACGCATTTTATCTGCCAATGTTATTCCTTTTTATTTTTCTTCTTCTCGTTCTTCTTCTTGAAACAAATGGGGAGGCAATGCTTGCAAAAACAGTTTAAGAATAGTAAGGGAACCCCAAATAAAATAAAAGTGATTATGCTAAGATCAAACCCTTTAGAGCAATTAGTAGACCTCTAAAGACTTCCTTAAATTTCTGCTGTTTTCCCCCCACCTTCCTTCCACTTCATAATCTGTGCAGCATTTTTTCTTTTCTTTTAGAAGTTTCACGATCATAAATTTAAAGCTGTGGGATCTCCCATTTTCATTCTTCTGTGGCGGCACTCTTGGAACCATGTATCATGAGACTGTCATACCTCTGGTGATGTATGGCCTGTGAGTATGGCACTAGCCAGGAAGAACAGGTCAAAAAGAGTTTTAATTTAATGTTTTGCAGCTTTGGATGGGATAGATATATAGATACATAGATATGCAGATCATGATTCATGAATGGAAGAGAGGGAATATTAAGGGGAATGAAACGTCAGGAGCTATTGACAGAGTTGTTTCAACTGACACACAGTAAGTTTTGGTGTGATGCCAACCCGGAAATAGCAAGTCCAGATGGCAATAATAATGAAATCTGGCCCAGAAACGACTGCTAGTTTGCTCTTCTTCTAATGTTCTCCTCCGGCTTTCTGTCATCCTACATCTCTGATTCTGGAGGTATCAGTCAAAGATACTGACCTCATTGTGACCTCACTTGCTGGCCTCCGCAATATTCTGTTTGCTGCCACTGCTGCCCTTCAACTTGCAAAAGGGGGAATGGGGGGCAGGCTTCACTCAGGTCCCCCCACCACCCATTTAGCTGACCCTGCATGCTACAGTCCAGTCAGCCAGGAGCGTCGCCCACCCTGCCTCTCCCTTCGTTGCCTTATGCCTAACCATTTCTGTTATGTACTGAGTTGAATAGGATCCCAAATGCAGTGGTCTGATTGGTCCTAGAACAATAGGATTCAGAATGCAGCAGTCTGATTGGTCCTACAACAATGCAGCAGAATGATTGGTCCTCAGGAGCCACCCAATCTAGCTCCAGGTGGAAGTGTTGCTGATTGATGCTGTTCCAAGGGAGACTGGCTGCTGGCCGGTGGCTGGAGCCAACTGGGGCCTGCCTGATGCCCCCATCTTCCCAGTAGTATCCCAACACCTACATCTGAAATCAACCAAGTTGTAGCCAATTTAAATCCCAGACAGTTGTCATGTCCAATTATTTCACACACCTCTTATAGATTAGGTGCACCGGTGGGGGGGCTCTGTGGCTGGGCACACAGATGCTGCTTGCCACCGCCACTGCCCTTCATCTTGCAAAAGGGGGGGATAATGATACTGACCTATCTTACAGGGTTGTGGTAAGCATTGCAGCAAGGTGATCTGCCTGAAGTCATTTGGGCACTTGCAAGTGCTTTTGGAAGGTTAAGTGTGATTAAATATTATGCCTTGTGTCATAGCAACTTCATATCTCCTAAAAACTATTGTCCATCTCTATTTCATTTATCACCTTCTACACACATCTTAATGTATCTTACAAAAAAATAATAAAAAGCAGTATTTGTGTGTGTGTGCGTGTGTGTGTGTGTGTGTGTGTACCTACACACACACACACAAACCCCACAGTAAAGAGCAAACACAGGAAATAATGGCAGATCAATTTAAAAGCAATACCAAGTAGGGACCTCGAGCCCATATATACTGTCAGATTCTGCAAGCTTCCAGACCACAGGAGTAATTTAAGGTACGATTTATTTTTTATTACCTGGCTGGGATCTTCTGCATAGTTAAACTATGCCACTCATTCCCACAGAGGGCAGTTACGGCCCACCGATGTGGAAGGCTTTAAAGGGGGATTAGACAGATTCATGGAGGAGAAGGCTGTCAATGGCCACTAGTCATGATGGTTATGTTCTGCCTCCACAGCCAAAGGAAACATAGTTACTGGAAATGCAGAAGGGGGGGGGGTGCTCTGGTCCTTGGGTCCTGCTCACAGGCCTTCTCCTTCAGCCACTTGCAAGGCTTCCAAAGGAAAGGGGTGGGATAGCTGGGAACACCCCTACCATGATGCTGTGGAATGACAATTCTGCACTTTCTGTCCTAAATTGACTGGTTTCCGTTCAGCTAGTGCATGGGTAGCCAAAGTTGTGCCAGGGGTGCCTAGGTATCCACAGTCACCTGCAAGGTCCCTTGCCTTGCCTCTGAAAACAGGCTTGAAAGAGGCATTCTATTGCAGCCAAGAGACTAGGTTATTGTGTGTGTGTGTGTGTGTGTGCCCGCCCCTACAAAATTATTTCCATTTTCAAATCTTCCTACGGGCCCAAAATGTTGATGACTAGGGCTGCCATATGTCCTGATGTCCCCGGACATTACTGAAATTTCAAAGGCGGAATTGATGTCGGGAGAGAATTTCCAAAAGACTTTGTCCTGGATCTTAGGCAAGTCAATTGAAAAATCAGGGTGGGGTTGTTGTTGTTTTGGGGTTTTTTTGCATGGGGGTGGGGGAAATAACTCAACAACCCTGGGGTCTGTCAAAGAAAACCCCAACAATTTTGAGGGGTTCCTTTAAAAAAGCTCAATAATTTCAGTGGTTTCCTAAAAAAAAAGAAAAGTTCAACAATTTCCAGGGTGTCCTGGTTTTTACACTATTGGTGACCCTTAACCCCAGACGCAAAAGCATCTCAGTTCCAAGGATTATTTGGAGACTGAGAAATCAGTCAGTTGCACCAAGTCTTTCCCCATGAATGCTGGTGAAAACTCTTGCCTCCTCCTCACCCCTACACACTGGTCCATCATGCGTCACATCTTCCACTGCATAATTTTTTCTGGTTTCATATTTTCCAGATCAAATCCAATTGCTCTTCTTGATTCAGGCAGCTCTCTTCCCTTTGAAGTTTTGCACATTTGGCAAAGGTCGGGGCCCTCTCCCCTCTCCTTCCTCCTTTGGCTTCTGTATTCAGTCAAGGAACTCGGGGGTTTGTCCATGCCTGGCACAATGAATCAAGCTTCCCTCTCCCCGTCTCCCGGCTTGCAATTGCTGCTTTTCATGCTGCTCCTTGGTCTTTCATTCATTCATCTTCTCTGACACACCAAAGAAATTGGGCGGCAAGAGAGATTATTTGTATTTGAAGCTAAATTGATTGCACATTATGTTTGGGCACAATCTGGCAATCCGAAGCAACACTGATACATCACAAACATTTCCAGCTCCGCTGCATGTATTCATCAGGGCGAAAATCAACTTGTCTCCACATCCTACTGCTTGTCAGCAAGGACCCCATTACAGTCTTTACAATGGTTTTGCCTTGTAGAATACAGGGTCTAAATATCATCCCTTGGTTTCTGGAAGGAACTTGATGACCTCCAGATGTTACTGAACTACAGTTCCCATCAACACCTACCTGCATGGCCAGTAATCAGGGATGATAGGAGTTTCAGTCCAAGAATATCTGGAATGTCAATGGTTCCCCATCCTATATAATCATAGTTTTGGTGACTCGGGAACGTAGGAAGTTGTCCTATACTGAGTCAGATTATTGTTTCCTCTAGCTCAGTATTGTCTACACCAGGATTTCCCAAACGTGGGTCTCCAGCTGTTTGTGGACTACAACTCCCATTAGTCCTATCTAGCAGGACCAGCAGTCAGGGATGGTGAGAACTGTAGTCCAAAAACAGCTGGAGACCCAAATTTGAGAAGCCCTGGTCTACACAGATCAGCAGCGGCTCTCCAAGGTTTCAGGCAGAGTTCCCTACCTGGAGATGCTGGGGGTTGAACATGGGACCTTCTGCATGCAAAGCAGATGCTCTACCCCTGAGCTGTGGTTTTTGCCCTAAACCAGGGGTGGGGGAACCCATGGTATTCCAGATATTGCTGGACTCATTGGCTATGCTGGCTGTGGCTGGTAGTGTGGGATGTGATCCACGAGAGGCAGTCAAATACAACATTCCTTGTTTTCCTAGAGTGGACATGCCAGGGGATGTTTGGTCCAGCCAGTCAAAACTTCCTGTTCCTCCTGGCTGGAGCATCCTTCCTTTTGCATGTGATAGAAGGTGGGCATGACCTAACCTGTCCAGGTAACAAAAGGACAAGTCATGCAGCACATCTCTCTTTTTCACTTCCTTCGTCTTTTGACCAGCTTTTAGCTAGGACTGCTCTGCTAGCTCTCTGGGATTATCCCCCCATATGGGGTAGATCCACATGTACATATTTGTAAGAAAGTCTGCCTTCAGGGATCCAACTGTGAACTGATGTAAGTAAACTTCTTTTATTGACTTTGAATGAGATTGTGGCGTCTTTATTCTTTTAAGAGGGATTTAAGGGAACTTACCAGGAACGTACAATTCAATCAAAAGACAGATTGAATTGTATAATAGTGAGAGGCTTACACAAGCTTGCAACCAGTTATCTGCTGTGCATGTAAAAGGGGAATGTAAACTCTGCTAAGTAAAGAAATTTGCTAGAGGAAGTTAGGAAGGATATCAATAAACAATATATCCTCTCCTGCCACCCTGAACATTCCCACAGGTAGTAGTTGGAGTCCACTAACATCTGAGAAACCACAGGTTCCCCATCCCTTTCCTATAGAGGAGCTGCAGGACTTAAGAAGCATAAGACACGCTCCGCAGAGTGGTTCCACTCATTCTTAGCAAGGTGGTCCCAAAAATAGTGAAGGGCAATCGCATGTTATCTGATCACAGTCGTCCATGTAAGTTGCTGCAAGGTACCAATTTCTTTCTCTTTCTGCTCTCTTTCTGCAGCTCTCCTTCAAAATTCACACTTCTCCACATTTAATGGTGCAGTTCTCCAACCCCAAAGTGGAGGAAAGTAGTAGAAATGTGCTTTAAATATACAGGATGGGTGTAACTAGAAGAGAGCAGGAGGGAAAGAGAAAATATGAAAGGATGACTAAGTGTTGTTCTCTTGTATCTTGGTACCTTGAAGCGGAAAATCCAAATTAATTCAGACAGAATCTACCAGGAAATTCTCCGGCACGCATGCTGGCGAAATGAATTTAAACTTCTGGCAGCACAAAAGCAACACATCAATTTGTTGGCTCTTGATGAGCAACATGAAATCATTCGGCTGTGTTATATTGCTTCTAGTAATTCATTTCTACAGGTCAAGAGACAGTTTTATGGAAACATGATTGCAAGCGAAACATATCGCACGTCTGTGTTCAGCCATGATTTAACAGAAGGGTGGGGAACCTTTTCAAGTTCCCAGGCCGACCCTCTAGGCTGGGTGAGTGCCAGGGGTGGGTGTGGTCAAATCCCATCTATAAAAGAATGGGAGCAGGCAATTTGGCATAGGCTTCTACTGTATTATATATATATATATATATATATATATATATATATATATATATATATTCTCAAAACAATGAGAAGGAACTTTAGGCAAGTGCAAAGACTCATTAAAATCTTGGTATACATGTAGCGCTTATTGGCACAATAAAGAAAGAAAAAATCCACAAATACTGGGCAAGTTGTCCGAGAGTAAAATCCCATGCTAAAGTTAGCTATAGAATCATTACATCAATGTAGAAGAAGAAGAAAACACCATATGCAGTGCTTTTTTCAGGGGGTATTCAAGGGTTTTTAATATTTGAAGTTTTATTGTGTTTTTAATATTCTGTTGGGAGTCGCCCAGAGTGGCTGGGGAAACCCAGCCAGATGGGTGGGGTATTAATAATAATAATAATAATAATAATAATAATAATAATAATAGTTGTTGTCGTTGTTACTACCGGCATCTCCTTTTTTTGTTGTTAAAAAGTGTGGCACTTACTGTAACAGCTTCATGGTGAGTACCAGCACCTATTTTTCTAGTGGGGGAGGGAAGCACTGACCATATGAATAGCATTTCCTCTATTACTCTCTAGAACAGGGGTAACCAGCCCTGCAGAAGCTGTTGGACTCCAGCTCCCATCATCCCTGACCATTGGCCATCCTGCCTGGGGCTGATGGGAGTTGTGGTCCAACAACATCTGGAGGGCATTGCAGAACAGCTACCATGCATCTTTGCTCTTTTGCTCTTTATTCATTTATCAACACTGTTTTCCCGTTAACAGCAAGTTGTTTTAAACCGGGCTTACGTTGTGTTCTAATGCTGTAGCCCAACCTGGGACCTTGGGGCTGAAGGTTGGGTAATTAATAGTAGCAGCGGTAATGGCTCACACATGCTGCAAATGCTTATGAATGTTAATTTATTTTCAAAAACTAAAAGAAAATAAGCATAGGTGGTGCAAAACTAGCTGAGATGAGCTGTCCATGTGCCAGGCCACCCCACAATTTCAGGCACATACATGCACCATACATGCGTATGGGCATACACACACCAATACAAACACACACTAACAGACAACTCTATTATAGAGATCTATAAGATCCCTTGGATCCTCTGGATAATTTTTTTACACTAAGGTCTACAGGATATCACAGAAGGGTGACCCAAAAAAGGCATCTTCCAGTATACAATATGATACGATAATCTTTATTGTCATTGTCCCATACAGAACAACGAAATTGAAAAACTCTACATCAGACATTCAAAAACCAACAAGTCTGCTATCCGAGCTAGGTTAGCCCCTTAAAAACTCTGATACCCCATAACTGAATACAATATACTCCCATAGAGACTACCTTAAAGGTAAAGGTAAAGGTACCCCTGCCAGTACGGGCCAGTCTTGACAGACTCTAGGGTTGTGCGCTCATCTCACTCTAGAGGCCGGGAGCCAGCGCTGTCCGCAGACACTTCCATGTCACGTGGCCAGCGTGACAAGCTGCATCTGGTGAGCCAGCGCAGCACATGGAACGCCGTTTACCTTCCCGCTAGTAAGCGGTCCCTATTTATCTACTTGCACCCGGGGGTGCTTTCGAACTGCTAGGTTGGCAGGCGCTGGGACCGAGCGACGGGAGCACACCCCACCGCGGGGATTCGAACCACCGACCTTTCGATCGGCAAGTCCTAGGCGATGAGGCTTTTACCCACAGTGCCACCCGGGTCCCTGCTAGAGACTACCTTACACTGCATTTAAAACCAAAATCAGATTTGGATCGAAACTGTTTCTCAGGCAGCTAGTCCTAGTCTTTATAACCTGTACCTTCTTCCAGAAGGCAGAAGCTGAAAGAGATCATTTCCGGGGTGCACACTATCCTGCACTATCTCTGCAGCTTTCTTATGACACCTGGAAGCATAGATTTGATCCAAGGTGGGGAGAGTGCACCCAATTATTCTCTCCGCAGTCTTTACAACCCTGGATTGTACAGAATTGTAAACCATTGTCCCTGCATTGTGGGATCCACTTCACTCTGCCATGTGTGAAGCATCAACCACCAGTTGCTTCATGCGACTTGAAAAGACATATCTTTTCACCCCAGGTTTCCCTGACCTGTAAGACTGGCGCCTATTATTATATCGGAATTCCTGTTTTCTATCTGTTTGTAGAGCACGACTTTACTGGTTTTCATGTTACATCTCTGTTTTTATGATCCTGTTTTATTGTTTCTGTGTTGCATTTCTACATACCACTTGGAGATGCTTGAATATTAAGTGGTTTAGAAACACTTTTAAACAAAGAAATAAAAAAAATGCATGTGCACACGCGCACACACACACCAGTCCAAGGACTGCTTCCACCCATAAATTTTAATAGCTACTTTTACAGTGCAGATTCATGATGGAACTTGTACAACGCAGAGAAATGAGTACTCATTACAACCATTCTATCCCTGGGAAATGAGCAACTGGGCAAAGTGTATCCTGCGGCCACTCTCATTTTCCAATTTTGACATTTCTGCAGGGGGCAGACGAGATTTAACTGGGAAAGCAAATGCAAACCGTTAACCGTCAGCCCTTCAGATAAAATCCCAAAGTTGGCAATTTGGGGGTTTGAAATTGTAGACTAAGAGCATGTTTCTCATTTCAGCAAGCTGGAATAAATGGCTATTTTTCAAAGAGGCAGTTTGGAGTGGGGGGAGAATATAACTGCACCTTTTGAACTTTCTGTAAATACAGCTAGACTTTGGAAAGCTGAGTGGATAAAGATTTTTTGCCCACTGTGTTTCTGATAAGACTGTTTCTCGCTATGATCATTAAAAAAAAAATGATAGTGTGAAGTAAAGCCAAAAATATTTGTAAGAAATTCAGTTGGTCTGTATGGATTCCCATAAAAAAATTCACTTCTAGGACCCTGACTTGCTTAATTACTGCAAACCTTGAACCTGCAAATTGGGCACGTCCAAAGACTGGCTGCACTTTTGACATGTTCTGCAAAGTTTGTTCATCATAAATGTCTGCATTCTCAAAAGTGAGCAGTGGTAAACTTGCGAAGGCGGGACAGGGAGTGCCAAAATAAGTTATGTCCAAAATATGATATCATTGGAACTTCCTGACCGTTGCTATTTTAGGGTGAGGTTTAGGCACAAATCAACACATTCAAGCTGCACAGTGAATGTTGATTCGGAGCTCCCCTGCTCTGCCTAAAGCAGGTTTTGGTTTTGTTTTGCAGTAAGGAAAGTGACAGGGAAAGTGTACTGGAAAGTGTGAGATGACGTTTCTTTGGTGCAATGTCATTTAAACTCCACCCAAACAAATCAAATGTTCAATCAACAGGTCATCTGGAGGCAGCTACAACTTCATCCTTGTGTTCCCTGGACCTCCAGTGCCAAACTCTCCCTGGCGTGAAATGCATAATTACATCTAACGTGTAAGGTTTTTAACATGCGAATTGTGTCAGCGTAAGATTAAGAAAATGAGAAGCTGAAAGGAACCACAGCAGATGGGTTCACTTTTACAGTTCAGAGTAAAAGGTGTCCCCAGGATCGCTTTATGGGTGCTGGGAAAGAATGTGCCCTTTTGCGCACTCCCTTCCTTCATTGTTTAAGAAGCAGCTACCAGGTGGTGAGGTGAAGTTTCCTACCATCGATGGGCCCAAAAACAAATCCCTGGCACCTGCTGGAGAAATAATTGGAGGAGCCCTTTCTCTGCTGGCAGCCTGTTTTATGTGGGCATTCCTAAGTGCTTTAAAATCCTAGTCAGATGTGAGAGTGTTACCTTCAAAGCGTCCTGATAAATTCCAACCTGGGTTAATTCCATTTGTATCTATGTAATTATTTCTCTCTAATCTTCATTTAGGAAGGTTGGGCGGTTTATACACCAAAGGATTGGCTTAAAAATAATAATCAGTCAATGCCAAAGAAAAACAAATTGCATGCTTACAGTATGCAAGCTATGGTCTTGGAATACAAGTCCTATTTTCATATTGACTTCAACCGTTGGAACCAGAATGAACTGTGCTCCTAAGAGCAGAATGGAATGAGAGGCCTCCTGGATCAGACCTTTGATTGCTTTAGTTTCCTCTAGGGGTGGTATCCCTGGGGAGAGGCCACATTTGGCCCCTAGGCCTGAGGTTTCCCACCCCTGCTTTACAGCAAAGATGAAGAAGGACACAACACTTCTTGTCAAGAACGTATTGCCTCACTGAGCATGATTCTCCCAGTGAGAATAAAAGTGGGGCACATACTGCTGTATCTAAAGAGTACGTCTACAGCCCACAAGGCAAGCACACTCTCCAGCATTAATCCCTACAGGCATGCCTAATGCTGTTCTTCTTTGTTCACCTGAATTCAACCTAAAGTGCCCCGGGAGGTTGGGGAATGTTAGCTGATTCCACTGGTACCTTTATTACCTGCAACTTGCAGTGGAGTTGAGCATAACTGCTGGAGACAATTTTTTCCTTTACATAACTGTTTTGCAAAAAGAAAAGCAAAAAGTAGGGGAAGCCGGTGTTTTGCTGCAAATGAAAGGGAGATACATTAGCTGGCCAAGAATCCTGGCCAATCCAACAGCCATCTCCCTTCTTCCCTAGGCTAATTGGGTGGCTTTTCTGATCGTGGAATTAGCCCTCTTTTTGGAGGCAGGGTTGGGGTGGAGCCCCAATATGTGGCAGGACTATCACTTACCGTACTTTACAGACTGCAGCAGATTTTAAATATGGATTTGTTTATTCCTTCTTTCTCCCTTCCATTGCAATGTTCTGGTTTTGGTTGCTTCTCATCCCTTCCACGACTATGTTTTTCGGGATAATCAATGGATGGCAGGAGTGCTAGCTTCGCCCCCCGACTGTGGGTGCCTGGGGCTGTGGATGCCATGCAGTGTGCATGGCCCTGGCACTTAAATTTGTGGGTGCCCAGCCCTTTCATAGGGAATTTTGTGGGTGCTCGGGCGCCCAGGAACCCAGGGAGTTGGCACCTATGATGGATGGTGTTTCATTGCTTATGAGATTTAAGGAATGCCCATTCCTTAATGAGTCCATCAATAGTGACTCATCGTTCCCTCTCCCCCATGGGCCAGATGCGGCCCATGAATACCATTTTACCAGCCCACAAGCCACCGCCGAACAGAGATGCAAGTCCCCCACACACTGTGCTAAACCGGTGCAGTGCAGCACGGGGACTCGCCGAGTGGCGCCAGAAATTGCATCTGCGCACGCACAGATACTGGTAATCACTTCTGTGCATGCCCAGATGCTGAAAATTGCTTCAGTGCAGGCATGATTTTTGGCATCTGGGCATGCACAGACGCGATTTCCGGCATCTTGCTGCGCCGGTCCAGCCTATGGATGATTTCCACGGGAGTGATCCGGCCCATGGCCAGTATGCCTTGCCAACTCCTGAGTTAAAGGGTATGCACAGTGTCCATTTTGTTATATGTACAATACCTCCAGAAACAAACAAAAAAACAAACAAATAAAACCACTGAGTATTAGAAATTAAGAAGAGCCCTGCTGGAAAAAGCCAAAGGCCCATCTCGTCCACCATCTTGTTGTCACAGTGGCCAACTAGATGCTCGTGAGAAGCCCATTAGTGGAACCTGTGCGCAACAGTACTCTCCCCACTTGCAATTCTCAGCAACTGGTATTCAGAAACTACTGCTATCAAAGGTCAAGGTAAAGGATCCCTGGATGGTTAAGTCCAGTCAAAGGCGACTATGGGGTTGCGGCACTCATCTCCGCTTTCAGGCTGAGGCCACAGCTTTCCGGGTCATGTGGCCAGCATGACTAAACCGCTTCTGGTGCACCTTAGTGGTAACAGCAGTATAGACACTGAGTAATTCTACTCAGTCCAACATAGGGGCTCCCTGTGATCTAGAGCCTGGAGTTGGGGTGAGGAATACACCCATGAGAACAGGATGGGAGCCAGTTTGGCAAGGCGCCATTTTGGGGAGGTGACGGGGAATGTTAGGAACAGTCTTTTGCAAGGTCACACTATTCACCATTTAGCCCACTCTGACTGGTAGGGGCTTCCAGGTTCTCAGATGTGAGCAACTGTGACCTTCAGCTTGCAAAGGCTGTTTTACCTGTTGAAAGTGCAACATCAGGGATCATTCAGTTGGTAACTTAAGGGTTAACAATGTCAGGGTTAAAACCAACTTGCAAAGAGGGAGATGGTTGACGGTATCATGACATGATCTTCGCTGAGGTAACACACACTTTGGCTGCTTAGTTCTGAGGAGTTTTCCTCCTGTATCCTTTTGGTTGAATGTCCTCCTGCTGTGTACAAGGCCCAAACTAAAAAAAGGTAAAACTCTGTTCCTTTCTCCTCAAATTATACACTCCCTTTGTTCAGTTTGCTCAGCAAAGTGTTATCTGAATTCTTTCCCCCTGGATTCCATTCACGTTATTTAAGTTTCTTTGCTAACACTAGCACTGTGGTGAAGGCCCAACCAGCCAATGTCTCATCCTACACCTTTCCCCAACCTCTGCTCATTTATCATTTGATACAGAATATTTACACGATGAATACAAGCAGGTTCAAAGAATGTACAGAAACACAGGATGTTATGGGCATGTGGGTGACAGAACATGCTCTCTGTACAGTGACTAATGCTGCGGTTGATTCAGTCTTTAAGTATATCTAAACAATCAGTCACCCACAGTTTATCTGTTATCATACACACACAGTGCCTGTCAGTTGGGTTCACTAGTGTTAGGGTACCTACTTTTCCTTCTGTGCCTCCACATTCAAGGCAGGAATACACCCTCCATTAGATTGGTGTTGTGCATGGTATGTCAAAGGCAAAGTCTGAGAATCAAAAGCAGTTGCAATGAGATTTTCTCATAGCTCCCAAAAAGTCAAGCTTCCTCCTTTTTATAAACGCAATGGGAGTGGGAGCAAATCTAATCAGAGCAGCAGCACACAAGAGAAAAAGTACAATCCATAGGTCGCCAATGGGTAGCCACATGAGCACCTGTAGAGGTCTTCCTTATTGCAGATATAAATATTGTGCAGCTTTAAACAATAGGATGCATAAAAACTGACTCCTCTTGGAATAAACATTGTCCAGACCCAGAAAGATAATTCAATTTTTTACTCACAGAACTTTTTCAAAACAGAACATAAAGCAATCAATTAGTTTCAAAAGACATATGCTTGTCCAAGCATAGGTTTAATATCTTCTTATAAATGTTAAGAAACTCTAAACCTAAATTCAAAGATCTTTCTCTCCCTGCAGCCCCCATTAGCCTGTAGCTGTTTTTTCTCTCAGAGAGATTCACTTGTGCATCTTTCTCCCACTGTGGCTGAAAACCAAAACAAAAAACAAAAAAAAAAACCCCAAAGCAACTCCCTTCAAAATGGTGATTTGCAACTAAACACTTTACTCATGTGATCTAATGTTAATCCACGTGAAAGAGCCAATCTTTATAAACCAGTCTAAGTGCTTAGAGAGCTCTCCTTCACTTTAGTGTACCCCAATGGAATTTTCCACTGTTAAACCCTTAGCAATACACATACAGGCATTTTCCATTTCAATGCCAATTAAACAAATAAACAGCAAAGCCCCATTTCTTCCCAGCTGAAATTAAGCTTGGAAGAAACTTTGTGGGGTGGGGTGGGCATTTTGGGGAGGGTCATAGATGTCGAGGCCACTACCAGTTTTGGTTCCCTCCCCCATTACCTAGAGCCTCATCCACTGTCAGATGCCAGCCCCAATTGACTCTTCCCATGGGTTACTGGCCCTTCAAAGAGCAATTTTTTCTTGGCCCTGTCATAAAGGACTGAACTGACTCAGGAGCAAACCTTCAGCAGTTAACAAGCTGTTGGCTAAACCATGAACCTATGAATCTGTCTGAATTTAATCATTGCTCTATCTAGCTCAGGATAGGCAATGTGGTCCCTTCCAGATGTTGTTGGACTCCAACTCCCATAATCTCTGCCTATTGACCATGTGGGCTGGGGCTGATGGGAGTGGTGGTACAACAACATCTGGAGAACATATGTCGGCTACAGTTGATCTAGTCCGGCAGCGGCTCTTCAGAGTCTCAGGCAGGGATCTTTCTCAGGACCCTTAAATCCTTTGAAGTGGAAATGTCAGGATGCAAACCCAAGACCTCCTGCATGGAAGCAGTCTATGCATTATTGGGAAGGGCCATAGCTCAATGGGAGAACATCTGTTTTGCATGCAAAAGGTCCCAGTTTCCATCCTCAGCATCTCCAGCTTGGGCTGGGAGAATCTCCTGCCTGAATCCCTAGAGAGCCACTGCCATTCAGTCTAGACTCTCCTGAGCTAGGTAGACCAAAGATCTGACTCAGTATGAGGCAGCTTTCTAGATTCCTAAAGGTTTTGCTGCTCTTGAAATATAACCAAAATGCATTGCTTTTAATAACCAGCCTACTTTCTCCTTTAATAACCGGCCATAACGGAACATTGCCATGTTTCATTTTTAATAACCAGCTTAGTGTTTTTAAGACCCCCTTCCCCATGTCTCCTGATTCGCAAAGGAGACCTTGGGCATTTCAATTCATTTCTCAGATAATGTAATTGATGCTCCTGCCTATAAAACGAAGCATAGAGAGATGATGTCTGTGGAATCAATCATTTCCCCCCATTGACAAGTCTGGTTAAATTATCAGGTTGTATGTAATTTTATTTGAGTGTAGGAAAATGAGTGTTACAGCCAAGAGCTTGGTGGGGTTTTCTTTCCTGAGACAATGATTTATTCTTTTTGGCTCCAATAGCTACGGTGTCAGGCATATTTTATGTATCTCCAGCTTTGACACTTCAAACATTTGATTTCCCTTTGCAACTTCCAAGCTAAAACATGTTTCCCATTATGGGATATTCAAGCGACTGCCATACACACACTGACTCATGAAGCTGTTTTTTATTCTCACAAAATATATAACCCCATTTGAATAAAATACAGATGGCCTCCAATGTGTTAAACATAGCAAATTTGCCATTTTCTTTTCCACCGGTCTCTC
The DNA here is from genome assembly GCF_965153285.1 of Podarcis tiliguerta. NCBI lineage: Eukaryota > Metazoa > Chordata > Lepidosauria > Squamata > Lacertidae > Podarcis > Podarcis tiliguerta. Next base: position 23,414,150 of record NC_139536.1, read on the forward strand.
TCCCTGCCTCCCCCTGTTCCCAGCCCAAGACTTTCTGCTTGACAGCAATATGAAATCTTATCACCCTAAGCTTGAATAGATCAGAGATATAATGACAGCACCATGTCTGAAATGTCATTAATATTTTGTCTGCAGTACAAACTATCATGTATAGGTAAAAAAATGGGTGGGGGGAGAATGTGAAGATTTTATTTAAGATGTTTTGGGATAGATTCAGATAGCAGGGTTCTTTTTACACTCTGCATCAACATAAATGGTTATTGCAAAAGCCAACCTATGAGAAAGGCCACAGCTCCATAGAATAGCATGATCTTTGTGTGTAAAAGGGCCCAAAATTTATCCTGGCAACTCCATTTTAAAAAAGGAATTAGGTGTGTATGTGGTTGGGACTTGGGATGGGGGAGAATTCAGTTCACATTAAAACGCAAAGCTACCTAATTTGTGCTTTCCAGAACAACACACAAACCGAAATGCAGCTGTCTTTCAGAATTTGCACTTCTACGAATTTTGCAATGCAGTTGTCCAGTCAAGTAATGTGTACAAAAATGCATATACTGAGGTAGCATGCATAAAAATGCATATATTAGCAAAATTAACAGACAAAATTGCATTGTATTATTTTGCAGTTTCTTTGCAAAAACGGGCGCATGTGGGCAAAATTGTATAAAAACATACACAAATTGTGAGAAATTTGCACTAAAATGCAGATGGATTTTCCGGAGGACCTAAAAAAAAAATTAACAATTTGCAAACCGATGCGGAAATGTGAACTTAAGTTGGGGAAATGAGCAGCTGAGAACAACAGAAATTGCCAGGCTCACCCATCTCTACCCAAGATGCAGTTAGAACAGACTTTACTGGGCCGGTTCTAATGCTGCTAATGGGAGTCGAGTAAAAAGAGATTGTCTGACCAAGTCCTGTGTACAATGGACTGTATAGTCAAACATGCATTGGCCAAGCAAAATATTTTCAGTTTGTTCAGTCACGTAGTACAATAGATAATTTTAGACTCTGGACTTAATGGTCTAAAGTCAGCCTACTTCTTTACATGGTAACATTCATTATTTTGCTTCCTTCGGAATGTGGTCCGTCAGCCCCTCTCTTGCCAATTTTGCTGAGCAGAGCCCAGGACTTCTACTCCAAATCCTGCCCTGGCATCACCACTGTGCCCAGCTAACACTCTCTGAGGAATCCCATCATTCCTATGAAATCACAAAATGGAAACCTTCAGTTTGATTTCACAGCTTTAGAAGGAATTTAAGGGTTCGTCCACACTTTCACTGAACCTATATTTTGATCATATTGCATTCTGACTGATTTCCCTTGGGCCCAAAACCTTTTCTCTCTGTTCCACAGCTGTGCCTTGTGAAAATCCAATCATACCAGTTGAACTGAAGCTCGGCTAAACAAAATATTTATTCAGATTTTCCGCATATCTAATAAATTCTGATTCTGCGGGTGAGTTCGGATTTTCGCAAGGCACAGCCACAGAGCAACAAGGAAAGCTATTGGTCCCCCGGGGTACTGACTAGTACACAATATGATCAAAATATGAGTCAAGTGAAAGTGTAGATGAGCTCGAAAACTGAATTTCTCCATTTGCCAGTTTGGGACAAAGATTATTAGGAGACTCCTACTACTTTGACTAGTTAGTGAAGTGTAATGGTTAGGCCCACTCTGCTATGTGGGAAGAATGATACTGGGGTTTCAAAGTTCTTGTAAGGATGCTGAGGCAACATACTGTATGCACAGCTCATTGGGTACGTAAGAAAATGCAGCATGGATACTATTGTAGTGATGTCTTTAAGTCTTCAGATGAAATACATTGTACAGCGTATTAAACATCCAGTCAGAATGAAGAGCACAGCAAATGTGTGTGACAGAGATAGAGAAAAAGATACCCAACGCTTTCCCATGTATTATGTGTGGGATGGGTTTTAATAGGTAAGAGAGGATATATTAACTGCAATTTATCCCTCCAGGTGCCCACATGTGTGGGTTGAACGGAGTTTTTAAATCCCATCCTTGGCAGCAAAATTTAAAACATAGGAACGTAAAACCTTTGAGCAAGTCCAGCTATGAAGTACGCTTCCTCTCCTTTTGTACCCCACTTAATAAAGACTCAAGCAACAACTTGGGAAGCAAGTTTAAAAATAAGATTTGCTTACTTTATAATCACACATTGGTTCACAGCAAAGGCAGCAGTGAAAACTATGCAGGCAAAATGCTTCTATTTACAGTATAACCAGCTTCATGCATGTGCCTAAAAGCTGGAGCAAGTGGAGGCATGTCTACATCCAATACTGGTCAAAGGAAGAGAGAGAGGAACAGGAAGTACTCTGTGGTCCTTCCTACTCAGTCATGAAGCTCACAGGGTGACCTTGGGCCAGGCACTGCCTCTCAGTCAAACCTCCCTCACAGGACTGTTGTGGGAATTAAACAAGGCAGGGGAAGAACCATTTATGTCACCTTATTTATTTATTTCTATTTAGAGGGAAACATTTATATACTGCTGTGTCTTAGAGATAACATCACAGCAGTTTACAACAATATAAAGCCATACAGTAAAATCATAGCTAGTTAAAAACAAAAGATTTAAAAGCAAAAGATATAGAAATAAACATCAGCAGACCATTGTGTAGTAACCTTGAGCTCCTTGGAGTGAAAGATGGGATAGAAATGCAACAAATAAACAAATAATTAACATTGTTTTAAATTTACTTTTGTCTACCCATATGAAACACTCATTTTATTTTATTTTATTTTATTTATTTTTAAACAATAAGCAAGGTGAGGAAAGGGCTTCTGCAGTTTGAGGACTGTTTAACAAAATAGAAATCGGCTGGGAGCAGATGGAGGGTTTCTGGGTAGCCAAGTTAAAAATGATGTCTGAGCAAGGTGTTATTTGCATGCAGGGAGCATAAAGTATCCAGCGATTGGAGCCGAGAGGAGCAGCAGGATTCAGGAACCAAAAAGGAGTGTAAACACAGACAGCCCTGGACTGCAAAAAGGAATGAAGGAAATTCTTAAGGAGCTGGGAACTGAAACAGCATGAGCTGTGCTGTATCCTGATTTGGCTTTGGGGAATTAAAAATTAATCCTTCCTTGAGTCTCTGAGTGGAATTTCTGGTACTGTTTCTGTCATGCAGCCACAACCAGTTTAGCACATGGAGCGAGCATCTACCATGTCTTTGTTCGGGCCTGACTGATATATTTCTTATTTTGACACTTTCTATTCCCTTTTTCCCTTTACACATCACCTGCAGGATTAGATCTGTTTGCCAGCTTGTGCCAGAAGCATGCTTTTCAAGCACTCATATCCTCCTCGGAGATAGTGCGCGCACATGAATACAAAGATGCTAGTCTTCTGCTGCTATGGGCAAATCCTGTGTAGCTTCCAGCACGGCTAAAGCTGCCAATGGCGGTACATCGCTTCGCCTGACTCCCCGCGGCAAACCGTTCAATATCAGCAGAGGAAGGCTGCAAAAATGGCCACAGGGATGCTGTGGGCAGTGCCTCCCTGCTGAGCACACCATGCACTATGGGAAGCAAGATTTCACAACCACTTGGAAATAAGGAGGCGAGAAGGGGGGGAAATCAGTTCAAAAGAGCTAGTGTGACATGGTGGGTAGAGGGTTAGGCTAGGACCTTGCAGACCAGAACTCAAATCCCCACTCAGCCATTCACTCTCTCTCAGCCTCACCTACCAAATAGGATCATTGTGAGGGTAAAATGAATGGGATGTCAGAGTTGGAGTCAGATACAGTCCGTTGTCAGTGAAGTTAACTCTTTATTCAAGGAAACAGCATGCAACTCTGCAACACTTCCCCTATAGAGCAGGTGCTGGGACTGACGGTCTCTGCCTTCCACTCTCTCTTAGGATGTTTCCCAAGCAATCTCAAACTGTGCCTGTGCACCTCTTGTCTTTGTTCTGCCTTCCTCATTATCTTGGTCTTCTTGGAGACCAGGGGGGAAGGGAGCTTGTCGCAGCAGGAGGAGGAGACTCCTTGGATTCTGCAGCAGCCTCTTGACACACACACCCCACCTCTGCTTCAGCCTCAGAGTCTGAGCTGCTCTCTGTCACAGGCTCTCCCTGCTCACTAAACCCTGTTGCCCCTTCAGCATCCAGCCCCTTCTTCCAATCTTCTCCCTCAGACCTCTCCTCCTCCACCACCAATCCCATAGCTTTGAGCCTTCCTCCTCTGGGGTTTCTCTTGGGGCTGGTGCCTCCCGCCACTCCTCTGCTTCCAGCCAGTCCTTGATATAGGAGGAGAATCATGTACTCCACCTTGAGCTCCTTGGTCCTGCTTGTGACACCCCCCTAGGGATGCTGTTGGCCAACATGAGACCAGGAAGCTGGACTAGATGGGCCTGATCCCACAGAATTCTTCTTACATCCCTCAACTTCCATAGTGCTGAGCAAGACATATCCCTGGTCAGTTGTTCCATTACGTCACTTAGTTTATTAACTTTACTTTTTGAGAAGTAATATGCCTCTGAGCATCAGTCGCTGTGGAATGAGACCAAGGGAGGGCTAAGGCTAGAAGAAGAGGAAGGGAAAGGGGAAGGGGAAGGGGAAGAGGAAGAGGAAGAGGAAGAGGAAGAGGAAGAGGAAGAAGAAGAAGAAGAAGAAGAAGAAGAAGAAGAAGAAGAAGAAGCAGCAGCAGCAGCAGCACATGGTTTTTGTATGCTGCCCATCTGACTGGGTTGCTCGAACCATTCTGGGAGACTTCCAACATAATATACGAAACAACAACACCACAGAATATCACACATTAAAAGCGTCCTGATACAGGGCTGCCTTCAGATATCTATAGAAGGTGATATGATTATTTATCTCTTTGACATCTGACAGCAGGGTGTTCCAGGATCCAGCCCTCTTTCAGTGCATGTATGACCCCTGCCCCACCCCCTCAACAGGGGCAAACCTATGAATACATAGGTCTAGTTCACCACCGATTGGATAGTAGAGAAACAACCACGAACAAGAAGCCCAAAGTCTGTGACATGCTGAATGCTCTTTGAACTTACAAGCTTATTTTCAAAAGATACTGGTTTTGAAAATAGACTTCTGTTAAACATTAACCTATAGCATGTGGTTTTGTGACCACAGAAAGAGAAGCAGGATGAATGGAGTGGCTCAGGAGTGGTGATTGCAGCTGAAACAGATACCAGAGGAGAACGTTGAAACTAATGAATGCAATCCATTTGGGCGCTGCAATTTTGAATGGCGCTCCAGCCCTCTTCAGTCTTCTGTGTTAAATCAGCTGCATGAACAGAGAAAGGGGGGATGAGCACACTAGCTCCCTCCCCCTCACAGGAGTGCCTCTGTTCGTCTCCTCAAGCTGGAAGGTGACTGTCTGAAGTCTGGAATATCAGGGTTGTACATCATGCAGGACCCTCCATGGGTGCCTCAGGGTCCCCACCTCAGCTGAATGCCCTCCAGCTCATGGAAGTGTAGGGTGCAGTGCTAGCATACTTATCCTTGCTCCTTTGTATGTTGATTGAACACAGAAGATGAACCCATCAGTAGGGCTTCCCTAACTGAAGCACTACAGGCACTTTGGGGGACAAGGAGAACTGGAACTGCTACAGGTGCCACATAATATGCATTCCACACCTGTAAGAAATCAATATTTTAATGTGGTGGCACCCACACTCTGGAATTCCCGGCCTATTGACATCAGGCATGTGCCGTCACCGTACCATTTTCGGTGCTTGCTAAAAAAAATTTAAGACAAGCCTATACAGAGGTAAAAAAGTTGGCATATGTTTTAATCTGATTTTTAGCTTATTTTTCCATCTTTTATGGGATGTTTTAGATAGCTGTTTTTAACTTCTTTTACTGATAATTTCGTTGTTTTATTCTTTTTGTAATGTGCTCTGAAGGTTCAAGTGTTATACAGATTTTATGAAATAAACAAAAATAAGCAAATTTCTCCAAATGCCCCCTTCCACAACCATCTGAATATCCCAGTCTTCTAATAATGGAATTTGCAGTTAAACTCCTTCAAATCAAGAGCATGGCTGACATTTCTGAAGAACGCTGCCTCTTAGAGACAAAACTTTACCTTCCCCTCCACTCCCCCTGTCCCATTCGATAAGTTGCCCGCCAGATTGCTCATTTCATAGGTTGACAGTTCCTTTTGCTCTCTGTAAATAATATCTCTGTGTTCCGATCTCAGGAATTTTCTCTCCCCTTTATCCCGAGGATCAATTGTTTAGAGCAGAGTTGGTGTCTTCTTTCATTTTCCTACCTTGAAGCTGCAGGAAGTTGTTTAAAAGAAGCCAAGGAAATGTATAAACCAGCTAGAACTTTAAACAGATGATTTTTTCTATATATGTAAAAAAAAACCACTTTTAACCACAAATAAATCCTATACGTGTAGTGCTCTGTAGTGAGAGTATGTGACATTAACAAATGAGAGTGCTGGAGGTGAAATATTTAAACACGTTACCCAATCAGAACCCAGGGGGTGGAGTCAGAGGGACTATAAAACCAGCTCTGGGAGGGGTGAAGGGGAGAGTTCGTTGGGAGTTGGTTGGAGTGGGAGTGAATTGGGATAGAGTCTGTGGGGAGGTTGAGTTAGTCTAGCGAAATAAGCTGAGTCAGGAACAGTTAGGAGCTAGGAAGACAAGTAAAAATCTGAGGTGGTTTAGTGAGTGAGAGCAGGTAGTGGAAGTTATAGGACTGGATAGGCACCCCATCATTGTAATTGACCGATACCGTTTATGAAACCACACGCTTGTTAAACTGCAATAAATAAACAGAAGTTTAGGTTCCAATTTAACCCTGACTGGACTCAGTATTGTACCAGGTAGGGCCTGGGTGGTTGTAGCGAGAAATAAAGTCGTGGCACAGGGATCAATAGACAGTGAAACGTCCAGGGGCCCTGTGTGATCGCCACAGAGGGCACCAACTGAACCGATCCTGAAACCAAACAGAAGGGCTTGCTGCATCAGGCCAACGGCCTAGCTAGTCCAGCATCTCTCATAGCTGACCAGACACCTGTGGGGAGCCCACAAGCAGGAAGTGAGTGCAGTTACAGTCTCCCCTCATGTAGTTTCCAGTTACTGGCATTCAGGCACTGATAGCCTTATCCTCCATGTGTCTAATCATCTTTCAAAGTCATCGAAGTTGGCATCTATCACCGCCTCTTGTGGGAGGGAGTTCACACCCACGGTGTGAATAATTATTTTCTGTTCTCTGCCCTGAACCATCCAGCACTCTGTTGACTAGGGTGTCCTCGAGTTCTAGTGGAGAGGACAAAAATGACTCTCTTATCCATTTATTTTAATTAAATTTGTTATAGACACCTTTTTCACCCGAGGCAACTCAAAGCAACAGCTAAATGAACAGCAACAACCCTCTGCATAAGTACATTAAAACCAAAGGTGGAAGGGAATCTTTCACCATTCCATGAATTAGTTTTATATGCTTCTGTCACATTCTCTATTACTTGCCTTTTCTATAAACTAAAAAGACCCAAAGGCTGCAAACTTTCTCCATAAGGGATTAGCTTCTGACAATCCCTTATCCCAACACAGTACATCTCCTTTGGGCATCAGAGATATTTTGATGTCCCTAGGAACCACAGTAGGCCAGAAACGACTTGAGTCCATCCAATATGTATTTGCCACACCCACCTGATCTTCTCTATCCACAGTTCTAAGGAAATACTGATTTTTTCCCCCCGTAGGTTTCCAAGCTAAAACATGTTTCCGTAGGTTTCTAAGCTTGTGCGCAATTGTTGGCACCTGCTAGCTGACACCATGCATAACCCACCTTTCCTCCAAAGATCTCAGGGCAACATACACAGTCCCTGCCCTGATCCTCACAACAACTTTGTGTGGCAGGTTAGGCTTGAAAGTGAGCTTCATGGTTGAATTTGGATTTGAACCTGGACGCCTGCTTCTTGGGAGGAAAGCAATGACAACCTAGACAGCATCTTAAAAAGCAGAGACATCACCTTGCCAACAAAGGTCCGTATAGTAAAAGCTATGGATTTCCCAGTAGTGATGTATGGAAGTGAGAGCTGGACCATAAGAAGGCTGATCCCCGAAGAATTGATGCTTTTGAATTATGGTGCTGGAGGAGACTCTTGAGAGTCCCATGGACTGCAAGAAGATCAAACACATCCATTCTTAAGGAAATCAGCCCTGAGTGCTCACTGGAAGGACAAATTGTGAAGCTGAGGCTCCAATACTTTGGCCACCTCATGAGAACAGAAGACTCACTGGAAAAGACCCTGATGTTGGGAAAGATGGAGGGCACAAGGAGAAGGGGACGACAGAGGACGAAATGGTTGGACAGTGTTCTCAAAGCTACAAACATGAATCTGACCAAACTGCGGGTGGCAGTGGAAGACAGGAGTGCCTGGCGTGCTCTGGTCCATGGGGTCACGAAGAGTCGGACATGACTAAATGACTAAACAACAACAACAACTCCCCAATCCTGGCCCAGCTCTCTAACCACTACACTGCACCACACCATACCAAAGTTTGACTACCGTTTAATCCTGCCATCTCTTACATTATGCCACAGTGGGAAAGGGGTTTGATAGAGTGTTGCAGAGAGCCTATGGGTTATGTCCAATGCCAGGCCTACTCAGAGTAGACCCATTGGAATCCATTGATATGACTAACTTAGGTTCAGATCAGAAAAATATTTATTTCCGTCAGCCACTAGCCATAGCAATAAAACTTAAACTATACCAAAATACATTTTGGAGGTTTACGTCAATAATCAAATAATAGATCTTATTCTAATAGCTACTATTTACTGTCACCTGATTATCTTGTTCTGCTAGAAGAAAGGACACAGTAGCAATGATTGAGTGACCAGGCATGGACAATAATAGAGGGGTAAAAAAAAAAAAAACCCTCCTCAAATCTTTGTAAAGAGTGCAAGCCAGAAGCACATGAGCCACTGACTCAATATCGCCATCTCCACATGGACATAATCGTTTTTCCAGCGGAATCTTTTGAAATTGACCCTCAAGTACAGCCGAAGGCAGAAAATTCAATCTTGCGTAAGTGAAAGCGCGTCTGTATTTTGGAATTGTTAAATTTTGCAAATAGGGTGCCAGCGTGTCAAAATGACTAGAAGGAAAATAATCATACCACAAATAACTTTTGTGGTGAAAGCATTTGGTTGGCAATTTTAGTCCAAGCGCTAAGTGTGTAACTTAGGTTCATTAGTATACTTCACTGCAGAACTTCATTGGCTACAAGCCCCACTATACATTTTCAGAGTTCCCTGGACAAAGAGATCAATTCTTAAACCTTTCTGTGAATTGTAGCTCTGTTAGGGGAATAGAAGTGTCCCATTAAAGACAGCAAAGACAATTTTATTGATTTCCTGCCTGTATTCCATCATGGAACCCCAGGCAGCATGCATGTGGTTCCAGCTGGTCACCCATCCAGGCACTGACCTGGCCCAAACCTGCTTAGCTTCAGCATGAGGTAGCCTAAGGTACCTTCAGACCAAATCTACAGCTCTGGAGCAAATCAGTTATAAGGATCAAAGATCCAAAAACAAAAGAGAGCAGGGTGGGGGGAGAGGGAGACGGGGAGAAAGAGAGAGAGATTAAATCATAGCAGTGGCGAAAAAACAAGTCCATCCATTTCATTTCTTTTTATTACAAAAATAAACAATTTAAGAACCAAAGTACAAAAGATTCTGAATGTACAAACTAGAAAACAGTATGACATTTGTCACTTTTAAACATTTTCTCGCCTGCTTTCACTGAAAGCATATTTTTAGACACACTCTGCCTATAAAAAAAAATATTTTGCTATTTCTATTGCATTTATTAAGGCTCGGGTTCATTTGCCATCAAAGGTTATTTGTTCTTAAAAGACAGGAAAGCAGCACCTTCAGAATGCAAAAGATCCAGTAGCAGAAATGTACCTTTTGTTGCAACTACTGAAAAATTGTGCTTTTTGAATAGCGGCTCTGCTGATGTGTCAGGGATACACTTCTCTGTGGCAGTCCCAATGCGACGTACGGGAATCAGATGCAAAGTTTTCCTTCAGGTGTTCTTCTGAACACGTACATCTGCAGAACTTTGGTCAGCATGAGTTATCTACATGGCTTCCTAGAGGGCTAGGATAGGGAGCCTGTGGACCTCCAGCTATGATTGGTCTCCAACTCCCATCCACAGACTACCTTGGAAGCTGAACTCTCGCATCTGGAGGAGTGCAGGTTTCTCATCCCTATGATAGAGCGATCCTATCATATCCATTGGAGATACCAGCAATCCAGAACATCTTCCAGAGTCAGAGCCGGCCTGGGGGATTTTGCTGCCTATCACAGAGTACAAGGTGGCATTCTACATACAGAAGGCAAACATAGCAGGCAGCTGAATCTTACTTCAACTGGGTGATGCAGTAGTGCCTTCGCTGCACCTGAGGTAGCAGGTCTGATGAGGAACAGGCCGTGTGGTGGCAAAGTGGAATGGCTGGGGAGGCTCAGGAGGAATAGCCAGGGGCTGCAGATTCTGTGCCACCTGAGGCATCTGTCTCACTGGGCCAAACAGTAGAGCTGGCCCTGATCGAGTCCCCAAGAAAGCCCATTATTTCAGCCTGAGTATCTAAGCCTTTTAAATTCACCCAACACAAACTATCTGCGTTAGCCCAATGTAATGAAATATCACACGAACCTAGATGATACTACTCATTCGTTTTGAGATAAACAAACAAAACCAGGACAGGCTTTCAAATTAAGACAGCTGCTGATCAGCTTACCCGAAAACCAGTTCCTGGGTTTTGCCTCTTTGTACTCCACTATCCTGTTTTATTGGGATCAAGCCAAGAGTGTTGCGCAGATAAGGACAGGTTTGATTGTCAATGGCTCCCATTAAGTGATATGGGATAATGCAAGCAGGATGCATTTTGTCAAAAACTGATTTAGGCAGGGACAATATCTCCCTCCATTTATGCAGCAATAAGGGGTAGGGTTGGCTCCTAACCTCAGTGCTGTCTTACACCCTTCTACTTTATCCAAGAGCTTGGCTCCCATTCACTTGTATGGGAAAAGTAAATAGCCAGTTACTACTGGGGCACCATTTGGTGCACTGATAGAGACAGATGCAGTGTGTCCATTTGATTAATTACAGGCACACGCATTGGGTCTCTGTAGCAAGCGGCTCTCTTTTTCCTCTCTCCATCACAATGATGGGCATCTTGCTAGTTTATTTTAAACTGGAAAATGGCTATGTTTTTGACTCTGTAGATAATCTGGCTGCAACATTTAGTCAACTAACCAATTAGATTTCCGTTCTCTCTTACATAAGAGTGGAGGATTGTTTTCCCTAAAACAATGCCTGCTGCAACATGCACATGTATCATCTTTTTAAAAAGTTGTCCTCTTTTTGAACTATTGCATTTTTCCCCTCTTAGGCAAATAATGCAGATTTATATCCATTTAAGCTGACTTAACGCAAGCTTTTTGTGTGTGGGGGGGGGGGGAAATGTGTGACAACTTTAACAGATGCTATAGCATTCCATCGCACAAGGACAACCATAATTTTTGGTCTTGCATATTTGGTTCAATGAACAGAAGTACTGATTGTCTCCCAGGAGGTTTCATCATAAGCTGTGGAACTCAATGAGGCTTTTAACAACGCTGCAGTGATTGTACTTGCCTGTATAAATATCTGAACTGGAGGTTCCAAACTCCCTGTGAAAATGAACAAGAATTTCCGACCAAAGCCTACGCAAACCCTATACATAGTGAGAAAAGCACACTAAAGGTGGCTGCTCCTTTTTAGCAACCTATAGATAGCCACACAGTGTATCACATTTTGGATTTCATTCTGCTTCTTCCAAGTCACATCTTAAAAATGTCATCCTATTGCACATTCGTCCTGGTCATGTTGGTCTCTTCTTTTTAAGGTTTGATTTCATGCTCTGCAGATTAGAAGGAGTGATATAGTGCAATTCCCCCTCCATCCTCAGTTTCTTTGCGTACAACAGCAGTCTCTACATTGGCGTGCTGACCGCAGTCATATTTTACTAGCTTGCAACTAGGGCTGCAATCCTATGCATGCCGACTGGAGAGTAAGCCTTGCTGAACTTCATAGGAGATACTTCTGGGTAAATTTGCACAGAATTGGACTTGTAGGTCAGGCTAGCTTTCAGTTGATCACTTTCACGTAGGTCGTCTTCTCATGATCAGATGCAATGGAAGTGGAGCCCATCTTGAAGTAGACCAGCTGACGACCTAGGCAGAAAACAAAGAAGAACGGTGATTAAAAAAACACAAAAACACTAGAGCTTTTTCAGATTAGGAAGTGATGGGAGTCAAGGAGGCTGCAGAGAACATGTTCATCGCCCATGGCCATTTTGAAACAGTAAGATGAGCTCAAAACTCTGCACCCACTGGAATTCTGAAGTGCCCTGAGAATGAGGCAGAAAAATGGAGGCACATTTTGCAGAGGGTGAAAACTTACAAAGAACTGGATGAGAGATTTCAGAACAGCATTCCAAATAATACTAAATGTTGAAATTTCAGGTTTCATGTTCAAATGGGAATAAATATCATGCTATGCAGGTTTCCAGCACTGTGCATAATTTAGGGTGCAATCTTGAAACCCTCTTACTTAGAGATAAGCACCATCGAGTTCAATGATAGTTACTTCCAAGTAGCAATGCATACGAGCTCCCTATAAACCTCAACAGTGCAAACCTGCATGTTTTTAATTGGGTTTAACTCTTTCAAAGTTCCTCTCCTAGGCAGGAAAGAGGGTTTTTTTAATGTTAATATTAAATAAGTAAGACTACCAGAAACATGCATGACCTCTAACGTATATCCCCACAAAGATCCCAGAGTTCATTTGAGGCTTCCCTTTGAGTAAAGTAGCATTTGTTCGCATCTGCCAATGTCTAGATGGGAGGGCAGAAGGCTCTGCTTGTCAAAGGAAGATCCTGCTCACATTTCATCCAGCTGGAAGCGGTCATCCAGCGCACACACTAATCTCTATGGCACTCGTGACGACCGATAAAGGCAAGGTGCTGGAATGCATTTTGCAGGATTGCTTCTGCAGCTGCTCGGCTGTTTTCTACCTTCTGCCTAAACTTAATACAATTTCTACCCGCCTCTCAAGTGCTTCCATCAGCAACATAATGTTGTGCTCTGGACACTGCCAAGAGAGATTTTCTTATGCTCAACAGCTATATGGAACTCCTGGGAACCGAAATGTGATCGAAAGCCTGGAACATAGGTGGCCGTGCAAATGGGCCCCCAGGAAGACAGCTAGAAACATTCCATAAACTTTTGGAATGCTGAAGAGTTCAGGGAAAATAAAAAGTTACTCATTGAAACTGGCGCCCTCTAGGTCAGGGGTCCCTGTGCTGCACTGCGCTGGTTTAGCGCAGCACAGGGGGGACTCACTGAGCGGGCAGCTCAGTTCGGGGGCTTGGGGGCCAGTAAAATGGTCTTCATGGGCCAGATCCAGCCCATGGGCTGCATGTTGCCGATCCCTGCTCTAGGTGGACAAGACCCATACACCCCTTGTTTTTGCCATTTTTCTAGAGAAAATAAATGAGGGAAAGGCACTCTCCATGCAGCAGTGTTAGAGGCTGCTGTGACATCAGCAGCAAACAGACCAATCACTTTCCTCTTATTTTGCATGTTTGAGCTCTGAAAGGAGAGCAGGGCCCTGATGCCCATTTCAAGCCAATCCTATTCCTTAGTGGCCATCTTGCTAGGAGGGAATGATAGTAACTCCAGTCCGCCGGCATTTGTTACCTGTCCACGTTGTCTGATTGGTGAGCACAAAAGCTTTGCACTGGGAATGACTCTCGCAAACCTCCATGGCCTCACTAACGTCAAACACGGATAGGAGACATTCCTTGTGATGGTAGGAGGGCCAGCACCTGTAATCCTCATTGACGATAGTGGCTTCAGGCACCATTCTGTAATCTGTAGGGGAAAGAAATGCAAATATTCCACACGTGCTATTTTTAAGGAAAGTGGGTCCTCTCCAACATAGTCTTAGAAATTGTTACTGGCCCTCTTCTCCGTTTCTGAAATATATTGCTGGTGTGTGTATGTATGTGTGTGTTAATCACGCACAAAATATCTGCCAAAAGGAATATTTTGCTATGCTCGTTTTGGTGGAGAAGAAAAAAGAAAAAAGTTTGCCAAGAAACTCCATCTGCCCCTAAAATTCTGTCCCTCGTCTCCTTCCTGCGTGCTGCAAGCCTTTCATTTCGTCGTGCTCTTTATGGAGAGAATGTTCTACTGAGCAAACAACATCCACTTGAATGAACAGGCGACTCAGCCATCATTTGCTCTGAACAGGGGGCTGAATTGTCAGGGCAAGACCTGATGAGGCGTCTCGGCCCTCCTTCTGAGTCAGGAGAGCGTGGCTGTTTTTCTCTGCTTTTGTGAAGAAAAGACAGGTTTTTAATTAAGCAAACTTTTTTATTTCTTCCTAGGAGGAATACAAAAGGGCAGTTTGCTTGATGGGGCCCCCGAGATAAAGGCATGGGGCGGGCTGGGGGGGGGGAGGAATGACATGGGGTTGTTCGGGGCTTGCCCAGCACTGCGGCATTGCCTGTGGATTAGCTGCCCCAATTGGCTGCCGTTCAGTCTCCCTTCCTTCTCTGAGCGCCTTTCTCTGTCTTGTTCCCTGTTCAAGGCTCTAGGCTGTTTCCCAGCTGCCTGCAGTCTCTGGTTTATGAATGCACCAGGCAAATCAAACTAATCATTTATAAACATTTCTACTTAGCCGATGGACTCACAAATCAACCTTCCGTTTTTTTGAAAAAAAAGAAAAAACAAAACCACGCGCTTCTAATTGTACCCATTAAACAAACTGTAAGCTGAATTTCTAGTTTCACAGCCTCGTGTTTTGTTGGAGTCATTTCAGTTCAAGAAGAGGGGGTTGTTTTGTTTTTTTGCCTGCAGCTATGAAATTTCAGCCTGTTGATATTTTGGAACGGGGTTTTGTTAAGGATGCTTCCAACTCAACAGTCACAGAGTTAACTTTTGGCTGCGATTATACACGGGCTTACCTGAGAGGAGGCCTCACGTCCTGGGGACTGCACACAATCTAACAGACAACAGATTGGTTTATATAAAAATTGCTCCCCACGCCATTAAGCATGCATTCCACACACCATCTCCTTGGAAAGTATGTGAAATATTTAGTAAACACACGTTGGTTTCACACAGCCCTGGGCTTCTCCTCTGACAACGAGGAAGCAAAATGCAAAACCACATTCAGGAAGTAGACTCCTGCATTCTTGACAGAGCTTGGGTTCTGAAACAGAATTAAAATTCTGCACAGACGGATCTTACGGCCTGTATTAGGTTGCAACCCTATACCCATATATCTGAGAGTAAGCCTCAATGAAAATCAGCAGGACTTACTTCTGAGCAGACCTACTGCAGGCTGTCCATATTAAGGACAGTCACAAACTTTGCATGCCACTTGTGGGAGAGAGACATGAAGCTATGCAGGGTGCGAACAGACACCAGGTACTGCCCACTAAACTTATCATCTGAATCCTAAGGGATGGGAATTTGCTTTTGAAGCCCCCCGCCCTGGAAAAAAAATTATGGTGGAGAAAGCCAAGAGTCTCATGCTGCCAGCAACCACTTTTAAAAGCAAAATCCAGACAAAAAATGGGTACCACAGAGGTTCTCAAAATAACTTGCCTTCTTAATTCTGGACCTAAACCCTGATATTTGACACCTTTCCTGGGTGCTGACCAGAAGGATAAAATCCCAAACCTTGGGATCAACTCCCAAGACCCACAAAACCCAACTAATCCTCTGTATTAGTTGCATTGCAGGGGGTTGGACTAAATGACCCTTGGGTCCCTTCTGTATATGCCAGAAAGACGACAAGAGACCCTTACAGGGACTTAGCCAGAATGGCAAGAGCACTGAATCTGCAATTCAGAATGAGAACGATTGGTAACCTGAGACTGGGGTTAAACTAGTGCACTGACATCTCACTGTTCCTTCCCCCAAGGAGCAGGTGAGATTCCCCCAGCCTTCTGGTGCTTTTTAACCAGCTCTGGCTCAAAGCCTGAAGAGTGTAAGCTGAGCGCTGTTTTCCAGCTCATCTGACACGCAGCCCCACCTCACTCCTCACCCACTGAAGCTCCAGGTTGCAGCTCAAAGCCAAAAGGAGAAATCTGTCATGCTAAAGCAACTCCTGTTGAACCCCAAGGAGATGCCTTCATAGAATCATAGCACTGTAAGGTCAGAAGGTCAGAAGGGGCCACAAGGACATAGCTGTCAATGTTTCCCTTTTTTAAAGGGAAAGTCCCTTATTCCAAATAGGATTCCTCGCAAGAAAAGGGAAAAGAGGACAGCTATGCACAAGGATCATCTAGTTCAACCTGCTGCATCTTTTGGTCTGGCATTCTGGTGTGAGTCAGGTGGGTCACACCAGAGTACTGGACCAAAAAAGGGTCAGAAGCCAGGATTGGCTTCTGTAATTCCTGCTTAAAATGGGGCAGTTGAACGGTATGGCATTGCTGTGGGTTGGACGAGATTACCCCTTGGGGGCTGGGACGCTGTGGGTTAGCCACAGAGCCTAGGACTTGCCGATCAGAAGGTCGGTGGTTCGAATCCCCACGACGGGGTGAGCTCCCATTGCTTGGCCCCTGCTCCTGCCAACCTAGCAGTTCAAAAGCACGTCAAAGTGCAAGTAGATAAATAAGTACCGCTCTGGTGGGAAGGTAAACGGTGTTTCCACGTGCTGCTCTGGTTCGCCAGAAGCGGCTTAGTCATGCTGGCCACATGACCCGGAAGCTGTACGCCGGCTCCCTCGGCCAATAAAGCGAGATGAGCACCACAACCCCAGAGTCGGTCACGACTGGAACTAATGGTCAGGGGTCCCTTTACCTTTACCCCTTGGGGGACGTTCTGACCCTACCATTCTCTGATTCTATACAGCATCTGACCAATTCGTTATTATCAAATAAGCAACGTCTGCATAGCTTGTCCTTTTTGCTGCCATTAATTCTTGCTTTTGCCCTACTGCTCTGCCTGCTCGGAAATGTCATTACCAGAGATAGACTAACGGTCACTCTTCTCCCCCCACCCCCAGCCCCTGTGAGTTCCGTGCTCTAAATAAAGCTCTTGTAATATTACCTAACGTGTTCTGTTCCTGCGAAAAGGTTCAGGCAAATAAAGTAAATCTTTCCACTCCTGGCAGCTTGCAGAGGTATGCGGCACAGACCCATCTGTCAAATTCCTAGAGCCCGGAAGCCACAGAGGTCTCCAAAGGTCTCCGGGCTCTGGACTAATATAAATACTATGTCATAACATATTTAGTAAATGGCAACGCGGGCTGCACACAAATGTGCAGAGAGGAGGGGGACTAGCTGGGTCCCGAGATGAGTCGAGAAATAATTTCTGGTCTCGTTCTAATGAGAACCACCCAACTCATTCCCACTTCCCGAAAACTATACGTGGACTGAAAAATGCAACCACCCTTTGAAATTCACACTTCTCCTGAATTTTGCATTGCAGCTCCGCAACCGAAAAGCAAGTACAGTAATGTGTATATTAGGATTCATGTGCACGAAAATGCTATGATGTTTTTTGAAGACTTCTTTTTTTTAATAGCAGCAATGCATGTGGAAAATTACAACTGGAAAAATGAGAAATGGGGGGGGGGGGTGAGGATTGAATCTGACAGATTCATCCATCCTTACCAAGATGAGGAAGTTGCTGAACAGGAGGGGAAAGGTAGAAAGCTGCCATCTGAGAAAGAGAAAGGTTTAAGAAGCACCACAGGAGGACAACTGGAAGGGGGCCCTGTATGAGGACACAGGGCCTCTGTTTGGAGCAGTTTTTGGCAGATTCTCAAGACTGGCACGGAACTTGGAATAGCCACTGATTTTCAACAGTTGTTATTTTTCTTCCGTCTGCATGCTAGTTTAAAAGCGAGGCCAGTGGGGGAACGGAATGAGACAGTGCCCCACACAGAGCGAGATGAGTATCAGCTGACCTTGTGAACACAGAGAACATCACCCGTAAACTGGAAGAGGCAAATGCTGTCAATGTCCAAGAACTATTTGCAGCAGGAGTGAGGAAGCCCAAATGTGGCCCTCAAGATCTTTCTATCTGGCCCTCAGGACTCTCAAAGGCCATGGCCTTTCTCTGCAGGCTGCACCCCACACTGGTCCTGCTCTGCACGCTCTTTGGCTGCTTTGACCTGGCTGAAGGGTGCCTTCAACTTATGAGGTCTGTCTTTCAACTCTGATAATGCCCATTGCTAGCCTCGATGGAGGGTGGCTGGGATTTAGTTCATTGCACAAAGGTAAAAAAGTCCCATCTATTGTTCTGACACCTTTTGCCTCTGGCCAGGATGCAATATGGCTCCACGGCTGGAAGAGGTTCTCCAACCCTATAGTTACACAGGAAGTTGTCTCACACCAAACCAGACCATTGGTTCCAGGGGATGATCTGAAGTCCCATGAGGCCACCACTTTGCTGAAGCTAAACAGGGCTAGGTCTGGACTGATTCAGAACCATAGGTGCATCACCTTGGGCTCCAGGATAGAAGGAGAGCCCAGATAAATGAAAGATGTAAAATAGATCAGTATTATCTACAAGGAGTCGTGGTAGGTCTCCAAGGTTTCAGCCTCACCAGATGCCAGGGGAAATTTTGTACACAAAGCATGTGCCATCACTGAACTGTGACCCTTCCCCTTTAAATCACTGGTATTCACCAGTGATTTTTTGGACTTTTACCTGTATAGTTGTACCTTGGATCTCAAATGCCTCGGCTCCCAAACAAATCAGCTCCCGAACGATCAAAACCTGGAAGTGAGTGTTCCGGTTTTTTAATGATTTTCAGAAGTTGAATGTATTGCACGGCTTCTGGTTGACTTCAGGATGCTTCTGCAGCCAATCGGAAGCCGTGCCTTAGTTTTTGACCGGTTCTGAAAGTCGAACGGACTCCCAGAACGCATTCTGTTTGAGAACCAACTGTACCTATTCGATTCAAAATCCTAAATTTGCAGTCTGAACTGAAGAGCAATTACTAATTTTTAAAATTAGCTTTGTGAATAGCAACATCCCTAGTTGCTTAAGGCAAAAAGCAGGTACGTCCAAGGGAGTATGTAACACTCTAGTTTATTAATGAACAAGTTAAAAAGCACAGGTCTCAATAGCAATCCTTAGGGGACTTCACTTTCTATTTCCCTGTTGTGATATGACAGGAACTATCTGCACTTTCTGGTACACAACTGATGACATTTTTGTTCGAGCACTTTTTCTCAACTGGATGAATGGGTCTCTCGAGCATGGGTGCCTATTTTGAATCTTGCACTGTTTTATTCTAAATATATTTGCAGTTGTTGTTGTTTTTTTATTGCTCTGTCCATCTTTCCCTGCTCTCTGCTTCCTGTTTCTTAATCAGTTCCCAGTCCTAACAAGACCTCTCCTCTTATTCCCCGACTGCTAAGCTGACTCGCGGGACTTTCTCAAAAGCTTTTTGAAAAGCTACTTTCAAATATCGCAGAGGTGACATAAGTCTCCATCACAGTCTCATCCAACGAAATCAAGCTCGGTAGCACTGCTCTGGAACATCCTGTCCCTCACTGAAGTGGGGAACCAAAACAGCCTTAAGAATCTGTGAGGTACCTGCTCATTGTTGCTTCAGCAACTTTCTAAGGTGGGCCTGCATCGTTCCCCACTAAAATGATGTGCCAAAGCCCACCCACTGAGTTCATGGCTGAACGAAGGTCTGAAGTCAGGTTAAAGTCCAGTACTCTGTCAAATGGACCACACCGGCTGACAATTGGCAGAACACCCGGTGGAGGGAAAAGAACGCAACATTATTTGTCCTCTGTTTTGCTTTGCTTTGCCTTGCCAGAGAGGAACGGAAGAAGCGAGTGGAGAGCAGGCCAGCCAATGGAAGAAACACACACACACACACCCAAAACGCACTATGCAGGCTGGAAGACAAGGCCCAGGGGATCCATAAAGCCGTCAGCACATGCTAGAAGCCTTGACGCACAGCACAGATGGATGCAAACTATTAGACAAAGAGAAAGAGATGCTGGCTGTAATGGCTTCTTAAGAATTAGGCCCATTTGAAACAAGAGCTTTATGACGAACTCATAAATATCACTAGAAACCTATGGCAAGTGTGCCTCTCAGGCCTTGGAGGACTATACTATAGTCGCATGGGTATTTAAAGTATACAGAAAAATTGAACGGGGATCCTTTGTGGGGGGATTGTACATGCAATTAAAGGAGATAAGTAGGTTCAGACTGGACCACCAAAGGACTAAATTGGGCCGCTCTTCACAATCCACACTTCCTGCTCCGACCTGGCTGTCGCCATAGCAACAGGTGCCATGGCACATGGACTCTGGGTGGTGGAATATGTGGTCTGCCTGTCTGTGGTTTCATCTAAATCCAGCAATGTGAGTGGACATTTGGGGAGGGGGTGTGTATAAACTCTATTACAGGAGTTACAGACCTTCCAAGTGTCCCTATTTTCCCACGTACGGTCTGGGAATCAGTGTGTTTTTACATGAGTAGAATGTGTCCTTTTATTTAAAATGCATCTCTGGGTTATCTGTGGGGCATAGGAATTCGTTCTTTTTTTCTTTTTCAAAATATAGTCCAGCAGCCCACAAGGTCTGAGGGACAGTGGACGGTCCCCTGCTGAAAAAGTTTGCTGACCCCTGGTTTGCTCTCCTCCAAGGAGACCCACCTGGCTTCACCCTTGTCAGCATTCTGCCACCAGTAAAAAAATATTTTCTTTTCACAGGCCTTTGGGCAAGACCAATGATTTGGTATTGCGTTGTTAAATCTGTTTTAAATATGTTTAGTGATTTCAACATTATAATTTTACTTGGTTCTAAATTGCTTCAGGACTTTATTAGTGGGAAGCAATACATAAATTTAATAAACCTAAACCATATTTTCTTCTTCTACTACTACTACTATTATTTCACACACACACACACCCCAAAAAAACTCCTGGTAATAGGATGCCATTTGGTGACACAGGCCTTATTTCTATTCAATGTACTCAGAACTAAATTTAGGAATTCCACCACAGTCACCCCACTTAGAAAGGTTTGGTTCAAGCCAGGATTGTTTTGTCTCGCCAAAACTTGAAACCTGCTTAAATGGTGTCCATGGAATTTGAAGGCTCCTTGTAGCAACTCACATCATAAAAAGGTCAAAGTTCTGCTCAATTTCCAGACTAATGGCGTTAAAAACCTATAAATAACCTGCCTAATACTATAACAGTGGCAATAAATTCACACATTCAGCTACACACACACACACACACACACACACACGAGTGTGTGTGTGTGGCATGGCATGGGTTAAAGCTACCACTGTAATGTCACATTATAGAGATTGCAATGTACTCATCATCCTACTCCCAAACTCTTATTTCTGCTTAAAACTATTATTGTAAAGTTCACAAGACAGTCAATGAAGTGAGGGTACTCCCGCAGTGCCAAAATCTGCCCTCCAATTTCTCAACAGTTTCCATTTTCCTAGCTATCAGACCCTCCAAGTGTTCCTATTTTCCAGGGTCAGTCCTGGATTTACAGAAATTGTCCTGGATTTTGATTTGATCCCAGAATGTCCCGCTTTTCCTTAGGGTGTCCCTATTTTCATCAGAGAAATATTGGAGGGTATGGAGTTATGGGACCCCCGAGACAAGGAGACAAGTAACTATACAACCTTTAGAAGACATCTAAAGGCAGCCCTGTAAAGGGAAGTTTTTTTCAATGTTTAACATTTTATTATGTTTTTCAATATGCTTGAAGCTGCCCAGAGTGGCTGGGGCAACCCAGTCAGATGTATAAATAAATAAAAAATTATTGTTGTGTTGTTAAATAGGACTCCCTATTTCCATTGGAGAAATGTTGGAGGGTGTGAGCTAGTTCTCAGGACAAATTAAGAGTTTTGAACTTATTGGTGGGGGTGGGGATAGCAGCAGTGAGATACTTGAAGGTGCGTCTCCACCCCCATCTTTCTGCCCGGACGCTGAGGTCCAGCGCCGAGGGCCTTCTGGTGGTTCCCTCATTGCGAGAAGCAAAGCTACAGGGAACCAGGCAGAGGGCCTTCTCGGTAGTGGCACCTGCCCTGTGGAACTACCTAACATTTAGAAGACATCTGAAGGCAGTCCTGTTCAGGGAAGTTTCTAATGTATGACATTTTAATGTATTTTTAATCTTTGTTGGAAGCCGCCCAGAGTGGCTGGGGAAACCCAGCCAGATGGGCAGGGTACAAATAGAAAATTGTTGATGTTGTTGTTGCTGCTGCTGCTGTTATATTTTTCTTCTTCCCCCATTGGTTCCAGCCACATCCTCCACTGTCATGTGGCCTCCAACAGATTAGTCTCAAGAGACTGAGGCCCCCCAGTAGAAAAAACAGTCCGTCCCCCCACACACCTGGAGGCAGAGACACCTTTCTCATCATCTGCTTTTAACTGGTATTGCTGGGGGCTGGACTTAGTGCCTTTTGCAAGCCCATCACGGTGGAACAGTCTCTCTCCCTTCTTACTAGTAAACCAAAAGCCACCTTGGCTCTCTGCGCTCAGACAGGCACGCCAGCCTCTCCCCAGACTCAGTCGCAAGCATACGCTCTGGGACGGCAATTTAATATAAATTAGGGAAAACAGGTTGCGGTTTCGTCCTTTTAGCCTGCTCGAGTCACCCTCCACCTGAATTTAATCAGTCCTAATGGCCATTTATTTCAGCCGCAGCAGCCCAATTGGGTGTGTGTGCGTCTATGTGTGTTTTACTACCAACTGTAGCTACCAGTTGGAAAGCTGCCCAGTCTCCTTTTCTATTTATCACCTGCCAATATGCCCTGGTCCAGGGACACAGCTGCAGCAACGGGGAGCCTTGACAAAGAAATCGCTTTACTCTCCCTGCCGCCACCCATCTGTTGTAATGGCAAATTAAATACCAAAGGCAGGGTCCAAAATGAGAAGTGGAAGTGATTAGAACTTATTTGCAAAATGGCACAGCATTATAGCTAGGGGAGCCGCTGAGGCGGTGCCAAAATGGAGGGCAAGGATTTGCATAAAAGTTACATATGCTAACCGATAGGCCTAAATACAAATTCATAAATCATGTAACTAGAAATACAATGCATCTCAGCATAATGGAAAGGATTGTGACCAGGTGGCCTGCTCAGTTTGCTGGCATGGCATGGATGGGCAACTTCAAGGTCCTCCCAGCTCTCCTTTCTTACGATTTCCATCTTCAAGGTGGACTTGCACCAAACAGCCCTTCAAACAGTGGCTGCCTCAAAACAGAGGACTGCCCTCTTTCTGTGAACCAGGACATGCAGCCATCCTATTTACAGCTCCTAGCTTCCTCTGGAGCAGCAGTTCTCAACCTGTGGGTCCCCAGATGTTGTTGGATTACAACTCCCATCATCCCTAGCTAGCAAAGCCAGAGCTCAGGGATGATGGGAGTTGTAGTCCAGCAACATCTGGGGACCCACAGGTTGAGAACCGCTGCTCTGGAGTAAAGAGTGAAAAGACATTAAAAACAGCATCTGTAGCAGTGAGAGCGTTACAGAGGGAAGAGGTAATCGACGAAAACCTCTCTCCTCCTTTTCCATTACAGGATGCCACTATGACAGTCATTTTCAACCAGTGTCCTGTGGCACCCTGGGGTGCCTTGAATGCTGGTCAGGGGTGCTGCAGGAAACACTGGCCTCTGTGCCTCTTTCCCCTTCCCTTCGTCCTCTGATGTCCTCTTGTATTTCTGCCTGCCAAAGGCTTGCACAGCTGTTTATTGCAGCAGCCCTGGCTATAAGGAAAGCACCTCTCTTGGGCAGGGGCAGCTTAGAGATCAGGGATGGCAGCAGCAGATGACCAGAGGACTCCCAAGGAGAAAGAAGAGAAGAGGAGGCTGAGAGAACGGTCCCCAAGGGAGGGTGTTCGAAAAGGGGTGAGGAGCTGCCAGCTCTGCAGGCAAGGGGTGACACAACTGGGCTCCTGAGCCCCACAGGGGTGCCACAGAAAGAATGCAGTTGATCAAGGGAGATGTGGACTCAAAAAGATTAAGAACCTCTGCTCTCTGAGATCCAAAGAACATGAGCCTGCTGGATAGTCCCTCATCCTGTTCTCACAGTGACCGCCCAGTTGGCAATGAGAATCCTGCAAGCAGGACCAGGATGCAACGTCAGTCACAAACAGAAAAGTTTCCCCCATGCTTGGAAGTACGTCTTCAGATACTGCCCAATAATATCAGGGAGATGAATTTTCCAAATGGAAGCAGTATTGGCATAGCCATTTTCTAGATAAATA
Organism: Podarcis tiliguerta; assembly: GCF_965153285.1. Lineage (NCBI taxonomy): Eukaryota > Metazoa > Chordata > Lepidosauria > Squamata > Lacertidae > Podarcis > Podarcis tiliguerta. The sequence goes on from NC_139536.1 coordinate 23,438,431, forward strand.
TACATAAAAGCTACTCAGAAGCCTTTTTACTCCTGTTGATACTGTCAAGAGATAATATGGGAATAAGCAAATTAAAGAACTGGAACCCTTGTTTCTAAAATTTGGAATATTTGTTTCTAGTTGTTGTGCCACCTATAAATATATTCAAAAGCAGGTGGTTTATATTTTGATCCATTAGCCCTCCCTGTTTACAGTCTTTTTTGTTTTGTTTCAGGGTTTATTGCAACCTGTATTTAAAAAACACCTGTAGAAGTATTCTTGAATTCAGCATCATTTTAAATACTCCAGCATCCAGATAACAAACTTCAATAATGGGGTGATTTACGATTAGGGAAAACACACATGACTATTAAAGTCTCCCCCCCCCCCCCCGGCAACACACACACACACACACATGCTTAGTTTCTGTATCACTAAAGCGAAGTCCAAAGTAGAATATAATTTACGGCACTATAAAAAGTTTTACAACCAAAGCACAGTGAAAGCTTAAGACCCAAGTCCTTCTGTAACATGACCAAGATTTATCTTGTTAACGTTTATTTATGGGAAAGCTCAGATTGACAAGAACTTCCATGAAGTTGCTTTTCCACTGACACTTTCCCTTACTAACTGGGCATGGGAAAAGGCTTTGGGAAACAGTTCAGGCTCAATCGCGAGGCTATTCTAAACATTTTTACCTATACATTGATAAAGAACCTTCAGTCCAGCAGCAGCAGAGGGCATTCGAGCGTTGAACAGGAAAGGCAGATTTGCTGCTGCCACTGAAATAGATGGAATAGCCTGCATGATACCACGCAGGATTCTGGACCAGGGATGAAATGTGCAGATAATTAAAAACTATTGTGATTTAAAGCCCAGCCTCTTCTGGCAGTTTAGGGAGAACTATCGTAATGGTTTCTAAACAAATTGGATCTCAGCCAATGCCAAAACAGAGGTAGTTGGATGCTAAGAAGTTGCTGTTACATGAGTTTCCGAGGAATAAAAACTAAGTCTGAATAGATGTTACTCCAGCTGAATGTCAGCGTAGCTTTGCTCCATCTTAGCAGGCCAACGCACCGTTTCTCTTAGGGTGAACCTTGTTCTATTCTACTGATGCTGTTAAAACTGGATTCAGCAGACACCCCAGAATAATTCCCAGCATCCTGGCACTCTCCCAACAAAGGATGGATTGTGCAGCTGAAATGCAATTGGGCTGTGTTGACACTGTCACTCAGCAAAGTGCGTGATGGAAAACAGCAAAATATGAAAAGTTAAAGGAGCACCTGTACCAACCTTTCCTGCCAGTTTCTTACTAAGATGTTGACCCTGGAGCTGTCCACACTGGCATGCCTCATCTCCTCCATAAGTAATTATGGAACCAAATGGAAACCCAGTCAAGAGCTCTGGACTTTTGCTTTTAGCCTAAGGGGTGGTTTCAACCCAACAAAGAGGAATGGAACTACTCCCACAACAGTCCCCTCACAAAAATTTCTACTTTGCTCATCCCTCTTGTCTTTAGCCATACACAAAACCTACCCATAGGGTGGTTGGGAGGTCATCTGACTACCTGGATGCTACTTGATAATACTTCTATAGTTCTGCTACCCATATGATAGCACCATACAGCCAAGAGACCTCAAGCCGGGATAAAAAGACACAGACAGATTGATGCTCAGTGACCATTAGGAGTCTGAGACCCCAAATCCAATGACACCTTTACCAACCCCACCCCTGAGCTGTCAGTGAGCTACCAGAAGGGTGTGCTGGAAGAAGCAAAGATCACCAGCGTTGAAGCAATGATTCTTCAACATCAACTTCGTTGGAATGGTCATGTTGTTTGGATGCCTGATTATTGTCTTCCAGAGCAACTACTCTGTTCCGAACTTAAAAATGGAAAGTGTAATGCTGGTGGTCAACAAAAGAGGTTTAAAGACCGTCTCAAGGCGAATCTAAAAAAATGTGGTATAAACACAGACAACTGGGAAACACTGGCCTGCGAGCGCTCCAGTTGGAGAACAGCCTTTACCAAAGGTGTCATGGACTTTGAAGACATTCACACTCAGGACGAAAGTGAGAAATGAGCGAGGCGGAAGGCATGCTTGGCAAGCCCTCACCGTGATCAACTCCTGCCTGGAAACCTATGTCCCCACTGTGGAAGGACGTGTGGATCCAGAACTGGTCTCCACAGTCACTTATGAACTCACTGTTAAGACTGTGTTCATGGAAGACAATCTTACTCGGCTACGAGTGATTGCCGAAGAAGAAGACCAAAAGGTGGCCCTGCTTTGAATTCTCACCCTCCATCAAGACCCATGTGGGACTGCAACAAAACAACCAGGCCCCTAGCCAGAAAGGCAGCATGCAGCCATCCTGAGTCAAGACTAATTTGCTGCCTCGCAGGGAGTGATACTTTACCTGACTGGGGTGTCCGTGTAGAATTCTGGAGGTACATGCCACTCTTGTATAAATGCAAAACTCTTTCAAGCTGAGCAGCCGTTTCGTCTATTCCCCACTGAAGTTCTCCTATAACAAGGGAAACATCTTAGGGACAGCAAGAAACCTGGTGTACAGCAACAGCCAGGGGAGCTTTAGACAGGCGAGGTGTAGCTTCATTGTGGAGGCTAATAGGGGGCAAAATGACAGAAGTTGGGGCAATAGATGGAACAGCAAGGGAGAACAAACGAAACTATTATTAATCACACTTCTGTCTTTCTCTAAGGAGCAGCAAATGGGGGGCCCTGGCAGACTCTTCCTATGTTCTTAACGTTCACATTCCCCCCACTGCATTCCAGTTGCTGGGGGATGATAGACCTCTCTACAGTCATACCTTGGGTTACAGCCACTTCAGGTTGCACCCGCCGAAACCCGGAAGTACCAGAACGGGTTACTTCCGGGTTTCAGCGGTCGTGCATGCGCAGAAGTGCTAAATCGTGCTTTGCGCATGCACACAAGTGCCAAATCGCAACCCACGCATGCACAGACGTGCCGCTGAGGGTTGCAAACGCTGCGGGTTGCGAGCATGCATCCCGCACGGATCACGTTCGCAACTCAAGCGTCCACTGTACAGTGGTACCTCTGGTTACGAACTTAATTCATTCTGGAGGTCTGTTCTTAACCTGAAGTACCACTTTAGCTAATGGGGCCTCCCGCCGCCCGATTTCTGTTCTCATTCTGAGGTAAAGTTCTTAGCCCGAGGTACTACTTCCAGGTTAGCGGAGTCTGTAACCCAAAGTGTTTGTAACCTGAGGTGTTTGTAACCCGAGGTACCACTGTATTGCCTTCAAATCCTGCATCCGGACTTCTTGAACACAGGAACAGCCCTGATGGAGCAGGCCAGTGGCCAACCAGATGCCCATGGCCACAAAGCAGGATCTAAGCGCCACAGTGCTCTCCCCATCCTGTCATTTCCAGCAACTGGTATTCAGAAGCATTAATGCCTCCGACCAAGGAGAGCACAGCCATCATGATAGCCTTATCCTCCACAAAGGCGTCTAATCCTCTTTTAAAGTCATCCAGGTTTGCAGCCATCACTGTGCTTCCTGTAGGAGCAAGATCCATCTTCTCTGTCTCTTCTCTGTCCTGGATCTTCCAGCGCTCAGCTTCATAGGATGCCCATGAATTCTAATGTACTGATGGAGGAAGAGCATTGGATTGGCCACAGTGGGATGCAGGATGCCGGACAGAAGGGAAGCTTTCAGTCTAATCCCATGGAGATCATGACACGTTTCTTACCTGTAGCATTGACAATCGCATCGAGCAACGGCCTCAGGGATGAAGGGGCACTGTGCGGCAGAAGATAAGTAAAGAAAAACCTACAAAGAAGTGAAAGTTGTTAGTTTTGCGAGTTTAGTAACCGCAGAACATCATAAATGAATAATAAAATTCCAGTAATTTACAAGTCTCTGAGCTATGCAGGAAATAGAATCATATTCTATAATTAAATATAGAGCTGCGGCTATATTCACACAGCTGCTGGGTGAAGCATAGACAGAGATGCTTTGGACAAGGCCACCTTGTAACTAACTACCTGTAAATACTTTATTAATGTAGAGATTTGAAGTAAAAACACACACACACACACCATGAAGTTGATCTATTTGTAAAGCTGTCTGCCTCTGCTTGGACAAGGCTTTTTATTTATTTAAGGACTGTAAATTCAAAACGTCTTTCACGTGTCCAATCCCAAAAAGCAACCAGCCAGATTGACATCAAACCACTAATATTTTTCAGTGCTTCCCGGCAAGAGTATGGCACATATGACACAATTTATGTAAGACGCAGAATTCAGTCGACAGAATTTGGTTTATAATTTCAATTCACATTGTTAGAATTTGAGTTACAATGCCTCAGAATAGGTTTTCTTCCCCTTTCTCTTTTTTAATTGAGCCTTTTTTCATTAGTGGCTCTGCATAATTTGCTACACAAAGGCTCCAAAGTCAGGCAATAACTTTATTTGGACCAATCAAAATGTCACTAAGTAGCAATTAAACTTTTCTGAGTTGTCCAGAACTTTTCTGGAGGCTTGATGTTAATCAAACTTGTGGGTTGAATAGGAAAAGTTGAGCAAGACTTGTAAGCTGGAGCTTATAATAGTCTCAAGATGGGGTGCAGATAATGTTAAGCAGAATCAACTAGACTCCAAAAGAAGAATGGATACAAAAACTTTTGGAATATGCAGAAATGACAAAACTTACCAGAAAACTAAGAAATCAAAATAACAAACATTTTATAAAAGAATGGAAATGGTTTATGGAATATTTACAAACAAATTGTAAACAGATGAAAACATTGGCAGGATTATTGTAATAACCTGCAGTTTCATAATATATATTTAAAGTAGATGAATAAATGAACAAATTAAGTTAATTCAGATATACAGAAACTATTAATAATAAATTTAAGGAACCACAGAAAGAGCGGGAAGGAAGTCAAGTTTTGAAATGTTAAAATGACGGTAAAATTATTGAAATGTATAAACCTGAAAATTATAAATAAATAAAATGATTAGACTTCAGGTTCCCATCTCTACTATGTGTTCAAAGCAGTGTTCTACAGCTTTAAAGAACCATGGCTTCCCCCAAAGAATCCTGGGAACCGTAGTCTGTTAAGAGTTCTGAGAATTGTTAGGAGACCCCTATTCGCCGCTCAGAGCTACAATTCCCAGACTTGCCTGGGGAAAGTAATTGTTAAACTACCTTCCACTCTTGGTTGGGGTGAGTGGCAGCGACTCATGAGGCAGCAACTCCACTGCTCTGTTCCAGCTTCTCAGCCAGAAATAGGATTACTCTGTGGGAAGGGCCCTGCTGGATTAGACTAAAGACCCCTCTGATCTGGCATCGTGTTCTTACAGTGACCAACCTTATGGGATGGCCACCAGGAGAACATGAGTGCAACAACACTCTCCCCATTTGTGAAACCCAGGAAATGACATTCAAACGCATGAATAACAGAGGCGGTGGGATGCCGTAATTTTTAAACCACAATGGCATGATTTATCAAGGGATATGAAGTTTGAATTTCTTCTGCCAATCCCATACTACCATTGCAGTCTATCACGTCTCTTTTTCAGAGTGACTTTTGACAAAATGGACAGTATAAACAGACCCATGAGACGTAAATTATTAGGTCATGGGCAGATTGGTAACATAAATAGGACGTTTCAATGGATGATGCCCTGTCCCTACGCCTGTCCTAAAAAATAAGAAATAACATTTTCTCTGCATGCATAGATCCTGCTGTCAGTCATATTAAAAAGTCGCCCACACCTGGGGGAGAAAATAAAAACACTTGCTGCATGTGTGTTAAATGAAGTCACAGGAAAGAATTAATATAAGATTCATTGGTTTGCAGATAGAATACGGAGCTGGGTTCAAGTTAAAAGTCCTTCTCAGCTCTGATGAGTGGTTTTGTATGAGCTACACTATAAAGAGTTGCTTTATTTTATAGGGTTCCCAGGCAGTCTCCCACCGAAGGGACTGACCAGACCTAGACATGCTTAGCTTCAGTAGATTGCTACATCGCATGCCTTCAAACCATGCCTTGAGAACATGAAGACACATGGGGAGTAGACATAGAATCCTGATCACCATATGAACCATAGAGAGTCAAGGCCAAACTTTGCACTGCTCACACTTTAAAACAAAATGCTTTTTTAAAAAATATTTTCAAGGAAAATCAGCAGCTGGGCTCATGTCCAGAATACGTACCCAGTTGCTCACTGCTGAAAATCACCCAGTTGCTATTCCTCTCCCCTGCAAAATGTACTGTTTGTGGCAAACTTCAACTTCAGAAGCAAAAAGCTATGGGGAAATTTTTTCCCCAGCAAGAATCTGTTGCTGTTCCCTACTTCAAGTTGGGAGTATGTTGCAGTTCAGGGCCCTGCAGCTGATTTTTCTTCAAAACAAACATCATGAGCGTGTTTTTGGAGAAAGTGTGAGTAATGTAACACTTTAAATTTAGCATTTATTTGGCCTTCAGAGCCAGACTGTGTTTGCTGCGTGTCTTTAAAGACATCCCTTCCAAATGTGGTCCTTCTGGATAATCAAGAAGAAAATCAGTAGTGAGGAAGTTACACCCCCTGTCCTAATTTCATGCAGCCCACCAGACACTGCGGGGCTCTCCAGGCCCCTCTTTTTCAGGGTCTCTTTCTCTTTTGTGTTCTGTGTGAGCAGAGGCACAGAGTTTCATGTGAAATGAGGGAGAGCTTGTCCCCTGTGCGTGTGACATCACGTGTGTTGGGAGGAGGCCACAAGGCCCACCATTACTACGACCGGGCCCTCAAGATTCGGGGGGGGGGGGCTCAGTCTGCAAACTTTGGACAGCTGAGCTGTTGTCAGCCCCATAGAGTTGGTGCCTATGTGTGTAAGAAAGTAGGTGAGAAAGTGGGGAGAGCGAGAAGGGAATATGACTGCTCCATAGTGAGTCAGACAGTGAGCCTCTGGTGCAACATTACCCTGGAGACGGATGAAGCTGAAATGGACAGGATGGTGGAAGGTGGCACAGAGGGTGAGAGATGAGATAGCACAAAAAAGAGGGGATGCACTAGGCAGTCCTGCCCACTTTGGGATCTGGTGTTGCTCACTGTCAGCATGCAGGCCCTAAGGCAAGAGTGGGGAACCTTGGTCCTCCAGGTGTTGCTCAGCTATAGCTCCCATCAACCCTAACAAACACAGTCAATGGGCAGGGATGATGGGAGTTGTTATTCTGGAGGGCCACATGGGGAATGTAGGGTTCCCCACTCCTGAAATAAAACCGTCTCTAACATTCAGAAGGGTTCTGGAGGTGGATCCCAACACTCCCAAGGAAATGTGAACCTCAACAGGGGGGAACCAAAGGTTTCCCACTCCTGACAGCCCATAGCCATTCGTTTCCAGCTGCTTCGATACCTGTAGGCATTGTAAAGATTCCTCTTCTCATTCATACTTTGGCATTTGCCCTCAGGAGAGCAAGGCAGGCTGAAGTTTCTTGCTGGGAACTCCATGAAACAGTCTCTGCTGCTCGTGCAGGAGGCCTCCTCGATGCTGGCGTCATCCAGATCTGTCACCTTGAGCTCTCCGTCCACAATCACAAACTGCCGGGGTCGGAAATCCAAGAGAGTCACGGAGCCAAGGGGAGAGTGGGCCAGATAATGCAGAAGCTGAACTAAGCTGAAGCAGATCTGAAACAACAAGAGCCACGTTGTCACGCCTGGCTTCCCTAACAAGGCCGTCCTAGAAGTATCTGTTTATTATTGCAGAGCATGAAAAAGGGAAAAAAAGACAACAGCCCTTTCATCATTAGAAACAGATTGGGTGGTTACAAGAGCCAAGTGCACACACAAGAAGATCTCTCCATCATTTCCCCTGGTCTTCAGCACACAAGTTTGTCCCCTTAGATGTCCCGGGGGGAAATGTAGGCTTAGCGCATAGGTGCACACATTAATCTTTGGAAAGCCAACACACCATTGCAAGACCCATTGCAAATCCCATCTCTGGCTTGGCTTACTGGAGGAGTGAAGAGCCAATCGTGCTCCATATATCGTTGGACTACAGCTCCCATCATCCCTTGACCACTGGCCATGCTAGCTGGGGCTGATGAGGGGCTGGGGACCCCAGCAACATCTGTAGGGCTAGAGCAGGGTTTCTCTACAGATGCTGCTGGGGTCCCCAGCCCCTCATCAGTCCCAGCTAGCATGGCCAGTGGTCAAGGGATGATGGGAGCTGTAGTCCAACGATATATGGAGCACGATTGGCTCTTCACTCCTCCAGTAAGCCAAGCCAGAGATGGGACTTGAGTCACCAGCTGGATTACAGTGCCCATCATCCCTGACCTGCTAGCTAAGAATGATGGGAGTTGTAGTCCTAAAGCAGCAGGAGACCCAAGTTTGGGAAACCCTGGGCTTGAGCTTTGGAGGCAACCAAAAGCCGCATCAGGAGACAGCATCCTCAGGCAGCTAGTGGGGCTCCACGTGGCCCCCTTGTTGTGCTGACACTTGCCCTTGACCCTCTACATCAGGTGGCTAGGAGCTGCCATTAAAATTGCCCACAACACAGCATCACCCAAGGGCAGGGGAAGCCAAAGGAGAACCCTTCAGATGTTTTCAACTACAGTGCACCAGAGCCAGCATGGTCAATGGTCAGGAAACATGGGAACTGGAGTCCTCAACATCTGGAACGCACCACTGCGGGAGCTTAAAGTTGCTCCATGCTGATCACAGTGCTGCCACTTGCCATTGTCACATAAGCCCGCCCACCACAGACCACCGATATAGGAGAGGGCCCAGTAGAGTTAGTGCTGCCACTTCACCCAACCAGCTGCTTTTGAGACAGCAGGTGTGATCCTCAGAGCTGGCCCTACCGTTGGTCAAAGTGAGACAACTGCCTCAGGTGGCCAATGCGAGGGGGAAGGGGGCAATTGGCAGCCTCTGGTCTATTCCTCCTAAGGCCACTTTCCCTCTGTCGGAAGACACAGCTCTGTATGCTTCGTGGTCTGTCCCAGCCGCCCCAAACTATCATGCTGCCTCAGGTGCAGTGATGTTATCCTACCACAGGGGGCAAAGTAAGATTCAGCTGCCAGCTGCCTTGCACTGGTCCTGGGGATTCTGCTCCACTCTGCACACATATTCTGAACCTCCACCAACGGTTAATGCCTCTTCAAATTGCAGCTTTGAAACTTTACTTACGCGAAACCTGTCCTCCCAGGAAATCTGTAAAAGCTGGATCATCTCCAAGGGTGAGCCCAGTTCTGTGATGGCAGTCAGGGTGTCTGCGATGTCATTGCTGTCTTGGTAACAATATCCGTGAAGCTGCAAATGCGGGTGGGGGAAAGGAGGCATTAGTACATTATTTGAACGTATGCATACTTTAAAATATATATATATATATCATCAGTGAATTGAACTCCCCATCTGATGTGTATTAAAGACTAAGAGGGACTCACTTAACAGTATGACTCTTTTGGTATACTTCAGTTTAGGCAGAAGGAAGGGGGGTTGTTTGCTTAAATCTGCTGCTACCCAAAAGCGCCCCCGCAAGCAGAAAGCTAGTATCTCAAGGAGGATTGAGTGAAGGCTAGTTTAGAAATTTTAAGTGCTTAGATGTTGGGAGGTTTTTTACAGGCGGAAGATAAGCACCATCAGCTTACAGACTGCATCTAGAGGGGAGACCTTTCCACATGTTAGGCGATACCCAGCACATTAGCTCAGGGCCTTCAGCCTCCAGATGTTTTGGGCTACAACTCTCAACCAGCTGTGCTGTCTGGAATTGATGGGAGTTGTAGTCCCAAACATCTGGAAGGTAAATGTTGGGGAAGGCTGGACTACATCAATAAATCCCCACCCCCACCCCCAAATGCAGCTTGACAGACAAGTCACAAAATTTATTGATTGATATATTTTTTAGAAAATAAACTAAAGAAAATAAACACTGAAATAAAACATGTGCTGTGTTCATGCACTGTTATAATACAGGAGGGAAAAAATCTTCAACAGCAAATAATTTATAAATGATTCCCCTTAGATCAGTAGTGTTTTGTTTTGGGCTTTTTTTCCAAATAGCATGTCAAGAAACCCTGGTGTTTGTTCAGAAGTGTATTTGAAATTCCTCAATGAAAAGATCAGCATTTATTTTCTAAAAATGGTTATATCCTACCTTTTCAAAGTTAGGTCCTTGGTACGGTTTGCCAACATAATATGAAACAAGGGGGACCCACAACAAAATCTTGCAGTGCGCGGGGCTTCCTGTTCAGTCCAGCCCATCCCCACTACTCGGTTTCCTAGGCCCCCTCAACATTCAGATAGCATTCTGGGGCCACTGAACATGCTCAGGTCCCACTGAGCTGTTGTGGGGGTCCCCTAAACCTCAGGATTTTGCCAAGCCTGGCAATACCTCTCTCTTGCGCAGGGCATGGGGGGTATTGATTCCAACATGGGACCCATGGGAGCAGCCATTAAAAAAAAAAAATTACTGAGAGGGGGTGTCTTGGGAGTGCACAAAAAAAGTGCTGAGTCAGAATCAGCCCATGTATAAGCCACCCCTAATTTAGATATTTCAATGCAGCCAGGCCTATTTACACTTCTGAGCAATTACACAGTACAGTACAGTAGTACCTCAGGTTACAGACGCTTCAGGTTACAGACTCCGCAAACCCAGAAATAGTACCTCGGGTTAAGAACTTTGCCCCAGGATGAGAACAGAAATCACGCGGCGGCGGCGCGGTGGCAGCGGGAGGCCCCATTAGCTAAAGTGGTACCTCAGGTTAAGAACAGTTTCAGGTTAAGAACGGACCTCCGGAACAAATTAAGTTCTTAACCCGAGGTACTACTGTACTGGAGAAGATGGGCAGCAGAACCAGGGAGAGGAAGGAAAGGAGAAGCTGCCACAATCTTTCCTTCTGTCATAGCAAGAGAATTTTACTGTGCAATGCTATACAAAGGGGTTTTTTGTGTGTGTCCCCCTTTTTTATTGCCCTGCCTACTTTTACACTTTGGCCACACACATTTTGACACACAGCCCTTTGGGGGACTGATCAAGCTTCAAGGTGGCACCCAGTCTGAAAAAAGGTCAGCCCCCCCTGCTAGAGATGTCTTACTCAGAATCAAATGTTTCCAGTGGAACTTATTCCCAGGTAAGCGTGCACAGGACTTAATGCCACTTTAAAATGTGCGAATGAATGTTCACCAGCTTTGACTCTTGCAACCCCATGCCAGAGATCTGTCACTGTCTGGGGAAACCGAGCCTTTCGAAAAATGCATGGTTGTATGAAGTAATTACTCCTTGTCTGAAATAAGTGCCTTTGCACATCAAAACACTACTTTTAGGAAAGGGAGCATCGGACAAATGGGAATGTTAAAAGCGGGGGGGGGGGTGAGGACACTGAAACCAGCAATAGACACTTTGGCATCAGATCTGTACTTGTGGCAGTTTTCTTACACCTTAATTTCTGGGGCGGAGAACTGGGAAAGGAGTGTTAGGCCAAGCAAGAGGGAAAGAAGCAAAAGTCAAAGAGAAGCAGGAGGCAGCTGGCCTTTCAGGTGGGGGGAAAGAAGAACATTAGCAGTGGGAACTGTGTTGAGGAATTGCCTGGAGTCCACCAAGACAAATTAAAAGTGATGCCAATTCGGGGATGGAGGCCTACATATAACAGCATGAAGATTAGCCGTTAATTCCAGTGGTTCCTACCAGTAGCAGTTTTCAATGCCAAAGGCTACTTGTTACAACAATGTGAAGAAGGCAAAATCCTTTGGAACTGTGCACCGTTTGCAGTGACCCCAGACCCCAGATTGTCAACCTTTGTTCTGGAGAGGGCTGCATTTTGTTGGGCGTAGTCTGCCAAGGGTCAAATTCCACGGGGTGAAGCTTGCAAACCTGCATCTTGCTCGCTCACTCTCTCCCTTATTAATTTAATTTAATTATTATTGCATGTATATTCCCCCACCCTTTCCTTCAATGAGCTCAAGGTGGAAAACACAGTTCTTTACCCCTCATTTTACCTGCACACAACAACCCTGTGAGGTAGGTTAGGCTGAGTGACTATGGCTGCTCCCAAATCACCCAATGAGCTTCATGGCTGAGTGGGGGTTCAAACTCTGGCCTCTCAACCTCACTTTAACCACTATGGGTTGCATTTCCACCTCTTTCTGTTGCATCCATTCAGGGCTGCTCCCACCCATCTAATTCTTCCTTGGGCAAATCCAAGCAGTGTGTATCTGCCACATTTTTACCACTGCACCGCTAGCCAGGCTTTTCCTGCTTCTTCAGATTTCTTTTGAAGGTGGGAGAGAACCACAAATTACAGTGACAAGGACAAACCCTTTTTCAGACGCGCCCCCTGCCCAAACAGAAGCCAAAGGTCAGACAGGACACAAAACCCGACATGTTCGAAACACAAAATAAAAGACCCCTGGTAAGCTGTCGTCAATGGGTAGAGATAGACAAACAGAAAACCCTTTCTGGCTTAAGTGAGATTTCCAAAGCTGGATTTGTCGAAAAGAACACATGCCAAGAAAAGGCCTTAGCAAAAGTGTTGCTTTTCTATGCCCAGAGAGGAGGAGGAGGAGGAGGGAGGGACAAAATGTTCCAAAGAGAGAAACAGTTAAAAGCCAGCTTCTATGTAGCAAGGATGATGCAAGTCCAGAATAATTCACAGAAAGGCATTTTTCCTATAATCCAACCCGGCACTGCATGGAGGTGTTCTGCTCTAGTTACCGCCTCTGACCACTCTCCCTCGCTGCTCCAAATGCCTGGAATTCCCCTAGGAATTCTCTTCCAAACCAATCTTAAAGCCTGCTACATCCACAAATGCTTTGACTTAACCCCTCAGCTTTCTGAGACTGGGACCTGGGAGACTCTGGGTTCAAATCCCCACTATGCCATGAAGTTCACTGGGTGACATTAGGCCTGTCCCTGCCTCTCAGCCTCACCTGCCTCACAGGGTTGCTGCGGGGCTTAAATGAGGAAGGGGAGAGCCATCTATGCCACCTTGAGCTCCTTGGATAAAAACATAATAAATACTCAGAGTAGACATGACTTAAGCTAAATTCACTAATTTCAAAATTCAGTATATCTGAAGGAGTGTCTCCACCCCCATCGTTCAGCCCGGACACTGAGGTCCAGTGCTGAGGGCCTTCTGGCGGTTCCCTCACTGCGAGAAGCAAAGTTACAGGGAACCAGGCAGAGGGCCTTCTTGGTAGTGGCACCCGCCCTGTGGAATGCCCTCCCACCAGTTGTCAAAGAGAAAAATAACTACCAGACTTTTAGAAGACATCTGAAGGCAGCCCTGTTTAGGGAAGCTTTTAATGTTTAATAGGTTATTGTATTTTAGTGTTTTGTTGGAAGCCAGCCAGAGTGGCTGGGGAGGCCCAGCCAGATGGGCAGGGTATAAATAATAAATTATTATTAATTATTACTACTACTACTACTACTATTATTATTACTGTCTCTGACCGTGGAAGCAGAGAACAGCTATTCAAGTTGCTGGCTCCTGTGGGTGGGAGTTCCATAGTTTAACAATGTGCTGTGTGAAGAAGTCCTCTCTCTTATCTGTCCTGAATCTTCCAACAATCACTACCTGGACTGGAGATGCCAGAGAATGCAAAGCAGATGCTCTAGCACTGAGCCACGGCCCTTCCGCTTGTTTGAATAAAGGGCTTAACAAATGCCACTGTAAAATCTTCTATTACTCCTCTTTGCATACTCCAGCACTGAGCCATGCTGGCTCACCCTGAGAAGCAGCCAAGTTCTGAAAGATGCCAAGGATGTTGTTAGGGAAGAGTGAGAACATTTGGCCTGACTCAGAATTTCAGATCACATTCTTTATTTGGATAATTATCTGCTACTTTTCCAAGAGGGAATCAAACTAAAAAGGTGGCTTAAAATAAAAAATAAGTTGTTGGGTTGTTGCTTTTTTATTTAAAAAAAAAGATCTCAAGAAAGGAAACCTAACAGAGAGCAGTTAAACAGCACCACATTAACTGTAGTCAACAGCAGCAGATGAAAAGCCTATAAGACATGTTGCTTTTCATCAAGATTTTCTCCCTGCTGCTCCATCCCCTGGAAATCAAGAAGCATTAAAAATATATATATAACTGCATCATATGTTCTTAACACGATGCTGTCGGAAATTGCATCTTGATTCATACACAGGTTTGCCACAAATACATACACACAAAGGCACACTCCCCACCAAAAAAAGATAACCACAACTTCAAATGATGCTCCTGGGGGAAAAAATCCCCAAATCCACAGCTGGGCAACATCTTTCTGTGTCACCTGATAGCAGTGGCTGCTGTTTGGTCGGTCTTAATAAAAGTCATCACTCAAGCTGTGGATTTTTATTTCTGAGTTCTTCTCTAACAGACCAGCATAGCTACCTTTGCTTTTTGTGTGCCCTGGAAAATATGCTATTTTCATCACAAGCCAATACCATGAGGAGGTATATTAAAATAAATTAAAAATCTATTTAATTTATGAATTGCTTCCCAAGAAGCATTTCAAATTTATATAATTTCGTAAAAATTATGTGATGCTTAATTTAAAAAAAAAAAAAGCTTCAGAGCAGTTCACAAGAAGAATAAAACACAAGGATGAAATCATCAGTAAAAAAATAGTTGAAAATATCTATTTAAAACATAATTTAAACCAACAATAGACTATATATATATATATAACACCTGCCAGCATTCTACATATCTTGCCAAAATGAAATAGGTTTTTGCAGGTTTCAGAAAGAGTACAGTGAAGGCGCTTGACTGACGTCAATAGGCAGGGAGTTTCAAAGTTGCCACACTAAAAGACTCATTTCTTACAAATGTGGAGTGAGTGTTACATAGCAGTTGCAACAGTGTCAGTTCCGCAAACTGAAGCGGTCAAGTGGGCATCTATGGGGTAAGGATGCAGTTAACAAGCTACAACGCCCAGAAATCTTTGGGGGAAGAAACCATGTCATTTTAAAGCGGTATTCTACGGCTTTAAATGTGTAGCGTAGACAGGATCATAGCGAAAGTGCAAAGAACTCAGTGTTAGGAATCCCTGGCTCTCCTTGCATAACTTCCTACAGTGCTCAGGGCTGGTGAAATGGAATGACTCTTCAACCAGCTCTTTAGATGCAGGCTTTACATCATCAGCCTGTTCCGACATAAAACTGCCTTCTGTTGTAAACCTCAGTTGTTTCGAAAGGGTACTGAAATTGGTCACTACGGGTCCAAGAACCGGCCTTTTGTGGTGAGGATTTTGAAGAAAAAGCAGATGAAGATTGTCACCCGCTCCTATTAAAGAAACAGCAAAGTGGAACAGACCCCTTAGGGAGTGATTTACATGAGAGGAATAATAGAGGGTGTCGAAAGATGCAACTTGATAAATTGGGCTGCATTTATTTTGAGAAAGGGCAGTTTGGAAAGCGAGGGAGGGAGGTGGGGCCTTTTATTCAACATTATCGGGTACATTTTTACCCGCTTCCTGTTAAAAATTACACTGGGCCTCCTCTCGCCTTCCCCCCTAAGCCAGAATTTGCAGTCCAGCCCTTTCAGAGCAGAGACCTCCGGCACTCGTCTAATAATGACATGGATAGTTATGGCTGGTTTGCAATTCTATCAGCTCTGGGCTTCCCACGGCAGCAGAGTTCTTGCTAACAGATCCTTTCCTCACTCTTAAAGGCTCAGGATAACATCTGGGCCTTTGGGGAAGCATTCTCGCAAGAAAGAAGCACTTTGTGTAATTCATCTTTCCACACCAAGCTGCATCTGTCTTCTCCTTCAACCCACCTCCTGTCTCCTGCCAGCCCCCTCCAACAACCTTCCTTGGACCCTGGTGGACTCCAGCAAATTGCCAGGAGGTGGCATTGTTTTGACCTCACCACCTCGCTTCACCCTCCATCAAGAACCAACCAAGATAATAATAATAATAATTTTATTATTTATACCCCGCCCATCTGGCTGGATACATGCATCACCTTGAGATGTCTCGTCCACAGCAAGAAGACAACCAACCCTCAGTGAGAAATCTTCAGCATGAGTCAGTGCAAAACAGTGAAGAAGAAGAAGAAGAAGAAGAAGAAGAAGAAGAAGAAGAAGAAGAAGAAGAAGAAGCAGAAGCAGCAGCCCCCTGCAGATGCTTCAGTGGGTTTAACCTCAAGGCTACTTATCACAGAATATTTAACTACCTACTTTTAGCATCTTTGTTTCCTGCTTTTCCCCCAAGGAGGTCCAAGCAGAACATAGGGCATCATGCCCACGTCCCCCATTTTGTCCTCATGTAACCATGGGAGGTAAGATTAGGATGGTGATTTATCCTCACCCTTCTTGAATGAGCAGACCAGCATCTACTGGTCTGATAACTCTCAAATTCATGACATAACAAGGGGAAAGATAGTTTGATATCTAGCCTGTGGTTGGACTGGGCCCTATGTGTGTGACTTTACTGGCAAAACAGAAAAACATTTATCATATTTAATCAGTAGCTATTCTACTAATACAGGCATCCCCAAACTCGGCCCTCCAGCTGTTCTGGGACTACAACTCCCATCATCCCTAGCTAACAGGACCAGTGGTCAGGGATGATGGGAATTGTAGTCCATAACAGCTAGAGGGCTGAGTTTGGGGATGCCTGTACTAATATGTACCCCAAGTACCCCTGTACTAATATGTACCCCCCACTTATTATTGAGGGGAAGTGTGTGGAACAGGTCTTGGTGTTTCAATTTCTGGGAATGCAGTTGAGAGACAACCTAACCTCGGGAGAGAACAGCAAAGACCTGGTGAAGAGAGCACAACAGAGGTTATATTTTCTGAGAATCTTCCAGAAAAACAATCTCTCAAAGGACCTGTTGATGGCATTTTACTATTGCACTGTGGAGAGTGTATTAACTTATGGTCTGTGTGTGTGGTTTGGGAGCTGCACGGCCAGAGAAAAAACAATGCTGTCCAGGATTGTAAAGACTGCACAGAGAATAATTGGGTGCACTCTTCCCACCTTAGATCAAATCTATGCTGTCAGGTGCCATAAGAAAGCTGCAGAGATAGCACAGGATAGTACGCACCCCAGAAATGATCTGTTTAAGCTTCTGACTTCTGGAAGAAGGTATAGGGTTATAAAGGCCAGGACTAGCCGCCTGAGAAACAGTTTCTACCCAAATGCAATTCTGGTTCTAAACGCAGCATAAAGAGTCTCTATAGTTTATTGTGTTTTAAAATGGGGTTTCAGAGTTTTTAGGGGGTTTTGAATGTTTTATGTAGTTTTTCAATTTCATTGTTCTGTATGGGACAATGACAATAAAGATAACGTATCGTATTGTAAGGTGGCTTTCAGCAAAACAAAAAACCACCACACCAAAGAAACACATAAAGACAAAAATTATCACATGTTAAAATGACTTTTTCCATTTTTTCCCATTGCCAGCAACATTCCAGATGTATACATCTAGGATTGCCAAGTTCAGCCCCAAAAAGGTGGAAACAGATGAGTAGAAGCTCGTTTTTATCAACATGCACCGAAGACACACACACACACCCCTCCAGTAAAGTCTTCACTGCACGGTGGGGGGGAAATATGAAAGCTGGTTGGACAGACCCAATTCCCAGGGAGCCTCTATGGGGTGAACAGAACCCTAAGAGAAACACACCACATTTCCAAAGTCCCTTGACGGTTTCAACCAGCTTTCCTTCCAGTTGGCGCTAACATCAGAAGAAGAATTGTTTGAGACTAGCTGTTTATGACTGGCTGAGCCCACATGAGGCTTATAATTATGTTTGATTACAGTAAATCAAACATCGCTATTGTCTCTTTACAATCACAGCCATTGTTTGAAATTAACAGCTAAGTTACTGCAGTTACCAAGCAAAGGATTTCTCTGTCTTCTCCAGACTGGGAGGTGGCGGCAGGTACAGAGTCAATATATGGATATGCCTGCTGTTTTCCACAGTATTATATAAAAATCCAGGACTTTGGTGGTTCTTCCCCCTCCCCTCCCCACTTACAGGTCAGGAGAAAAGAGATAGACAGGCCATCAGCCGAGTTTGATGGAGGAGGGCTGCAAAGCAATTAGTGGGGCTTCTAAATCTTCAGATACAATAAGTCAGTGACCCAGATCCCCCCCTTTCTCAAATGCCCCTCATTATTAAATCAACCTTAATGAGAGACTCTCCTCCGCTGCTGCTCCTCCACCACCTCCCTTCATTCCAGAACAAACGACATTCTCATTTTGATCTGCACCTGCCCATCACAATGGCTGGCGGGGGTGGAACCACACTTGGTGCGAGATGTGGAGGAACTGAAATTGACAAGCAACTTGAAATGCCCCATAAGGCGTGTGTGTGTGTGTGCGCGCACACACACACATTTTTGTTGTTCTTATTTAGAAACAGTTGTTATTGTTATTTAGAAGCAATAGTTGTAAGGGGGCAAGCCAGCTCATGTATTTTCTTTTCAAACATGCATTTTTGGGTACAGACAGGCCTTCCACAGCTGAACTCTCCTCCATATCCCTTCATCTTGTTCCCTGTATTTTTTTTCTGATTTTCTCAATGTCCACAGGGCTGGGAGCAGCGCCCTTATAAGAAAAGGCATGGGCTTGTTTAGTTTAGAAAGAAAGAAGGCAAGTAAGCGAGGGACGTCATAGAGGCGTGATTCAACCGAATTATGTTTTTCTCCCTCATAATACTAGAACTCTGGCCATCCAATGTTGGAAAACTCAGGACAGACAAAACCAAAGGACTTCTTCACACAGCACATACTTAAGCCACAGGGTCTGCTACCAACAAGGGGCAGGGATGTTGACAAACTCAGATTGCTTTGATCTATTGGGGTTCTCCTTACATTCTCATTTGGCACATCTGGACTCCTGAAGGTGAATGCTTATTTATTTTATTTTATTTATTAATATATGTGTGCTCCTGTCAAAATTTAGTACACAAAAAAGGAAAATATGGTGGAATTCTTTCTTTTTTTAAACTCACAAAAAAAAAAACAACGAATCAGTTTCCTTACATTTTAGGGTCATCATTCGACTAAAGGCATCCATGCTGATTCAAATTGCAATCGATCACTCAATTACATTTTCTTATAAATTAAACAGCTGTTCTGAAGCATTTGTGCATTCAGTCTATTTATATCCCATTAAATGCTTTAAGAAAAAAAGGGGGCACTTTATTTTTAGAATATGAACTAGCTATTATTACCTTTAAGGAAAAAACCCCGAATCAAAAACAGACATTTAGCTGAACTGTCTGCACCCCAGCTGAAAAACAAAAGTAGTTTGTCCATGTTTGCATAATGTGACGTTCTTATTTCTAGGCGCCAGGCAAAAAACATTCCTCTTTTGACATCCTACGCCCTTTTAAAATGGGGGGGGGGGGGTTGCGGGGGATGTAATTGGGTTGTTTTGTTTTTATTTTGATAATGTATTTTGCTGTTTTATATTCTGATTTAATCCTGTGAACCACCCTGAGACCTGTGGGTATATGGTGGTATATAAAATTTAATAATAATAATAAATTTCTGCCTCCCCTCATCTGCTACCATTCCCAGCTGGCAAAAGAGGTGCTTGGATTTAAAATAAATCCACTCTACTGTGAAGAATCACAGAAAAAGTATTCAGCCAAAAGTCAACCTAACGAAACTGCTCTTGAAGCCAGTCTAATCTCTGTCAGTAAGAGAGTACAGTTTTGGAGCTGCCACTGTGAGTACCCAACCCCAAGACATCCTAGTTTGTTCTTCCTGCAAATATAGACAGCACATATATATTCAATGATGTACCTTGACAGGTGAGTGAACTCATGTGGATTATAGGGGGAGAGAGAACATCCTTGAGATACAAAAGTCCCAGGATATGCAAGGCCTTCAAAGTTCAAACCTGCACCTTGAATTGGGCCCAGGAGCAAACTGGCAGCTGTCATAGAACAGGATGAGTATCAGAAGGCATGCAGCAGTTCTCTGCACCAGGTAAGAAGGCTTCCAAGTCGCCTTCAAGGGCAGCCCCACAGAAACTGTGTTGCAGTAATCAAGCCTTGACCTCCCAGAGGCATGGGTCACCAGTGGAGCAAGAGTTGTCACGTTCAGAAACAGTAAAAGGTAAAGGGGCCCCTGACCATTAGGTCCAGTAGTGACCGACTCTGGGGTTGCGGCACTCATCTCGCTTTATTGGCCAAGGGAGCTGGCGTTTGTCCGCAGACAGCTTCCGGGTCATGTGGCCAGCATGACTAAGCCACTTCTGGCAAACCAGAGCAGCGCACGGAAACGCCGTTTACCTTCCCGCCAGAGTGGTACCTATTTATCTACTTGCACTTTGATGTGCTTTCGAACTGCTAAGTTGGCAGGAGCAGGGACCGAGCAACGGGAGCTCATCCCGTCATGGGGATTCAAACCGCTGACCTTCTGATCAGCAAGTCCTAGGCTCTGTGGTTTAACCCACAGCGCCACTCGTGTCCCTTCAGAAACAATAAAGGCTTTCTAATGATCCAAAAATGGGGAAAGAATGTCAACCTGCCACTGAATTTACTATTATATTTTCACTGCGCAAAGAAGGATGCCACGTGGATTTCAAAACTCATGTATGGGATTGTCTGGAGCCAGTACTGCTTGAAGGGAATTGAAAGGGTAAATAGTTTGTGTTGAGTGATCCTGTATATATATATATATATATATATATATATATGTATGTATATATATATATATACACACACGCACACACACACACACACACACACACTGGGATTCCAAGCCACGAGTTCTGATTTCTGATTGGAGATTACAGGCTGCTCCAGAATAAGGGGCTATTTGTGGATAAATAGGCTAATTCACTAATGCTTTGGAGGCCCGTGGCAACCCGTCACTCACCGTAGATGGATGTGCTGCTGAGCTGGAGAGAAGAGCAGGAGAATGGGTGGTCTCCAGTGTATTCCCTGCACTCAAGGAAGCAGTAAAAGGAAAATGAGCTTCTGTTCTTGAAAGCTCTCTACACTTTCTCTGGACACTAAGAGCTTTGCTTTAGGAAGTTCGCCTAAACAGGTTGGGTTTATTTAGAAAGGCTGTCCCCTCCTGTCAAAATTAAATCAGAAGTCAGAAGGGCCTGGGGTAGGGGTGCCAAGGGATGGAGTTTCAAGCTTTCCCAGAAATTTGTATAAAGAGATCAGTGAAGTGATGCTTTTTGCAGGAGGCTGGTTTTGCCATTATTCACTTCAGAGGATGAAATCAGAAACTAAGATTATAAAGCAGAAGAAATGTTGTCACACAAATGCATGCAAAATTAATCTATGGAAGTCTTGGCCAGAAACTCAGATGGGGAAGAATGAGACAAATTCATGAAGGAGAGGCTAATATTCATTATTGTTCAAATTATTATTTTTCTTTGTTTGTGTGTTTATATTATAATATTTGTATTGCATCTTTTTTTTTTTTTTTTTTTTTTTTTTGGCCAGGGTGGTTTTATAGGAAATAAAATAAAAGCAACTGAGGGAAGGGGAAAACAACATGTAAAACCAAAATAAGATAAACTCAAGCAAAACCATTAAAAACGTCTAGAAAATATGAATGATTCCACTGGCACTGGAAAGATGGACAGAGTAGTAGGCACCAAGTGAACGGCACCACTACGAAGAAGGCCCTGTCTCTCTCATTGCTGGTATACACCTTAACTCAGATGTGGGGAGCAAACAGAAGGTAGCCTCTGAAGAAGGCTTGGCAAGGACCAGGGGCAGAACATCTGCCTGGCATGCAGAAGGTCACAAGTTCAATCCCTGGCATCTCCAGGTAGGGCTGGGAGGGTCCCTTGATCTGAATCACTGCCAGTCAGTGTCAACAATGCTGAGCTTGACAGACAGTTTGTCTCAGCATAAAGCAGCTTCCTAAAAACTTAAACACAGATAGGCTTATATGAAGGCAGGCAGTCCTAAATGGGATCTCCGTGTTTAGAAGACCCTCTTTATGCTGAGGCAGAAGTGGAGAGACAGTTTGCAGGGGTTTCTGCCTTTAACATCATCATTATTATTAGCAGTAATAGTAGTAGTATTTAATGAAAAACTGCTTGATGCCAAAAATAGGCTTCTAAAATATTAAGGCCAATTGCACAAACATTAAGATATAGACATTTGTAAATAAAATATACACTAAGGCAACAGTGCAGCAATTAAAACAGGAGGCTTCGGGCTGTGCTGGGTGCTTCCCAAAAATATTGGGGCTGGCCAGCATTCAAAATATGATTCTGGACTAGATGGAACTTTGCTGCAGTCCAGCAGGGCTCTCCATAGCATCCTTACAGAATCCAGCTTCCAGCATGGAGACGAGCCCAGTTGAAAAAGAAAATCCACTTTAAAGCTAAAATGGAATGAGAAACGCACTTAAACCATATTCCAAAACCTCAAGGACAGAACAGATTCAGCCTTCTAGACTCTTAAAAGGATTTTGGCTTGTCTAGGGGTTTGTTGGAACGCACCGTTAAATCCCGCTCAGTTTAAAAACGGGACACTCTAAAGCAGAGGCTCCCAAACTGTGGCCTGTGATCTTCATTCAAGGGGCCCCACAGTGTGCCTGCAGATCAGTGGTTGAAGCTGGGAAATGGGCACATCCATTTCACTGAATATTTGATATTAATTTTTAATGTACTTTTTAATTGCTTCTTTTCTTTCTTATATTGCATTTGAAGTCTAAGGAATTGCAGTTGGTACAAAGGGTAGAAAAATATTTAAGTGGTCCCCCAGCACTCCCAGTAATTTTCAAGTGGTCCGTGGGCAGAAAGGGGGGCATTTGGGAACCGCTGCTCGAGAGCAATCCGTAGGATTCTAGACAGGTCGCTGCTCACTATTTTGGAGCAGAAAAGAGTCAGACTGGAGTGTTCACAGTATATCTGTAGCTTGATACAACCTCAAAGCTGACTGAAATCCTTTGGCGGGGGGGGGGTGTTCTCAAAGCATGAATATTGAATACACAAAACAGAGAGCCGCACTCCCCAAACATCCTCTGAAAAAGCTATTTCAAAAGCTCTCAGAGCAACAATAGATCTATCTGTGGGAGTGGGTCCACGATAATATCCAGCTAGATCTACTGGCTTCCTTTTTATTCAGATCCTTTGCCTGTAATGCCTTAGGAAGCATTTAGCGCTTGCCTGCATTTCACCAGGATTTTAAAAAATGAAATTATGCTGGCGGTTCTTCTTGTTTCACATCTGCCTTCCCTCCGGTGTGTTGGGGATCCTGCTTGAGCAAGCCTTACTGAGCCTGCGAGGAAGCCAAAGCAATCTAAACCCCATTGGCAAATATGGTTCTGATTATTTAAATGAAATTTACTCATAATTGGGGTGGCACTTAATCCATGAAGTCGTAATTGACCAAGGCGGGAGAAAGAGGCTCTGAAAGGAGGTAACTGGATGGCCCTTGATTCCCTTTCAGGGTCCTCCCCATCGGGATATTTGCTCACAAAAGGAACTGGGGAGGGGGAAGAGAAGATAGGCATTTCTGAGACGTGCTCCATGGAATTACAAATCAGAGGAACAGCTCATTGCGCCTCCTCTGATTTTCATGGGCCTGATGGAAGAGACTCGCTCAAAACAAATCTTTTCTCTGCAGAGCGGCTGGGTGTCTACAGAGAGAGAAGCTAAATGCCCAGCTTTTTATAGAGGCCGAGCTTTCATTGTGCGAGGAGGCCAGCCAAATTCTGTGTGGGTCCCCCACCCCACCGAAAAGCCCACATAAGCTCTTGTTAACAAGCACAGTCCTTAAAGAGGCCTGAAAGCGATGGCTACAGCTTGAGATGAAGTCGGATCCTGGCTGTCGGAGAGACCCTGAAGCCCCAATAAATTGGCCTCTGGGAATTCTCTAGGGTTGGTATTCCTCGGGGTAAGCCCATTTCAACTCAGCGAACCTTCCTTCCCAAGGACAGGTCAGATTTTTCCTTAAGGGTGGTTTTTTCTCAAAACTGGAGCTAGTTCAAAGAAGTGGCTCTGCCCTGAGCGAGGACCTGAAAAGGGATCATCTGTAGGAAATGTAACTGCCTGAATGAGAGGCTGTCTGGGGTATTGCTGGGGGGGGGGGGAGAGAAGAGGGGTTTCCAATCAGGTTTTGTGCATGTTGATTTGGAAAGCAAGACCCATTAGCAAGCAGATTCACTGTGGATTATTCCCAGGCATAGGATGGCAGCCAAACAGTGGCAAGGGGAGGGAAGAAGGGGTACAAACAGGGAGTCTCAATCTCTCTCTCCTTTATCTGAGACTATGACATTGTCGACAGGCCCAAAGGGGAAGAACTTGCGCACATCCATCTCCAGCGAGAAACACAAGGTGAAACAAAGTCCTCTTTAAAAACAACAACAGAGAGGGGTGGGGAGGGAAGCTATGGCTGTCAAGCTCCATCGACCGCCTTGTCTGCGCTTTTGACAAGACCAATCTGATGTGCTCCCGAGTCAAAATTGCTAACAGAGACCTCCTTCTCCACTCGCTGCTGTTTCTGGAGAGGGGAGATCTTTCTCCCCCCCCCCCCTCTCTCGGGTCATCTCCCCTCCCGACTCCTCGCCGCCCTCCCCACCCCCTCTCCGGCAGGATCGCAGCTATGAGCCGTTTCTCTTTCTCCTTCCTGAGCGGGAAGCGATTGCCAAACCGGGTCAAGAAACCAAGATTCGAAATTGCGAAGCCTGCGTGGTTCCTCCAGGCTAGAGTCTCTGTTCTCAGGGGCACCCAAGCCGATTGGAACAGGCTCTTGCTCAACTGCTTTGCCGATCGCCGCCTCCTGTGTTTGGCATCCAGGCCGCCAAGACTCTTGTTTAGACAGATTGCCCCTCCACACACACGTACTCACCAATATTTTATTTTGGTGGTTCTGTATTACAACTGTACTATAGCGGGTGGTCTTTTTTTAAAAAGAAGAAAAAGAAGCAGCAGCTATAAAGCTCCTCTCGCATACGAACTCCTATCGACTTCCGCTGGGTTTACTCGCGAGTAAGCGGGAACAGGATCCCCATCTTAATCGTTTTCAGATCCCGTGCTATTTCAACGGGAGAAAATGAAGGCTTGATTTAATGCATCCACAGCGGGTGTGTGTGTGTGTGTGTGTGTGTGAAGTTTGCAAGTGATTCAGTTTGCCAGAATACGGTGTGATTTATTACCCGTAGACATCAACCGATGGATATTTGCACAAAACAGGAGAATGTATGAGTTCCCTGTCCCGAGGAGCACCGAGAACAGACATTCGGGCACCATCCGGAGGCTTGACCTCCGCGAGGAACTGGGGTTCTTTCTAATACGAGTATTTAAAATCCCCGATTCAAATCTGCTCGTTCTAAGATCGGCCACGATGCCCTCTTCGGCTAAGAACTGCGACTTGATGTCATCCAGGCCCCTTGTCTTGCTGAACGCAGCCACCCGGTTGACTATCCACAACTTAAAGCGAGCGCTTAGCGGTTCCGAGTCTGCAGCTCGGCTCTCTACATCAAGCGAAAGCCAAGGTTCTCTTCCAATTAGGCATTCACGGCGCTAGTCCTCCGGGTGCGCTCGGGTGCTACCTGCAAGCTCAGGCAGAATCCCACTGCGCGCCGCGCTACTGAGAGAACCGACGTGGCGGAGCTGTGAACCCCGCGACCCCCTCATCTCAGAGAAGATCCACACCGATTCGACGGGACGCCGAACCTCCCAAGAGTTGTTGAAAGCTCGCACGATTTCTCCCGGGTTTCTGGCACTCCCCTGTCTCCAGCTCAGAGAGAGATTAAAACGGAGAGCTGGTTGGGGGATCTACACGTCTCTGCCTCCTTTCTGCTGCTAAAACACGTCGCCCGCTCACCTCTACACGACTGTGGCACTCGCGGGTTTGAACACGCGGGACTGCCACCGTCGCGGCTTTGTTTCCCCCAATCGACATACGAAAAGTCCTATTTGCCTACCCCAACTCCTCAACTTTTCTTCTTGATCCAGGCTGTTGACACAGCACAAATCATCGGGCAGCAACAGATAAAGAACTCTGTGCGACTCCCAAACTTGGCACGTTCTGCTCTCGAGAGAATTTCCTCTAAGCCTCCACCTCGCTAGCTGTGTATCTCTGTTACGAAGCTACCTTAAACCAAGGAAGACCATTGATCCATTTAGTTCAATATCGTCTCCACAACGAGCTGCAACATTTCAGGCGGGGTTCCCACCCCAGCTCTACTTGAAGATGCTGAGGATTCAACTAAAGACCTTTGGAGCGCAAATCAGACTGTACCAATGAGCTACGGCACTTCCTCTCTTTTTTAAAGCAAATTTAAGAGGAGGCGAGGTCTTAAATCCACTAGAATATTTCCAGTTTGGGCTTCCTCAGGATTGTGGCCCTCTCTAGCGCAATTAAAGCTGCCAAATATTTCTGATTTATCCAGCATTCTCCCCCATCGGATTAGAGGTTTGGGGGAAATACCCCCAGAACAGCTGTCTCAAGCATCCCGACCCCGAAACACACGGAGGAACGGCAACATCCTATGCATGTATACACGGAAGGAAGTCCCATTGAACTCAATGGAGCTTACTCCCAAGTCTGCGCGTTTAGGACTGCAACCTGGGGATTTATCAAAGCATTTTAATTGGCACATTAACGTAAGGAAGCAAATCTCATAGGAGTTCCTTTAAGCTTCGTGCGTCCAATATTTAAGCTGCAGTTTAGGCCGGGACCTTAAGTACTGTATAAGGACACGTTTCACGAAACTCACTGGGGCTTCCTTGTGAGGAGACAGCGTTAGGTGTCGAGGATCGGGAAAGCAGTCTAGCCAAAATCAGGAGACCTGATCCTGATCCTATTCACTTTTTCCTGGAAGTGCAAATTCAGAGAGTTCTCTGTCACACACACCCAAAGTATCATCTCTCTAGGATTTATTTCCAAATGAAGTTCATCGGTGGCCAAAATGGGCTTTAGAACTAAATCTTGTGTTGGAGAGCATGGCAGCGCATATTTGCCTTCGGACAGATCGCAAGGGAACTTCCAGAAGCAAACGGGTCTCGGATGTGCTGCCAGACGGCTCGATCCCAAATCACACTGCAAATCACACCTAGGTGCCATCTTCGCCTTGGGAGGAGCGAGCAGCAACACCGAGAGGTCGCACGTGGCCGACCGCGCTGGTAAACTTCCCTAACTTGACGCGTCAGGAGGACTGTGGTGCAGATGAACTCTCCTTCCACAAACCCGCCAGTTCCAAGAGAGCCCAATTAAAACATCATTATTCCAGAAGCAAAGAATACAGCCCCGCCGGGAATTGGCAGTACAATGGCTTCCCTCTCAAAATTCCCCCTTTTCCCCCTAATGCAATACACGTCTAAACAATTTTTAATAAGGCAGGATCTCAACAACAAAAAATCCAACCCCAAGGTTTAACTAGGTTGCTCCACTCGATCGCTCACAGTTAATAAAGAATAAAACCAGTGTTTGTGTCTGCGTCTCTCTACCTCCCCCCACCCCAATTCTTCACACCGGGGGGACCCCCCCCCAATTTACCTGGAGGATGTTGGGGTGCCGCAGCCTCTGCAACAAGACCATCTCCTTGGCGATCTTATAGGAAGCCAGGCGGTAGCAGCCTTCCAAGGAGGCGTACAGCTTGACGCAGTTGTCGATGTCGTGGCCGCCGAAATCGACGGACTTGAGGGCCACGGCCAGGCTCCGGTTGAGCACGGCTCTGTAGACGGCCTTGGTGTAGCCCGAGCCCAGGTAGTGCACGTTGCTCACGTTGCCGATGTCCCGGCAGCCGAGCGCCAGCGGGCCGAGCGAGAGCTCCAGCTGCGCTCGCGGGTGGTCCCAGGGCGCGCCGCCCCAAGAAGGAGCCCGGGGTCCGGGCAGCTTGGGGCGGCTGCTGCTGCGCTCCGTGGAAGAAGACAAGGAGGAAGAGAGCCGCTGCGGAGCGAGATCCATGAGCCGCCGCTCCAGGGGTCGCACTGCCAGGCGAGCGCCGGCGGCAGCTGCCTCCCGAGGCGGCTGGTAGCGCAGCACCTCCTCGTAGCGCTCTCGGATCTGCCGGGCGAGGTCCTCGGGGAGGGGGCGGCTGCTGCTGCTGCTGCTGCTGCTGCTGCCCGCCTCCCCCGGCGAGCCCGCCAGCGAGTGCGTGACGCCCGCGCTGAGCTGCTGCTGTTGCTGCTGGGGATCAAAGGCCGGGATGAAGAGGACGTTGAGCAAAGTGCCCAGCAGGAAGGACATGCAGAAGCCGGCGGCCACGGCCAGCTTGCGCCGCTTCATCGCCCCGGAGAGCTCGGGCAGGGCAGCGATCGCGGCTCGCCGCTGCTTGCCTCCGCTGCTGCCGCTGATCAGCTTGGCTGCTGCCGCGAGCTCCTTTGCAACATTCCAGATCCGCAGCAGCGACGGCCAAGGAAAGAAAACCACCAGCGGCTCTCCCAAAAATAAAAGCACCCGCCAGCCGCCTCTTCACGCTGCCCGGCCACCGCTCCGCTGCCCTGCCACCCTCATGACACTTGCCTCCTCCAGCGCCGCCTTTATAAAGCCTCCCCGAAGCGCTTATTATTAGCTGCACCCCTGCCAGGAGGGAGAGGGGAGTTCGCATTTGGAACGGGGGAGGGAAATGTATTTGGAATCCTCCGAGCGTTCTGCACACATGGTGACGCCGCCTGATTGGCGGCTCGGCGCCGCCCGCGGAACGCGGAGGGCGGCACGGGGGTGGATGGGAAAGGTAGTCTCCCGCTCGGCGCGGAGAAGGGAGAGCGCGGGGAGGGAGGACTACGAGTCCCAGAGGGCGCTTCTGCGGCGGAGAGGAAAGGAGGCTCCTGGAGGAGGCGCCGCGGACTCGATAACGGTGTCGCCCGCAGAAGACAGCGGGGAATGGGACCGGGTATGGGGCCCCTTCTTGCCCGGCGGCTGGTTCGCGGCATCGCCGCCTGACCCGCAGGGAAGGAAAGGGGGTCGTCGGAATGCGGAAAGTAGAGCTTGTAAATTAGGAAATCGTCAGGACTCGGAGGGCGGGAGGTGAGGATGGGTGTATTGGAAGGTTATTTCTCTGCTTCGACCTTTCTGGATTTGGGGCTCCGATTGCCCCAGGGTGTCCATCTGAAGACAGAAGTTCATCCCTCTACTTTAGTGCACGTATGCGCGTGTCGTAGCCGGACAAACTGACACCCTCTATCTTTTCCAAACCTCTTATTTTGAGGATGCTGTGACGATTCTATCTATGATCAAGTGGTGATTTTGTGGGTGGGTGGGGTGTATTTTCAAATGCTTCAAGAGCTGTCCAGATACTTCCGTCGCTTTCACCCTCCCGCCGCGCCCCTTCATCTGCCGCCCTCCTGACATTGTCCCATGAATCATACGCGTGAAGGAGCCTCTGTGGAACAGGCAGCGCCCGCGTCGGAATGCCGATGTGAGCGAGGGAAGTGGGCAGCAGAAGAAGGATGGGTGAGACGAGGAAAGTTGCTTTTCTCCCCCCCCCCCCCCCCCACTGCTGACCTTTCAAAAATATGTCCCAAACTGAATATCAACTTCAGAATTGCCTGAGGTCATTTATTCTTTATGGCAGCGCTGATGAACCGCTTTCCCTATTAATTTGTACATATTTAAAGCTATGGACAAATGCCTGTCTGTAATAAATAGGAATAAACGTTTATTTCAGACTGTGCTTGTGCCACGCTCGCAGCTGGCCCTTGTACTGCTAGAGATCAATATCAAATATCGATGGTTGCTTACGTGAGAAGGAAACAAGGTTCACGGAACTCACTCGAGTTTACTCCCGTGTAAACATGGGTGGTTTCTTTAAAGTCAGTGGGTAGAAGCCAGACTTGGTCCCGTTTAGGGTAGGCCCACTGAAATCAATGGGTCTACTCTAAACATGTCGGTGTTCAGCATCACCGCTCAATACAGGTTGGCATTTTAAGGCTACTGAATGAAGCTCAACCTTACTTTACCTCCCCTACCCCACCCCCCTTCAGCCAGCCCCATAACACCTACAAATTATGGGTCGTTTGGAAAGCCATTTGTGTAAATGGGAGGCGGGGCTCAGCCATCGGCGCTGAATCGCCTTTGCCTGGAGGGGCAGACATAAATCCGATTTAAAATACACAGTTGCAACAATGCCGCGATAAATCGCCGCGATTAGGTTGGCCGAGGGTGTTAAATGAGGCGAACAGAAAATTTGCTTTCTAGGCAGAGGAAAGTGGCGAGTCTTAAATGGACCGAGCGCCCTTCATTAAGGCGAATGAATATTTCAGATTTCCCAGCTCAGTCCCCTGTGTGCCTATCTGCTCAAAAGTAAATCGCGTTGAGGTTAATGGGATTGCCTGAGACTGCAATCCCAGACACACTTACCTGAGAGTAAACCCCACTAGACACAAATGTTTTGCTAGTAATAGAACTAAGATGCATCCAGCGGGACTCACTTCTGCATATCCATCAACAAAGGATTGTGAGGTTTTATCTCATGGGCGGAAGAGCTACAAACTTTCTCTGAGCTACAGAGTGTTTAAACCTCCCTCTTCAAATATTGCGCCTTGATCGATTTCTCTGGTAAGTGGAGAAGTTGATTCCACACACAAAAACTTCGGTTGGTGTGTGTCCTGTGTCGTGACTAGAAAATAAGTCCCCAAAAATGGTCCTCAAAGAAAGCTGCAATGCTAAACCTACAACTCTCAGGCTGGGGCTGGCCTTGATCCCCCTGCTCAGCTAGAACGTGAATTGCAGGGTCTGGGTGTTAATGGTGCGCTTATCCATCAAGGTCTGCATGACGGCGCTGTTAGCAACTAATTAGCAAACACAAAGGGAGAGCGCATCAGAGCTGGCAAGAAGGGCGGCGGCTCCAGGCAGCCGGCTCGAATCCAGTCCTCAGAGAAAAAGGGCTGGCGGAGTGTGGTGCCGCTCATGTCACCCGCACAAAAGAAAGTGGCGTTGAAACTGTCAGTTGCCACCAGCCGGAAGATTTGCGGGCAGCAGAATCAATTAATTTCACCTCCTGGGTTTTGGTCTTCGGTGGAAAGGCTCCTGGCAAGGGAGGAAGCGCCATCGGCAATGCATTCCTCTCTTCAATTTTTATAAATTGTGGCTACTATTTTTTATGAATTCAGGTGGCTACTGAAGGAGGGGCGCTTCTCAGTGCTGGCACCCCACTTAAAAAATAGTCTCTGCAGAGAAGCTCACCAACCTCCCCTTTACAATATTTTCCATACTAGGTTAAGACTTGATTATCCACCCAGGCTTTTTAAACCTTTCTTTTAAAACAAACCATGGGCCTTTGAAGGTGGTTTAAATAAACTTTGTAGCTAACATTTATTATATTATATTATATTATATTATATTATATTATATTATATTATATTATATTATATTATATTATATTATATTATATTATAATATATTGTATTGTATTGTATTGTGTTATGTTATATTATATTATTAATGTAATATAATATAAAATAGGCTTCTATCACTGAAGGTGAAACCCAAGAACCCCACAAGATTCATCAGAAGTGTGAACTGTGGATACACAAGTCATTCATGCCTTCACTTTTGCCACTTTGATGTAACCTCCAAAGTTAAGCTTAGGTAAAGGAGACTCTGGACTTTTATTTTTTCCTTTGTACTCTGCTGTCTCCATCCTAAATATGTTTGTGTGCATATGTCCTGTTGATTTTGAGAAAGTGTATTTAGCCTCACCATAAAGATCCCCTAATGACTTGGGAAGAAACCCTGTTTATTTCTGCTGGACTTGCTTCCAAGTAAAAAAGTGTGTCTGGGATGAGACTACACAGTTTGGGAGTTGATTTAATCTACATCAGCAGGGTTGAGTTCTGTGTGGTTTTACAATTAAGGCTGAATTTGACTTCTTTCAGAAAGTCATAAACCTATATTTGTTTTCAAGGACAAGGAGAAATGTATGAAAGGCACATACGTGTGGTCTACCATACAGAACACAGACACTTATTTGTATGGATAGAGATAAATAAAATGAATGGAGATTTACAGTGAGGAGACAGTGACTTATCTGTCTGCATAGAAATATTTGGGAATGACTGATTCATTGACTCACTCAGGGGAATAACAAGATTTTTTTATTATTACTTTTAAAAAGGCAGCTGTGTTGGCCCATAAGCGGGGGGGGGGGCTCTAAAATCCATAGCTGGACAATGTACCTGTGCATGCTCACAGCCGGACCAAACAAAATGTAATGAAATGGTGCATAAGCTGTCAAATGTGCCATAATTATTTTCCATTGGGCTAGAGACATTACCCAAAGCAGGAGTTAAGGGGAATAAGGGAAAGGGGCTTACAAAAATCAGCCAGGATGTTGAAGCCTTGAGGTCTGCAATTAGACTGGATTAACCTTTACTGCATGCTTGAGAACATGGGACACCATTTTTACAGCATCCTCGCTGGCCGCCCATCGACTACCAAGTTGGGCTCAAGGTTCTCCTATTAAGTTATAAAACCCTGAGCAACTTAGGTCCAGAATACGTCAGGGACAGCCTGAGCATTTATATCCCAGCTCAGTCACTGAGATCATCTGCAGAAGTGTCATTGCTCATTCCCCAAGTTGGCAAGGGCCATTTGACAATAACAAGCAACTGAGCATTTAGTGTCATCAACCTAATATTGTGGAATACTCTGCCATACTCAGAGCAGACCAATAAGCCTACTTAGGTGGCTACACAGCCCAGTCATTCTCTAAAACAGTGTATATATACAATGCATATTATTATTATTATTATTATTATTATTATTATTATTATTATTATGTATTCCTCCAAGGAGCTCAAGTGATCTGCATGGGACGTCCCTGCCCCCTTGATTTTATTGCCAAAACAGCCCTGCATGGTAGGACTGACTACCAGGGTTTCCCAAATTTAGTTCTCCAGCAGTTTTTGTACTATAATTCCCATCATCCCTGACAACTGATCCTGCTAGCTAGGGGTGATGTAGTCCAAAAACAGCCAGAGACCCAAGTTTGGGAAACCCTTGGCTAGCCTAAAAAAAGCAAGTGAGCTTCATGATTGGGTGGGGATCTAAACCTGGGTTGATACAGTCTTTGTCCATCATGCTAACCATCGCACCACATATTTTATCAATTTGATATAGCACATGTACCAGAAAATTCGCCGTGCCTCTTTTCTGGTAGGATCCACATCTCATCCAAGACTCCAGAGCCACAGTGAAATTCTAGTGACAAGCTGAGGATGCCAAGAGTGAATCTGAATCTGAACTCCCATCAACAATATGTTCCTGATTTAAATGTAATATTCTTTTAATTGGACGGCATGTAAACCATGAAGCGGTAATTAAAAGAGGGTGGGAATCTGGTAGATAACTTGCAGAGAGAATCTGAAAGGCAAGCAGGCAGACTCATCCAAGACCCTCAGGGTCCCGTCCCCCCCACCTCAGCCTTTTCTAACTTTAATAACTTCAAGTCTCCAAATAGTATTTTTTTTTAATGAAGCACTCATGGATGATACACTCAATATGCTATGTATTAATTAGACAAACATGAAGGTTTTAGATTACGCATGCAGAGCCCTCAGAAGAGGTTGCCGATCTCCCCCTTGCCGTATTTCCTTTTCATTATCCTTCGCTCTGATGCCTGAATTTAAGCACTCTTGATCAAACTCTCCGTGAACCAGGCCACCGGTTCCCAGACGTTTTTGGGCCACTGCCCCCCTTGGTCCCATAAACTCATCCCCAGTGCCCCCTACCCCTGTTTAAAAAACATGGTTCAGAATAGCACTTTTCACAACCCACTAAGGAAGACAGCAACACAATGAAATCCAAAACAGGAACCATTAATTGCACCATTATTCAAAATCCACTTTAAACTATTTGCTTTAATCAATTCAACAAAACTGATGAACTTAGCAGCTTTTTCAAAGTCTGATAATCATTGACACCCCCAGAGCTGCTGCCCCCACTGCCTCCTTGCTTCTTAGCACCCCCTAGTTAAATCAACCATGCCCTCTATGGGGTGATACCACCCATTTTGGGAGCCACTGGATTAGATGTTTGAGAGTCGGCGCCATCCCAATTTCTTTAAATTGAGTTTCAAACATAAATGGGAGGTTAAATGTGAAAATGCCGAAGAAACAGCTATACAGTTAAGTTGGGTCCTGAGACCTTGTGCTAGGAATGGAAAGGAACAATCAGGTTACACAAATTAAATAGGTTTTTTAAAAAAGGGTAAAGGACCCCTGGATGGTTAAGTCCAGTCAAAGGCGACTAGGGGTTTGCGGCGCTCATCTCACTTTCAGGCCGAGGGAGCCGGCATTTAACCACAAACAGCTTTCCGGGTCATGTAGCCAGCATGACTAAACCACTTCTGGTGCAACAGGACACCATGACAAAAACCAGAGTGCATGGAAATGCTGTTTACCTTCCCGCCACGGCGGTACCTATTTATCTACTTGCACTGGCATGCTTTTGAACTGCTAGGTTGGCAGGAGCTGGGACAGAACAATGGGGACTCAGCCCGTTGTGGGGATTCGAACCACAGACATTCTGCTCTGAGCCCAAGAGGCTCAGTGGTTTAGATCACAGCGCCACCCGCATCCCATTACAAATTTAATAATAATAATAATAATAATAATAATAATAATAATAATAATATCTTTATTGTCATTGCCCCCTTCGGGGACAACGAAATTACTTGATTGCTCCATAAAAACACTACTTAAACAATACAGTATTGTCAGGGGTTCAGGAGCAGAGTCACAGGAGAGGGAGGAAACGGAGAGCGAGGGGGAGGAGTCTGAAGGAAATGTCAGCGACGACAGTAGTCCGAGGTCTCTGAGTCTCTCCAGTGACTCGGAGGATTCACAGAAAGGGGCCCCCATGGTCAGGGCAAGGGGAGTGCCCAGGGGGACACCTCGAGAAGAAGGGGCCAGAGGGGACTCAGAGAGTAGCAGCTGGAAATCCGGACCAGCGTCCCCCCCAGAGTGCAGTAGGGGGGAGGAGTCCAAGGCATCGGGATCAGGGAGCGCGCAGGCAGAGGGAGAACGTGAGGCAGGAGTGACCACACCCTCGTCAGGGAGCGAGGAAACGGTCATCCGGAAAGTTAAACGCGCGCGCGCGCCAAGTTCAAATGTACAGGAGGGCGGCAAGGTGGGCAGCCCGGGTAGGGAGCCAGGTCCTAAAGCCCGCCGAAGAGAGGGGGAGGAGTCAGAGGGGTCAACGTCTGCGTCAGAAGAGTCCAGGAGGAATGAGACCCCGGGGGGTAGTAAGACCCAGAGGAAGAGAGAGAGAAGGAAGAGGTGGAGTAAGATTAGAGTCTTAAACTGGTGCACAGGGGGCGGAGACCCAGACAGAGCTTCGCCGGTCTAAAGTCCAGACGTAGAGCTGGGACGCTGAGACTTGTAAATGGAGACTATTCTTCAATAAAGACTTTGATACTGTACTATCGGCTAGCATTGGTCCTTGGTGAGCTGGGACCCGGAGCCAGCTCTGACAAGTATAATACAGCAAGGGAGATTAGATGACTTTCAAAGTCCAGGCTTCCCATTCAGGGCCGAGATCGCTCTGGAGAAGAAGCTGTTCTTAAGACGGCTCGTTCTTGTCTTCATCGTCCTGTATCTCCGTCCTGACGGCAAGAGCTCGAAGAGACAGTGACCAGGATGCGATGGATCTTTTACTATGTCCAGTGCCTTCCTATGGCATCTTGTGGCATAAATCTGCTCTAAGGTGGAGAGTGGGCAGCCAACAATGCTCTCTGCTGCCTTAACAACCCTGCACAACCCCATCCTGTCCTGGGTAGTACAGCTTCCGTACCACACACATAAGCCATAAGTTAGCACGCTCTCAATGGCACAGTGATAGAAGGCAAGCAGCAGTTTCTGCGGAAGATGGTTTTTCCTTAGTATTCTCAAAAAATACAGTCTCTGCTGCGCCTTCTTCACAAGCCCCCTTCAGCAGCCCAGATTGAAGATAATACATCAGTATTAAAGGGGTCCCATCTGCAAGACTTAACAACCCAGTCATGTCAGTGGTCCCAATGAGTACAGTCTGCACATCTCATGGTGCTCTGATACCATCCTTGTGACATATGGAAGGAGGGAGACGCTTGCATGATGAGGGAGAGCAGAAATGGACACCAGACGCTCAAAGAGGACCAAGACACATTGAGATGTCAAGCCCAAGAGTCTACCAATAACACGCCACCTGCTGGTGTTTGATACCACCTGAAGCCACCCATCTTCTGTGACCCTCAAGAGTGGTCAGGCAAATTTTGGGGGTTCAGGCTCCTGCTGCAGTTTATCTGCCACATGCACAAGACAGCTTTCTGTTGCTTTGCCAATTTTAACATCGCAGCTCCTGTTCTCCAGAACTCCAAGCCTATTGAATCCTAGAACTGCAGAGTTGGAAGGGATCCTGAGGCCCATCTTGTCCAACCCAGTGCAATGCTTCATTGTACTGTTTTCAGCACTTGGTATATAAAAAAAAATCTTGTTTAGGGCTACCCTAAAAAATCTTGTTTAGGGCTACCCTGCCCAGACATGCAGTATTATTATGTACTTTTAACCATCTGCTGCACTATTTGATACTGAGTCTCCACCCCACTTGGAAGAAAGGTGTTCATTGGTTAGAAAGATCCCAAGACTGTTAATGTTGTTAACACAGGTGGACTCTGTGATGAGTCCTTGCCTGTCAGAATACCACATTCACACCATACTTTTAAAGCACTTTAAGCAGTCCTGGCCAGTGGCGTAGCGTGTGGGGTGCAGGGGGGGGCCGGCCGCACCGGGCGCAACATCTGGGGGTTAGGGTTAGGGGGCGCAAATCCACAGGTTAGGGGGCGCAAATCCACGGGTTAGGGGGCGCAAATTACTTGCCTTGCCCCGGGTGCTGACAACCCACGCTACGCCACTGGTCCTGGCTCCCCCCAAAGTATCCTGGGAACTGTAGTTTGCTAAGGGTGCCAAGGAATTGTTAAGAGACTCCTATTCCCCTCCCAGAGCTACAACTCCCAGCATTCCCTGTGAAGAGGAATTGACTGTTAAACCACTTTGGGAAATGTAGCTGTGTGAGGGGAATAGGTGTCTCCTATCAACTCTCAGCACCCTTCGCAAACTACATCTCCCAAGATTCTCTAGGAGAAGCCAGGACTATTTAAAAGGGGCATCATAGCACTTTAAATGTACAGGGCAGAGGGCTTTCTCAGTAGTAGTGGGAAACCCTCCCATCAGTTGTCAAGGCGATAAAGAACTACACAACTTTTAGAAGACATCTGATGGCATCCCTGTATCAGGAAGTTTTTAATGTTTGATGTTTCATTATGTTTTTATATGTGCTGGAAGCTGCCCAGAGTGGCTGGGAAACACAGCCAGATGGGCGGAGTATCATCATCATCATCATTATCATCATCATCATCAAAGGCAGTTTCCTGTGTTCCAGGACAGAAAGTGGAAGAGGGAAGTATAAATGAATATAAAAGAAGAATATACTTCTTAGCAGATGTGTGTAACATCCACGTTACCAAAAGCTGCCAGATGCAAAAATAAACAAACGAAATCAGTTTTGAGTTCCACATGCAACAACACCCAGACAATCTTGTTAAATCCCTTCCAGGAGACAAGTTGCTGCAACAGAGATGGTGTCCTGCTCCTGATTTTTTAAATATATATATAATTATATATATATATAATTAAAGATTTACTTTGTTTCCAAAAGTAAGTGCATTGTCTCTTTCTTCAGGTTGTGCTTTCATTTTTTCAAGCAGCCCACCATGTGGAGAAGGATCAGTCTATCAGCCTCTTTTACACAGAGCTGGCTTCTTCACGGTTATAATTTCCCTTGATGGCTGGCGTTGCTTCCAGACACCTAACAGCTATTTACCCATCCCTCCCCTCTTAATCACAGAACCCATTTAGAGAGGGATTAGCAGCTTTCACACATAAGCAAAGGGAAAACCTCCCATCGAGAAGACAATGGAAGCTTCTTCCCCCTTGGTGGTTTCTTATCAGATAATGGAACAAACTCTGCCCTATTGGAAGGCTCTTGTTTAGCCAGGTATTTTGCATTACAATCTTAC
Source organism: Podarcis tiliguerta (assembly GCF_965153285.1). Lineage (NCBI taxonomy): Eukaryota > Metazoa > Chordata > Lepidosauria > Squamata > Lacertidae > Podarcis > Podarcis tiliguerta. The sequence goes on from NC_139536.1 coordinate 23,476,311, forward strand.
CTGAGGTGGTTCAGGAGCAGGAATGTCAATAGGCCAAGTTGTGGGGGAAGGGGGAGGAGCAGAAAACAGCCAGGGGGAGAGGCTGTTTTGAAGACCACATGCTGGTAGCAAAATGAGTTGCTGTTGTTTTTAATTTAGTTTTCTGCAATTAAGGAGGCAAGAACACCCTCCTTGATCAGAGGAGAGATCTGCCTAATCCAGAAACTGCTCACAGTAGCCAGCCAGGCTGCTCAGGGAAACTCAAGAATGGAGTATGAGAGATTGCTGAATGGAGAGAAATCAGTAGAGCATGAGACTCTTAATCTCTTAACCTCTCAGGGGCAGGGGGTTCCAGCCCCACGCTGTGCAAAAGATTCCTGCATTACAGGGGGTTGGACTAGATGACCCTTGTGGCTCCTTCAAACTCCACAAGCCGATGATTCTATGAAAGCAATAGTTATTTCTGATCATTCCCACCCACCTTAGTATCTGTCTGATGCTCTGACAGGCCCCCTCCTCTGCATTTGATGAGGTGACTGCTTCAGACTATTCAGATATGCCATTGTTAATTTCTCCGGTTCTTTAAAAATTATAATATTCCATCTAACAAAACAACGCTGTCCAGGGTTGTAAAGACTGTGGAGAGAATAACTGGGTGCACTCTTCCCACCTTGGATCAAATCTATGCTTCCAGGTGTCATAAGAAAGCTGCAGAGATAGTGCAGGATAGTGCACATGCCGGAAATGATCTCTTTCAGCTTCTGCCTTCTGGAAGGAGGTACAGGGTTATAAAGACTAGGACTAGCCGCCTGAGAAACAGTTTCTATTCAAATGCGATTTTGGTTTTAAATGCAGTGTAAGGTAGTCTCTATGGGAGTATATTGTATTTAATTATGGGATATTACAGTTTTAGGGGGCTAACCAGGCTGGGATAGCTGGGATAGCAGGCTTGTTAGTTTCTGAATGTCTGATGTAGATTTTTTCAATTTCGTTGTTCTGCATGGGACAATGACAGTAAAGATTATCGTATTGTATAGTAAGTCATATAGCATCATGTCTTAATTTAAAGTCATTTTAAACATCTAAAGGGCTGTCATGTTTAAGATGAAGCAAGCTTGTTTTCTCTGCTCCAGAGAGCAGGGCTTGATTCAATGGATTCAAGCTACAAGGAAGGAGATTCGGACTGAACATCAGGAAGAACTTTCTGGCAGTAAGAGCTGTTCCACAGTGGAACGGTCTCCCTCGGGAGATTGTGGATGCTCCTTCATTGGAGGTTTTTAAGCCTAGGTCAGATAGCCACCTGTCATGGATACTTTTGTTGAGATTCCTGCATTGCAAGGGTTTGGTCTGGATGACCTTTGAGGTCCCTTCCAACTCTACAATTCTGTGATTCTATGAAATGCTGGTAAGGGCCATGGCTCAGCGATGGGGCATATACCTTTCATGTAGAAAGCCCCAGGTCCAGTCCCTGGCATCTGGGCTGGGAGGGGCTCTGAAATGAAATGCTGCAGAAGCTGCAAGTTAGCATAGAATTATTATTATTATTATTATTATTATTATTATTATTATTACTACTACTACTATTTATACCCCGCCCATCTGGCTTGGTTTCCCCAGCCACTCTGGGTGGCTTCCAACAGAATATTAAAATACAATAGTCTATTAAACATTAAATGCTTCCCTGAACAGGGCTGCCTTCAGATGTCTTCTAAAAGTCTGGTAGTTGTTTTTCTCTTTGACATCTGGTGGGAGGGCATTCCACAGGGTGGGAGCCACTACTGAGAAGGCCCTCTGCCTGGTTCCCTGTAACCTGGCTTCTCGCAGTGAGGGAACCGCCAGAAGGCCCTCAGCATCCCGGCAGAACAATGGGGGTGGAGACACTCCTTCAGGTATACTGGACCGAGGCCGTTTTGGGCTTTAAACAACGAGCCTGTTGGAGCAATGGTCTGGCTCATTTTGAGGCCGTTTCCATTCTAGCCCAGTATTGGAACGATGGGGGCAGTGGTATAGAGGATGGGGAGCTCACTTTCAGGCCTCCCCCCCCCCATAGAAGGAACAATTACGTCATCTTCTTGACCAGGGTAGTTCTTGGAGCTCGCTCTCCCAGGAGGCATGTGATGACCAGCAACCTAGATGGCTTTAGAAAAGGATTAGATAAACTGATGGAGAGGGCTATCACATGATGCCCATGTTCTGCCTTCACAGTTGGAGGCAGCAATGCTTCTGAATACCAGTTGCTGGAAACCACAGGAGGTGAGAGAGCTCTTGGGCTCAGGGTCCTCCTTGCTGGTTTGTCACAGGCATCTGGTTGGCCACCTGTGAGAACAGGATGGCGGACTAAGATGGGCCATTGGCCTGATCTAGCAATATGTTCTTAGGTGAAACCTTCTCCCCTGCTTTCCAAAACTGGACTTTTTACAGTGAGGAAACAAGCGTGGAAATGCAATGGACATATCCCCCCAATGAACCGATTGGGATACATGTTCAGTAAACAGCCAGAGTCATAAAGCCTGCCCACAAACAAATCAGGATGACTGCTCCATGACCAGGTCACCTGGAAGCAACCCAAGGAACACAGGGTGGCATTTTGTCCTCAAAACAACCCTGTTCAGTTAGGTGACAGATGATGCCATTGGTAACACAGACATGCATACCCCCCAGTCTTGTCCAAATCCAAAGCACTGGGCTTCCTTATATCAGATTGGCTTCCTTGCCGCATATCTCCCAGCAAACCATTTGGCGAGTTAACGATGTGTTTGGTGAGGATGAGCTTCCCTTTCTCTCCCTGTGTCTGGAGGCAGCAGGCTTCCTTGGATGATCCCCAAGCCTGAAGGCACTGAGGAAAAGGAGGGGGAAGAAAGGGAAGTTGGAGGGGAATTTCTGCTCACTGCACAATGCTGACCGAAAAGGAATGGCAGCGCAGTAGCGAATGAGGTAGGCAGGCAGCTCCCTTATGCTGAATCAGAAGACTGGTCCATATAGCTCTGTGATGCCTACACCAGGGATGGGGAAGCCGTGGTTCTCTAGATGTTGTTGGATTCCCAACTCCCATCAGCCTCAGTGCAGGCAGGGATGATGGGAGGTGTAGTCCCACTGGATCTGGATGGATAATGCAAAATACCTGGCTAAACATATGGTGCATATGTTTGAAAGGGTGTGTGAAAGTTCAAGTATTTAAGGTCTGGGTAGCCAAGAACAGGCAGATTTACAAACTTGGGTGTGTGCAGGGCTGTCTTAAGCATATCCGGCGTGTGGTGCAAAGCTCCCTCGGGTGCCCCCCTCCCCCGTTCCCCAGAGGTTTTTTTAAGAGAAGACGGCGCTGCCAGCGGGGCTGGAGGAGGTGGATAGTGGCTGGAGGGCGGCTCCTCCGGCGGGGAAGAGGTGGAGGCTGGACACGACATCTCTCGGGCCAGCTGGCCACTTCGTGCTGCAGTGGCCATGGCAGACTGAGGCTCCGGGCGTGGCGCTGCTTCGGCGCAGCATGGCAGAGGCGGGCGAGGGCAGCGAGCTGATGCCAGGAGGCACCGCATCCAGCCTCCGCCTCTTCCCTGGCACCCTCCAGAACTTGGCGCCCCAGCGCCCCGCGCCACTAGCCTCTATGGGTAAGATGCCCCTGGGTGGGAGGTCCAATTCCAGAGGGACCATCCTGTTAGGCTGCAATGGAGTGTAATGGATTGCTCTAAAGTCACTTCAGCACCAGTTTCCCCACCCTGTCCTGTATTTTGTCAGAACAAAGATAGCAACCCTAATTCCAGCCCTACCTGAAGATGTCAGGGATTGAACCTGGGATTTTCTACATGGAAAGCAAATGGTCTGCCAATGAGTTATGACCCTCTCCCTCCCCTTGGGGCTAGGTCCAATGCCACGAGTCAGCAGTGTCCACATTTCCAAGAAGGCTGTCCACATTCGCACCATACTTTTAAAACAATATGATAACACTTATGGACAGGAAATGTATTGGCTGGAAGTATGACAGATTTCGAACCAGGGCACTGCCTAACAGTGTAGCAGCTGCATTCTATACCAATTGCAGTTTCTGGGATGTCTTCAAGAGCAGCCCCACATTGAATGTCGTATAATCCAGTCAGGAGGTTACTGGAGCATGGATTACCATGGCCAGAGATTATCTCTATCTAGGAAAGACTATAGCTGGCAAGCCAAGGTGGCTTAAGGCATTTCGAGCCACTGAAGATACCTGGTGACAAAATTGGATCTAGAAGCCTCCCCCTCCCCAAGCTATGGACCCAAGAACTGCCCATGGAGAGTACCTCCATGTTGTCAGGGATCAGTCTCAGTTTATTAGCCCTCATTCATCCAGTTACAGTGGCCAGAAACCAGGCCAACATGTCCTCAAACAATAAAGAGAAATATAGCTGAGTGCCCTCAGTATATGCTGACACCCAACTTCAGGTTGCATGAAGTTGGCAGCTTCATAAATTCTTTGCCTGTACTACTCAAGTCTGTATGCCCAGAGAAGCGGGACCATTCAAACAGAGTGTGCCTAGCACATTCTTTCAGTGAAGTGAAAGGCTCCTGGGGAACTGACTCATCAAGGCATGAAATTCCACAGCAAATTTAACCCAGGTCTGCTGGACTCAGCTTGGGTTGGGGGTGACCTCAGTGATAGTTGAGGTTATTTTTCTCTAGGCTAAGGAATCTGATGTAGCCACAGATTAATATGGAATAACAGATGGGACAAGATAGCTCAAATGCAGGCATGCTCAATTTGTGACTCACTAAGCTGAACACACATCATTGGTTGTGTATTGTGGCCTGCCAGATGGCTTAACTTCTTGATTGGTTTGGTATGTGGACCTTTGTTTAGTTGTTGTTTTTCTGCAGTCATGGACAGCAGTGAGATCTTGAGGCTTAACAACCTCCTGGCTATCTAACCGTGATTGGCTTGGTGGGTAACAAGCTGTGCAGGTCTGATCTTAAGGATACCAAGATCTGATCTTAAGGCTACCAAGGATGCCCACTACCTAAGGATCATCTCTTTTCAGTCTTGGAATGAAGGCATCTAAGAGTTCCAGACCAACCAATGAGAATGGGAACAGGTAGTGGCAGCCAGGAACATAGAGCTGAAAGCTGAACAAACCATCCACACAGGCTTATGCATAAAGGCAACATGGTAACTGCCAATGCATCACTAGGTCCATTGCTCTCCATGAATTGTTGGACAAAGTCTGATGCAGGGAGCCTGCCTTACTCCTGGAGACTCCCTGTGTGATATAGAACTCTACAAAACTAGGATTCGGCCCCATCAGCTCTGTTCACCCCTACCTTTACATGGGAGAGGCATGCTCCAACAGGGTGACTGAAAGGAAAGTGTGAGTTAAACTATGGAGACGTCAGTTCAAATGGTGACTCAAACCTGAGCCAGCCACCATCTCTTAGCCCAAGCTACCTATACAGGGTTGTTGTAAAGATAAAATGGGACAAAATCATACATTATCACCAGTATTTTATGAACTGCCTTGTACAGATAGTGGACATCTGTTGTATCTCAACCCCTAGAGAAAGAGTAAGATATGCATGCACTCAATGAATAGAACAATTGCTTTTATGATCTGGGTCAATTCCTTGTGGCTGCTTTTCTAGGGGTTTATGGGGTGATGAGCCTTTGACCATTGACCAAGTCTGACCATTGACCATGCTGGCTTGTCAACCACAGGGGCACTGCCAACTCCTGCAACATTGACAGCCCATCAGTTCCATAGGAGTACAGGTTCCATAGGGAAAAAAACAATGGTCCCAACCTCGTTCTAAGACTGACACTAGCAAACAACCCTATGTATGTTTACTCAGAAGTAATTTCTACTGTGTTCAATAGGACTACGAGGAAGTATGCTCAGGATTCTAGTCCCAGCTTTCTGTGTGTCTGTGTTTAACTGCATAGAGGACATATGCATGATTGCATTGACAAACGCTGCAGCCGAGACAGAAATGGAACTGCCAACACATGTTTTCCAACACATGAAAATGGGCCACGGATTTTGTTCCATTTCATGTCATTCTTTGCTCTGGGTTCCATTTGAAAGTCTGTGTTCATCCTTCGGCGTATCAGTTCCCGACACATCCCACAAAATACTCCACTCCTTTCAGTCTGGAAGCAGGCCTTTGGAAGACAACAAATCTGGAAAACTTTGATGTTCAAGACGTGCTTTTTCAAAAGACAGAAAACATTAGCAGGTCCACGTTTCCTATTGTTGAGCCCATTTTGGATCTGCAACTGATCAATGCCTTTGCTTACCTCTGCCTAATGGACTGGGACGGCTGCTCCAGACACCTAACTCAAAATCAGGAGTGCATTTGCACCAGCTGTCTCGAGTGTACTTAATTATACTAGTCTGGAAGGAAAATCAACAAGCATTTATAAACAAAGCTACTGGCTGGAGTTAACAGAGAGCAGCAAACACAGTTCCTAACACATCAGGAATATGTGTTTGCTACCACAAGGAAGGGTTAGATTTAGGTGAGGGAAAACAACAGCAGCAATTCCAAAGTCTGCATCCAGGACAGGCAGACGAAATATTGCTAGATTCTCCTAAGCCAGGTCTCTCTTTCTCAGTTCCAGTGTAAATTAAATGAACAGATATTATCTTGTTTCTGCTGGGGAGGGGTGGCTTTCGCAACATATGGAAGACATAGTCAGAGTTGGGCGGCTTCTGGCTGCTCTTTGTTCATGTTAGCCTTTTATTTATTTATCGGAAGATAACATTTATTTATCTCAGCATCCCCCTTTAGAAAAGCTGGAGAAAGTGAGCTGTTCAGGTTTTTTAAAAAACATTTTAAACATTCGTTCCTTATTTGATCTCAACAATCCCTATTGTGACCAGTGTTTAACAAGCCAATGCAGAAAAATTAAAACCAGGCTCCCTTTCTAAGCATGATCAAGTCTGCAGCAATATCTCAACTTCCCTTTAGGGAAAATAATTTGTTGCTTCCCAAATGGCAGCGCTGAGAATGATAAAGAGGTACACATCTGTGATCATCAACAAATTGGAGATGAAAGTTAGGTCACACCCACACCAAATATTTAAAGCACATTACATCCCCCAAAGAATTCTGGGAATTGTAGTTGCTGGGAAATGTAGCTCTGAGGTTCCCATGATAATTTGGAGGAAGCCATGTGCTTTAAAAATATTGCGTGGATGTGGGTACACCTTTATGCCTGGTGCTCTGGTCTGAGATCCACCAAGAACATGGGTGAGCACATGGCCTTAACTCCATAATTATTTTTTAATCAATATTTGAGGGAGACAGGCGCTGTCTTTGCAAGAGAAATCGTCAGTGGAAAATATAGTAATAGAGCATCAGATTGATGGACAAAAAATGGACTATGAGAGTAAAGAGCCCAAAGGACGGATTTGGAAAAGTAGTGCCATATATGGATTGAGTGATACAGGTCTGACAAGATACATTTTGGAAACTGGCACTTTGAGAAAAATTGAAGAAGGGAAAATTAGCAACTTAAAGGAGTATGCGGAGCAAGTCTTGGACAATTTTTTGGTTCACAAGAGGAATTATAGAGTTTGGGCAAGCTTGCTCAAGAAGGACAAAGGAAATGTGGAGGGGAATGTGCATTTGGACATAACTTTGGGCTCGAAAAAGACTCTGCTGACAGGCCAGGAATATGGATTAATGGCCTCGGACATAAGACAGCCTGGCTGACTGATTGAACTTATGGACTGCAAAGACCTTAAAAAACTGTTAAAAAGACTGGCAGTACCTGAAACCGGGGGGAAGAGATGGTGGGATAAATTTGGAAATTTTTAAGTAAAATTTGATATAATATGATTTTAAGCATTTTTGGGGGATGACGGAAGGAATTTATTTTGGTTCCAGGGAGTAAGACAAGGAAGATGAAACATTAGGATATAAGGGCATGTTACTATAGGGTTTAAGATTAGAAGATTTAAAGTAAATTTTCTTTTTCTATTATTGTCTTTCTTCTTCACAAGTGGTAAAGGTAGATAAGTGAAAAAGCACTAAAAGTTGGACGGAATTTGCCGATTAGATTAAAAACTGGAATACAAAGAGGGAGGTGGGAGGAAGTCAAAGAAACAGGTTAAAAAAGAAGGAATTTGAAACTTTGAGTTGTTTGGGGTTTTTCTTTTCTCTTTTTTGAGTTTTTGTTTTTTGAGATTTTTTGTGGGGGGGATGGAGGAGAGGGTTTTTTTTCCCTCTTTTTTTTCTTCTTCGTTTGGGTTTTCTTCTGTCTTTATCTCTTTTTTTCCCTCTATTCTTTTTTTTATGTGTTTTTTGTGGATATGTTGTGTTGTGTTATTGGAAAACTCAATAAATATTATTTTTAAAAAAAAAATATTTGAGGGAGTAAACCATAATATTAAATACAAGGTACAGTGGTACCTCGTGTTACATACTGTACCCCTTACGATTGCTGCAGGTTACGCACTCCGCTAACCCGGAAGTAGATGCCCCTTGTTGTGACCTTTGCCCCGGGATGCGAGCGGAAGTCATGCTCCGGCGGCGCGGCAGCAGCAGGAGGCGCCATTTAAAGAAAGTGTGCCTCATGTTACAAGCGGTTTCCAGTTACAAACGGACCTCCAGAATGGTCCGTAAGTACGTAATACGAGGTACCACTGTATTGCATTATCTGTTGACTGAGGCATGGCAACAAGTATTTCAGAAGTAGAAATCCTTGGAAGTTCTAGATTTTGGACTGTTGTTTATATTATTTCACTCTTTGGTGGGGGGGAACCACACACAATATTTGACTCCTGAAAGGCAAAGAAGAACTGCAGAGCTTGCATGCCATCTGCAGGAACTTCATTTCATATGCTCCTAATGACAATATGCATTGACACCTATGAACAGCTGTCTCATAAACTTGGAAAGCAAGAGGTGATTTAGACATTACATTTATTTTGAGTTTCTTGCAGCAACTTATGCTAATTATTATCTTATTTCCTGCGCATAATGCTTCAGGGAACCCTGAATTGAAAACGTAAATCAAATTTATGCAATTTATATATTCTGTTAAATAAAATATACTTTTGTAAAAGCATACATGGAAAGGCATGGATAAATTCTCTCCTACTCTGTGGACCTATACATGCACAAACCTGAGAAAAATGATAGGTACAGTTTTGGACCAGAAAAGAAAACCTATGTGCTCCCAGTGCCACTGAAGCTCATGGTGAACCAGCCTAGCTCTTACTATTCTTAGCTGTTGAAAGAGACTGCGGTGAAGGTGTCAGTGCTTTTAGTACCATTTGTTGGTTAACGTATTACAACAGTTACAATTAAGTATATATTGCAGATGTACCCAACATGCAAATCAGGCTCCTTCACAGTGATGCATCCTGGGTTTCTTGCAATAAGAATCCACTACCAGCCTTCACCAAAAGGGACGTGGGTGGCGCTGTGGGTTAAACCACAGAGCCTAGGACTTGCTGATCAGAAGGGTGGTGGTTCGAATCCTCACGACGGGGTGAACTCCTGTTGCTCGGTCCCTGCTCCTGTCAAACTAGCAAAGTGCAAGTAAATAAATAGGTACCACACCGGTGGGAAGGTAAACAGCGTTTCCATGTGCTGCTCTGGTTTGCCAGAAGCAGCTTAGTCATGCTGGCCACATAACCCGGAAGCTGTACGCTCCCACGGCCAATAAAGCGAGATGAGCGCCGCAACCCCAGAGTTGGCCACCTTACCAGCTTTCACCACCAGATGGCTTCTGTTTTTCTCTTCAGCTGTTCAAGCAAGGAAGTGGGCAGACTTCAGCTGTTTGGATATCTGAATCTGTGGAGCAAGGTTTGGGCATAATTCTTCATGTTTGGATAAGTGAATTTTCACATAGTGAGCATGCCTCTGCATGTTTGTACCCATCACTTGGCTGGAAGACTGCATGGCACAATTTGGAGAAGAACAAATCTTGAAGGACTGCATACTGGTTCATCTTTAAACACAAACTGAATCAAATGTCTCCCATTCCTAATGGACGCACAGCAAAATAGGCATGTGGGATTCTTGTGCTTGGTGACCCATGCATGATTAGCATACTTTTTTCTTTCATAAAATGGCTATCCATGTTGGAAACTTGTCACATTTGAAGCAGTTCTTTGATCCAGCTCACAAGTTTTGAAACGTAAAATCTGGACAGTTCTCGGCAAGGAGGGTCATACAATCTGGAGAGAATTATAGAGCATCTAAGCACAAGTAAATCGTAAGGACAAAGAGGCACAGTTTATGAAAGAATAAATCTTGTCTGCGTAACCTTTTGCAGCCCTAGGAGTTAATAAAATAGTGGCTGAAGGAAAACCATGGGATGTAATTTATTTAGACATTTAGAAGGCATTTGGTAGATCTAACTTCACAAGAGGTTATTAAGGAAATTTGGTCACCCCCAGAGAGTGAGAGGTAAAGAGCTGTCATAGAATCAAATCTACTTATAATTAGCTGGGAATAAATGGTCAATTCTAGAGATTGAAAAAGATTAATAACAAGGTACCCTAGAGATCATTATTAATAAGCTGGAAGAAAGGCTGGATTGTGAAGTGGCAAAATCGCCTGTCAGTATGGAATTCCTTCAGTGTGGCAACAGACAGATTTGTGAGGGAACTGGAGAAAGTTTAATAAAAACTACAGGCCTGTGTCTTCTCTCCCATAAAAATGTGCAGAAGAAATAAACTGAGCATTGTCTTCAGGATATTATTTTAGACTCCCCCCCTGTTTTGTCTCCATCACTTTAAGCTCATCACCATCACCTGCACTTGTTAGCTGCTTTATACAAAAAAAAGTCTCAGAGTGATATAACAAGATAGATGACAACCGGGTAAATCCAAGCAGATAGAAACCATTCTCTTTCTATATTTTCTGCACGTGCCCTTGGCACTCCAGTGGAACCTGCAACAAAATGCTGCAGTTCATTGGAGGTTTTTGAGCAGAGGTCGGATGGCCATCTGCCTTGGGTGCTTTAGTTGAGATTCCTGCATTGAGGGGGCTGGACTAGATGACCCACGGGAACCCTCCCAACTCTATGATCCTATGAAATGCTCCTTGTTCAAAATTCCAGCTACTCTGCACCATTCTCTACCCTCAGTTTCCCATCCTCCCCTTCTTCTGCTACACAAACACACACAAACAAAGAGAGAAAGTATTCCATGAACACTGAGCAAGCTCATTCCTCATTGAGCTGTTTCAGGACCCCTCCTTTAGGATCCCCCCCCCCCGAAGATTTTTTCTTTTGTACTTGTATCAGCCATGGGGTTCTTCTATGTCTGCTAGGGACGCAGGTGGTGCTGTGGTTTAAACCACTGAGCTTCTTGGGCTTGCTGATCGGAAGGTTGGTGGTTTGAATCCCTGTGACGGGGTGAGCTCCTGTTACTCTGTCCCTGCTCCTGCCAACCTAGCAGTTCGAAAGCACGCCCCAAAGTGCAAGTAGATAAATAGCTACGGTTGCATTGGGAAGGTAAATGGCATTTCCGTGGGCTCTGGTTTCCCTCAGAGTGTTCTGTTGTGCCAGAAGCGGTTTAGTCATGCTGGCCATGTTGGCTCCCTCGGCCTGAAAGTGAGATGAGCCCCATTTGACTGGACTTAACCATCCAGGGGTCCTTTACCTTTACCTATACAGTGGTACCTCAGGTTACAAACACCTTGGGTTACTAACACTTTGGGTTACAGACTCTGCTAACCCAGAAGTAGTACCTCGGGTTAAGAACTTTGCCCCAGGATTAGAACAGAAATTGTGTGGCGGCGGCTCGGCGACAGCGGGAGGCCCCATTGGCTAAAGTGGTACCTCAGGTTAAGAACGGACCTCCGGAACGAATTAAGTTCATAACCAGAAGTACCACTGTATCTGCTAATACTATAATACAGTCATACCTCATGTTACGTATGCTTCAGGTTGTGCGTTTTCAGGTTGTGGGAATGTTCAGGGATGCAGGAGGGGATATATTGTGAGATTATATCCTTATCCAACTTGTGCTAACAAGTTCCCAAAATATCAGCAGAGTTAGAGATATTAGTTAGAGATATCTTGGAAATGAGGTAAAAACAGTGTAAGTGTAAGAAATTGCAGAAAGGGGGAGGAGAGTTGAAATATGATGTGGAATAATTCAAATTTATGTTTTGTGCTTGTTGCAAAATTAAAACTATAAATAAAAATTATTTTTAAAAAGCAATGGCTCTGCAAGATGAACAATGGCAAGGCACTGGGGCTGCATGAACACAACTTTTTATTCTGAAATTAATAGAAAGTTATTGGGTTTTTTCCTGCATAGTCCGCATAGAGTCTTGATCTGTGGCATATCTGTCATTCCGGAAAAGCACTTCTTGAGAAACTGGTTTGATTCTGAGAAGAAAAGCTCATTGCCGACTGATGACCCCACGGTGTGTCCATTTGAAAACAGGTGAAAACGGATGTAGGTGGTCCTGGCAACAGGGTGAGTGTGTATTCACACCTGTCCAAGGAAGTTGTGGGTGAACATGTACCAATGGAGAACTCATCACTTCCTCCTTCATTGACCTGGGGCATGTGCATGAAGAAAAAGGCACAGATACAGCCCCAGAGTGTTTCAAGGTCAGCCAGCAAGCTTGAAGGATAACCAGGGAATTGAACTTCTTTCCCTCTCGTCCTCTTTCTCTCCACTACACCAAAAAAGCAAGCAAAACCTTTCTGTGAAGTCTGGCATATTCCACTACAGAGTGTTGTGTCTAGAACTGAAATGAACTGACAGGGAGGAATGTCAGATTTGAAACCTGCATGTGGAATTTTGCACTTCACTTGCCCATTTTTGGAATTCAAACGCCCGAACCTAATATCTCAGAGTTTCATGTTGTGAGTAACTTTTCCAGCTCCTGGGAGACTTCGAAGATTTGGGCTGTGCTGATGTTTACATTTTAGCAACGTCTACAATTGGAGCGAAGATTTTTTTTTAATAAAAAAAAGTTGAAAAACAAGATTTTTCCTCTTTATCATCACATGGCTGTGTTAATGCATTGAGCATTTGAGAGAAGTGAATTTGGAGTTTCGCTGATATTTGTAATGCCCTCCCAAACTCCAATTGGGGCTAAAGCAAATATGTGGGGTGGGGTGGTGGTAATCAGGTTCGAATTCAGTTGCTCCACTTTTAATTTGCATGTGGAGAGTAGGAACTTGCAATGGAGGTTTTTAAGCAGAGGTTTTTAAGCTTTGCAAGGGGTTGGAATAGATGACACTCGATCAACTCTATAGTTCTATGATTCTAAGTGTTCTTGTTCTCATGTTCTGTTCCCTAGTTTCCCACAGGCATCTGGTTCACAGCTGTCAACTTTTCCCTTTTCTTGCGAGGAATTCTATTCGGAATAAGGGAATTTCCCTTTAAAAAAGGGAAACGTTGACAGCTATGATCTGGTTGGCCACTGTGAGAACAGGATGCTGGACTAGATGGTTCATTGGCCTGATCCCGCAGGCATTTCTTATGTCCTTAACTCCACTATGTCTCCCTTGATCTCCAAACAGAAGGTTCACAGATATGTTACTATGGACTCCTCCAGATGACCTGTTTATTGAACATTCACCCAGTGTGGTGTAGTGGTTAGATAGGGGTCAGCAAAACTTTTCAGCAGGGGGCCAATCCACTGTCCCTCAGACCTTGTGGGGGGGCCGGACTATACTTTACTTCTGTTGTGCCATATGGGTCACTTTAAGAAAGAAATTTTGTATCTGTAGATTGCCAGCACCTGTTACTCAAACCAATATTGTGCTTGTCCACATACGGTAATCCTTCTTTGTAACAGTCGCTGCTTACTGCAACCACTGCTATGCTATAAGATGCACTATCCTGTAATATCACATATGGTATGTACAGTTGTTTATGGTTTTTTATATTAATTTTGCTGTAAAAATGTGTGAGATTACGGTATTGTATTTATTTGCATTACCTAGAGCCTGTTCTATTCATGAAGCCTAGGATGGCGAAACAAGGCTAATATTCCAGAAATCCTTGTCTTAGGCTCTGTGAAAGGATTCTGTGGAACTGTAACAACCCTTCGTGTGGATTATTGGACTCTATGAACAGACAGGTGGAATAGACACTTATACATGTATGGACCTTATGCATGAACGGACTAGAAAATGAACTGATCCACTGGGTCTTCTGCTTTTTTCGTTGAACTTTGAGACTTCTGTTGAAATCTACAATTTGATACAATGAATAGGTAAAGGGTAAAGGGGACCCCTGACCATTAGGTCCAGTCGTGACCGACTCTGGGGTTGCGGCGCTCATCTCGCTCTATGGGCGGAGGGAGCCGGCGTTTGTCCGCAGACAGCTTCCGGGTCATGTGGCCAGCATGACTAAGCCGCTTCTGGTGAACCAGAGCAGCGCACGGAAACGCCGTTTACCTTCCCGCCGGAGCGGTTCCTATTTATCTACTAGTACTTTGACGTGCTTTCGAACTGCTTGGTTGGCAAGTTGACAATGAATAGTATACCTTATTTATTCAAAAGTACAGCTGGTTACGTCTTGTGTGTTTATTGAGTCTGTTTCACGTAGCCATAGCTTTGTTGTTGTTGTTTTGCCCTCTTACTTACAGCCTATCAGTTTTCTCTACCTTAGACTCGCAGTGTTGTCCTGAAGAATTCAGCAGGGAAGAAGATGGGGGGGGGGGCGGCGGGACTAGGACCAATTCACTCTGACTGTCATTTGCTCTGGCGCCACCTACTGTTGGCCTCCCTGCCTTCCACCCTACCAGTCTCAGTGGTCACTGAGCACCCCTGCTCTTCAGCCTGTATTGTCAGTGCATCATTGCCTCTGTGCATACACAAAGTGAACTTCCCTCATTCCCAAAGCATGACGGAAGCAGTACAATTGGCAGACCATGTTATTTGCAAGCTGGCCCTTGAAGCCCCAAAATGCCCACAAAAACAACACCAAAAACCTTTATAAACCAGAAACTCTCAGCCTTGGAATGGCATGTCCTCTGGGAGGAACTGCTTTCTCTCTCTTCCCAGACCTCTCGTGCTTCCCTCTGAACTCTCCCAGCTCTTATAACACCACTCCCTTCAGTTGGCAGCAGTGTGTGAAGCTAATTAACCCCTCGGGCCAGCAGCTGGTAGTTGATTTATTGAGAGCCTCACCCTGCAAACACTACAGAGGACCTCAGTCAAAGGACAGCTTTGTATTCCCTCAGACTCATTCCCACTCATTCTTTTGCACTCTGTTGGCATGAAGTACTACGTCACTGCCACACCGTCGAAGCACACACAACTAGTCATATGGTATCAAGAATTAAATAAAAGCACCAAAATCTTTCTGTCTCCCCTCAGTCTTTCTAAGGCCACATTCACAACATACAGTGGTGCCCCACAAGACGAAATTCATTCATTCTGCGAGTTTTTTCGTTCTACGAGTTTTTTTGTCTTGCGAAGCACCAATGTGTATTGACGGTTTCCCATAGGAATGCATTGGCGGTTTAAAAAAAAAAGGCGCAAGACGTTTCGTCTTGCAAAGCAAGCCCATAGGGAAATCCGTCTTGCGAAGCAGCTCAGAAAACGAAAAACTCTTTCGTCTTGCGAGTTTTTCGTCTTCCGAGGCATTCGTCTTGCAGGGCACCACTATATATTTAAAGAACTATGACACATTTTAAACATTCATGGCTTCCGCCCAAGAATTCTGGGAACTGTAGTTTGTTAAAGGTGCTGAGAGTTGTTAGGGGGCCTCTTACTCCCCTCACAGAACTACAGTTCCCAGAGTGGCTTCCTCTTCACATGAAATTTTGGTGACACCAACTCTTGGTCTCCGAACAGCCCTCAGAACGCTTAAGAACTACAGCTCCCAGAATTATTTAGGGTGACTGCTTAAAGTGGCACCCTAGTGCTTTAAAAGGAAGGCGGGAATGTGGCCTAAATAATATTCTGCTTCTCTGAACGATTATCAGCCTTTTCCTCCTCAATCACTTTGGTGGTATGAGCAGGGCAGGAGCCATTAAAAAAATTGAGAGCAGGGTGCATGTGGTAATAAGAGGGGGGCAAAGACATTTGAATTTTCCCTTTGGCGAGAAACATTCTGCCTCCCAAAATACCTTTTCGCCTTAGGATCTGAAGTGGAAAAGCCACAGCCGAGATACCTGAATATGCAGGTTTCAGGATCATTCTGCTACTAGCATCCAGTAGACCAGCCTTCCCTAACCTGGTGTTTTCCAGATGGCTTGGACTAGAGTCCTAGCCAGCACAATAAGGAAGCAAGGAGACGTTCTAGTACAGAGGTCAGCAAACTTTTTCAGCAGGGGGCCGGTCCACTGTCCCTCAGACCTTGTGGGGGGCTGGACTATATTTGGGGGGGGGAATATGAACAAATTCCTATGCCCCACAAATAACCCAGAGATGCATTATAAATAAAAGCACACATTCTACTTATGTAAAAACACCAGGCAGGCCTCACAAATAACTCAGAGGTGCATTATAAATAAAAGGACATATTCTACTCATGTAAAAACTCGCTGATTCCTGGACTGTCCATGGGCCGGATTTAGAAGGCAATTGGGCCGGATCCGGGCCCCAGGCCTTAGTTTGCCTACCCATGTTCTAGTCATAGCTGTCAACTTTTCTCTTTTTTAAAGGGAAATTCCCTTATTCCGAATAGGATTCCTCACAAGAAAAGGGAAAAGTTGACCGCTATGGTTCTAGTAGATGAGGGTGAGAAGAAGTAGGGAGCAAAGAAAATGCATACAAAAAAACCTTGCTGGGCAGCACAGGCTCAAGACATTTTGAGATGAAACAGCAAGCTTTGTCCACCTAATGCCCTCTTCCACAAGCCAAGGCACACAGTGCCCAAGTACAGTCTGGTTATTTTGCCACCTGAGGCAGAAAATCCTGCAAATAGGCCTACCTCTTTCTGGTGGTAAAAATGCAGCAATAATCAATTAAATCGCTAGCCATTTGCGGCTGTGGATCAGCTGCCTGCAGAAGCGGGCATTCACTTTTGCCCAGCCGCTGTACAACATAGGAAGCTACATCGCATCAATTCAGACCCATTGGTCCCTCATGCTTGGGACTGAGTACCCTGACTGACAGTGACTTTCCAGGGTTTCAGGCAGGGAGTCTTCCCCAGCCCTACCCAGACATGCTGGGGATTAGAACCTGGGACCTTCTGCATGCAAGGCAGACGCTGTACTACTGAGCTACGGCCTCTGTGACTCACATTCTCTACCATTTTGCTCTGGATCTTGCAAGCACATCATGTGGCCACCCTTCACCCAAAAGCTGTTCTGCAGCTAAAAGATAGATTCCTTCTGTAACCTCATCCATGGTCGTTTTCTCTTCCTCCCACTTGCCCTACGCTCAAAGTCAGCAAGAAGACAAAGACGGCAACGGCCATGAACGTTCAAACCAATGTTTTCCCACCGAGATTTACGATTATGTTTTTAACCGACCGGTCACTTCCAAGGACGGACTTTGGGAAGCCATGAAAGATGTGAGAGATGTTAGGTAAACAACCATTTTTTAAAGGCAGCATGACAGTGGAAAAGAGATAATTTAAAACACTATGGCCTGCATATGCCTCACGAGTGAGTATAGATTAACTTTTAAATTCTCCCACTTTCACTGCCCCCATCTTCTTCTTGGTGGGTGATGGATCTCCTCCGCTTCCATAGGAAGGCACTACAAACTAGGCCAGGCTATTCATCTAGCTACTCAACTATGTACAGTGGTTCCTCGGGTTAAGTACTTAATTCGTTCTGGAGGTCCATTCTTAACCTGAAACTGTTCTTAACCTGAAGCACCACTTTAGCTAATGGGGCCTCCTGCTACCATTGTGCCGCCAGAGCACGATTTCTGTTCTCATCCTGAAGCAAAGTTCTTAACTCGAGGTACTATTTCTGGGTTAGCGGAGTCTGTAACCTGAAGCGTATGTAACCCGAGGTATCACTGTATTTATTGAGTATTGCAATTACCGTATTTTTTCGTCTATAAGATGCCCCCATGTATAAGACCCACCGCCTATTTTAGGGGACTCAATTTTAGGAAAATGAGGGGAGATGGCCCAAAGTTGTTGAGCCTCTCCCCCCACGCAGCTGCAGGCAGGAAACTCTTCCTAGATAGTTTCCCGTGCACAGCGGCATGAGGGGAATTTGTGCTCCTGCCAATAAGCTAGCTGGCAGTGCACAGATTCTCCCCCCTCCCATGCCATTATCCGTGTATTGGACGACCCCAGTTTTTGGCCATGATTTTTGAGTCAAAAAACCTCATCCGATACACGGAAAAATACAGTATATCCCACCTTTTGATCCCAGGAATTCAAGATGGCCTCTCCCTCCTGAATGGAGATTTGAACCCTGGTCTCCCAGGTCCTAGTCTGACACTCTAACCACTACACCACACACTGTCTATCCTGTTGGCAACAGTTCTTCAGGGTCTCCAACTGAGGTGTTTCCTGTCATAGGTCCTTTAGCTGGACATAGCAAGCATTGAGCCTGGGACTTTCTGCATGAGGCAACAGGCAAAACAAGCCAGACTATAGGAAGTCAGCGTAATTTATGCTGGGGTAAACGTTGGTACAATTCACCTCTATTCCAAACTTAGGCCTGGCAGAGGGAGAAAAAAGCCTTTTAGAACGCGTTTAAATTGCACCACGCTATTTGACAGTGAAACCACTGCTGGCTTGCTAGGTCATGTGACAGGGCTGAACAGCACTTGGGATGGGGGTACGTTTTCCCCTACCACACCTCTGGAATGATAATAAATAATAATTTTTTATTTATACCCCACCCTTCCCGGTTCAGAAAACCGGGCTCAGGGCGGCTAACAACAAATTTAAAACACTTAATTGATGCAACGGGATGTGGGTGGCGCTGTGGGTTAAACCACAGAGCCTAGGACTGGCTGATCAGAAGGTCAGCGGTTCAAATCCCCATGATGGGGTGAGCTCCCATTGCTCGATCCCTGCTCCTGCCCACCTAGCAGTTCGAAAGCACGTCAAAGTGCAAGTAGATAAATAGGTACTGCTCCGGCAGGAAGGTAAACGGCGTTTCCGTGCGCTGCCCTGGTTCGCCAGAAGCGGCTTAGTCATGCTGGCCACATGACCCGGAAGCTGTACACTAGCTCCCTCGGCCAGTAAAGTGAGATGAGCCCCGCAACCCCAGAGTCGGCCACGACTGGACCTAATGGTCAGGGTCCCTTTATCTTTAATTGATGCAACAAAAAACAGCATAAAATACTGTATAAAACGTGAATAACAATAAATTCAGAATTCAAAAATCAATTTAGGGGGGAAATCCATCCAATAAACATTAGATCTTTCCCTGAAATTTGGTGACTGTTGACAGCCCCAGTTGTCAATAAAAGGCAGTTTAAGGGACAAGCAACTAGCAGACTGTTCTGTGCTAACTGCCCAGCCACACCCAGCAGAAAGGGGGGCGGGGGCCAGGCAGAATCTGCAGACAAGAAGCTTTTAATTAAAGACACAGGAAACCTGGAGTACCTCAAAAGAATTCTGTTTCTCCACACTGGACAGGCTGGTGTTCAAAGTGCATTGGCATTTAATAAACCAGGTCTGAAAAATATGGGAAGGCAGCATAGAAAACACTACAGTGCAACAATTTTTCAACAGTGTCATGCAGATTCACCATAAAAAAGGAGTGAACGAAGAATGGCAATTCCAGAGAAAAGGGCTAATTTCTCATTTAACCTAGAGGAATTGGTTGAATGATGTGCAGCTCATTTCCCCCCTGCAAATGCAGAGGACATTCTTCACTTTGCACACCCTGCTGGGCAGCCAATATTCCCACATGGTTCACGTCGACTGCTAAGCTACTGCTCCAAATTCACAGAAATTAAACTTTCCATCATCTGGTTTTTATATTTGGAAAATGTCAGCTATACTTCCTATCATTGTTGCTTCAATGGCTGTGGCCTTCTGTGAATTTCAAAACACATAACTCAGCTCTTGAGCATTTCTTTTGTAAATATTGATAATGGTTTCAAGTTCTTTATTAAATAACTTCTTAAGGAGGTTGAGGACAAGGCGCTATTTTTTCATGCGCTTGTGAAGATAAGAATCATAACAGATCTCTCCGTACCACAAAACACATGGGTTTCAGGACTTCGCTGTGAAGGGTAGTTTTCTATTATAAAAGTTCAGTTTGAAACACCCTCTCGTCCCCCCACAAAGCAATCTGAAGATGCCAAGATACTTCAAGAGGCTGTATAATGTTTGAGAGCATATTAAAACTCCCATAACACACTACATTCATTGTGTTTTGCTGGAATGACTATAAGAACATAAGAAGAATCCTGCAGTATTAGGCCACTGGCCCAATCCTGTTCTCCCTGTGGCCAACCAGATGCTCATGGGAAACCTGCAAACAGAACCTGAGAGCAACATCACTCTCCCATCCTGCAGATACCAGCAACTGGTACCCAGAAATAACTCTGACATTAAACATTAAAAAGCTCCCCTATGCAGGGCTGCCTTCAGATGTTTTCTGAAAGTTATATAGTTGTTTATTTCCTTGAAGGGAAGGTGTTCCACAGGGAGGGCGCCACTACCAAGAAGGCCCTCTCCCTGGTTCCCTGTAACTTCGCTTCTCTCAGTGAGGGAGCCGCTAGAAGGCTCTTGGCGCTGGACCTCAGTGTCCGGGCTGAACGATGGGGATGGAGACGCTCCTTCTGGACCGAGGCTATTTAGGGCTTTAAAGGTCAGCACCAACACTTTGAATTGTGCTCAGAAACGTACTGGGAGCCAATGGGATTGTATGATGGGAAAGTTGCTTCAAAGCTGCTGTGAACACAGCAACTTTCTCAAACTCTTCACATCTACTGATGTTCTGTCTAGCGACGTACAAATCTGTCAATCCCCCTTCCTCATTTTTCCAGTCTTCAGTTCACCCTATTTTTGCAACAGTTTGCAAGTTTTTAAAAAGCTATGTGAAAATAAATCCTAATATTTGATTGTTGGTTTTTTGGGTTTGTTTGTTTGTTTTTGCTTTTTTTTTTGCAATTTCCTCTAAGAAGTGTGTGTGTGTGTGTGTGTGTGTGCGCGCGTGTGTGTGTGTAATCTTGCAAGGAATGTCCACAAATAAAATGCATTTCTGTAAGTCCTGTTCATTTTTACCTAATATACTTTTTTTTTTTGCTTTTGCTTTTGCAGGGCTTGGAAATCTCCATTGTTAAACGCAGAGAAGACCGAATTTCAAGGACAGCTGTGTATTGGTTTGCATATGGATTTGGAAAGTGCAAATAAGTTATATTCACATTAAAATATGCACCAAATAAATTTCTCCTCCAGACTTAATTGTGCCTTATACACAATTGAACTGATTTGTTAGGTAGTGAAACTCATCACTGGTGTACCTCATGGAGCATGCAGAATTTATTTGGCTCTGACTAAATGTGCAAAATGTTCTTTTCCATGTTATGGAATTTTGGTGAGTTGATCTGTAGTTAGCCAAGGTCTTTGGCAGTAATGGCTTTTTAGCAGCCTGTTAAAAGGTCTCTGCAGAACTGTGCAGTAAACTTATTATTTTATTGACTGTGTCTTTTACCAGAGAGCATCCCTTTGTAGTGGAGACAATAAAATATCATGGAGGAGTTCGCAAGAGAAAGCTTATTTGGAGACAGAGTTTCTTTCCCCTTCCAATTAGATTACAGGCGTATTGAAAAAGGGCTTCCTTTAAAGCCAGATGCAGAAATTGGAAGGAGGGTGTTTTTAATGGAATGGCAATAGGAAGTCTTTTCGTCTGCTTTGGAAAATATTAACCCACACGAGTTTTGACCTCTGTCTCCTGCATTAAATCTAGAGAGTGAATGTTTACTTGCAGCATTCATCTCTTTCAGAAACTGCACAGTGTCAATTGCAGTTATTTTCCTTTGATAAATTGTATTTGGGAGTCCAGAGATGTGGTCCTACATTAAAAGAAACAGGCTGCAGAGCTATTTGGGCCTTTTAAATAAGTGATCTACATCTGAACTTGAAAAAGCTGACATTAGGGATTAAGGCAGACAAGAAAAGTCTGAAAACAGAGAGGAGTTTTCGTTGGCCTTTTCAGTTCATCGCTGGCTTCTGTAGAATGAGCAAAGGGCCTCCACAACTTCACACCTATCTCTGAGCCCCATCCCCAGAGATGGGCTTTGGTCTCTCAAATGTCAGCAGCACCCTGTGTGAGGCCAAAACCTGGTGTCCCACCACCTCTCACTTTCCATTCTGCTCAATTCACTACAGCAGGGATGTCCAACCGGTTGACCACGATCGACTGGTTGATCCCTGGCAGCTAGCAGTTGACCGCGGTCGATTGCAGGCTCTATTTCCTCTGTGGGGGGAAAAGAAGATCCGGCCCTGTCCCCTCGCCCTGTTCTTCATTCGCACACGATCGCAAAAGCGGCAGACGGTGCAGACGCCTAGGACCCACGTACCTACAGGACCGCCTCTCCTGCTATGCCCTGCGGAGAACCTTAAGGTCCACAAATGACAACAACTTGGAGGTCCCAGGTCGCAAGGTGGTTAGATTGGTCTCAACTAGGGCCAGGGCCTTTTCAGTACTGGCCCCGACTTGGTGGAACGCTCTGTCACAAGAGACTAGGGCCCTGCGGGACTTGAAATCTTTCCGCAGGGCCTGCAAGACAGAGCTGTTCCGCCTGGCCTTTGGTTTGGACTCAGTCTGACCCTTATGTCTTCCCTCCCCTTACGGTTTTGATCTATGGGCTACTATTAAAATGAGGCTGCATTTTAAATTATATTTTAACCTGTATTTTAAATTGGTGGTTTTTTTAATTGTAATTTTACTGGTGTAAGCCGCCCTGAGCCTGGCTCTGGCTGGGGAGGGCGGGGTATAAATAAAATATTATTATTATTATTATTATTGCTGCTAGCAATCTTTTGGTGAGCGACTTATGATTTCTCCCCTAAGAAAAAAAAAGGTATATAAGTCTGAATGTTTCCAAACTTCGACCTTCCCCCCTAAAAACAACAACTTGGACTTTCTCCCCTAAAAAAGCTCAACAACTTTGGTTCCCTCCTCAAAAAAAAAAAAAAATGGGTAGACCACTGCCAGCTTTTTATTCTGAGAGTAGATTGCAGTGTCTTGGGAGTCCCTGTGGAACCTGTTGCGTTCCCCTAAATCCACTTCTGCCATTCCCCAGCATTGCCTCTCTTGGCCAGGGATGAAGCTGTCAACTTCAGTTTCTCTCAGTTTCTCATTTTTGCAATCTTAAGTTCGGTGCTGCACATTTCCACATCAGTTGCCCATTTTTTCCTTGTAGAAAGTCCTCATGAAAATTCATCAACATTTTCGTATGATCTCCCCTTTATGTGCTGTGTTATGATATTCCATTTTGCCTAATAGGCACGTTTCTGCAATGCAGCGTCCCCTAATATACTGTAGTTCCACACGTTATGTTCACTAATACACACATTTTATATGCAGGCTTTCCCCTGGTATATGCATTTGTGTACACATTACTTGTCTGAAGGACTGCATTGCAAAATTTAGAGACATGCGAATTTCAAAGGATGGCTGCCTTGGCTTCTGCTGTTTATGTATGAGCACACTATGAGATAAGTTAATGGTAAATTAAGCTTTACAGTGGTACCTCAGTTTACAAACTTAATCTGTTCCGGAAGTCCATTCTTAAACCGAAACTGTTATATATATATATATATATATATATATATATATATATATGTTTTTTCCGTATATACATCCTCTAACAATAGTTCTCCAACAGTTTTCCATATTTTCCTCCCCCCTCCCCTGGAGTTCCCTCATACTCCCATTTTGTTTTATTTCCATATTGTTCACCCTGCCTATTGTTTCCCCAAAATTTCCCCAGTACATACTGTATAATCGTATTTTTTATTATATACAATTGTGATTGTTTACTCAAACCTTGCCAATGAGTCCAGTTCTTTATATTGTCTCTTCATAAACCGAGCCGCACTTGCCCTAATGAGGCCTCCCGCCACCAGTGCCCTTCCACCATTCGGATTCCATTCTTAGATCAAGATGAAGTTCGCAAACTGGGACACTGTTTCCGGTTTTGCAGAGTTGGTAAACCGAATCGTTCTTAAACCGGACTGTTCTTAAACCAAGGTACCACTGTATTTATGATGACCCATGGGAGCTTGCTCAGAGTACCACTGTATTTATGATGTGCTATGGGAGCTTACTGTGGGACGCAGGTGGCGCTGTGGGTAAAACCTCAGCGCCTAGGACTTGCCGATCGCATGCTCGGTGGTTCGAATCCCCGCGGCGGGGTGTGCTCCCGTCACTCAGTCCCAGCGCCTGCCAATCTAGCAGTTCGAAAGCACTCCAGGGTGCAAGTAGATAAATAGGGACCGCTTACCAGCGGGAAGGTAAACGGCGTTCCGTGTGCTGCACTGGCTCGCCAGATGCAGCTTGTCACGCTGGCCACGTGACCCGGAAGTGTCTGCGGACAGCGCTGCCTCCCGGCCTATAGAGTGAGATGAGCGCACAACCCTAGAGTCTGGCAAGACTGGCCCGTACGGGCAGGGGTACCTTTACCTTTACCTGTATGGGAGCTTACTCAGAGTAGAAACCAGCTTCTCTAGCCAGGCCACACCTCAAGTCAGCTCTCCAGGAGCTGGCCTCCTGGGTCATAGCTGTTTCTCTCAGGGACATGTGCTAGGTGTTTAATTCATAGAAACATAGAATTGTGGAGCTGGGAGGGTTCCTGAGAGTCGTGTAGTCCAACCCCCTGCAATGCAGGAATCTCAACTAAAGCATCCATGAAAGATGGCCATCCAACCTCTGCATAAAAACCTCCTATGGGGAGAGTCCACCACCTTCTGAGGGAGTCTGTACAATGGCTGTGTTTCAATTTGTGTGTTGTTTCATGAAGTGTGGATTAAGTTGGCTTCTCTTTAACTGTGAACTGAATCAAATATCTTACCCATCCCTGCTCTTGACCCTATTGAATGATACTGATCGGATGTCACAGTGAGCCTAGGAAAGTGGAAGTGCCACCGCTTAACTTGTTACCATTGACTTAACTCTTCTCATGTCATAGATGAGTTGGGTAGCCTTGGCCCAGACTGTTGACTGATCCAGCAAACTTGTAACGCAGAAAGTTATTGTTAAACAAGTCATCTATTGCCTACCCACTGTGGGCTTTTAAATAACACTAGGCTGGTTTAGTTCTGTGCAGAGGACTCTGCTGCTTTTGTTGGTTTTATTTATTCTCTATATATTTTTTAAAAGTTGTTTCTTCACTCTGTGTTTGGATACCTCTTGAGATGTTGTAACCAAATTGTGCACGATGTTTCCTGAGATGAATAAGTAGGGTTTTTTGTCTATGTTTGGTTACAACTGAACAAATTCAATCAAGATGGTGGGCTGAACCTTTCAAAACTGCACTGATTTTAACTACTGATTTCGAAACTGCACTGATTTTTATTATTTTTATTTTTTTGCTTTCTTAGAATTCCCAAGCAGCACCAGGTACGAGGTTGCTAGTATTTTATATTTTACAGCTATGATTTTAACTATCAATGACATTTTTAATGTAATGTTTATTTGTGTTTGGAATGTTATTTTAATGATGTTGTTTCAGTAAATTTCATTTTTCACGCACACCTCTATTTCATGTTTTGCTAAGCTCCTTGGAAGGTGGTATAAAAATATCTTAACTAAACATTTTCTAAAAAATGTAGAATTATAAGTGTGCATGTTTACATTAAAGTCATAGGAACTACATCTAAGCAATGTTAGTGGAGCAAGTCCTCTCTTAACTTCTACAGGATTATTTCATTTCATTCTATGATAAGAAGTACAACCTAATTAGTACTAAAGGGACACGGGTGGCACTGTGGGTAAAACCTCAGCGCCTAGGACTTGCCGATCGCATGATCGGCGGTTCGAATCCCCGCGGTGGGGTGCGCTCCCGTCGTTCGGTCCCAGCGCCTGCCAACCTAGCAGTTTGAAAGCACCCCCGAGTGCAAGTAGATAAATAGGGACCACTTACCAGCGGGAAGGTAAATGGCATTCCGTGTGCTGCGATGGCTCGCCAGATGCAGCTTGTCACGCTGGCCACATGACCCGGAAGTGTCTGCAGACAGCGCTGGCCCCCGGCCTCTTGAGTGAGATGAGCGCACAACCCTAGAGTCTGTCAAGACTGGCCCGTACGGGCAGGGGTACCTTTACCTTTACCTTTAATTAGTACTAAAGTGACAAATTCAGAAGTGGAAGGGCACTTTATGACCATACCAGACATACCCCCTTCTTATAAATATACAAGGCCAGTAATTAGATCTACTACTTTCAGCCAGATCTACTATTTATTGTGCACATCCATGGGCAAATGAGTTGGAGTGCTCTAGTAACTTCTTTCAGGGTGATTTAAGTTGTCTTTTCCTTGAAGTTTCAATGTACATAACAGAAGTTGCACATTAGTGTCTTGAAACTGAATCACCTTTTGTTTTCAGGGTTTTTAAATCCTTTGTTGTTGTTGCTTATTAAATTTATATGCCGCCCTTCGTCATAACATCTCAGGGCAGTTCACAGAATAAAATACAGAGCATGTGTTTTCAGGGTTGCAGAACAACTTCTACTTAGTGCTCTTCCTCCAGAGTCACCCTAGGAGCCAACCCTCACCTCCTTTCACTCTGATTGGCTCCAATCAGCACAAAAGGTGATATTTCTTCTCAGTGGCTAAAAAGCTCCACTTCCGTGCTGATTGGGCAGCCCCAGCACATTGCAGACAGAGCTCCTGCTGCAGAAATAGTAACAGGGTCTTCAACTCCACAACTCCAGACAGCTACACCTCTGATCCTAATCCACAAACGCACACATATGCCACAGCAATAGATGCCATTATTATTAGACCTTACGGATGTTCACATATCTCCCATCTTCTCTTGAAGATGTGAAAGTGACTCCATTGATGAGTCTAATGCTGGACTGCAGCATCCCTGGAAGGAGAAGAGTCAGATCCCAGGCTGTGCGTATCATGTTGCAATCTATACCCTAAATGCCAACTCTTACCAACACACTTTCACTGTGTATAGAACCGACCGATACAGCCCTTTCGGCAATCCTCGACATTTTCATCACCACCACAATCTTGTGAGGTAGGTCATTATTCAACGATACCATCTGGGGAGTAAATAGAAAGGGTGGAATTTGATTCATGCTGACCTCCCAAGTTGACAGAACGCAATGGAGTCATCATGATCTGAAGTAGGCTGCCGAATAAGAACAGAGTTCCTGGTGTAATATCATGTAATTATCTCACATAAGATAATTGCCTCTCATTCAACAGTGTGGCATCCTCCTTTCTCCAGAAAAGAAAGTAGGCTAGAAAGGAAAATATAGGCCCAGTGTTGACACCCAGTATGCTCAGACAATTGCCAAGGCCCCAAGGATCCCGCCAAAGCCATCAGCACTGATATCTGCCCCAGGTGCCATGTGTTGAGCAGTTGTGTCTGCAAGACAACATTTCATATTTTCGACAACTGTCCTGGAGCAACATAACATTGGGGGGAATTCAAAATGATGGCTCATAGCCACCTGCCATTGCCACCAGGTAAGGTCATCATCACAGGACCACCAAGGTCAGAGGAACTCAACAAACTTCAGGGAGACATGAACTTAGTCCAGGTCTCCCCCAAACCTGGAGCTGCCCTGTGTCTTAGGGACAAGTTGCTCTATATATCAGAGAAGACCCAGAATCCTTTTCAGCCTGAGGACCTCATTCTTTTGGGGGCAACTTTCAGAAGGTCATATAACAATGTAGCCAGAGGGAAAACTGGGCAAAGAAATGAATGTATACCTGAAGGAGAGTCTCCACCCCCATCATCCAGCCCGGATACTGAGGTCCAGCGCTGAGGGACTTCTGGCGGTTACCTTGCTGCAAGAAGTGAGGTTACAGGGAACCAGGTAGGGGGCCTTCTCAGTAGTGGCGCCTGCCCTGTGGAACACCCTCCCAGCAGATGTCAAGGCAATAAACAACTATTTTACTTTTAAAAGACAACTGAAGGCGGCCCTGTTTCGGGAAGTTTTTAATATCTGATGCTGCCCAGAGTGGTGGGGAAACCCAGCCAGATGGGCGGGGTATAAATAATAAATTATTATTATTATATAATGTACGATTTGTTTTGTTTTGTTTTGTACACTGCCCTTCATCCATAGAACTCAAGATGGTTCACAACATAAAATTACAATTAAAAAAATATAATAAAGATAAGAACAAAAGCAAACTGATAATTCCCCCTCCCACAACAAATTTAAAAGCACATCGTATGCCAATCAGCCCAAGGCCTGGTTGAAAAGGATCGTTTTCACCTGGCACTGAAAGGTGTATATTGAAGGCGCCAGCCAAACCTCCCTGGTTGCCAGCAGTATGCTAATGGCACACAGCTCTACTTCTCCCTATATCTGCAGGTGTGGCAGTGAAGTGCTGGACCATTTGTCTTGTCTTGGAAATTGACTAGATGAGAGCCAACTGAAGCTCAGCTCAGATAAGACTAAGGCACTGCTGGTGGGTGGTTCCCTAGATAGGATGGCTAGGAGGTTGCCTGCTCTTGATGGGGTTACACTGCCTGAAATTGTTCTTAACCTGAGGTACCACTTTAGCTAATGGGGCCTCCCACTGCCGTCACACCCCCATCTCATGATTTCTGTTCTTATCCTGAAGCAAAGTTCTTAACCCGAGGTACTATTTCTGGGTTAGCAGAGTCTGTAACCTGAAGCGTCTGTAACCTGAAGCATCTGTAACCCAAGGTACCACTGTAGTCTAAATTCTGTCGCCTATGCTCTGGTAACTTCTAGGTTAGATTACTGCAAAGCCTTAAAAGTGGGGCCGCCCTTGAAGAAACTTAGGAAACCTCATCAGGTGCAGAATTCAGTAGCCAGGTTGCTTGCCAGAGCAAGACATTTTGAGCAATATAGCACTGATCCTGGCCTCACTGCATTGGCTGCCAATTAGTTTGCAGCCCCAGTTCAAAGTGCTGGTTTTGAGCTGCTCTGAAAACCTCTTGCCTGAAACCCTAGAGAACCTCTGTCAGTCAGAGTAGGCAATACTAGATGGACACATTAGTCTGACTCAGTATAAGGCAGCTTCCTATCTTTGATGATCGTAAGCAAGCCTCATAAGCAACTCTTGGACAAGTCTGACTTAGTTTAATGAGGCTTACTCCCAGGTAAATGGATATAGAATTGCAGTCGCAAGAGCTTTGGTTGTTAAAAAATATATATGACAAATTTCATTATTTGCAAAAGAGGATTGGAGTGGCTGGACTGTTGAGACAATTAAAATGTAAAACTATTGTTGGTGGGAAGGGGGACTGGAGATAAGCTTTCCTGTACCGTTCTTCACCACAAAATATGTTGGACAGATTCCCTGAGCCAGTTTTTCCACAAAGGGCATCCAAAAAGCTAAGTCAAATAGAGTTCTTAGTCAAATCTTGGGTGCCTTTCAGTGGAAAGGTGGAATATAAGCATCTTCATAAGCAAGAAATATATGAGATGAACTTCTGCCACTAATCCAAAAATAATAAATTAAGTTTCCAGCTCTAGGCACCAGTTTTTAAAGACCTATAATGTTGAGTTGATCTGCTAACAAAAATACACAATTTGTTTTATTAGAGCTAGCCTCATTACTCTAGGATCCAAAATTATTTATTTATACTTATTCATTTATGCAATATACACTTCGCCTCCCCACCCATCCATCCAGATAGCACTCATCTGGGGGAGGACTGTAAGTGGGTTCAGCCAAACATGCTTGCAATCCCTTTTCAGACCTTCTCACTTAATGCGGAAGGTTGGGGGGTGGGTCACACACAGTTGGCTTGCACCATCCTGCTCCCTCTCCACCTGTAAAATTCACAGAACATGACAAAGAGGTCATCTTGAATCCCAATTTTGTCTTTGGTGGCACTGTGATAGAATCATAGAATCTTAGAGTTGGAAGTGCAGAACCTGACATTTGTCCCTATTAAAATTTATCCGTCACCTGCAGATTCAGTGAGTATCCCCTCAATACCTTCATCCAAGTAATTTATAAAGATGTTGAACAACAACGAGCCCAGGACCAGACAGTCTTTACCCGGGGTGCAGGGCACCCGGGCGCCAAATTCTGGGGAGCGACAGGTGTCCACCGCTGAAGCCGCCTGTTATGTACTGAGTTGAATAGGATCCAAAATGCAGCAGTCTGATTGGTCCTAGAACAATAGGATCCAGAATGCAGCAGTCTGCTTCATCTACAGTAGCCACCCAATCCAGCTCCAGGTGGAAGGGAATCTGCAACCTGATTGGCCTACAGGAGAATCCTGGAATTAGCCAATCACATGGGGCCCATTGTGTAAATAATGTATATAAGGCAGACATTCTGGGGGAACTTCCATTCCTCCTCACCACTATGAGCTGAATAAAGAGCATGAAATCCACTCTCGACTCTGAGTATATTTCACCACTCTTAACTATCTACCTGTTATGAAATAATAAATAATTTTGATCAAGCTAGAAAAACAAAATACATATATACCTAGGTATTACTGAAATGTATACCTACTGTTTCACTAAAGGATTTTCAACTTTGTGCGCTCATTTACCAAAAACGCGCCACAGCGGTGCTTGTCATTCACAATGGCAGTGCTTGTCAGACTTGGGGTGCTGGACTGATCTTTGCACTCCGGCGGCACATATAATAAAGACTCCCCTGGCCGGAACAGAACCCTGAGGTACCCCACTTGTCACTTTTCCCCAGGATGATGAGGCCGTCTTTGGGTTTAGTCAGTCAACCAGCTACAAATCCATCTAAGTTACTTCGGCCAGCCCACATTTTGCCAACTGCTCCACTTTGTCAAAAGCCTGACTGAAATTATGATACATTACTATCAGTCTGATTCAATATAAGGTAGCTTCCAATGCTCGTACAAAAGCTAATTTCATGGATGGCTTTCCAAAAGCCTCCAACTAGCTCTGCTCACAGAAACACAACATTGGGTTAGGTGAGGGATGGGGAACCTGTGGCCCTCCAGTTATGGTCGGACTACAGCTCCCATCATCCCTGGAGCTTTGGCCATTCTGGCTGGGCTGATGAGAACTGGAATCTAATGACATCTGGAGACCCACAGGTTGCCCACTGCTGGATGTGGTGAACCCTTCACCTGACCCAGCAAGACTGTTCTTATATTCCTAAACTAGCCTTCCAGCTAGCATCCGTCTCTCTGCTTCTACAGTAGCCTCTTGGCTAGAGCTTCCCAAATACAGTACAAAACAGAGACATGCACCCTCATCATTCCATGTAACGACATGCAGCTTGCCTGCCTTTTTTTTTCAGGCAGACAAGGGCTGCCCACGCGGGGAACATCCGAAGTGGCTCTTAGACGCGGTCCGTGTTATCTCCTCCACCTGGGATGAGCCCCCTGAGACAGTCCTCTCGGAAAGGCTTCCTGCCTATCCTCCCCTTTGCTTGCTGGCAGGAAGAGGGAAGGAGTCATTTGTTACAGGTCTGTGAGACCTCAGCGTCACTCGCCTGCCAATGAAGAAAGGGGATGTGGGAGGAGAGGCAGGGGTCTGGCCATTCACTGCCTCCTTACTCCACGGGGAAATAAGCGAGCAAGGAACATCTGCTTACTCTTATATATATATATATCCACTGATTAAAGCCAAGGCAGACTGTGCAGTTGTGTGTGTGTGTGAGAGAGAGAGAGGACTGTTCTTTCCTTTCTCCACTTGCATGCTGGAGTGATTCATGTCACAACTTAGTCCCTGCAGATCTTTTTTCTTTAAAGTATTATTAAATGAACTGCAGACTGGAATTGCTGGCAAATTCCAGAAATATTGGCTGGGTGATCTCCAACTAAGTCATACTCCTAACTTCAAGGGGGGGTTACTCTGAGTATGATTTAACATAATAAGAGCCTGCAGGATCAGGCCAATAGCCCATCTAGTCCAGCACCCTGTGCAAGGTGAAAATCTGATGCCGTTCACCTCTTAACATAGTTTCCCTCAGTGCCCAGGGAATCAGTTTCATAGCCCTAAATCCACCTTTCTTCCAACTTGTAAAGGGTAAAGGTAAAGGGACCCCTGACCATTAGGTCCAGTCGCAGACGACTCTGGGATTGTGGCGCTCATCTCATTTTATTGGCTGAGGGAGCCAGCATACAGCTTCCAGGTCATGTGGCCAGCATGACTAAGCCGCTTCTGGCGAACCAGAGCAGCCATTTACTTTCCCACCAGAGTGGTACCTATTTATCTACTTGCACTTTGATGTGCTTTCGAACTGCTAGGTTGGCAGGAGCTGGGACCGAGCAACGGAAGCTCACCCCGTCATGGGGATTCAAACCGCCGACCTTCTGATCGGCAAGTCCTAGGCTCTGTGGTTTAACCCACAGCGCCACTCGCGTCCCTCCTTCCATCTTGTGGTTTCCAGCAATTGGTATTTAAAAGCACTGATGCCTCTAGCATCATGGCTAGTAGCCTTTAATAGTCTTCCTTGACTCCCCCTTTAAAATCCATTTGATTGATGGCCATCACTGCCTTCTGAGAATAAAGTGAATAAAGCAATAACATTGCCAGTGAAAACAGCTACAAACAACTATTTAACACAGGGAAAAGTAAAATAAAATCAGCAATAAACTAAAAACAGATATAAAAGTATACACTGACATTCCACACGTTTGGGAAGACTTGTCTCAACAGAAATGCTTTTTTGCAGATGCTGAAAAGAGTGCAGAGAAGGTGCCTACTTGATGTCAATAGGAAAGGAGTTCCAAAGTATAGGTAAAGGTAAAGGTAAAGGTACCCCTGCCCGTACGGGCCAGTCTTGCCCGTAGTATAGGTGCTGCCACACTAAAAGTACGGCTTTCTTACAAACGCAGAATGGGCATACAGTGGTACCTCGGGTTAAGTACTTAATTCATTCCGAAGGTCCGTTCTTAACCTGAAACTGTTCTTAACCTGAAGCACCACTTTAGCTAATGTGGCCTCCTGCTACCGCTGCGCCGCCGGAGCCCGATTTCTGTTCTTATCCTGAAGCAAAGTTCTTAACCTGAAGCACTATTTCTGGGTTAGCGGAGTCTGTAACCTGAAGCGTATGTAACCTGAAGCGTATGTAACCTGAGGTACCACTGTAATGCAGATATGTGGCACCTGCAGCCATATCAGTTCTTGGCAAAATAATAATGCATTGGTAGGTTGATTTATACTGGACCGTTTGCATGTCATTTTATTAGTTGTTCTACCATGCTTCCCCAGTGCTATCACATTATCACTGTCTGGAAGCGCTATAGCACAACAGAAGCAGAAGACGATAGCAGGGGGGAACCCCCAGAATTTTGTAGTGTGGAAATTTGTATGCATTTCAATAGGAGGTTACAGGATATGCACTGATTGGAAATGAACAAGTAGCATTAAAAGGAGGATTACGTATGAATGCCCCGCAGGTGCCATGAGCACAAATCATCATGGAAGCATAATTAAAAGGCCATATTGAGTAGGGATAGGGAAGAAATTTGATGCGGTTTGCATTTAAAGCCAAGCATATCAAATTGGCACTTTCTGAAACAATTCCGAACCAAAACTAACCATCTTTCAAAATTCACACTTATACAAATTTTGCAGTGTAGTTAGTTGTCCAGCCAACCACTGTTTTTCTTTATAAAAAAATATGCATGCATTAGGTAAAGTGGATATAAAGATATAAAATATGTATGCATTAGGTAAAGTGGATATAAAGATGCACACATTAGTGAAAATGTGGAGAATTTCCCCCTAAAGTACTGAAGGATTTTCACGAGGATTTTACAGAAGAAATTCAGCAAATTGCAGCAGAAATGTGGAGAGTCCAATTTGAGATGGGGATAATGAGGAACCAAGGGGACCGAAAGTGACACATCCTTCCGTCTGTAATCTGGAGGGGCCCGAAATCTCTCAGACGCTGAATAGATTTTCTGCCCAGTGCCTTAGTCCTCACTTTTCCTGCCTTGATGTAAAATCACAGCCTACGTGCAGCTCTCAAATTAGCAATCAGTCAGCGGAGCTAAGAGCATCCAAAAGATTTAGCAAATTTGTGGCAGCTGTTTTCTCATTAGGAAGGATCTCAGAAACATGAGTCAACCCTTCCTACAACCTTTTATTGCCCTGATCCTTAAAAAAAAAACAAAAAAACAAGCATTGTTTAACTATAAAGAAATTCCTATGCACTTGCTTGGTGGCTGTGAGCTTCCCCCAAGTTTCCTCTCTGAGTGGTTTCCAGTCGACGGAATAACCTAAGGCAGTGGAATAGTACTGCTACTCTATAAATGTTTTAAGCCACTGAAGCTGGTAGTGTATACCCTTATTTGAATTAAATTACCTCTTTAAGAGAGTCTTTTAAACTGGATGACTTCATGTAACTCATTACGTTTAAGAGGTGGTTTAGCATGGCATGGTGTGTGTTTTTTCAAAAAGAATAATCTATTACATTACCGGGCAATTTGTTAGGCCTCTTAAAACAAAATGCAATTAGCAAGAAGGAACTCTGCCAACGCCCTCCCCTTATGAGACTCGGTGAGGAAGGGACCGCTTCCCTGCCTCTTCTGTTGACTGATTGATTTTGAAATATGTATATAAACGCCATCTGATCAGCACCTGCTTTCAGGGCAACTTGCAAATTCGAGGAATCCATCTCTGCAAGAAAAGTTATAAAGACGCACATGAACGAATGCAATACCACAGCACAGTAAACTGTAAAAACAGCAGAAATGCTGGGAGTTGCGATTCACACACCAACCCCTCTGAACCAGTGGCAGACTTTAGACTCTCAAATTGCAACGGCACCCTGTGTGACACTAAAATTTGGTGCGTGCCTCGTTTCTCATGCTCCGTTTGACAGCATTGTGCAGTGCCCAGTGCAACCAGACTGGTCATGCTGCCCTAAAACCGCCCCTAACAGAGTTACAAATTCAAGTATCTTTATCAAACTACCATTCCATACCCATTAACTGCCCTGGAAAAATTGGGACATCCCACAGGAGCCTGGCAGCCATTTGGGGCAACTTGCTCCCATGCAATTTCAGGCTGAGACCTTGCCCTGAAAAAAGCATGTTGTTTTTCCCTCCCCCCTGGTCCATGATCTTGTGTGGCACCCCAAAACGCATGTTTTGTGGCACCGTGCCTGGAAAATGTGCCTTTTCTGGGTCCGCAATCTCATGCAGGTCACATGACTCACATGAGATTTCATACCCGGAAGACGGTGTCCCAGATTTGGGCTGCGTTGCATGCTACCAGGATTGTGTGGGGGATGCCATGTGCTTCAAATATATGGGTTGTGTGTAAAAAGGTAAAGGTACCCCTGCCCGTACGGGCCAGTCTTGACAGACTCTAGGGTTGTGCGCCCATCTCACTCAAGAGCCCGGGGGCCAGCGCTGTCCGCAGACACTTCCGGGTCACGTGGCCAGCGTGACATCGCTGCTCTGGCGAGCCAGAGCCGCACACGGTAACGCCGTTTACCTTCCCACTAGTAAGCGGTCCCTATTTATCTACTTGCACCCGGGGGTGCTTTCGAACTGCTAGGTTGGCAGGCGCTGGGACCGAAGAACGGGAGCGCACCCTGCTGCGGGGATTCGAACTGCCGACCTTTCGATCAGCAAGCCCTAGGCGCTGAGGCTTTTACCCACAGCGCCACCCGCGTCCCAAGGGGTGTATGCAGCCCAAACAAAACCCAATATATTGGTCTTCAAGTGTCCAGGTCCAGCTGCAGTAAACCAGCATAACTGCTGGTTACATGGATGGAAACTGAGTGCCGCAGGGTGGCAGCAAGATCAGGGATGCATGGTTGCACTGGCAGGATCACCACCATAAATCTGGCACTTCCACCAGTGTAATTCTGTGGTCCTGAACATGCTGCTCCCCCACTTCACCCCACCCAGGTAAGCAGTTGTGGCCTTGGCCTTGGCGCTGCCCCACCATGCCGCTGCTGCTCAGGTTTCGAACTTGTGGGTGTTGTTCAAAGTGGGAGGAGCATGGCAGCAGCAGGTGGGACTAGACCAGTGGAAATAAAATTTACTGCATGCAATGCCAGATTTACGTACAGTGGTACCTCGGGTTAAGAACTTAATTCGTTCTGGAGGTCTGTTCTTAACCTGAAAATGTTCTTAACCTGAGGTACCACTTTAGCTAATGGGGCCTCCTGCTGCCACCGCATGATTTCTGTTCTCATCCTGAAGCAAAGTTCTTAACCCGAGGTACTATTTCTGGGTTAGCGGAGACTGTAAACTGAAGCGTCTGCAACCCAAGGTACCACTATATAAGCTGAACAAACTATAGCTTAGGGCCCCACTCTCTTGTGGGTCCCCAAAAAATTTAAAGGGGGGAAAAACCTGGATGTACTTTTCCAAAATATAAAATAAATATTACTTTGATAAAATACATATTTTGTTATGTGCAAATGGCTTTAGATACCTATTAGGTCCATAAATTACCATATAGTGTATATTCAACACAAAAAGCAGCAACAATTTGTTGTTGACAAAGGACAGCTGGACATATAAAGGGCCCCATAACCTTCAGTAACTTAGGGCTTCATCAAACCTAGATTTGTACCTGACGGCATGCTGTTTATTGAAAGAAAATTCCATGAAAATGATGTATCGTTGGTATCTAGCACCAAGTAAAATCGCTAAAATGTACAAAACAAGTTATAAACTGTGTTGGAAATGTAAAGAGAAAGAGGGCACTTTTCACCATATGTGATGGACATGTACATTGGTAAAGGCTTTCTGGGAAATGATACATAATGAACTTAAGAAAATGTTTAAAAATACATTTGTTAAAAAAGCAGAAGCCTTTTTACTAGGTATTATAGGTGAAGAGTTTCCAAGAGAATATAAAAGACTTTTTATGTATGCAACAACAGCAGCGAGAATGCGACTAGCCCAGAGATGGAAGGAAGGAGAAATACCAACAAAAGAAGAATGGCAGATGAAACCGATGGAGTATGTGGAAATGGCGAAAATTGACGGGGAAGATCTGAAACCAGGAAGATCAAGTATTTTCTAAAGACTGGAGTAAATTTGTAATTTACTTAAAAGACCACTGCAAACAGTTAAAATCTTTGGCAGGGATGTAAAGACACATGTAATGTAGAATTGTTTTAATGGTAATTATGGTTATGTAATAGCTAGATAAGGGTAAAAGATGCAGTAAATTTAAGCTTAAAGATGTTACATACGCTTCAGGTTACATTCGCATCAGGTTACAGACTCTGCTAACCAAGAAATAGTACCTCGGGTTAAGAACTATGCTTCAGGATGAGAACAGAAATTGTGCAGCAGCGGTGCGGCAGCAGCAGGAGGCCTCATTAGCTAAAGTAGTACCTCAGGTTAAGAACAGTTTCAGGTTAAGAACAGACCTCTGGAACGAATTAAGTACTTAACCACTGTATATATGACCAGCGGTGGCTGGTGCCCATAGAGATCATTGAGGTCAACAGTAGGTGGACCCAGAGCCAACTCAGAGCCAACGGTAGGTGGACCCAGAGCCAACTCATTTTACTCTTGGCCCCATCTTCTTCCCTGCTGAGTTCTACAAAGGCAACACCACAGAGGGAGGTGAGGCAGAGCGCCATTTGCCCTAATGGGCCAAGCTGCACTGTCCTTGACACTTACCCACTCCAAACGTCCTTTTGGCATGTGGAAGAGGTCATGTGAAACTCCGTTCCCCTCCCTGCCAAAGCTATCCCTCTAAGTGGTTTCATGGTTGCAAGCCAAGCCAACAAAGTCTATATCTGGCCACAAGGATGTCAATTAATGCCAGTTATATTGTTAGGAATGTATGGATTTCAGTCACTGCTAATTCCACAGTCTTCTCCAAAGAGACAGCTTGTTAAGTGAGACGTGTTGGCCAAGAACATGAAATGTTGTGAATTGCTCCTCTCTAATGGCATGAGAACCGGGATCTCGACGTTTTGTTTGTTCTGGTAGGGTAAGTTCAGCCTTTGGTGAGGGGGGGGGACTGTCTTGCGGAGGCACTGCTAAAGTGATTAAAATCTGAATTTACACATGTCTGAGAAGCAAGATGTGTGTTCTGCTGGAGTGAATTAAGGCAAGCAGATTTCCAGCGACACTTTGATAGCATGCCAGCTGCTCTCCAGCCATTCCTGACACCCTTCTTTATTTCAGATGTTAAAAAAAGAGGGAGAGAGAAAAGAATTGGCAATGCTTTTATTTAAATCCAATATCGGTCCGTGTTGGTTGAAGTGTAATTGAATAGCTGTGCTTTTAAAAAGAAAAATGTCAGGGGGTAGCATGGCAGCAAAGAGTTTGTCAGTAGTCTTGTCCCCTGTAGACAGGGCCATGACTTGTAACTAAATGATGGGAAGAAGGCATACTCCAGGCCCTTCTCCAGAGAATGGTAGTTGCATTTCATCTTGGCTGTCACTTAAAGCTCCCTGGACCTCTTTGAAACTGAGTTTCCCTGTCGCTGTTGCTGCAAGACACCCTGAGTGCTTCTTCACTCAGACTCTGTCACGTACTCCTATCCCACCAATGCAATTACATGCATTCCAAAAGCCAAGGGTAGTGTGGCTTTTATGGTACAATTCCCTAGTAAATTACTCTCTGAATCATTCCTTTGGGTGAGATTTTGGGGGTGCCATTTCAATATACTAGTGGAACCAGAAAACAAACGGGCTGCCATTCTTCAGCCTTTTAGGTTTTAGTGTTCCTTACTTCTTGCATTAATGAA
Source organism: Podarcis tiliguerta (assembly GCF_965153285.1). NCBI lineage: Eukaryota > Metazoa > Chordata > Lepidosauria > Squamata > Lacertidae > Podarcis > Podarcis tiliguerta. The sequence goes on from NC_139536.1 coordinate 23,514,915, forward strand.
AAAAACAGGTTCTCCAATCTTCAAACGATGCATTGATCTTGTTTACAGTCATACCTCATGTTACGTTTGCTTCATGTTACATTCTTTCAGGTTACGTCCCGCAGCGACCTGGAAGAACCGGAAAGGGTTACTTCCAGGTTTCGCCACTCGCACATGCGCCGAAGCGCTAAATTGTGCTTCGTGCATAAGCACCATATGGCGCTTCAAGTTGTGCTCTTTTCATGTTGCGAACAGGCCTCCGGAATGGATCCCGTTTGCAACCAGAGGTACCACTGTATATTACTGTAGTATGCATCATTGTGGTTTGTTTCAACCCATGTGCTATTACTTCCTTTTTCTAATCGACTGAGCAACTTGGAGCATTCAGCCTTGTAAAGGAAGGATCTAGGTCAATTCCACATTTTTTTTTATTTTCATTAGTAGTTGCATTCGTATTACTGCCATGCTCTTTGGTAGCACAAGAAATCCCAATTTCTTCCACCTCTCCACATCACAACTTTTCTTTGGCCTTCTTGTTTTGAGCTGCTAATCTTTGCCGAGTGCTGTTGTTTCCTGCAACCTGCACTGCTGAGATGTTTACTTCCTAGATTGAATTCTAGTGTAGCTGCTACACTAATCCTTAAATAAATCTTTTTCGTTTTAACTCTCTTCCCTTAACCCTATCGGCCAATGTTTACACTAATTTAAATGGGCAGGATATTAGATTAACGTTAATTGATGGAGTCAACATACTAATCCAGTTTCTACAGGTTTGCACCTTTGAAGAACATATTAAGCACAGCCACATAAATTACCCTTTCTCATGGACACAGTAGGAGAGAATATGTTTAGAAAGAGGCCTGCTATTAAGTTTTGGAAACCAAAGATGCTTGTATTGTGTGCTTCTCAAATCTGGTGAAATATAAGCCAGCTCACATTGTTAAGCTGCATTCAGTTTCCCTCACACACTCTGTGGCCTTGAATTCCAGAAGGTCATTTGAAATGAGCTGAAGCAACCTTTTACACTAACAAATGGCATATTTCAGAAACTCAGCGCCATATTATTTGGTATCTGGGGGTGTCTGAGAGACAATGATAAGAATCTTAAGCGATGCACTGGTGTGCTTTCCATCTAAATAAAGGAAAAGGATCTAAACTACAAGCCACAAAGTAACTTTTAGTGACTCATACTATTGTTGTGACTGCAAAGAGTGCATTTGCATTTTTTAAAAAATAGCATGATAGGAGACGATCATGTTTCCTGCTTTGCAGAAGACAATCTCCTGTTTGAAGGGTTGTCCAATGGCAGTCCTCTGTTTGAAGGACTATCCAGTTCAAGTCTGGCTAAAAGATGAAGAACCAAAAGAAAGGAGATCAGGGTCCTTGAAGTTGTTCCTCAACTGCTTGCACAAGTCTTCTTCCTTGGAGTCTTCTTCTACCTACCAATCCTACACATAGACAAATGCAAATTTGCAGCTCTATAGGGACCCAGGTGGCGCTGTGGGTTAAACCACAGAGCCTAGGACTTGCCGATCAGAAGGTCGGCAGTTCAAATCCCTGCGACGGGGTGAGCTCCTGTTGCTTGGTCCCTGCTCCTGCCAACCTAGCAGTTCGAAAGCATGTCAAAGTGCAAGTAGATAAATAGGTACCGCTCCAGCGGGAAGGTAAACGGCGTTTCCGTGCCCTGCTCTGGTTTGCCAAAAGCGGCTTAGTCATGCTGGCCACATGACCCGGAAGCTGTCTGCGGACAAATGCTGGCTCCCTCGGCCAATAAAGCGAGATGAGCGCCGCAACCCCAGAGTCGGCCACAACTGGACCTAATGGTCAGGGGTCCCTTTACCTTTTATACTCACTGTGAACTCATTTATCACAATTGCAGAGCGGTTATTATGTGGCACCTGTAACAAGTGCCAGTTCAGCATATCAAAATAGTCTAGAGAGGACATAAGAAGCAAGGCAACCCCACAAGCAAACTAGTCCCAAACTGTTAAGGGCTTTATATACCAACAGTAACACCTGGAACCTGGCCAGGTAGCAAGTGCAGATCACTGAGCAGAGTTGTGCCAGGGTCTCACACTTGGCAGCAACCATGCTGCAGCCTTCTGCACTAACTGCAGTTTGTGGGACAAGTGCAAGGGATGGAGTGCATTGCAGTAATCCAATCTTGGAGTCGCCAGGGCCTGTATATACGAGGCTGCATTCAGTTAACCCTGATTTCCTTACAAGGCGGATCTGCAGCACAGCTGAACCATTTGTATATCAGCGTAATAAAGTTAACAGCTTACTATTAATTCAGTTACAGTCCTAAATGGTGCTTTGTTGTTAAATCCAAGGCAACCCAGGGCCCAGGTTACTGCCGTTCCCCTACAGGGTAGGTGTTTATGGGAACGGTAGCACCAGAAGTTTTCCTGGAGCCCGCAAACCTAATTTAGCTGCGGCGATGTGAAATTACTGACTCAACACTCCTGTAGCAACGCATGTTGCAAGAAATCACAGGAAGACAGATGGAATGCTTAGCAGTTTAACCACAAAGGAATGCTTGGATCTGATTACCCTTAACTGTTAATCTGATGATCATCAGTTGTGGCGTACAATAGAAGTCAAACCGCCTTGTGATTGTACTGGTGAATAATACTATAATGTTACTAGGAGAATTCTCGTGTACTTTTGCCTTAACTCAAAAGCTCCCAAATTTTAATTAAGGATGACTTTACTAGGGGAATTTGGGCTTCGTTTGCACTCAGCTTGCCAATCCATTGGCATTCTACTGCAAAATGATGTTCTTTCAGGGCCAAACTGCACATGAAGTTAATCACATCCCGCTGTTAAGCACAGGGTGGGTTTTTTTTATAATAATATTTTATTTTTTCCCCTATGGAAAGTTACATTTGTTACTCAACAATTATATTCCAATTAGACAAAACTTGCAAATTCCCACTCACCCAACATCAATGTTTATAACCCAAATGACATACAATTGCGTTTTAAGGTTCTGTCTTACCTAATTTCATCCTCTCTAACACATTCTGCTATTTTCTTACACTTCAAACCCTGTTGTGGTTTATACGGCAAATAACTTTTTATATAGACCGGAAAGGGTTTCCAGTCTTCTTTAAAATATTAGAAATTTGCGTCTTTTATCAGTGCCATCAATTTTGCCATCTCTGCATATTCCAAGATTTTCACCAAAGCATTCTTAGTGCAGGGTTGTTGTTTTTGACACCCAGTGTGAGGGCCAGGTTTAGATTAGGACCCTGGGGGAGGGGGGAAAGGACTTTAACCCTTTGTTGTTCTTGTTTTTATTATTGCTGTAGCAGTAATGCTCACCCCGCCTAGTGATCTACGTTCAGAATCTTGGGATAGAAGGGGGAAATATTTTTTAAAACACAGATACAAGGTGAATCTTGAGACTCCTATTGTCTTGCCTGAAGGGCTAGAAACTTGAAGGAAGGAGAAACAGAAGGAGTAGAAAGGTGGACTGAAAGGAAGTATAGCAAGAAAGAAGGGAAGAGAAAGGAAAGAAGAGTCCATGTTAAGCTATCAAACTTGCCCCCAAAGGAGGCAGTGGTGGCCACCAAACTAGATGGCTTTAAAAAAGGATTGGACAGATTCATGGAGGTTAAGGCAATTGATGGCTACTTGCCATCATGGCTATGACTCTGCCTCCATAGTTAGAGGTAGCAATTATTCATTGAATGTTGTTTGCTGGAAACCACAAGAGGTGCTCAAAACTTGCTTGTGGGTTCCCCGCAGACATCTGATTAGCTACTGTGAGAACACAAGGCTGGACTAGATGGGCCATTGGTCAGATCCAGCAGGCTCTTCTTATGTTCTAAGGAAAGGAGAAAAGAAAGGAAGATGAGATCCACATGTCAAATTGGTTGTCATATACCAAATCGTATGCACTTACAATATTTGTTTCATTAAAACATTTGTTCCAGAAACTATAGTCAACGTGCTTAGCGATAATGGTAACATACACCATAATAGCAAAGATAAAACCATTTAAAACAACTACCAAGCATTAAAAGAGAAGAAAAAAAACAATAAAAGAGTTGCAGCAAAGCTAGATCAGGACAAACTATTAGGTGGATTTAGCCAAAATCGGAAGAGGACAGGAAGGGTTTTGCTTTGAACAGTAATGTCAACGTAGGCTTGCCATATGTCAAGAAGATTCCTGACATGTCCTGATTTTTGGGTGTCGGGGAATTTTGCCGAAGTAGCAAAATGTCAGGGCAAACATGGTGAAAAAAGCAGCTCCAAAACAGCTCCAAAAGCTTAAAATCACTATTTGGGGGGGAGGTTTCCCAACAATTTTGGTGGGTTTCCTAAAAAAAAAGCTCAGAGCTCACCATCACTACTACCACTCTGTGGGTTCAAGGAGGTTTGTGGGAAATGCTTCAGGGAACAAGGCTGTGTGCATGGGGAGTGAATAGTCATCTCTACTTTCTCGGCCTCTGGGGAAAGTGGAGCAACTGAAAATCATCAGGCTTCCTCCCCTCCCCCTTCCTCTCCTCCTCCTTCATCTTCTTCAATTCCCTGGGAGCAGAATTGTATCTTTGGCAAGTTTTTGAAAAGTTGATTGCTAGGCGGTGCAACGGATGAGTAAGCTTGCCAACTGTTGCCAACCTGGACGCAACTTTCTCTTCTCTTCTGGTAATATTTCCCTCTGGTATCATTGTCAAGGAAAGGGCTGTGTGCTGGTTGTTGCTTCATGAATAATTGCCTTTCATCTTTTAATGGGAAGATTTCAAAACGGGGAAGATACAAATGATTTGCCACGGCTGCAAACCACCACCACCCCCTGCAAAAAAAAAGGGGGGGACAACAACACATGGGTAAAGGAAGATAAAAGAGAAATGTCTCCATTCACGGCTTAACCTGCCAAAAGAGTATATCATGACCCCAGTTTTAATTACAAGGTACGATAATGAGTTTCATCCAGAAATAGCCGCTCTAATTAAATCTCTAACTGCAGTTTCCATTCACTCTTGGTGTTACGACCTGAGGGGAAAGGAAAATACTTGAAAGGACTAGCATTGTAATACCAGCATCTACTTCTCAGACTTCTTAACCACAAACAAAGAGTGAGCGGAGCAACAACTTGAGGCTGCATGGGAGAATGGAGATCCTTTGCGGGTAAGTATGTGTGTCGCCTCTGCTATTTGTTTATCTGTTCCTTTATTGTCTCCGCTGCCTTTCTACCCTTTCAGGCAGGGAGAAACTGAAGCCCCATTTTAATGCACATCTAATTCATACTTCTCAGGACAGTATGCAAGATATCCTTTGACATTTGCAGTTAGGAACATGGAAGCTGCCAACTGAGTCAGACCGTTGGTCCATTGAGCTCAGTATTGTCAGTGCTGATGGCAGTGATGTCTCTCCAGGACTTCAGACCAGGAGAATCTGAATTTTGTGATGCTCTTCTTCCACACAATAATGTGTGTGGAAATGTGTGTGCTAGGGAAAGCATTCGGGCGGGATGCATACATTAGTGAAAACAACAAAAATGCATTATATTCGGGGAAACGGCTTGCAGCAACTGGGTATGCTAGGAGAACTGGGCACTGAAATGCCAACATTTTTTTTGTGAGGATTTAAAACACACACACAAACCGACGAGGAAATGTGGCAAGCTCAATTTCAAACCAGCCAATTTCAGTTTCTCATTTTTTCCTCATTTGTCAATCCCAAGGTAGCCAAGGTGGTTCAAAATGTTGACAAATCAGCTAATAAATACAATATTAAAGTCACCTTCACAAGTAAAGTTTATTGACCCAAACAGGGGGAAATAAACTGAAGTTTGGCATAGTGCATGAGCCTTAGCTTCCACCCTTTTCTTCCTCTACTGTCAGAGGAATTATGCCTCTGAAAACTAATTGCTGGAAATCACAGGCGGGCAGAGTATTTTCTTATGCTCTTGTGTGGAATGCTGATCCTGCATTGTTGCAAAGCGCTGAGAAACACAAGCTCATGCAAAACATGAAGCCTGTTTCAGCTGTTGTGCCATCAGTAGCAGACACTCACCCACCTACAATGGGGCACACGGCATCGCAGTCTGCACATGACATTCAGGCGATCCTTCTTTCTTGAAGACATTGTACATCTTGAGAGGGAGCACATAAGGATCCATGTCTTTCCACCATGCCTGAGGAGGTGGGTGCAGTTTGTTCCCCATATATGCAGCCCTGTTCTGGGGCAGTACAATTGCTCAGTCAGTAAAGCATGAGGGTTAATCTCAGGCCCAGGGGTTCAAGCCCCAGGTTGGGCAGAAGATTACAGGGGGTTGCACTAGATGACTCTACGATTCTATGAAAACCCTCAATCTGCCCTGCTGAAGGGGGTTTGGAAGGAGCAGAGATTGCCTAGGTTCCTTCTTCCTTCCCAGCTCTGATGTCTATGCCGGCAGGAGAGCTTTGCCTTTGGCAAAAACCCTGGTGGTGAGGAGCATCACAGTGTGTGTTAAATGTTCGGAAAAAGTCAGAAGCCCAAGGCAGTATAAGTTCCTCAACTATGTATATTTAACATTGTCAGTGACAACAGATCACTCATAGGAAAAAAAGAACCAAACTGACTGGACAACATAATAATAATGCCAAGCATGAACTGACCGTTGACAGTTGACGGTTGAAAGTGCATGTCTCTATGTCCCTGGATGCCATCAGACCTTCCAGTAGAGTGATGGCGGAACTTCCCAGCACCGTCAGTAGCACATCCACCTTGTCTCCCTCCCTAGTGAAGCCTTGTAGTCGGACGTAGCTCCTTATTCGGTGGAGCCACTGCGGCCATTCTGCAGGATGGCTCATATCAAAGTCCAGTGGCAGCCGACTATGACTGGTGGCCATCCTCAGACCTGGAGCAGTCACTTGTGGGATTGTGATTGGTTGCAAAGACGCAGCAGGAGCGGTATCATTTCCAGGACTATTTGCTAAGTCCAGCTTGGCGGTGAGGTCGCGCTTACTACGAGGCGGCAGGTGGCGGTGCTGCAGTGTGGTCTTGGGCCTCTGGCAGCCGGCGGGAGCTCATCAATCCCATCCTTGTCGCCAATGTTAAATGTTCGGGAAAAGTCAGAAGCCCAAGGTAGTATAAGTTCCTCAACTACGTTTATTTAACATTGTCAGTGACAACAGATCACTCACAGGAAAACAAGAACTGAACTGACTAGACAACACAATAATAATGCCGAGCATGAACTGACCGTTGACAGTTGACAGTTGAAAGAGCATGCGCTCACTTGACATTAGAACGTTTGTCTACCAACGCTTATACGATTGGTTAGAATGCGCCTTGTAACATAAAATGTGTTAAACCCAATACATAACAGTGTTATGGGAGTGGCCAATAGAAACCCCTGAAGAGGGCATTTCACAGGTAAGGAAGATATTTCACTGGTGAGGCTGGAAGGTAGTGCAGCAAAAGGGAATTTCTTCCCTGGCTGTGGGTGTGCTGCCCCATACAGCCCCACGACTGCCGGCCAGCACTTAGGATTGAAGTCGTAAGCACTTTTTGCAGAATACTTTGAATTCATCGGGAGATGTGGGAGCATATGTCTAATCCCATTTCCCCCTGTGTTCAGCTGGCTGTCTGCATGGAATCTAGGTACACATACCGCAGTGCCCTTAGAGTAATTGTTTAGAGGACATGCAAAGCCCTTCTTATCCTTTTGGGATTTAGCCTGACTCCTCTTTGGCAGAGAGACAGAAGAACTGACAGGGCTTCTAAGTTGGCCCGGTTAAATAAATACAAACTAGATCTTGATGTTGCATGGATAGACGTAAGGACATAAGAAGAGCCCTGCTGGATTAAACCAAAACCCCATCTAGCCCAGCATCCTGTTTCTCAGTGGCCAGCCACATGCCTATGTCAATCTCACACTCAGGTCTTAAGGGCAACAGCACTTTTTCCACTTGCGATTGCCAGCAACTGGTGGTATTCAGGGCATATTGGCCCCAACACTGTGGGTGGTACATAGCCATCATGGCTGGTGGCCACTGAAAGCCTTATTGTCTATTCCCCTTTTAAAGTCACCCACTACTACATCTCGTGGCAGTGGTGACAGCTTAACTATGCACCTGTCAGGACTTCAGCCTACACTCGAGTAGGACTCTGGCAGAGACACATGCCTGAATGGCATGTTCCCTCCCTCCTGGTTGATCGTTCGGGAGCTTCATAAGCTTTCTTCAGCCTGAACATCACAGCGACTGATGCCAACTGACACCGGCACACTTAGGGATCCGCAAAGTTTGCGCAACTTGCATGAGAGACCTCAGCAACTCCGCATTTTGGCTCATCTACTTTATTTACATATAAACACAAACGGAGCACTGCAACATGGCTCCCTCTCTCTCTAGCATCAGACAGCAAAGAGAAAAAGAACAAAGGACAATAGTCCCACTTCACAGAACACAGTAACACAAACATCCTGTCTTTGTCACTTCCCACTCTGTGGAGTCAAAACATACACCGTCATGGGATAGACAAAAATCCCATGACTGCAATCATGGAGCAGGAATTTTAACAGCACCAAGTGATATCATTTGTCTGTGACCAATCTTCCAAGATTTAGCTTCATTGGATAGCCCCGCGTCTAATATTATGAGAGACAGGGAAAAATTTGCATAATTCTGCACATCTCTATCATGTTTCTCCCCCCTACCTTTTCTCTAAACTAAAAAGTCCCAGTTGTTGCAAATTTTCCTCACAGGGGGCACGTATATTTTTTCCAGCTCTACAATATGCCTTTTCAGGTGCAATGACCCGAACTGTACACAAAATGAAATGACACATGTTTGAATGTATGAATTATTTCCAACAAAAAATAGTGTGGTTTGGGTATTGTGAGAAACTCAGTCTGCGGCATCCTATCAGGAACAACTGTTTTATAATATTCCAGATAATTCCGTCACACGGATCTGCTGTGTGATGGCATTGTGCCAAGAAAAGCCATTTTAAAGGAGCCCGTGGCAGCCATTTTGTCTGCACTGACACCAAGCTGAAATCCATTTTCTCTCCCTGCTCCCACTCCCCTCAAAACCTCTCTCAGCCCAAACTTGGCTCATGCCTGAAAAATATCTCTTCATTTGTCATGAGTTGTTTGACATCATTTAACATTCACCCCTTCACTCAAAATGCTAATAGGGACCATCCTGTGTCTGTGTGCAATCAAACCTTCGGGTTACTATAGTTTTTTTTCTGAAATAAAGAATTATCTCCCCCACAAATAAGTTTTATGGTGCTTAATTTCTAGTTTCTGTAACCACTGGTTTTCTTCAGAAATAAGGTGAGAAGAATCTTCTAGACCCCACTGTATGTCACAAGAAATGTGTTAAATACTCAGCCTTGTGTATTGACCTAAGGTAAATACTCAGTAGCCTGTATAAACAGCCAGCAGTTAAGTCTGGGCTAAATAAAGTCCAAAAACGATGTTTAAACAGTGAGAAAGCAAACATCTAATACAGGTTTTTTCATGTTGTAACCTGTTGTTGTTATTCCTTCCCAGAAGAATCCCTTAAATCATTTCTCAAAGTTCCAACCTTTGGGCGGCAGCCAATTTTCCAAATGAATGAGGTGTTGGGGGATGTCTCAAATGGAAAAGCAAGCTGGAAATTGGAGGGGTTTTTCCTTGTTTGCTTGCTTTAATTATGCAGCATTTCCACACAAAGTGGGATCCTGTACAGTTGATTTCCAAAAGATCCTGCCACTTCAACTACAGTTTCCTTTCTTAGCAAAGAGCTAATCTGTCTAGAAGAGGAAAAACAATTCCAGAAGGAAGATTTGTATGTGGTATACGTTTTCGTAGAATAGAGTCCACTTCATCAAAAGTATGGTGTGTATATGAAGGTGTGTGTAGCTATGTATAGAGAAAGATATATTAAAAGTCGGGCCAAAGGCCAAGAAATGCAAGCAGTATAAATGATATTGAAGTGCTCATCTGACCACACAATAGTTAAGAGTTAGGATGGGACAAGGAGTGTGCAAGCCAGCCCCAAGGCCTCTTTCAACACTGGGATAAGTCAAGTGTTTGCAGCAGCTCACAAATGGAGGATGGAGTCTTTTAACAGCGGAAGCACCTTCCTGAAAATTCAATTGTAAGTTTGAAGTTGAAATCTTGATTCTACTTCATGATTCTCCTGCCTAAAGCATCCAGAGCTGTGTCAGACATGCAAAAAATAGATTTCCCAAGATATGCCACGGAGATGTATTTCATGTGATTCCCATTAAGTCTGTTAAGCCCTGTGGCTACACATTTCACCCAGTACGTACAAGTTCATCTTTATCTTCTGACAAGGGTCAACACAGAGAATTGTAAGATCAAGCAGTTATTAAGAAAACATGAGTGTAAATTCCACCTTTGTCCCTCATGTCTCTCTGAGGTGACCCGTTTAAATATGCTTAACATGTTTTTATTGCAAATAATTTTCAGTTGAGCGGAGGTGGGAAATTTCTGTTAACTATATTTCGGGTTTCTAAATTGATTTTGAACCATTTGATTGGCAGATGTGTATACTAGATATCATACAAATGTTTTTTAAAAATGGCCTCTGTTAACTATTGCAGATTTTTTTATTTAAAAAATCATTTTTTTTTCACCTTTCAGCCTTTTAGCTATGAAACTCATAATTTTTCTCATAATGCAGCAACAGGGATTTCTTAAGTTGAGCTGGAGTAGTGGCTTAAAACTTGAAGAGGTCCGTTCCAGGTTCAAACCTCACCTCTCCCATAACTTCATTGAGGTTCTTAGGCAAGTCATTTTTCCGTCATCTTTTATGATAATACTGGTCTATCCTACAGGGCTGTAGTAAGTATTACTGATACAATGCCACAAAGTACTTTTGGCTACTACATCAATGGCACACCACTGTGTAAATGCGTGAGGACACACAGGGGAAGACTCAAGAGTGAATAGCAGCCAATTCAAACATATATTCATATTGATGGAGGAGGCAAGGTTTGAAGAGGATGTCGGTAATTCCACCACATCCTTACCTAGCAGCTTTGTGTTGTTCCAAATCTTAGCCATGATCCAGCAGGGAAGAGTGATGCATCCTTAACTTGTAACGACTTCATGGACTTTGAAGATGCTCAGATTCAGGACGCAAGGGAGAAACATACTAAGAGGAAGGTACGTTTGGCAAACCCTCACCGTGATTCAACTCCCGCCCAGAAACCTATGTCCCCCACTGTGGAAGGATGTGTGAATCCAGAATTGGCTTCCACAGACACTTAACAGAACACACAAAGTTATGAAATATTTCCCTTCTCTCCTGCATACAAGCACAGGCAAGACTTCATGAAATGTGCTTGATTTCTCAGAATTTTAATTCTGGTGCTTCTGAAGCAAAACAGTAAGATAGAAATTTGGAAAAATCAAGCTGGCAAACCTTCTTTGAAATCAATTATTGCAAGAATAGACCGGGGTTTTTTTGTTTGCTGTATTGAATAAATCTGTTAGACACACAAAATGGATTAATTCAAGTGAAAGTTCTAATCTGGCTAGTAAAATAAAAATATTTACATATCAAGTCTCTTTTTTGTGTGGAGAATGTTTCTAATTTGCATAGGTAATCCTTTGAGCTTGTATGCGGATTATATCAAACATATGTGTCATATTCATGTCAGATGCTTTAGATTATAAATTAGAGAGAGAGAGCATCTCCACAGATTTCCAGTTCCATTTTTAAGCTCATTTGCAAGCATCAATAAAGATAGCCTATCTCAGCTCCAATTCTGGATTGCCCTGCCTTCTCTCTCACACACACATGCACCTTTTAAAACAAAATAGTAATAGCAATATACTTAAGAAAAATAGTAATACACTTAAAAGATCCACATGTTTCTACCATTCTAATGGGAACACCCTTAAAACATGGACATTTCATTTAGATTGTTTGAGACCGATCAATAAGTGGTCATCATTTGGAAACAGTATATGAGCAACCCACAGGACCATTTATAGACATTAACATTGTTTTTTACAGACAGTTACTCAACTATACAGCTTGTTAAATCTCTGAAGTAACAGGAACCCAGCATTAAAGGTCCTTATGGAATAATTACCCGGAACATAGGTGCTTAACAAAGATTAAAAAATAATAATGGGAGAAGCGTTTGCATGTCTTAACATTAATGGATCAGGGTAATGGGTTAAGAACTGTTCATCAAAAGGACATGCCCTCCCTGTTACATTTAAAAGATAAAAAAATCTATCAGTCCATGGCAAGGACACGAAAGAAAAGAGAGTAAGAGAATTAAACACATTCTCGCCTTCAAGGTCATGACCCAGAGAGGCTAGGTCAATTGCTTCCTTTGTGGCAGGGATAGGGAACTTGTTGGGCTATGACTCCCATCATCCTTGACCATTGGCCATGCTGGCTGGGGCTGATGGGAGTTGGAGTTTGACCACATCTGGAAGATCACAGATTTCCCATCCCCGACGTTATGGCATGGGTGAACTCCGCAAACTATGTTAATTATGCAAATAAAGCACCTTTGGTTTTTGGTTTGGTTTTATTTTTGTTTAAACTGATAGATTGTCCATCCAAAATGGGTTTGGTGGCTGCATTCAACTGCAAAATACATCTGATCACCTTTCCTTAATTTGCTTAATACATTCTGAATATGCTAAGGATGGGAAGGGCAATGATCTCTGTTAGGTTCAGTAGCCTCATCTTGGAGGAGTTTACCAGTCATTGCCCATGCACTTAACCATAACAGAATTGTACTTTATGAAAAAGAAAGCTGAGGTGCTCATAATAAAATATTTTATTTTTTTAAATAAACAAACAAACAAGCCACCTTACTTGTATATCCCACCTTTCCTGCAAGGTAGCATATATAGTCCTTTCCTATTTATCCAAACAATAATCGTTGCATCAGCTGTGTTGTGATGCAGCTCAGATCAGGTCCTCTGAAGAGGATCCAGCAACTTTGGATCCAGCAGATCCATGGCTGCATTTGTTCCACCCTTGCCCTGCCTCTGTAATACCTCATTTCCGGGTTCTATGTTTGCTGTCACCAGCAGGACACCTTGCCGCTGTTAGTTCCACTATTACCATGTCTAAGCAAGCTACCTTCCCTAAAAGCCTTTTCTGGTGTTAAAATCCAGAGGGGATCTTCATGATAGTTCCATCATCCTCAGAAGTTCCAGGGATGGCTGCCCAGAAGAAGGCATTGGGGGATTCCCTCCCTACAGAGGAACATCTGTTAAAAATGCACCCCTTTAACCTGGCCGTCGACATCTGAGATATAGTAGGACCTATCCTCTTGTGAAGGAAATCATTCTGAAGGAAATCAGTCCTGAGTGCTCACTGGAAGGACAGATCCTGAAGCTGAGGCTCCAAGACTTTGGTCACCTCATGAGAAGAGAAGACTCCCTGGAAAAGACCCTGATGTTGGGAAAGATGGAGGGTCGAAAGAGAAGGGGACGACAGAGGCCGAGATGGTTGGATAGTGTTCTCGAAGCTACCAACATGAGTATGACCAAGCTGTGGAAGGCAATGGAAGACAGGAGTGCCTGGCGTGCTCTGGTCCATGGGGTAACGATGAGTCGGACACGACTAAACAACAACAACAACAACAACAATCCTCTTGTGCCTGTAATTTGTTTTAAACTATTCAGTGATGCACTGAAATTACCATTGCTATTATCATACAATGATGGCAAGAAGGTAGATGAAGTTGTTCCAAACAACAGCAACAACTTAAAAAGCTTTCCTGCCTCCTATCCTGCAACATTACATTTTGTGTGAGCTTGTCTCTGGTACTGATCACAAATTCCTAGACTGAGCATGTGCACAGAGGCATCTAGGTCCTTAATTTTTAGCATCAGTCTGCCTGGGAGAGCCACTATTTTGCTCCTAGCTCTGGGTTCTAACAAAGCAGATCCTGCAAGTCTCAAATCTGTCCATGCCTGGTCTAAACTACACCTAGATGAAAGGGAGAGTCATCTTTTGGGAAAGGGAATTCAAACAAACATCCTATCTTACTCAGAAAATTTCATCCTTTTCTTTCCTTACTGTGTGTGTATGTACACATATGCGTAATTCAGTTGCTAAAGGCCTGAATTGTCAGGATCGATCAGGTCTCAGGAACCAACAGATGGTTTGAGTTTATATATAAAAAAGTTACCTTGATAGAAATAATGAGCTGTTTTCATGAAGATTTGAGTCCATTTCATGTGAAAAAGGGAAAAAAAGTATCTTTTTATATTGCTTCCATACAGCAGCTTGATCCCAGAATTTCTCACAAGGGTTAGGAGCAGGGAGGGAAAGGGGGACAACCATTGGTTTTTTGTTCCAACAGCTGCCATTAATAATCCCGACATTAATAATCCTTTTAGAAGGTGCCCAGAGAGTATTATGATTGCCGCTATATGAATGCCTAACACTTCAGTCTTAAACATTTTGCTCACAAACTAGGGCACTTACGTCCACTGGGGGCCAAACGGGAAGTAACGGGACGGTTCTCAGCTGGGATTGTGTGGGTGGGGAATTGAGGAGAGGGTTTGCAGGAAGGTAAGCAGTGGATGGAGCACTCCTCAACTCGCACACCCCATATTTGGTTAAAACCAGACAGCAATTGCTCCCTTTGTATATCATCAGGATAGAGCTGTATTTAAATACTACTGGGCATGAAGTTGTATTGAAATAAATGGGTATCCCTGAATCAGTATCCCTGATTCATTATTGCACTGTGGGGGGGAAATTGACAAAATTTATGTCTAGGTGTTTTTAATAGACAGCTGCCAGTATCACTGTGCCTTAATTTACACTAATTTACACTATCAGGTCCTGCCGTGTGAAATTCTGGCTGCCACATCTCAGAGAGAATATTATAGAGCTGCAAGAGGTGCAGAAAAGAAAGCAAACTCCTTCAAATGGATGTGTGAGGTGTTAATAGAAGATTACTGTTACTCATACCAAAAAGCTTGATTTCAAAAAGCTTAAGGGACTACTAGGTGAGATCTCATGGTCAGAAATACTCAAAGAGAAGTGAGTCCAAGATGGATGGGAGTTTCTTAAAGGTGAAATATTGAAAGCACAAATACAATGAGAAAGAAAAGTGGGAGGCATCTAAAGAAACCGATGTGGCTGCATAAAGAGATTACAGATGAGCTGAGATTGAAGAAGGGCATGAGTAAGAAAAAGGGGAAATCACAAAGGAAGAATAGCCAGCATTGCAGGGAGAAGGTCAGGCAAGTCAAAGCTCAAAATGAGCTCAGGCTAGCAAAAGAGGTTAAGAATAATTTTTAAAAGGTTTCTTCAGCTATGTTAGATGCAAGAGAAAGAACAAGCAAGTAGTAGGTCCTCTGTGTGGAGAAGACGGAGAAATGCTGTTGGGTGACAGAGAGAAGACGGAACTGCTCAACAGCTGCTTTGCCTCTGTCTTCACCTAAAAGGAACCAAGGGGATGCTCATCAAATTTGCAGATGGCACCAAACTGGGATGGGTAGCTAATGCCTCAGAAGGCAAAATCATGATTCAACATGACCTTAACAGACTGGAGAACTGGGTAAAACTAACAAAACGAATTCCAATAGGGACAAATATAAGGCAGGAAGAACCAGCTGCACAAATATAAGATGTGGGACACCTGGCTTGCCAGGAGTACATGTGAAAAGGATCTAGGGGTCTTAGTGGGCCAGAAGCTTAACATGAGTCAGAAGTGATGCTCCTTGGAGGCCAGATCTGCCTCCTCCTCAGCACCCCTCCCGATGCTGCCTCTACAGCAGCCTCTTGGCGAATAGGAGGCACTGCTGGCCTCCCTCCACCCTTGTTGCAAATGTAAGTCTTTATTCCCCTCCTGTTCCAGATGTAGATCTTCACTCACAGATTCTTCCCTGGCAGGGTAGGGGTGCCATTTTGCAGTTCATCTCCGTTGCCAAAACGTCTTGGGCCGGCCCTGTTTGATAATGTCTCTTGCTGAATTGGTTCCTTTTGGATGGCTAGGTAGGAGTCTCAACTCCAGGTCCACCTACTTTTTGCTCTGCTTCCTCTCCTCCACCACCAGTGGTATGTGGCCTCCAGAAGGTTGTCCATGGGAGAAAGCTGAAAAAGATCCCTCCTCCCTGGTCTGCAGGTCCTTTTAAAGGCACTGGACGGCCCACAGGCTGAGTATTCATTTGAAGTTTCCTTTCCTCCACCCTGTGTCAAAGCCTTGTTGTTTTTTCCCACTTGGAAAAAGGCTAGCTATACATCATATTATTGGATTCACTTGAGAAACACAACACCCCTTCCGCAGATGGAATCCTCTTTACATGTTTCATCAACTACTAAAAACATCAAGTACAAAGCTAAAAGTCTGTAGCTGAGGCAGTAAGTATTGCTTTGTTTCTTTTCTGGCTGGGGCGATGGGTCGATTGCTTCGACTTTCAGCCTTGCTCTTAGCTAAGCGATTGGACTGGCTGGGAGTGTTGGGGGAAAAGGGAGAAAGGATTTATTGGTCTATAACATTCCCTTTAATAATGAACTCAGATTGTGAGTGCCAACGGAAATGTAATCAAAACGGCGTAGGGAGGAAACACAAGGAAGGTATCAGCATGCTTGGGGGAACTCTGATGTTTGCAGAAATACGAAAGCTGGAAGAGACCTGAAGGACCATCTAGTCTAGTCCCTGCTGTTTGCAGGAAACCCAGAACTACCACATCCCTGATAGCCTCAGCTCAAAAACCCCTAACTGTTTGTTTATTCTGAAAACCTATATCCCATCCTAAGACCCCAACAGTTAATATATAAAACAATACACATCAAAACAAAATAGAATATCAGCATTACGAGGAAACAGTCAGTTTGCTGGAGGATGCATGGTGGGATATAAAATTTAAAAATAAACAATTTCAGTATCCTTTTTTTAATGTACTGTCAATGGTGTGTCAAAACTACAAAACTGTGTGCCAAAAGCGCTAAGCAGCAGAATGCATTGATGTAGAAAATAAATTAAATTAGCCAAGTCCTCAAAGCTGGTAGCAAGTGTGATTCCATTAAACTCAGCCAACATAGGAGCAGGGATGGGGGGATGAGTCTATACCCAGTCCATGTCAGTCCATACATTCCATTCTAAAAGATGCATTCCTATGCATTCTAACCCCAAACATCCACTTTTATATGCATTTTGATACTTTCAGAGCCTAGAACTGTATTGCAAAATTGAGAGAAGTGCAAATATCGAAGGATATCTGCATTCCAATCTGCATATTGGTATGTAAGGTGCAAATAGCGTTGGCTCACTGTAAAATACAGACCTAACAAAATCCTCAAGGATCCTCACATAGGGGCAGCATAAGATGCCTTAAAAATTCCTTCACCCCCTTCCCATTATATAGGGAGGAATTCAACATCACATTCTTCTGATAATTCCATCAGTGAAAGCATTTTGGCTTGCCTGGTGGAATGACCAACCACCCCTCCTTCGCCTCATGTGCTGTTTTGTGGGTTCTCCCAACATCCCCGAGTCAATTTGGGGGGGTTCCGTGGGAGAAAAGTGGGGGGAAGCTCCAGTGCACAAGTGGAAGTCCTTGTGCAGAGCTTCCTTTGATGGGACTCATGAGTTGAATCCCACCCACAGTGCCCAACAGCTCACTTCTCATACAGGATATCTAGCCCCTCCCCAAAAGAGTAGGGATATTATATTATATTATATTATATTATATTATATTATATTATACTATCTTTATCTTCCAAGGATCTCAAGGTGTACATGGTTCTTCTCCCCATTTCATCCTCAACAACCCTGTGAGGTAGGTTAGGCTAAGAGATGGTAACTAGCCCAAGGTCACCCACTGAGCTTCATGGCTGAGGGGATTTGAACCCTGCTCCCCCAGGTCCTAGTCCAACACACTAACTATACAGCATGGGTAGGCAGACTAAGGCCCGCGGGCCAGATCAGGCCCAATTGCCTTCTGGATCCGGCCCACGGACGGTCTGGGAACCGCCACGTGGATCACCAGAGCGCACATTCTTTCCCTCTCCCTCACACGGTGGTGGCACCGCTACCACCTCCCTTCCTCCTCCTGGCTTCTCCCCACCCTGCCTAGAGGAGGAAGGGGGCTGGGCTTTGTTGGTGCCAGCAGCAGCAGCAGCGCTCAAGCAGCCGCCATTTTAAGCAGCCCCTCTCCGAAGCCCTTTCGCGTGCAGCTCATCGTCCCTCCGCCGCTGCCGCCAGCCCCTGCCGCTCGCAAGACACAGGTAAGCAGCCAGACCGGCCCCCTGCTGAAAACGTTTGCTGACTCCTGTTCTACAGGCTATCTTGCTTATCTGGGTGGAGGATGGAGCTGAGCACCTGAGGGTGTGTAGTAACTAGCTTGCTGTACAAAGGTCAAGTTTTCAAGTTTTGCTCTGCCTATTTTTCGCTCTGGCCCTATACAGGTTCCCCAGAAGGCAATGTGGCCCCCTGCCTGAAAAGGTCCCAGGAATTTCTTCCAACACATACGAGCAAACAAACATAGAATTGTAGAGTTAGAAGGCAATCTGTTTAAAACGTCGTCAGGAGCAGATGTTCTGTCTCAGAAGAGGAGCTTGGGATCTTTGATCCACAGAGTCCCTTTTGAACCACACATCTCATGATTTCAACTAGGGAAAACCAGATAGGGATGGAAATGTCTTCCTCCACAAGGAATGTCCATGCAGCATCCCATAAAAGGAAAGTGTTTCCGTACACCAACCATAAATGTAACCATATGTGGTTTCGCCTACAGGTTTGGCTATCCGGAGAGGCCGTCCAAAGATACCGAGAAACTACACATGTTGACAGCCCCTTAAACCATAGTGGGAACAGAAATTGTCAAGCTGATACCTGTTTGGCATCATTTAAATTGAAATATGGACCATCTCCAGTCTTCAAAGTAGGGAGCTCCAGATGATAATGATGGATTAACAATGAAGGGGAAATGCCACAGCAGTCTGTTATTTAGATTCTACATTTGAGAAAGAAAGAAAAAATCATTGGGGGCACACAACGTTTTTCATAGACCTGTCAATTGAAGACAGCTGAGAAATGACAGTGCTGGGAATGTTACAACAACATGACATTTTACCTTCCCCACTCCACTCCCTGATCACAACGTTTTGGGGGTGGGGTTGGGGTTGGAGAGAAGCAAAGCATCTTTTGTTTTCCAGGCTGCCTCCACACTCTTGTAAAAACATATAAGAATTGTGTATTTTTAAACCATCAAGGATTGCAAGTTCAAAGAGCGGCACCCTTCACAGTCAATTTCTTACAGAATCACATGAGTGCCATTTACAAGGCAACTCTGCTGCTCAGAAGATTAATGTAGTGCCCTTTCAACTACGGATGCCATATTCAAATGTGGTTCCCATTAGAGTGATTTAACAGTATTCCAACATCGAGCCGCACGGATCTGTGTTTTCAGTGGTTCAGTTCTGAAATTGGGTGTCTGCACTGTTAGGTCATTTGAAGAAGCTATCCAGCTACGTAGCTTGCTCAGCAGTGCAAAAGGCTAGATTATCCCAACCACCTTCCTTTTCCTGATTCTTTGTTGTTCATGTTGCGTAGCCCATTTGGGCATTCGGGGAAGATGATTCACAGATTCTTCAACACCAAGAAGTTCTGGATGGTGAACAAGGGCAGCCTTGCAATGAGGCAAAGTGAGGCAGCTGCTTCAGGCAGTACATGCCAAAAGGTACTGAGCAAACAGACCTGTGTGATCGTACCTGACATGCTATACATCCTGAAACCCCTAATCTAGCATGCTCCCCTCTAGTGCAGGATGATGAAGATGAATCAAAGGCCAGCAGAGTTCAGCAAATCTAGCAATAGATGTACACACTATTTGGCCTATAATTAGGGACTGGTGAATACCTCACCTTCAGTTTTTCCTTTTCCCAACCATCAGTTATTCATATTTCCACATTATTGTTATTATTATTATTAAGTTCCTTGTGGAAATGAATTAGGATTGCTGGGGCAGGGGGTGAATTTCTCACAATAAGCACATGTTTTCATGCAATTTTGGCTCATATACACATTATTTGGCCTGTAATAAGGGATGGGACAGCATGTCAATTTCAATTTCTCATTTTTCAAGTCTTCAGTTCAGTTCACATTTCCGCATCAGCCTGTGGCTCTTTGTGAAAATGCACCAGCATTTTAGTACAAATTTGTATGCAATTTTGCCCAATATCCACATTTTCCCAATAGTGCCTCTCTTCTATTCCTTTGTGCTGAATTTGGGAATATAAGCAACCACAGTCCTTATGTTCTACTCCTGAAACACTTGTGTTGTTTCTTTAAGTACCCCCAAAACTGAATTTTCTAGCAATAAACTTAAATAAAGTTTAAGGGGTAGACCAATTCATAGAGTCTATCAATGGATGCTAGACATAGTAATACGCTGCCTCCAGAGGTGGCACATGTCCAAGTTCCTGTTGCTGCAGACCACATGTAGGGAGAGTGTTTTTGCCTTCATGTGCTGCTTGTGGGGCTTCCCGTAAACATCTGCTTGGCCCTTGTCAGAAACAGGATTCTAGACTACACAAGCCTTTGGTCTGATCCAATAGGATTTTACTTACGTTCATTGGCCAGGAAAGAACCATAAAACAATGGAAGCGCATCTAGAGTGAGTAACATTTCTGGCCAGAGGGCCGTTTTCCCTCCTGGACAGCCTTCCAGGGGCCAGGTGGTGGTGATGGGATTGGGGCAGAGACAGAGGCAAATGTGGGCAAAGCAGCAATAAAGGTAAAGGTACCCCTGCCCGTACGGGCCAGTCTTGACAGACTCTAGGGTTGTGCGCCCATCTCACTCAAAGAGGCCAAGGGCCAGCGCTGTCCGAATACACTTCCGGGTCACGTGGCCAGCATGACATCGCTGCTCTGGCGAGCCAGAGCCGCACACGGAACGCCGTTTACCTTCCCGCTAGTAAGCGGTCCCTATTTATCTACTTGCACCCAGGGGTGCTTTCGAACTGCTAGGTTGGCAGGCGCTGGGACCGAACAGCGGGAGCGCACCCCGCCGCAGGGATTTGAACCGCCAACCTTTCGATCGGCAAGCCCTAGGCACTGAGGCTTTAACCCACAGCGCCACCCGCGTCCCACAAAGCAGCAATAGATAAACTTAAATCTGAAATCTCCCCCCCCCTCAAATGCTGTATTTACTCGAGTCTAATGCACCATCGAATCTAATGCGCACCTCAATTTTCAGAACCTTGAAACCAAAAAAAGTATTTGCTGGCAAATGTATATGTGCAATTGAATCTAATGTGCACCTTAATTTTCACAACGTAATTTGGCCAAAAAAGGTGAGCGTTAGATTCGAGTAAATAAGGCATATTAACGTTTATGTATGTAACAACAACAGCTAAGATTCTATATGTGCAGAAATGAAAGAAAGAAGTTCCAACCAAAGAAGAATGGATAAGTAAGATAATGGAGTACGCAGAACTGGCAAAATTAAGAGAATCTAATGACGAGTGTTTTAGGGAAGAATGGATGACTTTTCTGGACTACTTGAAGAAATATTATAGTACAGTGGTACCTCGGGATGCAAACGGGATCTGTTCCGGAGCCCCGTTCGCATCCTGAATTGAACGCAAGACGCGACGGCGCGTCTGTGCATGCACGGGTCACATTTCGCCGCTTCCGCACATGCACGTGACGTCATTTTGAGCATCTGCGAAACCCAGAAGTAACACGCTCCGTTACTTCCGGGTTGCCGCGGAGCGCAACTCGAACGCACTCAACCCGAAGCACATTCAACTCAAGGTATGACTGTATGATGAACTCGTGAGCAGAAATTGAGCTATGAGCAGCAGAAGTACTTAGATTATAGTACAGTGGAACCTTGGTTGTTGAATGCTTCGGAAGTCGAACATTTCGGCTTTGAAACGTTGACAACCCAGAAGTGAATGCTTCCATTTTGAAATGTGCCTCAGAAGTTGAACAGTTTCTGAGGCACGTTTCTCCATTTTTTCAATGGATTTTGCCGACCAGCAATTGCACCTCTGTTGTCAAACGTATTGGAAGTTGAACGGTCTTCTGGAACAGATTATGTTTGACAACTGAGGTTCCACTATATTGTGGTATGATTTGATAGAAGATAGGGTGCAGCAGAAAGCGAGAAACAACAACTCCATAAAAGGGAGGTGGGAAGTTGACAAAAAATAAGAGAAAAGACGAATTTGTGTTTTAGCTGTATATGTTTAAAATGTTGAAACTTAATAAAATATAATTGACAACTTAAATTTGCACAGTAGGGTAGTTTCTACATACACCCCATCCAGACAAGCAACAGGCATCACCAGAGTTCAAAACCACATTCCAACTGCAGGCAAAAACCCTCAAGGAGGGTAGAAAGTGGAAACAGAGAGTGGTAAGGCCTGCGGGAAAGCGGTGTGTGGCTTGGGGATAGTCCCATTGGCCAGGTAGAGAAGTTTGCACCTGGGCATAGCGTTCCCAGGTACAAAGGGATGCGAGTGGCGCTGTGGGTTAAACCACAGAGCCTAGGACATGCCGATCAGAAGGTCGGCGGTACGAATCCCCACGCCGGGGTGAGTTCCTGTTGCTCAGTCCCTGCTCCTGACAACCTAGCAGTTTGAAAGCACATCAAAGTGCAAGTAGATAAATAGGTAGCACTCTGGTGGGAAGGTAAACAGCATTTCTGTGTGCTGCTCTGGTTCGCCAGAAGCGGCTTAGTCATGATGGCCACCGGCTCCCTCGGCCAATAAAGCGAGATGAGTGCCGCAACCCCAGAGTCGGTCATGACTGGACCTAATGGTCAAGGGTCCCTTTACCTTTTATAGCGTTCCCCATACCCCTATTCTACCAGTCTATCAGTAAAAGAGTGTTCATGTGAATACACTCAATAAGTTGGGAAGCATACAGTAAGATGCTACTTACATTCTGCACTCAAAAGTGAGGGGTGGGGGGTGTCAATGTAAATATACAATCTGGGTAGGCAGCTGAACTGAGTGTCTCTCTGGTCTCTGCAGCTAACTCAGAAGGGGAAAAAGCAGTAATATAAGCCAGTGACAAAGTCCTCTGTAATGTAGTTAGCCATAAGTAATAAAAATAGGGGACAATGGGGTTTTTCTTTATAATCAAAGGGACCAGTTACTCAGCTTTTCCACTTCAAAGAACAGAAAGAGAAGACTTTTGTTACTCTGAGCAATGAAATGGGCAGGAAATGGAACTCTGTGGCTCAGCCAAGCATTAAGCCTATGAACCTGAGATAGATTTTTCCCTCTCCAGAAAATAGGGGTGGGGTGGGGGACTCCTCAATAAAAGAAAGGTAATCTTCTGTTCAGGTGGAAAGGCAATTTCTTTCACTCTTTGGAGGTCAATAAGATATAGAATGGCAGGTGCACGAAAACCAATCTCGTCGCGTTTTCAGCCTTAAGCCGGTCATTTTTTTGTAAGAACGATATTGATCATTTAGAAACAAGACTTCTAGTCATGCTGTGGCTCAGTTGTTTCATCAAAGCACTTAGGAAAGAATTGTGTACATATATAGTCCAGGAAAAGGATACAGTCACTACATCTTCTGCATTACCATCACTCATTCTTCTCAATCAATCATTTGAGTATCCTGGTATTTGCATGTATGTATATTTAGAATACATTGCATACTGCACCAGAAAGCCAGCCCCCCATTATTATTATTATTATTATTATTATTATTATTATTATTATTATTATTAATCACTTCTTATATTAGGAAATCAGTGTTATCCATTTTTAATTCCATCATTTCATGCACATTCCAGGTGATCCTTGCTTCCAGATGTCACTGGAAGAAAGCTTAGGACAGGTCTGAAGGATTCCAGTTCAAATCCTAGAAGTGGCAGTGGGCAATAGGGGATGGGGGTCTGTTTTGATATTGTATTTCATGCTGAGCATAATATTTAATTCAATCTAACTGCCTTGGCTTTCCACTCCCATCCTTCATGCATTCATTCACTCTTCGTACGCTCATGATCTACACAGCTTTGTACAACGCCTTGTTTCATAGGTCAATTATTAACAGTGAATTAAACACTTCCCTTTAGTTTGTTTTAAATGCCCCTGGGTTTTGTGTAAGGTCAAACTGTTCCAAGACATTAGGTAAATACCAGTTCTTTGTTCACTTTCTCCATGTACTATTTTTTCCCTTTCAATAATCCCCTTTACAGTGAAGAATCCATCAATTATTATTTTCTTTCCATGGTGCTAGTACAACATATGGTATTCCCAGTGTCAGCTTGCACCAATATGGAAAGGCACCCATGTGTTGAACTGGGCCATCACAAAATGAATGGAACTAGTGCCACACTGAACGGTATTCCAGATCCGAAAGTAATGATTCTGAGATGAGCCTTCAGCCCAATTTAGAGATCTTCTTTGTGGTGTGGGGCAAATGACCCTGAACAATTCAGTATCATCAGCAAACTTGGCCACCTCATGGCTTGTCTTTAACTGTATAACATTTATGAACAAGTTAAAAAGCACAGGTCCCAATTTCACTTTAGAGTTCTTTGAGATCTCTCAGCTGGATACCATCTGGATCCAGAGATTTGTCAGTTTTTATTTTGTCTCGTTAGGCCTAGAAATTTGTTTCTCATGACCAGCATTTGCCTTAGTTTCTCAGACTCCATTCCTGCAAAAGTTAATTCAGGTCCAGGGCTCTGCCCTTTATCTTCTGCTCTAAAGTCAGATGCAGAATAAGAATAGTTCAATATCCCTGCCATCTCCTTATCCTCCTTTAGCAACTTTTGGCTCCCTTGTAATCCAAGGGCCCACCTAGCTCTCTGGAGGGTCTCCTGATACTAATACATTTAAAGAATTGGTTGTTGGTGATCATTAGTTTTTTAACATACACATATACCCACTCACCCAACAGTTCTGATTTTCTCTCTTAAATATATATATATATATATTCAAAGTTTCAAAAAGAAAAAAACAATTTTTTACACACACACACACACTTGTTTACATTAAACCATAGTCCGTACCAGTACCTTTATGGGGTTCCCTGAACCCCCGGACTTCCCCCACCCATCCCTCTCTTGGCTTCCAAAATTTATCTTCCTTTTTAAACTGCATCCAATTGCATTTATCCAAATTATTATACTTCATTTTTATTCTTTGTTGTTTTAAATTACAAGTGCTATGTCAATCCTGCTAACATTTTTAGATTTTTACACTGTTCTTTAATATTCTATAAAGTTATGCCATTCTCTATTGAATTTGTTATCCTCTTGGTGCCTGATCTTCCCAGTCAGCCTTGACATCTCCACATAGTCCATCATCTTCATTATCCATTCTTCTTTCAATGGAGCTCTTTCTTCTTTCCATCCCTGATTTTCTCCGGACATCATGGAATTACAGAAGCCATCCTGGCTTCTGATTGGTTCCTGGAGCGTTCTGTTTTGGTGCCACGCTCTCAAGTGAGTTGGCTGGTTTGGCCCTAAGACTCTAAGTTCACAGAGATAGAGAAAAGCTAGGTCATCGAAGGGCCGTGGCTCAATGGTAGAGCATCTGTCTTGCATGCAAAACATCCCAGGTTCAATCTCCACCATCTGCAAGAAGAGCTGGGGGAGCCTGAAACCTCAGAGAGCTGCTACTGGCACTGAACTAGATGGGCCAATGGTCTGGCTCAGTATAAGGCAGCTTTCGAAGTTCCTACTCACACGGCTAGGTTTTCAAACCCTTTCCCCTCCCCAAAATAGACCACTCCTTCCCAATTAACAGGGAAACATTTGGCAGTAACATAATATAAAGCGAAGGAATTTTACAATTTGACTGGAGAATGAGATGAAAGGAAGCAAGTTGGACAGGAAAGGCCTATTGTTGAAACATCTGTAAGTCTTGCTGTAGATTTCCACCCCCTGCTTTTGATCCAGCGCCTCTGCAATCCACTTCCATTGCTGCAGCCAAAAAGGGAGATACTGGCTGAGAAGCAAAGCGCTGGATATTCATACTAGATTTGCAAATTAGCATAGATGGTTCTGCCGTTCTGTGACACTGTTCACAGAGTGCAGCTTTAAATAATCTCCCACATGCTAAATAGCTCTGCCGAATTTTCTTTGCCATTCACCAAGCGAGGCAAGCTGTTATTTCAAGGGGAAGAAACATGGGCCCTCGTGCAGTTGCTGGCTTCAGATTTGGGGGTGGGGTTTCAGACATGGCATCCTAAATGCCCCCTCCCCAATCTTACGTTCTTAATTCTCTTAGGCTGCAACTGACATTCAAGGATACTTTATGCAAAGTGGACATGATAAGACTCCTGCTGGACTCCCAGCAGACAGGAGAAGAGAAGCAGCCAGAACAACTGCAGAGCAGGTAAAACTATTGCCATCTCTTCCTGCTCTGCATTTGCTGCCTCTATTTTTGCAAGAGAAGAGATTTGGACCTCATGACCACTTCAGGAAGGAGTCTGCTGCCTGAGCTGTCCACTCCACAACACCTATCAATGCAGCCATATCCATGATGAACCTCTCAGGTAACTGACCCTGATGGCCTCAGGTTGGCCGGCACTTCAGCTCTCTAGGCAACAGCAGTTCATCAGCTTTCCTCACAGGGGGTGCTAGCCCCAAACTTCTCTAATGCACAAGAGAAGCCACGGAGCCCTTTTAAGGCACATGCAGCATTTGACGTATCAGAAGGAGGACTCCAGAGGATTGTTTCCCCCCACAGAGAAAGAGAGAGCGATAATGTCTGCATTTCAGTCTAGTTCCGAAAAAATGAAAGGATATTGAACAATTTGCACCCGAGTAAGATAAATGGGCAACAGCTGAAATGTGAGACCTGGCACCAGAGGGCTTTCGCCAACAGACCAAGGAAAAGTGTATGGAACAAGCAGGAATGAAATTACATGCCTCGTCTGTCTGCACTACATGAGGATCTGAGGCCGACAAGCCCAGGATGATAGATCAAGTAATTCATCACTGTAAGGGAGGCAGCTCAGAGAAAACACTTGACATTCTGAAAGATATGCAACACATTGGTCAACTGCCCTGAATAATATTTTACCACTTAGTGGAATTTAATTACATACTCCTCGAAAATCATTACGTGCCGCAGTCGTTTCAACAAGGCCTTTCTGGAACTGTCCTGATCTTTATCAGTAGATTGAAATGCTCCTAAACGATGGTAAACAGATTCCTTGTTTTTAGCAATCTGCCCTTGGCCAGACATGTTGTTAAAGGGCAACTGAAAAGGCAGATTAGATTTAAAACAAAAGCTTCCCCAAATATGCGCAGCAGTAGAAGAAGTCTCATTGCATAACGGTTCATATTAGTATCTGCCTAGGGCCTTATGAAGATTAGCTCCATGCCTCCAGGAGTGGCATTTATTGAATATAATACACTGTGTCCTATAAAGCACCAACACTTTAAATTGTGCTTGGAAACGTACGCACTAGGAGCCTGTGTAGATCCTTTAGGACTGGTGTTATATGATCCCAGCAGCTGCTCCCAGTCACCAGTCTGGCAGCCACATTCTGGATTAGTTGTAGTTTCCAAGTCACCTTCAAAGGTAGCCCCACGTAGAGCACATTGCAATAGTCCAAGAAGGAGATAACCAGCACATGTACTACTCTGGTGAGGCAGGACGCAGGCAGGTAGGGTCTCAGCCAGCATACCAAGTGGAACTGGTAGACAGCCGTCGTGGACACAGAATTGACCTGTGCCTCCATGGACAGCTGTGAGTTGAGAATGACCCCCAGGCTGCGCACCTGGTCCTTCAGGGGATTAATCAATATGAAGTTTAAATACCATGCAGATCTTCCCACAAGCTTGCTCCTTCTCAGTATGAAGATCACTGACCCAACCAAATCAGCCTTCTGCTCCACCAAAAGCCTGGAGAGGAAGAGATGAGACTGGCATTGAAAGCTGAACCATGTTCAAGGTAGAGGGCATTCCACAGTTTGGGTGCCACCACTCAAAAGGCCCTGGATTGAGTCAATAAATCATGGGCTGCACTCACTGAATAATTTTCTTGGCATATCTTAAAGC
This sequence comes from Podarcis tiliguerta, assembly GCF_965153285.1. Classification (NCBI taxonomy): domain Eukaryota; kingdom Metazoa; phylum Chordata; class Lepidosauria; order Squamata; family Lacertidae; genus Podarcis; species Podarcis tiliguerta. Next base: position 23,542,834 of record NC_139536.1, read on the forward strand.
CCAGGTAAGATAATATGTGGAGAAGCACTCCTTCAGGTAAGTGCCTAAGTCATTTAGGGCTTTATATGTCAGCAGTAAAACCGTGTATTCGGCCTGGCAGCATATAGGCAGCCAGGGCAAGTTCTTCAAAACTGCTTACATTGCTTGCGTGACTGAACTAGTCAAAACTCTGGGAGCTATATTCTGCACCAGCTTCAGCTTGTGGACCACTTTCAAGGGCAGCCCCATGTGGAGAAGATTACAGTAATCTAATGGGGAGGCTACCAGAGCATGAATAGCTACGACTAGGCTATGTCTATTCAGAATCTGATGGGCATGGGCAAACCAACCAGAGCTGGAAAAAGCAATCCATGTCACTGACACCACTTTGGCCTCTAGTGTGAAACCTGGATCAAGGAGTGCAACCAGACCACGTACCTGTTCCTTCAGCCAGGCCACCTAGACAATTCCTGGGGCAGAAAACCATCAACCCACACCACCTGTGTCAAGTCAGGATTTCGTTTCAGCTTGTTGGCCCTCATCCAGCCCATTTCTGCTCTAGGCAGTCATTGCCCTGTGGCAGCCAATACAAAATGGATCCAACATCACACTAGCATGGACGTCTACTGTATTGGATTCAATATCACATCTGCATTGAAGCCTAGTGTTCCATGAAGAAGAAGAAAATAATTAAAAGTCATATGGCTGGCCACTGTGATACAAGGACTGTGGACTTAATGGGCTTTTGGCCAGATGCAGCAGGGCTCCTCTTCTTCCTCTTTCAATCTTAGGAGTGTCTGAAATCATGACGACCCAGACATTGCACTTTGGTGGACAGAAACCAAGTTCCTAGAGACAGCTAAAGATTTTATGGCAATCTGTCATTTCAGAACAGTCTGGCAACACACGTCCATCTTTGAGTGAAAAAAAGGAAGAGGGAACCCCTAGTAAACCAGAAAATCCTTTTCTGGCCTGAGCACAGATTGTCTCGTTGCAAACATAAATGCAGATTAAATGTCTCTGCTTTTTTAAAAAAAAAATATGGCACAATGAATTTGTCTGGCTTGGACAGAGTTTTCTTTGCCTACTGGAATAAGCACAATCCTCCCCTTAGTCTTTTTCAGGGGCGTGAATTATAAAACAACCTCTGACAATCAAGCTATTGTTATCAGATGATGCCTGATAGCCATCCATTTGCTGCACTGAAGCCTGACTTCCCAGGAATTATCAGATGGTTATTCTTGGTTGCCAGATGTTATTACTCTAATACTTCCCAGCTCAGGATTTTATGTCTTCGTAAGAACCGTACAAATATGAAAGTCTATAACTTTTCAGTGAGCCAGTAGCTATCGTATATAGTTGTGCTACAGTATATCGCTCTCCAGGGAATGAAATTCATTCTGTTCCATCCAAGCTTCTTCAAAGATGCACTTCAGAGACAGAACAAACTACAATATTTAAGTGACGTTTTTACAATCGTATGTGTTATTAACTCTGTTGAGGAAATGCCAGGCTTTATTAGATGTTCACCATACAGCCAGAAGGAAACGAAGTGAAGTAATGTGAAAGCACACCATTCTTCAAGGACATAAACTGACATGAGGAATGGGCAGCTAAATCCTATCATCTGGACAGCTCCACTCTGCTTATAATCATTAATCATTAGAGCTCGTGGACATCCGAGGAAGCTATATGTTGGAAGATTCGGGACAGACAAAAGAAAGTCGTTCTTCACACGGCACATAGTTAAACTATGGAATTCATTCCCACCAGAGGTAGCAATGGCCACCAACTTAGATGGATTGAAAAGAGGATTTGACAAATTCATGGCTTAGGCAGCCATCAATAGCTACAAGCCATGATGGCAATACTCTGCTTTCACAGCGTACTTCTGAGGTTGCTGGAAACTACAGGAAGGGAGAGTGCTGTTGCGCTCAGGTCCTGCTATTGGGCTTCCCATGGGCATCTGGTTGGTCACTGTGAGAATCCTTTTTATTATGAATCAATTCACCTAACTGGAGAAACGCGGCAGTCTTCATTTGTATCTGAAGACTGAGAAGAGCAGACTCAGTGGATTTCCTCTGAGTATGACTTACCTAGGGCAATCTTTTAACTTAAGGGTGAAAAAAGCCATCAACAGTTTGAAGGAATCTACTTCATCCAATGAATCAGTGTGGTGAGCAGATGAAAGAAGGCATATTGGATGTCCAGTCCCATTGAACTCCAAGTCCCATCAGCCCCAACCATCATAGCCAGGGGCCAGGGATGATGGTGGTTGCAAACAAACAACATCCAGATGGCATCGTGTCCACTACTCCTGAATCAAAGCTTTATGTGAAGACTTCAGATGTACTACAGCTCATCAAGCAAGTCATTTGACTTGTGAATTAACTCTCACAAATTCATCCATTCTATAGCCCCATCATTGTATGCACCCTAGAGTACCTTTGTTTCTCTAAAGCAGTGGTTCTCAACCTGTGGGTCCCCAGATGTTGTTGGACTACAACTCCCATCATCCCTGAGCTCTGGCCTTGCTAGCTAGGGGTGATGGGAGTTGTAGTTCAACAACATCTGGGGACCCACAGGTTGAGAAAGGCTGCTCTAAAGGAAAGTGGAGATGAGATGAATAGAATAGCATGGCCCCATCCTCTTGGCTTTGGGTTTGGTTAGATGTGCATATGCTACTTCCTAAAATATCATGCAACACAACGTTACTATCCCTGCATCACAGTCACCTAACTCTGCAGTCCACCACTTCTTGCTGGATAAAGGAAAAGAAATGAGGTGGGAAGAAACAGGACAGCGAAAGCTTCTGGTGTAGCATAACACAGTACTAACGGGGCGTCAGAGGCAAATCTCAGGCAGTTCTGGTTTCAAATGCTAAACAGATGGCATCAGACAATGCGAGCATTGCAATGAGATGAAAAATCGTTGGAGGTGTGGGAATATAGCAAGTTGATACAAGCACATCTTCAAAGATTGCATGTGTGCCCCACTTGGTTAATGGGAGACCAACAGGAAATAAAAGACAAGAAGCTCGTAGCAGTGAAGGAAGTAACTTATATCTTGCACACCCAGTTCTCATGGCAAAAGATAAAGAACAATGTAGGGGGATCGAGGCTCAGAATCAGATGTACATTTTAAATGTGATCTAGTTCTATTTTTTATTGTGTTTTTCATGCAAATGACAATTGGTAGAGAGGCAACAGAATAAAAAAACAGTCAGAACATCAGCTGTGAGCTAAGAAATTTCATCTAGTTAATCAACAAATTATTCCTATGTGCATCAACGTGCATTTACAAAATTCTCAATATAGGTGACTTTTTGATGTAAGTGATAGATTTTCCAGTTCAGTGAAGAAAGGCTACCCACTCATGTGCAGCCATCTTTCAATGCTTTCTTTTACATTTATTTTTTGAACACAGGAAAAGTAGTCGTGATTAGAGAATGCTCACTGAAAACAATGGGATTTAATTAGTTGCACTAATTTAATTTAAGACAGCATTAAAGGCAGTTCATTCCTTTCCCCCTAAATGTTAATATCCATTTTATATTTGAGCCATGTCTGGAAAACTAATGGCATATAGTGCATGCTTAACACTCCTTTCTGTGTTATATGCCCACTAAACCCAGAAAATCATGGGAGCTAAGTGACAAAATTTGAGGCGGTATACAGCTCTTTCCTGCTGTTTTCATGAGAGAATTGCGGGGGAACAGCAGTAGTGACATTGTCCAATTACACTAGGCCCATTGGTATGAACTGAATTCAGCACGATGTGATACCAGTAAAAAAGCCACAATTCCATAACACCACAGGTAGCAGCACAGTGTGGAAGGAACTTTTGAAAACAAGACAAAAGTGCTGGCATTATAATCAGGAAAACTAATGCAATATTCCCCATGTCTGAATGCACCCTGAATATGATGACTAAGGCTGAATCCAATCTGACAATAGTTTTGCTACTCGGTTGTTTGGTTTTTTTTATAAAAAAATACCTTTTATTTTCTCATAAACGGTTTAAATAAGAAAGCAGAAACAAAAACCCTCACAATGGGGGGCTATATGCAGCATAAAGGCATGGATCAGCGCAGTCAAAAGTCCAGCTCCACCAAAACGAAAGGAAGGTAACCTCTTTAGGAAAAGTCCCTCATCTTTTGACAGGTGATTTATTAGCACCCCTCTCTTGCCTCCCACCCACTCTGTTACAGTAGGGCAATGACACACTGAGCTAATGACAGTCTCCTCCTGGGAAGCTTACACACTGAACATTTCTTTGCTGCCCCGGAGGTGGGTGGCCTGATGCTCAAATGCCACTGGTGACATGTGACAAGGCGTGGGGTGGGAGAGGCTGTGGGCCTTTGTATCCATCCTATTTTATTTCTCAGCAGTCAGGCACCCTGCTTTCTGCTTTTCAAAAATGCAACTCTCAGCTTTGGGGAAAATGAAAAGCAACCCACGTACTTTCTCCAGGAGCCAAAACATCTAGGGGGAAATGAGACATAAGAGAGTTTTGCAAACCACACACACACAAACAAGCAGATGAGTTGAAATGAGATATTTAGTTAACTTGGGGATGCAAAACATTTGTGCTGGGGTGAAAAACCCAACAATAGTCAATAAAAAAGTTTTTTTTTAAAGGGGGAGGGAGAAAAACCCAGCAACAGCAACCTAAATTCTTTAGGGTTTGGGGGGTTTTTGGTGGTGATGCGGAGATTAAATGGGATGATTACCATATACAAAATTATTGTTGTTGTTGTTGTTAATTAAATTTGTATAACTTCACCAAAGAGCAAAGGCTGTTCACAGCATAAAAATACAAAATGAGAACGTAAAATACGTAATACAAGAACAGAGCAGAACAAAAATAACTCCTCTCCCACAAACATATTTAAAAAGACATACAATGTTCTATCAGCCAAACTTGTGGTAATAGAGAAACATTTTCACCTGTAGTCAACAACTCCAAAATTCCAGATGAACCCACTCAGTGGTTTCATGTAGATGTTAAACATAGGGGATAAAACTGAACCCTGAGGAACCCCACACTGAAGGCTCCATGGGGCCAAAGACACCCCCCAACAACATCTGGGGAATACCATGTTGGCTATCCCTAACACAAAATGTGTCAGACAGATTACACCACACCTCTATTTCTACCCTCAGAACTGATTCAAACCCAGGAGAAGGCAAGTCGTTTTCTTGCCTCTTACAATAAAGCTTGAGCATTCCTAAAGCTCAACCATCTTTCTGCAAATGGACCCATGTGGCAGGCTTCAACTCCAGTGAACGCTGCCCTCAAGAAGTTAAGCAAACAAACAATTTCAGAACCACAATGTGAAATATAGCCACTGTGAACTCCAACACATTCCTTCTCCCTTTTTTCCCCCGTAAAGATGATCCTGTTGCTATCACAGGACAAGTTATCAGAAAGGATGCAGCCCATCAGGAAGGCGGCAGGTGGGGGAGGGAAGTTTGCTGCATGAAATGAAATTGTTTTATACCAGAAGAGGACAAGCAGATATTTTCTGGCCAGTGTTCTTACAAAGACAAAAAACAAAACAAACGCAACTAGACTTTGTATAATGATTCTCAGTGTCAGTTTAGAAAACTAAAACCTGCTTCTTTCTTTCTTTCTTTCTTTCTTTCTTTCTTTCTTTCTCTCTCTCTCTCTCTCTCTCTCTCTCTCTCTCTCTCAGAAGACAAGCTATGGGAGTAACAGCACACATTTAAATGCCACTGTTTTTAAGTCTAAATGTGCAGATGTTAAAGTTTTATTTGAGCCAAAGTACAGACCCCAACATTTTTGGCTGAACATCATAACTTACTTTAAATGTCAAGACCGAACCCTGGAATCTGTGCAGAAAATAATGCCTTTGAGTGTATGGTTCATTTTTCAATTGCTGAAAAACCCCTGTACAGACTCTACACATATGGAGAAAGGAAGTACAGCTTCTTATTCAAAAGGCATGACCTGCAGATAGGGTCGGGCCCTGCCGTGTGACCACAGGTGGGCACATTTTTAGTTTTGAGAGTGCCAGGGGCATCCCTCACAAAATGGCTGCCATGGACGGGGCATGGCATGACACAAAATGGCTGCCATGGGCCCTAGTGCAATTGCTCCGATTGCAGCCAGGTGCAATTGCAGCCTTGCAAGCTGCACAAACTAAAGAACACAACTTGGAGTAGGAAATAGAGCCAGCCACTTTCTTGGTTCCCTAGATTCCATGGTCTAGAATGAGCTGAATAGCTACAGCCCGGGCTACCATACCAGTATAACAGAATTTAAGCCACTAATGCTCTCAGCCTAAGATGGGTATGTGAGTGCCTTTGACATTCCAAATGTTGTTGAACTCCAACACCAATAGCCACAGCCAGCTTGGCCAGTGTTCAGGAATGATGGAAGGAAACTAATAATCTTTATTAGTTTTCCAAATTTTAAACAAATTAACAGCAAATTAATTCAGATTTTAAAACCGACTTTCCATCTCCCCTCCAAGATGCTTCTTTCCCCACCCTCCTTTGCTGCTCACAGTAAAATACTTTTTCTTGATTTCTAATACTTTTCCATCCACTGTGCATGTTCCAATTCTTGTTTAGACATTTACCTGACTATTTTCCCAATTAATCAAATAGAATTAATCTTCCTTCATCCAGTTCAGTACTGTCTACACTGACTCCATGATTTCAAACTGGGGACATCCTCAAACCTTATTGGGAGATGCCAGGGACTGAACCTGGGAGATTCTGCATGCAAGGCAGATTCTCTGTCGCTGAGCTACCACCCTTCTCCTCCCTAGCATTGTCCCAAACTCTTCTCCACGGTTGTCACATCCCAGACAATGTATGACTGCAGGAATAAAGGAGTGCTTGTTCAACATGACAGCTTCCGAGTTTTATCGGCAAGATTCAGATCTTGTCGCTTGTCCCTTTGACACAGAGTGGAAGTGAGGGACTTGAAGGGTTCCGCTCTTCCCTCGCAGCGCCTTTCCGTCTGGCAAACATCACAAACAGGATACTGGGTAGATGTGTGTCACATCGAGCAAGTCAGGCTTGCGTTTTTATGCCTCTGATCATCCGTCGCTCAGTGGTCTCCCTTCCGTCGCTCCTCTTCCATTTGTTTCATAACAAAAAGAGGGTGGGGAGGGAGAACAGGGGTCGATGGCAATGTAACATTTCCTGCTCAAGCTGTAAAGAGCTTGCTGTAATCCCCTGAACGGATACATATGGAAAAGTCACATTGGGTCAGCAAACCTTGGAAAAATAATAAATTGCCCGGGAGCCATCCTCCTACACAAACTTGTACTTGGCAATGCTTCTCCAAAATATTGCAAACTGCTTACCACTTGGCTTTGCTTGGGGTATGTGTGCTAAGATAGCCAACTCCTGCATGCTGTGGGGGTCTATCATGGTGGCACCCCTAATATTCTCAGGAATATAATAAACCCATCCAATTACATGCCAAGTCGGGCCAAAGAGACCAAGCAGATACAGCAGCAGTTCAAAGATATATGCAGGCATTTAGCAGAAAGCAACAAACCCACGACTGAAGAGCATTTACCACATTTTGACCACCTGCTCTGCTAGCTTGAGCTCTGGAGAAGTCCAATTGGCCAGTCCTTGTGTCTTGTGTCTTGTAGCCACCGCCATCTTCCCATAGCAGGGCCGTGCCCAACACTGATTTGGTGGCTTTTGCATCAGTCATGAAGCCACTTCCCTTGCATTTCTCACACAGTTTAAGACTGGAGCCAACTAGCTGGAGGTTGGGGTCTCCCTTACTGGTGGTCTCCAAGCGGAGGCTAAACTGACATCTGTTGAAGATTCTCTAGCTTGAAATTTCCTGTATTAAGCAAGAGGTTTGGCAACTGGTACTTTCTCATTACCAACAATCTGCTGCTCAAAAGACTCCTGCATCTGTATTTTTCTCTGTCCCACAGGCATATCTTCATGCTGTGGCCTGCAAGTATCTGCCTGATGCTAAGTGCCAGAGCCTGGTATCCCAAGCCTAATTAAAAGAAAAACACTCCAGTGTTTTCAAAATCTTGATGGAAGGAACAGGGCAAACACAGGAGTGCATGGTTGAGCACTCACAGTCTTTAAAAAAATTGTTTTGGCAGTCTCCAAAATTAAAGATGGCTAGCATGGAACCCCCTGAAGCTATCCATCTGAAATTAGGCAGGGTTAATCCAGGACACGGGTGGCACTGTAAGTTAAACCACAGAGCCTAAGGCTTGCCGATCAGAAGGTCGGCAGTTTGAATCCCTGGAATGGGGTGAGCTCCCATTGCTTGGTCCCTGCTCCTGCCAACCTAGCAGTTCAAAAGCACATCAAAGTGCAAGTAGATAAATAGGTACCGCTACGGCAGGAAGGTAAACGGCGTTTCCATGCATTGCTCTGGTTCGCCAGAAGCGGCTTAGTCATGCTGGCCCTATAACCCGGAAGCTGTATGCTGGCTCCCTCTGCCAGTAAAGTGAGATGAGCACTGCAACCTGAGAGTCGTCCATGACGGGATCTAACAGTCAGGGGTCCCTTTACCTTTACCTTAATCCTTTCTACAGGCCTACTATGTCACAAGATGCAGTGCACCATGTGAAAAAACAAAAAAGTTAAATACACTGTACTGTATGTTAGAGGAAGGGAGAAGTAAAACTCACAGCAGAAAACCCAGACTTGTTCCTGTTTTCAGATATGTCTATATACCGGCTTATTTTCAGGCACTCAAGGCTTCGGTATAAGGAAATTTATTGTGGGCATGGCCCTAGCCCCGTAAAGCTATATTGAATTTTTATGACCAGAGCTTTGCTGTCTGGTATTTATCTTGGGGGGAAAACTATCAGCAAAGAATTCTGAATCATAGGACTAAATCCAGGAGCAAGATCTTTCGAGGGTAACTGTAGTTTGCACTAATGGCAACAAGCCGGCTCCAACGTTTGCATTTGCTTAAATCTAATTTTAAAAAGCAACAACAGCACCCAACCCTATATATACACACAAAAGCCAGTTCCCAATATACACACAAAAGCCAGTTCCCAATATTGTATCATAGACTCCCAAAAGTCCTTCACACTTCAGAGTGACCAAGAAACAGAAACCAGCACAGGGACTAGATAGGAAGTTTAATTCTCAACAATGGGGGCAGGTGTACCCCTTTCTGCTCTTACATTCAGGCCCAATGCTTTATCATGAGGGTTTTGCATGTTGAACAGACAACCATGTATCCTTTTTTATTCCAAGGTAAAGGGACCCCTGACCATTAGATCCCGTTGTGGCCGACTCTGGGGTTGCGGCACTCATCTCACTTTATTGGCCGAGGGAGCTTCCGGGTCATGTGGCCAGCATAACTAAGCCGCTTCTGGCGAACCAGAGCAGCACATGGAAATGCCTTTTACCTTCCCACTGGAGCGGTACCTATTTATCTACATGCACTTTGACGTGCTTTCGAACTGCTAGGTTGGCAGGAGCTGGGACCGAGCAACGGGAGCTCACTCCGTCGCGGGGATTCGAACCACCGACCTTCTGATCGGCAAGTCCTAGGCTCTGTGGTTTAACCCACAGCGTCACCCGTGTCCCTATTCTGAGGTATACCCCTTTAAAAAGGCTTCAATCCTATCATCACTGGAAGGCACCCTAAAGAGCATCTCTCCCTTCACCAACTTTCCACAGCCAGTTCCCGTCCAACAGAAGAACTCCCACAATGAAGAGAGCAAAGAGCCATTCCAGGCATATTCCAGTAGTGGCTACAGATCCTGTTCCTCTGACATGCCTGTAGCATGGGGGACAAACAGAACCATGCCCCCAGAAGCTGGCATAATTTCTTTCTCTCAGTGCCGGACCTACACATTTTGCCATAGGAGGCAAAAGTCTGCACTGCCTCCCTCTCTCCTGCAGCTTTGTGTCTCCCACTACGCCTAGATAAGAACACCTGCACAGTGGTGGCACCAGCTGCACAGCAGGGAGAGGAACATAAAGGTATGCTTACCTTTATTGGTCAGGTGGCATGGCAGGGCCTCTCTCTCCAACATGATCCAGCAAGGGGCTCCTGGACAGGGGTTTTCCCCAAGCCTGGCACATTCCCAAATGTGGTTTGAGGGCTGACTGCTTAATGGCCAATGGGAAGTGGATTGAGGGCTGCCTGCTGATTGGCCAGTGGCAGACAAGCCTCTCTGCTGGTTCCTCCCCGGGGCAGATCAGACTAGGCACACAGGCCCCACTCTGGTCTCCCTCAGGGGTATTTAAACGTCCACCTCCTCACCTGGTTGTGATATGCAAGGTAATTTCCCCCTTCGAATCCCATGAAGGCTTCCTTCTCTCAGCAAGCAACGGCAGGGAGGACATGTGTACACACCTATGAATGTATACAGATGCCACCAAAACATACTGGGCATGACTAAGAACCCTACAGAATGCTGGAGTTGCTGTGCCATTAAACTATGGCCGTCTTGGGACAAGATGTATGCGGAAAGGCACTTCATCCATCTTTAGCCCTCTCTTCCTAGGAATACACCTAAGAAACTTGATGTGTGAATTGCCCCTGCGAGTGTTTCTGGCAGGCAGCTGACCTCCTCACTGAAAGTCATTTGAGTCAAAGGCTCCCTCAGGTTCTTTTTTTGGAAGCTCAAGTAACCAAAGTCTTCCACTGCTTTCCATAAGTTCACACTATGCAATCTGTCACATCTCACAGCTGTGGAATGTTTCCTGATAGCCATATTTAAATGTATTTTTCTTTAATCTAATCTCATTACTCTTACTAGCATTCACCGGGAACACCCCAATTAAGCTTTTCTTGTATCCTTAGGCATGCCTTGCTAAGAAATGAAAGCTTAAACTGACAAAGGCAGAAAATGTGCTTTGTTGTGCAAAGCGGGCCTCCTGTAACATAAATCTTGCCAGACATCTTTTTATATTATGTCTTGTTATCTTTCATATTTAGAAGTGCAAACTATGTAAAGTGTATGATTACATCTCTGTATCTGGAAAACCGCCATGGAGAACTACCAGACCACATGATCCGTCATGAGTATTGGAGGGAAAGGGTCGATTCAACTTCATATTTAAAAGCAAACTTACTTAATTTACTCTTCCTGAAATAAGATGTGAATTGAAACGCACCCCCTTAAAAAAAAATTCCCCTGAATTTGGCAGTCCAGTTCTCTAGCCAAGTAATGTGTACAAAAAAGTTAAACATGCTTTAGAAATACAAATATTGGTGAGAATAATGTACAAAAATGCATTACACTGAGGAAGTTGTTTGCAATAAATATATCTGTTAGGCAAAAAAAAAAAAAGCATTAAAATGTATATATTGGGGAAAATGTGTGCTGGAATGCTGGTGCATTTTCATGAAGACTTCTTTTTTAAAAAAGAAAGAAAGATGCAAAATGATGCGGAAATGTGGAGAAGTAAATGAGAAACTGGGAGAAACCAAAATTGACAGATTTCCCCATCCCTATCCAGGAGTTATACGGAGGTGGGTGAAACTGAATGTACACCCTCCTTGGTTAGGCTACAATTCCCACTGGCTACAGTAAGTGGGCCATTTGCTTTGGGGGCAAGGGGAATCCTCTATTGGTGCCATGATTCAATTAATGAAATACGTCGGATATATATATATATATAATTTTTAACTTTCATTTCCTGCATCAGAGAGGATGCTTCTTTAAAGGAGATGTCAGTTGCAGCATGTTTCTTCTAGAATGGCAACTAGTTAAATCTGCAGATTTAATGCTTTATTTAAATCTAAGATTTATTTAATAAGTTGACAGCCCTCAATGAAAGGCATGTGCCCTTGTATGCTCAGATACGTAGCACACATGTTTGCACAGACATGTACACACATCCCCTAATACTGGAGATTATGAGATACACTAACATCTGGCAAGACCCTGAGTTTCAGCACCTCTGAGAACAATAGTTAAGCAATATTTGGCACATGGTCCTCAATGACGGCAATGCTCTCCAAGCTTCAGGGAGCAATGCAAAGCACAGTAACTGGAAATCATTAAGCATCTTCATCTGTCCTCCAGGTCCCACATGGTGTCACACATGCAGAAGGCTTTGAACCCTTTCAGATTAACCACAAACCTCCAAGTTTGAAAATGCCAATCATAACACATTTGCATATTCACCACCACCATCACCCCCAACCCAGAAGCTTCCAGGAACTGCCAATGTGAAAATGGCAACTGGCCACCATTCATTTTATTGGTCAGATGCAAACCTCCCATTTCCTGCTGATACATGTCCACTGCTTTGCCTAACAGAAAGAGCTGGCTCTGGAAGCTGTTGTGGGTAATAAGCTACTCAATAAAAAAAACTGTTATATCACATAAGAAAAAATGTGCATTTGGGTGTGGACCGGTGTTCTGTAAAAAAGCAAACCATGGATGATGAAGCAGATTTATCATTTTTTTAAAAAGACATGGATTTTTTTGCAACATATTCATTTCCTTTGATGTGTCGAGTGGACACACCACATGAAAACGCCGAACTGCTCCTCTTCTAATCCACAGCTCTAATTTGAACATGCTGGTATCCCTGCTATAGAGTACAGAACTTGTCTGCTTGCAAAAATGAAGGGTTGCTTGAACTGGGCTGAGGTACATCAGCGCAGCTCAAATATGTACAGTGGTACCTTGGTTCCCAAACAGCTTAGCTGACAAACAAATCGGTTCCCGAACGCCACAAACCCAGAAGTAAGTGTTTCAGTTTGCGAACGTTTTTCAGAAGCTGAACGTCCATTTTGGCTGTCAGCATTGTTTCCGGGGTCAATCAGCCAATCGGAAGCTGAGCCTTGGTTTTTAAAGGTTTTCGAAGTTGAAGGTTTTGGAAGTCGAACGGACTTCCAGAACGGATTGAGTTCGAGAACCAAGGTACCACTGTATTTGTTGTTGTTGTTCTTTTTCAGTCCATAAAGGCTCCACCTCCACTCTGTCGGAGGGAAGTCCTAGACATGGCTATCAACAAGAAAGAACATAATGGGTGTGATATTACCCAACAGATGGCAAGTGGAATGTATGGAAGGCTGGGGATCAAGGAGCACATAGCAGTTCCCACTAGAAATCCCTCCATGGAGCAAACAAGTGAAAAGCAATTATGCTATGTAATTAAGGGAATGTGGCTGAGAGGCATGTAGGCATGCAGAACACAGAGGTGCCATGTTTTCCACACCGGTGCTTCACAAAAGCCTGGGATCCTTGCATGCAGCAAATAAACTGGTGCAGAGGCAGTTCAATCTGTGCATGTAAGAGATCTGGGATGGGTAACCTGAACTCCAGCTCCCTAGCCAGCAGCACCAACTGTCAGGAATGAGGGGAACTGCAGTGCAGAAACACCTGGAGTGCCACAGGTTGCCCACCGCAGCAAAAATGTAAGAATTGTGTTGTTGGATCACACCAAGCCTCTGCTCTGTCCCACATTCTGTTTCCACCAGTGGCCATACTGCTCTGCATGCAGAAGGTCCCTGGTTCCATCCCTGACATCTGCAGGTGGGATGCTGGATAGCTCCGTTGGTTAGAGTCTGGTGCTGATAGCACCAAGGTTGCCGGTTCAATCCTCGTAAGGGACAGTTGCATGTTCCTGCATCGCAGGGGGTTGGACTAGATAATTGTCAGGGTCCCTTCCAACTCTCTGATTAAGAGAAACTGACTAAGGGAAACGGAAACCCCGCAAAGTCGCTGACAGTCCATGTACACAATACTGAGCTAGATGGTTAAAGGTAAAGGACCACTGGACGGTTAAGTCCAGTCAAAGGCAACTCTGGGGTTGTGGCGCTCATCTCGCTTTCAGGCCGAGGAAGCCAGCGTTTGTCTGCAGACAGCTTTCCAGGTCATGTGGCCAGCATGACTAAACCACTTCTGGCACAACAGGACACTGTGACGGAAACAAGAGCGCATGAAAATGCCGTTTACCTTCCTGCTGCAGTGGTACCTATTCATCTACTTGCACTGGTGTGCTTTTGAACTGCTAGGTTGGCAGGAGCTGGGACTGAGCAACAGGAGCTCACCCCGTCGCATGGATTTGAACTGCCAACCTTCTGATCAGCAAGCCCAAGAGGCTCAGTGGTTTAGACCACAGTGCCACCCATGTCCCATGTGCTAAAGGTCCGATTCAGTATAAGGCAACTTCCTATGTTTCTATATCCTCACAACAACCCAGTGAGGCATGCTCTGCTGAGAAATAGCAAGTGGCCTAAGGCCACACAGTGAGATTCATGGCTGGGGGTTGGTTTTAAACTCAGGTCTCCCTAGTACATGCCAAACCCTCTAAGCACCACATCATGGCAAGTAGTTGATACTGTTGTTCTTTTGTGCTCTTTTATAGGAATCCTTTGACTTTTTTAAAAAAAGAAATAAGGCTGATTTTCCAGCCAAAATGAGAAGAGCAAGGGGGTAGAGGGGAAAGTTTTGTGTTGGCTGCTTAAAACCATCTAAGATCAGATTTTGAGAGCTGCTCATGTATATCAAGAATACAAACATCTAACAAGGTTTGCAATATGTTCTTCATTATTTTTCTGTGCTCCGCAGAGAAGCTCCATCAGTTAAGAATTTAAAATGAGCCAGCCAGGGTTTCTCACCACTTCAGCACACAGTTTCCTCTCTTTTTTTGCAAAAATGAAAACAAGAGACAGTTCTTTGAAAAACGGTGCCGTTTTGATGAACTGCATTTCATCACTTCTGGCTTGCACTGCAGCAGCACTGCTGGATTTGTATATGCTGTCGGAATTGTTTGTTCCTGCAAACATTTATTTGTGGTTAAAGAGAGAGCCATTTACTTGTTTAGGCATGCTTTTGGCCCACCGTTCCAACACCAAAGGGGGTTTCCAAGCTTCCCAGAGCACTACGATTGCCACTGCCGGCGGGTGACGGACGTACCATTAGGCAGAAGGAGGGGCAGCTGCCCCACACACAGTGTTGAGATGTTGGAGGGCAGAGCCTTGCATGCCCTGCAGTCTAGCCTCCAGCCCTTTTATATCACAGCTCAATAACTGAGGTCATCTGGAAGAGTGCTGTTAGGCCACATTCACACTATGTGTTTATCTAAAGCAATATGGTACCACTTTAAACAGTCATGGCTTTCCCCCAAAGAATTCTGGGAGCTGTAGTATTCCCCTCCCAGAGTACACATTCCAGAGTTCCCTGGGGAAAAGGAATGACTGTTGAACCACATTGGGAATTGTAGCTCTGGGAGGGGAATAATTTTATATACATCTATCATTCACCCCTTAATTTTTTTAAAAAAATTAAAAGCTCCAACCATTGTGGCTGATAGCCATTGATAGCCCCCCTATCCTCCATGAATTTGTTTAATCCTCATTTAAATGCATCCAAATTCATGACCATGCAGCTGTTATTGGACTCCAGCTCCCATCATCCCCAGCCAAGCATGGACAATATTCAGAAAAGATGGAAGTTGTAGTGCAGAAGTTTTGGCAGGCCATAGGTTTCACATCCCAGGCGTAATTAAGTCTGCATTTGAGCCAATGTAGGTTTTAGATTCAGATCACAGGAATGGGAAGTGCAAAAAGTGCCTTTCACATGAACCCCCAACTACCCCCTTATTCTGTTCCACAGTGAGAAAGAACATCTTGCTCCTTATGCAATCTCAGACATTTCAGAATTTACTTTGCATAACTTAAACATCAAAATGCACGCAGTGTTATAAGAGATGCTTGGAAGTCATTCAGAATGCCACCTCATTTGAGAAATAATTAAATAGCAAGGTTGTCATTTCTAAAGAGACAATGAACAAATGGGCAAATTATTTTGCAATTA
This sequence comes from Podarcis tiliguerta, assembly GCF_965153285.1. Classification (NCBI taxonomy): domain Eukaryota; kingdom Metazoa; phylum Chordata; class Lepidosauria; order Squamata; family Lacertidae; genus Podarcis; species Podarcis tiliguerta. The sequence continues at coordinate 23,558,582 of NC_139536.1, forward strand.
GCGGGCAATGTGAAAGCTAATCAGAGGCACTCGGGACCCCCTGCCTTTTTACCCCACCGCTGCCTTTACTTTGTTATCAATTTTTATGCCTTTCCAATTGAAGTCACTGACTGGTGACTAATTGCTTCATTTATCATCAACTTTTCAGGCAGCCTCCTGCAAAACTAATGAGAGGGAAGGCTTTGGTTTCCTTTTGAAAAACTGCCGCCAATTCCATGGAATCACCGGTCATTATGTTGCAAAGGAGTTGACAGAGGAGGACCAAGGGGATTATTAGTAAAAGCAGCCAAGAGATTGTGCATGCCCATCTCTGAGATTCAGAGGTATCAGAGACAGGCTCTCCCTATGTGTGTGCCTCCCCTTTCAGACTGCTAAGAACAACCAGGGAGGTCTTGTTGGGTGAGATCTATGGGCAGCTGAGGGCCTTTCAACGATGGGTCTGTGCTTAAACCTTAGGTTCCCATGTGCAAGGTCTTCCCATTTCAACCCACTTTCCAGCATAGGGTGGCCACTTACAATAGTAGAAAGCGGACAAAAGAGATCCCAGATTTGAATACAAATGCATATGCTAATTTATATGTATAGATGAAAATTTAGAAATAATTACTGTAGTTTAAATAGAAAAACAATCCATCTCACTGTAGTGAGAAGGACTGGAACCAGCAACCTTTGTGCCTCTATTCAGTCTCCTAGTCAGGTGTTAACTGTTGATGGGCAACTTGCTCTCTGTTCTTATGAGAGCCAGTGTGGTGTAGTGGTTGAGAGTGGTAGTCTTGTAATCTGGGGAACCGGGTTCACGTCTCCGCTCCTCCACATGCAGCTGCTGGGTGACCTTGGGCCAGTCACACTTCTCTGAAGTCTCTCAGCCCCACTCACCTCACAGAGTGTTTGTTGTGGGGGAGGAAGGGAAAGGAGAATGTTAGCCGCTTTGAGTCTCCTTAAAGGGAGTGAAAGGCGGGATATCAAATCCAAACTCCTCCTCCTCTTCTTCTTCTTCTTCTTCTTCTTCTTCTTCTTCTTCTTCTTCTTCTGCTTCTTTATCATCATCTTCAAACAGAGGGTTGTCCTCTTCTTGTGTGTGATGCATTTCCTCTGTTTTTTTTTTTTGGGGGGGGGCGTGTAAGTGACCACCCCGATCCTATTCCAGAGAACCCCATAGGTCCACTGCAGCAAAACCAACAGAGACAAGCCCTGCTGCCTTAGAAGAAGAGGTTAAAGATATTTTTATAGTGTGGTCTTAGGATCCACGTTGCAACCATTTGTCAAAGCTAAGGAAGTCTGACATCCCGAATGCCTTTAGGGAGGTATTTTTATATGCAACGGCTGCAGCTTGGACTTTGGTGGCAAAGGGGTGGAAGGAAGAAGAAGTCCCGACAATAACAATTGGCATAACAAGGTACAAGAATTTGCAGAAATGGCACAGTTGACAAATAGCCTGAGAGGCAATTCAAAACAAAGATTTATGGAAAAGTGGGATAGATGTAAGATATACCTGTATGCTAGCATTCGACTGACATTGAAGAGGGACTGAGTTGAGAAATAAGACCAAGGGTACATATTGATATGGGGATGCAGGTGGCGCTGTGGGTAAAAGCCTCAGCACCTAGGGCTTGCTGATCGAAAGGTCGGCGGTTCAAATCCCCGCAGCGGGGTGCGCTCCAGTTGCTCGGTCCCAGCGCCTGCCAACCTAGCAGTTCGAAAGCACCCCTGGGTGCAAGTAGATAAATAGGGACCGCTTACCAGCGGGAAAGTAAACGGCGTTTCCGCGTGCTGCGCTGGCTCGCCAGATGCGGCTTTGTCACGCTGGCCACGTGACCCGGAAGTGTCTCCGGACAGCGCTGGCCCCCGGCCTCTTAAGTGAGATGGGCGCACAACCCTAGAGTCTGTCAAGACTGGCCCGTACGGGCAGGGGTACCTTTAGCTTTTTTTACATATTGATATAGAAATGTATTAGATAAAATGTAAAGAAATATACAATAATAAGAGTACATTCATTTGTAAAAAAGGAATATACAATGGGATAGGCAGGAAGTCCAAAGCGTTGCTACATATATGATTTTGGAATAGTTTTTGTCCTTGGTTTTTCTTCTTTTTTTTTTTCTTTTAGCATATAAACTTTGTATACATGTTGAAAATTATAGTATAATAAGCCTTGTGATGTAATATGATAATGTTTACCGATGTAACCTAAGAACTTTGATAAATAAATTTAAATTCTTTTTTAAAAGGAAGTCTGAGTTGGGTTTCAGTTTTATTTATAGGTTTCTGGAGTTACGTGCTTTCATCTCAGCTCTGACGACAGTAAGTATGAACCCAAAGGAACTACCGTATTTTTTGCACCATAACACTCACTTTTTTCCTCCTAGAAAGTAAGGGGAAATGTCTGTGCGTGTTATGGAGGGAATGCTTACAGGTGGCAGGGGGGATCTGCTGCAGTCGTGAGCAGAGGATCCATGGTTCCCCTTCCTTCCCTCCTTTGTGGCTCGCTTTGAAACAGCAAAGCGGGAGAAGAGCCGCTGAGTGGGGAGGAGAGAGGGACAGAGAGCCTGCTTCTTTAAAGGAGCAAAGTGGGAGAGGAGAGGAGCCACTTACACGAGTGTAAGCGGCTCCTGTCCGGTTGGTTCCTTTAAAGCAAGCAGGCTCTCTGTCCCTCTTTCCTCCCCACTCAGCTTGCTACATAGCAGCAAAGTTTTTCAGCTCACTAAGCCGGGGATGAGTGGGGAGGAGGGAGAAAAGCAGAGCCTGCTTGCTTTAAAGGAGCAAAGTGGGAGAGGAGAGGAGCCTTCTCCCCTTAGACCCCTCTTCTTCATTATTAGCAGCATCCTTCTCCACCCACCCCACGCGTGCTACTTGTCCCTTGAGTGCTTTTCCTTCCCTCCCCACTTAAAACGTGGTTACAAATCCACACGGATCCTCAGGATTTTTGCACTGGGTCACTCCAATTCACCATCAGATCACATAGCATGTCCATGGCTACATTTTGCACCAAAAAAATCACACACCCACTGTTGCCTGGGGCCGCAGTGGTGCAAAAACGTGGTTACAAAGCATGGATCCACATGGATCCTCAGGATTTTTGCACTGGGCTACTCCAAACTCACTGTCAGATCACATGTCTGTGGCCACAGCGTGAACCACAAAACTCATACATCCACTGTTTTGTTTAGAATATTTTTTTTCTTGTTTTCCTCCTCTAAAAACTACGTGCGTGTTATGTTCGGGTGCGTGTTATAGAGCGAAAAATACGGTATATTCTCTGCTGACATGTTATCCCATCGTACCCCACCACACTTTCGAGAATGACAGGTTAGACAGTTGCTTGGGCCCACAGAAGAGCAAAGGAGGGGAAGGCTCTTAGCGTCACACCTTGTCCAGGTTTTGAGAGACTTACTGAGGGGAGCCTTACTGACTGAAAGCTCCAGCCTCCAGAGCCAGTGGACAGTGGTGGCTCTGTGCGCCATGTGCGATGCTAAAATCTGCCCCTCTCGTCTCGTGTGCCATTCTACAGCATTGTTGTGGCACCCCCTGCAGCGAGGCGTCCCATGCAGCCAAACCGGTTGTGCTACCCTAAAATCGCCTCTGCCGTGGAGGCTCTGGCTGAAACCTTCACAATCCAACTGTGTGTCAGCAAATAACTTTGTGCTTCCCAGGAGGGGGTGTAGTTGAGTGCTGAGCCAGGTCAGCAAAAGTGGCTTTCTTAACTTCGGCTTCTGGTATGTAAAGAGTAACAAACCCTGCCGTTTATTAGAGCACGGAGGTCAGGCTTACAGGAGAACGGGGTTGCGGGGGTTGGGCAGTTATTATAAAAAGCTCGCTTTGAATGATGGACATTGAGCTATCTACTGTTATTTCAATAAACAGGCTTTCCTTGCGCACCCCATTGATGGGGATGGAAGGGAGCAGGGAGTCCCCGCCGCATTTCTGAGCTTCTGGTTTCAAACAGCCAAAAGTCAGACATCGAAACCGCCATGCAACTAAGCGACTTTGCCACATCTCTCATGCTTCACGGGTCATGGGATCGACGGCATTAATGCCATACTGTCCAATTAGTACTATCAGTCTCCAAAATAGCAGAACCCACGATTTACACTTCACAGTGACAGGAGGCCCTTTCCCCCCTTTTTAGTTTACGAGGGCTCTAGCTCCTATCCTCCATAAATATAATTCCTGCCAGTGCTGTTGGAGAGGCTGCTATCAAAGGAAAAATTCCAGGGATATCTACATCGTGGAAATGTAAACAGTTATGCTGATAAGTTAGGATTTCTTCATTGTTGTTTTAAGAGAATATTGAGAGAGGTTGTCTTAATTAGGGATGTACACAGAAAATGTGTTAGAACCCATCTTGGTGTCCTAGACGGAGGGTCATCTCCACTCAGAGGCTCAGTGTGACATTGTGCTTTGAACTGGATCTGTAGCAGATCACTTCGGTTTTCCAAATCCTAGGCAGTACAGTGGTACCTCGGGTTAAGAACTTAATTTCTTCTGGAGGTCCGTTCTTAACCTGAAACTGTTCTTAACCTGAGGTACCACTTTAGCTAATGGGGCCTCCCGCTGCCGCCGCACCCAATTTCTGTTCTCATCCTGAAGCAAAGTTCTTAACCCGAGGTACTATTTCTGGGTTAGCGGAGTCTGTAACCTGAAGCGTCTGTAACCTGAAGCATCTGTAACCCGAGGTTCCACTGTATTTGACTATATTTGTTTATATAGGATGGCATTTTCAGACAAAGGGATATTTTCTCAGGGGATAAAGCATGCCAAATTTCAGGCAAATAGTTGCAGTGCAGCGAGTTTTGTACAAGGAGACTTTTTCTTCCCCCTTCCATAACTGGGTTGAATTTTTGGGCATAATACATAGCCTCATCTGATGAAATGAAGTCTGCTAAAGTTCAGACAAATAAGTGAAGCAGTTAGGAAGTTCTGTTTTTGTTTTAAATAGCAAATATTTGTTTTTAATATTTACTGTTTTCTGCTCCATTTGCACCAATGTGACATGAGGTGCACAGCTAATTAGGAGTGGGTGGATGACATTATATTAAAGAGTTATGCACACAAATGTAGAGCTTTGGTCTACACTGTAACACACACACAGAGAGAGCGAGCGAGAGAGAGAGAGAGAGAGAGAGAGAGAGCAGTACAGTCACACAACACGCAAACAACAAAGAACACAGGCAAACACAAAGGATTGTATGTTATATTCAGAGTAGAACCATCAAAATAATGGACTTAATTTAGTCATATCTGTTCATTTCATAGGAGTTGGCTCCTAGGTGCCATGGGGGCTTTGGCCCCCACAATAAAATATTTCAGGGGGCTGAGCCCCAGTAAAGTTGATGGACATTCCCTTTCAAATAGCATGTGTGAATTGCATCATGTGATCGATTATGTGGGGCAAAGCTTCCTGGGCCCCCACGATATTTTATTCAAGTTGGCACCCCTGATTCATTTCAATGGGTATCCTATATGACTAACATTTTATGCAACCCAGAAATAATGTACAATCACACAGAGACCTAAAAACAATTCCAAAATTAAATAAATTGCTACTAAGGTTGATATGGAGGGGCAGGGTAAAAGGAAGTGAGCCATCTACTAATTAATGCTCATGACAAACAATAGAAAGACTAAAAAAACAAAACCATGAGGATACCAAGAATGAAATTATAGGAAAGGATTGTTCTAGACTGGACTAAGGTCACACTAGCAAAAACATAACCAGCACCCACTCTAGAAATTATTTCAGCATCCTGGCTCCTTAGCATAGTGCACTGAAGCAACAGCTTCTGATATGTTGCTGCAACATCCCTCCCAAACACACCATACTTACAGCATACTTCTGGGAGATGATATATAATGAAATAAAAAAGGTATTTAAATATACCTTCCTGAAGAAACCAGAGGCCTTTCTCCTGGGCATGGTCAGCCAATTGGTGCCAAAGAAGGATAGAACTTTTTTTATGTACGCCACAACAGCAGCAAAAATACTCATTGCAAAGTATTGGAAGACACAAGATCTACCCACCCAGGAAGAATGGCAGATGAAGCTGATGGACTACATGGAAATGGCGGAAATGACTGGCAGAATCCGAGACCAGGGAGAAGAGTCGATGGAAGAAGATTGGAAAAAATTTAAAGTATATTTACAGAAATATTGCAAAATTAATGAATGTTAGAATACTGGAATGAAGTTATATGGTTTTAGCAGAAATGTTATTAAGAATTATGCAAAAACTGATTGTTAATGGGCTAAAGTGGAAAATTTAAAGTTAGACTGTGTTAAGATAAATTATAGAACAAAAAATTGAGAAAGAGGGAAAGGATTTGCTGAACCAGCTAATTTGAACTAGAATACAAAAAAGGGAGGTGTGAGGAAGTCGAGGAAACAAGCAAATGAAAGATAAAGATATGAAAATTTGGATGTGATTTTAAATGTTTTTGCTTTTTCTTGTTGTTTTGTTGTACTGTTTTTTCTTTTTATTTTTGATGTATTGTTTGTTAAATTTTTTTATTATTTCTTTACTTTTCTTTCTTTCTGTAACTATTAAACATTTAATAAATATTATTTTTTAAAAAATAATAAAGTGGCTTGCAGCATATATTAAAACATAAAAAACATCAAACATAAAAAACTTCCTGAAACAGGGCTGCCTTCAGATGTCTTCTAAAAGTCGTATAGTTGTTTATTTCCTTGAAGGGAGGATGTTCCACAGGGAGGATGCCACCACCAAGAAGGCCCTCTGCCTGGTTGCCTGTAACTTAGCTTCTTGCAGTGAGGGAACCAGCAGAAGACCCTCAGAGGAAGACCTCAGTCCCTGGGCTGAACGATGGGGGTGGACAGGCTCCTTCAGGTATACAGGGCCAAGGCTGTTTAGGGCTTTAAAGGTCAGCACCAACACTTTGAATTGTGTTCAGAAATGCACTGGCAGCCAATGAAGATCCTTTAGGACCAGTGTTATATGGTTCCGGCAGCCACTCCCAGTCACCAGTCTAGCTGCTGCATTCTGAATTAGTTGTAGTTTCTGAGTCACCTTCAAAAGTAGCCCCATGTAGAGTGCATTGCAGTAGTCCAAGCAGGAGATAACCAGAGCATGCACCACTCTGTCAAGACAACCACCACTCTGGTTGGAGATTAGAGCTGTCAGTCACAGAATTACATCCACTTTTTTCTCCCTCTCACCTGCCGGACATTTTCTATTTATGGACAACTTGGAAGCAATTGAGAAAGATCCAAAAATGGATCAAAACAAAGCTTCAGGGCTTGCCTGCTTCACTTCAGATCACTTTAGACATGGGTAGGTTCTTTGAAGGAGAAATTTGGTGAAATGATCTCTCCACCACACACACACGCACACACACACACGCACACACACACACACACACACACACACACAACCCACTCAGTTTCTCTGTCCTGAAAGAGGATTGACAGTTCCGGGAGCCATCTGAGCACAGCTCTGTATGGTGTACTGTGAATTTAAGACCTAAGACATGATTGGTGTTGTGGCAGTTGCCCCCACTAGTTCTCCAAATGACTGGCTCCATTTAAATCTCTGTTTACATACGGGGTGGAACTGCTTAGAGAACCTTCTAGCAGGGATGTGGCAGTGATTTATACACATCTGCCTTTCAGGAGGTTTTCTATATGGAAAGGATTGATAGAGAGGATGCTGAACAGCCATAAATGCTTCTTAAAATAGAATGTTAACAGTCTTTTTTTTTTAAAAAAAAAAATAGTCTATGCATCCTTGCTTGTCCTTTTTAAGATCCTCAATATGATGTGTTCCCCATTTTCCTCACTTTGGTGGCCTCTAGCTATTTTTAGAGTTGTGGGCATCGTAGACACATTTGAAAAATCAGCCTTTTGCTTTTTGTGTACTGCCAAGAAGTTCTGTTAGCAATTTGGGAGGTTTATTCAAATATATAAAAACTAATTAGCCCTCTGTCCTTCACATCTGGAGCAACATACATAACCAATTTTTATTTTTGTATATTTTATTTTATTTTTTTAAAAAAACCAAGATACTATGTGCTGCTTTGAATAATATTGTTGTGTGCTCCCTATTTTTTCCTGAGCAGTAAAAAGCTCTTGGGTTGGGATGGGGAGATTCGGTTTGTTTTGCGTTTCGATGTGAACCTAATTATTCACAAGTACATCCATCTGCATATGGCCAAATTCTCAATATTGGTATCTTTTTCAATAAAGTGTCAGATAGCTTCCAATTTAATAATCATCTGTTACCATCTTTTATTATTTTCCTAGAATCATAGAATTGTAGAGTTACATCTAACCCTTTGCAAAACAGGAATCTCCGTTAAACCACCCCTGACAGATGACTATCCAAACTCTGCTTAAAAACCTCCAAAGAAGGAGAGGCCACAACCTTCTGAGGGAGTCCATTCCACTGCTGAACAGTTCTTACCGTCATAAAGTTTTTTCCTGATGTCCAGCCAGAATCTGCCTTCTTGTAAACTGAAGCCATTGGTTCAAGTCCTATCCTCCAGATCAGGAGCAAATGCACAGTAGGGCACTGTACAATGTTAAAAAACAAAACTCCACTAAAAATTTACAATCATTTAAGTGATTGGCTAAGCAAAAAAGCTAAATGGCTGCAAAGGCCTGTCAACATAAAAAAAAATTCGTCAAGAGATGCCTCAAAGACAAAAGCAAGGCTGGTTGCTGAATCTGTGCTGGAAGAGTGCCCCATAGCAAGGAACTTGCAACATCAAATGCCCAACTTCTGGTTGAGGCTAGCTGGGTCTCTGTTACATAGGGGACAACTAACAGCATTCCTCCAGGAGATCTCAGCTGGCATATAAGGGCTCAGGTAGTCCTTAAGGTATCCTAGACCCAAGGGCTTTGTACCTCGAACTTAGCCTGCATTGGCTGCTGGGCAGCTGTTTTAACAGAGGTGTCATACGCTGTTGGTTGTCTGGCCCCATCAGCCATCTAGCTGCTCCATTTTGCACCAGCTAGAGCTTCTGGACTAAGCCAAAAATGGAACCTGGGGTCTTCTGAATGGATAGCCTCTCAAAATCCGTAAAGTTCCCAAGCAAAACAATGATTACGGTATTTTTTAATAGTAAATCCATCCAGTGAAAAATGTGTGTCTTGTCCTCACTCCCCTCAAACACTTGAAGGTTATTCAAATGGAGAGCATGTTTTCACAACCAGCTAGATGGGAATATGGAGATGACCTCTATCAGCAATCTGAGCCTCACATCATCTCTCTGCACATTCATTCTCTTGCTCAAGTTCCAGTCTGAGTCAAATGGGGATTTATTTGTTTTCTGTTGCTTCAAGTGATATGGATATTCATTTCCTGTGTATAATGTAATAAAGTGACTGATAGAAAAATAATCAGGAAACTTGGGGGATTTTTGAGGTGTTGTTACGTTTTCTTTTCTTTTGCTGATAATACGTAGGGTGATAGGCCTGCACGCAGGGTGGAACTTCCTCTAGTCTAGTCTGTTTTTCTGCAGCACTTACTAATTTTAGGCACTTGAAAACCATTTATTAGCATTGCTGTTGTTAGTCACCTTTGTAAGGTAACTGATTGTATGTGATTTATTTCTCCTAACCTACTTGGAAGCTCAGTACTTGGAACTAGTTAACTGGAGTACCTGGATCTTGAATTGATTTGAGATCCTTCCAAACTTAGTATCATAATCAGGACTAAACTAGCATAAAATCAAAAAGTTCTGGCTCACCTTGTTTGCTGATCTCTCTGTTTGACATGGCATTTGCCTGCACTGGGGACGGCAAACCTTTCTCAACCTGGGAGCCACAACCTTCCAGAAGATACATGTGGTGAAGTAGCAAGAAGCAAAAGTGGGCGAAGCAACATGGGACTCTTACCTTGTATGGTAGGTTTCCTTCATAGTAGCTATGCACTAGTCAAAGGCAGGGCTTTTTTCAACCAGTACTTGCCAGAACTCAGTTCTGGAACCTCTCAGGTGGGCGCCATTGCCATTCTAAGAGAATGAGGGAGGTGTGATGTAGTGGTTAAGAGCGGGAGACTCGTAATCTGGTGAACTGGGTTCAGTTCCCTGCTCCTCCACATGCAGCTGCTGGGTGACCTTGGGCCAGTCACACTTCTTTGAAGTCTCTCAGCCCCACTCACCTCACAGCGTGTTTGTTGTGGGGGAGGAAGGGAAAGGAGAATGTTAGCCGCTTTGAGACTCCGGGTAGTGATAAAGCGGGATATCAAATCCAAACTCTCCTTCTTCTTCTTCTTCTTCTTCTTCTTCTTCTTCTTCTTCTTCTCCTTCTTCTTCTTTTTCTAGAAAAATAGCACTGGTCAAAGTTATATGCGTGCACACTCCTCAATCTTCCAGGCAAAAAAGGACTTGGGCAAAGTCAACGAGGAGGGGTAGAGTAGCCAGGGGAAAGTCCTGAGGGCCTCAGAGACCAGGGAGAAGAGATGGTGAAGGAAGACTGGAGGAAATTTAAAGACTATTTACAGAAGCACTATAAAATTACGAACGTTTGAGGTTATCAGATTGAATGTAAAAGAATGTTATTATAAAAATGACAATGTTAAAGAAAGTATATTTAGTAAGACATAGGGAAATGTAAGGATAAATAAGACAATAACATTAATCTGAACCAAAGATACGCCAGAGGGAAAGAGTTTACTACCAGAATATAAGACCTAGAATACAGAGTGGGAAGGCATGGGGAAGTCGCAGACTTAAGTTAATGCTGAAGAATACAATGACACAATATTTGTTTTTAATTCTTTTATTCTTACCTTTTTCATCTTTCTTTTTGTCTTTGTACAATGTATGTATTGTTTTTCTTTTGCTTTTTTCTTTTTGATGTGTTTGTCAATTTGTTTTTTGTTTGTTTATTGAATGTGGAAAATAAAATATTATTAAAAAAAAAAAAAAAAGAAAGTCCTGAGGGCCAAATAGGACCAAGGATACTTGGTCCCAGATCTTGAGGTTCCGCATACATGACTTACAGAAACGGTGCCAATGGTACACATCTAAAAACACATCTAAAAAATATTACAAACCAGTTCTATTTAAAATATGGACCTATCAGCTTACATAAGGTTAGTAGAGATGATTGGCCCTGCTTCCAACCTCTCCCTCTGCTACAGCAGGATAGAATGGCTACTCCCAGTTGACAGTTGAGAGAGGCAGGAGTGTGATGTGGTACACAGGCAGGTCACATCTTGCCCACCAGTGCTTCCCACCTCCTAGTTTGTCAGACCTTCCGAGTGCCCCTATTTTCCAGGGACATTCCCGGATTTAGAGAAGCCATCCCATTTTCTGATTTGATCCTGGAACATCCCTTAGGTAAAGGTAAAGGTACCCCTGCCCGTACGGGCCAGTCTTGCCAGACTCTAGGGTTGTGCGCTCATCTCACTCTATAGGCCGGGAGCCAGCGCTGTCAGCAGACACTTCCGGGTCACGTGGCCAGCGTGACAAGCTGCATCTGGCGAGCCAGCGCAGCACACGGAAATGCCGTTTACCTTCCCGCTGGTAAGCGGTCCCTATTTATCTACTTGCACCCGGGGGTGCTTTCGAACTGCTAGGTTGGCAGGTGCTGGGACTAAACAACGGGAGCGCACCCCGCCGCGGGGATTCGAACCGCCGACCATGCAATCGGCAAGTCCTAGGTGCTGCGGTTTTACCCACAGCGCCACCTGCGTCCCAGGAACATCCCTTAGTACTCCCCTATTTTTATCTGAGAAATGTCATAGGGTATGGAGTTATGTGACCCCTGAGCCAAGGAGATAAGTAACTGTACAATCTTTAGAAGACATCTATATAGGGAAGGTTTTTTTAAAAAAAAATGTTTAATGGTTTATTATGTTAGGAGCTACCCAGAGTGGCTGGGGAAACCCAGTCAGATGGGTGGGGTATCAATAATAAAATTGTTGTTGCTGCTGTTGTTGGGGAGGCCTGGTTTGTGCATAGCTGCTGCAGATAAAACTTTTAGTTGACTTTGGACCCAAGTTGTTTACGGTTTTGTGGAGTAGCACAAATACCTTGAGCCTGGCTGGCCCAGTAGCAAATGGGTAACCAGTTCCCCAGGACATAATTCTTCTTCAGAACCCAGTGTCTCATTTCCCCACCTCCATTCTCCCCCCCCCCCCCCAAGGTATTGGCTAGATTGGCATGATGATTCTTAAATAAATCACATCTCAGTCGTGTTTTATGATGTCATGGTGAGTGCAGGCCTGACCCTTCGTAATCAGCTTCACAGCCCAGCGGGAAGTTTCCTGTCTCAGCCATTCGAACAGCCAGAGAGAGAACTTGCCTGCATTGCAGAAAATAACATGAATTACCTCACCTCTGTGTATCGTAACAATGCTTGCAGCATATTATGCCACATGCTCAGTTTTAGATTTGGAAGAGGCGAAATAAAAGGGAAGGGGGAACAAGGCCCTCAATAATCTCTAAAACAGAGATGATTTGAAGCTGGGTTAATGTCAGGCTGTGGAGATAATTCTTCATGTGAGACCTTGATACGACTCTGGTGCATATAAACTACCCAAGTAGATTGGGAATAGAAGGGTGGGGGGGCAGCTATTCCCCCAGAGCAGGTAACAACATCACCCCTATTTCCGACAAAGCAAGCCCAAGTTTTTGTTAAGCACAAAACCACTCCCTCCATGCAAATATCTCCCAAGATGTTGCAAAATTCATGAGCATGGTTTTACGCGAGCCCGTGAACAATCCAGATGGAGTTCATCTAAGCAATTTCTGCTCCTTTCACAAGCCTTGATATCACACAAATCTTTTGCTCAGCTCCAAAATATATACAAGCAGACAATGTAAACAAATACATCATGAAACTCGGGATCTGCTTCATCCTCAATTATTCTTTGATCCCCAAGGACATTGTAGGGGTTGTTTTACATTTCCATATTTCAGACTTTTTAATTTCTTTGTTTTTTAACCAGCTACAACAGGAAGAAATTTGGGTTCCAAAGTGCTCATTTTCGGAAGAAGGGATGATATCAACACCTGGTATCATTTGGGGTGGGGGCAACAGCTTTGCAGGGTCCACCACAGATACATGCCTTGGGGTGCCCCTTAAAGAAAAGGTCCTCCAGTATCCCAAGTAGTACTGGATAAGCTTGGCTTATCCACAATATAATGTTACTTAGGGATATTATGAGGAATGTAAATGAACCACCATGCACTGCTTACTGAATTGCTGTGAGGTAAGCCCAACCACTAATACAGAAGCCACGCCCCGTACACACAAACACACACATACCCCAGGGTCCTTGGACCGGAAGCCAACCCTACTGGGAGGTATTCCTGCACATACTTAATGTTTCATGTGACCCTGTGCAATCAAAGAAGCAACTCTCAGCTCATATAAAGTGTATTTGGAGATGGTTTCATACCCAGCAGCTACAGGGCCTGCTGTTCTCTCTTTGCCTCTTGAATCCATTTGCCTCTACTTCCAGTTCTTCCTTCAAATTCCTCCCTCAGCTATTGTTGGTTTTGCTTCTCAGTTCCATACATGCTGGGTCCTCTTTTTCGGCTTCCCTCTGGAAATACATATGTTAGCTCCAAGGCTGCCATATATTTCATTTCATTTCATTTCAGGGACACACCAGACCCAAGCCTTCTCCCTCCTCTTGCCACCATCTTCTTCAACCCCCTCCTGTTTCTTCCCCACAACCCTGCCTCAGCCTGAATTCTTGACATCAGAGGCAAGCGCCATCCTGGTTTCTGATTTGATCCTGCAATGTCCCGTCTTCTCCTTAGGACGTCCCTCTTTCCATTGGAGAAATGTTGGAGGGTATGGATTATGAAGTCAGATTTCTCCCTCTGATATGGGGCATATATATTGGAAGAAGTGGGTCTGAAACATCTTATGGCCCTTCAGGCGCCCTGCCAAGGACCATAGCATTCTACATTCAGAAGGGTAAGATTGCTCTGTATGTGACCTGAGGGACACATTTCCTTGTGTAGGACATTCCAGACGCCACATGCTGAAGGTGGCAGAGGCCAAAGTTGGTGGAGCAATCTTCCCTTTGTGCAATAGGGCATATTTTACTGCATGCAAATGTCAGCAGTTTCTACAAATGAGCACATTTCTCCATCCTCTGTCCAGGTAAGCAAGAGTCATTGTTACAGAACAGCACTCAAGGAGGGGACAGAGAGGGTCCAGTGCAAAACGGTGTATGGAGGGAGGAAAGCCATCAAGCAGACAGCTGCCTGTACTGAACTGAATGGCAGAATGCCTGACAGTTGATACAGGCTCATTCTTGGTTGTGCAAGGACGCTCAATACGCTGCGCAAGTGCAATCTAAGTAGCATCATTCCAATAGTATAAATCTGAACAATAGTATAAATCTGAACAATGTCAGGGGGATCTTATTTAATAGATTTCTAGCCTACCTTTTGGGACCACTTGCCATCGCAAGGCAGTTTCACAAAAGGAAATTCAACGTAAGGTGCCAAAATACACTATACTGCAGGTGTGGGTAGCCTGAGGCCTGGCTCTCAAGATTCTTGCTTCTTCTTCTTCTTCGGCGATCACTCATAGCCAACTAAGATTGTTTTCCTTGAACACGGTCTTAACAGTGAGTCCGTAAGTGACTGTGGACTGGAGGCCAATTCTGGATCCACATGTACTTCCACAGTGGGGACATAGATTTCCTGGTGGGAGTTGATCACATTGAGAGTTTGCCAAACATGCCTTCCTCTTGGCACATTTCTCCCTTTTGTCCTGAGTTTGAGTGTCTTCAAAGCCCATGACACCTTTAGTAAAAGCTGTTATTCAGTTGTAGCGCTCACAGGCCAGTGTTTCCCAATTTATACTACTTTTAAAAGATTTGCCTTGAGAGAGTCTTTAAACTTATTTGTTGACCACCAGCATTACGCTTTCCGTTTTTAAGTTCAGAATAGGATAGTTGCTTTGGAAGATGATCATCAGGCATCCGCACAACATGACCAGTCCAACAAAGTTGATGTTGAAGAATCATTGCTTCGACGCTGGTGATCTTTGCTTCTTCCAGTACACTGACATTAGTTTGCCTGTCTTCCCAAGTGATGTGTAAATTTTTTTGAGACACCATTGATGGAATCTTTTGAGGAGTTGGAGATGGCGTTTATAAGTGGTTCACGTTTCACAAGCATACAGTAAGATTGGTAGTACAAGAACTCTTGCTAGGCACTACCCCTCACTGGACCCTTGCGCAGCGTATTCAGCGTCCTTGCACAACCAGGAATGAGCCTGAATCAACTGTCAGGCATTCTGCCATTCAGTTCAGTACAGGCAGCTGTCTGCTTGATGGTTTCCTCCCTCCATACACCGTTTTGCATTAAAGTTGTTTTTGTTACGCATCCTGTGCATGGCCTGCTCCCCACCATGCTTTTCAATTTCTTTTGCATGTTATTCTTAGCCACTATGAGCTTCCGCTTGGAAGAAGTGGGGTACAGAAATTAAACATGCAAATGAATAAAGCTTCCGTTCCCCTTTCCTTCCAAAGCCACCCAACCATCACTTGAAATCTTTCCACTGACTTCAGCTGGCTTTGGATCAGTCCTACAGCCAGCAATCGTCTCCAGTTTTTCCTTGACATTAGTCCAGAAGGAGGAGACTCCCGGTCCAAAGCATGTTTGAAAACAAGGCCCAAAGGCATTATGATGTATATCTTAAGTCTTGGCTGCTAGCAGGAAGAGGAAAACAGTAAAACAAGATATCAAAATTTTAGAACATACTAAAGCTAGCTACTCAGCTTTGCAGGGTTTAATAAGTTCCTCAGAAACTCGGTGAAATGTATGGGGATATTATGTGCTGCAGATTCAAAGCAAACCTCTGGATATAAAACAAAATCACAGTTTATTGGCTCTTCTACGCCTGTTCCTGTTCCCTCCAGCCAAAACCCAACAAAATGTAGGGCAATTCGCTTGACGTGCCAAAGCTTAATTTAACTTAGCTTTTTGTAAATAGACACGTATTCACCAGTAGCACATAAGCCCCCATCTGCACTATATACTTAAAGCAATATCATACCACTTTAGACAGTCATGGCTTCCCCCAAAGAATCCTGGAAGTGCTGTGATTTCCTGGGAAAGAGCGGTGTATTATTGAGAATTGTAGCTATGTTAAGAGAACAGAGGCCAATGCTCTGCTTGGGTCCCAAATTAACAACTATTAAGCACCCTGGTTTTCTATAATACATGGGAAGCCAAAAGCTTCCATGCTGAAGGTTGTCCACAAGTATGAAGTTGACTTCAATAGTGATGAATGGGGCAGTCAGAGCTGGCATGCTTCTCCTATGATCCCCCAATGCCCTGCTTCATATGTTTACATTGCCATCTTCATAATGCCTGAAGAGGGCTATTGACAACTTGAAATTTAAAAAAGAAAAGAACCAAAAATTTGTATCAGTTGACAAAAGGTTTCTGTTTGATCTTTTGGAGAGGGTTTTAGGCCCCATCTGCGCTACGCATTCAAGTAGCATGACACAGCAATGGCTTGCCTCGAAGAATCCCAGGATCTGCAGTTTTCTAAGGCTGCTGAAGTCATTAGAAGACAGGGCGGAATAGAAAACAATGCTTCTTACATACCAGAGTAATAATTATTATAATTTTGCAATATATACCAAAGTCACCATTCCAATGCGATCAAGAAAAGGGCCCTGTAGAGTGGCCATGTGTCCTAATTTACAGAGGACCGTCCTCTAGAACTTTTGTAAACTGCTTTGAGGTTTTTGTAAACTGCTTTGGGACGCAGGTGGTGCTGTGGGTTAAACCACAGAACCTAGGACTTGCTGATCAGAAGGTCGGCGGTTCGAATCCCCACGATGGGGTGAGCTCCTGTTGCTTGGTCCCTGCTCCTGCCAACCTAGCAGTTCGAAAGCATGTCAAAGTGCAAGTAGATAAATAGGTACTGCTCCAGCGGGAAGGTAAACGGCATTTCCGTGTGCTGCTCTGGTTTGCCAGAGGTGGCTTACATGCTGGCCACATGACCCGGAAGCTGTACGCCGGCTCCCTCGGCCAGTAAAGCGAGATGAGCGTCGCAACCCCAGCTGGTATGTCCAGTAGTTAAGATGAAGTGAGTTGCATTTGCAGGGGGTGGTGGTGTTCTTCCACCCTGTTGCATAGAAAAGGCATAGGGAAGGGTGGTTCAAGGGACTGGGTGTCAGGGACTGGCTGGATGATGAGGAGTGGTGGGAGGCACCAGCTGGCAAACCCCCTAGGGAAGCCTCAGAGGAGGAAGGTTCAGAGCACAGGGAATGGTGATGGGACACTGAGGACAGGTCAGAAGATGAAGGGGTGGAGCCAAGGTGTCACTGAAGAAGCAACAGGCATGAGCGAGAGAGAAGAGCTAAAGGCAGAAAGCAGTTCGGACTCTGCACACGAAGCTTCCCAGGAGCTTGTCTGTTCTACTGTGTTAGGCTCCCCTGCCCCACTATCTCCAAAGACACGAAGAGCTACGCATGTGGCTAAACAATGAGCAAGAGTTTACATGGTCAACTTATGGAGGAGAAGGGGACTTATTGGGTAGTGGGAAGCAGGAACTGTCACTCCTGACAAGTGTGCTATGGAAATTGGCCCTGCCTTGAGGCTCCTCTGCATTGTTTGCTGTCTTCTTGAATAAAGAATTAAATTTCCTGCTCATCTCTGCATTTGAGTGCTGACCTATGTCTGAGCCAGCCTTGACGCTGGGCCTTAAAAACCCAAGAAGAGCCTGTTGGAGCAGGCCAATGGGCCATTTGGTCCAGCATCCTGTTTTCACAATGGCTACCTATATGCCTGTGGGAAACCCACTAACACGACCCAACCAGAAGAGCACTCTGGTATCTGATGTTTCCTCCCTTTATGGTCTTGATTTATGGGCTACTACTAAAGTGAGGCTGCATTTTAAGCTGTATTTTAAGCTGTATTTTAATTGTTTGTTTGTTTGTTGTTGTTTTCTATTACGTTTTATTGTAATTTATATTTGGTGTTAGCAGCCCTGAGCCCACCCCTGGCCGGCCGGGGAGGGCGGGGTATAAATAAATTATTATTATTATTATTATTATTATTATTATTATTATTATTATTATTATGTGGTTTCTAGTATTCGGAAGCCTTGCTGCCTCTGGCTGCGGAGGGAGAGAATAGCACCCAAACATTTGGTGGCTGCTCTTTGCAATAGGCAATTACATCACTGAACAAATGGTTTGGTTTGCTGCAATCCAATACACCCTTACCTGGGCACAAGACCCATTGAACTCAGTGGAGATTACCTCTGAGTAAAGCTTGCACTCTTCACCAAAGGACTCCTGTATTTTTGCACCCATGCTCTTCCAAATAAGCAGTGAACCATGGATTTGTTGGAGCAGTGTGCACAACTTAAGGATTTGCATTTGGAATGGAACCTTCCGATCTTCAGAAAAACAAAAATCCTCAGAGTACTTTTCTCACATCCTCACAATCCTCAGAGTACTTTTGTCACTCCTTTTTCTCCTTCCTTTGTCGTTGCTTTTTTGCACCAGGTTTTTTTTTGGGGGGGGCGGCAGTTGTGTGTGCTTTTTTGGGACCCATAGCCAAAATAAACAGAGCATATTTCCCTTATAAGTCCCCTCTCTCTCCTTCTCTCTCACTTCCTGCTTATGGAAGAATTTTCAATCAGTGGCCTCTTGCACTTTGAGGAGTCGGGTTTCTCTTAGAAATCTTTGCTTCAGTGGCCAGGAAGGACCATTTTAATTATTAGTGTTATTCCACTTTCCCCTCTGCATCTGCACACACACACACAGGCATTCCTCTTCCAAATAGCCATGTTCCCTCCCTGTACAGCTGTGCAAAGCAGCACCATAAATTTACTGCTTACTTCCTCGGTGTAATGCCCTCTTGGTGCTACTTAGCAATGCCTTATTTTCTTTTAACTGCTCAGTCAGAAATCTGTTTGAGAACTCCTAGCCTAGAAGGATCGTTTTTGTACATTGCAGCAGGGGTGGCAAACCTGTGTCCCTCCAGGTGTTCCAGAATTACAGCTCCCATTGTCCCTGACTATTATTTTTGTTGAATTGGTCTGATGGGAGTCCAACAATATCTACAGCAGAGTTGAGGAACCTGAGGCCCAGCTTTGTGAGGAGAATTGGTGTCTCCAGACAACTCTCAGCAACCATTAACAAGCCACAGTTGCCAGCATTCTTTGTGTTGGTGGCAAAGAAAAAATAGGTCTATAAAAGAAGAATTCCCTGATGCCAAGATTTGGGACAAGTACTCTTTGGTGAGAGAACCCCAGCAGAGATTTAAAATCACAAAACACGCAGCAAAAGGCGAAAGATTTATACGATCCGAGGAGAAGCCAGAGTGGCCTCAGGACAACATAATGCTAGACCAATTGGAAAAATTGTGGAAAATTTATATTAAATTCACCACGTGCTACACGATAAGAGAGAACCTAATGAAAATGATATACCAATGGTATTTATTCCCTGAAAAACTGGCAAAAATTTATAAGCAAAATTCCAAAATGTGCTAGAGGTACAATACAGAGATAGGATCAATGTATCATATTTGGTGAGGGTGCAAAGAGATAAGACCTTTTTGGAATGAGGTACATGAAGAAATAAAAAAGATTTATAAAAGGTCATTTAGCAAAAAGCCAGAAGCGTAACTTCTGGGATTAATTACAAATGAGATCCCCACAAATAAGAGAATGGTATTCCTCTATGCATCTGCTGCAGCAAGAGTGCTCATAGCGAAGAATTGGAAAGGAAATAAAATACCGACAATATTTGAGTGGCAACGTAAGTTTATTGAATACACGAAAACATCAAAATTGACAGCAGCTATTAGAGGACAATCAAAGCGAAGTTTGATAAAGAACTGGGAATGTGTGAAGGAATATACAATGAAACACTGTTCCGATACAGAAATCATGATATGTATATGACAAAGTTTGTAAGGAATAATTTATACATATAAATCTTATCTTTATTGTTGTGTTGTTATGTTTTGTTTTATATATAAAACAATAAAGATAAGAATGTAAAATAAGGTCAAGCATCAATGGAAGGAAGTCATATTTTAGTTTAAAATATGTTATAAGTATATGGCAAGGTGGTGGGTGAGAAAGGGGAGAAATGTTTGGTTTGGTCTGTGATTTTTTTATTATTATTATTTCTGTATTTTCACTTGTATTCTTTTTTACTTTTCGTTTCTTTTGTATTTTTTGTATTTTGGTTTTTGGAAGGGGAAAAAAACACACAGCAAAGTAAAGCGTGAAAATATTGACAGTCCTTTAAAATATACCCTTCCAAGTTCCTGCCAAAGTTTCCCACTTCCCCTATGACAGAAAAAGACTGCACATTTGGTAAGTTAAAAATGGTGTGCTTGCAAACACTCCAAAGGTCAGGTTCATGTGCTTTCCCACACATCACTCAGAAAACACAGGCAGTAAAACATGAACATTCCTAAATTACAGGTATAGGAATACTAGAATGGCTTGTAAGAGCCCTGCAGTCTGAATTTGGAGCAACCTGCTCACACCTCTATGTGCTAAGCTTCTCTGGGAGAAACAATAGACTTCATTACTTTCCTCCCAAGGTGCGGTGGGCAGCTAAGCCAGGCAGGACAGCTTACTCTATGGTCTTAACCCCTTCATGCTTTAAATATAAAGTGCAGGTGTGGATTTAAGATAAGTACCAACCACCACCATTCTACAAAGTTTCCCCAATATTCTCTTACTATCAGTCTTTGGGGCATTGTTGGCTACCACCTCTCTCCAAATGAATGGCTGAATAAAATTTAGCAAATGATTTTAGACCAATTCTAGTTAGTATACTCACATGGCAGCAAGGAACCTTTTTCAGTTTGCAGCACGCCTAATAATTCAGCAAACTTTCTTTAAAAAAGAAAGCTTCATTCCTATGTGCTACCCATCCATGGAATACCATATTGGCCCAAATATAAGCCGCACCCTAATATAAGCCACACCTTTAA
The DNA here is from genome assembly GCF_965153285.1 of Podarcis tiliguerta. Lineage (NCBI taxonomy): Eukaryota > Metazoa > Chordata > Lepidosauria > Squamata > Lacertidae > Podarcis > Podarcis tiliguerta. Next base: position 23,579,498 of record NC_139536.1, read on the forward strand.
AATTCAAGGGGGGGGGGGGAGAAAAAAAGACAATACTTGAATATAAGTCGCTCCCTTAAAATTCTGCAGGCACTCACACCCGTTCTGTTTTACCATATGTGTTTCAGCAACGATACTGTAAAAGCCTATTTTTGTAAAGTTGTGTATTTGAGCCGCACTTTAACCTTTCATGGTCGGAATTTGGGAGGAAAGTGAGGCTTATATTCAAGCCAATACGGTACATTGCCCAAATGCAATCACAAGGACGAATTCAACATCACACTAAAGTGCTCATGCCATCAGGGCAGGCATTTCAGCTTGCCAGATGAATGATCCCTCCTTCTTGCAAATGGACCCCTAGCCAATTGCACAAGGCTGCCCAGAGAGAAGAGATGGGGAAGGCCCCATGAGGCAGATGGAAGTCCTTGCACAGGGCTTCCATTGATGGGACTTATGAGTCGAATCCCATCCACAAACTTACAGTGCAATTCTATGCATGTGTAAAGTAGAGGTAAAGGGACTCCTGGCCATTAGGTCCAGTCGTGGCCAACTCTGGGGTTGCGGCGCTCATCTCGCTTTATTGGTACAGCTTCTGGGTCATGTGGCCAGCATGACTAAGCTGCTTCTGGCGAACCAGAGCAGTGCACGGAAACGGCGTTTACCTTCCCGCCATTTATCTACTTTATCTACTTGCACTTTTGCCGTGCTTTCCAACTGCTAGGTTGGCAGGAGCAGGGACCAAGCAACGGGAGCTCACCCCATCATGGGGATTCGAACGGCCAACCTTCTGATCGGCAAGTCCTAGGCTCTGTGGTTTAACCCACAGCGCCACCCACGTCACTTATGCATGTGTACTCAGTAGTAAATCCCACTGAATTCAGCGGAGGTTACTGCCAGAAAAGTAGGTATTGGGTTGTAGCCTTGCCAGTTGTGCATGAGTTGACAATCTTCGTACTGAGTTCCAGGATTCACAGGATGCGGGCGAACATTTCTACAAGCCAGACATGGTGCATTTGGGCAGAGGTATGCCTTGCCCCCCCACCCCACCCCCACAGTGGGTTTCATTCACTGCAGCCACCAGAGCAATAAACCCGGCTAGCATATGAATGCGTTTTTTATTTCAGACTCGATGTTGAATGTGCCAACTGTCTTTTCAAATGATCTGCAAAGCATGTCATCGCTGAATGAAATTTGGCACCTCTGCAGAGTCAAGACTGCAAGATCCAAACTTCCCATCATTCAGAGGGGATTCGGATTCTAGACTTCTGTCGACGAACCATTTTACAGAGCTCAGCTCAAGCTGTGTGTTTCAGATCTAGGTCCAAACTTGCTTGGAGCACAAGGCAGGTTGTGTGATCTTCTAGCTTGTTATGGAGTCTTTTCCAGGGCAAGCCTTCCTCTCTTGTGTCTGTCAGCACTAGGGATGGGAGGAGCTGTCAGTTTTGGTTCTCTCAATTTCTCATTTTTCCAGTCTTAAATTCAGTTCTTCACTTTTCTGCAGTAGTTTGACGGGGGGGCGGACCTCATGATAATTCCTCAGCATTTTAGTGCAAATTCATTCAAATAAACACACGTTTGCATGCAGTTTTCCCTAACATAATGCATTCTTGTATGTTAATTTCACAAATATTTTAATTTTATGCACACCATATATATGCATTCTTATAAACATTGGTTTAAACATTCGGTCCTTAAAGAAAACAAACACCTTGAATTTCTTTCATTAATATTTTGGTGGAATTATTTTAGTGATTCTCCACCCTTCTTCTTTTCTGTGTCTGCTAGTGGGACAGCTCATGTACTAGCAGAGAGGTGACCTGTGATGTTCAGCAACGGAGGAATTTATTGCAACATTTGAACTAGCAGAAACTCCTTTCACAATTTATTGTGCCAGACAATTACTAGTGATGTGGTTGTGCATTCTCTTGTGCAGCAACGTTCCACTGGCACAGAACATTTCACAATACGCTGCTGTGTGGCTCTAACTTAGCGCTGCATTGGCTACAACCCAGAGTAGTAAAGAGCATGACTTTCAATCAATTGTGAACACGATCCTTCATTTCTACAGGCTTGTTTCTAAGGCTGGACACAATAAAAGAAGAGGGACACTAAATTCTACTACAGAGCAAAGCCCCATGCTATGCATTTGCAGCAAGAGGTTGGTTAAAGAGTGCTGTTGATGGAATGAGCCTGCTCTCCTCTTTGGCCGATGGGGAATGCATAGTGCTGGCATGGAGCAGAACGAAGTGTGGAAAGTCTATCCCTTTCCATAGTCTCTTGCCATTCAGATGTTTGCATTTAACGTGAACAAATTTATGACCTGAGGAGGATTCCTTTGAGCACGAGCATATTCCAACTATTTGCTGACTCCTGGTTTTGAAGGAACAAATGTGCATATTGTAGGAAACTACCCTTTTTCCCTTTCCCAGTGGGGTTGCCACGTTAGTTTGTTGCCACAAAAGCAGCCTTCCCCAGACATCATGGGCTATGATGCCCATTGTCTCTAAGGCCAATGGCCAGAAATGATATATGTTGTGGTCTAAAACATCTTGGGGAAGGCTAGTTTAATAACTAAGAATTATAATCCAACACAACATGAGCAACCTTCTAAAGAAATAGATCTTCCCCTTCCTCTGTCCCCAGTATAGCTGTCTGCACCCCCCAAATCTGCAATGACGTATCCCCCCAGCCCTCAAGCACAGATTTATTTTAATTCATTTAATTCTATTTATTAAACTTCTATACTGCCCTTCACCCAAGGACCATGGGGCAGTTTACAATAGGGTGTCACAAAATCCATCTGGGATTGTCAACATTTACGTGGGAACATCAACATGAATCAGTTGGGGTCATTTGCCATTGTGTTTGTGTGTGTGCATCTGGGCTTAGATAGATAGATACATACAGTTTTAATATTTATCGTACCTACGGGACCGCATCTCCTGGTATGCCCCACAGAGGAACTTACGGTCTTCAAATAAAAACATCTTGAAGGTCCCAGGCCACAGAGAGGTTAGGCTGGCCTCAACTAGGGCCAGGGCTTTTTCGGCTGTGGCTCCAACCTGGTGGAACGCTCTGTCACAAGAGACAAGGGCCCTGCAGGATTTGACATCTTTCCGCAGGGCCTGCAAGACAGAGCTGTTCCACCAGGCCTTTGGTCAGGGCGCAGCCTGACTCCCTCCTTTTGCCATCTTTACAAAACTTTAGTTTATGGTTGCCATCAATTTTGATTTTAATTAATTTTTATAATGTTTTTATAATGTTGTACTATTTTAATGTTGTTAGCCGCCCTGAGCCCGGCTTCGGCTGGGGAGAGCGGGATATAAATAAATATTATTATTATTATTATTATTATTATTATTATTATTATTATTATTTGGAGGATATGAGTTCCTTTGTCATTTTTCAGACTTGTTTTGGAGCATATCCTTTCCCCAGAGCAAGGCCAGTTCTGCAAAGAGACGTGTACTGTTCCAACAGCCCTGTTGCACAGCACCCTATTGTGCGCTTGTGGATGCCTTTTGTTTATATAATCGCTTCCTAATGGCAACAAAGTGTTTACTGTTCAACAAAACACATTTGATTTTAACAGTCAACCATAAAACTGTCTGATAAAGTTTGATTTAGCTGGCAAAAAAAAAAAAGCAAGTTCCCATTTAGAGCAAATAAATCGAGGTTGCCGCAGACAGCTGTTTGGAGTCCATAATCCCCGGAGCTCTCCGGCTAAAGCAGTTCTGGCCTGCTGAATGAGCAACAGAGAACAGCCTCAGCTGTCGAGGATGTGCTCCATTACAATGGTAACCTAAGGCTGCATGACTTATATATCCAATGGCAATGAAGCAAGCCCTCATCTCTAGACAGATGCTCGACAGACGGACAGCTGACACCAGGGCTTGCTCTCTGCAGACTTGGGACTAAACCTGTTTTCCAGTCCACTGATACGGGAGAGCAAGAGGCTCTCCTCCTGGCTGCTCATTCTTTTGCTCACAAAGGCCAATGCAATATCCTTCACATGCGATTAACAAGGAGTTAGCAAAAGGGCCCCTAGCGGGTGGGGGTGAGTTCAGATTTCAGAGAAACGGCTCCAACAGCCTTTCCCGCCTGAGAAAAACTTGCAGCACTTCTCTGCATGTGGGGAAGGCAAAGCCATGAGAAAAGCATTTTCATCAGGGGAGCGACGATATAAAAGGAAAGAAACTTGCCAAAGCAGCTTTATGTCTTTATTTTAAATGCTTCTAGAAAGCGCTCGATATTTTAAACATCTCTAAGCGGCGTACGGCATAAAGACCATCAGCATCATTACATCTTGTATATATACAAATATATTTGAAACAAAACATAATACACCTGTGTTGCAAAGGACAAGCAACAGGAAGGATATGTGCGCTGTGAGCTGAAAGTGAAAAAGGTGGAGGGAGAAAAAGGAAAAGCCACGTGGATTTAAACAGATATCAAAGTTCAATTCTCCATTTGAACTGAGAATCTTCTCATTTGAACAGAATGGAGATTAAGCAACAGAATGGTTAATGGACTGATTGTTCGATGAGTGACAGTCTCAGGCATGCAGATATCCTATGGATCATAGAATTGTAGAACTGTAGAGTTGGAAGGGACCCTGAGATCACATGGTCCAACTCTCACATTTCCCCACCACCACCGCTGAGAGTTGTTGTTGCTGCTGCTGCTGTTGCTGCTGCTGCTGCTGCTGTTCTTGTTGTTTGCATTTATATCCCACCGTTCCTCCAACGGGCTCAAGGGGTACATGGTTCTCATTCTACCCATTTTATTTATCTATTATTATTATCATTCATTCATTCATTTATTAAATTTGTATACTCCTGTCAGGGAACTGCCATCGGAAGGACAGGAGGGGCAAAGGCTCACTGAGGTTGAGAGAGACGTAGCAGCAGAAGAGGGAACCAGTAGGGGGAGAGCAGGAACTTCAAGGGAAGGTGAGTCGGAGGGATGGCTCAGAGACGCTTCCAGCGAAAACAGCGGGGAGATCTCAGGGCCTCCTATAGGGACACCCATTCCTCGCCGGAAACTGTCACGCCGAGAGTCCAGAAGACGTGTTTCCGTTAAGGAGCTTTTATGTTGGAAACGATTCCGAAAGCAACCACTTTCGGATTCTGCTAGCAATTGACGCAGCCATGCCGGAGGGGCTCCGTCACAGGGAGAGGTTTGAAAACCTGATCAAACTCTGAGGGACTTGCATTTTACGCACAAGCAGCTCATCATCCCATCACAACTCCCTTCATCCATAGATCTCAGGGCGGTTCACAACATTTTATCCTCACCCTGTGTGGTTCTGCGGGGTTTGGGAGAGCCCCCAGAACAGCAGGTGGGGTGGGGTGGGGGGCAAAGAGGATGATTGTTCCATCTGGCGAGCCAAAATGCTTGCCCTGAGTCCCAGTAAAGGAAGAACGGATACAAAAACTTCGGAAGTATGCAGAAATGGCAAAACTTACTGGAAGAAAAAGATATCAAGGCAACAAACTTTTTTAATAAAAGAATGGAAATGGTTTATTGAATATTTACAGATAAATTGTAAACATTAGCAGGATTATTTTAATAACCTGCAATTTTACAAGGGTCTATATTTATAGTAGATAACTAAATGAGCAAGTTAAATGAATTTGAATGTGAAAAAAATAAATTTAAGGAACCACAGAAAGAGGGGAAAGGAAGTCAATTTTTGAAATGATAAATGGATTGTAAGACTAATGAAATGTATAAATTTGAAAAGTATAAATACAAACGAAAATACAAAAAATGAAAAAAGCAAAAAGCAAAAAAACAAAATGCTTCCCCTGATGGAAGAAATTGCCTTAGCACGGCATCAAATTCCTCCCAGAAGTTTGTTAAGGTTTCTGGGAACTGTAGCTGTATGCAGGGTTAACCACAGTTAGCAGGATTCATTGGGGAGGAAATGTGTTTTCAGTGTATGGTATGTAGGCAGCCATGATCGTGATATCACATCAGCTGCTAAAAGTCTTTTTAACTACCATGAGTCTAGTTTGTTTAAAAGCACCATTCTAAGGGGAGAAAGTTAACACTTCCTCCAGCTATCCATTGGTGATTGCATTTCTTGCATTTCCACCATTTATCACTCCCAAGATGATGACCCCTGCCTTATATCATATCTCCCTCCTTCCATGGTACTCGTCTCCAAAATGACATGACAGCAGGCGCAATGGTAGTCTGGGAGGATTCAGAAACAGCTATTTACAGTGTAAGAATTTGCGGGGAGATAGCACAGATGGCTCTAAAGTAACCTGATTCACCCAAACCACCACCTCCCAAATGCTACTCTAGAGCAATTGCATTGTGTGCGGTGGAGCTACTCTGAGGTAGGTGGCTGAGGAAGCCTGAACGTAAAAGGAGTCTTTGGCATTTCTGCTTTATGTGTAGACAACATGCGCTCTATTAGTTGTGGCAGTAGACTCTCATCAAACAAGAAACAGATCCATTACTGAATTCTTTGTCCTTTGCTCTTCTGCTAAAGTCTATGATTAATTTGGGTTTGAAAATCTCACCAGGCCTCCACACCTTTAGTTTTGATGAAAGACTATGCTCACTGTTGCTTCTCATACCTTCTGAAAATAAAACATTCACAATTTATATTTTAAAAGTTCAGCCCTGGACAAAAAGTTCGTATTTGGATGCGCGAGAGAGTAATTAAGCAAATGTCAACGGCCACTGAAAATTATGTGGTAAACCAACTGCGACTTTGCCTTTGAGAGATCTAAAAACAAGTCAAATCCATAGTTTAATGGCTTCCTTCATCAGAAGCAACAGCAACAGTGGATATAAAAAATATTTTCTTGTTACAAAATTGCACGCACATAAATAATAAAACATGGCATGACTAACAAAAAAAAGGGTCACTAAACATATTATTTTACGTCACTGAAGCCCAGCCAGATAGGCGGGGTATAAATAATAAATTATTATTATTATTATTATTATTATTATTATTATTATTATTATTGAGATTATTACAGTAAACCAGTAGAATGAGTTCTTCAATAAATCAGCTTGGAAAATTCAGACTAGTAGGAAGAATGGGGTAGGGCTAATGAGTAGTGCCTGCTATTCTATGCCATATTGCAAAATATGTTGTAGGTACAGGCAATTCCCTGTTTGCACGGGGGTTGTGTTCCAGGTCATTGCATGTATGAAATCATGTATAATTGGAACACCCATTGAAAAAGCCTGCAAACATCCTGTTGTGCTTCTGCCCTACCCCGTTCTGCCCCCTTTTGTGACATTTTCGGTTCACTTCCAGGTTCAGTATGATGTATGGATACGCCTAAAACGGTTGCTGCCAATATTTCACGTCCACGTGTTGTTTCATTCGTATATTTAATGAAAACCACACCATACCATCTAAAAATTATATCGTTTTCTCTTTCCCCTTGCCACCTTCAATTTTTGCCACAGCTTTTCCATTATGGCTGTTTGCCAGAGTATATTATACCACCGGCAAGGTTTATTAATTGCAAGGTTTCCATAGTTATGGTTACTAGCATTCTAGCTGTTAATAAACGTATTACTAATGCCTTACTTCTTACTTAGTCCATATCTAAATTTATATACTAAATATACTAGTATAATTTATATACTAAAAAGTATATAAATTAAGTAAGGCTAATGCTGGGATTATTGGGATTGTTTGAGCTGTAATCTGAGATACCTCTTTAAAAACTTCCTTCCAAAATCATTCGATTTCTGGACATTCCCACCACATATGCTGGTATGTACCTATAATTTGGTATCCTCTCCAACATAAAGGAGAGCCAATGGGCTTTGATGTTAAACACCATCCACGTACAATTTTTAGTGAACATTCCCTAGTAGTTGCTGACAAAGATTTATATAGTGTTTTTGTCCATAAATAGTTCCATTTACCTCTTCAATGTTTATAGTCCAATTTAATTCCCACCAGCTCTTTAGATTTTTGTTGGGGGCAAAATTGGTTCTCAGTGGGGTTTTGTATAAAAGGGAAAGCAATCCCTTAGTCATTATACTATCTCTTATTACTAGCTTTTCATATTATGTTAGTTTCCTTGTAGTTTCATTTTTAATTTGTGTATTTGTAAGAAATGATCTCAATATATATTCTAGCAGCCATGAAAATTGATTATTTTCCAAACGTACTTGCATCTCTGCTAATGTAAGAAGTTGTCCCTTTCTATGATAATCTTTCAAATAATATAAATGGTGTTTTTCCATACCCTCACATTTTTTTCTTTTTTTTTCATTTTGAAAGAAAGGATGTTGCATCGGAATTATAGGTGACAGTCCTGGGGCTAAAACCTTTTCCCATTTCCCCCATATTCTATATGATGTCCATAGGGATTAGCAGGCCAACTCAATGATGGAAGCTTATTTTTCATTAATACTAATACCCATACATTGGATCAGTTTATAACGCATCAAGCCAAACACACTGATCCACTTATGCCAATGCCTCCTTCTTTTAAAGCAGGGATCAAAAACCTGTAGCCCTCCAGATGTTGGACTCCAATTCCTGTCAGCCCCAGCCAGCATGACTACGGATGATGGGAGTTGTAGTCCAACAACTTCCAGAGCATCACCGGTTCCTCATTTCTGCTTTTCTTAATGATTTTATTCAATTGGCTGTGGCTACCTGTAGGTAACAATCTTCCCTATCCCCCTCTTATATGTTGTTGTTTAGTTGTTTAGTCATTTAGTCGTGTCCGACTCTTCGTGACCTCATGGACCAGAGCACACCAGGCACTCCTGTCTTTCACTGCCTCCCGCAGTTTGGTCAGACTCATGCTGGTAGCTTCGAGAACACTGTCCAACCATCTCGTCCTCTGTCCTCCCCTTCTCCTTGTGCCCTCCATCTTTCCCAACATCAGGGTCTTTTCCAGGGAGTCTTCTCTTCTCAGGAGGTGGCCAAAGTATTGGAGCCTCAGCTTCAGGATCTGTCCTTCCAGTGAGCACTCAGGGCTGATTTCCTTAAGAATGGATAGGTTTGATCTTTTTGCAGTCCATGGGACTCTCAAGAGTCTCCTCCAGCACCATAATTCAAAAGCATCAATTCTTCGGCGATCAGCCTTCTTTATGGTCCAGCTTTATGGTCCAGCTCTTGGACCTGGACCTCTTATATGAGTGTGATTCAAAACACAAATATCTTCCCATACTTTAATCCCTAAACACTTTCTAAATAATATTGCAACAGGAATGCCTCAGTCGGTTGAGCAATGCTCAGGATTCTTCCTAGAGCAAAGGGTTCCCACATCAGAAGGTGGAGTAATAAAATTTAGCACAGCTCATTCATTTTCTCTCTTAACCAACCCATCTGACAAGAAGTGAATTTGAAAGCCTTAAAGGAATGACACAGCCTCCATTCTTTGCATGAAACATCTGTTTCCAGATCCTTTGCCATTAAATTGACATCTTTTTATTTGAGGAGAGGTGGGAGGAATCCTTGTATTTCCTAACATCCTGCAATCGCCAGTGTATATATCCCAAGGAACTTGGATTTACAGCTTTCAAAACTTAACTAGCAACCAACAAAGGGCCTAGCCAGACGTGTTTGTCACAGTCATGCATAAACATAAAATAGAATGGGAGTGATATTTTATTTTTTTTGCACGGGAACATAGCACACTGTCTTAGACTAAGTCAGACCATTGGTCTACCTAGATTTGAATTGATTGGCAACAGATCTCTGGGGTTTTCCAATAGAGGGTCTCTCTCAAACCACCCTGGAGATGCTGGGAATTGATCATGGCACCTTCTTTGTGCAAAGCAAATGCTATACCACTGAGCTACAGCCCTTCACGAGGTGCCTATGGGTGAGGGTTGCTGAATCCTTCCCCTCCATCATGTCTTATCTCTCTACACGCCTTTCTCATCTCAGTCCAGTGCCACAGCTGGTTGTGAACTGAACTGGAAGAAAAGTACCCCAAACATTGCAGCATGGGGAGAAAAAGTAGGGAGAAGGGTTCTACTCCACTCAACCTTTGGTCAAAAATGGCTAATGTAGTGGTGGGGGAAGAGGTTCCAATCCACTCACCTTTCGGTGTATTAGTCTTATGCAGCCTAGGACCCTCGTACTTATGGGACCGCCTCTCCTGGTATGTCCCGCAGAGGACCCCAAGGTCCATAAATTATAATAGCTTAAAGGTCCCAGGCCCTAAGTAAGCCAGACTATGCTCCACCAGGGCCAGGGCTTTTTCAGTGACGGCTCCAACCTGGTAGAATGCTCTGTCCTATGAGACTAGGGCCCTGCAGGACATGATCTCCTTCTGCAGGGACAGTAAGACAGAGCTATTCCTCCTGGCCTTCAATTTGAATTAGCCTGATCTTCTATTCCCTTTTCCCTTTCCTCTTGAAGAAACCCTTTCTGGGACCCCACATTTAAATTCTTATTCACAAACCTCCTTGCTAGTCTTAGTAGGGCCTACTTGGCCAGTTAGCCCTGGTGATCGTTCGATGTCTACTGACTGGGGTTTCCCCCCCCCCAAAAAAATGATCCCTGAATTTTTGAATTTTATTGATATTGATGCTGCATTTTATGTTGTATTATTTGCTGTTTTATGCTGTTTTCAAGTCGCATTTTAATCAATGTTTTATATTTGCTGTTTGCTGTCTTGAGCCCAGTTTTTAAACAGGGAAAGGCAGGATATAAATAAAAAATTATTTTTATTATTTAATATTAGTCATGCAGCAGCTACCCCTGATTTATAGGTGTATAAACAAACATCACTGCCTCAAACTCTTCATTACAGTCACAATTGCTAAAATATTCCTGTCCCAAGGGCAGAAAAAGCTCACTCCCTCTCTGTGGAGAGCATAAGTGGTAATCAGCCATTTGGTGAAGAAGGGGAAGTCAGGTGGAGGAAACAAGCCCCACCCCCAAAATAGCAGATTAGATTAGGATTTTTTAAAATAGTTTTATTTTGGGATTGATGCTCCACATGAGTTGCAAGTATTCTGCAGCAGAGAACACCCGTTTCTTAATTATTCCTCCCTGTTGCAATATGTCATCTAAACCTTGTTTACAATGTACACAAGCTTCTTCCACTCATAACGGCCAATCTACTCAGTTACCGGGGGGGGGGGGAGCCCTGTGCATTTTTCTTCTACAAACTTATGACAGATTTGTGCATGGCCAGTTATACATGCCTCTTCTACATTGCTAAAATAGGTGAGCAAAATCAGAATAAAGAGAGGAGAAATCAATGAAGAAGATATCTCTCTGTGTGTGAAACAATGTTGAACTGCTAAATATGTGGACATACACACACTCAGACATTTCAAAATGCCCCCAGCTCAGTAAACTCTGTATAATTTGCTTCTCAAACATTGTTGCTGTGAACAGGAATAGAATGTGCTTAGGTTATTTTCCTCTCTTGGCTACTTTCCCATGAAGATGTAAAAATTCAGGTTTCTTTTAAAGATGATGGGAAATAATGTGTTCTGTGCCAAGCTGAACAATATGGCATCGTGACCTATAGTATTTCATAGCTATTGAGTCATAAAGCATCAAATATTCTGTGGGGGTTTATATATGAATTGCAGGAAGATCCAAGAAAGAAAGGCAACTTCCAGGTCATTGCTGATTTTAGATCTTTATTTGAAATTATGAAAAATATATGAAAGATTTCAGCTGTAAAAATCCTTGAAGCACTTACAGTCAAACAAGTCTTGAACTTACACCATTAAAAAAATCACTAGGCAATAAATCAAAGGATGTGGGGGATTGTTTAAAGACTTTTATTGCCGTATTCTTGCTTTTAACTTGTGGATGATTACAAAATATGTATGTTCATTAAAATATATTGCATTTTGGTTGGATCTGATCTAAAAAACAACAATCAGAGCGGTAACTTTCTGCCTTTGTAGATACCCTTTTATTTTTCCAATAACATATCTTTTTATTTATACCTGATTTAATGATGTTCATACTTTTACAAGCAAATCAGAGTATGCAAGTGTGTGTGTGTGTGTGTGTGTGTGTGTGTGTGTGTGTAAAGCTATTTACAAGACCTAGGAACCACTCACACTGGAGAAATAATCTATAGTAACAAGAATGAGTAAAACCGTCTGCTTTGAATCTTATGCTATGTAAAAATCGCAAGTAAATGCAGATAGAATTAAACAAATGTTGGGGAACTTTTGACCTTTGCTAATTGTGATGGGATGAAGAGCTGCTTGTGTGTAAATTGCAATCCCTCAGAGTTTGAACCGCTTCTCAAACCTCTGCCTGTGACGGAGCCCCTCCAGCATGGCTGCGTCAGTCGCTAGCAGAATCCGAAAGTGGCTGCTTTCGGAAACGTTTCCAACATAAAAGCTCCTTAACGGAAACACGTCTTCTGGACTCTCTGCGTGACAGTTTCCGCCGAGGAACGGGTGTTCCTATAGGGGGCCCTGAGACTTCCCCACTGTTTTCACTGGAAGCATCTCTGAGCCATTCCTCCGACTCCCCTTCCCTTGACGTTCCTGTTCGCCCCCTACTGGTTCCCTCTTCAGGTGTCAAGTCTCTCTCTACCTCAGAGAGCCTTGGCACCTCCTGTCCTGCCGATGGCAGTTCCCTGACATCCACCTCCCCTCCAGGGCCCCCTTCACCCCCTCCCGTCTCCTCCCCTACGGGTTGTGAGGAGGTAAAACCCCGGAAGGAACCTTCCTCATCGTCTGAAGTTTCGAACACCTTTCTCCACTCGTTGTGGTTCCTAGTCTCTCGGTACTCCTCGTCATCTGAGTCCGTTCCTTCTTCCAACTCCGACTCCGCGAATCCTTCCAGTTCCTCTTCCTCGTCTGTGGTGCCGAAATACTCCCTTCTAAACCTTGCTACCGGCTGTGGTTTCCGCGGGAATCTTTGGTGGAACGTTTCTGTTAAAACCTCGTCATTGACCTCCTCTGCAGTCACCCAGGTGTTTTCTGACTCCGGTTCCCCTTCCCACGCCACTAAATACTCCACCTGATTGCCCTTCCACCTGGAATCGAGGATTTCCGCTACATGGTTACTGCTTTCCCTCTCCTCCAAGACCGGTCCCCTGGTGTGCTCCTCTTCACCTCCCCCCTTGTACGGTGACAGTAATGACCTGTGGAACACTGGATGCAATTTCATGTGGTTGGGTAACCGGAGTTTGAAAGCCACTGGGTTGACCTGCTGAATGACCTCAAAGGGTCCCAATCTCTTGGGTCTTAATTTCTTACAACCCCCTTTGAACGGCAACCCTTGGGTGGACAACCACACCTGATCCCCCACCCTTATGGTTTCACCTTCCCTCCTGCTCTTGTCTGCCTGCTTCTTATATTGAGCCTTGGCCCTTTCTAAGTTGAGCTGAAGCTGACGATGGATAGCTTCCATCTCTTCTACAAACTGTTCGGCCGCTGGGACGCTCCATCTCTCGCCCCCCTCCCCCGGGAATGCCCTGGGGTGACACCCGTAATTGGCCAAAAAGGGGCTCATCCCTGTGGACACATGCTCCGCATTGTTGTAGGCAAATTCTGCCAGCGCCAGCTTTTCGACCCAATCATTCCCTCTGTCATTGACATAGCACCTCAGATATTGTTGGAGGATGCCATTTGCTCTTTCCGCCTGCCCATTGGTTTCCGGATGCCGGGCCGTCGAAAAATTGACTTCCACGTGCAGCAAGCTCATGAGCTTCCTCCAGAACCTGGAAGTAAATTGTTTCCCGCGGTCCGAGACAACCCTCAAGGGGGCGCCATGCAGCCGGAAGACGTGTTCTACAAACAACTTCGCTGTTTCTTCCGCTGTGACTGCATGTGAACATGCTACAAAGTGGCACATCTTAGTTAACAGGTCCACTACTACCATGATGGCCGTCTTCCCTTTGGATTTGGGCAGATCCGTCATAAAATCTATTGATACCGCCTCCCAAGGCCGTTCTGGCGTGGGTAGTGGTTCCAATAACCCTGCCGGCGCCCTTCTTTCCCCCTTGGCCCTCTGGCATTGGTCACACCCTCTTACATACTCCTTTACATCTTCCCTCACCTTGGGCCACCAAAACTCCCTGGTGACCATCCACATGGTCTTGTGTTGTCCAAAATGTCCCGCCGTGGGACTATCATGCAACTGCTTGAGTACCCTCCCTCTCAATTCACCTTCTGGTATATACAGTGCTCCTTTGTAATACAATGCCCCATTTCTTTCTTCAAAACCCTCCGGGCTCTCACCCTCTCCCCTGAGGCCTCTGAGCTTATTTTGGGCATATTCGTCAGTTTCCGTTTCTTCTACCAGCTCTCGTCTCCCCACCAGCGCCGCCCCACACACCCAGCGGTCCTCAGGAATGACATGTCTTTCTTCGCTTGCCCCCTCCCCTTCCAAGTACTCTGGTTTGCGTGAGAGAGCGTCCGCCCTGACGTTCTCTGGGCCTGGTACATAACAAATCTCAAAGTGGAATTTGGAAAATTCCTGTGCCCATCTCACTTGCCGTTGGTTGAGTACTCGAGCTGTTCTCCAATACTCCAAATTCTTGTGGTCGGTGCACACTTGCACCTTGTGTTGTGCCCCAATCAATAAATGTCTCCACCTCCGGAACGCTTCGTGAATGGCAAGTAGTTCCCTGTCATACACCGTGTAGTTCCGCTCGGACTTATTCAGCTTCCTCGAGAAAAAGGCACACGGTCTCCACCCTGACGTATTTCTTCCCGGCTGAAGGAGCACCGCCCCCACCGCTCTGTCTGACGCGTCTGTCTCCACCCTCATGGGCTTCTGTAGGTCCACATGCAGAAGTTGTTCTTCCGAAGCGAAAGCCCTTTTCAGTTCTTCAAAAGCTCTCTCCGCCTCCGCCGTCCAAACAAATTTCTTCTTGCTACTGAGGCAGTCGGTGATGGGCGCCGTCAAGTGTGCAAAATTCTTGATGAACTTCCGATAAAAGTTCCCAAACCCCAGGAATCTTTGCACATCCTTCTTGGTTTTCGGTGTCTTCCATTCCAGCACCGCCTGGACCTTGCCTGGATCCATGGCCAATCCTTGGTCTGACAGGCGGTACCCCAGGAATTCCACCTCCTTGGCATGAAACTGGCACTTCTCCAGTTTCACCCACAGCTGATTGGCTTGCAGCCGGCCCAACACTTCTCTCACGTCCCTCACATGCTGCTCTTCATTTTCCGAATACACCAACACGTCATCCAAAAAGGCCACACAATTCTTGTAGAGCAACGGCCCCAGGACGTGGTTGATGAAAGCTTGAAAACATGCGGAGCCGGCTTGGAGACCGAAGGGCATTACGAGGTATTCAAATGCTCCCAAAGGGGTGAACATGGTGGTCTTCCATTCATCCCCCTTCCTTATTCGTATCAGATTATACGCCCCCCGCAGGTCCAGTTTTGTAAAAATCTTCCCCTTCCTCACCCTGGTCAGAATGTCATCAATTCGGGGCATAGGAAAGGCCAGGGGTTCCGACACGGCGTTCAGGGCCCTGAAATCCACTACAAGTCTCGGCTTATCTGTGTTTTTTTTGTCCACAAAAAACACTGGGCTGCCCCCCACCGCTCGGGACTCTCTGATGAAACCCCTCTTCAGGTTTTTGTCAATGAACTCCCTCAGCTCCTGCATCTCCCTGTCTGACATGGCGTACAGCTTGCCCAC
Organism: Podarcis tiliguerta; assembly: GCF_965153285.1. Classification (NCBI taxonomy): domain Eukaryota; kingdom Metazoa; phylum Chordata; class Lepidosauria; order Squamata; family Lacertidae; genus Podarcis; species Podarcis tiliguerta. The sequence continues at coordinate 23,595,075 of NC_139536.1, forward strand.
TGGGAGTTGAGCCCCCGGGAGTAGGTTGATTTGACAGTCAAAGGGTCTATGCGGCGGCAGTTTGTCCGCTTCTCTTTCGCTGAATACGTTGCTCAGATCTGCATATTGCGGAGGCACCTCCCCTTGCTTCATTACCTCCATCCCAGCTAAGGTGATCTTGGCTCCCCCTGGATCCTTCCCCTGCTTGCAGTGTTCCAGGCAATGCGCCGACCCAAAGGAGACCACCCTCTGGTGCCATCCCACTAGAGGATCGTGAAGTGCCAGCCAGCTCATCCCCAAAATAATGGGAGCTCCTCCCAATGTGGCCACATTGAACGCTATCCTCTCGGTGTGTCTTGCCACCCTCATTATCATGGGAACAGTCTGTTGGTTCACTTCTCCTCCCAACAGCTCTCTGCCGTCAATCGTGGTTACCTGCAGGGGTTTACTTAAGGGGAGGGTTTGTATCTGGTGCTCAGCTGCGAACTCCTTACTCATGAAATTACAGGAGCTGCCTGAATCCAGCAGGGCTTTGATCTGTAGGGGGTGTCCATTTGGCAGCTCTAGCAACACCTCTATCACTAGAGCAGGCCTGGGAGGTTCTGGTGCGGGCACTCTCACTGCTTTTGAGCCTGGCTGCTGTGCCCCGACGGCAGCCAGGCGTTGGCTTTTACCTGCTCTGTGCTTTCCTCCTCCTCTCCCCCAACAGCTCCTGCCATGCCTTGCCATTCCTTTCTCCGTGGACAGACTCTGGCAAAGTGTCCTGGCTGTTGGCAGAGATAGCATTTTTTCCCGCCCTTTCCCTCTTTCTTCCGCCCTTCACCGATGTTTGAAACTGTGCGCGCACGCGCTGTTCCCACTTCCATCGGCTCTGCCGGCGGGAAAGGCTGCTCTGGAATGTCTGGAATGCGGAGCTCCCTCCAACGTTCTCCTTTCCCCTCCCGCTTCTCCAAAGCCCTCGCCTCCTGGCGCGCTCCAATGGCTAGCGCGGCTTTAGTCAGCTGGTCCATAGACTCTGCTCTGGGGTTCCGGGAAAGTTCATCTTTCAAGGACGAAGACAGACCCTCTTCAAAAAGCATTTGAATGGGCTCAGAAGCCAAGTCCCACCCCAATCGATGAATCAACATAGTGAACTCAGTCCAGTACTCACGGACAGTCCGGTTTCCCTGTTTGCAAGCCATTAACTGCCTTCGCACTCCTCCCTGCTCAATGTCACTGGAAAACATCAGGTCCATGGCACGAAAAAACTTCATCGCGTCCTTTAGGATCTCATTATTTGCTGCCATCAAGGGTCTAACCCAGTCCTTCGCCCCTGATTCGAGGTGGCTAATTACAAAAGCCACTCGCGATTCCTCATCAGGAAAGTCATCAAATTGCAGATTGAGAGCATATTGCATCTCTGTCCTAAAGGCATGGTAGTTCCTGGGGTCCCCCCCAAATTTCTGCACCAATCCTGGCATCTTTCTGTTGAGTGGGGTGGCTTTCTCCCTCCCCCTCTCTGCATCCTGAGCCCTCCTTTCTTCCAGCCTCGCCGTCTGCAAGGCAAGCTGGATTTCCAACGTCCTATACCTTTCCTCCAGGCTTGGACCTCCAGCTGCCCCTCCGGTTCCTGCTGGTTCGCTCATGATGCCTCTCCCTGGCACAAGCTAGCTGTCGATGACTTTCGGATTGCTGTGATGGGATGAAGAGCTGCTTGTGTGTAAATTGCAATCCCTCAGAGTTTGAACCGCTTCTCAAACCTCTGCCTGTGACGGAGCCCCTCCAGCATGGCTGCGTCAGTCGCTAGCAGAATCCGAAAGTGGCTGCTTTCGGAAACGTTTCCAACATAAAAGCTCCTTAACGGAAACACGTCTTCTGGACTCTCTGCGTGACAGTTTCCGCCGAGGAACGGGTGTTCCTATAGGGGGCCCTGAGACTTCCCCACTGTTTTCACTGGAAGCATCTCTGAGCCATTCCTCCGACTCCCCTTCCCTTGACGTTCCTGTTCGCCCCCTACTGGTTCCCTCTTCAGGTGTCAAGTCTCTCTCTACCTCAGAGAGCCTTGGCACCTCCTGTCCTGCCGATGGCAGTTCCCTGACACTAATGGTGCACTTTTGTCCTATGCTAATTTTTATTTTTGCTTCCCTTAAAAAACCAAACCCTGCATTGCCTCATAGGCAACTTTCCAAGAAAGAAAAAAAGATAGAGAGAAACCGGGAGAATCCAAATTGACACCCGGGGAAAGTGAAGAGACAAACCCTGCTCCCCGCACACTATAAGAACAGGGCTTATTTTATTTATTAAGACATTTCCATATCTCTTTCCATACTGAGAACAGAAATGATATCAAGCCCACACACCAGGATATTACAAACATCACCCCGGTCAGCTTTTCAAGTGATGTGCTTTCATGGGCCATAAAATGTGTCATTGCCTTTTGATCCATAGATCATAAACTGATAACACCACCTGTTTACCCGGGGCAACCTTTCAGTAATATGTACAGACCTACTGACTCCCAGATTTCTTAATTCAGGATTCCTAGATTCCTATCAAACTGCTGTTTTTCCACTGAGCTAAGGTTAGCATTGAATTGAGGTTGAATTGAGGTTGACAACAGATCAGCTTTATCATGCAAGAAATTGGGCCTGCAGCAAAATGTTATGGTACGGAGTGTTGCCCTTTTCCAGGATATTCTGTTACATTTTCCCCACTCTCCTAGTTTTTCTTTTTCACTTCCAAAAGTTGGTCAGCATTCCATGGCCAGTGAGCCTGCTCAGTTCTCATGTGGCTATGAAATTTTCCTACAGTTTGTCTTCTGAATATTTTTTGTACTTCTACAAACCTTGACCCATCCCCACCAATCTGCTTTGGCTATGTAACAACCCATGTTCACAGGATGGAGTTCATTACAGTGGAACCTTGGGCTATGTACTGTCCTCCTTACGAACACTTCAGGTAACGAGCTCCACTAACCCAGAAGTAGATGCTCCTGGTAGCGAACTTTGCCGTGGGATGTGAGCGGAAGTCGTGCGGCAGCAGTGCGGCGGCAGCGGGAGGCCCCATTAGCGAAAGCACGCCTCAGGTTAAGAATGGTTTCGGGTTAAGAATGGACCTCCAGAATGAATTAAGTTCGTAACCAGAGGTACCACTGTATTAATATATACGTAGGAACGGTTTTTGACATCAACTCCATGCATAGCCCCCTACTTCAATGTTTAGCACAACGTCCATTCTGAAATGGATACTGATGAACTTCCTTTTGGCTTCCAAGCCCAGGAATCTACTAATAGCATCCTCAAGGTCACAAGTTGGAGACTTTCCTTTGTGGTCCATGTCATACGTGTGGAGGAAAAAACTTAAACACGTAGTAGCAGAGTTTCCGAAAATAGACCAGAGGCAACTGTATTTCATCCAGCAGACCTTTACTTGTGCTGAAGGCAAATGTATGTAGCTTAATGGTCACAAATCCAGTACATTCAGGATTGGCACAGTCCATTAAAAATTCAGTTGCAGCACTTACAAAATTTATAAACTTATAACAAGACTAAATTTTAGCACTAAGCATACTATGTACAGAACACCATACCAGAAGAGAAAGAGAAAGAGAAAGAAAAAGAAAAACCAGGGCTCCTTTTGGCCTATATTTATAGTCAGTATAACCTTAACTGGAAGAGATAAGAGAACTAGTTCAAACAAGCTTCCCAGAAGGTATAACCCAAACAATCATGACCCTTCTGCCTGCTTCTCTCACACACAGAAGCTTCTAGTAGCTTCTAGAATCCTCTTGTATTAATCAGAATAGGAAAGATCTCTGTACATCAGATCTATACTTTCTGCCCTAAGAAATGCAAACTGACAGTCCACACTTGGTGTTACTTCCCAGACACAGCAAGGAGGGAGACATTCGCAGCTGGAAAACAGCAACATAGTTGTGGTGCATCTGTGGAAGCTTAGGACCATGGGAGATTCAGCATCCATGTTTTCCAGCTTCCCCAGAGGCATTGAAGAAACCTGATTGCATTGAGGTCCTTGCCCAAGACCTTGCTGCAGCCTCCAATAGAGTCCTCATTGCCACCACTACTATTTCTGGTAAGCAACACAAAGTGTCAAGTTAGTAAGTATGGCCCCATTAGCATCCTAAAGGCTGCCACATGGTCTCCCTGGCGCCTGATCCAAAACTGGATTTATTAATCGGGAGTCTGGTTTAATTTCTGTACATCCGGAAGACAGCAGGGAAATTAATTCATTTTCTCCTAATCATTTCCAGAGCAGCTGAGGGGGATTTGCCAATGCTGAGCTGCTAACAGGATCTTGGGATACATTTGAAGCACTTTGTATTAGGCAGGGGTTTCTTCCTCCCCACATTGCTCAACACAGCTGTAAAGGAGGCCAATGTTTGTTTCTTACATTGTATCCTGCCTCTTTTCCATTATGGAACTCAAGGCAGAGAGGACATACAGGATTCCAAGGCAACCTCTATGTGACCTGCTTTACTGTCCTCCGTCTGAAGGACTCCTCTGTTTGAAGGGCTGTGGAAATCCAGTTTAAAGATAAAGAATCAAAGGAAGGGAAAGAGCAGGGGAGGCCTTTAAGTCACCCATTAAGAGCATCACCCAGACACCCAGCTGAGCAGGCCCACAGGCCACCTGGTCACAGTCTTCCCCACTATGGTGAGATGTATTGCATTTACATTTATAGTAATTCTTCCTAAATTTGTATCTAGACATATGAATGAGCATATGCAGCAGTTGCGAAAATCAGTATCCTTTTGGCAATGCATTTTCTCTTTTGGGACAACTTTCTCCCTACCAAACGCCCACTACCAAACCTAGACCTCAAACTATTTTGCTCAATCATCGGCCTTCAGAGGGGTGGCTCTAAGGTTGAAGGGTCCTTGACAAATGGCCCTCTGGTGCCACCTCCTAGATCAATTGGCCCACGTCTGCAGCCATCTACTACCAGCTCATAGTTCCCATAACGCCTGGGAGTGACGTTGTTGTTGTTTAGTAATTTAGTCATGTCCAACTCTTTGTGACCCCATGTACCAGAGCACGACAGGCACTCCTGTCTTCCACTGCCTCCCACAGTTTGGTCAAACTCATGCTGGTAGCTTTGAGAACACTGTCCAATCATCTCATCCTCTGTCATCCCCTTCTCCTTGTGCCCTCCATCTTTCCCAACATCAGGGTCTTTTCCAGGGAATCTTCTCTTCTCATGAGGTGGCCAAAGTATTGGAGCCTCAGCTTCACGATCTGTCCTTCCAGTGAGCACTCAGGGCTGATTTCCTTCAGAATGGATTGGTTTGATCTTCTTGCAGTCCATGGGACTCTCAAGAGTCTCCTCCAGCACCATAATTCAAAAGCATCCATTCTTCGGCGATCAGCCTTCTTTATGGTCCAGCTCTCAATTCCATACATCACTACTGGGAAAACCGTAGCTTTAACTATACGGACCTTTGTTGGCAAGGTGATGGAGTGACATTATGGCACCATAAATGTGGGAAACCTAAAATTGTAGCTTGCAACCATTCAGTGATTTGATTCATTATATTTCTATGCTGCTTTTCATCCAAATGAATCCCAAAGCAGCTTACAAACAATAAATAGCAATAACATGATAGAACAGTGTGGTGAGCCTAGCAAACATATCAGTGCCACAGAGGCTGTAGCAGCACTGGGCCCCAACAGCTGACACTGGCTTTGTGCCTTCATAACATGACATAAGAATACATACCTTACTGTATGCTTGTGAAACACAGACCACTTATAAACACCATTTCCAACTCCTCAAAAGATTCCATCAATGGTGGCTCCGAAAATTTTTACACATTACTTGGGAAGACAGGCGAACTAATGCCAGTGTACTGGAAAAAGCAAAGATCACCAGTGTCGAAACAATGATTCTTCAGCATCAACTTCGTTGGACTGGTCATGTTGATCAGATGCCTGATTATCGTCTTCCAAAGCAACTGCAGTGGTACCTCAGTTTACGAACTTAATCCATTCTGGAAGTCCGTTCTTAAACTGAAACCGTTCTTAAACTGAGACATGCCTTCCCTAATAAGACCTCCCGCTGCTGGTGGCCTTCCACCGTTCGGATTTCGTTCTTAGACCGAGGTAAAGTTCGCAAACTGGGACACTACTTCCAGTTTTGTGGAGTTCGTAAACCCAATTGTTCTTAAACCGGACTGTTCTTAAACCGAGGTACCACTGTACTCTATTCCGGACTTTAAAATGGAAAGCATTATGCTGGTAGTCAACAATTAAGTTTAAAGACTCTCTCAAGGCAAATCTTTAAAAATGTAGTATAAACACCAACAACTGGGAAACACTGGCCTGCGAGTGCTACAACTGGAGAACAGCCTTTATCAAAGGTGTCATAGGCTTTGAAGATGCTCAGACTCAGGACGAAAGGGAGAAACGTGCTAAGAGGAAGACACGTTTGGCAAACTCTCACTGTGATCAACTCCCACCAGGAAACCTATGTCCCCACTGTGGAAGTACGTGTGGATCCGGAATTGGCCTCCACAGTCACTTACGGAGTCACTGTTAAAACCGTGTTTATGGAAGACAATCTTACTCGGCTATGAGTGATCGCCAAAGAAGACAAGAAGAGTCTGTTGGAGCAGGCCAGGGGTTCATTTAGTCGAGCATCCTCATTCATTTAGTCGAGCATCTGAAAATTTTCCAATCTTTTCACTTAATATACATTCCTTACTTTCACTATTACATTTAAATCTCATAACTAATGTCTCTCTTCTTTCTCTTCTTTGCAATATTTCATATATTTCTCCTTACAAAACTTCTTGTAATCCTACTAGCATATTTTGTTGATTACAGTTGCTCTTCAGATAGTTCGTATATTTCTTCCAGTCCTCTGTAAATCTCTGATCCCACAGGTTTTGAATCCTTCCTGTCATTTTATCCACTTCTGCGTAGTCCATTAATTTTGTCTGCCATTCTTCTTCCGTTGATTCAAGTTACAAGAAAGGCGATTCCGGCTAAACATCAGGAAGAACGTTCTGACAGTGAGCGCTGTTTGACAGTGGAATGAACTCCCTTGGGAGGTGGGAGGTGGTGGACTCTCCTTCCCTGGAGATTTTTAAGCAGAGGTTGGATGGCCATCTGTCATGGATGCTTTAGCTGGGATTCCTGCATTGAAGGGGGCTGGACTAGATGACTTTTTGGGTCCCTTCCAACTCTACAATTCTATGATTCTATGACTTCTGGCTCCAACCATGGAGACAGAGCATAGCCATTATGTCCTAATCTGGTATACCATTTCTATATTTACGGAAGGGGAGCTGAAGCTAATTTGACTGCTGCCCTAAACAGGATTCCTGTGTTGGCTGAGATTTAAGCTAGTCTTCATAGGCGCAATCCATGCACTAATACTATCCCCATAAAAACAGATTTCAGTTTTACACAAGTCCCCATAGGCTGCCTCCAAAGTGTTGCGCAGAATCATGAAATTAAGTAGCAAATATTTTATTCAATCAAATGATTAGAAACAGCATTTAAAAAGACCCCTTCCTTAAAAACAAAAAAAAAATGGGCTGGTTTTGAATCAGTTCACAAGTCTCCGGAGATGGATAGCAAGATAGCATCAGTCAACTCATATATATTTATTGTAAACATTTGTACAAGATGCGGTGATTGTCTCCAGACAAATCTGATTAGTTACAGTGTGCACCGAACCAATTTCACATAAAATCGTGCAGTGTTGGGTACAGAGAAGGAAACAATATCCCCTAGATTTTAATGCAATGAACAAACTATTGTGGTATATTTCCATCCCAGCAGAGCCAATTGGCATCCATTAAAACATCACAAAGGAGAGATATTAGAAGAAGCTGTTGGGGGGGGGGATTCAACCACAGTTAAATGCAAACAGATCGCTACGCATAGCCTTCTAATCTATTCTTCTGTTCCTATTCTAATAGGGCATAATTGATTTAAATGACTGAAATGAAATAATCATCTGTCTCATTTTAAGATTAATTCAAACATTCACATGTTCCTTTAATTTGAGGAGATTACTAGAGACATTTTATACTTCTGCTGGGCAAAAGGGGAAATCAAAATAGATGCATGTTCCAGCCGCAAAATAGAGGTTGGGGCAGTGGAAGGGATAAGCAGCCATAGACTGAAACATGCTCCACTGTTTTGATGTTTAAATGGTAAATTGGTTGGCCAGGGTTCAGGATTCTGAATTCAGTGTGTGACATATTACTACTACTACTACTACTACTACTATTTATTCTTTTATTTATTAAATTTCTTCATCCGAGATGTATTGTTCTGAACCGGCATTGATCTGAATTACCCAATTCCTTCCTATAAACCGCAAACACGCACAGGAGTCCAATATACCTGAAGCACCCATTTTTGTTGAATTACCCATTACAACTTTGTTTTTTAAATACTGCTCTCATCTCACAGCTTGCCCCCCACCCCGCCAGAGGAAGCCTGCCCCCGCATCTCCCTTCCGTGGGGATAGAGAGGGGGACAACTTCTAACAAAGCGTCACCCCCACAGGAAAAGACCCTTCTCTGGAAAGGCTAAGAATTTCTTCCCTCAGCGGTGTTGCCGTTGGTTTAATTTTAGACCCTCCTCTCTGTGTTTTTTATTAAGTGATGGAATACCATTATGACACCCACCTTAATAGCAAATGAGTTTGTAATGATTTATGTATATTAGTAAAGAATAACAAAGAAATTATAGAGGGTGTTACCGCAAAATCTTGGAAGCCGATGACAGCGCAGTCTCTCAGAAGCCGAAGAAGTGGTTTCAAGAGTAGACAAAGAAGAATTTAAGGTTTTTCATTTTGGGTAAACCAGAGAGCCCCCTGCAAATGCTAAATCAAACACTCACTTAATTCATCTTTTAGAGATTGCGCATATTTTTAAAAGGTATTATTTTAAAAGAATTGTAAATCAAAAGAGTTACTTAACTAAACCCTGAAAATGCTAATATTTATGTTTTCCCTTCCAAGCAATAAAAGTCAATCTCCTTCCCGTCCCCCTCAGTATTTTATGGTTTTTGATGCCAAGGAGACTAACTAGCTTTCTGATCGGAGCAGAAAATTGAATAGGATGAAACTGATCAAAGCCTGTTTCAGAAAAGACCACCAAATGTGGGTTATCTGTTGACATAAAATATTTGAATACAGTACATGCATGCCAAGATGCTTACATAAAGCTAGTTGTAAACCTCATGGTATTTCATACAAGCTTAGTAAATATATATTACAGTGAAGGATGACACACTACCAGTATGGATTGTGTTACTCACAAAATTGTAATTTTGTCATTATTATTTATTGTCACTACTATTATTTTAAAGGCAAAGATTAATGGTCTTTCATTTTGTCTGACAAATAAAACCAAAATGGAGGGCAGTAATTGCAGTGATTCACCAACTTAAGCACTGCCAACAACCAGGCCTTTCAGATGTTCTTAAGGCTGTGGAATGGCTTCTATTCGCAGAACTTTTCTTCCATGGAAGAAGAGTTTATTTTGTTTAGAGGATTTCAGCCCCAAAAATGTCAATGCTAAAACAGTTCCTGCCTTCAGGATGGCAATCTAAACGACACAACACAAAAGGAAAAAGAATGGGGAGGAGGAGGAGAAAACAAATCTCAGTCACCATTTCTGAGCTGCAGAGAAACCAGCTGTATTGGAAATATTTAAAGGAAAGGTGGAGCCAAAGGTTGCTAGTCTTTCAGCAAACCCGATAGAGAAGCCCTGTAGCTCCATCTCTCGCCCTCTCCAGCAGCCTGATGGAATGGCTGATGAAAACAGTTAAGGAAGGAGCTTGATGGAGCTGGTCTTTCAGCAAACCAGATGGAAAGGGGCCTACTCCCCCCTTCTCCTTCAAATTGACAGCTGCTTGAAGATTTCACCACCACCTTGTTACCCATCATGACCATTCACTGTCATATGATAGTAATGAACACAGCTATGCTGTGAATGTTTTAACCATCACCTTGAACTTGGATTAACTGTCTGAGAACACACACATAGCATCAGTTTTTGTGCAAAGTTTTCTGTCGACTGTGTCATATTTGGCCACCTTGCAACATCACACATACTACAGGGGTATCATATTTGTACCTGGGGGGCAAGTTTATATTGTTACAAAATCTGGGTGCCACCCCACTCTCTGCAAAATTCCAGGGGTTTCCAGGTGCTCACCCACGGTTTGGGCTCCTTTGGAGAGGGCTATTGTGTTGACCTTGCTATGCCTGTCATGGGGTCGTCTGCTTTTGGGGCAGGGGCCTGGTAGGAATTTTGTCCATTTGGCTGATTGGCTGGTGCCATTTGGTTTTTGCCTACTGCATAGCAAATCGTCACAACTTGTAAGGTTGCGGTTAGGCATTCGTTAAAAAATTGGTTGGTGGAGGGGTAAGGATTGGCAGTGCCTGCCCCTCCAATGCTGCTGTGGAAAGGGAATTCTGTTAAAGAAATCCAGGGGCTTGCCATTCTTTCATCCGTACCCCTGAATGGGGCTTAGGGCCGCGCAAGGCCCCGGGAGCATGCGCAGGGGGGGGGATGAGGGTCTGGTGCCCGGCTCCATGCTCTCCCCAATATTGTTTTCCCTTACTGGCTTTTGCTGGAATCCAGAAGTCAGTTCTGTCCCTGGGCGTGGGGACAGATAGTCATAACCAATGCCTAAGCAACCACTCACATTTATGTATTTTAATAAAGTTGTGGCCAAAAATTATGCCAAAAACCTCAAACAAAAATTATGTGTGAATTGTGAATTATTTAGGGGTGGCTTGGGGGACCTTGACTCGCAACTGAAGATGCGGCGGAGACTGTTGAAGCCTTAAGAAATATTGTTTATTTACCTATTTACACCTTCAGTCTGCATGAAGGGAGTCCAGATCGTACAGCTTGGTCATTTCAGTGCAGTACTGGAGTCAAAGACATCTCTCCCAGCCAGCCATCAGATGGCCTACCCAAGGTGAATCCCAGTCTTTCTTCTCCCTTTCTTCTTCCCAGCACACCTTGCTCAAAACTCTCTTTTCCTGTCACCCCACACCCAGTTACCCTGACAAACCTCCAGATCTCTGACTCTGTTCACACCTCAGGCAAGGGGGCAGTGGTTTAGACCACAGCGCCACCCATTAGTTCCTACTTTTATAGGACGCTGACCTCAGGAACAGAACTATCTCTTAGGCTGCAGACACTGAGGGAGAAGCAGGTGGCTTTTGACTCATCATATTTTATGGCCTTCATGGATTTGGAGCAGGATAAACCCAGCATCCTCAAGTTCAGAGGAAAAGAGGAGTTTGGTATGGCAAGTGTACCTGCATTCTGCCTCTCTGCACCTAATCCTCTTTTAACGCCTTCCATGTTGGTGGCCCTCGTTGTCTCCCATGGGAGCAAATTTCATAACTGAACTATCTTCCTGGAGATCTGCCCTGAAGCAGAGGGAAAGAGAGTGAGTGTGTGAAGGTAGAAAGGAAGAAGTGGGTGGGAAAGAGATAGTGAGACTTGGTGGACCAGAAGAGAGGACCGGAAGGTAGCATGAAGGAATGAAACAGAGGAGGTGGAGGAATAAGCAGAGAACCAGCTCCACTCAGGTCCTGCTTGTGAGGTTCCTATAATGGTTTGGCCATTGTGAGAACTGGATGACAGACAAGATGGACTTGTGTTCTGATCCAACAGGGCTCTTCTTACATTCTTCAGTTCTTTGGCCTGGAGTAGAGAATATTAAGGGAAGACACGAGAATTGCCCTCATGTCATATGGAAGATGGAGTAAGGCTGTTGGATTGGAGGGCAGGTCCCTGGATCTAAGGGATGGAAATTCTAAGGAAGCAGATTTGGATCAAACATCAGGAGGACTTTCCAAATGGCTTGAGTTGTTCATCTGCAGAAGAGGCTACCTTGGGAAGTGAAAGTCTCCTTTGCTGGATGCTTTGGAGCAGAGACTGGGCAACTACCTGTCACAGATGCTGTGGTTGCATCCTGCGTTGCAGATCCTGCATTGTAGATCCTGCACTGAGCAAGATCTTGGACTAGTTGAACCTCTAAGGTCCTTCTCACTTTATTATTATTTCTTCTATATTTTTAAATAGACTGCATTAGCCAGGTCTGAGAAGCTGAAGGGAATTATTTTAAGTCCGGGAAGAAAATCAAGATTTATATATATTTCTTCATAGGGGCTAAGTAGCCCAAATGAATTTGTTCTGACTTTCTTCCCCTTCCTCCTTTTCTATCAATAGTTACATTCAAAGTTCCATTGCCCCCTTCTCGACATTTAGAAATAATTTAAGGTTGATTTATTTCAGCCACCATATAAACGTTAAGAGGTTTTGTTTTAATATCGGGCTTTTACTGTGCATTATGTCATTATGACATATGAGTACAGCTCATATAGGAGTCAGTCTGATACCGAGGCCAATGTAATAACCAGGGTGGAGTGGGGAGGAATACTCTCAAAAGGAAATACGGGAGAACATATAAAAATGTCTCTAGCATCCATGTTTCTCAAAGATACGTCTGAAAAGAGCCAAAGTTCCCTGTGAGGAAGGAGTGGTGTGTTGGGAGTTTGTGGTTCAGAATTTAAGAACCCTCGCTTTCCCTTGATATTTGCTTTACTTAGGTTTCCATTGTATGTTTCCCAGTGCAGCTCAATCCCATCAGTTATAATCATAGTAAAGGTTGTTTACTAAGGGATTCTGGTCTCCCAGTATCTTAGAAATGATTTCTGGGGAATTTTCCTCATGGGACAACAATAAAACTGCTAGCACAGTTACAAAGCTAAGCAGGGTCTGGTATGGTTTCAAATGGATGGGGAACCACATGTTGAGATTCAGGGGGTTGGACTCTACACTTGGGGTCCCTTCCAACTCTACAGTTCTATGATTCTATTCTGTGGTGAACCTTATCCATCACAAGGGCCACATTCCCTTCTTGGAAAACTTCCAGAGGCCACATGCCTGGAGAGGCTGGGACCAGAAGCAAAAGTTGGTGGATCAAGGAATAATACGTTTGTACAGTAGCCCAATTGTCTCTCAGATGGAGTGAATCCTCCCTCCAGGCAAGTAAGAGGCATTGTCCAGGATTAAGGACATATTCCAGCAAGGCAAAAATACTGTGTTTGTGTGTTTGTCACAGCTAGTGAGGGGTGTGGCCTAGGGACAGGAGGTGTGGCTGAGAAGATTCCCAAGGGCCAGATAGAGAGGCTCAGAGGGCCGCATCCAGACCCAGGCATAAGGTTCCTCACCCCTGCTTTAATTTATGGTTGAAGTACATTTACAGAAATAAATCATAGCCCAAACTGTATTTATTTTCACAACAAACCTTCCAGTATCATTCTCCCATATGATGGAGCTTTCTAGACCTCATAATATTTCTCCATTAGCATTGCAGCCACCACAAGCATATTAATAAGGGACGCGAGTGGCGCTGTGGGTAAAACCTCAGTGCCTAGGACTTGCCGATCGTATGGTCGGCGGTTCGAATCCCCACGGCGGGGTAAGCTCCCGTCTTTCGGTCCCAGCTCCTGCCCACCTAGCAGTTCGAAAGCACCCCTAAGTGCAAGTAGATAAATAGGTACCACTTTATAGCGGGAAGGTAATGGCGTTTCCGTGTGCTGCACTGGTGCTGGCTCGCCAGAGTAGCTTCGTCACACTGGCCACGTGACCCGGAAGTGTCTCCGGACAGCGCTGGCCCCCGGCCGCTTAAGTGAGATGGGCGCACAACCCTAGAGTCGGACACGACTGGCCCGTACGGGCAGGGGTACCTTTACCTTTAAGCATATTAATGCTTATGTTTAAGGTTTCTCATCTCACAGACCTTCGCACATCGTTTAGTAAAGCTCTTTCTAGGTGTCAAAACTATATATAGCTTAAAAATGCCACACATGATTTATTCTCCAGTCAACCAAAATGGCCGAGTCTTTCTACAGCTCCACCAATCACGGATGGCAGGCTTACCACCCAAGGCTTATGAGAGAAGCACTGGCAATACCTCAGCTTTCTTCTGCATCTCAAAGCGTCCCACCCTTCGCCATCATCCCTCGTCCGCAAGAGATGGACACCACTTCTCTTCTCAACATATGCCTTGTGTGGCTTTCTTATTACGTCCATGAAGACCTGAGTAAAGCTCACCACAAGGCAAGTAAACCAGCAAACTGAATGAGCAGCAGAAAACCCCGACAACATAGGAATATATGAGGAGCCTACAAAGGCCCAGTCTAGTCCCCGCGTCTTGTTCTCAGATGCCCATGGGAAGCTTAGAAACAGGACGTGAGCACAACAAGCTTGTGATTCCCAGACAATGGTACAAGGAGGCATACAGCCTCTGACACTGGTCTGTAAAATAAGAAAAAAGGAGGAGTAAAGTGAAGGTCTAAAACAGCTTCTGCATTGAGATGCATGTTTTATTTCCACGGTAAACTAGCCTCCCCTGAAACATTTTGCACTCATTAAGCTATATATCCGAATGGCCTTTCCTGGAACTACTGTAGCTGAGTCTGACCCTTCCATGGACTATTTCTTTTTAATAGCCTCTGATCAGTATACAATCTTGAATAATTCCTGCAATTAGAGGGGCTCGTTTTCAGGGACTGAAACGCTAATGTTTTGGAATTAGTTTTTATAGGCTGGAGCTTTTAATTTAAGATTTAAAAAACATCATAGTTCGCCAAAAAAGCAAATAAACTGAAGCTAATGAAATTCACAGAAGAAAAGTGCCCACTTCTCACTAGCTTTCTCGGGTGATTTATTGACAGCTGGTTGTAAAAACAATTTTATTAAAGGTCATAATGTTCGGAGGGTTTTTTTAAAAATAATAATAATAATAATCTGTTTAATTTATGGTGTAATTAGCCTTCCTGCAGTAGGCATGATGCCAGACCCATCACTTATGGCTTTGAAATAAGCACTTGGTGTTTTTAATTATATCTCTGAGAATGTGTTCAAAGACGAGATTCCAACAGAGTAGTGTTATTTTCCCTTTATGGCTATTTTATTGATGTTAAAATCATTTTTAAAGAAACATTACATTTCGACTTGCACTGATTGATACCTGGTAATTAAATAGAAGTGCTTAATGGCTGAAGAGTAATAAATAAGTGGTTATAACGCACAGACAGATGCATCTCTTACAAAGCTATGGTTCATGCTTCCTCCAGCAAAGGTTTACGCTCTAAGCTTTCTGGAGCCTGCCCAAAGGCTGTTTCATACAATTGCTTTTCAGGTTGACATCTTCTGCCTGCCTGGATTAAACGTGCATTTTGACGTGCACCCAAGGAGCAGAATGCACATAGGATTTTCTAACTGAATAGCTATGCGTCAGAGCACATGTTCGCATGTCCATGTTCATTCCCTGGTGTCTTCATGCTGGGCTCAGAAAAAGCCCACTTGGAAATCTTGGACAGCTATTGCCAGCCAGTGAGCTACGTAGACCAATGCTCTGTCTTGGTATAAAGTAGTACTCCCATATAACCTCCTGTGGCGATCACACAGGGCCCCCGGACATTTGACGGTCTATTGACTCTGTGCCACCACTGTAATTGCTTTCTTCACTGCCACCAACCCATTTCTTACGGGTACATACGGAGTCCAGACAGTTGTTAACATTAACAAATAATCAAGTTTATTTTATCGGCATGAACAAGCTTATGGTTTCATTTAATTTTTCTTGGCAGTTTCTTATTCTTAGTTCCTTAACTGTCCTATTTGTTCCTAACAACTTCAAACTGATTATCCCAACTAGCTATCTATCTGACTCCACCTAATAGTTCCTCTCACTCTTTCACCACACAACTCAACCAACCCACAGACTATTCCTCCCTCTTCCTTCTTCAACTCCTAACTCTCAACTGACTTTCACACACTCCCCCTCTAACCCTAACTCCTCCTATCAGTTTCCACTGGACAATCACATCACACTCATTTTAACCCTTTCCTTATGACCCACCTAGGAGGCAAACGCCACACCTCCCCACTTCTGTTTCCTAGAGGCTTGAAAGCTGATTCTGAAGGCTGCAGGAACATCTGAAGCAGAACTATGTCTCTCTTTTAAAAGGTAAAGGTAAAGGGACCCCTGACCATTAGGTCCAGTCATGACCAACTCTGGGGTTGCGGCGCTCATCTCGTTTTATTGGTCGAGGGAGCTGGCGTACAGCTTCCAGGTCATGTGGCCAGCATGACTAAGCCACTTCTGGCGAACCAGAGCAGCACACGGAAACGCCATTTATCTTCCCTCCGGAGTGGTACCTATTTATCTACTTGCACTTTGATGTGCTTTCGAACTGCTAGGTTGGCAGGAACAGGGACCGAGCAATGGGAGCTCACCCCGTCGCGGGGATTCAAACCACCGACCTTCGGATTGGCAAGTTCTAGTCCCTGTGGTTTAACCCACAGCGCCATCCGCATCCCATGTCTCTCTCTTACACAAACACAAAAATAAATTGCCCTATTGCAAGTCAGGCTATTGGCTCTCTAGCTCAGTATTCTCAACACCGATTGGCAGCTGCTCTTCAGAGCTTCAGGCAGGGAACATTTCCAGCTGCTATCTGGTGATTCCAGGAGTTGAACCTGAGGCCATCTACATGCAAGGAACTGCTGTACCACTGTGCTGTGGCTCCTCTTCCCTGCACGAAATACACACATTGTGCATGAAGGCCACTTGGGGAGGGGGATTTTAAGCTGGAAGTGGCCCAAACGGCAAAATGTTAAGCAACCTCTCTCCACAAGGAATGTGGGGGACTACTTTGGACCCCATTTTTTAATGCAAGCCTATCAAGCCTGCAGTTTCTGAAACAATACAGGAGCCAAAACATCCTTTGAAATTCACACTCCTCTGAATTTTCCAGTGCAGCCCTTCAGCTGCAAGACATTGCACACAAAAATGTGCATAGTAGAGAGAAGTGCACACACAAAATGCTTTTTTTTTTTTAAAGGAAACTATTAGGGGGCATCGCTTGCAAAAATGTGTCTATTTGACAAAATGGCATTAAAATGAATATATTAGGCATGCAAAGGTCTGTTGTACATAAAGGGGCTCTATGACATTGGGCAGTATGCAACCGAGTTTTACTCGGAATAGACATATTGAAATTAATGAACATGACTAAGTTAAGTCCAGTAATTTCAATGGAACTATCCTGGAGTAAAACTTAGTTGAATACATACTACTGAGATGAATTGGTCTGAGCCAGAGCATGTGTATTTGAGGACATGTGTGAACTATTGTCTTCAAGATGTGAGCTGGACTTTGCCACTACAGTGGTACCTCAGGTTACAGACGCTTCAGGTTAAGAACAGACCTCCAGAATGAATTAAGTTCTTAACCCGAGGTACCACTGTATTGGATACAGTTTTTTCCCTTAACCCCACCACCACACTGCAGGAAGCAATTTCCATTTCGACTATAAGAAAAGCTTGCTTGATCAGACCTAAGGCCTATCTAGTCCAGCATCCTGTTCTCACAGTGGCCAACCAGATGCCTTGTGGGAAAACCACAAGCAGGACCTGAGCTCAAAAGCTCTCATCCATCCTGTGGTTTTCTGCAACTGCTATTCAGAAGCATTGCTGCCTCCCACCAGGGAGGCAGAGCACAGTCATCATGGCTAGAAGCCATTGATAGCGCTTATCCTCTGCAAATTTGTCCAATCCTCTTCGAAAGCCACCCAAGTTGGTGGCCATCACTGCCTCTCATTAGAGTGAATTCCAGAGTTTATTCCAATCATGGCTGGAGAGTGACAAGGTCAACTTCTCCTTGTTGCCTGCTGCATTTACGGTAGGAATCACCACCCCTCCCTAGTCCTGTGAGTTTAGTCAACGAAAAAGCAAGATTTAGCTGCACACCACAAATTAAGCAAAAATGTGTATCTTGGTCCTTTGGCAGGCCCCATGTAGAAGAATAGGGTTGTTAAGAACCCACAACGGATCGTTAATTTCCCTTGTATTCTCCAAAGGGCTTCGTAGCTCCTGATTGCTGAGCTAAGGCCTTCTATTTTGCACCCACTAAAGATAATAAAGGCTATGCCTGCAGAGTCCCTTGAGAATGCAAAGCCGCTGTAATTCAATCTGAAAGGCCACATTCTTCGCTAAATGAGCAGTTGGCTTCAATGATCTCCAAGAGCCCCAAGGGTTCCTTTTGTACATTTTGGATAAAATTATTAAATATTGTTTGGCAGCATTGTGCTTTTTCTGGCTCCAGCACTTCAAAATATATGTTCGGTAATTAATTTTATATTGGTCTAAGTGGATGAACTAGGGTTAATTCCCATATAATGAAATCCTTTGTAGACCCTGTTTTGGCCCCGAACATACGTCAGGATTTGGACGCTTGATTCCTGCTCACAACATTTGTCCTGTGAAGAGCTGCCTCTTAAGCCATTCTCTTCTGCTTTTCTTCACATGGAGTTTGTGACTAGCATGCATTTGGCTCCTGGTCAGAAATGTTTCTGTGAAAAATGAAGCCTGATTAATTGAAGGCAAATAGCACTGCTGACTTGATGGGATGCGAGCCAGACTGACTTAATTACAATAGTCCTCGCTAAGCCAAAGAATGACCAAGAATGGTTGCTCAAGCAAGAACATAAGAGCCGGCTGGATCAGGCCTGAACAGATGCCTGTGGGAAACCAGCAAGAAGTTCATGAGAACAAGAGCACAGGACAACCTTCTGTGGTTCCCAGCAACTGACAATCAGAAACATTCCTGCCTTTGACTGTGGAGGTGGAGGATAGTCATCATGGCTAGTAGAAGAAGAAGAAGAAGAAGAAGAAGAAGAGTTTGGATTTGATATCCCGCCTTTCACTCCCCTTCAGGAGTCTCAAAGCGGCTAACAATCTCCTTTTCCCTTCCTCCCCCACAACAAACACTCTGTGATGCTGAGAGACTTCAAAGAAGTGTGACTGGCCCAAGGTCACCCAGCAGCTGCATGTGGAGGAGCGGAGACGCGAACCCGGTTCCCCAGATTACGTGACTACCGCTCTTAACCACTACACCACACTGGCTCTAGTAGCCATCGATAGATAGCCCTCTGTTCCATGAAATAGCCTAATTCTCATTTAAAGCCATCCCAGTTGGTGGCCATCACCGTCTCCTGTGGTAGCAAGATCCATGGTTTAACTATCCGCTGTGTAAAGTTGTACTTTCATTAATCCGTCCTGAATCTTGCAACATTCCACTTCGTTGGATGTCCACGAGTAGAATATGGACACTCAGAATCACCAATTTGCATTCAAAGTGAATGAGCTACATTGAGGATGCAAGAACTCAGTAGTGGCCAGTTCAGGGAGGGCAGAGCTGTAGAGTCTGGCTTGTAACTTCCAACCCTATGAATCTATGAAAAGAACCTGTTATACGATCACTGTGCGTACCACATATGTGGAATTGTGCCAGCAAACCCCACGTGATCCTCAACCTAGGATTTCAGTAGACTACCTGGACAACCCCATTGGACATATAAACATAAACCCTGTTGGGACCATTAAAAAAACTGCACCCCAAATGTGAGTATCTATACCATATTATGAGTATACCATATGAGAGCCAGTGTGGTGTAGTGGTTAAGAGCGGTAGTCTCGTAATCTGGTGAACCGGGTTCGCTTCCCCGCTCCTCCACATGCAGCTGCTGGGTGACCTTGGGCTAGTCACACTTCTCTGAAGTCTCTCAGCCCCACTCACCTCACAGAGTGTTTGTTGTGAGGGAGGAAGGGAAAGGAGAATGTTAGCCACTCTGAGACTCCTTCGGGTAGTGATAAAGCAGGATATCAAATCCAAACTCTTCTTCTTCTCTTCTTATGGTCTTGCGAGTGCTGCCTTGTAAATTACTGGCCCAGGCCCACTTGCATTGCATCTGGGTGACATCACATGCCAGCACAATGGGCAGAAACCATACATGGGCATAAGGGCTGTTGGAGGTGCGGGGCTGGGATCTGACATGTCCAGACAGCCAAGTTCTGGGAAGGAGGTTTGCAGTGCAAGGATGCTCTGTTACCTTTGCCTGGACTGTCATTACACTCCTAAATCATGGTGCAATTTCAGCGTAAATGGATTGCCACATATCCCTGAAAAGAGGTTCACTCTGTGGAAAAATAAATAAAAAGACCTTTTCAACAGGCCCTTCCCTTTGAGTGCCTCTCTGAAAGACAGGCCTTTGCCATTTTCCCAGTTATCAAAGTTATTTGCACTAAGTTGACAGCCCCCAGTGAGTCTCCTAGTAAATCAATGGCTCTACATCTGTTTCTCATATCACGAACGCAGGTGCATCAGCCCATCTGTGTTCATTATACCTTGATGTAATTTTGCTTACCTTTCCCTGAACTTTGAGAACAGCTTCCAGAAGTCTCCCAGAATCACAACAGTTTGCCCTGTAGACCAAAGGAACATATAACACACACGATTCTCCTCTGGTTTCCTAAGAAGTTGTCCTCATGACTCTCATACATGTCAAGTGATAAATCCACTTATATCAAGATCACAATATCCCCCTTTATTCCCTTTTAGCAGCTCACTTTTATCAACATCACAATATGACTTTTTACAGCTCTGGCTGGCAAACGCTAATCTTTCTCCATCTTACAATAGATATTTGTTCCAGTTTTTGCCATATGTGATCGCTGGAGCTTCTAAACGCATTGGTTCCTTTCTAGGGCATTTTTGAATTTTAAAAATACGTTCATTATTTAACACATCTTGCGGGAGATACCATATTTATGGCATGCCCATTGTACTTTATTTTATGCTACTTTTATTGACTTAATTTTCTGCCTTTTTTTTATTTGTTATTTTGTTTATTTTACTTTTTTTTAAAATTATATGTATCTGCATAATGTGTCCTATGTGCTTCTTATCCCAGTTTCTTAATGCTGGTCTTTGAACATAATAATAAAGATTTGATTTGATGGTATGAACCTTAACAAGCTATAATTATAAGCACCACAAGAAGACAACATGCATCTACCAATGCTAACTGCTATGAATGTTCCCTTTAAATTGTCAGCTTGGATTACTATATAATACAGCTGCAATCCTATTCCCACTTACTGAGGAATAAAACCCATTGAATTGACTCTTATTGGGGCATTCTTCTGAAACAAAGAGCCAAAATTTCTAATAATAACAACAACAACAACAACAACCAATACATATAGCAGCAGTCCTAATATACCTTGGACCTCAGACAATCTGATCAAATTTCATCAGAGATCTGGGTGAAACTGAGGTTGCAAACCTGAGCTTGCTTACCAGGTAGTAAAGGTAAAAGATAAAAAGGCAAAGGACCCTGGGACGGTTAAGTCCAGTCAAATTCATCTATTGGGTGTGGTGCTCATCTCTGCTTTCAGGCTGAGGGGGCCAATGTTTGTCCGCAGACAACTTTCCGGGTCACGTGGCCAGCATGACTAAACCGCTTCTAGTGCAACGGACACTGTGATGAGTACCAAAGCACACAGAAACGCCATTTACCTTCCCACAGCAGCCGTACCTATTTATCTACTTGCACTGGCATGCTTTAGAACTGCTAGGTTGGCAGCAGCTGGGACAGAGCAATGGGAGCTCACCACTGTCAAGCAGATTTGAAATGCTGACCTTCTGATCGGCAAGCCCAAGCAGCTCAGTGGTTTAGACCACAGTGCCTCCTAACCATGTGCTCTCCTGAGTATTCAATCAACAGAAATCTTTCCCTCCTTTTGCAAAGGGGCAGATGGGAACTGGAATGTGTTCCTTTTTGGACATCTTGAACTTGAACTAGTTCCTTATGAAATTGAGCTCTGCTTGTATAAGGCAGCTTTCACTGTGAAAGCAAGCTATTCTGAGTAAAATAGTAGCTAAGAGTGTGAGTTGTCCAAGAGTGTCCCAGCTTATCTTGACCACAACTGAGTGGCTTACGGCAGAACCACTGTTCTCTCGGCCCCAGCCCATCTCTAATAACACTGCCCCCCCCCCTTAACAGCACTGAACGGATCACACAGGTAATGCATATGAATCCCTGTGAATACTTAAAACATGCTATATGAGTATTATTACTTCAATTACTTCCTGTCTGAAACATCTTGCCTGGATGTAGATGGGTGATTGCAATTTAAAATGTTGTAATTTTGGAGCCACCCAGATTCTTAATGCATAGCCACTCGTTGAAGGCTGTGCTGGTTTTAAGCAGCTAGTCACCATTTTCAAATTCAGAGTAATCTCATTTCCTGAAGAAATGTTGCAGCCCAAAAGGGGAATTTTCAAAAGAACTCAAAGCTGAGTTCCCCCCGATTGAGGAAATAACTAACAGGTGCCTTTCTATCGCTACAGTGAGTGATCTGGTTCTCTTGAAGAAAACGAGTCTTTCTCTTTAAAACCCCAAAATGCAATTTTAAAACATAAGACAATTGTCAAAGCCGTATTTCAGGCTAAAATCCTACACATTGTCTGGCATGCATTAAAAACAGTTGTATTTATTTTCCAGGGCAGTATTTGCCCATGGTCTTCTCGATGCAAACCACGGAGCATAATCTCTTTGGTGTATATTATCAAAGCTGTTATAGAGATTGCACCAGAAGTTGTTCCAGTCTGAAATAAAACTCACAGCACAATACTATGAAAATTTACTCAGATGCTAATTGCACCCAATTCAGTTGGATAAAGTCTTTGGCACTGCTTGAATGTCGCAGTGGAGAGAACAGATGTGGTCCCCACCTCTCGTGATGTTCCCTTAGCTACTCTTTTCACAGTGCTTCCCCACTGTCAGGAACCAGAATAGAACTTGTTCAGACCTTTAAACCTCCCCCTTAAATAAATTCAGACAAGACTCAAATTTTGGTTTGGATTTTGGCAGAATTTAGGCCACAACTTTATTGATTACAGCAAGGTAGTGGTTGCATAGGCTCTGATTCGACTAGCTCCCTGCACCATTGCAGGTAGTGCTGACCCAGGGCACCAGCAAAGGGCAGCCTAGGGTGAACACCCGGATAGGTAGAAAGCCGGGAACAGGCTATGTCCACCACCCAGATGTCCCCCTGGACTTAGGCATGGGCACAACCCCCTCACAGGGTTGACCAAACCATTGAGTCCCTGGATTCCTTTAACATCCCCTTCACATAGGGATGGCGAGAGCGTTCCCCCATCCCTATCACCTGAACCAGAGCCTATCCGCAACCTTACAAGTTGTGACGATTTGCTACGCGGCAGGCGAAACCCAAATGGCACCAGCCAATCAGCCGAGTGGGGAAAATTCCTGCCGTACCCCTGTCCCAATGACAGATGACACACAATGGCATAGCAAAGTTAAGAGCAAAGCCCTAAAAGTAGGGAGAGGTGGGCGGGTGTTCCGATGCACGAGCCGAAAGAGGAAGCTCTGGGTCACGTGCATAGGTATATAGAGGTCCCTTGATCTATTTAGCCTGTGTCCCACTGGTCTGATTAAACCCTGCATCAAGGGTGTTGTGGCTATCCAATCATACCCACCCACAACACAGGGTTTGGTTGCCAGGTCTCACCACAACACGCGCCCTCTTTTATTAAAGAAACCAAAATAGTGCAGGCCTAGTGATCATAGCAACTCTTCCCAGTAGGTCTTCCCTCCAATGAGGCAGTTGTGGGGACTGAAGGTTCCCACTTTCCACCACTCTCTAAGCCTCCTCCCCAGTTCCTTTCCCAGCAGACTAAGGCTCCATTGTTTTGTCCCTCTTTCCTCCAACCTCTTCATTTCTCCGTGTGTTCTGGGAGACCCAGGGGGAGGGGAACTGGTCACAGCAGGAGGGGCAGACTCCCTTGATTCTTCAGCAGCTTGCCTTATCTCTGTCTCATGGCCCCCCTCCTCTACTGCCTCTGAGTCTGGAATGCTCTCTTCCGCAGCCTCTTCCTGCTCACTAGACCCTGTTGTTTCTTCAGCTTCCGACACCTCCTCCTCCCAGTCTGCTCCGTCTTCTCCCTCTGACACTCATTGTTGTTCCACCACCAATCCCCTGGCTCTGAGCCTTCTTCCTCTGGGGGTTCCCTAGCTGGGGCCTCCCACCACTCCTCCAGCCAGTCTATAACATCCCTCGCCCACTGAAATGGATCAAAATTAATTACATACTTAATTATGTCAACTTTGGCCACCACAGATATAATGTAGCTTTTAATGAATGTCATCCTGTAGCAGAATGCAAGAAGTGCTGACTATGACCAACACAGAATAGGGTGGAAATTGCTGCCTCCTTATATGCGGGATGAATGAGGCAGCAAAACAGAAGCCTCTTTTGCAGAGGAAGAAAACTTTCAAGAAACCAGAGGGCAGATTTTGGTCCAGCAGTAATTAAAACGGCACCACCAAGACAATAGCCAGGCTTACAAAGATGGCGTTATAGGCGTGGGTTCTTTGAGTGAGAAAAAGAAGAAAACCACGGTGAAACTAGCCTCCTTGGAGGTTCATGCTTCAGAAATTCTCTGTGCAATTAACTTTGAATTTTTCCAGATAAACCTCTTTGGAGCTTTCCCCTGCCCTTGTGAAATTATCAAGCAGAAGGAAGAATTCGTGAGAAAGTTGACAGGGGGGGAATTGTGGGGAGCTTAGGGAGGGAGGGGAGAGAAATCAGGATCATTCAACAACAGCAACAAAGTTTTAATAGAAAGCACGTTACCATTTTAATCCATAGAGCCATTTATGTGTTTCCCCGATACGTCAGATAGGCAACGTTTTGGATCTCCTTAGCGCCATCGCTGCCGCACAAGCCTCCCCTCCCCGCCGCCTCAATCTGCAAGCGATTTTGCTGGGGAAATTTTGCCCGCATGCTTATTAATGCTGCCCTCGCATTGCCACTCATAAAACTTTTCCAGCGAAGGAGGCATCCCCCAACCCCATACTTTTTGCTCCATTTCGTTTTCCCAAGCGCCCTCCGGATTAATGAGGCCCGCGCTCTGCGCTCTCTGCAACTGTCAGCCATCTCCCTTCATTTTCTGCTGACAGCCCAAACCTTCCTTTCCTCCGTTCTATTTGATGTAGAATTTATATCAGCCACATGGGAGAAGGAGGAGAAGCTTCAACCGCTGGCTTTAATCTCCACGTGAAAGGAAAGGCGAGGACGAGGCGGGGGCAGCAAAGAGCATCAGGCCCGAAGCATAAATGATGCTGCTTATTATAAGGCCCTCCCTCCAGGGGTTTAAAAAACCTTCAAAGATTAACTCTCTCTCTCTCTCTCTCTCTCTCTCTCTTACACACACACAAGGTATTCTTCCCACTCTGACACATACCCATCTTTCACTTCTTCTAGATGTGGTTTCCACACAGGAAACAATTACCATAATTAATAGACAAAAATAGTCCCACTATTCAGTGGTTGTTGTTATTGGGTTGTTGTTTTTTCAAGCATTTTAAATTGATGGAAGCATTTGGGGTGGGGGAAAGAGAGGGGTGGGGGAAGTAGAGGGCTCAGGTCTTGTTACCAGGGAGGACTGAAAAACATGGTTGTGTATTTAGCCTGTCAAAGCTGTATTTTTCCAGACCTATCCTGGCCTAGCTTAGCTTTAGGGACACAAAGAAAACAGCAAAAGTGTTGCATTTTAACAAGGGCAAAATTATTCCTTCCAGCCCAAAGAGAGAAGGAAAAGGTGGTGGGGTTAAAAAAAAGAAAGAAAGAAAGAAAAAACAAAGCACCCAGCTTTGTTTGGATAATAGTTTTAATAACAAGCCTGATAAGATCACAAATTAAAACTGAATTGAATTAAGTTAACATTATTGTATCTGATGTGTTGGACAATCACAATCACATTTTGGGACCCAGGAATAAGGGCCAAAATTATGTGACGCACAAAAGTCACATGCCTTACACAAAATGGACCATTTTAAGCAGGAATCACATGAAATTATAATGCAAAACTCTGAGCCTGGCTTCGGCTGGGAAGGGCGGGATATAAATAAAATTGTTGTTGTTGTTGTTGTCTGAGTTAATTGGGTGACAAATGGATTTTTTCTAGAAGCATGGCACTAAACCTCCACTCAGGGACAGCACATCGCATTTTGCCGCCTGAGGAAAGTGCTATGGCAAGCCAGCCCTGCTTCTGCTAGATTCCACTAGATTTCCAGAAGAGGCTTCCTACATTTTATGTGCTAAGGTAAAAAAGCACATAAAATGTAGAAATTACCCGGTAAGGAAACATCAGGGAAACAGAATAAAGTGTTATCTGAATGCAGCCATAGAGCAAGGTGAGATCCCATGCTAATCAGGATCCGCCGCCATAACATCCCTTTGCACTTCCTGTTTCCTACAGACTCTACTCAAAAAGAGTGTTCACTGCGTGAGAAATGAAGTGAGAAAGGAGAGAAGGGGAGAAAGTTTGACTTCGATGTGTTAGCCAGCTCACCTATTGGGCATGAATCATCTATGTAATTATAAAAATCATACTGTGAACCTTTTCAAAATATAAGGGGGTTGTCCTTGTATTTTTACAGGACCCCTGAGAAGAATATATTAGCTTTGACTTCTGGTATTTGTCTTTCATATGTTTCAGTAAAATTGTGTAGATCTGGAAAGTGTTGCCGTCTCCCTGGTAATTCAGGAAACTTGAGAAAAAAATATATTTATCAAATGAATGGAAATAACTTTCTAGAATTTTCAACAAATGTATTTTTCACCTTTGTGTATACTCCGTCCCAGTTACAGAGCATGTTTACTCAAAAGTGAATTCAATAGAGCTTTCTCCCAGGGAAATGGGGTTAAGATTATAGCTTTAAGTCAGTTTTCCACACATCATAATAGCTCGGAAGACAGGCTGAAATGACACAAAACTTCATCATTATAGCAACACTGAAAACACTGTTTTCAAGGTGGGAGGAGAGTGGGAATAGTAAATCTATAATGGTCTGTTATTCAAATGCTATTGAACTAAAATTGTTTCATGAGAAGGATCACATCCACACCATACATTTAATG
Source organism: Podarcis tiliguerta (assembly GCF_965153285.1). Lineage (NCBI taxonomy): Eukaryota > Metazoa > Chordata > Lepidosauria > Squamata > Lacertidae > Podarcis > Podarcis tiliguerta. The sequence continues at coordinate 23,621,905 of NC_139536.1, forward strand.
CACATGGTTTCCCCCAAAGAATCCTGGGAACTGTAGTTCATTCTCACAAAGTGGCAATTCCCAGCACTCTTAACAAACTATAGTTTGTCGAGATTCTTTGGGGTCAGGCATCTTCCCCTAAAACATGTGACTTCCTAAACTGTATTCAAGAAGGTTTTAAGAATGGGTTGCCAAGTTCTAGGCCCCAGGTTCCTAGATACCTATTATTTACCAGAGAGAAGAGTAAAAAAGAAAATCACATGCATACAAAAGGAAAAGGAAGGCAAGTGGAGGAATACATTTTCCCACTTTTCCTGCTACCATCCTTCCTTCCTTGCATTCCTCAGAGCTGGCACCTAGTGGGGCAACAGAACCCACAAGAGGCTGGATTTGGCCTTGGGCCTGCCCGTTCCTGACCCACCCACCCCACCATCATACATGTGAGGAACTGGGTAATCCACAGTCCAAGCAACAGCTGGACAGAGTTATAGAACTGGAATGTAGGCATATTTATTTTAGTATGATTTCATTTTTCCTAGCATGACTAGGTCCCAGGTGCCTCAATAAAAGAGCCTGTCATATGTAAATGGATGCCAGTGTGAACACCTGCTCCCTCCCAACCAGATCTAAAGGAGACCTATTAGCATTTGCTTTGACTTCCCTTTGTTTAACCTCATTGAAAACTATTTTCCCACTTTCTTGACACGTCCTACTTTCCCAGTTGAGAAACCAGTGTTCTCTCACCAACATATAGCAACACGGTTAAGTTCAAGCCAACATTCCCACATGGTTTGCACCTTTGCTGTAGGACCTCAGACATGCATGGTGAATTTTCTTGTCAGAATCATCCTTTCAAGGTGGTCAAATACTCAGCTTAGACGCTGAGGGAACCTCATCCAAGGCTGAGGCTCAGATCTCCTTGAGCAGCCCAGCATACCCTTTCTATCAGGCTGCAGCCATGGACGAACCTCTACATCACATTGCCATTGTGGACTCAATTCCTTCCTACACATACACACACACACAGCAAAGACAAAGTTAAGCCAAGTGAGAGGTACAGATTCAGCAGGTGAACCCACACCTGACTGAAAAGAGACTTCCAAACCAGAGATCTGGTTGGTCCTTGGAAAGGGAAGGTTTTGGCTGTTCTTGCACAAAGCACCTCAGTCTGCCTGCTGTTTTGCTACAACAGCAGCTTCCAATGGCTGTCTCTGCTGCTATCTTCTTTCTGCCTTGGCTTCCGTTTGTCTATATTTCTGCTTGATCCTGTCTGGACCTACCTCACTGGGGACAGTGTGGCATTCATGGGCACCATAGCTGTAATTTTTATATTATTGTTATTTACTCTCTTTCCCCTTTTCTTCCCTTTATCTCTCTCTTTCCTTCTTCATTTCTCTCTTTCTTTTCTTTTCTTTCCCTTTTTGATTTGTGTTTTTATTTAGATTCATGTTTTAGTTTTGATTTTTAAAAAAGATAATAGATAACAATCTTTGTATTCCCTTTTCCAAACTCTAATAAAATTTATTTTTTTGAAAGCGAAAGTCTCTCTGTGTGGGCTTTTTCCGTTGTCACAAGGGGAGTGGATGCTGATCTGGGGAGATCAAGGAGAGAGCTGACCAGAGGAGATAGTTTCCATGGCACTTGCTCAAATACCTAAATGTGCCCAAAGATTGTTCGCCTCTGTGCTAACCTGTCATTCAGAGTGACATGAGCATGACAGTGTTGCGGACGGAGCAGGAAACACAATTGCCTTGCACCTCCTGTTTGTCTGTCTCATATAAAATTGAATTTTGGTATCCCCTTCACCAAGTGGGTACAGCAGCTTCTGAATCTCATATTCTGTGCAAGAGAGCATTTGCAGGAACTGGAAGCACTAGGGACTTATGCTTCCTGTTCAGTCTATAAGGGCCTTGCACTTCCTTCTGAGTGGCAGGATGACGGTGGTAACAGCATCCCTTCTGAAATCATTCTCAGTCCGCTGAACAGTATATTTAGATGACAAGTTTGTAGGGTGTGTTGCCTGCCATATTCTTTATGAAAAGAGGGAAACATCCTAACAGAGACGCACTCTGTGGCATTTCATTGGGGAAAGAGAGAGAGGGGAACCTGTGGACGAACTTAACAGCTGGATTAATACTGAGTTGTTATTAGGCATCAATAGTCAAGGAAATGAATCCAGATGTTCAGGAAAACAAGGACTCGCCCCAGGAGACTTAAGATAAAAAGAATTAAGCAGAGTAGATGAAATTCGCTCTACCAAGATAAACAAGTTTCCGTGCTTGTATAAGTATGGCTGTCTTGTGCCATTCTCTGTGTGAGGTAGCAGTGGGAAGGTAGTAGGAAGGTCAAGGCTGGAGAAGAATGGGGAACAAGTGCATGAGGAGAAAGTTGAGGCTCCGGGGCACTTCATCAGGGGCATTCCCACTGACCTCCTTCCATCAATATCATGGCTTTAGCAGCAAATCCTGCTGGAGGAGAAAAACCCAACTCCTTGACTCCCTTCAATTCCTTGAAAGTACAATCAGGATGAATCAGAATTGTTGCATTGGAAGGGATCCTGAGGGTCATCTAGTCCAACCCGCTGCAGTGCAGGAGTCTCGACTAAAGCATCCCTCTGACCTCTGCTTAAAAACCTCCAATGATTTTTTTACATGGATATACTTCAGAGTGATTGCTGATAACATCCTTCTGCGTCGAGCTCCTGCTTCTGTCTAAGCACCCACTTATATCTGAGCTGCTCTTGAATTGCTTGAGCCCAACTAATCATATGCAAAATTATTTGAATATTACATCTACAATACAGTGGACGCTTGGGTTGCGAACGTGATCCATGCGGGAAGCACGTTCGCAACCCGCAGCGTTCACAACCCGCAGTGCTGCGTGTGCGCACACGCAGGTTGCGATTTGGCACTTCTGCGCATGCGCAAAGCGTGATTTAGTGCTTCTGCGCAAGTGCCAAAACCCAGAAGTAACCAGTTCCGGTGCTTCCAGGTTTGGTGTGGTGCGCAACTTGAAATCGTGCAACCCGAAGCATCTGTAACCCAAGGTATGACTGTACCCATAAAAGAGAAAGTTTTGATCTGTTTTCAGTTTATTGCTGATTGTATCTTTTGAATGTTTTAAATACCGGTAGTTGTTTTAATGACTCTTAGTGATACTTTTATTGTTTTATTCTCTTTGTAAACTCCTTGAGGTTACTTGCAATAATTTAAAAATACATTATTAAACTAATGCCTTCAGTGTTGCATTTTGAAGAGATAATTTTGCATATGGTACATACGATTGTAAAAAACTTTGCAGTATAACTTAGGACATAATCTGTATAAAGTGGGGAGGGGGATCCAAAATGAACACAAATCACAACCTGCAACTACAAACATCTGGCCTAGCCTCTGAAATGGACCACGTTGAAGGCCCTGTGAATGGCCAATGCCCCATGCTACTGCCATCACAGCTCCCATCATCAAACAAGGCAGTTTTGAGTTCTGGTGCTAAACTCTTACTATTTAAAATAGTTCAGGTACCCATGATCTGCAAAAATCTCATTTATATGGTTCCCATTGTTACCAAGGTTAGAAAATAATTAAGAGTTGCTACTGCTTGCTTGGGTAACCAAGCATATTGCTGGGAAAATTAACCATTCCTGCTTTCCACTAACCGTGAATGCTAATTAACAGTATCTGCCAATGCTAGCATAAATCAAAACTGTCCTGTGAATTCTCCTGGGTCCTGCGCTGGAAAATATCAGAGCTGCAAAGAACACCGGGGGGGTGGGGTGTTGGGGCTCAGAATGTTTCTTTTTCAAAAATTAATGATAAAATATTGGATGTCAATGCATAGTACTTTTTGCATTGCATCAGACAGGCCTAGCAGTAATTGTGATAAATGGGAGGGAAAGAGCCAGGACTGCAGCCATTTAAAAAGGGTTCTGCGCATTGAAAATATTACAATTGATTAAAGGTCAAATGCTTTAAGAATTTATCAGTGTTGCATACATTTTCTCGTGACACGCCTTCACTTACACTTCCCGCAAAGTGAAGCAGAAAGGCCTGCAAAACAGATCACTTGTAAAGCTTGAAAACGGCTGCCAGTTTCACTATCACGAGCACAATTAATGGGAATTAAACATTTCAGTTAGGTAGGCAGGAAACCAAGCAACCTTTCCATCACTGCTCTCCATTTGTTTCCCCTAATCTCAACCACAGACTCCGTTCCATCCCACAGGATTACACCAGAACAACAGTGGTGCATGTGAGAACCAAGGTTTGGGAGTCTTTGATCTGGGCTGAAGATTGCGCAAGACCGTTGCTGCTCAGATCTCAAAATCCTGCTCTCACATTGACACAACCAAGAATTATTTCCCAGGGAAAGATAGCAGTTCAAAGCACCTTTTGGGATCCTTTGAATCTTTTGAATATGCTACGAATATTCAACTCTATTATTATTATTATTATTATTATTATTATTATTATTATTTGTAGTGGTTCTAGGGGTTGCTTGTGCGTAAGCCGGTGCAAACACCTGGCTGGGTTGCCTGAGTGAACCTTTTCCGTCCGGACAGCCACTCACCCGTGGCTGTCTCAATCGCTGGCAGAATCCGTCAGTGGGCGTTTCTTAAACTTCTTCCAGCAAAGAAGCTCTTTGACGCCTAGTCTTCTCCTACTCTCTCTGCGCGGAAGCCTTATGCGCAAGGAGGGCGTAGGCAGCGGAGGACCTCTACTCTCCCCGCTGGTCCCCGGCAAGGAGTCATGGGACCGCCTCGCCGCTTCCCCCATCTGCCCCCCTTCTCCACTGGTGCTACGCTGATTCTCTTCCCCAGAAGATGGGCTGCCTCTCCCAATTCCGGGACGCTCTCTGGAATCCCTCTGGATCTTGCTCTCTCCCTCCGGCACTGATGGCAGTTCCCTGACATTATTATTATTATTATTCGTATACTGCCCCATACAATACCGCAGGTCTCAGGGCAGTTCACAGGATAAAATCATGATATAAAAACACAAAATACATAATCAAAATAAAAACAAGAACAACAAAAAAACCCCAAAAAAAACCACACTGTATTTTAAAAGGGCATTGAATGTCAGTCATCCAAAGGCCTGGTGAAAGAGGAACATTTTTGCCAGGGCGCCTAAAGGTGGATAATGAAGGGAGAGCATTCCACAAACAGGGAGCCATGTTCTCGTGTTGCTCCCCTCATGGAGGAGGCACATGAAGAAGGGCCTCAGAAGATGATCTCAGGGTCCAGGTAGGTTCATATAGAAAGAGGCGATCCTGGAGGTACTATGTTTAAGGCTTTATAGGTCAAAACCAGCACTTTGAATTGGGCCCAGAATCTAACTAGTAGCCAGTGGATACAAGTGGGACACACAGCAAAATGATGCAGTGTGAAAATACTCCAGTTCAGTGTTCCAAACTCTCCATCTTTCACCCCTTGCAAACAACAATCAGCATTCCTCGCCCACTAAACATCAATAACTTTCTGAGAGTAAGAGCTGTTTGACAGTGGAGTGGACTCCCTCAGAATGTGGTGGGCTGATTCTATGAGCATGCTCAGTCCTATCCCCCTCCCCCCGGGTACTTCTTCAAACCTTACCATTCTCACAACGCCACCTGAGTCCCTATTCTTGTGGGGGGGAGGGCGTTGTGCATTTTGCCTACATAAGGGTCAACAGTTGGAGAACTGAGTTTACTGTCCATATTCGGGATGTGCCTTCCCATTTGGCCAAGTGTGTCTTCGATCGCAAACAGGACATTCAAGACTACATTTCCTTGAGCAAAGGTGTCTCTGTTTATGGAGAAAGTCAGGTGCCTGCCTTCCTACTAGCTACGAGTGAGGCTAGAAGAGTTTAGCAGCTAGAGCATTGGGCATAAAACAGATATAGATGTGACCATGATTGCACCACCAGCAATGGTGAAATGGTTTTCACCAATAGCAGAAGAGTATTGGGAGCAAGAGTAGGGACGCGGGTGGCGCTGTGGGTTAAAGCCTCAGTGCCTAGGGCTTGCCGATCGAAAGGTCGGCGGTTTGAATCCCCGCGGCGGGGTGCGCTCCCGCTGTTCGGTCCCAGCGCCTGCCAACCTAGCAGTTCGAAAGCACCCCTGGGTGCAAGTAGATAAATAGGGACCGCTTACTAGCGGGAAGGTAAATGGCGTTTCTGTGTGCAGCTCTGGCTCGCCAGAGCAGCGATGTCACACTGGCCACGTGACCCGGAAGTGTCTTCGGACAGCGCTGGCCCTTGGCCTCTTTGAGTGAGATGGGCGCACAACCCTAGAGTCTGTCAAGACTGGCCTGTACGGGCAGGGGTACCTTTATTGGGAGCAACTTAATCCTTTTCCCTACCATGGTCCCAATCTAGATCACACACACACACACACCCATCCTGTTCTGAGAGAGCTCAAGGCTCACAGGTGAAGCCCAACACTGTCCCATCAAGAGGCCAATTCAATACAGTGGTATCTCAGGTTAAGAACTTAATTCGTTCTTAACCTGAAACTGTTCTTAACCTGAGGTACCACTTTAGCTAATGGGGCCTCCTGCTGCCACCGTGCCGCCGCCGCACAATTTCTGTTCTCATCCTGAAGCAAAGTTCTTAACCCAAGGTACTATTTCTGGGTTAGCGGAGTCTGTAACCTGAAGCGTCTGTAACCCGAGGTACCACTGTAGTCTGAATCAGGAATTCAAGGCACCCAGAGCACATGCAGGACCATGGAGAGCTCCCAGTGTCCTCCAGAAACAACTGTTCAAGTTGCTGTCTCTCCCAGCACCTAGAGCCAACTGAAACCTAATATATGTTAACTGGCTCTGTGCTGCAACAAGCCCCTCCTCCTCAGAGGAGCTGGCTTGCTGTTTGAGGGTCCTCATCAAATTTCAGAGACCCCTGCAGGGCTTGGGGAGAAATGGGCATTATGGGAGATTGGGGTGGCAGGGCTGTAACTTCTCACCAGGAGGGTCTGAAGAAAGTCCTGGCAGTTCTTCCTCCTAGGAAAAATCTGGAGCATTATCCTCCTCTGAGTCCTCTATTGCACAGTGCACAGTGCACAGATTGCAGGTCATCTCTCTCTCTCTCTCTCTCTCTCTCTCTCTCTCTCTCTCTCTCTTCTCTCTCTCTCTCTCTCTCTCTTTCTCACACACACACACACACACACACACAAACACACTTCCTGACTTCTGTTCTCTCATTAGTGTCTTTCCCCCTCCCCAACCACCACATTTCTGATCCATATTGGCACGGCACCTATTTACTCATATGCTATAGACTCATGGAATCCTAGAACAAAAATACAATAATAGTTTTTACAATTATTGTAGTTTTGGAGGAGGGCAAATGTTGTCCCTATTTTCAAAAAGGGGAAAAGAGAGGACCCAAATAATTACCGCCCAGTCAGTCTGACATCAATACCAGGAAAATTCTGGAGCAGATCATTAAGCAGTCTGTGAGCACCTAGAAAGGAATGCTGTGATCACCAATAGTCAGCATGGATTTCTGAAAAATAAGTCATGTCAGACTAACCTGATCTTGTTTTTTGACAGAATTACAAGCCTGGTAGATGAAGGGAACGCAGTGGATGTGGCCTACCTTGATTTCAGCAAGGCATTCGACAAGGTGCCCCATGATATTCTTGTAAAGAAGCTGGTATGAAGTTTACGGCATGTAATGCCCTAAAGGAGAATTTAATGAAAATGATCTACAGGTGGTAGGTACATAACACCAGTCAAGCTTGCAAAAATCTATCACCTGCCTGACAATAAATGTTGGAAATGTAAGGAAACTGAAGGTACATTTTTTCACCTTTGGTGGACGTGCCCAAAGATTAAGGCATTCTGGGAGATGATCTATAATGAAATGAAAAAGGTATTTAAATATACCTTTCTGAAGAAACCAGAGGCCTTTCTCCTGGGCATGGTCGGCCAATCGGTGCCAAAGAAGGATAGAACTTTTTTTATGTATGCCACAACAGCAGCAAGAATACTTATCACAAAGTATTGGAAGACACAAGATTTACCCACCCGGGAAGAATGGCAGATGAAGTTGATGGATTATATGGAACTGGCGGAGATGACTGGCAGAATCCGAGACCAGAGAGGCGAGTCGGTGGAAGAAGACTGGAAAAAATTTAAAACCTATTTACAAAAACATTGTAAAATTAATGAATGTTAGAAGGATGCTGGAATGAAGCTATATGGTTTTAGCAGAAATGTAATTAAGACTTAAGTAAAATTGGATCGATAATGGGATAAAATGGAAAATTTAAGGTTAGACTGTTAAGATAAATTATAGAACAAAAATTGAGTAAGATGGAAAGAATTTGCTGAAATAGTTAATTGAAATAGAATACAAAAAAGGGAGGTGTGAGGAGGTCGATGAATTAAGTTAATGAAAGGTAAAGATAAGGAATATTGGATGTGTGTGTTTAATGTATTTTTATTTTTTTGTATTGTTGTAGTGCTTGTTTTTTTTATTATTGCAATTGTATTGTATGTTTTGTTAACTTTATACTGTTTCCTTTTCTTTCTTTCTTTTCTTTCTGTAATTTCCAAACCACTAATAAATATTCTTTAAAAAGAAAAAAGAAAAAAAGGAAGGGGAAAAAATATCAACGACTTGGATGATGGACTCAAGGGTATCCTGATCAAATTTGCAGATGACACCAAACTGGGAGGGGTGGCTAACACCCCAGAGGACAGGATCACACTTCAAAATGACCTTGACAGATTAGAGAACTGGGCCAAAACAAACAAGATGAACTTTAACAGGGAGAAATGTAAAGTATTGCACTTGGGCAAAAAAAATGAGAGGCACAAATACAAGATGGGTGACACCTGGCTTGAGAGCAGTACATGTGAAAAGGATCCAGGAGTCTTGGTTGACCACAAACTTGACATGAGCCAACAGTGTGACGCGGCAGCTAAAAAAGCCAATGCAATGCTGGGCTGCATCAATAGGAGTATAGCATCTAGATCAAGGGAAGTAATAGTGCCACTGTATTCTGCTCTGGTCAGACCTCACCTGGAGTACTGTGTCCAGTTCTGGGCACCACAGTTCAAGAAGGACACTGACAAACTGGAACGTGTCCAGAGGAGGGCAACCAAAATGGTCAAAGGCCTGGAAACGATGCCTTATTTTGGTTGCCCTCCTCTGGACATCTTTGTCTAGTCCTCATTATTCAGTGGGTACTGCAGCTTGAAGCAACTTCAGAATGCCAAGTGCTTGGATGAAGAAAGCTGGTACTGATAGCAAAGACACTGTGCATCAGGTATCCCACAAGATTCAGCTTGGGATATTATTGTCCGTCAATCTTATCTGAGCTGCACAGATTTGTAGACACTTCCAGGACACACCAGGACTGGGGTTGGGAACTGGCAGCCCTTGAGATGTTGCTGGACTACAATGCCTATCAGCCAACAGCCAGGGATGATAGGAGTTATAGACCAAGAACATCCAGAGGGCCACAGGTTCCCCATGCCTGCAAGTCCGATCTGCTGCAAATCTCCTAACACCAGGATTAATAGATGAGGATTCAAAAGGAAGCTTTCTAATTTTACCTCCATTTCTGATGCAGTGCTCCCAGTCTGTTTTGCACATAGCAGGGGTGATAGAAGGATTTTTAGATGTGTATATACAATGGTACCTCGAGTTACAGACGCTTCAGGTTACAGCCGCTTCAGGTTACAGACGCTTCAGGTTACAGACTCCGCTAACCCAGAAATAGTACCTTTGGGTTAAGGACTTTGCTTCAGGATGAGAACAGAAATCATGCTCTGGCGGCACGGCAGCAGCAGGAGGCCCCATTAGCTAAGGTTAAGAATGGTTTCAGGTTAAGAACGGACCTCCGGAACGAATTAAGTTCTTAACCCGAGGTACTACTGTATATATATTTCTGTTTCCCCACTACTATCTAGCACACACCCCACTCGCTCTGCATGTGTGCATTTGTCCATTCATGTGGCAATTTGGACGTTGCTTTTGCCAAAAAAACGCCATTACAGCTGTGCTCATTTATAATGCTCCCTGTGTGAGAAACTCAGCAAAAGCCAAGTGGGTCTGAGATGTTGTGACAACCGCCATTTAAAACGTGGCCTCTAGCACATGTCACCTGATTTGATTATGACTCCGTTAAACAGGATAGTAAGTTCCAGCAGTTTATATAAGAGAACGCAGGTTCTGTTTCCTGTGCAGCGAGGCTTTCAGAGCAACACCCTGCTTTATAATTCAGCGTTTGATTGGGGCCAAGCTCAAATATCCCAACTTTAAAGGTTAAGCTCAGACATATGCACCGCATATGATGCCGCGAGTGAATGATGTAATGTTGATGGCTCCATAACAACCAAATATATTTCAGCATTGCTCTTTGGCAGAGTCCGGACTCCATCTGAAGTAGAAAATTAAATGGGTATAAATTTCATAGCGTGTGAATCAGGTCACTATGAAATAAACCTTGTTTGTTTGTTTGTTTGGGGGGGGAACTCTTCTCCCACCCTCCTCACACAACCCTTCCCTTAAAATGTTTAATTACATTGTGAAACTGTTCTCCAACTTTTAAAGTGCCCATTTCATTAAATGAATTTGCACCAAATATGTTAAACCATACTCATTTTTAAAAATTGCTTTTCTTTCTTTCTGGGTGTGTTTTTTTTCCCCCTTCTTCAACCCCAGCAAAGTTATGGTATGAATTAGAGTCTGTTTCAACTGCAATCATTGACAGTTTCCCTGCAATAAAAATCACTCACCGTGTGGCAGGAAAATGACTCGCATAAATAACATGCAGTTTTGCTAGTCGTCAAGAAGGAAATTCACTGTTTTGCAGAGAGCAGCTTTCACAAAATCTACAGGCAGCCTTCAGAGAGAGAAATATTAAGATGCTTTGTAAACCGCTTTGAGGTTCCTTACAATCAAGTGGTCTATACATTTCAATAAGAGAATCAGTGTATTCATTATTTAATTTGGTTTTCTTCTTTGTAACTCACCCTATTCCCCCAAGGCTTAGGCTTCACGGTGTAAACTGTAGTGCACTCACTGGTAAAAATTCAAACCCTGTCTGCAGATTCCAATCCTAATGACATCTCCCATTATTAAAGTCTCCATCTTATGCTTGTTCCTAGGCTATATTACAAAATGCAGGGCTTGCAAGTCAAACCTGTCATGTTTTAATGCTCCTGCATAGAGAATAATAGAACTGTAGAGTTGGAACAGTCCCCGAATCCAACCCCCTCCAATACAGGAATCTCAACTAATGTGTAAGAAGTACAATGAGTATTTGCAGGAGCCAGGCCCTGAGCACAGTGAGGAGTTGCAGAACCAGAACCAGAACCAGAACCTTGCTGTGTTTGTCTTGGGGGAGTCGGGTTCAGCCTGGCAGGTGTGGCCAGATCAGGAGATGTGCAGCACCTGGAAGTAAGCCCAAGAGGAATATAGAAGGCCAGCATTTTCCTCTGGTTCTTTGCCACACCAACTTGGTTTATACCCTTCCAGTTCCAGTTCTCCTATCCTTGCTCCGGTTCCTTCTCCTGTTCCAGTTTCTGTTCCTGCATTCCAGCATCATCGATTTTTCATTCTTAACTGAACTCCTACCATTGTTACCATCCATACCCTGTGTTAGGTCAGGACTGGTGCTGCCTACAACTCTGACCATGACAAAGCATCTGTCTGAACACAGAAAACTTAAATATTGGCAAGAGTTTTAGCCTAATATTTTCCCTCAGGTGCCTACTAACTCATCATTAAAAAGCACACCCCAAAAAATAAAACCTGGGATATAGCAATGTCTGAGCATCTCACCAGACACAGGTCAATTAAAGGCATAACAAATAGTCACCTTCCAATAAATGTGGACGTCTTTAATTATGTTAAGGAGCAAAAGCAAGACCACTTTATCCCAACCGCTCTGTATTCTCAGTGGAGGGGTTATGTTAAGTAATATATTTGAATGTTGAATGTGTAAGCATATGTCTAGAGACAATGGATAAAACAAACACCATAAAATGTACTGCTGGATAGGTGTTTAATGGCTATTGTATTTGCATTTGTTTGTTTAAAAACCAATAAAAATGGTTTAAAAGAAAGAAAGAAAAGCACATCCAGTACCTTGCAGTGATAAGGTGAGCTCAGAAGCCTGCTGTTTCCTTAGGGAACTTAGGTGTGCTGCACCAACTCTCATGGGTTTGGCAAAAGAGAGACAATACAATGAACCTATCGGTACCACAATGTTCACTGAGTACTAGAAATCAGATCAAAACCAACAAAGAGCTTTGTGGCACATTAACAATTTATGATGGCAGTAGATTTAGAGGACTACATCCACATCAACAGACCATGAAAGCTTATCTCCAATTTTGTTAGGATTGTATCAAAGTCATTCCATTTGCATAAGAACTTCCTCTCTCAATCCCCGATACGGTCTTCAATCGGTTTCGGGGGTTTCCCCAACATCCTCTCAGAGCAGATATGGGTGTTTTTTTGGTGTTGGTGCAAACACAAGAATTCTTGGATGCCAAGATGCAAGTTTGGAGAAAGTATTCTTTGGTGAGACAACCCCAGCAGAGATTTAAAGCCACAAAATTATAGGCTGTTAGACCCTTAAAATATATACCCTTTACAGTACAGTTCTGCAATGTCGCCTTCAAAAGTTTATTTCCAAAGTTTCCCACTTTCCCGAGGAAAAGACTGTATGTTTGGTAAGTTAAAAATTGTTTACTCACAAACTCCCCAAAGGTCAGATTCATGTGCTTCATGTGCACAGGAAGTAAAACTTGGCTCAGTTACAGTGGTGACAGTTCCTAATTATTGGTATAGGAACACAAAAATGGCTCTTCACATGCTCATCTGCTCTGTTAGACTAGGGAACAATAGGCTTGATTACCTAGTCCTTTCCAAGGTGAGCTAAGCCTGGCAGGACAGCTTACTCTATGATCTTAACCCTTTCATGCATTAATTAAAACTTAAGCATGTTGGTTATCTGAAGCTGGTTGTCCCACACATGGGGGATACAGGGAGAAGAGAGGGAGGGAAAGCTCCATTGTACAAGCACAAGTCCTTGTGCTAATGGGATGGTGTTAGTCTTTAAGATGTTTAAGGTGTTTGCTGCAACAGAATAACATGGGTACCCAACTCTAGCAAAAGTTAGAAATGGGATGTAAGCCAAGTTGGGAAACAGTGATGCTTCTGATCCAATGCTAGTAATGTATAATAAGACTATGTGAGTAATTGCACTGACAGCTGGGTGAGGATCCTGCACATTCCATTGAAATGTCATTCCCAATCAAATGCGCAAGCCGATGCACTATCAGAAGTGCATGTGATATACACATGCAATTCCTACAGGAAATACTATACATGCATGAAAGCTTGCATAACGCCCTAACCTGGTTTGGAGCAAGAGTAATTTTGTGACACTCATATCATCTGGGCATGTTTAATTCATGCCTTGGTGGGGTTTTTTTCTTTCCGCCCAAAGCAGTATTCTTATCCGTTTATGTTATTACAACACTTCAGAAAATCCCAGGCTTGGAAGGGAAGTTTAATGTTTGCTGTTCTGGGATCATTTGAAGCCATGCATGCAAAAAGGACAAAATCACTTTTAAGTCTGCCTGTAGGAAATCTATCTTGGCAACCAGACAACTAGAATTAGTTATTAAAGGCATGTCAGATGAATAAAGACACCTCTGTAGGGAAAACCGCAAAACAGCATTTACTTTTTCTAATGTGAATAGTGGACTAATAACAAATCAGGCTTCCTTTTCTACTCTTGCCTTCTGCTCCTGGATCGGAGGCCAGGACTAATAAAGACAGGCAGAACTGAACATTTTCTCCCTCTTTCTTAAAAAATTAACTTATTATGCATTATTATATCTACCCCATTGGATACTACATATTGTTGGCAAGAATGTAAGAAAACATTTGCTTTTATTTTAGTTATAGGAAAATTTCTAGCCCGCTGTTTTTCTAGTAGCAGATGGCAGAGTGAAATTGTGGTGCTCACCTGACCTGCAGTCCGTTGCATTACTGCTGCTTACCGGAAGATGGAAGGGGAAGGGCAAAATGGTGGCAAGTTCTTGGGGCATGTGCAGAGTGCCCATTCAACATGCCAGCAGATTGTGCAAATGGGGAAAATAAACCAGGATGTGGTTGTTACCAGTCGGTTGGGGTAGTTTACTGATAGGTAGTCCAAAGTATACAAGGGACGCGGGTGGTGCTGTGGGTTAAACCACAGAGCCTAGGGCTTGCCAATCGGAAGGTCGGGGGTTCGAATCCCTGAGACGGGGTGAGCTCCCATTGCTCAGTCCCTGCTCCTGCCAACCTAGCAGTTCGAAAGCACGTCAAAGTGCAAGTAGATAAATATGTACTGCTCCGGCGGGAAGGTAAACAGTGTTTCTGTGCACTACTCTGGTTTGCCAGAAGTGGCTTAGTCATGCTGGCCACATGACCCAGAAGCTGTATGCCGGCTCCCTCAGCCAATAAAGCGAGATGAGCACTGCAACCCCAGAGTCGGCTACGACTGGACCTAATGGTCAGGGGTCCCTTTATCTTTACCTTTAGTCCAAAGTATAATGCAGTTCCTCAAATTAGCAGTTACATGCAGTTGTATCATATAGTAATCCTACCTCAGTCTGTCCCAGCAGATAGCGTATGGCAAAATAATAAAAGGTCTTTCCAGCAATATGTCCTCCTTCCAGCATTCCAACAGATAGGTAAAAGATAAGGGTAAGGGTCCCCTGAATAGTCAAGTTGAATTTGATGATGGGATGTGGGGCTCATCTTGCTTTTCAGGCTGAGGGAGCTGGCATTTGTCCACAGACAGCTTTCCAGGTCATGTGGCCAGCATGACTAATCCACTTCTGGTGCAACGGGACACCATGATGGAAACCAGAGCGCACAGAAACACTGTTTACCTTCCCACTACAGCGGTACCTATTTATCTATTCACACTGGTATGCTTTCAAACTGCTAGGTTGGCAGGAGCTGGGACAGAGCAAGTTCACCACGTCATGAGGATTCGAACCACCGACCTTACAACCAGCAAGCCCAAGAGGCTCAGTGGTTTAGACCACAGCGCCACCCGCGCCCCTTCCAATAGATAGGCAAGACGGGAATCTATGTGTTTGCTTGCTTTGCCATCCAAGTGTAACTCCTGATGGGCAACTTCAAGGTGTCTGATCTGAGTCACCCTTCTGATGCTTCTTTATCTTTAAATGAGACTTGGACTTTGAAAAGAGGTCACCTTCATATAGAAGCCTGTTCTCTGACAGCCTATGAAATAGTTAACCATCTGATGTAACGTAGACCCCATGCCCAACCTATGCAACAAGCAGTCTTTAGATTGGGATTGTGGAATCAAGGAAGAAGCTTAACCTCTCATCATATTCTCAAAATAAATCCATCCAAATCTAGTATTTGTACCATTCAGAAAAATAAGTGAATTCTACATCAACAGAGTAGACTTAAGGGACTTGGTCAGACCCCACCTGGAGTACTGTGTCCTCTTCAGGGCACCATGGTTTAAGAAAGATTGTGACAAGCTGGAATGTGTGAGGAGGACCAAGATGATAAAGGGTCTGGAAACCAAGCCTTATGAGGAACTGTTGAGGGAGTTGGGCCTGCTTATCCTGGATAAGAGAATACTGAGAGGTGATGTGATAGCCATCTTCAAATATTTCAAGGGCTGTCACATGGAAGATGGAGCAAGCTTATTTCTCCTATTCTAGAGGATAGGACTCCTTGGTTTGGGTCCTTTCAAATTACAAGAAAGAAGATTCCAATGAAACACCAGGAAGAACTTTCTGACAGTAAGAGCTGTTTGTCAGTGGAACAATCTCCCTCCTTCCTTGGAGAATTTTAAGCACAGGTTGGATGGCCATCTGCATTGCAGGGGGTTGGACTAGATCAGGCATAGGCAAACTCGGCCCTCCAGATGTTTTGGGACTACAACTCCCATCATCTCTAGCCAACAGGACCAGTGGTCAGGGGTGATGGGAATTGTAGTCCCAAAACATCTGGAGGGCCGAGTTTGCCTATGCCTGGACTAGATGGCCCTTGGGGTCCCATCTAAGTCTACAGTTCTATGATTTTACCCTCCTCAAGTGCTGTGAACCTGGCAAGAGACCCCATTACATTGGAAACATTTTGTCTAGATTCACCTTTAAGCGTGCGCCTAACTATGGATTTCTAATGGAATCCTCACATGTTCTTGGGCTGTTATGATGGAGCCACAGCAGCACCCACTGCTGGAAACAGAGTCTCCAGTTCTTGATTTAGAAGAACCCTGTTAAAACAGAACTGCATTGGCCTTAAACCCTTGTAATTCAAAGACCTTCTGAGAAAAGCTCCCTTGGCTGAATTGTGATAAATGCAGCCCTTTGCAGGCTCCCAGCCAGTTGCCTCCCACCCCCGACCCCCCACACAAAGGGTCGCTCCTTTTGAAATTAATTAACTTCAGTGGTCTCCGAACGTGGCCCAGCTTCTTCCCCACCCACCGTGCAAAACTTCGAGAGTCTTAATTTCACTGTAAATAAACAAGCGGAAATCACTCTGTAATAAGAACAGGAGCTTGGGCTGTCACTCAATGAGATGCTCCCCTCATTCTCAGGCAGATGCCAAGCTTCCTGCTGGCTGCTTGGCTACACACACACACCACATTAACTCATTGCATTTCAAAGAGGGCTCTCTTTTGAAGAGAGTAATAGGCAAGGCCATGTGGGAACCATTGTCTGTCTCTCTTGCTAAGGTGCTTGAAGCACTTAGTGTCCCCTTCACTGAAGCTGAAGCTGATGTAAAGAGATATAATTCCTAAAGCTCCAAGAACCTTCTGACAGCTCCCTGTGAGAAGTCAGGTTACAGGGAAGCAGGCAGAGGGCCTTCTTGGTAGTGGTTCCCACCCTGTGGAACGCTTTCCCATTAGACGCCAAGGAGATAAATTACTGTAGATACATAACCATACAATCTTTAGAAGACATCTAGAAGACAACTTTTAGAAGGCAGCCCTGTATAGGAAAGTTTTTAATGTTTAATGTTTTAGTTTGTTTTATATGTGCTGGAAGCCCCCCAGAGTGGCTGAGGCAACCCAGTCAGATGGGTGGGGTATCAGTAATAAAAATATTGTGGTGGTGATGATGATGATGATGATGGTGATGGTGATGATGCACAATCTCTGCAGCCACAGCAGGCGCTATGATTCTCCAGCAGTTTGACTTTGCCCCTGGAGGCACACTCCATTGTCTCTCAAGACAGACAGGTGCCAACAATACCACTGTACAGCTATGCCTTCCCCCCAAAGAATCCTGGGAACTGTAGTTAGTTAAGGATGCGGAGAGTAGTTAAGAGACTCCCTATTCCCCTCCCAGAACTACAGATCCCAGAGTGATGTGACAATCATCCACGAAGCTGACTGGGCGACCTTGGGCCAGTCACTTTCTCTTAGCCTGACCTACTTCACAGGGTTATTGTGGAGGAAAAATGATGTGCACCTGTCTGAGCTCCTTGAGGGAAAATGAGGGAGATAAATATGATTAATAAATCACCAGATGTCACTCAAACTCTGTACTGATATGCTGCCAATGGAGTACTTTTTTCCTAAAAGAAAGAAAAATGCTCACTGTACTCTGTCCACTTGTATAGATCAGGCACGTCCAACTTCCAAGTGATTGTGATCTACTCACACTATAAAAAATTGGCAGTG
The DNA here is from genome assembly GCF_965153285.1 of Podarcis tiliguerta. Classification (NCBI taxonomy): domain Eukaryota; kingdom Metazoa; phylum Chordata; class Lepidosauria; order Squamata; family Lacertidae; genus Podarcis; species Podarcis tiliguerta. The sequence goes on from NC_139536.1 coordinate 23,639,554, forward strand.
ATCTACCCAGTGGATTGACCAAAGCTGTTGAGTTTTTTGGGGGGAGGGTTGACCAAAGTTGTTGAGCTTTTTTGTTTTTTGTTTTCTGGTCAATTGATCAGGATCACGCAATCAACCAGGACCAACCATGGACACCCTGTGGTCAATCACGATCGACCTGTTGGACATGCCTGGTATAGATGTATTTGGTCCTTCATTTCTTGCATTTCTATCCTGCCTCTCTTCAAGAAACTCCAGGCAAAATACATTGCCCCTCCCCTTTCATCTTCACAACAGCCCTGTGAGGTACATCAGCCTGAGAGACTGTAACTGGCCCAGGATCCCCTAGCGAGCTTCATGTAAGCCAGGAAGACAAATTTGAGTTTCCTTGCATTCTAAATGAGAAGCTACTTAATTCTCACCTCTCAAACAAATATACGAACCAAAACACAGATAACCTTCTAAGTTCACAGTTCTCCGGATTTTGTGATGCATTTCTCCAACCAAACAATATGTGCAAAAATGCATATTTTAGGGAAATAGGTGCAAAAATACATATACAACATACCAAAAAAATTTATATGAGAGGAGTATGTTGGTCAGCATACAAAAATGTGCTTGTTAGGACAGCTCAGCTCTTCATCTCAGGCTCATGGATTCGAACCCCCACATTGGGAAAAGATTCCTGCAGTGCAGGAGGGGGCTGGACTAGATGATCCCTGTGGTCCCTTCCAATTCTACAGTATGATGATGATGATGATGATTTTATTATTTATACACCGCCCATCTGGCTGGGTTTCCCCAGTTCCATGATTCTATGGTTGCACTAAAATGAGAACTGGTTTTTTTTAAAAAAAATTGTAAATTGCTGCAGAATTTAAGATTGGAAAAACGAGAAACTTAGTGAGCCAAAATTGACAGCTTTGTCCATGGCAGAGTTGGGATTTGAATTTGTGTCTTCCCAATCTTAGTCCAACCCTCTAACCACAACACTATGCTAAATTGGCTCTTTGAAACCTCCCGATGAAGAAATTCTTTAATAGAAGCAGTTCTTAAAACACATAATGGCAGGATATGTTTCATAGGGAACAAACACACACAAAAAGTCCATTAAAAAAAAAGTGAACCTGAAAGCAGATGCATTACAATAAAAGCATCCTGAGAAAAGATGTAAGGCCACAATTAGACCTCGAAAATTAGAAACTCAGAGGGGCTTAATCAAAAAGGACAGTCTAATCAATGAAAAGGTATGCCACATGCTCTCACAGTAATTGCATTCCAGCCCAGATTTTTCATGGTAACAGCCAGCACTTAAAAGTAATTGCATTCCAATAAAGATCAGTGGGTTCCAGCTACCATGGCTTTAATATTTGACATATGGATCTGATCCTGCTCCAGCGAAAAAGCTGACAGCAAAAGCAAAAACTCGAAATGAAATCCAAAGTCCACAGCCAATACAACCTCGGCATCATAACACAAACCAAACAACGAGGATCGGGTCTGATCTGGGGAAAAAAATGATAAGCTGGTCACAATGCAAGCTGGCTGTAACTGGGAGATCCTGACATACCGATTCCAGCATGTGAAGAAGCAGAGTTTCTATTGCTCATCACTCCTTCTCATAAGTGTGTTTCCGCTTCCTCTGCCCTCTGCAATGAAGTCAACCTCCTCTCCTGACATTTTAGCATTTACCTTTTCCAGATTTCCCTAGCAATCAGGGCATCTTGGACTGAGATTATTTATTTATATTTCCTATTCTTTCTTTCTTTTTAATTGCATTTATAGCTCGGTTTTCTCCAAAGAGCTCAAGGTCCTCTTCCTCCCCCACTTTACCCTCACAACAACCCTGTGAGGTAGGTGAGGTTAGGAAATAGTGACCGGCATGAAGTTACCCAGTAGGATTCATGTCTCAGTGGGGATTTCCCTCTTTTGGCAGAAGTGGATGAAATTTGCACAGATGCTAGCCTGTCCAGTGTGGTTAAAGGCAAATGGGTCCAGAGGCATTTGTGGACACCTCTAAAATTGGAAGGGGGTGTCAAAATGAATCTGCTGATAGCTTATTATTATTATTAGGGCAGAACCAGATGAAATTTGCAAGTGAGGTCATCCCTTCTGACATCATGAACCCTACCAAATTTCAGAAGAATGACTGCAGTAGATTTCCTGCAATGACCGCTGTTGTAGTTTGGGGGTTGGAGAAGAAAGAACTATTTAATCTCCCCTGGTGTTTTGTGGGCAATTGCTCTGGAAATTTCCGACATGTGAGAGGTGTCTTTGGATGAGACTGCTGCCAATTTTCAGAGAAATAGGTCCAGCGGCTTTTGTACTATTTTTGTTGTTATTGTTTAGTTTTTTAGTTGTGTCCAACTCTTCATGACCCCATGGACGAGAGCACGACATGCACTCCTGTCTTCCACTGTCTCCCGCAGTCTGGTCAAACTCATGTTGGTAGCTTCGAGAACACTGTCCAACCATCTCGCCCTCTGTCGTCCCCTTCTCCTTGTGCCCTCAATCTTTCCCAACATCAGGGTCTTTTCCAGGGAGTCTTCTCTTCTCATGAGGTGGCCAAAGTCCTGGAGCCCCAGCTTCAGGATCTGTCCTTCCAGTGAGTACTCCGGGCTGATTTCCTTCAGAATGCATTGGTTTGATCTTCTTGCAGTCCATGGGACTCTCCAGAGTCTCCTCCAGCACCATAATTCAAATGCATCAATTATTTGGCGATTCTTTGTTGTCCAGCTCTCACTTCCATACATCACTACTGAGAAAACCATAGCTTTAACTATACGGATCGTTGTCAGCAAGGTGATGTCTCTGCTCTTTAAGATGCTGTCTAGGTTTGTCATCGCTTTTCTCCCAAGAAGCAGGCGTCTTTTAATTTTGTGACTGCTGTCACCATCTGCAGTGATCATGGAGCCCAAGAAAGTAAAGTCTCTCACTGCCTCCATTTCTTCCCCTTCTATTTGCCAGGTGATGGGACCAGTGGCCATGATCTTAGTTTTTTTGATGTTGAGCTTCAGACCATATTTTGGGCTCTCCTCTTTCACCCTCATTAAGAGGTTCTTTAATTCCTCCTCACTTTCTGCCATCAGAGTTGTGTCATCTGCATATCTGAGGTTGTTGATATTTCTTCCGGCAATCTTAATTCCAGTTTGGGATTCATCCAGTCCAGCCTTTCACATGATGAATTCTGCATATAAGTTAAATAAGCAGAGAGATAATATACAGCCTTGTCGTACTCCTGGCTTTTGTACTAGGCACATTTGAAGCTGATTTTGGGGTGGGGAGAACTAGAGAGCTGTTTGAAAGCAATATGGAAAGGGATCTGTGCAAATGTGCAGTAGATATATAAGATGCTCCTGCAGTGTTTATTTCCCTGTGGGACGTATGGTGTAAATGGAACCACACGGGCATATATAGCACAGGGAAGAATCCAGCATACTGTCTATGCAAATGCTTCCAAAGGAGCTTTGATTTATCCCTATTATACACTGAAATCTACTTAAGCAACACTCCTTTGATCAAGTATTCCATCCAATCTTGAAGAAGCTAATAACAGCAGTGGTGTTTGGAATGATCATGGCTGCATGACTGGCAAGTTTTTGCCATTTTTCCTCCTGAGAGATTATGGAGATTTAATTAAGCTCCTGCATTGTTGGTCTTTTTTAAAAAATAAAATAAAGGACTCATTTAACAGAAAAGCCATTTTACAAAAAATAATAATGACAGTGTTCTTGAATGGTTGGCTGTATGCAGGCTCCATAAAGTCCTTTGGTATTTCATTACTTGCACTGAAATTAATAATAGGGCTTTTGTTCATCAAGGAATAAGTAATAAAAGGAGCAGGCTATAGGATAATGGAATGGAAGTCTTTCATTCTGTATCTTATGATTGATAAATAACACTTGCAGGAATCCTTGGGGGATATAATACCTTTGGTCTGATCCTCATATTTTGCAGAAAGAATTTAGTAACTGAATCTGGGATACAAGATATGTGCTTTGGGTGACCTACTTTGCAGTCTTCTGATTGAAGGAGTTCTCTATTTGAAAGACTGTTCACTTCAAGTCCAATTAAAAATAAAAAAGGGATCCTTGAAGATGTCCATCAGTAGTTAATACACACACAGGCAGCAGACTGAGCAGGCAAATAGAAGTTGAGATGTATTTCTAAGATTCACAAAATTAAATCTAGACATAGAAATTAGCATATGTAAATTGGTGTCCTCATTTGGCCTCTTTTTTGGTGATGCATTTTCTCTTTTATTAGGAGGAAAGCTCTCATTGCAAATGGCTGGTGCACTGCAGAAACCCAAACCCAGTTTTGGTCGGGACCCCAGATTGCGGCATAGCGTTAAAGCCACTCTCCACACCGTAGTCCCCATAACACATCCCAGTTCAGCACTCCCTCCATCGCTGTTGTGATAGCTATTTATAGAGGAAAACCAGCCAGGGACTAGCTAGCAACATGAATATTATCACATCTAGTTTGGCCCTGACTTCAGCTAGGATCCAATGAGCTGGTTTAGCAGCGCCTGAGACCTTGTATGATGCCTCATGAGACTTTTAGTTTCTTCTTTGAACAAGAGGCCCATGCCCATACTAAATGGAAAGACTGGGAAATTTGCAAGCAGATCTGTTTTAATAACCAACCTATCAGTGAACTTGTATCTACTTCTATTTTTACTATCAGTGGGAACAGCACAAGAAGAGTCCTGATAGGTCAGACCAATTAGCCTACCACCCTTCTTCAAAGAGGAACTACAGCAGCCCCTGGCAAACATAACAGATGCACCATTGATTTCCAAATAAATAAATAAAACCTTTTGTCCTGTACAGGGGCGGAGGAAGGGAGAGTGCAGTGGGGGCAGGCCGCTCTGAGTGTCACCACTGAAGGGGGTGACAAAATGCTGGGTGGCTCTCACCGCGGGGCCTGTAGCGCGCCCGAGCCATGCGTCTCTCCTCCCCCAAAAGGTCTGCCCACCCCCTCAGTTGTAGGGTGGCTATGTGGGAGGAGGCAGGCAAACTCCTTGGAGGCCCCGTGGAGCGTCCTGCCCCGGCTGGTCCTGCCCCGTGGGCAGCTGGCCCTGCCCCTGGGTGCAGGGCATGCATGCCGCCCCAGGTGCCTGAACAACTTGCTCCACTGCTGGTCCTATATATGGCCTAGTATATTTGCAGAACTGTACAAACCTGCTGTGCTGAAGCTATGCTTCAGGGTTCTTAATGCATTGTTGTTTAGTCATTTAGTCATGTCCGACTCTTCGTGACCCCATGGACCAGAGCACGCCAGGCACTCCTGTCTTCCACTGCCTCCCGCAGTTTGGTCAAACTCATGCTGGTAGCTTTGAGAACACTGTCCAACCATCTCATCCTCTGTCGTCCCCTTCTCCTTGTGCCCTCCATCATTCCCAACATCAGGGTCTTTTCCAGGGAGTCTTCTCTTCTCATGAGTTGGCCAAAGTATTGGAGCCTCAGCTTCAGGATCTGTCCTTCTAGTGAGCACTCAGGGCTGATTTCCTTAAGAATGTCTTAATGCATAGGACATTACTATTCCAGAGTTGGATTCTCTGCCCCCCGCCCGCCCCACAGTTTTGTTCATTAGCAAATTCTATCCTTACGTTAACTTTGATAAATCTATGCAGAGTGCTTTAGCAAGACATACACAGTAAAGCAAAGTTTGGATTTAGTTTCAGATATTTTCATTTTAGAAGACTACCCCCAGGCTGACACCCAAACTCTCTATAAGTCTAGCTTTCCACTGCTCAGATTTCTGCATGGTGCCATATAATTGCTTTAAAAGAAAATAGCACAGCACCAATTGATAGCTTCTTTGGCAATTGAACAGAAAATGGTTTTCTAATTAAGTATCAGAGATCCAGAAGTGTCTAGCCTGTTACAAGTCATAGTTTGCTAAATCCATCAGCAAGCTGTGAAATTCATTGTATCTAGTGCTTCTAAGTTTCATGGTACTTTAGAGTCTGGACTTGACCAGTCGTCTTATTTATTTTATACAATCTCTTATTATATACATTTGTTTTAATAATAATAATAATAATAATAATAATACATTTATGAATGAAGTGGACAGCTGTGAGTCCAAACTGACTCCCAGGCTGTGTACCTGGTCCTTTAGGGGCACATTTACTCCATTCAGGCACGATCACAGTGTGCCCTTATGACCCTCGACTGTTTCACCCTTGTCCTTTTAATTATTCCAGTGACCTGAAATGTTTTATACAGTGATGCCAACAAAGGTATTTGATTTGATTTGATTTGATTTGATTCCCCATTCAGGACCAGGGAATCCCCCATACCAGCCCACCCCCTGTCTCCCAGAAACAGTCTTTCTGTCTTGTCAGTATACAGCCTCAGTCTGTTGACCACCATCCATTTGAAGGGGTCTTCTGTTTTAAGGGCTTCCTGGTCCAAGTTTGGCTTAGTGAAAAGAACCCTAAGAAAGAGCCTTGACGTTGTCCGTAAACAGCTAGGCTACGCAAACATACCCTCTTTTTTTTCAGGATTCACATCACTTAGAAATAGTAGTAGCGCTGTTCCTAGGAAGGGAAATGCACTTAAATTCCTTCTGAATATCCCTCAGAGAGACTTCAAGGCAAGAACATGAGGAAACACCTTCAGTCATAGTGATAAGGCTTGTACGGTGCAGATGACATGCTGAGCTTTGCTTCCTGTTTGGCTTGTTAACATGTTGCCCTTCCCTTAAATTCTCAGAGGGACGAATGCAGAAGACTCAGCAGAAAGCCAGGGGATCTTTCCAGTGAGTCATGAAAGTATCACCCGAGTTATGAGAAAACATTGGCCAATCGTTCTCGGCACAACACAAATAACATCTCCTTTGAATATTTGGGTTCATACAGCAAACAGCAAACCCTTGCTGCTGCCATGCCATTCTGACACTGTCGCTGGATGAGGCAAAACTTGTCCTCTTGCAAAACACTCCTTGAAATTCCTAAACTAGGTCCACAGGGGCCTGAATGTGCAGATGCTTATCACCAATCAAGACGCATTATCTGATGACCTAAATAAAAACTTCTGTCGCTGGGTTAACCTTCCTATACTAGTAATGTTGTTTCTCCCAGTTCATGACACTGGAGTTAAAAAATCATAATCGGGAGGCTCCATGTCAACCCTCAGTGCTGGCCCTTCATATAATCACATCAAGATAGCATTTGGGCAGTGTTTTATCAATGCACATATGAGCATCAGAAAGGTACAAAAGGAGTGCAAATGCACTGAAAGCTGAGGCAAACTTGTATGTAGCCATCATTTCCCATTCTGCCCTGTATTCGCACACAGCTCAGTTTCTGTTGCATCTTCTACCAATAATGTTATCCGCCTCACTGTCCGCCGTGGTGGAATTACGTAACTTGCGAAATTAATTACGAAAATCACGTAAACGCTCGTTCTCACCGTGTTCTCTCATTTATTTCCACGCAGAGGAAATTCGAACAGGGGGCGATGTACTCAATTGGGTGTTGTTTGCAGGCAGAAAGTGACGATAACAAAGAATACCAACCATATCGGTTGGGTTAACCTCCATTCTGGACATGGGACAAATAAGGGAACATTGACCATTTCCACTCCCATCTTTCTTTCCATCAGAATCCTCCAACGTTCCCTACTTGCATGATCCAATTCCAGAAGAGTTCAACTGGAGAGGTGCCGTGCAGAGCAAAGTGAACCAGACACAATAAAGAAACCATCTCATCTCTAGGCTCAAAAGGAACAGTCATGATTATCCCATCATGGCACCTCTCCAGAATATATATATATATATATATATATATATATATATATATATATCACTTCCTGAAACATTTCCATCATATCAGGCTTTGCCATCTGCTTAAATAAATTAGCCTTTGAAAATAATTTGTCAATCCATATACATCAGCAGCATTCGTTTCAATAATTGGAAGAATTAGCTCTTTGTAGCAAGTCAAAGAATGTTGAGCCAAAGTGTATGGTACTGCTCCCACGTGAGCAGGAGACCCCTGGATGAACTTTTAGAGTGCCATTAAAATGAATAGTTATGCAGGGGGGAGAGTATTTTAATGTTTATTTACCTTTCTATTTCTTTCTTTCTTTCAAAAAGGGACTTTTCGTTGTTTTTTTACCATCTGGAAAATATATATTATTTACCCAGTGCTGTGAATAGTATCATTAACTTACGGACAGCATAATCGCTATGCATATCTAGTCAGAAGTAAGCCTCATTTAGTTCACTGGGACTTACTCCTGGGTAAGTCTCAGGCTGTGGATCGTATGAAAGATACCCTACTACACTGTCGGCTGTATAAACAAGCCAGAAACCAATTAATTAAACCCTTCTTGGTAAATTTACCTGGAAATTCTGATACCGTCTATCTCAAGTATCTCCTTAAAGATAAGATAAACGATATAACCCTGGCCATGGGTTATACTGTATCACCTTTCTCTTAGCGGTAATAAGAATTAGAAATCAACATGCTCTGGATAAAACACAGTGACTGCCTAGCAATGTTTTCCTGTATTTCTGCTGTATTTTGCTTTTCGACATTTTCTTTGCAGGTCTTTGGACCGTAATGAAGAATGTAAAAGTAAGTCTGCTCAGGATTGCAGCCAAAGTGTGAATCTATGTTTATCTAAAAGGACACCACCGGGTCATATCAACTCCAAGCAGAAAAGTGTTTAAAGAAATATTTTATTTTTATTTTATATGATAGCATAGTTAAATTTCACTGGCCAAGGTCCCTTTCTCAGTTACACCAGCAAGACCAGCAGAATGGCTTAAATTACTGCTCCAAGGAAGGATCTGTCCTATGCCAGACATTGCTGCATGTTAAGCAAGAATGTCATATAATTCAGCCAAAAGTGCTGGACCTGACAAAATGAATTACAACTGATCAGCAGCAGAAGTTATTATGTGACTTGCTGGAACCCGATCATCCCTGTTCCGACAAGCAGCAGTTCCCAGCTTGCGGGTCGGGAATTTCTAGTGGGTTGTTGGGAGTGTCTCCAAGGTAGGTTGTTGCCAGACTTCCAGTGATGAGGATCCTGATAAGTCAGGGAAGGGCCATGAAGGATTGCTGCATCACAATGAACAAAGATGACAAGTATCACTGAACGCGTATGTCCTTTGCCAGAGCAGATTGCAAGAGGTGGCCAACAGCTCACAAAGTATAGCCAACGTAGCATTAGGAGAACATGTGGGGTCTTGTGCTAGCTTTCAATAAACTTCACAGTGCATATAGATATGATATCTTTATGGAGGAGATCTTAGTCTACCCCAAATGGTCAACTGAATGGAAGGGAACTGTTGCGTTCCAATGCTCTGGGAAGCAGAAAATTATAGAAAGCCACGAGTCTTTCAAAGGCTAACACGGACCAGATAATTTTAATGTCTCATTTTCCAAACATGTACTCAACTCAGATATTCCCATTATGAGTTCAGTCAGTGTAAGACTTGGAATAGAAAACGACAATTTCCCAGTATCCTCCACAATCCTGGCTAGGATCAGTGAACATCAGCTAAAGATGTTCATCCATCGAGAAAAGGGAAAAGTCCATTTTATGATAACTGATTTAATTTTTAAAATACATTTATTGTAACTTGCTGGTACAGCTATAAAAAACGTATTCATTTAAAGGTGAACTGTGTTACAACCTCAGAGAATACAATGCAAGCTTATTACACACAGATACACACACACACACACACACACACACACAGGGCTCTGCAAACATTGTTGGACTCCCATCAACCAAAACCAGCATGGCCAACTGAGGGCAACTGTAATCCAGAAACATCTGGAGGGCCTCAGGTTCCCAATACCTGATCTATACTGCAACCCACCCACCCCCGCCATATCTATCTACAGTATATATGTATGTGTGGTCTAAACCACTGAGCCACTTGGGCTTGCTGATCAGAAGGTTGGCTGTTCGAATCCCTGTGACAGGGTGAACTCCCGTTGCTCTGTCCCAGCTCATGCCAACCTAGCAGTTTGAAAGTACACCAGTTCAAGTAGATAAATAGATATTGCTGCGGCAGGAAGATAAATGGCATTTCCGTGCGCTCTGGTTTCCGTCACGGTGCCCCATTGCACCAGAAGCGGTTTAGTCATGCTGGCCACATGAGCCGGAAAGTGATCTGTGGACAAACGCCGGCTCCCTCAGCCTGAAAGCGAGATGAGCGCTGCAACCCTATAATCACCTTTGACTAGACTTAACCCGTCCATGGGTCCTTTACCTTTTTACCTTTTACATTCTTTGATCTATAAAGAAAAGCAATCCTTTCTTAAGTTTATAAGAGGGTCATGAGTTCAGCTGTAATGTTAGTGTTAGGTTCAGATTTCATTTTAAACTTTTAAACTTAGAGCTGTAAGTTTTGTTTTTTAAAAGAATCTATCTGCATTTTTAAGAAACCTGGGGTGAAGGTTAAGGCGGCAACAACAACAACAACAACAACAACAGGTTTCCAGGGCTAGCCCAATACTTTTTGCCACCTGAGGAAGAGGACAAAATGGTACCTCCTCTCATTCAGCACACAAAAGCCGACCAGACATGCAGTTGACTCTTACTTCAGCACTGACAATGAGACAAGGGCTGTGTACACTCTAACCTGTTTGTAGCACTGGAATCATTCATGCTCATCCCCAGCAAGCTGCTTTCAAACTGGATTGATTCTAGATCTTGCGATTCACCAGAGTGTGTGTCATTCTAGCAACGATTACTTGATATACTTTTTGAAACTCTCCTCTTGATTAGGTTATCCGTGCCTTTTCCTTTCTGCACATGCCCCAGGTGAATGATGAAGGAATTGGTTAATGTGATCTTGGTATGCATCCACCCACAATGTCATTGGGCTGGTGGGGGTACACCCCACCCCACTGCCAGAACCACCTGTTTCCAAGTGAACACACTGCAAAGTAAGGCAGAATCAAATTGCAACGAGCTGTTCTTTTCAGAATGAAACCAGTTCCCCAAGAAGTGCTTTTCCACAGCAAAAATAGGCAATAGATCTAGATTGTGTGTGGACTATGCAGAAAAAGCAAGTATTTGGTCTCCACTGATTCTAAAATGTTGTTTGCACATAGCCAGAGTCTTCCACTTACCTGAGGGTACCAGGCTAGCAGACTGAATGGCTGACAGGGGTGAGGAATCTTTGGCCCTCCAGATGTCGTTGAACAACAACTCCTGCCATCCCCAGACATTGGCCATGCTTGCTGCGGATGATGGGAGTTGAAGCTGAGCAACATCTGGAGGGTTCAAGGTTCACCACTCCTGATCTACTGCCTGAGGCAGCTGCCTCAATCTACCTAATGGCAGGGCTGGCCCTGTAGATTTTTATCAGAACAGAAGCCAGTGAGTCATCTCTTGCTGTAACTCTCCACCTTCTACAAACGCACACCTGCTGTGTCAGTGAGGTTTTCGTGTGCATCTTTTGTCTGCTGAGGCACCCAGACAACAAAGCAGCTCGAGGTAGAAACTGAGGCATAAGTATCAGTAAGGAGCCCAAACAGGAAGGCCTTAAAGCAGTCTTCCTCAATGTGGCACCCTCTAGACATTTTAGACCTCAATTCCCATCAGGCACAGCCACCACAATGTGAACATTTCACCCCACACAAACCTCAGTTTATTCATTTATATTATTTCATAGATCACCTTTTGCACAAGCCTGAGGGCAGTCTGCAATAAAATCAGATATCTAAAACCCATAAAAAACAAAAACAAATTAACAAGACAAATACTCCTATAAAGAAAAAAGAAAATCACCAAATGGCAGTTCCGAATAGCAGCAGCAACTGACCCTTTCATCTAATCAGCTCTCTTCTTCTCCAAATGCCCATTGGGGAAAAAGAATGACAACTTAATAGTGGAATAGTAGCTACTGAATAGTGAAGACTCCCCAGGACTTGAGCTTCTTTGCCTTGATAACTTTCACCCAGTTTTGTTAATCCATGTAAAAAGGAATGCAGTAGAGAGTGGAGATGATATTGCACCTGCTGGTCACACCCTCACCATCAAGGGACTCTGTATGCAAGGACTCTATATGCACATGCATATAAGGGCTGTTGGTTTGTTCACACATTACATTCAGTGTGTGTGCAATCTGTATCTATGTGCACAAATAGCTGAGCTGTGTCACAAGCCGTGATCAATGAGTGCCCAATTTGCACAGTAGGTGAACTGTACAAATAAACAAGTGTACACTCTTTCACACGAACACTTGTCCATGTGCCTAGTGGCAATAATAATAATAATAATAATAATAATAATAATAATAATAATAATTTTTTTAAAAAAATATTTATACCCCGCTCTCCCCGGCCAGAGCCGGGCTCAGCGGAGCTAACACCAATAAAATCTCAGTAAAAACATAATAGGGGGGAAAGAAGGGGGGGAACCAATTTAAAATACAGATTAAAATGCACTCCACCAGGAGCCAGTGCAGTTGGTAAAGCACTGGATGAATGTGATCCTGCAGCAAGGACCCCGTAAGGAGCCTCGCCGCAGCATTCTGCACCCGCTGGAGTTTCTGGGTCAGCTTCAAGGGCAGCCCCGTGTAGAGTGAGTTACAATAATCAAGCCTGGAGGTGACCATTGCATGGATCACTGGATCAGGGTGAGAAAGGTAAGGGACCAACTGCTTAATACGGAGGAGATGGGAAAATGCCACCTTTGCTGTGGCTGCAACCTGCGCCTCCATGGAAAGGGAGCTTGTCCCTGTGTCTATTGTAATGCATCAACAACCTTGTATCTTATGCTGGAGAGGGATCACAGGCAGCTCAGGAACAGAGAACATGTTTTCCATACAGATGGTTCCAAGTTCAATCCATGGTTTCTCTCCTGAGAAGGGTCAGAAAGACCTGTGCCTCAGACTTGTCAGTCAGAATAAACAATATTTGAAAAAATAGTTGGACCTGCTATAAGGCAGCTTCCGTTGCTAGTATGGTAGCCTCTCTCAACATCACCTCCAAGACCCTTGAAAGCTAGAGATGAGAGCCCCCTCTGCCCCCACAAAAAAATCCCATAAGCAGGGTTTTCATGATGGCTTTTTGCAGAGTTTCCTTCCTCTGGATTCCTCTCGCAGAGATCCCTTTGGAAAGAATATCTGTTTTGCCATAGTCACCAGGCATAGAAATGAAAATGGTTCATATGTTACATCAATCACTCAGTCATGTGGAAATGTAGGGTTCAATCACCTTCCCTCTCCGTCTCTGGCTTAACTTAAAGCTTTCTTTGCTGCAGTAACTCAGAGCACAGTGATATTGTTCATGTCAGGGCAGTGTACAAAGCAATAAACGGCTTTTATGGCCAGTTAAATTCCAAAGCAATAACCACAAAAAAGCTGTTTATTGCAAGAATGCCCCCATGTCACAAGTGTATTATTAGAACAATTTTTAAAGCAAAAGCCTAGACAAAGTTTTTCTTCCAAAATCTTTTCAAATATATATTTGTCCCAAAATCTACACTGAAGATATCTGAGAAAGCTGCAAAATAGCAGTAGGGGAATCAGAGTTGTTAGCATTTGTCTGTCTCAGGAGACAGTGGAGGAGTGTTCCTTTGGGGTGAAGTCAAACTGTTGAAAGGTTGCAGCACCTGCTGTGGCTATAGAGACTGATATGGGAGAGACATGTTTTGCTGCAGCTGAGGCAGATGAAGAGGTCCGGCTGTGCTGCTGCAGATGCACCACAGCATTTCTTCTCTCTGTGCTCCTCCCAGCAGTCATTCCCCCTCTGGCCATTGCTATAGATACACGTTCTGACCGTCTGCCTCTAGGCACTGCGGTTGTCTGCAAGGGATTCCCACACAAGAGGGTTTATGTTGCCAGCTCTCATGTCATGTTTGCAGGCATCTTTGTAACAAAGAGTTGGTCTGCCAATGGACTTGATGCCTGATGTCAGCTCCCTGTAGAGCACGTCCTTGAGGAATTCTTTCAAAATCAATTCAAACATATAATTTTATCCCAAAATCTAAACTGAAGCTCTTTCAAGAATCTTTGAGAAAACTGCAAATATTTGTACCGTGCCAAATTTCAGTGCGCAGGGGGAATCAGTACTATACTGTTATGTACTGAAGTTCTCACCCTGGGCCAGCAGGGGGATACTGTAGATAGTTTTCACTCAGGTCCACATATGCAAATAAGGGATTGAAAGTGACGTTCAGTGTTTGGATAGTTACAGAAAATGGTTACTGTTGTGTTCTAGTGGAGCTCTATATAAGCAGGCTGGCTGAACCCTTCAGTTCAGTTCTGTTCTGGCCTGTGAATAAACAAGAGCTGTTTGAAGAATCGCTGTGTCATCTGATATGTTCACCCACAACTTAACATATACCATCAGTATCGGGGGTTTTGAGCAATGGTATGTTGCATAGAGCTAACATGCTTTAACAAGCGTATGTTCCAGTTTCTGGGAATTGCAGATGGGGAGAGCAGCGTTGGACTCTGGTTCCGCTTGCAAGCTTTTCATGGGCATCTGGTTGGCCACTGTGAGAACAGGACACTGGAACAGTTGTGCCCCTGGCCTGACTCAGCAGGTCTCCTCTAATACTCTTGCACTTTTAAGTAGAGCCTAGAGTCCTGCCTCATAGATTTCACTGGGAAGGTAAAAGGTAAGCTAAAGGTCCCCTAGGTGGTTAAATCCAGTCAAAGGCGACTATGGGGTGTGGCGCTCATCTTGCTTCAGGCCACGGGAGCTGGTGTTTGTCCACAGACAGCTTTCCGGGTCATGTGGCCAGCAGGACTAAACCACTTCTGGCGCAACGGAACACTGTGACAGAAGCCAGAGCACACGGAAACACCATTTACCTTCCCACCACAGTGGTACCTATTTATCTACTTGCACTTTTTTGGCGTGCTTTTGAACTGCTAGGTTGGCAGGAGCGGGGACAGAGCAACGGGAGCTCACTCTGTCGCGGGGATTCGAACCACCGACCTTCTGATCGGCAAGCCCAAGAGGCTCAGTGGTTTAGACCACAGCACCACCCACTCCCCACTGGACTAAGTGGACAGTTGATAGAAGCTGCAGAAAACCAAAGTGAGTGCAGTTCTTGAATCCAGATTCCGGTTCCCTTCAGACTTTTTACCTCCATCTTCTGTTTCAGAGCTACTCTTGTCACTCCCTGTGTGGTCCTTGAAACTAATGCCGGTGAACGGCGGCAAGGGAAGTTGCGCAGGAGAGGGTTTTATTTTATTTATACAAAACTGCCTATGGATGTGTGTTTTCTTATTTATTTGGAATGACGTTTTAGACTGTGCATAACTCGAAATACATAAATAAAGCACGCACGCACACGTGCGCACACACCTCAAACAGTTTCCCCCCTCTAAGTTTTACAATTATCAAAGACCACACAGGAAGCCACCTAGAATGTATTCCTCAAGCATGGAGAGAACGGAGGCCGGCCAAACGTACAGGTAATGGGCCTCCTCTTTAGGTCAGGTCAGGGACTCAGCTGAATCCCAGAATGTAAATAAATGTCCCAGGTTACCCGCCTCAAAAAGGAAAGTTCATCTTTATAATCAATTTCAAGAGGAAGGATGGAGAGCTGGCTGTGTGTCTTTAGGAATAAGAGGAACCTCACTTCTAAAATCAAATGAAAGAGAGAGAGAGAGAGAGAGAGAGAGTAACAGCCCAAAGGGAAGGCAAAATAGCAGGCACATACAACAGAGGAACAAACAAGCTATCCACTGAGCAGGCAAAGTGTCTTTCATTCCAGGTTTTACACAAGCTACAAAGTGTGAATGCGATTGGCAGGATTTATTTCATTCCAGCTAACGGTGTAGAGTTCTGCCTTCTTCAAGTCTAGAGCAAAATAAACACTCAACCCGGCAAAATCCACAAGGTGGATGTTTCCTAAGGGGGTTTCGGTGCTCCCGGGTCCACCAGAGCTTCATGTTTCTCTGAAATGAAAAAGGAAAATAAATCTTTTCCTCCGGCTTTTTCCAGCCATAAACACAATGGGCTAATTTCAATTCAGTTCATCCCTGGAGTGAGCTTGGCCAAAGGTTTTTATAACAAAGATCAGAAGGAAAAATAATGCCCCAAAACTCGCTTATTTCCTGGTTCGAGGATAAGCCTGACCTCACTGCTCTATCAGCCAAGTGACTAACTCTCAGCTACCTCCCACATGGTGTAATTCCTCGCATAGGAAGGTGAAGCCGATGAACCTCTGCTTTTGTGATCTTGTGCCTTTTTTGTCCCAGTTTCTCACCTGCCACTGAAGTTCCCCTTTTAAGATTGGCAACTGTTTGCCTCATAGGCACAAATGTTTGGGCCCAGTCCAAAACATTTTGTTCCCTGAAGCAGAGCAGCGAACGGCTCCCCCAAGTCAAGATGCAAAGCCAATCAAATTATTTGGACACCTGGAGTACAAAAACCTACAAATGGTTCTTGTCTGTTACAGGCAGTGAAAACAACAGTAATTAGTAAGTGACAATTTGCTGCCCTTTCATAACAATTAAAATCAGCTGTTTTGGGTGGTCGCTCCACTCTACCTAATAGTAGGGGCGGCTCTGCATGGACAAATGAACCCTGAAAAATGGCTTCTTGGTCACACACATATTTGTCTAATGAAGGGAAGGGAAGCTAAGAAAGAGCCAAGCAGAGCTAAGGGAGTGACTCAGCCCCAGATATACATATAGCTATATATATATGGACATATACATACATAAACACTAGAGCTTTCACTGCTTCAGCAGCAGAAACTAAACAAAATTGTGGGCCATTTTGATGCCAGATATTTGATTTTTTGATAGCTGTTTTGTATTTGTTTCTGCAATGTAAGCGTTTAAGGTAACAGTTTGATTTATTATTTGCCTGAGCTGTGGGTTTTTTTAAAAAAAAATGTTTCTTTTTTATTGTAAGCTGAAAATTAGGCTGGGTGTAAGTTTTTAAAATAAACAACCTTTTGCAATATTCTGTGTTTCTGATTCAAAAGTTACTGTGAGCGTGAAAAGCTTTCCCACAGTCTTTAGACGTTTTTAATTTCCTATATCGCTCCTTAAGGTTGATTCTGATTTCCCCTCACCATATCTTCTTTGTAGAACAGAAAGGTTTAGAGATCTTTTTCTGACATCTGCTTTTCATTAACCTTTATGAACAGAGGATAAATAATGCAGGGGGCAGCAATGTTTGGCTATGGTGATGCATGTCTTAGATACATCCCGGTTGGACTACTGTAACGTGCTCTCTGTGGGGCTGCCTTTGAAAGTGGTCGAGAATGCTGTTGTTGTTTTTTGTTGTTGTTTTTTAATTGTTGGGGTATTGCTTAAGGGGTTTTGTTGGGGTGTTGTTGCTGTTATGTATATTAATTTTAGTACATTTATTTTGTATCTTATGATTCATGTGAAAATGGTTCCGTTTGATTATGTACTTTTTTGATGTTCTATTTGTTCTTCATGACTACTTTTGTTATGCTTGAAATTACGTACTTTTACATGTTTGAGCAAGGATTTTGTTGACATCTGTTGGTCTCGGGAGACAATGGAGGAGTGTTCCTTTTGGGACACTGTCAAGCTGTTGGAAGGTTGCATCGCCTGCTGTGGCTGTAGAGACCGATACAGGAGAGACATGTTTCGTTGCATCTGGGGCAGAAGGCATCCAGTTGAGCTGATGCAGTTGTACCATGGCGTTGCTTCTGTCTGTACTCCTCCCAGCAGTCATTCCTCCTCTGGTCACTGCTAGGGATACACAACCTGGCTGTCTGTCTCCAGGCTGTGGTCATCTGCAGTGTTTTTATGTGTTATGTACTGAAGTTCTCACCCAGGGCCAGCAGGGGGATACTGTAGATAGTTCAGGTCCACATATGCAAATAAGGGATCGAAAGTGATGTTCAGTGATTGGATAGTTACAGAAAATGGTTACTGTTGCGTTGTAGTGGAGCTCTATATAAGCAGGCTGGCTGAACCCTTCAGTTCAGTTCTGTTCTGGCCTGTGAATAAATAAGAGCTGCTTGAAGAATCACTGTGTCGTCTGATATGTTCACCCACAACTTAACAATATGTATGTTTATTACTTTGTCTTTTACAATGATGTTTTAAATTGTAAGCCACCTTGAATCCCAGTTTGGGAGAAAAGTGATCTATAAATATAGTAAATGAATAATAAATAAATTATAAATAATAATAATAATAATAATAATAATAATAATAAATAGTTTTTTTATTTATACCCTGCCCTCCCCAGCCAAGACCAGGCTCAGGGCAGCTAACAACCAATAATAAAAACAAGTTGATTAAAATACAATTTAAAAAAGATTAAAATACAACATTAAAAGATTATTTTTATTAATTAAAATTAAATTAATTATTTATTATTTTATTTAAATTTATTTTTTAAAAAATTATTATTAATAATAATTTTTAAAATGCCTCCCGCATGGATCACATTCGCAACCCGAGTGTCCACTGTATATGCCGCTGTCTGCAAATCATGGCTTCTCAACTGTCTTACCTTTTCATGGAAATTGCGACTATCTTATAATAGGGATGGAGGCCCTGTGAATCTTCAGATGTTGTTAAACTCTAACTCCCATCAACCCTGAGGAAGGGCCATGCTGGCTGGGGCTGATGGGAGTTGTAGCCTAATGCCATCGGGAGAGCAATAAGTTCTGCAGGATGGAGGAGACAAGAGAGGAAGAAGCCTTCAACTCTAATTGGAAAAAGCTCCCACAGAGCTCCTAAATAACGTTTTATTTATAGAAACTCTTCTTTGACAATCCAGTTGCCTTGTACATAACATATAATCTTATTCATCATCTTTCCTGCTCCGCCTGAAATGTGTCTTCAACACATCTAAGATCTCCCAGTTACTCCCCCCCCCCCCCACAGCAAGTTGTCTTGGAAAGGTTTCTGAATGCAAATGTGGAGCTGGAAAACAGTCTGCAAAGGAAAGCACCAGTTCTTTTAAGCTATGGAAAAAGTAATCAAATGTTTTATTTACCACAATGAATGTCATCGTTTTATGTGCTCACAAAAGGCTACTCCTATTATCTTAGGCTGGCTTGGAAGAGTTCCAGTCCATGTGTATTATGCATATATAGATATATATTTACAGAAAACTAAAACCTTTCATCGCTTCACCATTGACCCATAACTCATCAGCAATCCACCTGATTTCTATTATATTTTGACTGTGTCTTTTCAAAAACCTTTCCAGGAAAGTAGGAAGGGGGGTGGTGCAGAGCGAATGTTTAAAGATGGACTAAACTAGATATAGGTCCTGCCAGGCCTCATTTACAGAACCTATTTTCACTGCCAAAAGCATGTGGCATAAACACACTGGGAGAAGAGGATTCCAGAGCATGTGCAGATTTCCGATCTCCACTAAATAACCGCAGCCACACGCCAGATCTACCTTAACCATTCCAAAACTTAGGCGGGCCTTTACACTGGCCAGACTAAATATGTTACCGTCAGCTGTTCTTGAAGGTAGATATCAAAAAATTCCATTTGAGAACCGGCTCTGCCCCTGTGGAGCTGGCTATGTAGAGACGGTGTCACACGTTCTCTTGTCTTGCTCCCTATATAAAGATCTCAGGGACGAGACCATTACGCCGCTCCTATCTGCCATCCCGGGCCGCTCTTGCGAAGCCAAATTGTTCTCACTTCTAGCCGACCAGAACAGCTCGACAACAGAGAAGGTTGCCAAATTTATCGAGAGAGCAATGAGACTGAGAGATGGTATCTGAATGATATCAGTGTCGTCACCCGGATTCCTCGCCTAGGTTTTTATGATTATTATCATTATGTTTTATTATTATTATTTTATTACTTCTGCCAAGTTTTAAGTACCGAGATTATTAATTTACCTAGGGTTTTAATAGGTCACAAGATTTTATGGTAACTATACCTGTAATGTATTTCTGTTGGTGTTTGTCCTTTGATGCTATGGCCTGATGGCTATGCAAATAAAGTTTAGTTACTTACTTACACCAGATCTGAAGGGCATAAGGTGGGATTTCTCAGCAGTTTTTGGAGCAAGAATTGGCTTAAAAATTAAAGGAACTGAAAGAACAGAGGTTTTTGTTGGTGATCTGAGTCACCATAGCCACACTCATTTCCAGCGCAGTCTCTAGCACAGGGGTAGGCAACCTAAGGCCCGTGGGCCAGATCCGGCCCAATCACCTTCTCAATCCGGCCCGCGGACAGTTCAGGAATCAGTATGTTTTTACATGAGTAGAATGTGCCTTTTTATTTAAAATGCATCTATTTGTGGGGCCTGCCTGGTGTTTTTACATGAGTAGAATGTGTGCCTTTATTTAAAATGCATCTCTGGGTTATTTGTGGGGTATAGGATTCATTCATTTCCCCCCAAAAAAATATAGTCTGGCCCACCACATGGTCTGAGGGACGGTGGACTGGCCCACGGCTGAAAAAGGTTTCTGACCCCTGCTTTAGCATATGTGCCACTGGGGTGCAAAGATCCGCCCAGCGCCCCAAAATTTAGTTTAGCCCCCAAATTAACTTTTATGACGTAAGAGTTAATTTTGCGTGCACGGTACCATTGAGAATGACAAGTGCCATCGTTGAGTCAAGTACTGCCATTGTGAATGACAAGCGTCGCAGCTGGCGCAGCGCATCTTTGGTAAATGAGCACATAAAGTCGAAAGTCCTTTAGTGAAACAGTAGGTATACATTTCGGTAATACCTAGGTATATATGTATTTTGTTTTTCTAGCTTGATCAAAATTATTATTTTATAACAGGTAGATAGTTAAGAGCTTAGGTGGCTTCAGCAGCGGGCACCTGGCGCTCCCCAGAATTTGGCGCCCGGGTGCCTTGCACCCCTGGGTAAAGATGGCCCTGTTCATTTCTTAGTTTACCTGAAGGTTGTTTGTCATATAAACTTGTTGAACGCTTGGAGGGCCTTCCAGGAATTCTGCCTTCTTGAAATGAATTTCCAGTGAACTCAGCCTCTTGGGGTTCACCAATATCTGAACTCTGGGCAAAGCCTAGGAGTGATGTAAGATTTTCTTACTTGGACCAGAATCTAGTGATTACAGATTTGCAATTATTTATTTTAGCAGGAAATGATTAAAATGCATTTTGGCAAATAATTGTGCTGTATCTCGGGCAGAGCAATCCATTGTCCACTGCAGCCAGCTTAAGGTGTCAGCACAGCGTTATCAGACTTGCATGTATTCCCAGCATAAAAAGTAAAGGGGAAATGGCAGCGTTCCAAACAACACAGGACTCAGCAACTCCAGCACTCACTCTCACAGTAATAATGGCAGCAGCACCGTCCTCCACAAAGAGACATGACAAAGCTGTCCCTCGTAGCAACCACAGCAGAAGGAGTCAATACACACTCAGTGACAGGGCTATACCCCCATAACATCAACATACACACAAGGCAGAGCTTTTCCCCCCAGCCAGAACTCACTGGAACTCAGTTCTGGCACCTCTCAGGTGTGTGCCATTGCTATTATAGGAGAACATGCCCTCCAACATTTCTCCAATGAAAATAGCTCAACAACTTTTCTGTCCGGATTTTCGCTGTTTGTTAATTTTTATTTATGCTTTACAGGTTTATACATTTCACTAATTTTACAATCACTTTAACATTTCAAAACTTGACTTCCTTCCCCCTCTTTCTGCAGTTCCTTAAATTTATTTTTAATATTTTTCTGCATACCCAAATTAACATCATTTGCTCATTTATTCATCTACTTTAAATATATACTCTTATAAAACTGCAGGTTATTACAATAATCCTGCCAATGTTCTTATCTGTTAACAATTTATCTGTAACTAGTCAATAAACCATTTCCATTCTTTGATAAAGAGTTGGTTATCTTGATTTTTTATTCTTCCGGTAAGTTTCGCCATTTCTGCATATTCCATAAGTTTTTGTATCCATTCTTCCTTTTCACTGTTTGAAATATGGCAACCCTATAAAAACATAATAAAATATTAGGTAAAGGTAAAGGGACACCTGACCATTAGGTCCAGTTGTGGCCGACTCTGGGGTTGCGGCGCTCATCTCGCTTTATTGGCCGAGGGAGCCAGTGTACAGCTTCCTGGTCATGTGGCCAGCATGACTAAGCCGCTTCTGGCGAACCAGAGCAACGCATGGGAACGCCGTTTACCTTCCCGCCGGAGCAGTACATATTTATCTACTTGCACTTTAACATGCTTTTGAACTGCTAGGTTGGCAGGAGCAGGGACCAAGCAACGGGAGCTCACCCCGCCGCGGGGATTCGAACCGCCGACCTTCTGATCGGCAAGTCCTAGGCTCTGTGGTTTAACCCACAGCGCCACCCGCATCCCTGAATGAGACTTACTTGTGAGTAAATATTGCTGAAGGATCTTCACCATGAATAATACAGCAATATGTGAATTGCTGTGTGGGAACCTCCATTTTAATTCCACTTTCAGCTAATTATAGAAAAGCAGCTCTAAAAGGCTCTAGCGGAAACAGAACTTAGATTGTACTGCACTGTAATATCCATATCCATAAATACAGCTTTGATGTGAAGGTTTACAAAATCAAACTCAGTTCAAAAAAACACCTCCTTTATGCGGCCTGTTTTCTTTCTTTCCCACAGATGTTTAACAACCCAAGTCGAAGGTAAACACAGAACTAAAATATGGTCAGAACTCTTGCTCTCAAGGCTTTCAGGGAACTGGCTGGTCTCTCTTGATCTTTATAGCAGTTTTGTATCTTGTCTGGTCTGCCTACAAAACCCTCTGGGACTACAGGGGGAAAGTGGGAGAAGGCAATAGCATGATGTACTTAGCAAAGTTATTTAATTCTATTTGTAGGTCATATAAAATATTGATTCTAGAGCTTGAATGAGGTTTAATGCTTTATTCCTTTTCATGTAAAACCATGTGGGGCTTTACTCTAGGTAGTAATGAAAATTAAATGAAATTGAGTTTGATCTGTAACCTTATTGATTCCAGACCCATTTCAGTAGACTGTAACACTTCAGTGACCTGCAAATTCTGCACATTAGAGTCTATATTTTACACAAAATGTCTTGCACCAAAGACATGAACTAATGCCTTCATTGGCAGCATCCAGCACTCACAACACAAAGGAGCAGGTCTTGCCAGGAGACTAATGCAATGAATGAAACAAGAGACATTATGTCTTCCAGATGATCTCTCAAAGAAAGATGTTCATAGGAAAACAAACAAAGGGTGCATTTCAGTAATACCAAAGAACCTCCGTTATATGTACCAGTTGACAGGGCGGGCAGCTAAATGGATGGACTCTGGGTACTTCCATTGCCACTGCTTCCCAAATCAAGTGCCACAAGAAAAATCTCCTATATAAAAATATTCTGGGAAGAGAACATTATGCATAATCAATCAACAAGAGAGATAATAAATAACAGACTGAACTTTTGGATCCAGGAAATCACAGACTGATTAGCTTAAAGTCTGCTCTATGGGAATTGATAAAAAAGCATTATTAAAGAGAAAATTATCAAGTATATAGAACAGCCCTCCATGAATTTTGTATTAAAACTGAGATCAGTCTCAGCTAGGATGACCAATGATCAGGGATGACGGAAGTTGTAAGCTAAAACAGGGCACCAAGTTGGGGGAAACCAATATTGGGTTAGTGGTTCAGTGGCAGAGCGCATGCTGTGGGCAAAAAAGGTCCCTGTCTTCAGCATCTGCAGGTCTTCCTGAAGAAGAATCAGCATGGCTTCTACAAAGGTAAGTCCTGTCTCCAGAGGGATGGAGGATCCAGAATGGTCGTTTTATAGGATTTTGTTTGTTATCATTCTCACTTCGATGCCCAACTTTCACCATCCATACCAGCTCAGGAAACCACTTCCTCCTGTTATTATGTATTGTTTGTTTGTTTTGTATATAGTATTGATCACTCCCCACATTAAATGGGGGGGCGCCCTTTGCGTGCTCGCGCACAGCCCCCTGGACCCTATGCAGCACCATTAGTACAGGCTTGGCTTCGCCTTCCCCAGGTGGAATACCTGGAGGTCTCCGCCTACCTCAGCCACTTGCCCAATCCCGCCTGGGGAGGCGTTGCCAAGGTAGGGGTAGGTGTTGCCAAGGTAGGCCAGGTAGGGGGAGGGACCACCTGCCCACACAATATGGGGAGGATCTTACCTGAGAATCGTCAGTTGGCTCCAGAGCTTCTCCCACCCTACCCACCCTCAGTTAAGACTTCTTTTGCAGGTTAACCTTTTCTCCACAGGTACGCGAGTGCTGCTACGTCAAGAGTGTGGTGGAGTCTCCTTCTTTGGAGGTCTTTAAGCAGAGGCTTGACAACTATATGTCAGGAGTGCTCTGATGGTGTTTCCTGCTTGGCAGGGGGTTGGACTCGATGGCCCTTGTGGTCTCTTCCAACTCTATGATTCTATGATTCTATGATTCTATGATCGCTATTGAAGGGCCAGAAAGGAATTTTCCTGCATTGGCAGGTTTTGCCTTTCCCACAGCAAAACATCAAACTTTGGCGGTATCAGGCCTTGGGCGGAATCCTTTAGTCTATCTTCCCTAAATGGGGGAGGGTGTGCAGCAGTGACCCACGCCCCCTTCCTCTTTGCAGTGGTGATACCAGGGTTCCCCGTTAAAGGGGTTGTTTAAGGGGAGGCTTTGGCCGTACGCCTAGAGGTTGTCATTGCTCTCTCCTCCAATGGCGGCATAATGGGGGCGGGCTCTCTCTGCCTGAACATATGTTCTCCAAAGCCAGCCCATCCCCCACACACACTGGATAACTCTGATGTTCCCCAGATCCCCAGTGGCGGACTGGGAGGGATAAACACCCAATGCCTGAGCCAAGGTCTACCCACATTTGAAATATAATAAGGTTGTTGCCAATTTTAATCCCATAGCACGTTGTCTTGAGTCGTTATCCCAAACGGGGGCCACCCAGGGTTTGGGGGACTCCGCCTGTCCACGCAAGATATGATACCCTGCTAATGCACTTTTCGGTTGTTAGTAAGCTAATATAATGTATTTTTGTACATTATCAGTAAATATATGTGGCCTTTCCCTTAAAGTACACTTTTTGGTGCTTTTTTGTCGCATAATTTGGAGGCTTGAGAATTCCAAAGCTTGTGTGCTGCATTTCATTTTGTGTGTGGAATCTAGAAGTGTGAATTAGATAGATTTCCATAAATAGAATCAGTGCTCTTTTTCTTTAAAAAAAATTAAAAATTAGAAGTACTCTCATTTTTACTCAAGGTAATCACCATTTTATAGTTCAAATCGGGAAAAATAAATACAGTAAATGGACAAAAGTACAAAGATTCACAAAATGTTTAGGGCAGGCTTCCTCAAACTTGGCCCTCCAGATGTTTTTGGCCTACAACTCCCATGATCCCTAGCTAGCAGGACAGTGGTCAGGGATGATGGGAACTGTAGTCTCAAAACATCTGGAGGGCCAAGTTTGAGGAAGCCTGGTTTAGGGGTATGCGTACCCCTGCGTCCCCCCAAGAAACAAAAAGCACTGAATAGAATTCATTTCTCCCCTCCCCACTTCTTATTTTTTTGTACCTCAAGTCTCCCAATGACAAACCTAGACAGCATCTTAAAAAGCAGAGACATCACCTTGCTGACAAATGTCCATATAGTTAAAGCTATGGTTTTCCCAGTAGTAATGTATGGAAGCGAGAGCTGGACCATAAAGAAGGCTAATCGCCAAAGAATTGATGATTTTGAATTATGGTGCTGGAGGAGACTCTTGAGAGTCCCATGGACTGCAAGAAGATCAAACCTATCCATTCTTAAGGAAATCAGCCCTGAGTGCTCACTGGAAGGACAGATCCTGAAGCTGAGGCTCCAATACTTTGGCCACCTCATGAGAAGAGAAGACTCCCTGGAAAAGACCCTGATGTTGGGAAAAATGGAGGGCACAAGGAGAAGGGGACGACAGAGGACGAGATGGTTAGACAGCATTCTCGAAGCTACAAACATGAGTCTGACCAAACTGCGGGAGGCAGTGGAAGATAGGATTGTCTGGCGTGCTCTGGTCCATGGGGTCACGAAGAGTCGGGCACGACTAAACAACTAAACAACAACAAAAACTGTCTCCCAATGGGAGTTTTCTGGAACTGTGGCAAATGGCATCATGGCTCTGACACCCCTAATGGAACCAGGAGGTGCACATTGCACATTGTGAAATGCAATGCACAGCAGTTCTGTGGCAGACTGGAGGGTCATTGCTTTCTGAAGCGTGCAGAATGTGTTTCCTGAAGCTCAGAAGTATGAAAATCACTATACTGTACACACTGCATGTGAAGGATCAATTCTGTGAAATGCCTAAATGACATCCTGTCACCTGTGAAATACTTTTTGGCAGATATCAAGGACTGAAATCAAATCACATTGTGTGTCAGATATAGATGCCCACATTCATAGTCTATGTGAAAAATCATGAAAGCTGAAGAACAGCGGAAGAATGTTTAATTTTGACACACAAAATTTTAAGAATTTCTAGAATGAAATCTGTTTCAGTTCTTGAGATGTGTCTGGGGACATGATAAACTTATTAGGATGTACAAGCATATATATTTTCTCTGGAAGAGGAGGAATTACATGTCCATTTTGTTGGAACGAGCCCTGAATCATTTTTTTCCATTATGGGCTCTTTCTAATCTGTTATAAACTACTGGGCATATTTATCATGATGGATGTCACTCTATATAGCATAGGCTGGCCCTAAATTATCCACCTGAAACCGAGGCAGATTATGTGAACATGCAACACAATGAAGACACACTGAAAAGTTGTGGCTTTTACTAAGGGTTGCCCAGATGCAAATCATCTTGCAACTCACAGGATTTGGGGGTGGGGGGGAGGAGAAGTCTTACATTTTGACTCACACCTAAGAATGACTCCTGAGATTCCTCCATCCTTCTGGTAGCTATTCCCCATGACAGCTTAAATAGAGGCCAGGCACACAACGTTCATATTTCAAATGATTCAGCTGTAGAAATATAGCCTAGGATACATGGATTGAGGTCTGAAAGATCATAGTTCACCTCTGTACTGACTTTAATACGTCTCCATGGGATAGTTTCATCCAGACATCCTCACTGTCCTCATTCATTCCAGATTGCTTTCGACCGGGGGGGGGGGGGAGTTCAGAAAATATAAACGTTATGGAATGTTACAGTTAAAAACCGTTCCGCCCCACTGTACAGACAAGAAAAGCATACCACAGATAATAGTCTAATTCTGCATGCAATTACACATGTGAAACTCTGGCGCATATTAGTAGATAAAAAAAATCCCAGATTATTTTTTTTCCAATGAGACAATTATTTATGTAGATGCTAATTTCACAGCAGACACATAAATGTTAGCAAATTGCCAAAATTCACAACGGCCTTGGTCTAGTTAGGCTGTTTATTGCAATTGTCAGGACATTGGCCAATAGCCAGCAGCTCCTCCAGGTGTGAGCTCAAGCAGTGATGTTACTAATCATTTCTATGGTTGTGGCAGGTTCCCAATTCCACATCCTCCTAAGGAATGGATTCAAGGAACAGCCTTGGGTAAGATAAACAAAACAGCCTCATTTTCCTGGTTCTCCCCTTTCCCCAACAATGTTCCTTACATGGAAAGCTGGGTGATACTGAGTCAGAATACTGAGTCAGTGTTGTCTGCACTGGCTGGCAGCTGCTCTCTGGGATTTCAAATAGCATTCTCTCCCAGCCCTTCTTGGCGGCATCAGGGATTGGACCCAAGGTCATCTTCATGCAAAGTAGATGCGCTACCAACTGAATTGTTATGTACTGAGTTGAATAGGATCCAGAATGCAGCAGTCTGATTGGCCCTAGAACAATAGGATCCAGAATGCAGCAGTCTGATTGGTCCACCAGACCCACCCAATCCAGCTCCAGGTGGAAGTAAATTCACAACCTGATTGGCCTACAGGAGAATCCCAGAAGTAGCCAATCACATGAGGCCCATTGTGTAAATAATGTATATAAAGCAGACATTCTGGGGAATAAAGAGCATGAAATCCACACTCGAATCCAAGTATATTTCATGAATCATGACTCTTCTCCAAAGAAGAGCCCTTTACCATCCCCAATACCATCTCAGTCCAGAGAGCCAATGAATAGTTATAAGAGTGCCACTTTCCCAGGCCAGCTGCCCTTACTAAGCCTCTTTCATCTACCACCTTGACGAACCATATCTAGCTGAAAAGAAGGGTTTACATTTAATGGCTGTTGGTTATTTATTGGTTTGCTTGTTTGTTTCAACTCCCCACCTTGTAAGTTACAAGGTAGCTTTTCCCCTCAAAAAAGGCACTCTCTCTCTCTTTCTCTCTCTCTCTCTCTGTCTCTCTCTCTCTATATATATATATATAATTACTTTAAATGCCCATTTTGCATCCATCCAGGCTGCACCAAGGACAAGTGCTGCTTTCACTCCATCCACAGCTACAGAACTGGGTCAGCTGTGTGGGCACCATAATCTAAGGCATGCAGGCTGGCAATCGGTAATGGGTAATGGGAGCCTGTTTGTAGAAGGTAAACAGAACGGGCAAGGCAGCAGGAGCTGAGATAAAAAACAGCAGAGTTCTAGGTCAAGGCAGGCAAAAAAGCTGATGCATCTAAGGAAGCCCTCTGTTGTCAGCACATCTGGTCTCTTAGAATCCAAAGCTAGTCTTTAACTAGTGATTCTCTCCCTCATTCCCTCCCTTGTTGAATCATACCTGATTCTTCTGCCTGCTGTGCCTTGACCTCCAAACATGATCTGGAAGGAACTGTCACTACACCCAGCATGACAGTAAGTATTCCAGCAGTCTTCTTCCTCTACAGCCTCTGTGATACAAGGGTTAGAGCAGAGGTTTCCAAACTTCTCATGCTGGTGACACACTTTTTAGACATGCATAATTCCACGACACAGTAATTCAGTTTTGCATCATTTCGTGACACAGCAATTCAGTTTTACTATCACGCCAGAGGTTACACAAACCCCTTACCAGCCCCGGGAGGAGTGTGGGGAGCAATCACATGACGCACCTACAAACTGCAGCCAACACGCGGATGTGTTGCGACACACAGTTTCGAAAGCTCTGGGTTAAAATGTTGGACTTAGACTGATGAGACCAGGGACCAAGCCTCTACTCAGCTATGAAGTTTGCAAGAGGTCCTACCAGCCATGATGGCTGTGTTCCATCACCATGGTCAAAAGCTGTATGACCCTGAATTCCAGGTGGAGCGTCTGCCCATCATTCTACCCGGACACTGAGGTCCAGTGCCGAGGGTCTTCTAGCAGTTCCCTCACTGCAAGAAGTTACAGGGAACCAGGCAGAGGGCCTTCTCGGTAGTGGCACCCGCCCTCCCACCAGATGTCAAAGAGAACAACAACTACCAGACTTTTAGAAGACATCTGAAGGCAGCCCTGTTTAGGGAAGCTTTTAATGTTTGATGCATTACTGTATTTTAATATTTTGTTGGAACCCACCCAGAGTGGCTGGGGAAGCCAAGCCAGATGGGCAGGGTATAAATAATAATTTATTATTATTAATTATTATTATTATCATTATCATTATCAGTGGAAGATAGGAGTGCCTGGCGTGCTCTGGTCCATGGGGTCACGACAAGTCGGACACGACTAAACGACTAAACAACAACAACATTAATATTATTATTATTATTCACCTACGATGAGGAAAACTCTGGTCTTAAACCTCTGCTGCCTTGCAGGATATCTTCAGGAGAAGAAAAGGCCGAAGAGTAAACCCTACACAATTCTAGAATGGATTTCCTAAGGCGGTTGGATGGTGCCTCCTTCCAGCAACTCCTGCAGCCAAGCTGGTGCCAAACACATGACTCCATTTTCCTTTGGACCACATCAGCGGGGCCAAGAAAGGGAGTCTTGTCATCTGGGCAGCCCAGGGCCTCCATGCACACTGCCATTACTTGTGCCCCAGAATGCTTACTTCAGTGCTGCTAATGGAGTAATTTGACTTCACCCCCAGAGGCACACTCCATTGTCTCTCGAGACAGACAGATGCCAACAAGGTAAAATCACAAGTGAGGACAGTGCTCTTGTGCTCAGGTCCTGCTTTCAGGATTCTCACAGGCATCTTGTAGGCCACTGTGAGAGCACATCTTTGTCAGAGTCAATACCTTGACTGAAGAGGGGTGGTTTTCAAAGTGGCCTGGGGGTTTAGGGATCCCCCTGTTGGGCAAAATAGATTCCCAAGTCCTGTATATGCTGGAGGGGGTGTAATGCTGTGAATCTCCACTTGTGCTCAACCTGTATAAAGGTAAAGGTAAAGGTACCCCTGCCCGTACGGGCCAGTCGTGTCCGACTCTAGGGTTGTGCGCTCATCTCACTTAAGAGGCCGGGGGCCAGCGCTGTCCAAAGACACTTCCGGGTCACGTGGCCAGCATGACGAAGCTGCTCTGGCGAGCCAGCACCAGCGCAGCACACGGAAACGCCGTTCACCTTCCCGCTATAAAGCGGTACCTATTTATCTACTTGCACTTAGGGGTGCTTTTGAACTGCTAGGTGGGCAGGAGCTGGGACCGAAAGACGGGAGCTCACCCCGCCACGGGGATTCGAACCGCCGACCATGCGATCAGCAAGTCCTAGGCACTGAGGTTTTACCCACAGCGCCACCCGCGTCACCACTCTCAACCTGTATAATTGTGACTAAATGCGACTATTTACAAAATACATGTAGGCCTCCAGTTCCATCATTCAGAGGAAACAGAACCTGGGGTTTGCGCCACTCAGAAAACTGGGACATGAGTAACAGCATTCCTGATGACTGATCAAGGCTAAGATTTAGATTTGTGCATCTTCAGGGTTCAGGACCTGGATCCCCTCCTGCCATTGCGAACACAAATGTTCCCATGGCTACAAAAGCATTTCCAGCTGAAAATTCCTTTTCTGGTGAAATGTGAGACTGCATGTTCTCATTTTTCTTTTCTTTTCCTTTTTTTAAAAAAGGTTTGTGCTTAGTGTTCTCGTTTCTGCCGATAATCCCAGGTTTCCTGCCACCCAAAGTTCATCAGCCCACGAGAGATAAAGCAGCATTCATGCTTGAAGGCATTGTCACTTTAATCGAAGCCCTACTAAAAGCACAAAATGCAGTGCGTCCTTCTTAAATAGGCCCCTCATTACTGCTCAGAATGATTCTCCAACACATCTGTTCTCCAAAGCCATGAAGTGCAATGCGGAGATCCAGGTTCAAGGCAAATTCAGGGGTGAACGTGTAAACCTTTTCAAGACACCTTCCAAAGCTGAAATGAAAATCTTTGGGGAAGAACCCACCCCTCCCCCCCCCCCGCAAAGTAACCCCTTGAAAACTGAATAATAAAAAGAGATATTTTTCTGCATTCATCTACAATACACAAACACACACACATTTCACATAAAATTTCCAAGATTTGGTTTTCTGTGAAAGGTTTTCCTTCCCAAAATGCTTGTCTGAATGGCATTTTCCTGATAGACCTTTTGTCTTCCGTTCCACATGTAAAATTGCCTGGAACAGAATCAGCGATAGAGAGAAGAAAGGCAACAAGAACGAACTTCAGTTTCTTCAACAGTATTGGCACTCCCACTGCACAGCTGAGCCCATTTGGTGTGTTTTCAAGCCACAATATAATTGTTTAATACTCAGCGCTGTGTACAGATTTTCTTGGTGATGAAATCATGCTCTACAAGAGAGAAACAAAAATGAAATGTGTGCATGTTTCCTAGACCAGCTTGTTTTTCTCTAGGAAGAATCAATGGGAAGTCTTTGTTGTTGTCTTCTGCTAATGCTGAACTGGACCCTAATGGAGATGGGCGAACCCCCAAAGGTTCAGAGTTCAGATTCAGTTCATATAAACATTCATAAGTTTATTTGGTGTATCTAACTATCAGTTACTCTGGAAATCTTCATAATAAAGCTTTCCATGTATTGCATTTGCACCAGACCCCCTCTCCCTTCTAAGGCCCCCGTCTGCGCAAAACATTGAAAGTATGGGGTGCCGCGAAAAGAATGCCGTTTGTCAAGGGACCCAAAAAGGTTGAAAACCTCTGGCCTGGGAAATCAGGAAGGTTTTTAACTTTATCCTTTGAAATATACTCAGAGTCGAGAGTGGATTTCATGCTCTTTATTCAGCTCATAGTGGTGAGGAGGAATGGAAGTTCCCCCAGAATGTCTGATTTATATACATTATTTACACAATGGGCCCCACATGATCGGCTAATTCTGGGATTCACCTGTAGGCCAATCAGGTTGCAGATTCACTTCCACCTGGAGCCGGATTGGGTGGCTCCAGTGGACCAATCAGACTGCTGCATTCTGGATCCTATTGTTCTAGGGCCAATCAGACTGCTGCATTCTGAATCCTATTGTTCTAGGACCAATCAGACTGCTGCATTTTAGATCCTATTCAACTCAGTACATAACATCCTTAATGTCAATAGCGAGGGAGTGGTCAGTGATAGTGCAACAAAATCCTGGAAGGGGTGGAAATTGGGGTCAGGTGACACACATCAGGAGCATCCCCCAGCCCCAGTTTCAGCGAGATTTCAGTTGAGGGGAAGGTTAGAAAAAACAGTTCCATGTTTTTTCCTGCCAATTTTTTTTGAATGAACTGGTAATCTCATCTCTCCTATTGCCTTTTCATTCTGTCCTAAAGAATGGAGGAGTTTGCTTTGCTGTTTTCCTGTTAAGCTAACCCCTCCTGCTGCTTTCCAACAGCCTAATACAATTTTATATAGATGTGGCCTCGGCAGCTGCAAAACAGGTTAACCATTTAACAGATAGAGCTTGCAAGCCAATAAAGCTGGTCACAAATGTAGTTAGTCAAAGCACACGGAAGAGATCGATAGTGATTTTTATGTTCTGAACTTGAACTCCCTGTCCAATATTTAATGAAAAGTGAAGCAAAGCTGTTCCCCACACACAGAGAGACACACAAAGTGGTCTATCCAAATCTAGCAGGAACTAGAAGCAGAGTTCCAACCACTTTCTTTCCTCCTCCACCCCAGACTCTGGTTTTTCCCTTGTATCTCCACCTCCTCCCCGCCGCCCATCTCCTGCTTGCTTGGAAGATATTATTGTTTTGCATGGCATGTTCCCAAGACACTCAAGCAGGACAGTAAAATTATTCACTGGCTTTACTGTACTCTTCCCACCAGTCAGTCATTTTTTTATTTTTTATTTTTTGTAGGTTTAAGAATCCAGCCACCACTGCTGCTGCTGCTGCCGCCACCTCCGCTTCCCAGCAAAATTCTTACTGGGGTTTCACCAATCCCTCGGCCGCCTCCCTCATTCCTGGGCAAGATCAGGAAGAGGGGAAGAAGAAGGCCAAGCTCAACATGACTCCTGCTGAGTAATAACGGTCCTTTTCCACCCGCAGATGGTCAGGCAAAAGAAAAAGAAAAAGAATGAGAGCTTTATAAGTCGGACAGTGACATGCTGGTTCTCGGAAGCCCTGTCTGCCCTGCCCTCTGCAGGAGTTATTCGTCGCCACAGCAAAGAAAGTTTCTGCTGTGTGAGGCAGGCCGTGCAGATCAGAACATGCGACGCACCAGATAAATAAAAATACTCAGGGCTGTGTGCGCCAGAAATCGAAGAAGGTCAATACAGCAGATTTCTAAGAGCAGAAGAATAGACCAGGCTTTGCCACTGCTACTTATGCTGTTTTCTGCTAAGAGCAGTTCAGGCAGCAGTGTCCATTGCTGGATCCAATCATAAAAATTGTGACATCTGGTCTGTGCATAAAATAATGGGATGAAATGTCCTAAGATATATATTGTCTGAAGATTATTCTTTTTCTTTTTTTGCCTACAGCAGTCTCTGATTTTCCAGCGGATTCCAAATCTGAGTACACTTGCAAAAAATGTAATAGTTTTACCATATTGGTATTCTCCTCTCCCTAAATAAGAGAGCTCCTCAAAAATGCAACTTTTCTATCCCACAGGAAATTCCAAATGAAGTCATTTCATGGAACGAAATGTTTCTACTCAGACATGCTGTTCCAATGTCTTCAATCAGGGCTAAGCATTTCAGCCCGCTCTGTCATTTTTGTTTTATTTAGTTGTTCGTAGTACAGTGGCAAAATGAGAAGCTGTTATAGGGCACCGCAATATGTCTCATGAGCTCGCTCCTAATTCTTCTGGGACTGTTCTTCCCAATGGGCCTTCACCTCCACTGGACTACATGTCCCACAATGCACTGCCCAGTTCTTCTTCTAGTCATTTCTTAGGATGGCCACTTATACCTTGCCAAACGAGGAAATTGCATCACCAGAAAAGAAAACAATATTTCCATATGCATATTTAGAAACCATTACTATAATTTAAGGTGGGACACGGGTGGCGCTGTAGTCTAAACCACAGCGCCAAGTGTTTGCCAATCGGAAGGTCGGTGGTTCGAATCCCCGCGATGGGGTGAGCTCCCGTTGCTCGGTCCCTGCTCCTGCCAACCTAGCAGTTCGAAAGCACGTCAAAGTGCAGATAGATAAATAGGTACCGCTCCAGGGGGAAGGTAAACGGCGTTTCCGTGTGCTGCTCTGGTTCATCAGAAGCGGCTTAGTCATGCTGGCCACATGATCCGGAAGCTGTATGCCAGCTCCCTCAGCCAGTAAAGCGAGATGAGCGCCACAACCCCAGAGTCGTCCATGACTGGACCTAACGGCCAGGGGTCCCTTCGCCTTTTACTATAATTTAAACAGAAATCTGTCTCACTCTAGTGGGGAAGACTGTGGCCAGATGATCTGTATGCCTCCTCATTCTGCTGTCTAGGTTCTAACTGTTGATGGGGAACTTCAGGGTCCCTCCTGCTAATGGTTCTTTATCTTTAAGCCTGACTTGGACTCAAATAGAAGATACCTTCAAACAGGGGACTGATTGTCATGCCACCTGCATTAGAGTCTCAGCGTTCGGCTGAGGAGGTTTTTGATCCAGATGAGCTACCAGTTGCCTCACTTGCGGGGGAACCCCCAGGACTCCATTCTGCAGTGCCCCAATGGCTATTCCATTACCCTCAGAGTCTGAGGACACTTGTCCAGCAACTCTAGAATCACACAGGAGTATGCAACTGCTGGGGCCTTTAAATATTGTGAACCGCTCTCCCACAAGAATGCAGTCTCTGGAAGGTCAAGCCATGATAGTCCTCCTTCAGAGGACTCAGCCTTTGCTGAGACTACATCATCTTCAACTGACATATCAGGGGAACCATTTGGATTTTGACCTATTGTACCTCTTTGGCCCAGAAAATCAGATATTGTTTTTCCATGCTTTTCCTATCTGCTTCAACTTATAAATGTGCCAAACCAAGTGAGAATTATGAGTGTGTGAACAACTTTAAAAATTGAAAAGTCAAACTATCATCCAGGACCATCTGCCACCTGATCACCACTGAGCTGTTGGATTCTCAGGACATGAAACTGGCCCTGAAACAGCCTCATGCAAGTGCTGTTGGAATTACAAAAGTGCCCTTAGACATTCCAGCTCTGTGCCACTAATATTGCTCTTTGAAGAGAGGCAGATATTAGCACAGGAGGCCAAAACAAAGCATCTATTATATCCACGTG
The DNA here is from genome assembly GCF_965153285.1 of Podarcis tiliguerta. Classification (NCBI taxonomy): domain Eukaryota; kingdom Metazoa; phylum Chordata; class Lepidosauria; order Squamata; family Lacertidae; genus Podarcis; species Podarcis tiliguerta. The sequence continues at coordinate 23,675,012 of NC_139536.1, forward strand.
TATCTAACTAGGTCCACATGTGCTCCTTTGGGTAGTTGGAAGGAAACTCATTTTCATGTCGTCATGCAGCATGTAAATGGTCATGGCTGCATATATGTTTGAACAAGATGAAACCTTCACAAACCGCTAATAACGTTGTTGGGAGCTGGAGGAACATCTCCTATAATAGGACACCGTTGCCAGAAACTCCTCATGAGGCCTACTATAGGACATTAAGTGGCAAATATAGGCCATCCTCACTCAGGACAGTGTTTATGCAGCTTAAAGGAGTTGGCCAGAGCAGATACGGCTGAGTAAGTCACTGTAAGGTTAGGCTTCTGTGCTCATAGCAGAGAATGGTGATGCCAGGTTTTGACACAACACTGATTTCCTTGCAGATCTGCAGTGTGAATTTCATTTAAGCCCCAAGCCAAGTCTGTGGAACCCCACAGTAGATGCCTTAACATCATGTCCACACACAGTTCGGAAATAGGATATAGAAGATAAGAGAAAACACATTTGGTTTTGGTTTAACGTTAAGTCCTTGTTCTAGTCATGTTTGTTATCCTGGAGCCCATTATACAACACTGTTTTGCGTTATACAAAGCTGTGGCGAAGCATGTCAGAAATGCACTTTGAAGGGTAATGTAACTTCATATCCAAAACAAATACTGGTGTATGGTAAAGAGCTGTACACAAGAAGCAGGTATTTTGAATTAGAAGTTCTGCAGGGAGTTGACTCTTTTCAAAGATCCAATTAGCTGTCAAATTATCTCCCACACAATGTATACAAATATTCCTAACCAAACTTCACTGGAAAATGGATTCTCAGTGCTTCTATTTACCTAATACTTGACACAAGGATAACAACACACATACAAATTTAAAATAAAAACACATGGAGAATTCCCCCCTAAAATGAATAAGAAACAGATGCATTCTTTAATAAGATTTCTGCACCTACTATTTTTTACCCCTTAAGATGTTTTTCTCCATCTGTCTGTCTGTCTCTTGTCTGCTCTAAAATACAGCAGTATAATACTATTAAATTATATTCCTATGTGTCTGGCAAAGTTAATTTTCAGCCATGTAATTGTAGCCTTAAATTGCAAGAATAAAGCCCCATTTGAGCATTAGCAGCTCATACAAATGCCATCCGCTGTGTCCTGTCAACTCAATCCACTGTGTAGCCCAGTTGATATGCTCTACCTCTGTACGCCTCTTAAAATGCTGGGATTGTTAGCGGGAAGAACTCTGTTGCACTCAGGTCCTGCTGATGGGCATCAGGCTAGCTATTACAAGAACAGGATGCTGGACTAGATGGGCCTTTGGCCTGATCCAGCAAGCCTCTTAGGTTCTTATGTTCCATGTGTTGGTTGGGAAGATCTGAAGTGCTAAGTCAGCTGTCTGGGGCAGCCAGAAGTGGTGTAGGCTCCTCATTCAAAAAGAGCTCTGTTCAAGCATTATACCTGAGAAGGAACCATCAGTGTGTAGTAGGGCACAAAGCCACACATCACACACCCACACCATCCATGTCCACATTCACCCAGTCGCATACCTTCCCATGTTTGAGTAGGGAAGGTGTGAAGGAAGCTCTCTGAAACACAGGGTTCCCTAAAGGCTGTTGCTAACATCCACATGAATGTGGGTAGAAGATTACCTCCAGACCTTCCTTGATCAGCATGGGAAGGTCTGGAATAGAGCAGGTGGGGCTGATGTTCCCAGGGATGCTTGGGCTGGGTGTCATGCATGACCCTGTGCCCCCTACATCAGTGGCTTCTTTGAACATAATGTCTGACCACCTTGCAAAACACGGGTTCTAAATCATGCAGGGAGCAGATTTAGGCTCAGAAGGCTCCCTGCTTCAGACCTTCAGCCTCAACAACTGGACAGCACAGTCTCTTGGGACTGTGGAAACAGGGGACGGGATTGAACTAATGAATCCCACCAGCAGAAACCCTGCCCAAGGTCTTCTGGTTGTGCCATGGGGGTCCCCACTCTCTTCACCCCATGTCCTGTCCCCCCCCACACACACACACCAAAATTGACTCAGGGGGTCATGAGAACCCCTGGATCAACACACAGGGGAGGAGGGGGGATTGTTTCCAATGGCAAGCTAAAATCCTTACACTGATAGAAGGATCAGAAGAACACAACGCTTAATTCCTCTGAGATGTTCATTGCACAAGTGAGGAGAGAGCAAGTGAAAGGGCCTTCAATCTCATTTGTATCAAATTTAGTTCTCTCCTAAGAGAGTATATTGTACACCATGTGGCAATGTTCAAAGTCTATAAAGAACAGCAAAAAAGAAATGAATATTTGTTCTCAGGATTCTCTGTGGGAAGCCACAACTTTTAAAATGCTATATTAGTGCTCTAAACATGTGGCATGAATGCAGCCTTAGTCCATGTCACACGGTCACTCTCGGGCCTAGCTGCAGGTTCAGGCTTTAGGATCCCTGATACAAAGTGATGCTGAAGCTACTTGAATGTGTAAGAAAGAAAGTTGCCAACAAATCGTTATAAAACATCCCATCATAGGCTCAGACTGAGGAAAACCACAGCTGGCCTCTAAGTAACAGCACAAAAGCCAAGATGTAATTGAATGACAACTACTGGAAAATAACTGGATGGCAGTTGCCATATCCTGAGGACTTCTAAAATGCAGCGCTCAGGCCAAGTACAAGTCAAAAGGAATTATACTGAGTAATGAAAACAAACTACTTTTAAGAATGCATGTAGGTCACCACGACGAACCAACACTGCTCTCCCCGCAAAGCTGAAAAACCTTACACTTTTCTTTTTGAGGCGGGGAGGGGGAGCACTCACACTTTCATTGCTCTTCACAAACATTTTTAATTTGTTTCAAGGCAGGCCGGCAGCTCCTTCCATTTGGCTATGGTAGCTTGGTGCAAACTTTCCACTCAGAAGCGTACATGGATATCTTAGGATTGTAAAGTGAACCTAAATGTGAGGTTCTGGAAGAAGAAAATGCTTACCCAGCCTTCTAAAACTGTGAAGAATCAAGAGCCTTGATTTCATATCCCTGTTCTCATGTTTTGAGCTGCTCTGGGCCTCAGAGTTTTCTGCATACTAGAGTTATCATCCAGTTCTGTTCTTCCCCCTCTTGCGATATTTGAAAAAGAGAGATAGAAGTGGCATATTTTAGGCTTACTGCGCAGCTCAGTCCAAATAATGAATTTGCCTTAATATTCCTAGTTCCTATAGGGCCCAGATTTGAAGGCGGAGATTGCCTAAAAACGTGAAAATGATTCACTGCTGATCTTGTTCATTTATTTTTATTTATTCATTAAATTCCTATACCACCCTTCATCCAAGGATCACAGTGAGGTTTAGAATATAAAAATCTTTACATCTGTCTTTTTAAAATGGTAGACACCAGCAAGGTTAAGCCATCCTTCCATAGCCATGCCTACTCTGCATTTTTCTATTTTTGGTATTTCATTTAAAAAATAACAAGAAAAAAATAACAAGGTTGCATTCCCCATCCTTCTTCAGGGTTTTTAGGGGGTTTTGAATGTCTTATGTAGATTTTTCAATTTCATTGTTCTGTATGGGACAATGACAATAATGATATCGTATCATATCCATCAGGGTGACCAAGGTCAATTCCATCCCATTACCAAGCTTGAACTCGGTTTGAATGGGTCAAGATAGTCTGTTTCATCCAAGAGTACAATTCAAGGCCCCTGTCTGCTCTCTCTTCTTAACGTTATTTTCTCTTTGCGCAGGATTTGGCTAGTCAGCCTCCAAACAGCGGGTGCCTTTGAAAAGAAGACTGACAGTCTTTGAAACAGAGGACTGCCCTCTGTTAAGCAGGACGCTTGGCCATGGAATGGTTATTTCTTATATGACGGCATATCCTATCGTTGGCACAGGATTAGTGCTAGGAGAAGCTCTCTATGTGAAGGCCGCACGGTTAAATGCAGAGGCTTTAACAGTCTGAAAAAGCCCTAAACCCAAACTGTAAAAGCAGTTTTTGACACAGCTTTAGTGTAAATTGATCTTTGGCTGAGTTGGAGAAGAAATCTTTTTTTTTAAAAAAAGAAGAAGTCAAGAATTTAAGTCCTTTGGCTGAACCAGGCCAAATACTTGACACTCTAAGATCCTGACATTACGTCAGCTGTATCCCTTTAAACCAAGTATTGTGCCTTTATTAGATTCCATTGAGGCCACATATGTGTGACCATTTTCTGACAGTTGTTGTAACACCATGAATATGCCTGCAGAAGCACAATGAGGAATATTTATGCGGCCAAGCTCCAGGGCATTTAAAAAAAAAAACAACAACCAGTGGTAATTCCTGTCGTGACATATTGGAAAGCATTTTTAGAACCAAGAACTGGAACACACAACTGCAGAGTACATGATTGCCTGAAGGAAACTTTCAAAGACTCCATCTGACTCACGGCCAAGCAATGGCAAGTCACTCCCTGGGATTCCACTGACATAGCGTGTTTATTAGATGAAGTAGAAACACAGGTGGCCATCCTGCGGGATTTATGCCATAAGCAGCAGCAAGGAGTTGTGTGGCACTGCTAGACATCAACAGGAAGATTTAGGGACCTCGCTGTGGCACAGGGTTGTGGCCTCTGCCCTCCTCCATTGCTTGATCGCTCAATAGATTAGAGGCAAAATGACACCAATCTATGTTGAGCATCAAGGGGAATGGGTAACAAATGTGTGAGAAAGGATGGATTTGTCAAGGCTGGTGACTTCGGGTCAAGCAGAAGAAGATTCAGTCAGATCAGTGGATTCTTGCCTTATCTTCCTTCAACCACCTCCCACTGTTGGGTGATAACACCGAGGCCTGGTGCCTCCCCTCAACAGAGCATCACCCGGGATTCATTCCTCCAGTCTCCAATCACGCTGATATGGTCCATATCTAGGGACATGAGCACACGACAAGCAGAGTTCGAAACAGAAGCTCAGCCTTGAGGAGTAACATCTAAGCCTAATTTATTGCAAATTAAATCAAATGTAACAAAGCAAAGAAAACATGGCTCCCCTCTCTGTCTTTCTTCCTCAGAGAGAGAGCTGCAAAAGCAATAGCTATACAGAGCTAATCTAAATCTAATCGCACAGTACTTTGCAAGCACTACCAATCTGTCGATTGAAAGCCACACAAAGTGTTGCGCTTTGGCAAGCGTTGACAATCAGGATGGCACTTGCAAATCTTTTTTAAAAAAGTTTTTATTTATACTTTTCAAGTTTATACATTTCATTCATTTTACAATCAATTTAACATTTCAAAGTTTGACTTCCTTCCCCCTTTCTGCGGTTCCTTAAATTTATTTTTTTATATCTTCTGCATATCCAAATTCATTTAATTTGCTCATTTAATTATCTAGTTTAAATATATACTCTTATGAAATTGCAGGCTATTACAAGAATCCTGCTAATGTCTTTATCTGTTTGCAATTTATCTGTAAATATTCAGGAAACCATTTCCATTCTTTTATAAAAAGCATACAATCAAGGTGGCACTTGCAATGGGGTAGCACCAGCAAATGCTGGTGATCAGCTCATTGATGGTGCATGCAAAGTGGGAGCCACAAAGTGGGAGCCCCCCTATGGGAGCCACATCTTCACCTGCCCTACACTTGACATCAGATATGAAATCAGGGGTAGGGCAGGTGGCCAAAGTAGTCCCATGGGCCAAACTGCTGTTTTAGATGTCAATGTGTGCTGCAGAGGTGTGGTACCTGCAGACCTCTAGATGTTGTTGTTTAGACATTTAGTCGTGCCCAACTCTTCGTGACCCCATGGACCAGAGCACACCAGGCATTCCTTTGTTCCACTGCCTCCCGCAGTTTGGTCAAACCCATGTTAATAGCTTCACGAACCATGTCCAACCATCTCGTCCTCTGTCGTCCCCTTCTCCTTGTGCCCTCAATCTTTCCCCACATCAGGGTCTTCTCCAGGGAGTCTTCTCTTCTAATGAGGTGGCCAAAGTACTCTAGATGTTGCTGAACTGCAATTCCCATCCTTCCCTGACCATTGACTAAAGTTGATGAGGGTTGAAGTCCAACCAGATCTGGAGAGCCCAGATTCCTCATCCCTGGTGCATTGATTCCCTTACATAAAAATGTGGGAAGCCAGCCTTGTTGTGTTTGAGGCAGAAGGGTGGGGGCTGCTCATTCTGCTAAGTGGGATCCTGAGCTTCTCATCCCAAAGTTCTGCCCTGAAGGCCCCACTGAGGAGATTGAAATTCCCTACCATTTGTTGCAATATAATCCTGGCCGAGCGTGTAAAAGAGAAAGAAGGGGAATTCTCATCAGCTGGGATGAGAACACTGATGGGTCACATGAGCAGACACCTGCATGGGAAATGCCTACTAAAACAAGTGAGAGGATATTCTCCTCCCACGCAATGCTTGTGGGGGAGCCATCTTCTGGTAAACTTGATATGACCAGTTTCCTTGGAAACTTTGACATGGGTTCCAGGCCAAGCGGCAGGGGACATGAGAAGGTTTCAGGTTTTCAATAAATCAAATGGCTTAGGGGGGGAAATTGTTGGCTCATCCATCACAATAGTTTTGTTTTGTTTTTGGATGCAGCTTCTGACCTCTGTGTCCCAACTCCTTCACATGGCACGAAATAGAAGGAACCCAACTGAGTGATAACCGAAAAGGCTTATTCGTGCAAACAAGCAAAGCAAACAAAAAACGTAGTTTCAAATAATAATCTTTGCTGCCTTGTGGCCGTCCATCAAGCTGCAGCAGCTAAACTGCCTCTAAAATGTTTGTTTGAACATAAGAAGAGTTCTTCTGAATCAGGCCAAAGGCCCATCGAGTCCAGCATCCTGTTCTCTACATGACCTGCATGCAAGCAGGACCTGACAGCAATACAGTGGTACCTCTGGATACGAACGGGAACCATCCCGGAGCCCTGTTCACATCCTGAAGCGAACGCAACCCATGCGTCTGCGCGTGCACGGGTCTCGATTCACCGTTTCCGCGCATGTGTGTGATGTCATTTTGAGCGTCTGCGCATGCGCGAGCAGCAAAACCCGGAAGTAATGCATTCCATTACTTCCGGGTTGCCGCGGAGCGCAACCCGAAAGCACTCAACCTTGAAGCAACTTCAACCCGAGGTATGACTGTAATAGCACTCTTGCCACCTGCAATTCTTCAGGCAGATAAGATGATATGCAAAAAATAGCCTGAAGAAAGTTTGAAAAGAGCTGGGCTGGAATCAAGGCTAAGAAAATACGTTCATGGTGATACCAGCATAGATAAGTTGTTGCTTTCAAAGCATTCTTCAGATGTAAAGCTTCTGTGTTAACCAGTTTCATCATGCTCAGAATGTTTCCAATTGTCCATATTTTATTACGGCAGCCAACTCATAGAAGTCAGTATGTACCTACGTGCTCAGATTTTACAAGATTGTTGCAAGAATGCCTTTGCTGGATCAAAAGCCACTCCATGAGCAAAAAGGAGCAATGGAGTTTTACCAATTGTCTTTATTTGCAAAAGTTTGAAATGGAGTGAAGATCCTGAAAAATCTTAGTTTTAGAAGAAATCCACCAGAAGTGACTTTTTTTTCATTACACACTTTATTCTGATCACCATGCTGGTAAATCTAAATGTTTTATAGACTTGGGGTGTGGCAGCCCTCTACTTAATGAATTGTGGTCACCACAATTTTCTAGGAGTGGGAAAGGACTCAGAGGTGGGGTGCGGGAACTGGGGGGGGGGGGCAACCAAGGGCAACCCAGTCATTCAATGTAAGCAAATACGTGGTTTACTTTTACTTTACTTTCTTCCCAAATAAATTAATGAAGCTGATGAACTTTGGCCCCTTCATTAAGCTCGAAAGGCTGCAGAACCCGCTGACCTAATATTCCCCATAGCCCCCAGTGATGCTGACGGAACATTTTAAATGTGAGAACATAACATGCAAGTCAGACCTCAAATCCCCACGAGAGAATAAAGCAGACATTGCACGGATTAAATTTAACAAAACTCGGACTTTAAGAAGCTCATTCCCCTTGTCCTGATGGTGAAGGTCAAGAGAGGTCATCCTAAGCTCCTTTTCCTCTCTAAGTTTATTATGCTTTTCTTCCCCCGGCTCCCAACCCTCCTTTTTTGTTAATATTGGCTTCTTACATACAGGGCAGCGCTTCTCCCCCTTTTTAAATTAATTTCAGTAACATTTGATAGCCAGTTCCACCAACAAAAATAATCAGATTCCCAAGAAAAAAATCTCTAGAGGCCTTTCTGCAAACTTCAACCCAGGATAGAAAAGCCCTGTGCAAACTGTCGGTCGTTCGGCTCCAAAGATGAAAACTGGAAGCAGAAGGGAGATACAAAAGACATTTGAGCACTGAATTCAGGACAGTGGCAGCCCAGTCTTAGGCCCAGCTACTTAGAAGGAACTCACAGTGAGTCCAGTGGAACCTACTCCTGCTCCGTGTGTAGAGCCTTAAACTCTTTCTGCACAAAATGGTTTAGTTCATTGACAGTGCATTCATTATTCACTTAAGACCTGAAGCTGGTTATTCTGACCTGATTTAGCCAGTTGAGTCGGCGATTGGTCGGCCTTCCTGACCTCTGCAGCACCTGGCAGAGACCTAGCCATCTGGTCTCCATTTCTTTCCCCTTTCAAGTGCCTGGCTCCACTCTGAGGTCACATCTACACCATACATTTAAAGCACATTCAATGTGCATTTAAAGCACCAGGTTTCTTCCCGGGTGCTGGAAACTGTAGCTCTGTGGGGGATAGACTACAGTTCCCAGTGTTCTTCATGGTGGGGGGGAGAGCCATATGATTTTAATGTATGGGATAGATCCTTGGCCACTACAACCTTCCTTTCCTGAGGTGCTCGTTTTGCTCTGTCCATTCTGCCCTAGCACCTTTTTGCCCAGCCTATTCTAGGGCCAAGGTAGTTCAGCCAATAGCAGGCACAGACCCTTTGGATTAATGGAATTCAGCCAATGGCAATCAGCAGTAGCCCAGGCAAGTAGCTGAACCAATGAATGCTAGAGGCTCTCACCACAAGGGGTGGTACTGTGGAAATCCTGCTATGTAGATTTGTAATGAACACAACTAAGGTTTCCCCCCAAACAGAAATGTCTTGTCCCAAGCTCTCAAACCCAGGCAGGAAGCCCCAGGACAAATCCTTCACTTTGCTAGGTTCCCCGAGGCTAATATCTCAGCCTCGGTTCTCCCTCTGCTATGTGGGTATCATAATCCTAGACTTATCTCACAAAGACATTGTAAGTTTTTCCAGAAAAATGTACGTGCGCTACTTAAAGTGCACTGCTCCATACGTAGGTGCCAACAGTGACTTCTAGCTTTAACTGGTTCTGTGCTATGGCTATGGATCAAGGGAAAACTGGAAGCAACCTTCACACCCTTTTCCACTAAGTAAAGATGACTGTATCTGTCTGGCTTCTCGTTTATCTCATTTTTCATCTCTGTGGAATTCTCAGACCCACATTTTGAGCAACTCACTTTCGTAACTGGTCTAGTTTCAAAACGCTTTAGTGGTTACAGATTGGTATAATCCAGTTCTGTCCTGTTGGAGTGGGGAGAATTGCAACAATCAAACAAACATATGTCAAGTTTGCCAATCCACACAATCTGGATCAAATTTTCAACAGTATACCAGTGTCAATGCCAGTTCCAACTTGTGGGTGGGTGTTGAACAAAATTCCTTAACTTAGCCCCTTCCCTCCCTGCGTGGTCCTTTTTCATTATTATTATTATTATTATTATTATTATTATTATTATTATTCCCTAGCCACTCTGGGCAGCTTACAAATTATCTAAAAAACATAACAAAAACATCAGTCCTTAAAAACTTCCCTAAGTTAAGGCTAAGTTAAGGAATTTTGTTCAACACCCACCCACAAGTTGGAACTGGCATTGACACTGGTATACTGTTGAAAACAGGGCTGCCTTCAGATGTCTTCTAAAGTCAGATAGTTGTTTATTTCCTTGACATCTGAAGGGAGGGCGTTCCACAGGGAGGGCGCCACTACCAAGAAGGCCCTCTGCCTGGTTCCCTGTAACTTCACTTCTCGCAGTGAGGGAACCAGCAGAAGACCCTCGGACGAGGACCTCAGAGGGCTGAGCAATGCAGGTGGAGACGCTCCTTCAGGTATACTGGGCTGAGGCCGTTTAGGGCTTTAAAGGTCAGCACCACCACTTTGAATTGTGAATTACTACTTCTAGATTTATATTTCACCTACCCTAAAAGGAGCTCAAGGTGGTGTAGATGGCTCTTCTCCCCATTTTTATCCTCACAACAGCCCTGTGAGGTAGGTTAGGCTAGGAGGCAGTGATAGGCCTAAGGTAACCTAGTGAGCTTCATGACTGAGTGAGGATTAGAACCCAATCTAGTCCAACCCCCACACTGACTCTTAGCCACTTTCATCACTTTTCCCCTTCACTTACCCTCATAGTTTGAAAACCACAGTGAGGGCCAGACTACGCAAGACTTTGAAGACCCTGTGATGGGGTATCCCATTTTTTTTAATGTCTTTCCAAAGGAGCTAGGGAGAAAAACACAAATTGTGATTGTGATGCTGAGGGAGGGAAAGGTCTATCCATTTCTTCCCATGCCATTTTCCTCATCTGAATTGGCCTTTTCCCAGTTGTTGTGTGCACCCTTAAGGAAAACATACGGCAATGCCCTGACTTTGGAGCATTCTTCCCTCAGGGGAGCTTGCCTGATAATGATTTCTTTCTGGTGACAGGCAAATATCTTTTCATTCTCCTGGTGCTTCGATTTACCAGAGCCTGGCATGAGACCATCAGTCAATCAAGTGTTGTCAAAACGACCTGGCAACTGCCCCCCAGAATTTCAGAGAGGAGCAATCCTAAAAGTGGTACAGCACCTGCCATTTTTCATGTGGCAAATGGTATACCTACTTCCCTCCCCCTAAAACTACTTTAGTTAGTTAGACACAGCTAACATTCAGTGCTTGTTAGTTGTGTAACATTCCGAGTTACACAACTAACATTCGGTGCTTGCGGCAATGGCTGGGGAGAGGATGTTGAGGGCTGCACGGGGGGCAAAGCGCATTTCAGGCAGAGTGAGCTTTGCTTCACAAATTAGATTTCTGAAATAAAGAAAAAAAAGATTGCAGAGAGAGTAGGAAGGCAAAATACTCGTTCGGAGGGGGTGCATGTCCCAACCTCACTGCTCCCTCTGGTGCTACTTATGGATGTCAGATATTTGGCTTATCCGCTCATATTCTTGAAATTCTATGGTTCAATAAATCTCAGCAGAGTGAAACTAATTTTTCACTCCTCCAATTGACATTTGCTTGGAGAAAACCATGGAAAATCTTGATCAAGACCCTGTTAGCTGACTTCATTGCCGGTGCCTAATCTAAACAATACCAAAAACATGTGCAATTTGTAAACAACTGGCCCACAGCACTGCAGCTTAATAAATTCATCTCATGTGACAGCACATTAGAGCATAATCTAATGTTCAAAATAGCAGGGCCAGACACCCATAATATATAGATTTACAGCTATAGCTATAGGACGTGTGTGAGAGGGAGGGAGGGAGGGAAAGAGGGAGATTTGGGGGTTGAAAAACAATATATATTGCACCTCCTTTCTGTTGAGAAATGCTTGGGGTAACTTGTGTTAAAACCTGCAACGTAAAACAAAAATGAAAAGAGGTAGGGGAAAACATGAAACAGTCGGGAACTAGTGAGCAGCAACAACTACAGCAAGCAAAAATGTTTTAGCTATTCATCTAAAGGCAAACTGTGAGGTGTGCAGGATAGGGGCCTTTGCTGAAAAAGCCCTGCCCTACATCCCCAGCCACCTCGCTTCAGATGGCTTGAATTGTTGAGTGGAGCTGTCAGGCTCCTCTCCCAAAACACCACAACATTGACTCATTTCTAAGTAAGGAAGATATCTTTATTCAGGCTAATAATGTTCCAGGCTCAGCAGCAAACACAGGGTCCATAAGTCCATAAGATTCCACAGTACAAGAGCAGGGCAAGAGGTTTATAACTGAATAGAAGCTACGAAGATGTACCAACAGTTGACACGTCCCTCCCGCCAAGCTTTTAAAGATGGAACAAAACGAGGTAGCTCACAGGAGTCTCTCACCCTACGAATCTGCTACACACACATACACATTGTTGGGACTGATGTGTCTGATCCCACCTGCAAAGGAAGCTCCTGGTTCTCAGTAGCAAGGCTTTGTCTCTCTGATTCCAGTTCTGCTGCCGCCATCTCCTGCTCAGTCCCTCCCTACAGCTGGTGGCAGTCTGCCCCCTGCCCTTCATGAGGTTCCACCAAAGGGGTGGAGGAGAGAAACAGCAGATCTGCTTCCGTTGGCAGACCCTGGGGTCTCAAATTCAACAGCACCCTGCGCAACACCAAAATCTGGCGTGCCCCCACCTCTCACCTTCCATTCTACATCACAGTTGCAGCGCCCTCTGAGCCAGTCGCACGCCCCTAAATCTGCCTCTGCTGCTTCTCCCTCTTTGACATCATCAGCACAAGGGGAGGACCTCTGTCCTCCAACACTGGGTTCCAGACTTCCAACCCCCCGTCCCCACACCCGCTGCTTCTTCGTTTTCCTCCTGGCACCTCTGGGACTGGACTGCCAACCCTGATTCTGTCAGAGCTGTGGGTGCCCAAGGCAGAAGCACCCAGGCAGGCTCAAAGATGAAGTAGCAACCCTTGAGATATCTTAAACCAGCCTTCTTAAACCTGGTGCCCTTCAGACATTGTTGGGACTCCAACTCCCATCATCTAGAGTGGTCTAGAGCAGCCTTTCTCAACCTGTGAGTCCCCAGATGTTGTTGGACTACAACTCCCATCATCCCTGAGCTCTAACCTTGCTGGCTAGGGGTGATGGGAGTTGTAGTTCAACAACATCTGGGGACCCACAGGTTGAGAAAGGCTGGTCTAGAGGGACAGAAGTTGCAGTCCAACAAGATCTGGAGGGCATCAGGCTGTCCTAGGTTGCTTAGAATCATAGAATCATAGAGTTGGAAGAGACCACAAGGGCCATTGAGTCCAACCCCCTGCCAAGCAGGAAACACCATCAGAGCACTCCTGACATATGGTTGTCAAGCCTCTCTTAAAGACCTCCAAAGAAGGAGACTCCACCACACTCCTTGACAGCAAATTCCATTGTCGAACAGCTCTTACTGTCAGGAAGTTCTTCCTAATGTTTAGGTGGAATCTTCTTTCTTGTAGTTTGGATCCATTGCTCCATGTCCGCTTCTCTGGAGCAGCAGAAAACAACCTTTCTTCTTCCTGTTGCTGTCCAACAGGAAGCTCATTATAACATCAGAATTTGATTAAGAAGTAAATTCATTTATTTATTTTTTAGAAGCAATTCTAAGCTACTTATATTTTAAAGAAAAAATGGAGAAACACAATGTCAAAACAATAAAAACAGTAATAATAAAAAACCAGTATCGTATAATCCAAAGGGTAGAAATATAAAAAGGAACAGCTTAGGAAGAACCGCTCTCTTGGAGCTGTGAGAACATCTGAAATCGTGGCTTCAAACGCCTCATGTCGGACAAGGGATGAATGAGACAGAAAGTCAATGGACCAAACTTTTGGAGGCGAGCAGAGTGCTTCGTGTCATTCAACTGCATCCCTGTAGAGCGAATGCAGGAGAGGTGCTGACAGGCTCGGAAGGGAGTCCTGTCCAGTTTTTTATACCCAGAAATATGCTGACTCTGACGTGAGGCCTCAAGGGTGGGCTGCCTTAAATTGGGGAAAACCTTGCTGTGTGGAGAGATCTAAAGGATCCATCATGGATTTGGCAGACCTCCTCCTTACTTCCCCCTGGGAGGGGGGAGAATGCATTAACATTCCCTTGCAGCTGCCAACTACACCCTCCCTTGTGAACTTTTCACCAGGCAGATTTGCACGTTTCTCATTCCCAGATCTTTTAAAAAATAAAAAATGAGAGGGGATATTAATTAAATTTGCAGGTGTTCTTCCAAAAGTGAAAACTGAAAATCTCTTGTCTTGCCTGTCAGTGGCATTGTTCATCTTGCCACCCTTTCGTTGCATTCATTTCACAGCCCACTTGTGTGTGTTTTTCAAACCGCATGGAAGTTTCGAAATGCAAGCGTTTTAAGAACTGGAAACACATGAAGTGTTAGAAGGGTATGCGCTCTTTTCTTCAATTGCCAGAGCTCTGAAAACAAGAAGGCCAGTCTAGGAGCCCATCTACACATCCAGAAGACTAAATTGGCACAGCTCACTTTGGGCTGTACCACTGTGGAACGTAGGTGACAGATTGCATGATTGAATACCCCCACTGGCAGAAGTATTTCCTACCTGTGGAAAGCTAGAATGCCCAAGAAAAGGATGTAGACTAGTCTCCTCTCCTCTAGCATCTTGGTTTTGTCTGTGACTAGCGAATTGTTTGTGGTCATTTCTACATGGTGGAAAATTTAAGTGTGCAAAGCAGTGGAGGCTGGTCGGCTAGGGCAAATGGGGCACTGCCCCACCAACCTCAGCCAGCCCTCACCTGCCTGCCTTCTCACTCTGTCAGCAGTCTCCGTGTTGCCTCTTTGGTCTCCATGTTTCCCTTGTAGAACTTAGTGTGGGACATTATTGCAGTCAACCCAACAATTCATGTTTTGCCAGATAGGCGCATGAAGGGTCTGAGGCTCACAGAGCTTTCCTGTTAATTTGCTAGAGAGAGCTCTGTGAGATCACTTCCTTTGCCTGCCTTGGCCAGAAGCTGTAATATTTCAGACTTCTTCCCTGCTTGGGCAGCCTTTCATCATGCTACCAAGCTGACCACACATGCATGTCTGACCGTTTTTGAACTTAACGTTTTGTACTTTTGTAACTTAAATAATAGTTTTAAATTTGCCCCCCTTTTGCTACTGTAACTAATGCTTCAACACCTGGATTATGTAAGTAAATGCTATGTTTATTTCTTCATTTAAAAATGTATGTCATTATTGTTTTTAAGGGGTAGAAAAGGGGTAACACCAGGAAAACCCAGTTTGCCTTAAAGCTTCCTGGATTGTTGTTTGCAGAAGGTTAAATCAATCTTGTCTTAGCGCCCAAGCTTAAGCTGCAAAGGATGGTACTCTGCTGGCCTCACAAATGTGAACAAAGGAGGATAATAACTAAACAATATCTCCTCTCCTGGTGTCTAAATCCATTCCTACACTTAGGCTCTTGAGAGTCCCATGGACTTAAGGAAATCAGATCGTGAAGCTAGGCTCCAATACTTTGGCCACCTCATGAGAAGAGAAGACTCCCTGGAAAAGACCCTGATGTTGGGAAAGATTGAGGGCACAAGGAGAAGGGGATGACAGAGGACGAGATGGTTGGACAGTGTTCTCGAAGCTGCTAACATGACTTTGACCAAACTGCGGGAGGCAGTAGAAGACAGGAGTGCCTGGCGTGCTCTGGTTCATGGGGTCACGAAGAGTCAGACATGACTAAACGACTAAACAACAACAACACACTTAGCAAGGAGAAGGACGCAGGGGATGGGGACCAGAGTTAAGTGGCTCTGCCTGTCATTGGCTCTGGTTCCACTCTGTTTGGGTTCCCTGCATTCGGTCCTGCCAATCCCAATGGGCACCAGCCCCCACTGCCTGGCTGATTTCTGAAGTAGCCCAGTTCAAGAAGGGCTTCATTCACCTGCTTTCTCTTTGTACTGTGGTTCCCACCCCCACCCCAAAATGGAGGGTGCTTGTATTAAGTAAGCAAAAAGCAAAAACTCTGACATGATTGACAGGCAATGCATTTAGCATATTAGGACCTCAGTGGGAAGCTTTTATAGCATGTGACTCAGGCACAGGGACACATTGTCTTCAAGGAGAGGAGCTTGTCAACAGCTCTAGCCAAATCCTTAAATGACAAGTCTACTGTTTCGTTTCACTTTTCTCCCCCAGCATAGCAACATCGTCGGCAGGGAGGGGGGAAGCTACAAGCTACACAAACAGAGTTGGCTCTGCCTCTTGTGCATTTCACTCAGTTTATTTGTCAAAGTTTGTCGGCAAACAGGTTCTCACTGAGAAAGATTCCCAAGCCACTGGAAATATTAGGAACTGTGCTTCCACGAATAAATCCTAGCTTCCTGTGATTGATGAGAGACTTTATTCCTGGGATTCATTCATTACATTGGCTGAACCCAACCTTAATCTCTGCTGAATCTCTCCCCTGCATCTCCAGTGATCAATTTTTCACTCTGGAATGATCAATTTTTCACTCCGGTATGATATTCGAACCTATCAAAGCACCAAGAGAGGCTTTGATGCGCTAGCTTTCTTCCTTGAAGCAATATACACGGCCGAGGATTGTTTTCATGAGCAATTCCTTACTGAATCATCAGCTGAAATTTATCATATTTCCTAGCCAAAGCTTCAGTTCAGCTGTAATCCCAACTGTGTTTACAGACAGTCTAGCAGGGCCGGCCAAAATATGTATATTAAAATATTCCAGAAAACTTACTCTGGGGACTAAACACACTGTTCTGTTGCAGAGCAAACTGAAAAGAGTTCAGCTGCTATAACTGAATTTGGCAATAATGAAATGAATGCTGCAATTATCTGGGAGCCCCGTAAAGCTGTGTAATCAAGCAAGTCCTTCAAGAAGACCCAACACTGCCGCTTTCGGTTCCATCCATTCTGGAGTAACAAAAAAATGATCACTCTTAATGGTTAACTTCTTTAGCACTCAGCTGACTCTTCACATACTGTTCCTTCCAGGGCTTTTTTTCAGCCAGAACTCGCTCCGGACCTCAATTCCGGCACCTCTCAGGTGAGTTCCATTGCCATGCTTGGGTGTTTATTGAATATACAGGTGAAACTGTAGGTCAGCAGCCTTCCCCATGATTGTGCTTCCTACTGAACCAGACTGAGAGACCATTTAAAGGCTCAGGAACCCATTGCAGGTGTTATGGATTGAATAGCTACTGCACCTTTTCACAATATTCTAATTTTCTGAAATTAATTTGGGGTTTTCATCAGCTGTACGCCATGGTCATCATAACAAATAAAGGCTTGACATATCTCACTTTGCATGTCGTGAGTCTATCTCATATATTAGTTTCACCTTTTAAGTTGAATTACTGAACTTTTCCACGATATACTAATTTTTCGAGTTTCACCTGTATTATAAGAGAACACCCTGCTGACATTGGGCTACCCCAGGCCAGCAGAATTTCTGCCTTCTCCTGTTTTAAATGTCTTCGCGTGAGCTTGGAGAATCTTGTCCAGTCAGGTTGGTCGGAAACTGTACAGTAGCATAGCTGGATTTGACCAAGGGCCCATCCCATTCAGCCCTTTGACTACAAAGAGAATAAGGGAGATGTTCCTGGTGAGATCCAGCACCCCTTTTTCTAGAAAAACAGTACTGCTTCCTTCTATTTCCCATGTTCGGGCTCTGAGTGTTGTTGCTTAAGCAGGTGAGGACTGCTGTCTTCATTTCCTGTTAGTGTGGGCTTCCCACTGACATTGGAGAGCCAGTGTGGTGTAGTGGTTAAGAGCGGTAGACTTGTAATCTGGGGAACTGGGTTCGTGTCTCCACTCTTCCACATGCAGCTGCTGGGTGACCTTGGGCCAGTCACACTTCTTTGAAGTCTCTCAGCCCCACTCACCTCACAGAGTGTTTGTTGTGGGGGAGGAAGGGAAAGGAGAATGTTAGCCGCTTTGAGACTCCTTCGGGTAGTGATAAAGCGGGATATCAAATCCAAACTCTTCTTCTTCTTCTTCATCTGGTTCACCAGCATGGATCATAAGGCTGCTGGCCTCCACAGGCCTTTGTCTTGACCCATGGTCTGGCATCATGGCGCACCCCTGTCCCCAGTCAACACATGTTCATACTCAGCAAGTGCCAAATTTAAGAAGAGTAGCTATTGATATTTCTCCCTTTATGGAGAGAGAAGGTGCATGCACACTGTACAAAGGAGTGATTCAGCATAATCTCCGCAATTATTTTTAATGGCTCGGACTCCCGGTTCACTTCCTACGTTGTTTTCGGACGGCTCGATCTGCAAGTAATTTAGCTGTGTTTTCTCAGAGTGCCAAAAAGTAAAAGGGGAAAGAAAGAAAGAAAAAAAGAAGGGAAAAAAAGAAACATTCCATTTGTTTATACTGGAGACAAATTTCAGCCAATTGACACAATTTTGATTGATTAAATAATGGCTTTCTTCCTCATTTATGGGCAATTTTGGGCTTCTATCATGACATAAAAGAGCTAAGTGGCTGTCATCTGTCTGCATATTATGTGATGGGCAGACTGTCATGCGTAAGTCTTAGCAGATCATGACAGGAGCCTTTCAGTGAAAAGTCCCAATCTTCCATTTCGACAGGCTGTCCTGGAGACAAGGCAAATGATTAAACAAGTGGTGGGGGAGGTCAACCACAGGCCAATTGCAGGTGTTTAAAACTGTCAGCATTAGATTTTGATCATATGTTAACGTGCTGGGGTGAGGCAGCCCCTGAGTCTACCTTAGAAAGAAACAACTGTCCCTTTCTTTAACCTGCTATGCTTTTTCCCAGGAATCAATGTGCTCTCTCTTTCCCACCCACCTACCCTCAACATAAAATTTACTTTCCAACAGAAAACATGGCTTAAATATTCCTCATTGCCTTTGAAAAGCATGAGTGTTGTGTCAGGAAGGACAAATTTGTCAGTTTTGGTTTTACTCAGTTTCTCCTTTTTCCAGTATTAAGTTCAGTTTGTGACATTTCCAAATCGTTTTGTAAATTTCTCCTAATATACGCATCCTTGTATAATGTACACCTTTTTTAACAGGTAATGTTCCCCTACTATAATGCACTTAGATATATTATTTTCACTATCATAAGCATTTCTATGCACGCTTGACCAGGTTATATGCATTTTTGGACACATTACTTGACCGGAGAATCGCATTACAAAATTCAGAGAATGGTGGCTTTCGAAGGTTCACGTATCGTTTCAGAAATTGCAGATTAGGTAGATTTGCCTTTCGGTGAGAACCAAATTTCCACCCTGTTGCTAGTGCTGCAGCACCAAGCAATGAGCCAAATGTGTCAACAACAAAACAACAGCCCAGTGAACATGATCCGCAATGGGTTTGACAGGCTACGAAAAGAAAGAAACCAAATGTTTCTTCATTAATTGAACCAAAAAAGGCCATTCCACTATTAAGCTTCTGCTCCATCTGAAATGCTGGCTTTGAAAAGGAACAAAATAAATTAAATTAAATTTTTAAAAATCCTTCCAGTAGCACCTTAGAGACCAACTAAGTTAGTTATTGGTATGAGCTTTCGTGTGCATGCACACTTCTTCAGTTACCTAGGATAAGTGGATTGTGTTGTTGTTGTTTAGTCATTTAGTTGTGTCTGACTCTTCGTGACCCCATGGACCAGAGCACGCCAAACACTCCTGTCTTCCACTGCCTCCCACAGTTTGGTCAAACTCATGCTGGTAGCTTCGAGAACACTGTCCAGCCATCTCGTCCTCTGTAATTCCCTTCTCCTTGTGCCCTCCATCTTTCCCAACATCAGGGTCTTTTCCAAGAAGTCTTCTCCTTTCATGAGGTGGCCAAAGTATTGGAGCCTCAGCTTCACGATCTGTCCTTCCAGTGGGCACTCAGGGTTTGATCTTCTTGCAGTCCATGGGACTCTCAAGAGTCTCCTCCAACACCATAATTCAAAATCATCAATTCTTTGGCGATCAGCCTTCTTTATGGTCCAGCTCTCACTTCCATACATCAGTACTGGGAAAACCATAGCTTTAACTATACGGACCTTTGTTGGCAAGGTGATGTCTCTGCTTTTTAAGATGCTGTCTAGGTTTGTCATTGCTTTCCTCCGAAGAAGCAGGCATCTTTTAATTTCATGCCTGCTGTCACCATCTGCAGTGATCATGGAGCCCAAGAAAGTAAAATCTCTCACTGTCTCCATTTCTTCCCCTTCTATTTGCCAGGAATTGATGGGACCAGTGGCCATGATCTTGGGTTTTTTGATGTTGAGCTTCAGACCATATTTTGCACTCTCCTCTTTCACCATCATTAAAAGGTTCTTTAATTCTAAGACCCTTAGGTATAATGTCCAGGTTCTTGCATTATACCTGTACAAGTTTCTTGGTGAGGTTGATGGACTTCAATTTCACACGGTTCAATGTGGTGCCTTCCATAGTTCTAATTACAGGTAGGTAGCCGTGTTGGTCTGCCATAGTCAAAACAAAATAAAATAAATAAATTCCTTCCAGTAGCATCTTAGAGACTAAGTTAGTTATTGGTATGAGCTAACTTAGAAGAAGTGTGCATGTACACGAAAGCTCATACCAATAACTAACTTAGTTGGTCTCTAAAGTACTACTGGAAGGAATTTGTGTTTTGTTTTGTTTTGTTTTTTGTTTTGTTTGTTTCAACTACGGCAGACCAACACGGCTACCTACCTGCAACTAGGCTTTGAAAGGGGTTTGGGCTTTTTTTTGCACACCAGTTTCAACTTCTATACAGCTGTTTGTTGTGGATTGGGTACTACTCACACATACAAGTCTTTCTCAGCATCCACATGATGTCATCCTCGACAAAATGTGTTCACATACCCCCACCCCAGTACCAATTTAATCCAGTTATACCATTTCTACAGCACAAGAGAAGCCTTGGGCCTGATCCAGCAGGGCTCTTCTTATGGGATGGCATTTTGATAAGGATTGTGCTGTACGGATACTGTGCAAAAAGTGCACGTGTGATCAGTACCGCATCCAAAGTAAACAGCCGTCTGGAAGAACCCATGGTCTGGGGGATACACGTTGCAAAACCCTTGCTGTAGCTTGCTAGAAAAACATTCAGATATAAAGTACTTGATGTTTAGACGTGTTTGGTGGTAGAATAGACATCTCAGGGAAGTGATGGGTTCTCTGCCTCTCCCAATTAGATAATTTTATGTCTTGAGGCCCATCTTGTACCCACCCAAGTACTGACATTTCAGCACACGGTGAAAACCTTCCCTTTTAAAAAACGGTTTTGGGTCTTGTGCGTTTTAGGCTCTGCTGGCTTTTATTTTAAAGGGATTTCTTTTCGTGTCATCTTTATGTCTTCTGCTCTAGTTTTGTTGCTTTGCTCTTTTATTCTAATATTAGGGAGGCTTTTGTTATCAGTTTGCCAGCTGCCTTGAACTCTGTTTGAGGAAAGGCAGGATAAAAACCTTCCAAATAAATAAATATAGCTAAGTGTGTGTAGAAATTTGAGGAAAGAGGGCTGTGTCTGGTCAGTGCTTAGACGGACTGCTGCTGAGGAATCCTGTGCCTTCTGCACAAAGCTCCCGGATGGGAGGAAAGTGTGATATATAAACGTTATGGAAATCGGTCAATATGGTCTGTAAGGAGATCAAGGTTAAACAGGGTTGCTCCATGCAATCTGAAGCATCCTACGGAAAAGCCATTTCTGTGTTGTATCCTACAAAGTGGAAGCACTCAGATTTCAGAGGGACACTTTTCTTTACAACCACTTTTCTTTATTATTTTGCAAAAGGCATCTCTAAGGATGGGCAAATCTGTCTGATTCATTTATTTCTTCAAATTTCCACATCAGTTTGATTTTTTTTTTTAAAGTCTTCAATAAAAGCCACCAGCATTTTACTGCATTTCTTTCCTAATGTACACCTCTTCTGCAAAGCAATTTCCTCTAAGAAAATACATTTTTACATGTTCTTTCACAAATATATGCATCTATATATTTGTGCATGGCTAAATTTGGAGAAGTGCAAGTTTATGTTGCAGCCCATGCACTGTTTTGGAAAGAATCAGGTAAATTTGCCTTTAAATGCAAACTGTATTATTATTATTAATATTTTATTTGTACTCCGCCCATCTGACTGTGTTGCCCCACCCACTCTGGGCAACTTACAACACATATAAAAACATAATAAAGATCAAACACTGAAAACTTTCCAATACAGAGCTGCCTTCGGATGTCTTCTAAAAGCTGTATAGTTATTTATCTCCTCAACTTCCAAGGGCGTTCCACAAGGAGAATAATAATTTTATTATTATCACATTTCTCCTTTATCCCTAGTGGTGGCCTGCAATTAAAAAAGAAAACCCTGCAAATGACATCCTACCTTTTAGCAAGCATTCCTTCTTTAGCAACTTGTTCCTAGAGAACAAGTGCTGTATTTTTCCGTGTATAAGACGATACTTTTTCCTTAGAAATAATTGGCATAAATTATGGGTCGTCTTATACACCCTGTGAGGTGAGTGGGGCTGAGAGACTTCAGAGAAGTGTGACTAACCCAAGGTCACCCAGCAGCTGCATGTGGAGGAGCGGTGAAGCGAACCCGGTTCACCAGATTACGAGACTACCGCACTTAACCACTACACCACACCGGCTCTCTTCCCCGATGGCACGTCCCCCATTCCATGTGCAAAAACCAGCCAAACTGGCAGCTGACTCTTCCTTCAACACTAGCAATGGACAGAGCCCTCCAGGTAGGCTGCATGGCTCACACAACACTTCCCACTGTCTGCCTCTCAGCATCTGTTGCCTGAGGCAGCAGCCTCACTCTGCCTAACGGTGGAGCCGACTCCAGTTGTTGATCTTTACCACAATCCAGGAATTCCCTCTTTTGCCTCATATGGTTGGGGCATATTTTCCCTGGCCTTCTGGCTAAGCCTCACTATCCTGGCCCAGATGGAAGCCTTCAGTGAGGCGTGATTTTCATCGGGATTGTCGGAGGACCGGCAGTTATACTCCCCTTTCCACGCCTGACGCTGTCTAGATCCTGCTCCACTCAATGGCTATTTCTATCTGCACATTAAATCATGGGGGCACTGAACATCACATTATCTAGTTGGGCCCATAGAAGAGAAAAATGAATCACCTTAAATGAAATTGCTCATTTAATCCTGCTTTGACCCTCCAGGCCTGGAGAATTGTATTTCCGTGTACTGACAGTGCCATCTAGTGACCATTTTGTCATAAAATACGGTTATATCAGGCAAATAATTGTTTAGGAGTTTTGAAGCAACATTTTTAAAACTCTGGTAATATCTTTATTCTATAAACACTGGGGGTGGGAGTTCTTAGATGAACTTCTGTTGTTCTGTCCAACTGATAGTTCTGTTTTGTAAGCAGCTTGCAGATTTATCCAGAAACCATATGTAAATCACTCTTGAATGCTGCAGAGGAAGAAGGGAATTTTTTTCTAGAAAAAGAGGTGCCAGAATTCACCATGAACATCTTGGTCTGTTAGAATAAGGTTACCAGATTTTTTTTTCAATGAATCCAGGGACACTTTTAACTTCAATGGAGTTTGCATGAGGACGGATTTGTAAATCCAGGGACTGTCCCCAGGAAACGGGGATGTCTGGTAACCTTATCTTAGAATGGCAATGGAGGCCAACTGAGAGGTGCCAGAACTAAGTTCCAGTGTGATCCAGCTGGGGGGGGGGGAACCCTGGGGAACATGATAGTCAATGCAGGAGACTTTTTGATTTAATTACAGCATCAGAAACTCAGCTGAAGGGATAGCTCAGTCATACAGCAGGTGCTTTCTACATGGAAGAACTTGGGTTCAGTCTCTGAAAGCTCCAGTTTAGAGGATCATGTGGCAGAAAATGGGAAAGATATGCCTGACATAGTATAAAACTGTGTGCACACTATAACTTCAAAATTCTATGGAAAATTTTTCTGTGTTACAAAAACAAACAAATAAACAAGGAAAGGTACATATAGTGTCTCCACTTTCAATTCATAGTCTTTTTCACAGTCTGTTTACATTTGGTATGAAACACAGTTGTCACAGACACTGCAAGGAAAGAGTGAGGAGAAGGGGTATTGATCTTTCATTCTGTTGCATAGTGTCTGGGCCATCTTTTGCAGGACATTTCAAGCAAAATGTCTACCATGCAAAAGAGATGTGATAAAATTGCCTTATGGCGACTTTATCATATCAGCCCAAGAAATAAGAGGCCAATGGAAGTCGCAATAACAATGACAAGATAATCAAAAGGATTGACAACGCGTACAATCCAATAATTGTTTTGTTGAAAACAGCAATATTGCAAATCATTTGCAAAACTAATATAATGTGTTTTTGTATAAACACAGCATAAGCCACCATCAACACCTATCCTGTTTCTATCCTGTCACACACTGTGTTTTGATGACTTTCTTTCCCAAAACAGCTTTGGCTTTATCTGAAAAGATGGATGGCCTAGCTGAGTTTTAAGCCAGTAATGTGTTGCATGGCCTCCAATTCCCATCACCTCCAGGCAATATGCTGGTTTAGGCTGATGGGAGTTGTAGGCAAAGGGCTGGATAAGGTGGTCCTTTGGTCAAATCCAGTCATAAGTTTCTTATTTCCTTATGGATTCGAAGCAAAACCTTTTCTAAGTTTGCTCGGTGTTGTGGCTTTTCCCCCCGCACATAGTGATGTTGTGCGATTGTGGGAAACAAGAGTTTGTTTTCCTCCAAAACAGGACCAAAGGGATTATCACATTGATATTAAGCAAGCTTAGCAAGCATTTGTCAAATCCCCTTTCACCAGTGTTTGAGGATCTCTCTTGACTTGAACCACAAGAACTATCATAAAGCCTCTTGAGGCCCCTGAGAATCTGGAAATAGAATTTTTATACATGTATTCTTGGAATGAAATCCTGGCTCCTTTGGGGTCAGTGGCAAAATTCCCACTGGTTTCCAACAGAGATCTGCATTTCTTTGGATTTCTGCTTCTGCCAAATCCTCTTAAGGTTTGAGCAAGAATGTTACCTTCAAATTTTACTAGCTATTTGTTGCATTCCCCCCTGCCCCCAAGAAGCCAGAATAGTTCTATTTGTCTGCCGTGGAAACACATTGGCAGTTAAGTTATACAATATATTAGATCATATTTTATAATATTTAAAAGAGATGAATGTGGTCCAGACAAGTAGCTTAAAAATGTGGCACTGAGAGCGATGCAAAATGGGTGGCCTTGTACAAAAACACCAGAATTCTCCTTCGTTTTCCTTTAGTAAAAAGGAAAAACAATCAAACAAAAGGAAGGACTTGATTAACTAGTATGCAGTGGAAGAGGTGCTGGCATCAACAGGACCAGAAGCTTGGTCATTTGCCAAGACCTTTAGCCAGTTAACTGGAAGACTTGACAATATGTGAAATTCCCTATCCTGTAGGCCTTTGTTTGGCTAGGAGTCCTATATAAACATTTCCTGGGTCAGGGCATCTCAAGTCAACCCATTGAAATTAATGAACATGGCTAAGCTAGATGCATTAATTTCAATGGGTCTACTCTGAGGGAACCTTAGTTAAATATCACCCATTGCTGACGAGAACTATGTATGTCACCTTGCGCTCCTTGGAGGAAAAGTGGGCTATAGGTGTTATAAATGAAATAAAATAACTAATCTACCCACAGGGAAGCAGGTGGCGCTGTAGGTTAAACCACAGAGCCTAGGATCAGAAGGTCAGCGGTTCGAATCCCCGCAACGGGGTGAGCTCCCATTGCTCGGTCCCTGCTCCTGCCAACCTAGCAGTTCGAAAGCACGTCAAAGTGCAAGTAGATAAATAGGTACCGCTCTGGCGGGAAAGTAAATGGTGTTTCCGTGCCCTGCTCTGGTTCACCAGAAGCGGCTTAGCCATGCTGGCCACATGACCCAGAAGCTGTACGCCAGCTCCCTCGGCCAATAAAGCAAGATGAGCGCCGCAACCCCAGAGTCAGTCATGACTGGACCTAATGGTCAGGGGTCCCTTTACCTTTCCCTTTTAATCTACCCACAGGGATATCGGATGAGAGTGCCAAACACCCACCAAAACAGCCAGCCATTTTATCCGCTCTTCCCTTTCTGCTGGCAAACCCAGCCAACCCACAGCAGGAAGATGAGACTTGTTTGCAGACTTCTCCCTTCACTCTCTCTATTACTGGCACTCTGCGCCGGCCATGTTTCTGCGACCATTAGCAAAGGAAAAAAACCTGACTTTTCCTGCTGACAAGCACTTGGAGTGAGACGGGGATTGGCACTGGGGTATGTTTTTCCTTCAGCATTTCTGCCCAGGAAAGCAGTCAGGTGATCAGGACATTCTTTAAAGAAAGCTGATCGTGCGGAGAGAACAACTCCTGGTTTAGAGGCTGCTGGCTCTGGCAGCCTCTTTTCTCCACAAGGGCCAGAGCGGCGGTCTCCACCAATATACGCCGATTGCTTTGAACTGTTATGAAGACCATCCGGTTTGTGGGCAGCCGCCACCCACCTTCTTTTTCTGATACACATTTATTCTTTGCCCAAGTAATATTTTTCTAGTGTTTATTTTAAAATAAAGCCTACGTTTTGCGGTGACATTCTCCCCGTTTTGCAAATTAACTGCTAGCAGATGTCGTTCCGAGGCACGGAGCACACACAGAAACAGAAAACCGCCAAGGTCTGGATCCCACTTTTGGAAGAAAAAAAAAGGTTGGTGCTTTTCCATGCCAAAAATAAAAAATAAAAAAATTATCCAGCTCCTATAAAACGCTTAAGCAAGAGCTAAGAGTGGAAATAGATTAACATTGTTTATACAGCTTTTTCGATCTACTTAGGATTCTAAAACTACTGTTGAAACAAATGTCTATGAAGGTTTGTTGCGCGCAGGGGTTTGGTGATTCTGCAATATATTATGCTGACTTTATAAGCTTCCTTCTGTTGCTCTGTGAAATGCTTTGAAATGCATTCAGGCTGGAGAGGACTCCCAGCACTGAACCTGTGTTGAATCTCTTCTCCTTCTATATATCTGGCAAGGGGGGAAACCGAGAATAAAATGTAAAATACTGATAGACATGAAAGAGATAGGTTGCTTCTTCCCTGCCGGATATGAGATTATACTATGAAGCATCTTGTCTGTGCTGGTTGAAGGAATGGTTGCTATTGAAGAATCTGTATATTTTAGATTTGGAAGGTCATATTTTTGGTTGGCATGATTATGTAAAGTTGAAAGTACATAAAAGTTTCACAAACCATATAATTAGGGGGGAAATGTATAGATTATGGGGCAAATATAAAAAAAAAATTGGAAATTAAAACACCTCTTTGGCTTTCACCTTTAGAAGCCATAGAGATGAAAAAGAAAAATTTGACAGAAAGTTGGGTGACTTACAGAAATTTGCTGAGAGGGGAGGGTGGAGAATTTAAATTAAAAGAGTTTAAGGATTTACCAGGAATGTTAACAACATGGTTACAATATTATCATTTGAATGAAATATTTAAAAAAGAAATGAAGCGGGGGTTTGGGGAACAACTATCACAATTAGAGCGAAACCTGTTAAATTGTAATTTTAAAGTAATGTCTAAGGCAGGGGTAGGCAACCCAAGGCCCAGGGGCCGGATGTGGCCCATTCACTTTCTCAATCTGGCCCGCAGACGGTCTGGGAATCAGTGTGTTTTTACATGAGTAGAATGTGTCCTTTTATTTAAAATGCATCTATTTGTTGGGCCTGCCTTGAGTTTTTACATGAGTAGAATGTATTCTTTTATTTAAAGTGCATCTCTGGGTTATTTGTGGGGCATAGGAATCCATTCATTATTATTTTTCCCCAAAATATAGTCTGGGCCACCACATGGTCTGAGGGACAGTGGCTGAAAAAGGTTGCTGACCCCTGGTCTAAGATGTACAAGATGTTATTGGAATGGGAGTCAAAAGATGAACAAGTGAAATCTTCAAGGATACAATGGGCAATTGATACTGGTCATAATATAGAAATGGAAGCATGGGAACAATTATGGAATACAGATATAAAATTTACAGCATGTTATGGTTTAAGAGAAAATTATATGAAAATGCTATATAGATGGTACCTAAACACCTAGTAGATTGGCAAAAATGTATAAATCGAAGTCAAATGAGTGTTGGAAATGTAAAGAGAAAGAAGGCTCCTTTTTCCACATGTGGTGGTCTTATAATAAGGTTAAAGCTTACTGGGAAATGATATATAATGAATTGAAAAAGATGTTTAAAATAACATTCATTAAAAAACACCAGAAGCTTTTCTCTTGGGAATTATGGGATTATAACTACCTAAACAGTATAGAAATTTATTTATGTATGCAACTACAGCTGCAGTAATATTATTTGCCCCAAAGTGGAAGGATGAAGAGGTCCTGACAAAAGAATAATGGATACAGAAACTAATGGAGTATGCAGAAATGGTGAAACTTACTGGAAGAATAAGAAATCAAGATACCAAACTTTTTAGAAAGGAATGGAAATGGTTTATTGAGTATTTACAAACAAACTGTAAACAGATCAAGACATTGGCAGGATTATTGTAAAAACCTGCAGTTTTAGCATGCAGGCATAACTAGCTGCTATAATTTCCCTTGATTATACATAAACACCTTCTCATATTTCAAGCTCACAAGCTGGAGACCAGGCAATACCAGCTTTTTGAAATATATTTTAATGTACTGAGAAATCTTAAGATTTTATGTACATTAAACTTATAACTTTAATGAGGGCAGACTGAGATTGGTGGCCATTGTTCCATTCACCGTAATGAACCAGCTCCAGTGCACCCCTCCATGTTAGGCAAGGAGAATGGGCTTCCATTTGTTGGCCAGCGCTGGGTAATTGCAAATTTCCTCTATACTCACCCCGTTCACACATAACGCTAAGCCAAAAGATGGCCAGGCATGAACGTGGATGGGTGCAGCAGCTACTTCACTGCTCCCCAGGTACAGATGCTTCCACTCAACCCAGGTGTAAGCCAAGGTTAGGCTCATTATGTCCAAACCCAAGCTCATGGTTTGCATCCCTCCAAACAAACCATGAATTGCAACCAAGTTTTGTTCTTGATTTACCATTTGTGGCAGTTTGTCCGGGGAAGGAAAATGGACAACCCAAGTTCAGATGTGACACTAAGACAAACCATGGCTTTGCTCTGGTTCCTACAGCAGCAAGATTGTCAGGGGAGAGTAAAACAACCACAGTTTTGATTGTGAGTACACAGCCGGGTATGTTTTGTGTGTTTGTTGAATATATTTTACGTAACACTAGGTTTGATGTTGTTTTGCTGGTTCCCACAGCATCGAGATTGGGGAGAGTAAAACAACCACGGTTTCAATTGTGAGTACACTTGCACGTAACTGCTTTTGTTCCTTCCCTCCCAGTTTGATTCATTAGCACCTCTCAGTGGCATATAACCTGCAGAAAACTTTAAAAGCACAGCAATATACGGTTTATTCATTTATTATTGTTGCTAATGAATTTGGAAGAAGACTTTCAGTTGCCAAAAGCAGTGTGAGTAGAGTCAAGACAGCTGCTTACAGTCACAGGAAGAAGAAAAGCATAAGTTATCAATATGTGAGATTCCTGCTATCTCTTGTTGTTTTCTGTTTTGAAGTTTTATCTGTAAAGTGGAGGAAAGTAATAAAAAGAAATTCATGTTTTGTTCTAAATTCAGTGCTGGGAATATCTACGCATACAAGGGGAAAGAACTGGCTGATGACAGCTTGCCATTTGACCCTTTTAATCCAATTTTCCTCTACACATTTCAGAGATCTCAAATGGCAATGATTATTACTATAAAATAAAATTAATGATTTAATTGGTCAACCGATCCATTCTTCTAATTGGTTGAAAACTGAATCCGTCTTTCAGCTGGCAGCAGAGCCAGATGTAATCTTCTAAAACATTTAGAAAGCAGTGGAGTTTGGCCTATTATGATTCCTCAGTGCTTCCAAGAACAGGATCATTATGCTAACTAGCACGTTGGGTGGATTGAGCATGCCTTGTTTTAAAGCTGCTAAATAATCTGAGAATGATTTTTGAATTTTGTCACACAAAAACCCACACATCCCTGGATCAACCCAAACATTCCTCTTCTTGCTTTGCCCTAATCCTATTCAGGTATTCAGCGAGGATAATGAATAATGCAGGACAACATTGCAGAAGTTAGTCTCTACCCTCAACCTAGCTGTGTTTACTATTAGTGTGTAAAGAGATCCCCTGGTTCTGCTTCCACAGTCAGAAGCTGTATGTCTCTAAATACCAGCTACTGAGAATCTCAAGACAGTGTTGTTGTGCTCAATTCCTGCTTCTTGACTTCCCATAGGCATCTAGTTGGCCAATGGGAGAACAGCATGATGAGCTAAATGGGTGATTGCCCTGATGCATTGGGGCTCTTCTTATATGTATGTACAACTGTGTGCAAGGAAGGCTTTCTTCACACATCTTTGTGTGCCTCCTCCACAAGATGTCTAGAGGGTGACAACACGATAATGGGTCTTTACTGCAGTGGCCCCTTGCTTGTGGAATGCTCTCTCCAGGGACGTTCAGCTGGCACCTTCATTATACACCTTTAGGCCCCAGCTGAAAATGTCCCTCTTCAATCAGGCCTTTGACTGAATAAGATCCTATACTCTTTTAAATGTGTTTGTGGAAGCGAGTGGGTTTGTAGGGGGGTTTTTTTGCTTGTCGCTTCCATGACATACTTCACTTTTTTATCTTGTATTTTTATGTTGTGAACTGCCCTGAGATCCACAAATGCAAATTTAATAAGTAAGAATAATAATAACAACCAATATTCTGGGCCAGCAGCAATATTTTGCATCTTAGAGCATCCTTCAGGGTCCACATACCCTGGGTTTGTTCCCTCGCTGTGACAGCTAATCTGCCGCCATTTTGAATTTCCCACAATATGACCAATGTAGTATAGCACCAGGGCATTATGGGCACTTTAAATGGTGGGTGGTTTCTCAGACCCAGCCTCTGTCAGCTGTCCACTATTTTAAGTGAGCACAATGTCCCAGTGCAGATGTGTAAGCAAATGAATAGAAGGGGGCCCTAGTGTGAATGGGGGAACCCATTGACATAGGAGGAATCTCCCACAGAGCACTTTAGGGGGAGACAGTAACTTGGAACCAGCCCTATTATCTATAACCGCAAGCTGCTCATGAGAATATCTGAAAACAGCTACTGTCTTTGATTGAATATGAGGACTCAAAGGCATGAGAACTTCATAGACTGAGCTCGGTGCTTTCTTGTTTATTACTCTCCTTGGGTAGCATGGGAGAGCCCTATAATACCATCTCTCTGAGATAGCATAGTGCGTGCCACTCATTTTTTACCAGTTTCTTGTACCCAATATTCTCAAATCATCTACTAACCTCAGGAAACTAGGCTCCTAACATTTCATGCACCTAATATTCTCAAATCATCTGCTGACCTAGGGAACCTTTACATAGACAGTTGCATGATTCCATAATCATCTCAAGCCGAGAGCTGTTTTCTAGACTTTTCCTGGCTATCTGCATTCTCTTAGATCTTGCTGAGCAGGAGCTGTCTGTGATCTTATCTTAGCCCTGACATAAAATGGCTTGCTTGTTTTTGTCTCAAACAGTTGCTTTAGGATTGCGTTATTAAGGCTAACGCTGAGAAGCTGGGAATGATCTCCAAAACTCCTAGCTGTGTCGTACACCAGCCAACAGAACCAGCCTTTCCCTTTTATGAGTGCTTCATGCGGCATACGAGACAGCAGAGATTTATAACACCCCAAAATATTAGGATTTCATGGTCAGGTTTGAAGCCTTATTGAAATCCAGCCTGAACTGCAGCTGGATATTGCTAATATTTGACACACACACACACCTCCCCACCAGACATGTGATGGTACATTAAGTGTGACCAGCAAAGTTATCTGGCCAGCACATTTGCAAAGGGAAAGTTAATGAACAAGCTCAGCTCTGTACACCCCTGTGTGTACATGTAGGATCTGCCTGCCATGTGTGACCAGAAGTTTTTTCTCCCAACATGTTGAAAAGGTCTGTCACCACAACTCTGCCTCACCCTTGATTTTGATTTTTTTTTTTCATAAGGCTCCAGAGGAAATTAATGTGGGTTCTTTAAACGTAGCTTTGGTGTAGTTTGAAATAAAATAGGCATGGTTCACACTAAAATAGGCAGACAACAACCAAGACAGATAGCATTCTGGAAGAAGAAGAAGAAGAAGAAGAAGAAGAAGAAGAAGAAGAAGAAGAAGAAGAAGAAGAAGAAGGGAAATTCAGTGGGATCACATTTAACATGAAAACTGTGTCAATCGCATTTCTCAAAAAAGTGCAAGGACTGAAATGCAGCTTTTCTCCCAAATTCATGCTTGTTTGATTTTTGTAATGCTGTTCTCGAACCCAAAATGTGTATGTTATGGGGAAGTGGTGTGTTTAAAATGCATGTGTTTGTGAAAATACAATACTAAGTACCCTCCTAGTTGCCTTGCTGCGATGTAACCTTGAATGACCTTGAATGACTGTCTGCTTCCCTGGAAGGAGCGCCGAAAGAGGCAGGAGTGCCAGCTTGGCCCTGCGACTGTGGGTGACCGAGGCTGCGGCTGCCATGCAGCGTGCATAGCCCTAGCACCAAAATTTGTGGATGCCCAGCCCCTTCATGGGGAATTTTGTGGGTGCCCGGGCACCCAGGGCCCCAGGGACTTGGCACCTATGGAAAGAGGTGTGGGAGTTTGTGTAGGCCTATTGTACAAGGTAAAATTTGCATGCATTGCCCTGCCTACTTTTGCCTCTGGCCCCGCCCACCCTGGCACATGGTCCCTAGAAGGATGCCCGGGTGGGAATGTGGCCTTTGGGCCGAAAAACGTTTCCCACCCTTGCAATAGCAGGATATTAGCATGAACTGAAGAACAACCACAACTGCTATGGGCTGGAATGGCTTTGAGAATGAGCTCCAAGGCCTCAAAGGGAAGGCAGGCTGCTCCAGACATCTGCAATTAACGTCTTTCCTTTGCTAGTGGAGAAACGTAGCTTCAGCTAACCATGCCTTTGGCACCTTGTGGTTGGATTAATGCAATGGCCTGTGCAAGAAGCTAGGAACCGAAACCTGGAAGAAATCGGATCTGGTGCAAAAAAGAGAGGCAGCCTCCCGCTCATTAAATGACCCTGTGTGCAAAGAATATTTTGCAAAAGTACCCGGGGATCTGCTGCGACTGCCAGTAGGTTTCTGGGTGGAATGCTCTGTGTTGTTACTTGGCTGTAACTTATAAGGCCCTGAAGGACTTGAAATCTGCTTATTTGAGAAATTGCCTCTTGCTGTTTAAAGTGCTGCAACGGCAGAAATGAAGTGTGTCATTGATTCCCCTTTGCCGATACCAGCGCTTAAGACCCTCTCGCTCCAGCCCTGAAACCACTCAAGTCAGTCACTCACTGCAAAGCCTTTGTTGAGTCCAAGCTCCAAGATCAGAGTCAATATCTGGAAACGTTTTCAAACCATGCAGGTTTTTGTGCCCTACAGTTTTATCTATTTGATCCCAGTTGAGCTGCCATGGCTTCCCTCAGGAAAACTTGGGAACCTCTGTCTCGTTGCCTGCAACTTCTCACAGTGAGAGAACCACCAGAAGGCCCTCAGAGTTGGACCTCAGTGTCTGGGCTGAACGAAAGGGGTAGAGACACTCCTTCAGGTATACAGGGCTGGAGCCGTTTAGGGTTTTAACACCAACACTTTGGATTGTGCTTGGAAACGTACCGGGAGCCTATGTAGTTCATTTGGAACCAGTGTTATATGGTCCCGGCAGCCACTCCCAGTCACCAGTATGGCAGGTGCATTCTGGATTTAATTCCTATGTAGTTCCTCCCTTTAAAAGGGGAAGGTGTAGAAGAGGTCTGGCTCCAGCTTACCATTGACCCCTGGGGAAGTTTCATGACCGGGGGTCTCGGGTCATGGGC
Organism: Podarcis tiliguerta; assembly: GCF_965153285.1. Taxonomy (NCBI): domain Eukaryota; kingdom Metazoa; phylum Chordata; class Lepidosauria; order Squamata; family Lacertidae; genus Podarcis; species Podarcis tiliguerta. Next base: position 23,708,619 of record NC_139536.1, read on the forward strand.
TTTCCTGGCACCAAACAAAAAGGAGCTGTGCATCACTGTGAACTCATAGATTTTTTGTGGTGTAAGCTTTGTGGCATGGCGTTTCCGTGCACTGCTCTGGTTTTGGTGTTCAGTTGCGCCAGAAGCGGCTTAGTCACGCTGGCCACATGACCCGGAAAAACTGTCAGTGGACAAACGTCGGCTCCCTTGGCCTGTAAAGCGAGATGAGCGCCACAACCCCAGAGTCGTCTGTGACTGGACTTAACTGTCAGGGGTCCTTTACCTTTCTTTTTTTTAAAGCTTTGGAGCCCATTCATCAGATGGGCAGATATGCACAAGTACACATAAGTGGGAGAGATAGAGGGAATGCAAACACCAAAGCAGTGGTTGTCTAAGTTGCTAGGTTTGCTTCAGCTCCACATATAAACCTGGAGACATTGCATTTCATGCCCCATTAAAAGCAGACAGATCAAATTGCCATTCAGATCGACAGGAGTTATGGATGAAATCCTGAGTGCTTGAGCTTACTTTGGCACCCCACCACAATGATTTATAAAACAGAGATTTCCCACCACCACCATCCACAATCTCCTCGCAATCCCCAAGTAACGTGATTTCCCCGCTTGCTGTAAACTAGAAAGCACCTGCTCTTAGTCAGGCCATAAACAACTAGCACACACGCTGTTGCCTTCAGAAAATAAGAGAGATCATTCTTCTTCTTCGGAGATGGAAAATCTTATCTGCACTTTCAGCACAGCTTGCAAAGTAATGCTGAATCAGAACATAAAAATAAAGGATTGAGAGTTAGCTTTGCAAGCCTGACGGGTGTACAGTGGTATAATGTTCAACTGACACAGAGGACCCCGTGGATGTGAAACGCTACACCTACTCTGGACAACACAGACACGGAGCTTATGATCCAGTTGGGTACTCTTGTTCGTTATTCTTGGAGGTCAGTCAAAGTGTAATTGCAACATAGGGAAAGACAGTCCCAAGGCTGCCACAAAGTGTTTCCAGCAGCTGCTGTTCATTATTCATTCAGCTCTACCTTCTGGCTTTGAAATCAATAAGCCCTGGCCTTTTAACAAGGCATCACCTTTGCGGGGAGGAAATCAGAGATTTGGGGGCAGAAATCCACTAACAACTTTTCTTGTATAATAAATCTCTGAAAATATAGGGAGCTGTCCAGGAACACAGGTATGTTTTTGCTTCTTGCATCTCATCCTCCACCCCCCGCCGACCAATGCCCTCTGCTTCATGACTTCCACGGGCCGCAGCCTGGACACCGAGACAAGTCAACTGGCTGCGAGCTCATCTAGGTTCCCTCAGCATCTTTATCATGGCTTCTCCTTCCCCACTCACTCCCATCCGCCTTCTCTGCCACCATGTCAGCCAAGGTGCAGCTGCAGAACAGCTGCTGGTGGACAGGCCATGGTTTAGCAAGAGCGTCCTGAGACACTGCTGGACCTTCTGGTCAGCCTCTGCACTGAGTGTAGCCATGACTCACCACTCTGCAAGGAAAAGCTCATCTCAGACTTCTTCAAGTAGGAATGGACCTTGACAATCAGGAGAGGGATGTGGGCGAGTTCCTCATCAACAATGCCTGAGCAGGCTACCAGAGTCAATATTCACCTTACCACTGGTGGAAGGCCCAAGAATATTTATTTATTATTTGCAATCTGCTTTGAGATTCGTTCAAATGAAAAGCGGCACAGAAATATATTCAATCAAATCAAATCTTCACGCAGGGATGTAGTCCTCCCGTTGCTGTTGGACTACAATGCCCATTATCCCATGCTGGCTGGGGTTGATAGGAATTAGAATTTTCATCAGGCCTAATAAGCCTCTGAATACCAGTTGCTGGGAATCACAAGGGAAGCAAGTTCTATTGTTTTCCCATTGGCATCTGGTTGGCCACTGTGAGAACAGGATCCAGCAAGTCTCAGCTTATAGCACCCAACAGACCAGAGGCTCTCCACCCCTGTTTTACTCCCTTTAAAGGATCCTGCTGGAGAAATCCCTCATCCCTGCAAAGCAACATGGATCTCTGTGGAAGTGGTAACAAGGAAAAAATATTTTTTGATACTATGAAGCTTCGGCTGGGGAACTGCTTGCTTCTTCGTAATGCAAAAAACCCCACCTGTCACTGAATTTATCCTCCAAATATATGCATCATTTACCATCTTAACGTACCTATCTGCATGCAGGTATAAACATCTTGGGACAAAGCCAGTTTTTCTACATCCGGGTTTCCAGAAATGTTAGAAGAGTTCAATAGTTCATCCCTAGGCAGGAGGAATTTCAGCTTAAGAAAGGGCTTAGTAACGCTAGAGCTTGTTACATGGAGTTTTCCAGCATTAATTTTCTATTATGAGTATTAAGCAATGGATACTAGTGCCATGGCTAGAGAAATGCAAAGCCTGGATCATTTTCTATAGAAGAGGATGGCAAAGGCACAAATTCCTAAGCATCATTCAAGCCTTTCTCCTAACACAATTATGCTGATATACTTGGTCTTTGTCGTGGGGCACCTCTTTTAAGTTTCATCTTTGTTTAGGATCATATTATGACTGCCATATTCTCCTATTCCCCCCCTTTGCAGGGAACAATCCCTATTTTCCAGTCAGTGTCTCTAGGATAGCTTTGCTGTCCTTTAGGACTCCAACCTTGGCCTGGAGGCTTCTAGCATTGGCCACAAACACCTTTACGTGGTTTCTCTGTCTCAATGTCTCTGGCATGCGCATTTTACCTACAACTCTTTGGCCAGTGGCGGAGGAAGGGGGCGGAGCACCCCAGGTGCCATCTTTGAGGGGGTGACAAGAAGGCACCCCATGGGGGGCTCGCCCCGCCACCATCACGCCGCCCCAGCCTCATGCAGAGGATCCTTGGCTCGCGGCTGCACCCTCTGCCGCCACTCATACGATGCTCGTATGGATGGCACATGCGCAGTGCTGCTCAAGCTCTGTACGGAGGCCACAGGATCCCTCCACCACTGTCTTTGGCTTCTGTGCATTTTATCATGTCTCCCTTTAATTCTGCGTTCCTTAGTCCTTCTCCTGTCCCATTTACATAACCATGGACATCTTCACCTTCATCCCTGAGCAATAATTTATTCCAGCTTGGACACTCATCAATGTCTGTCAGCTTTTCTCCAGCAATCAGCTTTCAGGCTTCCTGGTTTGCAATACACCATAGGCCAGAAGTGGTAAACTATGGTTTGTCCAAACTCTGTAATCCAGGATTGGAATCCAAGATTGGATTGGGACTGCACAGGAACAGGACTTGTTGGTGTGGTGCCAAATCATGCTTTGGTGTTACATCTGAATCAATCTTCTATCTCAGGGGTAGGGAACCTTTTCAAGCCTGAGGCCCACATTCCCTTCTAGGTAACTTTCCAAGGCCAGGCTCCACTGGTGGGTGAGGCCAAAGTGAATTTTACCTTTGTACATTTGGGCAATTTCTTCACCTTCACACATCCCTCTCTACCCTCTGTCCAGGCAAGCAAGAAGCATTATCATTGTTCTTCCTTTACCCTTCTTCTGTGTTTAACCTTGGATATTTTAAAAACCACTACAAAATGTTCCAGTGTTTCCTAAACTTGGGTCTCCAACTCCCATCATCCACAATGCACCATGTTCAGGGATGATGGGAACTGTAGTCCAAGACCCAAATTTGGGAAACACCGTCTTACACCAATGGTGCTCCTCTAAATAAATAGCGGGAGAGCCAGAGAACACGGACATGTTTCTCCAGCTCCCTCAGCTTTGTCAGGCAGCTTATATCCTGCTTTAACTAAGCCCGACCTTTCATGTTCACAGACTCTGAAGGCCCTAAATAAAACCAGCTATCTAATTTTCTCATCGCTCAGAGGTAAGGTTAAAATATCAAGTGGCCACCGTATGTTTGACATTACAGTGCCTCCACTGATAAGCAAATGTTTTCATTCTAAATGCATCGTGTGTTCCAAGATGTACGTAACAGCTTCTCCCGCCACCATCCCTGCTCTTTGTCTAAAAGACTGGCATGTCGCCCTTGGTGCTTATGCTGTTAAATCTGTCCACATTGATTGGTTCTGCCTGCAGGTCACTGCAGTTGCCCTTCATTTCAGTCCCTTGCTTGGGGCCTCACTGTTTATAATTAAGAACCTATTTCACTTGAATGGGAGAGAGGAAGGTAAATCTCATGGCTCTTTTCCCCTTTCTCCTTGTGTCTCTTAGGGTAGCCATATGACCTATAGTACCAGACCCTCCAAGTGTCCCTATTTCCCAGCAACAGTCCTGGATTTACAGAAGCTGTCCCAGTTTCTGATGGGAACGTGGAATGTCCCACTTTTCCTTAGGACGTCCCTATTTTCATCGGAGAAATGTTGGACGGTATGGAGTTATCAAACCCGCCCTGAGCCAAGGAGATAAGTAAATTACAACCTTGAAGACATCTGAAGGTATAGGGAAGGGTTTTTTTAGTGTTTAATGATTTATTATGTTTAGATGATTAGATATAGATAGATAGATGATAGATGATAGATGATAGATCATAGATAGATAGATGATAGATAATGTTGGAAGCCACCCAGAGTGGCTGGGGCAACCCAGTCAGATAGGTGGGGTATAAATTACACACATTACATTATGCAAACTAAAGCATGGCCATCCTTGGAAATTCACCTTTCTCTGAAATTTGTGATACACTTCTTCACCCAAGTAATGTGCAGACAAATGTAGACACTAGGATAAAGAAAGAATATAAATGCATATATTAATGTGACTAATACAGTGGTACCTCTAGTTTTCCAGAGGCCTGTTCGCAACATGAAAAGCCTGCAACGTGAAGCACCATATCTGTGCAGGTGCACAGAGCAATTTGGCGCTTCTGCGCAACTGTGAAGCGCAATTTAGTGCTTCTGCACAAGCACGAGCGGCGAAACCCAGAAGCAACCCTTTCTGGTACTTCCGGGTCGCCGCGGGATGCAACCTGAAAAAACATAACATGAAGCAAATGTAACATGAGGTATGACTGTATACCAAAAAAATGCATTTAACTGTTATGAGTTAGGGGGTAGGCTGTATGCCTGAGTCCCCTTCTAATTCCTGAATCCAACATGGATTCGATTCCTGGAATAGCCAGGATAGCTTCCTGGTGAGATAATGGCTCTCTAAGTATGTGCCATTAAGGTAACAAAGAAAGTGGCTCTGTGCCAGACAGAAAATGGGTGGGCCTCCCTCCCTCAACACTGGTAGACAGAAAGACAAAGGCCAGGGTTGAGAGTTGAGTTATGTGAACTGGAAGCTGGAAGCTGCAGGCTGGGCAGCTGGGAGAGGCAGAGTCATGCCTGATTTCTTCTGGAATCCAAGGTTGTGACTAAGTAAGACTTTCTTGGAGTGTTAATACTGGAGGCCCCTCCATTGTAGGCTCCAGTTGGATATATGTGTAAATAAACCATATATCATAAAGACACCACAGCCTCCGTTGTTCCTCATTCTGAAGAAACCAAACTCTGGGTAAGTGCCTGGAATCCCTGGAATCTCACACTGCTCAGAGATTGGGTTGGCATGCAACAATATTAAGGGAAATTGCTTTGTATAAACATGAGTATTAGGCAAAATCGCATACAGATTTATATATATTAAGAGAAATTCACACTAAAATGTTGATGAATCCTCATGAGGCATTTTTTACTTAATGAAAAAAAATGCAGACTGATGTGGGAATGTGGGGAACTGTACTTAACACAGGAAAAATGAGAAACTGAGAAAACTGACATATTTGCCTGCTATCCTTATTTCTGTCCCCTTGCGACTCATTCCACTGACAACAGACTAGAATTCAAGGGGAGGCATGAGCTACATTGCTGGTTAGTGTGTGTGTACAATAATAGTTATGACTTTAGAAACAGTCCAGTTGGCTATCAGGCAGTGACCCAAAAATGAGAGGAATATTCCTAAGGAATGGTATTCGTGGCCACAAATTATAGCGTATGTCAGCTATTGGATAATTTTCTGATGTTAAAAGACCGAGGTTGCAATGAACATTCTGCATTTTGCAAATGATTTGCTTGAGGTTCGTCAACATTTTAGCGGTTTGCCATCTCCTCCTTCCCAGAGAACTGGGGAAGAATGCATTTTCTACAAGCAGTTTGTGGCCTGCAGTTCTCTACTCCAAGGTCAGAGGAGATACAGCTCAGAGACTGTTGCTTTTTTAAGAGCGTCAAAAATATCTTCCCTCCATACTCCAAATACAGTGGTACCTCGGTTTTTGAACATGATCCGTTCCAGAAGACCGTTCAAGTTCTGAAACGTTCGAAAACCGAAAACTCAATAGCCAACAGCTAGGCCTCAGGATCTTACACTCAGCAGAAGCCGCAAAACACATTCAACTTCCGAGGCGTGTTTGAAAACCGAAGCATTTACTTCTGGGTTTACAGTGTTCGAAAACCGAAATGTTCATCAACGGAGATGTTCAAAAACCAAGGTACCACTGTGTTAGCTAAGTTCTACCCTTTACTAAATTTAGGATTATGAGGAGTCTGCCTCCCCCTAAACTTCATAACAAAGTGTAGTTCATGTGCTGTTTCTGGAAGGGATCCAAATCTGTGCAGAAGATCATTCTCCAAATCTCTGATCATTCCAGAAATAACTGTGGACATCCCAACTGGAACCTGCCACACGCACCCATCTCTAGCCCTTGTCCTCTTCTGAGTCCTATTGTGGGGAAGCCCAAGGCTGATCTGCTTTTCTTTCCACTGCTTCTCCTGGTGCCTGTCCAAAAAAAAAGAAAAAAAAGCTTCCACTCTGCAAAGTTGCTTAAACCATTTTAACAACTGACCCAAGCAAGCAATGTCAATTTGAGAAACGACGTAAATTTGCCTCCCCAGTGACTTCATGAACCACAGATACATGTTCAAAAGATACGATTATGGATAAACACATTCCTTTCATTGCCGGCTGGCAGTTGACCCAGGTTTGGTTTGAATTACAGACCCATCAGACTGAAGCAAATAACTAAATGGAACGATATGGGCTCTTTTGAAGTGTGTGCAAATCAGATTTGAGTGATAATTAGCAACAGATAATTGAAGTCTACTGTTTATTTGCACATTTGCTGTTACTGACGAGCCGCTTGGATACAGACGTAGGGCGAAAATGAGCACGCTGAAAGCAGATGAAACTGAGTCATGGCTCCTACTTCCATACTCAGAGCAGACTACATCTTATGATGGAAAAGCTAGTGATGATTTTCCAGGGGGTTTTTTGTTTACTAAATACAGTCACAGGGACACCATTTTCCTGATTTAACTTCCCTGCCCTCTCTCTCTCTCACACACAAACCATATTCTCTGTAGGGTGAAAATACAGGCATAGTATAGATGCTTGTATATTTTTTTTCCCCTCTGGAGCAAATTGCTTCAGCAGGGCAATTTAGACTGGGGAAGCATGCAGGGGGAAAGGGTTAAATGCTTCCATTCCCCCCACCCTCAACTCCCCCAGTCACATTAGCGGCCTCTCTCTGTAGCATGAGCTGCATTTAACTTTCAAACAAAGTTGAGAGGAAAATCACAGATCTCCCAGCAGGGTGGGCTGGACCAGCCATTAGACAGTGAGCCATCTGCTGGCGAGCAGCGGAGAGGTATTGGGAGTGCTGGGGGACATGATTCTGTGCGCCACGTGACTTGGCCTGTGCCCGCCCGCCAAAACTGGTCTGCTGCCCTCGGTTGCAGTCAGAGCTGTCTTAATCATCATAATAATAATATTTTATTTTATCCCGCCCTCCCCAGCCGAAGCCAGGCTCAGAGCGGCCAGCAACAGTAAAAGTAACACAGTTTACATAAAATCACAATCAATTAATTGAAATACATTCTAAAACCAATTCATTCTAAAATCAATTCAGAATCAAATTAATGGCAACCATTGGGCTAGAGTTCTATGAGGATTACCAAAGGAGGGGGTCAGACTGTGCCTTGGCCAAAGGCCTGGTTGATCAACATAGTATTCGTGAAAAAATTAGATAGACAAGAACAAGAAAATAGTAACTTTACAGGATTTACATGATTATCCATTTAGTTTATGATTCTCCTAAGCAATCTTTTGAGCAAGGTATGCATTAAAGCAGAAAATTACATTTGTGACCATAAAAATGCAATATGACCCTATGTATTTTCATTCCAAAATAACTCTAAATAATAAATCCAGAATAACTCTAAATTCCAAAATAACTCTAAATAAATAAATCCAGAATAACTCTAGTAGCTTGTATCAGTAATTGTCTTTTGTTAATTTGCTGAATTAAGCCTTTGAAACACTTAAGCATATGCGGTGCCAGGGTGCAAAGATTCGCCTGGCGCCCCCCCCCCCCCGGTTGCCCAGTACCAGGCGTGCAGGAGGACAGAGCTAGCTGGCCACCTCAGCATCTTGCTGGCTCAGTTGCCCCTGAACTTGCGGTGCAGAGCAGCCCACAGCAGACAAGCTCGTTGCAGTGCTCCAACCGATGGGTGGGCTCTTCCCCGGACTCAACTCTCGGGCCCCGGACTCTTGGCCTGAGAGCCTGGCGCCTGGGTGCCCCACACCCCTAGTGCCTATGGCCCTGGTTGCAGTGGTGGGCACCACAACTGCTCAGGTAAGATTCAACTGTAAGATAGGCTATGCTACTTGGCTTTGGCTGATAAACTTGCACAACACTGTAGAGTGTTGCATGGAAAATTAAAATAAGATACTTTCACTGCTGATTGGTTTATGTTTATTTCTTTTATTAACTGTCCCCCAGAGGAACCTCAACCCCGAGTAACTCATACGTCTTTTCGGCTTGGTTATTTAATGTAACATGCTTCTATTATTTTATGCCTTATAGACACCATGACTGCACCTTTTATTGTTGTTTGTATTCTTTCATGTTATTCTTAATAAAAACGTAAATTATGTAAAAAAAATACGTGGGAAATTTCACTTGCACCGAAAAAATACTTCAGTGTGTGAAATGTGGCGAGATGCTAGCAAATTTACGTTTGGAACCATCATAGGTGTTGAGGTATTTAGAAACAATGTGTGCCAGTTTTTTTTAAAAAAAAAAAAACAGCCACTTGATCATTATTTTTCAAAACATGGATGGACAAACAGTTTTTGAAGAGCAAGAAAACTTTGCTGTACCTATGACAGAAAGGAAGAATGGGCAGACCTAGCTTGTTCACAAAGCCGCTCCAAATGCAACTTAGATTCATTGCTTTCTGCACTAGCTTCCAAATATATGACCGAAGTCCCACATTCCATTCTAGGAAATCATGTGAAAATTGTTGATTTCATTCAAAATTAGTACTCATGATAGAAGTTCTGTGCCAAGAATTGGGTTCCAAACACAACATGTTTTTTACACATAGGAGTGAAATGATAGTCACAGGGGAAAGTGCTCACAAGGCTGTTTGAACTGAACCATGTGCTTCTTCCTTAACCTTGATAAGGAAACAGACTGTTCAGTGTATCCCTCAGTTCGCTTTGTTAACAATTGTCAAGGCTGAGCCGAAGAACCGTCTACAAAAAGAATAGATTGCATTGCTGCTGGTTGCAGCTTGTTAAATGATTGCTGAAAATTGGAAGGGTTTGGATAATTTGCAGTTATCTGTTTGGAGACAAAATGTCAGGACAATAGAAACACTGAATGGATAGCAAATGAAAAATGACTTTATAGAAATGTGGCATGCCTTTATAACATATTTACAGGAAACGATTCAGACATGCAGCCTCCAGTAATGCATGTCCAGGTGTGGCAGGGTGTATTTAAAGGTAAAGGGATCCCTGACCATTAGGTCCAGTCGTGACCGACTCTGGGGTTGCGGCGCTCATCTCGCTTTATTGGCCAAGGGAGCCGGTGTACAGCTTCCGGGTCATGTGGCCAGCATGACTAAGCCGCTTCTGGCAAACCAGAGCAACGCACGGAAACGGCGTTTACCTTCCTGCCAGAATGGTACCTATTTATCTACTTGCACTTTGACGTGCTTTCAAACTGCTAGGTTGGCAGGAGCAGGCACCAAGCAATGGGAGCTCACCCCGTCGCGGGGATTCGAACCGCCGACCTTCTGATCAGCAAGTCCTAGGCTCTGTGGTTTAACCCACAGTGCCACCCACATCCCAGGGTGTCTTTAGCTAACCGCTAAAACTTATTCTCACATTGTATGGGAGTTTACTATATGATCCCAGTTGTTCCTCAGCAAGTGGGGCTCACAGTGATGGGTGATGGTTTTGAAGTTCTCCATTTACAAGCACAGTTTGAACCTACACGATATTCATTTAGGAAAACATCAGAAGGTTTTCTATTGGGAATAGTGCCAGGAAATCTAAAGGAAGAAGACAAGACATTATATTTATACGCAACAGTAGCCGCAAGGCTAGTGATTGCAAAAAAATGGAAAAGTGGTATAATACCAACAAAAATAGAGTGGCTTGCCAAATTATTGAAGTATTGCAATATATCCAGAACAATGGGAGAGATCGGAAGGATACCAAAAGAGAAGATAGACAAGGACTGGAAGGTGTTTAAAGGATATTTGCAAAATCATATTGAAAAATCAGAACTCCTATTAGAATAAATAAGTTCTGTTATAAATACTGAAATACTAAATAAGATAGATAACAATGTGTAACAGAAAAAGAAGCAAAAAGTTCGTTTAAAAGTGTGTGAAAGAAAGTAATAGAAGTGGAAAGAAATTGCAATTGTGTAGATTGGAAGTCTAACACAAGGGTGGGGTGAGGAGTGAGGGATGGTGGTGGGAAAGAAAGCATGTGTGGGATTGAGTGTGGGTATGTATGAATATTTTTAAGGACTGTATGAAATGTATGTTTGTTTGTATATTCGTAATATGTATGTATTAATGTTGAATTATTTTAATAAAATAAATATATTTTTTTTAAAAAAATGAACCTACACAATCACCCATTTAGCTTTTGTTATTGGCTACCATCCCCAAGAGGCACTTGACACAGGAAGAAGATATGAGATCAGGGGAAGGAGGGCTAAAAGCTCAGCCTCGCTCCAAAGTCTATACATTTATGCGCCACATGAAACCAACGCCTGAATAGGGCTCAAGAGTGTCTAGATTAGTAACGTGACTCAATTCAAAGTGCTGGTTTTGACCTATATAACCTTACAGCCTTATATCAGGACTCCAATACCTGGATCCTGCATTCATCATCAGAGGCCCCTCTTTGTGTGCTCCCTTGGAGAGAGGTGCGAAAGCGAGCAACACAAGATTGGGCCTTTTTAGTGGTGGCTCCCCAACTGTGAAATGCTCTTCTCAGAGAGATGCACCTGTACCATCACTTTAGTGCCCAGTAAAAACATTATTTTTTTTTTGCTCTTAACTGGTGTTCATCTTTTAGTTGAGTGAAGTCGGGTGTGCCCTTTTTATGCTATCGCAGACTGAGCACGTTCAGTTAATATATATTCTTTAATCTTTTGATGTATTTCAATTAGGTATTGAATGCAACATTTTTTGTAGTGAACAACAAATACATATAATGCATATTAACTGGCTCTGATTCTAAAAATTCAAAACAGGCAAAGATTGGTATAAACATTTTTATATCTACAGTATACAGCTTGTCAAAAGGTAATATAGTATCTCCCTCTAGCGGCAGGATTGAAAACTCAAATAAACCTGCATCAATTGTGGATGGATAGATAATCTTCTCTTTGTTCAACAGAAAAAAAAACTTATGTATCATTATTTCTAATAGCGAGGCCAACCTAGGTTTTATAGAGTTCACAGCAAATTGTTTCCTGATTTTTAGTTCAGAAAGGCAGCAGAGAGTACAAATAAACAACCAGGCGCTGTGGGTTAAACCACAGAGCCTACGGCTTGCTGATCAGAAGGTCGGCAGTTCGAATCCCCGTGACGGGGTGAGCTCCTGTTGCTCGGTCCCTGCTCCTGCCAACCTAACAGTTCGAAACCACGGCAAAGTGCAAGTAGATAAATAGGTACTGCTCTGGCGGGAAGGTAAACAGCGTTTCCCTACGCTGCTCTGGTTCGCCAGAAGCGGCTTAGTCGTGCTGGCCACATGACCCAGAAGCTGTATGCCAGCTGCCACAGCCAGTAAAGTGAGATGAGCGTCGGAACCCCAGAGTCGGTCACGACTGAACCTAATGGTCAGGGGTCCCTTTACCTTTACCTATTTACCAGTAATCCAACTGGCCACCAGTAGCATTTATCTTTTCGCTTTCTCTCCGTTTCTCATTTTTCCAAATTTAAGTTCAGTTCTCCACATTTCCACATCGGTTTGCAATGTTTTTTTAAAAAAATCTTCCTGATAAAAATTAATCAGAATTTTAGTCAGATTTCTCTTACTATACATTAGTTTGTATGCAATTTTGCTGATATGTGCTTTTTTTGCAAAGCAATTTCCCCTAATTCAATCCATTTTTTATGGTAGAATCATAGAGTTGGAAGAGACCACAAGGGCCATCGAGTCCAACCCCCTGCCAAGCAGGAAACACCATCAGAGCACTCCTGACATATGGTTGTCAAGCCTCTGCTTAAAGACCTCCAAAGAAGGAGACTCTACCACACTCCTTGGCAGCAAATTCCACTCTTACTGTCAGGAAGTTCTTCCTAATGTTTAGGTGGAATCTTCTTTCTTGTAGTTTGGATCCATTGCTCCGTGTCCGCTTCTCTGGAGCAGCAGAAAACAACCTTTCTCCCTCCTCTATGTGACATCCTTTTATATATTTGAACATGGCTATCATATCACCCCTTAACCTCCTCTTCTCCAGGCTAAACATGCCCAGCTCCCTTAGCCGTTCCTCATAAGGCATCGTTTCCAGGCCTTTGACCATTTTGGTTGCCCTCCTCTGGACACGTTCCAGTTTGTCAGTGTCCTTCTTGAACTGTGGTATTTTCACTAATATATGTACTTATAGGCACATTTTACCTTAGCATATACATTCTTGCACACATTACTTGGCTGGAGAACTGCATTGCAAAAATTGGGAAAGTGAAATTTCCAAGGATTTTCTGCTTATTATACAAGGAGCATTCATCCTGCTTTGACTGTGTGCTGTTTACACACCTTACCATTAGTCCTTCGTTCATCCCACACTTCCTCATTTCCCCATCACATTTCAAACCCACAAAAGTCAGGGTTTTTTGTTTTTTAATGTGGCTTGGTTGCTGCAGGCAACACGGCACTTTGATCCGCTTTTACGCAAACATTAAAGTGTGCTGAAATCCTTCAGCAAAATATTGACAGTCTGGAAAAGTGACTTAACATTCTTAAAGAGAATGAACGATGTTCAACCTGCCACTTGCCAGCAGATGGCAATAGAGTGATGCTGAATTCATTGAAAACGCTTCATCAGCTGCAGGTCCTGTACAGAATTTCCTTCCCCCACCTCTCCCTATAAAGCAGTTTATTTATCTGAGGCTTCCTCATATGAATGGCTGTTTCCTTGATTATTGTACTTAATTTGCTGCACGTAGGATACTGATCAGTCAGTAGATGCAATTCAGTGGATCTTCCCAAAGATGCGGTAGCACGCAAGCTAGATACCAGTTCAAACCTTGGCAGAGAGTCCCATAATAAGATTCCTTTACACCCATGTAACTGGATTAGTTGTAGTTTCTAGGTCACCTTCAAAGGTAGCCCCACATAGAGCGCATTGCAGTAGTCCAAGCGATAGATAACTAGAGCATGCACCACTCTGGCGAGACAGTCTGCAGGCAGATAGGGTCTCAGCCTGCATACCAGATGGAGCTGGTAAACAGCTGCCCTGGACACAGAATTGACCTGCAGAAGGGTTATTAAGAATGATATGAACATCAAGTGTTAATGCTTTAAATTGGGAAATTGAAAATTAAATTGTATTATGATAAATTAAATATTAAATTGAAGAAGAGGGAAAGGATTTGTTGAATTAGATAATTTGAACTAGAATACAAAAAAGGGAGGTGCGAGGAAGTCGAGGAAATAAGCTAATGAAAGATGTGGATATAAAATTTGGATGTGTGTTTTTACTTTTGTTTTTCTTCTCTTTTTATGTTGTATTGTTTTTATTTCAGTTTCTATTGTGGATGTATTATTTGTTGAATTTATGTATGGCTTTTTTCTTTTTCTTTTGTTTTTATTTTTTATTGTCTTTCTTGTTATAAGTATAAAATACCCAATAAAAATCTTATTAAAAAAAACAAAACAGAATTGACCTGCGCCTCCATGGACAGCTGTGAGTTCAAAATGACTCCCAGGCTGCGCACCTGGTCCTTCAGGGGCACAGTTACCCCATTCAGGGATTGCAACAGAAGAGACAGCCCCTGAAGCTTTAACAGTTGCATGTCCCACAAGAGGTCCATTCTGCCTTGCAATAAATCTTTTCGTGTGGCAGGACGTATTCTCTGGAACTCCCTGCCTATTGATATTAGGCAGGCATCTTCAAAAAGACGTTTTCCAGCTATTTTTAAGGGAAATTGCCTCAAACGACATTGCCGACATGGGTTGCCATATGTCCAGATTTTCCCGGACATCTTAGTGATTTTTGCCCGGACACTGCTTCCAACTGCAATATTCTGGATATGTACGGGAAATTCCAGACATATGGCAACTCTAGCTTTCCTGCTTCGTGGATTGAGAAGAGCTAACTTCTGGACTATGCAGAATTAGATCAATTAACTGGAAGGATTCGAAACCTGCGGGATCAGAGATTCTTAGAAGACTGGAGTAAATATTTGAACTGTTTGAAAAGCAATTATGATAACCAGATTACGCTAGTAGGACTGCAAGAAGTTCCGTAAGGAGGACTTTGTGAAATATTGCAAGGAAGACTTTGAAAAGAATTATTAGTTAAGGACAGTTAAAAGTAATAGAGAAATTAAGAAATGCAGAACAAGTGATAAAGAACGGAAAATCTTCAGAGGTTGTTGACGGAAGTCCAAAATATTGTATAAGATAAGAAGTTATATCAAATGATGGTTGGAATTTACATGTTCAAAAATTAATAAAAATATATATTAAAAAGAAAGAGAGAGAAGGGCTAACTTCTTGAGGCCTGGCCTGTAGCTCACTAGGCCCCCATGTTCCTCTGTCCTTCTTCCAATCAGCTTCCCAGTAGTGAAGCATAGCCTGCAGGACACCTCTCCCCACATCCAGCCGGGTGCTCCAACCTTCCCCAGGCATTTCCCCCCTGCTTTCTTGTTGCTCCAACAGTATGCCAGCCAACCCCTCTCCTCCTTCCCTCCCGAATTATACTTCTTGCAGTCCTACTAGCGTGGTTATCATAATTGCTTTTCAAACAGTTCAAATATTTACTCCAGTCCTGTAAGAATCTCTGATCCCGCAAGTTTCGAATCCTTCCAGTTAATTTATCTAATTCTGCATAGTCCAGAAGTTAGCCCTTCTCAATCCACGAAGCAGGAAAGCTAGAGTTGCCATATGTCTGGAATTTCCCGTACATATCCAGAATATTGCAGTTGGAAGCAGTGTCCGGGCAAAAATCACTAAGATGTCCGGGAAAATCTGGACATATGGCAACCCATGTCGGCAATGTCGTTTGAGCCAATTTCAAGTCTAATAGCTTCTTCCCAGCTGTTTATTATCTGCCTTCTCCAGCTGCTCCACAGGGAGAAGCTGCCCGTCTTGTCTGTCAACAACTCCTGTTGACATAATATTAGAGGAGCTGGCCGGATCAAGTCAATGACCCGTCCAGTCCAGCGTCCTGTTCTCAGTGACCCATCACACACCCAGGGTCATCTTACCCATAGAGGCTAGCGGTGTGAGGTGCCAGGGTGCCAAGTTCTGGAGGGCGCCAGGGAAGAGGGGAAGGCTGGACGCAGCGCCTCCCAGCATCAGCTCACCGCCTCCGCCATGCCGCGCCGAAGCAGCACCACGCCCGGAGCCTCCGTCTGCCGTGGGCACCGCGGCACAAAGTGGCCAGCTCAGCCAGGAGGCGACACGTCCAGCCTCCGCCTCTTCCCCGCCAGAGGAGCCGCCCTCCAGCTGCTGCCTGCCTCCTCCAGCCCCGCCGGCAGTGCCGTCCTCCCTAAATAACTCTGGGGAACAGGAGGGGCACAGGAGGGAGCTTTGCACCACAGTGCCGGATATGCTTAAGACGGCCATGCACACACCTGCAAGGAGGATCTGATCGCAACAGCATTCTGCCCCCCTAGTCCTTCGCAGTGACTGCCGCTTGCTTCAGTTTTTAAATGTTGTGTTTTTGTACACAATGTTTTGCAGCCCTGCAGCTTCTTGGTGAAAGACGGCTAAGAAATAAGTTAATAATATTAAAATTAAGAAGACCTGGGCGATGGTGGGTTAACGACAAGGCCTTGAGCACTGTACAAGCTGCCGTTCCACATACCCCAGCTGGTGAGGTTAATTTTTAAACAGTTGGTGAAATGTTGTCAGACAAGTAGTTCTTTGGCCTGAAGAACTATATTATCTCACCTTTTAAGACCAGTGAAGGGATGACTGCTGTAGAATAAATGAATACAGCATATAGAAGATCAGGAAGGTCTAATCAGCAGCATGTAATGCTGCAAGGTGGACAGAAATCCTTTGTATGAGAATACGAATGGGTCATCATCATCATCATCATCATCATATTTATATCCCATCCATCCGACTGGGTTTCCCCAGCCACTCTTATGTATTTCCCCAGCGCTTATGAGAAGTGCTAAGACTAAAGAGCCCTACTGGATCTGGCGGCCAAAGGCCTTTCTAGTCCACCATCCTGTCATCACATTGGCTAACCACTTGCCAATGAGCTCTTTAGTCATCACATTGGCTAACCACTTGCCAATGAGAAGCCCACAAGCAAGAACCAAGTGAAACAGCACTCTCCCCTCCTTGGGTTGGCGTCATGAAAGCAGGACATTGGACTAGATGGGTCTTTAGCCTGACACAGAACTTTGGTTGCATTCTTAGGTTCTTACTTACAAGTCCCACTGCTATACTGCAATATGCTGTCTCCAACGTTAGAAGCAAAACATATCCTTATTTTATGAATTTGTCTAATCCTCTTTCAATGCCATCCAACGTGGTGGTCATCACTGCATCTTCCACAAATTCAACAAATTATGCAGTGTGAAAAGGTACATCTTCATCAGATGGCTTGAATTAACAGACAGAAAGAAAACCTTTCTTTCTCTGTACCGTGTATATAATCTTATAGACCTGTCTTGTCTCCACCTAATCTCTTCTTTTTCCTGAAGTACAAAATATTGTAACCTTTCTTCACAGGAGAGATGCTCCAGCCCTTGGATCAATTTTGCTGTCCCTTTCTGAACTTGTTCCAGCTCTGTTGGAGAATAGCTAAAGCCTATGAATTAAGTTACGCAGGTCTTGGTCTGATCAGTTTCTAGCTGAGAATCCACTTAGAAATCCGTATATATTTGTTTTTAATACCATTTTGGGAGAAAACCAGGATATAAACGTAATAAAAATATACTGCCACTGTGATACTTGAAACTAAAAAAGAAATCCTTTTCAAAACCTAGTTATTAATCTTGGGTAAATCAAGACAATCACAGATAACACATTTTTCCCAAATCTTTGGCTGTATTGCAATGGTTGTTTCAATTCGTAGTCTCCAGCTAAACATTTCCTATCCATGGGTTAACAATATATTTTACCAACGTGTTGTCTTTTAACAGTATTTATCCAACATAACAAAATAAACTGCAATTTGTTATACTTTTTTTTACAAAACATTTTATAAATATTTTTACAAAATGTATACAAAGCAATTTCAAGTGAGACGTACTATACAAATGAAAGTATTTAAGCAAATAAAATCCATACCACACTGACAACAAGTGACATCCTCTTTCAGTAAAGTCAGTCTGTAAGGCCTCCCAAATCTAACAGCTCAATTATGCTGACATTGTTGAATCAGGTTTTTTTTTTCATAGTTGCCAACTAAAATTTTCTTTTAACCTTAGACAACATGGAAAGACATCCAGGAAGTAAAGAGACCAATCCTACAAAGCGGTTATGCACAAATAAATGGTCTTCACTGGATTCAGGACCATGTGCTGCGTAACAAATTCACACTTTTTTTTTTACAACAAAAATATTTTTACTGCATTACCAATTAAAATATTCAGAGCTCTAAAACCAAGTTCAATAAATAAAATACATTAGCTACCGTAGGTTAATTTAGCTGAACTTTGTTCAGTGGGTACCCAGCATAAATGTTGGAATCAATATAGGTGGAATTTAATCCACATATGATGGAAGTGCATTTCAGATGTCTCAGCTAAACCTTTATCTAAAAGTAAACTCTCACATAATATTCAAAATGTGTAAGCTTTGTTTTGGTATTTAGGTTCAGAATATTCTGTACAGCTGATAAGAAACTTTATTCTGTGAGATAAAACCAAAAGAAGACAAATTTACAAGTATGTGTCAAATTTATCATTCTTCCAATCAGATTCTAGATCAACTGATTTCTGTGACTGGTGCAACATACACCCTGCTTTCTTAGACATCTCATTATGGTTACAGTTCAATGAATTTATTCTTTGCAGCATCTTGATGGAAAGGTAGCTGCTGCACTATCATTGATAAGAAAGCAAGTACAGGACCCATGCCTACAAAAATGAACCAAAGTGGCAATGCTGTCTTCGGGGAATGTGGGGTTTCACAAATATTTAATTTTAAAAATGGCACTTTTTAAAAAAGTGGTAATAAAAACAAAATTTTAAAGCCCCCCGTCTTTCTAATCCTATTAAGAGTCAACAGAACATTAAGTTGCATTACTATTTTGCTGAATTTGTTTATCTTTTATTATTCTATAGTTATTCTGTTTCAACACAAGGTCGGTGGTAGTGTTTTGTGTTTACTTAAAGAGCAGAATATGGCTCTAACGCTACAATAAAATCAGAGCAGAGAAAGCAAAATTCCGCCCTTTATCTGGGCGCTCTGGCAATCCAACTGACAACCACAGTTAGCTACTCCTGCTGTGTCGCACAGCTCCATGGAGCTCCACACAAGCATGGAAGAGGAAGCTCCCAAAAGCAGTACCGGGAATGCTTGAATTCCAAACCTCTGTATGCACATAGTTATCACTGGGTCAAGGCTGCTGAACCTCAAGGCTCTAAGGCTATGACAATATCCATAAGGAAGCTTTTGAATATGTTTATAAAGGGAAGCTGCAGAGATTGCTTTACAAAAAAACACACCTCTTGGAGTTTGTTTTTTTTAGTAGGCATACATGCCACATCCCTCTTACTAATGGCACAAAAGCAATGTACCTAGAAGCACTGGTGATGGTGGTAGAATAATTTCTAAAACACACAGGAAGAATGGGGAAATGCCATGGGTTAAAATAATAAACAATATAGTCATGATGACAACTAGCCAAATGCAAACATGCTAGGGGTTCCTTTGGCTCTAGATCTTGTATTAAATGCCTTTAGAGATAGGCTTGGATTCAGGGACTCTCCCGTTGGTTGATGCAGAAGAAGTGACATTTCCTGATTATCCCTTCCCCTGCAGCCCTATGAAAATCCACTCCAGATGCAGGTTGGGAAACCCTTTGGAACAATTTGGGAAATAGTACTGAGCATTGTAGGAGGAAGGAAGAATCTGCAAAAGTTGCAGCCTCCTCCGCCATCAGGCTCCTCCACTGGATTAAAAGCCTTCCATGAACAGAAAGCAAAGTCCAAATTTGCGGACGGCAAATTCTAAATTCAACCTAAAAAATTTTAATGGGATAGAAAATTAACTTTGGTTTGTACATATTTTGGTAACTATAACTGCTGCTACAGATGACAGACATTCTTGAACAGCAAGGAGCAGAAATAAGCAAATAGCATACACTGGCCTTTAAAGTGTTCAGATTAAGGCTATTATCTCCTTAAAGTATAAACTACTACAATGATTTCCAAATAAAAGTGCTTTTGCCACTTGGTCTAGAAAAAATTATACCACATCAGAAAGATTAAGTTTGACTATATCCAATTAGAAAATGAAAAAGCTCTTCTTGATGAAGCTAGTGTGTGTGTGTGTTTATATATCTACATTTATGTGTGTCTATACAGAATTTTATGGCTATATTATAGCCTCTTTGTATACAATTTTCCATCTACTAGCTTCTTAGACTAGCATGTATCGTTTTACGCAGTGCTGAAAGTGACAAAAACTATAGAGTGTAATTCAATACAGCAAATTCCTATGTAAGATACTTGTTTCTGCTCACTGAGCATAGAAAAGCACTTTAAAAGTATAAAGCCCTGTAAACACTGGCGCCATTTTCTCTCCTTCCAATTCCTCTCTCTCTGTTCCAAACCTCAAGAGATAGGCATTTCTAAACAGAGGTACTGGGGAATTTTTTTTAGCCCCAAATATTAAATCTCAAAATCAAGTGATAGTGGGCGGAGGCAATGGATATTTTCCTATTAAATGCAACATTCCTAACATTTTATTTAAGAAACCTGTTACTAGACTGTGATTGTCAGTATATTACCTTGTTAACTTAGGGCCTAGTGAACTGCAGTTTCATTAAACTGCAATGTTAAAACGATCAGCAAAGCTGTATCATAATGTGTAGGCCCTACCAGACAGCTTTCTCTCAAGGGTTTACATTACTGGACACCTCACTGTAACCACAATGAGTATTGCTTTCAAACACAAAACAGAATCTACTTTAGAAAGGGTAACCTTTGACATTTGTCAGGCTGTTCTTGTGGTGTCATTCACATTTACTTCTAAGAGAAATATGTCCATGGTACTGTAACTATTAACACTCTAAGATACTATTTACAGCAGCTTCTAAAAGAGAGTCTGTTTCTACAACACCTTCACTGTGGTCTGGAATAAATTTCTCCAGGCAGTTTTCTTGTGAAGAAATAAGCGAAAAGTTTGGATATTCTAATTCTAGGGAGCCACTGCCGGTTGCTTCGCTCTGTGGCTGCCTCCCAGTCTTTTTCAGTTCCAATATGTTTTTGAATGTAGTCTCTAAACTCTTATTGAGCAGCAAATCCTTTTGGGGTTCCCCAGAACCTTTCAAATTGTCTGGATGCAAATCCTCATTCTTTGGAGAACTCCGAGGAGTTTTGTCTTGGAGGGAATGATTATATGTTGTCTCTGAGTGAGAATCAACTGTGTTCCGACATGTTTTATTATGCGTACCATGATCTACACTTGATAAGGTTTTTGACAAATGATCTTCAGAACCTAAAGAGTTTTCATTTGACTTTCCTGGATTTTTGCCAGCGATTTTTTGTTCTGAATCAGCCATATGTTGGCTTTCAGGAGAGGAGCTTGTTTTCTCAAATTTTAAAGCTTTTGCAAGGCTTTCTGATTTTTTAACAGAACTGTTTCCTTGTTGTGAACTCATAATATTGTTAGGCACTACTTGAAGTTTGCTGTGATTTAAAGACTCTGCTGTGCTTGAACTTGATCTGTCTTTGATTTGGGTATTAGCAGTCTGGTTTTGAGACGTTGAAGATTTGTTAGATTGATGATCACTTTCAGCCGGATGTGTTTCATCAGCGATCTTGTCAATTTGTGTGGATGGACAACAAAAGTCTGCTAGAAAACCATCTGAAATTTGAAAGCAAGCATTTTAGTAAAGAATTGTGACACATCATGGACAGAAAAACAAGGAATGGAGTAGCTTTCAATCTTTTCAGAATTAGGACCCACACACTTTCAGACCCTTCTGAATTTTGTTACCATATGGTATGGTATTGCTGTTGGGACCCACTTATCAAGGTCTGGCTGTGACCCAGCAGTGGTCCCAGCCCACAAGCTGAAGACCATTGAATAGAAGAACTAAAGCATGTCTACTAAAATATGGTTTTAGTGGGTTTCAGGTCCTGAGCTAAGGGGAATTCAGGTTAGTGTTAACCATGGTTAAGGTCTGGGCCACTGTTTTCCTTAACTACAATTAAGACCAGAAAAAGGGAGTTTGCTCCAGAGAGAGGAAGCATGCGCTGACACATGGGGTTACAGGTAACCAGGATTATATGTGCACCAACCCACTGTTGATTAGGTCTGTTTTCAACTTTATTTCTGTTCGCAAACTGGCAAAAAAGTATGTGTAGTCAACTTAAAGTGTAACAGACTGGAGTTCCATCTCTCTGGACAGAATTGCTCATTTGAATGCAAATGAATTAATATATACATTTTCACTTTATAAATGTAACACTGTTTTGTATATTAACTGCTAACAGTGCAGTCCTACCCATATCTACTTAGAAGCAAGTCCTATTTAGTTTAACTGGGCTTCCTCTCAGATGGGTTGGTATAACATTGCAGCTTTAATCATGCAGAATGTATTTAAAGTTCTTAAAGCAATCAATCAATCAATAAAATTTAGGTTTGGCAAGGATGTCAAAATGATTAGGTTTCCCCTCCCCCCATCCAAAAAAAAGCTATATTTTTCCTGCAGCACCCAAGTTTCCACAGATGTTGCATCTCTAGGTCTGACTCACAAATATAAATCCTTCCTGCGTTCTAATTTTACTTATGGCAAAAAAAACAAACTGTTATAAATATTAAAATCATTTCTCTGTATGGTACGGTGCTAGTCTATACATGTCTACTCAGAAGTAAGACCTAATGAGTTCAATAGAACTTACACCCAGGTTTATTTGTATAGGACTGCAGCTGAAGATGCTTTCATTTAAAATGGTTATGTTACCTACCAGGATCTACTATTGCAAGGCGTTTATCCCGGGAAAGAGTTTGCCTTTCTTCCTGGTTAAACATCCTGTCAATCATGACCATTTCTGCAGAAGGATTTATCCTCTGGAAAAGAAACAAACAAAATAATTTCTATAATTAACAACTTTAGCTTTTACTTGCAAGAAGCAGCACAAAGTTTCCTAACAATACTATAAAACAGAATGCCAAGTTCAACAGGCAAACTGAGGTTTGCAAGTTCATTATGGGGGTTATTTTTAAAGAAAAACTGGCGTTTTTGTATATTATGAATACACACGTTTGTTTTGTAAAACTGGTTTGTTAGGAAAAGTCAGTTAACATAGGGGAAAAAACTATTTTTATAATATTATTGTTCCATATCAAAGTGTTTGTGCAGCACAGCTCTATGTATTTTGAATTGGAAGTGATTTCATTCTGAATTCAGTGGGGCTTTACTTCAAAGTGCACACAGGATTGCAGTCCTAACTTTGCAGGTAATATCTTTGCTTAAATATGCCAGATCTGAAAGTGTGTGCATGTTTTGTAAAACAGGCGGATGCAAAAGCCTTGAGGTGGTGTTTTTTTTTTAAGAGGCCTCTATAAAAAATGAACTGTGGGCTGCTACACAAGTAACACTAAATCACAGATTACCAACCCAGCACCCATGGGCGCCATGGTGCCCCATGAAGGCTTTCACTGCTGCCTCTGGAAAGTCCCCCAGACTCATAACTTTCATTTTAAAAAAAGAAGCACTTCTCTATCCCACCTAGAATTGAAGTTATGGGGCAAATGTGCAGGTACTTTCTAAGCAATTTCTGTGAAATGCAAGTGAGTGTGATGTGGCCAAATTGTGTATTTTTCCTGGTACTGATTAATGTTCCCTGTTGTGATGAGATAGCAACATCAGCGTTCATGTATGTAATTGCTACAAGCAACTCTCTGTTTGCATGGGCGCTGCGTTCCGGGTCACTGTATGCGTCAGTAACAGTGACTCCCCCAAAGACATCAGTGATCAAGCAGCGATAAAAGGCATCAAGTGGTCCTTTAGGTACCCAAGATCCAAGTTGTTACAGGCCTTGTAAATTAATACCGGAATCTTGAACTTGGCTCAGTAGTGTATGAGCTCCCAATAGAAGCTTTTAAGCATCATTTAGGTTATGGCAATAGTTTGTCCCTACCAATTGTCAGCTGCAGCATTTTGACTGGCCACCTCGCATTGAACGTCTTGCAATAATAGAATATTGAGTTTACCAATGCATGAATCATTGTGGCCAGGCTATCAACAAATAGTTGAAAGGACTAAATTATCGTGCAAATATGCCTGCTCAGACCTTTCTGTTCCTGTACATTTATCCCTGATGGGCTAGGAGAGTGCTTCTGAGCAAGCTTACCTTGTGAAGGGAGACCAACCCCAACCCCCGCTCACATTTTTTGAAATTCATTAAGACTTCTGGGGAGGGGGGAACATGGTAGAAGTCAAAAAGCTCTCACCCAGTGAACTTGTCAAAACAAGATGATAACATTATCTGTTTAGTGAAATCTATTGTTAGTGCTAAACATTCCTAAGTACCACATGTTGAGAGATACGGGCCATGGAATTAGATGAAAGCTGCACATTGCTGTGCTCCAATAAATTAAGCCATGTGGGATAAGATGCACAAATCCATAATATACACACATGCACACATTATTATTTTTTTATTAGTCTTACCATAGCATCTTCCAAGAGCAGACATCTGTATTTATTTAACATTGCCTGTGTTCTTTTCAGGAGCTGTGTGGCTACAGATTCAAATTCATTATCCACTAGAAAGGTGAAGAAAATACATTTAGAATAGTAGTTCTTAACAACTAAAATAGCCATTTAAAGCATTTGATTCTTACTTTTTGCCTAGTACAATATATAACATTTATCTGGTATAAAACCCCAGAAGCATAGCATTTTCATAACCATTTGGAGTACCTTTTCTTAAATCCTCTTCTGTTGGCAGTGATCCCTGGCACACATGATATGAGAGGAGTCTCTGGACTGCATCATTTAAAGATCTGAACTGAGTTTTATCAGGAGTCACAGCATGTGCCTGGTCCTTCTGTAGCTGCTGTAGAATACTAATGGGAAGATTGCTATTGTCAGTTGTTTACAATAGCACCACATGTGTGTAACAACTTGACAAAATTTGAGGGAGGGAAAGAGAGGAAGAAATGTCTAAAGTAAAAGGATGCATAAAAGGAAACAACTTACAAGGCTCCTTTTGTTAGTTGTTTAGCAGCAGGCCTCTTTTGTCCAATTGTATGGCCATCGACCTAGATTCAAAACATGCATCAAATACACTGGGCTAAATTCCTTTTATAAAAATCAATTATACCGTTGTGCATATCATCCAACAGATATAAAAATGGCCTCAAAATCTCTTTAAGATAATAAAATTATGAGATTGGTGTTTTTTAAAAAAAATCTCTTAAATGCATTTTGTATAGACTGCATTACCAATATGGATTTTCAAAAAGGGATTTTTTAAACTTTTGAGATAATAAGAAAATAAATCAACAGCATGGCTCTATATGCCTGAATATATGCATCTGACAGATACAAAGGCAAAAATCCAATGCACACTTTCATGAATAAGCCCCATTAAACTCAGAAGCATTTATCTCCAAGGAAATAAGAACAGGATTGGACTGCATATTTTGCAGCCTGATCCAAAGACAGCACATGACTAGAGCTTACAGTGCCAACAGATATGCTAAAACAGCCTTCTCCAACCTTGTGCCCTCCAGCTTATTTGGACTCCAGCTACCGTCAAGCTTAGCCAGCACATATTCATTTAATATTTAAAAGTGATGGGATGTTTAGTATATACTATCATGGATTTCCTCTCACAAATGACCAATGGAAAGGTTATTATATTCTATGTAGAAAATAGTACAAACAAGAAAGGGTTGGTGCACTATTAGCCTTTTCAGGAACATTCAAGGGCGGAGGGTGGGAAAGGGGAAATTGCCTCCTACCTGTACATTTGTTTGGGCAGAAGATGATCCTACTGCTTTTTCCTGGTGTGTCAGTGCTGTGCCTATAGGCTGCTGTATGATTTTGCCCCCGGTCTCTTGTCCTATAAGAAGATATATTATGAAGATTCTTTAACAACCCCCTATACAATATTTGGAATCTTCTGTCTAGTTATGTCACTGAATGATTTAAAATTAATTTGCATGTAGGCATATGTATTTAAATAGCAATGCTTTCACAAAACTACTGCAAGCCCATACAAAACACAAATATTTATAAATACTATCTCATGAGCCTGTTAGGTTTAAGACAGCATCTAGCCACTTGCCATTTCATGGAACTTCAGAATGCCAAAGCTGTATACAGGTATCAATGAAAAAGGCATGGGGAGCCCAGCTAATCCCTGTCTTCATAATGTAAATACCACACATACTAAAGTGCTGTCCAGTCTCCCCCCACCCCCACACTTCGGTCGGTCAGGCAAATTAATCAAAGCATCATGTTCTTTTTTTACTATATTGACATATATATTCTTTTTGAAATATCTTCTGCTGTTATTTGTAGAGACTGCTTTAAGCTCTGCTCCCAAGTACACATTTTCAAGAGCAAGTTCCAATGAGTACGTGAGTTTCCTCTTTTTGGTTCCCGAAGAACTAATGTGCTCAATTACTCAGGCAAGCTTAATGCAGCTTGTCTCAAATCTTAGGATCACTTCAAGGTTAAAACAAAAGATAGCTTCCTTCACTTCCAGCTACACTTTTGTTGTAGCATCTGAAGGGCACGTGTGTGTTCCACAATAAATGTGTGCTCCAATCACAGCTCCCAAGTTTATGTTTACTACTAACATACGACTAAATGCCTCAGGCCACAGGCACAGTCCCAGAAGTTCACCCATGTTCTGAGCATAGCTGTCAACTTTTCCCTTTTCTTGAGAGGAATCCTATTCGGAATAAGGGAATTTCCCTTTAAAAAAGGGAAAAGTTGACAGCTATGGTTCTGAGATGCACAATGACAATACTGGAAGGCCATACATGCATTGAGAAATTAGTGCAGAGCTAACTTCAGGAAACAGCTCCGTTGCTCATGCATCTTCTCTTTGCAGCCAATAAAAACATCCTTCTAACATTACATTTTCATGTATTTCGGTAAATTGTTGGTTCTCTGTAAAGCATTTATGACTTGTAAAAGCCATGGGGGGAATCAATTAAATTTGCAGAAGACTTTTAGCAATTTGTGAAGTGCATTTCCTAAATTTCCACCCTACTGAACTTAAACTAAATTTCTATCTATACATATTTTAACTGGATTTTCTCTCTGTTTTAAAGTGTAATATAGCTTTTTACCGGTCTGACTGGAAATTGTTGTATGCTGCCCTTTTAAGCTAAATGTTTTCTAGAGATTGGTTTTAAAAGCTCTTATTGCATTAATTGGAAGCCACCTTGAGAAAACTGTTTTAAAAGTTGCATATAAATTAAAAAAAAGAATCTGACACATATGTGTTAACTCTCAGTAGCACAGCTTAACATCAACCTGAAAGTTCAAATTTTCAAGTAATATTCAAGACAACCCTTTGCTGTAGTTAAGAATCCACTTCATAGCTAAGAAGTTGAATAAAGGTATTTAAAAAACAAAAACTTTATCTGCCTTAGCAATTTATTACCTAAAAGACTTGTTAGTTGAGGTGGTCTTAGATTATCCTGCGACTTTGACGTTGAAACTGAAGACACCAAATTCGTAACTTTTTTTTGAGTCTGAAAAAAGACACCACACATAAATACCATGCAGATTATTAGAGGTAAAAGATAAGGAAAAGCCAATATCCTATATACAAAAGAAAATATATAAAATCTATCTGCAGTTCCAGTTTTATTACCTTGCACTACAAATAAAATGAGCTCTGATAGGTAGAGAATTTGAATTTGTTTATCTGAAAGGTTGGCACACAAAATCATTGCCTTTTTTTCAACGGTTGGCCATTGTGCAAAACAGGATGCAAGGCTAGATATGGGGTTTTTAGGGCTCGTATGATCTTAGCAGTCAGTACAAACATCTGTGGCATCTTGTACAGTTCAGATATAACATCTCTGGTTTATTAGACCAAGAAGCACTTTGCCAGTAGGCTCTACCTTCCCTCCACCTTTTGCTTGCACATAAGAATTAAAGACTTCCCAAATTTCTTGAGCCATGTTGGATTGTAACTGAAATTTGTTAAGCCATGGTTTTCCATTGCTGGACTTTCAATCAATACCTTTCATCATCAAATTCTAAATTGTTCCAGATCTTTAAAGATACAGAGAACAAGTAGTACAAATATATATTAAATGGAATCATTTCTCACTCACTTGAGAATGGTCTGACCTCAAGAGATCTCCTTCCTATCTCTCATGCAGTCTCAACGTGCAAATTACAATAAATAGTATTCAGGAATCAGCTACAATGTGACTTCAATACTTTTAAATGAATATCTAAATCACTACTGAGAATTCTGAAAACCTCACTTTTAGCAACTAAACAAGACTTATTGAAGGAACAGAAATAATGGGTTGTACTAAACGTTGCACAAGTAGAAAGCAAGATCAAACAATGGATCTTTCCCTTCCTGTTTTCCCCCTACACCAAAAGTTTCTCCAGGTGTCTTGACACAGCCCATGGCCTCCCCTTCAACCTTCTAAATAAGCTTTTCAGAGGGTACAGGAGGCTACAGGGGAAGCAAAAGAGCCATCTTCTCCATGCACAACAATGGATACAACCCAATAGTTCCAACCAAGAAGTACTGATCCATCAAAACAGATTCTAAAGGTTCTTGGGGTGTTATTTGTTTGCATAGTTTGCTGTAAAACAATAAAATCATAGCAATACACACACACACACACACACATACATTTAGAAGCTGCAAAGGCTGGCTGCATTATTCCCAACCCAGCATTATAAAGAGATTTCAATTTTTCTAAAAATTAAATTGCTAAAGATTTTGAACTTGCATCAATCCATACCTGGCCAAAGGAAAACTGGGGCTGGGTTGCCGATGTATGACTAAAGGTGTTGACTGATTTGGAAGAAGAAACTGGAAGACGATGCGAGACAGTAACTGACAATTGTGTTCTGTTTTGCTGTGTAAGTTGATCTCCAGCAAAATTTCCTCCGGAAGCAACAGTCTGGGCTGATGGACCAATGTTGGGATGCACTGTAGCAGCAGAACTTACAACCGTAAACCGGTTGCTTGATGAGATACTCGAACCTGTTGACTGTCCAGGAGACATTGTGGTAAAGCCTGTTCTACCTTGGGAAATGTTTCCTTGGCTGGGGGATAAATGCAACACAGCAGACGATCCCTGTTGTAGTGGAACTTGGCCACTAACAATTTGAGAAGTCCCATGGTTCACTATAACTTGGCTTCCAGGAGCTGCAAATGTCTGACCAGAAACTAGCTGTACAGAAGCATTCTGATTATTCAGCATCTGTCCTGAATATGACTGGTTAGTTCTAAGCATGTTCGTAGAATTCCTGTTTAGCATAACATGCTCAGTGGATACTTGGCCAGAAACAAGCTGGGAAGGCTGATTTTGAAGAAGTTGTCCATTTATGGTCTGGACATGGTGAACCGAATTAGGATTTACCGACAGACTTGTGGGTATAAGAAACTGATTCTGAGGTGCATGAGGCTGTCCCATAGGAGAATGGATCACAATACTACCACCGGCATTACTTACGGCTTGAGAGGTAACTGCTTTTCTTGCATTTTGATGACTAACAATATTAACAGACATATGTGGACCAACTACTGAATTCTGAGGGGAGTTTGACGAAGCAAAAGGAATCCCTTGTTGTACATGATGCTGCTGTATTCCCAAGCTATTCACATTGTAGGTAGTTTGCTGGCCCATCTGAATAGGCTTTGGCTGGATATTGATGGGAACCTTGTTAGAATTTGGAGCAAGACCTCTCTGTATAATGATGTTATGCACAGGCAAAGATGTCTGAAAATTTGTACTATTAAATGGAACAGTTACAGGTTGTGCTACTGGACTGGAATTTGAGTTGCCAAACAATGAGTTACCATTAGGTGTTTGTCTATGAACCAAAAGACCACCACTCATGTTTCCAGGTGCTTGCTGCCCACCACCCTTCAAAATAATATGAGACCCTTCAAGATTATTGATGGTCATCATGGAAGGTTGATTACTAAATGAACCAATTAATTGTATCTGTCCTGAACCACCAATTTGACTACTGTTTGACAAATGCTGGCTAGGAACACTGATCCCCACATGTTGCATAAAGCCATGTTGCACGCCAACTGTATTGCTTGCAAAAGATGCTCCAACTGGTTGCTGTACCACTTGAGTAACTCCTATAGGTTGCAGCGTCTGACCTGAGTAATTAGAAACATTAGAAGCCTGAGTAAAAGATGCTGATGAGGAAGGATGAAGCTGAGCTTGTGCAAACTGTTGGTTAGGGCCTATGTTGGCATCCAGATAAGCCTCTTCTGCCAAAGTCTGTTCGGTAATATTAGCTTCCTGCAAAGATTTCTGGAGGATATCAAAAGGCTGATCTTCACTAAGATCAGGCAAGGAAGAAGATTCAAGTTCGTCATCAAGAAACTGAAGGCTACTTGGCAACTGTAGTCCATCACTAGGCCCTTCTCCAAGCTGACTACCGACACCTTTGATTGATGACTTAGGATCAGAACTCTGAAAGAAAAATTGTAATACACACCATCAGGGTTCAAATCCTCACTCAACCATGAAGTTCAATGGATGAGCCTGTCATTGTCTCTCAGCCTAACCTACCTCACAAAAGCATTGTGAGGATAAAATGGAGAGGGGGAGAACCATATAGTTCGTTGGAGGAAAGGTGGGATGTAAATGTAATAACAATAACAATAAAACACTATTTTAAAACAAATTATTAGTAGTAGTACAGTGTTGCTCATTATAGATTTCTCTCCCCGCCCCCCTTTCAGAACATCTCTCAAGAATACTACTAAGTCAGGTATCATTAGATTAATGACCACGAGTGGCATGCAGCATCAACCCAAATTAAGACTGAGCAAGAAGTTTGAACCAGGTGTAAAGCTTAGTGCACAAGTGCACAGGCTCAGAATTCTCCTCCTTCTTCACCCATATTCAATCCTTTGGTTTAAATAGCAATTGCCTGCATGTTGTTTTTGGCTTTTACTTCACCCAGATAGGAGTATTATAAGAATGGAGAACTTAGGCACACACTAACATGCACAAAAATAACACTTTTTCCTATAAACTTACACTGATATTGGCGAATATGGAATTTGAGTTGGCTGCAGAATATCCTGCATTAGTCAAGTCTTCACTGTTCTGTAATACAGAAAAAGCATTACAATAAGAGCAGAACAATTTGTAAAATTAGATGTATATGTAACATACCAGAATATATGATACTTACAGGTTTACTGCCTGCTCCATGGAGGAAATAATTCAGTGCCTGTGCATCTCTTTAAAAAATACAAACAAGGAAAGTAAGATGAATCAGTCTGAGAATCTTGCATTTATTTAAAATATACTAAAATGGCACAAGCAGGAAGAATCTTTCTGAATCACACCATCTGAATATTGAGGCTGTGATCCCCAACTATTTTAGAACATGCATCTCAAAGCAACAACCTTGGCATGCTTGCAACAAACCCTATCAATAGTGTAAATATATATTTATAAAGCAATATATTTAACTGTTACATTGTTTTTAAATTAGCTCTCAGCTAGGGACTGAACCAAATAAGACATACTCAGAGGTGAACCACTGAAATTAATGACTAACTTGTCCACTGACTTAGCTGGCTATAACTCTGTTTATTCCCTACATCATTGCATGTTGTTTTGTGAAGGACCAGCTCCAAATGCTGGGGCCTTTGGCAAGAGACCTATCTACGGTGGACGCACTTTCTGCTATCTGCATACTTTGTCACTAGCTCCCAAACCACTGCCACCATTGTTCATGCCATTTCCAGCTGCCATTTTTCCCACTCCTCTGCTGCTGCTCACCACTGTTAAGTCCCTATCCCACCTGGGGGAAACGACCAAGGCTAAGAAGGCAGTGATCAAGCTGGTGGGAAGGAAGGAGGCAGAGTGCCACTCTCTGGTACTTCTGTTAGCCGCACCAAAATTGACCTTTTAAGTAAAAAGGTTGGTGCTGGAGGTGCCAAATGGAGCATCAGAGAACTAGATTCAATCACTGCTTTCAGGGACCCTCCTCCTATGAGGAAATTCAAGTTTGTCCAAGTGGCCCTTAATATATATTAAGGTAATATTTGTCATTACTTCTTTTACTGTAAATGTTAAATATCTTGTATGCCTTTGGGATAATTTTTATTGAATTATTTATTAATATCATTAAAAATTATACATTGCTTGCTAAAAACAACAACCTCGAAGTGGTTTACAAAGGTGCCTTATATACTCGTGAATAAATAACTGTAAATAAATGATAAGCATTTCTTTCATTTACAGTATAACTCAAGCATATCATAACATGCATCCAAAGCATATTTGTTTAAAAAACTTATACCCCCACTTTTTGTCCAAAAAAAAGAATTCAATAAAACTTCACTGAGAATTGTTCCACTGAGATTAATGGGATTTACTCCGAAGTAAGTGTGCTCCTGATTTCAGCCCTTGAGTGCTATCCTAATAGGGACTGGGTTCTGCCAACCAGGCAGAGAGAAATGGTTCTTACCCAGTGTTTAAATTCTGCACTTTTAAACCAAAATCTCCCCACTGGTTTCAAGGAAGTGAATTATTTATGCCAGCTTCAAGTTAGCACAAATAGGAGGCCCAAACCTGGAGCCTTTGAGAATGAAGATGCTTTGTATCCATCCCATCCCATTTTGTGGCCTAACACTTGCTACTGTAAGCAGCAGCAACACCAGTGTAAATTTTCTTTTTGCAAAGTGAACTTTATATTATTTCTCTGCATAATTTCTTTTTAAAAAAATCTTACCCAATAAGATCAAAGAGACAGGATTCATCATCGTCATCATCCATGACAACTAAGGAAAAATAATATTGTATCATAAAGATTTCCTATTTCTTTCCAGAACAAGACAATTAAAAATAGAGGATACTTTTCAACATGTTTCTTCCTAACATATATTGTTTGTTTATAAAATGTTCCCATTGTTCACTAACCTCCAAATTATGTAAACTAGCAACAGCATATTTTTACAACAGGGCACACGTTATTGCATGCTGCTTTGAATATAGGAGTAAAATGGTACTTTGAGGCATAGTATATACTTGTGTTACACATCTGTGCTCATTTTTGCATTTATTCTGCAAAGTATATATGAGGTTCCTGGAAAACAGTGGGAACATGGTATGATTTGACTTTGATGATCTGTGATTTGGAAAATCCAGTGGCATAACTGAAATAAGTGGGTAAAAATTTATGCCTACCAATATTGCTTCCATGCAAATATTGTTTGTAAAAGTCTTCTAAATCAGCATTTCATACTCAGCACTGTTTTCCCTTTATTTACAGTAACTTTTGATCAGCTGAGTGTTCTAACCAGTGACAGCTGAGTATTGTCTTTCTGCAGTTGGATCTTCCCTCACTTAGGATTCAGTCTGTAACATTCTGCATACCACCAAGTTATAGCCATACACATATAGACAACAGTGGCTCACACATGGGTAACCTTGAAATTAGATAACAGTAACACCCTCTTTGTGGGGTTCAAAAGCTGTAACAGGTACAGAATGCTGCAGCTAACCTGCTCACTGCTGCTCTCTACTGCATGCATAGAACACCTATCCTAAAGGACCCCAGTTTTAAGGTTTTACTATTTACTTACAAGACCCTGAACAACTTGAGAAATGGATATCTGAGAAAATATATTTTCCCATCTGAACCTGCTTGTTTGATGTCTTTAGAGGAGCCCTCTTGATAGTGCCACAGCTGTCAAGTTGAAGTCTGTTTCCCTCATT
Source organism: Podarcis tiliguerta (assembly GCF_965153285.1). Taxonomy (NCBI): domain Eukaryota; kingdom Metazoa; phylum Chordata; class Lepidosauria; order Squamata; family Lacertidae; genus Podarcis; species Podarcis tiliguerta. Next base: position 23,742,179 of record NC_139536.1, read on the forward strand.
AGGGAAGTCTCCCCTAAGAGATCTGATAGGCACCTTCCGTGATGTGCTTCCACAAGCAACTGGAAACATTATTTCTTGCCAAAGCATTTATAGACCCCCTTAGGTATGTTTTGCTATTTATTCTTGGCCAGCTGTATATTTCTTATGTAGTTTTATAGTTTTAAATTGCTACACACTGCTTTGATACATTTTGCAGAAAGCGGTATAGAAATCTGTTAAAATATATAAATGATCTACAACTATATGCATACATTACCACAGAAAACTAGTGGCCCACTCTAGACTGTAGCTTAGTAGGGGGAAGAGGGTAAAGGAAGACTGGGATCAGGCTGGGCCCCACATTGCCATGTCCCTCAGCAATGGGTGACACTTCTGTCTCTTGAGTTCCTGCAATGGACAAAGGGAGGCAGCCAAAGTACAGTGTGGGTCTCTAACATGCTGCAGCCCAGCACCCTGCAGATGTACCCCCAGACCAATTAACACTCGGGCATGGAGTTTTTGGCACTCCCTTTCATTTGTTCGGCTTTGGAATACTTTGTTTTTTATTGCATTTCCAGTCCAGTTCACAACTTCCTATTGCATGATTTAGCCATGTAGGGCAGCATTGTCAGCTTTTCATGTGAAGATGAACGAAGTGTACTATTTGTTTCAACCATTAATAGCTGAGAAGACAGTCCAAGGCAGGCATCCCCAAACCTGACACCCTGGGTAGTTGCTTTCACCTGCCCCTAAATCTATCCCTGATTGAGAAACTGACCCAGGCCAGCCCTCGCCCAAGTACAAATGGCTAGTTAATTCATATCAGTTTATGAAATTCCTATTTTTATGGCTTCTTGGGCCCCACGTCATTAAGATTTCTAAACAATAGTGTCCTGTACTTGGATTAGCACAGAATAAAGAATTTCACCAGGCAATACTTTTCTCATCATAGAGTTGCAGTAATGGTGACAGCTACACCTGATGGGAGCTCACCCCAAGATCCATCTCTTAACAGTACAAAAGCCTTAGGAACAAAGGAAGCTGTCTTTTACTGAGTCACACAACTGGTCCTTTTAGCTTAGCATCGTCTACACTAACAGCAGCAGCTCTCTAGGATTTCAGGTAGGGGTCTTTTTTGGTCCAACCTGGAAATGCCAGTGACTGAACCTGTGACTGCCTACATGCTGAATAGATGCTCTACAAATGTTCTACAGCCCTGAGATTTGAGTATGACTTACACACCCCTGACATCCTACAACTTCCACAGATCTCATCTGTAAATCTGGCACATTTTTCTAGCAGCATTAATCTGCTTTTAACATGAAGAATACAAGCAGATGAAGCTTTTCCCACACTGTGCCTGCTTGTTTTTGTATGCCATATTGAGGATAGTCAGATAAAGAAGATACTAAGGGGACTGACATCTTGTTCGGAACCGCTTCTATGCCTTTAAAAGCTGCGTGACTGGTAGGAACTTAACTGTTGCAGTTTTCCCCCAAATGTAGTTTTAGGGAAATCTGCATCTGCTGTTTTTTGTTGCTGATATTGTTTTCTCATCAAGCAACCTTTAAAAGTAAAATACCCTGTCAAGAAAAGAAAAACATGGAAACTTGCCCCAAGTTTGCCCCAAGGAGGAAGGTATATTCTCCCACCCTGCAGCAACCCTTTCTTGAACTCCATGCCTCACATTCTTGTTTCACTCCGATTTCCTCATTCCATATGGCTTCCGGGCAAAATCCTTTGCTGGACTCCAGCACTTGTTTTTCACCCTGTGTGCAATCCTTTCAATATAAAATTGCATTGTCCATAGGCCTATGTGAAGATTTTCTGCACATATCAAGAAGTGAACTTCTCTTTCTGTGTGATTCTTCCGCACAGGCCACAGTACAGTACCATGTAATGTATCTGTCATACTTTCATATAATGGATACCATTTCACAAGGTTATTATTTTATGTAAAGTAAAATTATCAGTTTCAAATATAATATTTTTACAGAATGACACTAAAAGCCATTCAAAAACATATTATACTTGGAACCTCCAGGTAGATATGGGCAAGTCAGTACCTACTACACAGTGGTATTGTGGGAAGGAAGAAGCATTACAAAACACTTTGGGTCCCATCCATGACAATCTGAGTATACAGTGTCTGTGCAAATAGGTGGATAGTCAAGCAGCGCATTATGGGGAATGAAAGTCTGTGAACACTTCCAATGTCCCCATGTGGTCCTCCCTACAGAGCTCTGAATTCACATTCCTTGACCAAATGCAGGGTGCCTCCATACATTGACACTCTGCCCATGTAGGAAAGGATCACACCCTTTATATATTTAAAATGCTGTTTAAATCCTTTTGATTTATTTTTGTTATTATTGCTATTAATTATATTCCTTAGTCACTTTTCTCAGTGTCCCAAAGCAGCTTATATTAAAACCATTTAAGAATATTCAAAAAAAATCTAAAAATACAGATAAAGGTTATACAGCCATATTGATAAAAGATGGGACTTAAAAGTTCCTATCCTGGCTAGATGCCACCCTTCGATTCAGGGCCAAAAATCCTACATAAAAGGCAAGTCTTTGCCTGAATCCTAAAAAGATGGCACCAGGCAGCCCTTCCTGGGGAGAGCATTCCACAAGCCAGGGGACACCACAGAAGTAGTCCCATCTTGTGTTGTCACCCTCCAAACTTCCTGTAGAAGAGGCACACAAAGGGCCTCAAATTATGATTTTAAGGTCAGTTCATGTTTCCTAATTATCTGCATACCAGTGTAGACTGGCAACCGCCCACTACACAGCACTTTACTCTAGCACTCATCTGAAAGGCCACAGTAACGGAACTAATGAAAGCCTGTCCGGAGCCGCACAGTTCAAGTTAATAAAGGAATTATGCTTTCAATTCCAGTTAAATACTCAAAATGGGTGTGCAGGAAATCATGACATCATAGCAGTGTATACACAGGCTTGCAATTTGGCCTATTTAAAATCCTAGCAAATCTGATTTGCAAATTTGTTTAATTTGGGGGCAGTTAGCACATTGCTACAAGTTAGCTATGTATAAACTGGTCCTGATTGCAAATGTTCAGTTCAACAAAAATAGGTAATATATACTCCCTGTTAAAGCAAAGATCTGAATAAACCTGAAATTAGAATCTCTGTCTCAATCACTATGAATGGCTCTTTCTTCTGCCTTGTTTCAATTCTATAAAAATGGCAGAAAAATATGGAATTGACTTTATAGTCTACCAGTGCTTATATGAATCACAGCATGATAAGAGTATATGGTTGAAAGTGCAAGCAATACTTGTAATCAAGGATGAACCTCCCAGATTGGCAAAATTTGGCCTGTACGTGTACCCTCAGAAGGAAGAGCTTAAGTACAAAGGCAAACCCTATCATGTTTTCTTCTTAACTTGGAAAAGAATTACTAATTTTATTTATTTATTTTGGCCAAGAAATCTTTTGAGTGTTGCTCCCATTAGTCTACCAGCTAGATTTCTATCCTCATTTCACATGTATTATATACCACAGGGCAATCTGTTTTCTGGAACATCTGCCCTGTTCCATGTATCTGAGGTACAATCTAGTTAGTATTTTAAGTTATCTCTCTGCGCCTGAAGAAATTTACACAGAACCCATTCCTGTCTGGGGGGGCGGGAATGAACACATTCAGCAGCCTGGCATTTTAATTTGGGTGGGTGGAGAGGAATAGGAATGTTATGTGAAACTAGAAATGCCTCTGTTTCAGAAAAGTCCCTTCCCCATACGAGAACACTATTTTTGGCTTCAGTTTGAAACTTGACTTGTTTTGGATCCACTCAATCCTGTTCCCAGTGAACTTTCTGCTTTCTCTCTCTCATGATAACAAGGTGAAGAAAGCAATTTTATTTAATTCACTATGCTATAAAGTAACTTTTAAATTAATTTTTGCCTACATATCTATTGAAAGGAACACTATAATCCTATTAAGTAATTAATACAGTAGTATGTCAGTTCTAACTGTCATTCACCAAAGAGTATTATTTGTCAAAAACTGTTCTATAAGCTACATCCTTGGTCCTGGAGTACTGTACACCAGAAACATTAAGAAAATGACTTTGCTTATGTGATCAGGAACTTCTCAGTTGCCTTGGTGTTAATGGTAGGGCTGCCATATGTCCGGATTTTCCCAGACATTACCGGGATTTCAAATGCGGAATTGACATCGGGGAGGGGGGCTGTCCGAAAGGCGGTGCTTTATTCTGGATCTTAGACAAGTCAATTGAAAAATCATGCTTTTTTTGGCTCAACAACTTTGGGGTTTGTCTAAAAAACTTTCCGGTTTGGTTAACAATTTTTGGGGTGTCCTGGTTTTTACTTTTTGAAATAAGGCAACCCCAGTGGCTGCAAGAGTTCAGTTCAGCTTAAACTACAGAAAGTCCATATAACAGTTCATGTGAGAACTTGATATTCCACTATAAAGCAACATTCTTCCATCTTTTTTCCCTGTATATCTTATCTACTCATTAGAAACTAAAATAAACAACATCCAGGCCATTTTGTAAAATCATGAGATAAACATTACTGCAGTAAGCAGTGAAACATAAATTTGTATCTCATCGAGGGGAGTATATCTGGGGGCGGGGAGAGTGGGGAATCTCAAACCTAATCCCCCCCACCATAAAAGGTCTTAATTCTAAAATGCTTAAAGAAAGGTATGTCTTATAACAGTCTGTTGCTGGCAAGATATGACTGGCAAAAAATGATATTTAAATGCCCAGGATTTAAATTTCACAGGAAAGCACAATGCTATGATGTGTTGCCTTAAAGCCACATTACTGAGCTTTCTAAGCCAAACCATTTCTAAACTTTGGAAGCATTTTTAGTTAATTCAATCCAATCAACACAGACTATTGCTTTCCACATACTTTACTCCCTTATTACTTTAGCAACAGGGATGCCTGTGCCCAAGAAGGCGTATTTTGCTCACTTATTCGATTTTTAGCAAACAGGACCTCCTTGGTACACCGTGTAAAAATGCCCACCTACAGCGACGAATGAAATCTAGGCGGCCAATTCAGAGAGTGCTGCTCCTCCATTTTTAAATTTTACAAATCGCTTATTTTCCAACAGCCCCTTTGTTGTTTGGCAGACATAACATGGGATTAAGTGATTTCCATATCCACTATACTATAGTGTAGGAGAACCTGGCAAAAGGAAGCAGCAGCGTTTTAACAGCTACCCATTACACTGAATGGGTAAACTGTGTGCTTAGGACTGGATAATTTAAAATAGCGTAGCCATTTTTTAAAAAAGGTATACTCTCTCACACACACACCTTTCGATTCGCATTCCACATAAATATTGAGGTGGGGTGTTAGGAAAGCGATTACTCTAGGAAATAATAATAAAAAATAAATTTCCTCAGTGCGTGGGGGAAGGAGTTATTATTTTGCTCGTGAGGGACATTTTGGAGTCTGTTCTGAGGTAACGAGACCAGACTGCGGGAAGCAACGGAGGGCAACGCCCCGGCCCGGGAAGAAATGTCAGGAGTCTCTCAAAATGGCGGCTTGAAGGGGACGAGAGAGAACGGGAGAGAAACTGCGCCACAAATCCTGGCCGGTAGCCAGGCAGCGCCATCTTCTCTCCTCCTGGTCCCTCCGAAGCGGGGCACAAACCAGACCGAACCCCGCCATGTAAACGCAGATACGGAGAGGAAAAAACAGCCTCCTCGACTGAGCTTTGGAAAAGCACGATCAGTGCTTAAGATATTCAAAAGCCATGCATGTTTAAGGGTTTTAAAAAACAACGACATCCTAACCCCGGGAAAAGTAAAGGCCTCATTGTCCTTCCTTCGCCCAGCAATAGGCGATCTATTTATTTTTACGAATGCTAAACCTGTTTCCGCTCTCTGAACAAGATACATATAACAAGCTGTTTTAACGTTACCGACGTTTACACCCCAACCCTCGAGAAACCCATTTCGGTTTTAAAGGGAGGGAAGAAAATCGGCGACCCACCTCAAAAATGATCCAACATTTCAGAGATTTTTCAAGCCAGTCTTTTAACTAAGGCTTTCTCTTCCCCCATCCCCCCCATTATAATGTAACCATAACTGAAAATCAATTAACCACAAAAAAGTACTTTGTTGGAAGACTAATCCGGCGGCAGTTAACAAGCTCACATTCATCGAAAGACAAAAACGAAGGCGTTATTACAGATGTAGAATATTTATTATTCTTGCCGTTTTAAAAAACGTACATTACAGCCTACTATTAAGGTTTCTTTTTTCTTCCCCCTCCCCACCCTCTTTAATCCTACCGACGTAGAATCACATACACAGAAACAGTCACCATTTCCATTCCTTTAAACGCGATACCGGAGGAGACAAGAAAAAGAAAAACACCGAATAACAAAAGAAGGGGGGAAAACCGTATAAACGAAACAAATTGGGAATCCCCGTAAAAAAACCAAAAAAGCACAGCCCATGCTAAAAAGATATAGCGGAAAATTATGACAAGATGATAAGAGGTGGTCGATGAGAGCAAATCCAACGAGGAACGCAAAAGAAAAAGAAAAATCCTTGGCAGCCTCACGCCCAGGAGAGAGAGAAGACGGAGCGTCTCCATTTTCCCGAGGAGGAGGAAAGGGAAAAAGTGCTTCACAGACCAGAGAGCTTTAGAGAAAAGCAAAGAAACGAGGGGGGAAGAAAAGAGGGAGGAGATTTGAAAAGATTATTTTTCTTTCTCCCTCGCACACACACACTCTCGATCCCCCTCTTCCTCACACACACACACACACACACACACCACAGAGAGGGAGAGAGACACAGACACACACACACCCCCCTCTTCCTCCCTCTTGATGGCCACCAAGGGGGCGGCCAGGAAAAAGCACACAAAACCCACCCCAAACACAACAACAACTAATTTTAAACCGGCTCAATCAATGAGTCATTAAAACGAGGTTGTTTTTTTTCCTCCTTCTTTCGCCTTCCCCTCTCTCCCTCCTCTCCTAAATTTGCATGGCATCAGCGAGAGAGAGAAGGGGGGGAAGAGAGAAAAACCCACCCCAGTCCTCTCTCTCTCTCTCTCCCAGCCCCCCCGTCTCTCTCTCTCTCTCTCTCAGCTATCAGCCTAGACCTGAAACCTTATCTGTCCTCTCCCTCTTCCTCTCTCTCTCTCTCTCCCTCCTTGCCTGTCTCTCCCCCTTTAAGAAACAACATTTTTTGGAAGTGCCCTCAGTAGCCGCCGCCGCCGCGGCCTCTCGCTGCAAAAAAGAAATAAATATTTCATTTCCCTGCGAATTAGCAGCCTGCCCACCCGCGCCAAATCGCCTTCTCCTCCTTCATCTTCCTCCCCGCGTCCCCCCTTCTCTCTCCTCTCTCTCTCTCTAGATATATATTTATATACATAGCCCCGGAGCCAATAGCTCTCTGGGCTGAAACCTAATATCCTGGTTTTGGCAACTCCTGGTTGTTAATTTGCTCCTCTTTTTTTTCTTTTCTGTCTGGTCTGGAGATAGATTTCTCTCTCTCTCTCTTTCTCTTCTTCTTCCCCCCAACACCACCACCACCCCCGCTCGCTCGCTCTCTCTCTTTTCCCTCCCCGAAGGAAGGGAGGAAGGAGGTTGTGTGTTTTTTTTTCTTCCTTGAAATTTTTATCACAAAATTATAATACACTCAAAGGGAAACTCACCGTCATGAAAAAGCAGTGCCTTGTCAACGGGGTTTCTTCGCCATCACATCAGGGGCTGGCAGTGTAAGAGAGAGAGAGAGAGAAAGGGAGGGGGGAGAGAGAGAGAGAGAAAGGAAGAGAGAGAGAGAGAGAGAGTACAACAAGCACACAGTGCGGGAGTACCCAGCCAGCCACAAGGAGAGGCGATCGGCGCACCAGGCTGGGGGAAGAAAATGAAACACCGCAGCTCGAGCCGCATTCACAGAGCATTATTAAGGAACGGCGCTTCGGCGAACTTGAGCGAGCTGCCTTTTGCCTTTTGCAAAGCGCGGCGTGAAAGGAGGGTCCCCTTTAAAAGAGCTCCGCTCGCTTGCTTGCTTGTTTGTTTGTTTCTTGGTCGCAAAGAAAATCAAGCCCCCTTGATCGCTTCCGAGCTGTCATCTGCTGACCCTTTGCAAAACTTAAGTTTGCTCTTAGTTAATGGTGCAGTGAGTGACTAAGTCGCCCGGTCTAATAGAACGTTTTGCAGTCCGCCCCAACCAGTTCAGTGTGTGACACAGTTGCGCGTTTTGGAAAGAGCAAAACGCCGCTTTTAATTTTTCATTCTTTTTTACATGCACACCCAAAATGACGCACACAAAGGAAACTGAGGTTTGAAATATTTCAAAGGAACTGAATGATAAGATTTTTATTTAAAAAAAAAAAATCTGTCCGTACACAGTACCTAACTTTCTTAGGGATTAACCTGACTATTGTCACTTTGTGATGGTTGTTACCACACTTTGATATGCTATTGACAAGAGCCTATTATAAGTTCATAAAAGATTAAATTAGTGGCCATGATATTTCATGTTTTCTGTTCTGGGAGGGGGAAAATTATTTTAAAGTTCGTTTAAAGTAGACCAGAATTCTTAACACTGTTCTTTTGTGCAAAAAAATGCTATTGTTCAGAAATACCCACCTTTCATCTTCTAAAAAAAAAAAAAAAACCATGCTAAAAACTTTTCAAAGAATTAAGAAATACTTGATTTCCTGTTGAGAAACATAACCATTCCACCTTGTTTTAATATTACAAAACCTTTTGTTAACTGCCTTTGAAAACATGCACAAAATCTTTCCTAGTGAGGAAAAAAATGGCTTACAGATTATTTCTTATTGGGAGATAGATAGAGTACATTACAGTGGGCAAACTCATATACAGTATCTTGTTCTTCATGTATGTTTCAATAGTTGAAGAGGCAATGTAGACTATCTTCTTCTTTCTTCTTCTTTGGCGATCGTAGCCGAGTAAGATTGTCGTCCATAAACACAGTTTTAACAATGAGTCCGTAAGTGACTGTGGAGGCCAATTCTAGATCCACATGTCCTTCCACAGTGGGGACATTGGCTTCCAGGCGGGAGCTGATCACAGAGTGGATTTGCCAAGCGTCCCTTCCTCTTGGCACATTTCTCCCTTGCGTCCTGAGTTCGAGTGTCTTCAAAGCCCATGACACCTTTGGTAAAGGCTATTCTCCAACTGGAGTGCTCGCAGGCCAGTGTTTCCCAGTTGTCAGTGGTTATACTGCTTTTTTTTTTAGATTTGCCTTGAGACAGTCTTTAAACCTCTTTTGTTGACCACCAGCACTATGCTTTCCATTTTTAAGTTCAGAATAGAGTAGTTGCTTTGGAAGACGATCATCAGACATCCACACAACATGACCAGTCCAACGAAGTTGATGTTGAAGAATCATTGCTTCAACACTGATGATCTTTGCTTCTTCTAGTACACTGATATTAGTTCACCTGCCTTCCCAAGTGATGTGTAAAATTTTTCAGAGACACCGTTGATGGAATCTTTCCAGGAGTTGGAGATGGCGTTTATAAGTGGTCCATGTTTCACAAGCATATAGTAAGGTTGATAGTACAATAGCTTTGTAAACAAGCCTTAGAAGGTCCCAATCAGCCAGTAGAGAGCGAGGTTGTCTGATGGAATGACATTTTGCCAAAGCTTCCCTGGCCCACCAGTCAAAAGTTCTGGCAGCATAGCTTTTCCTGTAGCGGATGCAGAGGAAAATTGAGTGTGTTGGGTGCAAGCATGGATCCATCAAATCTAAAACCACCTAATTCTGGCATGCCCACACAAGTGGAATCAGTGGAATCAGTGTTAATTTAATCCTGCTGTCATCAGTGGGGGAGGAGGAAGAGGAAGGGACCCCCTACCTTCCCATCCTGGCCATAGTGAAATGGCAGGACAATGGATACCATGGCTTCTGCACCCATGGGTTACTCTGCCTAAGAGTGGAACTTTTCTCCTACTGTTGGTGTGCATGCATGAAAGACATTCAGTGTCTGAATGCACTTAAATCAATTGATGGATATGTAGGAAGGTAGATTTGTCATCCCATCTTATCCTTCCTGTATCTTTACTCTGCTGAGAAGCCCACTCTGTCAGGTTCCTCCCTCCATGAACTGTCACCTGGCAGCTACAATTCCATCAGGCTGCAGGACAGGGAGAGATGTGAACAGTGCTGGTCCAGCCACTGGACAGAGTGAGGCAGCAGATGCTGAGGGATGACAGCAAAACATTGGAGGTGTCTCAAGGTGTCTACCCTGTGCCCCTAAGATAGCCTGCTGTCAGTGAATACTTGTTCATGCCCAACTAGATTTGTATAAAGTGTATTTGCTGTTCTTGGTACAAGTGGGTTCAGTATGACTTTGTATTTTAAGTTAATAGGTTTGGTTTATACTAGCACTGGTTTTCTGTTTACATATGTGAGTTTGAGAGGTGTGATATTCAATTGGTTATTCTGAAGTGCATTTCTTTGTGTTTAAAAGTTTTCAAGATGTTCCAGTTAAAAAATATGATACATAATGTATTCCTTTTTATATGTTTTGGATTTCCCAGCAGAATCAAAACTTTTTCCAAAATGCTTTGGGAATGAACAACTATAATACACATTTTTGGGCACTTTGGAAAACCATCTCTTCCCTTCTCTTCTCTTTTCTTGCATCCAGTGCTATCTCTTCCTTGTTTTGGTTATGGTGAGAAGCAGCTAAGAGATCTGCAACTTTTGGCTTTTCTTTTCCTTGACCTATTTCCATTGGTCTGTAAGAACTTTGTAACTAAGAACTAGTGTCTTGATTTTTTTCCCCTCCTCCCAATCTCTTTTCCTCTCAAGTTGTGTCTACAAAACTGAGGGCAGGGAGTGTCCCGTTACGGATTTTTGTAAGACACTCCAGAAACCTCTTGTGCTGAAGAGTAAATGCAGTTCCCCTGTTTAGGCAAATGTCCAAAAATTCTGTCATGGGTCTCCAATCCATATTTCAGAGTAACACTTAAGGTTTGGATGAAAGGTCTGGCACCAGCCCAGCCTTTGCTTTACCAACCTAATAGTTCATTCCTTCATGGAGTGCCACAGTTTAAGGGATGGAAAGGCAAGGAACAGTACAGACCATGTCAGTTCTGTACAAGTGTGGGTCCCAAGAGTGAAGTAACTTTGCAGGAGGCACTGGATATGTTAGGTAACAACTGGCTCGATATTAAGCAAATACAGTAAGTTCCTTTACCACAAAGACAAAGCATAAAAACACAGGCCATGAGAACTTTGAAGGAATTATGTTAGTAGCAAATGTGAACTCTAAAAGACAAATTTCCAAAATTTACCATCTGTTAATGACTCTGGACATGGAAAACTTACAAGATATGTTGAGATTGAGACCTAGGCAGAGTTGAGTGATACAGCTTTGGAAAAAAACATGGAATAGTAAATCAATTTGCTTGATGTCAGCACAAGTAAAGGAAACAGTACTTAAAATCATATTTTGCAGGCATCTCACATTGGTTAAATTATGCTGCATCTCCCAGTAAAATTCTCAGAAATGCTGGATGTGGGCAAGAATAGGGCACATACGTCCAGCTGTGGTGGAATTGCCTTCAAGTGGCAATCTTCTGAAGTGAGGTGTTGCCCATGAGTCATAAAGCAGTGTGCTCAACACACATGCCTGGGAGACCTTCATCTTAATCTTGGCCATTAGCATCACACTCTCCCATACCCATTTGGAGAAGTGAGCCATTGACATGGCTGCCTTGCCAATACGCTTGTCCAGCTTAGTGCTGATGAAACTCAGGTAGACAAAATCATCTACCACCTCACCAATGATGCTTGGAGTGGTAGCAACATCCTGACCAGGTGGTTCATCTTCATCAGGCTGATGGCCAAACTCTCTTCAGGTTTGGGCAAAATGGTTGGTGAGCTTCTAGAGTTTTCTTAGAGTGTGGTGTTAAGGCTGCATCATCTGTGAAGAGCATCTCTTCGATAGAGAGAGCAGAGCCTCTGAAGGTAGGGATGCAAGGTATATGAGCTTGTGGTACTCCTAACACCAAGAAATACTTTACATTGGAGATACATGACTACTTTTTTTGGAACTTGGGGTTATATCCAACCAAGTTATACTCAGAGGAGACCCACTGAATTTAATGAACTGGAATAGGGCTTCCATACATCTGGAATTTCCCGGACATATCCAGGATTCGTCCTCCGAAAATAGCATCTCGGCAGAATATTCAGAAATCAGTTTAAAAAGCTGGACAATTTTGAGCGTATTTCACTTTTTGAAATACTGTATGGCAACCCTAAATTGGAAGGAATAATTCAACAACATGCCAAGGCTGTTGATTCAACATCACCGGTCAGAATGAGAATTTTGGCTTGCCAGACAGAACAATTACCGGTATCCTGATCCCTCACTCTTCTCCCTCAGCACACTGTTCTCCTGACTCCTCCCACAGCCCACTTCATGGAGCCACACAGGAGGGAGAGAGGAAAAACCCCAATATGCAAGCAAAGCCTTTGTGCAGGGTTTCCACTGATGAGCCTCATTTAGTTAAATCCCATCCAGAGTTTGTCATATTCATTCTTTTCAATGGGTCTACTCTGAATAGGAGTAATAGTGAATAAAAACCCTCTGTTGCTGTCCACCAAGGAGCCTCTGAAGAGAGACAGAATAATAAAATGAAATTGTATTTTGTATCCCATTTAATTTTACTTACCTTTGTTATAAATTCTGGGGATTTCTACCATGTGGGTTTTTTACTATTTGAAGTCTCGTCTTTTACAAAATTAATAAAGGTTAATTATTTTTTAAAAGAGTAGACTAAATGCTACAAACAAACATGTTTAGTCTATATTGTTTCCTCTCCTTGTGGAAGGGCTTATAAAAATCCTTCCTGACACTTTCTTCATCAGCCATCCTGTTGGTTTTCCTGGAAGTCTCCACTGCTTTTCATACCAGTGATTATAGTTTTATTCTGACTTGTATTTTTGGAATGGGAATTGAGAGCATGGTGTTACGGTGACTCTGGGCCATCCTACTCAGAGTAGACCCACTGAAATTAATGGACCCGACTAATTTAGGACTATTAATCTCAATGAGTCTAGTATGAGTAGTACTTAGTTGGATATGACCTTGTATGTTGCACAGATGCCCCTCTTCTTTACATGATTGTCTTCCATGCACTCTAGAATAGCCTAGGAACTCTAGGACAAAAGTGGCAACCCAACAGAGGTACTCATCTGTCACTATTGCTGCTGCAGGATTCCCTTGTGGTTGGAATGACAAAGGGTAGAGAGTTTTCTTGCCTCTTCAAATTCTCAATGGCTGACTGGTTGCCTGGGGGAAAGATAAGGACAACATACAGATAATAATGCACTAAGGGTAGCAGCTGCAACCAAAGTTACCTGTGAATGGTCACATGATGAAAATAAATGATTAGGAAAGGATGCCAGCACTGAGGTGTCTTGCCATTCCCCATGTGTCAGCTAGGCTCCTCGACCAATAAATGTGATCTCAGATCTTAGGCCCCCTGGGATCTGCATCTTGTGTGGTGTCACCAGTTGGAAGAAATTATATTGTCATTAAGACAATGTTTCCTGAATTTAACAGTGATCAGGACACAGGTTCAGAGCTCAGACCTGACTACTGAAGGCCATTGTGCCTGAGGCCGTTGGACAGGAGCCCCCAGAGAAACCTCCCTCTGGCCCTCTAGGGCCAACAAAGCCACAGCCCAGACCCTCATGGGCATTTTCCCCTGAGCCGGAGAACCAGATGTGTCTCTTCACACATCACCAGTCCAGGAGTGCACCAAGTAGAAGCTATGGAAGAAGAATGGCACCTGTTTTCAGACCAGATGGTTTGCCTTTTAAGGCTCTGAAATTATCTATGGGAGATAGAGTCTGAAGGAGGCAATCTGCAGACAGGGGCTAAAAAGCAATACAGTGGTACCTCGGGTTAAGTACTTAATTCGTTCTGGAGGTCCGTACTTAACCTGAAACTGTTCTTAACCTGAAGCACCACTTTAGCTAATGGGGCCTCCTGCTGCTGCCGCGCCGCCGGAGCACGATTTCTGTTCTCATCCCGAAGCAAAGTTCTTAACCTGAAGCACTATTTCTGGGTTAGCGGAGTCTGTAACCTGAAGCGTATGTAACCTGAAGCGTATGTAACCCGAGGTACCACTGTAGTCTGCTCTCAACATTTGCTGGAGTAAGTTACTCACATGGGCCTCCAAACTTGCCTTTTTTCACTGTGGAATCTGGCATTAGTCCAGAACACACACATTCAGTGGAGGAATCTGCATCAGAACTCTTGCTGCTAGCTACAAATTGTTTTCCTGTCATATAGCCGCTTCTCCCCATGTAAGCCCACCCACCAACTGTGCTCTAGTTAGACAGTCAGTCCTGCTGACTATATGACCTATATAACAGGTTTAGATGGCATTAGCTACAGCTAAGTCTTCCTGAAGCTATTACAAAACTTTGGAACCTTCTCTGGGAAGAGGTCAGGAAAGTTTCTGCAGTGAAGAATAGGTCCACAACCTGTAACTAACAAAGGAAGCTGATTGATTGCTACATCATTAATTAGTTACTACAATCACACTCAAATTTTAACAAGCCCTGCTCCTAGAGCTTACTAAAAAAAAAAACACCCCACACATTTTGTTATTATTATTTTTAAAAAATAGTTCAGAGACAGCAGCTTCTTGAAAGCCACCCATTGGTCAGAACACTACGGTGGCAGCATCATTTTCAATATGCTTTCCACCTATACTGGACACAATGATAGTTTTCGAGATACCATAATTTCCACTTCATCGTTGTCTATACCAAAGTTTCTCAAACAGTGGGCCCAGACCAACCAGTGTGCCTCAAACAGTGTTACAGTCTGCCCACTGTCTCCCGGCTTGCTGGCCCTATGCCCTAGCTGTGCTTTAACCATTGGGTTAGATCCATGCCAGTACCAGCAACTTATTAACATACTGAGTAAGGCTTTTGACAAAGTCCCCCATGATATTCTGGTAAAATGTGGGTTGAATGAAGTACGGTAACTGTTAGGTTTATTTGTAGCTGGTTGACTGACCGAACCCAAAGAGTACTCATTCATGGTTCTTGTTATGTACTGAGTTGAATAGGATCCAAACTGCAGCAGTCTGATTGGTCCTAGAACAATAGGATCCAAATTGCCGCAGTCTGATTGGTCCTAGAACAATAGGATCCAAATTGCAGCAGTCTGATTGGTCCTAGAACAATAGGATTCAGAATGCATCAGTCTGATTGGTCCTAGAACAATGCAGCAGTCTGATTGGTTGGCAGGAACCACCCAATCATGCTCCAGATATAAGTGAATCCACAACCTGATTGGCTTACAGTAGAATTCCAGAATTAGCCAATCATGTGCAACCCATTGTGTAAATAATGTATATAAAGCAGATACTTTGAGGGGACTTTCATTCATTCCTCCTCACCACTATGAGCTGAATAAAGAGCATGAAATCACTTTGCGACTCTGAGTATATTTCAGTTCTTCATCATCCTGGAAAAATGTGACAAGTGGAGTGACACAGGGTTCTGTGTCCTGGGTTCGTTTTTGTTCGACAGCATTAAAAATGACTTGGATAAGGGAATTGGGGGGATGTTCATCAAATTTGCAGATGACACCAAACTGGGAGGGGTAGCTAACGCCACAGAAGACAGAATCACAATTCAAAATGACCTTAACAGATTGGAGAACTGGGTGCAAGCTAACAAAATGAATTTCAATAATGACAAATGTAAGGTTCTGCACTTAGGCAGGAAGAACCAGATGCACAAACATAGGATAGGGGACACCTGGCTTACTAGCAGTACTTGTGAAAAAGATCTAGGGGTCTTGGTGGACCACAAGCTTAACATGAGTTAACAAACAGTGTGATGCAGCAGCAAAAAAAGCTTCGAGAACACTGTCCAACCATCTCGTCCTCTGTCGTCCCCTTCTCCTTGTGCCCTCAATCTTTCCCAACATCAGGGTCTTTTCCAGGGAGTCTTCTCTTCTCATGAGGTGGCCAAAATATTGGAGCCTCAGCTTCACGATCTGTCCTTCCAGTGAGCACTCAGGGCTGATTTCCTTAAGAATGGATAGGTTTGATCTTCTTGCAGTCCACGGGACTCTCAAGAGTCTCCTCCAGCACCATACTAACCAATTAATTAACTAAGTGAGAATAGAGGGAAGCTGTTGTAGGAGGAAGAGGTGAATGTAAAGGAGCCGGGGAAGAAGAATGAATGAGAAGGTTGGGGGGGGTGGAGATAAGGGACAAGTTGTATGTGCAAGGAGAATGGGGGGAAGGAATTCAGGAGAAGGGTAAAATTACTTTGAAAGGAATGTGCAGATAGGAAGGGTCATGGGGAGAAAAAGAGGACGAAGCAACAATGTGTGGGAAGATTAATGGAGAGTAATAAGTGGAAACTAGGTAGGGAAAGAGAGAAGCAGAAAAAGAAACCTTTTTTTATTATTTAAAAAATTAATTAATTAAAGTGGATCCCATAAAATAGGTTGTGCTAAATCCCAGGTCTCCAGATGTTGAAGACTATTCACTCATAGTTAAAGGTAAGACAGTATAAACCAAAATGTTGACTTTTGGTACCACAGGCAACATTATGCTGGACATCCTTCTGTGACTTTACAAAGTGGTACCTGAATGATACTTGTCATTGCAAATATGTGTTTATCCCTGGAGGAGCCAGTGTGGTTTGATGGTTACAGTGTTGGAGACCAACCTGGGAGATCAAGGTTCAATTTTTATTTCAACAAAATTTGTATACCTCTTAAGTCCAAATAAAACTTGCAAGTGCGTATAAAATATGCATTAAATCCCAAATCAGCCATGAAGCTCACTGGGTGACCTTGGGCCAGTCTCTGTCTCTCAGCTATCTCACAGCGATGTGTTGAGGACAAATTGGGAAGTGAAAGAACTATGATGCCACCTTGAGCTCTGCGAAGAAGAGGAGAGATATAAATGGAGTGAATAAATAAATAATAATATTCACACTTTACATGCTTATTTTTATTAGTTCTTAAAATAACAAACAAAAGAGATGAGTTATTTCAAATATTACCATCAGTATTCAAGCAAAAGAAAACAATACCATCTGACAACATAACCGTCAAAAGTTTCATTCCAAAAGGAAATTAAAATTGCCCAATCAATACATTATCTCTTGCCTGGATGGAATATGTTAATTTATTGTCATGTGCAATATTTTAAAAATATTCTGACCAGAGGCAGTAGTCCAATACATTGCAATCAACATTTTCACTCCTATCAAAATATTGGTAACTATTTCCACATTCACATATATCCATGTATCCTCCCAAACATTTTAAAGGTCAATTTACTGGATTTCTTGGAATTGAGTATCCAAAAATTTGCTTATTATTTTCTAAGGCTTGCCACCAGAAACCATGGATTTTATAATCTCCTCGATACATGTGTAGACAATCTGCAAGGGAAGTTACACCTCCAGCAATTATTATTAGACAGGTTATATATAGGTTTCAATTTGCAAGGCATCAAATACCATTCGTGCAATGTCTTGCAATAGTTTTCTTTCAAATGCATTGACAAAAAGTCAAATCTCTGTGTTTATTTCACATTTTCAGGATTCAGCATGCTTCCCAGGCATAAGAAACTCTCCTGTTCATGTTCTTTTGAAGGCAGACACACAAATCCATTAAGTTGTGAGCATTGAGCCGGCTAAGTGCTATATAATACACTAAACACTACATTGCCCTTCTACAACCCATCCCTAAAAAAAAAGCTATTACTTCTTATATGCTGGAAATCAATTACAAGATGGAAATTGAAATCATTTTAGTTATTGTGTGCGTATCACTTTTGCTCCATGATGATTGCAAATCTCTTGCAAAATAAAATGCACTTACAAGCCTTTGTCAGTTTTGTACAGCTTAACATCCTTAGCAGTAACTGGTCCAACAGCTCCTCTTGCTTGCAGGCCCCAGAATACTTAAACCCTGGTGAAATATTGCAAAACAAGCCATCCAGGTACAATGCAATTCCCTTGCTAGTTTTCCCTCCTTTACAATCCTTTCCTCTTAGGATTTCCAAAGGTTGGTATTACTGCATGTGGGGCTGGAAAACTCCCTAACGTCTAATACTGTAATTTTACATCTGACATAAAAGCCAAACAGAGACTATCTCTAGACAGAAGATTATAGCTTACAACAGTTCAGTCAAATTCAGAGAGTCACTCCTCACTGTGAGTATAAGGCTGAGCCACATTTCTACGCATGTGATCCATTATAGCAGAGTGGAGGAAAACTGGTATTTTTCTGCTAAGGCTTCAATCCTATTCACATTTGTCTGGGAGTATATTGAACTCAATGGGACTTACCTCTGACTAAAAATATGATGGGGGAAAATACATAAAGCCCACCACACACACACCCAGGGTATATCACACCCTGAAATTCATGGATGGCATCTAAAATTTTGAAATAAAATCAAAAGCTTTAATTGATTAGTTTATACTTAACATTAAGCTAGTGCATATTGGTATATTTATTGATTCTAAAAATTAAGCTACTCACACTGCAATCCTGTGCGCACTTACCTGAGAGTTAAAGCCATTGAACATATTGGGACTGCTAAACAAACATGCATAGGACTGTGTTGATTAAGTTTTTAAATTGGATTTTTGATCAGGTATCCCTTTTGACTGGTTCCCTGGCTTATCAGTAGCAGGGATGTGGCCTTCAAGATATTGCTGGACTCAAACTCTCATTAGTTACAGCTGGTATAGCAAATGGTCTGGGATGAGAGATGGGAGTCCTACAACAACTGGAGGAAGATAGGTTTCTCATCTCTAGTCTATAATCTGCCCCCAAGGTTTGCAAATTCCTCCAAACTGAGCAGCTTCAAGACAGGCAGTTGTATTTATAGAGTACCAGTTGATGACACATCTGATTCTAAATAATGCTCCCCAATAATGATCTTTGTAAGTATGACCACAGATTCATACAAATTGTTGCCACAAAGTGGCAATTGTAACCAATAATGCTTTGTTCAGGCATTTCTTCTTCCAAAGGATTGCTTAAGCATCATTCTGCATCCGTAACTCCCATACATAAGAAGTAACGCTGGAGCTTTATTCAAGCAGCAGACTTAGAATGTGTCTCCAAACAGCAAAGCATGGTTCACACATGCACACTTATCACACAAAGGATCCTGCATGTTTGAACCAGGCATCATAGATTAAACAGTGCAGAGGATGCTTTCAAATCACCTCACACACAATTGTTTTTCAGTGTAGTTAACACATTCAGCACTGAATTCTTAAGGAAGTACTGTAATCAAGTTATAGGAAATCAAACCCAGCAGGTGGTCATTCTTCTTAGCTAGTAGAGGAATGAGACTGTGGTTTTATAATTGTTGGAAGACGCCCAGAGTGGCTGAGGCAATCCAGTCAGATGGGTGGCATATCAATAGTAAATTATTATTATTATTATTATTATTATTACAGTATTAGCATGCTAACTAGTCATGGGCTGCCCGTAATTATTTTTTCCTCTAAATCCCCTTTTCCTTTTCAAAGCCCCAAAACAGGGACTATCTTATAATGGTGTTTGCATTTGTAAACTTCTTTGAGAGCCCTTTTTTCAGCATAAACGTGAGTGAAAACCTATTTCTAACACCTTCCATGGCAGGCACAGATGGTGAGGAATGAGTAGTAATTTCCACATGAATGTGTTTTAGATATGGTTACCAAAGGTCCCCATTTCCCAGGGACAGTCCCCAGATTTACAAATCTCTCCCTGGACAATATCCATCCCCGGAATGTCCCCCATTTCATTTAATGTTCCTGGATTTATATTTCAAGTGTTGTAGATTTATTAGTAGGCAATGAATGTTGCGTGATTGGTTCAACAGCACAAGACACATCATATGGGGACATATGAGGCAAAATGGAGGGTGCCACAGCAGCGAGCAGCTCCTGAAGCCAGCCAGAGCCAACTGCGCTACCATGCTGGCTCTGGGCTGTTGAGACTGCCGCCGCTGCTGCTGAGGGAAAACCGGGGATGCCCAGCACGTCAACTGGGGGAACCACTGACCCCTCCCCTGCAACCCAAATCGAGGCAGGTGCAATAGCATCTGGCCACCGGTGCAAGGAAAACCCTGGAGCTGGCACAGGGAGAAGGAGGAGAGGCGAAGGAGATGGAAGAGGGAGAAAGAGGAAGGAGAAAAAAGAGGGGAGCCCCAACCTTGCTGCGCCACTGCCGCCACTGAGGAGAGGTAGGAGAGCACCGGGAGGGCAAGGACACATGGTTGAGCCCAGGCCTGACCCAAGCCTACTCCAAGGTGGCTAGTGCTCCAAGAGAGCAGACCAGGGCCCAGAGGAAGGCCGTGCAACAGAGGAGACCACAGAAGAGAAGATGTTACTTCTTCTTTTTTAATCAATCAATAAATAAATTTTTAATAACTTTTTTTGTCTTTTCAAAAAAAAAGTGTCCCCGGATTCTTTGAAAAAAATCTGGTAACCTTAAGAAAACTAGGATATAACTTTTCTAGGACTTTCCATCACCTCCCATTGCTATGGGTTAAGAACCTAGGATGTTGTCTTGGGTCCATCTAGATGAGTCTTTGCCAAACTGGTACACTTCAGATGTGTTGCACTATAGGTTCTATTGGTGCCAGGCAGCAGTTGGACAAGGCTGGCCTAGTGTTTGGCAGCTGTTCTCTGGGGATTCAGAAAAAGGATTTCCCCTACTGGACCTGGAAATACCAAAAATGGAACATGGGACCTTCCGCATCAAAGCATATGCTCTAACACAAAACCAGTGGATGAGGGCAATGTCATCTTTCAATCGTTTACAGGGGCCTAAACTTTTTTCAAAGAGGGCCAGATCTGATGATGCTTGATGAGTTGTTTTTAGGACTGAAGTTGCTGAGCTTTTTTTAGAATTTTACCCTGGGACATATGCTGCCACGGGGCCAGATCAATTTGACCGGCTATGGACTTTGAACATCTAGTGAATTATTTGCACCAAAATCTCACCTAGTGTGTTTATTATACTGAAGGAAAACAGCTGTTTCATCTTCCTTCTTTTTTTAAAATGTACTGCATTCCTCCACAACCCTCTGCATCTTTATTCAGACGTGATAAATGCGTGAGGGAACACAACCTTTTGTTTCCGGACAAACAGCGAACTACAAAATGTATGGACCTTTCGAGTGCTTTTGCGGCAACATCTATTACTCTAGAATCCATTTCTGAACACAGCAGCGCTTGATAAATCGCTGGAGCTTAAAGACAGGCTCAATAATTTGCAGTGGGGCAAGCATGCGATTTTCTTTGGTTGCAAATGCAACACCGAAGAGTCCCTTAAAGACTAGCAAACACTGCACGCTTAACAAGCAGGAGCCGAAGTTTACAAGACCCCCTTCCCCGCAAATCCCTCTCTCCTCTTCCGTCCAAAGAGCGCTCGACTTCCTCCAGCCCCGGCCACACCCAGCGGTGTTTTGTTTCGCTCCTTCCACCCTCCCTGAGGAGCAGCCGGATGCGCCGGGCGCTGAGCATTCATTATTGCTACATCCTCCTCGGCCTACTTTTCCTAGCACCGCCGGCGCGGCGCCTTTAAGAAACGACGCTGGCCACGCCCACCCCTTGAGGCCTCCCCAACCAATCGCGAGCAAGGCCGGGCTTAGGGGCCCAATCGGCGCCGCCTTTAGTGCGAGGCGCTCGAAGCCGGTCCCTGAGGCGGAGGAAGCAAAATGGAGGCTGCTCCTGAGAGGAACGGGGTGTCTCTCGCCGGCGGTGGCGGCGGCGGCGGCTTCGCCCCCGAGGTCCCCGAGAGACTCCAGCAGCGGGAAGCGGAGAGGAAGGAGGAGGCCGGCCGGCGGCGCCGCGAGAAAGAGTCTCTGGCGGTGCGGGAGGAGCAGAGCGACTACTTCGCCGCCGCCTTCGCTCGGGAGCGAGCGGCCGCCGAGGCCTTGCTGGAGCCGGAGCGGGACGCAGAGGCCGTGTCGGAGGCGGCGCGGCGGCTGCAGGAGCTGCAGCGGCTGCTGACGGACTCGGTGCGCTTCCTGGCCCCCTACGAGGTGCGCCAGGCGCAGGCGGCGCTGGGGAGGCTCCAGGACGCGCTGGCCGAGCGGCGCCTCCAGCTGCAGCCCAAGAAGCGCTTCGCCTTCAAGAAGGGCCTCAGGAAGGAGGCCCAGGAAGCGCCGGCGCCGCCGCCAGTGCCTTCGACGCAGGAGGGTCAGCCAAGCCGGGAGGAGAAGGAGGAGGAGGAACCCGGGTGCGGCTTCAGCCGGGCCGAAGGACTGGAGTTGGAAATGGGGCCGGCCGAGCTGCTGCAGCGGGACGTGGCGCTTTCGCAGCTGAGCCGCTGCCGGGTGCGGCTGCGGGGCAACCCCAACACGCTGTCGGTGCGCGGCTGCCGGGACTGCACGGTGCTCTGCGGGCCCGTGTCCACGTCGGTGATGGTGGACGGCTGCGACGGCTGCGTGGTGGCCCTGGCCTGCCAGCAGCTCCGCACGCACCTGGCCACCCGGAGCAGCTTCTACGTGCAGGTGACCTGCCGGGCCATGCTGGAGGACTGCAGCGAGGTCCGCTTCGCGCCCTACACGTGGACTTACGAGGGCATCGACGCCGACTTCGAGACTTCCGGGCTTGACAGGAGCAGGGACAACTGGAACCAGGTGGACGACTTCAACTGGCTGGCTAGGAATGAGCCCTCGCCGAACTGGAGCGTGATCCCCGAAAATGAGAGGATCACGGACTGGGATTGAACCCGTAATTGTAGCCCCTTCGCCTCCGCAGAGGGGACTAGATAGTGCCTGCTGCATTCTGGAAACGGCTTACCAAAGGATGCAGTTAGAGATACCAGATTGATGTCCTTTTCTTGTTCCCGGTATTGGTTTAGGCAGTGTAATAATCAGGGGCCAAACACAGCCTGGTGGCTCTTGCTACCTAATGAATGGTGCTGACGCCTTCTGTTGTGTGCACTGTGTGTTATGCTGCGGCTGCCTTAATATTTCTCCAAATTCTGTTACGGTGGTGCTTTCTCATCTCTGCCGCCGCTTTTAAGATGATAAGATGTGCTATACCACTGAAGTACTCCTGGTTATCTGCCCATTGTGCAGGTTTAAAAAAAGATAGTGCTTTGGATGGTGAAGTGCTTCAGCTCTGTAACACATTAGAACCAGTGCAAGTGTTGAGGAAAGTATAACCTTATCTAATGGCTAAATTGATACTTGTAGTTAAAGCTGAAAAAAACGTTAACAACAATTAGTATACCACATGTCTGCAAAATAAGCTTATTCAGGAATGTGGCACATGTATAACAGATGCTACAAGTCAGAATAGGGATGTCAAACCATCCCTTCAAGTGGCTGCCTAACCTTTTAAACAATTCAAATTATGCTCTATTTCCAGAAGCAAACTTTGGATGGACTTCCACTTCAGTTTCAAATGTCCGTAATAGAATATACGTTTGTCTGCTAGAAGACATTGAGGGATTACCTGCACCACCTGCAAAATGTCACCAAAACGTGTTGCCGAATTAAGGTGTTTGTAAGCTTTAGTTCACCTTTGCACCTAGAGCTGACAAATACTCTAATCCCGAACAAGTGCATATAATTGGTTTTGGTTTCAATTAACACTGTACCTGCAAGTTTTTGAAAGGTCTGTGACCAGCCAAAAATGTATACGTGCATTAAACAACTAAAGCACATGCTTAATTCTCCCACAAAAATCATTGTGAAATTAAAAGTGCTGAACTCTGGCTATAGTGTGCCCACACGTTTATTGTGCTGTATGCAAGAAAACTACTTTGACAGTAACCATACGAAACTTCATACAGCATTTTGCATGTTTCTGTACAAATATGAAATGGTTTGGACATTTCAAAGTCTTGATGTACTGTCCATGTTATTTCCACAAATGCCATCTTGGATTAAAACAAACTAGTCACTGTTAGAGGTAATGCCTTTGAGCTCAGTATTGTTGGCCTGTCTATAAACTCTGTAAAATTGGTCTTCATTACTGTTTGACTGTAACAAAAATCATTTCCGTTCCTTGTGTTATTTTAGTATTTATATGAAAGTAGTTAAGAACTTACTGGTTTTATAAAATATTGATGGCTTTTCCGTGTTTACAGGATGCTCGGATTAAAAAGTCATAAGTGACTGGTTTCTTGTGAATTTCGTTTTACAAGTGGTACTCTACCTCTTAATATCTCTGTGACACTGGGAGAAGGCTACATAATTCACAGGCCACTTCTCACTCTCCCACAAGCAGGGGGAGAAACCAGAGGTGGCATATCTTGAGGGCTCTACTGCTGGTAGCACTGTGAATTCCAATAATTAATTGGATGTATGGCTCCTAGTACCACACACACCCTAGCAAGCTGCTATAGGTGAGAAGGGATAGTGTTGTTGATCCCTGTTGTGCAGCTTGGATCCAGGAATATATTGTGTGAGCAGAAATGTGCTTGTACAAGACAGCCCTGTCAAATGATTCTAATTTCTTTATCCTGCTGTGAAATGACTACCATTCCAGAAGATCCCTTGACTCTTGAAGCAGCTTTCAGAAGGGGCAAAGAGGGCTGTGGTGTGTGAATGGGGGAGAAACCAGGGAAAGCTCTGTTGTGCAAGTAGAAGGCCTTTCATAGGTTAGAAAGGCACTGTAGCTAGACAACTGACACAGGCAAGCTGAGCAGCAGTCCAGTCCTTGCCTCCTACATCAGAACTATTGTTGTTAATTATTAAATTTATATACCACCCTTCATTTGAAGATCACAGGGCAGTTTACAACACAAGAATACAAAATGAAAACACAACATGCATAACATGATAACAAAAAAACCCACAATAACCCCCTCCCCACGAACACATTTAAAAGACCTGTTGAAGATCTTTCTTTTCCATCGAGCCTTTTAAGTAGAGATTTTTTAAAAAGTTATGTCCCATCTGCACTCTACATTTAAAGCACTATTATACAACATGAACAGTCATGACTTTCCCCCACCTCCAAACACCCTGGGAACTGCAGCTCGGTAAGGCTGCATAGGGCAGTCAGGAGCCCCCAATTCCCCCTCACAGAACTAACATTACCAGAATAGTTTCACAGTCAATCCCTCTCCCCAGGGAATTTTGGAAAATGTAGCTCTGCAAGAAGAGCAGGGGCTTCTAGCAGCCCCCAGCAAGCCGCAGCACTTAGGATTCTGGGGGAAACCATGGCAGCTCAAAGAGGTATGACAATGCCTTGAACTTAGGAAGACTAAACTTCAGGAAGTACTTCCTGATGAAACAAGCTGATCAGTAACTGAGCAGATGGCTTTGGAAGGGGAAAGGACTTTCCATTAAGAGATTTATAAGTGGGGGTGGAATGACCACTTGCCTAATGGTGGGCTACAATGCCATTGTCAGGGCAATGTAAAAAGCATGTTTTGTTTCATTTTTTAAAAGCAAGTTGATTTTTCACTGAAAATAGTAATGGTTCTCTCCGGGGCTAAAGTGGTTGTCTGTAATTAAACCTCCCTCATTTAAGAGGAAGCTCCCACCTAGAGCCATATCACATACAAAATGTTACTTATTTTAATAATTTCTATACCTCTAAGCTGTGCATGAGAGGGATACATTGTACATAGTTAAATCAGTTAAAAGTAACCATAAATGTTAGCCATACTCAGAGACTGGAATCTACAGTGATGGGTTTTGTCATCCTTTATCCGGGTTCCTTCCTGTATGTTTTTATAGAAGAAGAAGAAGAGTTTGGATTTGATATCCCGCCTTTCACTCCCCTTCAGGAGTCTCAAAGCGGCTAACAATCTCCTTTCCCTTCCTCCCCCACAACAAACACTTTGTGAGGTGAGTGGGGGTGAGAGACTTCAAAGAAGTGTGACTGGCCCAAGGTCACCCAGCACCTGCAGGTGGAGGAGCGGAGACGCGAACCCGGTTCCCCAGATTACGTGACTACCGCTCTTAACCACTACACCACACTGATTGCTTGGTGCACTTCTGTGTCTCTTGCTCACTGTCTTAATGAAGGCAACAATTTTAAAAGTACACATAACTGGAAATCTACCGATGTAGCTTAGGACACAGTGTTTTTACTGAAAGTTTTCAACATAAAACTAAATTACGAAATGGTAAGAAACCAAGAAATGAGAAGAGAAAGGAAGGGGGGGGGGGAGAGGGAGAGAGAGAGAGAGAGAGAGAGAGAGAGAGAGAGGAGGGGAAAAATAACTATAAGGGCCCTTTATCACATTTATATCGTATATATCATATCATTTATCCACACAAAGAAAGGTAGGCCCTCCCAGCTCCCACCTGGGAGCCTACTTCTTCCAGTCTCCCACCCTGGGAGAACCTTTCTACCCTGTCTGTCCTGCTGGGACCACCTTCCTCCAGCTATTCCCTTTCTCTGTGTGTGCTTAGAACACAAGGTACAAATGGGTGTTCCAACTCACTAATTCCATTTTGGAATTGAAAATCTGAAGACGTGACAGTAACTGGGAAAATACTGTAATTTAGAAACATATTTTTTTATTGAATATAAAGAGAACTTAAAAGTTTGTAGCCAACATTTTTAGCATTAGTTGATCACATAAATCTTACTGATGTCATGTTTCTTGTAATGTTATTATTTGCTACTAGATTATACAGAGGCATGTTACACCGCTTCTGTTTTCTCCCGCTTTCCATGAAGATCTGCGATCAGTCAGAAGGATCTTGCAATATTTTGCTGTACAGAATTTGATGTTTTCTCCTGCTGTTTAAAAAGTTACATTTTCATTTTCATTTTGCGTATGTTAGGTGGATTGCAAAGATTTCCAAAAACATGGGTTAGGGTCTACTGGGAGCCCACATAGGTCTTTCTGTTAAGTAATTCTTATCTACTAGGGTGAATGCAAGAACAAAAATGAAAGAGTCAACATGACTTACAAATTCTTGCACTGAAAATAAAGAAAATAAGGACTTCCCTTGTATTGGCATGTACGCTAGTAAGAAATTACCTATAGCTGGCGCACAGTTCATAATCATACTCATCCACAAATGAGAGTCTTTGCAGCTACTGCCATACTGTATTCTGAGTTCTATTTCCACCACCGGAACACCCTGTTGAGGTTCTCAAGGTCCATAAAAGACAGTCTTCTTCCTTAAGCAGTGACGTTGGAGCAGAGATTCCCTGCTTAATCTGTGGGGCAACTACATCCCTGGTGTCACACTGCACAAAAGGTTTACTCTCTTAAAGCCTCAAGTTCTACTCCACTGTTGGCCCAGCCCGATTAGCCTATAAGCTGCTCACAATATCTTTGGGAATTGTTTTTGGTGAGGATCGAAACAGTTTCTCCCATGCTTTTGAACACTTCCAGCTGTGAAAGGTTAGAGGATGGGTATAACTTGTCATCCACGCTTCCTAAAACATAAATTTTAGTTCTCTTAAAAGGTGACCTTAATTCCACCAAATAAAACCCAACGTAAACCAGAGGGATGTCATTAAAGGTGAGTGGCAGGACAGGATAAGCAGCAACATGGTCTTACTGGCTTGGCGTAATCTAAAAAAATAGCAATGTCTCTGATCCAGTTTTGAATTCAGAGAGTGTCGGCTTTTCTCCCAAAAAGAGCCTAGGAATGGGACATCCTTGAAATAACCTGGTTTTCAACTGCAGTGTGCTGTAACATATCATGTGAAAGCACAAATCCACTAACTAGTAAAATGAGGGATTATTTCCATTGCTCATCTGCTGGCAGAGATTTCTCTAAATTGGATCACGCTGATTAGTATTAGAATGACGCATTGTAGATCCAGCTTTAATCATTTGAAACCTTGAAGCTGTTTCTCCTTTGCATGGAAGGGACCACTAGAAATAGTTGCATGTGCTATTTGCCAATAATCCTTTTTTTATTTATTGTGAAATTTGTTGATTCTTGCCTCTTGGAAAACCCACCCACATCTCTCCTCCTTCAGGCTCGGCAAGATGGAGGGGCCAAGCCATGGCTCAGTTAGAGCTACGCCATTTGGAATCTTCAAGGCCTGAATGGTGGCAGATCTTCCTGAGGTTGTTCTCTTTCCCAAAACAGGATTAATTTTTGTGAAGTCTTGGTGAGCCTAACACTGCAGTGATGGCTGTGATGAAAGTCAAGTTCAACCAGAAGAAAAGAGTAAAACTAGCGCAAGGACTATGGCTCATGAACTGGTTCTCCTTGTTTGCTGGGATCGTTGTTTTCTCTATGGGATTGTTCCTGAAAATTGAGCTCAGGAAACGAAGTGAAGTGATGGACAACTCTGAAAGCCACTTTGTGCCGAATTCCTTGATCTTGGTGGGTCTCCTAGCCTCTGTGTTCAATGGTCTTGCAGGCAAGATCTGTTACGATTCTCTGGATCCTGCTAAATTTGCAAAGTGGAAGCCTATCTTGAAAGTGTACCTAGTGTTGTGTGTGCTCTTTAACCTCTTCATTCTCTTCGTGGTTCTCATTTGCTTTCTGCTGAGGGGTTCTCTGGATAGTACATTAGAACATGGTCTAAAAAATGGCATGAAGTTCTATCGAGATACAGATACTCCAGGAAGGTGCTTCATGAAGAAGACCATCGACATGCTCCAGATTGAGTTCAAATGTTGTGGAAACAATGGTTTTAGAGACTGGTTTGAGATTCAGTGGATCAGCAACCGATACTTGGATTTTGGCTCTAAGGAAGTGAAAGAGTAAGTAGTTAAGTATAACTTATGCTTTAACCCGTGTTTGCATTCCAAGTTCTACTATCGGAATCTCAAGTCATTCTCATCTGAATCCGTTTGGCGCCTCTTGTCTTTTGTGTTTCTTCCTTTGCAAGGGCTATAGCTCAGTGGCAGGGCAGCCACTCTGCATGCAGAAGGTCCCAGGTTCCGTACCTGGCACCCCCAGGTACAGCTAACCTAAAACCCTAGAGAGCTGCCAGTCAGTGTAGACTATATGGAGCTAGATGGATGAAGGATCTGGCTCAATATAAGGCAGTTTCCTATATTCCAATACAAAAAACCTTCTTCAACATTCCAGTGTAATGTGTGTTTTCCCAATGTTTTCTAGGTCATTTAGTTTTTAGTTTGTTTTTAAAGCTTTATTGTGAATGGCTAGAGGCTCAACTAAAAAAACCACATGGAATTAGGGTGTTTTATCCCTAAAAGGAAGGAGACTGGCATTTCAAGATGCCAAATATATTGCTTTGCTGGCTGATTAAATCTCCTAGGTTCATTCATATCGTTCAGACCTGGTGCTGTAATAAAGTAATTGTGCCAGTTTTGCCCTTAAACGGGAGAGGGAGTAAGGAGATTCTCCAGCACAAGCCCCACTGAAATGAAGCGATTAACGTGGCTCTTGTTCATTTCAGGGGGGCTGTGCAGGAGAGCTTCCTGCTTGCACTGAGCCCTAACGTTTGTCTTGACCTCTGTTAAGTCTCTCTGCGGCTATTATTGGCTTTCTTGGCTTATTGAACAGATGGAATCGTAGGGCTGTGCAAAACGGGCATGCATTCAGAGAGACGCAGCCCCTGTCCCAGTTGATTTTCTAAAACCAGCTGGGCAGATTGTCTTTGACCGTTTTGCAGATCTCGCAGTCCTTGTTGTTGCTCCCTTGTTGTTGCCTGGACATTGAGATGCTTCATGGGTCTTGCTTCGGATAGTACGTTTTGCTAGCAATGTTTTTCAAGTACCGCATAATCACTGTACGTGCTATGAAGAGGTCTGGGTAATTTACTGGTGGGAAAACACACACCGAGTAAAATTATAGCCAAGGTAATTTTGCAAAAGAAACCCAACAACATAGCGGCAAGTACTTTCAACGCTTCTGAATGTCACAAAATAAGTGTCGCACATTTACGGCACGCAGCCCATTTGGAGGTAAATAGACTGGTGGGATTTCCTAGCATTAAATTCCTCCTCCCACTCACTGCACTTCTTAATGTGGATCAGGGCACCACATGTTTGCTCCCCCCCCCCCCCGCTCCTTTTTAACAAAAGCTTACTCAAGTTATAATTTGGCACTAAAGGAAAACATGAGAGTTGTAGTCACCGTCCCACACCACTTTCATGCAGGGACAGAATGTGAATATATCAATCAATCTTTACTACGGTCCAGAGTCCCAACAAATCGTTACAAAGCAATGCACAATTTAGACAGCCTACCTCCAGGTTAAACAAGCATTTTGTTCAGACTTAAAGATAGGGATCATTGGTTCTTGCAACCACTGATAAAAACTTTGCCACTGCTAATGTTCTAGCGTTTGTCCGGTCTTCCAATAGGAACCTGACATAGTGAGCCTCTGATTTTCCCGGGAAAGGGACCAGCAAGGGTAATATCAGTTCAGCCCTGGCTTGCTCATATTCCACACAGTGCAGCAAAATATGTTTTATGGAATCGATGTCTTGAGCACACGAGCAAAGTCTGTCCTGGTAGGGAACTCCTCTCAACCTGCCGGAATATATGGATATAGCAGCACATCCCCCCACTGTTATACACCACAATCAGCAGAAAAAAAGACACACACACACACACCAGGTTATCAATTAGCATGGTCTCTGACAACTGCAGAGATTAAAAGAGTTGTCAAAGGCTAATCAGTGAATTGCTGAAAATTTCAGGATTTCATAAAGCTCTTCCAGCTCCTAAGCTTCCCAGCCTGTGGCACAGAAGTGCAGCTCATCACATGAGAAGCCTCTTTTGTTGCAAACCGTGAAAAGGCATCATTCGCTGTGGTGCTTCCCAGAAATGCCCCATTAAAAAGAATGGGCTGGGTTCTTTTTCACCTGCAGTGACCAGAGTTAACAGCCCTTTTCTTCTGTGAACTTTTATGTGCCTATATCAAACTCTAGTTTCCATTTAATAACCAAATATTAATGTTTCTTTTCTAACATTGTTGGGCATAGCTCACTAGGCACACAAGCTCCATTCATTTCAATGGAAGTCCTAGAGAAGAAACGCCTTGTGCATTGCGCCTGACAAGACTTAGTAAACCATGGCTGCCACAATACTTTCTCTTTTTTCCAAATCACTTTTATTGATTTTTTATTTCCAAATTTTAACGAATCAACCACTAATTAAATTAGCATTTATACAAATTTTATGGCTACCGCAATTCTTGTTAGCTTTTCATTAAACAAGCATCTTTCTGGGAAGCTGTATCGTGTTGCTCAGGAACACCATTAATTACTATAAGATGACAGTAAGGAAGGAATTCATTTCCAACTCAGTTTGGTATTTCCCAAAGCAATCAGTGCACACACATGAATTCCTTCGATGAAAAGAGCCCTGGAATATGATAGGCACTAAGGTACCAATCCAGGCAAAGTTAATGTGTTACAATACAGTTCAGTCTATGACTACTTGGAAGTAAGTCCCATTGGTTTCAGAGGGGCCTGATCCTTGGTAAGTGTGGCCTAAATCATGCTGAAATCAATGGGACAAGCCCACTGCAATTAAATTAATCCCATTACTTTCGGTGGAATTTAAGCATGGCTAATTTTCTTTGAATTGGTCCCTAAATACAAGTGAAAGTGGTAGGTGGATGGTGAAGTTACATATACAGTACAGTGGTACCTCAGGTTACATACGCTTCAGGTTACAGACTCCGCTAACCCAGAAATATTACCTCGGGTTAAGAACTTTGCTTCAGGATGAGAACACAAATCGTGTTCCGGCGGCGTGGCGGCAGCAGGAGGCCCCATTAGCTAAAGTGGTGCTTCAGCTTAAGAACAGTTTCACGTTAAGAATGGACCTTTGGAACGAATTAAGTTCTTAACCCGAGGTACCATTGTATTGGATATGTTCGTATTAGTTATATGCTAATGGCTAAGCAATTCCATTTAAGTAATTGTATATTTAAATAATTGTAACTGTTTATCTTAAATGATGACAAATATATATAAATGTAAAATATTATACTCAGCTAGCATACTGAGGTTGTTTTGCTTGGTTTTTGGCAAGTTGCCCTGGAGTTTCTTAAATTTGTTTCTTTGGCTGCGATGGTTATGGCCAGAATTTTATTATCTTTAAGCCACTAGCTATATAATACTGTTATTAGCATTTTCTGAACTTTGATGCATGCTATGTCAGAAGTTATACTTGTTGAAAAAGTGTGGGGACAGTTTAAGTTGAAATACCCTTTGATATAAATAACTACTTGAGAGAACCTAATGAGATGTTCACCCTTGCCAGCATTAGCTGAAGATTTGTGAGCTTGCTCTTAATCCATCCATAGCAGAAAGGCAGGGCAGGAGGGGGAAAACAAGATTATGCTGTGCTTAAAAACGTGGGTGTGCTGAGAAATATTGAATGCTGGGTCTCCTTAGACACAGGTTTGGCCCTCAATCCCAATGGTGAAGTTAGGTGACATAGAAGCTCCTCACCACCCTCATGGGAGTTCACAGAAGGCTACATTCAGACCCCTAAGAAGGAGTCTGGCAACTGTAGAATAAATGAATAAAATGAACTTCCACATTTAGGTTTGGAAGCAAGCCCTTTAAAACCGTATCAGCTGCCTAGAAAACCATGGGTGTTTTGTTTGTGATGATGAGAGCGGAGGTCACAACTAGGCTGTTAAGTGTGCAATATGTCAAGGACTGTAAATGGATTCAGGGCTATTTCAGATGAAATGAGGCCATGTCTCAATATCTCCCAAAATTCACAGATGGTCGTGTGTTCTACTTAAGGGGGAGCAGTCCTTTAGTTGTCTATTTGAAGTGTGCAAATTGGATTTATAAAGAACCAAGGGAGTAGGGGTCTTCATGTTGTCCATACTCACAGCAAGTTGCACTAACAGTTTTAAACAGGTCGCATAAAAGTGCAGAAATGGGACAAAACAGGACAGTGATTAACCAGAGACATTGCCCTGGTAAATAGGGACATAAGTAGGATAATGTACCGTATTTTTTGCTCTATAAGACTCACTTTTTCCCTCCTAAAAAGTAAGGGGAAATGTGTGTGCGTCTTACGGAGCGAATGCAGCCTGTGCAGCTATCCCAGAAGCCAGAACAGCAAGAGGGATCGCTGCTTTCACTGCCTAGCGATCCCTCTTGCTGTTCTGGCTTCTGAGATTCAGAATATTTTTTCTCTCGTTTTCCTCCTCCAAAAACTAGGTGCATCTTGTGGTCTGGTGCGTCTTATGGAGCGAAAAATACGGTAATTCTAAGTCCATTTTGGCTTGAAACAGATCCCACTATGTTCAGTAGGGTTTCCTCTTTAGTTAGGGGCTTTAAGATTGTACAAAGTGTGCTTCCCAAATTTGAATCTGCACCTGGCTTTCACTATACCTTTGTGTTATATCCCTCTGTACCAATCACAATGGGAATCCATCGGTTCAACATCTCACATTACTATTCAGGAAAGATGAGAGCATGAGTACAATATATAAAGTCCAAGAACTCCTCCATTTCCTCCCTATTCCCCAATGCACATTCTTACGCTTGAATGTTTGGGACCCTTGGCAATAGATTAAGGGCTGGCCCAAGGCTGCCTTGGTGGAAATGTCAATGGTCCCCATCCATCACTACCTGGTCAAGTTGCAAAGTACCAAGCCTGGCCCAGGTATTTTGGCGGCATCTGATGGAGAAAATCCTAATGGGACCTTTTTCCTGGGAGTAAAAATACAACAATAATAAATTTAATAACTACCTATTTGCTGCCCTTTCACAATACCCCCAAAACTGCTGCCAGAGGCCTCACTCTGCCTAATGGTAGGGCCAGCCGTGAATAGCTTATGGTTATACTTCTTCTTGAGCCATTAAAACTTGAGCCATAATCACAAATAAAGAGACACTTAATGCTGACCAACAAGTATCCCCCCCTCTTATCTTCATGAAATAGGAACGAATAGAAATACAAGGAGAATACACAGATAGTAAAGTAAAACTCACCAGAACAGTTGAACTAGTGGTGTGTAGACTACTGTAATGGCTGAGGCTTAATGTCATCTGCAAGCTCAAAATTAAGGGTGTATGAAGAGAAGGTGATAATAGTGGGTGGTAGTCAACTAAGTCTTACTCAGAATAAACCCATTGAAGTTAAAGGACCTAGCTTGGTTCTGTTAATTGATTTCAGTGCATCTGAATGCCACTCAGTATTTTCGCCTTTGCACCGTGCTCTCCTCTCAAAACAACAACTTGGGAACAACCAGGGGAAAGGTGATCTTCATTGTGATGTATCTGTACTGGGCTCTCTCCCCCCCCCCCAAATAAAATGAAAATGAAACAATCCCTGCTGTGGAGTATGCAGCACAAACAAGAAAAGGGTTGTCATACCCTAACCATCACAATGTTCCCCTGAGCCTCCTCTCAATTAGCAACCTGTTCCATGTGCCAGCAAGCAGTAAAACAAACAAAGCAGCAATTGGAGGATTCCTGCATTTCTTCCATCACACCCACATTTTAATAACATTTCTCAAGCAGCTGCCTGCTTTCTGGTCTATGTGGCTGGCAGGCCAAAGAAAGCAAGTGGCAGGCGTTTTTCATGCTCCTACTCTTACGCCAACACACACGTTTCTAAAAAGCCTCTGTTATACCTGGCTGCCAGCTGCTTCATGTGACTGGCAGGCAGCAAAACAAACAAGAGCAGCACGTGGGTCTGGAAAACCAAAACAAAATCAGGAAAAGAGGAAGGGGGAACAGCAGCTCTTTAAGACCGCATGGAGTCCTATAGCTTGGTGTCCAAACAACTAACTTATCAATTACTGTTCTGACTTCACTCATAGGCTAAAAACACTGACAGACAGGAGCAGCCAGGCCATCTCATTTCACATCAATTGCTTAGAAAGGCGCCTGCACATTTTGCGTCATAGTTTTATTTCCAGGAGGGCTAGATAATTACTTTAAAATAAATAAGGAAGCAAGGAGGTCCCGCCAGGTTGTCCAGTCCCCGGTGCATGCTGAGGAGCACAAGAGCACCAAAAATAAGGTGAAGGTAACCTTTTCTTCTTGCGAATAAAACAATTAAGTTTCATCAGAGTTCATCAGGATTTACTGGTAAGGATCTGACAAGGATCTACTAAAGTTTGGGCACTGTTCAGAATATAAAGATATTTGATTAATCATGTCCCGGGTTTGTTGCATGAGGGTTTGTTGCATGTTTTATCCACATTCACTGGACACATTCACTGACAATATTTTTGTCATTTACTTTCATTCAGCTCCACCCCTCTGAAATATGATGCATACCCTGAACTCCTCATAGAGTCACTGAGCTTATCAAGGACTTATCACCTTTAGCAGACAAAGGCATGCACACACACAATCTCTCTCTCTCTCTTTGAATCACTTACAGCAGAAATCTAATCATATCTATTCAGAATATTCAACTCCCATTGAATTTAGTCAGGTGTGCTCCCAGGTAATTGAGGTTGGTATCGCAGGCTCAATTTCTCTCCCCTCTCATGGATGGTGCCTCTGCCGGATCTCCAGAAATTCCCTCTCTCCACTGTCGCACTATAATTCTGGGAAGTTCCTCGATCATTGGGGAATTTCCAGGGAGCTTAGGAGGCTGCTGTGGCAAAAAAATGGTGGGGACGTCATCTTCTGTAGACCCCCTTCTGCCAGCACTTCTCAGGATCCAACCATCAGGTTTTATTCAAGCCATCAGTTAAATTTGTACAGGAGTAAAAATGATAGTTCTGGATGTCCTTTGGTTTTAGATCAGGTTTGAGGGAAGTGTGGCCCAGACAGCATGCTCAGGGTTCATGCATGATGGGTGTTGTAGTCCAACAACATCTGGAGGACCAGGATGCTTCCCATGATGCGTGCATGTGACGTAGGAAGCGGCTTTCCCTCCCATATATGAGAAAAGGGAGACGTCCTCTTCGGAGATATTACACGGACACGTAATACAAGTGCTTATGCAGACGATAGTAAATTGGAGTATTCTTCTGGCCAATTATTAAATTATCAAACTAGCTGATTAAGCATTGTGGAATTTGAGTGGCATTTTCCCCTAATTGGTGAGTGGGTGGGAAACAATGGGCTGTTTTCGACTGATCATCTGAAGGAACTGAGTAAGGTTCTGAGCAGGACATATGGTGGGACCACTTACCCCCTCACCCAGCATCATTGCTGCTTACCTGAGCGAGGTTGGGGCAGGACGGCGAAGAGATCAGGGGTGTGTGGTTGCGCCAGCCATGTCCCTCTAGTGGTGCAGCTACACAGCCCACTCCACCCCAGTCCCATCAAAATTAAGCAGCAGTGACACCAGTGTTGGGAGGCCAACATTGCAGTTTCATCCTACTCCAGGTATCACTACTGATTTCAGGTAACAAAGAACTATCGGATGTGGATATTATTTTGGAAGGGAAAGCAGGATGATCATGCAGGGTTGGGTCCAGGTTCGAACACATGGAAATCAACGAGCATTATTAGTTAAGAATCCCCAACTTGACCCAATGATTGCAATGGTCTACGCCTGTCTAAGGATGCTTCCAGCAGGTGCACAGGTTGCTCAAAGAGCACATAAGGGTCTTTGGAAACAAGAGTTTAACTTAGCAGATTTTGCCCAGAAAGAGTAAATCTAGATTTCAACGAGGGAGGGAACATATGGGCTGGCATTTCAATACCAACAGCATGATCTGGACTCTAGGGGGAAAGTTGCATGCAGGAGGCACACCCTGAGTTTGGATGCAGCACTCTGTGGCCCAGAAACGGTGCACTTAATAGCAGCAGGAATGCATTTGGATCCAGATGCTTTTATATTTGTAACTTGCTGTGCTTTGCCTGTTTACAGTCGCATTAAAAGCAACGTGGACGGCAGATACTTGGTGGATGGCGTCCCCTTCAGCTGCTGCAACCCAAGTTCCCCACGACCTTGCATCCAGTACCAGGTCTCTAACAACTCAGCTCACTACAGCTATGACTTTCAAACCGAAGAGCTCAATCTATGGAACCGCGGCTGCAGGGAGGCTCTGCTTAAATACTACAGCAGCATGATGAGCTCCATGGGAGTCATTGTCCTCTTTGTCTGGCTCTTTGAGGTAATACATCGGCATAGTAGTTTAGGTGTCTTGCATAGAACCACAGTGAAAGGCCAGCCCTCCACACAGAAGAGCAAGAACGAGTGATGGTACCAAGTGAGGGGGACCCACAACGAAATGGCGCGGTACACAAACCCTCCAACATTTCCCTGATGAAAATAGGGACGTCCCATTCCATAATGATAATTTTACTATTTATACCCCCACATCTTACAGGGTTGCCCCAGCCCCTCAAGGTGGCTTCCAACATATATTGAAAACATTTAAAAAAAAAAAACCTTCCCTAAAAAAAATATTCCCAGGATTGCCTTCAGACAGCTTGGGGGGTTGGATAATCCCATACCCCCCAACATTTCTCCAATGAAAATAGGGACATCCTAAGAAAAAGCTAGGGACGCAGGTGACGCTGTGGGTTAAACCACAGAGCCTAAGGCTTGCCTATCAGAAGGTTGGCGGTTCAAATCCCTATGACGGGGTGAGCTCCTGTTGCTCAGTCCCTGCTCCTGCCAACCTAGCAGTTCGAAAGAACGTCAAAGTGCAAGTAGATAAATAGGTATCGCTCTGCCGGGAAGGTAAATGGCGTTTCCGTGCGCTGCTCTGGTTCGCCAGAAGCAGCTTAGTCATGCTGGCCACATGACCCGGAAGCTGTACACCGGCTCCCTTGGCCAATAAAGAGAGATGAGCGCCGCAACTCCAGAGTCGGTCACGACTGGACCTAATGGTCAGGGGTCCCTTTACCTTTACCTTTAGGAAAAGCTGGACATTCCAGGATCAAATCAGAAACTGGGACGGCTTCTCTAAATCAGGGACGCCTCTGGAATATAGGTACACTTGGAGGGTCTGCATTACACTGTAAAAGGAGGGCCTTCTGTTCTGAGCTCTATGCTGTTCAGGGCCAGCAGGGGAGGGGAGACAAGGAAATCTTCCCCTGACCCTACACAAAACTCCCAATAGTACTAAAGAGCTCAGGTTTTGGGCTTGCTGCTAGCCCCATCCTGAGTGCTTTACTGTTATATTCTGCAAGTAGGGAGGAACTCTTCCTGGGAGTGGAAGAGAGAGAGGCCTTTAATGCTATGGTCCCATCCTATTTTTTCTTTTCCTTTCTGCCCCCCCCCCCCATAATCAAGTAAGTAAATAAAAATACTTAACTGACCAATCACGTCCCAGATAGCTCAGTTCTGCCCCCCCCCCCCATCCATGCCCCAACAACATAAATTCTGGCTATGCCCACACTCTTTGCCTTCATTTTAAACTTTCTTCAATTTCTGACTTAATAGTTTATGATGTAAATAAAAAGGGACAATGTTCTTAGCTTAAATTTCTATATTTAGCTGTGTCAACCAGGCAGTGGTCTTCCAGGAAGCTGCCCCTTGTTGGTAGAGAAGGCAAGACCACAGATCTTGTGGACTCGTTTAAGGGAAGGAGAGTTTCCTGTCCAGGCTAGATCAGGAAAAGAAAAGGAAACCCTTTAAGCCAGCCTTTGCTAACCTGGTGACCTCTAGATATTTTGGACTACAACTCCCATCAGCCCTACCCTGGATGTGTTGTCCTGGGCTTATGGAGGTTGTAGTCCAAAATATGTTGAGTGCACCAGGCTGGCAAAGGCTGCTTTAAACCCATTGCAAGGGCAGTCAATGGAAAAACAGGGAAAGTAAATGAGCAGCAACAACCCATAAGAAAATATCCAAAATCCATATTAGGGCAGTATGCAAAGGTCAGAAAATAGTGCAAAAGCTTTCAAGTTAATCCAGAGATGTTCATCAGGCTAGATGGTGCTAAAGGGTGGTCTGATGGTGGTCACTGAAGGGTTGTTGCTTCTTTTAAAACCCTGAGTAGTGTTTTTCCTGACCGGAGTGTGTCTTTGACCTCAAATAATGACACTTGCTTTAATTCAGGATAGCTAGATTGCTGTACAAAGGGGAAAAACCACATTCATTTCTTTGCCCATTTTTGCCTCTGGCTCCACCCACTCTGGCATGCCCAGAAGGGAATGTGGTCCTCAGTCGCAAAAAAAGGTTCCCCATCCCTGCCATAGGGATGGTCAGGCATGATGAAGTCTTTTACGTGTGAGTGGGCAGGGTGGAAGATGACAGAGGCACTCCACTGTGGACTGGCTGTCTCAAATCACAGCCCACCATGGCAGGAGGGCATCCCAGTAGGTACATTCATGATAAGACTGTGGTAGGAGGAGTTAACATACAGGCTAGATTCAGATGCTAGGAACATTGCAGATCTAGTCTCAGGATGAGGGGCAGTGGTAAGTTGAAAGCTTGAGACCATATTCTCACATTGGGGTCAAGGATCGTATCCTGCCTAACATAAAGCAGAACCAAACTCAGCATTATTTCCTCATTCTGTTAATTTTTTTCAGGTTAGTTTACTTCTTTAGCATCAGTTTCGCATTAACGCAGGGTTTCCCAAACTTGGGTCTCCAGCTGTTTTTGGACTACAAGTCCCATCATCCCTAGCTCGCTGGACCAGTAGTCATGGATGATGGGAACTGTAGTCCAAAAAGATGTCTGGATAACCAAGTTTGGGAAATCCTGGTCTAACAGAATAAGCCTTCTCAGAACTCTCTTAACTGCCCAGACGCTATTGTTCTGAAGCAGCCATCTTCCTCTCTGATGGTCAACTTGGGTGACTGAACAGAAATGGGGGCATCCAAAAATAAGACAGAGGTTTCTATATACCTAGGTCTCTAGGTGTGCACATTAAGTGACATTTTTTAAAAAAACAAAAAACCTCAAAGTGCCCTGACCGGAACTGTGAGCTTCCAGGATTTACAGAGGATTGATGCTGACAGTGACAGAGGGGAACAGTTCAGGACTCAGAAAGAACCGTCAGTGGTCTGCCTCTCACTCCCCGCCCCCCCCCCTCCAGCTCTGCCTGACGCCAGGGTTGGCCCTAGGAGAAAGGACATTGGCCTACTTAAGTCCTTGGCAGGATATAGTAAGTATCTTGCAGCAAGGGATTAGGTTTGGATGAGTGCTATGAGGTTAACCTCCCCCACCCCTGACAGCGCCGCCCGTGCTATTAGCATAAAAAGGGAAATGAACACTCTTTAGAACTTTATTTCTCATTCATCCATTCACCTCACCACTGTAAAATGCTCGTATTCATGGCTGACAGCTGTATAACACAGCAGGAGAAGGCATTGGAATTGGGTGAAGAAGAAGAAGAAAGTGCTCTTCATTCTTTTCCCACTCTAGACACACATAAAAACTACACGAGAAGTCAAAATAGAACTACAAGAAGCACTCCTCTTACCCAGTGGCATCATTCTCTCGGGTTCCACTTCTTATTTTTGAAATTCAAAGTTGAGGGCTTTGCAGCCAGGTGACATAATTGCAGGAGACACAAGCAGGCCAGCCAGAACGTGCAAGAGGGACCTGGTTTGTCTCAGGCTTGCAAGCAAATCCGGCTGTGTTCTTAAAATGGCCACTCTGGTCTGCGAGTGGCCATTTTAAATGTTTCATGTTTGTATTTTGCTTTGTATTGGTCAGATTCAGCCACAGAACTGCCCCACCCCACCTGGTAATTCTAACACACATCCATTACATTTTAATCGTCAATAAATAATAGTAATCTGCCGCATAGCTTAATGTGAATGCTTATATTTTACAATCTAGTTGGTCTGGGAGCGGAGTGGGGTTATTCTAGACGTGGAACTCCAATAATAATAATAATAATTTATTATTTGTACCCCACCCATCTGGCTGGGTTTCCCCAGCCACTCTGGGCGGCTTCCAACAAAGATTAAAAATACATTAAAATGTCACACATTCAAAACTTTAAATGTATTCTGAATGTCAGGTAGTTGTTTATTTCCTTGACATCTGATGGGAGGGCATTCCACAGGGCAGGTGCCACTTCCAACTCCCACCATCCCTTGAGGGGAGTTATAATGCTACAACATCTGAAAGCCTACAGGTCCCCCACTCCTGTCCTTGACCAGATAACCAGACACTTGATTGTAAAATGTCAAGAGTTCTGGTTGATGCAAGTGGCAG
Source organism: Podarcis tiliguerta (assembly GCF_965153285.1). Classification (NCBI taxonomy): domain Eukaryota; kingdom Metazoa; phylum Chordata; class Lepidosauria; order Squamata; family Lacertidae; genus Podarcis; species Podarcis tiliguerta. The sequence goes on from NC_139536.1 coordinate 23,783,113, forward strand.
AAGTATAACATTTTCAGTGAACTTCTACCACTTGCCTTCTGAGATTTTACAATGCAAGGGCTGTAGGAGACTCCTCAGGTGACATCTAGCAGGACTGGCCCACCTATGAGGCAAGGTGGGGCAACCGCCTCAGGCAGCATGGTCCGCAGAGATAGCTGATCCCAACGTCAATCTTTGTCCCCCTCTTTTGCTTGCTGTAGATCTCCTCTCAAGCCTTCTTTTCTGGTGGGGCATGGAGTGCCATTTCCGGGTCCACCTCAGGTGCCAAAATGTCTTGGGCTGGCCCTGCTATCTAGACTAACCACCACCCTGCCCACAAAAAGCTTTCAACGTACCTGAAAATTGCTGTTGAGATTTCCTCTGCCATTTTAGAGGAAGTTTATAACCACAAACATCTACTAGAGTAAAATTATTGCTGCAGGACTTGGAAGTTATTGAAGGCAAAAACATGTTTCTTCCCTGCATGTGGTTGAACAATTCAAGCACCAGATATGCCACACTTTCTCCAGGATCTGAACAGGGATGGGGAACGTGCCAATTGAACTTGCCAGCGTAAGTTCTGCCAGCTTCCACTACTTAGGATTGGTCTGTCCATCCTGTGGTTCTTTGGATCCAGGGTTCAGATTAGGTTCAGAACCTGTGGATCTCCAGATGTTGTTGGGTCTCACTGGGGCTGATGGGAATTGGAGTCCAACAACATCTGGGATGGTCACGGGTCCAGAGCAACCCTAAATATAGGAAACTTGCAGAATTTATACCAGTTTAAGTTAAACTTGCATAAGCTTACCCCTATTTCAAAATCCATTCAGGAGAAGGCCTACTGCAGAGGGGAAACAATCCTTTTAAATAGTGTTTGACTTACCCTGCTTCTGGGCTGCCAGGTTATGTGACTGAGTTGAAAGAGATTTGGAATATGTAATAATAATAATAATTTATTATTTATACTGGGTTTCCCCAGCCACTCTGGGTGGCTCCCAACAGAATATTAATAATATTTTTTAAAAAGCAACAAAACATCAAACATTAAAAGCTTCCCTAAACAGGGCTGCCTTCAGGTGTCTTCTAAAAGCCAGATAGCTGTTTATTTCCTTGACATCTCACGGGAAGGTGTTCCACAGGGTGGGCGCCACTACCAAGAAGGCCCTCTGCCTGGTTCCCTGTAACCTCACTTCTCGCAGTGAGGGAACCGCCAGAAGATGCTTCTCCCATTGCCCACCCTGCCCCCACTGTGGTCCTGGAATGACCCCCCCCCCATTTTACTTACACCAGCTTAAACCCCAATTTGAAAACCTTTTTATTTAAACAAGACTTTCCAGATTTCAGCTGTTCTTCTGATTTCCAGGTTTTGAAAGGCACGCTTTATACTGTTTCGTTGTCTGAATGGCCTTTTGCGTATCACTTTGACATACTTGGATATGAAGGGATTTACGCATTCTTTAAATAAAGGCATTTAAATTCTGTTTCCCAACCAGATGTCGGTGATGGTAGGGTTGCGGCTGTTGCATACTTCCCTGGAGAGCATTGCCAATCCAGAAGATCCAGAATGTGAGAGCGAAGGATGGGTGCTGGAGAAGAGCCTGAAAGACACTTTCAAATCCACGCTGGAAAATTTGAAAAATATTGGTAAGATGAACCAAGTGGATGCAGGCGCAGAAGGGGCAGAAGGCGACGGCGCAAAAACCCAAGCCGTCTCAACCGTCAGTTGAGTTTATTGGCTGAAAAGACTGTTACCACAGACTGAGATTTGTGAATATTCGGTTTTTAAAAAGGTACAAGCTGTCGCAGCTATATATATATGCATGCACAAAACATACACTTTTTACATACGGAGAGAACAGTATAAAGCACTTTGTGGATAATAAAAGCATCCTTACAGTAGACAGCCAAAACCACTTCTATGGGAAATGCTATAACGTGAAGTTTAAAGCAGATACTTTCTAGGGTAATTCTATTTTTGAGGCAAGCGATGTTTCATAAGAAATTCGGTGTGAATAAGTGGTCGACACTATCTTGTGTTTCGCGTCCCATCACCGGAAACCGAATGGGGAAGTTTAAAGCTAATTATTTTTGTACTTAAGTTTACAAATATATTTGTAAAAACAACAACAACAATATACTTTTCTGGGGGGTAGTCAAAGCACTGCTCTGGATGTTCTTGCTAAAGCAAAAGAATATTCAGTTGTCCAAGCAATGGAAAGACGTAGAGAATGGTATGAGTTCATAATAGCCTCTAATTTTTTGGATAAACGCAGGTATTGTTTTAAGTTGTTACTGAAAGGACTACCTTCTGCCATGTTCACATGATGCACAAAAACAGAGAGTAAAATTGTACTGGATTTCTGTGCACTGAACACCAATTTGTCATTTGATAAAAATAAGATCACACTGGTTTGAACAGCAGATAAGCTATAGCCCAAGCTGCCAGCGATTGCTCAGGTGCTGTGATGCCAATACGTCATTCATTCATTTGGTAGGTATTTCTGTATTTCAACTACTTCAGAGTTTTAGGCTCACTTTGTTTTAACATACACACCAACTACAATAAATTGGACATGAGAATTCTGCTGTTTCCTGGGAAGTAATCGTGGCAACCAACTTGTAGCGGTTTGGTTGTTAAAGGAAAAATATTGCTGCAAATCAGCAATTGGGTGTGAGCCTTTCCTCCTCCTATTAATAGGCACAAGCTAATAATCAAAGCAAGTTCAACATTTTTATTCAACAAATTGGATGCGATGCAGAAAAAGTTGGATTTTCTGCAGCTTACAGAAGACATCATTGGCTCAATGACCTTGTTGGCTCAGTGCACTTTAAATCCAAAGACATTATTCTGCATGACTGTATATTACTTTTACTGTTATTCTAAAAGTGGTGATCAGATAGCAAATACTTTTTAAATTTTAGAAGCTGGAATGAAGCATGGGAAAGAGCTTGCTGCGTAAAGAGATTTTTATCTTTGTTCTATATGAAGTTTTCTTTCATTCTTTGTACATACATGCATGTATTTGCCAGGCAAGCCTTTCCTGAGTGAAAGCAAAAAGCAGTTAGCTAGCTTCAGCAGATTCCTAGGTGCTGTGAACAACCGTGGTTGGACCTGGGACTTTGTCCAAAAGACTTGACCATCTTCAGTACGTGACAGAAGAAAGGGATGGGTGATTGAGAAGAGATTTTGAGTAGTGTACATGTGTGTGAACTTGTGGTAATAAAAAAGTGGAGTACGGTAGTTCAAGGAAGGTCGTTCTGGAAAAAGAGAAGGCCAGGAGGGACTTGCAGAAGAATGCATAGATAGCATATGAAGCTGCCTTAGCCCAAGTCAGACCAAACGGTCCATCTAGGCTGGTGCTGGCGACAGCTCTCTAAGGCCTTTCCCAGCTTTTGTTATCTGTGCTCCTTTTAACTGGACATGTTGAGGACCAATGGGGATCTTCTGTGTGCATGGACACTTGACAAGAGAGAGTGCAAGGGGCCATAAGAGAAGATGACCTCTGCTAGGTATGGCCACAAACAGCAGAAGGGGGAGACCTCTGAAATAAGGACCATGAGACTGAAGTGAAAAAGGAGGCCAGGGTAGAAACTCAAGCACAGGAGTGATGTGATCACAGAGAAAGGAGCACCAATGTAAAGGAATCTTAGGGGAGAGATACAGCAAGTGGGGAATGTCAACAAGGAGAAGGTTACAGTAGTATCCTTAAGTCATGACGGGAGTACAGCCATGGTTTTTAGCAGCAGGTATCAAAAAGAAGAATGAAAAATAACATAGCGAAATTGACTTGTGAGGTGGTGTGTTGTTTGATAAGATTGGGGGGAGGTTGTACAGGTTGTAAAATGACAATAAGGGTATTATTATTAATATTAAGAAGAAGAACTTGGCGACGATTAAGGGTTTGCTGACTGCTTAGGTTCCAGAAGAGGACAAAAGGAAGGGTTCAATGGTAACCTCCATGAAATTCTAGGCAAATTGGTGTGTGTGTGTGTGTGTGTGGTTTTAGTAGTATGCCATTGTCGCACACAGGTTCATCATCAGCGAGGTCGCATGTACAGTTTTTACTCTTTTTCCAAATGAAGAAGTTAGTTAAATTCAGCATATTCCCAGTTTCCAAATCCATTCTTGATATTTGCAGACAAATGTTTAGAACATTATCATGAACCTTAGTATGAACCTCTTAAATGAATTCTGCACTTCAGCTTTTGAAACACAGTTTTTGAAACAGTGAAATATGGATGGCAGAACCAGTAAACAACAAAACAATTGAAGATTAGGGAATACAGTAACTAAAGCTAAATATACAAAATCTGTTGTATATAGATATATAATGGTGCTAGTTAGGTCAACATGAGACATTTTTCAAAGAACAGGCAGCTGGAAAGGAGTTTAATTATGAAAATTTCAAAATGCTCTCCAGGGAGATTTTAGTGTGCTATGCTCTGTATCTGACATGAGTAGTAGTCATGAAAAGTTCCAAAGAGTTTATTGTACTGCACCTAAGCTTATTGCAACCCTAGAAGTATTTGACTGCAACCATCACTTCATACAGAGTTGGATTATATTCCTCTAATTTATGGGGGGGGGTGTTATTTAACACATTATTTACTGTGATATCAGAATATATAGGTTCACTTACAAAATCACCACATTTCACAGCTAATCTCCAGAGTTACCTCATTATATTGTATTATATCAGGTTATAGAATCAGTTTTTGTTTAAGGACTAGCGATGGGGAACGATTTCATTTGAAGTCACATTGAAAAGTGAACCTACCTAATTCATACTTTCTGAAACAATACATAAACACAACCATTTTATAAAATTTGTACTTATATGAATTTTGCAGTGAAGTTCTTCAGCCAAGAAATGTGTTCAAAAATGCATGTTTTAGGGGGAATTGTGCATGAAAACAGACATACAGTATTTGTGAAAATAACTTACAAAAATGCATGTTACAAAAAATGCACTGCAAGAATGTATATATTCATCAAAATTGCACACAAATTTTGCACTTAAATTGTGTGTGAATATTCATGAGGATTTTTTTTAAGAAAGGATTTTTCAAACAGATGTGGAAATGTGGAAAACGAAACTTAAGATTGGAATAATAAGAGACTGTGATATTAAGATACTGGCAGAAACCAACACTGAAAGATTCACCCATTCCTAGTAAGGACACAGGAGACATAGACATTTTTGTTGTTTTTACAGAAATGGGAGGGATCCGTTCTTCTGAATGCTTTTTCTTCTTTTGCTGAAGGTGGATAATCTCCACCACTAGGCTGAGCAGATTCCTATAGAAAAAAGCAAAAAACTGGAACTGACACCCAACTGACTTGGCTGTCACACCCCTTTGGCAGCAATACAACCTAGTGGTGAAGATTACTCATTAAGAAGGAAGGAAGGAATTGGTGACTGAGAAATGAAACGCAAAATGCACTATCCTGCAAGATAAGATATTCCAGTTCATGTGGGTCTTTTGACATGGCTGTTTTGTATTAATTTGTAATATATATTTATCCTATCAAGAAAGAGGTTCTGTGATATTGTAAATGCCATTTAACATATGTTTGTAGGTGCTATTTTTGCAAATGTGAATGTAGATATTAAAATTATCTATATTTTAAGAGTGTGTACCTTATATATACTTTAAAGTATTATGTGGATTTTGTTTCTTTGTAAATAGTTTTTTGCTGTAAGGATTTGTAATTCACTGTCCAACGCTCTAGAAAGGTAACATTTGCTCTGCTTTTTTTCAGCTTAAGAGTCAAAGGGCCATTTGACATATTAAGTAGTGACAAAACATGCTCCCCCACAAATGCACACTTGACAGAACGGCAACTGGGGCTGGGAGAGGATTGGCAAATTTATGATCGGCCTTCACCAGTTTGGTACCCTCCAGATGGTTTGGATGACAATTTGCATTAGCCAGAACAAGCATTGCCAGAACCAGTCAGAAATGATGGAAATTGTAATCCACTGTCAGCTAGAGGGCACCAGATTGCGGAATGCTAGGCTGGAAGCTCATGATGAAATAACCTTTCTGGAGCTAGCTAACTAGTAGCTAAGCACCTCTGAGTTTGGTGAGTCCTGCAATACTGCTTGGTGTTCCTTGATGGAAGGAAGAGGGGACAGAACATTTCAGAGGTATTCTACTAATGAGTTCCATCAGTGCAAGGATTTCCACTTGGTCAGTAGGACTGTCCCATCTCTATTCCCCTCACACATGTCCCCCATTCCCCAAATATGCCCCAGAAGAGTGGGGGAACCCCTAGAACTGATTTAGGGGACTTGCAGAAGGAAGAGTGGAGAGAATGTTCTCGTGCACAGAAACGGAGATCTTTGTGCTGATGGAACCTTCCCCTGAGCGCTGCATTGGATTCCGTCCTGTATTGCTATACCACCCTTCAGGAAAAATTCACAGGGCAATGAACAACAAATCACTATATATTCTATAACAAGCACAACATGAACTAAAATAGCAACAGAAACAAAACTACAGGTGCACATTACAAAACTGTGGACTGACTTCACCTCTTCGTTGGCAAAAGAGGTACCTGTTCACCTTCCTTCTAAAATAAAGGATAATGGCAAGGTAAGGAGCAACTCAGTGAGATTTTTTCAGTGCCTTGGAGATGCCCAAATGGTCTCCATATTGCTGATCAGGACCACCACGTGGGCTTCATTGGCTGATCTTAAAATATTGGACCAGTTGGTATGCGACAAGGTATTTTGGTCCCAGAGAGTTCAAAAATTTAAATGTCAGAATAAGGACCTTAAGCAGGAATGGGAAGACAATTGGTAACCAGTGCAGCTGTTTTAAAATGGAAATAATATGTGAGTTCCCTGCTGCTCCCATAAATAAGACTTGGACCACTGTGTTTTGTACTGCTTTAAAAACGACTTCCATGTCGAGTGCATTACAGTATGGAAAACTATGGCCAGGCTACCCCTAGCCAGGAAAGTTAGTGCATCAGCCAAAGCGAAGCATAGCTGCTGCTGGCTGCTGAGTTGGGACTTTGCGGGGGATACTACTGGAACCATATTCATCACCAAAGTGCACCTCTCCTCCTTTAAGGAAAGTGCGATTCTGTTCAGAACAGGCCATTTCACTAAGTGCTGAACCCAGGAACCATCCTCCCTCGGCACATCTGCTTTATTTGGATTCAGCTTCAATTTGTTGGTTCCCCACCCAGTCCATTACTGCCTCAGACACTGATTCAAGATCTGGGCTTCCTTGAAGGCATGTAATCATTCATCCTCAGACTAATAAAGTGCATTGTGTAACTGATTTACAGCAGAAGGGTCTCAAGGTTGCTGGCTCATTTGAGATCAAGTGAAAAATATCCAAAATCCAGAGACAAAAATGTTCATTCAGACATGTGGCTCTCATGTAGCCACCTTGGGAACAACACAGGGCTGTTGGGCTGGTGTGCAGTTACTTTCCGTGTTCTATAAATGCCTAATACACCCAACTGAATTTACAAGTTCTGTGGACTAATACACCCATCTTTTCTGCTCAAGTTTAGAAATGTGAGTATTACTTTAAAATTCCCCCATTCCTCCAAGACACAGAACACTTGGCGAAACATCCTAAGAGGGAGAAAAGTATACACACAGCTGCTCCAGAGCTAATCGTTTCTAAGTAACCTTAATACATTTTATAAGATTAACCACCATGCACTCCTCTATCCCGCACACGTAATGCTGGACAGTGATGGCTTCTGTGAGCATGTGCCGCTTAGCAGGAGCAGGAGACAGCTATATCAGGCTCCTCAGGCTAAGGATAACCTCTGCTGAACTGGTAACTGGCAGAGTTTACATTGATGCGAGTGGAATTTTTTTTTAAAGCATTTCAGAGAAAGGGGGGAAAATATTATTGCTAACTTTGCTTATATTAAAGCTAACGCCGACCTCAGCTAAATAAATTTAGAAGGTGATGTGGTATTTTTAAAATGCTCTTTAAAAAGAAGAGCATTAGAGGTTAATTGATTAAGAGATAAGGCCAGAGAAATAGAACAATGTCACATGCTAACAGCTCCCCACTGAGAGATAAATGCCTGGATAAGTTTGTTTCCAGCAAGGCGACAGGTTAGGCGATGCAGAGATCTATTTTCAAGTCCAAACTCAAGGTTACCCTTCCAGTTTTGACCGTACTGTTATATGTTGGTTTTAGAGTTTGCATTTTCAGGAATAAAAATAATTGTTTGTGGTAAGACGGGAGAACGGAGTGAAGAGCATGGAGTAGGGAAAAGAGAATGATTTATTTTTGTGGAAAACTGCAGTCTTCCATCAGGGAAATTCAGATATACAGAAGCAGATATATAGAAGTTCAATGTTTTGTTGAAACAAGTCCTGTTTTAAGGACATGATCCAAAATAATAATAATGAACTTCTATACATCTGAATTGCCAGCATGAAGGACTTTGGATAAAATTCTCTTTTTCGTACCTTGTGGGGTTTTGTTTTTGCTTGTTTTCCTAACCCCACCCCCTTCCCAGCGTGATAAGCAAGATGTACTTAAAACAATGGGCTGAGTCACCACTCAGGTGCACTTGCCCCGTTGAACTGGGAACTACCGTATTTTTCGCTCTATAAGACGCACCAGACCGCAAGACGCACCTAGTTTTTGGAGGAGGAAAACAAGAAAAAAAAAATATTCTGAATCTCAGAAGCCAGAACAGCAAGAGGGATCGCTGCGCAGTGAAAGCAGCGATCCCTCTTGTTGTTCTGGCTTCTGGGATAGCTGCGCAGCCTGCATTCGCTCCATAAGACGCACACACATTTCCCCTTACTTTTTAGGAGGGAAAAAGTGAGTCTTATAGAGCAAAAAATACGGTAAGTCACAACTCATTTTTAACACTGCTTGCAAACAGGCCAAACAACCCAGCTCCTTCAAGCATTCCTCATAAGGCTTGGTTTCCAGACCCTTTAATGATCTTGGGAAAAGAGTCTTCACTTCTCCTGAGAAGTCGTCCTGCATTGTGTGGAGTCTTTCTTCTGTGCTTTGCTGTGTAATACTAATTTGCTAAAATGCTGACAAGATGCTTGAACTCAGATGTTTGAATGCAGAAAGAGATGTTGTTGATCCAGGCTATTAATCTTAAAACACAAAAGCTAGTAACTCAAAACATTCGGCACACCTTAAAAAAAATAAAAAATCAACAGGTTTACACATCGATCGAATGTCAACACCTAAAGCATTTATTTTTATACTTTTTATACATATGATACATTTGAATTTTTACAAGTTGTCCACAGATATGAAAGTTATTACAGGTATTAATTCCCTGATACTGAAAGCTTGTTATATAAACATTTCTACAATGAACATAAATACATGCAAAAGGAAAAAAGTCAGAAAAGAAAATGGGTTGTTGAAGAATGAGCAATCCTACAAAAAACCAGGATAAATTTATACACTTTTCCTATGTCATATAGTCATAATTCCATCAACCCATTTGACTGCCATCTTGGACTAGAGTACCTGAGGGGAAAAGACCTTATTCTCTCAATATTTACTTTACATAGAAACTTGTCAGTTAAATGGCAGCAGATCCTATTTTTCTGTTTTATGCACCCATAAAAGGGGAGCTGGGGAGACTGAGAATCTAAATGCATTGTTACTAAATGCCTCTTAAAGCAAGTTTGTTTTTTTTAAAATCCCAAAGAAACAGTATCAGAGCAGAACTAGTACATTAAGTGTAACATGCACAGCAAATAGCTTTATTCACAACCTAATCAAAGGGAAAATGAAGACTGAATATTTTCTTGCTAGTTACACAACACTCAGCAAAGAAGGAGAGGCTCGGGAACTACTAGCAAACACGTGTAGGAAGACTGATCAGATGGATGCCTGTCCTGTCATAAGTTATTCTCCCTAAGAAAAGGAAGCTGAACTGGTATAGCTTTGAATTTGTGTCCTATGTATTTACTGCAACTATTCTGAGCCTATAGAAAACTGCTGTAAACACTATTTGATGTGTTAGATCACTGAAAAAACCCAAACTTAGACTAATTGCTAGCATACTGGCTGTTCGTGGGATGCCATCTCTGAACTGAAGATGAAAGCCAGGGAAAATCCCAAGAGTTATCAGAACTAACTAAGATTACAGATTATAGTTATTTCATTTAAAAGGATGCTATTTGGAAGGGACAGAGAGAATGAAACCTCTAGAGAAAGTATAATGTTATTTTATATGGTTTTATTTGAGGCCCCAATGTATATTTAGAAAATTCACTGCCTTCAGGCACCCATGTGCAAAATCTGTGCAGTTATTCCATATACTTACAAAATATACTATAGACAAACTTCTTTACAGAACGCCAGCCAAGTACAAATAGATGTAGATGGCGGTGCAAATTAAAGGAAATTCATGTGGTGGGAGCGGGGCTGTCCTTGGTTCTCACTTTGCCTTCTATGTTTTTATCTTGGGAAAAAAGGGAAAGGATACTGAACCTTGAAGGCTGGTAATCAACAAATGTACATGAAATGAAATGAAATGAAATTATTATTCTCTTCCTATTCAATCTGACACCAAATTAATTTTCGCTTGACTTCTCTGATGGGTGATGTTACTCAATATCTCAAATCAACTAAGCAGAACGTCAACCTTCAAATCATAGGAGGTTATCAATCACAGCATGGACAACAGCGTTCTGTTTTTGCCCACTATGTCAATATCACAATCCACACAATAATTCTAAAGTGTGCAATAGTTCAAAAAAAGAAGATCTTTAAGTTAGTTTTCCTTATTAAAGTGTTCTCTTTTAAGAAGAAGAAAGACAAAGGCAAAATAGCCCTTTAAGGCTTCAGATTACAAAGTCATTTTAGATACAATGAGTGTTCTTCTGAACTCCTATAGATAAACCCATTGCTACATTTTTTTGCACTCCTATTTCATTCCATTACAAGTTTTAAGTACTAAAATGCAAAATGGCTCAGATTTACTACAAAAGGGTGAACACACCACTTCAACATTGTGCTAAGTTGCCATTTCAGCAGTTTTTCCTCCTTATCCAAAAAGTTTCCTACTCCAAGGAGATGGCTACTTTTGTAATAGAAATGTTAAATTCAGTAGCCCAAGTTATAGAAATCAAAAGGTTGTGTATGAAAGAAGCAGTGCAAATAATACTATTGATCAAATCTGCTAAACAGAAAAGTTTACATGGTTATGGAAACCAGGAAATATACAAACATGGAAAAGTCAATAAAAGAACTAGACTCTTCTCTTTATTACTTCAATCCTTTGTTTCCTAATCCTCCTTCCGGCTGACAAATTTTGCTGGATTATAAAAGGATGACCATCAAGTTCCAGTCTTCAGAAAGGAATTAGTTATAAATGTTGCCAGTCGATTCCTACTAAGGTTTGATTTGCTTCTTGTGCGTGTCCTATTTCCTCCGTAATGCTGTGTTGCTGCCAGAGTTTTTGGATCTTTTTAAATCGCTCTCTGCACAGATGTAAAGGATTCCCTCGTCTAGGGTAGAAAAGGCCACGAAAAAGCAACTATAAGAACATGAAATATCCCAAGTTCCAAATGCTATCTTGCATGTAAAAATAAATAAATAAAACCATTTGTTTGCAGCGCTTATAAGCAGGCCCTGGTCTCAGGGCTGAAACAATTAGGCAAACAATAAATCCAAGAAAAATAAACATATTTAAAAAAAAAAATAATGAAAACCACCAGCAGCAGCAGCACTTTATGGAAGCAGGTGACTAAAAGCTATCGGAGAAAAAGGCTCATAACAGCAAAGCTCAGTAAAGCTCACCTCCTCCCAATGGCCTGGACACATGCTGAAAGTTGATGTCACTAAGAGGCCAGAAATGCAAGTCACCAGCCAGGCATTCCTCATCATATCCACATCCATTAAGCATCACCTTGCTGACACCTTGGGGTATCGTCTATTCCCTCATATGCCCATGACCATCTGAAGTATTGCTCGACCTTACAAGGCTGATTGTAAGGTTAGTTCAGGGGTCAGCAAAAGGTAGATCTCTGAGTGATCAGAAGGGCCCAGAAATATTCAAGAGTATGTCTTTTGCACTTGGCTCTGGCTGGTGGATCTTGGGGTTTCAAAAAACAAAACAACCCCAAAGTAGATCCCACAAGCCAGAAGTCTGTCCGCACCTGAATTAGACAATGTACATGAAGCAGTTTGAATACTCGAGACGTGGTATATAGAATGTTCAGTCTTCTTTATCCTAACTAGATGAGGCAGGCAGAGAATGATGCTTTTTTCCTAATTCCAATTAGCTTCCCATATGCAACTGGTACTTAATCCTTGGTGAAATCTATGCTTCCCCAGACTTTTGTTATTCCCCAAACTACACATTTTGCGGGCCAAACACCAAATAAGACTTGCCCAGTTTCCATGAGGCTAGCACCATAAGACAAAAGGTTCTGGTACATTTAATAATAATAATAATAATAATAATAATAATAATAGAGTGGTGCCCCACAAGACGAATGCCTCGCAAGACGGAAAACCCGCTAGACAAAAGGGTTTTCCGTTTTGGAGGTGCTTCGCAAAACGAATTTCCTATGGGCTTGCTTCGCAAGACGAAAATGTCTTGCGAGTTCCTGCGATTTTTTTTCGCTCCCCACCCCCTTTTTCTAAGGCACTAAGCTGCTAATAGCCTTTTAGCAGCTAATCCGCTAATCCCTTAAGCCTTTAATAGCCGCTAATAGCCGCTAATAGCGCTAATCCGCTAATGGGGTTGCTTCGCAAGACGAAAAAACCGCTAGACGAAGAGACTCGCGGAACGGATTCTTTTCGTCTTGCGAGGCACCACTGTAATAATAATAATAATAATAATAATAATAATAATAATAATAATAATGTAGAGCAAGGGTAGATTGAAGCTTGCACCAGCCCCAGCGAGTATGGTCAATGGCCATGGAGCATGGGACCTGTAGTCCAACAACATCTGGAGGGCACCATATTGGCTACCCCTGCTGTAGAGTTTAGCCAGCGTAGGGTTTCCATGATACTCCCATGTGATATTAACAACATCTGCACATTAAGCAGTGCCCTCAAGCTTCAGTTTGAAGGGCATCCTGCAACAGGATTCACTGATTAACCTTTTGTTCAAAACTTGCAGTGACTTCACACTACCGGATTCAACTCTAGAAATCCTATTTCCATATGCACCTGACATCTAGAAGCCATGGCAACGGTGGCCATCCTTATTAACTAGTAACAATTTAAATGACCTCATGGAAGTCCATTTTTGTGAAATGGGTCTATTTCACAGAACTGCGTTTAACTTTGAAAGTTAATGTAACTCTATTGATGGTTTCATGCAGTTCACCATCACGGTGTTTTTCCTTAGTTCTGGCAACATAGGTTTTTTGTTTTGTTTTTTGGAAACAAACAAAACAAATACAACACAGAATATGGAAAGCTACCTGAGTCCCTGATCCGTTTCTCCATAGTCATCAAGGTAAGGAGGAGCATAGAAGCAGCCCTTTGTTTTTCCAGCTAAGAATAGCACTTGACACTCCCGTACTCTGAAAAGATCACACAAAAGAGGACGTCCTGGTTAATGTTAACTCCGTATGTCTCTTAAATCAATAATCCCACCAGCAATTAGAGGTTAAAGTTCATCACAAGCAGAAGAAATGAGGCATTTTCACAGAACCACGGCCTGTGCCTCCTCTATGAGCAGTTGCGTGAGATGAGTGCAGAGTGAATACGCAGGTCAATTCTGTGTCCAGGGCAGCTCCCTACCAGCTCCATTTGGTACACCAGCTGAGACCCTATCTGCCTGCGGACTGTCTTGCCAGAGCAGTGCATGCTCTGGTTATCTCTCGCTTGGACTACTGCAATGTGCTCTATATGGGGCTACCTTTGAAGGTGACATGGAAATTGCAACTAATCCAGAATGCGGTAGCTAGACTGGTGACTGGGAGCGGCCGCCAAGACCACATAACAACTGCTAACAACACCTTGAAGATCCTGGGCCCCAGGGAAATTAGACTGGCTTTGACTAGAGCCAGGGCCTTTTCAGCTGTGGCCCCAGCTGGTGGAACGCTTTCCCACAAGAGACCAGGGCCCTGCGGGATTTGACATCTTTCCGCAGGGCCTGCAAGACGGCCAGGCCTTTGGGCAGGATGCAGTTTGATTTACTTTCCTCTGTATAAAACAAGCCTGAAGGAGGCCCCCAACCTGCTCACAGGTCCTTCTATGATCAGTGGAAGCAGCTGGCCTTGGCAAGTATTAACCTCTCTCAATTACAACCTGATAATTGCCACTTGCCCAGATTTTAACTTGTCTGAATTAATTTTAAGATGTATTTTAATTAGCTGATGTCTGTTTTTATGTGTATTGTGTTGTTTTTATGATGTTATCCACTCTGAGCCCAGCCTCGACCAGAGAGGGTGGGATACAAATAAATTATTATTACTACTACACCGGTCCTGAAAGACCTACATTGGCTCCCAGTACTTTTCCGAGCACAATTCAAAATGTTGGTGCTGACCTTTAAAGCCCTAAATGGCCTCGGCCAAGTATACCTGAAGGAGCATCTCCACCCCCATCATTCTGCCCGGACACTGAGGTCCAGTGCCGAGGGCCTTCTGGCAGTTCCCTCACTGCGAGAAGCCAAGTGACAGGGAATCAAACAGAGGGCCTTCTCGGTAGTGGCGCCCGCCCTGTGGAACGCCCTCCCATCAGATGTCAAGGAAATAAACAACTATCTGACTTTTAGAAGACATCTGAAGGCAGCCCTGTTTAGGAAAGTTTTTTATGTTTGATATTTCATTGCTTTTATTATTATTATTAATTATAATACTCTGTTGGGAGCCTCCCAGAGTGGCTGGGGAAACCCAGGCAAATGGGCGAAATATAATTAATATATTGTTTTATTATTATTAAAAACAAATCCTACAACTTAAGTCTCCTTAAGTGTGACTGTCCATTGGAACTATTCAAGTGCAATCACCCTCTTACCTGAGAAAAATTCCTACTCCAGAGCCGCAGATAAACGTATGTGCAGTACAGGCTCCTACGTCTTCTCCTTCCAACTCTGTTTGACAACAGTAGCTCTGAGAACACAACATGGTCCCACATACAAGGCACAACGTTGGTGCTCTACTTTTATCACCACCTGACTTCGGACACCTTTGTAAGAAACAAAAAGATGTGACATTTATATTTAATATCACGCTATCTTATCTACTAGGGTAAGTTTCACTGTGACTATTATAATATCCTCCATTCAGTTCATGTCTTGGATCCAAAGAAGGGTGAGTGGAACTTCACTCAGGCAATGAGATTTTCTAACTCCCTTCTCCTAGCTGCTTCCTGCTGTCATCACTTTCCCCTCCCTCCCAAAAGCTGATCCTTGAGTATGGAAGAGCCTCTGAAATAGGACAGGATGCAGCAGGGAGGGAGAATGGGAAGAGACTGGAGTTGGGGCACAGGGAGATGCCTTTTGTGAGCCGAAATGCCTTTTTGCTCATGGAGAGGGGAGGAGCTAAGCAACAATGCACGTCACATAAGCAAGAGCAGAAGATAAAACACTATTTGATACCTCTTTCTCACTAAATCGAGAAATCCCCTTTGGCCCATGGAGAGCACATTTGGGCCCAAGCCTATATTTTGAAAGTTTAAAAAACTTGTAGAATGTGTTTAGTATTTTTAAGGATACAGAAAGTGAGGAGCTGAACAAAGCATTCATGAAAGTTTTAATAAACTTTTTCAAAACTGTAAGACCCCCTTCAACTGAAGATGCCGAGGACTGCAAAGGTTATATACTCTATCGCTGAGCTGCAGCCTGGTTTCAGAATTATTTCAATAAAAATCAAGGTGGTCATAAGGAATTGCATAAGACTTACGAAAAGTTAGAAGCTTGATTGATGAGGCTACTGTAATCATCGGGAAGGTCTATTAATTTGTTAGATTCTCGCGGGTAGCTAAAATGAAACAAACCAATAATACACATTAATACATTTCAAACTTGGCTTTGGTATGTAAACAGTTTGATCTATTACTGTACATTTAGATTCACTGTAAAGCTATAATGTAGTATTGACATTTTTTATTATTGAAAGACCTTTAACTACAAGCTTAGTGAGATCAGCTTGGGTGACCCTTGCCTTTTTGTGGGAGGGGACAGTTCCTGCTGCTCTGAAGGAGGCAGTGATACAGCCACGCCTGAAGACTACCTTCCCTAGACCCAAGGGTATGCGACTACTACTGCCCAGTCACAAATATGTCCTTCCTGGGCAAGGGGCTTGAGAAGCTGGTGGCTACCCACATTCAAACATGCTTGGCAGAAATGAATGACCTGGCCTTATTTCAATCGGGCTTCAATTTCACCCTGTCATAACCTGCATCAGGACAGGCAACAAAAACACTGGAAAGATGTAAATGAGATAGCAAACAGAGGCATGCACGCTGAGGAGAGGTAAGCAGTAGAAAAGAGCAATAGGAAGGTATGGTAACTCTTAGGAAGAGGGAAGCAGCAATGGGATTGATACTTGTCTGCTCATTCAGCTGATGAACTTTTCCGACCATGTTCCCACATTGGTAGGCTTCTTTCGAGGACAGCATCGCTGTATGCACTCCCCTTACTCTATCAATAGAAACTCCATCATGGATTTTTACACTCCCTTTTAAGAAAACAGCTAATTAGGCCAACTGGACCTACAATGTAAGAAGGAGGGTAGCAGGAGGATGGGGTACCCACACAGCCTATGAACAAACTCCAACTAAAGGCTAAAAGGGATGTGGCGGAGCTTGCAAGTCTGCCCCATTCACAGATAAAACAGGGGGGAGCAGCGTGTCTTACACATCCCTGAGTCTTTCCCTCCTGCTGGTTTTCTCTTACTTACCTTATGGCTTGTCTCTGACCTTGCAGGTATCTTTTTACTTCATCATTATTACACCAGCTGTTAATGGAAAGGGGGGGGGGAAGGTTAGGGTTCATTCTTGTAGGAGCCAACTGAGAAGTACATCATTCCAGATCTTGCATCCAGAATTTCCATTTGCGAAAGAGCATCTCTGGATCAAACCCGTTGTAATTTAAATACTCTTAATGCTGTGAAATTTCTCAAAAACAGCTTTCAGCATTCCAAAAGCAGAATCAGATTTCACATATTTTTGGGGGGTGGGGAGGAGATCTACTGTGGTACAGGCTGTCTATTGCAATCCCATCACAAAATCTTGCAACAGCTGTATGCCACCATTAGAATGACAGCTATCTCCCACTCCAGGATCTTGCATTTGGGAACTATACTCCAATGCAACGAGGTAGTACCAATCCTTATAGCTGTGTGATGCAAAATACTCACATTTGCCTGTAACAGCACAGAACAATGCAAATGTGTACTGCATGGATGCAATTGCTGCCCTGCACTATTTTAAATAAGCATGTGTCTGCTGGCACAGTGATTTATAATGTTTAACTATCAGGTTGTCTCTAAATGCACACACTGCTAGTTCTCTCTGTCATCTGATATAAACACTCTACAAAAAAAAAAAGTGTTTTTCCACTGTATAGTTATTTAAATTGAAATAATGAATATCGTTCCTACCTTTCAACTAGCGTATCTGTAATTTTGCTGTTTTCTTGAAAAAGGCAAACGAGGTTGTTTGGCAAAGAGAGATAGCTACATAAATGTTCAAACTGGTTTGCCCCACTGACTGTAACGGGAGAGAGAAAAAAGAAAGATATATTATGATGATGGTTAGATGAATCAATCATCTGTAAGGAACTCCCCAAACAAACATGTATGCATGTGTATAATTTCCAGAGAAGTAGCCATTTTGCAGTCTTTAAGGTTCCACAAAAATAGTTATGTTTTGTGCTGCAATAGACTAACATTTAAGAGGGAATAAGCTTTCATGGACTACAGTTTGCTTCGCTAGATGCTTTTATTTATTTATTTCATAAAATTTATATACTGCTGGGGGGGGGGGCTCAAAGAGATGCATTAAATGACATCCTGAGTTACAGGTATATACATTGTTGTGATTCAGCGGTTTCATATTGCAGTTTCCTTTTGAAGTTCCCCTTTTCCAGCATGATCACCTTAAGGTTGGTTACAGACTATTCTGTGATGTTGAAAATTCCCTCCAATGGTTTGCGTAGAGTCTCTGTGCAGAAGCTGACCTGTCTGTCCTATGTAGAATGTGCAAGGGGATTGTTGGTAGAGGATATGTATCACATTGTAAGATGTGCAGTTAAAAGAACCCATATTTCCAATGAGATTAACTGAATTAGCGAAATATAGCAACAACCAAGGGAAAACTAATAGGCCCACATACAAAGCCCAACTGAAGTCCCCTTGAAATTAATGGGACATAAAATTAGTCATGACAAGCTACTTATTTTAATGGCACTTAAGCACAATTAATGTTCTCTGGATTTGGGCCACTTTAGTTTATATTTAACTCTTTACACCAGGTATGGTAATTCTGCAAGGTTATTGTTTTCCATTTTTGTTCCTTATTTAATGCATATTTTGTTCACAAGTGTAAGCTATCCAAAATTTAATTATCCACTACTGCACTTTCTATAAAATCACATTACACCTCACTTCCATTTTCAAGACAAATTAGTTAGAATATTGAATAGATAAAGCTGCAATTCACTCTTTAGTGTTTAAAATTACACTTCACCAGCCATTCACATTATTGCTTCAAAGTGGCTAACTGATTTTATACCTTGCAATTCTGGTGGTACTGGAACACCATTTAAATAGTGGAAGAACATAGCAGAGCACCTCAGAAAAGGCATGATCCCAGCTTTTATACTTCTCCATAGATGCCATCCAGAGGACATTTCTTTGAAGGCACTAAGAATAAAAACAGATACAGAATTTTTGTGAAATCAATCTTAAAAGTTACACAAAATGCCACAAACATTTAATTGATTTTGCATTTCATCAATTAAGTGCCCAGGCAGGGAAATAAAGGGTGTGATCCAACTGGTGCCCTTGTGCTCACAGAATGACTATTTATTTATCCAGCGGATGCCTTTGCTAATGGGATAGCAGGGCCCTGTTCTGGAATGTCTCCAAATTCCGTAGGGCTGTTTTAGGGGTGCTGTGGAGTCGAGGTGATACAGGAAAATCAGCAATATAATAATAATATTCCTTTATTTTCAATTAGTGAAAGCTTTCGCTGGGTGAAAAGAGTGCAAGGGCACCAATTGGATTCCACCCCAAATCTTCTGACTTCATTGTTTTTTAAAGTAGATTCGAAGTCAAAACACTATTCAATCCCAGGGCTAACCCCACATCTTTAATAACACCACAGTAACTAAGGCCCCATCTACATTATACATGTAAAGCAGTATCATGTCATTGAACTAGCCCTGAGCTCATTTGGTAGAACATGAGACTCTTAATCTCTGGGTCGTGGGTTTGAGCCCCACACTGGGTTCTTTCAAGACCTAAACCAGAACACCTGAAAGACCAGAACACCTGAAAGACTGCCTGCTCATCAGAGCTTATCTGAAATAATCAGCAGAAAGTTTTCTCCATGTAGCTCCACCTCTGGAGAGTAAGAAATGAGCTTCCACATATATTAAGCTTGGAGAAGGCAAGTGAAGTAGAACAACGTCTGGAAAGGCTGCACCAAAAATTTTGATTTTACCTTCCTGCATACCGGCCAAGACATTTATGCAAAGCAAGAACTGCTTCTTCTTCACCAGTAGGATTTTCTTGGTCCATGCCATTTTCTTCTGAAAAGTGAACAAAGCAAGTCTAAACCTAATTGTAGTGACCACAGTTGTGGATGCTTCACCAGAGAACCTTGTGCAATTTGAAAACTTGCTAAATCTATATACCAAGAACATAGCAGCATTAACAAAAAGTTGCACTGGAGCAATGCTTTTCGTTTCATAAAGCATAACTGCAACTATCACAATATACACCTGCATCACGGTTAACCATTATTTTGCCCAGGAAGCCATAATTATTTCTCTTCCCTTCTCTAGTTTCCCTTCATGCACAAATCAGCATAACTTTAAACAGAACACATTACCTGTGGATGAGGTAAGCATTATTTGTACAATATGTGCCATAGTAACAAGGTGGAAGATATGAATATCTCCAGTACCAAGACTAACTCCTGAAAAATCCTGACTGTGTACAGCAGGGAAAGAGAGCACCAAGCACACCTGTAGACAAGGGGAAAATCCATAAGAGACAGAACGATTGAATTTTCTCATCCAATCCCCATTTACGTCTGCTTAACCCAATCCCGCAAAGCCATCTTTTCAGCATCCTTAAACAAACAGGAAACAAACAGGGCTGACCTTGAATGTTAACTACTGAGCCATTACTTCAGTAAACCAAAGGAAAAGTCACTCATACATCAAGTATTTATTTCCTGTTGCGAGACTCTGACCTGCAACCTTTCTTTTCTGCTATATTTCATAAAAATATTTTGCTAGGCATTATTTCCAGTGCGCCGGACTTTCTTTCCAAAAGTTAAGCTAATGATATATGGCATATGGGATTGCAGCACTGTCAGAATTTATAAAGGTACTTACCAATAAATGAAACATGTCGATATCAAGAATGCAAGCAAGATTCCCACTTTTTTCATTAGGCACCAGCGCTGGATATTTAAAATACAAAATGGTTACTGATGTCAGAATTTTATTATTCTACATTTAATTTCTGAAACTGTAGACTGTTTTCTAACCTATTTAATGGCACCTGAGCTTCAGAGTAGTATTGCTGAGTCTAAAGTAGATTTAGTGGGTGATAATAACCTAAGACACTCAGAAATCAATGGCTATTACTTGAGTCCCCAGTATTACCTTCGGTGGATGAAACTTTCAAAATATGGACCACAGTTACCATGAAGAAACACTCAGCTATGGACAATAATGCTTTGTCTCAGGAAGACACAGCACATCCACTTGGAAGACTATCAGCCAGGTGGGTTAGACACTGTCCTTGGCTAGGTGGACTAATGGTCTGATGCAATTTAAATCAGCAACATGCTGATTGAGGGGAAGCCTAACTTGTCAGTTTGCATTTCTTAGTGCAGAAAGTATTGATCTGATGTGTAGAGATCTTTCCTATTCTAATTAATTCAAGAGGGTTCTGGAAGCTTCTCTGTGTGAAAGAAACAAACAGAAGGTTCATGACGTTTGGGTTATTCCTTCAGAGAAACTGAGTACAGATGGCTTAAACTGGTTTTGTTATCTCTTCTGTCAAGGGTCATGCTGAGAAGTGTGATAATGTAAGCAGAATTCACTTTTATAAAGTAAGGCCAGAAGGAGCCTGGTCTTCCCTTTCTCTTCCTCTCTTCCTTCTGGTGTGGTGTTCTGTATATAGTGTTAAGCTTTACACTTATTATAAGTTATTGTAAGTTTAAGTTAAGTCTGCTGCAACTGGATTTCTTATGGACAGTGCCAATCCTGAATGTATTGGATTTGTGACCATTAAGCTCATTTGCCTTCAGTAGCAGTAAAGCTCTGCTGGATGAAATATAATTGCCTCTGGTCTACTTTTTGGGACTCTTGCAACGAGTTTAAGTTTTTACTCTGCTAACTATACACTGGAATCTACTCTGGCTCAATATTGAGTAGAATTTCATAACTATGGATCCAAAATGTTATTTAAGAACGCACAAGCTTTTCTTCAAGTTTGGTTGCTCTGTCATAATTCTGAAATTGAGAAGAATTATCGTGAACTTGAACTTACATGATAAAAGCCTGCCAAAGTGACCCTGTACTGCCGAGAGCGAAGAAACTGCCCAGTGTGCAGCTGCAAATCTAGTCAACGAAGTAAGGCAGTCATCCTGGAAGAGGACATAACCACAGTTGCAAGCAAGTACGGCAAACAAAGGAGCAGACAAAAGCAAACCTCATTCCTTCACGCTGTTTAATGAAAATTAAGCCCTTTGGAAAATTCCTTGCTTTGCTGAAATTGTGGAGGTGACACATATTAATAATCTATAATAGGTGGTTATTTTGTAATAGATGGCTATTTTTCTAAAACTACAGGGGACCCAAAATAAGTTAAAGTTATCACTTCACTATCTCTACTTATCCCTCAGTGCTTTAGCCTTAGCTGGTCGGCACATCGTACCTGTCTGCAAGATAAGTGTCCAAATAATGGTTTCTCTTCATCTGCTAAAATCCGTTCTGTGGAGGGCAAAAATAATAAGTTAAGTGAGAGTAGCCGAACACCTAAATGGATCTTGCTCCCCTGAGCTCCGACATTTTAACGAATGGTAAATTTGTTACCTATTGTTTGTATTGTATATGCACAGCTGCCCCAGCACATTATAGGTACACGTAGATCGTCTTCATTGGGGTGAACCTTCAGGCCCACTTTGTATGTTGCAGTGCCAAACGTTTTCAGCATTTCCTTAATGCTTTCAGAATACGGATTCCTTAAATATGTGAAGAACACATACTATTAACTACAGGTTTAAAGCATGATTTTGAGAAGCTACACATTGGCTGGAATACATTCCTAGTCTAAAAGACCAAGCATGCCCTAGACACAGAGTCTGTCCCAGCTAATGTGCCCTTTACATTATCTGTCATCCTTGTTTATTTGGATCTCATAGTTTAGGAAGGTTTTAAACGGCATTTTTCAGAACACCTTTTGCTCACTGTATTCACTTCTGTGAATAAATACTGCAAAAGTCCATTGATTTGGTGATACTGTTGTGCCGAAAGGGATGAGGACAATTAATTTATAATCTGGAGTAATCTTGGCTATGCTCTTTTTGCTAATTTTTGTTGTTGTTGTTGTTGTTGTTAGCTTTATGTAAAGTAAAACTAAACATCTTTAATGATAACTTACCCTCAGTTGTTGGACCTAGGTTTCCAACCAACTGAAAACCTTTGCAAAGTATTCCAGAGTGCTTTTATCACTCTCCAGTGCACACTATTTTTGGCCTGAACCTAAATCAATATTTAAATTTATTGCAAATCTAAGTATCAGGATTTTGAACTGAGTCTCCTTCTGCATACACACAACATTGGGTGATATCCCATGTCAGTCATACACAGAATATACCCACTGAAAATAAAATAATCTACTCTGAGTATGACTAACACTGGATATCACCCAGTGTCTGGATGTTTTGCTTTTTTTTCAACCACAGTTGCTCATCCTAAAATAAAAGACAAGTCAAGAAACTCACATCATATCCATTTGGCTTCTGTAAATGTTATGAACACCACATGCATTTTATAATTAAAAATGCCAAAATGTGTATATTTTGTCTTGTAGATTATAAAAGAGTTCTTACATGCCCCTAGCCTGCTAGTGCTGAACAAACTGTATTTAAATTGGTAGCAGGACAATTTGAAGTTCATTATTAATAAACAGATACATACTTTGGTTGGAACTCTGGTCTAAACCCCTCAGGTAGTTGCAGTTCATCCATTTTTTCTGAGCTACTACAAGAGGGTTTACCTGAAAGGTAAGGAAATGATACATTACTTTACTGGCATGTCAATACTGTTGTTCATGATGTCTGCACTCTACAAACTGTAGAAAAAAGCACTCTTGCCAACAGAGAGACCATCAGAACAGTCTCACTGCCAATTAGATACCCAAAAGGAAAAATCCCTTGAACCTGAACAGCAAACACACTATTTTTCACCACCTTATCCTGAGCAGTGTGATAATGTAAGCAGAATTCACTTACTAGCACTTTCCTGATCTCGAAGCATACACAATGCTTTGATTTGCTGAGATATTGTTCTTATCCACTGAGCAAGATTTTGTTGACTTGAAAAATCTAACCTGTCAAGAACAAACATATACATATGTGTTTTCAAGTCATATTTTTACATAAATGATACAACAGTCCCCCAAGTCCGACATCAGGAATGCAGGCCTTGTGCAGCATTCCTATATGAGCAGGGCATTCCCACGGGTGATTTCCTCACCAATTCAAGAACTCTGGGACAGGAAGAGAGAGGCAATGCACTTCCATTCCATTCCCTACCAAAGCCAGTTTCCTGAATTGTTTTTCTATCATGCTCTTGCATAACTCTGCTAGAGGGTGAACAAGAGACACAATGCTAAGACCCAGCAATGCAACCAGTGGTAGGAAACCAAGCATTATGAAGAACAGTTAATGGAATTGGGTAGGTTTTTAGCCTCGAGAAGAGGAGACTGAGCAAGCTTGTTTTCTCCTGCACCGGAGGGTAGGACCCGAATCAATGGAGAATTAAAGTTACAAGAAAGGAGATTCTGACTAAACATCAGGAAGAACTTGCCGATGCAACAGACTCTCTCAAGAGGTTGTGGACTTTCCTTCCTTGGAGGTTTTTAAGCACAGGTTGGCTGGCCATCAGCCACGGGTGCTTAGCTGACATTCCTGCATTGGAGAGGGTTGGACTAGAAGACCCTTCGGGTCCCTTCCAACTATGATTCTGTGAAATGACCAAAGATACTCCAGGCTTTCATATACTTGTATAAATTAATACTAGCATTTATAAATATATTGGGTTGGATCTGTAGTTGCACGAAGAAGAACTCTGCTAAAGGGATGCTTCCATGGGCAGAAGAGAGAGAGAGAGAGAGAGAGGTTGATTTTTGCCAATTCCCCCTTTGCCCTGAAGACCCCCATGCTTCCTGCAGATGGGTCCCATACTATGGAACAAGATGGAAGGTGGTGCAGGAAAGGGAATAGCAAAAACAAAATAAAATGCTCCTCTCCTTTCTCCAGTGGGTGTATCTGCTAGTCAAGCAGGTCTGAATCAAATCCATTTTGTTTTTTCTCTGAACCACCACTACTAGTTGTTAAACATGTTGTATCTCAGACTTGGAGGCAGCAAACACAGTGGATTACTGTGGTGTTTGCCTTCCTAGGTGTGTGACATCATACTGGGTTCATAAAGAAAGGGTTAACTAATTGTAAAATGACTAACCAATGAGAACCCAGGGGGCAGAGTTAACTGTGTATAAGGTTTAAGCACAGAGGGGTTTTTTGGAGAGAGAGTTAGAGTTAGGGTGGTTGGGAAGACAGTCTGGAGTTAGACGAGAGAGGGAAGATAAGTCTGTGGGTCAGGCTAGTCTGGTGTGAGAGAGTGAGAGAATTTGTTAAGAGGAGTCCGTCAAACAGTTGAGATAATCAGCCAGAAGGTATAGGCCAGTAAAGAGACTAAAGTTAAGATACTGACAGGAATATTATCTGAGAAACCATAAACTTGTTAATGTTTGTAAAATAAACTTGTTTTTTGTTTACTTTTAACAACTGCCTGGACTCAGTGTTTTACCAGAGAGTAACTGGTTGGTGGCAGCGGAGAAGCGAGCACAGTGGTGGCACAGGGATCAATAGACCGTTAAAGATCCGAGGACCCTATGTGATCGCCACAATTACTATCAGAAATCAAATGGATTATGTTAAGAGCTGTTTCCTCAGGAGACGTAGTCTCAGTTTCTCCAAAAGTATTTCCTGTGGCCATCATGCAGAAGCTAGCATACAACACAAGAAGAAAAACAACAACTATGTCATGAGGATTAGAGGGCGAGTGTGATGGATTCTACTCTGGCACAGCAAATCTTTTAATGCAGCTCTCTGACCTATTAAGCATATGATTACTGATGTTTACCTATCAGCGCTAAGGTTTTGCCACGTGTGACTTTGCTTTGCCAATCTTTTGCAGCTTTTGCTAGGGCAAACCAAAACAAGCTGAAAGCATGCACAACTTTTACAACAGAGCACCAGTGATACGTTAGGACTACGTATGTTAAGAGGTAAACTGTGACCACATGAAGCATTAATGTACAACATTTTGTAAAGGTTAAGATAAAATGCTTTTAAAATAAAATAGGCTTCTAAATATATATGGTTGTATCCTAAAGCTGTGTAAAGGGAGTTGTGCTAATGAAATGGGACTTCTCCTCCCTCTCCTCCCTGCTGCAGTCCCTATGTGTTGCCAGGATCTGCTTCACCGTCTTCCCCAACCCTCTGGGCCAGGTTTTGAGAGTGCATGGGGTGGGGAATCCTGGGTAGAGAAAAGGAAGGGGAAATCCAGTTGTGGGAGCAGAAGTATTCTGCTGGCACCACCGATACAACTTCATGGCTTAATAGTTCTGACAACTGCAGCAGCACTTCATCATAAAACTCTTGAACTGGAATTTGTCAGGAGGCTTCAGTCTACCCATCTAATCTGCAATCAATACAGTCTGTTTTCTCCCACTACACATGTTAAAATGTAACACAGCCCAGAAGGTAATGTTAAAAATACAAGGCTACTATAACACAGACAAAAACAATAAAAAGCAGGCATCAACACCAAATATACCCTCTTTGGCTTTGCTGTTTATGTATTATCTTTATATAAATGTATACATATGCATACACATTTATACACATACATTTCTATACCTATCTGCAAATTCCCTTGTAACTATACTCCTCAAAGGAGAGTAGGATTGCCACGATGATTGGCCTAGGCTTTTTAAGACACCCTGAATGATTTCAAGACTACTAAGCATTTCATAACCACACAAAAATCTTTAATAAGCTGTGATGTCAAGTTAAGAATACCTGATGTTTTCCCAACATTAAACACAGCACACACCCAGCATCTATCAGACACTCTCCGGAGTTGCATCCAATTTGTGCCCTTGCACCAGATCTTTTGAACAAACAAGCGGCATCCACTAACAGAGGTGATTTTTGCCTCTATTATGCTCCCCGCCCCCCTTTCCTGCAGCTCTTGGGACCGATCCTCAAAATCAGTTCTGGGTGGTCCCCACATCCTTCAGGAAAGAAGTACTTTTTTTTTAATCAAACCAACAGAGTAGCTAAGAAAGGGTAACTGACCTGTTAAACAAACTCCTTGGGGGAGGAAGTAGAGGGATGACCGTGTTGCTTAAACATTCACAAAGGGGACAAAGGAATTCACCATTTTCTACATCGTAACTTGTGTGCACACGTAATCTTTGTTGTCGCCTTTGCTCTTTTGCTTGTACGGCGTCAAAATACCTTTGGAGAGAAGCATAAGTTGAAGCTTTGCAAAATGAATTCCACAAGATACCACTGAACGCTACTTTGCTGCCTTCATCAACACAAAAGACGTCTTCTCCAGCGTGTCAAGTCCTTGTTAGAAGGTTTGCAGTACTGGCCAGTCAAATGCAGCATTCAGAACCTCTCCATTATGGGACACTTCAATACAAGAGTAGTGTCACTAGCAGGAAGCATGTCTCAAAATGGGAATTCACTGCGATGAAACCTTTCCATTTGGGCACATCTTTAGAAATAAGCTCAATGAGCAAGGTCAAAAACAGCTGGGCATACATAACATTAGTATATGCTTGGGGAATGCATGCATACTTGGGAAGAATGATGATAAAACACGTGAGTTTCCTTTCACCAAGGTTAGAGGAATAAAGGAAATAGTGAGACACGGAGTGCAAATGTTCTTTACCTAATTTGATTTTTCTTATGCAAGACTGCAGCAACTCAATTTATTTCGGGCAAATGAACAGTCAAGTTGCAGCATTTTTTTAAAAGATGTAGTGTTCTCTCAGCCATACTTTACATTTGTCTTTACAAAATAAAACCACTGTCTCAAAATTCTTCTCTGCCCCATCAACAGGTAGGCAGTCTGCTGCCCAAAGTGACCCTAATCTTCACCTGACCTTCTGATCAGTCTGCAGATATGCACTATAAGTAGAACCAAAACATTATGAGGCCTGTAACATGCGGCCATGGACTCTGGAAGATGATCAAAAGGGGGATGAACTTCTCAGGCAGGGACATCATGAATTACTTGAGTGGCTGTACATGAATACTTAGTCAAGTGCATCAGACCACAGAGGAAAACTGCGCTAAATTGACATCTCTTAAAGGTTTAAAATGAAAGTTACCTTTGCCAGCAATGGGCATGCATAATGTGTCCACAGCTACCAGTGTATGTTCCACATGACAGGTCCGGGTGCATGAACAATGGATCATATTTCTCTGCATGTAAAGACATTTTAACAAAAATGTTAGAAGGAAAAACTGCAAATTTTACTCACATCAATTTTGAAAATATTTTAAAATTATTAAGGAATTAACATCTTAAATCAAAGAATTATTTAAAATTTATTTCCCATGTAGCTCATGGCTAATACACATGCACTAGACTCAGCCACTGGGAAAATCCTGGTGGCCCAAGGCCTATGTATTAAGCTAGAACCAGGGTAATTTTAAATATTGAATGATGATGATGATATATTTATTTACACCCTGCCTTTTCCCCTGATGTGGCTCATGGTGGCTTACAGATAAAAGCAAGAATCACCAAAAGCATAGAAAAAACATCCATTAAAAACAATTAAACATTAATAGAATTAAAACTACAGTATATAAATACATACGTTGAACAGAATCTTCCTAGTTGTTATTCAATTCTAGGAGACATACCGAAATCACACACAACGACAAAGATGGATATCCAGTATCACAATATTGCCTCTACTTACCAGGATCTGGAATCACTTTACTTCTGTTTTTAGACAAGACTGTCGATCTTTGAACAAATGCTGCCAGCACCATGGCTCTGTTATCCACCTTAACCTCCTGTTCCTCTTGGCATAAGATACAGGTAACAACTTGCCTCTGTGCAGTCACTTTAGTTTGCTCAGGACCCAAAGCTGTAAGCTTGGTATCTGAAACTGAAGGACTAGAATCAAATGATATTAGTAAGTATTTCACTGGAATGTTTTCCAAACTAAGGCAATAGTTCAGTTCATCGTATGCAGCTGCCAATGCAAACATTTTAATTTGGATATGATGCAGCATACGCCTTAAGAAAACTTTAAGAAGAGTCCTCCTTTTTAAAATAAATAAATAAATTTAAGGAGCTCTCTATAGCTTTACAGTTAAAAGCAGCACTCTTGAAAGTATTTAGATGTGCCAGAATTCAAAGCACAAAGCATACAGAAGCACATCCCATATTATTTTAGTAGATGTCATTGTGGACGTTTAAGGGCTCCCTCCTCTCCTGTCCTTCTTTCAGCGGCATCCCCCACTGGTTTGGAAACTCTTCTGTTTGCACATGACACTCTTAGGATCCAAGCTTGAGAAATTATAAACACCGGCTGGAGTGAAAATGCCGTTGCACAATGACAAAGTGAAGTGTCTACTACAAAGGGAGAGACACTGCTTGTCCCTTTCATCTTACCTATTATCATGCACTCTGGAGGTAGAAGTTTCAAGTTCATCCATAGTCTGCTGGAAGAGCTCTTTGTTCTCATCAATGAAGTGTCGCTGCATCTCAGACATCTGTGCCATGATCTTCTCTCTGCGCAGCCTGGCAATCTCGGCTTTTCTCTTTCTCTCAGCCTTTTCTTTATCTCGTGTGCTCTACAAAGTTGTTACGTTAACAAACACAGCAGATTTTAACTGATCTTCGTTTATGCATGGATTCCACAATTTACGAGTGTCTTGACATTAAAAAAAAAAAACCCCACGCGAAATAAGCCAAATTTTCTGTACTTGCCCCACACCTGAAGTCAAATATTATGCCAGCTGTGGGATACATGGATGTGGTTTATGAGAAATGGCCTCATGAGCCAAATATGTATCTGTGCCAGGCCTAACTAGCAGTTACAATTGCCAGGGTGGTGGTGTTCATATGACCCCGTTGCCTGTGTTGCTTCTGCTTATCAGGAGGCGTAGGGGCAAGGCAGTGGCAAGGTTGGTGCGGTGCTAATGCACCAGGAGCATCGGAATGGCTCCACTGGTGCATATACACCAAGCTGACCTTTCCCTCCCTCTTTCCCTCCTGCTAGGCAACAGCTGCCCCACTGACTACTACTGCCGATTTAGGCCCTTAGGGCACAGGTTTCCCATCAACATGGGTAACATAAACTCCTCCACCCACTACAAATTCCCCTAAATCTACCCATTAAGATATAAGTGTATATAATGAATTGTCACTACTAGGTTAAGTACTCAATGGTTTTATTTTTACCTCTTCCATAATATTTCCCTCTGTCTCCGATACAGGACTTGCAGAAGATCTCTCTCTGAGCTTCTTAACAGCATTAAAAGTCTGGAACAAGGAAGTTTATATTGTTTGCTATTTAAATATTGTAACATTCCCCTGTTACCCATATAGATGTAGAAAAGATGGAGCACAGTTTACCTTCAGTATCCATCTGATCATATCCTTGTGGACTTCCAGATGCGGTGCATTTTGCAAAGTTTCTAGCATTGCTAATATACTTGGGGAATTGCGGGGTGTCTCACCAGGCCCTGTTTCAAACAAGGGTAAGAGGAAACAACAACAACTTACTATACACATTTGCTCTATTTGTTTGACTCCATCGTGTTAGCTTAAATTCAGTATAGCGGAACTGTATTTACTTACAGGATACATGTTGTTTTTAAATCCTATCCCAGGAAAGTGATGCATTTCCCCTTCATTCAAACTTCCCCCCCACCTAATTGCAAAATTTATCAATAGTTTAAATTATTATTAGAGCAGAGGAACTGAAGACCATTTCGAACATTACACAGAGGCAAATGTACATTTTACACAGGGAGCCACAGACAATCTGTTCCCTGATTTATGTGCCTGAGTCAGATATAGTGCCATATTTATCAGAAGCATACAAAAAATTGGTTTCCTTATTAAAAACCAACAGTGTGTAAAGCACCCCTTGGGCATAAAGACAAAGGGGTGTATCCAAATTTGTCCATCTGTGAGCAGAATGGATTTCCTCTTACACAATGGGACTTCACCTTCCCTCGCCTCCCATGTGCCCTCAAAATTTGCTCTGGAAGGATAGGGATCCCTCCAAAACAGATTTTCTGCTCACATCACACTAAATTTTACCCAAAAGGAAATAAGAATTCATATACAGTGGTACCTCGGTTTAAGAACAGTCCAGATTAAGAACGATTTGGTTTACAAATTCCACAAAACCAGAGTGTGTCTTGGTTTGAGAACTTTACCTTGGTCTAAGAACGGTATCCGAACAGTGGAAGGGCACCGGCGGCAGGAGGCTGCATTACAGAAAACACACCTCGGTTTAAGAATGGTTTTGGTGTTAAGTATGAACTTCCAGAATGGATTAGGTTCGTAAACCAAGGTACCACTGTATACAATTAGATGCTGTGCTTTGTATAATTTTATTCTTGTGTTTTAGTTTTACAGGTCTGGTACCTGCAAGTTGCCTTTGATGTCAAACTGGCAGAATGGCAAATTAAGGATGGTAATAAACATAAGGGCCCTATTTGCATAATATTGTGGTTTGCTGTCAATGAGTGGCTTGTTGGTGCCTGTGGCCTGATCATTCCTGCTTCATTTCTTCCTATAAGAGCAAGATAAACAAACCCGGAAGCCTTGACTTCCCATTATGCCAGAGGAAATAATGGTTTGTTGCTCCTTAGCAATTTACAATCAGCAGGCCAACAAACCATGATTCAAGGTTTTCTGGTGGCTTGTTAGGGAACAGCATTACATCCCGGTTTGGATGAAATGGAAGACCCTGGTTTGTTTACCTTGTTCAAATCAGGGGACAAGTGAAGCAATCGGGCAGCCCACAGGAGCCCACTATTCATGTACAGAAAACCATGATAAGCCAGGAAATCTAGCTCATTGTTGCATACAAACACAGCCAGTGCTTCTGTCACAACACATGAAAAAAACAGACATATTATTCTTGTTCACTTTTGTACTAGTGAAATAGTAAGTATGGATTTTCTTAAAGAAATGCAGCATTGAAGTTAGTTCCAGTATCCTGTTTAATAAATAGCTTTTCAAATGCAGTTATTTTAGAAGAGCATAAACAGAGGTACTATGAGAAAAATCAAAGTTTGCAATGCCTATACAACTATCAACCTACTTGAGATCTTCTGACTGAAAGTAAATGTTATTACATTATCTTCATCAGCATTCTCAATGTGTTGTTTTTCTTCTTGAAGGGCCATTCCAGTCAAGTGCAGAACCTAAGCAAAAAATTAACATGCTTAGAGTTTGTATTTCTAGAAAAAGCTTTCTATACAATTTGCTAATATTTATAAGTGAATTAATAACAGCTGGAGTTTAAAGATGAAACACACCCTTTGAAGCATGGACTCCGACCAGGCATAGCCATTATGCTCTACTGCCCATTGAAGTATCGTCCTCATAATGCACAACATGACATCACACTGCAGAATATTGATCAGGCTTTCAAACAGAGGGCAGAATGGAGGTAGAACAGGAGGTGGGAGAGCTGAAATAGAAATAAATGAATGAAATATTGTATAGCCCTGCTGCAGCAAACTTTGAAATGTGTATGAAATATTTAAGAATATGTCATGGAGCCTTTCAAGATGACAAAAAGACACCGGGAGTTTTTGTTCTTTCAAGCCCATCTACTCACTGAGTTTAGTGGGGTTTACTCTCAGGTAAGTGGGTATAAGACCGCAGCCTATTTCCTGATCTTAGAGAATCAAAGCAGTTCTGTTGTCATTCTCCCATATCCGGATCCTATGCTGTTCCTAGGAACTGCCGATGAATGAAATCATGTGGCACAGATCACATCCAATGTTTCCATGTCACCACTCCATTTCTTATAAGGGCTGGTGGAACTAACACAGGAACTTCATGGAATTTCAACTATCCAAACAATACTGGACAGCAAAGGATCCAAGTATGAAGGAGCAGCCACACCATTCTGATGTGCAGTATTTGTTTTTGCAAATCTCAAGGGAAGTCGTTCCATAGCCTTCATTTTCTATAATCCATTATAAGCAGGAAGAAAATTTCAAACCTTTTTTTTTTTGCAAGAATGTACACATTGTTGCAAATTTCTTAAATCTTGAATCAAGCTCAGTTCCAACTTGATTCCTGATGACATTTTTAAAAGCGGAGACAACTGAGGATACCCTCATACACTAGCAAGTCAGGTACCTGTATCTTCCCGGTTTTGTCGCCTTATTTTCCTTTGGGCTTCCTCCGCCTTATAAAAAAAAGAAATATGTATGTTTTTAATTTTCCAAATGCTGAAGGCAACGATATTATTTCTGCAAAATTAACAGACACTGCCATTTACTTTCCTCTTCTATTTTTCTGCATTACATTGAGTGCTACAATAATCCTGCAGTTCTGACTCAGGCTTCATTGTTATAAAAGACTGATTTGTTAGCAGTTTGGTTTATTTTTTTAGCAGGCCTGTGTACATCTGGGTTTTTACATTTTGTTGCCCGGCATGAATTCCAAGAAGTAGTGTTAGGTAATGCAAGAAGCTTTATGTTTTGATATTTCCCAGTATTACTTTCAAGGTTTTCCTGGTAACAGAAATGTGGTTCAGCCAAAACTCAATGCCTGTTTACATCTGGGTTTTTACATTTTGTTGCCCGGCATGAATTCCAAGAAGTAGTGATAGGTAATGCAAGAAGCTTTATCTTTTGATATTTCCCAGTATTACTTTCAAGGTTTTCCTGGTAACAGAAATGTGGTTCAGCCAAAACTCAATGCCAGGCCACTGGCAGATCAAACAATATCAGATTATTTGGTCATATCAGATGGATCAACAGGAATCCAAAAGTGCTTGCATGGGCCTAGGTTTTCCAACCCACACCTTTATATTTTCAATTCCCTTTTCCAGTTAAATGCAGAAGTCTGAAGGAAATGGGATGGAAGGGGCAATAAGAAAAACAAAGGACTGGGCAAAAGCATCACACAGGCAAAGGAACTTGTGTGCTGATGGCAAGTAATGTGTAGACAAATGAGGACACTTCAAAGGCTTGAGGCCAGGGACTTAAGCAGGCAACAAAGCTGAATTCTGCATATTGATTTGAGCAACCCATTCAAACCTTTAACAGAAGATCTCTAGTTCTGAAAACGAGATCTTCCAGTCGGTGGAATTTCATTGTTTGATTTATTGCTGTAAACTTATCTTTTGGAATTTAATGCAAAATGAAAGAACCTGAGGCTGTACTTAACAGCAGAAAAGCCTCTGCAGAATTTTAGTGCGTTTCTTCCTGCAGTGGCTGCAGATAGCACTGCCTTTACTGTACGAACAGCGCAGTTAGGATATAGAGCGTTAGCATCTTGAGTTCAGGTTGACCACTGCAACACTAGAATGCAACCCAATTATTATAGCTTTTGTGAAGGACAAAGAAAGATCACTCTGGCTTTGAGCAAAGGTTTAGGGAATGTAAGAGTTGCACAGGTGATTTCATTAAGGAGCTAGGTAGAGGCAGACATTCTTGGCATGCTAGGAGGAACTGAATGAGAAAGAGGGCAATACAGCTGGTTGAAAAGCTCAGGCAGAGAATGTTACAATTTATTTATATTTCATTATTACCTTGGATTGCTCTGCCCTTGAAAAATGATAGAAATATAAATTGAAGTATTTAGCACATTCTGGTTTCAGCTCATACAATCCTCTGCCTGTTAGTCCTGGTTTCCTAAAACACAAACAGAACACTTAGAATTCATACCTTAATAACTGAACATTGCTTCTAAAAAGGTTCCATATATATGAAACAGCAAGCCCTTTGAAAACTCAAGAACGAGGGATGTTCAGGCCTTGTTTTCTCCTTTTAACTACTGCACTAGAAGCACCAGTAGTACTCTCTTAAGGGATTCATATACAGTTTCTTTTTGGTAGGTGTGTAGGCAGTAAGAGAGATAGCTATTGCTTCCATTTACAGTACTCCTTCCTTCCTTTCTTATTTCTTTTGATTTCCTTCTATTTAACAAAGAATCCTGTAGCATCTTAAAAATGAACAAACTTCTTATGGCAAAAACCTTTGAGGATTAGAGGTCCACTTCATCAGAAGAATAGTGCATCTGATGACATGGATTTTAATCTACAAAAGTTTAGACCATAATTAATTGGTTAGCTTTTTATTTTATTTTTTCCTGCAAAAGGCTAACATGGCACACCCTTTTGAAGTTTTTTTGTATGTAATTTTTTTTTTAGCAAAATCCAGTGATGCCCACTTGCTTGTATAATTAAAGTCTGCTTCTGCTGTTGGTTTCTCCTCTCCCTTCCCCAGCCCTCATTCACCCCCAAAATATGTTCAAGGGAAACCCCAACCTGCCAGAAGGAGAAACCCTGAGGTGGGAGCAGATAGTATCTGTGGCTATGTTGAATATCACCCATCTTCCACAAATTTGTATATACATTTTTTAAAAAAGAAGGGTTTGTTTGTCAACAACTACTTTTGGCAAACAGTGTTCCTATACACATTGTCAGATTTGCCAGTGATTATGTATGTTGCGAACAGGTCATTCAAAGCATTTACTGTCTTATGAATGCAGTTAAGAATAGCCTTAAGCAATCTGTTGCATGATGATGTATTTGTAAATTGTGTAACCCATCCTGGTAACTCATTATGAAGAAACTGAAAAAACAAACAAACAAGAAGGCTATGCTTTGTCGTTATTTTACACATTTAGAAAGATGATTGCAGAAAGGACATTACTTGAAACAGGCAACTGCTTCGATCACACTTTCCATTCCAGTCTCCTTGTTCTCCTGAATAATTTAAAAAAGGAACAGAAAATCACTGGATATGCCTATGACTAGCAACTACTTCCCAAATATTTCCACTAGAACACTGGTATATATATAATCATCAAAATTTATCAATCTGAAAGGATACTTTGGTCCTATCTCAGGATCATGCTCTCTATCCTAACTTGCAAATGTGGTGGGATACCACAATTTCTGCTCTGGTTGCCCACTTTCCTGTTGTTTGACCTTCTACAGCGGACATAGCATATTACCCTGTTAGGATGCAGCAATGCAGATACAAAACAATGTGACGACTAGCTCTATCCATGCTTCTGCACACACCCCTCACCAAACATCCATTTCCCCCTCACAGTGCTGCAAACTCTCTCACCACGTCTGAACTCCCAACGGCAGTAAAATGACTTCAAGTTGCTAAGAAAGTTTAACATACGGTATTGACAGATTTCTAGGCAGCATTAAATTGTAGGAAAGAGTCAAAGAAGAACACAATAGCCTATTGGCTGGAAATACATTGTGTCCCATAAGAACAATTTTCTCTACGCCTGCCATGAAAACTGAACCTCTCCTCCCATCTCCACAGAAGCCAATCACAATTCCAAAAGTTCTTTCATCCACTGCATTGAATGTATTTTTAGTGATTCTCACATCCTCAGGCAATGCTTTTACTAATTCACTGTGTGCCATGGGTCTGATGCTCAGTTGATGGATGATCTCCCTCTTGATTTCATCTGTAGCAGTGACTTGTCCAACGCCAGGGATAAATCTCTCTCCTGCAAAATAAATCCATAATTACAGCAAACAGGGATCAATTACTTTTATTAACCATTCATATATTATGTTTTCTGCCTGGTTGGGTAAAGACACATTAAGCCACTATGCAGATTATGCACAGAAGAAAAGAAAGCATGTCTGGGGTGCCATGGCGATCCAGACATTGAAAAATGCTGCAGGCAAGGGCTTGCTGAAGTTAAAAGCAATGTATCTAAGCTTACTATACTGACAGGGTGGGCTGATGAGAGAGCAAACACCAGAGCGGTGAAGAACACCAAGGGAGTGCTCCATAGTGACTTGACAGGTCAGGCTTGTAATCAGAAGGAATTATTTACCCAGAAAGCAAATCCCTTTTAGTTCTTCCCATTGCCAAATCAACTTTTAAAAAGATGCCTAGCACAGAAATCCTTGGACCTAGTTGTCTCCAATTTGACATTCATCTTACCAAAGAACACTTCCCCTGAGTCTCCAATTTTTAGAGCAATTGCCCACAAACCACTAGGGAAGGTTAAGTTAGGGGTTTGGGGTTTTTTGCATACCCTAAAACTGTAATGGCTACCCCTTCAGCTGAGCTTCTGAAGTTTGCCTGCTAAATGGGTGACGTGTCTACAAATTTCTTTCAATTCCACCCAAAAACAGTTAAGACATTTTCAAATTATTTTTTTTAATAGTACCCAACATGAAAGCTCCTAAACCTATTTTCTGTAATACAGTGGGTATCATATTCTCTGGAGGGTGCCTGTAAATTTCACCTAGTTCTGTCAAAAAGAAAGAAGTTAAAGGCATTTTTTCATTTCCCACTAGTGAACAGCAGAGGAATGGAGCAGGTCTCAGGTGGAACTTAGCTGAACTGGCCAGCTACAAATTGATTCAGGTTAAGGCAAACTGATTTCTGAAGTGCTGAATTGGGATCCAAACCATTATTTTGTGGTCAGTGCACACTCCTGGTTTCCAAACCCATTTAATCCATAACACATAAACTGAAATAGACAACAAACTTACCAACAATAATTATAATTAGGTACAACATTTCTTCAATAAGTGTATTATTTTGTTGAACCACATCCTGAAAGAAAAGGAAAAATATATTCAGTGGCCTAGTTTACACAGAACATTCAGCCGTGACTGTATAGGCAAAGTATAGTTCGTCTGAACATCCAAACCCAGGCCAGCAGACTAACCATGGTTCATTTTCTGGTAAGCATGACACAAAACCATACAAACCATGGTTTGACTCTATGTCTGAATGGAACAGTCTTGCTTAACCAAACTTCACTTGGTTATACCACTTCAGACGTGTGTCAAGCTATAGAAGCACGAGGCAAGAAGAGATGGAAAACAAACCAAGCTTTGGAGAAACCAGTCACAGCTGGTTTGCTTGTCTATAGCAGAACTTGCGGTTTGTTTAACAAACCACAGTATAGCATTACGTGTGAATGCAGTCATTGTATGAGGAAAACTTTTACAAATATGCTATAGATTTCTTATTATAAAATAAGTCTAATGTACAGTAATCCATTTGCAGCATTTTTTTTTAATGATGCATAACTTTCAACAGCTCATAGCTTACCTTATTGGAGTTTTCAGAACTGAATCTTTTGCCATAATCCGGAGTACTAAATATCTGATAAAGTTCAAAGCGACTCAGCATAATCATCAGGAAGTGATTTGGATCCATCATGGATGCACCTGTCTAATGAAATTTTAAATGTATTTATTACACTGACTAGGTGAAAATAAGAAATGTTTCTGCCTTTTAAAAATAAGCGTTCCATGCTTGTTTTGGAAACATGGATATAATAGTGCGACAAACTATGCAATGCTGGAAATATTCCTTAATTTATGAACGCAAAGTCATTAGACTTTGCCTAGGAAGCAACACAGGACTTCACAAAACAGCCCTTTTTATTTTTGTCCATTTTAAGAATAAGTAGCAACATTGACAGATGCCTTTTCAAAATTTTGTAGTTTTGCTTATTACTGGTTCTGTTTATAATTTTTTCATATACAACATGTTCATAACCCAAACATGGCAGCTCCCTTAGCTGAAAATACAATGAGAGACTTCTCCAAAGTGTGCACACGGATTTTAGATGTAGGTGCATGCAAGAGGACAAGTCACAGAAAACCATACACCTCTTACATACAGGTATGTGAGGATTTTTACAGAAGCATCATGCCTCAGGTTCAGGACACGCTGAGTTCGAAACCAAGTAGAGAAGCAAAATATGCATCTAGGCATAAAACACTACGATACTGGGGGTCCTTCAGCCACCTAAACAGAACCTAAATAATGAATTATTTTCTAAACATCTCAAAACAAAAACAAAAATGTGAGAAAGCAGCCTAAGAAACCACCTTTCTAAAGAAAGCAATCAGAGTAGTGACATCTCAGGGTCCTTTAAACAACCATATTCAGGCAACAGGAAAGAGCACACATACATCAAAATGACATTAATGTTACCTGAAGCATTACTATATCTTTGTCAAACATCTCTCTTCTGCATTTCACATTATGATAGTAGTATATCTGTGGAGGAGCAAAGATAAGTTTTTTATAATCGAATAGGTAATTCATATGAAATACAAGATACAGATCAGAAAGAGATTTGCATAACCAGAATGAACCTGAATAAAGCCTTTCCTGCTCACCCCAAACTCCCCTCTCCTTCTGCCACACAGCTGGGAGAAGAACTTCTGCTGGGTTTACCTCTGATTTTCGTAAATCTCATCTTGTAATTACATACAAGCCATGGTTGAAAGCAGGGGTCGGCAATGTGTGGCCCATGGGCTGGATGCGGCCCACAAAGACAGTTTTACCAGCCCACAAGCTCCCCCTGAACTGAGCCGCCTGCTTGGCAAGTCCCCCGCGTGCTGCGCTAAACCAGTGCAGTCTGGCAACTTGCTGAGTGGCGCTGGAAATTGCGTCTGCGCAGATACCAGAAATTGCGTCTGGACATGCTAATGCTTGCTGCATTCCCAACTTGCTGATCAGGAACTTGTGGGTCTAGCATAAGTTGCCTGCAGCTTATTTAGTATTTTACTACTACCTTTTTTTAAAAAAACAACCCTTAGGGTGAAAAATGATTATATCTCTTTACAATGTTTATATACATAAACAGATCTTGCATGACAGTTTACAGGAACATAGAACTTTAACTTTCCTGTTCACTGTACATACAGGGTGGAACAAGAAATCAGAGTTCAAATTGACTTGCTTCTTGGTAAACATATTTAGCAGCCATACGAGGACAGAAATATTTGAAGACCCAGGAAAAAAATGGGAGCACACAGTCCCCCCCCCCCCAATGTCTTTATCTCTATGCTGTGAGCTACTGATCTAGGACAATTAAC
Organism: Podarcis tiliguerta; assembly: GCF_965153285.1. Classification (NCBI taxonomy): domain Eukaryota; kingdom Metazoa; phylum Chordata; class Lepidosauria; order Squamata; family Lacertidae; genus Podarcis; species Podarcis tiliguerta. The sequence continues at coordinate 23,822,643 of NC_139536.1, forward strand.
TCCTTATGCAATAGTATCTCAGATTGCCCCGTGACTCTCAGATATATACAGAAAGAGGGGCAAATAAATGTTCGATACTTACTTGGTTAACAAGTGAGAACCCATTGCGCCTCCACATCCCAGCATGTACTTGAGCACACAGAACGAGACATCGCAGGGGATGTTCTATTAGCATAGGTGGACTAAGTTCACTCTGCATAAAGTGAACATAACACAAGAGAAAAAGCTTTAGACATTAGACATGGTGAGGGCCCTGAAATATATCTATAAATAGAACGAAAGCCCATTCTACCTCTTGAAAACAACCTGCAGGGGTTCTGAACCAGTTTGTACAAAACTAGTGGCCAGGAGGGCACCATTTGCAGCATTTAGCTTCATTTCTCCCTAATCTTAGAATCATAGAATTGAAGAGTTGGAAGGGACCCCAAGGCTCATCTCGTGCAACTTCCTTTTCCCCCACCCCACAATGCAGGGTTGGCTTGTCATTTCAAGTGAAACAGAGATTGTGACAAATTATTTCCCCAACAAGCCAAATTCAAAGTTTGTTATGATTGTTATGAACTCCACTCCCTGGGTCACACACAATCACGAGCAGAGCTTAGAAGAAACTGAACGCTGCAGAATTTATCCTCCCAGTCATGCAAATGGAAGCGGGAGTGTGAGAGTACAAGCCTGGCTTGAGCTTATACCAACTCAGGCATATAGCCCTAAACCTGTGGACCTCCACATGCTGTTCGACTACAACTTCCATCAACAACAGCTAATATGGGTCAATGATGAGAGTTGACAGGAAGAGGAGTTCAGCAACACCAGGAAGGAACCATGTTGACTACCGCTGGTTTTGTGTTATGTGCAGACACAGTCATAGTCATCCCCTCCAGCTCTCTGGAGGGTATCACTCACTGATACGACCCTATAAACTGCTCCAGAGGTGGAATTCAGCACCATATATTCACTGTATTCTTGGGATCTTAACCAGATTAAAGGCAACGAAACATGCTTTAACACTATCTCATTTCACCAGGCCTTAACACTTCTTTTTTGTACTCAGAGCAATTTTATTTATTTTTAAAATCTGAACCTCAGAGATACATTTATCAAAGTATCACTCACCATTGGAAGCTGTTCTGGAAATTTGTATGCCACTTCACTTTTGCTCAGAAGCACATGCAAACCTATATTGACGAAAGACAAAAAAAGGGAAGAATATTTTTTGCAATTTTTGCCACTCTGACCTACTGAGGTTGTCAAACAAAGATGAAAAGAACTAGAGCTTTACTAGGAAATGCAGTTTCTAACTCTGACATCTAGGACTTCAAAGTCACGCTCTGGAGTGGTCACCCCACCCTCTTCCTACCACAAGTTGTTCTGGAGGGTCTTGAAAGCCCCACAGAGCCAAAAGGGGGAGAGGGAAAGCACTGTTGCTCAAATGGAAGTCTTTCTGCTATACTTCAGATAATAATATTTAATGCGGGGGTAACCCCTTGTCATTGTCAGGCTATTGTTAGTGAGCCCATTTGGATTGCCCACCTTTGGAGACCAATGGAACTTGTTGGGGCATAAACTTAACAGGCCCATACATGTGTCATATAATGTTTATTCCACACATGAAAGAAATCAATCTCAGTGTGGCAGCACCTACATTCTGGAGCCCCCTGCCCATTGATACAGGGCAGGCAACTTCACTGTTCTGTTTTGCTGCCTGCTAAAGTAGGGTTGCCATATTTTAAAAAGTGGATATCCAGACAAAAAGGATGTTTTTGAGCTATTTTTAAGGAAATTTGCCAAAATCTAGACTTCCGACATGGGATGTCATACGTCCGGATTTCCCAGGGTATTTCAGCAATTTCAGTCCGGACACTGCTTCTAATTGCCATATTCCAGCTATGTCTGGGAAATTCCGGATGAATGGCAACCCTGTGCTAAAAACTTTTGACATTTGTACATTTGACATATCTTTTAATATGTAACTGTATATGTGTGTCATACTTTATTTATATTATTGAATTTTTTAGGTCAGTTTATATCTAACATCTGGTTTTATAAGTATCTTTAATCTATATTTTATATAAACTGGTTAGAGGATTTGATGGTTGAGCAGTATACAAGTCCTGTTACTTAATGAAACAAACAAACAAATCCAATGGTATAATAAAAGTTAACTTATTTGTCACAATCTGGTTTGTTTCCAAAGATAATATGCACCAAATGAAAAGTAACCTTGTGCAGATATTAGTGATAGTAGAGTTTGGCAATACAGTATCCACAATCATGAAGTTGTTTCATGCAGATTGCAGGTTTATATCATAATCTTGTAGTGCATATAAAAAAATAAATAAAGAAGGGGTCTAGAGTTCATATGACTATGTAGAAATCATGATGACAGGAGTCAGCAAACAAATAATAATAATAATAATAATAATAATAATAATAATAATAATAATAATAAATTTTATTTATATCCTGCCCTCCCCAGCCAAAGCCGGTCTCAGAGCGGCTAACATCAAATGTATAACACATTAACATAAAATCAGACAATCAATTAAAATACATCCTCAAATCAGATCAGGATCAGAATAAAATCCAATCAGATAGCAACCCACAGATTAGGGTTGGGGACCTTAAATGCTCACCAGGCCCAACTGTTTGTGCTGAACTTATATGGGCCTGTGAGAAAAATTGGGAGGCCACTTTCATGCAAGTTCTTATGAAAGGGGAGAGTTTAGGAAAATATCTAATCTTCAAGTGTGCTTGTATAAACTGCTTTAAAACAATCCAGCACAAAACCAACCAAATATGTAGTCCTTACCTGCAAGTAAACGAGAAACAGGGAGATGAATGCTAACTTTTTCCTGAGAAACACAGTATCTGATAGTCTCAACTGAGTGTCCACACATGTTGAGGTCAATCGGTTGCTCTCCATCAGTAAAACCGCTGTGGCATTGCATCAATGTGGTCAAACTTTTCTTATATGCTTCAATAAGCACTTTCTCCTATAAAAAAGATTGAATCTATTCAAAGAAAACACGGCTCATCTACATAAAGTTACAGCATTATTTATTATTAATATATACACGTTAAGGATGTACCAAGATAAAACCTAGCCTCAGCTTATTTGGTTGAATACAAAAAAGTATGATGTGTGGAATGAGTTTACTCCGAATAATTCTGTGAAGACGTTACATGAAAAGTTATCTGGAGCTGTGCAATAGTAAGCAAAGGGATTATGGAACTACATTTCAAACATGGGGTATTGTGTAAACCGTTGCAAGCAGAAAAACATCTGTGTTTTTCAGTTCATTTCATGCATAAAATGCTCTTCCACTATGTTTAAAAGAAGCCTTTCCACATGTGAAAGAGGCGTTTTGCTTGCAGAAGGGAATCTTGTATTTTATCAATTTTCTTTTCCATACCACCAATTTAAAACCCTAAATGGTTTTGGACTAGGGCAATTGATATTAAGATCTTCCTCAGAAGCCCTTCTTCATGTTCCCCACCCACAGGAGCTAAGGAAGGAAGGTGGCAACCCGAGACAGAATCCTTTCAGTTGTGGTAACCTAACTTTGGAATGCTCCCTTTTTTATTCCCCCAGGCCATTTCAATTTTTATGCTTTGAAAATTGTAAGGCTTGGTTCTGAGATACTTCAGCTGCTCTGTTTATTTCTGTTGTTACAGTTCAGTTATTCAATGTTTAAACTATTATTAGCCACTCAGAGAATCTTCAGTCTAAAGAGTGAGAAAAGAAAGGTCCTAAATAGATCTTAAAAGTAAAGCTTTCATTAGCATGCATCTTTACACCAATACTCAGTGCACTTAAAAAAAAAGTAATTGTGTTGAACCAAAGGCGAACTGTCCAAGAAGCTCTGCAGACGCCATCTTGGTAGTCAAGATAACCCCACAATTAATTGGTGGTGGTTGTAGCAATGAGATCATATGCGTTTATTTTCACTTGCTTTGATATAAGCTAATTGGCTCGCTTTGATGTTATCCTTAAAGTGCTGGGGTCTGAGCTCAAAAAGGGGAACTATCTGCAAGATATGGGTATTTGCCACCTATGCCCTCATCTTGTCAGGTGGAGCGTGGGAAGTCCTGACCAAAGAGAAAGGCAACTAGATTCAAAGTATTTTATCATTTCTTATTCACAGGAGAAGCTGCAAAATTATGGGCACTGTTATGATCAGTCCTCCTTTTTAGATTAAGGACAGGGAAAAAATGGTTCAAACCAAGATGGCAAAAGATAATTCTTCTCATGTTTATATATATCCCCCTTCCTTCTACCCCTTGAGATATAAAGTACTAGTCCAATCCTCAGTTCCTTTTGCAAAATGAAGTCTACAATCTAGTCTATTCCAATAATAATTACCTGAAAAACATGCACAATGTTGGCGATCCCAATTGTTAAAGCAGTTTGGTTTCACTGATGCACACCATGTTGTTTGTTTATATACAAGAACCTTAAGAAAATGTAGCTATTTTATTCATTCAAATTAATCTGAACACATCTGAAGGAGATGCAACTTACATCTAAAGCACACCAGTCCTGCATCATTGAGATGACATGGGTTAATTTCATCTGCAACGTGAATGCTGCTTCCCACTCTGGTTCCATTTCGATATGCTGCCCAACTTGGCGGGTTATTGGATCCATGCCCTTCAGAAATAGGAAAAAGCCAAATCATTTAGAAGCGAAGCATCAAAACAACAGGGTAGGGTCAGTGCTGCGACTCAGCAAATCTTGCCTAGTGACTGCCTACAGAGGGAACTGTAGAAATATTTAGCTCTACTGAAATTGGGGCAACTGTAAAAAATAGATTTCAAAAGCCTAGCAATATTTTAACAGTAATATGAAGAGTCACCTATACCATCTCATTTGTTATTCCTTGATAAATATAAGTACCTTAAAAAGAAGAAGTCACCTACCTGCATACACTTCAGTAACTCCAAGAAGACGTCAAAACCATCTAGAAATTTCTGCCTCAGATCATCAGACCACTCAACTGGTTTGCTTATCAACACGTACCTGAAGTACAGCAGAAATAAGTTTTCAATCTGATTTTGGGCTATACATGTAAAAATATTTTTGTCTGATTAGGTATAAAACACTCACTTTAAATCCAGAATCAGGCTTTGGACTCGTCTGAATTTGAAAGCCTGTAGCGCAGTGTACCGTTCGAACTGAAATCTGCCCTGTATATCTCGATGTCTTAAGTGGTCCATAAATGTTGAGATGATAGTAGTCATGAGGTTCTCCTCTATTATTAACATTCGAGCCTATGTCAAAATAGATATTTAAAGGTTTGTTTCAATAGTGTCTGCTAATGACAGAGATAAGAGACTCAACTAACAGAAGAAGGCTCAGGTGTATGGTTTTTCTGTGTATATAAGGTAGTCCTATTTCTGTAGCAAAAGCAGTCTGGGCAGGAAAGCCAGTTACTAGGTGGGAGATCACCTAAGAATCCTCTGATCTTTGAAGGATAAAATAAAGAGTTACAACTCCATGTCTATAACTAGGAACTGTACTTTTAATGACTGACAGGGCTTTGTCTATCGCTCATGAGTCATAAAAGTACTAATTGGCATGACTTTTTGTTCTAAATCTGTATAACCTGCTTTTCATCACTTGGTTTTAATCAGATCTGTAAAAAGATACCCAATTTGAGCAATATAACAATCTATTTACATCTCAGCCAAGATGTACACAGGATCTTTTCCAAGAAAAAAAATGTTTCAGTAACTGAGCCAAAATAAACTGTTGACTTTAACCTTACATCGAAACATTACCCATATTTATTCAGTCTAACATATCTAAATCAGTTAACAGTGATAATTTGGTACTTTTCTCATTAAAAGGAGTACATTTTCTTCATACTATGTTCAGCACTTTATAATCTTCACTGGAAATTTTCAAGCAGTCACCTTAAATAGCTACACCCATAATTATGTCATTTCTATGGCACTGTAACCCTAATCCAATTTCAAAAGCATAGCACTGGAGCCCTACAGGTATACAGAGATCTTTGCACAACTAATTTTGCCTCATTCAATTCCACTTCCTCACTGGATTCAGATACAGAGTTAAAATATAAAAAGGACATTAACATGTGTCTCAAAGAGTGTCAGATCATATTCCCTATTTTTGCCAAATGCCTCCAACGCAAGCATGTTTCATGTATATTAATTCATTATGTTAATATTTCTAATTGCTCGGTACATTACTAAAAGGAGAAACTGTTGCAGCCATACCTGTCACTGAAGTTCTCAACCGAAAATATTTGTATGAATTAAAAGTACACTAAAGCACCAACCTATTGTCTTGCCCATTCCTTAAAGCACGCATCCTCTGGGGACAGGAATTCATCTATGAAACTATTATACTCTAGCTACTAATTTAACATACAGTGGTACCTCGCAAGACGAATGCCTCGGAAGACGAAAAACTCGCAAGACGAAAGAGTTTTTCGTTTTCTGAGTTGCTTCGCAAGACAGATTTCCCTATGGGCTTGCTTCGCAAGACAAAACGTCTTGCGCCCTTTTTTTTTAAACTGCCAATGAATTCCTACGGAAAACCGTCAATACGCAGTGGTGCTTCGCAAGACGAAAAAACTTGTAGAACGAAAAAACTCGCAGAATGAATTAATTTCATCTTGCGAGGCACCACTGTAAATGAGTCTTGTGATCTAATACTATCACAGAAGTACTAGTAGGGAATCTCTTTCCCCTCCCCTCTTTTCTTTCCTCCATTGCCTATTTTGGGCTGTAATCTCCTTGTGGGTAGAGATCTGTATTTTATCCATGAAACTATGCAAGACCGATTACCTGTGTATAAAACAATAACAAATTATTAATGTTAGATCTGAGTGGGAGTTGGGGCAAAGAGAGCTGCAGTCAGCATTTAAGTACTTACAAGTGAAGGCACTGTGAATATCTGTACCGAAAGGTCAGCAATTGAGTACTCTCTGTCGTGGTCATCTTTCACATAATCATTCTGCAATCGCTCATAATTCTAATAAAGAAGGAGGCAAAAAAGGCAAAGGGTGCCAACTATCAGTTTAAAAAAGGAACCACTACTCACCAGAGTAGGCACAGTGAAGAGCTGAACAGAGAGAGCAGTCACCGACACTGGCCGCTCGTGATCATCCTCCATAAAATCTCTCTGCAACTGCCGATAATTCTAAACAACAAGGGGGAAATTCACCTCTAATCTGCACTGACCAGATGTTCTAACTAAATTTAAAGCTGGCGATGGGAAGATTTTGTACTGAAAACTGCATTTGTGCAGAAACAGTGCAAACAAACTTGCAGTATCATCACAATTTACCAGACCATTAATAAGCACAGTTATAGCAACGGTTACTTGTGTCAAGCAAAAGGAAGTTAATTAGAAGTGTCACAAGGAAATGCTATTGGGTTTAGCCAATATTTAGAGGTCATATTTGGGAAGCAGGGCAATATGTAAGAATAATTTTTATTTTTCAGATTACATGGTTGACTACTCCCAAGTTATTCGAAAAGGACGCCTGACTTCATTCCACAACACAACAGCCCTCTTCAGATGATCTTTCAGGCATCATAAACCACAGTTAGCTAGGAATGAGAGCTCCTCCCTCCCCCTCCCCAAGCCATTTGCCAGTTTCAGCACAATGATTCTGGCTTGTATTAAGCCAGAGTTCACCATTACGCCTGGCTTAACCTTGGTTAACTGCTTTTTTATTTGGATTGTTAGGCACATCCAGCGAAAGTGGTAACATGTGCCATCCAAATCGCATAGAAATACAGTGGTGCCCCGCAAGACGAATGCCTCGCAAGACGGAAAACCCGCAAGACGGAAGGGTTTTCCGTTTTCAGAGGTGCTTCGCAAGACGAATTTCCCTATGGGCTTGCTTCGCAAGACGAAAATGTCTTGCGATTCTTGTGATTTTTTTCCGCTCCCCAACCCCTTTTTCTAAAGCGCTAAGCTGCTAATAGCCTTTTAGCAGCTAATCCGCTAATCCCTTAAACCTTTAATAGCCGTTAATAGCCCTTAAACTGCTAATAGCGCTAATAGCGCTAATCCGCTAATGGGCTTGCTTCGCAAGACGAAAAAACCGCAAGACGAAAAGACTCGCGGAACGGATTCTTTTCGTCTTGCGAGGCACCACTGTATACATTTCCACATTTAGGCTGTGATCCAAAGCTTCCACATTGACTTTAATATTGAGGCCAGCTTTGTGCACGCATCTAAACAGTACATGCAGATCTGCCCAAACATCAAGTCTTCAGGCAGTCCTTTTTCATGCAGGAATACCATGTACAACCCAGAACTCCAAAAGGCATAAGGAGCCTTCGGCACCAGCAATTACTATTTAGTGCAGGCATGGCCAAATTGGCCCTCCAGCTGTTTTGGGACTACAGTTCCCATCATCCCTGACCACTGGTCTTGTTAGTTGGGATAATGGGAGTTGTAGTCCCAAATCAGCTGGAGGGCCAAGTTTGGCCATGCCTGATTTGATGTAACATTCTATGTGTTCCACTATGTGGTCTTCTGGTGGTTCCCTCACTGTGAGAAGTGAGGTTACAGGGAACCAGGCAGAGGGCCTTCTCGGTAGTGGCGCCCACCCTGTGGAACGCCCTCCCATCAGATGTCAAGGAAATAAACAACTATCTGACTTTTAGAAGACATCTGAAGGCAGCCCTGTTTAGGGAAGCTTTTAATGTTTGATGTATTGTGCTTTTAATTTTCTGTTGGGAAACCCAGCCAGGTGGGCAGGGTATAAATTAATAATAATAATAATAATAATAATAATAATAATAATAATAATACTTGAAAAGTCAGACTTTGCATCTTAAAGTATTTTTCATTAAGAAAGTTACTCACCCTTGCAAATCGGATAGCAAAGAGCTTCTTGTACTTTAAATCCATAAGTAGGCTGCTCATGAATAACTGATGATACACACTTCTAGCTCCTGTTGTTGTTGTTTAAAAAAAGAAAGATATATATCAATGTGGAGGACTATTATATGACAGCATCATCCAAATAACTTTAGAGCAATCATCAAGTTGTGACAATGTGCTGATGTAGAGACTGAAATAGTTAAATCATTTTGTTAAGTTGTCATGAAGATAAGGTATCCTAACAACTTGAGTGGGGCTCACTCCCTATTAAGTATGTTTAGGATTTCAGCCTTAAGAGAATTGTTTTACCAAAAAAGCAACTCCGAGGGCCTTCTGATGGTTCCCTCACTGCGAGAAGTGAGGTTACAGGGAACCAAGCAGAGGGCCTTCTTGGTAGTGGCACCCGCCCTGTGGAACACCCTCCCACCAGATGTCAAGGAAATAAACAGCTATCTGGTCTGACGCAGTCTATGTACATATATAAAATTGTCCAGTAGCACATTAGAGACCAACTAAGTTTGTTCTTGGTATAAGCTTTCGTGTGCATACACACTTCTTCAGATATCAAGATAACAAGTTATCTTGTTTTTAATATTCTGTTGGGAGCCGCCCAGAGTGGTTGGAGAAACCCAGCCAGATGGGCGGGTTATAAATAATAATCAATCAATCAATTTGTTGTTGTTGTTATGCAGCAGCAGCATCTTACATCAGCCATGTAGGAAGGTGTCCAAAAGGGGGAAGCCTTGCACTGTAGAGCACAGGAAGCATAGCAAGACGTGGCATAGCATTAAGAAGCACCCACAGTCTACATCTCTGCTGCTCCAGAAATGTGGAGGTGTAGGTGCTTGTTTGGCTTAGATCTGAGCTTGGCAGGGATCAATGCCTCACTACTTCTAGCCTTGCTTCTTATGATATCCTGAGCAGCTCTTTCCTCTTGACAGTGCCTTCCACCAAGACTGCAGTAAACCAGGAGTAAACTAAGATATATGAATTTCGTATGTGAGTACCTAAAGTCTGTGCCCATCCCTCTCATTACAGCTGCTTTTTGCTCTGATTTATCTAGGCTGCTCTAGCTGTGTGAAAGAAGATGCATTCCCAGCAACCGGACTGTGGTGCAGGTAGATTCTTAAAACAAGAAGGAATAGCCCACCTTTCCAGAGTTTAGAATCGGACAGCATTAGTTTATCCACAAGAGAAGAGTTTTCTCCTTCTGGCCCCTCCTGTAAGCCAACTTGACACAATATTCTTCGAAGGCCATCTAATTAAGGAGAAACAGTAATACGTGAACCAAAAGGATTAACTGGTTTGCTTTAATCATCCGTTTTGTGCATAAAACTCAGTTGTACGTAAGACATTTACATCTCCAACATGCACATTCTTAAAATAGAAGGCATTCATCTTTATTTTGTATTTACTACAGATATGCATGATCTTGCAGAATAGGCTGTCTCCAACATAGAAAGCTTAAGTGATGTAAGGTCATTAGAGGAGAATCATATTTAGAAAGCAGACAAGTGGGACCTGAAATTGCTCAGGGATAGGGATGATTTGCAGTCAGGAAATGGCATGGGAGAAATATAAAACTCTCCCTACTTCAGGTGCCCTTGTGGCTGATTTTAGGAAAGGAAAAGAATGTTGGGAGATTCTTTCAGGGACTTTCCGCATCACAAGTAGCTTCGTCCTCATGCTTTAAGTAAACTGGACCAATAAAAGCCTGAACAAATATATTTTTGTTATGTTTGCACTATGTCCACAAGACCATGTCAGTCTATCATTCTGTCCCTAGAAAGTGGAATTTTCTGCTTTTCAATCATAACTTTTCTCTTTCAACTATATCATAAGTGTTTCAAATTTCAGTACCTGAATATCCAATAATATTGCCAAGCCAAGTTAGAAGCTTCAAACCAAAACTCTGATGGGCAACAATAGATGAATGCATAACTTGAACCTTCAGCGGCTTAGTCTGGCGACTGGTACTTCTCTTAAGGAAAGGAAAAAGGGCAGGGAAAAGAGAAGCCATTAACACAGCACTTTTCTTTTCAAGTTTGTACAGTTAAGACATAGAACAATTCCAGGCAATTGGATTTTCATGGTTTTTACAAGCTTTCCCAATATCTAGTACTATATATCTACACTTTGTAATGCAAGAATGGTAAAACTTGAATTCTGTTTCTAATACTGAAGGCAAACAGCCTTAGGAACAATTGAAATTAGTGCATCACCACATGTAGGTTCAACTTCCCTTACCCTTTCTGGCTCTGACAGATATGACTACAGCAAAGGGCTTCCAACTATCTGTAACTGCGGATGGAGAGCACATCACTTGTCTGATAGGCATGGGGGGCCATGAGTTCAAGGCTTCTTTCCCAAGAAAAGATTTCAGTCTTCAATCCCATCATGCAATTAAATGACACAGCCAAGGCCCAAAGTGCCAAGTATCTATTCACCACAATGCAGGTCCCAGTCTAGTTTTGCACATTGTGCAAGTAATTCAGTGATGATTGCAGAGAAACATTATGGCTACGCTCTTTTGAATACACAATTTTTGATCCAGTAGATGTATCTGCTGAACTTTGCTTCTTAGCATGAGTCACACATGTTGGACTGGGGGTTTCTTCATTAGACCCCCAGAATCTTAGGGAAGACTTGAGTTGAAAATATACATTTTCCCTTTCAATCCTATGCATCTTTACTCACAAACAGTATAGCAATTTGAAGGAAAGCACCAGCACTTTGAACTTTGCCTGGAAATATGACTGGGAGCCAATTCAACACTTTAAGCACTTGTGAGCACTTGTCATCCCAATACCCAATACCCACTTAACAGTCCAGCAATTATACTCTGAATTATATTTAGTTTCCAGTCTTCAAAGGCAACTCCATGTACAATACATTGCAGCAATCTAATCTGGAGGTTACCACAATTTTAAAGTAGAATGTGCCAATTTTTAGTTTTTGAAGAATGATAGAAACATCAAGCAAGTGACTTACAAGGCATGCTGCCACTTCCATCAGACACATTTAACATTTCCTTAACGTTCTTAAAATGTCACATACAATTTTAAAATGTTAATGGGCAGATATGCTATAACAGTGAATTGATTCTAATGAAGTAAGGATATATACCATTCACTTAAGGGAAATGAAGCAATGTCACTTACCACTATCACTGATTTGGCTTGCTCACAGTACTGAAAGTCTCCATAGCGAACTGACCTGCGTCCCTGTTAAAACAGTTACATGGCTATTAATAGCTAATTAAAGATATAACTAAAACTAAATAATATGTTTTGATTGCACATTGAAGTCACCTACGTTTCTAATCCTTGAATTAGACTGCTTGAATTAAATCAACCCTATACCAACAATGACTTCTGCTAAATAGCACATATTAACACAATTAAGCTTGTGTTAAATATATTTAACATAAATTAAAATGTCATATATTCAGTTTAAGTAAGCAGTATGTATATATACTTCACATATGTTTATCATGTAAATTGCATTTATTGCTGATATAGCAAATATCACCTATGAAAAAGCAAACAAAACTATTAAATTCCTCAGCAATTCTGAAAGATCCACAATCATATGATAAATATATACCGTATTTTTTTGCTCTGTAAGACGCACTTTTCCCCTCCTAAAAAGTAAGGGGAAATGTGTGTGCGTCTTATGGAGCGAATGCAGGCTCCATGGCTTCAGGCGAAGCCTCCAGAGCGTAGCGGGAGCTCCCACTGCGCTCCAAAGGCTTCAGGTGGCTATCCCTGAAGCCAGGAGAGCAAGAGGGATCAGTGCGCACCAATCCCTCTTGCTCTCCTGGCTTCGCTGGAGAGGCGCTGCGCAGCTTTCCCTCTCTGCGCAGCGCCCCTTCAGTGAAGCAGGAGGAGAAACGGAAGGGGCTGAAGGGGCGCTGCGCAGAGAGGGGAAGAGTATTTTTTTTCTTGTTCTCCCCCTCTAAAACTAGGTGTGTCTTATAGAGCGAAAAATACGGTACCTTAAATTATGTTTTGAGCTGGGATTTATTTAAAGAAACAAATAAATAAAAGGGGTTTTTCTAAGAGAGAGAGAAGCATACGCGCTATGATATCACATCACTCTGGGTGGTTATGGCTAACCAGGGCTATAGACAGGCAAATCCAGTTTCCTGCCCCTGAATTAGACTGAGGCCCATTTTTGTTCTAGTTGAGTTTCATGGGTTAAATACTTATCCTAAGTTACACTCCAGCAGAGGCTTCCATAACTGGAAGGGGGAGAGAGGAGATTTTCGTTGGAGCCAAGAGCCTCTGTGAATGCAGGGACATAGGATACAACCATAGGGTGTGTTTTCCCCCACCCTTCAAAAAAACCGATTAAGCCATCTTACATGTAGTCTGATTATTGCATGAGAGGGAAATGGTTGAATAACCCTTAAGAAAGAGTTTATTGATCCAAAACACATTGGTGAGCAATAAACTCACTGATTCTTGTGCATAATTTTGAGATTTGCTCTTTTTTTGTGTCCTGTGCTAGTCCTTTCCCTCTGGCTGGTCTTTTTTATTTTTATTTTTTTCAGATTTCTGCAGCAACCACACACCCTCCACAATGAACTTTCAGCCTCAAAGTGAGCATGTTGCTTGTAAAATATTCAGTGCTACAAAGATTGGAGAGAGCCTCACTTCATTTTTTATAGCTTTTGCCTCTATGTTACATTAGAAAAGACTGGCTAAAATATATTTTCTTGGTGGATGGTGTAAGAAGAGAGGAGGTTTTCTCAAATTTTAAAAAGTGCTTTCCCAGAGACTCACTGTGAAGTTAACTTGCTAAAGCTTTGCCAAAGAATCTCGGGCTGGGAAGGCATCCAGGAAGGAAGTGTCCCAACTTTCACAGCATGATTTACAAAATGGAGTTGGGGGAGCAAAGCTGTATGTTATCAAGTATGCAGCTGCCAAGAGGGCCAATTGCAGCAAGTATAATCAAGGAATGAACTAATGAACTATGCTCCAGTGTTGCTTTGGAAATTGCCTAGCTCCTTCTATTCCTCCAAATAAGGTAAATGGTTGATCAGCTAGCAGGAAGGAAATATGGAAGGAACTACAGGACTAAATCCTCTTAAACTGACCAAGCTTAATCATTTTTATCCAATATTTCAATGGAAGTCTAAAGAGCTTACTTACATCTCTGTCTACTGTTGTTGCGAAACCAATGGCTTCCTTTTGTGTGCAATTGACAGCTTTTTGAAGAGTGTAAATAACCTGTTCGTATGTGTGAACTTCATCATTAAAAAGCATGCAGAAGTAAGTATCCGTCTTCTCACTGTAAAGACAGTATTACAAATAAGGAACATAATTAATTTAAATCAATCAAGGTATTTTCTCTAGCATTTCAATACTTCTATTTACTGGAAAGGAAACATTAAGGAAGATTAAGGAACATTAAGGAAACATACTGAATCAGCAATAGGAAGATGGAGGGCTCTTGTGATTAATTTTACTACCGTGCCTTGCGTGAGTGGGAAACTGCTTCTGCTTGTACATGACAGCCTTGCCAAATTCCTCTAATTTCCCAATCCAACTGACCCTCTGTGGACCATCCCGCAGGGACTACCAAGCTTCAGGAGCAACTTGGGGAGGGGCAGACGGAGTTGTAGTGAGGAACATCCTACTGCACAGGTGGTGTTCTGTTTTATGTTCTCTGGATCCAAGTTATTATATTATCCTATGGGATATGCTGGATCCTATCACTATTTTCAATGATATTAGCTTACTATAGCAGTGCCAAATTGCATTAGATTGGCAAGAAGCATTATTCTACAAAAAAACCCCAACCACTAATTTCTTTGGTAAATAAAGGAGGAGAGGGAGAGAGAACAGACTTTTCAATAAGAAAAAATCAATATAATTCTTTAGAGAAGTGTATTAAAAACATTTCCCTTTTAGCCTCAAGGAACAGCTATTTTAAGCATGTTTAGTTAAAGCTATGTCCCACTGAGCACAATAGCATTTACTCTCAAGTAAGATATATCCACTGAGTGCGATCCATAGAAAACTGATCACATTGAAGACCCGCTGAAACTGATGTGATGTAAATGTGTGTCACACTTATTTCAACGGGACTAAACCAGTGGTAACTCTTTTTAGGCGGCACACAATGTCATTTATGAATTAAGATGCAGCTAACATTTTTCCATTAAAAACTGTGCCAGTCTTGGAAGTTCAAACAGCAATTTTACTTACACTGTCTCTAAACCAGGTGGTAAATCGTTTTCTTTTTCCCATGTTAAAATATCTACAGCATACTGAAACATGATAGCAAAAATATTGTAAACTTTTGCTATCATATCTTCTGTCAAATGCACAAGAGGATCCTAAAATGAAAAAAGGAGGAAAGTGTTAACATCGAGGTAATAATTTCTAATATTTCCCCTACAGCTAAAAGAAGCTTAACACATCTAAGTTAATTATTTGAAAATTCTTATACCCTAGTTCAGGCATAGGCAAACTTGGTCCTCCAGATGTTTTGGGACTACAACTCCCATCATCTCTAGCTAACAGGACCAGTGGTCAGGGATGATGGGAATTGTAGTTTCAAAACATCTGGAGGGCCGAGTTTGCCTATGCCTGCCCTAGTCTATGGGATCTGGCTGCTAGAAAGACTAGAAAAAGTCATTTAATGTTAAAAGCTCCTGAAGTGAAGAACAAGATACTTAAATACAGAAAACATAATAAAGCACACCTGACTGAAATAACAATATTGATGTATTCCCTCCTGCTTTGTACAGGAGGAAGCAAAGATGTCATGTGGGTGGCGTGGGTGGCCTAGAGTTAGGCCAGAGAGTGGGCTCTCAAATCTTGCTCTCTGTCCAAACCAGAGTTACCTGAGCAACAGCACAAAATAATTTTGAAAACCTGTGTATCCTTACCTCCTCTTCTTCTGTTTCTGAAGTGTTATGTTCATGCTTCTGGCAGTAGGGACCTTCTTTCCAAGCTTCAGTATCGCCACAGTCACAGAAACCTCCTCCACCAGATGTTGTCATCTGCAGCATTATTTTAAAATAAATATGAACAAGAAAGTATGCTTCATAAATGAAAACCCAGGCTAGTAAGCTTTCTATCCAAAACTGACTGGCAATCTGGGACACAGTGAAGAAGACCTGAGAGACAATTTAGAGATTCGTGGTGGTTTTTCAATCCTTGTGATGTTAAGTTAAACGGCTGCTTTAAAGTTTTGTATAACAAATCCTATACTCAATGGAGCAGAGACTACAGGAATGTCCTTTGGGCTCACCACCAGAATAAGGCTCCATCTTCCAGTAATAGCCCTGACAGCTGGCTGCTCCCAGTGCCAAAGGATCAGCAAGTCTTATGAAAGGGCAGAGGGGAAGGAAAGTCATTATTACCTTTCAAACTAAGGGTAAATCAATGATATGAGCTATAGCAAGCAGAATTCCCCTTGCTTTTAGAGCTAAGCAGGGCCTATTCTCCAGGTCTGTCCTGCCTGCTTTTTTATGAACAAGGATTCAATAGATTCTGTTCCAGCTCAAGCCTCTACTCGTGATAAAATGCCTACAGGAGAAGATCCTACTATTGTACTAAAATATGAGGTCATACAGACAAATCAGCAGACATGATCTTGGAATCATACATTATAGGAATTATTGTATAGAATGAAAGAACAAGAGTCACTTGAGTCTATTGCATGACTCACTTAAACCAGTTCCAATTTTAGGTTAGATTATGGAAAATACTGACTGGTTGGCCTTATGATTATTAGTTCTACTAACTTACATACTTCAAGAAATGCACTTCCCAAATAAATTACAAAAAGTTTCCCCCTGCTCCAGCAAGTGAATTAGACGATAACAAGATAAGGACTATCTTATCCTATTCTTCTTCAGTTAGCAGCTATTCTAATGAGACAGTGCATCTGGCTGTTAACCAGAAGGTTGGTAGTTCAAGCCCACCCAGGGTGGCTGTGGGCAGGATTCCTGCATTGCAGCAGGTTGGACTAGATGACCCTTGGGATCCCTTCCAATGCCAATTCTATGAGTCTATAATCTATGTTAAGCAATCAGAGCAAAAACAGGTCCAACTTAAAGATAAGGCCAGGGGAATGGAGAGTGAAGCCTTTCCCTTACTTTAAGTGTGCAATTTATTATGTTTAACATGTGAACTTGTATGAAGAATATTATGGGGTGGCAGTGTAGTGAAACAAAATCTGAAAGAGGTAAAATGCCTGACGAAAGCTATGGAATTAATCTCAGGTTCAAAGTAAATAATAATAATAATAATAATAATAATAATGCAACCTACAGTATACAAAGACTGAGCTACATAACTTCAGACTATCAGTGGTGTGGTGTTTTAAGGACTTGTGTTGTTCCATAGATTATTATTTTTTTACCTCATTTGATTTTATTGTAAGCTGCCCTGGGGCATGGGCAAAGGGCATAAACCATCCTTAGAAAAACAAACATGATAACATAAATAACGTATCTGCATTGTTGTGTCATCAAAACTGGATTATCAAAGCTGGTTAGTAGGAAATAACATTTGCAGACCCCTGATAATTTCTGTAAAAGGGAAAGAAATCCAAAAGTTGGACTGGGGGGACTGAAGAAACCACAAACCACCAAATCCAGAGCCCTACTGGGCACTTGACCTCAGGCTGAGAGAGAGAGAAGCACCATATTACCTGTCCCATTTCTGTTTTTCCAAAAATGATTTACCTCCTATTGTTTCCAATAGGAAGGAACATGAGCCGGCTCCTGGGTTGTCGTATTAATTCCCTCTGCTTTTGGGGTGTTTGTGTGTGTGTGTGTGTGTGTGTGTGGAAGGGGTGTCAAGGGAGTGGGAACACTGACCCATCTCTGTAGCATAAACTGTGACAGCTTGGAGGGGGGCAAACTAGGTCAGATCTCCCATGAGTTTGGACCACTGCCTCCACCCTCACAGGGGGAACTGAAACATCCTATGGTCCCTAGGATGCCCTGTCTGGGACCATAGGACTGCAGCCAAAATACCTATTTATTTGTTAATTTCAGCCTTTAGGCAATATGTTCAGTGATAAAGGGATATACTAGAGATGCTGTTTTCTTCTTTTAAATAACAGTGCTGAGTTATTTGTGAGCAATAAGGCAGCTGCTGTGTCATAACTGGTTGACACATTCATTTATTGTCTGTGATTACTCTCATTAAGCCTTTCTACCTACACTTACACCTATAATCTAAGGATATGAACTTCAAAGTCAAACTTAAGTTTCGGAAAGCTGCAACATTTAATGTTATTCAAAGTACTGATCTGTGTGAAAACATCAGGGCTGCCTAGGCAAGTGGGAGTACTTCCTACATACTGAATTTCATCGCTTTTGTAATGCTACATTTGCACTGGGGAGCAGAGGAAGAGAGAGGGAAGAGAGGAAAAGGCAATGGGGGGGGGAGTGTGATAAAATATACACTCATTTGATTTGACCAAGTCACAAATTTGATATTGAATGAGACATCACTAAAATCACATATAGGCTTACTAACCCTGTATCGATGCTCTCTGTGAACACTTCCCAGGAAACATTCCATGCAAAGCACGCAAGTTGGATCAACTGCACAATCTCTGACAAAAAAAGAGAGTAGAAAAACATGTTAATAAAAGGGCCAACTACACAATGTTTAGGATGAACTTCTATACATATTTAACTAGAAACAAGCTCCACTGAATTCAATAGGACACTTCTGAGAAGATCTGTATAGGACTGAACTGTCAACTGCTTGAGAAAAAGCCTGTAATGTATATTGGACACAACCTAGGACCTTCTATGCAGATGGAAATATTATATTATGTTGTTGTTGTCATTATTTATTGAATTCATATATCGCCCTATACCCGTGGTGAAAAGTCATGTTTTTGCATGTGGGTGTGTCTTTCTGATTGCTTTTTTAAAACTACAGAAATTATGATTAAATTTTATAATGGTGCTCATTATGGGTGGCTTAGAGGAGAACTGCTTTAACAGTGTGTGATTGGGAGGAGAGGGGAGATTGTTCCTTCTGACAAGCTGAAATGTTTGCACTGATGGAACAACTCCCATAGTGCTATGTTGAAGTCCCCCCACAGTTAGACCCATTCAAATTAATGGCCCCAACTTAGTTGTGTTCATTAATTTATATGAATCTACTCTTCAGTAAAATTTAGTTGAACACAACCCTATATTTCTCTGGGGAGGCTGACAAGTTGCTAAATCTGGAAGTTCTGTATGTATGTTGGGATCCAAGCCTACGCATTTATGTGAGAGGGAGAGAGGGGAAATAGTGTTTAAGTATGGACAACCCACCACAACTTCTGCAATCCTGACACCCAATTATGAGAAAGAGCTGCTGAAATTCCAAAGATTTGTGACACTTGAAACTAAACTAAAACTAAAACTATGGAGAAACAAAACTGCAGTTCAAAACCACTACCTGCCCTGAAAGCAAAGAATTAAAAAGTACTAAATGGCAGCCACAAATAACCCAAACAGGTTGGGTTTTTGCTGTTCTTTGGAACCAGAGACCAGATATAAGAAGGGTATCAAATTGTGCCCTCGTGAGTATGTAGCCTGATCTAGTGGGGACCTAACGGAAAAAGGGGAGGAGGCGTTTTTTGCCAAAATCCTACATCCAGTTACAACCTCCCACACCACCTTCCACGCAGCCCCAACCGTCTGCAGCATGTAGCTGCCTTTCTTCAACTCTAACTGGTATGCCAACTACGACAGCTCCTGGGCAGGGAACCTGCTTTCACTGGATTTACTGGATTGCTTTTATTGTAAACTGCCCTCAATTTTTTAATGAGTGGTGGTATTAAAAATGTTTTAAATAAATAAATAAATAGCGCTCAAATCATTCAACTGTTAAGGGGTTTGACAGTTTAAAAGAAGTGATGAGTTACCTGCAAGAGTATGTAGGCTCGCCAACTTTAAACACCCGGCCACAAAGATGTGAAGGTTTGTTGGATTGCTCAAGTTTCTGAAAGCCAAATGCAGGGTCTTCACCGCATAGGTACCATTCCATTGGTCCCAGCAAAACCTGTTGCGCAAGCAAATCTTCGCTTTGTGGGGCTGGATTAGGACCCCTACAGTAAATTTTGGGTACATAGTAGGCAAGGTGCTTGTATATTTCTTTCGGAAGATCAGGTGTTTGCAGCCATTTCTATAAGGGGGAAAAAGTTAATACACATTAGCACTGCCTCCCAGAGTTCTTTGCTCTCCTGCCTCTGTCACACGATGAGAGACAATACCCAACCCATTCAGGCCATCAGCAAACATCTCAAATTAAAAAATATTTCATAGCTTTCCAGCATATTCCTTTATGAAAATACTACAGTGGTGGTAGAACTTTCCTATGAAGTATAACATCTCTACAACTATCAATATAAAATTCAGTCAATTTTAACGTCTACAGTCCAGAGAGATGCTTTGAGCATATCCAAGAGCATATACATGACCAATCAGTTGTCAACTTTTTTCCTTTTAAAAGCTGCAAGTTTCAAAGTAGTTTACTATGTGGCAATGCGTACACAGAGATGTACAATAAATACAAGTCTAAAGTCAAACTGCACAACTAGCTGGAGGACCCTTTGAAAAGCGGCTGTTGCCTCAAAATTGGTAGTTTCAAAAAGCTTTCAAAGAAAGGTGCAACTACATACAAATAAACCCATAAACCTTTGTAAACAACCTCATTTTGGATAAGAGTGCTGCCCAGGAAAAAACCTGCATTTGGCAACAGCCACGAGAAGTCAATGAAGTTCTTTTTGTCGCACCGTTTCACAATCTGTAGTATTAATCCTGTTTACTCTAAAAGTTTTACTGCTTTTAAAGTTTTCTTCAATGGAATTCTGCTGACGGTGTTACATTTAGTATGGGGTGGAGTGGAAGTGAGCCAAGGTGAAGGAATGGAAGCCTTTGAAAGATATTTTTTTTAAGTGTTAATCAGAAGACATGGCTTCAAAGCCCATTATATCACTGCTTTTCTTTTAAAACTACAGTCATTAAAAAACAAAGAATAAGCAAGTGGGTTTTCAAGGCATGCCAGGAACACAAAGTGATTCAACTTCAGTATGCCTGGCCTGAAGTAACCTCACTTGCCACGCTTGACATTTATGCTGTGCCTGCATGAGAAAAAAAAATGTTAAGTGGCACCGCACAACTGTGCTCAACCTGAAATAGGGGAGGAGCTTCAAGGGAGTATTCCCCAACAAGCAACCATACCAATGCAGGAAGGATCCAACTGTCTTCTGACAGAAATGTATGAAAGTTATTCTGAAAGCTCTTCCTGATTAGCTCTGGTATTTTTCAGCGGTAAAGGAATGAAATAATTTGGTACACCCACCACTGAGCCTTAACAAAGAGAGTGTAAGAATTGTTTTGCTGGATCAAGACAAGATCCAGCTAGTCTAGCATCTCTTTCTTAACAGAAACCATCCAAATTCTTCTCAAACTTCACAAGCCCAGGGCACAAAGGTGATGGGCAATTCCCATTACTTTCATCCTGGAATTACCAAACATTATACAGAGTGAACCTTGCCATTTCCAAAATTTAACCTAATATTTAGACATGCTGGTAGCAAAACTAGCTTCTTCTTTGGGGCTCATTTTTGGCAAAGGAATGGGGCAGGACTCGTCCTTTTTATTGTAATGCTGGGTGAGCATTTTAGGAATTTTATACTGTATGTCATTTTAAACATTCTGGTTTCTATTTGATTTTATCTGTTTTTATTTTATCTAGCTGTGGGAATTTCTTTGCATAAAGCGACTAACAATTATAATTAATAATAAAGAACATGGGTTTTCACAGCTCCATCCAATACTTCAGTTATTTTCTGGAAATATTTTGACTTGACTATTCAGAATGCAGAACCCAGTTCTGGCCAGGGAGGGCAAGGTATAAATAAATTATTGTTGTTGTTGTTGTTGTTGTGCATAAAGTACACAAATTAATTATAAGGGGGAAAACTCTAGCTTGGAAAGCTTGATACGTCAATCAGATCATCTGATGTATTTACTGATGAAGTTGTATAGCACTTTTAAGTAAACTCAAAGCAGAAGCCAAGGAATTGCCATATAATTTGTATAAATGTGCTTGTGGATAGGTCAGGCTGGAATGATACAAAATTATCAACTTTTGCATATAAATTATTTTAGCCAGAATTAAAGAGTCTGAATTAAACAATTTGAATCATGGCTTTCACCTAATATAGTGCCAAGTAACAGCGCATGTGCTAATCTTGGTTACTTAGTGCTAAACTGAATCCAAGCCAATGTCTTCTTGGTAGAACCTTGTCCACTTTCTAATTCCTCTTAGTGGAAAAACTAACATAAAAGTACTACTAAAAAGGCAACAGTGCAATTATTGTTAGCCTCGATACCCAACAGTGTTAATAACCTTCAAGAACTTCAACTTCCAATGATTTTAGATTTTTAAAAAACAATCACTTTGATTAAGAAACAACCTTAAATGAAGTAGATTTATAGTATCATTTACAGTAAATACACAGAATATGTAAATAAGGTTGTCAATGTCATTAATGGTTAAAAGTGCTATTTTTGTCATCACTAATCAGTGGGCTGAAAACATGTGAACCACATATTGCTTTTACAACAGCAGCAAATTATCTATAAACAAATGTACCAATTAGTTGTTACTATTTATTTCAAAAGGATTACTGCCATAATAATGTTTATCTATGATATTTAAACATACTGTACCTGCAAAAATCCTATAACCATGCTTACAGATTCAAATATGATACTTTTTACACATAGAGAAAACACTTGTATTTTTAAGTGCAAATAATTTATAATTTCAAATAAAAATTAAAGCCACATTGTAATTATATTCTTTCTAGGTTTTAATTCTATGTACAGTATACTCAGAGAACATTTAATTATAATAAACTAGTCACATAAAATATATATTTTTAAAAGATATAAAGCATTTAATTTTAACAATTCCATAAGGATAGTTTGTGATAACATTAGAAAAGTTAAACACAACTTAATATTAGACGTCTTTGGTGACTACACAGGAGTGTCTCGGCTACAAGTTTGCCTTCTACTGCACAAGATATACTTTCCTTTGTTTTAAAAATAGGGTGCAAGATACAAAAGATAAGAACATTGTTTGTTCACAGAAAAAGAATAGGCAACTGTAAGTTACCACAAGTTCCCTACAAAAATTCAAATCTCCACAGGAAAAAAAGAGAGCTTCACATACAAACAAGATTCAAGTTTCTATACCAATCTATTAAATAATTAAAAACTTTTATTTACCATGTTACTGATAGCTACTATGAGGACTATAAAAGACTCCATATTACTAAAAGCCCCACAATGGGCAACAGATTCCAATTACACAATTCTATGTGTCAATCCTGCAAACGGTTGTGGGTATGGGAAGAACCAAATCTGCAAGCACTAGATTCAAAATGTCTAAATA
Source organism: Podarcis tiliguerta (assembly GCF_965153285.1). NCBI lineage: Eukaryota > Metazoa > Chordata > Lepidosauria > Squamata > Lacertidae > Podarcis > Podarcis tiliguerta. The sequence continues at coordinate 23,845,962 of NC_139536.1, forward strand.
TAAAGATTATTAATTACACAGGATGCTACTGAGCTCAATTGTGAATTTATTGAGCTTAACAAGAGAGTACTATGAGAAGGTATCAAGACGTCAACAAAAAAAGCTAAAATTCAGTCCTGGGAGGAAAGTTTTTTACTTGGTAACAGAAGTCAGGAGCTCAGTTATAAAATTATAAATATTAACATGTTATAAGAGAATTCTGGTCATATGAGGTGCTAAAATGAACAGGCTGTTAGAACATTTTTGACTTGTGACATCTAATTCATCTTATGTTTTACGAAACACACAAAAGGAACAGAATGTCAAAACATAACTCCATATCCATCTATACAAAGTTACACCATGACACTCCATCAAACTATACATTCTCCAACCTTGCAGGGAACTACAATTGTTTACTAGGCTGCTCATGTATTACTGGAGTGTTAAAAGTTTTAAAGTCTGGCAACTTATTTCACTGGAAGGAATTGTTCTCTGCTTCTCAGAGCTGCTCATGTGAACTAAAAGATGGGTCAGATGAACAATTTCAGAGCTATTTAAAAAAAAAAAGAGTTCTGTTTAAGGGGCAACTAGAAAGAATATTCCCCAAAGAGATAGAAGTGACCTGCCCTTAAGACTCTTCAATTATACCCTCAGCAACGCTACAGACACAAAGGCTTGTGACAAAGTGGTTTAGATGGGAGAACACCTGCAATTTCCCATTATGACTTTAAACTTAGAGACGAGGAGGGAAAGTGAGAAGCCGCTTTGCTCTTTGGAGCAGCACAGAGGCATCAAGGGAAAAAATCAACCCCAGGGCTCTCTCGATCCATTCTCGGTAGTAGCACTGCGGCACAACTCCTTGCTTAACTTCGCAGACCATTTTTGTTTGGGAAACTTGCTTTCCCCCTCCCGCCCCTCCCCGTTTTTCCGACGCCAAGCAGCGAAGACCCTCCCGCCTTCCCCGCTAGGCAATAAAACCTTTTGTCACGCGCAACACCCCCTTTCTTTTTTTGCTCGCCGAGCTTTGTCTTCTCAACTCCCTCCTTCTTCTTTTGCGTGTCAACCTGCGTGTCCCCTTCACTGGACGTGGCTCCCCCCATCGCTGGGGAGCGAGTGTCTGCCCACCCCCACAAACTCTAACCTCCCCCCCCCAAAAAAAACCCAACCCACCCTCTCCGGCCCCTCGCCTCTTTCTCCGCCCGCAGCCCCGAGCATCCCCTCACAGCCTACCTCCTCCTATCCTCGTCCCAACCCACACACCTGTCAGCCTTGCCGGGCCTCATAACGCCCGGGTTGGACGCCCACCCCCGGGCCGGCCGGCCAAACGCCTCGCCCTCCCCTCCCTCGGCGTCCCTCCCCCCCCCCCCCGAGGCCTCTCACCAGGGCAGTCTCCTCAGCAGAGCACTCCAGCAAGCTCCTGTCAATAGCCGGGACCTCCGTCTCCCGGTCCGCCGCCATCTTCTCTCCTCCCGCGCTGCTGCTGCTGCTGCTGCTGCTCCTCCTCCTCCCCCTCCTCCTCATCCGTCGCCAAGTCAGTGGCACCCGGAACCGGGCCCGGCCGGCCGGCCTGACCTGTAGTACCTGCCTGCCAGCCTGACTGCCTGCCAGGGAAACCCGCTTCCGTTCCGAGGCCAACCCCGCCTCTCCCCAGGCGGTCCGGGCCCTGCTCTGCCTTCCCTTCCCGGGCGGAAGGGACGCCATTTCAGGGTCCCGCGAGGCATCCTGGGAGTTGTAGTTCTGAAGCAGAGGGGCGGTGGAGGGGAGCCCTTCGGAGGGGCGAAGCGTCCCCACCTGCTGTGATCTGCCGAGCCTGTTTGTTGTGGGCGCAGCTGCCCAGCTTGCTATTGGCTAGTAAACAAGGAAGGCGGCTCAGTTTGGCTTAATTTGTGCAAATTTACGCTCCCCAAGGGCTTTGTTGGCTGAGCCCGAGCGTGACTAGTAGTAAATATTTGAGCATGCCATTGAGCATGTACAGAGTGGGTTTGAGCGCTCTTTAGCGTGTACATCGCTGGGATTTCAACACGGTGCATGGAAGGTACCGCAGCGGAATTTGCTCGTCTAGATAAAAATAGGATTATTAAAACTATCCGTTCATCCAGCGTTAGTACTTTTCTTGTTTCCAATATTTATCTGCTAGATTGAATACAGACAACTATAAATGAAGCTCCAGTCATTTTGCAAGACTTAGCTTGTACTGTATCACACCCTTAAGCTTACCCAGTTTAGTATTTCTAGTAATTATAAAATAAAACAAAAATATTTTAAACGTACTGGATGAGAACGGGAGAGGCTTGTTTAACACTTTGTCCGGTAGGGAGCGGCAGTGTACCAATATGTATGTTTTTTATGTGTGTGTGTGTGTATTACATATACACAGCACACTGAAAGTTTTAGGCTCTGAAACTGCGTGCATATATTAATACTGGAGGCAATTTAAACTTGCAATGACCGATAGAGTTTTTTGTAAAGAAAGAAAAGACAAATGTCTTGGACAGTCTGATACATTTTTTATTTCTATCAGAAAAGTTTAAAGGTCTGTTTCTAAGCACAATGTTGGAACAACCCCACCGGAATCACTGGGGCATCTATTGATTGATTTACTAAAACATTTCTATCCTGCCTTTCTGTTGAATGGCCTCAAGTTGGCTAACAATATACCTTAAGAAAAAACCAATAAACAATAAAGGAACACACACACAGCTATCAGAATAACAAATGGAGACAGCCAAACAAATCAGTAAGAACGACACATTACTATCTGTACCCCAGGCCAGCTCTACCATTAGGCGGAGTGCGAAAGCCAACTCAGATAGCTGATTTTGCATGCCACAAAAGGGCAGTAAATTGCTGCAATTTACCTTCCTCTTATGGCACTCAAAATCAACTGAGTTGCATTATTGTTTTATTTTAACTGACGGGGCAGAGGTGCTTGTGGGATTTCAAATATCTATATGGTATGGAGGTATGTATACTACAGAAGCTAATGTGGGCAGGGCAAGCTTTGAAATTATTCTCTAGAAGAGAATGAACTATAAATAGGCCCACTGGTGCCAACTATAGGGGGCCCTGAGGGGCCGGGAACCCACAAAAAATTGTTGCGGGTGCCTAGCACTCGCACTGTGAGGTCTCCAGCATGATTTCTGGGGCCTCACAAAACCCCGGAAGTTGCAACCAAGGCCTCACAGGTAACTTCCAAGGCCTTGTGAGGCCTCTGACTCAACTTCCGGGGCTCCCAGGTGCTGCTGTGGCACGTGCAACATAACATAACGTCATGATGTCATGTTATGTTATGCGTTCTGCTGGGCACCCATAATGTGGGGCCCAAGTCAGCGCCCCTGAATAGGCCTGCTATTCCTGGGTGCTCAAGAAAGTGCCCCCTCCTGACATACTCTTCTTTTTTTGGACTATTTAGAATGTGTACCTTTATTTTCCTACGTCATAAACCTTAGCGCCTGCTGTCTGGAACGCCCTCCCATCAGATGTCAAGGAAATAAACAACCACCTGACTTTTAGAAGACGTCTGAAGGCTGTCCTGTATCCAGAAATTTTTCGTGTGTGATGTTTTGCAATTTTTGTGTGCTGTAAGTGCACAGAGTGGCTGGGCACAATTTTTATTTTTTTAATCTTTTGGACAAAGTGTGTAAGAATAAATGACCCTTCCAGTGCGGGGGGGGGGGGGGGAACGGACGGACCCTGAAAACTTCTCTTTATGCCATGGATTCTTCACTGTAGAGAACCAGTGGTGGGAAAATGGACAGCAAAGAAAATTGCTTGTGTTTTACCTATTGTGTACAGCATGGACAGGAAACCTGTGGCCCTGCAGGTGTTGTTGGACTACAACTCCCAGCATCCCTGACCATTGGCCATACTGGTTGTGTTAATAGCAACATCTGGAAGGCCAAAGGTTCCCCATTCTTGATTAACAGAATGCCTGTCTGGGCAACTGACGGAAAACTTTGTATTGTTAACTACCTCACCCAGCCAACTCACGAAGAGGGTGTCCCACTCTCAGCAATGCAGTAGCTTGCTTTGCTAATGCAGTGCCCACCTAGTCTTTCAAAAGGAAGGAGTGCAGGGGGCAAGTCGCTTTTTGATTGAATGATTTATCCATACCTTTGATCTCTCATGTAGTTGCTGACCCTTGCAATCTGTGACTGCCTTATGCACCACTCTGACCTGAAAATAAAAGCCTTTGGCAAAACCTGTTGTGAGTTCTAGTTCCTCACTGCAATTGTCTTATTTCATTCTGTGTCAACTTAAAGCGTTTCAAATGGACAACTTGGGTGAGATTTTATTTTGTGGCACAATCTTATGGTTTCATGGCATTGAGTTCCTGTATTATATTTAATTGGCGGCTGTTTTTAGCTGCCTCATTTGGTTAATATTAATTATTTATTTATAGCACATAAGTGCTTATTTTATTATATCCTTGGTTCATTTTATTTTATCTTCTGTACCCTGCCTTGTTATCTTTATCAATGGGTTATTATTTTTGTAAAGTAAAATTGACTTTAAACATTCTGTAATTATCCCACTCTCTAATCTAAAGTGATTAGAGGTAATTAAAGAGCTACTTAAGGTGCACTCATCACTATTTGGAAAGGCAAAAGCAAATTGAAAAATAAAAAAATGGTCTCTATTCAAACCCATATGCTTCTTTTTTATATATAAGTAATGATTAGTCACCTTTGACCATACTGCTACATTATGATAAATACCATTATTTATTATTAAGTGAGGAGAAGAAGAAGGAGAAGGAACTGGGCTGTTCCCAGAACATAATTGCTGGTATGAGAAAGAGTGGGATCACACCCATTTGCCCTGTCTTATGGCCTGTTCACATTTTGCCAAAGATCTGAAAAAGGCCTATAAATGCCCAAGCATTTGGGATGATACATTTTGCAGGGTTCCCAAGTTAACCAAGAGTTATGATGATTGTGCTGATTGCATGTAGGGACAAATTTGGATCTTTGGCTGATCACAGACAGAGCAGAGTCACACCAGCTGGCAGGATCCTGCACCATGGATTCACATCTGTTAGTTGTATGAATAACAATAATAATAATAATAATAATTTATTATTTATACCCCGCCCATCTGGCTGGGCTTCCTCAGCCACTCTGGGCAGCTTCCAACGAAATATTAAAATACAGTTGTTAAGTTGTGGGTGAACATATCAGACGACACAGCGATTCTTCAAACAGCTCTTCTTTATTCAGAGGCCAGAACAGTACTGAACTGAATATCTCAGTCTGCCTGCTTATATAGAGCTCCAGTACCTTGTTACTGTAACAACTTTCTAAAACTATCCAATCACTGAACGTCACTTTCGATCCTTCATTTGCATAACTATCTACAGTATCCCCCTGCTGGCCCAGGGTGAGAACTTCAGTACATAACACCAGTAATGCATCAAACATCAAAAGCTTCCCTAAACACGACTCACGTTTCCTTCACGTCTAAGCCCAGCGGCAAACATGCATTCCATCATCCCTGTGCCTTCGGAGACCACAGTGAAACTCACACAGTTATTACTAAAAAGGGTCAGAATCTTTGTCCAAAACAATTATGATAGCTGGAAGACTTCCTTCGCTCCAAACATTTCAGTTTGTAAACTGCAAAGTCAAGCGAAGGACCTCAGCTGCAGTTACCTTCAGGTTGCTGATTATTTGTTTTCTAGATAGGTTATTATATAAGATGAATCCCCCCCCTTATTTTTTTTAAGGTAATCGGTATACCAATTTGAAAATACATGTATGACGATGCTACATTTCTGAGAAGTCAAATCCTGTTGGGGAGAATTTTTTAAAAAACACCTGTTTACAAATCATATTACAGGTGGATTGGATACAAATGTCAAGATATCTGGAGGACACTGAACTGAATATAAGAAGAGCCTGGAGGTTTGGATGAATGGCCCTTCTAGTCCAGTATCCTGCTCTCATAATGGCCAACCAGATGACTATAGGAAGCCTTCAAACAGGATCTGAACAGAACATCATTCTCTCCTCTTAGGATTCCCAGCATTCAGAGGCATACTGCATACTTCGCTTTTCAAATGATGTGATTCTATCGACCTACAATGTGACCCAATATTTAAACCAATTGGGTGAGCTGGTGGCACTGTGGTCTAAACCACTGCCGATCAGAAGGTTGGCGGTTCAAATCCATGCGACGGGGTGAGCTCCTGTTGCTCTGTCCCACCTCCTGCCAAGCTAGCAGTTCGAAAGCACACCAGTGCAAGTAGATAAATAGATACCACTGGGGCGGAAAGATAAACGGCGTTTCCATGCACTCTGGTTTCCATCACGGTGTCCCGTTGCACCAGAAGCGGTTTAGTCATGCTGGCCACATGATCCAGAAAGCTGTCTGTGGACAAACGCCGGCTCCCTTGGCCTGAAAGCAAGATGAGCGCTGCAACCCCAGAGTTGCCTTTGACTGGACTTAACCGCCCAGAGGTCCTTTACCTTTTACCTTAAACCAATGCTCAACATAATTTCATAACACAAAAAGATAGGATTTCAGAGAATGCCCTTTGCCTCCAGTTATATTCTGCCATGTCGCATCCCACCCCACATTGTTCCAGAAGGTTCGCCAACCCTCCGAAGCAGATTTTCAGGGGGTCTCGAAGGACTGTGGGAGAAACTGGTAAAAATTGCCTCCTTTTCTTTTGCTAGCTGGAGCACTCTGGAGCCAATCCCCTATGATTACTGTAACAATGTTAATCTGTTGCATATTGCACTTAGTTCAAATTATTTAATAATTCTTAGAGATGCTCACGTTGTTGGTTTTTTGTTTTAAAGATTCCTTTTCTTAACGCCTTCAGACTGGAATTGATTCCAAAATCTAGACCTTCAATAGTCTGAATACAAACGGTCTGTGGGTGGATCTAGACACAGGTTAAAAACGCTATAAATAAGTCAGAAATGAAATCGTTACAAGAAAAAAAAAGCCTTTGTAAAAATCCTTATAACCTCCTTTTTGCTCTCCGGTGTCATCTGGTGTTGCATGTTTATAACATGTTCAAAATGTATTATTGTGATGAATGTAAGAGGAAAGCACTCACAATAATCTATTTTAGGTTTCCAAATAAAGCGCAAATAGAAGCTGATTTATTATACCAGATGTCAGTCAAAATAGTTGCTGTAAACAGCAACAACAAACAAATCTAGTCTCTTTCCTGCTTACTGATACCATCAAAGAACTGCTTTACCCTTTCCTATCTGCTTTTTCGTTCCGGCAGTGGTATAAACTGTGGTAAACAAAAAACAAAAAAAAAATCTAAAGGAGATAAAAGATGGTTGTATTTCATGGTCACAAATTCCAAGGTGGTTGCTGTGTTAATCAGCAACTACTACAGCAAAAAACAAACAAACAAAAAACAAGCCAGTGCTTTGTGGCACCATTAAGACTAGGGCTGGATCTAGACACATCAAAAATGTGTTTCAGTTAAACATGTTACAAACTTTGCATGAAAAATCGGGTAAGCAAAACTGAACTCCACAGCGTCGTCTGGTGTCACAGTGTTAGAATGCATAAACAACTCATGTAAAGCATTTGTTCTTTGCCAACGCAGCTGAGTCCTTAGGGCTTAAATCCTATATGCCAGTCATCCCCAAACTCAGCCCTCCAGATGTTTTGGGACTACAGTTCCCATCATCCCTGACCACTGGTCCTGTTAGCTAGGGATGATGGGAGTTGTAGTCCCAAAACATCTGGAGGGCCGAGTTTGGGAGGTGCCTGCTATATGCACTGCATTTACCAGGGACTTACTTCTAAGTCAGGACCAGCCCATATGTGAGATGAGGTGAGGCAATCACCTCAGACGGTGCCAGGGTGTTCTGCCTCAAACAGCAAAACATCGCAGCCCAGCCCTGTTCTGCGTAGACCTGTGTAGGATCACACTGTATCAGATTTTTTAAAATTCCTTCCAGTAGCACCTTAGAGACCATCTAAGTTTGTAATCGGTATGAGCTTTCGTGTGCATGCACCGTCTCTAAGGTGCAACTGGAAGGATTTTTTAAAATTTTGTTCCGACTACGGCAGACCAACACGGCTAATTACCTGTATCAGATTTGTTATGGCATAAACTTTCATGAGCTATCTATGTAACTGTTTGCTTCCTGAACAGTTGGGCATGCCATGCATTGGTCTTATGAGACTTGCGTATTTCCTAATTCTGATTAGTTCACATGTTTATGCCATCCCTCCTTGTATATACACAACCATGTATACGGTCTCCCCCTGCCCTGCTATAGCCTCATAACCATTTGAATTTGTACACACTTGACCTTGACAAGTCAAGCTCATCCACTGAGCTTCATGGCCAAGCGGAGATTTGATTCTGGGTCTTTCTATTCTCAAGTCCAACACCTGAACAACTGGCTATCTTGCCTATCTGTTCCATTACTTCTTTCCACCGATTAAAACAAATAAGCAATAAATAACAAAAGTTACCCAAGTGTGAAAATATTTTAATAAGGATTTTCATCCTGTAGCGCAGAGCGTTGACCATCCAGATGTCGCTAAACTGTAACTCCCATCATCTCTCGCCAATAACCATCGGCTGGGGCTGTTGGAAACTGGGATGAGGAGTCCAACAATACCCAGAAAGTTCCTATGCCTGCTATTGTGCTTGCCTAGATCAGAGACAACCATTGTTTCATTGTAAAACTTTAGGAACCCAACAAGCATTTGAGGAAGGTCACCCATAGCCACCCCAGTGAGCTTCATAGGAAAATGTGCAATCCTAAATATGTCTACAGTGGTACCTCAGGTTACAGACGCTTCAGGTTACAGACACTTCAGGTTACAGACTCCGCTAACCCAGAAATAGTACCTTGGGTTAAGAACTTTGCTTCAGGATGAGAACAGAAATCGTGCTCTGGCGGCACAGCAGCGGGAGGCCCCATTAGCTAAAGTGGTGCTTCAGGTTAAGAACAGTTTCAGGTTAAGAATGGACCTCCAGAACGAATTAAGTTCTTAACCCAAGGTACCTCTGTACTCCAAAGCAAGTCCTATTGAATTCAATAGGGCTTACTCCTAGGTAAGTGGGCTGAAGATTGCGCCCGAAACTTAGATTTCCCGTATGCAAGCCTAGCCACTCCACCACAATGGCACTTATGCTTACGTCTAGCATTTTAAAAATCAGTTTTCACCGCAACTACTGGTACAGTGGTACCTTGGGTTAAGTACTTAATTCGTTCCGGAGGTCCGTACTTAACCTGAAACTGTTCTTAACCTGAAGCACCACTTTAGCTAATGGGGCCTTCCGCTGCTGCCACGCCACCGGAGCACAATTTCTGTTCTCATCCTGAAGCAAAGTTCTTAACCTGAAGCACTATTTCTGGGTTAGCGGAGTCTGTAACCTGAAACGTATGTAACCTGAAGCGTATGTAACCCAAGGTACCACTGTACTTCTGTTTCCATACAAGACTGGGCTCTGGACAAAGTGCGTTCTGCTTAATTTTCTCTTCCACTGGTTGGCCCTGCTGGAGATGCCTAGAATCAGAAATTCTCCAGAACAGCACCAGGAGGCTAGGTGTAACTTCCATGTTAATTTTCCGCAATGCCCCAATCAATATTATGTAGGGGCATCGCCAGAAATTAAAATAGGGGCTACATCCAGGTGCTTGGTGCTTCCCTGAGATCTATGATAGAGTTTTTAAAAAGAGAGAAAAGGGGAGGTGTCAAGAGAAGGCCCTGGTAACTGCTGAAGGATGCTAGGCCTGTTTCTTTTGTGGACTGTGCAAGTTAGAAAGCAAAGCAATCTATAGAAAGTAGTCTGTCTATCTTAACATGCAATGGCAATACTACTACTACTAGAATCATAGAATCATAGAATCATAGAATCATAGAGTTGGAAGAGACCACAAGGGTCATCGAGTCCAACCCCCTGCCAAGCAGGAAACACCATCAGAGCACTCCTGACATATGGTTGTCAAGCCTCTGCTTAAAGACCTCCAAAGAAGGAGACTCCACCACACTCCTTGGCAGCAAATTCCACTGTCGAACAGCTCTTACTGTCAGGAAGTTCTTCCTAATGTTTAGGTGGAATCTTCTTTCTTGTAGTTTGTATCCATTGCTCCGTGTCCGCTTCTCTGGAGCAGCAGAAAACAACCTTTCTCCCTCCTCTATGTGACATCCTTTTATATATTTGAACATGGCTATCATATCACCCCTTACTACTACTACTACTACTAATAAGACCATTGGTAGGCTTGTCATATGTCCATAATTTCCTGGACACATCTAGAATACTGCTGTCGGAAGCAGTGTCCGGGTGAAAATTGTGATTTTTCTTTAAAATATTCTTTTCTTTTTAATTGTGGATTTGCCAAAAAAAAAGCTCAACAACTTTTCTGTCCGGATTCTCACTGTTTGAAATACGGCAACCCTACAATAACCAAAGTATTCCAAAGCTTAGCTGGAACGGCCTTCCATAATCAAGAAAACACAGTTATTTAAGATGCTAACATTGTTTGCTAACTACTTCGCTGCTGCACATTATCCTTGACAGTGATAGCATTTAGTAATTTCTAATTCTCCTGTCGAGAGTAGGGTGGTCATATTTATTATCTCTATTTTGTAGCTCTTTTCTATAAAAGTTCCTCATAATAGCCTTGTATGGCAGAGACTAATATTATCACCTTTGTATTGCAGATGGGCATTTATGGCTGAGCAATAATGGTTTACCTAAGACTACGAGGCCCACCAAGTACTGAAAGAAATCACAACTGCAGTAAAATCAGCCATAATACAAGACAATAAGCAGCAAAGCCGATAAGAATTCCAATAATGGGATGGAAGATTATTATGTTGTTTTGTTCCAATGTCAGGGACTTATTTTCTCTCAGTGGATTTAGGTCGGCAATAGTCCCACTGACCTTGAGCTAAATAAATGGCAACAAATTCCTTATACATTTACTGTTGCTTTGGTCATTGAAAAGCACAGACCTGAATTAGATTATTGTAAGTAAGTATTATTATTATTATTATTATTATTACTCACCCTTCACTAGAAGGTCCCAGGGAGGTTTACAGCAATACAAAATACAGTATTTAAAACAGTTTAAAACAAATTACAGTCATAGTTAGAGTGGCCCTAAGATATATATCTCAAGTGTCAAAGACCAAGGTAAAGAGGTGTGACTTCAGCATACCGCAAAAATCAGTGATGATTTTTGGGTCCATAAATCTCCAAGACAGGGGTTCCAACTTGAATAAAATATATTGGGGGGGCAGGTAAGCCTCCGCCCCACATAACTGATCACATGACACTGCACACACACACCACTGAATGACAAAGCCCATCTACTTGGGGGAGGGCTGCAAATCATTTATGGAGGGGTCAAAGGGACATTGGCCCCTCGGAGTTGGCTTCTATGCTCCAAGGGCAGACCATCCTAATCAGTCGTCCACCCCTGCAGAGTGCAGTAGCCACATTTGACCCAAAGCTCACTAGGAATTGGTCCCTCCTTGACAAATGACTCACAACGAGTCCCACAGAGTATTACCATTCCACTCTGTGGCAAAAAACCAGACTGAGGGTATGTCCAACCACAGGTGGAGGAAAGGTAAAAGAAACAAGTAAATAAATAATTGGTAGGAAAGAGAACGGCAGAGCACAGCCAGTGTTGTCTACTAAACCCATGCAGAAATAAGTATTACAATCTCATCATAGATACCCTTTGTGGAGGCTGGTTCACTTGGGCAAATGAGACACTGCTCCAATATTATTATTTTATTATCCATTAAATTTATATCCCAACCTTCCTCCCAAACGAGACCCAACCTCAGTCTGCCCTTAGCCAGCCACTACCTGCCTTCCTTCTGACTTACCACCAGTCCAGGGGGTGGCATTACCTGTTAGCATCCTCATCCATGTTCTCAATGTTGCCCCTTGTGGAAGTCACCAGAGAGGACAAAATTAGAATTCTTTGGCTCTGCTTGTCATTGGCTGTCACTGGCTCCGCCTCCTTTTGGTCTTCCTGCTTTCCGCCAGTCTCCAAGAGGCACCAGACACCGTTGTGACCATTTGACCATTCTCAATGATGACTCATTGGACCATTTTTCTTCCAGCTTGCCTTTGTGAGTTCTTAGTCCTGTGAGGCCACTAGGACCCTGATGATTAAAAATTGTCATCAAAGCTTGCCGATATTATCTTGGATAGACGTAGAAGAGGTGGTTTTGTGAGTCAATCTACTAACAGTACAAAGACTCACTTTAGAAAACCAAACCTCCAAGAAAAAAAACAGTGAACCGCACAGCCATACAGAAATACTTTACCCTGTTTATGCAACCACTTCCCTTGTGGGTTTTAACTGCAAATAGTTACATCAGAATTGGTACGTGTGCCCATTATAGGCACTAATTCTCTCCCTGCCTGTCGTCCCAGCTCCTTGCAAACAAAAGCCTCTGGTGACCTTGATCCTATGCTATCTCACCGCACACGAAGCTTCAAGCACAATGGGAGGGATATATCCCCCCCCCTTATAATCTCTTAGCCTGTGAACTTTCGCACAGAAGTATGGTTAACGTGACTGTGCATTTTTCAAAATGAAGGCTCTTCAGTGCTAGATCCATTCTGCCTGTAAACACTAAAGCAAAATTATGCATCTTCCGTGACACCCCAAATGATTTTTTTAAAATTATTTTCACACTTTACAAATATATTTATTTCAGTCACAAGCAGGAGCTGAGATGAGGGACAAAGTAGGCATGACAGAGTCAGCTTCACATATGTTTTTAAACACACAACTACCCTGTCACATAGAAGGGGAATGCAGAGGATCCCGTTAAAAAACCCCAGCCAGGAACAAAAGCCAAATTTCCCCCAACGCTTGGCTTATATCCCATCAGCCCAGCTTTCCAAGCAACTTCCTGTCTCAACTAACCAGCTTCAGTCCTTTTCTGAATCTCTGGTTCAATTCGATGAGAACTAAGAATTATTTGGTGTGGCTGCAAAATGTTAGACTAGCCTCCGCAGGGTTGTTGTAAGGATAACTGCAGTGAGAAGCAGGGACATTGCACACCTGCCTAGAGGCTGTGGAATGGACTCCTCTCTTGACTTTCCAGAGAGAGTGCAAAACATCTCTTTGGCCTTCAGTTCAGCCGGTTGGTTTACTTGTTTTCTGCCGTTCTGTTCTTTCGTGAAAGCCTTATTGCAATGGTTTTGTTTTAGCTCTTTGTACAGTGCCTTGAATATGTGGAGGCAGCTAACTAGAGATTTTTATCAGTCTGTGGTCAGAGATGCTTCTGGTATCAGAACCTCTGCTGGGGCGGGGATAGGGGAACACCTGGAGAGAAAAACAGGTTAAGGGCTACAATGAATGGAAGCATCTGCACTTGCCCATTACTTTATACATGGATTTTTTTCTCCTGATTGGTGCAGTTCCATGTTTCGACATGAGGATATGTGACACTGCCACCTTGTTGAAGCTGAGCAAGTCTGGACTGCTTGGGAAAGGCAGCAGCTCAGTGGGTAGATCATTTGCTTTGCATGCAGAAGGTCCCAAGGTAGGGCTGGGAGACTCATGTTTTTAACCCTAGAGAGTTGCTGCCTGTCAGTGTAGAGTATACTGAGCTAGATGGAGGAAGGATCTGACTCAGGAAAAGGCAGCTTCCTACATGTTTGTTCAGAGCCAGAATAGGAGACTCCTGGAATCCCTAGCTTCCATGATGGAAGAAAAGCTAGACTGGTGACTGAGAGTGGCAACTGAGACCATATAATACCGGTCCTGAAAGACCTACATTGGGCCCTGGTACCTTTTCGAGCACAATTCAAAGTGTTGGTGCTGACCTTTAAAGCTCTAAATGGCCTTGGCCCAGTACAGTCATACCTTGGGTTACAGAGGATTCTGGTTGTGTTTATTCAGGTTACGGAACGCCGAAACCCGGAAGTACTGGAACGGGTTACTTTAGAGTTTCAGCGGTTGAACATGTGCAGAAGTGGCGAATCACAACCTGTGCGTGTGCAGACGCGGGTTGCGAATGTGCCTCCTGCACAGATCACATTCGCAACCCGAGCGTCCACTGTATACCTGAAGGAGTGTCTCCACCCCCATCGTTCAGCCCAGACACTGAGGTCCAGCTCTGAGGGCCTTCTAGCGGTTCCCTAACTGCGACAAGTGAAGCTACAGGGAACTAGGCAGAGGGCCTTCTTGGTAGTGGCGCCCGCCCTGTGGAACGCCTTCCCATCAGATGTCAAAGAAATAAACAACTATCTGACTTTTAGAAGACATCTGAAGGCAGCCCTGTTTAGGGAAGCTTTTAATGTTTGATGTTTTATCATGTTTTTAATATTCTGTTGGGAGCCGCCCAGAGTGCCTGGGGAAACCCAGCCAGATGGGTGGGGTATAAATAAATAGAAGTAGTAGTAGTAGGCTACAAATTTGGCCTCAAGATTTAAAAAACAAGGCAAATGTTTTTAGGCAATGCATTGTTAAACAGGAAGGTGTATTACATGCCCTAGTGCTTTTCAGCCAGCTAGCATCCCAGAGGCCCTGCATTTAACATGCTGAAAGAAATTACATTTTACAATAAAAACAACCATAATGCAAGATAGTAAGCTGCAGGGAGAAGTCCCAGTGTTAAAATGATGACGAGCTCTAGAAAGGGTGTGTGTCCATTGGAGACAGTGTTCAAAGGAAGTGGGCTGTTCGTCCACATCCCACACTTAATCCGCACCAATTCTGCCTTTTCAATCCTCCAAGGACAGAGTGTGCAACAGCTATCAACAGCCCCCTAAATATAGGGAAACTGTCAACAAGGTCACCTGCATACTCTTTAAACTATGTTGCTGCATTATATTCTTTCATAATATGCCTGGGGCTGAACGTGTCCCCAGCAAACCCTCAACATTTATTTTCAGCATTCAATTTATCTTAATTTAACTTAACCTGTGAACATCTTTCTTAAGCGGTCGGATGGGGGCCCTCGAGGCCTCTCTATCTGCTTCCTCCTCCACTACACCCCTTTCCAGCCCCCACTTGGTATCTCTCCAAGTAGTAATGCGTCCTTGAACTCTGATAATACTTCCTGCTTGTCTGAGCGCACTCCTCTGTTGTCTCCCGAGACAGATGGAAGCCAACAACCAACCAGCCTGGATGGATGGATGGATGGAAAGGAGTGAAGAAACAAGCCTACTTCACAAAAAGGTAAAAATTCACATTTAATGCTCTCCCCACCCTTGCCAGGTGGCCCTCAGGCGGTTGCCTAGAAGGGAATGTGGCCCTCGACATTATCTTTATTACTTTGCTTTACTCTTCCCTGCTCTGGGGTTGAAAATATTCAATAAAGAGCAGGTTAGGAATACTTCTAATACTAAGGAAGATGATGTTGTTCCCCAGCCTTATTCTTTAGATGGCGATGCCCCCAAATGAATTGATTTTAGTCAGGATTAAGCAAACTTTGCTCCTCAGTTGTATTCTACACGATTCATTGGAACGCCTATCATTATAGGGCAGCAATCTCTAGGTTGGATTACTGCAACACATAAAACATAAAGCTACCTCTTTCGGAAACTTCGGCTGGTGTAAAATTCGGCAGCCCGATTGCTCACTGGCGTAAGACCATTTGAGCATATAACACCGAATGTGGCCTGACTGCACTGGCTGCCGATTAGTTTCCCGGGCCAATTCAAAGTGCTGTCCCCACCCCCCAAAAAAGTGCTGCTATTGACCTATAAAGCCTTAAACAGCTCAGGACTGCAATACCTCAAGGAACGCTACTTTCCATATGGACCAACCCAGATCCTTCAATCATCACCTGAGGCCCTTCTTTGTGTGCTTCTTCCACGAGAGGTGCAGAGAGTGGCAACACAAGAATAGGTCTTTTCTGAGGTGGCTTCCTGCTTGTGGAATACTCTCCTCAGGGAAGCTTGCCTGGCGCCAGGTGATATTTCTCTTCAACCAGGCATTCGGCTGACGAAGGGTCCAAATGTGCTTGTGGGAGGGGGGGATATTGGTTTGTTTCTGTTTTATTACATATTTTATGTTCTCATTTTGTATTTTTCCTGTCATGCACCACCCTGGGATCTTCAGATAAAGGGTGGTACAGTGGTACCTTGGGTTAAGTACTTAATTCATTCCGGAGGTCCGTACTTAACCTGAAACTGTTCTTAACCTGAAGCACCACTTTAGCTAATGGGGCCTCCCGCTGCTGCTGCACCGCCGGAGCACGATTTCTGTTCTCATCCTGAAGCAAAGTTCTTAACCCGAGGTACTATTTCTGGGTTAGCAGAGTCTGTAACCTGAAGCGTATGTAACCTGAAGCGTATGTAACCCGAGGTACCACTGTATACATATTTGATTAACAACAGCAACAGCAACACAACTGAGAGAAGTTTAACTGAAGCTTCATTGAAATCCTACAATGAGTGTCTACTCCAGTAGTTCCCAGTGTTTTTCATGTCACCACCCCCTTGGTTCCATGCCCCTTACTCTATAAAAAGCATTGTTCAGAATAATAATAATAATAGAGTCATACCTCGGAAGTCAAACAGAATCCGTTCTGGATGTCTGGTCGACTTCCAAAATGTTTGCAAACCAAGGTGCGGCTTCCAGGTTTGCAGCGTTTGGGAGCCAAAACATTCAACTCGCAAGGTGTTCGACTTCCAAGGTATGACTGTAATTTATTATTTATACCCTGCCCATCTGGCTGGGTTTTCCCAGCCCCGGAATAGCGGTTTGCATAGCCCACTAAAGAAGATAATGCACAATAAATTTAAAAACATTAACAATTAATTGCGCATTCATTCAAGATCCAACCCAAACTACTTAGGTTCATTAATTCAACGAAACTGAGAACTTGATCAAGAGATACTAGCTTTTCAGTTCGAGGTCTACTTAATCCACTTTCCTGTTACCAATAGTAACCAGCCAGCTGCATCTGGGAACCTGATAGTAGGGAATGAAGGTCACAGCCCTCAGTGTTTTTTCCCCCATATAACTTTTTTATTAATTTTCAATTCAAATATACAATTATATCCAATTTTAACAAATTAATCCTTTTTTGACTTCCTTCGGCTGCTCTGACAATCATCCGTATTAATCTCTCTATTTCGCATTCCTTATTTTTGTATTGCCATTTTCTTCCCTCCCACTTCTATTTCTTTTAAGCAATACATCTTATGACTCACAGTGCTTCTTGAAACCCCACTAGTGTTGTTTGCACATCACATATACTTTTCAGATAATCCACAAATTTCCCCCAATCGTCGATAAATTTTTGGTCACAGAGATATCTAATTTTTCCAGTTAGTTTGTCCAACTCTGCATAGTCTGTCAATTTCATTCTCCATTCTTCTATCGTCGGTATTTCCTCCTGCTTCCATTTCTGGGCCAATAAAATTCTTGCTGCAGTAACTGCATATTGGAAAAGTTTACTGTCCTTTCTTCTTATTTCCTTTCCTGTAATCCCTAAAAGAAAGGCTTCTTGTTTCTTTACAAAGGTATACTTCAACATCTTTTTCAATTCATTATATATCATCTCCCAGAAGGCCCTCACTTTCTTACATTCCCACCACAGATGGTAAAATGTTCCTTCTTTATCCTTACATTTCCAGCACTTATTGCTTGTCTTATACATTTTTGCTAATTTTACCGGCGTAATATACCATCTGTAAAACATTTTCATAACATTCTCTTTCAGTACCGTACATGCAGTGAATTTTAAATTCTCTTTCCATAATCTCTCCCAATCCTCAAATTGTATATTATGGCCCAAATCTCTAGCCCAATGTATCATTATCAATTTTACTTCTTCATCTTTTGTGTGCCATTCTAACAACATCCTATACATCTTTGAGAGAATTTTACAATCATTGTTTATAATATCTACTTGAAATTTCGAATCGTTTTCTTCATAACCACATTCCTTAATGTCTTTTTTAAACATTTCATTTACCTGGAAATAGTGCAACCAATCATAAACATATTCTTTAACTTGTTCATATGGTTTTAATTTCCATACAGCCCTCAGTGTTAGGTACGCCTAAGCAAGATTTCACCTCACATGTTTCAAGCCCCATGCCTCAGCAGCTGCATGCTGGCCCTGCCCTCTCTGTTGCAGTGTTAGACAGGGAGCCTTCTGAAGCGGGTCTCCCAATTGCATGGAAGCTTCTACTTGTGCTCAAGCAAATATAGGTAGAAGCCCCCTGGGAAGGCCTGGGACTGAGCAAGCAGGGATGCTAGGGGTGAGACCAGGCTGGATGGATAACAACAGAATAGGGCTATATTAACTTCCATGTTGGCCAGTGACGTAGTGTGGGTTGTCAGCACCCAGGGCAAGGCAAGTAATTTGCACCCCCTAACTCGTGGATTTTAGTGCGGTGCGGCCGGCCCCCCCTGCACCCCCCACGCTACGCCACTGATGTTGGCTCTGGATACAAGGAAGCCGGGTTCGAATTTCCACTTGGGGCCCCTGTAGTGTGAATGCAGCAAAGGTGTAGATCACATGGGTACACCTACCAGAGTCTGCTTGCTGACAAAACCCTGCTTAGTTTTTGTATGAGTGAAATAGCCTTCCAATGAGATCATGTTGTGGTTTTGAGCATGTCAGACTGACCTATTTCACAGGGCTGCTATGAGACCAAGGTTGCAATCTTCTACCTACTTACCTGCAAGAAAGCCCTAATTAACTCAGTAAGACTTGATTCCATATCTCTTTCTTTTGTGTAAACACTCCAGGAGCTTTTTTGGCTCAAGAGTGAAGTTTAAAATGTTTTAGATCAATAATAACTGCGATTCTTCAGATGATTATCCAGAGCAAGGTTTGGGATAAAAAACAACCCTCCCTTTCACTGGGTTGCTGACTGAAGGGGAGCCAAAATGAGCCCACAAGAGGAAAGCATCAGAAGTTTTCAGAAGTATGCACAATGAAAAAGAAAGGAAGCCTAATGAGACAACCCCTCCACCAGATTGTCCAAGCTAAGTAGCCCTGGAAAGCTGAGCATCAGTTGGGGGGGGGGGTTGGAATGGCCTTACTCTGCTTGGAGGAAATGGCTGGTTGAACATGCGTGCACCCATAGCTGTCAACTTACAGATTTGAAAATAAGGGACCAGCAGCCTCGAAAATAAGGGATCAGCAGCCAAAATAAGGGATTTTCCGGGCACTGGTATGTTCAGCTTCTGAGCCAAAGGCAGAAAGCCCAGCCAGCAGCCAAACGAAGCCTCAAGTGGTGGTTCCCACAGCGCAGCAACCCGGCAAAGGGGATGCAGAAAGGAAACCACCGTCACCTCTTCGCTGGGAAGCGCTGAGCAAAGGCGAGTCCCCAGGCAATGCTGCCGATTTGATCGGCACAAGGCATGCAAGCTCCATCCCCCAGTCGTTCTTAGACTCCTTATTGGGCAAGCAACACAGCCAAGCAACACAGCTAGAGCCTCCCTCCTCCCTGGCTGGCAGGGAGGGAGGGAGGGAGAGGAGCTGCTTCCTTTGAAACCCGGGAAATTTAAGGGACATCATCAATAAAGGACAACAGCGGGACATGGCGCTGGGATAAGGAAGTTTCCTGCCAAATAAGGGACGGTTGACAGCTATGAGTGCGCCTATTTAGGGAGAGAGGACCCCTCACCCTGCAATGTTTAGTGATGGATCCCACTCCTGCCACCAAACAGTGACATTGCATTTGCTTAGCTCACTCTACCCAACTCCTCCTTCCTTGCATCAAAACTGGTCACACAACTCATTCCGGATCTGACACCTTCAGGCATGCTAGCAGGGAAAGGATTCAAACACTTTCTTGGATCTTTCATCACAAATATACTACTAGTGCCACGTTTACAGTTTAATAGTGGACGTTTTATGAATGTGCTGGACGTAGCAAATCAAGTCCCCTGCATTTGATGCTATCTGAGCTGAGCTTATACCTGCAAAGGTTCATTCAAACAGGAAGATCATGAAGTAATGAACACACATGCATGCAACTCAGATCTAAGTTACTAGCCAGAAGCACATCCAACGGCGGCTAAGTCATGCAAACACACCGTAAGGTTGCCAACTTCCCCTCGCAACTTGGCTCCTGTGCCGTTAACGGCAGGCTTGACAACCAAGAACTAAGCCTTCCCCAGCATGCTGATGTCAATACATATAGGCAAAGCTCCCCCTCCCCCCACTTAAAAAAAACCGCGCTGCTGGCCACTCTGCTGCAAAAGGCACAAGAGCCTTAAACAGGGGGGGAAGAAGACGCTGGCAACCTTAGGCAGTAATAAACGTCTTGCGCATGCAAGCGCTCTTTTTAACCCGCGACGGCTTGCCCCCCAAAAAATTTTGAAAATGGAGAGGCATCTGACTGCGACGAATACTGCAAGTTTCTTTTCTGAGAAGTGCTGGGGAAGGGAGGCGGGGAGCGAGCACCGCCCGCGGGCTCACGTCGGAGCGCTGCGCCAATCACAAGCCAGTGGGGGGCGCTCCCAGGAGGAGTCCCCCCCCCCCACCTCCCCACGTTTTGCAGTCATGGCGTTAGGGGTGGGAGGGCGGCGGGGAAGCGTACAGTACGAGGAGCCCACACCCTGCTGCGAAGCGGCACTGTCTTCCTGCGTCTCCCCGACAAGGGAGGGGGCGGGCACAAAGCCAAACTCCCCAGGGCGCTTTCTTGCAGCGCGATCCTGTGGACGTTTCCTCGCGAGTCCCCGTGTGAATGGGGCTTGCTGCCAGGATTAGTCTCAAGACATCCATATATAGGGCTTCGGGTGTGTTTGTGTTTGTTGGGGGGGGGGCACAGTCTTATAAGCCCGATAAATACTGCAGGCTTCATTTCCGAGCAAACACGCGTCGGATCGGGCCGCGTGCCTCCTCCAGGATGTGTTTAAAACGCACCCTCCTCCTCCTCGGCTCCTTTGCAGAAATGGAACCCGCCCTCCGCCCAACTCTGCTCGGATTCAAGAAAGATCCGAGTTACGAAGCAGGGAACGAGGAAACGGCGCGCCATGCACGCAGGGTGTGTGTGTATGTTTGCACACCCCGAGCCTGGAGCGTCACCGGGGATCTTCTGGCCCCCGAGTGCAATTGCTGCTCACCACCCAGGAATCTGGCCCGGGGCGCCGCCGAAAGCTCGGACAGGCAGCAGCGCATGGGGAGGTGGGTTTGTCCTCCGTACCTGCTGCATGGAAACTGCGGCCCTTAGAAAAGGGAAACGAGTGGGGCAGTGCGAAAAAGAGAGAGAAAACACCCTCCCTACTGAAAACCCCAGGAAGACACGCCGCTTAATTGCCGGAGTTTGCTCCCAGCCCGCAGGTCACTCCTTAAGACAGGGCTCCGCGCTCTGCTACTAACTGCCGCCACTGACACCTTACTTCCTGGTTTGCAAACTCAGGACCAGACCCATCTCGGCGGAGTGATTCGATTTTCTCTCCTAGCCTCCTCCCCTTTTTGCTTCTGCTTTCTCTCCCCCCCCCTTCTTTTGCACGAAAATAATTTGACAGCGTTTTGCTGACACGGGGATTTTGCACCAGAGATTAAGAGAGAGGGGGGGCAGAGCCCCCACCCTAAAGTGGCATGCAAGGAATTTCATGCACAAGGTAAGTCCAGCTCCCTTGAGCTTCTCCTCCTGGCGTGGGCTTGGGAAAGAGCGAAGATTAGTTATTTCCACCTCTCTCCCCCCGTCTCCCCCCTGTACAGTCGCGGAGGGGAGGAGGGTGCATTGCACAGGGGGTGGGTGGGGGGGAGAAGAGGGGGCGGAGGCGGCGGGGTTGCGTGTAGATATGCAAGTATATATTTCCTGGCGGAGCGATATTTGTTTACAGCAAGAGCTTGTACTGTAAGCAAAGTAGGACCCGAGTAAATAGCAGCTCAGTAATAAATTAAAATTGCAATTGCCCCGTCGCTGCACAATATAGATCCATTATATGTATTAAAAACTGCGCCCACACGGACCCTGCATGCACTTGTTGCAGACTTGCACCAGGTAGGCAAAACGCTTAACAACTTCCATTCTTGCACGGAGCTTGCAAACTCAACTTTTTCTCTTTTTTTTAAGTTTGTAAGTTCACTCACTTTCGGTATGTAGGGCTGAGTGGGCGAGGCCCTCCCTGTCTCCTGCTCCTTCCTGCAAGATATCCCAGCAGAAGGAGAGAGAGAAAAAGGAGATCATTAAGCCTGGCTATTAGTATGATTATTATTTTATTATTATAAATAAATGTCCCCCTGGCTGCGTGCTTCCTTAAGTAAGGTGCAAGGCCGTGTTATTTTAAATCGGATCGAGGCGAGTCCTCGCACTGCGGGGGGTGGGGCGGGAAGAGGGCAGCGTGATCTTTTAAATCGAGTGCGTGTACAGGGAGCTGCCCGCGGTGTGGCAAGAGAACCATATGCGAGGATCTGGCAACGGCGGATCGCACACGCTGCCTTACCTACCTGCTCCCAGTCGGTGGGAAATTAGAAAGCGAGAGATTTGCATCTTGGCCACTCCCTAATCCCGTACACCCTTGCTTTCTTTCCCCGTAGCGTTCGCTTAGCATTCATCAAAAGGAAAGAGGCACTTAAAGTAAGATGGATGCAATTTTTTTTTTAAAACAGAGATGAGTCAGTGCCTGAAAAAGCCCATAAATGAATACGGTTGTGTGTTGCGGTTGGGTTTCATATAAAAATACAGCAACCGGAGAAGGGGAATATGCAAGGCCGGTACTGAGACCATATATATTTTCCTTGTTTCCAGAGTCTTGACTCCGAGAGCGTTGCATGAACAGAATCCATATCTGCTTGTGTAATTTGGGTTAATGCAGGATTCACAAGCTTCACCCAAGAGGTTAAAATGAGATCTGCAACTTTTCATTAATTAGTCAGTTTAAAAAAATACCCTTTGACCACCCACAAAAGTTGTCTGGGTTAACCTGGTAGCAGTTTATTTTAAACAGAATGTTTAATTATTTTTAAAACAAATATGTATGAAATTGTAGGCAACTGGGCTCCATGTTAGAAAAGCCACTTGTCCTTTTCTTGCATATTCATCCCTGAATTGTGCCTATGAGCATTAAGCTTAAAAGCAAAATATGCCTGTTTTTCTTTTGTTTTAATTCACAAGCAGTTTTTTTTAATTAATTAATCGTCTAAGGTGTCTTTAATCATATGTCAGCCCTGGTTTAAAATACTCCAGAGTCAGTTGGTAGGTTTCTAGATGCATAGTGTGAATGTGGTTCTTGGCTATGAGATTAAAGTATATTAATGTGGGGAAAACCATGTGCCTAATTGGTTTGGAATCTCTTGCCAGCTGTCTAGTAGTTTTCAATGTGATATAATCTGCAGTGTTTACTAAAAAGCTGGTGGAGCATTGTGGTCAACAGCAAACCTGCATCCCTGCTCAGAAGTTAGTCCCACTGTGATCAATAGGATTTAACTGCTTAGTGTGTTTAGGATTGGAGCGTGGAGCTAGATCTCCATTTTTAGAAGACCAAGACCAACCCACTCTTGTGGCACCTTCAAGACTAACCTTAAAGGTTATTATTATGGCCTGAGCCAGAGGTCGGAAACCAAGGTATTTTTGTGTGGCTAGAAAACGGTGTCCTTCAACTCCTGCCTCATATTGGCCTGAATGGAAGCTAGATTTGGGTGTAGAGAAACTAGCCTACTGTACAAAGAAGGTAGAACTTGTGTTTGTCGCCCCTTCCATTTTTGCTTCTGGGCTACTGAAAGGAAGCCTGGAAGGGAATGTGGCCCTGGTAGGTTCCCCATCCTGGCCTGAGTCTTGGTGGAACTAGTCTACTTCCATCAGCTGCATGAATCGTCAGGGTAGGTTACCAGACATGTGCACCAGTGATTGGGGTGGGGCATTTTTCTTTTTAGGGAGTGACATTTTAAGCATTGAGTTTTAGAGGGAAACGAAATGCTTTCCAAATGAACCTACCCAGACCCTGAGATCATCTTCTGAGGCCCTTCGTCGTGTGCCTCCTCCAGGAGAGGTCTGGAGGGAGGCAACACAAGAACAGGCCTTTTCTGCAGTGGATCTCAGTTTAAGGAATTTTCTTCCCAAGGAGGTTCTGCTGGTGCTTTCGTTACAGACCTTTAGGTGCCAGGTGTAAACATTTCTCGTTAAGAAGGCCTTTGGCTGATTGACATCCAATGCCCTTTTAAAAGGTAGTGGGAAGTACAGTGATACCTCGGGTTACATACACTTCAGGTTACAGACGCTTCAGGTTACAGACTCCGCTAACGCAGAAATATTACCTCGGGTTAAGAACTTTGCTTCAGGATGAGGACAGAAATCGTGCCCTGGCGGCGCAGCAGCAGCGGGAGGCCCCATTAGCTAAAGTGGTGCTTCAGGTTAAGAACAGTTTCAGGTTAAAAACGGACCTCCGGAACGAATTAAGTACTTAACCTGAGGTACCACTGTAGGTTGTTTATTGGGTTGCTTTTATTTTTATTATGTATTTTGTGATTCTATATTGTGATTGTATGTTGTAACTGCCCTTAGAATTGTGGGTATAGAGTGGTATACAGATTTAACTAATTAATAATAATAAATGAAAAAAGTACAGGCTCTGACTGTTTTGTTGCAGAGGTATTGCAAGGTTTATTCACATATTGTATGGTAAGCAGTTGTTCAGATGCAATGTGTCTCTACTCTGGTCTCCATGGTTCTCTATCGCCGCCAGACACAGTGGTCCAGCCGCTTTGGAGCCCCTCTTTGAGAGGGCGCTTGGAGAAAGGTCTTTGTAGAGGACCTTGGGGTATGGGTACAGGTGCGTGGGGGGGGGGCGTTCTTCATGTCCCAAGCCATCTTAAGGTTTTCTATGTCAAAATCAGCATTTTGAATCTGGCTGGGAAGCAATTTGGAAGTCGGTGAAGGTAGATGTTCTGAACATGTTCAGGGTTGCTATATAAATCAGAGTCCCGGGAAAGTATCCTGGGAACTATAGTTTTTTAAGAATATACAGTCCCCAACTTTCCTTTAGTGTCAGAGAGGATATAAGGTTGTTTTAAATGTAAGGTGTTGATGTTAACAGTTGAGGCATGAGCCCAACTACACCTTTTGGGGGGTCTGCTTTTGTGTGCATGGGTGGATGTAGGAAAATTGCCAGGCTTCACCATGCTTTGACCCGAGTACTACTCCTCTTTGGAAAGAGTGTGTATGTATGAGTGTGAGAAGTAATAAGTGTGGTGGTGTAGTGTAGTGGTTAGAGTGTTGGAGTAGGACTTGGGAGACCAAGGTTCAAATCCCCCGTCCACTATGAAAGGCGAACATAAAATGAGGAGAATCATGTATGCCATCTCGAGGTATTCAGAGGAAATGGTCGGTTGTAAATGTAAAAATAAATTAAATAACAATGATGAGAGCTGCTGTACCACTGATAGCAAAGAGTGAGTTATGAGCAGGAAGTTTTTGGTTCAACTGGTAGCTTACCCACAAACTTGTTGTATGGCCTAAGCTAAGCTCCTATCTCTCAGCCACCCCGTTGGGTAAGCTGCTGTTTTTCTGTCCGTCTCCACGTTTGCAGTACAGTGATAATACTTCATAAGCACTGTTCATAAACAATCATTATATTGAGATAGTTATTGAGAATGTGAGCTTGAAGCACTCTGAACCCTTAAAAGCTTTCTTACTACAGTGGTACCTCGAGTTACATACGCTTCAGGTTACATACGCTTCAGGTTACAGACTCCACTAACCCAGAAATAGTACCTCAGGTTAAGAACTTTGCTTCTGGATGAGAACAGAAATCGTGCTCCTGCGGCGCGGCGGCAGCGGGAGGCCCCATTAGCTAAAGTGGTGCTTCAGGTTAAGAACAGTTTCAGGTTAAGTACGGACCTCCGGAACGAAAGAAGTACTTAACCCGAGGTACCACTGTAAGTGTCCCTGAGCATGTGCAGTGTCTCACAGGCTTGAGTTTAGGAGACAGAGCATTGCTTCTAGAAATATCTGTTTCTGCACCTGTTTCTTTGGAATTGAACCACTGGAATCTAGGGCGCTTATCTGATCAAAGGAAGTCGATAAATCAGTTGAGTTTTTAATAGATTAAAAGTGGCATTTTCTCCTTTGCGTAAGTACTTCTAGCAACAATGATCAATGCTTGCTAAAAGAATATGTTTTGCGTGATTGATCTGTGATACCTTTTAAGTTTATTAAATGTTGTTTAGCTGATTAAACAAACTGTTTATTTGACTGTAGGTGGTATCCATATTGGAAACCACCTCAAGTTGTGTACTTCTTTCTAGGTTCTGTAAAGATTTAAGAAAAACATGGTGGAATGTGTAAGAGGTACCACCAAGTAGCCTCTCTCAAGCTTCCAAGACTTTGAAGGACCTGAAAGTTTGACACACTTCCTCGTGTGGGAATGGATTACCAGCCACTTGGTTGGATTGAAATTCATTTAATTGTTGAGTTTTCAGGGGAAAACGTTTTCAGTAATACACCCAGGCATTGTGTTGTGTTAGCATCGGACGTTAGGGGCACTGCAGGGAACTTAAAATGCTTAGTGCTTAAAATGCTTAGTGTGCTCAGCATGGCTCCGATATGCCTCTGGGCAGATAAAGATGGTAGATGGGGTCTCATTGGCACTGTGTTTGCTGTGCATTGCACACAACCACACTGTAAGCAAAGGATGTGGCTGCTTCATTCCCTAGCCTTCTTATGGCACATGCAGGTCCTATATATGCAGAACTAGATTTCCCCCTTTTTGGAGAAAGCTTTTCCTGTGCAAAAGTTAATGCTTTTTTTATTTTCCGTGTTTGTGGTGTTTTCATGAAGAATTATCTGTATGTTGTTTTGTCTTTCCCCAGCATACGTCTCTGGTTTATGATAAGAAAAGCTTATACATAAAATAATAGCAACGACACTGTGCATTTCAAAGGCATTTGCTTGTAAACCCTCAATTTTGCATTTAAAGCAAAACTGAACGATGCGCTTGATTTTGTGAGATTCATGAGTGTCTGACAAAATGAATCGTTCAACTGTAGTTTTTCAGCACATCTCTGCAATTTTAATTCGCTTTGAAATAAGGCAGGTTGTGGGTGGCTTCACATTCACTTGTTCTGTAGCTGAAAAGATTAGAAGACATTGTGAGTCCTGTGTTCCGTTCTGGGCACCACATCCAGGTATAGACCAGTGATTCCCAAATCATTGGGAATCATTCACTTTAGGAACCACTGGTGTTATCCAATTGGAATGAGTTCACTGAGGGCAGCAAAGATGGTCAGGGGTAGGGAATACATGTCCTAAGAGGAATGGAAGCCTGTAGCTCAGTAGCAGAGCATCTGCCTTGCGTGCAGAATACGCCATCTTAAATCCTGTGTATCTCCAGGTCGGGTTGAAACCCTGGAGAGCCATTGCCAGTCAAATTAGACAGTATGGAGCTAGATGGACCAATGGACTGACTCAGTTTGGCAATTTCCTATGTTCCCAACTGGGTAGAATTATGGAATTGTAGTGATGGAAAGGGACCACAAGGGTCATCTTTTAGCCCACTTCTAGTCTGCAGGGACCTCACCTGTCTCCAAGAATTCTCAAAGATCAGGCTTCCTCAACCTCGGGCCTTCAGATGTTTTGAGGCTACAATTCCCATCGTCCCTGACCACTGGTCCTGCTAGCTAGGGATCATGGGAATTGTAGGCCCAAAACATCTGGAGGGCCGAGGTTGAGGAAGCCTGTCAAAGATTATAGACATCTGTTGATGCAGCCTAGAATAGCATTAGCTTTTTTTTGTTGTTGCATCACACTGTTGACTCAGGTTCAGCTTGGAGTCCACTAAGACCCCAATGTCCTTTTCACATGTGCTTCCAGTAAGCCAGGTGCCCCCATCTTACGTTGGTGCATCTGGTTCTTCCTGCCTAAGTGCAAAACCTTTCATTTGTCCCTATTGAAATTCATTTTGTTAGCTTGGGCCTAGGTTTCCGATCTCTTAAGGTCTCTTCCTTCTCTGGGTAGTGGCAGGGTAGGGTTCTCTGCAGTGTGCCTTCCCCAGCCACCTTGGTATATTCTGAGGTCTGCAATTGTCCTTGCTCCTCTACTGTTGCTTTGGATTTCCTGCATGAAGCAGGCTATGCTAGATAGCTTGCATTGGGGAACCAGTGGCCCTCTTGATGTTGTTAGACTCCCAGCTCCCATCAGCCCTAGTCCGCACGGGCAGTGGTCAAGGATGATGGGTGTTGTAGTCCAGCAACATCAAGAGGCTTACAGATTCCCCATCCCTGGCCTACAAAGTATTGCATAATGCTGTACTGGGGGTTGCTTCTCAGGCTAGGTCTACAGTATTCCTTCATTGTGCCATACAGTGGTACCTCTGGTTACGTACTTAATTCGTCCTGGAAGTCTGTTCTTAACCTGAGGTATCACTTAGTTAATGGGGCCTCCCCCCACCGTTGCCCGATTTCTGTTCTTATCCTGAGGTAAAGTTCTTAACCCGAGGTACTACTTCCAGGTTAGCGGAGTCTGTAACCTGAAGTGTTTGTAACCCGAGCTGTTTGTAACCCGAGGTACCACTGTAGTTTTAAGTGCTTTAAAATTATATAAGAAATATACACCATATAATGACATTTAACGTACATTTGCCCAAGAGACCTCATTATACTAAGAAAATCAATAGTAAAGGCAGCTAATTAGATGAGGAAAAAGTTTGTAGTGGAATCCAAAAATGTATACTCAGAAACAAGCGCTATTGAATTCAAGAAGTGGGGTTAGGATTTCAGCCTTAACAAAAATGATTTTATCTATATATAATTCTCAAGAGAGTGTCTTTAAAGAACTGTATTTGTGGAGTTCGCATTGGCATGTGCAAGATCGATCCCCATATTTGACAGCTGCATTGACAGCTGTAATACTAGATGATCCTCACGGTGCCTTCAAATGCTACAATTTTATGACTTTATGTCTTGTAAAAAATTCAGTATTTTTGTCTGCTTGTAAGATATAGTGATGGTCTGGCCACCAGCTTGGATGGGGAGAGGAAGAACCATGTGCTTCACCTTGAACTTTGTGGAGGAAAGGTGGAATCTAAATGTGATGGTGATGGTGATTTTTATTTTTTTTTAAAAAAACACCCCATAGTTTTCGCTTAGTTCAGATGTACAGTGGTACCTCGCAAGACGAATGCCTCGCAAGACGAAAAACTCGCAAGACAAAAGAGTTTTTTGTTTTTTGAGTTGCTTCGCAAGACGAAAACGTCTTGCGCCTTTTTCTTAAAACCGTCAATGCATTCCTATGGGAAACCGTCAATGCATTTCCTATGGGAAACCGTGCTTCGCAAGATGAAAAATTCACAAGACGAAAAAACTCGCAGAACGAATTAATTTCGTCTTGCGAGGCACCACTGTAATGGCAACCTATAATTTGCCACAAAACTGGAAGTCAGGGAACATGCAAGCTAAGGGCATGTCATGTAGCGTCACAAGTTAAACATAGTTTGCTGCTTCGTTGTAGTATGCTAAGCACTTGAGAATGCGACTATGTGTGTGCGTTTGAGGAAGTCTGCAATGTGGAATGTAGAAGAATGTGGGCAGGCACGAATATATGGATCGTTCATGCTGGATCAGTGCTCTGCGTCAGGATTGGGGAACCTTTTTTTTTTTGACATTCTATTCTGAGCAACCTTCTCAGGGCAACATGCCAATTGTAGGTGGAGCCGCAGGCAAAAGCAGGCAGAGCAGTGACTCTAAATTTTGCTTTCATGTAGTGGGCACTCCTATCTCCATTCAGGCAAGCAAAAGGCAAACACCAAGAGTTGAAGGACACAATCCAGGCAGGGAAAAATAATCAAGGCCAGAGAGGGGTGTGGCCTGGGGAGAGGAGGTGTGGAGAGGAGGGCCAAATCGAGAAGTCCAGAGGGCCACATTTGGTTTGCCACTGCTTCTCTGCATGGACCCTTAGTCTAAGGCAGGCATAGGCAAACTCGGTCCTCCAGATGTTTTGAGACTACAGTTCCCATCATCCCTGACCACTGGTCCTGTTAGCTAGGGATGATGGGAGTTGTAGTCCCAAAAACATCTGGAGGGCCGAGTTTGCCTATGCCTGGTCTAAGGTACCATGGGCAGTTCATATGTTCTTATCTGCTGTTTGCGTTTTCTACCCCTGTTTCTACACTGCGTGTAGAATGTGTGCATTGTTGTTCCATGCCCTAGTAACTTCCATCTTGGTCTACTGAAATGCGCTTTGTGTGGGGATACCCCTGAGGTCAGTCTGGAAGATGCACCGAGTGCAAAATTGAGTGGCTCAACTGCTCAGTGCAAGGGCCAAATATCACCTCCATGTTACGTAGTGCTGAGAGTCTTGTACTGGACAGTCCTCTACAGTCCTCTACTGGACTTAGTTGAAGGTGCTGATTTTGATACCATTTCATCAGGAGGTCCATTCCATTTGATGCAGAAATTGGACCTTTAGTGTTGTGGCATCTACGTCTTGGAATTCCCTCCAATTGTGTATCAGACAGGTGCCATCTCTGTTGTCTTTTGGTGCATATTGAAGATTGTCCTTTTCCAGCAAACCTTTTAAGTGAAGATTTTTGTCCTCTTTCATCTACATTGGATTAGAAATAGTGTGTTTTACAAACACACACATTTTTGAATCACTTTGGGATGTTTTCTAGGAAGTAATTTATAAATTAAATGAACAAAATTAGCTTGTATTGATACGAAAACTCCAAGAGCTTGGCAGCAATTCTTGGCGAGTTGAAGTATTGGGGGTTTTTCTGGAAAATTTCGAATTGGAAAATTTCCCACTGTATGTTAGGGTAAGCTGCCTTGGGAAAAAATCATTTTGCATCAGAAAATTTTGTGATGTCTTAGAGAGGGAATTAATTTAGCATCTTTATGATGTACTTGCTCTGTAATACAGATGGTTATAGGTATATTTTATGTTTATGTTGAGTGTTCACTGACGGTTTGGTTTGTCTTCAACAAGTAACAAAAAAAGTTAGCATTTCTATTTTACTCATAGCTGTCAACGTTTCCCTTTTTTAAAGGGAAATTCCCTTATTCTGAATAGGATTCCTCGGAAGAAAAGGGAAAAGTTGACAGCTATGATTTTACTTGCATTTAGTAATCAAAGCTAAAAACTTTGAAACTGCTAAGCTTGCCTAGTGTTGTATTTGCAGTTGGCACCCGTTCATGGTTAGTCATGAACTTAGGAAACAGACGATTTTCTATGGGGAAAAATAAATCACTTGGGGGAAAATTCCACCACACATTGTTGGTGGTGAATTGTGAGGCAAAGGGTATTAAACACAGCGATACACAAGAGGTTGTCAGAAGGCTCCAAACTGAGATAACATATGCGATTGATGGTCCCCTTAGGGTAGTTATTTTCAAAATTCCTGCCGGCTTCCTTATTGCTTTGTCTGATGTGGGACCTTGAAACACCTCAGCTGACATTCACACAAAAAGGTTTTAAAGTTGCAGGTGCAGCCTCTACTTAAGAATTGAAGGCATCACTAACTTGTATTGCTAGGGCTGTGTGTTGTCAGGCTGTTTGGCATAAGTGAATGCAAATCTTGAGAGAAGTTGTGAAACTACCTCCTGAGGGAAGTTTGTCAGGGCCTGCTCTTGATTGGATATCAGGAGCGAGGTGAAGACTTCAGTGTTCTGGTGAGCATTTGAAGTGCCTGTTCGAATGTTTAAGATTATGCTGCAGTTGATGTGCAGTTCTGCTGCTACAATCTTGTTTTTCACCCTGGTGCTGTTGGGAATTTTCATTATGCGGTGTTTTAACGAAGGGAAGTTTCTGTTTATTGAAAGTTACGTATGATGAGAGGCAGAGTTTTGTGGTGGAACACAAAAATTTAAAATTTGTGTGGACAACAGCAGAGTGCTCCATTCTAGTTGAACAGCGGCTGGGATTTCGCCAGTCTCCACATGTGTATTGACTGTTGACTGTAAAAGGAAAGCCAGTTACACAATTAGACTCTCTGACTTTTACTGCATATATTCCACTTTGGTTTACTTCTGATTGATCTGATGTTTTTCTATATAGAGTGTACATTTCCCTTGCAATAATTACTGGCAAGATTGAACACCCTTTTTGGAACGGGTGAGTGGGCATATAAAATAAATTTGGTGGTTGGTTGTTTAGCCAAAGTGTTCAGTTTGTAAGTCCAATGGCTAATAACTAAAATGAAAGTTAGGAAGTTACCCTGTGCAGTTGTGGCATCGTAAGCTACTATTGACTAAGACTCCCCAAGCTGATTAATGATTTGCTATTTAGATTCAAATCAACTCATAAAAAATAATCAGTATTATAGCTTGGAAGGGAAGGAATTCCAAAGGTTATTATCGGGAAAGGAGAAATGAACTCATAGGCTTTTACTTGCACCAGGGTTTTATTTTGGTAAAGTAAGGGCATCTGTACTTGGCAACACAGAACTAAAGTAGGACAACTCACTAGAGTAGGTGTGAAATGCTGTCTTAAGCTGCCTTTATACTGAGTAGGGATGGAAGGATCTGTCATTCTGTCAATATTAATCCCCCCCCCCCCGCACAAAATGCAGTTTGTGCATTTTCTTTTTAAAAATAAAAATTATTATATGCATTTCTGTATGTAGTTTTGACTGATGTACACATTTCTGCAAGCAGTTTCTCTTAATATGATTTTTTGGTAATTTTAACTGGGGCTGATAGGAGTTGGAGTCCCAAGTTCATACCACCCAGCTCTCCCTTCTGGAGCTGGGTCTAAAAGTTTACTTCAAATTGCAGAAAAGATAGGGAAGCAAAATAAATATTGTGGTACATAGTCAGCTGCTAATGACATAGAAAAGAAAGCACTGTTCTATTTTGTCACCTCTGAAGTGTTGACATCCCATGTTTTGGCTGAATACCAAATGTATACGAGAAAAGTACGAAAGCGGTGCTACCTCAAAAAAGTTGTTTTTGAGTGATGAAGGTTTTAAAAAAAGGATTGACTTGGTTTTGCTTCAAACTTAACTGGATATGCAAATTCCCTCCAGAATGGGATCTAAGATTTCCAGTTATAGCAAAGTAATAAAATTGTATTTATTTATTTTTTACGGATTTGTCTGTTAGGTTAAATTTTAGGCTCCTTTCAAATTCACACGTTGGTTTAAAACATAATGCAATGAGAGCTAATTGAAAAGCCAAATCCAAACGATGTTATTTCTTTTTAGACCTTTAATGTAGCAATTTGAAGTCAAATATGGTTCAGGGCTTGAAATGTGCTTGCAGAAAATCAAGTTGGGACTTGTGCAGTTTTGGCGGTTGGCATCGTTAAAATAATGCAGAGGCAAAGTGCATGCACACAAGCTGAAAACAACCCAAAGTGTTAGCTATGCAGCTTAAACTACTTAATCGGTTTTTATTAAAACTTACTACTGCTGGACTCGATTATAGACTAAAATACTACAGAAATGATGTGCAGTCAAGTCCTAAGCATGTTTACTGAGAAGTCAGCACTTACTGAATCCCAAGGGGCTTGTTCCTAGGTACGTAAGTGTAGATAGGGCCAAAGCTTTAAACATTACCTGATCTCTGATATTTCGTGTGTTGGTCTTAAAGCCTATATTATTCTTAGTATTGAATACCCAGGGCCAGTGAGATGATATCTTACCCACCGTGTAAAGCAGAGGAATAAATTTCTGTGGAATAATAGCTTTTAACCTTGAAAGGGGTACATGTCTGCTGTGGAAACAGAGCAGACATAACATCCAAGAATTCGTTGCAAAGAACGCAAGGGGGCAGAAATTGAAACGGCGAGATATAAATGTAGCAAACCAACAAATTGTTCACCTTTCCTCCAAGGAACTTGAGGTGCCCCCCCCCCCCACTATTATATCCTCTCACAACATCCCTGTGAGGTGAGTTAGGCTGTGAGAATGTGTGGCTGGTCTCAGGTCACCCGGGGGGGGGGGGGCTTGTGGCTGAATGAGGATTTGAACTTTGGTCTCCCTAATTCTTGTCTGACACTTGCAGTGTCAAGCAGAAGGTAGACAGGGATCTGGGTAGACCAGTAAGGGAATCTGGGTAGACCAGAAAGGGTTTCTGACTCACAAATAGGAATAAAACATTTCCCTCACCTAAATGCAGCTGCTGAAATGATGAGAGCTAACCAGAGGTGCTGCAAGAGGACCATGATCTGGTACTGAAAGCATAATTTTAGGCTCAGAATATGCTCAGAAGGACCCTTGTTTTTGAATATTTGCGTGTACAGTATTCAGCTCCTGGCTCCTGTTGGTAAATATTGGGGTTCCAGAAAATATCAAAGGAGATCCAGGAAACCTAAAGTCTGCCCATTGCTGCTGTAACCCCAGTACCACAGTGGCTTCTGAGATTTCTCCAAAGAGCTTTGTGATAGCTTGGTTAAAAAACAAACCATCAAATTCACAAAATGGTGTTGGAAGGGGGAGTTGCATTGCTTATTTACCAGCATTCAGCACAGGCACTAGCATGTCATCGTCCTCATGGCATAAACAGAAGGAATTAGGCCCAAGTCCTAGTCCAGCACTCGAACTACTTCCCCAGCTGGCCTCCTTGGAATGAAATGTTTGATGAAAATCCACTAAATTACTGGAGGAAGGTTTGTTAAATGCCTGGAATTGGCTTTTTTAAAAGAAGATGTGATCAAGATGCGAGTGTATGCTTTAAACCAATGGTTGGGTATTATTATTAACAGGAAGACTTATTGCAACTAGGTATTGGAGATATATGGAAGGAGCCTCTGACGGATTGTTGTAATAAAGTCTGGGAATCGGCACTTGTTTAGAAACTCACCAATAAACTTAGAAGGGCACAAGGTTTAAAACAAAAGGACTTCTTTGCGGTAGAATGAAATTGCTTCATTAAGCATACAGTGAAGAATGACTATACAGGACTTCATATCAGCATTCTAGGTTGCTTTGATCATTTTTTTGGGTTATCCTTTGAGGAACCTGTGAAAATCAGGATTTATGATGTGGGCTTCAGATTTGGATGCAGACTTAATCTCTCGGCAAGGGTGAGGATTAAATTAGTCACTTCTCTTTTCAATTTCTGCATCTATATTGTTTTGTAATATACTTACAAAAACAATAGCAACAGCCCTGTGAGGTAGGTTAGGCTAAGAGACCAGTGACTGGGCCAACGTCACCCAGGGAGCTTCATGGCAGAGTGCAGGTTTGAATCCTGACCTCCCAGTGCAGCCTGCCAGCCATTACATCGACTGACTACCTTCTGATTCTATGTGGATATGTTTTTTGTTGGAAGATTGCATTTTGCCATTGATAAAATGCTATAATTTAAGTGTGAGTGTTGGTGTCTTCATTTTAAGCAGCAGTATGTTCTTCAGTAACTACTGTGCATTTAACACACAAGTAAGTCATTATAAAGTCAAGTAAGAAAGGCCATTTGTACTGGGTGGGACCCCTCTAAACTCTCCCCAGGCTAAACCCCGCACTGTCACTGCATCTTGCCCCAGTTGTTCTTGTCTGACTGGAATCTATGTTTATTAATTTATTTAGACCACTACTGTACTGCTAGAGAGAGAGCAGTGCACAGAAATCTAAAACAGCAACCAGAAATCTGACCAAAAACACAGACACAATAAAAAGATAAATACAAATTACTAATAAATGTATACTGATATCTGTTCCTTTTCCTTCTGGCACAATTTCCCAATCACCCAGCCTCTTGGCTCTCATCCATGACCCAAACAGACTCACAGAATCATGCCCCTCACACACACAAAATAATCTCACAACGAAGAGAATTCCTGGAACCTTCTGACACCACCCTAGTCTCTCACACTAAGCTTGCTTTTATGGACAGGCACCATGATTGATGGAGCTTTCTTGGGTTGTCCATAGCTGTGTCCCTGCTCAGCACCTTGTTTGCTGCATGGCACACACACAGTCCCAAGCTGCAGCGGGTTTAGTTTGGTGAGTTTCCTGTGTTGTGTGTAAAACAGAGAGCAAATAGGGCACTCTTCCACTCTGTGGTCTTGAACTCTCTTAATGCCTCTTGCTTGGCTGGGTGGTGGAAACGGAGGGGGTGTGAGTGTGTAGACACTGGCCTACGTACAATACAAAGGTAACCTTGACATTTGATGCTCCATCTACTTTTGCTTCACTGTGCACTGGCATGTGGTCCCTTGCCCTGAAAACGGTTCCCCATCTCTTGTCGTAGAAAGACAGTTGCCCACAAAGCAACCGCAGCTGATTTCATGCCGAAAGGAACTTCGCTCCAAAGCTGGCTTGCAATCTTCACTTGAAGGTCATCCCTTGTCTCCCCCGTCTGGGATTCAGCCCAGCTAGCAGACATAACAATTCTGTGATTGCCACGTTTATTTTGCCCTCCTTCCTTTTCTCAGTGCTCACCCCACCTTTTTTTTAATTAGTCTAAGACTGAGTTTTGACCAAGCTGTGGGAGGCAGTGGCAGACAGGAGTGCCTGGCGTGCTCTGGTCCATGGGAGTCGGACACGAGAGTCGGACACAAAGAGTCGGACACGACTAAACGACTAAGCAACAACAAGAAGACTTGAGTCTTCAGACCAGACAGTGCAGAACAATAGTGGGGATTCTGTGGCCCTCCGTATGTTGTTGGACTCTAGCTTTCATCAGACTCATCCATCAAGATTAATTGACGAGGTTGATGGGGCTTAGTAGCGCGACAGCCATTGGAGTTAGGCCTCTATCCCTGGTTTAAGCAAGGCTAATTGCTGTACAGAGATGAGGAAAATAAGGAGTAGAATAGATCTTCTGCTGCTCTTCTGCCAGAATAGCACCTCCTGCTGTAGCGTCGTTGAGATTTGCTTCCTCAGAAGGCCAACCTTTCTCCGTCACTGAATAGGTATCGGGAAACGGTGAGAATTTATTTTCTGTCCTTTTCTCTGCTTACGGAGAAGCTTAGTATCTCGGCATGTCATGCTACTTGTGCTATCCTTTTAAGTTTATCTCTATAGTCTTCCTATTTTAAGATTTCAGTTGTTTCATTTGGCTTCTTGGTGTTGGGTTAGATCAAAGCCCTCTGTTGCATACTCTGAAAATAGATAAATCAAGCGAGGCGTGTGAAAATATTTCAAGGCTTATTATGGTGTGAAGTGCTTTTTGTTTAATTCTTTCCTGTTAATTCCCCCCCAAAGAAAGCAGTGCTTTTATTGTAAATGTTGCTTTTAAACTTTTATTAGGATATACATTCTATTTTTCTTCAGCTTATTAACAACATAACCTTTAAAAACTTCTTATTATTATTTCTTAGCCTTTTTATATGTTTATTATACTTGGCTATCATCTAAATAGAATCTAAAAACTTTTTTCAAATGTAAAATTATATCTTATTTTATCCATAACTTTTTATTAAGCTTTTATTTACCTTTTCATTTTAGGATCTTTATGTGAAAACTTTGAACAAAATGAAACTTTTATACAAACATTACTCACTACTATTTTTCTTTTTTCTTTCTTTCATTTTTTAAAAACACTTTCTTCCTTTATAGCTTTTTCTTTTTTAAACCCGTGTTCATTTTAGATCTATTACATCAGGTTGGTTTTTAAAGGTCTGGGTTAAAGCCGCTTCAGAGTTATTGATTTCTTTCGTGCAAAGTCATCAACCTGGTTTCTGTGTTTCTGTCCTGGTAGCTTAGGGTGAATAACTTTTAATACATTTACCGTATAATGCAAATGAATTCTATAAGGGTTAAAAAAAATTTAGCTTTATACATTTTCAAATGTGTATCATTCAGGCACACATTCCAAGGAGCTAGAATTAGCTGTGTCTCACTTTTGTGTGTGGATTTGGTGTCAAATGTGGGTTTGCAACTGCATAATGTGTGAATCAGGCCTTACTCATTTGGGTTCTCTATCTAAAGTACCTTTAACTTGAGTGACTCTCTGCTATGATTTGCTTTCTTCCATCTCCTTCCTTTCATGTTTACTAAAGCATTCATTCATGTTCCTTTTCAAGTGCTGTGTGGGGACCATATTAAGTAATGACTTGCTAAGTGGATATATGCAGCAAACCTATGCCCATTCACATGGCCATTTTGATTTTACTTTTGCTGCAAGGAAACCCAGAAGCTGAACCCTGAATTCACCATAGTTTCTTGTTCTATCTGAAATTTTAAGCTATAGTTACCAGGCTTGGTTTAAAGTTGGTTTGATATCCTGGCTTGTTCTGAACCTGATAACCATGGTTTCCTGGTTGATGAAACAGGAAACTATAATTAATTAGTGGCTTCTTGGTTTAGTTATGGCTCTCATAAAGGGGAGAACAAAGAGCAAATTTTGTGAGCAAGATGTCGATTTACTAAGCTGAGATAAGGATATCCAGACCAGCTCAGTAAGTCAGAAATTCAGTTGCACGAAGTGAACACACAT
Source organism: Podarcis tiliguerta (assembly GCF_965153285.1). Classification (NCBI taxonomy): domain Eukaryota; kingdom Metazoa; phylum Chordata; class Lepidosauria; order Squamata; family Lacertidae; genus Podarcis; species Podarcis tiliguerta. The sequence continues at coordinate 23,884,158 of NC_139536.1, forward strand.
AAGCATTGTGAATTTGGGGCAATAGGGACACCTGGATTTGAGAAGTTCTTTAATCTGCAGGTTGGCTGCATGGGCAAAGGAAGGATTAATTTCAGTCTTTCCAGGCATTTCCTCCCTGTATGATAAACGCAATGTCTGTAGATCTAGCCCCCTCACCCACACCCACACCCAGCTCCATTGCAGGATAGCACATTTTCTTACCGTTCAGATTGCAATATTATGCCACTGGAAAAAGATTTTCAGCTGTGCTGCAAATGACAAAACTCTCTATTGTTTATTGTGATGCAAATTCTCTGTTCCTTAGTTCTATGATTCTGCTTACAGGCTTCTTTAAATAATAAAAAAGCAGCAGTATTTTCTGTTTGTGTGGCTAATGTTTTTTTTTAAAAAAACCTTATGCTTTTGGAACCTTAATATTAGGAGCTGTGAAGAAGCTGTGTTTTCTAGAAGGTAGGAGTGGGAGTTGTGTTGATGGCTAGACAGGAAATTAGCAGGAACAAAAGCTATTGAGGATTTATTAAAAACAACTACGATTGTCAAGTAGATATTTTGCTTTTGGACTACTTGTGCATTGAAGATAGGTCCAGGGAACATATTTAACTTATTACTTGCATTTGACAAAGCACAAGTGAAACGTTTGTTAAAATGTTTTATCAATTTTATTTTGTGTCCTGGTTTGTTCCTATGCTTCGTTTATAGAATGATTATATATTTTAACTTGGTGCATAGTAGAAAAATGTATGGTTTTGTGCTCTAATTTGCTTTTATTGGGTATGTGGCAATATTAAAAACGACTGTAAAATGTTTGCTGTTTAAAGAAGATATTTCCTGGTGTGTGTGAATATTGTTCTACATTCTTGAAATTACTTCTCCTAGCTTCAGAAGATTTAAACCTTTTGCAAAATCTTTTTTATATTTATTTCTGGAAAATGTTCTTCATTGGATATGATTCTCGCCAGCTTAGGGATGTTAATTTCAGACAGAGGGCGTTTTTGAACACTGGGTGTTCTAATTCAGTGTACAGGCCGCATGTGAACTTCTACTAAATTGAGTTGTAGACGTGGGACTAGCACAAGCAGGGCAGGTGCGACCTGCATGATTCAAAACAGGAACATAGTTTGTGTGCCTTCCTTAATGTACGCTTTTCTACCACTCTCGGTTTAGTATAGTACCGCAGTGCTAAGTCAGCATGTGGGAAGAAGATGCTCTGCGGACACAGGCTAAAATGTTTCAGGATGGTCCTCATATTGTAGATCTGCCGTTATGTAAGAAAATAATTACAATTGTGGTTTCTTTATCTGGAGAAAAAATCACCCACTTTGTAATTATGCATGCGCACACATTGTAATTTGCAAAAGTACAATTGTCAGCGGTAAGCCTCTTGCCTCACTTAACCATAGTAGCTTTTGTTGCGTGTCAAATTAAATTTCTATATTCTTTTGGGGAGCCTTCCAGTTCTAATCCTTTAAGTCAAGAGAAATGAAAAACAGAACAAAAGAACACATGCAATTTATTTTAGGCAATGTGGAATGCAAATCTGTATCTGCATGCTTTAATAGTTGGCTAATTCATTTGCCATAGACTATTTCTATTAGAAGCCCTGGGTTAGCTGTAAAGCAAAGCTCCGCTTAGAAGAGGAAAACCAAACCTTCTCTGTCCTGGGCAGCAAGCATTCTTGTGCCTGACAAATGTTGAGCAATCCTCTAAACTCTTAACCTCGTGTAACAAAATATGTGAAATGACCTGACCTTTCTTGAACAGCAGAAATATCTGAGAGTGCAGACTCATGGCTTAGGAGCACCCACTATTATAGAACAGTTGAAGTGGATGTGACGGGTATCAGTATGGGAGCTTGCGGGGCTGCGTGAGCCTTGCAGAGCTTTCAAAGAAGGCGTGAAACGTAAGGCAAGTTTATGCATTATGCAGCAATGAACCTGCTCAGGGAAACTCAAGCAGGCCACAGTTTGGTGGTAGATCACAAGCCTTCCATGCTAAAGGTCTCAACTTCAACCCCCAGCATCTCCAGTTAGGACTGGGAGAGAGCCTGTAAATGGTACAGTGCTCTGACTCAGTATAAGGCAGTTTCTTATATTCCTGTCCTAGGTTTTCCACTGAGCATGTGCTCAAGAGGGTGCAGTTTATTTATTACCTGTACCCCACCCATCTCATTGGGTTGCCCCAGCCACTCTGGGCAGCTTCCAACAAATATAGAAGCATAATAAAACACTATTGAAAACTTTCCTATACAGGGCTGCCTTCAGACGCCTTCTAAAAGTTGTATAGTTACCGTATATTTCACTCTATAAGACGCACCAGACCACAAGACGCACCTAGTTTTTGGAGGAGGAAAACAAGAAAAAAAAATATTCTGAATCTCAGAAGCCAGAACAGCAAGAAGCCAGAACAGCAGAAGCAAGAACAGCTCAGTGAAAGCAGCAATTCCTCTTGCTGTTCTGGCTTCTGGGATAGCTGCGCAGGCTGCATTCGCTCCATAAGATGCACACACATTTCCCCTTACTTTTTTGGAGGGAAACAGTGAGTCTTATAGAGCAAAAAATACGGTATTTATCTCCTTGACCTCTGATGGGAGGGCATTAAGCAGGGCGGTTGCCACTACCGAGAATGCCCTCTTCTTGGTTCCCTGTAACTTCACTTCTCTCAGTGAAGGAACTGCCAGAAGATCCTCGGAGGAGGACTTCAGTGTCTGGGCTGAACGATGGGGGTGGAGATGCTCCTTCACGTATACTGGGCCAGGGCCATTTATGGCTTTAAAGGTTAGCACCAACACTTTGAATTGTGCTCGGAAACATACTGGGAGCCAGTGGAGATCCTTTAGGACTGGTGTTATATTGTTCTGGTGGACCATAAGACCTTCTGTTTTTCAGTGGAACAAGGGCTAAAAATCAGTAACATTTCTAGTAGCTTGGATGGACTTTAATTTTATGTAAGTTACTGAAATGAGCACAGTTTTGGTTTTAATGTAAAAAGGCAGAAGTTTGGAGCTGGGCTTCTTTGATGACACGCTTAAGTTTGGTGTGAATGAAGTACACTTTTTTTTGTCTCAGCTTCTGGCATATTCACAACGAATGATGTAAATATTGGTCATCACTTACTGTAAATCTTCACGATGCTTGGCAGACGTATGGCTTGATTGAGCTACACAGTGATGCATGCTGGGAAGTAATTTACTGTAAGTGTTGTCTCCACAGTGACTCAAAATTGGAAGTACTTTGATATGTACAGATTTTGAAGACAAAAGAGAGCAGAAGAAAAGTCACGGCAGTCGTGTAGCGCTACTGTTTGTTTAACCTCTACATAGCTGCAATATAGAAAGTGCTATTTGGGTTCTTTGACTTGGCCACACATATGTAAGCTGAGAGCACAGGCAGGGGATAGGTGTCTGGCTTTCGGTGCGAAACCTTTTTCGTAACAGCATATGAAAATCCCAGATCAAAATCCATTGCTTATCGGGTCATTTATAAGGTAGAGGTGGGGAACCTTAGGTCTGGGGTTGGGGTTGAAAGCGGCCCCCTCCTGTTACAAATGGTTCTCTTCATTTATCTGTTCTGTGGCCTGGGCACTTCAAGTACTTATTTGTGTATGGAACTAAAAGTGCACTTTTACGACTTTGGAGCTGTCTGGCCTGCGGAAATGGCAACTAGATTTTCTGTTTTGGCAACTATAAACCTGGTTTACAGAGCCATTTGGCACCTAGCTTATATATCTTGAGTTTCTTAACACTGTAAGTTGTTAGCTGCCCTGGGCTCTGTATGAGTAAGGGTAGGGTATAATAAAAACTACTACTACTACCACTACCACTACCAATAATAATGATTTTATTATTTATACCCCACCCATCTGGCTGGGACTCCCCAGCCACTCTGGGCGGCTTCCAGCAGAATATTGAAATACAATGGTTAATCAAATATTAAAAAGAGAGACTGGTTTAATACAAACTCTAAACAAAGAAAACACAAACACAGGATAGTTCTTTTTGTGTGATTGGATGAATTAAAAGAAAAAGAAAAAAGACTGGTACTCCAGGAAGCTTTTTGTGATGCACCTATTTGGCTTCTGTTATGATAAAGATTTGTCGCTTTTGTTGTTGTTCTTGACAGTAATTCTAAATGTGTGCATATACTTTCTGTGGAAAGGAATTGGAGAAGTAAGGCTGAATTCAGTAAGGCTTGTAGCTTGCAGCACCCCAAGGAAAATAAGAGGAAGTACTGCTACTGTGTGTAACAGCACTGCACCAAAAATCAATGTGTCCTTCCATGTCCAAAGAGGCTATTGGGAATCAAAGGGAGGGGAAAACATGGAACGGGAGAGGGGGAAACATGTATGAACTTGGCACTCAATGTAAGCATCTCCTTCTCTTTCAAGTTCCCCAACTCTCATTATTTGAAGGAAAGGGTGTGGGGCCTAGCTCACAGTGGAAGCATGGTGGAATAAATGCTGGAAAGTGTCTCAAAACTCATCTGGTGATTCAGGACTACTACGGCATTGCTGATAGGTAGCCATCCAGCCTCCACTTAAAAACTTCTAGTGAGGGACAATCCACTGCCTTCTGAGGCAGTCTGTTTCTCTGTCCATTACCACTAGGAAGCTCCTCCTAATGTTTAGACTTGAGTCCTTCTCCCCTTTGTTGTTTCAACACTTTGGTTCAGGTAAGTACCCTCTAGAGCAACACAAACCAAATTTACAACCGTCCTTCAAATATTTGAATATGTTTTTCCTGTTTCGGGGAGCATTTAATATTTGATCCCCCCCATTCCCCCCCCCCTCTGTATTTTGTGGGAAGCTTCCTAGAGTGACTGGGGTCACCCACTTAGGTGGGCAGGAGTCAGTGAGAGTTGTGACCTGGGAAGATTTCTGAGGGCTGGTTAGAGACACCTGGAGTTTTCTTGTTTCGCCGCCAGGACTGAAGCTTCTGCCGTTGACGTTCACATGTGGAGGCATGTGTTACCTGTGGCTTTTACATGTTGTTTCCTGTTCTGACCCCTGCACAATCCCTTTTCGATGACATAAAATGATTTTGGAAGGCACAAATTTGTGTGTGTGTGTGTGTGTGTATGTATAAATAAAATCTGTCGGTAACCAGTAGAGAAGATGATAAGAATACAGAGCACATAAAACAATAAAATATGTTAAGTATGCTATTAAATGTAGAGTTAAAAGCAATGTAAAATATTGCACACTTGTTTAATGTTTAAAACCTCAAAGTCTGCAGTTGTGAGAGTGAGTTAGTATGCATGCATTGGAAATGCGAAAAGATTATTTTGAGGCCAGTGAGGAAAATGAGAAGTGATGAAACAGAATGTGCTTGCAGCCTAGTCTCCACCTACAGCTATCCAGATTCGTATCAGCATGTTGAAGGTGAAAGACTCTCTGTTTTACTCTCGGTCCCAAAGAGCCATTTTGTTCTACATAATCTCTCCTCTCTTTCTCTCTCTCGTTTGCAGCAATGTACACCAGCAAACACACCAAATTGCTTACTCACCAACTTGGTTTCTCTATGATTCGTATATTGTGGAAAAAGATGGCTAGTTTAGTGTAGCGGGTGATGTCTGGTTTCAGGGTGATGCTGGGCATGTTTGAAAGGAACAAAACTTAGGGCTGAGTGTGCATTGCATCACACGTGAACCTGGCAGTGGGGCATGAACATATAACCTTAGCACGTCAAGAGGCTCAGGCCTACGAATACACAATGCCCAGGCATTTCTATGAGCTGTATTCTTGATTGTTTAATCCACTCTGCTATAGATTGCTTTTGCTGCCTTAATTTGTTGTGTTGGATTTCCCCCCCCCCCCCCCCCGCGCATGGTCATTTTATTTGTTGCACTGATCAGGGGTCCCTTTACCTTTACCCTTATGCTGAACGGAAAATGAGTTATAATATTTTTAATAAGATGTTGTTGGTGTACTCATATTGTATGTGTGAGTGCTAGCAACCTGGTTCGTGCATGGCTTCTGTGGTGATTCCATGTACTTGACAGGTGTGTTTGGTTTTTAACATGACCAGTGTCACATTTAAAGCAATCCTAAGGGCATGCACTGGGCAGGCACCAGATAAAATTTTACAGTGAATTAACTAGGTGACTTTAGGAAAGCTCCTCTCTCTCAACACATATTCTTCCATCCACAAGACAGGACTAATATTAGTTCAGTTCATTATAGGGGTACTGACAATGTTTATGTACATGAAGCTCCTTGAATATTTGGCGTAATCTTCACCCTTTTAAATATTCAAGGAGCTTCATGTACATAATCTTCACCCTTTTAAAGGGGGCGCTGGTGGCGCTGTGGTCTAAACCACTGAGCCTAGGGCTTCCCGATCAGAAGGTCAGCGATTCGAATCCCTGCGATGGGGTAAGCTCCCGTTGCTCAGTCCCAGCTCCTGCCAACCTAGCAGTTCGAAAGCACTTCAAAGTGCAAGTAGATAAATAAGTGGCTTAGTCATGCTGGCCACATGACCTGGATAAACTGTCTGTGGGCTCCCTCGCCCAGTAAAGCAAGATGAGCGCCGTGACTGGACTTAACTGTCAGGGGTCCTTTATTTCCCCCCCCCCCCGCCCCTTTTAAGACTGGGGCACTGGATCAGTCTTAATTTTCTGCTTTATGGGTTGTATTCAGTGTTGCCCGTGTGTGTTATTTTGTTGGCATCCATCTGTCTCGAAAGACAATGGAGTGTGCCTCCAGGGGTAAAGTCAAACCGCTGGAGAATCAGAGTGCCGTATATAACTATCATCCATTCTAGCTAGTATTATTGACAGGTTTCTTTTGGTTCATAAGCTACTGGAAAAAGGAGTTTTAGGATGAAATCTTGTATAAACTAATGCTGTCAGAGTAAATAAAAAGGGGTTCGGGGAAATCAAGGTTCATAAGCTACTGGAAAAAGGAGTTTTAGGATGAAATCTTGTATAAACTGATGCTGTCAGAGTAAATAAAAAGGGGTTCGGGGAAATCAAGGAATATAATAATTCCAACTATTCCTTTGAAATGACAAAGTGCCCACTTCTTATTTTAGCCCATGAATCTAGATTTGCCAAGTTCTAAATTAGGATGCGGCAATATTTATTCAGCAAGGCATAAATCTCATTTTACACATCATTCGAACTGCCTTATAATTTAATAGGCTACAAATTTTACTGGGCCTTGTTAAAAAAAACAAATCAGAAGTGGGTATCTGGCTTAAAGCCTGTTTTCCATCTGTCTGTATTTATAGAATTATACATGTTTTTAACATGAAAAATGTGAGGTCTGTGTAGTTACAGAGGCAAAGCAAATTAAGTCATTTAGTTGTTAAAACAGGTCAGTGTGAATACCACAAATCCTTTTCATCCTGTAAATACTAGCAAAATTCCTGTCGCTATGATGGGCTTGAAGAGAAGCAAAATTAGAAAGAGCCTGAAAATCAACAGTGTCTGAGAGCAAGGGGACGGTATTTCAACTATGTCCCAGATTGCAAGCTCCCGTCGAATTTAGCGTCTCCAGTGGGAGCCACTAAGAACTAAGTCCTCACCAACAACAGTAGCCATAGGGTTCCCTTTCTTAGTTACACTAGAACACGGGTGCAGAATATTATCCAGCCTAAGGGTATTTATCAGGGCCTTGTGGGCCGGGACAACACACCACTTGTGAACAACAGTGAATGCAGATTTTACATTTGTACAGTAGGCTATTTTATAGACAAGACCCTTAAACACTCCTGTCTGGCTCCATCTGGGCAAGCAAGAGTAATCACCAGAGTACAAGGTCACATTAATTAAAGGTAAAGGTACCCCTGCCCGTACAGGCCAGTCGTGTCCGACTCTAGGGTTGTGCGCCCATCTCACTTAAGAGGCCGGGGGCCAGCGCTGTCTGGAGATACTTCCGGGGCACATGGCCAGCGTGACAAGCTGCATCTGGCGAGCCAGCGCAGTACACGGAAACGCCGTTTACCTTCCCGCTAGTAAGCGGTCCCTATTTATCTACTTGCACCCGGGGATGCTTTCGAACTGCTAGGTTGGCAGGCGCTGGGACCGAGCAATGGGAGCGCACCCCACTGCGGGGATTCGAACCGCCAACCTGGCGATCGGCAAGTCCTGGGCGCTGAGGTTTTACTCGGCAAAAGCACCCAAGAAGCCTGTGACTAATGAGGGAGATTATCAGGGGCCACATAGAGGAGTTTCTCACTCCTGTGCTAGTCTGTGACAATGAGAGGGAACCCAGGAAGCAGGGGTTTTATATACACCGGGGTGGAGACCCTGGTATTGTCCAGCTGTTGTTGCACTGTGCCTCCTATTCTCCCTCACCACTGGCTGCACAAAGGGTGGGGCTGATGGGAGTTGTAGTCCAGCAACAACTAGATAGTGTCAAGTTAGGAGAAGCTGCCATAAAACGGCTATCATATTGAAAACAACATTGCTTTCAATGAGAACTACTTTCTGAAGCTTTAGTCAAATGGAGCCAAGTCCCAATTCTCTAGCTTCATGTGATGTTCTTCGAGCCTTCGACTGAAGCTGCTACGCTCTTTGTTTTTATTCGTTACCAAACAATACTTCCTCTCCGGCGACTCTTTCTGCATTTTCAGATCAACTCGCCTGCTGACTCAGCAGCCTTTTGTTTTATAAAACGTGAATCTTAAAATATTAATCCTATGTGTTTTGATGGTTTATGTTAGGCCAGGCATAGAGAGCTGATTCTATTTGTGGAAACTGGCCTTTGCTCCTGAAAGGTTTGGATATTCTAGATTGGTATTCTTTATAATGTACTGGTGGCTGACAAAACAATGGGTGGTATGTGAATATAGAAAGGGTGGAGGATTCTTCCAGAATCAGGCTTGAATCCCAATTTAGGGTAACTTAACGATGCTCACAGGAGAAAATCCCCTCCAATCCCCATCCTATGTTAGGGGGGCTTCACTGAACTTTCAAAGTGCCTTAAAGTACACAGATAGGTTCATGATGGAAGGAAGGAAGGGTTAACCCGTTGCTGTATTGTAAAAATACAGTGGTGCCTCGCAAGACGAAAAGAATCCGTTCCGCGAGTCTCTTCGTCTTGCAGTTTTTTTCGTCTTGCGAAGCAAGCCCATTAGCGGATTAGTGCTATTAGCAGTTTAGCGGCTATTAGCGGCTATTAAAGGCTTAAGGGATTAGCGGATTAGCTGCTAAAAGGCTATTAGCGGCTTAGATCAGCTGTTAAGCGGCTTAGCGAACAGCTCTTAAGCGGCTTAGGGGCTTGGGGAAAAGGGGGGGAGGGGGAAAAAACCCCCAGGAATCGCAAGACATTTTCGTCTGGCGAAGCAAGCCCATAGCAAATTCGTTTTGCGAAGCACCTCCAAAACGGAAAACCCTTTCGTCTAGCAGGTTTTCCGTCTTGCGAGGCATTCATCTTGCGGGGCACCACTGCAAAATAAAATCCAAAGGCTATAGAGGGACTGCATATCTTTAATATGTATTCTGTCACCATATTTTCCTGTGTCTCATTAACTTTTTGTTTTTAAACGCAAATGTAGGTTGTGCTCCTTTGTTTCTTTTATTTTTACGTTTTCATTTATTTTCTCAAATTACAGTGATTGACTCCTTAACACGAATCAGCTATATCTTCAAGCATTTTGCCCAAATATTTGTCTACCAGCTGCTTTGTTTGTTCAGTGCAATTTGCTGAATCAGACCGTAAATTGAGGGTGTTCCCTGGAACTAAAAGCGTGTGAACAGTCTAAATGCATGACTTTGAAATGTTTAAATTTGTGTTTCAAGGACTGTCCTCTGAGAGGGAGGGTTACAAATTGGGATTAGTTTTTTTTCAAAATTGCAACTATATTTTTACTGAAATGAAACAAACTTGTTTACAATAACTCCTTGGCATGTTTTGTGTTCTTTCTGGTAGTCAATATTTAACCCGTGAAAGGAAAGATAACATGAGATCCCAAAATGATTGTCAGAGGGTAATGCACAAAATGATCGGATTTGAGTCCTAATAGCCAATGCGGCAACTCATAGACCCTTTTTCATCCCTATTTATTTTGTTGATCATAGAAACATAGAATCTTAGAGTTGGAAGGGACCCCACAGGTCATGTAGTCCAACCCCCTGCAATGCAGGAATCTCAGCTAAAGCATGCATGACAGATGGCCATCCGAAAAAACCTCAAAGGAAAGAGAGTCCACTACCTCTTGTGGGAGCAAACGTCAATCCACTGAAAACCTGATAGATGTTTGCTCCAATTCAACTGTTACAGAGCGGGTTTCCCCAGGGGAAATCGGTGGGACAAGTGGAAGTGTGTACAAGCCCTGAGTGGGCACTGAGGGAGGAGAGGTCTCATTCCCTCACTGCAGCGATAGGGAACCTGTGGCCCTCCGAATATTTCTGCACTCCAGTCTCCATCATCCCCAACCATTGGCCACACTAACTGGGGCTAATGTGAGTTGTGGTCCAGCAAAATTAGAAAGGCCACTGCTTCCTCATACCTGGAAGGAGATTCAAGGCAGCATCTGAGGCAGGTATGGGATGCATCAGCACCTTGCAGATGCACTGCTGCTAAATAACTTACAGCATCCTACAACAGCCCATCGATGTCAATGTATCATCCAGGTATACACCAGGCCAGTCAGTAGCTATACACCTGTGTGGTGCTGACGGATCTGATCTCTGCTGCAGCTGCCACCTTGTGTCTCCCATTCCTCTTAGCTGTTGCGCAAGGGATATGGCCAAGTAGAGCCTCTGCTACAAACCTCCCTAATTTGATAATGACAATTGGATGTTTTATTATGTTTTTATATTTGCTGGAAGCTGCCCAGAGTGGCTGGGGCAACCAAGTAAGGTGGGCAGAGTACAAATACCATAACAATAAGGACAACAACAACATTGTATAAGAGGCCCTGCAAAAAGCAGTTTCACAAAAGCGGAACAGTTCCGCAGTAACAATCTAATGTGGAAGCACCCTAAAATTATTGGCACTCGGGGAATTGAAATATTGTTAGAAGTTGACTGCCCTGACATTATTTTCCTTCCTTTAATTGAATACCTCTATTTTTAGCTCGACTTTAATGCTAGGCAGCAGACAATTAAAAAATTTGCATACATTTAAATGTATTATGCAAGCCAGCAATGACAATGCTTTAAAAAATAATCTGAAAGCCTTCATGGGCTCGCATTACACCTGTATTGCTTTGAGACAGATGTGTAGAGCTCCTTGGACCTCCAGGACATCTGAGGAAGCAAAGCATATACGTTGTCCCATGTTCACTACAGAACATGCATGCCACCCTGCTCCAGGCATAGACAGGAGGAGATGGACAGGCCATGGAATCATAGGATTGTGACCAGGCTCTGCTGATTGAAATGAAGGCTGGCTGTGTAAACTGATGCCAGAAAGCTGAAGCAAAATGAATATGTCTTGGCTGGGTCAGGGATATATCTAGACTTTCTGGAACTCTTATATGCTCCTGCTCTTCTTCGTATGTTCAGAGCAGAGCAAAACATTGGTTTAGAGAATAGGCTGGCAGTGTAGTGGTATTTGCCCCCAATAATTTTCGGCCTTTAAACCTGATCTCAGTGCAAAACCCTTTCTGTTCTTCCATGCCTTTTAAAAACCTCTTTCCAGAGTTTTGGAGCAGTATTGGATATGAGCACCCCTGCTTCCAATTCGGAGATGTAAAGTCCTGGGGAGTGGGAATGGTGGAAAAGTGTGCCTTGCCCCACGTTCTTTTCTGTCACTCTATTTCTTATTATTTATTAAATTTGTATACAGTGATACCTCGAGTTACAAACGCCTCAGGTTACAGACTCCGCTAATGAAATATACTTGGAGTCTGTAGTGATTTCATGCTCTTTATTGCAGCTTGTAAAACAGTTATTGAATTGCCCCCCCAAACCTCAGGCTTTTATATATATTATTTACACAATGAGTCCCGTCTGATTGGCTGATTCTGCTTCCCTCCTGGAGCCTGATTGGTCTTCTCCTGCAAGCCAATCAGTTGTTGCATTCTAGGATCCTACTTGCCTATTGTTCTAGGATCCAAGGTTAGTACATAACAGCTAATCTGGAAGAGTTACCTCGAGTTGAGAACTTTGCCCCGGATGAGAACGGAAATCGTGTGCCGGCGGCGCAGCGGCAGCAGCAAGGGGTCCCATTAGCGAAAGCACGCCTCTAGTTAAGAATAGTTTCAGGTTAAGAACAGTTTCAGGTTAAGAACAGACCTCCGGAATGAATTAAGTTCGTAACTAGAGGTACCACTGTACTGCCCTTTGCCCGCAGGTCTCAGGGCAGTTGTTTCAGTGGCGGAGCTTCATGCTCCAGCACCAGGGGGTGGAGAGCAGGCAGGGGCGGGGCTGATGTTTGTCCCCCAGCACAGGGGGGGGGGAGGGGCAGCTGCGATGGCACCCCACCGGGATTGTGCTGCTGGGGCTGGTGTGCTTCCCCCACACTCCTCTTCCTCCGCCAGTGAGTTGTTTCCTTCCACCCCCACCCCCCAATTCCCTGCAAAGAAAACCCAACTCCCCCTAGGCTATTTAGATCTCTCCATAGCAATGAAATTTCGTGGTCCGCTATGAGCAAATCATTGTTTCCAGATGTAATAATCCCAGCCTGATGAACCATGGTTTACCGGACCAGCAGTGAGCTGGCGCCCACATACTTCTTCCCTGTGTGTTTTACTCCATCCTCTCCTCATGCACCCACCTTTAGCAATGGCTGTCTTGGTTTCTGAAATCAGTTTCCCAAGATGTCTGAATCGGGAAACTGGTTTAAGAGCTCCCTCCAAACTAGGATATGAAGCAAGGATCAGATCCTGGAATGCGACATCTGTCGGTGCATGGTTTGTTACTAGTTATTCCAGCCTCAGCCTATTGTGTGTTGCTGAGATGCCTGGGAGGATAATTGGAGATAAAAGAGGAGGGAAGGAAATTATGTGATTGCTGTACAAGCAGAAACAGCTTTTTTTCCTAAAAGCATTGGTTTATAAAATAAAGCCTGCTAAGTTTGTGAGCTTCTGAGCAGAATGCAGTTCACCAGCCATGTATGGTGGTCTCTCAGATCTTGTGGGACTGCAACTCCCATCATCCCTGACCAATGATCATGCTGGCTAGAGATACTGGGGATTGGATTACAACCACATCTGGACTGGGGGAGGCTGTTTTACTGTCTTCCAGGGTCAACAAAAACAGAGTGATTTCCAAGTACCTGATTCTATGGCTGCTGGTGGGCAAAGTTGTGTAAGTCGCCTCGCCATAGTACTATAAAATACCATAATTGGGATCTAGGTGGATTGGTGGAAATGTTTTTATACAGTAGATGACCTTCTGTGGACTATAAGTAGCCTGCTGTAAATTGCTTACTGTCAGGAACCACAACCATTATTTATGCCCATTTAATCATTAATGAGATTTAAGGTGACACATCAAGTCATAAAACTCTGCTCTTTGACCATCCAATATTTTCTTACCGAGGAAAAGTTCTGAACTGCACCAATTTCCAGTGGGGTAGCTGTGTTGTTATTATGTTCTTTACTCTTTTACTACTTACAATGCATGCTTATTACAACTTTTAGAACCAGGATTCTAAGTATATTGCTAGTGATTTACTGGAGGTGATTTTCTGTAGGTGTAACTTCTGAATGTTCTTTATGCTTACAAAAAAAATAAATACTAAATTTCACTTTCTGATTTACATTTTCTGATTTACAAGATGTTTGCTGCAGCTTTCCAGAGATTACAGAACTGCATTTTTTTAATTAAAGACTTGCAGAATGCCTCAGTAGGTTTGTTGCTCAGGTTCACATTTAAGGTAGTTAGATGTGTACCAAAACATTTTTTAGTTGTGTTTGTGTTCAGATATGTGTGTGTTAATTATTTCTTTTAAAAGCAGTCGTGCTTTTCATGCACCTGGTCATAACAACGTTGTTAAAAACCAACAAAAAGAATAATTTAAACCATGATTAAATTCAAACAAGGAAAAACAAACCAATTCACACCAGAAAGTAGTGGCAGCAGAAAAAAATTCCAGCTAGGTGGAAAGGTGGCAGAATGAGATGGCCTTTTATCTAAGAGACAGAAACATAAGGCGCCAGCTCTGTAACCAGGGTAGGGCAAATGGGTTCACAACCCCCCTAGATTTGTGCTTCATCCATCTGTCTCTCCAGAATTTTCGGAAAGTCTCTTAATTTGTGGCATGACAGCCTATGGCAGCCTCCATTTACAGAATAACAGCTTGTTATAAGGACAGGAGAAATTTAAGAATAGGACCCTCTAAAAAATTCAGGCAAGGTCTCAGAAGTCTCATCTGGAAGATCTCCCCAAAGTTTGCTTACTCAAGACTTTTCCCCAACTGAGGGTCGATTTTTCATGATCACAATCACTCTGCAGTCACTTAAGCCAGGGGTTGTAAAACAGACTCTGAACTTCCTTTCTTTTTAAAAAGTAGATCCCTAGACGTCCTAGTGAGAAAGTTATGGGGCAACATGTATAGGTACTTCATAAATGTTTTCTGTCATTTCAGAGTAAGGTATTTTGTTTTGTGTATTTTTCCTGGTACTGAGGAAAGCTTCAAGTTAGAAAGCAGGAATATCAATGTTTGTGTGTGTGAGAGAAACATGATTGTGTGATTTCCACAATCAGGACCAGCAGGACACTGCTGACTTTCTACGGTAAGAATAAGGGTGTCAAAGGTGGCTGTCTCTCTAATTCTATGCTATGCTGTGCTTCCCATGGCAGTCGTTCTTGTGTTATGTCATGATCCCCACCATAGCAACTATTTTGTGGGTGGTGCACTTAGCACTTTGTCAAATAAAGTGAAATAAAGAGAGAACTTTGAAGGTGACTCGGAAACTACAACTAATCCAGAACGCGGCAGCTAGACTGGTGACTGGGGGCGGCCGCCGAGACCACATAACATCGGTCTTGAAAGACCTACATTGGCTCCCAGTACGTTTCCCAGCACAATTCAAAGTGCTGGTGTTGACCTTTAAAGCCCTAAACGGCCTCGGCCCAGTATACCTGAAGGAGCGTCTCCACCCCCATCGTTCTGCCCGGACACTGAGGTCCAGCTCCGAGGGCCTTCTGGCGGTTCCCTCATTGCGAGAAGCAAAGCTACAGGGAACCAGGTAGAGGGCCTTCTCGGTAGTGGCGCCCGCCCTGTGGAACGCCCTCCCAGTAGATGTCAAAGCAATAAATAACTACCTGACATTTAGAAGACATCTTAAGGCAGCCCTGTTCAGGGAAGTTTTTAATCTGTGATATTTTATTGTATTTTTTGTTTCTATGGAAGCCGCCTAGAGTGGCTGGGGAAACCCAGCCAGATGGGCGGGGTACAAATAATAAATTATTATTATAACTTAAAGTGATCTGAAGAAACATCTTCCCTAAGTTACCCTTTACTCTCTTAAAATACTGGATACGCTGAATACTGGATCATAGTGGCTATTTCCCCCTTTTTTTCTTGAGTGCTTGATGGCAAAGGATGAAACCAGCTGTAGTGGTACCTTGGTTCTCAAATGCCTTGGAACTCAAACAACTTGGAACCCAAACACTGAAAACCCGGAAGTAAGTGTTCCAGTTTGCAAAGTATTTTTGGAAGCCGAATGTGCTCTGATTTGAATGTTACGCTTCCGATTTGAGTGCCACACTTCTGCTTTGAATGTTACGCTGATTATTTGAGTGCCACACTTCCGTTTTGAGTGTTACACTGAGGTCTGTCTGTTTTTACTAATTATTTTGTGTTTTTGTTTTTGCGGCTATTTTTGTTTTGTTTTTGTGACTGTGTGGGACCCAGTTCAGCTACTGATTGATTGTGTGACTGCAGTGAATTGTTTATTGCTTTCATTTTATGGATCAATGGTCTCAATAGATAGTAAAATTCATGTTAAATTGCTGTTTTAGGGGTTTTTTTTTTAAAGTCTGGAATGGATCGATGCATTTTGCATTACTTTCTATGGGAAATCGTGCCTTAGTTTTGGAACGCTTTGGTTTTGGAAAGGACTTCCGGGAACGGATTAAGTTTGAGAACCAAGGTACCACTGTAGAATCTGTCAGCTGCAGAGATTTTTAGTGACCCATAAAGGTTTAGCAAATTTGGTTTTTCTTTCATTTGACCCATGACTTCGGTGTTTGTGTGGATTTGCTGCCTCCGGCATCAAAACATCTTGGGCTGGGCCCTGTGTGGCACTGCCACAAAAGAGTCTCTAACCCAAATGTCTATGAAGTTGGGAGCATTTGTTCAGAGTCGGGTCTTCAGTAAAGATCTTAAGTTAGAGATGGGGAACCTGTGGTCCTCCAGATGTTGTGGACTGTAACTTCCATCAGCTTCAAGCCACCATGACAAGGGGTCAGGGATGATGTGAATTGTACTCCCAACATCTGCAGGGCCATACCTTCCTCATCCTTTTGGTACTTAACTAGCAGCTATGGGTAATCTTCAGCTACTTTATGTATGATGGTAGCTGTTTCTCATACATTCATATGACTATACCTCCATGGGATGTGACGTTTTGTGTGTGGCAGCTCCTCACATCGGTTGCAGTGGTTTTGTTCATGCTACTGAAGATGTTCTTTTTCAGGGCTTGATAAAGTCCGTAATGCATTAACAACTCATAGTGAGTTTATAATCCATACGCAAGGACTGTGTGTGTGTGTGTGTGTGTGTGTACGCGCACATTCACAATGTTGTTATGGTTGCCATGGCACCAGAGAACCAGTTTCCTCTTGTATTAATTGGCATTTGTGCCTTGGTAATTTTATTTATTTAATTTAAGAGTATTTATTTGTTGCTACCCTGAGGAGCCACGTCAGATCACTGCACAAAGTGGGTCCTTATCGGATATGTGGCAAAACTTGTTGTAGGATTGAAGTAGACCGTGCCTGTGAAATTTGTGACCTGCTAACCACACAGAGGCCACCAGCCATGTTTGATGGCTTGCTGGGAAACTGTTTCACCTAGTCCTAAGCAGAAAGCAACAGCTTGCATTGTGAGCTCAGAATGCCTTGATGCAAAGGCACACACATACTACAACCTAGGTGGCATCGTCAAAGGCTAGAAATCGGTGCACAAGGCTTGCAGGAGAAGAAACACGCTGGTGTATGTTTTGGTGTTTGGAGGTACAACCCCTATAATTGTTTTGCTGGGTCTAAGTTC
The DNA here is from genome assembly GCF_965153285.1 of Podarcis tiliguerta. Lineage (NCBI taxonomy): Eukaryota > Metazoa > Chordata > Lepidosauria > Squamata > Lacertidae > Podarcis > Podarcis tiliguerta. The sequence goes on from NC_139536.1 coordinate 23,901,267, forward strand.
CACTGAAACTAGTGGACATGGTTCTGAGTAGATGCATCTAGAATTGCATTGCTCATTTTTAGTCATGAGCTTATGTTTCATGTTGTTGCATCAGAACAGTTGTGAACTACCTTAGGTGCAGTAATTGAAGCCAAGGCCAATGTTACTCGAGTGGGCCTTCCACATACATACACACATGCAATGCATACACATTGTTTTATCTGTGTGCCACTTTTCCACAGTTTAACACCATGCTCAAGGAGGTTCGCAACATGAAAAAATACATAATTACAGCATAACAAAAATAGTCATAAAGAATAAATAAAACATAAAAAATACACAATGAAACTGAAAAATTTACATATAAATCATAAAAAGATCTGTTGAAGAATCCTTGCAAGGGAAATCTTTTTTTTTTTTTTTTATGAACATCTTTGAGTAAGCAAGCAAGAAGCTCCAGTTTTTAACTCAACTGTGCAAACAAATTACTCGTTAGTCAATTGTGGCCTGGAAGCAGTTTTTGTAAAGCTTTCTTTACTAGTGACCAGGTAAATAGACACTTCACAAGCCTGAATTAATCCATGTGCCAGAATCCAGTATATCCCAGTGAAATCATTGGTGAGTAAACACTCCAGAACTCTCTGCTGGATCATAACCTAAGGGCCTGACCACTATGTTTGAATAATAATAAAAATGTAGAAGAGATACTATGATCTCTTTCTGATGTGGGCCATTTTGAGCATATTTAATGACAGCAACAGCCTCCTAGCTAAAACAACACAGACAAATTATGGCAGGGGCCATTTTGAGGATATGTAATGATGGCAACATCAGTTCTTTTGCTAAACAATTCAGACAAATAATTTATCACTTGGAACAGCATTTAAAAAGATGTTGCCAAGATCACAGGATGCACACAGATTGTTTATGCCTGTTCTCTAATCATGGAGCATTTGGCAGGGTACAGCCTCAACTAAAAATACACATTTTCAATCTGATTAATTCATTAATTAAGACCTTAAGCCTGTTCATAACTAATTGCAGTTGAAGCGCCATGTGGATCTGATTATTTTCTCCACACCACATTCCCGCGCCTCCAATCTCACGACACGGAGAAAATAGCCCAATTAGTGTGATGAACAGCTGCACGTGAACCGTCTGATGTGTGATGGCATCCATTGGAGGGAGCAATTTGGAGTGGCTTCTGTGTGTGTGTTGTTCCATGTAGAAAAGCTGTTATAGTGGTTCAGATGCTTCTCCCCACCCTGTCTTCCCAAAATTGGGCTTCAGATCTGGCTGGGATCTTGCGGCGTTGCATGTAGCAGCCTCTCGTCATGTCTCTTGGGATTTGTCTCATTGGGGCATCTTTAAAAGGCCTTCCATGGTTGCATAAATTGCAGTGGTCAAATATGAACCCCCCCCCCCCGTGGGGAGACACACCTCCATACAACCTATGCCTGCCAGCAATTCAGCACCTGGACAAGGTGATGCAGGTGGGTTATAATGTTGTATGTGGACATGGCCCTGGCACTCGCTCTTCAAGGGGTCATAATTTTATCAGCCTCAGTTCTCCATTTGTAAAATGGGGATAACAGCAGCCTACCTAATTTGACTATTGCCAGAAAAGCCCATTAAGAACTCTGTGAATACCACTGCACAACTTCTGTTCTCATCCTGAAGCGAAGTTCTTAACCCAGCGTACTATTTCTCGGTTAGCAGAGTCTGTAACCTGAAGCGTCTGTAACCTGAGGTACTACTGTAATATTTTTTCTGGTTGAGTAGCGGCTCCCACCATTCCTGACTGCTGGCCATGCTGACTGGGGCTGCTGGGAGTTGGCAGTCCAGCAACTTCTGAAGGGCAACAGGTTCCCGATCTCTATATTATGATTTAGGGATGCTCAACAATCATCTTTTTTGTGTGTGACCCCAACAGGCAGCTTAAACAGTAGTAGCTTGGTAGGTTGCATATTGAGATCAAATATCAAATTTCTACTTGTGATGAACTTTCCTGCTGACCTTTGACATCACACTTGAGCCACCTACCTCACAGACTTGTTGAGTGGTTATAAGCCACTTGTTGCTTCTATGCGGCTGGAAGGTGAAATAGCAATATGGTTATCAAGGCAAGACCGACTGGTGAGAGTGTCAGGTTGGTTTTCACATTAAACATCCAAGATGGCAAACGACAAAGCTAAATAGTTGCAGAGTAAAATCAGATTTGGAAAACAAGAACAGATGAAAATAGACAGAGCATTAAGAAGAAAAAAGCAGTCAACTGAAAATGAGCAACAGAGGAAACAAATCGCTTAGTAGCCCAAAAAGCCTTTCCATACAGGAAGTTTGGAACAGGAAGCCTGACAACGTTAGACAGTCTCAATCAGCAGTTCTCAACCTGTGGGTTTCCAGATGTTGCTGGACTACAACTCCCATCATCCCTGAGCTCTGGCCTTGCTGGCTGGGGGTGATGGGAGTTGTAGTTCAATAACATCTGGCGACACACAGGTTGAGAAAGGCTGGTCTAGATGGACTTACCTAGTGAGCAGGTTCTGGAGCATGAATTAGGAACCTTCTGCCTGTAGGCAGAATCAGCAGGCCACACCCCTTTGTTCCTTTCTGACACACTGGCCGTGTTGCGCTCCCTTCGTGACCATCCCAGCATCAATGGTGTTGTGTACTGAGTTGAATAGGATCCAAAATGCAGCAGTCTGATTGGTCCTAGAACAATAGGATCCAAACTGCAGCAGTCTGATTGGTCCTAGAACAATAGGACTCAGAATGCAGCAGTCTGATTGGTCCTAGAACAATGCAGCAGTATGATTGGTCTGCAGGAGCCACCCAATCCAGCTCCAGATGGAAGTGAATCCACAACCTGATTGGCCTACAGGAGCATTCTGGAATTAGCCAATCACGTGTGACCCATTGTGTAAATAATGTATATAAAGCAGATAATTTGGGGAAACTTCCATTCCTCCTCACCACTATGAGCTAAATATATTGACTCTGAGTATATTTCAAATGGTCATTTACATGGCATTGAAAATACTGAGAGACCCAGGGCAGTGGAAGATGTGGGGCTGAGCAGGAAGCAGTTGCTCCCTTCCTGCACTGCTGGCTCTCTTGGCTTTCTCACTGAGAAAGCAGCTGGCAGTGCAGGATGTGTGTGCCAAGAAATGGGCTCCTTTTCCTCAGCATGGTATCTTCGCTGTTCCCCGAGGAACAAGACTCCCAAGGGAATTCACTTCAGAATGGAGAGGTTTCTCATCCCTGTTTTAGAGCCTAGGGAATGTGAGAGCATAACAAGAGCGTGCTGGATCAGACCGGTGGCCCATCTAGTCCAGCATCCTCTACTCACAGTGGCTGAACAAGTTGCCTATGGCAAGCCAGCCAGCAGGATTTGAGCAGAAAAGCACTGGGATTTTCATCTACTAGGAAGGCGCTTCCTCTTGTCTGTCCACAACGTGCATCACATGTTGGCAGGATATAAAGAAGGGCATCTTGTGAAGATCTTAAAACCTAGGCAGGTTTGTAATGAAGAAGGCAGCCTTCCAGATATCAGCAGTATAGACATTTTCTAATTGCAGCATTAAACTGATGGTGGGGAAAATGTGCGTGCCCTCTTAGCGTGCCTTCTTTCCAGGAAAACGTTACAGAAATTGCTTGGCTTTAGACCTTAAGAATTGTGCACCAGGATTGTTATTTTTAAACGGCCTTCTCCGCTTCTGTGCCAGGATGCCTGCAGATCTGATAATGAAGCTATTTTTTTTATGACAGATGCAATTTCAAACTCTGAAAACTGGGACATAGGCAGAAATGCCCTTTGTCTGCCCACTAACTCCTCCAATAGAATGCCTTTCAAAACAGAACAAAACATAGCAATGAACTCTGTGTATGAAAGCGTACAGTTGGGTTTTCAGGGGACCTAGTCTGCACCAGATATGGTATGTGCTTGAATCACTTGTGGCCAGAATAAGTTATTTCTTTTAATACTCCCAGGTCTTTAACTATACAGTCATATCTCGGGTTGAATGTGCTTCGGGTTGAGTGCGTTCGAGTTGCGCTCTGTGGCAACCCAGTAGTAACAGAGCATGCTACTTCCGGGTTTCGCTGCTTGCGCATGCGCAGATGCTCAAAATGACGTCATGTGCAGAAGCGGCGAAAAGCGACGCGTGCATGTGCAGACGTGTCGTCGCTAGTTACGTTTGCTTCTAGATACGAATGGGGCTCCGGAACGGAGGGATGCGCGCGGGTGGCGCTGTGGGTGAAACCTCAGTGCCTAGGACTTGCTGGTCGTGTGGTCGGCGGTTCGAATCCCCGCGGCGGGGTGAGCTCCCGTCTTTCAGTCCCAGCTCCTGCCCAGCAGTTCGAAAGCACCCCTAAGTGCAAGTAGATAAATAGGTACCGCTTTATAGCGGGAAGGTAAACAGCGTTTCCGTGTGCTGCGCTGGTGCTGGCTTGACAGAGCAGCTTCGTCACGCTGGCCACGTGACCCGGAAGTGTCTCTGGACAGCGCTGGCCCCCAGCCTCTTAAGTGAGATGGGCGCACAACCCTAGAGTCGGACACGACTGGCCTGTACGGGCAGGGGTACCTTTCTTGCCTGTAGGAAGTGTGACACTTAGTTTAACCACGATGCCGCAATTTGAGTAGGCTGATAAAGCCCCTTTTCCTATAGGAAACCTGGTTTTATTTGGGCATTTTCTTAATAAAGTATGCATAAACAGAGATCCAGTTCTTTTCCAGAGGCATGTATTTTAAACAAGACTGTTGCAGATGCTTACATATTGCATCTGTGATATCTGATGGAAGTGTGTGTGTGTGTGTGTGTGTGTGTGTGTGTGTGTGGCTTTTGGATATTGGAATCTAGTTACAAAACTTTCCAGAGGGATGGCTGGGTTAGTGTCTTGCAGCAGAAACAATACCGAGCCCTTGTGGCACTTTAAAGACTAACAAATTTATTATGGCATAAGCTTTTTGGTTACAGCTGGGGAGAATGGGGATGTAGCAGGGCAGTGGGAACAAGGGAGGGGCAGTGCATGTGATTTCAGCTGTGTGAACCGGCACATTGTGCATTCACCTTCAAACATTAGTTTAAGTATGGTTTAAAGCAGGGGTCAGCAAACTTTTTCAGCAGGGGGCCGGTCCACTGTCCCTCAGACCTTGTGGGGAGCCAGACTATATTTTGAAAAAAAGAAGAAGAAAGGATTCCTATGCCCCACAAATAACCCAGAGATGCATTTTAAATAAAAGGACACATTCTACTCATGTAAAAACACGCTGATTCCCGGACCATCCGCGGGCCGGGTTTAGGAGGCGATTGGACCAGATCCAGCCACCGGGCCTTAGTTTGCCTACCCATAGTTTACTGTGGGTAAACTATGTGTGAAGCTGGCCTAGTACAATGAAATATAACAGTGCTTTGCCTCAATGTTAATGTATTTCCATCACAGTAAAGGAACATATATTATAAAGATTCTTTGGAACTTGTAAGTCTGGATAGTGGTTGCATTACCCTTTGAATGTGTGAAACTATCATTGTTTATTACTTTTTTATTTATTTTATATACCGTTCCTTAAGGCATCTACTTGGGTATAAGGCCAATTGATGTCATTCTTTCCAATAAGTCCTTATTGGTGTCCTTATTTCCTTACGATGTGTACTTAGGCTCACGACCTTAATTTAATTGCTTTTTGTGTGTGCCTTAGATGAATCGTTTTGGGGCATATGAATACAACATAAAATGCTACAAAGAACAAATTGCCTCAGAGTAATTGAGATTTCTGAAAACAGGAGTTGCTTCACAGATTTATGTGTTGTTTATCAGATTTATAATTGGACTATGAAGCATGGCACGTTTAAGGAGTCTATTAAGCAAATGTTCATTTGACAAGATGGTATGTTCTCTCACCTTATGGTTAGAAATAACAATGGAATATAAGAACATCAAAATGGACTTGATGGATCAGAGCAAAAGGACAAGTACCAGTTCGCTTAGAAGTAAGTTCTGCAGTATTCAGTGAGGCTTATTCCTTAATAAGTGTGATTATGATTGCAGCCTTAGCCTACAAAAAATGTAGGTGGCATTGTTGGTCCACAGGAAGTGCACGTAGAATCCAAAAACCACATGGCTTTATTAGGACCAGCCAAAATGTCTCAAAATCAGAAGCTTTTGATTTGACCAGAACTCTTCCATCAGGGGAGAAGAAACTAGGTGTGATGATGTTAGCTCAAAGCCGACAGTTTATACAACAATCTACAGGATGCAGAAAGAGTTATGAGGACACAATTAGATTAGCCCCACCAGCTCTAAGACAGATTGCAAGATGCACCCGGGGCTACATGGGCAAAGAAACAACAATGACCTTACTTTCCAGCTATGGTCAGTCAGTTCCCCCCGGAAGCTCACAACCAGCCACTTGTAAGGGATGGGGCTGGTGATTATTGGGATCTCACCTGACAATGATGGAGGAGTTTAAGCCTTTTGACCCCGGCTATGGTCCCGACGAAAATCTCTCATCTGAAGCAGCTATTTGCATTGGGAGGAAATCCATCACCATTGTCAGTGGCAAATGGCAACTTTTGATGAGCAGTTTTTGTCAGGACTAGGGGCGTGGGGCAGGGGGAGATGTTTTATTTTGTTAAAAACAACAACACCATTCTCATCTGCTGCAGTTCCAATAACTATCAGTTCCTCGCGGCACCTGCTGTTTTACATTTAAAAAACACCCATGTTGGATTCAAAGACAGTACAGTGGTGCCTCGCAAGATGAAAAGAATCCGTTCCGCGAGTCTTTTTGTCTTGCGGTTTTTTCGTCTTGCGAAGCAAGCCCATTAGCGGATTAGCGCTATTGGCACTATTGGCAGTTTAAGGGCTATTAACGGCTTTTTAAGGCTTAAGGGATTAGCGGTTTAGCTGCTAAAAGGCTATTAGCAGCTTAGCGCTTCAGAAAAAGGGGTTGGGGAGCGGAAAAAAAACTCAAAAATTTTCGTCTTGCGAAGCAAGCTCATAGGGAAATTCGTCTTGTGAAGCGCCTCTGAAAACGGAAAACCCTTTCGTCTTGCGGGTTTTCCGTCTTGCAAGGCATTCGTCTTGCGGGGCACCACTGTATTTAGCATCCTGCTTGGTTTTGCCATTCCTCAGCATCCAGAACACACAATGGTGGGGATTTTGCTCCATATCACTAATGTTGATGGTAGTGGTGGAGAAACACACTATGTAATGAGATTGGCCTAGATATTATGAAGGGGAAGGTGGCACATAAGCCAAAAGACAATCTGAACTCATCTGTATTCATTAAATGAAAATACATAAAAATAAAAAATAAAAATCAGCCAGGCTCTCCCTACCCACCCTTTAAGCATTTTATCAACCATGCCGAACTTCCTTTTTCAACCATAGGAATAGCCTTGCTGAAGGCCCATTTTGGCTAGCCTCCTGCTTCCCACGTGGGCTAACCAGATGCGTTCAGGAAGCCCACAAGCCACAAGCACGAAGGCAGTGGCCTGTCCCACTGTTTCCTTCAAAAACTGGTATTTAAGTGGCATACCTCTTCTGCTCACATGTAACGATGAGCCACACTTTCTGGCTTATTGTGGTTTGTCGAGAATGAACAGCACGCTTGTGCACGCTGCCCAATTTGCTCCTTCCGTGGCAAGTGCGGGATAAGCAAACCAAGAAACACTGGCTTTCCATTATGCCTGAACCGGGTGGTTTGTTCCGCCATAACGAGACTTGAAGCCGTGGTTTTCCTGGTTTTAACCCATAAAGCCCTAAGTAGGTTGGGACCAGGTTACTTGGAACATTGCCTCCTCCCGTGTAGGTCTTAGGCTCCTCTGCAAAATCCCTGCTCCTGAGGCCAGCCAAGGAGAGGATGGTTTCAGTAGTGGTACCATGGCTATGCCCTCCTCCCAGGGGGAGGGTTACCTAGTACTTTCTCCAGTGTCCTTTCAGCATCAGATGAAGACTTTTTCAATCACTCGGGCCTTTTAATTTGTTCTTCTTTTCTTCTCCTTTCTTTGAAATCTAGCCAGTTTTTTATTACAAGAGAAACAGCATTAAAAAACCAACCAACCCCTGGCCGTCTTTTATTGAGCAGGATTCCGCTAATGAGTCTTATTAGCAGAAGCTTGTATTAAGGACTTCTGCTGGCCTAGCAGGGCTTCCCCCACTTCTCTTCCCCCTGCAAGCCCCCAAAATTGGCTTGGGCAGGGGGTTGGGGGAACCCCTAAATACCGTGCAGGGGAAAGACAAGAGAAACTTTTGTCTGACAAGCGCTCTTTCACTCTTATCACACACACACACAGAGCATTGTAGTGTTCATAGGCTGCCAGGGAGTATTTGTTTGGTGGGTGGCTATATAAATTCAAATATTACTGCTACTACTAGTAGTATTAACCTTCCCATTAGTATTCTCTATTAGTATTAGTAGGGAAGGTATTACAACTCCTTAATAACTTTTGGTCACCCATTGCTGCACCCTTCCCAGCTCTGTGATACCCTTTTCGATATGTTTGATATCTTGCGCATCTATTAAAATTTGAACCTTGCCTCGTTTTTCGAAATCCATTTTGCATTTTGAAGCAGGCGCCGAGTTTTCTCTCCCCTCTAGTGCATGACTCCCAGCAGTGAGAAATATTTGAAGTATCTTGAAAAAAAATTAATAAAGCAATTTAGCCAAAAGATAATAGCTGACATTTATGGAAGAGAATTGCTTGGCTGCTTTGGGAATAATTGTGTCCATAAGAAATTATCTCTTTTGCATTAAATTGAATAAATGTAATTAATGAGAAGTTAATATAGTCCTCCCATTTCAGAGTAATTGATGGCATTGGTTTTTGTTTTTTAAAAAATATATCTTGACACTGTTATCCCTTTATGTAGAGGGAGGGGCTTTTATTGTGGTTTCCACAATGGTTATTTAAAGAAGATGAGCAATATTTCCCCCCCAAATTTTAATAAAGAAGATATTAAGAACTGCATTTTTTTCCTCCCCTTCTTTCTCAGACCGTCAGCTTAATCACATTTGCAGTGCTGTAACTGTTCTAAATCAAATGTTTTCAAGATTCTTGCAGTGAGCATTCCTTAGACAAGAAAATATCTGAGCCTCTGTGCTTTTCAGTCTTCCTCACTGCCTGATTTCAAGGAAGAGGTCAGAAGTAGTCTATGGTCCTTTAAAAGAGGGAAAATACTTCTGACATTAAATTTAATCTCCCCCCCCCCCCAAAAAAAAACTCCAGCTTTAGGACTGAAATTTGACATTGAGATTTGCTAAGCAAGCCAGTGTGGTATAGTGGTTCTGTTATAGGCTGGGAACTGGGAGGCCAGGGTTCAAATCCTACCTTAACCATGAAGCTCACTGGGTGGCCATGGGCTAGTCACACCCTTTTAGCCTAACCTACCTCTCAGGGTTATTTTGAGGGTAAAATGGGGAGAGGGAGAACAATGTGTGCTACTTTCCTGGAGGGAAGGTGGGATATAAGCAGGATAAATAAATACAGTGGTGCCTCGCAAGACGAAAAGAATCCGTTCCGTGAGTCTCTTCGTCTAGCGGTTTTTTCGTCTTGCGAAGCAAGCCCATTAGCGGATTAGCGCTATTAGCGGTTTAGCGGCTATTAAAGGCTTAAGGGATTAGCGGGTTAGCTGCTAAAAGGCTATTAGCAGCTTAGTGCCTTAGATAAAAGGGGTAGGGAGCGGGGGGAAAACCCCAGGAATCGCAAGACATTTTCGTCTTGCGAAGCAAGCCCATAGCAAATTCGTCCTGCGAAGCACCTCCAAAACGGAAAACCCTTTCGTCTAGCGGGTTTTCCGTCTTGCGAGGCATTCGTCTTGCGGGGCACCACTGTAAATGTGTTTGTGCTGGTGAATCATTCAAGCCCTCTGCAGTCTTCCACACACACAGGATTAGACATGCATTAGCAGAAGAAGCCCATTGACCCCTCCCACTCTGTTAGTCTCTCATCACCAGTCCCCATCATCCTCTGCAAAGTGAGAGCTGAACATCTGCAGCAAGGAATCTTCACAAGTAGAGAGTTGAACCCCCTTGGTGGGTGTGGCAAGAGAGAGTTAGGACCAAAGGCCTCATTCCTGCTCTCCACCTCACTGTGTGAGGGGTGTATCTTCAGAAGAAGGCTGTGGCCTGGGTAGTGATGGAGACTTCAGTAGATCATCCCGGGCTGAGGCCTAGCACGCATGCACCTGTTAAAATGTGGTGGTGTTGGGGCACAAGGGAACAAGGCTCAGCACATCACTCTTTGATCTTTGCAGAATAAGGCTCAGTGGGTCTCCCATCTGGAAAATTTCCAGAGAGCTTCTTGTAGGCCATTCTTTACCCACTAGTGAATAGGTTGGTGTCAGCTCTGGTCTTCAACAGCAATGGAGAGCTTCTCAAAGGAGAGAAGGGTAAGCCCAGTACAATTTGAGAGACCAGTTGTCTGCTCCACACAGCGGCAAGAGATTTTCCCAAAAGCCAACTTTGGGCACATTGATAGGTGTGGTTTCTAAGCTGGACTCAGACTTTAGTAAGGTCTTCTTGGACACCAAGTTTATCCATGTGGCCAGCTGATAGACCTAGTGTCTGCTCTGGATACCTTCCAGGGGCAACAGAAGAAGGTCTGCCAGTTGGTAGACCAAATGGTAGACCAAATGTTCTTTGAAAAATAAACCTTCAGAAGGGTTTCTTGGAGATTGCACACTGTAGCTAACCAGTAGACCTTCAATGTGTTTCTTCTCTGCCATGCAGAATGTGAATCATTATCATCTCCAGGTAGGACTGGGAGAGACCCCAGTCTGAAACCCAGGAGAGCCACTGCAAATCAGTGTAGATGATAACCAACTAGGTGGACTCCGCATGAGACAGCTTCTGATGTTTGTAACCACCTCTAGGTTTTATGTTACATCACCCCCACTAACTCTCTCTGCCTTTGCATTCTTACTGCCTTCGCAATGTTAGACTTCTCTACTCTGACCTTCATATACAATTGTGGGGTGGGGGACGGGTAGAAGAAGGAAGCCAGAATCTGGGGCAGACTGGAGGGAGCAGGAGAGAGTGTGATGGCTGGGTGCAGTTTGCTTTTCTTAACTCTAGGTTGAGACACACCCTGTGGAAAAGAGGTGGAGAAGCACTCTCCATTCTGTTAGCCAGATAGCTTGCTTCTTGGGGGATTCCGTAGGGAGGTAAGGGGATCCTTTGGTGGGGAAGGCTAGTGGATGGAGCAATGATCATTACCTGACATTTCCTTTGGGGAGTGGAATTCTTCATCGCATTCCAGCTACTCACCCCACTAATTCATTGTATTTGAAATCCTAGGGGTGTGGCATTGGAGTTGTATTTAGAGCATAGAAATGAAGAGCAGAGAAATGTTTTTCTCAATGATAACAGATTTAATTACCTTTTCTTAAAAAAACCCTGCACTTTTGCGTAGGGTCAAGTGTTCTTTCTTTCTTTCCTTTTTCTGTTTTAACTATGCTAGGTGCACTCTTGTCCCAAGGAAAGTTGATAAGGGTATGCAGAACAGAATAAAAACAATTACACCTTTTTCCTTTCCCTTCCCAGGTGTCCAGAGTACGCCGAGTATATTATCTTCTTAGAATGAAGTCTGATGCTTTTTCAGTCCGTTTTATGAAGGAATGAAACATTCTCTGCTTCAAAAGGGGAACAGCCATTCAGAAAGAATTTAGTTCCGTAGTGCAGATGGAAGAGCCAAAAAAATAAATAACTTCACAGACGATTTCTCAGGGATTACAGATCTTGGTGTGTGGTTTCTTAAAAAAATAAAAAATTAAAAAATTAAATGGTTTTTGTTGAGAGAAAATGGGAGATCAGCAAATGTACAAAACGAGCCATGTTGTCAACAACAACGAAAGCTTGTATTACCAGCAGCAGCAGCAACAACAACAACACCTAAATTCCCTTGCACCGTTAAACCACAGCTATGGAACATCAGCCATGGATGCAACTCAGGAATCTCCGCTCTCCCCATCGTTCCCCCAAGACACCAGGGAAAACATAGCTTTGAATGCTGGGTCCAAAACCCTTGGGTTGATGGATTCTCCTCGGCAATCCAGTTGGGCCCATTTGGGTTCTGGGAACCACGCCCCAGTGAGGAACAACCAAAATGTCATGTGGGGCTCAGCAGGGCAAGGCGAAGTAACTGACGGATACGAGCATCTCTGTTCCCAAGCCAACGAGGTCAGGCCACAGAAAATGACGAGTGGTGTTTTGCATAAGCTGGACTCCTTTGCCCAAGTGTTTGCAAACCAGAACTTAAGGATCCAAGTCAACAACGTATCTCAGGTCATCCAGCCTTCGGCGATGGGCGGCACTGGCGACAGCGCCCTTCGGCAGCTGCTGTCTCAGAAGCCTGCGGTGGAGCAGCAGCCCACCGTGCAGAGATACCAACAGCTGCCGCAGCAAGTCCACCAGGGTTTTGTCGGCACGCCGCAGAAGCAGCACATGCACATGATGGCGCACCAGCAACCCCTCTATTACGACGAACAGCAGCATTTAGCCCATCTGCAGATGCACCCTGCGATGCATCAAGGGCAGGCCCACTTCCAGCAAATGCACTCTCAGCACCTGCTGCCGCAGCAGCTACAGCAGGATCAATACTACCTGCAGCAGCAGCAGCAATCCCACCAAGGACAACATAGGCTTTTAATGCACGAGTTGCAGCAGCAGCAGCAGCAGCAGCAGCAGCAGCAGCAGCAGAGGCAATGCCCAGTGCAAACAGCTCAGTATTATTCAATACAGCCTATGATGCAACAGTTGCAGCAGCAGCAGCAGATGCAAATGCAACTTCCTGCCTTTCACAGAGATCCTGACCAGAAGCCTCTGCACGAGACTCATCAGTACTCTCAGGATCGGGGTCATTCTGTGCAGCTCATTCAGCTGGGAGCAGTGCCTCAGTACTTCTATCAAGATCAGCAGCAACCCTTCAGGCATTTGTATTCACAAAGCTTATTGCAGCAGCAGCAGCAGCAGCAGCAGCAGCCGCCACCAGGAGATGCCAGTCAGCCAAACCATTACCAGAGCAACAACAAGGCTCAGGCACTGATGGATTCGCACCTTGGATTCCCCTTGGCAGAAGGAACAGAGGGCCCAGTTCAGCAGGACATTAATTCTGTCGCTGGTGGTGTCCCTCAGCAACCTCTGATGCCCCCAGAAGGTATCCACGTGGATAGCAAAGGGCCACAGCCATTGTCCCCTGGTCCAATGTGGCCTCAGGTATGTAATACTTTCTTTCCTGTATCTGAGTTTGGGAAGAAGCAGAAACCAAATTCGCCTCTGCCGTGTGAAGTGGAATTCCCTCAGAAGTTTTAGGCTCCCATTGGCACAACAGTTTGGTGAATCCACAACTTATTAGCCTGGCCACTGAGGTCCGGCTACGAGGGCCTTCTGGCAGTTTCCTTACTGCGAGAAGTAAAGCTACAGGGAACCAGGCAGAGGGCCTTCTCGGTAGTGACACCTGCCTGTGGAACATCCCATCAGATGTCAAGGAAATAAACAACTACAGTTGTACCTTGGAAGTCGAACGGAATCCGTTCCAGAAGTCCATTTGACTTCCAAAATGTTCGAAAACCAAATTGCAGCTTCTGATTGGCTGCAGGAAAACCTTGACCTGGCTGTGTCAAATTCCATTAAACGCCCTGGTGAAGAGAGGGTAGTCTTTACCTGGTGTCAGTGCTAGCAGGCCTCACTTGGGAGGACATTCCCACAGGCAGAGGGGCTACAACTAAAAGGCTCTGTCCATCGTTTCCACCCTCTGAGCCTCTCTTGGCGGTAGCATGTAGGGAAGGGCTTCAGATTACACTTGCAAGGTCCAGGCATGTTCTTTTCAGGAGAAGCGGTCAGTCAGGTAACTACTTGGCATTCATTAGCACTGTATACCTACCCCTCTCCCAAATAGGCAACATGTTGCTAAACTAGAAAAAATGCCCATAGTTCTGATGGCTGGGATATGAATTAGTGGAGGGTCTATATATATTATATTACAGAGCTCCCCAAGTGGAGAATTCAGCAGCATTCTGCATTCAAAGATTAATTATCACCATGGGGTCTCTGTTAGTGGAAGCCAAACCGACCACAGGTGGAAGGGGGAACATTTTGCTCCCACAGTAATATTCCCCATGCAGCCCCTGTAAACCCATTGTCTGGGGTATGAGACAGGCTTTGTCCCCTCTCACAAGTCCCAGACTGCATCCCATTTAGACCTGGTTTGTGCAGGCAGCTAAAGGAGGTGGCAGAGTGCTGAAAGTTCTCTGCAAGCATAAACAATTTTCTACAAAGGTTCTGGCTTCTTTGTGCAATGCTAGAAAAACTTTTAATAATAGTAATAATAATAATTTATTATTTATACCCCGCCCATCTGGCTGGGTTTCCCCAGCCACTCTGGGCGGCTTCCAACCGAATATTAAAAACAATACAGCGTCAGACATTAAAAACTTCCCTAAACAGGGCCGCCTTCAGTTGTCTTTTTAAAGTAAAATAGTTGTTTATTGCCTTGACATCTGCTGGGAGGGCATTCCACAGGGTGGGCGCCACTACCAAAAAGGCCCTCTGTCTGGTTCCCTGTTACCTCACTTCTTGCAGCAAGGGAACCGCCAGAAGGCCCTCAGCGCTGGACCTCAGTGTCCAGGCTGGATGATGGGGATGGAGACGCTCCTTCAGGTATACATATTCAAATGAGCACCCCTCACGTGTTGAAGGGGGAACAGGGTCAGTCCGCCATCAATACATGCAGCAGCTACAGTCTGTCTCTGCAAGCCAAGCCAAGGCAAGCGGCTGTATGCTTCACATGATTCCCCCTGGATGTTCTCTCTATTCATGTACATTTGTGTGTGCATACAGCTCCTTCACACTAGCACCAAATGTGCAGCTGGTCAGGGGCTTCACAAATATACACATCATTGCGGATGGGACATAACTAGGGATGTAAGATGGCATTTCCCCCCCTGTTCTGCCCTATACTTACTGCATGCAGCACTGTTTCCATTCTGCTGCAGCTTGTCTTGCTGTCTGATGTGGTGGAATTAAGCATAGCTTACACAGTTCACATCATTAATTAGGATGTCACTAAATTATTCCAGCCCAAATATTTCAGTGCAAAGGAAACACAATGCAGGCGTGATCATTTATGTGTAATTTGTGGGCTGAAAGCAACAGCAACAGTGAGTACTGATCATATTTGCTAGACTGATTTCCATTGGACCCGGGGCAAATAAGGAAACACAATGGCAACTTCCACTTTCATAGCTGTTGGGACCTTCTGATCTCCCTAGATAAGACCAGCTAGCGTAACAGCATCGTTCACCTTCACACATCTGTGAATGGGCAGGGGAGGTTGCGGGAAACTCTTTAAATGATTATTTGAATGAGTCATTACATGTGTGTGAGTCTAGATAGATGATTCTTCAGCATGCTGATATATACCAGTATTTTCATCTCTTCCTTTAGCAGCAGGTCCATCTGCCTGATGGAAGACGCCAGTCAGTTTCCCCTGAGCAAAGGTATATTTATGCTATAGCTACATATGTATTCTTAACTTTAGTTTTTTCAAAAGTCCTCAAATAGTAGCCTCATGCAAGTCCACCTGTGTGTTTATTGGCCATGTAGTGGAATCTTCTAGAGCTCTGAAGCATCAGGTACTTACTCTACCAATCTTTGACGTAATGGTTTTGGTGCCTGTTCCTTCCTCAGTCTGTGGCCCATGGGACTAATTTAGTGATGGAACCAGCCAGAACTCTCCGGAACTCATTTCTGGCACCTCTCAGGTGGGCGTCATTGCCATTCTAAGAGAACAATGGAGGTGTTCGTTGTAAATTCTGGCACCTCTTTTTCTAGGAAAATGGCACTGGATGGAACATTTTGCATAAAAGCATAAAAGTGACCCTTGAGTTAACACTTGTCTGCTCTTCACCTTTTCACTAGCCGTGAATTGGATCAGGGCCAACCTGTTAAAACCTCACAACGGTAATAAACGGCAAGCACTTTCAGCATTTGAAGGAGAAATTTCATTAATCCTCACTCAAAAATAGTTTTTTTGTGAGAAGATTGCTTAAAAAAAAAGAAAAAAAGCACTTGCTCACAGAATTGATTCTGACAGTGGATGTTTTTCTGAGGAAAAAATGGCTCCTTTCTGAGGAAAAAATGGCTCCTTAGATTAGGGGTGGGCAGACTCGCAGGATCTGCTTTTTTTTGTTTACTAGAACTATTCAAAGCTAGGTGCAAAATAATGCTTCTGAAGGGTGGATGCACAGTAAGAATTCAACACAAGCACACCCTCAGCCCAGGTTAATAAATGTACACCTGTTTCCCCACCAATCTCTTTTTCTCAGCAGCCTAACTTATGGTCAGGACTCAGCAGGGAAGGTTTCTGTTAGACATTTGGGAGTCAGAACCTCATGCCAGTCTACTGAACATCTGCCAGCAGATCCCCATCTATTTTCTGCCTGCCCCTGCTCTAGAGTAGACCTGGAGCTTCACTTCAGGCAGCAAAATGTCTTGAGCTGGCCCTGTCAGAGAGAGAATCTGTGATTATTATTTTTTAGGAGTACATGTATGTGGCTGGATTAAAATGTATTTGGGAACATTCTCATCAAAACGTGTCTCTCCTTCCTTTCTGCAGCAGCATTCACGATAAAGAAACTCATAGTGAGAGATCTGAAACAAAGAGCAAACTCACATGCACTGTATGCTTGAAGGAATTTAAGAGTTTGCCAGCCCTAAATGGCCACATGAGGTCTCATGGAGGGATACGGGCATCTCCTGCCTTCAGACAGGTAACACTGTGGTGTTTTGCTGTATGGCCTTCACCCTTTTTTACTAAAGTTCGCTGCTTGCTTTGCTTTGCAATTTTCCTTTTTAAAAAAAAGACAGTGATTCTCAATCTGATCCTGCTATTGTCAAGGAAATGTGTCTTTCTCCAGTTTCGTTTTCTAGTATGTTCATTCTCCATCGATGGAGATCTGTCAATGTCTGATGTCATGTAGACCTGAGAGCTATTCTGAGGCGCAAGGTTTGGCTAGCCTCCAAGTGACAGGGGCTCCTCGCTGTGAACACACCTCGACGCCGCCTTATGACACCATTATTATTATTATTATTTATTAAATTTGTATACCACCCTTCATTTGTAGAACTCAAAACATAAAATTACAATGTAAAACCCACAAAATACATAACAAAAATAAGAATGACGACAAACCAATAACCCCTGCCCCCAAAACAGGGATTTTCTCCACTTGCCTCACCTGAGTATACTTTCTGTTCTGTCCTGGGGCGTTTCTTCTGCCTGGGATGTGCACGTGCCACATTTCATGCTGTGTTTTCCAGAGAAGTTTCCAGAGAAGTTTTCCAGAGAAGTTGCGGTGTTGACCCCCTGCCGCATACTGAGACTTGACAGATCCGCCACATAGTGGGCTCCAGCCCACATTGGCCAATGCCTCCATCAGCTGGCTAACCTTGAGAGTACCAGAAGACTCTTTTATTTGTTGTCTGTGCTGCCTTTTAGTGTTCTAGTTGGGAGCAGTCCACGGTTGAGGCTGAATGCCTTTGGTTGTCTGCACAGGACGAAGGGGAGAGCCTGCCGCAGCCCCAGCGCCAACACCAGCAGGAGCAGCTGCCCTCCGAGGCGGAGAGCTTCGTCCCCATCGTCATGCCTGTGTCGGTACCCGTTAAGCTGCTGTCACCTGATCCCGGCAAGCAGGCCGCTGACAGCAGCGCCGTGCTTAAAGATAAGCCTGTCTCAGATGATGAGATGCCCGTTCTTGTGAGGATGACTTGCTCTCCGCCATGCTCCCCTAACGTGGCCAGCCCCTGCTTGTCCTCTGTGAGTGTTCTCTTCCTACTAACTGTGCTAGGGGTGCCTCGTGAATCCCTCTGCATTTTTTAAAAAAGTGCTTCCTGTTAAACATCATCCCTGTTTGGACATATGCAATACTAGGTAAGGGTAAAGGGACCCCTGACCATTAGGTCCAGTTGTGGCCGACTCTGGGGCTGCGTCGCTCATCTCGTTTTATTGGCCAAGGGAGCCGGCGTACAGCTTCTGGGTCATGTGGCCAGCAGGACTAAGCCGCTTCTGGCAAACCAGAGCAGCGCACGGAAATGCCGTTTACCTTCCCACCAGAGCGGTACATATTTATCTACTTGCACTTTGACCTGCTTTCGAACTGCTAGGTTGGCAGGAGCTGGGACAGAGCAACGGGAGCTCACCCCGTTGCAGGGATTTGAACCGCTGACCTTCTGATCGGCAAGTCCTAGGCTCTGTGGTTTAACCCACAGTGCCACCCGCGTCCCAATACTGGGTACTAGGACTGGGCGATTCCTGGATTTCAACATCGTGATATATCACCAGCTAAATGTCATGATATACCGATACATTGCCATGTATGGAGCTATGTAGAGGTATTGGCTGGCTTCACAATTTTTTCCATGTTGTGATTTATGATGATGTTCATCATCATCATCATAATCAAGAATAATAATATAATTATTTGTACCCTGCCCATCCAACTGGGTTGCCCCAGCCACTCTGGGCAGCTTCCAGCATATATTAAAATATAGAAAAACATCAAACTGTAAAAACCTTCCTTATAAGGGGCTGCCTTCAGATGTCTTCTAATATATATATATTTCAGGCATAGGCAAACCTGGCCCTCCAGATGTTTTGGGACTACAGCTCCCATCATCCCTAGCTAACAGGACCAGTGGTCAGGGATGATGGGAGTTGTAGTCCCAGAACATCTGGAAGGCCGAGTTTGTCTATGCCTGATGTAATTACTCATCCCACACACACACACACACACACACACACACATATCATGATTCGTGATATATTGCCAGGTCAAAAATTATGAAACCAATATCACAATATGGATTTCAGTTTTGGATGATAAATCACCCAGCCCTGACGGGTACCCTGGTCTCTTCCAGTTCAGGCAGAAGCAGCCTTTTCTTTCTGGATTGTCCCAATATTCCTAAATGGGAAGCTTTACTTCCCTCCTCCAAAAAAAGGCAGAGGGATTTATTGCCTATCAGTGTTATTTGTGCTTGTTTGTTTTTAATGTTGCTCGAAACCATTTTCTTCTTTAATAATGTGGGAGCAGGGCTGAGTGGGATTTTGCCTAATATTGTCTCCTGCAGATAAATAGCCTTTATCGCCTAATTATTATTGTAAGAATAATATACTCCAGCAGGTATTGTGAAGGACTTAATTAGTCTCCTCCTTCCTTTCCTCTCTATACATACAATCACACCCCCCCCCAAAAGCAGATTGTAGATATCTTTGTGTGAATTCTCAAGGACACAAATCACCTTTGGGGAGTCGACTCCCCAGTGTGAATGTGGGTGGGGGGAGCAGGGATGAGTGCACTAAGCTCAGTCCCCCTCAGTTGCCATGCTTGTCAACCACTGTGAGTTCGTGGCATTGTCTGAATCTCAGAGGGAGCCCCCCTGAGTCCTGGAAGCTCCCTGCTTCAGATGTTTGACCTCCAACTCGTGCAGGGGGGTAGCGGTTGAGGGGTAGGGAGCTTAGTGTTCTCGTCCCCATTTTGCCCTGAGTAATGCTTCTTGTGGGAGGGATTCATTTATTTCCACATTTTTATCCCTCCTTTCCTCCGAAAGAGCTCAAAGTGACATACATGGTTCTCCCGCCCTCTATATTTTACCCTCAGAACAATCCTGTGAAGCTTTCTGCCCGCAGAAACCAGCAAGAAAACCACTGGCAATAGATTTTCTGCCTGCCTGGATTATGGTTGGCAGTGTGGCCAGTGTGATGTAGTGGTTAAGAGCAGTTGATTCGTAATCTGGTGAACCGGGTTCGCTTCCCCGCTCCTCCACAGGCAGCTACTGCTTTACTTTGGGCTAGTCACACTTCTTTGAAGTCTTTCAGCCTCACTCACCCCACAGGGTGTTTGTTGTGGGGGAGGAAGGGAAAGGAGAATGTTAGCCGCTTTAAGACTCCTTCGGGTAGCGATAAAGCGGGATATCAAATCCAAACTCCTCCTCCTCCTCTGCATAGCTGGGGGTTTCTCAGCTGCTTATGCTTCTCTCCACATGTGGAGGTCAGCAGAAATGCACCAGGACACCATCCTGACTCCATTGGTTTTAGGGGCAGGCAGAGGTTAGGATTCCACTCTTACTTTTTTTTCTGAAAATGGGAAGTTTTAACAACAACAACAAAAACACCCACATATTTATCTTCAGGAAAGCAAACTTAGAGCATAAGCAGCGTACCACTTTGGTGCTTGCTGAAAGCTTTTTCATATCAACAAGCCAGCCAAATGCAATTTAGTTTCCTGTATTGATTTATTTTAAAATTGATTCTTTTTATCCATGTTTTAAAGATGATTATTGTGTGTATATTTGTCTTTCAGTTTTTATGGATTTTAGATATGCTTTGGTCAATTGTTTGCTCTTTGATTTAGTAGTTCATCATCTTTTCTCTCTAAATAATGAAATATGTGCAAATAAATGAGGATGGTATCAGTTAAAACATCTGGAGCCTATACGTAAAATAAGCAGGAAATGAGGTCTGCAGCACAGGTCATAAAATCAGTATCATACATGCCAATAAAGCAAGTTAAAGACTAATGATGAGCTGAAGCATGGTTTCATGAACACATTTGATAGTGGAAATAAATATCAAAGATAAGTTGGAGACTGAAATTGCAAGACTTTGAGTATACATACATGGCTGGGGCTGTTCTGCGGATCTGTCAAGATCCCTGTCAGGCTGCCAATGTACATATGGAGGTCTCTGGTTTAGCATGGCCCATTTTAACTTAAGTTTGCTAATCATTTCACCACTGGGGAAATCCCACACTTTGCCAGACCATTGAAGAACTGAGGGAAGGTGGGTGGAAGCCCACTTCTTAGCTGTCAACCAAAGAAAAAAAATGGTTGAGGTTGTTTTAGGGTGTCACCTCATTGATGTCAAAATATAGGCTGGTTCATAGAGGCTCATGAGTTGGTTCAGGTTTTTGTGTCCGGTTTTTGACTCCCAAGTGCATGATGCAATTTGCCCATGTTACGTCTTGTCTGAATGCTGAAAACCTTCCATTCAGGACCTCAACAGAAAACAGCACCAGAGCACGGCCAACTCTGAAGAAAGCTTCAAACCGTTTCAAGACAAGAAAAAATACCGCCACAGACCTGAGCCTCTGTTCATACCACCACCTTCTTACAACCTCGCTGCATCCCACCTGGGCGCGACGCTGTACCAAAGCCAGCTTCGCTCTCCCCGCATTCTAGGAGACCACCTGATTGACAGCCTTCACGACCCCCCTCCTTACACCCCACCCCCCATGCTCAGCCCGGTACGTCATGGATCTGGCCTCTTCAGCAGCGTTATCACATCCGCTCATGGTGCGTCTCACCCCCAGCTGCCGCTCACACCTTTGACACCCACACCCCGGATGCTTCTCTGTCGATCTAGTAAGTATGATGATGCACTGTAAACCAGGGGGTCCCAAACTGTGGTCCATGGACCACCTGTGGTATGTGAGCTGCTTACAGGTGGTTCATGACATGTCCATATGGAGTACACATATTGATTTTTAGCTGTGTTTTGTCGTACGTTTTATTTCTTGCATTTCATTTTACTGTATCACGATGCAGATTCTGTGGAATGCAATTAAATGTAAGCCAAGCCATTAAAGGACAGTTAAAAATCATACGGTATCTATCCCCAGTGCATTGCAGTCGCCACAACAGGCAGAAATTAAGTGTTCTGCCAAGGCCATTTTTTCAAGTGGTCCAGCAATTTTCAAGTGGTCCACGGGGGAGAAAGTTTAGGAACCACTGCTGTAAACTTACCCAGTTTCCATGCTGATGACTTTGCCTCACTTCTGTATAGCACAGTGCTGGTTTTTAAATCACACGGCATTTTATTTTGCAGTCACTCGGATAGCAGTTTCTCTCTTGCCCACACGTGTCCGAAGAGGAGGGATTGTAGAATATCCCCAGGAACATGCCACCCTGAAAGACTCCTCCATTTGCTCCTGGAATCCATCCAATCCATTTTAGGATTGGGCTACATGATCATTTGCCCCACATAATACAGTGGTACCTCGGGTTACATATGCTTCAGGTTACAGACTCCACTAAGCCAGAAATAGTATCTCGGGTTAAGAACTTTGCTTCAGGATGAGAACAGAAATCGTGCTCCAGTGGCAGCAGGAGGCCCCATTAGCTAATGTGATGCTTCAGATTAAGAGCAGTTTCAGGTTAAGAACGGACCTCTAGAACGAATTAAGTACTTAACCCGAGGTGCCACTGTATATCTGTTGATGAACTGTACCACTTGAGGCTTCAGGGGGGAGGTAGAATATATAAATGGTCACTCATGCTAAAAAACAACAACAGCAAATAGCTTGCATATACAAAACTAGAATTTCTAGTCAAAGCCAGTGCTTTCCCCCCCAGGGGGTACTCAAGGGTACCCAGCAGCAGCACCTCTTTTTGTTGTTGTTAAAAGGTGTGGCTCTTTGTGTAA
Source organism: Podarcis tiliguerta (assembly GCF_965153285.1). Classification (NCBI taxonomy): domain Eukaryota; kingdom Metazoa; phylum Chordata; class Lepidosauria; order Squamata; family Lacertidae; genus Podarcis; species Podarcis tiliguerta. The sequence goes on from NC_139536.1 coordinate 23,923,730, forward strand.
CAACTTCATGATGAGTACTGGCACCTATTTCTCTAGAAAAAAGGGTTCTAGCCTCGTCTTCTCTCTGACCTGCTAGGGAGGTTTTTACACAAAGGAGCCTTCAAACTTTTGAACCCCAGCCCCTTCACTTGCAACCTCATGTGGTATAGTCCAGCAACAAAGATGCATTGTGTACAATTGTTAATGGTTGTGTTTGGCCTCTTCAAACTCCCCATCCTGGTGTGGATTTGCACTGGTCTCTTATCAGCCCTGTGGACCAGGTGGGGCTTCTTGAGCATGGGGGCCATGATGTCATTTCCACTTAGGTTCTTGTCATGAGAACTGTCTGGATGAAAGGTGTGTGCAAAAAAAGGTGTATGTTCTTAGACCTCGGGTTCTGGAGTACCATGCAGAGATGAAGATAGCAGATAATGTTCAAAGGGGGCAGACATACATTGTTCCGTTTGTACAACCTTCACTAGTTTGCAGTGGGGCAGTTTTCACCATAGTTACACAATGGTTTAACAATCCTCCCCCCCCCCCCCATTTCATCAGTGCAGAATAATTTTACTTGCTTGTGGCCTTGAGTAATTTCTTTAGCAGTTTTAACTCGCAATATTTTTTTACAAAATAGTCTCAAGTGTGAAGTTCATTCTAGTCATATATATAGATGCCGCCGAACATACAAATCTTTCTTAAGAACCTGTGGCCATCAGATTTTGTTGGACTCCAACTCCCATCGGCCGCAGCCAGCATGGCCAATAGCCAGGGATGATGGGAGTTTTAGTCCAGTAACTTCTTGAAGGTCACAGATTTGCCATCCCTGTCTACTTTGATGGATCTCAGGGAGAGGCTTTTCCCCATTCCCTGCTATCTTTATCCATGCGGGACTTGACATCTTTCCGCAGGGCCTGCAAGACAGAGCTGTTCCACCAGGCCTTTGGCCAGGGCACAGCCTGACTCACTCCTTCGGCAATCTTCGCGGAGCCCTGGCCCAATGGTTGCCAGTGGTTTGATTTGAATTAATTTTATAATGAAGGATTTTAGAGTGTTTTGTTGCGTTGTACTGTTTTATTGTTGTTAGCCTCCCTGAGCATGGCTTCGGCTGGGGAGGGCGGGATATAAATAAAATTTATTATTATTATTATTATTATTATTATTATTATTATTATTTATTATATTTAATTGGAAAGCCCAGAGATTGAACCTAGGAGTATCTGTATGGAAATGCGTATTCTTATCCTTGAGCTATGGTTCAGGCAGTCAGTGGGTTGTATCCAGTGCTGGTTCTACTCAGAGTAGACCAATTGAAATCAATGGCTCTGACTAACTCGGGTCAATTAATTTCAGTGTTTCTACTTAGTTGGATACAACCCTTTGTCCCGAATAAGTTTTGTTTTCTGTTAGTTTTCCCCCAGAAAGATGCAAATCTGTACTAGTGAAGGGAATGCCTGCCTGCACACAGAATGACGTATTCTTGTTTTTCTTACAGATAGTGTTGATGGAGTCAGTGTCCCAATCACCCCAGGACCTGGAGAACAGACCATTGACATAGAACCGTAAGAACTAGTCTCATGTATTCAGACATCACTTGGTAGCCACTGTAGTTTTATAAGCTGAATGTGATCCAAAGCATCTTGGGTCTAGTACAGTCGTACCTTGGTTCTCAAACGTAATCCGTTCCAGAAGTCCATTCGACTTCCAAAAACATTCAAAAACTGAGACGCGGCTTCTGATTGGCTGCAGGAGCTTTCTGCACTCAATCAGAAGCCACACCGGATGTTCGGGTTCCAAAGAGCATTCAAAAACTGGAACACTTACCGTATTTTTCGTCCCATAGGACGCTCCGTCCCATAGGACGCACCTACTTTTTTGGGGGGGAAATAAAGGAAAAAAAATTTTCCCTTTATTTCCCCCCCAAAACCAGGTCGGGGAACAGTGGGATGGCGGCGCTGCGCCTCCCCGCTGTCCCCCGACCTTGTGGGGCTGGCCGATGTCTGCCTGGCGCCAGGGCGCTCTGCTGCAGGGCGCCCCATGCGCCGGGTTCTCCCCCGGTGCGCGAGGCTTGCCGGCACTTGCGCGAAGCACGGGGCGTCCTCCGAAGGGCGCCCCGTGTTCTGCGCTGCAGGCTGCCGCCCGCAAGCCTTGCGCGCCGGGGGGGAGTTCTCCCCCGGTGCGCGAGGCTTGCTGGCACTTGCGCGAAGCACGGGGCGTCCTCCGAAGGGCGCCCCGTGTTCCGCGCTGCAGGCTGCCGCCCGCAAGCCTTGCGCGCCGGGGGGGAGTTCTCCCCCGGTGCGCGAGGCTTGCCGGCACTTGCGCGAAGCACGGGGAGTCCTCCGAAGCGCGCCCCGTGTTCCGCGCTGCAGGCTGCCGCCCGCAAGCCTTGCGCGCCCAGGGGAACTCCCCCCAGGTGCGCAAGGATTGCGGATAGCTTCCTGGAGCCTGGAGAGCGAGAGGTGTCGGTGCGCACCGACGCCTCTCACTCTCCAGGCTTCCGCGAAAGCCTGCATTCGCCCCATAGGACGCACACACATTTCCCCTTCATTTTTGGAGGGGAAAAAGTGCGTCCTATAGGGCGAAAAATACGGTAGTTCCGGATTTTCAGCATTCGAGAACCAAGGTACAACTGTAGTTCACATGTTCACAGTAAGCCATAGTTAATGGTTTGCCATGAATGCAGAGGTTGCTTCAGCCTCACTTCTTCCCCTAGTGGAAGGAACAAGCCATGACCCCTGGTTTCTGGTTTGGATTTAACACTTAACATTGTGCTGTGTTGGGGAGTGAAACTAACCATGATCCCTGTCTCAGATGTAACACTAAGCCAGGGATTGGGGTTTGTTGCTGAGCGAGGTGGAAAACAGAAGCGATCTGCCTGTTCTTGGTAAAAACCGCTAAGCATGGCTTAGTGTGACATGTGAACGCTGCCAGTAGTTTGCCTTGAAAATTTATTTTTTTTAAACAACAACTGCAGCTTCTTATGTTGCTTCAGAAACTACTTCTGGAAGGACCCCTGAGTTTCAAGAACAATTATATCTGGTGTGGTGCCCTGGTCATGCAGAGAGGGTGATCTCTGAGGTGGTACTTTTCGTGTAAAAGAACCCCCGTGCAATGTTTTGCATTCTTCAACCAATATACAGTGGTACCTCAAGTTACAAACTTAATTTGTTCCGGTGGTCCGTTCTTAACCCGAAACTGTTCTTAACCTGAGGTGCGCTTTTGCTAATGGGGTCTCCCGCTTCTGCTGCGCCGCCACCGCATGATTTCTGTCCTCATCCTGAGGTAAAGTTCTTAACCCAATGTACTACTTTCGGGTTAGCGGAGTTTGTAACCCGAAGTGTTTGTAACCCGAGGTGTTTGTAACCCGAGGTACCACTGTAAATAGCTCAATCAGAGGTGATGGGGGAGGAGGTATCTTTAAGCTCAAAATGAAGCATATGGAATTGACACTTTAAATACCCCAGAGGAATGTATTCTTTCCCATGTTTAGTGACCCTTACGCTTCCCATCCCTCTGTGTGGCAAACTGATGTAGTCGAAGACCCAGATTGCTCCTTGAGGGCTCGTAAAACCTCGCACTCATTGGGCACCATGTTTAAGCTTTTCAAACCATTAATAAAATCCCTCTCTCACTCAGCTTAACTATTAATGGAACAACGTTCAGCTAAACTAAGCATACATAACCATTTTCAACTGGTTGCTTGGCAGATAATAGCCAAGATGGGAATTCCTTTCCGCCTCACATCACAATTGCATTTTATTCATATTGTTTTTCGTTACAATTATATCTGTTTAAAAAGTCCACATGGGGGCTGGAGAGTGAAGAACTGGAACAGCTCAGTTTTTAAAGCTTCCTTGTTTGCTAGCATTTGAATTGTCCTAACTCTGCTCCTTAACTCTTCTCTCAAGACAGAGCTTTGCCATTGAATTCCGTGACTATTTAATCACCCAGTTCTGTTGGGGCAAGGGCACAGTTTTAAAGACTTAGGTTAAGATGAAGTTTCATTTTGAGAGGTCCCTTGCTTTTCCTCACAGATTGTACATTTCACGCTATGTCTGGGCCTGTTTGTTTGTTTGTTTGTTTGTTTGTTTGTTTATTACTGTATTGGCCTGAATGTAAGCTGCCCCCAAATATAGTCCACACCGCTAAAAGCAGATTTCTTAAACGATGGTACTTTTAAGAGTGCAACAATAGACTCCACTCAGGTTTTATACAAGTCAGGTTAAGCAGGGCGGAGTGTATCCTGTTTTCAGACCGATATGGCATGGGACGCAGGTGGCGCTGTGGGTTACACCACAGAGCCTAGGACTTGCTGATCAGAAGGTCGGCGGTTCGAATCCCCACGATGGGGTGAGCTCCGGTTGCTCGGTCCCTGCTCCTGCCAACCTAGCAGTGTGAAAGCACGTCAAAGTGCAAGTAGATAAATAGGTACTGCTCTGGCGGGAAGGTAAACGGCGTTTCCGTGTGCTGCTCTGGTTTGCCAGAAGTGGCTTAGTCATGCTGGCCACATGACCCGGAAGCTGTACGCCGGCTCCCTCAGCCAGTAAAGCGAGATGAGCTCCACAACCCCAGAGTTGGCCACGACTGGACCTAATGGTCAGGGGTCCCTTTACCTTTACCTATGGCATGGGTATATTCCATCTTTCCTCCAAGGATCTCACAGTGACATACGTGGTTCCCCCTCCTCCTCTTTATCCTCACAACAACTCTGTGAGGTAGGTTTGGTTTAGAGTTAGTGACTGGCCCAGGGTCACCCAGTGAGTTTCCTGGCTAAGTGAGGATTTGAACCCTGGTCTTCCAGGCCCTAGTCCAACGCTTTAACCACAGTAGTTTGCCCACCAAACCTCAACGCCAAATTTTGGTGAGTGGGTGAAATGGGGAAGAGATGAAGTTTCTTTATATGCTTTCAGGCATATCAATATTGGATCGAGATTCCAAGCCGATATTCCTGAACTTGAAGACAGAGCGTTGGTGGGGGAAGAGGATCACATGGCAACTTTAGTTTGGAAACCAGGGCCAGAACTGGAAGATGAAGATATTCAGCAAAGAGGTACTGTGTTTTCTAACCCCCTTTGCAACTGATCTAAGCATCTCTGCCAAGTGTCCTGTCCCGGTTTATCATTCCACCTCTGTGTCTTATGGCATAAAAGTCATCACTTCATTAAATGGGTACTGACCTTCACATGACTTGTTGTGTATCTGTGCAGAATAACACCTCTTGCTGTCCTTTAGCCTGATCACCACTTCGACACAGCTCAAAATGTGCCTTTTCCTTCAACCCATAGGAGTTTTTCGCCTTATTTATATAGTTTATATAGTTTTCATATTTATTTGAACATTTATTTTGTCACGTATGACCCTGAGAACCTTGCGGGTTGTAGGACAACATATAAATCTGATAAAAATTATTACTGATACAGGCAGTGAGACCATTTTACATTCATCCAAGCAACATGTGACTGCCAACACGTGTGGGGGGGGGGGGACACTCAGAACAGAACCCCCACGCAAAACGGTTGCCACCTGTTTTTATTTTATTTTATTTTGTTAGCTGTTCTAAATAGCTTAATTAATATTTAAGAGTGTCTAAGTGCTGTACAAAATACAATATAAAAACCCATAAAACAGGTAAAAGCAATATTATATTCCCCAGTGTTTAAAATAATGCTGGTAGTTGCATTTCAGCCTATATATGCGTCCGGCCACCCCCTCTGAAAGACTTGTCTGGTACAGTCGTAGCTTGGTACTCAAACGCCTTGCTACTCGCTCGTTTAGGCTCCCAAATGCCGCAAACCCAGAAGTAAGTGTTCCTGTTTGCGAACATTTTTCAGAAGCCAAACAATCAACGCGGCTTCCGCTTGAGTGCAGGAAGCCCCTGCAGCCTTGGTTTTCAAACAGTTTCGGGAGTCGAACAGACTCCTGGGATGGATTAAGTTCGAGAATCAAGGTTCCACTGGTTTTCTGTTCCAACTTTCTCAAAATGAAAATCTGAGCTTGTAAGAATTAGAAGAGTTGTGCTGACTTTATGACCCTTTCAGATTTATGTTTTTGCTTACAGGCTGAATATTGGACAGGTTTGACAATGCTGTTTTGAATTGTTTTCTTACAGTGACCAGCCTTTTAAATCTGTGTTGTTCAAGTGTCTTGACTGGTGGGGGAACCAACCTTGAGTATGGCTTGCATTCTCTCTTTGAGGCTAAAGGAGACGTAATGGTAAGAGCAGCTTGTTTATCTTCTCCCAAATATGTGTTAAAATATGTGTAACAGGCTTCATGAGGAAACCGGGCACAAGCAAGCTTTTTCCAGTGACTAATTGGGAAAATTTAGCCTCACTCTGGCGCCCACCACTTTTATTTCCCAAAAGAAAGCTTTTATTTTATTATTCCTAGTTTTTATTTGTTCATTAAAAAACACATACCTTGCCTTTCTTTAGAAAAACATTCAAGACCGTCAGTTGACTTGCTTATTTCATAATGTTTATACACTGTTTGATTGTTAAAAAAAAAAAAAAAACCCTGGATGATGCTTGTTTAAAATACAGTAAACTAAAATGGCAGAATTACAGTAAAACTCCAAATCAACAGTAGTTAAAATCATACTCGTGGAATACAAAATGCAAAACCAGCATCAACTAAAATCACACAGAACATCCTGGGTCTGAGGTCCATTTAAAAATGGTCAGAGAATGAACAGGTGTATCTCGTGCAAAAGGTTGTTCCATTAGAATGGGGTTGTGCAGCACCATCTCCATCCCAAAATAGTCCAACATGTTCATTAGTGTCTTGAGAAACCATCCTTTTGCAGATAAGGATGTGCATCAGCAATGTACTACTATTAAGGTGGTTTGAATACATGGGTATCCCTTGCTGAGTCAGAACTAATATTCTCCCCTGCCGCCCATGTTTTTAAATCTCTCTCTCACACATTCTTAATGTGCAGCTGCTGTAAAGGTAAAAAAGGTAAAGGACCCCTAGACGGTTAAGTCGAGTCAAAGGCAACTATGGGGTTGTGGTGCTCATCTCGCTTTCAGGCCGAGGGAGCCGGCGTTTGTCCACAGACAGCTTTCTGGGTCATGTGGCCAGCGGTACCTATTTATCTACTTGCACTGGTGTGCTTTCAAACTTCTACGTAGGCAGGAGCTGGGACAGAGCAACGGGAGCCCACCCCATCGTGGGGATTCGATCCGCCAACCTTCTGATCAGGAAGCTCAAGCGGCTTGGTGGTTTAGACCACAGCACCACCTGTGTCCTTCTGAGAGCTATAATTCCTTTTCACGTTTCCTTTGTTGTCTTTTTGTCCAGTGCATTGCATTTACCATGGTATTTTGGTTTGCTACATCTAAGCTTCCTAAATGTTACCAGGATAGCTCAGTGATGGGGTCCTCTTTGGAAGCACAGGCTCATGGGAATTGAAGCCCGTAGACGGTTATGAATCTGGAAGTGATGCAAAGCAGAGAACGAAAGTGAATTTGGAGAGATAACATTATTGAAGAAAATTGGAAGGCTTTAAATGAGGATTGGACAAATTCATAGAGGATAAAGCTGTTGGTGGCTATTCATCACTATATCTTTCTCGGTATTGGAGACAGTGTGCCTCTGAGTCCCAGTCACTGAGGAGTGCAAGAGAGAGGCTGTTACTGAGTTTGTGTCCTGTTTGTAGGCTTCCCATTGGCATCCAGATAACCACTGTAAGAGCAGAGCATTGCACTTGATGGGCTTTGCTCTGATCTAACATTGGCAGGATTATTGCAATAAGAGTATATATTTAAAGTAGATGAATAAATGAGCAAATTAAGTTAATTTGGATATGCAGAAGGTATTAAAAATAAATTTAAGGAACTGCAGAAAGAGGGGGAAGGAAGGCAAGTTTTGAAATGTTAAAATGATTGTAAAATTATAGTGAAATGTATAAATCTGGAAATCATAAATAAATTTTAAGAAAAAGGATTGCTGAGATAATGTATAAGGAGCTCTTAGTGCGCATAGAACAAATGGTATGTAAATATTATTATTTTATTACATTATTATAAGAAGCAAAGGAGTCATAACAATTAAGAGTCATAGAGTCTTAAAAGAAGATAGAGTCATAATAATTAAGAACAAGTTGTATACAATTCTGCTTGCCTCTCTTTGTCCTGCAGGTCGCTCTGGAGATGCTGCTTTTGTTGAAGCCAGCAAGAGCAAAATCGCATCCTCTGGCAAGTTATCACTATGCTGGTAAGTTCCTGAACGGATGAGTTAAAAGGATTACCTAATAAAGGCTAGTTCTGTGTGTGAGTCCTTTACTCGTGGAAGGAATGCAGCTGCCTAGTGTCACTGATGAAGTTCAGAGAAAATAGTTATTCCACTGACAGTATACATACACACCTACTTGCAGAAATCATAGAATCTTCTAACTGCAGAGTTAGAAGTGACCCCTGCAATGCAGGAATCTCAACATGCGCTTCCCCATCCAATTTGAAACCATACCGGAACCTGCTTAGCTTTGCAAATGTGATAGCAGTTTTATTTTTGTACCATGGGGCAGGCACACCCCCACCCTCGATTATTATCCGTTTGTTTCTTTCAGGTTCAGACCAGTGGACACCCGTTGAAAGAAAGCTGTTCAGCAAAGCATTACACACATACGGCAAAGATTTTATTTTGGTACAGAAAATGGTAAGGCTTGTTGTCTTTGTTCGTGCTTTGTTGACATTCCTGATCTTCTGGTTTTCAGCCACTAAGTTAGTTTCATCATATGAAAGTGGAACATTATCATCAACATCCCCTGTTGCTTTACTTTGCCACTTTCCCGCATAAACCAGGCCCAAAGTGATTCACAGCGTAGCAAATGAACAATAAATATAATGACCGGAAAATATGAGTATCAATGGGTTTAAAAAGAAGAAGAGAGATCCGCACAGCATCGTATAAAACAATGCAAAAAAGTGAAACAGATTTAGTATTTCCATTTAAGCAATAACGTCAACACACAAATAGAATAGTAGGATTCAAAACATTGCCGTGTTCCATGCAGTGCACCTGTTTCTAATTGTTTGGTTCCGAAACTCAGTCTCCGTCCCAAGGACCCTAACCCCATCTCCCACGCAGACCCCGTCTCCCTGGCTCTCACCCAGAGGGGCCTTATGCTCACCATTATCTTTTTTTTTATAATTAATTTTTATTCAATTTCCAATAAACATGCCATCCATATTTAACATTCGCCTTATACATATACATCTTTTGGACTTCCCTCAGCCTATCTCACAATTCTCCATATTATCACTACAGCTCACATTTCTTAAATTTATATTGCACTTTACCACTCTTAATCTTAACCTATCGTTCAAGCAACATTTCAATCAATCTTTTTCACAAAGCTTCTTGAAAACCAACAAGCGTTAGTTGCTCCTCACATAAATTTTTGATATATTCTGTAAATTTATTCCAGTCCTCAGCAAATCTCTGATCGCGTTGATTTTTTATTTTCCCAGTCAATTTGTCCATCTCTGCATATTCCATCAGCTTCATTCTCCATTTTTCCTTGGTCGGCATTTCTTCCTGCTTCCATTTCTGGGCCATCAAAATTCTTGCTGCTGTCACTGCATACCTAAATAGTTTCACATCATTCCTTCTTATGCTCACCATTATCATGTGCTGTTACCCACATGGTGGACATTTAACTTTCCTTCCACACTCTCCCACCAAGCATTGCTCATTCCCCCAGGTTGGGGGGAATTCATACATTTTAGCTCATGAGAGACTCCTCTAAGCATTCAGTTTATTTTACTGTGTCTGTGATACCGAGCAGGAATTCGTTGCTGAAATTAGAGGGGGCGGGGGGGAAATGTTGAAGGGTAGAGGGCATCTGCGTTGAAGTGGGGAGACCCAAGTTCATATTCCCTACTTGGTAAATGAATCTCACTGGTAGCATAGAGCCCAGCCCCTCCTCTTAGCCCAGCCCCTCTCCCAGTCATAGCTGTCAACCTTCCCTTTTTTTTGCGGGAAATTTCCTTATTCCAGCGCCGTTTCCCACTGCTTCCCGCTACTTTCCCAGACTGTTAGATATCCTGTAGGCTGTCCCCAGGACAGGTGAGGCTGCTGGTCCCTTATTTTCGAGGCTGCGGATCCCTTATTTTCAAATCTGAAAGTTGACAGCTATGCTCCCAGTCTAAACAGGACTGTCACCCAGTGCTCCCTAATGGACTGGCAGGATAAAAATGAGCATAGGTAAAAATACTTTCATAAGATCTGTAGCCCAATTCATGCTTTCAAGCCTTCTTCCGCTCTCTGTGATCAAGACACGAGTGAGTGGTGTTTTTGGTGTTGTGCTGAACGCTACACAATCGTAGATCAATGTTGCAACATCTGAATTACTGTTTGACCGCAGGTGAAGTCGAAGACGGTGGCCCAGTGTGTGGAATACTATTATACCTGGAAGAAAATCATGCATTTAGGAAGAAAGCACAGAACACGCTTAGCAGAAGTGAAAAATGAATGCCTGGTAAGAGCCACCCTCTGTTTTATTTTTCTAGCTTGTGAACTTGTGCTCTCCAGATATTTATTTCTGACATTGTTCCAAGGTTCAGAAATTCCCTGGCATCTCCAGTTTAAAGGATCAGATAGCAAGGAATAGGAAAGACCTCTTAACTGGAGAGCCACTGCTAGCCAGGGTGCTCCAAGTTGGTGAAAGCAGCTTTTACCAGCTGTTCAACTTGATTTTTCAAGCTGGGAAGAGGTCAGCCAGCTTGGGGAACGACCCCTCCCACCTTCAGAGCTGAGAGAAGAGCTTTCCTGTCTCCCATTTACTTAAGGCATGCTTGCTCTCCACCCCACCTCCCCTAAAATCCCTTTTGAATTTCAGACTAGTGGCGAAGACGATGAATTAGAGGAAGAGGAGCAGACAGAGGAGGACAAGAAGTCAGTCAAAGAGGAAGCCGAAATTCAGAATTCTCCCGAGCCGCCTTCAATTATTGCTGCTGAACCTATTAACCTGCCTTCCTTGCAAAGCCCCACACTTCCAGCGACCTCATTTACATGTGAAATTCCGGACTGCGGAGCGGTAAGTGGACTTGGAAACATATTAATTCTATGGTACAGCTGTGCTTGGAATGTTACGTCCAGTTTGGGTTGCCCCACCTCAGAAAGGGATATTGTAGTGCTGGAAAAAGGTCAGAAGAGGGCAACCCAAAACCGTCAGGGAGATGGATCAACTCGCCTTTGATGAAAGGGTAAAACATTTGGGGAGGGCTTGTTGAATTGGCTGACCGCCATCATAGGAAGAAAAAGGTTGGAGATCTCCCAAGTACACAAGAAAAGGTTTATGAAGGCCAACACATTTTGGAGAAAATCCTCCTCATTGAGTGCTCTAGGAACCAAGCTGCAGCTGTGCTTTACAGACTGGGTCACAAACTGTTATTCAAGAGTCCCCCTGAAGAAAGATTTATTCCAAAACACACGAGGCCTGAGAAGTCTCTTCCTAGGTGCCTAGAGGTCTCTTCCCTTTTTTCTTCCTTCCCCTTTCTGTTTAAGACGGTGGTCAAGAAAAACAAAGTTGGGCTAGATGGAAGTTTTTAACTGGTCCAGCAGGATTCTCCTTACGTTTTTAAGCAAGCAACCAGAATGAGAGCAAAACAAGTCCCTGTTTAGAAATGCTTTGATATTACATATGAAGAGCCTGCTGAATCAGGCCAGAGGTCCGTCGTAGTGCAATATCCAGTTGTCACAGTGTCCTGTGGGAAACTCTTGATTGCACTTCACTTTGGTGACTTAGAACTGTAGCTTTGCAAGGGACCACGAGGGCCCTCTTGCCCAACCCCCCCGCAATGCATGATTCTTTTGCCCAACATGGGCCTTGAACCCACAACCCTAAGAGTCTCGGGCTCTACCAACTGAGCTATCCTTTTGCCCCCTAGATGTTCAACTCCAGACCAGCTCTGAATGGCCACGTTCGCATTCATGGCGGTACAAACCCTGTGACGAAAACCCGCGGCGGGAGCCACGGTGCGAAGCAGAAATCCAGCTCCCAGAATGATTACTGCCCTGCCAAAAGCTCCCCAGCTCACAGTACGACAAGTGGCGAGACAGACCCAACTACACTTTTCCCTTGTAAAGAATGTGGCAAGTGAGTAGATGTGGGGAACACAGAGAGAACTTAGTTGTTTCATCGGGGGGGAAATAAACTGAGATGTTAGGAATGGGGCTCCCTAGAATGGTATAAACCACTGTATAAACCAGGGGTAGGGAACCTTTGGCCCAGGTTCAAAATGTGCCCCACCAGGCCTCCCTGTCTGGCCTTTGGGATGTGACTGAGGCCACACACCCTTCCCAGACCACACCCTTGGCTGGTCCTGCTGCGATCCCTCCTTGGGTTACCTGCAGTGTTTTGACACCTAAACAGAAGATGGGAAACTTCTTAATGTAGCCAATCCCAGGGTAGTTTGCTGCCAGCACCAATCAGCTGATAGGCACTGACAGCAAGACTCCTTGGCTGCACCAGGGGGTTCTATGTCTTCAGGGTGGGGAACTAGATCTGGCCACTGGACTGGATCCCCATCTCCCCCACTCGCTGTAGACCAAGTTTGAGAGGTGGATGGAGCCACCTGGGGCTTGAAATGTGCAAGCTTCACCAATCAACCGGCTATTTCAAAGTAACGCGTGGCATGCCGGCCTTTTTGCAGGAACTGACAAACAGGTGGTTGTGGTTGTTTGTGAAGTACTTTGTATGGTGTACCACTGGACTATGAATCTTCGGGTGGTCTGCATCATAGCGGCAGAAAATTGGCTGTGCTTGCAGGACGTCCCAGGTTCAAACTGCAGCATCTCCAGGGAGGGCTGGAAACATTCCCTGCCTGCAAAAGGTTATTAGTAAAAAGTTTAAAAATTAAAAAAGACCCAATATTCTAAGATACAAGAAAATTAAGTTATATTAAGACACTAAAATTAAGACAAAAATTAATTAAGACAGAGGGAAGGGATTTGTTGTCTGAATGTATGATTTGGAATACAGAGAAGGGAGGTCTGGGGAGGTCGGAGAAATAAGTTAATGCAAGGAATATAATGAGGATAAAATTGTTTTTATTTTTGTTTTTGTTTTTTGACACCTTTTGCTGTTTTGTGTTAGTGTTTTATTGTATTTTTTATTTCTTTTGTGTTGTTGTTTGTTTTCTGTTGTTTTACTCTCTATGTAAAATCTAATAAAATATTTATAAAATAAAAAATAAAAAAAGAAACATTCCCTGCCTCAATTCCCGGAGTGCTGCTTCCAGGTAGTGTAGACAGTCCTGAGCTAGATGGACCAGTGGTCTGAATCAGTATAGAGCAGCTGTGTTTTGCAGGTACTGCTGATCAGCTGGTAAGTTATGCCTTTGACCCAGCCGCATCTTTTACCCGTCCCACACCTGGCATCGTATATAATGTCAAGGGTTGGACAGGTGAGTGTGTGGTGTGGCCAAAAGAGCCTCACAGTCCAAATCTGGAGGCCTGGCAGGTCTGAAGAAGGCCAGATGGTTCCTTGCTGCTGATCCCTGCGAGGCTTTACTGTCAGTGCCCACCGGGACTTCTTGTAACAACCACCCTTTCAGCAGTGAGACATGCTTGGCCCAAAGGATCCTGGAGAATGAGGGAATTGGTGTCTGAGGATGCATACCCTCTGTTGCTCATTATTTCAACCCAGAGTTCTTTTCTACAAAGGAACTTCTAGCAGCAAAAGGGCCTGGTCTGCCTCCATCCCTTGATGACCGGAGGGGTGTTGGGAGAGCAGAGGGCACCCATTTTTGGAGCCCAGTTCTCCCCTCGCCTTCCAGTATCCTTCCATTGGTAACAAGGCAGCCTCCTTCCCCCCTTGAAATGATCATTCAAGGGCTTAACTGACACCTTAAGTTTATTCTGGTTCCCTTCTTGTGAATGCTTGGAAACAGTGCTGGATTTAGGGCAGTGCGGGCAGTTACCCCAGGCAGGCAGCTGAGCTGACAGGGTGCAAAATAATAGTAGTAATAGTAGTAGTAATAATAATAATAATAATAGTAATACAGTGGTACCTCTGGTTGCGAACGGGATCCATTCTGAAGGCCCGTTCACAACATGAAAAGAATGCAACCCGCAGCGACGCGTTTGCTCATACGCAGGTTGCGATTCTGCGCATGCGCATGGCGTCAATTTTGCGCTTCTATACATGCGCGGGCGGCAAAACCTGGAAGTAACCCTTTCCGGTACTACTGGGTCGCCGCAGGATGTAACCTGAAAGAACGTAACATGAAGCAGACGTAACATGAGGTACTAGCGCTACTACTGCTGCTGCTACTACTACTACTAGCCAGATAGGCAGGATATAATAATAATAATAATAATAATAATAATAATAATAATAATAATAATAATAATAATAATTTTATTATATTGCCAAAGTCAGCCTGCTTGAAAATGCATTTAACTGTATATTCAACTAACACCTACACTTTTTGGATGTTCACAGTAGCACACAGGTCCCCATATACTCAAAATAATTGTTTCTGAAATCTGCTCTCTCTCTGTGCATTCCTTTCTCTTCCTCCCCCCCCCCCCCCCCACGCTAGGATGTTTTTCAAAATCAAAAGCCGGAATGCTCACATGAAAACACACCGGCAGCAGGAAGAGCAGCAGCGGCAGAAAGCCCAGAAGGCGGCTGTTGCAGCTGAAATGGCGGCTACGATTGCAAGGACCACGGGGCCCTCTGGGCATAGCTTGATACCCTTGGATCATTTGGACTTGATAAAGCAGGTTGAGGAAGCCGACGACCTCAGCAGCGATGTTGTTCAGGAATTGGGAGAGGTCATGGACGGTACTGAAGTGATAGACCCTGACCTCTTACTGGATGAAGAAGACACAGATCTGCTTCAGGATGATGTGGAGCTGTAGAGAGAGAAAAAGCCATTCTGTAAAATTATAGATGCCTGTTGGAATTATTTTCCTTCGGCTGGGAGGGTTAAGTGTTTACTTCCCTTTTATTTTAAACTATCTGAATAGTTTGAATGTTTTGTTTTTGTTTGTAACTCGGGGGTGGAGGAGGGTGGGATAAATCTGGTTATTGCTGTTGGTCCTTTTACTTTTTGCAACTATGATTGCAAAAAGATTCATTTCCCCCCTCATTCGAAAGGTATTTTTTTGTCAAATACCTTGCAAACTAGTTGGTTCTGAGAAGTCTTATTTCCTTACTGTTTCCTTTCAGGCATTTACGTGACAAGTCCCCAAATTAATTTGCAACACCTCAGGGTTTTTGTTTTCCCTCCCACCCCACCCCACCCCCTATACGAGTAGATTTTGGTTTCTTTTTCTTTTCAAAACATGTTTCATTTTGTGCCTTCAGCTCTGGCCTCAAAACATCTGCCACAACAAAGAATGCTGTCTCTGCAATAAACAGAAGCTGAGACTTGGATTGTTGGCATCTGAAAGTTTTGCTCTAACATGTCGCTGGGGCTGTTAGAGGGCCTCTCTGCTGATAAGACAAGTAGCTGTGGCGAGTTCTTTCCCATTGCACAGAATGTTCTGTGGTGGATGGAGGCTTCCAAGATGCCTTCAGATTTCCTTCTTAACAAGAAGACTGGCTTTGTACTTGGCTCTGTAGAAATGGATGGGCTCTGCGGCCTATTCCTCTTTACTTTGACCCAGAAGAAATTTGAGCGGCCCTGGAAGGAGCGAGAACAGCTAGATTAGCCCTCTGCGAATCTGCATTCACTTCCTTCTTTTCCTTTTATGAGGCAATCTGTTTCTTTGAGGGCTCTACTCGCGTTGTGCACTTCAGAGCTCCTGGTTAAACAGGATTGAGGGAGGGATACAGTGAAATCGGAAGTCCGCAGGCTGAGGCACATCTCAAAAGTCTTTTGACTGGAGACTACTGGCTTGTATGCTTGGACTTGGATGTGCATTAGTGATAGGAATGCACTGAAATACCTCCATTTGCAAAAGTTTTATCACTTTTTTGTTTTAAAAAGGTTATCCTTGAGAGTATGCAGGGATTTATTATTGTTAATTATTATTATTATTATTTGCTGCCTAGAGGCAGTGGTACTTATCAAGACCTTTCCTCACCGAAAGAAGAGGGGGGGGGGGGAGATTTCCACTTTGAGGTAAATCGGTCCTTTTTTCTAAGCGTGTTAAGATTTTCATCGTGGACAGAGGCCGTTTATGTATGTATGTAAGAAATAAATAAAAATTACATAGCTTGGCTGATAATGTTAGCATAAATATACACAGTGGGGGTTTTATGCCTGCCAGGACTCTCTTATGGAGCCATAGGTTTGCTCTTGGAAGCGATAAAGCCCAGCAAACATTTAGCAGTTTGGGTTAGGGGGTGGCGGGTATGGAAATGCAATAAATAAACACACACACACACCTCTTCTATATGAAATTTTTATCAGACCACAACTTCCTCATTCCTGTTCAGGGAAGTCAGCATGTTCAACTTTGGAATGACTTGGCCAGGCAGCTTGCACCTTTCTCCTTCCCAGAGCTAGGAGTGGGATCATTCCCCAGGCATGGTCTATTGCTTATAAAAGTTGCAAAGTATGATGGGAAAAGTTGCAAAGTATGATGGGGAAATAAACAATTACTATATCTTATGTAGACCAGAACCCTAGAAAAAGTTAAGTGTCAGAAACATCTTTATTTCTCTCAATCAAAGCCAAACCGTTCATAGCCATGCTCCCACTTGGTTCAAAAGCTGCTCCAGTCATGGGTGACACTGGTGAGACGTGGCTCTTGGATGCCCCCAAATCAGATGAAGATTGACCCTCTTAAGCCAGGGCCACTTTAGACAACTGAAATGGTCTCCACTTGGCACATCCCCCAAGCATTTCAGAAAAAAGTAGCACCTGACCCAGGGTGTTCCCAGTTTACACCCAATAGTTCTCAGTGGTGATTCAGGGTTGAAAAGAAATGTGTTGCTTTGTTCACTTCAATTGCTGCCAAAAAACCGTGGTCAGATACTAGTTTTCCAGGTAAATTGCATCTCCAGTTGGAATCTCACCCTCTGTGTGGCCGTGTCCCTGAGAATCTGCACGGAGACAATCTCAGAGAAGATGAACTGGCTTTCAATATGAGCGGACCGATTTAATAATCATTGAAAGCATTTTGATAAACGCAGAGGAACTATTTGGGTGTTCCTTTCAAGCTACTCTTTCCCCCAAGCTTTCTCCCTGAGAATCTGTTCTTATCAGGGAATAGCTAGCATCACCCAGGTTGTCTTTGGAAAATTGGATATGGTTCTTGAGTGTGTCTGCCCATCTCAGTCCAGGGGTGTGATTTGCCTTCACCTGTCGCCATCGCCCGACATAGTTGATGGAGAGAACTGGCAACTTGCATGCTGTGTGAGATGTTTCTCATATGTCCAGCTGATCACTGACAGCCTTGTGTGGTTGACCCCTTTCGAGGGGTTAGCTAATGTAGGGAGTTACGTGACACCTGTAAGCATGCCTGCTCTCATATGAAATGTTTGCTGGCAAGTGACATTTGCAGTGTTCTTAGTGAGATGCTGGTACCTGCATGTCTGAGCAGAATATTTTTTCTCTCTCGGTATTATTTTCAAAAGGAATGTAATGTCCCTCCCAGTTTTCATTGACTGGCATCTACTGGGAAAGACCCTTAGGAATTCTCAATAGTCAGGGATTGTGTATTTTCCATCTGTAATCTAATCGGATTCTGTTGTTAGCAGCTTGGCAGGGGGTCGGCATAATGGTGTTGTTGTGTAGGTCAGTATCTGATCAGCTCGCTGATTATTTGTTTTAGCCATTGGCCATAACAGTTCCATGTGGTTGCAGTAAAAAAAATGCATCAAAAACAAAAAATAGAGGAGCATCCTAAAACAAAATATATCCAGCATATAGGCAACTAATTACACAAGCATCCAGATTTTTTTGTCAAAGGTTTTGTAGCAGCCAAGGCAAACATAGCCACAGTTCCAGAGATCTCTATCTTGTTTGCAATGGAAAAAAATATTATTTCTGCTGATTTTACCAGTTGACATACTCCTTCAGTAGGCAAAGGAATCATTGTACCTTTAGGATAAAACAAGAACAAACTAAATAGGTACCACAGACTGTCTTCCATTGCTTCCTCATCACAAATGCAATAATGCTGTGGTATTGCCTGGCTAACACAGCAGAGGGCATCAGCTGAAATCTTACCAATGTATATTCTTTCCTGTAGTGCAAATCTAGACCAATCAGTTTAACTAATTCTTTTGCCATTTGCCATTAGAGTACGATTACATGGACGAAGATTTCTTGCATTTCCCAGTTTAACAGGGTGACACAGAATCTAAATGTAATACGCAGGAAAGACCAGCTGAGCTATTCTTTGAAACCAGTTGGACAGTCCTAGGCAATCAGGTTGCAAGTGTTTGGAAGCCTATTATGACGTATGCATAATCTGTAACCAATACATAAAGAGAGGAGGCTAATGCGTATATAACAATAGTTGCTTCCAAAAAGATTCATTGAGTTTATATTTGGCTATATGATGCAGCATTACACCAGCAAGCCCATGTAACAAGTGTCTGTTCTAGGTCAGGACTTGTTAAAACATGGAAGGTTTGGGGTGATACATATTCTTGTCAACGAGCAATGATTTCTCCAATGTGAAATTGCAGTGTATAGGCTTTTCCTTCAGATTTATAACCACAAAGTTGTCATTTAGTAGTAGTCTTACATCACACTGGAAGGTGTTACAGGGAAAATTGCCATCTTGTAAAAGTATTGTGGAGCAAATGATGTGGCTTAAAATAACCAAAGAGAATCTCAAAATAATTCCTGGAAGAAATATTGATCCTCGTTTAACGTCTATACATAGGTTCTGTATTTCTAAGACAATTGCAGTGATAAATAACATCTAAATATGGTCAACATTTTGCTGGAAAATCTGATCTTTTATTTCCCTTTTTGTTAATGTTTCATGTTTATTGTGGTATAATTCCAGTAGAGAATTAGAGAAAAAATGTACATAACAAAAGAAAAGATCTATTTTATGGGGGAGGAAATCTTATTTTCAGACATATTTAACTGCTGTTATATTGTTACAGAAAAGCTGTAAATAATTTCAGAGTTACAGTGTAGTGTAAAGAATGTTCTTTGGGGATAAAATAATACATTTTAATGTAGTTCTTTTTATTTTTGTAAAGAAAACTTTGCCTGTTACGGCTTAATTGCACCTGAACTGCATGTGGTTTAACTTCAGGGTGTAATTTTATTCAGGTTTGCACTAAAATGTTTAATTTCATACGATGATGTGCCATGGTGTTTTTTCTTTCTTTCTTTTCCCCCTTTCCTTTTTGTTAGGGGGCATGAATCCCAGTTAGTTCATGAGAGCACTATGTACTATATAGAAATATTTCAGCTTTTTCTTAAATCGACAGACTATTGTATTTGTAAAATCAAAGGGATCCAACGTAACGCTGCCACAGAACAGTATTTTATACTTTTGATAAGATGTACTTTGCTGATTTTTTTTCCTTGTTCACGTGACAAAAGAATTCTTTTAAATAAATTAATCTTCATTTGAAATATGTAGCATTTTTTAAAAGTTGGGATGTTTATCTAAGTTTCCTGTACCAAAATGGGCCCCCAAACTTAGAGGTAGTGCTCCGCTACATACGTGAGAAAGAATCGGCGTGTGCATTACTGCCACACTAACATTTCTGTCATTTCCAGAGGAGTATCTGTGTTTGTCTCATGTACCAAAAACAAGAGACTTGTGACGCTGTAAAGATTTGACATATTTATTGTGGCATGAAGTTTTGTGGGCTGTATCCCACTTCATCACATGCCTGAAGTTCATATTAAATTTGTTGACGGATGCATCCAGCTAACGCTCTGACCGCATTTGAGCATTATTTAGTTGTTCATCTCCCTCCCCTTCCACCCCAGCACACATTTGAATTAGAGCAGAGTAGTCCACACCCATAGGTATTTGTGGAGCAATTTCAGTCTTTACTGGTCATCCAAGTAGGTGTTGCTTTTTGTCTTTGACCTTGGGGGAAGGATCAAGATCAGTATTGTTGCTGCTTTAAAAATAATACAGTGGTACCTCGGGTTAAGTACTTAATTTGTAACCTGAAGCACCACTTTAGCTAATGGGGCCTCCTGCTGCTGCCGTGCTTGTTGTTGTTATTGTTTAGTCGTTCAGTCGTGTCCGACTCTTCGTGACCCCATGGACCAGAGCACGCCAGGCACTCCTGTCTTCCACTGCCACCCGCAGTTTGGTCAGGTTCATGTTTGTAGCTTCGAGAACACTGTCTAACCATCTCATCCTCTGTCGTCCCCTTCTCCTTGTGCCCTCCATCTTTCCCAACATCAGGGTCTTTTCCAGTGAGTCTTCTCTTCTCATGAGATGGCCAAAGTATTGGAGCCTCAGCTTCACGATCTGCCGTGCTGCCGGAGCACAATTTCTGTTCTCATCCTGAAGCAAAGTTCTTAACCCAAGGTACTATTTCTGGGTTAGCAGAGTCTGTAACCTGAAGTGTATGTAACCTAAGGTGCCACTGTAATAATAATAATAATAATAATAATAATAATAATAATGTGCTATTTGAGGGTAACATCGTGTTGACAACACAAATGCAAGGAGCTGCAAAGCATAGTGTGGTTCTGTGCAGATTAGACCTGCTGAAATTAACCGGCCTCCGTCATGTCCGTTAATTTCAGTGGGTGTGACTAAAGCATACAACATTAATCAATGCTACAAAACTCATGTCTTTAGCAGCCATTTAAAGTACTATTTAACAATCCTGCTTGTGTGTACAAAAGGGTGGGTTGGGGTGGGGGTGGTTTTGTTTGGTAAAGAAAATGTTTCTTTATTAAAGCCTTTATCAAAGCAGCGTTAAGTAGCAACTGTTCTGAAAGATGGAGATCATAATAAGCCGTAATAAACTTAACTCCACCCCGATCTCCAACCAGACAGAAGTTAAATCCTGGAGTACATTACATATTCTTAGGCGCCAGGTAAAAACGTTCCTCTTCTCCCAGACCTTTGGCTAAATTTTAAAAATCTGTGGCCTTTTAAACTGGCAAGAGGAGGAGTTATTGTTTTGTTTATTGTGTTATGTGGTGTGTGTTTATACAGTAAGCAGTCCTGTGATCCGCGGATGAAAGGTGGTATAGAAATTTAATGAATAATAGTAACAAATTCTTCGGCATCCCCATCTTCCCCTCTCAACTCAGCATTGTAGCTAGAACCCAGAGCTGCAACGCAAGGTTTCTCTCCGAATGCCATTTACACTTCATTTATGAACCACTGACTATACCGGTAGGGTTTTTGCGAGCAGGGATGGCAACCTGCGTCTTTCCCATCCGCTGTTGGACTACAACTCCCATCATCCTTGATGCTGAGGTTGATGGGAATTGTAGTTCCAAAACGCAATTCATCCTCAAGACTCTGGAATATGGGCATTAACCATTCTTTCGCAATATTAAAGGAAATTTTAGATGGTTTTGTTTTTTCCTTCCTGGAGCAGGGAGAATTTGCAGGTCATTAAGATAATGATGATGATGATGAATAAAATGCCGCAATTCTTAAAATAAAATTGTAATAATCAAATTTTCCCCACACTGGAAGATCTGCTTCTACTTCCCTTTTTCTAGCCCTGGTAGTTATTGGTTACATTGCTGCCAAAGGCACTGCAGCAATAATGAGCAGCTGCAGCTTTTGCCTCTCTAGCGAGAAAGTCGAACGACCAGAGGAGGAACTTTTGTTGTTGACGCCTCTATGATTTCTTTGGCTAGAGAACTCTATGATTAGCTGTATCCCAGGGCCATAGAGATCGACGCCGCCGCTCAGGCCCTACAGGAAGTTGAGCTCTATGATGTCATGGCCGTAGGAAGTTGCTTGAGGAAGGGCAAGATGGCGGCGCGGAGGGGAATGAGCTTCTTGTGCCGGCTGTGGAAGGTGATTGTGGCGTCCCTAGGGGCAGGGTTCGGCTGAGCAGCGAGGAGGCTCCCCGGGGCGGTATAAGTTAATGTCTAAGCCGCTAAATATAGGGTGATAATCTTAAAATGCCGACATCGGAGCTGCCTTTGGATAATATATATCTGAGCGGGAGGGATGTGCCAGGAGAGGGAGGCTGGCGAAGATGATCACCTCAGAGCTGGGCTTTTATGTCTCGCTGCCACCTTTCCTGTGGCAAGGACCACCTCAGCGATGAGTCTGCTCCCGCAGGATTTTATCCCTTCCCCACCACAGGGCCCCGCGAGAAAGCGTCATACGTTGATATCGTTTGCTGTGGTGTGATGGTTTTTCTGTAAGCTGCATTGGAAAGATCAGCATTCCGAGGTTACTGCAGCTGTAATAAATGGCAATGCATGCTGTAAATACGCATGTGCAAACTAGGAGACCCGGGTTCAAATGCCTACTGAGCCACAAAATTCACACAGTGACCTTGGGCCAGACACTGCTAACCTAGCCTACTTTGCAGGGTTGCATTCGAGTCTTTGCAATGGAAAATTGTTAAAAGCTTTTACTGGCAATGGCTCTATGTTACTGGATTAAACACTAAAGCAACGGTCTGTTGCTTAAATGGTGATCTCTAAAACCCTTTGAGTAGGTTTGCCATTCATCTCAGTTGACATAGTCAACAAAAGAGAAAAATAGCCATTGTCCCTTTCCTCTTAGTAAGTCTCCAGTGCCTTTATCTGTCTTTTATCAGGCAACATTCAAAGCAGTTTTCCCAGTGACCACCTTCACACTGGAACAAGATCTATTTGCTGTGGTTTCGCTTTTCTCATAGCTTTTAGAATGTATAATACTCCCAGAATCGCAGTGGCAAACTTTATTGGTGGCTGCTTATGGACTGATGTGCGTATCTCATAGAGCTGCATGGGACATAGATGCTTCCATGGGACATAGATGTCATTGCAGGATGGCAAGGGAAGTAGCTATGCTATTGCCCTTTCCCCCCTCCTGTTACATTGCTGCCCTTTACAGCTTTTACTACATTAGGCTCCGAATCTACTGCTAAGAAATCCCAAAAGCAGTCAGGAAGCAATGAGTGGGAAATGCTGTGCTTATGCAGGGGCAGGTTTGGCCTCAATGGATGAGCTGCAACCCATTTAAACACGAAGGCCTTGAAGGGGAATTGGGATTGTGTGTAGAAGATCCAGTTACGACAGTTACAGAATACGTGAGGAATCTAGAAAGAACTTCTGTGATAGTTTGTAATTGTGGACTGCCTTTTGTATGAATAATGTTCTATATAAAGTCTCCTTTCTCATCAACTGCCCACTTTTTCGAATGTATTTTAGATGGGGGTGGGCATCTAGGTATTTATTTTCTTATTTGACTAAATAAATCTGGAAAGCTGAAGTAGCTGACCAACAATGTAGCAACATTGCTATCTTAACATACCAATCCTATATTATGTTCTCAGGGACCAGAGGCTTGCCTTTTAACAAGAAGAGTTCCACTAAAGCAATGTAGCTTTCTTCAGTAAGTTTATCACTTTCAGCTAAATTCTTAAAACACTCATTTTCTTATATTGCACCTGTCGTGATATTATCACACACACCCTTTTTCCTATTTCAGCAACAATCACTTGATGTGGTTTCAGTTTTCAGGCGTGCACACCAATATTCAGCAGTGCAAGGAAAAACCCCTGGTAAGTCTTGAGTTTTGAACTTCTTATTTCTTGCCAGTAACTAATAAAATGTTCTGAAAAATATTAACCTCTAGATTGGGAGTACAGGTACTTTAAACTTATGCATATTGAACTTGTGCACATTCAGCTTTACGTACTTGGCAAATTTAAAAAAATAAAAAAGGGGATGGAAAGGGGGCGGGCATCCTGGAAAAAAATACATTGGTTTTCCCACCTGCCATTTATTCCTATGTGTTTTGGCTACGTGCACTTTTGGCTTTATGCGCTATCCCCAGAATGTAACCCCCATGTAAGTTCAGAGTCATCTTTATACAGTGGTACCTTGGTACTCGAACGGCTGGGTTCCCAAACAAATTGGCTCCTGAACGCCGCAAACCTGGAAGTATTCCGGTTTGCAAACATTTTTCGGAAGCCGAATGTCAGATGGGGCTTCCGCTTGAGTGCAGGAAGCTCCAGCAGCCAATTGGAAGCCGCACCTTGGTTTTTGAATGGTTTCATGAGTCAAATGGACTCCTGGAAGAACCAAGGTACCACTGTATATTGATAAGGTTTAAACAATGTTGGTGCACAAAAAATGCATATAACAACTTAATTTGAACTCAATGATTTAAAACAAGACTTTAATGAACCATACATTAAGGTTGCCAAGCCTTAAAATATAAGCGCTTCTTTGCTTATTTCTCATTGTTTTTACATCCAGGTATCTATTTCAGATGAACCAGACGTGTTATATAAGAAACTGTCTGTTTTGGTGAAAGGTCATGACAGAATGGTGTTGGACAGTTATCAGTATTTCATGGTGCTTGCAGCTAAAGAACTTGGTATCTCCATAGAAAAAGTGTAAGTACAATTATCCATTGTAGTTACTCAGTAATTCTAGAATCTCATTTTCTAATTGGTCCAACCAATTATCCAACTATAGCTGGATAATTGTAGATAAAAGACTTAGCAAAATTGCATCTTAGCTTAATGCTTTCAAATCTAATGGTTTCATTGACATTTGAAAAACAAGAGAGAATGCATAAAGCACACTAAAACTGTTTTATTGATTGGAAAGAATCCAGGATATCAAATTACTACCCTTATATAATGTTGAGGGCAAGTGTGGTGCAGTGGTTAGAGACAAGGGTCTGTGAGATTAAAGTTCAAAATCCTCATTCAGCTACAAAGTTCACTGGTTGACCTTCAGCCAACCACATCACAGAGTTGTTGTAAGGATAAAATATGGAGGGCTGAACCACATATGACAGTTTGAACTCATTGGAGTTAAGATGGGATATGACTGTAGTCATAAACAGACAGTTGGGCTCATTGATTCTAACTTTGGAATATGGACTATTAGATAATTTGCTTAAGGACTAGTAAATTATGCAAGACACTTTCATGCAAATTTACAGTCCAGAAGTACAACATCTTGTGGCTGCTGTTGCTAAGAAATCTATCATATTGAACAACAGTTCAATGTTTCTGAAGGTAGAAGTAACCTTGTGTTTTAGGCAATGCATATTTACTCAAAAGTATGATTTTAACTAGCAGTATTACTGTTAAGATTTTTTATAAAAAAAGTTTGTCATATTTAAACTGTTGACAAAAGTTCTTGAAGTCAGCAAGAGTTTTGCCACTGACTTTAGTTTAATGAGGTTTTCCCTTGCCCATTTCCATGCCCCCCCCCAAAAAAAACCTTAGGTTACGTGCATCTCTTTGCATACAGCCACAAAGGCCAATCAGTTGAGTTGGAGGCTCAGTTGTTTCTCTCCCTGCTCCCCACTGCTTGCCAGGCAGCTTCATTATTGAAAGCTGTCAGTGGAGTGGCTGTAAGTTCAGAAATAAATGAATATACTAAAATGACCAATGATTCTATGAAAACTACTGTATCTCTTAGAGAAGAACCTCCAAAGAAGATAGAACGATTCACACTTCTAAAATCAGTACACATATTCAAGAAGCACAGAGTTCAGTATGAAATGAGGACGCATTACCGCCACGTGCAGGTGAGTGAAGAGCTGTATGTTTAAATAAGAGACGTACTTAGCAAACAGATTAACATTTTTATTATTATTCAGGAAATAACAGCTGTCTACCCCCTCTTTCATCATACACATGCACATACATACTCGTGTGTAAAACATTAAACGTAATAGGTGGTGAATAGCTTGAGAGCCATATTCAAGCCTCTAATGTTTGACCTAGAATGGTCATAACAGTGGTATCTATATTGGTCCAAGTAGGGCTGCAAAAGCTGGGGGAAAGCAAGCCAGATACAGCCTACAGATTGGTTTCCTTTAGCACATGTCTTATTCATTGCTATGTGAGAACTAAAATACTGTTTTTGTTTCAGTTAAAGCATTTAACCGGCAGCACAGCCAATGTTTACTTGGAATACATTCAACGAAACCTACCTGAAGGGGTTGCTATGGAAGTAAAAAAGGTATTAGTTAACTTTGTTCTTGCTTCTGTAGTATAAACTGTTCTGTAGTTTTATCATTTATCGGACAAAATGGGATTTTTGCCACTTGGTAGCCTATCTGCATGTCATACATGTGTTGAATTTTAGGAATATAAGTATCACAGAAACTTATAGAAACACAGAAATCATATAAGTATCACAGAAACGTGCTAGGATTGTTCTAGCATAAAAATGGCTATTGCACATGCATGATTTTTTTAACCTCGTTTTTGATACTTTCTTTTTAGACAAGACTAGAAAGACTTCCTGAACATATCCAGAGACCTGTCTGGGACACACTGCCTCAAGTAGAAGAATCAACAAGTAAATCCTAAATGCCTGGTCTGAAGACCCCACCCTCTAGAGTTGAAATTAAATGTAACAATGTCATTCTGTTAGAGAGAAATATACAATTTCTTAAATGGACCTGTAATGAACTAGTTTTTAATGAGCCTGCTTTTCGACCAGATTAATTCTCAAAAAAACACTCATGTTTCGGAAGAGATTGTGGATGACAGACACTTGACAGAAGTTGTGTTATCTGTTGTTTGTGTATCATGTCTTGCTGTACAGTGCACGCTCAGGTTGTTAATGTGATCCGTGTGGGAGGCACGTTTGCAACCCGCAGTGCTGCGTCTGCACACACACGGGCTGCGATTTGGCATTTCTGCGCATGCGCCACCGCCAAAACCCAGAAGTAACTCGTTCCGGTACTTCTGGGTTTTGGTGGGTCTGTAACCTGAAAAAACGCAAGCTGAAGTGTCTGCAACCCGAGGTATGACTGTATGTAGAAAAAAGGTTTTAAATTATGCTACTGACACTGTTGCTTATAATCAGAATATTTACTTCAGTATGAACAGCATAATATAAAGAGGCCTTAGCAGAATACTGTTGAATTTGTAAACCATCTGCAACCAACTGTATTAATAACCTGTACTTCCCTCTATATAACTCTTAGAAAAGGTTTTAACAGAATACAATGGCACCTCGGAAGTTGAACAGAATCCATTCCAAAAGTCCGTTTGACTTCCCAAATGTTTGGAAAGCAAGGCACAGCTTCCAGTTGGCTGCAGGAAGCTCCTGCAGCCAATCGCAAGCCACGGAACCAGCATTGGATGTTTGGGTTCCAAAGAACGTTTGCAAACCGGAACGCTCACTTCCAGGTTTGCAGCGTTCAGGAGCCAAAATGTTTGACTCACAAGGCATTTGGGATCCAAGGTACGACTGTATTTTGTTCACAATAGGGATCTTATTAGAAGTCACTGTGTTCTACATATGAATCTTTTATGTGTGCCACTGATAAGAAATGGAAGGTAACATCAGCTAGAAGGAGCAGGTGTGTGGTGCCAGATATCGATAGTTCTTAGTGCCAAATACAGCTAAGGACCCATGTCTGCCACAGCTTCCCCTCTACCCCCACTGATGGATGGATGTTTGCTGCTACATTCACAACATACGAAATTAGCTGTGGATGGGCACTATGATTCATGAAAGAAGCCTGAAGCAGCCTCATGTTAGTGTTTAAACAATCATAGAAATATGTCCTGCTTCTCTGCAAAAAACACTGGGCAACTGTAGATGTATAGTGAAATCCTGTGTCTACTCAGAAGACAGAGTTCAATGCAGCTTACTCTAAGATGATTAAAACAAGGTTGCAGTCCTATAGAGACATGGTTCAATTGCTTCGACTGAAGAAAAAAAATCTCAATTTCAGTGCAAAGGTGCTTCTTTTATTACCAAATGAACATTAATTGTAGTGGATAAAAAATTACCCTGTTAACCTGTTACTTAATAGGCACCAAATTCCCAAGTACTTAATGTGTAATAACCACTTCTAAAAAGAAAAGTGACCGCTTTTTTGAAAACGAGATAACTAGTCAGCTTGAGATGCAAAATGCCTAATTGCTTGAGACAGAGCTTCAATTTCACACGCCCAAGGATGATTTTGCAAGATTTATGACTTTCCTCAATTGCTGTTAGTTCTGATCCATAGTGTCAGCTATTCTTGGAGGATTGGGCATACTGCTGGAACAGTAATCTTAAGCTGATTTTTCCTTCTTAGCTTTTTTGTTGTTGCTGCTAAAGAGGAAGTGTAAGACCAAGCTGTGCCAAAGAGCTTGTCTTAATTAGGCCAGCCCTGAGCAGATGCTAATCTCCCACATAGAGCTTACTAATAACCACAGGATGTTTAGGAAACAATCAAAAGCCTACAGAAATATTTTTAATTGGGGCACAAGCCAATCTGTTTCTCCCATAAACACACTTAATAATTTGATATGTTAATCTTCACCTCCACCCCAAATATCTCAATCGCCCAGCAACCAAATTCTTGTTTTACAAATCAGTGAAATCACTCAGTTTGCTAAAGCATTTCGATCTCTTGGAACCAAACCCAGAATGCTCTAACCCCATAGTAGTTATTGGCATTCCTGGAAAAGATATTCACCAACCTATGAACAAGCTTCATTTAACATACCAATTTCCATAAAGGACTGCATTGTTAATCTCACTCAGGGGTTTGTTTGTTTTTTAATTAAAAATTTGTTTTTTTTTAAATACGCAAAATGGATAATTTTGAGAACTGCATCTGTCCCCTTTTTCTGTTTAGCTCAGGGAATCAAATTTTTTTTCCATTATTGCTTTGAGCAACATTTGAATAGTATTTTTTCTTTAGTGAAAGTGTTTCAAAGAAAGTTGTCTTCCTAAGAAAAAGAAAATCACAAATAGCCAACGCTTTCCTAGGTATAGGCTGTCTC
This sequence comes from Podarcis tiliguerta, assembly GCF_965153285.1. Lineage (NCBI taxonomy): Eukaryota > Metazoa > Chordata > Lepidosauria > Squamata > Lacertidae > Podarcis > Podarcis tiliguerta. The sequence goes on from NC_139536.1 coordinate 23,952,503, forward strand.
TTAGCAACTAGACTCAAGGTAGCTAGGATACAGAAAATACAAAGGGAAAAAGGTTTCTACTCTGCCAGAGCACAAAAAAGATGCCTGATACAGGGATTGGTCCGTACATGATCCTACTGCTATAAAAGCAGTGAGTGTCTAGCTAGGTATCTATTTGTACTGAGAGCTCCCCATGTGGTTAGGCTCTCAAGAAACTACAGCAGGGAGACTGAATTACCAGTCATGTTTAGTTAATGGTGGGGTTACTGTTACTCCACCCCATATTGATGACTTTAGCCAGAAAGTTAAAAGTGCTACATATCTTCTCAGCAGCAATAATAGTGCCAGGGCAAAATAAGCCAGCTATGTATCTTGTGCCAGTTTAACAGGAGCTCCATTGGACCTAAGCAAACCATCTGACATAAGCAGCTTGAGTGCAAGAGAAGATGAATAGGGCCATAGACAAGAGCATAATGTCATCTTGAGTAGCAGTTGTTCATTTAAAGGGGTTTGTTCAGTAGGAATACAACTAGGATTATTCTGTAGACCTATTCATCCAATTCATCTCAGGTCAGACAGGAAACTTTATATCCACCACTGCGAGTTGCAGCATGGAAGAAAGCATGCAGTAAATAATGTATATATTCATATGAGCCATTTCCTTCTTCCCAATGATGCTAGACATAAGAGTAGTGTTTATGTACTGTTTACACCTTGTAAATACTTCCATCACACAACAATCACAGTGCTTAGATACTTTATTAGTTTCTCATTCATAGACCACAAAATACATTTTTGTCATTAAAATGAGTTGATCTTGGGATGTAATTTATTGCAATAGGCAAAACATTCCTAATATATTACACACACCCCTTGGCTCAAGCTTGAATCAAGATCAGGCTACTGTGAAAGATTTATCTACCGTGTTTCTCTCAAGGTCTGTGAAATGGTCCCTATGGAAAAAATTTGAGTTAAATGTACTTGCAGAGTTACTGACAAGGGGAATAATTCAGCAGGAATTTCCTCTGCAGAGACCCCGTTGAAATTAACAGGATCAGTGCAAAAATACCAAAGATGAGAGATCTATCAATGACTATTCTTCCTGGTAACAGAAACAGTATCTCTGAACGCTGGGTCCCTGGAGCAACCTACCACATTCATGCTCTGCTTATGGTTCTTAAAACATCCAGATTGTGGCTAAAATAACAATACAATGGCCTTCCTAATAGGGCAATAGACTCTCAGAGCAACTTACAAAAGCTTCTCACAATACAATTCAAGTATAGTATGAGAAACATAAATACCATGGAATTTAATCTGGACTAATTCTGCAATCCTATATAAATCCAGTGGGACTAACCTCTGAATAAACAAGTGTAAGATTAGTGTTAGTTAGCTTACTTTAGTAATGAGTAAGTCTGAATAATCGTACACATGCCTCTTCAGGCTGGTTTTTTTAAAAAAAGTTACAACAAATAGGGGTGGGGGGAAGATGATTATAAATTATGTGTTCAGACATCGAAATGTTGCCAATTGGCCTTACTCCCAGGTAAGTCTGGATTCAGCAAATGATGCTAAGATAATTCAAGTAGCGTGTTTTGCCCTCATCCTTGCTTTGTCTTTACTAGTGTCAGCCTTTGACTATCCTGTACACCATCATGACCAACACTTCCCACTGAGGACTTCTTAAGTTAAGGAAGGAGAGCCAAGCAGGCACTAGACACTAGCTCTTTCTGCACTCAGTTGCAATTCAGTACAAGTAGAATTTTATCAAAAGGAGGAGAGTGTTAGTTTCTGTTTCTCACTGAGCAGCTGCTGGGAGTCACAGGACTCTGTTTACATTCCAGAGACCTTGCAGTCTCACGGGAAAGGGAGACGGGTCCTCAACCTAATCTTCCTGAAAAGTTAAAATAGCTGCATCGATACACACTGCTTCACAGGCTGTTAACTTAAGTCCACATCTGCAATGGATGTTCCCCACAGAAATAAAGAAGGTCAGAAAAACAGTTTCACTGTCAAAGCAGCAGCATCACCATTTTTTAAAAAGAAGGCAATAATGAAAGCAAGTGTTACCTTAACAATAGAGTTGAAATCTTCCTGCAGAGTAGTATGCTTATACACAATTCAGATGGCTGCAGCAACTTTAATACACTAGAAAGGACAATTAATTCTCAGTCTATACAAACATTTGTGTGATTGCAAGCTTCCAAACTGATTGCTTCTCCATGAACATTCAAAATCAGAAATATGTGTTAAGTCAGCCTACTGTATTTTAAATTTCTGAACAGTAATCTCATGCAGCTTATAGTAAAAGAAAGGAAAAAGAAAAGAGGAATTCCAAGCCCCAGATCTTTAGTGCTGAATGGGATTAAGAGACAACTGAGGTACTACGCCTCTGAAATGGGGTGCAAGCAGAGGGCAAAGCCAAGCTGACTATGTAACAGCATCAAAGCTGTTCCATTCCCCTTCCATCCCTCAGCTATGCCAGCCTGAACTGGTATACTGACAGAGAACACCCACACCACCTACCCTGGCTGGCATGAGCTAGCAGGACTTGGGATGTAGTGGTAGATATGCCATACCATGCTACCTTATCATTTTGGATTGCTCTGCCCATCATGTAGGTGAATTGCCATAGTAGAGCACTAAAAGTGTTTGCATTCTCTCTTATGCTTGGGTTCAATTTCTCTCCATATCAACAGATAAAATTCAGCAATATATTCCTGCTACTAAATGTACAGGCTAGTACTGATTTACTATTACCAAAGCAGCTTTGCTTTGCTTGTTCATTACTCTTGTCAGCAGTTGGTATAGAATAATATAGGAGACCGAACATACTAATCCTTTTCTCCTTGCATTTTCAAACACATTGAATGGAGAACAGCAAATACTAGTTCAGTTTAAGGGGGAAATCAAGGGCATGTGGTTCCTTTAACAAGATGGGCCACACTCAGTGGTATCTGCAAGCAGAAGGCCAGCTTCAATTCTGGAAGCACCAAGTTACAGCTATCTCAGAAAACAAGGCTGGGGAAAATCTTAGAGGAGATCCATGGTCAGTAAGAACAGGCATTACTAGGCTGGATCAGCAGGAAACCTATGAGGCCCTTTGGGCTAAGCCACACGAGCCTGCCCTACATGCAGTCTCAACTGTGGGTTAGGTAAAGATGCATCTGTGCCAAAAGTGGGTTTGCAAGCGCCTGCAAAGCCCAGTGCACAGCCAACCTTTTGCAAGCCCCAATAATAAGCATGGCGCTTGAACCACACAGCCAAAAACGGGTCATCTGACATCATGAGGTCAGGTGACTGACAGATGGCCAACCCCACCCACCTCACAAAGTGGATCTATTATGTGTCTCTGTGTTGCAGAGATAAGGATATAGCCTGGTAGCTAGATCATTCCCCACCCCTGGACTGGACAGAGGAATGTTCCAATTCAGTGTAAACATGGCTTTATATGTTCAAATGTTATTCCAAGTAACAGAATTTGTGTATTGCTTAGTAATTTCTGACAGTAACCTTTTCGGTAAAGATCTGCATAAAGCCCAGCTTCATTGGACACACGCCTGGTTGACCCACCACCATGTGCTCGGCAACTCGGTTTCTCCAACTGAACCTGATGAATCCCTTTTGTATGACTGGGTTCCACTAGGAGGTAACTCTGTATATTGGCCGCTAATGTTCTGAGTGGAACAGAATCGAGACTGTGTGTTGTGTATGTGCCCCACTTCAGACATGAATCAAACTCGGATGAATGTGCACTTCACTCAAAGAAAAAGAAAGTGAGTGGGGAAAATGTTTAAATACTGTCTCACCTCAAGGCCTTGATGAAAGCTCTCCCAAAGGTCTGCATGCCATCTCCCACTGGCCTCAAAGGGTGACTATGTTACCCTTCAGAAGATAACAACAGCATCATTCTTTCACCATTGGGCAACATTAAATTACTTTTTAAAAAGTTGCAGTCAATACTGTGTTTTTAAACCAACATAATGAACCAACACAAAGTCAAAACAAAGCATCGTTGCAGTATAATGATTTAACCAAATGAATAGAATAAAGTATTTTCTAATATGTTATACACAGCTGATTTTTTTCACTTTTAAAGAATAAGTTGTGAAGGCTAAATATTAGCTTTCGTGATTTATTGGGAACGTTGAGGTTCTGATCAAGTATCAATCTAAGTCGGGTTTTTGTTTTGTTTTATCAAAGCTAAGGTTAATACATTTTGTTAAGATACCAATTAACTGGAAGCCAAGTGTTAAGAGTAGAATATAGACATCTATATATGCTTTCATACCTCGATTTATTGCTTTTCTTCATTTTTTTAAAACTTTGCTTGTAGACTTTGGACCCAGTGTAGGAACTGCTTAAGTTAAAAAGTCCCAAACTGCACCAGACTGGTAAAAAAAGTTTCTATTCAGCCCTCAGCACAGAAGAACACAGACCGTATTAATGAATGTAAATTTACTGACTGTGATCATCCTTGACATTAAACAGCACTGTTTCAGAATTTTACAATTTTATCTGTTATTTTAACAAGCAAAAAAAGATTTACATGTTCCATTTTTGTTAAGTTTTTCTAGTGCACAACAAAATCAAATCTAAAGTGATTGTGTAATGTACAGAAATCTGTCATTTAAAACAATATGCACACTGCGGATTTTAATATAGCCTTTCATTTTATGTTTTTGATAACATCACCAGTTGTAATTATACAATAGGTCAAATGCTTAGCCATGTACTACACGTAGTTATTACATGCTAGAAATTTAAACACCAAGGTCAAGCTGAGTAACAGAAACAGTAATTAAAAATTTAAACAAAGTCCATAAACTTCTGTTCATTTGTAATTTTTTTCTTTTTCTTAAATTAACACCCACAGTTTCTTTTATCCATTACATTTTGTGCATTGCTTATATTTCCCCACATGATACAGAATAATTGCCCCTTTGAAGTAAGAAGCATCTTGATGAATTTATTCTTACCACATGTAAGTGCATTTGAAACCAGAGTTCACAAGATTTAGAACAAACAAATACATGTTACTGAAACAAATCAAGATGTGTTTCCAAAAAAAGAGCTGCACACAACTTAATTGTGCATATTAAGTTAAAGCTTGACCTATTCTTATGATATCTTTCTTTTAACTTTTAGTGTGCAGATGCCAAGGTCCACAAAGAACAGGCTTCAAAAGGATATTCTTGAAAGTGTCCAAGGAGTCACAGGTCTTTAGGATATTTTTAAAAAATATATGGCTTTTACCAACTTGGTGCATAAGGGCTGCTGGAAAAATATGGAATATCAAGCACTCTGTTATTTTCTTTGCCTTCTTTAATGCTTTATAGGCAATTCTTAGTCCAGCCATTTCAAATGGTCTTAAGGTAAAAAGGATGTATCCCAGTTACTGAATTTAAAGAATAAGCCTCTTTAATAGTATCTGCCACCTGGCGGCCCAGGCCATCTCTGGCCCCGCCCAGGTGGCGGAAGAGGTGGTGCACCGGGTCCACTGGGAAAGCTGTATAAAAGGATAAAATCATAATTGTTGTTTCTTCCCTTCTCAAAAGAGTTACTTTTTAAAAACAACAGGCTTAAAACCCTACATTACAATTTGGGAGTATGCTTCCAACATGCATATTTAGAAAGCTTCCAGTGTGGTTAAATATTATGCTAACAATAAGTTCCGATTTTTTAAGTCTCTACTGAATACTGCCTTGTTCTGAATACTTTGAATACTCTCTACTCTCTACTGCCTCGTTCTGAATACTTAACCTTCCTTAAGTTTTAAACACTGTTACATAAAATTCTTTTAAGTGTAAAGTAAAATGAGCTAAAAAAGGGAGTGGGAAAGGAATCTTACCTGCTTGGAGGTGGGAAACGGCCTCGTGGCCATGGCGGCATCCCTCTGCCTCTGGGGGGAGGAGGAGGTATTCCTCTGAAGCCCATTGGTCCAGGTGGTGGGGGAGGGGGAGGTGGGGGAGGAAGCTCAAAACTGCAGAGACAGACCCAACTGACCATCATCATATGACTACTAACCCAGTTATATATCATGTAACTATTAGTTTTGTTTTCCCAGCTTCAAACAGGCATTTTCTTTAAATAATAATAAAAACATACTGTATTTCTCTGTCTATAAGACGCCCCAGTGTATAAGACGCCTCCTATTTAAGAAAATGGGGGGAGATGGCCCCTGCGTATAAGAGCCCCCTCCCCATTTTGGACATTTTTAAGGGAAAAAACCTAGTCTTATACACAGAAAAATATGGTGATTTTTATTAGAATTTGCTCATTCAGTTTACATTCTGCCATTCCTCCCAAAGGAGCCCAGGACAGCAATCATATCGATAATAAAACATGTTTTTTAATCTAAAAATTGTGCTTTCAGAGTTGCCAGGAATAGTTGCCTGTTTTAAAAGATTTTCTCCAAATTTCAGGTGAGTGTGGGTTCACAATGAATAAAAATTTTATATATACATACACACACACACATATATATATATATATGGGGGGGGGGGGAGAGGTAATTTCTCCTTGTATGTACAGGAGTGCTTGATCTAACTCAGTAGCTCTCAGTCCTAGACTTTCACTGTCTGATTAGCATCAGCTATCATGAGGTATATTTTACAACCCCAAATCTTTCCAAAGAAGCACTCCTGATATTGAGTCACATACAACCTTTCGGTTGCATAACTTAGATTCCAAAAAAACATCAATTGCAGTGTCATCTCCTCAGTGGAAAATCCCCAAAACTGATCTCCAGCTCTTGAAACTTTTTTTTTCTTTGTGGACACTCACACAACCAATTCTATGGAATTTGACAAGAAAACAGGGTCTTGTGAATTTTGCTTGCAGAAAGCCCCAAATTCTGCAATTAATGCAAATTGCATATATAAAACATATGGCTAGGTGAATCAACCCCCAAGCACAGCCCTAACTAACCCAAAACTACAGTCACTGTTTTAAAATATATTTGCAGTTAACTTCAATACTAACCATGGTGGGGGTGGCAGAAAAGGCACTCTCATCATTCCTCTCCGAGGCAGAGATGGCGAGAAGAGAGGTCCGCCTCGTCCTCCTCTTCGCCCTCTTACATCTGAATATGGGCGCATTCTTCCCATTCCACGTCTACAAAAACAAGAACTTTTCAGCACCAATCTAAAAGCATGAGCAACTCAGCAAATCTTAATAAAAAGGTAAAAGTCCAGGTTTGCAAATGTACAAACTCCTGAAAAAGAGCTTGCAGCCATTTTGGTCCTTTCCGGTCCCTTTTGCTCCTAAGCCATGTGTGAGGTAAGTCAAGGTCTGGCTTAGCTGATCTTCTGAACACAAGCTGATGATTAAGTTCTAACCACGTTCATGGTTACAGTTCAACATATGAAGCTGCCTTATTCCATAACCAAGGGTCAGGAATAAGAGGGGCTACGGTCCAGTGACACCTGGATGACCCCATTTTGGCTACACCCTGAATGGCAGTCACATTCCGGAGTTTCAGAAAGAGCCTTTCCCAGCCCTACTTGGAAATGCTGGAGGTTGGGCCTGTGACCATTTGCAAGCAAGTGCAACACTCATTTTAGTAGGGGAAACGTACCTGCATGCACATCCCTTTAAGCATGCAAAACCATCACAATTTGAATTGCAACTGTGTATTAAAGCTTTACCAGTTAGGAAGTTTGCACCCTGGAGTTAATGTGTACAACATTATACAATAAGTAAATAATGTACATTAGGTAAAAAATTGAAAGATTACCTTATCGGCCCAAAGCCATTCAGTGATCTGCCTCGCATTTTTCCTCTAGTATAGCCTCTGCCACCTCGGCCTCTTCCCCGACCTCTTGGACCTCTGAGCATAACGAAGGAGGACATATGAAATTCTGACCACTTTTTTTTTGTTCTAAGAACCACAGTCCAATTACTATGGCTAGAGGTGCCAACAGGTCCACACTGTATGTAGATTAGGCCCTCTGTCCCACCCATAAAAGAGAACACAAATTTGCATCAAACTTGCAGGTATTTTGTGTCATATGGAAAGCTGTATCCTCCTTTAGCAAGGGTCAAAAATAACCTGTGGGCCACACAGAACTAACTAACAACACGGATGAAGTTCTTTGCAGAATTGCATTTCCATACTAGAAGTCTTAACCCACTGAATTTGTGATTTCCCCATAGCTGTGGCACATGAGCCTGCTCTCCCTCCCTAAACCATGCACAGAAGCAGAGTTTCATTGGCTGTCAACCTAGGGTTGCCATATGTCCGGAATTTCCCAAACATACTGTATATGGAAGTATGGCAGCCCATGTTGGCAGTGCAGTTTCCCCATAAAACTAGCTCAAAAACAGCTCACAAATTTGCCCCCCACCCTCCCCAAAAAGAAAAAAGCTCAACAACTTTTCTTTCCAGATAATCAGTTCAAAATATGGCAACCCTATGTCACTCAAAATCTTTCATCAATTGATCTTACCTGGTAATGCTGCATTGTGCCTAGTACCAGTCATGCTCAGAGTAGATCCACTGACAGTAATAGTCAGAGTTAACTTCAGTGAATTAATTTCTATTGGTATACTCAAAGTAAAATTTAGTTGGATACAACCCACTATGTTAGTACATGACCTAGGGCACTTAGTTTCAGATTACAGACAGTGGTGCTCTGCAAGACGAATGCCTCGCAAGACGGAAAACCCGCAAGACGAAAGGGTTTTCCGTCTGCAGACGCAAGACGAATTTCCCTATGGGCTTGCTTCGCAAGACGAAAAATGACGAAAATTTTCGGGTTGTTTTTTTTTGCTCCAAAACCACTTATTTTGAATCGCTAAGCTGCTAAAAGCATTTTAGCAGCAAAACCGCTAATCCCCCCCTTAAAAAGCCGTTTTTAGCCCTTAAAATGTCAATAGCGCTAATAGCGCTACTCCGTCAATGGGCTTGCTTCGCAAGACGAAAAAACCGCAAGACGAAAAGACCCGCGGAACGGATTCTTTTCGTCTTGCGAGGCACCACTGTATATGTAAAAATATACACAAACCCAGGTTGACAGGGGGGCTTGACTGCTTACAATCCCAGTACATATGTACTTGCAACTCAGGATTACACAATGAAGCTGATGAACATGAAAATATACATATATGTTAAGGTGGTATTCAACCAAATTTATTCAGAGTAGACCCACTCTGAATGAACACAACCAAGTTATTTCCATGAATTTTATTAGAACTACTCTAAGAAAAACTTAGATCAATACCACCCTTCATGTTGCCATAAGACCCTTTGTAGTTTTTATAAAACATTTGTCGTTGTTTAAATATGACATTTAACAACAGCAGCAACTTAGGAATTATGTCTCACCTTTTTTTTGTTTCAGTCACTTGTATGTTTTCTGGAGCAGATTCAGGCTGATCCATTAGGTCTTCAGCTCCTTCTTCCATCTATTAGAAATACTGGAAGGGAAAATAAAGTCATGTTTCAACATAAAAGTTTAAGAATCAAATTTCCCCTAATGTAATTTTGGAGGTTTCCAGCAGAGTCTGTTAAAAATAGTTACCAACAATGATACACCATCTTATTGATACAAAGAGAAATATCAAAGCAAGTCTTCTAATCTTACCCAAGTCTGTGCCTTGTACCATACGATGCAACTATGAATACAGTTTCAAAACGAAGATGTCACAAATAGGCAAATGCAAGGCTGCTGGGCCAACAGCAGGGGTGGGGAACTGCATCCAGCCAGCCAGAGGGCCAGCCCTCCACAGGCCACTTTAATTGGTGAGCACCCCTGCCCACCTATCAATCACAGTACATTGTATGATGTCAGGTGATTCTATCTGTAGATTCAATCAGATCTTCCCTTGCAGCCACAGCTTGAAAACAACTGCAGTGCAGACAAGCAACACGGCTCTGGTTTTTTCTTGTAAAGGAAGAATCAGGAAAACAAACATCGCAACATCTGCTACTTGAACTTTCCTAAATCTGACATCATACACGACCTCAGATACAAGAAAGGTGGATGTGACTGGCCTGGTCAACCCTGAGGCTTGGAAGACGTAATGAGACATGAGCCACTTTACATTAGCCAACAGGAAAATTCCACCACCACTCTCAGTGAACACATGGAAAGGTACTGTGTAGGCACTACTATCGGTAACACAGAATCAGAGAACAATAGTCCCCTATCAGAGAAGAGGGGAACATGAACCACACACCTCTCTTTTAAGAAATTATTCTTTGCGTTCTATTAAGTATTGCTCAAAGATTGCATGTGTTATGAAACTGACTAGAACAGTAGCAGTACAAGAGGGTAGGAAGGTGGAAAATGGAGTTTACTCATTATACATTAAAACAATAAAGCTTTATGTTTTGTTCAAGACACTTTAAAGGTATTTTGTTGTTGTTTAGCAAAGTTTAAAACAGATTAAATTTCTTGTTCTTAAGAATATAGCAGAAGAAATGGGCTTGCAGGGTTCCTATTAGCAGAGGTCGGCACTTTTGGTTACCCTAAAATTTTCCACTCCAGTGGTCAGTACAAGAATTCTCTAACCAAGAACAAGTTTGTGGTTTCCTCATCCCTCAGCATCCCTTTTTTTTTTTTTTTGGTGCCATTTATTTTCAATTAAAAGTCTGACATTTCTAAGCTAATCTGGAAGCCTTTTTTCAGCTGAAGAGCTGGCCAAAGGGTTTTAAATAAACTATGTTACATATTTTGCTGTATTTTATATTATATGACCTTTTTTGTATAACTTGCTGTAAACCTCTGACTGATGTTTCAAACTAATCCCCCCCCCCATCAGTCTGGCTCTGGTGATCTATTGTTTATAAGGCGGATATTTTAGTTCTAAAAAGGTTTGCTGTAGATCTCTTAGGTGAGAGTCCCTGTCTGTAGAGTTGGAACAGATGCGGCTGTAACGTAGGGCCTGGCTATATACAATGGATGGGATGGTAGCTAGAAGTAATAATAATAATAATAATAATAATAATAATAATAATAATTTTTATTTATACCCCGCCCTCCCCAGCCATGGCCGGGCTCAGAGCGGCTTACAAGCAATAATAAAAACAAGATAGATAATTACAACTTAAAAACAAAAGTAAAATACAACATGAAAATAATGTAACATTAAAATATTAAAATGTAGCCTCATCGCAGGAGGAGAAGGAAAAGAAAAAAAAAAAAAAGAGAGAGAGGGAGGGAGGGAATCAAATTGGCTCCAAGCCAAAGGCCAGGCGGAACAACTCTGTCTTACAGGCCCTGCGGAAAGAAATCAGATCCTGCAGGGCCCTGGTCTCATGAGGCAGAGCGTTCCACCAGGCCGGAGCCAGAGCTGAAAAGGCCCTGGCTCTGGTTGAAGCCAATCTAACTTCCTTAGGGCCTGGGACCACTAGGGTGTTGTTATTTATGGACCTTGAGGCTCTCCGTGGGGCATACCAGGAGAGGCGGTCCCGTAGGTACGAGGGTCCTAGGCCGTGAAGGGCTTTAAAGGTCAAAAGCAGCACCTTAAATCTGACCCTGTACACCACCGGGAGCCAGTGCAGCTTGAAAAGCACTGGGTGAATATGCTCCCATGGCAGAGACCCCGTGAGGAGCCTCGCTGCAGCATTCTGTACTCGCTGGAGTTTCTGGGACAGCTTCAAGGGCAGCCCTGCGTAGAGCGAATTACAGTAGTCAAGCCTGGAGATGACCGTCGCATGGATCACTGTGGCCAGGTCGGGGCGGGAAAGGTAAGGGACCAACTGCTTGATGCGGCGAAGGTGGAAAAATGTCGCCTTGGCTGTTGCTGTAACTTGTGCCTCCATGGAAAGGGAGGCGTCAAGGATTACACCCAAACTCTTAACGGAAGGCAATGGCACTAACTGGGCCCCCGCAAGAGAAGGGAGTTGGTCCCTCATCCCCTTGCCATCCCGACCCAGCCATAGGACCTCTGTCTTCGAAGGATTTAGTTTCAGTCGGCTCCCACGAAACCATCCAGCCACGGCTTCCAAACATCTGGTCAGTGTGTTCGGGGCAGAGTCGGTGTGGCCATCCATCAACAGATAGAGCTGAGTGTCATCAGCATATTGGTGACAGCCCAGCCCAAAGCTCCGGATAATCTGGGCAAGGGGGCGCATAAAGATGTTAAAAAGCATCGGGGAGAGAATTGCGCCCTGCGGCACTCCACACACCAAGGAGTGGCGCGACGACATTTCCCTCCCTAGTGTCACCCTCTGTCCCCGACCAGAGTAGTGTCCAAAAATTCTGGCCGGTTCTCCTGAGGGAAAAGACGCAGCAGGATCAGGCCTTTTATGCCTGACCCAGCGAGGCGACGGTTATACAATATATGCTCCAGGCGCGCGGAGGAGAAAACGAGGACGGAGCAGAAGCCGCGGAGCGAGGGAGGACTTACCCGGCTCGACGCTTTGCCAAACGGCTGACAGAAACAACGTCGCGGCCGCGCCGAAAGGGGTGGGAGGAGAAAGCCGCCTCTCCTCCTCTCGTCTCTCTCGGGTTCAGCCCACAAACAAAACGCTTTTCAAAATGGCGCCTCGGCAAAGTCTCAGGAGAGGGACCGAGCCGCGAAGCCACGCCCCCCACCAGGAGGAGGAGCCCAGGGAGCAGGGCGGGGCTTCGTTTCGGGAAGCAGCTGCCGCAGCTAAGCCCCGCCTTCTCCGTCCAAGTTGCGTCAGCGGCCGGGCTGCGATTGCCGCAAAGGATTCTGGGCACTGTAGTCCGCCCCTCACAGAGTTACAATCCCCAGCGAGGCTCAAGGAACCCTAGAACTGTCTCAAGAATACTTGTATTAAAGAAAGCATTCAACGAACCGGGGTTGGGGCGGGAATAACCGATATGGGCTGCGATTCTAAACACATTTACTTACCAGCAAGCTCACTAACCCTAACCCTAATGAAACCCCATGAAACTTCTGCGTAAGGTGCAAAAAAACACACCTAACTATAAGCCCTTGCAGGCAAGGTACCAGCCACTCCTCCTCCAGGAGGAGCCGAGGAACCCACAGCAGATCCAGCCCAGCCCACTGTCGTAAGCGGCGGACTTGGGGGGCCGTAAAGCGACAGGGGAGGAAATCCACGTGGGAAGCGGAGCAGGAAGTTCGGCAACATGGGGAAGAGGAAAGCTCGCCGGCAGCAGCAGCTGATCAGCAGCTTGAGTAAGAAGCAGAAGAAGCACCTCAAGGATTTCGGGGAGGAGCACCCATTCTATGATCGGTGAGCGGGGCTCGTTTGAATGGCGTCTAAGGTGAAAGGTGAAGGATCTGTTTGCTGATGAGGCTTCTTGTCTGCGACGATTTCCCTACAGTAGCCTTCCCTGAGTCGGCGCCCTCCTGGTGTTGTCGGACTACGACTCCCATCGTCCCTGGTAACTGGCCCTGCCGGCTAAGGGTGATGGGAGTTGGAGTCTAACGACGTCTGGAGAGCCACAATTTCCCCATCCCTCACAAAGACTGAATTGCTAAGGCAGACTGCTCCGAGGATTTTGGCTGTCCTAAATGCCCTTCTCCCCACGCCTGCAGCATTTTCAGTGATCCATAGCTGACTATATGTCTTCATCTTCATTTTTCAATGGCCTTTGCCTCCTTTCTTCCTGTGTCTTCATCTCTCACAACTGATAGAGAGCAGAAAGTTTTTAGTTATCTGTCCCAGAATGCAGAGGATATCGCCTCCCCAGTCAGAGGCAGTCCAGTCAGCATCCATCTGTATCGGGAGACAATGGAGGAATGCACCTATGGGGCTGACAGCAAACTGTTGGAAGGTTACAGAGCCTGCTGCTGCTGTAGAAACCAATACTGGAGAGATAAGTTTTGTTGCAGTTGGGGCAGATGAAGGCGTCCGGCTGTGCTGCTGCAGATGCACCATTGTGTTTCTTCTCTCTGGGAACCGCAGGAGAGGAGTGCTGTTGTGAACAGATACCACTTGCTGGCTTCCCATGGACATCTGGTTGTGATCCTCATACTGTGCACACTTATCCCACACTCAGCCTCTGTTCACTGTTTTGCATAGTTCTGTAGTGCTTCAAAACCCCACAAACACTACAGTTTGACAGGAGTGAGCACTGGGGCAAGGGTTGTGCGATCCACCACAACTCTTTTAGACTGCCGTTGTATGCACACTTACCAGGGACTAAGCCCTATAGAGCTCAGTGGGGCTTACATCTGACTAAACATGCTTATTAAAAGCAATTGCTTGTACCCAGTATAACTATCTCTAGGCCTCTCCTTTCCAATTATTCAATGCCAGATTCTCCACAATGTATTAGGTGATGCAGCAGCAATAATAATCTGGGACTGATGCTTTTTTCCCTTCAGCCATTTGGGGGACAGAAAGGACAACTCACTTGGGATGGTTTGATCACAGCTTTCTGTAAAGTTTCCTTTTTCGAAAGGTGCAGTTCAGTTTTGAGCCATCAGTGATCTCCTTCCAGCTCCCAGGTGGTGTCCACACAGGTGTGCAAAGGCTGCACACGGTAGAGTGATGCAAGCATTAAGGAACTCTTAAAATATTATTGTCTTTTGGAAATCTCTTGTTGTTCTGGTTCCAATCAGGACATTAGAAGTTGTGATGGGCATCTGTGTGCAGTAATGCTCACGTCTTCTTGTGCTAAACTCTCCAAATATTAAAAGCTACACACCATTTTGATTATTTTTAAATTTTTTTCAATCTATGTATCAGTCGCTACAGATAAATTAAATTCAAATGGTTTCCTTTTAGGGTTTCTGGGAAAGAAAAACCAACTCAAATCTGTGAACTGGTAAGAGTGACCGTACCTTTTTTTAAGCATGCCTCTTTTTATATGGATAAATTAATGGGAAATGCTAATGCATGAAAACTGACTAATTGTATTAACACAGTTAGTTCAAATTCTATAGCACATCCCTCCTCGCTGCCTTTGCTGTTTCCATCCCTGGTTGCAGTGTAATTCGATAGCTCAGTGTGGTGCTAATAGTGGCAATGTTGCAGGTTCGATGAAGAAGAAGAAGAGTTTGGATTTGATATCCCGCCTTTCACTCCCTTTCAGGAGTCTCAAAGCGGCTAACATTCTCCTTTCCCTTCCTCCCCCACAACAAACACTCTGTGAGGTGAGTGGGGCTGAGAGACTGTGACTGTCCCAAGGTCACCCAGCAGCTGCATGTGGAGGAGCGGAGACGCGAACCTGGTTACCCAGATTACGTGACTACCGCTCTTAACCACTACACCACACTGGCTTCCTGTATAGGACAGCTGCATTATATTGCAGGAGTTCAGGCTGGATGATCCTCAGGGTCCCTTCCAACTCCACAATTCTATGGTTTTGTGTGTCTGCTTTAGCGCCTGGTATTTCACCCAGAATTTAGGCTTCAGCATATCTTGTTGGACTCCACTCACATCACCCTCAGCCAAGCACAGCCAGTGGTCGAGCATGGTAGGGATTGTCATCCAACAACATTTGAAAGGCCACAGGTTCCCCATTCCTGTCCTAGCACTTGTGACTTCAGAGAAAAGCTTGCAAATCTGGAAAAGCTGGGGAAGGTTTGCAGAAGCTTGCAGTAATAACAGAGTAGGACCTCAGCAGTCCCATCCTCTGGCTCCAGCTCATTCTCTATCCCTGCCCCAACCCATCCCGCTTGCACAACACATTTCTGCTGCTGCAAATGGGAATTCCTTTCCCTCCTTCCTGCAGCTCCCCACAAGCCCCAAACATCTGCTCCAATGAGTTGAGGGATACTCTAGAGCAGATAGGGGTGCAGGGGAAGAAGAGAAGTACCGTCATGGCGTGCCATTGAATCTCACCCATAACTTGGATTTCTTAACACAAAACTTGAAATATTTATTAGCAGTTTAAGTCCCATGATGAGGCCTGAATCCCTATTGGAAGGGATGCAAGTGGTCCGCATCAGTCTTCTCCAACCTGTTGCTTTCCAGATGTTTCAGGCTACAGCTGATCACAGCCAGGAGTTGCCCATCTTGAGGGCACCATGTTGTAGAAGGACAGTCTACATGCATGAGATCCTAAGTTTAATCACTGGCATTACCAGTTAAGAAGGAAACCCCTCGGCCTGTGAACTTTGGAGGGCTGCTGACATATAAAAGCTGGATTTGGATAGAATAGTATAGAAGGTAATACTAGGCTCAGCATCCAGTGATCAGACTCTGTATCAGTATGTTTGCATTATACGTTATTTTTCCCCATTTCTAGTCAGAAAGTTCTGAGCAGTCAAGCTCAGAAAGTGACACAGAGAATGATTCTGAGCAAGCCTCAGTATATCACAAGTTACTGGCCACCTTAAAAACTGCTCCGTATTCGGACAGTGAGGATGATGAAGATGAATCAGAAGGAGGAAGCAACAAAGGTGATGCAGAAGTGGGCAGTGATGATGAGTACGAAGAAGTTGAGGGAGAAATGGAGGACGAAGACAATGACAGCAATGCGCCTGACCCCCCAGAATCAGGTAATCCAGTGCATCTCAAATTCTGTAGACCACAGCTCTCGTACGAATACAACCTACGACTCTTCTTCTTTTTGATCTGGCATAGATCAAGAAGCACCACTGCAGAAAAACAGCCAAGAGGAACCTGGAGATCCAGAGGCTTCTAGCGACCTGAAGCATGAAGCTACTGAAGAATTCACAGACGTGCAGCACGAATCTGAGTTTAGCCTGGAAACCAATTTCATAGAAGAAGAGTGTGGTGATCCTTCTGCAGATGGGAAAGAAAGCAGTGGTTCTGCAGATATTGCAAAAGGTAAAATGCATGGTCTTTATATTAAATGTTTGTTGGGTGGGGGAGAGTACCTACATACAAGCTTCTTGACATCTCGAAGGACTGCCTTCAGCTCTTTGGACCAGTCTGAGCCCTGTGGTTGAATTTGGAGGCCCTGTTCATTGGCATGCCACTAAGGCCAATTAAACTGGCAGACACTAGAAACAGGTCCTGTTCAGTGGTGGCCCCTGTCCAATGGAACTCCCAAGGAATGTGTGGTTGGCCTCATCTGTACCTGTTTAAATTAAGAGGATTTTTATTATGGTTGTTACTGTTTTTTAGAGTCTTGTTTCAATTGCTTATTGAAATTTTGGTCATTTTTATGCCTTTATGTTTTAAAAGGTTTAATAATCCTGGTTACTGCTTGCTGGATTCTTGATATTTTATATGTAATATATATATATATTATTGTATTGTATTATATAATTGTAACTGTGATGGTCTTGGTTATAAGTTCATATGTTGCTGCTTAGGGGACGACATTATTCCTTAATGTAGCCTAAGAACCTTGAGAAATTGATTTAAAGCAGATCTGAGCAGCTGATGAGCCATAGAACCCGTCCGTTGCCTTCCACCTGAGGTCAGATGAACCTCCTCTTCGTGCTGCCTGATTAAAACTACACAAAGAAGAGTTTGCCATTGCATCTGGCAAACCACCCATGGCGAGCTGCGTTTAACTTAAGAGGTCATCAATTGTGCAGATCAGACTTGAACACTAATAGCTAATTTGTTTTTTATTGTCACTAAGTTCAGTTCTCTGGTAGTAGAAAAAAATCTTCCCATTCCTTCCAAAACCTGCTTGGGTTTGCCAAACCTCTTGAGAATGGGTGTTCCTTTTTTGAGGAATGACAAGGCTTATGTGTATGCTCATTGTAGAACAGAGGTGGACTGCACTGACTGAGGCAGATGGGAGCTGGAGTCCTACCACATTGGGGTGAGGCAGAAGTTCCCCTTTAGCCATGCTGCTGTTTTCTGTACTATAGAGTTGCCTTGTCATGCAAAATTCTTTTATGATTACATTCTTTTTCTTCTTCTTTTACTGTTAGATGCAGCATTTGAGATCTCTGACAGACCTCTAACAATTCATAATTGCGATAACAATTTCCTCCTTCTGATCAGATTTCTTTTAAAAATGTGTAGAGCAGAGTCTAGTTTTCATAACATTGTTTTTATCTCTCCACACAGATCCATTTAAGTGTCATGTCGAAGAAGAACTGGAAGAAAAACAAATAGATAAAATTCTTGCGTGTTCAAAATCTACCAGCCAAGTCAAGGTAATAACGTACATTTATTTCATATTCACTGTGGTTGGTTTCTATTCCTTATTTGGTTCAAAACTTGCTGACTCATCTCTGAATGTGTTGTGCTCGTCCTCTGTAAAAAAAGAGAAATAGGGTATTTTACAGCGTATCTGAGACTATTAACAGGAGTTGTGTTTAACCTTATGTTGTGTTTGTTTCTCCTTTCTAGTGGCCAGCACTGGGTCAGTTAGTGTTTTCTTCAAAATTGGAGAAGTTTGGAATGGTTAAGCCAGACAAAGAAGTTGATTTGAAACGGCTTCATCTTCGCAAGCCTTTAGGATCTGCTTGGCCTAAAGTGAACAGCCCATTCCTTTCCACGCAGGTGAAATCAAAAGATCAGCCATTTACTTCGCTGCAGAAAGAGCTTTTCTGCATCATGAATTCATACAAGGACTTGTTCTACCCTGAGAGGACTGCTTTAAGCAATGGGGAAGAAGTCCGTCAAGTCTACTGCCTGCATGCCCTGAACCACGTCTTGAAGGCAAATGCCCAAGTGCTTGGCAATAATGCCAAGCGAAGGGACCAAAAACCTGGGACTGACGATGATAGCTTCAGAGATCAAGGACTCACAAGACCAAAGGTGAAAGGATTTCCTTAATTTGTTGTCATTGCATGGAAAACATGCCTTGGTGTATGTGGTATTCCCTAAACAGAGCTGCCATTGTACAGTAAAGGCGTCCCTTCAAATCAGCCTATGAATCCCTGACCAGTAGGGGAATGATTAAATCTCTTACAACTTGGAAACTGTAAGGTGCCCATGCTTGGCCAACTGTCCATGAGTCCATAATCATCATGCAATAAGACTTTGATTGATTCCACCCAATATTTGCTTCTCTTGGGTCGCAAATGATGGACTAATTTTCTTTTTGGACTTGAGTAGAAAATGTTATTGGAATCTCCAGGATCTATTCCTTGGGGATGTTTAACTATTGTATCATAACACTGGGTATGTTTTTTGTTTCTTTGTTTGTTAGATCTTCATTTTAATGCTCAAATGCCAGGGACAGGGAGTTTGATAATGAATGACAAACATGGTTCAATATATCCCATGGAGAATGCTCCTTATTTCTGTATAGTTATCTAGAACTCTCTCATTCATATATATGGACCCAGGTATTTACTGAACTGCCTTCTCCAGCAGCAATCTGCATGCTCACTGAGCTTATCATCTGAGACCATTGTCCAATCCAACACCACTGGTCTGGGTGTCAAATGAGTTGAAAACACCATTTCATTGGTGGCTCCTCACCTTTGGAATGCCATCCACAGGGAGACCTAATGCCTTTATTACTGTGATTTAGGCACCAGTCATTTTTTTTCTACTGTTTTCCCATGCTTCTTAGAACGGTAAATTTTAACACTTACAACTTTGAGCAGCTCTCATTTTCACTGGACTGTTTGAACAGACAATTGCTGTTTTAGTTTGTTGTGCTAGTTATTCTCATTACAATATTTTTTTCTATCTTTCTACTTTGTTAGCTGCCCTGGGTACAAAGATAAATTTATGTTATAGGTTGGGTAGGATATAAATTCTGCAAATAAATACGTATTTTAAGGAGTAGTCAGTCAGCTAAAGCTAGATGAGGGGCACATAATTTTTTTAATGGCTAGCCCTAAATACCTACAATATAGCATCTCACTCTCTGTGTGTCTTCTTTTGAAAAATATTTCTTGCTCAAAATAGATTTGCTTCTGTATTTCCCTGCATAGGTGTTGATAGTGGTGCCCTTCCGGGAATCTGCTTTACGTGTGGTGCAGATTTTCATCAGCCTCCTTGAATCGACAAGTCAAAAGAAAATTGATGTTAGTAACAAAAAGCGGTTCAAGGGGGAATTTGGCTCAGATCCAGAAGAGAAACCGCCCAATCTGAAAAGGCCAGAAGATTATGAAGCTGTCTTTGCTGGGAACATTGATGACCACTTCAGGCTAGGTACTGACATTTTAAGATCAGTCATTTTGTGTTCTAAAAAATAGTTCAAAGCATTAAGCATGTTGTACAAGTTTAGGGTTGTTTTTTTGAATGCCCAGTGGAAGCCCACCAAATCTTCAAAATAGTATTCGATTTTTTGCGTAGATTTTTTCCCCCTTGGTAAAGCCAACACTGCCTTGTTTTTAAATGTAATTCTCCCTCTTACCATTTGGACTCCTTAGGGCTGCTTCATTTATAGGAAAAACAACGAAGAGTCACTTGGCACCAAATTTATTATGATATTTTGTGGAGTACAGTCCATTTCATCAGATAGAATCATAGAATCATAGAGTTGGAAGAGACCACAAGGGCCATCGAGTCCAACCCCCTGCCAAGCAGGAAACACCATCAGAGCACTCCTGACATATGGTTGTCAAGCCTCTGCTTTTAAAGACCTCCAAAGAAGGAGACTCCACCACACTCCTTGGCAGCAAATTCCACTGTCGAACGGCTCTTACTGTCAGGAAGTTCTTCCTAATGTTTAGGTGGAATCTTCTTTCTTGTAGTTTGGATCCATTGCTCCGTGTCCACTTCTCTGGAGCAGCAGAAAACAACCTTTCTTCCTCCTCTAGATGCAGGAGTTGCAGGTGTGGTTTGGTGTGTAGTGCTGCAAACAGGGATTTCAAAAGAAAAAGATAGCACAAAGTGCTAACCCCACTACTTTGTGTATCTCATTTGCTTTAGATCTCTCTGTTTATAATCTTCCACAAACCATACACACCCACACACACCTGCAATATTTTTACCAGTTGCCAGTGATGTGGGTTTGCTGGGAAAACAATTCCAGTGCCCAAAAATGATTTAAATGTGGTTTAGCATGTTTGCTTTCTGATTAGTTAGTATGCTGTAATAACGTTTTACAAAGCATGCAGTGTAAATTTTATACACTGAATAGCTATCTCTAATTTTTCTGCAGTTGCCGAAATTATTTGTATGGAACAATTTCCTTAGTGGGGAAAAAATAGTCAAGTGCAATTAATGCAGCTTAGAGGTTTCATTCAAAGCCTTACAGATATTATTGAAATACTTGAAAATATTTAAGACATTATAATGACAACACCAAAAACTGTTAGCATGCTAATTTCAGCATGCCAAAAGAGCTGTACAATTATATTGTATGTGCGTGCATGCATTTATGCTTTTTTACGAATAGTACTCTGAAAAACGTACATTGCAACCTTTAAACTTTCCCAGTTTCACTACCAGCGTATTTGTGATTTTGAGGAACAATGCATTTTCAGAAATGGACACTCTTTTTCCATGGAAAATTCCATTGCATTGCAAACAGTTTGCATGGAAAATTTGATTGCAGAACCATTTTTTTAAAACAACAACAAAGGGCTCAGGCTTGGCCCTGCTTGTAACATGGAGGCAAATGCACAAGCTGGACCACATTGTGTGGGTTGGATGTGATTCAAAACAATTGGTGCTTCAGAATTATGGATGAAGCTGCTGCTACTTAATTGTCTTTCATGCTCTCCTTCCTCTGCTTGAGACATTGCTGCCAAGCGGAGTAGACAGTACTGGCTGAGATGGGCCAGTGGTCTCATTCGGCCATAACTCAGCTCAGTGGAGGACCTTATATCCTGCTCCTTTTTGTTTCTTTTAAACTGCTCTGATCTCCCTTGTCTCTCTACTGCAAGATTGACTTAAGGTAACAAAAGATGGTAGGGAGATGCAGGCTAATTTGGAATCTCACTGAGCATCAGCACTGAGAGCTCTACTGGATATATAGCTCCAGCAGCTACCGGCCCAACCACATTGTGCAGGGTTGAAAAGTAGATGCCTTGGTGTATTTCCTCGCTGCCACCTACCGCTGCCTAGCAACTGCATCACTTGTCCTTCCTCCTCAAAAGTGAAGAAGAGGTGGACGTGGACTAATTTGGAGCGCACAAGAAAACGCTTTGCACAACCATGGGAAGACATGCTCAATATGGAGAAATTGGCTGGGACAGAAGCAGAATGCGGCTGTGTCTTGTGCTGCTTTTGGTCCAGTTGTGCCTTTACCCTGCATAAAGTTGAACCGTGCCCTGGTATTTCAGGAGTCAAAATCTTAGACACAGAGAGTGTGTCCCCCTCTTCTCAATCAGCTGGTTGTTTCCTTAGTGCAAAACAGGAAATCTGTCCATTGGTCCTCTGTGGCAGTGCTGTGATCTTTGGAAGACCCTTGAGATCATCTTCTGAGGTCTTCCTTTATGTGCCTCCTCCTTGAGAGGTCCGCAGGGTGGCAACACGAGAACGGGCCTTCTCTGCAGTGGCTCCCTGTCTGTGGAATGCTCTCCCCAGGGAAGTTCGCCTGGCGCCTTCATTATACACCTTTAGGCACCAGGCAAAAACGTTCCTTTTTAACCAGGCCTTTGGTAGATCTGATTGATATCCTATGTCCTTTTAAAATGAGACCCCTGGGTATAGGGTGGTATACAAATTCTAATAATAATAAAAAATAATAATATTAATAATAATTTGTGCCATGCCTTCTCCTTACAAACTGGAAAGTGCCCAGGGAAGAGAGAAACTAGGATAGTTAAGGGTCTGGAATCCATTACCTATGAGGAACAGTTGAAAGAGTTGGGCATGTAAAGCCTGGAGGAGAGAAGATTAAGGGGTTTTGTTGTTGTTTAGTCGTCTTAGTCATGTTCGACTCTCTGTGACCCCATGAACCAGAGCATGCCTTGGAAACTCTCACTTTCTTCTCAAAGCTTCTCCTCTTTTATGTCCATTGAGTTTTCTTGGCATAATACTGGAATGGTTTGCCAGTTCCTTCTCCAGAAGGGGTTGACAGCAGTCTTAAAATATCTGAAGAGTGATCACACAGAAAAGGGAGAAGACGGGTTCTCCATTGCTGCTGAAGCCAGGACTTAGAAGCTGCCAGATGATAAAAGAGCTATCTGAGGATGGAACAGACTGCCTTGTGTGGCAGTGGTGGACTTTTATTTTGCTGGAGGTGTTTAAACAGAAGCTGGGCAGCCATTTATCAGGAGTGCGTCCTGCATTGCAGATTCTTCACTGAGCAGCGTGTTGGACTAGGTGAATTCCCAGGTCCCTTCTAACTCTACACTTCGGTAAGCATAGAGCAAAGCTGTATGCTTTTGTATGGAACATGCAGCCTGCTAATCTACCACCAGCACAAGCACACCGCAGCTGCAATGGTGTGCAATAAACATTGTGGATGCCAAGGTGTGGAAGCTGCAATAATCGTTGTGGAGGCATAGGTGGAGGCAGCCGTTATTCTGGAGTTGTTGAACCCCTAACGAGCCCTGCACTGCGCTGAAACTAGAAAACCGAAATCGAATCTGATGGCAGTGTTGTAACCGTCACTCTTCTTTGTTGCCCTTGAGGACTGGAGAAAGCAGAAATTCAGTAAATGATCTAGATGTTGTGTTTGTCTGCAAAATGGTGATTGTGCAGCTAGAATGCCTGCGGCTTCCAGCTGAGCCCTGCTGTACTCTCCCCAGGTGAAGTGAGTCCAAATGTTGGCTAAACAGAAAGCGTCAAGACTCTTCCAGAAATTGCAGTTTCATGCTGGTTTATTGGTGCATTATGCAGAGTCTTTCCCTGTGGCTTGATGTCTAGGACTCTTGCTATGAGAAGGCTGCTTTAAAACTTAATGTTACTTGAAGGTATTGTCTCATGAAAGATACTGCTTAATAATACAGCCAAGAGATGCAAGTAGTGCGTCATGACTGCCGCTGATGGTTTCCTTTTGATTAAGTCCAGTTGCCAAATGGTTCCCTTCAGGATTTCCCTTCCCTGTACGAAAGTGTCTTACCTACTTACTAGGCATGCTGAAAGAAGCAGAGAAGTTCTCTTCACCGTAGTGACAAACATGGCGTGCATTCATTTTTGTGATACTGGTTGCTGCATTGTCACTTAATGTTGACCCTGTAGGTGTGTTTGGAATCAGGGAAGCAGCTGATCCCAATTCAAACAAGGGAATTGGAGGAAGGTCTACTATCCAGTTCATGTCGTTGGTTCCATGTATTTGGACCCACCAGTGGGCTTTACACCATGGCGGTGGTTGCATGGAAATGGGTTGTGCCTCCATTTAGGATGGGGAACATTTCTTACTCCATGTGCCAGGTCTTTATCAGGATCTGCCTTGCAGACTTAATTTGACGAGTGGGCAGGGCTGCCTACCTGTCAAAATGCCTTTCACTCTGATGGGAGTGGGAGAGGAGCCTTTGTGAGTTTCCCTCACCCTTCCTCTTTGAGTCGCTAGTCTCATGCTGATCTTGTTCTGCTGCCTAGGCTGTGCATTTTTTGCTGGGAACAAGATCATGCAACCAGTGCAGGATTAAAACCTGCCTGTCAGCTGGTGTCACCAGTGATGTCAGCTGATGGTCATAGGTTTGGGGAAGATGGCCTGGCAGGCCAAGATATGCTCATGGGCTGGATGTTCCCCATCTCTGACTTAGGGCTATCCCAAGGGCAGCATTCCCTCATGGGCAACCCTAGCTAGCAATGGGTAGGACCAAAGAAGAAGAAGAGGAGGAGTTTGGATTTGATATCCCGCTTTATCACTACCCGAAGGAGTCTCAAAGCGACCAACAATCTCCTTTCCCTTCCTCCCCCACAACAAACACTCTGTGAGGTGAGTGGGGCTGAGAGACTTCAGAGAAGTGTGACTGGCCCAAGGTCACCCAGCAGCTGCATGTGGAGGAGCGGAGGTGTGAACCTGGTTCCCCAGATTACGAGTCCACCACTCTTAACCACTACACCACACTGGCTCTCAGAGATAAAATTGGGCAGAGTGACACATGTGATCATTGCCTTTTGTAGAGTAAGCTGCATCCACTCAGAGGTTTCTATGCACACTGGCATGCTCACCCAACTCACCCATACATACACAGCCATTGTGATCAGGTGCGTAGGTTGTGATGGTTCAGAGAGAAAGGAACAACTATACACAACCGTTCTGGGATTCTGTGAAATAATGACTGTTGAAGTGACTGACTGGTGACTGACTTGCCTGTCTGTGTTTGGGCAGGTGTTTCTGTTCTTCAGAAGAGCATACGGCTGTACGCGCCTTTTTACTCCTCCGATATTATCATTGCATCTCCCCTTGGCCTGAGGACTGTTATTGGAGCTGAGGGAGAGAACAAGAGAGACTATGATTTCCTCTCGTCCATAGAAATTCTTATCATCGATGAGGCCGACATCTACCTAATGCAGAACTGGGAACATGTTTTGGTAAGGCACCTCCTTACCCCTTCTTACCCTTTTCACTCATGTATCATGCCTCACGAACAGGGTTCACAAGATAGGTAATGCAGCAAACAGCCAGCAAATTTTAACGCGGGTGTTTAATTTGAACTCATGGGATGGAGACATGTGTTCTGGGTTTCTGAGTGCGGATGCATTCTTAAAATTTAGCGAAGCCGATTCTCCTTTTGGACTGCCTTCAACAGGCAAGGCTCCCCTCTAGAAGTAGCACATTGCTTAGAAATTCTCCTGGCAAGGCTTCCACAAGTAGCAATGGCCACCAGCTTTAAAAATAGGATGACAGTGGTGCCTCGGGTTACAGACACTTCAGGTTACAGACTCCGCTAACCCAGAAATAGTACCTCAGGTTAAGAACTTTGCTTCAGGATGAGAACAGAAATCGCGTGGCGGCAGCGGGAGGCCCCATTAGCTAAAGTGGTGCTTCAGGTTAAGAACAGTTTCAGGTTAAGAACTGACCTCCAGAACGAATTAAGTTCTTAACCCGAAGTGCCACTGTAGTCATATCTGTGGAGGATAAGGCTATCCTCTACTTCCACTGTCAGAGGCATTATGCCCTGAGTACCGGTTTCTGGAAATTTCAGATTGGTAGAGTTCAGCTGTACTGATGTCTGTGAGAAGCCTGCCAGCAGGACATCTGGTTGAGCACTGTGATAACAGGATGCTGGACTCAATGGGCCACTGGCCTGATCCAGCCAGCTCTTCTGATGTCATGCTAGAAAATAGTGGGGAGTTCTTTCTAAGGGCAAATCAGTTGCAAAGACATGGAAACTATGAAAAGCAGCCTAAGCAGCTCCTGTGATCTCTTCTTGTACCATATTATTTCCTGTGGGCCAGTTGAGAACATTAGAACCAACTAAAAGATTTCGTTTTGTATGGTTGCTAACACTGGGTGGTTCAAACAACACTTAGAGCAAGCCAGGTGTCGAATGACCCTCGTTTCACTAAACACTTGCTGCAGTGATCATTGACAGTCTCTTGGATGCTGCAGAACGATTTTCCAGAAATGAGCTTGAGAGGCAACAAAAGCCTCCTAGCAACAACAGCCAAAGAGCTGTTAGGAACATAAGGAAGCTGCCAAATACTGAGCCGGACCTTTGGTCTGTCTAGCTCAGTATTGTCTCGGCGCCAGGCAAGAATGTTTCTCTCTAACCAGGCCTTTGGCTGATTAAACAATCTATGGCCTTTAAAATGTGCTCATGGGACGGGGCATTATTGATTTGATTGTTTTGTTACCTATTTTGTGTTCTCATGTTGTATTTTTATGTTGTGAACTGCCCTGTGGTCTTTGGATGAAGGGCAGTATACCAACAATTCTGTACTGGCTGGCAATGGCTCTCCCAAGTTTTCAGACGCATGACTTTCCTCTCCCTGGAGATGCCAAGGATTGAACCTACGGCCTTCTGTATTCAGACTGGTGCGGCACTACCAGTGAGCCAAATCCGCTGCTCAGTTTCAGCCAGGAAAGGAGTTTAATAGTTCAGGTTTGCATTCACGTGGCTCATTTTAGTATAATGCGTGAACTTTTCAGGGTTCTCTTTCCTTGATTTTCCTCTTCCTGCAAACCAATCCAGATTGATGGAAATCTTCCTTTTCTTTTTAAAATCTGCTCACAGCACCTGATGAACCACATTAACCTGTTGCCTTTGGAGTCTCATGGGGTGGATTTCTCGCGGGTGCGAATGTTCAATCTGAACAACTGGTCCAAGTATTATCGGCAGACGCTGCTGTTCAGCGCCCTCCAGGATCCACAGATCAACTCCATCTTCAATAAGCACTGCTTCAATTACAGGGGGCAGGTTAGTGTTCACATGTGTCTGTAGCCCTTGTATAGAAGTGAAGAAGGCTTACTGGCCTTCCAACATCACCTTGCAGCAAAGGGCAATGGGAGGGTGTGTGCTTACGGACTTACAGATAATAAATCTTCCCATTCCTGATGTGTTTTAATGTCTCAAGACAAGCTGACCTCAGATTATTGCTGCCTCCAGTTATTACATTTGTCTCCTGCTGCCAAGCTGATATTGAAGCTTGTCTGTTATAATATCCCCCCCCCCATTGTCCTGTTAAAGATATAAACCTTGACAGGCATCGTCCTCAACAGTAATGTCCTATTTCTATCTTCCTTGCACCAACACAAATCTTCTTTGTTCATGTAAAATAAGGGTTGGCAACTAGTATCCCTGGGGCCAAGCACAACCCTATGATGAGTACCCTCTGTCTCTCTTCCTCCCTTAAATGGTAATTTATAGGTACAAAGAGAAAGCATAGCGTGCAGGAGACTTTCCTGTAAAAGGAAGTGTTTCTTTGGCACTGGATTCAAGACAGGAAGAAGGAAGTGTCCCCTTTCCCCACAATTCTTGATTTACTTGTCAAATTCACCACTCTCCTTGACGAGTTGATGGCCACTAGTTAGAGGGTTTTTAAAAAAAGGATTAAGCCAGTTCGTGGAGGACAGACAAATGGCCTTATTAAGTACTGCTAACCTTGACAGCTGAATGAAGAGTCCTTTTTCACAGGCAACTTACCAGTTGCTAAAGCTAAATAATGAAGGTAGCTGTCATCTCCATGCCCTACTTGTTTCTAAGAGCACCCGGCTGTCCGTTGCTGTTGAGAACAGGATTCTAAAGTAGACAAGGGGGACGTGCGATAAAATGTTGCAGTTCCTGTTCTATATTGGTTTTATTCTGCTTTAAGGGCAATGGCATCCTTCAGTGAATCCTGGGAATTGCAGTTGTTTGTTTTTATTTTTTTAAGTTTTTATTTTTTTAAAAAATTGTACACTCTTTACACCAGAGGATTTTACAACCAAAATAAACCATAATACAAACAAGAACATGACTTTGCTTTTCATTCATGTTAATCTCCTTCTTTTAACTCCTTGTTCTTAACCTCTTAAATCACATATATATCATTAACAATTTTCCAAATGCTGCCCTGTACCTCCCTCCCCCCGTTCCTGTTACTTCCTTTCACCCATGTGTGATCTTCTCAACCTAATATTTTTTCTCGTTGTGTTAACAAAAGTTTGTATTTGTTGTTCCATATATGTCATGACATCGTCTTGTATCCTTGCGCATTTTACCTATTGCATGTTAAATTTAAGCTCCAAAACCAAATCTTTCCATGTATTCCTTTATGCACTCCCACTCTTTGTAAATTTTTTGGTTGGAACATGTTGCAGCTCCAGTTCAGTGTCCCCTTTCTCAATAGGATGTTCCATACTGTTTCCCCCTCCTGTGTAGTTTTCCATTTTTCCACCCCAAGAGGCAGCCAGCGTTCTGGGTATGTGAAGCACACTCAGTCCTCATTAGGCTGTTTTGCGTCTCTTAGTCCCCTGAGCAAGGAAAATATTGTTTATATATTTGCAAAGCTTGGGCACAGGGAGCGTTTGGGTTACATAAGCAAATGGCACTCATGCCTGAGTGCTGGTTATAGAGGGAATGAAGAACCAAACTGTTCCAAGCCGGCAAGCCAACTCTTAGCCTTTCCATGAGAGTTGATCTCAGATGTAACCTGTCTGTTCTAACATTGCCTTCATTTGCCTGTTGTGTTTGCTTCTTGCAGGTAGCGGTAAGGAACATACCTCTGAAGGGCTCTATAAGCCACGTTGTAGTACAGCTTCCTCATGTTTTTCGCAAGCTGGAAGCAGAAAATTCCATTTCTGCAATAGATGCCAGGTAATGTGGTCGTTTCAGCTGTGCTCTTCTGACATCAGGTTCAGATTTGGTGCTCAGTAGAGTGTAGCATTGTGGAAAGTGTGTGTGTGTGTGTGTGTGTGTGTGTGTGTGCAGGCAGTGGGCGGGGGAATAAATTTTAAAAATCCAAGGAAACCAACACAGCCTGCTGAATGGCAACATTATGCACACCAGAATCTTCGGCTAACCTCCTGCGGTGCTATAGAAACCTCAATCCTATATACTAATAGCAAACTCCTTCTCCAAGCACTGATCTTTATGCAGGCAAAACGGCACCATCTGCAGACAAGGAGGGGGTGTCAGCAGGGGACCTCAAGCCTTGCCAAAGTGCAGTGAATCTTTAGCCAGGGGGCAGGCAGAGAAGCCTAGTGGGCAGACCCCAGAAACAGCACAATGAGGACTGGGCACACTCTGTAGGCAAAGATTGCTACCTACCAGGACTGTGGGGAGATGATGATGATGATGATAATAATAATAATAATAATAATAATAATAATAATAATAATAATAATAATAATTTATTATTTATACCCCGCCCTCCCCAGCCAAGACCGGGCTCAGTGCGGCTAACACCAGATATAAAAACAATGGATTAAAATACAACTTAAAAACAAGATTAAAAGACAACATTAAAATGTAGCCTCATTTCAGTAGAAACTCAAATCAAAAACTTTTTGGGGATGAAAACATCAAATCTTTACCAAGGCCAACTATCCAGACTGGTCCTACATGGGCCAGAAAAAAGCCAGGGAAGTCCCCAAATAGGGGTTCCATCACAGAAGGAAAAGGAAAGAGGGGAAGGGGATCAGGCTGGTTCCAAGCCAAAGGCCAGGCAGAACAACTCTGTCTTACAGGCCCTGCGGAAAGAAATCAGATCCTGCAGGGCCCTGGTCTCATGAGGCAGAGCGTTCCACCAGGCCAGAGCCAGTGTTGAAAAGGCCCTGGCTCTGGTTGATGCTAATCTGACTTCCTTATTGTGTGTTGCTATTTATGGACCTTAAGGTCCTCCGCGGGGCATACCAGGAGAGAATAGAAAACCAGAGGATAGAACTCTGGAAGATCGCAACCCTGAACAACTCTGCACTGAAAAACTCTGTTGCCGGTCCCCATTATTTTCCTTGGGCATTAGACACTTGCCTTGTGGAGGACTCCCAATCGTTTCCTTCTGGTTACGTGCTCTGCGTTGCAGCTGCAACAGCCCTCCCCAGTCTGATGCCCTCCCAAGTGCTTTGGACTGCATCTCCCATCACTTGAGCAATGTAATCACTGCCATAGTGGAATTTCCCCATGCTCCCACTAAAGCTCACCAAGAAAGTTTGAGAGCCAAGTGCCCACTCAGTCTCCAAAATATTGTGGGGTGTCCTTTGACCCATCACCATCTCTCCGCCTAACCAACCTCACAGGGGTGTTGCGTAGATAAATGGGACAGGAGAAACCATATATGTCACCCTGCGGTCCTTGAAGGAAAAGTGGGATATGAATAATAGTAAAAATGCGGAGACTCCACACAATGTTAGATGCAGTTAGTGGTCTGTCTGCAGTGTTTTTACTATGAAGACTCTAGTGATCTGTGTATAAATCATTTTTATATGCATTTACGATGTTTTTAATAAGAATTTTTATTGTTTTCGCTAGAAAATACGATCAAGAATAAGGTAGCCTGTGGCGCATGTAAAAAATAGTCATAAAGACACATTTGTGCATAGCAGTTAAGGGGGAGACCCTCCTTTTGTATTAAGCAGCATTAATAAAACCTCTCCCAAGTGAGAAGGGGGCGACATCTTTCCCTTATTCTGCTTATGTAGGAAATAAATTGGAACTAGGCTCCTTCAAAATGGTCCCTTTTGCAATATGTTGAGGAAGACGTGTATTTACAACGTTAAGAGAGTGTTTGTGTGTGATATATGTTCTACATTTGCTTTAAGTAAGATGCTGGGAATTTTTTTATTTTTGGAGCAGAATAACGTGTTTATGTTTCCTTAAGCAGGTTTCATTTTTTCATTGAGAAAGTGTTGCCCGAGTATCGCGATGCCGTCATGTCGCACACACTCATCTACGTCCCGTCCTATTTTGATTACGTTCGCCTTCGGAACTACTTCAAGAAGGAGGAGTTGAGTTTTGCGCACATCTGTGAATACACCAGTAAATCTGGCATTTCCAGAGCGAGACAATTCTTCCTAAAGGGAGTGAAGCAATTTCTGATTTTTACGGAGCGTTTCCACTTTTATAAAAGGTAGGCTGGGGTGGTCGCTAAAGTCCAAGTCTTTAGTAGAAGAGGGTGCATGAGGTTATACTTGCTCCCCCAAAAAATGAATAATGTGTCGTAATTAGGATTAAATGTGGAATTTTTCACACAGCACGGGAAGATTTGTATATGTATTATTTTCATCACCTATGCAGCACCATCAATGTAGATGCTGCTCCACAGATCATAAATATAGGCTAAAAGACAATACACTTCTGGTTTGATTTCTGAATGTGTTAATAACTGATGTTTCTTGGGCTCATATTTCTCCCATAGAAAGGTAAAATGTGTCTTGAAAATCATTGCCAGCTGATCAGTATGTGATGCTACGTATACTTCCATTTGAACCAAACGTATTTAAATAAATACGTATTTATTTAATAACAAGGAAGGGCCATAGCTCACTGGTAGAGAATGTGCTTTGAGTTTAATGCCTGACAGCTCCAGATTTGGCTGGAAGAGACCTCTGTCTGAAATCCCTGAGACTGCTCTTAGTCAGTGTAGACCAGGGGTAGTCAGCCTTTTTATAACTACCGCCCACTAATGCATCTTTCTTGATGGTAAAATTTCCTTACCGCCAACCAGTGCTTGATGGAAGAAGGATTCTTCTTCCACAGGAACCAGTGCTTGATGGAAGGATTCAACTTGTGCCGTAGAACCTCCTACCACCCACCTAGAACCCTGAAACGCCCACTAGTGGGCGATAGGGACCAGGTTGGCAAGCCCTTGTGTAGACAGTGCTGAGCTAGATGGATCAAAGGCCTGACTTGGTATGAGGAAGTTTCCCTTGTTCCAGAAGTCTGAATTAAGTGGTAAGAACAAAGGTGGATAGAGATGATCCAGTTTGTCAAGAGGAGAAGGGACCTAGGGGATGTTACTTTGCTGGTCCACTAGAGGAGTGATTTTTGAATAGGAATCCACGGGGCTTCCTTATAAAAATGATGCCACCTTTGGGGCACCAACTGAAGCCCTTTTGATTCACCCAAACCTTTTAAATTTTGAAGGCTGGGCCTCTCAGCATTTATATCTGTATTTTAATGGGGGTTTGCTTTTGTTTGCATTAATGTAGATATCAGTTTCATAGTTTGTTTTGCATTGCATTGTTTTTTACTTATTCACTGAAAGTCGACCAGATAACTTTATGATATAGGGCATCCAACAAATGTGAAACATAAAGAAATAAGGTGGGGAGGGGAGGAGGTTCAACAATAGCTGCAGGAAGGTTTCAGGTATCCAGAGACCCTGTTTTTTGGTGGCTAGCAGTCTACAGAATCTATTCCACCTCTCTGCATAATTCAACTTTTAATCCTGCTTCACTGCCAGGGGGTGGGTTCAGGAATTCCCATTTCCCTTGTTGAAATCCCCGGGGTCCGTTAAATTAAAAAGGGGCTGTATTCTGTTTCATCTATAAAGGGTTAAAGTTTCAAAAAGGAATTTCTGTGCTGCCCGGTTGCATCTTAATCATTTTGAGCCCTCTTGTTTGTTTGCTTTATTCAGGTACTCAATTAGAGGCATCCGGAACCTTATTTTTTACGAACTGCCCACCTATCCCCATTTCTACAGTGAGGTCTGCAATATGATGAAGCTGGCAGGCAGCGAGGAAGAGGCCACCTTGACCTGCACAGTGCTTTACTCAAAATATGATGCTCAAAAGGTGGCTGCGGTGGTGGGTGTCGACCGGGCAGCCCAAATGCTTCAGTCTTCCAAAAATGTGCACCTTTTCGTCACTGGAGAAACAGAGTGAAATAAGTGGTGGACTGAGATTTAGAATGGACTATTTAGAATCAGCCTATTATTTTGGCCTTGTGCTTCTTCCAGAACAAATGTTAGAAAAAGAAAGACTGCATCCACACCACGCATTTAAAATGTGATTATACCACACGAGCAGTTATGGCTCCCTCCCCCCCAAAATAATCCTGGGAACTGTAGTTAAGGGTGCTGAGAGTTGTTCCCCCCCATATTTGCTTTTAACTGGTTTGAATACACTGTCTAATACAATACAGCTACAGTAGGGATCAGCAACTAGCAGACCCCAGTCCACCCCTCTAGCAAGCACCCTTTAGCCCTACAGTGGCCAGTGGTTGCCAGCTGTTCTTTAGGGTCTGGTTCATCATTCTCCACCTGTTCCTTGATGTGACCTTCAGTAAAGCTAGATGCTGACCAGAACACTGTGGTGCCCAGAAAAACACAGCCAGTCAGTCACTCGCCCTTTGGATAACTATAAACATCAAACATGTGAGAAATGTCTTGTTAAAAAAAAAAAAGTGGTCTATTTGTGTTTTGTCATTGCATTTATTTAAAAAAAAAATTGTCAAACTTTTAAAAATCTTTGTATAGTGATTGTGTCCTTTAAATGTCAAAATAGGCCTATAGAGCTGTGGTTCACTAGTCTCCGCCATTGCATTGCTGTCTATTTTAGTTTTAAGCTGATTAACTGTGTCTAATTCCTCTAGTGCAGGAACTAAACACCAATAAAGAGGCAATTCCATTTCAATCCCTGAATTAGCCAGCATTGATATAGGAATGTTCCTTTACAGAGAGAGAGTGTGTGTGTAAGAGTTTATTTTTGTATTTTCAGGTTTACAAGCAACAACAAAGAAAACAATTAAAATATAATCAGTAAATCCCCTTTGGCTTCCCTCCTCCCCTTTTGCGGATCCTTATGCCAACATTTTTTTTCCTACTTCTCTTCTATTACTCCAATTTTATCAAATCTTTAAACAGATCATAATTCAACTTTCAACTACAAGTATTTATTCTTCCTGGTTCCTAATTCTTCTGGTCAGTTTTGCCATTTCAGTGTGGTCCATCAGTTTTATCTGCCATTCATCCTTGGTAGAGCCTGTACTTTCTTTCCCATCTCTGACCTAACAAAGTCTGGGCAGCTATAGTCACATACATAAATAGTCTCTTCTGGTCATTTGGAATCTCTGCACCTAAGACCTAAAAGAAGAAGAAGAAGAAGAAGAGGAGTTTGGATTAATATCCTGCCTTTCACTCCCTTTAAGGAGTCTCAAAGCGGCTAACATTCTCCTTTCCCTTCCTCCTCCACAACAAACACTCTTGTGATGTGAGCGGGGCTGAGAGACTTCAAAGAAGTGTGACTGGCCCAAGGTCACCCAGCAGCTGCATGTGGAGGAGCGGAGACGCGAACCTGGTTCCCCAGATTACAAGTCCACCACTCTTAACCACTACACCACACTGGCTCTGGTTTCTTAGAAAAGGTTACCTTTAACAGGAATGTTCCTGTTTTTGTACTGAGAGGCTAACTTACTTTATTTCTAAAATTCTACATGCTTCCCAGGCTGACTCATGGTTAGAGACAGAAAAGCAAGCTGCTAAATTAAGATTAAAGGTCTCCTGTCCCTCTCTTCAGGATGTATTTATTAGAGATGAGTGTCTGAGCAACCTAAAGCAGGATAACAAAGATGGGGAGCAATGGAAAGATAAAGCATGTTGCTTTCTAGTTTCTTGGCAACAACAGGGATGTCATTGAAGTCACCCTGTTCACGACGGCTGATTTTAAATTTTATTTTTTGAAAAGATCATAACTTTTGGTTTTAAAATGAAAACTTGAGAAATGGTAGCTTCCTAACCACTACATCACCCAAGTGATGGGCCCAGGTCAGAAGAGTGGGCGGCCTTTGAGCTGGGTTTTGTGATACTGTTTGACTGACATCTTGTGTGAGCAGAGCAAATTCATTTGCCTTGCTCACACACTGTCATTTGTATTGTTCTGGGAACCAGCGCTGCTTAGGTCTGGATCCCCACCACACAAAATACATTACTGTCGGCTGTAAATTGGCGCCCCAAACAGGTCTCAGATACCATTTTATAGTTGCAGAGGAGTAGAACTGGCCTAGAGCCATTTTACTCTCAGAGAGATCCCTGCATATAAAATGTCAAAAGGCTAATCCCTCTTCCCTGTATCTTCTCATGCCACTGTTCCGCTTGAGCTGGAATGGGACTGCCCCTTTGACTTAGCTGATTTGACCTTACTCTGTTTCCTGAGAGCCTATTAAGCTAAGTAATACCATATTAACTGTCTCCTCTTAGAGCGCTGATGATGCCCTGTGTAAAAAGCTTTCAGCGTTAAGGGCTGTGTGCTAATTTCTTGGTTGTTGAAAGCCAGATAAATTGTGGTCCAAAACACTTAATGGGAAACCACCAAGAAATTATCCCTCATCCCCGGAATGAGAGCACACATTATTGGAATTAAATGTTTGTGAAGCATTAAGCAATGACAATGTAAGACAGCCATTCAGAGGAAGGAGCGTGATTTGTGCCAGCATTGGGGAACCTGTGACTCTCCAGGTATTGCTGGACCACAGCTGTCATCAGCCCTAGCCAGGATAGCCGGTGATCAGGGATGATGGGAGATGAAGTCCCACTACACCTGGAGGGTTCCCCATCCCTGGCCTATATTAATGCTCCTTTCTTTGAATAGTCAACTCTACAGCAAAGGAGACAAATTAGCGAGTGTTGGCCCAGATGGCACCCAAGGGAATATATATGGCATTCAGATCTGAACAAGCGGGATATTCCTCAGCTGTGTGATAAGTGAAATGCTTCTCAGATAATAAGACAACAAATTTGAAATGGTAAAAAACCAACAAGTATTTAAGGTTCCCACGATCACTGCAGATGGTGACAGCAGCCACGAAATTAAGAGACGCCTGCTTCTTGGGAGGAAAGCAATGACAAACCTAGACAGCATTTTAAAAAGTAGAGACATCTTGTTGTTGTTTAATTGTTCAGTTGTGTCCAACAAAGGTCTGTATAGTAAAAGCTATGGTTTTCCCAGTAGTGATGTATGGAAGTGAGAGCTGGACCATAAAGAAGGCTGATCGCCGAAGAATTGACGCTTTTGAATTATGGTGCTGGAGGAGACTCTTGAGAGTCCCATGGACTGCAAGAAGATCAAACGCATCCATTCTTAAGGAAATCAGCGCTGAGTGCTCACTGGAAGGACAGATCGTGAAGCTGAGGCTCCAATACTTTGGCCACCTCATGAGAAGAGAAGACTCCCTGGAAAAGACCCTGATGTTGGGAAAGATGGAGGGCACAAGGAGAAGGGGACGACAGAGGGTGAGATGGTTAGATAGTGTTCTCGAAGCTACAAACATGAATCTGACCAAACTGCGGGTGGCACTGGAAGACAGGAGTGCCTGGCGTGCTCTGGTCCATGCGGTCACGAAGAGTCGGACACAACTGAACAATTAAACAACAACAACAAAAGGTTCCCAGGGTGGCTGAATAGTCATTTGCACCCAAATTGCCCATGAGAACACTCTTACGCTGCCATACTGTCTGTTTCCATGGGCTATCCAGTATCTCTCATCCACTGGGAATTTCCCCACTGTGACAGCTAGTCAGGAACCTCATCTCATTATTTCCCCACCCCAAGAAGTTTGGGGTCTGTTAGGCTTGAAAACAATTAGGCACTACAAGGACAGTTTGGAAAGGCTGATGTAATCACTTCTTTTTTGCACACACGGTCTTGGTAGATCAGGCTTGGGGGGACCTCAGGGCCAGGGGCCACTCCTTTTGGCCCTGGACTGGCACACTTCTTGTGACACACACACCTCCCCATGGTAATGTCTCTTGCTTGCCTGGATAAGTAACAGACATATCTGTCGATTTCAGTTCTCCAACTTTCTATTTTATTTTTTTAATCTTAATTTCACTTCTCAACATTTCCACAATTTTTGGTTTTGTGATCCCCATGAAAATCCACCAGCCTTTTAGTGCACATTTTACTAACAAACACTTTTTTGTATACATACAGTGTTGACTATTAGCATTTTTGCAAGCAGTTTTGATGGCTGGACTCCTCTGCATGTGGCTGCTCACTATGGCAGAGACTCGTTTGTCCGTCTCCTGCTGGAATTCAAGGCTGAGGTTGATCCACTCAGTGACAAAGGTACTACACCACTTCAACTGGCTATTATCCGCGAAAGGTCCAGCTGTGTCAAAATTCTCCTAGATCACAATGCCAACATTGACATTCAGAACGGCTTCCTGTTGCGCTATGCTGTGACCAAAAGCAATCATTCTTATGGCCTAAGATGTACTTCATTCAAAGTTTGCCAGTTATTAAAACATTGGGGCAGGGGGAGAGACACGAAAACAAACCTCAAACAAATAAAATGTCCATTTTTGTAAGGTAGTTCCACAAACATATGCACTTTCATGTGCACTTTGCCCTGGTATATATATTATGTGGTTGAAGAAATGCATTGCAAAACTTGAAGAAGTATGAATTTGAGAGTGGCGTTGCACATTGTTTCAGAAAGGGTGGTTTTGGCTCATCTTTAAAAGTGAACTGAATCATCTTTCTCCCCCACCCTTGTCTCTGTCTGTCTGTCTAGAAACCTGACTTTATTGCATGGCTAGAATATAATCTTAAGAGTCACATCCATTGCATCTCCCATAGGGCTGCCCAAGAGGGAATGTGGCACTTAGTCTTTAAAAAAAATATCACTCCTGTGGTAGATAATATTTCTGTGATGCCCTGGTGATCATAGATATAGATATAGATGTGTGTTTGTTTAAAACAGCTTTGAATTAATGGCAGGGAATCTCTGATTCCCACCTACGGTGTGTCGTTCACAGAATATTTGGCTCTTTGTTCTCAAACTGTGAGGGAATTAATGCAATTTGTGCTGGTTGACTGACTGAACAGTTTGAAATGAACCATAAAGCCCATCTGTTCACCCAGATGATATCAAGCGTGCTGGGAACAGTGAGGGAATGTAGCGAAGAGGAATTTACAAGTGGTCGTCTTTTCTAAAGTGTGGAGCAAAGTCTTGGTAATTGGGACAGATCTTTATTATATGTACCGTATCTGTGACAAACAGCACTTGCTTGACGATACCATTGGCCTGATCCACAGAACAAGGAAGTTATCCCAACAAGGGACCACCTGTTCCACATGACAATTGGTTTTGAAGCAGTTGGCCAGAGGGGTAGGCTGTGATAACTCAGTCAAGATATGGAGTAGTACTTGTCCGTTTCCCAGAGTTCTTATGGATTCTGGGACAAAACGCTTTGACTAAAGATTGAAGTTGCTGCTGTTGCTGCTGCTGCTTCAGTTATTTTTGTAGTGGTACTTACCGGCATGGAGTACATCATCTTTCTCCCTCCTTCCCTCTCTTGTTGTGCATGGCTTTTACCAGGCTCCTTTCCCCCCTTTCCATCAGCCAAATGTTTGGTGCTTTAAAGCCCTAAACAGCCTCAGTCCAGTATACCTGAAGGAACGTCTCCACCCTCATCATTCTGCCTGGACACTGAGGTCCAGCGCCGAGGGCCTTCTGGTGGTTCCCTCACTGCGAGAAGCCAAGTTACAGGGAACCAGGCAGAGGGCCTTCTTGGTAGTGGCACCCGCCCTGTGGAACGCCCTCCCACCAGATGTCAAAGAGAAAAATAACTATCAAACTTTTAGATGACATCTGAAGACAGCCCTGTTTAGGGAAGCTTTTAATGTTTAATAGACTATTGTATTTTAATATTCTGTTGGAAGCTGCCCAGAGTGGCTGGGGAAACCCAGCTAGATGGACGGGGTATAAATAATAAATTATTATTATTATTATTATTATTATTATTAAGCACATATTTCTCTCCCAGTCCCACTAGCAGCTGATGCTTTTTCTCCCCACTGCCTGTCACTTGATGGGGGCAGGAGAAGGAAGTGCTTTTCCCCGTGCTATTTTCCTAGAAAAAGAGGTTCCGGAACTCACCACGAACACCTCCCTGCAATGGCACCCACCTGAGAGGGGCTGGAACTGAGTTCTGGTAAGTTCCCACTGAAAAAAAGCCCTGGCTTTGCCAGCCCTATATGTGTGGAACTTCCCAAAGAGACACCTAACTGCCCCAGTGCCATGAACCAGGGACACACAGGTTTGCTGAAAATGAAAATAATTTCTACAAACACAACCGAGACCCTTTAGCCTGCTAGGCATAATCTCGGCGTGCTTTGAGAATGGATGGTGTCTGTGGAGCCTCTCTGATGAGCAAAGCCCAAAGCATATCCACTGTCAAGAGACGGTGTTGCCTCTGAATACCAGTTGTTGGAAATCATGAATGGGAAGAGCGCTGTCATGCTCAGGACTGTTTGTCCACTGTGAGAGCAAGATGCTAGATTAGATGTGCCATTGGCCTGACCCAACATACCTCTTCTTATGTCATTTGGCTCCATTTGCCAGTAAGCGGCAACAGCTTGTCAATAGACGAGGGCTAAGGAGAAATCTGTATCGTTCCTCAGAAAATTTCACTTAATAATTTAAAGCAAAGAAGCATTGCTAGTTGTCTCTCCACCCACTTTTGACTTGGCATAGGAAAGAAATTGGATGGTGACTCTTGAGATTATTCATGAGCGTGCCAGGTTTATGCACTGCAGTAACTTAATGTTTTGCCAAATGGATCTCTCAGTTCTGGTGCTTGACAGCCATTTTTGTGTAAGTGGGCAGATAAATTACCAGTTTGTCACTTTTTATATATTTTACGGAAACTTTTACATTTATTTACAGCACTTTGGAGAAGAAATGATAAGAGCTTTGAATACAATTTAAACTCACATATCATAAATAACCAAATTCTCAATTGTACCATTTTACCGCAGAACGCAGATTCATCTTTCTAAACTTTTTCATCTTTTCTTCCAGGAAATTGACAAAACTGGAAGAGTTATAATATGAATCCCTTAATTCTCTTTTCTTTGTCTTATCTTGCATTCCAGAGCTGTTGAGGAGGGGAAAAAGATATATAGGGCCAGGGCAACCCCCTCCATCCCACATGCTGAAGAGTGCTGTTTGAAGGAACAAAACCCATTGCTCTAGAGCTCACGCTGAGTTAGGATTGCCAACCAGCTAAGATCTTGCTTGGTCTTATAGCAGCAGTAACTGCCATGGCACGCATGGGCACCCTAGTGTGTCCTCCTTGTACTTTCAGTGGCATTGCAAAATGTCTCTGTAACTATCCCTTCAGAACTCCACGGTGCCTGAGAGACTGTTAGCTCTTCCTGCTCAGTTCCTGTTTGCATTGGCTTGGTCTCTCCTCTGAACAACATGACCAGTCCAACAAAGTTGATGTTGAAGAATCATTGCTTTCACACGGTTGATCTTTGCTTCTGACATGTGTTTGCATAATCACTTACAGACATACAGTTAAGACCAGTGCTTTTCTGGGGTATACGCAGGGGTATGCATACCCCTAAACATTTTGTGAATCTAATGGGACGAACCATCAGTTCCGTTGCTACCCCTGATGGCGGCCTCATTTCCCTTCACGGTGTTTCCTGAGTCAGTCTCAGACGGAAGCGAGTGTTTAACATATGAAGCAGTGTGGAATGTGGGTGTGTTGTCTTTTACTGATGAGGTGATGCATGTTCTTTGTCCTTTTGTCCATTTACTGTATTTATTTTCCCCGATTCAAACTATAAAAGGGTGATTTTCTTGAGTCAAAATGAGATTAGCCCTAAACATTTTTAAAGAAAAAAGGTACTGGGTAAGACCATATTCATGGAAGACATACACTGAACACTCCCCCCCCCTTATGATTACTGTGATTGCGCCCGAGAAAGGGAAATATATTTGCAAAATGTGTTGGGTTTCAATAAACTTTGGCATTCTTAATAATCTGCGTCTCCCTTGCTTTCCTCTGCTGCTACTTTTAAAGCTGAAAAGTTTTATGATCTTAAAATCTCATGATATGAAGATCGGCTGGGGAGGTTCTTCCCTGTTTCTCATCAAGAGGTACATCTGGTCAGGACTCAAAGGAGTCTCCCCCCCCCCCCCCCCGTAGTTGGACAGAGTGTGGAATTCCCTCCCTAAGAACAGCTGAACAGCTGCCTATCCCTTTCCTGCATAGTATTTCACTACCTCAGAAAAACCTTTTTATTTCAACAAGTATTTAACCTTTCGGTTTGCAGGTGTTTTATTATGATCTGATGGTTTTATAGAGTTTATTTAAAACCTGCTGTTCTCTCTGCCCCTCTCCAAACCCCGACATTTCAATGGTTTCATCGTTCTGGATTGTTTTATTTCAACTCATGTTAACTGCCTTAAGTGTCTCTTAAGAGACTGAAACTTACACAAGCTATAATGAAACATTAATGGCATTGGATGACATCCAACACTATGCAAATAGACACTGGCTCATGTACTTCTTCATCCTCTCTTTCCCACGCAGCCCCACCCCCAGGAGGCTCTAGAGAGTCCCCAACCTTCTGGAGCAGATTTGGGGTATGCGCAGGAGGTTGCATGGGGAAGAGAAATCTGTTCCGCTGATAGTGTCCGATCCACATGCAGATGGATGCTATCGGCTCTCATCTTCTGTATGCATATCACCTGAGAAAGATTAACCTGTCCAACTATGTTGCTGCAACAAGTGCCGGTCATTGAAATAAAACATGATGTGGCTGTTAAAAACACACACACATACACACACACACACATTTCTCACCTGGTTTCCCTTAGGGCGATGGCTTGCCCGCCACTAACAAACATAGACAGATCAATCCATCACCGATTTTTGTGGAGCGGTGCCAGAAATAAATCTGACCCAGTTTGCTTTTATTCTGTGCTGTTTCTGTTCAGTTTTCCTGCGCAAGGCTGCAATCTGATCAAGACTGCTCCCTTCTATTTGGTCTCTGCCAGCAGCTGCTCACTTGCTAGGCAGCCAAAAAGGGAAGACATTCCAGATGCTTTCATTTTGGTTTCAAAGTACACGGGATCTATTCATTATAGGGAAGTTAGCAGATGATGAAAAGCAAAGGCGAGCCATTTTTATATTGCTTGGCTGCGGTTCCTGGGAGACAAGCAGATCTGGTGCTAGAGACAGGCACAGTTCCCTGGTGACTATTAATATTTTAGGGCACGTGTAATATTTTCAGGATTGTATTGCAACTCTTATTCATAGAATCACAGAGCTGAGGAAGTCTTTGCAGGCCATGAAGTCCACCTCTTGCTCAAGCAAGTAATCCAGAGCTAGTAAGCCAGATGCCTCAACAGATGGCTGTCTGCTTGAAGACTTCCAGCAAGGAATAGATCACCTGACCCTGGTGAATATTTACGTTGTCAAAGGAGGGGAGCAATAAAAAACAAAACAAGGGATGAAACGAAAAAGAGGGAGGGAATAAAATAAAAAGGGAGACCAAAATCTGGGATGATTTTGCTCCTCATCTAGGAATTCGTATTTGCCAATATGATGCGTGAACAGGGATTCTAATAAAGCAGAAATAGTATGCCCCCCCATGAATAATTATTGCATCAGATGGAAAGAAAGGCTATACAATATGACTGGTTTTTCTGCAGAAAATCCAGGCAGCCTTGGAGTGGGAGGAGCCTTTCCAAAAGCAGGTGGAGCAGAAATTTAATAAGCAAATAATAAAAATGTATGCATCTTTATGTGGAAATGTTTCAGGGATGCTTTGCCCAGCCAGGCATCCCAGACATGTGTATCCACATATGTATCAGCTGTCCACAAGCATTTCCCCCCAACTTCACTTTATGTGATCGCGGCAGGAATCACCAGTGAGTAGAATTTCCGGATGTGCTTAGGAGAGCCACAAGCACTAGATGGCGCCCTAAGCAACAGCAGGGGCTACTTCGAAAGAGACCTGATGGTGCTGTGCAAGGAGGAACTGTCCGTTTCATAGAACAAATATTGTGAGTGGGGTGCCTGGGCAACTTTTTTCTTTTCACAGCATTCTGTGCAAAAGGATGTTGTTTCTTAGACATAAAAAACCTAAGAGCCTGCTGGTTCAGGCCAATGACCCATCTAGGCCAGACTCCTCTCCTCAGAGTGGCCAACCAGACGCAAGAAGGAACCAAGCACAAAAGCACGCTCCACACTTACAATTTCTTTCTTTTTTAAATTTTTAAATTTTATTTGCAAAACAATTTACATAAAAGAACAACGAATAAGAAAGAAAACAGTTGGGACAACAAAACAAAACAAAAACACAACACCACCACTAGACATTAACTAACAACACATCAACTAACATCACACACTCTTTTGACTTCTGATTCACCTCCTTGTGCTTTCAAAGTATTCTTAACCTATACACACTTTCTATTCTATCTATTACATATCTAAAATTATCTACATTTGTCACTTTCCTTTTAATCTTCAGGATTCAATCTAAACCTGTCAGATTTACATTTCCACAATATTTTTTTTAAGTATTCTTTAAATATTATCCAGTCTCTGCACACTCTCTGATTTGAGTTTCCTCTTATTCTCCCAATCATTTTAGCCTAGTAGCCATTGGTAGTCTTATGCTAATTCCTTTTTGTTTCAACCGCCCTGACAATTCACCATCATCAGCAAATTTGGCTA
Source organism: Podarcis tiliguerta (assembly GCF_965153285.1). Taxonomy (NCBI): domain Eukaryota; kingdom Metazoa; phylum Chordata; class Lepidosauria; order Squamata; family Lacertidae; genus Podarcis; species Podarcis tiliguerta. The sequence goes on from NC_139536.1 coordinate 23,995,959, forward strand.
CCTCACTACACACCCCTAGCTCTAAACCACTTATGAACAAGTTGCAAAGTACGGTTCCCAGAACCAATCTTTGTGTATCTCTGCTTCCTGTTTCTTAACCAGATCCACAAGCAGATGTCTCTTATTACATGACTGCTAAGCTTATTCAGGAGGCAGCCTATAGGTTATGTTACAGTAATGCCACAAGTCTCCAGTGACCTTCAAAAGAAACCTTCCTTGGGGCACACACTGGAGTCCCTGAAATCTCTCACCTTTAGAAGATTGGGGTATGCAGTGGGTGGCGCTGTAGTCTAAATCACAGAGCCTAGGGCTTGCCAATCAGAAGTTGTTCTGCTTGTACAATGACCTCATTGGCTACAACCCATATTTTCCCATATGTAAAGCTAAACTTGATACCTCATTAGTTGTTGTTTTTTTTAATGTCCACAGATATTTCTAGATGTCCCTGCATTTTCCATCTTCACAGTGATAATTCAGGTTCACTAGCAATTCTGACTGCAACTCGGTGTCATAAGTCCAAGTTCAACTTACCTTCAGTGCTGTGACAACTTAATAAATAGCACCTTCTTAAAGCTAATGAGAAGAATAACTAGAGTGCGAAATGGAAGATGAAAGAGCAAGGCACCATTTGACAATGTCTCACAGAAATTACTTGGAGTTTTGCCTTAATAAAGCTGACAACTTCCGATTCTCTTTCAAAGGTTGGCTGGGAAGCAGCAGCGGCTATTAATCTATCAGGTAAAGTGTTACAATTGGGGCAGATTTGTTATAACCTGTCACAATTTTTTAATGCAAGATGCTACTGAGGCAGCTCATTAATTTCCACACAATTTAAATTTCACATGTCATTATTTTATAATACTCAGAGGATTTTTTAAAATAATAATTAATGAGGAAGCCCAGGGGGCTGAATTTCCCTCGGATGGAAACTTATATGTTATGACAAGTGATTGCCACATAGATTTCAAAATAGCCCACCTATAATATATTACCTGAAGTCTTAACTTGCCATGTGAAACCACTGTGTTAAAGTAGAGTTTTTTTAAAAAAATGTGCAACATTTTAGACATTTTATGCAGAATTCAGGAAGGTGTGGATAATTTCCTCATTACTCCAATTTCATCCTTACAGCTATCTGTAGCATACGTTATGCTGCAGAGTTGTGAGCCAGTTCTGTCTTGGTTTTTAAACCCCAGTTTATTAAATCAATACAATCATCAGTCATATCCCCTCTCTTCCTAACCCTGTGCATCAAATTCTGTGTTTCTGTCATGGTTTGCTTAACGTTTAAACCACAGTTTCCTGTTGCACCTGAACTGGGAAACTGTAGTTCAGCCCTGGTCTATTGCTTGTTTGTTTATTTAATTCCATTTATTAATTGCTGCCCATAAAATACCTCAAAGTGATTTCACAATAAAAACATCAGCAACAAAACCGCTAACACAATGTCATATATACAAAAACAATTATAACAATGGGGGGGGGATGTAAAATGCAATTTCAGATCCAACACACGTACTGTTTGAGATAAAGATATCAACTTAGAAGGCTTGTAAGAAAAGAACTTCAATAGGCACTACAAATACAATAGGGATGGTGACAGTCTGATATGTACCGAAATACTCCTTTAGATTCTGCCCCATCCAGCCTTAGAATTGCTCCCTAATGCTGTAATCTTATATGCACTTACTTGGAAGTAAGTCTCTTTGAATTCAGTGGAATTTCTCAGTGTGGGGTGTAATCCATTGGAGCAGTTAAATACAACATTCCTTGTTTCAGTAGAGTGGACACAGGCAGGGGGGTATTACTCCAACCAGTATAACTTCCTGTTCCACTGGTCTGGAGCGTCCTCGCCTGCATGTGACCAGGCACATGGGCATGACCCTGACTGACTCCATAAAAGAGCCAAGTCACGCAGCCATCTTTCTTTTGTTGCCATGCTGCTCTCTTGCAGCCATTTTGTTCTCTTGGTGCTGTTCTCTTAATGTATTTTGCTGTCTGCTGGCTCTCAGTCCCCATATGGGATGAACTCACACTTTGTTCTGTAATTACAAGCTAAAGCCTGCATTCAGGGATCATACTGTGAACTGAATGTGAGTAAACTTCTTGTTACCTTTAAGGAAAGACTCTTGTGTCTTTATTCTTTTAAGAAGGATCATTGGGGTAATTACCAGGAATAATCCAATCTGGGCAAGCCAGGTTGGATTGCTTAACTAAAGAGATTCAAATGAATCTGCAAACTAGCTTCCTGCTGTATTGAGGGGAATCTACATGACTCACTAGCATGAGTGAAGGAATGATAATATTTAATCAATATATTCTCTCCTACTATCCTTAACATCCCCACACTCAGTAGCCATGGGAAGGACTGCGACGGGAAGGACTGCAGCTCCCTTGCAGAGCATCTGCTATGCATGCAGAAGGTCCCAGGATCAATCCCAAGCACCACTAGGTAGGGTTGGAAGAGGCTCCTATCTGGAACCCTGGAGAGTCACTGCCAGTCAGTGTAGACAACATTGAGCTAGATGGATATAAGATATGATATGGCAGCTTCCTATGCCCCATGATAAAAGCTATCCTTTATCAGGTGACAGTCTTAATTAGTTGTTGTCGTTTAGTCGTGTCCGACTCTTCGTGACCCCATGGACCAGAGCATGCCAGGCACTCCTGTCTTCCACTGCCTCCCGCAGCTTGGTTGAACTCAGGCTGGTAGCTTTGAGAACACTGTCCAACCATCTCGTACTCTGTCGTCCCCTTCTCCTTGTGCCCTCCATCTTTCCCAATATCAGGGTCTTTTCCAGGGAGTCTTCTCTTCTCATGAGGTGGCCAAAGTATTGGAGCCTCAGCTTCAGGATCTGTCCTTCCAGTGAGCACTCAGGGCTAATTTCCTTAAGAATGGATACGTTTGATCTTCTTGCAGTCCATGGGACTCTCAAGAGTCTCCTCCAGCGGGGGCCCACCAGGTGGCGCGTTGGAAGATGGCCGACAATAACATCTCTCTGACCCATACGAGGTAATTAAGGGGCTGCTATGGGAAGTATGCAGTCTTCCTACCCCCCCCCAAGGAGGTGGGGGGGGCTGCCTTGCCAGCGGTGTTCACAATGCACCCCCTGATCCGAGAGATGGGGGTGCCGAACACTTGGCACGAGCCCTCAGTGAAGTCAGATCTTCCTGACGTCGATTCCAATTAGCGCGTGCTGGTTAGCTTCAGCTCAGAATTATAATTGGAAACATACGATTGGAATGAAGCTGAAGCACATACATCAAGTAACGTTCGAGAGATAAGACTGCTGATTAATGGATCTCTGTGACCGGGAGTGATGCACGGATAAGTAAATCTTCTGATGAATCACCACTAGGAGACTGTATGTTTGGAATGAAGGGGGGGTGGAGGAAAAAACTTTTTTTCTTTGCACGATGTGATATTAATAACCCTTCACCCCAGATAGAAATAAGATCGTTGCGTTTTTACTAATCACAAGCAGGAATTCAAGAACTGTGTGGGATGGATTATAACAGGAGAGAGGATTGGTGAACGGTGAGAAAGAGGAAAATTTTTATGACGCAGTTAAAAAAAGGTGTCTCGCCAAGACGGGCTTACTGGAGAAAGAAGGACAGGGGGAGGAGAAAGAAGGACCATTGGAAAGAGAAGGAACGCAATCTTGACCTGACAGAGCCTCCTGATTTATTTGGCAAGCCTGAGAAAAGTAAAGGACAGACCGAAGATTAAGTTTTTTTATGGAAGCGTTGAACAGAGGCTGTCCCTGAGTGATATGATCTTTGGAGAGTACAAAACCCACACAGAGGATGCCTGTTTTCAATCTGCTTGTGAAAATTATCAGAGATCGCAAAGAAAGGGATATACGATAACAACAAGAAGAGGAAGAAAGTAATAAAGGACTATCTGGATTGAACTGGATAGAACTGTTTAATTAAAGCAGCAATATAAGTGATGTTTGGACTCGTTCGGAGTTTTGGACTCGTTCGGAGCTCGATGTATGGGTACCCCCAACAAAATTTAAAATTTGGATGTATAATTTGGAACTAATGTGATTTGGATAATGTGATGTGATTGGCCTGTTAATAATTTTTTTTTTTTTTTAAGAGTCTCCTCCAGCACCATAATTCAAAACCATCAATTCTTCAGCGATCAGCCTTCTTTATGGTCCAGCTCTCACTTCTATACATCAGTAGAATACCATTCAGAAAAGGAGATTTGTCCATGAAAGCTCGAACTAGCAGCAGGTAACATCCTTTCTTTGCCTTCACACAGATGAAAATTCATAGATAATATCCAACAGCATTATTGGCAGGAAGACAGTTCTGAACCAGAACTTATGTTTAGAAGCCCCTATGAAGATTTCACACATGCACACACACACACAACTGCATCTATCAATAGTAGGGTTGCCATATTTCAAGCAAAGTTGTTGAGCTTTTTTGGCAAAATCACAAAAAATGCCTATTTTTATGGAAAATCGGCAAGAACTGCATTGCCGACGTGAGCTGCTATTTCCACACGGCACTGCCCCTACCAAGTGCAGTATTCCAGATATGTCTGGGAAATCCAGGACATATGACAATCCTATTTCAGCATTATTGAGGGACACACCTGGCAGAAGCCCCTTAGTACAAATATTGAATTCAGTGGGACTTCTCAAAAGCAAAAGACTTTAAGGATCTAAGGTACTAATGAATAACTGCTGAGGCAAGTCATAGCTCTTCAGCAGAACTAAAAAGTTTTCGGATTAGCTGACAGCCATAATTCCCCCCCCCACCCGTGTCTATTTGAAAGTCAATTATAGTTTCATAATTTAAGTCCAGTCCCAAAGGTTAACAAACTCTTCAAGATCTAGACTTGATATAGATTGGGCTTGCAAAGGGCACATTGATTTTTAGACCTGACTCATAAAAATGCCAAGCGGTCTTGAAGGAACTGAACTTTCTCCTCACGTTGCCAGGATTAGATTTACAATAAATCTCCTTTATGATTGTTTTTCTGTACTCTATGAATATTCAACAGGATGGAAAACACTTGCTCAACTCTCACCTAGGGATGGGGGGGGGGATTTGATTCAGTTTGCATTTAAAGCCAGATTTATCAAATTAACACTTTCTGATACACTATGAGAACTGAAACCTAACGATGATTGCAATAATGCATATATTAGGTAAGGTAAGAATGTGCATAAGAATGAATATATTAGTGAAAATCACATACAAAAATGCATTCTGTTGGGAGAAATTGCTGGCAAACATGTGTTCAGTAATCAAAACCAGATACAAAAATGTGTTTTACTTAGAGAAAAAGCTGAAGAATTTTCATGAGGATTATTTCAAAAGAAAATTCACAAATTCCTGCAAATATGTGGAAAACTAAATTTAAGATTGCAAAAATGAGAAACAGAGGAAAATATTGCAGCTCTGTTGGTGCAAAGGATTTTTGAACCAAAGAACCAAAATGGTCAAAGGCCTGGAAACGATGCCTTATGAGGAACGGCTAAGGGAGCTGGGCATGTTTAGCCTGGAGAAGAGGAGGTTAAGGGGTGATATGATAGCCATGTTCAAATATATGAAGGGATGTCACATAGAGGAGGGAGAAAGGTTGTTTTCTGCTGCTCCAGAGAAGCGGACACGGAGCAATGGATCCAAACTACAAGAAAGAAGATTCCACCTAAACATTAGGAAGAACTTCCTGACAGTAAGAGCTGTTCGATAGTGGAATTTGCTGCCAAGGAGTGTGGTGGAGTCTCCTTCTTTGGAGGTCTTTAAGCAGAGGCTTGACAACCATATGTCAGGAGTGCTCTGATGGTGTTTCCTGCTTGGAGGGGTTGGACTCGATGGCCCTTGTGGTCTCTTCCAACTCTATGATTCTGTGATTCTATGATTCTATGATTTCTGTGCACACAATGGAACTTCCTCTTCCTGTCCCCTCCAGCACCCGCCCCCTGGAAGGAGGGGCAATAAATGTGGTGCCCCATTTATGGAACTCCAAGGAAGGCTAGTCTAGTACCTTTATGTCTTCTCAGGCCCAAGCAAATACCATTTTGTTTACCCATTCCTGAAGAAGTAACCATTCTTATTTTTTCTCATGCTTTGCACAAGAAGAGCCTGTTGGATCAGGCTAATGGCTCATTTAGTTCAGCACCTTCTCACAATGGCCAACATCGGTGCCAACTCCTAGGGGCCGTGCAGGCTTTGGTCCCCACAGTAAAATATTTGAGAGGGCTGGGCCCCCACAAAGTTGAGGGGCATTCCCATTCAAATGGTGTGTGTGCACTGCATCATGTGACTGGTTATGTGGAGCAGGGCTTACCTGGGCTCCCACATTAATAATAATATAATAATAATAATTTCTTATTTATACCCCGCCCATCTGACTGGGTCTTTCCAGCCACTCTGGGCAGCTTCCAACCAAATATCAAAAACAATACAGCGTCGGACATAAAAAACTTCCCTAAACAGGGCCTTTTAAAAGTAAAATAGTTGTTTATTGCCTTGACATCTGCTGGCGCCAGGGCAGGCGCCACTACCGAGAAGGCCCTCTGCCTGGTTCCCTGTAACCTCACTTCTCGCAGTGAGGGAACCACCAGATGGCCCTCGGCGCTGGATCTCAGTATCCGAGCTGGATGATGGTGGTAGAGACGCTCCTTCAGGTATACTGAACCGAGGCTGTTTAGGGCTTTAAAAGTCAGCACCAACACTTTGAATTGTGCTCGAAAACGTGCTGGGAGCCAATGAAGCCAATATTTTATTCAAGTTGGCACCCCGGTGGGATCTTTTCTGCTGCTGTTTTGATGTTTTTTTCATTGCATTTTCTTTACCTCAACAACCTAAGAACATAACAAGAGCCCTGCTGGATCTGACCAAAGGCCCGTCTAGCCCAGCATCCTGTTGTGACAGTGGCCAACCGAGCAGGATCTCATCTGAGCACAACAGCACTCTGCAATTAGTAATTCCTAACAACTAGCATTCAGAGGCAGTATACGACCATCACAGCTAGCCTTATTCTTAATTAACGTACCTCACTTTTAAAGCCATCCTTATTGGTGGCCATGGCCACATCTTGTAGTTGCAAATAGTTTACTTGGGAAAAGGAGCACCTTTTGTTGTCTGGCCAGAATCTTCCAACCCTTGACTTTGTATGACCCTTGCTTCTAGTATTAAGAGAGAGAGAGAGAGAAAGAGAGAGAGAGAGAGAGAGAGAGAGAGAGAGAGAGAGAGAGAGATGTCTGTAAAGCATATATTGAAAAGTGTTACAAAAATCAGAGAGGGATATGGATAAATGAAACTATTCTACTCTTGGTATTATTTTTCTACTTGTACATAGAAACCATGAATATCCTAACAGAGATAAGGCAAGGCAATGTTGTCAGAGCTGAACTACTGCAGCCTCTTCCCAATGGAACATCCATTTATCTCTCTATTGACTGGAACAGAGGAAGCTAACACCCTTACACAGTTCATTGGTCCCCTCAGTTGTTAGGGACATATTTTTGAATACTTGCATTTGGCTCCAAGTAACTGTTTTTCTGATTTATGGAGACAGTAAAAGCTATATAAGATGTATAGAAGATGCAAAGTGTTACCACTGAGATACCATCCATGACCAGAAGTGCTGAATAGTGAGAGGCTGACTCCAAGGATAATTTTTATTTATCTCTCCAAATCACAGGAGACTAATTTAAACCACCTGTGCTGTTCTTTTCCATTTCAACATTTACCTTCATTAACAGTGTGATCCTTTGCATGTCTGCTCAGAAGTAAATCCTGCTGAGTTCAATCTAGCTTCCTCCCCAGTAAATAGCTGGGATGAGGAGCCTTTCTACAGCACAAGGGCCACATTTGTCCCTGGGAAGCATTCTAAGGGTCACATGCCAGGGATCGGCCATAAGTCCATGTAAAATTTATGTCTTTACTATAGGCTAGCCTCTTACACACGCTCACACACAACCTCCATCCAGATAAGCAAGCAGCATTATCAAAGTTCAAGCTTACTTGGAGTGATTTTAAACCTGCTTTCTGCAGAGATCGGCTGTGTGATTGAGTTCCCCATGGGGCACAGAGCTGAATAGCTGGTTGAGCCATGTCTCTGTACCTGCTATCACATATGATGTCAGGTATGGAGCACGTGGCCATGGTTTGGGGAAAACAGCCTTGTGGGCCAAAGAGGAATCCATGCTCAAACAAACTTGGCTAACAGTCCACAACTTTCTCATCCTTGGCTCAGCATGTCATCCAAACCAGGACAATGTCTTGTTATGTTGACTCTGTGCTCACATCCTTGAAGCTTGATTGTTTTGTCTGTTTTGTTTATTAGAACCCCATGACCTTGCTGTTAGCTTTTTAAATGACTTGCATTTGGGTCAGCAATCTGTGGTCAGAAGAGTTTTTCAGGGACTTGAAGGTAGCAAACCATAGTTGCTACAAAAAAATAATAATAAAAAAATCCTTCCAGTAGCACCTTAGAGACCATGTTTGTTTTTGGCATGAGCTTTCATGTGCATGCACACTTCTAAGACCAATAACAAACTTAGCTGGTCTCTAAGGTGCTACTGGAAGGAATTTTTTATTTCGACTTCAGCAGACCAGCACGGCTACCTACCTGTAACATAGTTGCTACAGTATACTCACCATTTTTTCTCTCAAACAATAATTCTGTTCCAAGAGGTTTTGCAATGTTTTGACTCCATCCGCAAACCTGTAAACCCTCCTCGCATTAATAAAATATCTCTTTCTGCAGCTATCCTACTTACAAGTCGTTAAAAAATAAATAAACTGGAACATGGGCTGTCATCAACGGCTAGGGAACAGACGATTCTGTGGAACACATCCCAATTTATTCTTATTATATCTGTACATTCATGTGCATTTTACTCGTAAGCGGCTTTGGGAGCCAATTTTGGCTGAAACGTAGGGTGTAATGCAGCAGAATAAATGAATAAATAACAGACATAAACCAAAACCACCTCCACATTACTGGTTTGAATGCCTTCTGAGTTGTTAAAAACCTACTTAAGAATCTTAAGCAACTGTCAGGGGTTCAGGAGCAGAGTCACTGGAGAGGGAAGAAACAGAGAGCGAGGGGGAGGAGTCGGAAGGAAATGTCAGCGGCGACAGTAGTCCAAGATCTCTGAGTCTCTCCAGTGACTCGGAGGATTCACAGAAAGGGGCCCCCATGGTCAGGGCAAGGGGAGTGCCCAGGGGGACACCTCGGGAAGAAGGGGACTCAGAGAGTAGCAGCTGGAAATCCGGACCAGCGTCCCCCCCAGAGTGCAGTAGGGGGGAGGAGTCCAAGGCATCGGGATCAGGGAGCGCGCAGGCAGAGGGAGAGCGTGAGGCAGGAGTGGCTACACCCTCGTCAGGGAGCGAGGAAACGGTCATCCGGAAAGTAAAACGCGCGCGCGCGCCAAGTTCAAATGTACAGGAGGGCGGCAAGGTGGGCAGCCCGGGTAAGGAGCCAGGTCCTAAAGCCCGCCGAAGAGAGGGGGAGGAGTCAGAGGGGTCTAGCTCCGCATCGGAAGAGTCCAGGAGGAATGAGACCCCGGGGGGTAGTAAGACCCAGAGGAAGAGAGAGAGAAGGAAGAGGTGGAGTAAGATTAGAGTCTTGAACTGGTGCACGGGGGGTGGAGATCCAGACAGAGCTTCGCCGGTCTAGAGTCCAGAAGTAGGGCTGGGACGCTGAGACTTGTAAATGGAGACTATTCTTCAATAAAGACTTTGATACTGTACTATCGGCTAGCGTTGGTCCTTGGTGAGCTGGGACCCGGAGCCAGCCCTGACAGTAAGCTCTGTCTCCAATTTTAAAGTTTTGGCACCGAGAACCTCGCCACGTGAGTCGGCGCAGCGAGGACAGAGGAGGGGTGCTTACAGAGCTCACAAAACTCAGGCAAGATGACGACGGAAGAGAAGATAAAAGCCCTGCAAGAAGCGGTGACACAACTCAGCACTGAGGTAATTGCATCCAGGAAGAGAGAGGAGGAGATGGTTACCTCCTGCCGGGATCTCCAGGCCAGGTTGGACGTGCTTTCCAAAGAGGGGCAAACGGGAGCCAAGGCAGAAGGCATAGGTTTGGGGAGAAGGGGAGGAAGCCTTGTATCGCATTTCGACGGGAGTTTGCAGCAGTACCCCAACTTCAGAGCAGACCTGCTGTTTGCGCTGGATTTACTTGACAAAGACTTTAGAGATGAGAGAGAGAGAGTGGGGTTTATCTTGTCCCATTTGCATGGGGAAGCCAAAACGTGGCTGCGGAATCTATGGAGGGACAATGATCCAGCGCTCCAAGATGCGAAGGCTTTTATTAAAGCAATGGACTCATGCTTTTTATCAAAGGTAGACGTCGATATTGCCAGGAGGGACATACATGGACTTAAACAAGGCAAAGCCAGCGTGCGGCAGTACCATACTCGATTTTTCGGACTGGTTCATGCCCTGGGGTGGGAAAAAGATTCTGCGCCAGTCAGAGACCTCTTTTGGGAGGGGTTGAATGCAGATGTAAAAGCGGAGATTGGAAGAGGGGAGAGACCAAGGAGCACCCAGCAGGTAGTCCAGAGGGCTCTGGAGATCGGGGTGCATCTGGAAGAACGTCCTTGCAACAGGGAGGAAGGGCGTTGGGGAAGGGCACCAGCCAGAGCACCTCCCTTCTTTCCCAGAGAAGCAGCGCGTGCGCACTCCACACCCTCGCAGGGAGGGGGAGAAGAGCCGATGGAGATAGGAGGTGCCAGGGCTCAGTCAGCTAACAGAGCCCTAACACCGGGAGCAGCCAAAACGAAGCCTCCTAGAGGGAACAGGAAGTGCTACATCTGCGACAGTGCTCAACACATGGCGAAAGAGTGTCCCCAGAGGCTCCACAAGCACACTGCAGCCTCCGCAACAGTCGCTGAAGCAGCTCAATTGAAAACGCAGCAACAGTTAAACGACAGAGTCTGGCTGGAGGAAGAGGCACTGGGGTCCAGTCAGACAAGTCAATGAAACAATCCCCAGCACTTTTGCAACCCACAGACCCCCTCCCACCCAAACCAGTGGTGCAGCTTACAGCGTCTCTCCAACTGCCCAATGGACGCGCTCTGGAGGTGCCTATCACCATTGACTCCGGCAGCAACGCTGACTTTATGGGACTGGAATTCATTCAGCAGCACAATATACCACTGCTACCAGCCACGCTGCCCCTGAACGTTGTCACGGTGGATGGCAGAGACTTGTTAGGGGGGCAGGTGGTGCAACAAACGCAACCAATGGTGATGAGGATTGGAAATCACCAAGAAGTCATCAGCTTTAATGTCACACACCTGTCGGACACGCCGGTAGTCCTCGGCATGAGTTGGCTGCACAGGCACAGCCCAGCATTGGCGTGGTACCAACGCCAACTGACCTTCGGCTCCTCCTATTGCGCGGAACATTGCATCCTTCCTAGCCCGGAAGAAGGAGGGGACGACCCGCAGCTACAATTAGGAACGCTGCAAGCAGTGCCTCGCAAGTATGCAGCGTTTTTGGAGGTTTTCTGCGAGAAGGAAGCGGACAAGCTGCCCCCCCACAGGCCATATGACTGCAAGATTGACCTCCTGCCAGGAGCGACGCTGCCAGCCGGGAAACTGTATTCCATGTCTGAGGATGAGCTGCAGGAGCTCAAGGAGTTCATAGACCTCAACTTGAAGCGCGGTTTCATCCGGGAGTCGAAGGCAGCGGGGGGCAGTCCTGTATTCTTTGTGAAGAAGAGGGACACGCCCCAAAAAAGACTTGTGGTAGACTTCAGAATTTTAAATTCCAGAACCAAGCCCGCGGCCTTTCCCATGCCCAAGATAGATGACCTGCTGGCGACGGCGAGGAAAGGACGCGTTTTTACGAAGTTGGATCTGCGAGGGGCGTACAACCTGATTCGCATACGGGAAGGAGACGAGTGGAAGACTGCCATGTTCACGCCCCTGGGCACATATGAATACAGAGTTATGCCCTTCGGTTTACAAAATGGCGCCCACTGTTTTCAAGCTTTCATGCATCACATCCTGGCGGGTCTCCTCTACAAGACATGCGTCTGCTTCTTGGACGACATCCTGATATTCTCAGAATCGGAGGAGGCCCACGAAGGTGACGTCAAGGCAGTTCTGCAGAGACTGCAGGAGCATCGGCTGTATGCCAAGCTGGAGAAGTGCCAGTTCGACAGGACGGAGGTGGATTTCCTAGGCTACAAGCTGTCGGACAAGGGGCTTGCCATGGACAGCGCCAAGGTTCGCGCAGTGTTGGACTGGAAGAGCCCGCGCAATCGGAAGGAGGTCCAGCGGTTTGTGGGGTTCGCCAACTTTTACCGCAAGTTCATCAAGGGGTTCGCGATGCAGACGGCGGCCATTACTGACACGCTCAGCTCTAAGAAAAAGAAGTTCATCTGGACGGAGCAAGCGGAGCAGTCCTTTCAGAACCTTAAGCGTCTCTTCTCGTCCGAAGGGCAGCTACTGCATGTGAATCCCAGCAAACCGATGAGGGTTGAAACAGACGCCTCAGACAGAGCCGTGGGCGCCGTACTGTTGCAGGAGGACCCGCATGGGAACTGGAGACCGTGTGCCTTCTACTCTAGGAAGCTCAGCAAGTCGGAGCAAAACTACACCATCTGGGACAGGGAGTTGCTGGCCATTCATGCAGCATTCAAGGCGTGGAGACACTTCCTCGTCGGGGCCAAGCACACCGTGCAGGTCCGCACGGATCATAAGAACCTGGAGTACTGGCGCACGGCAAGGTTCCTGAACCAGCGGCACATCAGATGGGCGGAATTTTTCGCGGATTTCGACTTCAGGATAGAATACATCCCAGGCGACAACAACATCATGGCGGATGCACTGTCCAGGAAGCCGCAATACCTCGAAGAGGCGGCACCAGCAGCGGCCAAGCACATTTTCGCTCCGAAAGCGTGGGCGTGCGCTGCAGCAACCGTGGACTTGGAGGCGGTCCGTCGAGCACTGCAGAGGGACCCCTTTGCACAAGCCAAGATGGAGGAGGTGCACAAGGGCACGGTGAAGGACGACGAGTTCCAAGTACGAGACGGATTGCTCATCCGCAGAGGGGCCCTCTACGTACCGGGAGACGACCTCCGGGCGAAAGTACTGCAGCAGTTACACGACGCACCCACCGCCGGGCACTTTGGCAAGGAGAAGACGGCAGAACTCGTTGCCAGAGATTTTTGGTGGCCCAAGATGCGGGGGGAAGTCGCGGAGTACGTCTCGAGGTGCGACACCTGCCAAAGGGCCAAGTCAGTCCACAAACCTCCGGCGGGACTGCTCGAACCGCTGCAGACTCCGAGCGAACCGTGGGAGAGGGTGGCCCTGGACTTTGTCACGGATTTACCCAGCTCAAGGGGTAAAACGGCAGTGCTAGTGGTGGTGGACATGTTCACTAAAATGGCCCACTTCATTCCGTGCGCGAAGGTCGCCACGGCAGAACAGACCGCCAAACTGTTCATAGACCACGTCTTCAGAGTGCATGGACTGCCACGGTCTATCTTGTCCGACAGGGGGCGCCAGTTCATTTCGAGCTTCTGGCAGAAGCTGATGGGTTTCCTGAACGTCAAGATCAACCTAGCGTCGGCGAGACACCCGCAGACCAATGGACAAGCGGAACGCGTCAACGCCGTCATGCAGCAGTACCTGAGATGCTACGCAAATCAACAGCCGACGACATGGGTGGACTACCTGCCGCTCGCGGAGTTCGCTTACAACAACACGAAGCACGTGTCCACAGGGGTGACGCCGTTCTTCGCCAACAACGGGAGGCATCCCAGAACCTTCCCGGGATTGGAGAGACTGGGGGAGGGGGAGCCACAGGCAGCGGAAGTCTTGGCGGCGGAATTGCAGGAAGTCCACGAGCAGCTTAGGAGGCAGTTAGAGCTGGCAAAGCACGCATACAAACTGCAGGCTGACAAGCACAGGAGGGTTGGTGAAGACATACAGGTGGGAGACTGGGTGTGGTTAGCGGCCCACGCAGTGCCGACCAGATCCTTAGCTAAAAAGAAACTCGGACATAAGCAGCTAGGACCTTACCTGGTTGAGGCACAGATCAATCCGGTGGCCTTCCGGTTGACACTTCCGGAAGGATCCAGAATGCACCCAGTATTCCATAGGTCGGTGCTCACGCCCTACAAAGCACCTCACCGATTTCAGGCGCAGGGCACGGCACCAGACCGGTATGAGGAGATCCCCCCAAGGAGGGAGTCGCCAAGAAGGGAACCCATCAACCAGGTCACAGAGATTTTGGACTCGAGATGGGGGGAAGAGGGAGTAGAATATTTTCTCGCAAGGGAAGGTACCCCGGCCAGCGCCAACAGTTGGGTGCCGGACTATGCCCTGGACGAGCCTCTCCTCAAAGAGGAGTTTCATGCCTTGTTCCCACACAGGCCCATGCCAGCCGAGTATTTCGACGACTGGCTTTTCACACCCACGCTTTCTACCAGCACCTTCCAGGGATTTACCTCGGACGAAGAACCACCATTAGACACACGTTCACCGGAGGGCTCGCCCTCGGGGTTTGCCTCAGACCGCTCGTTTTGGTGGGACAATCGAGGAGAGGAGAGGTGGCTGAGGGGCCCTTGGCAGGCAACGGACCCAGAGGGGAACGAGGGTGAGAGGGACATGGACGTGATGGGGGAGGACGTTGGGTTCGAGCATGGCGGCACGGAGATGGAAGCAGAGGAGAACGAGGTCGGCGAAGACATGGAGGACGAGCCGGATTTCTCTAACTGGATGCACGCCAAGGGGGACGAACTGTATCCACCATTCACCCCCACAACGATGGAGCACCCAGCACCCCCGCCGGAGGAAGGGGAGGGGGGAAGGGGGGGCTTCGAGGGGGGGATGGATGTCAGGGGTTCAGGAGCAGAGTCACTGGAGAGGGAAGAAACAGAGAGCGAGGGGGAGGAGTCGGAAGGAAATGTCAGCGGCGACAGTAGTCCAAGATCTCTGAGTCTCTCCAGTGACTCGGAGGATTCACAGAAAGGGGCCCCCATGGTCAGGGCAAGGGGAGTGCCCAGGGGGACACCTCGGGAAGAAGGGGACTCAGAGAGTAGCAGCTGGAAATCCGGACCAGCGTCCCCCCCAGAGTGCAGTAGGGGGGAGGAGTCCAAGGCATCGGGATCAGGGAGCGCGCAGGCAGAGGGAGAGCGTGAGGCAGGAGTGGCTACACCCTCGTCAGGGAGCGAGGAAACGGTCATCCGGAAAGTAAAACGCGCGCGCGCGCCAAGTTCAAATGTACAGGAGGGCGGCAAGGTGGGCAGCCCGGGTAAGGAGCCAGGTCCTAAAGCCCGCCGAAGAGAGGGGGAGGAGTCAGAGGGGTCTAGCTCCGCATCGGAAGAGTCCAGGAGGAATGAGACCCCGGGGGGTAGTAAGACCCAGAGGAAGAGAGAGAGAAGGAAGAGGTGGAGTAAGATTAGAGTCTTGAACTGGTGCACGGGGGGTGGAGATCCAGACAGAGCTTCGCCGGTCTAGAGTCCAGAAGTAGGGCTGGGACGCTGAGACTTGTAAATGGAGACTATTCTTCAATAAAGACTTTGATACTGTACTATCGGCTAGCGTTGGTCCTTGGTGAGCTGGGACCCGGAGCCAGCCCTGACAGCAACCATTAAAAAAAACCTGTAACTCAAGAATCTTAGTGGCAATACAGTAAGATTGCCTAAAACCAAAATCGTCTATAGTCAAAACACATTGGGTTCAGTGGCACGGGGGATTGCCAATGTATTTATTGCTGGATGCATGCTGTTTCCTGCTCCCTTATTTATTTTTTATTATTGTTCTGCCAAGTGCATAAAGCTGAATGCGCACAAGTTAAATGTGTGCAAGTTGTGGGCTGACTGTATAACATTCCTCTAAAGCATTTATTTCTGTCTGTAATTCCTTGGACCAATCAATAAACAACAAGCACTATAGAGGCTCAGACAAACCTGAATCCGGTCAATGTGGAGGGCTGACACTAGATCCCATAGGAGAAATCTGTACACAGTATTTTTTTATCTGACACTCCTCCTGCATAACTTGACCATTTATTAATTTCTCATAAGACCAAACTTCAACTAGGATACATGCTCAATTGGGTATAGCATGGTGCTGATAATGCCAAGGTCAATAGCTACATGTTCCTGCATTGCAGGGGGTTGAACTAGATGGTCCTCGTGGTCCCTTCTAACTCTACAATTCGATGATTCGATGATCAGGCATTACCATTAGCAGTATTGATTTACTACTGTGATAAATTTTGAATAGTAAGATGAATGACCGACAAATGGAAGAGAGTCCTTTGCCAGGCATTATTCAGTCTGCTACATAAATAAGCACCTTAAATAATGTAATGAACCACTAAGAAGACTTTAATGCAAGGGGAGGGCCCAGCTACACATAATGGTGTATTAAACCACAGACATGTGGTTAAATAAACCAGCCAGTGATTAATTTGTGATAAAGAATGGTAAAAACAAATCAATCTTTATTTCGTTTTCTATATGCTGGACCATGTGTAACTAAATTAGGTAAGGTAAAGGTAAAGGACCCCTGGCCAGTTAAGTCCAGTCAAAGGTGACTATGGGGTATGGTCGAAATATATTAAAAAATTAAAAAAATTGTCCAGTAGCACCTTAGAGACCAACTAAGTTTGTTCTTGATATAAGCACACACACGAAAGCTTATACCAAGAACAAACTTAGTTGGTCTCTAAGGTGCTACTGGACAATTTTATTTTTTAAAAAATATATTTTGACTGCATCAGACCAACATGGCTACCTACCTGAATCTAGAACTATGGGATATGGTGCTCATCTCACTTTTCAGGCCAAGGGAGCCAGCGTTTGTCCACAGACAGCTTTTTGGGTCATGTGGCCAGCATGACTAAACCACTGCTGGTGCATGGAGGGCCGTGACGGAACCCAGAGTGCATGGAAATGCCGTTTACCTTCCTGCCACAGTGGTACCAATTTATCTACTGGCACCTGCATGCTTTCAAACTGCTAGGTTGGCAGGAGCAAGGAGATAGCAGTGGGAACCCACCCCATCACGTGGATTTGAACCACTGACCTTCCGATCAGCGAGCCCAAGAGGCTCATTGGTTTAGACCACTGCATGTGAGCAGTGTTATTTTTGTTGTTGCCCAGTCACTTCCTACACATTTTCCCAATGCTACTCCCATTTCAATTGTTCATCTTCTCTTGGCAACCAAATCAACTTCTGTTTAAAAAAGTAAATAAACCAGGAAGCTGTATACAACATACCCAGTGTGCATGAATTATTAGAGCTATAGCTCTTTCTTGAACAGTTCTTTGGTGCCTCAACTCTTCAAAACCCACATTTCCACTTAAGGTGCAATCATATAAATCAGGGGTGGGGAACTTTTTTCAGCTTTGCGGGCCAAGGTCCCTTTATCTTCACAAGCCCCATGGACCAAGGGAAATGAATCACTATATAATGAAAAATGAAAAACAGTAAAGGAACACTAAGGGAAGAACTTTATATTACATTTTGCAAAACAAAGACAAGGCCCACATAACAGACTCTTCTTGCATATGTACAGTGGTACCTTGGGTTACAGACACTTCAGGTTACAGACGCTTCAAGTTACAGACTCCACTAACCCCGCGGGTGGCGCTGTGGGCTAAAGCCTCAGCGCCTAGGGCTTGCCGATCGAAAGGTCGGCGGTTCGAATCCCCGCGGCGGGGTGCGCTCCCGCTGTTCGGTCCCAGCGCCTGCCAACCTAGCAGCTCGAAAGCACTCCCGGGTGCAAGTAGATAAATAGGGACCGCTTACTAGCGGGAAGGTAAACGGTGTTTCCGTGTGCGGCTCTGGCTTGCCAGAGCAGCGATGTCACGCTGGCCACATGACCCGGAAGTGTCTTCGGACAGCACTGGCCCTCGGCCTCTTTGAGTGAGATGGGCGCACAACCCTAGAGTCTGTCAAGACTGGCCCGTACGGGCAGGGGTACCTTTACCTTTTTAACCCAGAAATAGTACATATGTATAGTATCTCCTGAAAAAGCCAAACATACATGGAGAAAGCTGAAATGTTAATAGTCCATAGGCCTTTGGACCAGGATGCAATATGGATATCCACCCACTTGCTGGGGTTTAGAATCCCTGGTCAAAGTTACAGATGCCCAACCCTTCTAAAATATATCCTGGGGTCTTTTGTTCCATTGCAAATGTCCATTTTCAGCCATGTCTATGACACTAGCACCCAAACCCTTTTCTTTGAGGCCACTGTCTTTATAGAACAGTCTTTACTATTGCTGTATACTCTCCATCAGAGATAGCGAATGTGGTGCCCTGAATGTGTGTTGGACTACAACTCCCATCAGCCCTTTGACAACTGCAGGGCACCACACTGGCATGGTGCAATCTGTCAATTTTTGTTTCTCGCAGATTCTCATTTTTTTCAATCTTAATTTCAGCTCTCCCCATTTCTGCACCAATTTGCAATTTTTCTTTTTAAAAGGCTACCAAAGGCCACCCAAAGGCTATTGCTTGGCTAGCGAGTAGACCAGGTGGCTGAGGATGCACCGGACAGATTGTGGTACTCAGACCGATCTGAAAGGTCCACTGCTTGAGAAACACTGGTCTAATGCAAAAATCCCTCACGCCATAGGTTGAATGAGGAGCACTATGGAAAGTTGAGTTGTTCCCCAAGTCCTTCACCATGGGGAAATGTTTGGCTGTCCATTAATATACCAACTGGGAGTCAGACTTCTCACGGTTTCCTTTGTTCTCAGAACAGCATAGTCAGGCAAATTACAGCAAAATCAATTTCATGCTGTGAACATCTAGTCCTACAGTCTTCAAACTCAAACATTGGAGCTGGAAAGCTCACAAAATAGGATCAATAAAATATCTTAGGTCACCTATTTTATTATTCTAACTCTATGGAGCCAAAATGATTGCACAACTATCTTTTCTGTTTAAAAATTGCCCCACCAATTCTAACATTCTCTAGATTTTAGACAATTACCCAAGAAATATTGTTTGCAATAGCTTCACTAAATGTGCTGTCAGGGAATTAGCTAGGTCACTAATTGCATTATGTGCATGCTGGAAAAAAGTGTGTTTAATGTTCTGTTATGTTAAATTTGATCACACACTTCCAGTTCAATTATTTGCTGCGAAGAGGAAGAATGAAAAGTACCTGCATCATGTCAGATGACATCATTTTAGGATTGTCAAAGAATCCATTTTCTTCTTCTTAAATAGCTTTGTGGTGACCCCAGGGTATGTTCTACTAAGGTAACAACTTGCTAAAGCAAACCAGGTCTTAAGATAAGATAAGCTATGTTGCTGCATTATATGGAGGGAGAAAGGTTGTTTTCTGCTGCTCCAGAGAAAGGGACACGGAGCAATGGATCCAAACTACAAGAAAGAAGATTCCACCTAAACATTAGTAAGAGCTGTTCGACAGTGGAATTTGCTGCCAAGGAGTGTGGTGGAGTCTCCTTCTTTGGAGGTCTTTAAGCAGAGGCTTGACAACCATATGTCAGGAGTGCTCTGATGGTGTTTCCTGCTTGGCAGGGGGTTGGATTCGATGGCCCTTGTGGTCTCTTCCAACTCTATGATTCTATGATTCTATGTAAGGGATCAACACTTTGGACTCTTTTTGGGGTGTGGTGATGGGGGCTGTCATGGTGAGCTCTTGCACTTCAGAAGTTACGGTACCTCTCATTGATTGGGTTGAAATTGAAATGAAAAACTACCTTGTGCATGGAAAACAGTGTCAGGGAGTAGATTCGGCGAGAACCAGTCACTAGCGAAGCAATACTTGCTTTTTAATTATTATTAACTCCTTTCCTCCATTGTATTCCTGGAACTGCCATTTATTTCTCCTTCTTCCACTACATGCCCATTGTGAATCGATCAACTGCACTGCCTAGTCTGCCTAGCATATGAAAAGGAGCCTACCTGGCTTCCTGCTCAGAGAGACCAAATTAGCTTTAGAGGAAACAGAATTCTCTAAACAAGGGAGCAAGTCTGGGTTTATAAACAGATGTCCTTGGCAGCAGGGCTTTAGCAGCGAGGTGACACTCTGAAGTGTGGAACATATCAGGAGCAGTGGAAGAGAAAGATCTTCCTTGACTCATGTGTTCCTAATTCCACAGCCCCGGAATGACACCCACTAGTGAGAAAAATGAGGTGGGGGTCGGGAAGAGAAAGGCATGTTTTCCAATACAAGTACCCTTTGTCATGATTATGTATACAGTGGTACCTCGGGTTAAGGACTTAATTCGTTCCGGAGGTCCGTTCTTAATCTGAAACTGTTCTTAACCTGAGGTACCACTTTAGCTAATGGGGCTTCCTGCTGCTGCTGCGCCGCCGCCGCATAATTTCTGTTCTCATCCTGAAGCAAAGTTCTTAACCCGGGGTACTATTTCTGGGTTAGCAGAGTCTGTAACCTGAAGCGTCTGTAACCCAAGGTACCACTGTGCAGAGCTTAATGTGAGCTTGCACAATTTGCAAAGCCAAATGCACATCCTTCTAGTCCCAGCAGTGTATTCATTAGCCTGCAGGCTGCTTCCCAATTCTCTTGTTTTGATCACTCTCAGGCAATAAAACCAGGGATTCTTAGCTGCTATGCAGGACAAGCTGATGGTCAGCGTTTGGCTTATTGTGTCATCCATCCATGCATGGATTAGTAATCTAAAGTAGCAGGTGTTTCAAGAAACAAGCATGCTTAGCAGGTTTGCTTGTGGGGAAAGCCTTGCCTTTGAACATAAGACGTTATCCTACAAAGCGATGTTCAACTCCCTCAAGCAAAATGTGGTACGCTGAGGAAGCAGAGCTAGCAATCAGCTTTTGGCATCTGAACGGTGCCAATTTTCTGAATAAACTTACTTCTCATACAGTTCTCCCTCTTAATGGTGCCTCAAATTTTGAAGAAGTCACACCACACACAGTGACATCCAAAGGGAGCAAATTATTGTTACCACAAACCAGAGTTTTCTCCGGGGAACCAGACCCGGAAATCATGCGGGTAAAACTATGGAAGCTTGTCCAGTCAAGATGTCACACAAGAAGTCAGGCAATCAGAGCACACATAGATAATAGGAAAAGAGAAAAGGGAGTGTGAAAGGCTTAAGCCTGTTTCGCAACCATCAAACCATGGTTTGGCCATGATTTGTGAGTTAATAAGTAAGCAAATGATCCAGTTTTAAAGCAAGAAGCAAGGCTGGTCCAGAAATAGTTAAGACATTCATAATACATTTTTCTTTCTTTGTGTATTTTTTGCTGGCTGCAGAACAGAATACAAAACAGTAGCAGCTGCTCCCAAGCTGCCATTTCGACAGCATTCAGCTGGCTTCATAGAATAATCACAAAATGTTGAAAAAAAATCAATGATCTCATTTATTCAATACTACCACCAATTATTTTTAGGAACCCATGGGGTGGAATTCAATATAGTGCTAAGGAGATCATTCCACCAGCACAAGCATTTCTGCTTGTCTGATGGGACAATCTCCCCACCCCCGCCCCCTGCCCAACCCTCCAGAGAGGAGGAGGAACCTTATTGTTTTAGTGGGAGTCCTTATTGGACTTGACAAAAGAGTGTTGATAGCCTATGATGCTCCAGTGATGCAATCCCAAAGCAGCAAAGAAGCCTAGGTGATGAAGGAGATGACTTACCCTGATTCCCCAAGTTGGTAGAATCTGTCCCTAGTGATCCCTGGCATCTTCAGTTAAAATGATCAAGTAGCAAATGACAGAAAAGACCACTCTGCCTGAGGCCCAGGAGAAAAATCCTGGGCTCATTAGACCAAAGGTCTCTCAGAATATGGCAGCCTCATACCTGCATAAATAATATTAAGGAAATTAGTGTTAATGCCTACAATTTTGAAAAATGCTTTAAAATTTTTATCAAAATGTTTCAGTTTACATAGAATTTAATCTACCTTTCTTAGCAGCTTATTCCCACCTCCCACTCCTCGCCAAACAACCAACAGGGAAAATCAATATAGATCTATGGTCTTGAGCTGTGAGATGCCCACCTCCACTTGAATGATCATAGGGAGATCCTTTCTCCTATGGAGCCCTTCCCTTGCACAGTTTCAGTTTTGCTAGATTTTGAATGAAAGGGTTGCTAGCATTGTGATAAATGGTTCTGAGAGTCTGTCTTGTTTCGATTCTGAAATTGCCTTTCTGCTCTGTTGAACCACTGATCTGTAACACCTCACAGATATGTCTTTACAATGTACAGCAGCTGATATCGGCACACTTGCTATGATACTAGACTATAGGGCAGTGCTAGAAAGATACCGCTTTCATAGCGTTGCATTAAACCAGGATACAGGCCCCTCACCTCCAGTCATAGTATGTATTGCTGTTTTTGAAATGTCCATCGTACTCATGATTATTTCATGCAGCAGTACACCCTGTTTCCTTTCCTACCTATAACACAATGTTATACCCTTAAACTTGTTACAACTCCTAGAAATTTAATCATTTAGAAAAGAAGGTGTACCCAGTGGGATTGTAATATGATGTGGTCTCACTGCCTCAACATTTACCTCTGCTGCTGCTGCTGGCTTTATTGCTAGTTCACAGATTTAAGTGCTTTCCTCCAGTTCCCAAACCTGCTACCAGTACAATCTGAAATAGCCAATATCTACAGTTTGATTGTTTTTTAAGATGTGAGGAAGAAGCAATTAAACTGGCTCTTTTCTCACAAGTAGCCCAACTAGCAATCAGCCGGGATAGTTCAGAGCTGAGTAAGGGCTGGGAGGCACTTGGAGGATGATGTAATTTATAACGGAGTTTGTGTGTTAAGTGGGCTTGTTTAGCACCTCACCAGCAGGGCTTCAGTGGTCTGACAAGAAGGCTGAGAGAAGATAAGGAGATCTGTGCCTCAAAGAAGAAAGGACTGCTATCTAAGTTCGGAGGGGTCTGGGACCCTGGGACAGTGACATAAAAGTATACCATAAAAGCCTAATAATCTGATTGCAATATGCTGGCCATTTTCATAGAATCATAAAATTGTAGAGTTGGAAGAGACCACAAGAGTCATCCAGTCCAACCCACTGCAATGCAGGAATCTTTTGCCCCAAATGGGACTCGAACCCATGACCCTAAGAGTAAGAGTTTCATGCTCTACTGTCTGAGATTCCAAGGGTTACCAAGCCACATTTGCTCTAGGATTACTTTATGCGGAGGCTGGAAGTCTGAAAACTGTGACAGAAATGTGGAATTGCACTAGTTCTATGTGCCAACAGCCTCTTGAAATTCTCCTCCATGTATTTACTAGCAGAAAGTGTTCAGCACTGCTCAGAAGATATTATGAACCAAAAAGTCTTGTGTGTTTTTGGACTGCACACACACACACACACACACACACACACACATTATTCAGTGCATCTCTTGGCATTGAAATGTAGATGAAAACCACCTCCTCCACCTTGGGAAACCTCATTTGTAACCATCATGCCAAACTGGATGACCTCATGCCAAATTCATGTTTTGGTCTGCCATCTTAATTCAAAATGGCTCCTGGCATCCAAATATAGAGGAAGATCTCTGCCTCCTCCTCAGGAACCCTTGTACCAAGTTCAGTGACAATATATTAAGAGACATCCAAACTGATACAGTTGCAACCTATCATGCCAGATTGGGTGACAGTACCTTCAGAACCATCCAAATTGGTGCAGATTGAACCTGTGATGCCAAATTGAGTGAACTCTCACCAAATGGGGGTGATGAGATCTTCAGAGGCATCCATACCAGTGCAGTTTGGACATATCATGCCAATAACAGGGTGAAGCCATGCAAAGGCCACACTTTGGTCTGCCATATTGACTAAGAATGGCACCTAGTGTCCCTACATCCATCCCATAGCAACAAACCCATGCTGTATACAAAGCTATATAGTAATATATCAGAGACAGGAATCCTGAGAAACTGACTGACCAATCAACACAAGTCTTCTTCATAAATGCTGCAATCCTTCAAGGTCATACATTACGCCATACATTATGGGATTTAGACAGGGCTGCTTTTCAGGGTAATTCGCACAAGCAAATGCTGGTTTTAAGTTAGTTCAGACAGACTTTCTGCTTTTGCAGGAATGACTGGGAGACCTTATCTCAGGGTAGCCAAAGAAACTCCAGTTTAGAATTTAGAAATTCCAGGTTTAGAATTAACTACCAAGCTGTTTTATATCTGTCATGTTCTGGAGAAGTATCAGACCTTGAGGATGCACCATGTCAGGCCTCAGGGAATCGGTTTCCTCCTCCGTGGCAGTAGATAAGCAGAACAAAGGAAAAGGAGTCGTCTTACTAGTTAGAAACTTTATTAATCACAGTGAGAGAACAAAGAACCCACCTCCTAAAAATGGCCTGTGCTCCCAGTTAAGGATCCCACCCTCTTACGTCCCTATTAATCTACGTCACTTCTACATCTTGTAATCTGAGCTTGTACCCGCTGTGCTTTCTGTTCTGCCACTTTCTGAGCTCTCCATGACTTTGGAGAAGGGGGGGGGGATGGATGCTGTCCAGAGACTGTGAATCTGTTAACCCTCTCTCTTCCAGTGTTTCTTCTCCTAGCTGTTCCCCATCCAGGGTTTCCCAGCTTCTGCCTTCTGAACTATGTCCCTCTGCAAACCACTGTTCCAAATCTATACTGTCCTCCTCCTCCTGGGAAGATTCAGGGTCCAGATCAGGAGCAGGGGGAGGGGGAGGCTCCCACCATTCCTCCTCAGTGCAGCTCTCCTCAGCACAGTCCCTGACACACCATTACCCCAGTTATTTGCTGAATAATGTCTGTTTACTGGAGCCTTTGAACACAGCCGCTCCATTTTTGGAGCATAAACCTGCTTCTTCCTTCTTGCCTAAAACTTGTCTGTGCTTCTTTTCCTTCCTCCCTCTTTCAGAGAAGTGTAGCAAGATGCACCACCTACTACATTCTGCCTGTATCCTGACATTGCCAAGTTGCCTGGCTGTAACTGAGGCAGAATGTACCAAGCAGTGTGAAACACTTGCTCATAAACCATTAAAACATTCTGCTTGACTGGCATCCAACAGCCAAGGCAAGCAGCATGGCTGGGAATTTCACTCTGACATTGACCCCTCGTGGCTAAGGGTCTAGGATGGGGTGGGCTGCTTCACTGGGCAGGAAGGATTAGCTAGCACTCCATTTTGCCCCATTGACAGATCTGAGCAGATCTAAAACCTGCACACCCCACACTATTTTTGTTCATTTAAAATATCTCTATACAACTTTTCATTTGCAACAATTGTTCAGATCACCAAAACAAGAGAATAACTCCATAAAAGTCAATAGTCATTAGACTAGGAGAAGTAGATTTTATAAAAGGCAATACCTATCCTCTGCTCCAGGACCACTGTGAATTTTTGAATTTTCAGTAGCTAATTAGTTATAACATAATTGTTCAGGGTGTCTGAATAAACATCTTTTAAAAAAAGAAATATACAGATGTATAGGAAGAGAGTGTGTGCACTACTTCTGAAAAATATTGCATCTACTGTGTTGTCTTCTATCATTTTGCCAGAATTGCAAGCTATGACCTTGCTATAGAATAATGTAACTCCCATGAAAAGTTCAGTTTTAATGTTTTCTGTCTAGACTTTCCCATATTAGCCTCATCTAAGGGAATAGTTTTCTGTCTGTGTCAAAGAGAACAGTGAGCTGTTATGAATCCTACTGGGTTGTTTATTTGTAAATTGTGGCTCCCCCCCCTCAAAAAATTGCTGCAGTGTAGCTGGATAATAGAATGTGTGCACAAAACAAATAGTTTCAATATATTATAATTCCTCCAGAAACTTTGCTATTAATATGGTCATCCATGGCTTGAATCCAATATGTTTCTTTTATTTAAAACTGCCACAGATATCTAACCTACTCCATTTGTACTCTACATCCTCTTAGTTTTAGAAATTGTGTTCCTGCAGCTGAAGCAAATCAGCTGTTATACCAAAATTAGGAAATATGATAACTTCAAAGCTTAATTAACCAAAGAAATACAATCGAAGATGAGATCTGCTTAGAAACCTTAGGGCAGAGCTGTGTAACTTGTTCAGCACAAATAAGCAGGACAGAGAACAGAGCCTGTAACTGCACGATTTGCATATTATTTTAATATTGGATGCCAATATACAGTTGATACAGTACCCTTCCTGAATCTAACTGTGCAATATTATGCATGTTTTCTTGGTCATAAGATCCACTATGTTCAATGGGGCTTACTCCTGAGTAAGTATAAGATTTCAGTCTTAGGGTGTAAGTGATCTCTTGAAACATATTGATGTGAAGGCCAAACTAAACCCCATTCAAACAATCATACCTACGGAGAGAAATGCATGGAGAGAGGGATCATACCTGCTGTGCATCCCCTCACCTTCACCTGCTCACCTAAAGGTCAGAAGAGAGTTAGCGTGTGTACGAATATGTATACACATCAGCCCTCTGTGTGGCTGGGAAGTGAACTCTGCAACATGCAGGTTCCCTGAATAATGGATTGTATTCATGTTGATTTGTACATCTGTTGGTTCTGTTCTGATCTTGCAGTTAATGCAAGATATGATATGGACACTATCCAGCTTGTCACACTGTTGACTTGTGTTCTGTTCCCTTCCCATGCTCCATGTTTTTAGCCAATTCCCTCTCTCTTTCTCCTCTCCCTGAATCAACTTCAAAAAAGATAAAGTAGGACAAGTTCATTGTTGCTTTCAATTATCTTTCTAGTGCAAAATTTGTTTCCCATGCATATAAAGTAGACCACAAAATTAACGGAAATTAAATTCTTAAACTAACAAAAATGCAGAAGGAGAATACATTACTGTGATTGTGCATGATAAGATTTCTCTGTAGGGCATGTTGACTGGCTGGCATGCCATTTTACCTGGGCCATTTCTTAGATTTATAATCGTAAGTAAAGGAGACAGATGGTGACTGTCAAGCCAGAGCAGCCATGCAGAATGATATCAGGGCTGGAAATATTCCAGCTGGAGATGGCAGCAAAAAAAAAAAAAAAAAAAAAAAAAAAAAAAAAATATGAATGTGAGAAAATGAAAATATGCCTTATACTCGAACAGACTAAACAGAACCATGGGAGATATTGTCAACAAATCTCAAAACTGGTATTGTTTTCATCACTGATTGTGATGAACCAAATAGAATTCCTGTTTCTTGGTCTTTCAGTTTTTCATGAAATGTAACACCGTTCGTTCATGAAGAGCCTGGGCTAATGAGTGTGAGTGCATTTGGGACTTTGTTGTACAGAAAAGGTGAGTAAGGGGTGATATGGTAGAAGTTTACAGAACTCTACCAACAAAGGTCCATATAGTTAAAGCTATGGTTTTCCCAGTAGTGGTGTATGGAAGTGAGAACTGAACCATAAAGAAGGCTGATCGTTGAAGAATTGATGCTTTTGAATTATGGTGCTGGAGGAGACTCTTGAGAGTCCCATGGACTGCAAGAAGATCAAACCTATCCATTCTTAAGGAAATCAGCCCTGAGTGCTCACTGGAAGGACAGATGGTGAAGCTGAGGCTCCAATACTTTGGCCATCTCATGAGAAGAGAAGACTCCCTGGAAAAGACCCTGATGTTGGGAAAGATGGAGGGCACAAGGAGAAGGGGACGACAGAGGACGAGATGGTTGGATAGTGTTCTCGAAGCTACCAGCATGAGTTTGACCAAACTGTGGGAGGCAGTGGAAGACAGGAGTGCCTGGCGTGCTCATGGGGTCATGAAGAGTCGGACACGACTAAACGACTAAACAACAACAACACATAACATGGAGAAAATGGGTAGAGACAAGTGTTTCTCCCCTTTGCATAACACTAGAACTCATGCATACCCAATGAAACCGAATGCTGGAAAATTCAGGACAGATAAAAGAAAGACTTGCTTCATGCAATGCATAGTTGAACTATGGAAACTGACCCCAACCCACCTCCTCCCCCAGAGGCAGTGATGGACACCAACTTGGATGGCTTTAAAAGAGAATTGGAGAAGTTGGTGGAGGATAAGGCTATTGAAGTCTACAAGCCATGATGGCTATGTTCTGCCTCCAAAGTTTTCATCATTGCCCCTTTACCCTTCCCTCTGCCATACATGAAGCATCAACCATCAGTTGCTTCAGACATCTCGTAAAAACATATCTTTTTGCCCAGTTTTTTCTTGACTTATAAGATTGGACCCTGTTATTACTGATCTTATCTGTTTTGATAAGATGGCTTTAATATTCTTATGCTTGCATCTCTTTTTATGATATTGTTTAATTATTTTATGTTTAATTATTTTATGTATTATTTTATATATCACTTAGATAAGTTAAAAATAATAATAAACAAATAAAATTACAATTCCTTGCACAAAAAAGCATTTGATCTACTACCTTTATAATAGTTCCTAGGGGCGGAAACTCTGCAGCCGTGGCTTTTGCTATTGGCATGAGATATGTATTAAGAAATACTGCTTTTTGGTACATAGTAAGTTTCTTTTCTGTCTCATTACTATTTTTTCATTGACTTTTCCCAACTGCAAATGCTAGTTTCCCCCCAGAATGTCACAGGTGTGATGCCATGAGTAAAATGTCCCCAGATGATCCAAGGGCCTCTTGTGATTGGTGTTTTATTTAAGGTGTATTCTGCAACATATTCTTCACAATAATAGGAGCCATAGAGCAACAGAAGTAGAACAAAAATAGAAAGTTGTGGGATTTCAGCAGGAAGCTATGAGATATGCACTCATTGGAAATACAGCAGTGTAACCACCCCAAAATCTTTTGCAGGTGCAAACAGTATTGAAATTGGGATTGCATGTACCGTAAATGTCGAGATAGCGTCATGAACACAAATCATTATCAATGCACAATAAAAAGAATATTTGGAGGGTCCCTATGTGAACTTGATTTGATTTTAAATGTGATTCAAATTGTATTTTAAGCTAATTGTTTCATTTGTGTTTTTAATGTATTTTATGTAATTGGTGTTAGCCGCCCTGAGCCCGGTCTTGGCCGGGGAGGGCAGGGTATAAATAAAATTGTTGTTGTTGTTGTTGTTGTTATCTTACAGATCTATAAGGGGACAGGTGGTATTTCAGATAACCTAGTCCTGAGTTTCCAGGGCTTTATATAGTAGAAATAAGTAGCCAATCGGCAGCCAGCGCAGTTCCCTCAACACAGGTATAATATGGGCACACCCAGGTAGTGAACTCAGCAACCTGGTTGCACTGTTCTGCACCATCAATAATTTCTGGATCAATCTCAAGGGAACCACCATGATAGTGCATTATTGCTGTCCATTTGTGAGATTATGGACACATGAATCACAGTTGCCAAGATATACTTGTCATTTTCCATTGGTAAGAGCAGTAGCTTTTAGGGAAAAAATGAGCAAAAAG
Organism: Podarcis tiliguerta; assembly: GCF_965153285.1. NCBI lineage: Eukaryota > Metazoa > Chordata > Lepidosauria > Squamata > Lacertidae > Podarcis > Podarcis tiliguerta. The sequence continues at coordinate 24,025,308 of NC_139536.1, forward strand.
AGACTTGGATTTTCCAGCTTTGGGGCTGAAATGTTTGGGAACATTTTCGAGTTATAATTTTGGTAAGTGGGCTCAAGTTGCAGAGAAAGGGATCTAAGAAAGCAGTTTGGGCAATTTTCGAACTGAGTTGTACAGGAAAAGAGTGGGCAGTTAAGTGGTGGAAAGAGTAAGATCTGTTTAGTACATACATAAGTACTAAAGTACAATGACTCAATTATTTCAGATGTGTATGAATCTTTAAAGACATGGAAAATTCATGCAGAATGGTTGAAAGCTGAAACTATGAGGAATATTATAACAGAACCATTTTAGAATTAATTATTTTAAACCACAGTTGGAAAAATTGCAAATACATAAAGTTGTCTGGTACTTTAAAAGATCAGTTAGCCAACAGAATATTTTAAAGATACGTAACATAATTGAATATGGATTGTGGGGCATCTGATAGAGATTTAGCATCAGGTGAATAATCTTGAAGGAGAGAAACCATGGTTACCAGAGGTGAGGCAAGCTTCTTTAAGTCTGAAGTGCCAAAAAATTGCAGTGTGGATTGGAAACGCACAAAAAGATTTTTATTTTTTCTTTGTACAGGGAAAAAACTTTGGAATGTGTGGCATAAGCCTTGGATTGTCCAGCTTTTTGCACATTGAGAAACCATAGTTTCTAGCTGTGAACCAGCAGCTAGACCTAGTAAACTGACAACAAGGTGAAGGAAAGGTAACCACAGACAGCAAACAGTAAGAAAATGTTGCAATGTCCCATCATCTACAGTTAGGTTAGTAAATTTTATTACATTTTGGCTCTTGCTTTCCCATGAACAAAGAAGGAAAGATGCAGCACTGAAAGGACAGTGAAGTTTATACAAAATAAGATAAAGTTAGCCTACATGAAAAGGAGTGAATTTCTCTATGTAAATGGAAGAGGGTTTGGTCACAGTTCTATAGGCTGCACTTCCAATCACTTGCTTTATTAATCAGTATTGATTGTAGCACACACAGACACGCACATATTGGTATATACACACAAAATGTATTAGTTGTCTTCTTCGTCCCTGAGCTTCCCAGTTAATTTTGCCATTTCGGCATAGTCCATCAACTTGATTTGCCATTCTTCTTTGGTCGGGGTTGTTTCGTCCATCTCTGGGCTAGCAGCATCCAAGCGGCCATTGTAGCATACAGGAACAGGTTTCTTTTGATCTTTTGGGATCTTGGTATCTATAATTCCTAATAAAAATGCTTCTGGTTTTTAAGGAAAGGTTAATTTAAACTTTTTTTCCATTTCATTATATATCATTTTCCCTTTTTTATTATATTACAATTCCACCACTTACGATAAAAGGTACCCTTTTTTTCTTTGCATTTCCAGCATATATTGGTACTTGTTCTATACATTTTTGCTAATTTTACTGGGGTTAAGTACCACCAATACATCATTTTTATATATAGTTTTCTTTCAATGAAGAGCATGCCATAAATTTCAGATCTGTTTTTCATAGCCTCTCCCAAGCCGTCATTTGTATATTATGCCCCACATATTTCGCCCATTGTATCATCCTACTCTGATTATTGATAATACCCTCACAAACCCACATTACCATTCTTAGGTGACATTAATTAGGAGATTCAGAGTAATCTCAACATGTGGAATTTGTATTATCTTTTGATGTAAGTTTATCCTTCTCTCTCTCTCCCTCTTTTCTTTTTCTTTCTTTTATTTCTTTATTGTTGAATATATATATATGTGTGTGTGTGTGTGTGTGTGTTTTAAATAACAGTTTAAGTTTTTGGTTGTTGTTGTTTTTTAAAAAAACCTTAAATAAATACCTGTTCCATTGACTGAAATGGGACTGTTTTCACTTACACCACTTATTTTGCAAATTTATCATTACATCCTTACTGGAGCTGTTCCCCAGCTTCACTCAATTCTCTTGTACAGTACTGGCAAGTCACACTGGCATAAAGGGTTCCATCAGCGGTAGTCTGCTGCTGGCACAACAGTACACAGCAACAAAATCCTTGTCCTTTGGTTTTCTGGCAATTGTTCACAAAGCAAAAAACAAGCCATGGTACTTTTTATTTCTTACAGATTAGCAATAACTACTTACCTGGGAATCAGCTCCATTTAGTACACTTCCAAGTATATTAAGGAATGTGTTGCTTGTTTCTCTAAGTCCTGCTATATGCATGAAAAACTAAACCCAATAACGATTTCAGTTCTCCCAGTGCCAGCCCATTGGCACAAGCTACAACATTCATGGAGCAGAGGGCTATCAAGGCTGCTAGCTATGATGGCTATGCTCTACCTCCACAACTGGAAGCAGTAATTTTTGGGAATAATGGGAGGGAAGAGTGCTCTTGAGCACATGCTCTGCTCCCTGGTTTCCCACAGGCATCTGGCTGGTCACTGTGAGAACAGGATACTGGACTAGATGGGCCATTGGCCTGACCCAGCAGGCTATTCTTATGTTCTTACATTAACAGGGAGGAAACAGTAGGCTTAAGGGAGCCCCAGGGCTGCATGAATATTTCAAATCTAGGGTGGGGGAATATGCCAGGAAGGGAGGGCATAAAATGAAATATTCTGGAAGAAGGTATGGTTGGTTGGCTAGAACCCTGAAGAGCAGGAGTCCTGTGTTTCTTTGCAAGTCCCACTTGATTTCTGTTTACTCCTGGTTTGCATTTTGTATATATATATAAAATGAGAAGGTCTGTTATGTGTTCCCCCTACAAAAACATTAATCTATCTAATGACTTTGCTGGCATTCCATATGTCATGCAAAAAGAAAAAGAAGGAAGGAAAAGGACACAATGTTTAGGCGTTTATGCCCTAATGCCAGAAGTCTCAAAAGCCAAGATGTGGGATCTTGGAGTGCTTGGTACTCAAAGTGAATGTAGATATAATGGGAATATCAGAATCTTGGTGGAATGAATATAAATGGTGGGACATTTATTTATTGAATTGATACCCCACCCTTCCTCCCCAAGGAGTCTATGGTGAGCCTTGGATATAAAATACATTGAAAGGGAAGTGTATGTGTTGATCTACATAGAAGGGAAGCAAAGATATCCCACTGGCTGTGCTGAGACACCAGCTGCCTTTTGCTCTCTCTCTGGGGCCGGGGGCTGACTTCAGGCAGCCCGTGGCACAGTCTGACTGATGCCCCTGTCACCTCCAAACCCTGCCAATTCTCCTCTTTATAACAGCAACACCACTGCCCCTCTTCTTCCACCCTGCTCCCTCTCTTACACATAAAGTACGAGCAGACAAATGGACAAACCATTCCCCAAAATATAGGGTAGATGAAAGATATGTGAATATGGCATATCTTCCATGCTCTTATAATACTAGAACCAGGATCATGTTGTTGTTGTTTAGTCGTTTAGTCGTGTCCGACTCTTCGTGACCCCATGGACCAGAGCACGCCAGGCACTCCTGTCTTCCACTGCCTCCTGCAGTTTGGTCAGACTCATGTTTGTAGCTTCGAGAACACTGTTCAACCATCTCATCCTCTGTCGTCCCCTTCTTCTTGTGCCCTCCATCTTTCTCAACATCAGGGTCTTTTCCAGGGAGTTTTCTCTTCTCATTTATTATTATTATTATTAATAATAATTTTTTATTAATATAATAATTTCTTATTATTATTAATAATAATAGATGGCAGTTCTTTATACTATACATAATTCGCTTACAGAATTTGCTACCACAAGATGAGGTGATGGTAACCGCCTGAGATGGTGTTGAAAAAGATAAGAAAAAATCCAAAGGGATACTTCTAAGAGCATGTATTAATAATGGTGCCTAAATGGAAACCTCATGTTTTAAAACAGTGTATCTATGAATAATCGTCACAAACAGGCAAATGTCAGGAGAGGGTTTTCTCAGCATGCTATCTCGCTGGGTGTTCCAGAGTCTTTGCCACTGTTGGAAATAGGGTGCTGGATTGGTGAACCTTGAAATAATCCAGCTCATTCGGTTTCTTTCCACACTTTTAAAGATAAATGAGGTAGAATGACCAACAAAATACTCACTGTCGATATTCTTACAAAGTTGTTGATATAACAGCTCCCAAAATATATTTAGTTTGATGAAATTATGATGTAGGCATTCTCATTATCCAAAGTACAGTCTAGATACTTAATGTGATTTCCAGTTACATCTTCAAATCAGTTAAAAAGATATTCAATTCAATCAAGTTTATTACGGCCATGGGCCCATACAGAAAAAACATAAATAACAGCTTGTGGACGTGGGGAAAGAAAAAAGAAAAAAGAAAAAAGAAAAAAAAGAAAGAATAGAAATAAACAGCCGCTAAAACGCCCCTATAACAATAAAATACTGTAAGATGGAATGGCATCCTACACCTTAATTAGCTTGTAGTGCTCCTTGGCGTCGCTTTTGGGTAAGGACCGCGGCCAGGAACCTAGCCACTTTCAGGGTCGTATGTGTATCCTTATCCTGCAAGATTTGGGCAAGGTGGAATGTTGGAGGGGTACCCACTAGTTTCTGAATGATTGATCCCAGCAAATTTGCCCGTAGCACATTAAACAAGGGGCAAGAGAACATAATGTGCTGGAGCGACTCCGGCGTCACCTTATCACATTCGCACATGGCGGGGACTTGGCCCTTTGAGAATCTATGTCTCAGGACATTGGAGGGAAAAACGTTAAACCTCGCTTTGGTGAAGGCCAGTCTATGGGCAACAGTCGAAAGGGAGGAAAGGTATGATGGGACGCAGTAAGTTAAAGTGATACCAATGCTCTGGGGCGAACAAACACCTCCCCCCAGCATATAATTTCGCTGTAAGTCGATGTCGTCCAGTCTTTGGCGGATCAGTCTTTGAGCTGTGATTTGATCTAATTTTAGGGAATCTGAGGGAGAGATTCCATAGCTCAAGAGTTTGGCATGAATTCTACTAGACCAAAGGCTAGAGAATTCATCTCGCCATAGGCATTGGACAAAGTAATGGTTTGGTAATCTGTGCCACAATGATAACCAGTAATTGAAGGCTTGCTTCCACAGGCAAGTTTCTAAGGATGCGATCTTCAATTCTAGTCGCATGGCTGCGTTGCTAACGCACATAGGGAGCATTAGGAGCCGACGTAGGAATTGGTTTTGCAGAGTCTCAAGGGGGGCAAGATCTGTCAACACGGCCCAGAGCGGGGCAGCATAAGCGAGCACAGCCACCACTTTTGCCTTGAACACCTTTAGGGCCGAGGGAACATGCAAAGCTCCATCCGAAAAGAAAAATCGGAGGAGCGCATATGACAGAGTTTTGGCCTTATTAAGTAGGTGTTGGATTTGAGCTTTCCACCCCAGATTGTATTGGAAAATAACTCCTAGGTATTGAAATTTTAAGACTTGCTCTATTTTTGCTCCACCAAGCTTCCATTTATATAATCTCCGACTTCTGGAGAAAATCAGAATCTTGGATTTGGCATAGTTGATGGTTAATTGGTTGAGTTGACAATACGTGGCAAAGATCTTCAGAGCTCTGGTTAGTCCCACACGTGTAAAAGATAGAATTACTGCGTCGTCCGCATATAAAAGGAGTGGGCAACGATAATCCGCTAGTCTAGGCGCGTGTGTACTTGGAGATGAGTTAACTAGGGGTGCTCGCATGTCGCTGATGAATAGGTTGAATAGGCAGGGAGCCAATATACAACCTTGGCGCACTCCCTTGTTTATTGGTATCGGGTTTGTGAGGTCGCCCGCAGGAGTGAGTCTTACTCTGGCAAGGGTACCTTCGTGGAGTTGACTTATAAGCCATAAGAGTCTTCTATCAATGCCCTGTTTCGCAAGTTTCTCCCAAAGAATGTTTCTAGGCACGCTGTCGAAGGCTGCCTTTAGATCTAAAAAGGCCGCACAGAGGTAGCCCCGAGGAGGGGAGGAGTACTTCCGTGCCAGATGATAAAGCACTATCGCATGATCGGTTGTAGAACGTTTAGTTCTGAACCCTGCTTGTTCGTGGCCAATCTGGTTAGTCTCATCTACCCATCGCAATAGTTTAGTCAGCAAAAAGCTGGCATAAATTTTCCCTATAATCGAAAGGAGGCTGATGTTACGGTAATTTTCCGGCTCCATTGGAGAACCTTTTTTGTGAATTGGTACTATGATGGCCTCCTTCCATATTTTGGGGATGAGACCAGAGGCGTTGATTGCGTCGAAGGTTTTGGCCAGGATGCCAGCCCACCATTTTGGGTGTAGTTTAATGGCTTCGGCAGGGATCAGATCGGGCCCAGGGGCTTTGCCCGGTTTCAGCTGAGCTATTAGCTTGACTATTTCGTCCGGATCGGTGGGAGGCCAAATGGGTAGGTGGGTAAACAGGTGCATCAGATGGTCGGAGGGAGCATCTGCTTGTGAAAAACATTTCTTCAGGAATAGTTCCCATGACGGTGCAGAGATGACTGCCCTTGGGTATTTCCTCACCCTTCTGTTAATCAGAGACCAGAATTCCCTGGATCTGTGTGGTTTTGAAGCGGTAATCAAGGCCTGCCAACGATTATGTTGCCACTCACGTTTGGCAATTTTTTGCATGCGTTTATAAACTTGCTTGGCTTGTGCGTAGCTAGCTGGCAGAGTAGATGCATCGGAGGTCTTATATACATTATATATAGCACGAAGGCGCTGTCTTGCTTGTTTGCACTGAGAATTGTACCAGGGGGCACCGTGAGTATACTCGTTTCGAATTGAATTTTTGGGTGGTAACCTGAAGAAGGACGTAAGAACAGTCGTATGGTGGTGGAAGCGATTCAACACTATGCTATGCTCATCTGAGGCAGAGCCTATGTTGGGATGAGGCCCAAGGATTTCTTTATGAAAGAATTCCTGATACCTTTGAGCCTGGGTCTCCGACCATTTGATTCCTCTTATTTGGAAAGATTCGTTGGTTACCATCTGGGTCTCATGTCTATCCGTCTCTGGCTGCCAGTTCAGGGAAAGCTTGGCTACCAGGGGGAGATGATCACTGGATTGTACATTCTCAGTCTTAAAGGTGGAAATACACTTAAGTAGATCCCTGGAGACCAACAGGTAATCGAGGACGCTGTTTGACTTAACGCTCAGGTGAGTGAAAAGTTAAAAAGATGTGGTGATTTTACAAATAATAATGTTTGATATGATCATGTGAGACTCGGTGGTTTTAAACTAATTACTGCTAACTTCACCCTTAAGAACAGGATGCTTGAAATAAGACAAAGCAGGCACAAGAACATCAATGGACAGAACTGTTTTCTGGAAAATTATGTGGCTAAGGTGTTTCTTACCAAAAATTCTGCAGGTGTAATAATTACTTGATTGCTGTTTTGGCCACCACTGTTCGGGGGGGGGGGGGATATGGAATGTGCTTGTTAATGGAAAAATGCCTCTAGAAAACATGCAAAGTTTCTGCATCTCTGTTATGTGCTCAGTGGGACACTCACCCACAGTATTCCCACCAGCCAAGGTTTTGATATTTTTCCTTTTCATGCTGAAATAGAGTTGAAATGAGATGGAAATGGAGCCCAATGGGAAGCCTTTACTTTTAAGCACCATTCACTTTCCTATAGAGCTACGACAATATCCTTCCTCCTACAACTTCTGTACTGCGTTCAACAGTCGTGAGAATTTCTCAGTTTCAAGTGTACACAATGAACTTTTGGGAACTGTATATAAATATAACTTAAATATTGGGAGAGCTTTGGTTTCAGCTGTGCTCAATAATAAAACATAGGAAATGTTATTTAGTGAAAAGGATCATCTTATGGATTTTTTTAAGTATAAAGAAATATATTTTAAAAGGGCAAGTTCCCAAACACGAGCACTTTTGAAGTGACAGAAAACAGTACTCACTGAAAATAATCTATTCTCATTTGTGAACACAATTGTTAATGCCACTCTAGTTGCATCCTTGAAAATAACACAGAACAGAAAGGAACAGAAAGAGTGGAAATGATTTTTCCGTTTCCGGGCAACTATTGTAGTGTAGGAGTTCCTTATCAGGAATTCAGCAGATGAAATTAGTTTTTAAAACCTTTTTTATAAAAGGGCAAGCTCTCAAACATCAGGGGTTTCAAAGAGCTATGGAAATAAAACTTCTTTAAAGAAATCAATACACATTTGTTAATCCAATTCTGTCATAAATCTTAATGCCTAAATTATGCCCATGTACCATTAGACTGATGACTCCTCTGTGAGCTTTTGGAAGGGTAAATAATCACATCTTAAAAGCAAGTTTTGCCACAACAGTTAACAGCAAATTCATTTCACACCTGTTGACCTTTGATAAAATAATTCTCAGTGAAACTATCTTTATTTGTTGGTTTTTACATTATGTATTTATTAAATCTATATACTGTCCTTAATTACACGATCAGAGGGCGGTTTACAACACAAAAATACAAAACGAAGACACAAGCATTTATTTATTTATTAAATTTAGTATTTCTTCTTCTGTTGAGACTGCTATTTAAAGATGGATCCAACTTAACTAAATGAGTGCTTAACAATATTGGGGAGGCAGTTTTAGGTACAATGGGTACAGATTCAAGGCTCTGCCACATATATCTAATGGTACAAAAGAAATGAGACTAAAATATTTATTTTTAAAAAGTCATGTATAAAGAATTGTGCAGAAAGATAAGGATAATGGGATTAAGAAAGCCAATTCATTTAGCCCTACAAAGAAGGTGTTCTGAGAAATCCATAGGGGTGAGGGAGTTCAGACAGTTTATATTTCCCCCCCTCCTTTTCCTTCATGTATTTCTCACCCATTGGGTAAGGGAACACGGGGAAGTTGGCCTCAGCATGGATTTGAGGGTATGGGTGCTTTCTTACCCTCCTTCAACCCTGAGACCATCGTGCTGGTCTTTGGCTCAAGGGATGAAAATAGCAAAGCATACCCTGAATCCAAGGTGCTATTGATGTATTCAGGAATAAAGGGTAGTGCTTTAGCAAATTCTGCTCATTTAACCCCATATCAATTATGGGGACTTTTGTAAGACTGAAGAGAGGCAAATAGGAGACACTATTTCTTTATTTTAGAAAAGAAATCTTTATTGAATTTAATTTCAGTTAACATTCCTTATTCACTTCTGAAGCAAAGCAGAAGGCTGCAATAATACTTATGGAAAACAGAAGGACAGATGTTGTGAGAGGCTTGTGCCCTTTCCCTTTGCTTATTTAACTGCCACTGCAGCTGCCTTCTATGGAAGTGTGTACACGACTGTTACTGTTCCCTTTTCATTGATGGTATGGGATCATGTGCATGGGGCTTCTCTCTTTTTGGCTTGCTTTATATCTTTTCTCCAATATTAGGACAATACTCACACCACCACTCATATATTACAAGATATTCTGTTCATGGGGGCGGAGGACACAAAGTCTCTCTCAAGAGTACCCCTCACCAGCCCTCTTTTTTTACTGCTTTCCCTTTTAAACTTATGTAACTGAATCCTATAGGTTCATCCACCCACTCATTTCATTTTTGCACTCAGCATTATGATACTGCACTGTTTTGTTATGATGGATACAATAAATTCAATATGTGGATGAAGTTTCTCAGTTTATAAAATGGAAGCAGATGAATGAAATGTGTGTTCAATGTAACTGAATTCTGTGCTGAGTTTCAGTGAGGATCATTTTGGAATAGTAATGAACAGCCATGATGTGCTGATTTTGAGCATGCTAAAACAACTTTTGAATCTTAAATGGTATCCAGATTTTTATTGAACAAGCTAGTACGTCCAGTTGTTTAAAAGAGGATTCTTGAATAAAAAAATCAGTGTATCAAACTATTATTTCAGTTTACCTTTATAGGAGTGGGAACAATCAATAATATCTTCCCTCTTTCTGTGATTTATGTACAAAGAAATCAAAATCAGATGGTCTTTTCAGCTCATTGAAATGATGTAATTTCCAATGATACTTTTAATATCCCAGTGCCCGGTCCCCTTGGACAGTGATTTTGACACTAAGGTGTCCTCTCCAAATGCAGGTCTACAGGGCTCTGACTTAGGGCTCACATATGACAGTCTGAGGGACAGCACACACCACACAGAAGAGGATTTGATATCAGGCTGTGCCTTTGAGGCCAGGGGTTCAAATTACTAAAGTTAAGTATAAACTTAAGCAGTCCCACAACCACAGTAAGTGCCAAGTGGCCTTCACTCCCATAGAAATTCAGAGCAGAGAAGAGGGAGAAAAAACACCTAGAGGCCACAAAAGGAGACAGTGCATAAGAACATAAGAAGAACTTGCTTGATCAGACCAATGGCCAATATGGGGAGCCATATACAGCTCTAAGCCAAGCACAGCAGGCACATGTCTCTAAAGTAGGGTTCTGACCTTTAGCATTCTTAACAGGTTTTTCCAGAGGCAGGCGTAGCCTGAAGGTACATTAGGAATTGGTAGATCTCAGAGTGATGTGGAGTACACCAGAAAGGGTCTCAAAGTACTAATTGTTTAGCAAAAGGCTCTCTCTCCAAAATAAGACTGCTGAAATAAAGAAAGATAGTGGGTATGAGTCAGGAGCTAACATGAGAGAACTGAGCTTAAACCCAGGACTGAAAGCAAATTATTAGGCTAAGTCTGTGCTCAGAAGCAGCCTGTTCCTAACTTCTGTGTATATCTACATCCTGAGCCATGATTTTGCACCTGGCTCTGGTTGGTGGTCCTTAGGATCTAGTAAAAAAACAAAATGAATCCTGCAGGCCTGACATCTGCCTCAGTAGCCTTTGCTCTGCTAAATTCAGATTATTGTCTAAGCAACCTGTCTTGGTTGCTAAATTTGCTGGGAGCTCTCCCAGGTCCTGAAAGACTCAACCTCAACCTGCTGTTTGAATTCTGACTTCTGAGATCTTACATCTGTTGCTTGCTACCAGGTCTCTGGAGTGAGATGATTCATGCTCCAGCAGGAACTGCTCCACAGGCTCTCAGTCTAGCTAATCCAAGCCAGGATTATGACTACCATCTATATTTCTGACCAGTTCTTACTTTTCTAACTGAATATATCAAGTTCATATTTATTGCTTTGTAAGGTAAAGGTAAAGGTAAAGGATCCCTGGACAGTTAAATCCAGTCAAAGGCGACTGACTCTGGGGTGCGGTGCTTATCACGCTTCAGGCCAAGGGAGCTGGTGTTTGTCCACAGACAGCTTTCCGGGTCATGTGGCCAGCATGACTAAACCGCTTCTGGCGCAGCGAAACACTGTGACAGAAATCAGAGTGCACGGAAATGCCGATTGCTATGTAGACTAGAAGTGTCAACCAGTTATCTGTGTAAACCTAGCAGACACATATGCCATTTAAAATGTAGTTAGCCTTCAGGTAGTGAGTGATAAGTTCCTTTTGTGTCAACAAAAGATGCAAATCCATCAAATGAGAAACATTTTGCATGATATACTAATTAAGGTTGATATTACCTTCATTGGAACAGAAAGCATATGGTATTGGTGCCAAAATTTTGCAAAGATGTAAACATAGTTCTTAAATCAATTAAGGTCATCATAAAGGTAAAGGTAAAGGTACCCCTGCCCGTACGGGCCAGTCTTGACAGACTCTAGGGTTGTGTGCCCATCTCACTCAAAGAGGCCGGGGGCCAGCGCTGTCCTAAGACACTTCCGGGTCACATGGCCAGCGTGACATCGCTGCTCTGGCGAGCCAGAGCCGCACACGGAAACACCATTTACCTTCCCGCTATAAAGCGGTCCCTATTTATCTACTTGCACCCGAGAGTGCTTTCGAACTGCTAGGTTGGCAGGCGCTGGGACCGAGCAACGGGAGCGCACCCCGCCGCGGGGATTCGAACCGCCGACCTTTCGATCGGCAAGCCCTAGGCACTGAGGCTTTAACCCACAGCGCCACCCGCGTCCCTAAGGTCATCATACTGCTTTATAATTATCTCAACATGCCCTTCATCTGATGGATTAAGAAAATCCCTAAGAAGAAAATCACAGACTTTTGCTTGAACACTCTCTGAGTATCTTTATCAGTATTTGCTACTATTACTAATGAATCTTTTTTGTAAACTGAGGGTGTTTATTGTGGTATTTTTTGTTTTACAACAAAGCAATGTATAAACTTTATGAAATAACTATATAATGAATGGGATTGTTAACATTCCCATTAACCACTATTTTATATCAATTTGGCGCTGTGGTGTAAACCACAGAGCCTAGGGCTTGCTGATCAGAAGGTCAGTGGTTCGAATCCCTGCGACAGGGTTGCTCAGTCCCAGCTCCTGTCAACCTAGCAGTTCGAAAGCATGTCAAAGTGCAAGTAGATAAATAGGGACCGCTCCGGCGGGAAGGTAAACAGTGTTTCCGTGCGCTGCTCTGGTTCGCCAGAAGTGGCTTTGTCATGCTGGCCACATGACCCGGAAGCTGTACGCCGGCTCCCTCGGCCAGTAAAGCGAGATGAGTGCCACAACCCCAGAGTCTTCCGCGACTGGACCTAACGGAGAGGGGTCCCTTTACCCTTTATTTTTAATTCAGCTGTGAATGTGTGTGTGTGTGTGTGAGAGAGAGCACACAAAAGGACCAACAAATTAGCTCCAAAATTTGGTTTATTATTACTGTCTTTTTCTGCTTTATTAGTTTGTTGTGTCTGTCAGATGAATATAAAATACAGGTAAAGACAAACATATGATTTTAAATGTTGGAAGAGAGGTTTGAACACAAATCACTAAAATGCAGAGAATGTATGTTGGGACCACTTTCACTTTCAAATGTTTGGTGTACATAGGAGTAAAAGAGCAGAAAGAATAAAGAAATGACAAAATGAAAGGGAGAAGCAAAAGGGAAGGGATGGTAAGGAAATCTAATAAGAGACTTGAAGAAGAATGTTGCTGGAGGGCATTTGATGCAAAACAAGCTATGAGTAAGCAGCCACCAAGCATGGGGGGGGGGGGGAATCAGTCAACATCCTGAGCTTTAATAGTGAATACAGTGGTACCTCGGGTTAAATACTTAATTCGTTCCAGAGGTCCGTACTTAACCTGAGACTGTTCTTAACCTGAAGCACCACTTTAGCTAATAGGGCCTCCTGCTGCTGCTGCGCTGCCGGAGCACAATTTCTGCTCTCATCCTGAAGCAAAGTTCTTAACCTGAAGCAATATTTTTGGGTTAACGGAGTCTGTAACCTGAAGCGTATGTAACCTGAGGTACCACTGTACAGAACTGTACTTGAGTTTTAGCTCAGCACCTTCATTCCTATTTATTCTTATAATGGTGCTATGGCTCCTTCTGATAGCCCTGCTACTGTCATGGTAATGCCATTACATATTCATCCTAAAACTTTTGCTCTTTTGGGCTTTCTACAGGTGAAAGACAACATAAATGAAGTGTAGACAACGCCGTTCAAGTTCTGTGGAGCTCTCTTGTTATAGAAGCTTCCATTGCTTGCTTTTTGGAGTCAAGCTAAAACATTTTTAATATCCTGCTGAAGTAAAATGTTATTTGACCTTGACATAATAAATTGTGAATTTCATTTTATTATGCATTGTCTTCAATCTTTTTATGTGTATTAATTGTTGTACGCCTCACTGTTCTTTTATAATGGGCTATAAATGTTTAGTACAAATACTGTATATATATATATACTAATGAAAACTGGTCTAGAAATGAGTTTTCAGAAGACAGAGGAAAAGACAGAGAAAACGAGACATATTCAAAATAAGGAAAAAAACAGATTAAAGAGAATCTGGATTTTTAAAAAGGTAACGATGAAAATGAGCTGATAGGAAGCATTAACTACAGCCAGCCATAGTACTGGCACACTGAGTACCTGCTTCATCTGAATATCTCTGCCAACTTACACTCTTCTTGACCTGAAGCCACCCCTTTAATTCTAACACTGGAACACTTTCGTGACTAAGCAGCCTGCTAATTGGAATTAAGTGGCACAGGAAAATGGGCACAGGGATAACATTTTCAGTCTGCAATTTGTCTTACAAGTCATAGAAATGTTAACTTATCTACCTCTAGGGTGGCTCATTATTATTCTTTATTAATTTGTTAGTTGTCTAATACTGACAGTCTCTATGAGCCATAGAACAAATCTAAAACACGCAAATCTAAAAAACGCAAAAATAGCATGATAACATTAAAAAGCACACTAGCCTCTAAAAATAAGTAATCTCAACAATTCTTATATATATGATTGAAATCCCCTCCATCAATTTTGTTGAGCTAACATAAATTCATTGACTGATGGGTATCAGTCATACATTCTGATGACAAGGTGGGCAAAAAATAGGTTCAGCAGCAACCAAATGTTGGCAGAAGGTAGCTTATTGTTAGTTTCTGGTAGACCCCAGCACCTGCTGGTTGTTGGGATTCTTCCAAATAACGGTGAAGTAAATCTGGCAATTCCCTCCCCCCTTAATATAAGTACTGCCTACTTGTATCATATAACATAGATTAACTTTGTCTTAATTGTAAACAGCACTAAAACACCCACTCTTGCTTTGTGTAAATAAAGGCTTATATTCCATCTTTCCACTATTTAGGTATTCAGTTCTGCATTGAATTTAATGAAATAAGGTTGTGAATCCCAGGAAATGCACCTATACTTGTACAGTGCCGTGCAGATTAATGACACTAACAAAAGACCACAGAGGACAAACACCAACCCACCATCTTTGTACAGCCTCTGGCACATTTCTCTCATGTTATAGAAGCTTACATTGAATTAGATGGGATTTAAATTGGTCATCAATTTTTCATTTTACACAGCAAGGATTCTGGGATGAAGCAGCAACGGCTCTGCCCTAAATAAAGACTGGCTTGTAACCCAGATCTTAAATGGGATTAAAGTTAGTTGTAACAAATTTACATCATGACTGATTTTAGTCCTATTGAATTTCTTGGGCCGCAACCCTAACCCTACTTATCTGGGAGTTAGTGCCATTGAGTTCCATAGGACTTACTTCTGAATAAGCCATGGTGTAAGTCTATACAGTCATACCTCGGGTTACAGACGCTTCAGGTTGCGTCTTTTTAGGTTACGGACCGCCAAAACCCAGAAGTACCAGAACGGGTTACTTCCGGGTTTCGGCGGTAGCGTACACGCAGAAACGCCAAATCGCAACCCGCACGTGCGCAGACACAGGTTGCGAACGCTGTGGGTTGCAAACTTGCACATTCGCAACCCAAGCGTCTACTGTGTTTGAGAGTAATAAGAAGGCATATATGTATTTGAATGTACAATTTCTGCACCCCTGTATATGTTCCTGTAGCTCAGGATAACATTTCATACACTTGAAGACTTACTTATTTATTTATTGCATTTATATCCTGCCCTTTTCTCCAGGCAGCTCACGTACATGGTTCTCCCAAATGATCACGTAATTCCCACAACAACCCTGTGAGGTAGGTGAGGCTGGAAAGCAATGGTTGGCCCAACGTCACCCAGTGAGCTTCAAAGCCGAGTGGTGATATGAAGCCCAGGTTCTCCCAGGTCCTAGTGCGACCTCTAACCACTACACCACCAAAACCTATGGTGTAAGAAATCTGTTAAGTATTCATGCAGAGGCAAATTTAGGGGGCTGTGACCGGTTTGGTTGCATTTGGTGCAAAGCCTTGTGGGCTATGATTTACAATGGAGCATGAGAGGCATAGGGTGCCACTGAAATCTAACACATCAAGACCCGCCACTGCTTTGCGGTTGCCACAAGTGCCCTTGCTCCGCTCAGGGTCGGCCCAAGACATTTTTGCACCTGAGGCAGACCTCAAAATGGCGCTCTTCTCCCCACCCAGGAAGACTGAGCAGTAGCAAACTTTGGGCTCTCAAATTTCAACAGCACCCTGTGTGGCACTAAAATTTGGCACCCCACCCACCCACCTCTGGCGCTCTGTTCTACATCATTGTTGTAGACCCTCTCTGGCACCCAGTACAGCCAAACCGGTTGTGCTACCCGGTGGAGCCCATGGGTGCAGCCAGGATTTTTTTTGGGGGGAGGCTTTTTTATGGGGGTCAGAACCTCAGATTTGTATTGTTTTGGGGGGACAGTTGCCCCCCCCCGTTACGCACATGCTCTGGAGTACGGGAATATCTACATCAGAAACAAGGCAGGGTGTTAGTGGAGAGAGACAGATCGACATGGGGATCTGCTGCTCGGGTGGATCCCGTTACCTGAGGCAGTCGCCTCACCTTGCCGGCCCTGGCTCCGCTTGCGACGCTGAACTAATGCAGCAACCCCCTCAGAAAGCTGGATGCGCGCGACTCTCCTTAGATAGACTGCCTCAAGCGCGTCTCTTTTCACATAAGGCCTTTTTATCCGGCGACGCCCGCGGCGGGTGAGGCAGGGAAACAACACCCAAGCACCCCACCTCCTCCTTCACACCCACGCCCGGCCTCCGAGAGGCTGAACAGCGAGGCTTGGCTCGCGTTGGGAGGCTGCAGCAGCAGCGGCGTCGGCGGCCTCGCCGCGCGGTTTGACTGACAGCGGGAGAATGTGGGACGACCGTTGGTCGGCGAGATGGTGTCAACTGCCGCGCCGCGCGCCGGCAGGAACAGAAGACGAAGAAAAAGCCACCGCCGCACTTTCGAATCTGGGCGCGCGGAGCTGGGAGGGAGGAGGAGTTGGAGGGGGGGAGGAGGAGTCACGCGCAGGTCCACAGCCCTGGCACGCTCCGCTCTGTTTAACAGCCCCCCCTCCCTCCTCCTGCCGCTGCCTCCTCCTCCCCCCCCCACCCTCGGGCGCTTCCCTTCCCCATCGCCGCTGTTCCTTCCCGGCTCTACCCGACAGCGTGTGCCTCCTACGTGCGTTCCACTTGGTACGGCCCACCTGGAAGATCATGGCGATTGATGGTAAGTAGGCCAATAACGGGCTCCTCTCCTCTCGAATAACCCCCCCCTCCTTCCCCCTACCTGGGCAGCGGGCGCGGGGAGCGAGGGGGAGGGGCGAGCAACGGCGCTGTGGTGCCGGTGGGTGGTGGTCGGGGGGCGCGCGCGCGGGCTGCTTGCCCCTGAGGAGAGGCGGCGGAATAAACAAACGCATAAATTAAAAGAATGAGAATTAAAAAAACCCAAACCAGGGTGGCGGGCGCGGGGGAATGATGATGAGTGGTCTTTTCACCAAAGTGAGCGGCGGGGGCGAAGGGGCGCTCGGGGCGGCTCTCCCCCCGCCCTGTAGTGCCAAGCGCTGCCTCAGCTCGACCCCCGGCAGCAGCGGCCGTTTGCTCCCCGTGGAGTCGAGGCATTTTTTTGTGGGCGCCGAAGACGAGAGGCAGCCGCCTCCGCAAACCCACGCCGATATAATGGTGGGGGTCCTGAATAGTCTGTTTACATGGTGTAGGTGGCTGACTCTCTTCGCTGACGTGTAAAAATTGTCCCCCTCAGGAATAGTAGTTACCACACCGTTATTGACCCGTTTTACTTAGAAGTTCTGTCTGTTTTAGCCCCCCCCCCCCGCCCTGTGCCACAGGCAGCAGCAGCTCCTGGAAGGCGAAAAGGTGCCTCAAGAAGAAGTGGGGCGGAAGAAACCCGCTTTCTTTTTCTCACTTCGCCAAACGCCTTCTGGCAAACCTTTAATAAGTGCCTGAGAGAAATAAAACCAGCCTGGCAAAGGCTGCCGTCACGCAGCTGGGTTTCAGGGGGGCTGCAAACAAGCAGGGTTCAACGCCCCCCCCCCTTTCCCGTCGCCTGACCCATCTCCTAGAGATGCTGCCCTCAACCCTGGATACAGCTGGTTGCGTGGAGTGTTTCCAAGTCTGTTGCGCTTTCTGCATCATTTGAATAAGAGGAGGGGGTGTATATATATATATATATACAGTATATATATACACACACAAATGATGCAGAAAGAGCAACAGACTTGGGTAGACTTCAGGCGGACTTTTTAATCAGCTGCTTCACAACTAAAAGTCTGCAAACAAAAAAGAGAGAGGGAGAGAGGAGCTTCTCTTTCCCCACTTCCCAAGGAAGGCAGTCATTGGTCTTTCTGAACTCCATTCTTTTCGAATATACCTTTTAAATTTTGTAGAGTGTGGGAGTATTCAGTGCATTTGGTTGACACTGCAGGAAGTTTGGGGGGGGGGGAGAATTCACTGCCGCTGATGAGATGGAAAATGTTCTTATTAATATCATGTTCAATTCTTAGAGAGAGGCACAGATTTAACACTGCTAATGTCTGTTTACTTGTACTCTCTACATAAAACTAAAGTTTGTCTGAAAATCTTGTCTTCTTTTCCCGTTTTCCTTACTTCTATTCTTTGAGAATAGTTGGTTTCATGCCTTTGACATGCACATTTATCTAGTTTGTGTATTGGCAGTCTGATCCAATGCATGCTTCTTTGAAAATAAGTCACAGTTGCTTCAGCAAGTTTTGTTGTTGTTGTTTAGTAGTTTAGTCGTGTCCGACTCTTCGTGACCCCATGGACCAGAGCACGCCAGGCACTCCTGTCTTTCACTGCCTCCCTCAGTTTGGCCAAAATCATGCTGGTAGCTTCGAGAACACTGTCATTATGCATAGGATCTTAGTCTGAATCAGTCCTTTCCCATGTAAGGTATATAAATGCAGACAATTATGGCAGTAAAATAATCCATATGTCATCATTTATAGCAAGATTTGTTCCCTTTAAGCATTGCAAGTGGGCATAGAAGGTGTGATTATGTTCTTGGAAGTGCACATTGGGAAACAATATTTCGCAGTTACTCAGTTGAATTACATACTAAGGTGGAATCTACACAAATATAAAAAAGCTGTGAAAATGCTGTTTTAAAAAACGTTTTGAAAAATACATTGAATTTTGCATAGCTCAGTGTCATCATCTAGTATTACATTTGTATATTGTACCTTACACTTCATTTAAAACATTTTATTTGCATCTGAATGGACAGGGTAATTTTCTACCTAGCCAACTAGCTTGTGTCTGTTTTATAGTCTTGAAAAGTGTGTAACAACACATGACATTAATAGAGTAGTGCAATCTTTGTTGATCATTTCCAACTATGCTGTCTGGTGTTTTGGCCTGTCTTAGAAGACAGTTATTTGTCTTGATCAAATTAATTAGTAGTCATTGCCATCTTTATTATCCTTGTTTGTTTATCTTGTAGACATTGATTTTCTTTTTTTAAGAAAAAATGAGGGAGATTATCATGCAAATATCTGAATATGTCTTATATCTGAAACTGTTTTAATTATTTTTCCAGTTCACCACATTTAATAACAAGAGAACACATATATTATCTGTTAAATTTATATCCTTCCAGAGGTGCCTAACACTTAATATTATTGGGTGTTTTGTTGTTGCTTTTTATTGATATACATCTTGCCTTCATAAAAGTGCACTTTTCAGAGCCAGTTACTAAAGATAGGATATTTGTTAAAACTCCTAAATGGAAAATGCATTCTTAAAGTGTTGAGAAGATCCTGTAATGGTAGTGAATGGTTCTAGATGTTAATTTTGTTACGTAGAATACAAGAGAAATATCAGTGATGGGCCCTTCTGAGTCCCTGAACCATTCTATGCCTGAACTGAGACTTAAGAGTTCCTCTTGGCACTTTTTCTCCTGTTTTCATGGTACAGTAGCCTCTGCAGGTGGAGCAGTGGTTGTTACTATGGTCCGTCAATTCAAAACATGGATTGCGATTCTGCTTTACAAAATATGGTTCATCATTTTGGACATCATGTCAAACTATAGTTAAGCTTTTCAAAGCATTGTTTGCCAGATGATGCTGGGATACATTCCTAACACATGGGATGGTAACTCCTTCATTGTGGAATAGGCAGGGTCCTTGTAAGTCTTCTGCCTCCTGCCCTCCAGACCAGAGCTTTGATTAGGTTGGGTCTGGCCTAAGCTCTGAAGAGTTCTGTCAGAAATACTTTCGAGTTGCTATGGGTGTTTTGGGGTTTGTCTTTCCTTTCACCTTCTGTTGCTTCTAAATCTTTTTATCTGGTGTTCTGTCTCCATGTTGCTTTCTGTTTTATTGTCAGTGTTTGCTGATTGAAATCTCATTTTTTCTTGTTTTTCACTTCATCCCCCCCCCCCTATCTTTGGAGGGTGAGTTACACATAGTTTTCATTGAGGAATATGTTTTGTTAGCCCTGGGGTTGCTGTTATCTGCCAAACAATCGCTGTGATGTGAGTGGCTTCAGGCACAGAGCTTTTGCAGGTCTTCCTTCCAAAGTTATTGGAAAGGCATTTTGTTTGTGGCTCTTGTGCTATCTCCCTTACAATCCAAAAGGGTGCAGTTGGTCCAGTCAGAGCAAGTCCCACACCCTCTATAACCCAGCACAATTGCCTGGGTCAATACTGCTTTTAGCAGCATAATATTGCTGCTTAACCTTGGTGTGGTTTTGTAATTATGCTTGTCATAATCCAGAGCAATAAAAAAAGGTCCTTGGTGCAAATTTGATTGAATAGTAGTGGAAATAGTGAGATACTGTAAATATAACTACCCCAATCTCTGAAATTCAGAAATTCAGAAGTATATGCTGTAGGTTCGTTCACCATACATGGATGAAGGGATTTACTTTACATACAGTGAAAAAACTTTCTTACACAATTTCTTGAAATATTGTTGAATCTCTGGCTGCTAAAGACTTAATGAATAAACCTGACTGGTGGGACTGAGGATCACATTTTGTAGTAATTATACAGTATAATATTGTTGCATGCCACCCCAGTCTCCAAGCTGTGCAATATTCCAGGGGTTCTGGGCACTTTCCCAGGGTTTATGTTTCCTTTTGGAAATGAGGCACAGTGGAGACTGTGGTGTCTTTATGATATATGGTTCATTTACACATACAGTGGTACCTTGGTTTGCATACATTTTGGATTACAAACATGTCAAATCCGTAAGTGCGTGTCCCAGTTTGCAACCTTTTTTTTTTTTGATTACAACCCATCTTTTTGGATTACGAACAAATTTTGGAGGCCCCATTGGCGAAAGCACGCCTTGGGTTACAACCTGTTTTGGTTTACAAATGGACCTCTGGCACAGATTATGGTTGTAAACCAAGGTACCACTGTATATACAACCCGAGCCTACAATGTAGGGGTTCCCATCATTAATACCCCAAAAGGATCTTGTTTCTCCCATAGCCGCAGCCTTAGATTCAAATAGAAAACAAACATTGCTCTCAAATGTATCTCTGCCTATCTCTCCAGCTTGCTGCTTTATTTCTAGATCACATCACTGCCTTCTCAACTCTCTTCCAAACTCTCGCTTGTCTCTTGAGTGATGGCCCCCCACCCATTTGCTATCTCACACCAAGCTCCTTAATCACCTCATCAGACATCTAACTTGGCTTGGTTAGTTTTTAACACTTGGTGGATCCAGGGATTAGAAGGTTCTGGCACATATCTCAACACCACAAACTCCTAGCAATATAGTCTTGCATAGGTATTACAGGTATCCACAAATCTACCTGCCAGGGACGAGTACACACAGCAGCCCAAAGGCTCGTTTTCCATTGCAATTTTTAAGCAGTTAAGAAATAGCAGGAGTTCCTTCCCATCAGCATAAGAAAGACTGCTGCTGTTTCTTATCTTACCCATATGCTGCCAAAATGTGAGATGACCCTGCATCTCAAGAAATGGGAAGTGACTGGTGACAGGCACTAGTAAGCCTGGCTAGTAAGCCAAGCCAACATTTTTGGACACTTAAGTATTGTAAATGTACAGATGGCTTTTGATTGGGTTACTTGCTCTGGGGAACAACTCATTTTCATTAGCTTGAAATTTCATTCTGTCCAGTAAAGTACTCTGTATAACTTCAAAACTTACATACTTAAGTACCAAGGTAAATTGCTCCAATATGAGTTATAATTATAATTTGGATATTTTGAATCTACTGTTGTCTATAGAGGATAGAATAAGAAACTAATAACCCCCATTTGATCCTGTAAGTAAGTTTGAAGGTCTTTCAAATAATTAAAAATACCATTGGTTGATTATTAAGCCGGCCTAAGATAAGTTTATGAATACTGAAATATATTGTATCGTTTCCCCACTTAACTCTCTTTCTATGGACAGGTGGTGAAAGACCCTGTGGCGTACATGAACTAATTTGCATTAGAAAAGGTAAGCAACTTCTTTGAATACTTTTAATTATGTAAACATTTTTTTAAATAGGGGAACAGCCTAGAAGAGTTAAGGAAAGAGCAATCCAGACCTTTATGTTCAGCTCTCCTCAGCTCAGCTGGTCTCCCACTGGCTGCTGAATGTCCCCACCAGTGGGGGCAGCACACAGCCCTGGAATGGGGCATTCCAAGGTTGTGAAGAGGCTGATGCTGAGCTGGCCCAAGATCTGCTGCCTCACAACTGTTGTATGTCAGCATTGGAGCTAGCCGTTGTGCTAGCTGGTAGGTGGCATAGCAATCAGGTCTGAATTGGGCCCAGTTGCCCTACTCTGCTGTTACTGCCATGAGTGTTAGGACTATGGATGCAGTGGTTGTTCCTTTACTCTGCAATCAGATTTCCAGGAAGTTGCTTCAAATTCAATCTAGTTGTGCTTAAGAATCATTTCTATATTTTTGCATGTAGTAAAGCCTATTTCAGGCCAACTATTCTCCTGCTGTCTTCATGTGAGAAATGCTTGCTACAGAGCAATAGCCACTGTGGTGTAGTGGACAGAATCTTAGATTTGGCCTGGGAACACCTTGGTTCAAATCTCCTTCAGTGTGAAGTGCTGCTGGCAAAAATTTGGGTGAAAGATGACTGGTGGGCCATTTCAAAAGAATTGAAAGGCAAGACTTGGTCCAGAGATGGACAGTTTGTCACACCTCTCTTTAAGGAAGGACATAATACAAATGTGATAGAATAATAAAATAATTGATTTACGAATTGTAGGATCATCTAGTCCAACCCCCTGCAATGCAGGAATCTCAATGAATAAATGGAACCTTAATTAAGCTCTTTTAAGCATGCCAAAGCACTAAAGTTGTCCAGTGGAAATTATTTTATTCTTTTCTTCTTCTTGCATGGCAAACTCCCATTCAGTATCACAATCTGCATTTGAAATTTTCAGTTTCAAAAGAGGCTTGCAATGCAGCATGGAAAATTGCTGTTCCAGAAACACAAGTCAAAAGTTTATTTTACTGCATAGCCATAGTTGTATGGTTCTTTGGATCCAGGTTATAGGCTATATGTGTCAAATCTTAATTGTACTGAAAGTTATTTATTTTACTTATATAATTCATTTATAGACCACTTACTGTCAGTAGATCTCAAAGTGGTTTACATTTTAAAAGTCCAAGTACATATATATTCAGTAAGTCCATTCTCCTTTCAGGTTTAAATTAAAGTACTTGGAAAATATAAACTATTCAAAATACATGATTGATTTTGGTGTAATACATTTTACAGCTAACAATTTGAATATAAGTCTGGCATATCAATAAGAGCAGCATAGTAACATCCCTTAAATGCCTGAATAAATACAGGTTTATCTCAGCACCAAAGTGCTATGTCAGAGTAGTATCAGACAAACATGGAATCATCACAAAACTTTGCAAAGAGGAATTTATTAGGAGTGAACCCTTCCTTATATACCTTGGCTGCTAATTAATTTACACCATGATACTATTTGTGGGTAAGGGACGCGGGTGGCGCTGTGGGTAAAACCTCAGTGCCTAGGACTTGCCGATCGTAAGGTCGGCGGTTCGAATCCCCGCGGCGGGGTGAGCTCCCGTTGTTTGGTCCCAGCTCCTGCCCACCTAGCAGTTCGAAAGCACCCTTAAGTGCAAGTAGATAAATAGGTACCGCTTTATAGCGGGAAGGTAAACGGCATTTCCGTGTACTGCTCTGGTGCCGGTTCGCCAGAGCAGCTTCGTCACGCTGGCCACGTGACCCGGAAGTGTCTGCGGACAGCGCTGGCTCCCGGCCTCTTAAGCGAGATGAGCGCACAACCCTAGAGTCTATCAAGACTGGCCCGTACGGGCAGGGGTACCTTTACCTTTACCTTACTATTTGTGGGCCACAAGCATTCAGATGGCATCTTATGCCTATCTCATGTTCAGGCCTTTTAGTTTTCTGTTTTTCTTAGCAACAGAAGTGTGCTTATGGGGGCTGTTTTGCAAAATGTTTTGTAGAGATAACCTAATGCTCCACTGCACTGGAAACATTGTTCCTTTTGTTGGTCTATCACCACCTCTGACACTTGAAAGGGGTAAAGCTAATCTGCAAAGAGGCCTAAATTCCAATAACCTGTAGGATATAGAGAGAGTTTTGAAACTATTCCAGACACTCCTGCCCCTGTTTAAATAATTAAGACTGAATGGATGTGAGGAAACATATTTTTATCATTGTTGTAAGTTGCCTTGAGCATTGAGAATAGGAAGTAAAGTGGTTAAATAAATATTTTAAGCATTAGCAAAATAACTTTGTCATCACCAGTTTGTTTTTTAGAAGGTATGAAACTAGATATGTTTTTTTCCTTTAGTCTGTTATTATCATAATGCTTGTGTTTTGAAAGCCATTTACTAGCTCTTTAATAAATCAAGATTATATAACCCAATGAAACTAGATAGGTACTTGGCTATGGTAGATTGAATTTCCATTGGTAACAATCAACTGAAATATTGTCTGGTGATTTCCAGCTTAAAAATGTTGCATAGTGTAGCTTTGTCCACTCATTTCCATATGACATATTGTTTATTAGACAACTCTTAAAGAAGTAGTAGTAGTAGTAGTAGTAGCAGTAGAAGTAATAATAATAATAATAATAATAATAATATTTCTATCCTGCCTATCTGACTGAGTTGCCCCAACCACTCTGGACAGATTCCAACATAGAATAAAAACACAACAGAACCAATTTTGTTATGTATTAATAGCAAAAATGCCATATCCTCCAAAGTATCTTAACAAATGAAAGTAGGGTCACACTTCTAACCTTTCATGTCTGTCATGTCCCTGTTTAAATGCCCTTAAAGCAAGCAAGCAAGCAAGCAAGCAAGCAAGCAAGCAAGCAAGCAAGCAAGCAAACAAACCCCAAAACACAGTTGTAACCTTATGGCATAAACTGGGAATTGCTCTACCCACTTGAACATTTTGGTTACCCCCTTTTTAATCTCTCCCCGCCCGCCCCTAGTTCTACATAACTTTTTGAGACGGCATGCCCAGAACAATACAGTGGTACCTTGGTTCTCAAACTTAATCCGTTCCAGAAGTCCGTTCCAAAACCAAGGCGCACTTTCCCATAGAAAGTAATGCAGAATGGATTCACCTGTTCCAGACTTTTAAAAACAACCCCTGAAACAGCAATTTAACATGAATTTTACTATCTAATGAGACTATTGGTCCATAAAATGAAAGCAATGTAAGGTAAAGGGACCCCTGACCATTAGGTACTGTCGCAGACGACTCCGGGGTTGTGGTGCTCATTTCACTTTATTGGCCGAGGGAGCCGGCATACAGCTTCCAGGTTATGTAGCCAGCATGACTAAGCCGCTTCTGGCAGACCAGAGCAGCACACGGTATCAATGTGCTGTACTATAAAATAAATAAGACAGTATTGTAGATTATAAAAATTAAAATTATTTTTTCTCCTTACCTGCACTGATGATAGTCATTGTTTGGATGGGGGACTTTTATCCATTTCCACAGTCACACAATCAACCAATAAGTAGCTGAATTGGGTTCCATACAGTCACAAAAACAAATTAACCAAATAAGCCTCAAAAACAAAAACGCAAAATAAATAGCTAAAACAAAAGCTCCAAACGTAATCTGCTCCAGAAGTCCGTTTGACTTCCAAAATGTTTGAAAACCAAGGCACAGCTTCTGATTGGTGCAGACGCCCCGGAAACAATAGCCAACAGTCGCATCGGACGTTTTGCTTCTGAAAAACGTTAGAAAACTGGAACACTTACTTATGGGTTTTCGGCGTTTGGGAACCAAGGCATTTGAGAAGCAAGGTACCACTGTACACAGTACTGTACATCAAAGCATGGGCACACCATATATTTGTATTTTAATTATGTGATGATGGAAATTTTATTTTAATAATAGCTATCATGGGATTTACTTTTTTCACAGCTGCAGCATCCTGGTCAATTGTTTTCATTGAGCTATCCACCACAACCACGACTTATTTGTTGGTCAGTCAGTGCCAGCTCAGACTCCAAAGTTGCCTTGTAAAGTTAGGATTATTTTTTACCATGAAATGTATCACTTTGCTGTTACTTACACTGAACTACACTTTATGTTACTTATTTAACAAGTCCTCCCCCCCCCATTTAAAAAACAAAAACCTCTTTTGTTTTAAAGTTTTACATAAAGCAATACAAAAATTCATTAAAACACCAATAAAAACAGTAGGCAAAGTAAAATGTATCAAAATATAAGTAAAAGTCTGTAGTTTTACAACAAATAGATGTAATAAAATTATATGTCTAGTAGGTTTACCTAAGCAAAAAAGTTTTTAGCAGTTACCAGAAACTACAGTGAGGTTTTCATCATTAGATGGCACTTGTCAACGTGCCAGCTTTGCAGATTGAAGCATTTGAGTGGGTAAGATCATTTTTATTGCCCATTCAGCCAGTTAGGAGAGCTCTTTTTGGAGTTTTTTTTGCTTTTTTACCATTCTGAATAATTTGGTGTCATCAGCAAACTACCATCTTATTGCTTATGCCTAGCTCCAGATAATTAATGAATAATTTAAAAAGTTCTTGTTCCAATACAGTTCCTTACCTCCCTCATTGTGAAAACCATCTATTTGTGCTCTGACCTCTTATCCACTAGCTTCTAAGTTTACTTTGGTGAAGGAATTAGTCAAACACTTTTTGAAAGCAGAAGGATAAAATGTTCTTGTTGTCATTGTCAAGGAACTCTGAACAGAATAGTGAGGTAGACTTATTTCTGCAGAAAGCACATGAGGTTATTCCAGCAAAACTTGTTCTTCTCAGCACTTGGTAATTTTCTCTTTAACAATATTTTCAGTGTATTTAGAATATACTTTAAGCTAACAAGTGTGTAATTTTTTGGCACCCTCACATCCTTTTAAAAAAAGTTATTATACTGGGCGCTTTCCAGTTCTCAAGTATGGAGACTGATTTTATTTCAAGATCAGCAATTTCACATTTGTGTTTTTAAGGAACTTGTGGATGGGATACCATTAGAATCTGCTAATTTTTTAAGTTGTCAAGGCTTTGAAAACTAGCAATACAATTTTAAATTACCTTCCAATCTAAAGGCACTAAATGTAAGGAATGTAGGACAGATACGATCTGATCACAGTTGCTTAGAGCAGTAAGTAACTATGCTATTCCGTTATGAACAATTTAGTGACAAAGCAGCATTACTGGAGGCCCATATAGGAGGAAATAGCAGAAACTGAGCTTTGTGACCACCAGGGACCATTGGGGCAAAACCAACACAGGACAAATAAAATCACAATTAGCACATCAATCTCAAACTTAGTATTCAAATTTGGAAGATGATGACGACCCACTTCCTTGATCTGAACTTGTCAATGCAAAAGAAATTGAGGACATTAATATTGTGCCTTCAGACCCTCATATTGCACCCTTCATACATTCCCCACCAGTCTTCCCAGCAGGCCATATTCAGGATTTCTCCAGGTCAGAGAAAAAAGTACTATGATTCAAAGGGGTAAGAGATACATTATGGTTACCTATGGCACTCTTAAGTGTCTGCTACTGAATCACATGGGTGTAGAGGAACATAGAGGAACACATTTAAATCTCTTTGGAACAACACGTAATTGTTCTTCATTAGTGATTCAATCTCATCTTGTGGATATAAATTTTGTAGGTATATTTTATTCAAGTTGGCTCATCTTGAAGAGGCAGTTCATGTTCAGTCATTTCTGATGGGATGCAGCTGTAAGGTCCAGTGTAATCATAATGGCTAGCTGTCCTTGATCTAAACTCTTCAGCAGATCAGCCATGCCCATAGAAAGTTTGAGGTTACAGAATTAAAAAAATTGGGGATAGTAGGTCAGTGCACCTAGAATACGGCTTGGAGGCACCTATAATTAAGGGGCTAAAAGAGGTCAGTTTTGTGTACTAGTTATTGCCATGACTATGTGCTAGTTAGGGCTGGAATAGCTACTGTTCCTTCTGAGGTGGTGATTCAGAAGTGGGAGAAAATTTGGTAAGGCTCATGCAGTGACCGCTCTCCATGTGTGTCCTTCTTGTACCTGTGGAAGAGCTAAATATACATGCCACCTCTGGCAAATTATTGTGGATCTACTTGGGTCTTAGCTGGGAGTAAGTCCCACTGAACTCGATGACGTCATAACTGAAGTAACATATCTGAGTGCATAATGCCCTTCCTCCCAATAAGACCACTAAGTTCAGGGTCTAAAATTACCTAGCTGCACCACTGGCACAGTTCCTTCCTGAAATAGACCATTCCTTAAATTGGGGCTTACGCCCTCTCTGTGTTCCCTTCCTCTCCCCCTTCTCCAAGCCTAAAAAGCCTTACTTTATAGTTTGTGTGCATCAAATGGATTTTATATGGACTAGAGAAAATGATTATAACCACAATCCTGTAACTCTCACCAGTAAGCAAATACCAAGGAAATCAGTGGGTTTACTCAGAACTGAGTAGACATGTAGAGAATTGTGCTGCGTGAAGGCAGTCTTGATTACGGTGAACACTTAGCTGGAGTAAGCCTCACTGAATACAATAAAACTTACTTTGAGGTAAAAATGCATAAGATTGGGCTGTAAATTCAGACTTCCGCTTGTTTTGTGTTTATTTAACAGTAACCTTATTAATTTTAAAAAATAATATTAACTCCTAATTTATTTTCATTGAATTATATTTTTAGTTTTTATCCCATCACTATATCATATACTTTATAATACATATTTCAAAATGTATATTAAGGTTTTGTGAAAGTCTTAATTGCTTTGATGGACTCAAATTTCATATTACAAAAAGGGCTAATTTTTGTCTAAATCTTTGTTAAACTTACCGACTTTGAAGCAAAAAAGTAATTCAATTTCTTCCCCTCCCCCTTTTCATCTAGTTTATAGACCATCTGCTGGGTGTAGTTAGAGCACATGAAAGTGCGAAGGATGGTAGAGAACGAGACAAGCAGCTTTGACATAGGTAACATGTCTCAAAAGAAAAAAAGCAAAGTAATCAACATTTCCCATTGAATTTGTGGTTCAGATATATTAAAAGAGTAAAGATGACTAGGATTTCTTAGTTTTAAACTATGAATAAAATATTTTCTGCGAAACCAAAATTATATAGCGTAAATTAAGTTAGATACTGACTGTATCGGAATATTGCAGTAAACCTGCTGTTTCCCTAGCACAAATAGGAGCAACAAACCACAGTCCTTGGATTAGAGTTATGTCTGAACTAGCAACTGTGGTTTGATTTGCTTCACATGAATTACAATCTAAAATAAAAATTCCTTTTTGGCTTTCTGAACATGACTTGTTGAAGAAAAACAAACCACCATCTTTTGGTTGGATATAATGCTAAGCCAGGGATAATGGTTTATTGCTTTTGTTTGTACTAGAGCAGGATCAGATTTGGAATGATCTGTGTCTTATGTGCAAAGACGACCAATGTGTGTATAACTATAATATAAAAATTCTGTTTTTGGAAATATAATGAATAATTACAATATTTAGTGCTTCAGCAAAATTTGAGGGTAATGTTTTTGAAAGCATTGAACTTCATGGAGCTCAATATAATATAAAAAGTTCAACAGTGGAAAAAAGCTTGCTCCTTTCTTGAAGGTTAAGGAGTATGTCAGAGACACTTTAGTACAGTAGTACCTTGGTTGTTGAACTTAATCCGTTCCGGGAGTCCTTTTGACTCCAGAAACAGTTTGAAAACAAAGGTGCAGCTTCCGATTGGCTGCAGGAGCTTCCTGTACCCAATTGGAAGCTACGGAAACTGTGTTGGATGTTCAGCTTCCAAAAAACGTTTGCAAACTGGAACACTCACTTCCGGGTTTGCGGTATTCGGGAGCTGATATGTTCGACAACTAAGCCATTTGACAACCAAGGTACCATTGTAACAGCATTTCAACTTGGGGAATCCCTTTAAGCCTGTCATAATTTGTGGTGTGGCTTGTTTGCTTCCATTTTGCGGCTATTTTCGTAAAACCTGTAATTTTTCCTGCTAATGTGGTATGGGAATTGCTTCATTGGGTTACATTGAATACAAGTAACATTTGTTTACAGGAGTCTTTTGAAATCAGTAGATAATGTGGTTACTTCTCACACTAGCACTAGGATTGTGGTGTTGATGTAGGTGTAATCATATAATCAAACTGTCCCATGTGGTTCCTAGAAATAGACACTACTGGTGTGGCATGTGAGTCATCTATGCAGAACCTCTCTCACATTTCAGTGGTTGGTTACATATAAATTGGTCCTGAGTTATGAATGAGGCTGAATGTAATCTAGAATGCATCAGATGAATACCTTAGAGATGTTGAATAATGTAGAGCATGACTGATCCTGCTCAATGCAGGTATTCCATTCCCCAGGGTTCTGTGGTTAAGCAGTAGCAATTAAATGTTTCTTTAAATATTTTCATAGTCATGTGGTCACAGATTATTTGTTTAGCTAGAGATTTAGGTTGGACGTAATCAATAATCTGTCATTAAAGTTATTTTACTTAATTTATGTGATGCAATTATGTGCATTTGCATCTCACTAAAATAAATACAATAAATTCATGTAATTGCACCAGCTTGCTGATTTCTAGAGAGATAATTTACTATTTATTGTAATCCATTGATCATAAATAAGGATAATAATAACAAAAAAAGACAAATCCTATAGAAATGATGAGCCATTAGATGATCTTGTTGCATGGGTCAGTGCTCATTACTTTTTATAAATCTAAAATTATGTTTATCTTCATAAAAACAGGAAAGTATGATCCATCTTAAATGAAGCACTTTGAAGGCCTGTTTGTTTCAGTTGGAGTTAAACACTTGCTCAGTTCCCTCCCTTTGAAATTAATAGGATTTAAATATGTTGAGCTGTATCTGGATTCTACCCAATATTTGAGTAAGCAATCAAAGTTACTATATGTGGTACTTATTTAGTGGAAACAGAATATTCAAAGTATAGGTTTTGCACTTTGTAATCTAGTTGACCTATAGTGCCATCTAATGGCTAATTTATGAAATACGTTAAAAAATTTCCCATGAAAGCCATGGTCTAATGAATACTGTGCAAAATAATACAGTGGTACCTCGGGTTACATATGCGTCAGGTTACATACACTTCAGGTTACAGACTCCGCTAACCCAGAAATATTACCTCGAGAACTTTGCTTCAGGATGAGAACAGAAATAGTGTTCTGGCGGCGCAGCGGCAGGAGGAGGCCCCATTAGCTAAAGTGGTGCTTCATGTTAAGAACAGTTTCAGGTTAAGAACGGACCTCCGGAACGAATTAAGTACTTAACCCGAGGTACCACTGTACTCTATATGGGTTGTTTTTGGCCATCAATAGAAACCATTGAGATCAGTGGACTTAAGTTAGTAAAGACAAGCTTATTTCTGTTGATTCTGGGATGGCTGCTCTGAGGATGAGTTAACCAGATAAAGCCTATTTTTCATTGCAAATTATATTTAATAGATTTTCGCATCTGGTTCCCTGAGCCTGAGTGAGCACAGAAGTGAAAAATACTTTTGGCTGTGTGTACACTGAAATTACAATTGCAGTGTAATGTTTGGAGTTTTCACCTGCTTTCTCAGAACTAATACTTTGTAAGAATTTGAGAATAATCTTTTTTAAAGTGAGCAGTATTAATTGACAATAATCTGAAGCTGCCAATAATTATTAAAAACTTAATTTTTTATATGGGACAGTGGATGTCACTACTAATGTGAACTACTAAACTATGGTTGTCATAAAGAAGATCTCCCTGCCATGTTTTTAAACATGTGTTTTAAACGTATAAGCCCAGATTACCCATGGGTTCAGAAGGCTGCAGAAATTGCAGTAGCCCCATACTTCATCTCTCACAAGTCAAGGTGTGGGCTGATATAGAGTGTGTCAGTAAGCCAGCATACTAGGATAGCTGGCATATGTGCCTTCACCTGCTGTCACCACTGCCTGGTCAGGTAAGGACTTGATAAAAAGAAGAGAAGGGAGCTGAAGTGGGGAGTTGATGGGGAGGGTTCTTTGGGGACCAAAGAGGGCTGACTGGAAGGAGGAATATTTTCTGAACCTTGGTTTATTTCTGAATCAATAAAGGCAGTGGCTCACTTGCACATCTCTGCTGTGGACTTCTGTTTGTCAGCTTGCTGTGAGCAGGTAACATAAACGTCTAGGAATATGCCTCTTCCATTGAAACGGACTGCTTTCTTGTGCCATAGTTTCAGTGATATCTGTTCTACCCCTTTATAACACTGGGACTGGTCTCTGGGATAACATTATTGCAGATAATGATACTGTCTCTGTCTTAAATGGTCACTGGCCTTTTAAGCCAAGAAAGCAAATAAAGAGGTACACATACAGTGGTACCTCAAGTTACATACGTTTTAGGTTACATATGCTTCAGGTTACACACTTCGCTAACCCAGAAATAGTGCTTCAGGATAAGAACAGAAATCGTGCTCCGGCGGCCCGGCAGCAGCAGGAGGCCCCATTAGCTAAAGTGGTGCTTCAGGTTAAGAACAGTTTCAGGTTAAGAACAGACCTCTGGAACGAATTAAGTACTTAACCAGAGGTACCACTGTATTGCCAATAGTGACTTTGTTTTTTTGTTGCGGCATGTATCCAGTGGGTAAATGGAGCAAAGGTTGGTTAAATACCCTTTGTTTAATGAGGATCTTTAGAAGCAGCTAAGATAAGAACTTTTTAGTACTCCTTTGTTATATGCCTATTTTAAACTTTTTAAATTCTATACTATTGTGAAAGAAATGTATTTACAGTAGTTATAGTGAATTAATTATTATACAAATTAAATACCAATACTGTATTTGATACCTTAACACTGTAAAAACAGCATAACGTTTAATACTAAGCAGTATTCAACTAAATAATTCCACAAGCAGAATGAGTTCCATTTGTGCAAAGGGACTGCACTCCTCCTTACATCCCATGCCATTCCCAAATCTGCTTTCGAGTTCTGGGGTAACCCCCAAAACAGATTTAGGGAACACGCAGGTGAGAAGAGAGAGGGTGAACATTCCCTTGTGCAAGGAGAAATCCTTGCTCTAATGGAACACTCCCCTTAGTGCTACTTTGAATACAACCCATTGAATTGTGTTTTTAAAAATAAGAGTATGTTCATTGACCATCATGGGGTTTCAGATCAAGTACCGGTTTGGCTTGTACACAAGGCAGATACTATTCCATTGAC
The DNA here is from genome assembly GCF_965153285.1 of Podarcis tiliguerta. Lineage (NCBI taxonomy): Eukaryota > Metazoa > Chordata > Lepidosauria > Squamata > Lacertidae > Podarcis > Podarcis tiliguerta. The sequence goes on from NC_139536.1 coordinate 24,058,551, forward strand.
CACATTAATAATTAAACTGTCTTGACATGCAGTAAGATAAATATATAGTTTCATACACTATTGGAGCAATTGAACAGTCAACACTTTATGTAAGTAAAAAAAGAAGTTTATAAATGCTTTTTTAAAGCAATTACCCTTCCTTAAAATTAAAGTTATTTGTTTTGGTTTAATGCTTGTGATACTGCTACTCTTCAAAAATACTTTTCCAGTATGTTTGAAATTACTTTTGGAAAGAGATAAAAACAAATTTAAATATACAACATATGTTGATTTTTGTGACATAGAAAACAAAAGTCCTAATATAATGACATTTAATTTATAGTAAGCTGCCAAATACTAATTTTGTTAGCGTAATTTATAACCTTTGAATTCATTGCTAGTATTTACAGTACATTACGATATTAATTTCAGTGAATTTCTTTCACCTGGTATTGAAATATAATAATGTTCCTTGAATTACTTTAGTTCATTAGATAGAACTTACATTCTTTTTGTCATTGTGCATCTGCTATGTTGAATAAAACTGTTTATCCTCATAAAAACAGTTCTAGGATAGTCTTTACAAAATCTGTTGTATTTTGAAAGTTGTAATACTTTTCAAGAAGCAATTAATATTATTGTGGGTCATTAATTATGATATAACTTTAGCAATATTTTTAATGGAGTGCATCCTCTGCATAATTGTGTTACATTCCTTATATTTAATTTTATGAGAGTTACTATTACTATCTGTCCATAAAATAATTGTGCTTAATAATTAATTTAAGAGAATTAAATGCTTAATGTTAAACAGTGGAATGCAAACAGCATAGTATACTGTACTGTGCATAATCCCTCATGGGGTTATAGAAATACTGGTTACAGGTTTAAGAAAACTATCAGAATAGTCATGTCTTTCACATGTGATAAAATCAGGCTGCTTATAGTCCTAAAGATGGGTTCATGTATGCAAATTGATACAAGATAGATAATTCCAAATACTTGCATTTGGTGTTAAGGTAGATGAATAATTAATTAGTCTAGCTGAAGCTAAGGTATCATTCTTTCGTAAGGTATTAATTGCTGTATTCTCTTAACCTCAGAAAATGACCTTAGATCTATAATTGATATTATCAGATTAAACACTAAATTTAACATTAAGCTAATAAGCAAACCAGCTATGCTCTGTGGCTGAAAAAACTGTCCTATTGGGACAGTGCCCTTGCAGAAGAACTATACAGGCAGGAGTAACTTCTGTAATAAAATGGGGCTAGTCGCAAATACAAGAATATGTAGTTAATGACTTTTACTTTTTAAAAACCCTAATAACTATTTTATGCATTTGGGTTTTAACAGACTCCAAAGATTATGAAATATGTACCCTTTTGCAATAAAAGGGTTTGAATTCAATTGTTCTGTGATCTTTCAGTGCTGTTCACATGATGTTGTTGTTGTTTTAATTGATTATTTCTGTGCTGTGGCATTATATTCCGTCAAAGTAAATGGGGGCAAATGAAACACTGCATGCTTGAAGGCATTGGCCACAACTTGATAAAAAGTCTATTGAAACAGCAAGTGTTTTTCATAAATTGGCTGCATGCCAGTGGCAGGCATAGCTAAAGTGAATGTGGAAGTACTCAAGTTGGTGTGGCCACCCCAGATTCACAGTCTCTTGCAGTCACAGACTTGCAGACATACAAAAATGCATGCAAATCCCTCTATAGTGGTTGCTCTGTACTATAAGCACTAATCCTTAATGAAACTTCATACAAAAAATTAGAAATGTATGTCTAGACCCTTGGAAGTCTAAATGTTAGAACTTCAGAGGGTGTTGGATGGCCACTAGTCAATCTGGAGGCAAGCAAAGAGAACAGGAAGCTGGAGTGAGAAAGCAGTGGCTTCAAAACCAGGTCCAGGTTACTGACAGGTGTGGGATCCAATCAACACCTTAAACATGCACTGGCTGTCAATTTGTTACCTGACCAAGTCAAAGATTTTACTATATATCTGTAGTGGACATGAGAAAGCATGTGTTGAATTCATTCACAATGACAGGTTCCACATAGATCTCCATGCGTGGTAACTGTTTATTTGCAGCAAAAAAAAAAAAAAAATCCTGGTTATAATCCAAAAGAATGCGATTTTAAACTTTGATTTAAACATCATGTTCATTAATGGGTCACATTGCTTTTATGAAATACAAAAGTAAACACAATTCATAAAAGTAGACAAAAAATTGCTGTCGTATTCAGCCAAAGCCACGTAGATTTCACAATTGGCAGCATGGGGATATATACACACATTGGTCTTGACAGTAGATCTGTGATTGATGACTTGATTGAAAGTAGGCTGAAAAATTATATTGTAATGAAAATGATGGCAATTAATATTTATTTATTAAGGGTTTTTATTTTATTCTTTTAACTCTACAAGGCAAATATATAAACAATATGATAATATAATAAATGTTAATAAATAACTTAAAGAGCAAATAAATGAAACAAGGTAAAAGAGTTAAATAAAACATTCAAAGCACCAGCAGTTGAATTCTATTCTATGAACTCTGTTGAGCCTAAAATAAAACCATGTTGGCCTGATGCCTAAAAACTAACAAAAAAGAATCAAAGCAACTTCCCTGGGTATGGAGTTCTACAGACTTGTTACCACCACTGAAAAGGCAGTGTGCCCATGTAACCACTTGAATGAAGGGGAATATGAAACTAGGCCTCTTGTTTCATCTTCCCCCTATTATGTACTTGCATGGAAGTTTGGGTCTGGGTGTGATTTACTAACAATCTAGTTTAATGAAATGTGTTGGCTTTCCATTCTGGTCATTGTTTGTGTTTTTTCTAGTATCTCCTGAGGCAGTTGGATTTCTGTCAGCAGTTGGACTGTTTATTATCCTGTTGTTGATTCTTTTTCTATATATTAACAAGAAGATGTGTTTTGAGAATGTTGGAGGTTTCCCAGACCTCAATTCACGATACAATGCCAGAAAAAATTCACAGGACAAACTTTGTAAGTATCAAATTCTATGGTCTATGGCTTTGAAAGACAGCAAACCCCTGGTGTAATATCATATGAATAACGTTATGTAGGCATAAAAGTTTGACTTGAATAAAATAAATATCTTATATAGTCCAAAATACTTTTACTAATCCATCTGTAGTGCTTAGTCAGAATTTAATAGCTTTGGGGTCTGTTGAATGTAAGGGGTTGACATTTTAGATAGTGAAAAGAAACAAATGGTTTTATATTTCCCAAATCTGCTTAATAAGAATAATTAGATCACAGCTTTTATATACCAGGAAACCATATTTTCTCAATTATGAGGGACAAAATCTTAGATATTTCTGAATCTCAAAAGTGGTAGGACAAACCTCTTTTATTTGCAGTGTATCATTCATTAAAAGTTAGAGAGAAAACACACTGAATTGAATTGAATTGAACTGAATTATATTCCATGACCGCAGTTCAACATAGAATTTAGACTGCATAAACTTGTTGATTTTACTGGGGTTGTATGCTTATATTTGTACAGAATTTGTACAGACTGTTGGCCATGGGTACAGAATTATTGTGGTCTGGGTGAATACAATGTTAAGAATGTAGTCCAGTGTTAAGAATTATGTTTTATGGTTTCTTAATAACCGATACAATGTGGGGTATATTCTAGTGTTTTGAAACAATGTAGTATATCTGTCTTTATAATATATTATTTAAATACGTTTAAACTTTTTCTTTGCAGGTGTAGAGTAAATTCAACAATTTACATATAATATTTAAAATGTCTGGTTATGTTATACAATACAACATACAACACAACATAAAAAACAGAATAGATTTTTATCAGTTGATTTTGGCTTTGTGTAGTAGAAAACATTTGCTCCTATTTATTGCTTTTAAGGTAACAGAATTCAGAGAATGACTAATCTGCAGAGTCCACAATTTAAAGGATAGGGTTTAGGATACTTGAAAAAAATACAGTAGCAATGCATTAGAGGAATAACATATTTTCAAAGCAATAATGTACTAACAATCAAAACATGGCATTTTTCAAAAATTTTCAACAAAATCTGAGCCTTCCTTCTATGTCCTCTCTGGTTGACACACTCAGTAATGCTGTAGATGATCTAACCAGTGCTGTTGGAGATGTCAGCTATACAGTAGCTGACTCAGTTACAGAACAGGTAACAAGTATGATCAACAGCCTTCGGACAGATGATACTGCTACCGCCCAAGAAGATAAATCTATAGTAGATAAAGAGGAAAATAAAGAGAAAGAAGACTTGAAAAATGTTACCTTTCCAAAAGATACTAGGCAGAACTGCAATACATATAGAACAGATGCGTCCCTTAATAAAGAACTAAATCAAGAATTGCATGCTGTAGTAGAACAAAATGAGGGCCCGTTACATAAAAAAGCAAAACAAAGATCACCAGGACTTGACTTCAAAAACACCAAAGAAGTGCACAGTTTTGATTCCAGGAATTCAGAAAAAAATGAAGAGCAAACTCCAAAATTGCAGAAGTCAAAGTCTAAAAAAGCTCATGGGGTTCATGAAGTAAAAGAAAAGAAATGCAAACCATTTTTGGATGGCCACAGACAGTCTGTAACAAAGCAGGAAGAAAATGCACCATCTATTCTTTCAAAAGAAAGTAAAAAGGAAAAGGCTAAGCAATCAGAATGTTTTTCAAAAGAAGTGAGTAGTAAGAAGACACCAGAAAAAGGTGAGGTGTCTTATATCATACTTTATCCATGTGGCCTTTCCTGGATCTTTTACTACATACTTCTTTTCCCAACTGTTTTTTAGATTTCATTCATAATGATCTTTAAAACAGTCTCCTTAGTAGAAACTCTTTGTGATATGTATATTATTTTCTCTGAAATTTGCTTTATCTAATTTTATTCATACTCCTTGAAAACTGGTTAAATATTTTCTTTCCTGATTAATGCTACTAACTTTTGAATAGTGATTAATCAACTTTTTTAAAAAAAATCTTTCTGCTCCCTTAAATTTTGCTACATCTTTCAACGGATTACACTGGATAACAAGAATATTTTGTACATGATTCTTGAATTCTATATTTATATGCGTTTGTTTACCTGGTGCTTCAGGACATAGTGTGCAGATGTTGTTTTATTATAACATATTATAAGCTACATATAGCTTTTCATGAGGAGTAATACTAAAAGTGAGAAAACTAACATACAAATCATGAAGTGGTAATGCAACAAGTCTAAAATATATATATCTAAAATAAATAAATATAATTGAAAATATATTTTCTCTAAAATCAGTCAATGCATAAATTATAAAATAGGCTATTTCACATCTCTAATAATTGAAGGAAAACAAGCATTTAAAGCCATTGCTAGCGAAACCATGAAGGTATCCCAAACTTTGCAGTTATACATAAAAACAAATGCTGACATAAATGTATCTAACAAGAAGGATAAACCCCCTATATCAAGTTACAGAAGAGCTTTCTGAATGCACTAAGGGTGATAGGGCAAAGAGGGAAGACAAAACAAAATGAAATGCATGGGGGGATCTTCCCCACAGGCTGCAGTAAAAGGCATGTATTTAGGAAACAACCTTGGTTCATCCCTTTAAAACCCTGATTATTTCAGGTTAAAATAAATATTTCCAGGAATAACAGAAACAAAAAATAATTATGTTAGGGATAATACATTTATTGTGAAGTTTGAGCTCTTGCCTAAACTGGGTTAAAATGTGAACTATATTACCTTCTGTTTAGGGGAAAAAATGTATTAACAGTTAAATGTTTACCCATTATAATTTTAGCACTCTCCTTTATGGTGCCATCTGTTATCATTCCCCCCTCCTTTTTTTCCAAAATAGACAACTCATACATAAATAAAGATCAGCATGGTTCATCATCTGAAAGTGAAGATGAGGCACTGGGTAAATATCACGAAGCCTTATCCAGAACACAAAGTTCAAGGCCACCAGCAGGCGATAACAGACAACAGAAAAACTATATTTGGGAAACCAGACAAAAATATAGCCCTCTGTCTGCAGAGTATGATGGGTACAGTAGTGAAGCCTCAATAGATGAAGGTATGACATCATTTACAATAGTTTTTACTTCATCTTATTTCACATTCATCAAAAAGCACCATAGGATAAAGATACAGCGGTTGCAAGATATTAACTGTAAAGGTGCCAGTAAAATCTAAAACCCTGACTGAAATAGTTAGGGATTTAGGGGGAAAGACTGGATTTCTTTTATTGAGCTTTTACCTTCTGAGTACTTAGTGCTTTCCAAGCATTTCCCCTATATTCATATGGGAAACGTTTAATGAAAAGCATAGCAGTTTACAATTTATTGTTATGTATGGAAAAGTTTGTAAACATTTCCTGATAATAAATTGCCTTTGGTATATGGTGGTTTTAGGGTGACTAGATGAAAAAGACAGGGCTCTGTGCCTTTAATAGCTGTGTAAAAGAGGGGTTTTCAGCATGTGTTACTTGTCATACAAGCAACACCATCCCAAATTTACCTCCTCTATGCAGGTCTTAAAGGTGCGCTCCTCTTTTTCATCTAGTCACCCTGGTTTGTACTGACTCTGTTTATAAATGAGATTGTTAAGAAATCACTGTTGTTGTGAGCTAAAGGTACATATTCTAGCCCTATTATATTCTTACTGGGATACCATATAAGACATCCTCTGAGACTTCTATACCAGCTGGATGATAGAAAACTCACGTTTTGAGAACTCTGGTGATGATCTGGTTCAGTTGTGTAAGCATAGCCGAATTTATTTAGAGTTTTACATATATGTGTCAGTTTATTTAAGGACCTATTCTGAGACTGAAAAAAGTTAGTTGGGTAAATTAGGAAGAAACACATAAGACTGATGACCTGTTGGCACATAATGTCTGTAAATCACCTTGGAAGATGATTCATAAATGTATTCATCATCATTCCCATACTGTAATGTCCAAGGGAATGCCCAGAGTGTCTAAGGTACCATACAGTGTGTGACGCTTATCTTTTCTGTCTTCGATGACTTTTAATAAGGTAGTGGAATTCTGGTGTGTGCTCAGAGTTTGGGTCAAGGAATCATCATCAAGTGATTCATCATCAACAACAGACATATAATTTTGGATTGGGGACTAGTTAAAAGGGAGATAGAATCTGTCTCTGAGATAATAAAAGTAGGGCATAAGTTTATTTGAATAGTCTGTTGTTTTGTCTTTCATCTGAAAGTCTCAGCTTCTCAACCAATTATGTTGTACATCCACTGTTGGATGAAATATGTATTTGACTGCCAGTTGCTGAGAATCACTAGTAGGGATAGTGCGGTTGTCCTCAGGTGTTTCTTGCAGGCTTCTCATAGGCATCTGGTTGGCCACTATGAGAACAGGATGGATCAGATGGCTGATCCAAAAGGCTTTTTCTTATATTAATTAATATTTCCTGCTTCATTAGGGCATATTGTGTCAACTACTAATTAATAAAGTGTTTTCATAAGATATTTTTTGTAAATCCACATTTCCCTAACAAAGAGTCTTACCAGCTTTGCCAAAAATTAGAAAATGTTTGGGTGATGTTAACGAAATGCTTTTTCTTTCCACCTTTGAGATAGTTCCTTCTGCTTTTTCTTAAGGTAACTTAAGTGTTTTGTGACCCTTTGGGGGCAGGCATTACTTCTTCCCTTTCTAAAGTGGCAAATAAGTTTAGGCTCATTTTTCATCATAGTATAATGGTGGCAAGTCTTTAATCAGCTTGAAAGGAGTCTTTGGGAAATGATCAGCATCCTAGTCTTACGTTCTTATAGGTAACAATACAGTCCATGTCCTCAGGCTTCCAGTCTAAAAGATACAATAAAAAATAGATTGAGGTAGAAGAGGGGGGAAAGCAAACCCAGGCACTAATGTTTAATTACACAGAGTTCAAGGAAAAGAGGGATCCAAAGTTGCTGGTCTCTCAGCCGAGCCAGTGGAGTGACTTGCTTCTTTCTGCTGTCACCTGATGTAATTGACAGTTGATTGGGGGAGGAGCCTGGTTATTTCTCTACAGACTGATGGTGACACCGCTTCACTCATCTCCCTTTGATGTAGCCTCACTTTTAGGTAGATCATTGTCTTATGTTCAGTCACGGTCCTAGCATGCTTTAATCATGTTATGACTATCATTGATCCTATTAGAACTTTAGCAGATTTTGACATGATGAAGTGTTGGTGCTATGGCTGGAATCCTTATGATTTTTCATAAGACAGTGAAATAGGACATTGCTGAGTTGATCTGCTCATTCCTGAAAGAGCAAGGATGAATGCCTACTCATTACCTCTCTGGCTTCATGTGAAGTTCTCTAAGGTTTCATAGTATTTCCTCTTCGCTTCACACTTGCCTATTCACTATATAGAGCCGGGGTCAGCAAACTTTTTCAGCAGGGGGCTGGTCCACTGTCCCTCAGACCTTGTGGGGGCCGGACTATATTTTGGGGAGGGAAAATGAACGAATTCTTATGCCCCACAAATAACCAAGAGATGCATTTTAAATAAAAGCACACGTTCTACTTATGTCAAAACACCAGGCAGGCCCCACAAATATCTCAGAGATGCATTTTAAATAAAAGGACACATTCTACTCATGTAAAAACACACTGATTCCTGGACCGTCCATAGGCCGGATTTAGAAGGCGACTGGGCTGGATCCGGCCCCTGGGCCTTAGTTTGCCTACCCATGATATAGAGGCTATATTGAAATATATGGCAATTTGCAGTTAGAAGTAATTGATATGCAAATGACTATCACCTATCCTTCTCATCTGTGTAAGATTCTATGCTTACCGGATGCTTGACTATTGCAAAAACTGGACGTGAACCATGCAAGACTGATGTAATCACGATCAGCAGGCTTTGTGTCTAGTAAATGTGAGTGGGAGGGATTTGTAGTTCTTTCTAAATCTGTTGGTATATTTGCACATTAGATTGTGTAAGGCATAGTGCAGGAATACTGGTGAGAGACCAGGAAACTGTAAAATAATAATCAAAGTGTTGGCTCAGGGGGACAATACAACCTGCCATGCCCTTCTTCTGACAATCCACCACTCTGATCTTTCTTCTGTAGTATCAGATGTACTGAATGAAAGCATTTCTGATTCAACTCTATGTAGTTATTCATGCATAAATCAAACTGAAGTCATACGATTGTCTCCGTCTTAAGTCATACTCCAAGTAGACACTGAAACCAATGGACTGATTTCATAATGACTAACGTGTCATTCATTTCAGTAGGTTTACTCATGATCTTACATGACTTTGCAGCTTTAATGTTAACAGTGCTGAAGTACATGGACCATTTAAACACAAGTTGTCTGTCAGGGTATTGTTAGAACTGATTCTTATACTAGAAGCATCAGTACCTATTCTCCTAAAATGTATGAACATATTTAGGCTATTTCTAAATTATTTCCGTTTAAGAAACTTTTGAAATATTACTACAATATCACAAATAAATTTACTTTGAATGCAGGAAAACATAATGAATGACGTTCACAGTTGCATCAGATTCGTGATGGAGAAAAATCTGCGCAGCATAGGACTATAGTGGCTGAGAAAGCAGGAACCAGCAGGCCATAAAGGAGGCTAACAAGCACTACCAGCCTGTATAACTTTTAAAGAACTTTTTAAAAAGTTTCTATCTCAGATTAGAAGTGATGGACATCAAGGGACATTTTAAACGTTCAACAGAAATAATAAAGGGGATATACTTGCATTGTGAAAATAAGACAAGATGTGGTGAATTGCATTCACATCTGCTATAGTGCATGGGGCAGCAGCAGTTCACAGCCCTGCTCCTATTTTGTCATTTCATACTTCCTGTCAGGAGCATCAGACTTCTACTTTTTTGTATCAGTTTATTATTTTTAAACTTGTTTTTTAATTTCAAGTAACAAACATACCCATACAAAGAAAACAGAGCATAGTATTTGCACAGAAAAGGGAAAAAATAGTGGATGCTGGTTGTAGTTTTAGATGTTCCAAGAAAGGCAATCAAATTAAAGTCTCTCCATAAGGTTCCATGAGTCAATGGAGGGTGAAAAGCAGATTTGATTGTCTTCAAAGTATATAAAAGGATACAATGTTGTATAGACGGTGTGCGTCTTTCCCCACCAATCAATACTCCGTTTGTGAAATGATTGATTTGTCCATATGCACAATGTCCCATTGGTAGCCAGCATCCCAGTGTTGATGAAAACTGCAGTTCCCACCTTGGAAACCCTTGTGCTGAGTTTGAAATCAGCACAGTTGTACCCATCACACCAAAAACCGGATGAAGTCACACCAAAGTCACATTTCAGACCAACATCTTGATTCAAAATGGTGGCTAGATGCCCAACACCAATGAAAACCAGTGCCCCAGTCTCAGAAATCCTTGTTCCAAGTTTGACAACAGTATCTCACGAGGTGGCCAAAGAAATGGAAAAGCTGTCTTTCAAAATATATACAGTGGTACCTCGGGTTACAGATGCTTCAGGTTACGGATGCTTCAGGTTACAGACTCCGCTAACCCAGAAATAGTACCTCGGGTTAAGAACTTTGCTTCAGGATGAGAACAGAAATTGTGTGGTGTGGTGGCAACAGGAGGCCCCATTAGCTAAAGTGGTACCTCAGCTTAAGAACAGTTTCAGGTTAAGAACGGACCTCCAGAACAAATTAAGTTCTTAACCCAAGGTACCACTGTGGTAGGTTCTTATATCCCAAAATAGTACTTAATAGTTATTTAAATAGTATTTTTAGCTAATAGAATTAGGAAGATTATTATTCATTGTGAGTTTATATATATAGTTTTATACCTATGAGAATTCCACCTAAACCACACTGAATTGTTTGAAGTCACCTTGAGAAATGAAAGGAATATTTTCTTAACTGCACCAGTATTAACATGATTGATAGGATCTGTCCCACTGGCAGAATCACAGCTTTGCAGGAAGGAGTACACTAGACCCTGCATGGTACTCATTGCCTCTGAGATAGGGAGAAACACACTCAACTTCAGTCACCCGATTCTACTACACCTTCCTTCATCCCTGACAATGGCAACTGGAGTCCAACATCTAGAATGCCAGAGGTTTTCTATTCCCACCCTAGACTCTTTAGGATACACTGCTATCTATAGCTTCTGCTTCAACTCCCATGCAAGGTCAGTATAACCATAACTGATATGTAGTAGTGCATAAAGGTTTATTGTGTTTTCTACTTGCAGCTTTTTTTTTAAGGGCATATGACCTACAGATATGAAATCTGTATCTATAATTTTTGTTACTCTGGTGGCAGGCTTCAGAGGGACCTGCCAAGATTTCTGTTTTAGAAAGTATGATGAGATTTCAATACCGCAAATGCTCAATTTTATATATTCAACTGTGAATGCAACCTATTTAAATTTTATTATAGAAAATAGTTAAGTTGGGCTTGATCTGTCTCTGCTGGGGTAACTTGCATGCTTTGGAAAATTGGTGCAGGAAGAAAAGTGCCCAGCAAACCCCAACTAAAGATAAAGATTCACTGCTTTGCAATGAATGCCTATCTACCCTGAACACAGATCTGGATTGTTTCACTATATTATTGAGCTTATCTTCTACAAGCTGGGTAGCCTAACCTCACTGCTGCTACAGCAAGCTCACCGGGATTTTCTCTAAACCTCAGGGATTGAACCTTTCTGGATTTTATATTGGGGCACATAGGGTTATTGTTATTGTTTTTGTTTTTTTGCATGCAAAGTGTGTGCTCTGCCACTGAGCTTTGTCCTTTCCTAAGGATATCTGCTAAATATTGGATTTTAAGGAATGAAATTTTATGGAGCACTTTCCATCTGAATTGAATTTTACACATCAATCACTGCCATTCAGTGACTTAACATTTGGCACATACATATACCGTGTGGAGAAAAAAAGATTCCTTTGATAGAAACAGAGTTACCACTCCTAGGATAATTTCATTAGGAACAGATGTGTGCATAATACAAAAAATATATATTATAGTAGAAGATGGATATGATACACACAAATGACTGTGTGTATATGGATAGATAAATAAGGGTGTGGGTGTGTAATATCATGCCTTAATGATCTGTGTGGTAACTAGATGTATATCATGGGTTTGTACCCTCTCTCCGACTATTGATTGATATGATTGATTGATTGATTGATTGAATTTAACTACCCACTTACAGCACATAGAATGCAAGTTATCTAATTCACACTTCCCAAAATAATATGCAGTCCTTTTGAGGAATTATATTAATTTTTTTTAACTTCATTGCTGTTGATTTAATTTAAAATTATGGGAATCTTTGTATTGAAGAGCAGACTGGTATTTTCCTACCTCATTGAATACTGTAAAAAGCACAGTTTTTTAAAGTCATGTTTCACCATAGTCTGAAAAAAAAAGACTACAAGTTTAGCTGGCCAAACCAATCAGAAAGCTTGCGTCATTATACTAGGTTGAACTATAGTAATAGTTATGCTAGTAAAACAAAGTACTATGTACCAGTGCATTGTACTGATATTTTTCTGGTGTTCCCTGGCAGGCATACCAGCTCAAGATACACTTGTTTCATGATGATTAGTTTAAAATACCCAGAAACAAATATGGGCTGCTTTAGGATTATTCTTTTCACCTCTAGGTGGCCATATTAATCTTTTTTCTTTTCTTTTTTTAGCATGATGGCTTACCAATATGGGAAGATCAAGCTATGATTAAACATGTTTCGACATGCAATATTTCCTATAATTTTTCTCTTATTTCTCATTTTACATTTTATAGAAATAATGAAGTACATATATAAAACTTAAAATATTATAAGAATGATGAGCAGATATGGCACTTCAAGATACTATTATTCTCCTTTTAGAATAAATAGCTGTGAATCTAATAAATTTGCACTCCTATGCAATGCAGTTCTCCAGCCAAGTAACATGTAGAAAAATACATAAACTAGTGTAAGATATGCATATAAATGTATATATTATTGAAAACAAATACAAAAATGCATGTTGTTCAGGAAAATTGCATACAAACATGTATATTAGGAGAAATTCGCACTCAAATGCTGATGAATTTTAATGAGGACTTTAAAAAAATAATTTGCAAACAGATGTGCATATGTGAAGAACTGAGTTTAAGGTTGGAATAACTGAAAGAAACAGAAATGGACATATTTGTGCATCCCTACTGGCTACTCAAGAAAAATTAAAACAACTGCATAGGCTTGTTGGCATAAAACCAGTCTTCAAGAGACACCTGAAAGTCAAAAGCGCGAATGCCTGCTGAATCTTCTGGAAGAAATTCCCTTCGTTGTTCTAGTGCTTTGTCTTTCAGTTTTCATGAGCTAGTGGTTTTCAAATGTTATGCTTTCAGGGTATGTCAGTTTGTCTGTTGAGGGATCTGGTGCACTGCAGAGGATTCTGGGTTTTATTCTAGGATATACTGTACATAAATCAGAAGTGTTCGGTCATAGCATTTAAATGCCTTGTGTTCTCTCCCCCCCCCCCCCAACCCTCTACTGCATATAACACCAATGTCTCACAACAAATGTAACTGAAGAACCTGAAGAAAGAAACAATGTGTGTGCTTTTGAAAATGAGGGGAAAACTATTAGTTTTTTAAAGAAGAAAAGGAGTGTGTAGCAGCTCCCAGTATTTAAAGAGCCCCACCACTTTTACATCATTAACCTATGAAACTAGAAAAGAGCAAAAAAAATCAGTGTTTGGTCCAGATTCTAGGTACTGCATCCTCATTAAAGTAGACTGTATGGATGATTCACTAAATGATTGTAGGATGATGTGTGTACCTGAGCTTACAGCCTAAAATTCTCTTTATCTTATATGCTGCTTTATTACAAAAATGATGACTAGACTACTGATCCTAAACTGAATATTTAGTTACCCAACCACCCCCTCCAGAACCCACCGCTCTCAACTGACTCTCAACTGCCTTGCATTCAAACTCCTTTTAGATCCTCATCCAGTCATCACTCACCACCAGAATTCCACGATCTCTCTTTCCTCCTCCCTCCCTCCTTAACCTTCCCATAATAATTCTGATACAATTACCTTAATAACCCTGTTACATTCAATGTTTTATACACACTGCTCCCTATAACCATACTGTTAGAAGCACTTGAGCTTCCCATTCCTGGTTCCTAGGAAATGGGGGCGAGCAAACTGCAGATTCTTTATCCCTTTTCTAAAAAGCAGATGTCTTCCCCGAAATGATCCTGGGAATTGTACTTTGTTAGGGGTTATGGGAGTTGTCGGTCTGTGAGAAGGAAGCCACAAAGGCAGGAATCCTTCCGGGGGGAGTCATGTGCTTTAAAGGCGCATTGGATGCTCTTTAAAACATAGCATCATAGAATTGTAGAGTTGGAAGGGACCCTGAGGGTTCAACCCCCTACAATGAAGGAATCTCAACTAGATGATCCATGGCCGATGGCCATCCAAGCGTTGCTTAAAAATGTCCAAGGAAGGGGAACCACTGCTTTAGGCCCTAAGGGCCTCTGGAGCAGGTGAAAACAAACTTGTTCCATCCTCCATGTGACAGCCCTTTAGACTTTAGTTATTGAAAGGGCTGCATGGTGTGGATTTCATATCAGTATTATGAGAGTGTAAGCAACACATTTCTCTCTCCCCTTTCCCCACACCATGCAGAATTGCAATGGTAACCAGAAGGCTGGAGTTTGGAGCCCAGCCAGGGCTGGCTGTGTTCCTTGTATTGTTGGGGGTTGGACTCAATGACCCTTGGGATCTCTTCCAACCCTGCCATGCTATGATTATATCAAGCAGCTAAAGGAACAAAAAGATGCTTCTGAAACATTTAGGAATCATAGGACACTCTCCCCACCAGTGGCTTCCAGCAAGAGCTTGCATCTTTCTTTGGAGAGAGGCAGTCCAGAACAAGGTGAGAAAGGCTCAGAGTTCAGGTAGGTGGAAATGCCAGTTGAGTGCCGTATACTATAGGAATGCTTCCTTCCCATGTCCCCCACCCTCATGTGCCAGACTGGTGCTAGCATGGCTGGGAGCCAGGCACTGCTGATTCCTCCATTTTCTTTGCAGGGTGGGAGCCTTTCCCCAACATATACTTTGTTCTGGCCAATTCCCTGGAGACATGTGATGACCCTCAGGTACTGGGGCAGAGGGAAGGAAGGGGTCCTTGTGGAACACATTTGGGGAGTCTGTGGCTTCCAGCAAGTGCTTTTCAGAAGCATTGTTCTATCCAACAGGTGAGGCTGAGCATAACCATCACAGCTAGTTGCCTTTGATAGGCCTCTCCTCCATGCAATTGTCTAGCCTTCTTTGAAAGCCATCCCATCCAAGATGCTCTTGTGGTGCATCTGATTCTCAGAATCATAGATCTGTAGAGTTGGAAGGGACCCTGAGGATAATCTAGTCCAACCCCCTGCAATGCAGGAATATGCAGCTGGTCCATACAGGGATCGAACCTGCAACCTTGGTGTTATCAGCACCATGGTCTAACCAACTGAGCTATCTCCTATGCTTCCTTGCTCCTGCAATGAGATGACTATTATGAAATCCTTTGGTTAACATCTATCTGGGCTGGAAAATATTAAAGAATCAGAGGTCTGGTGAGCTTCCCTTGAAGCACAACTGACCAAAGGCAGGCAGATCTGTTAGCATCTTGATAAAGATGCTCAAACGACAAAGGATGCTATCATACCCCGCAAGCATCTCAGAAAAAGCTCCCAAGCTGAAGAAGAGAGCAGTTAAGTGCTCAGTGGGGCTCCAGGTTGCTGTTTCTGGATCCCACCGCAGCCCTTCCAAGTTGCCAAAGAAATCATTGACACAACAGTTTTTTTCTCACACCTCCTCCCCATGATCCCACATGGGGCCTTCTCAGACATATCCTGTGTCTGAACCAGGAGATCCCACCAATCAAGTAATTGAGGACCCAGTCAGAAAAAAAGTGTGCACACTCATACCAATAAGCAAAATAACTAAACAGGTACTAGAAGTTACCCCAGAACTGGCCCTACTGAACACCTTCCAAGATAACAATGCCCACTCACAATAGAAAGAGCTCATAACCCACCGACAGCCTATGATTCAATATGGCTAACTTAATCCGACAACCCCCTTACCCACACACAAGCAAATCCCACTGCAGCCAGCCAAAGATGATCCACCACATAAAGCAAGTGAATAGAAAGAGAACTTCCCCAAGTGACGCGGACATAAAACCCCCAAGCATACAGTAAATATAAGAACTTCAGCTTTGCCACCCCAGTCCCTCTCTCCTGCCCCCTCCCCCCTTCCAGGGCCGGATTTAGATGAAGAGAGGCCCTAGGCTACTCCACTTGTGAGGCCCTTTGCAATCCCCCACCCTCACTCCTACAAGAAAATGGAAGAGTGTTATAAACAAAATTGAAGCCAAGGATGATGATGGGTATTTGCAATTCTGCAATTCACAATTTCTCCTCTAAAGGACACCAGAAAACTTCATCAAAATTTATTTGTCTAAGTTTGTCACTTTCAGTGTACAGAATGCTCAGTGTGGACAATCTCTCTGGAGACATCGAGGCCCTTAATTCATTTTCAATTCGTTTGAGTCTTGAAAAACTCCTCCCTCCCGAGCAGTTAGTGACCATATAGCTAAGAAATATCTGCATCTGATTTTTTTCCTTGTATATAATTTGATAAAGGTATGTATGAGACAGAGAGTGCTCTGCTGTAAGCCTATGGCTTTGTCTCACAGGTGAAAGTGCAGAAGTTCATCAATAAGTTTCAGGTCAATATCTTCTGGGTATGCTTCCATCAACAGTTCAACACCTTGCTGAATTTCTTGCTTAGATGTTATCAGACTAGCAAGAATGGAAAAACAATTGTGCAACATCACTGTATACAGTCCTTATTTTAAAACTGGCTTCAAGTGCATCTAATATAGGAATAAGGGATTTTATCCTAAACTTATCTTAAGGCATCAGGTGCACTTCTGTCATTTCTTTGCTGTCCCCTCACTCTTTGTCTCCTTGTTTTGTAGTTAATATTTGGCAAGGTGGCTTTTGTTTGTTTCTCAAGCTCATCAAAATCCTCTCTTTAAAAAATCCAGAAGTGAACTGTACAAACTTGCACAAGAACTCAATAACAGGTCTGATTTCTGAAGGGCTTTGCTGACCTTGTGAAAATGACCTAGCACATGGATTTATATCTCTAAGATTCTGCAGATTTTGGCTGTGAACTAGGGCCCCACAAATATTTTTCAAGTTGGTCACTAGAGTTTCAAATTGGGGCCCACTGGCTGGCCCCGAGTCTCATAGTTGCTGGGCCCAAGTTACCCTGCCCTTGCATGAAGTCTTGGGTTTGCAGTTTTGGGAGAGGGGAGATGACTGCCTGCTGGGGGGTAAGCGGGCTGGGGAGCTCCTCTAGATTTAGAGGCCCTAGGTTTCAGCCTATTTAGCCTATACATAAATCCGGCACTGCTTGTGTAACCTGATGGTGCATCCTGGAACTTAAAAATCTATGACCCATGGTGTGTTGGGAGATCAGTAGTAATGCGGCAAAGCTATATTTCAGGAATTTTCTCTTCTGCTACTCATGTTCTCATTGACATCCTCTTAATAAGCTTCTGAGGAGTATCACGGGCCACTAGAACACAGTTTGCAATTCACTGCTCTTGTCTGGCAATCTGTGTTGTCCATACCATCCCAAGAAGCTATCTCAGCAACTAGTAATCTAGTTAATTAGATTCTCAAGTTTTCATTTTCATTTTCAGTTCATTTATTTATTTAATAATTTTATGTCTCACCTTTTAGGGCAAAAATGCTCCTAACGTAGTTTTCAAACATTTAAAACAAGAATAAAAATATTTTGATAGGTAGACAAACAAAGCCATATGTATTTTAGGGAGAGACTTCCAAAAATGTAGAGCCATCACTTTCTCTGATATCTCCTAATCTAATTAACTTTCATTGCAGGCCAGAGAGTAGGACCCAGGCAGATTCATATGGGTATAGGTAGTTTAAATACAATTTTCCTTTAATTTCACAGGATATGGAAGCAAATGGGCCATTTTCTTTAAAATGTGCCCAGGTCTTACGGTGATTGTCTAGGTCCTAGTGTTCTTCTCAAGTATAACTGTTCCAGACATAATCCTGGCTTGACTATACCTTGCTGCTGCGGATATAGCTAAGTGTTCAACAAACTAATTTACAAGCAAATTAGGTGAATTTGCACATGATGTTTTGGTTAGTTTTCTTTGGAACTCTCAAGGGAAATCATTAGTACATATCTTGTATAGCCTTTCTCAAAGGGTACATTAGTGCTCATCCACACTTCCTTTTGTACCATACTTTGCATGGAAAACGTGTTTGCTGTTTGCTCCAGTTCAGCAGTAAAACACAGGTTTTCTCAGGGAATGTGCTGGGACAAAAAATTCCACCCTGCTGCGACAGAGCTTTAAAGCCCTAGAAATGTGGCACAAAAGGAAGGCTGGATTAGCCCTTATTATAGCCTTTTTTGAATTAGCTTTTTTGAGGGTGGTAGAAATAACAACAACAACAACAATAATGGCAATTAAAGAACATCTTTGCCTTTTCAGCAACAGCCCTTTCAGCCGTACCTTTGCTAGGTATCAGTATTACATAGAGTCTAACATAGAGGTGGGCCTGCTTAGAAAAGATTTTATTTTTAATAGTGAAAATGAAAGAGTGCAGGGGAAGATGTGAAATGCTTTTTAAAGCTGTTTTCATGACAGTTTTATTTTATTTTTTTAAAGCAGGCTGACAAAAAGGAACACACTGAAGCATTTTTGATAACCTAGTGTCTCGTTTCTTTCCAGATGCCTTTCTCCCTCCAAACAATTCAGCATCAGATTCTTCCAGCTACAAGCTGCCAAGTTAAAAGCAATAACAGACTGTAGGCTCCTGGAAAAGGCTGATGTTTGTAATGTGTTTATAGTTAGTGAACATTAAAATTTTCCTACCACACTGTGGGTGCAAACCCACCTTCTATCCAAGTCACTGGCAAAAATCCCATTGATTGTAATTGATCTGAAGGTTTTGAAGATAGGGTTACATGTTGAATTGTGCTGCGTCCAAGCGGTTTGTCATAATGTATGCTGTTGTGGGGAGATTAAAGACTGCATCAGCTTGCATGAATTCTGTGGTGAAGGATGGTTATGTCTGAAATCATTTCCCCTCCTTTCTCTTTTACTATTAAGCGAACAACACGACTGGAGTTAATACTTCTGTTTAACTCTGCATGTTGCTGCCTAATACTACTTACTCAAGGAGAAGAGGACACGTGCCTGTTTAATCCTTAAGATACCAGAAATAATTTTAGGTTTATTGGCTAGTGTTGTAGTGTTTTGCAGTGATTTAGCTGTTCACAGGATCAGGTGTACCCTAGTGATGAGGCATGATCCCAGTTGTTTATTGGCAAGGATTTGCAAGTAAAACATGGTGTGTGTCTGTGTGGTTTATCGAGTACAATTGCTCAAAGAACATTCTTCTAAAGGAGGAATGGCTGCCAAACATCTAGAAAACCTGGTTTCACACCCACAACTTTTACTGGATTTGTCATGGATGCTGGCCTTGTGAGGCACAGTAGTAGTAGTAGTAGTAGTAGTAGTAGTAGTAGAATGAATGAATGAATGAATGAATAAATAAATAAATAAATAAATAAATAAATTCATTTATACCCCGCCCTCCCCGACCAGAGCTGGGCTCAGGGCGGCTTACACCAGTAAAATTACAATAAAAATATAATAGGGGGAAAGAAAACAATTTAAAATACAGGTTAAAAATACCATTTAAAATACAGCCTCATTTTACTAATAGCCCATAGATCAAAACCATAAGGGGAGGGAAACATAAAGGTCAGACTGAGTCCAAACCAAAGGCCAGGTGGAACAGCTCTGTCTTGCAGGCCCTGCGGAAAGATGTCAAGTCCCGCAGGGCCCTAGTCTCTTGTGACAGAGCATTCCACCAAGTCGGGGCCAGTACTGAAAAGGCCCTGGCCCTAGTTAAGACCAATCTAACCACCTTGCGACTTGGGACCTCCAAAATGTTTTCATTTGTGGACTTTAATGTCCTCCGCAGGGCATACCAGGAGAGGCGGTCACGTAGGAGAGTACCCCATAACTGTAAGATCCATGGTTGTGGTACCTATTGAAGGAAGGACTGTAGCCTCCCAGAGAGGCTTTACTGTAGCCAGTTTTTATCAGACAGATAAAAACAGGGCTGAGGCAGGGAGAATTTGAGGTTCAGGAACTGCCAGATCCAGGACACTGTTGGAGCAGAAGTGTCCTCCCCTTATCTTTTCCCTGTATGTGGCCTTTAAAAAATGTTTCAATGTAATAGAAAATAAGTATCCCATCCCATCCCTGATTGGCATACCACCCACATTCCAGAATGTGTTGAAATGACATCTGATCAAGATGCAACAACAGAATGCCACCCTTTTTGCCTTGTCTTCTAAGGCGGTATTGATGGTGAACCTTTCTATGGAAGTTGGGAGAAGGTTTCCAAGGGCAGGATTCCCCCTCATAGGCAGAGAAGTTTATTTTACTAGTTCTGCTATTATGTGATTTTGAAGAACGTTCTACTGTTTTAATATTTTGGTTTTGATGCGCAGTTGTTTTAATTGTTCTGTGCTCCAGAACCCTTTGGGGTTAACAAGTGTGAGCTACAAACAAAACATCTCAAATAAGAAGAATTTTTAAAAATTGCATTGTTGAAAAATATGCACATATTAAAAATAAGAAAATACAAAGAATAAATACTTAGCACAACAAACTTGCATATAAACGGGCATAGGTAAAGGTAAAGGTACCCCTGCCCGTATGGGCCAGTCTTGACAGACTCTAGGGTTGTGCGCTCATCTCACTCTATAGCCAGCGCTGTCCGCAGACACTTCCGGGTCACGTGGCCAGCGTGACAAGCTGCATCTGGCGAGCCAGCGCAGCACACGGAACGCCGTTTACCTTCCCGCTGGTAAGCGGTCCCTATTTATCTACTTGCACCCGGGGGTGCTTTCGAACTGCTAGGTTGGCAGGCGCTGGGACCGAACGACGGGAGCTCACCCCGCCGCAGGGATTCGAACCGCTGACCATGCGATCGGCAAGTCCTAGGCACTGAGGTTTTACCCACAGCGCCACCCGCGTCAAACATAAACGGGCATACATAAGCATAATAAAAGAACATTGCTGTTTTAATATAATTATCAAAAAGAAGAACAGAATTGTCAGCTCTTTTACATAAAATATAATTCTAAAATACTCAATGCATGATGCACCAAGTAGTGATGGGGACCTGGTACCTTCCAGATAAGGATGGAAACCAACTTCCATCAGCCCCAGCCAGCATGATCCTTGGCCAAAGATGGTGGGAGCTCTAACCCAAGATTACAGGTTTCCTACCCCTGTCATAAAAAATCCTTTTTTACCCAAGTTTGTCCTTATAACTAATTTGATACACCTTTTGCCTTGCACAGAATAGGATTTTGGTATGATACATGTGCTCTTGCCAACCTAGCAGCTCAAAAGCACGAAGTGCAAATAGATAAATAGGTACCACTCTGGCGGGAAGGTAAATGGCATTTCCGTGCGCTGCTCTGGTTCGCCAGAAACGGCTTAGTCATGCTGGCCACATGACCCGGAAGCTGTACGCTGGCTCCCTCAGCCAATAATGCAAGATGAGCGCCGCAACCCCAGAGTCGGTCACGACTGGACCTAACAGTCAGGGGTCCCTTGACCTTTATGATACATGTGATGAGCATATAATGGGTTTGTTTTTTGTTTTAATTTGTTTTGTTGTCACTTAAACTTATGTAAGCTGCCCTGGGAACTGTTAAAGGGTGGGTTATAAATACCTAAAATAAATCAATCAATAATAAAGAGGCGGTGGAGTTTGTTGTGGTGAAAGAGAGTATTGTAGGTGTAGAAGTCTTTTGAGGGTGATTTGAAGGAAAAGGCAGTTTGCAGGATGCAGAATGGGTGGGAACTCTTCTAGGTATAGAATGCCATATTGTAGAAAGCATGAAGACAGTATTGGGAGAACGGAGCAAAGCTTGTATGTAGCTAGGACTGCTTCATTCAATCCCCCTACCCTGCCAACCCACCAGTCTGTGGCTTGAAGTCTAAGAAGGAAAGGAAAATAAAGTCCTTAAGATGACCTTGAGGTTATATACTTGGAAAATATCAGAGACACAAACATTTCCGATGAGTGATATTCAATAAGTGGGAAACTGACTGATCCTCTATTTGTCTTTATATCTATTTCTATAGAGGAGCTATACCACTATATTGGTAGTAATGGTAGAGATATCCAACCCCCTTTTTTAAAAAAAAGCCAGGGAGCCAGAATAACCCCCATTCAGTCTTTCAAACCTCAGCAGCTGTTACCCATGTGCATTTCACTCATGTATCCCCAGCAGCAGCAGAAGATGGCTTGCAGGTGCTAGCCTTGGGGCCTGTGAAAGGTTTTTGGCTTAGCAGGAATTGAACTAACACAAAGATGATTATGTGGGAGTAGGTTACCAAACCTTCCCTCCGTGTCATGTTTGCTTCCAAGGTGATGCCGGGGTTTAATGGGTACACTGAGGTGGGGATGTTTCCAATTATCTCTATCTCCACTTGCACCCATTGTTTTGTTTCGTCTTCTAAAATGTATGGGATTATGTAGCGCACATGATGTATTGAGAATTCCCCAGCTCCTTCTGAGGAGGGGAGATGCAGAAACTTGGGAGTTTGTTCGTGGCTTTTTGTGTGAGACGATAAATGAGTGTAGTTTTTTCTGCCACTTACAGAGTTGTGTTGAGGGGATCAAAACTGGGAGGATTGCTGAAAGCCTTATTTAGACATTCAGTGCCAATTGGAACTGATCACGCAGGGCTACCCCACCTGCTTAATCTGAATTCTCATCCACATGATGGAAACCTTATGCGTGTAGAAGGGGACTGCTTCAAACTGATGCCAATCACACTTTGGATGGAAAATTCTGACTGGTGCGTGTGCCATCTTTGAAGGGGGAAGTTGTAGAGTGGGTTTTCTGGAGCCCTGTGTATGCCTAGAAAGGGATTCTTTCCCCCCCCTTTTGGTCTGTGTCTGTCTGTTCCCTTGCATATCTCAGAGACACTGCGTAAGTGAAAAGTGCCTCACTTTGTGCCTTCTGTGTCCGGCCCTGGTTCCTGCTGGTCCCTTCATGTGTTTCGTACCCACAGGTACTAAACGCTTAAAGTTGCAATTACTCTCTGCTCATTAAAGAGTAAATAAGTGTGTCTGGGGTCACACGCATACATTACCTGGGGAGAGCAGCATTGGCCTAGGGGAGGAATCATGTAATTAGCCCGATCCAAAGATTGGTTCCCAAAAGCTCAATAAAGCTTATTCCTCCTTTTCTGGAAAGAGAATTCAGTATGAAAAATAATTTCTGAGGAACTTAAAATCTTGCTCACTAAATTTTGGGTATTACACTACTGTTGCTCTTGATCCCCCCCCCCCCCGCAATGGACTTACATGGCTGCCTGCAGTCTTAGATGCATCACGTGAACTTTATCATTCTATATAAAAGTAATTATGTAAATATTTTTTGTTTGTGCTCATATATATTGTCGTCTACTACTTTGACCTAATAGATGAAGCATTAGAATTGTACATTCTCAGAACACTTTTTTTACGTGGATCAACACCTTCTTCCTTCAGCTCAAAGTTACTTGATTTTTGTCTTTAGCTAGCTTGTTCATCTCCTTTGAAAACCAACAGGTTGTTTTCTGCTAACAGAACAGAAAGTATTATCTGGAAGCATTTGCTTTATTGTTACATGACCAGATACATATTTAGAAATAATTCACAGTACTGAGACTTTAATTCTAAATTTACTTAGTGTCATGGCTTTACATACCATGTTTGGCATTTATATCCTGTTTCCTCACAGATATTCAGACTTAGGGTTCAACTAAGTGACATGCCATTTGTGCAACTAACAAATGTGTGGATGTTGTTGTATTAAATTTGTATACTGCCCTTCACCTGTAGATTCAGGGCTATTCACAACATAAAATTACAATATAAAAAACACAAAATGCATAACAAAAACAAAAACAAACAAACCAATAACCCCCTCCTCCTTCCACAAACACATTTCAGCCAAACGGTTGAAGGGGAACATTTTCGTCTGGTGCCTAAAGATGTATACAGTGGAACCTTGGGTTGCGAATGTGATCCGTTCGCAACCCACAGTGCCACGTCTGTGCACGCGCTTGATGCGATTCGGTGCTTCTGTGCATGCGCAAAGTGTGATCTAGCAGTTCTGTGCATGCATCAGTGCCAAAACACAGAAGTAACCCGTTCTGGTACTTCCAGGTTTCGGCATATCCGTAACCTGAAAACGCATAACCCGAAGCGTTTGTAACCCGAGGTACCACTGTAATGTGTGTAATGAAGACAACAGCTGAACTTCCCTGTGGAGAGTATTCTGCAAAAGGGGAGCCACTGCAGAAAAGGCCTGTTCTCGTGTTGCCACCCTCCAGACTTCTCGTGGAGGAGGCATACGAAGAAGGGCCTCAGAGAATGAATGTGGGATTTGGGTCAGTCCATATGGGGAAAGGCAGCCTTTGAGCCTTTAACTCAGGGGTCTGCAACCTTTAAGACAAAAAGAGCCACTTGGACCCGTTTCCGAAGGAAAAAAAACTGGGAGCCGCAAAACTTGTCATTATAAAAATAACTTTTTTGTCACATTTTTATTATTTCTTTGTTTGACCCCTCAGAATTACTCCTCCTCATAGAAATAAATGTTAAATTAACAAGTTACCTTTTTTTTGTGTGTGTGTTCTTCACTCCCCTTCAAAACAGTGACCAGCGTACATGCCCCCTTTCAATGCGGTAACCAGCGTACATGCCCCTTACAATGTAGCGGGCAGGCGGGAAGGTGACGTCGGGACGGTGCGTGACTAACGCACGCACCGCCCCCATGCGACGCCACAGCCAGTACAGCGCCCGCCACAGTGGGGAGTGTCAGGGCGCACAATGCGCCTCCTCCCCTCACTAGTATCCGCCCCGGAGCCGCGGCAAAGGTGTAGAAGAGCCACACGCGGCTCCGGAGCCGCGGGTTGCCAACCCCTGCTTTAACCCTTACCCCCACAAATAGAAATCCAATAGAAATAACAGGCATGATCAAGACTGGGACCACAGCAAGTGCTAAAGCCCTGCGTCCTATCCCCTTGCTAGCCAGGGTCCTGGTCCAAATCAGACCCTTCTTGTGCTAACTATTTAAAAGAGCAACACTGACATAGTTGCTAATGGCATCTTGTCTAATTTACCCTCGGGGACACAGAAATAGCTTGTTGAGATTGATACAATAGTTTCTGGGCCATCTTCCTCTTGTCTTTGCAAAGGCCTTTCTCAGCAGTTCCAGCATGTTGCCTTTTTCCATGGCTTGTATAGAAATGTTTTCAGAAACCTTCTAAAACCTGTTTTTCATTTCCAATTTGTGAGCTAGTTTATATTTTTAGTATTTAGAGTTTATTGGCTTGGTTTTGCAGTCTTCAGGTTAATTTTATTTTGTAGTAGTTTATCCTTCTACCAGTAGTTTACAAATGCACTATTATATGGATGCCGCACATTAATAGCATTCCTTTGCAAAATGCATCAATTTGTCAGATAAAGGAAGAAATTAGCTACACTTTCTTCATGTTAAAAGTCACACCCTATCTAATTTAGAGGCATCTTTGACTAGAAGTTGCAAGCCTTAGGATACTGATTTGAATTATGCATGACTGTCTGGTTTGCAGTTCCATTAGCCTGCTGTTTGGATAATGTAAACATGCTCTGAATTTTAAGTATACTATATGAGTGGCAGGTTAAAAATAGAGCTAATAAGAGTACATATTTGGAAGATGTGAATCTCAGAACAGAAGGCTGATCACTCCCAGCAACTTGAATTAGGATGGAAACACATGACCTGCAGCATGATGATGCTAACAGCAAGGGGAGATGACCATCTGTGGCCTTTTGCCATGTGGTAAGTTAACATAATCACTACTGGAAATACACTGACGTTAATACTGCCAGAGGTATGTAAAGCTAAACTTATAACATAGTTTGAGACTACAGGTAATGATGGTTCCGGGCCTGAGAACAGGAAGTGAAAGTGAGAGAACACCACTTACTACCTACAACTTTTAAATAGACTATCTCCCAACATTTAATCAGTTGTCTACAGCCCCTCCTGGACAATTATATTTGTAAATAATGAAGTCAAAAGGCCAAGGGGATTCAATAATTGATCTGTTGCTGATGAATAGCCATTGTAGTGAGGATAGACTTACTACCCAAGGCCTCAGATGGAGAGAATGTGTATCCATGTACATAGGTGGGGAGGGTGATTTATTTGCTGAAATTTGTCACAAATACTTTATAGTGCAACCATATCTATTGAAGTCCTGTTAAGGGTTAGCAGTGCAACCATAGATGGCAATTCTATAAATACTCACCTGGGATTAAACCAATTGGACTTGCTACTCAGGTAGCGGGTGGGACGCGGGTGGTGCTGTGAGTTAAACCACAGAGCCTAGGACTTGCCGATTAGAAGGTGGGTGGTTCGAATCCCTGCAACAGGATGAGCTCCTGTTGCTCGGTCCCTGCTCCTGCCAACCTAGCAGTTTGAAAGCACGTCAAAGTGCAAGTAGATAAATAGGTACCGCTCCAGCGGAAAGGTAAACGGTGTTTCCGTGTGCTGCTCTGGTTCGCCAGAAAGCGGCTTAGCCATGCTAGCCACATGACCCAGAAGCTATACGCTGGCTCCCTCAGCCAATAAAGCGAGATGAGCACCGCAACCCCAAAGTCATCTGCAACTGGACCTAACAGTCAGGGGTCCCTTTCCCTTTCCCTTTACTCAGGTGCTAAGGACACGCCTACAAATTTATTTTGATTATCAGGCCACACTTCAAATGTGAATTTAGAATTTTTTGGGTAGTCTATAATTTTTTCTAGTACTGATTTTTTATGAGCTGGATTAATATAAATTTAGAGCTTTCACTGAAGTATAATTTGCCATACTTTTGCCTTGAACCTGGATTTGGTTATCTGATGTCTGAATTTACCCAAGTTAGCGTGATGATAGGAGAACAGAAAGGCTGACAACAAAAAACATCACTGGGTCATCAGTTACAACTGTGCAACCTATTTCTCAGACTTCTTAGTTTGTAAAACATCACTCTGTCTAATAGCAAACTCAGGTGTCAGTGCAAACAGGAAAGAATCTGAAACAGAGACACTGAGGCAGAAGCAGCATTTTTGGAGGGAATCCCAAAGTTTGCAAAAATACAAAAAATACCTAAGGAGATGCCCCTTCTTAAAGACTGAAGACTGAGCTGAGGGTCAGTTGTTAAAGGAAAGTGAAAGACTTAGGAGGAAAGAAGAATTGATTGCTTTTCTTGAGCTCCTTACAGCTAATAAAATCCTGGAAAAAGGCATGGCAGGCTCGCCGGAGTGTGGTGCTATATTACTACAATGTTCTTTGGAGGGGCCACTTGTTGCATCTAATAGCAAACCCAGGTTGTTGAGTGATGCCAACAGGATTGGAGCCCAAATGGCCGCTGAGAAATGAGAGGGCTGTATTGGAGTGCTTGAATGAACCACAACGCAGTGAGGACTGAGCATGCTTAGTGACTTCCAGGAGCCACAGAACGTTGAGTGTCACCTGGAAAGGAAAACAGAAAATGGGGATGGGATGAATTGTCCTGCCTGGGCAGTTTACAGTTTATAATACCTTGTCCATCTGATTAACTTTGAACAGGAGCACTTCTGTTAAGGGATGAAGAGGACACACTGCAACATTTTGTTGCATGTCTCACTTGTTACACCAGATGATATTTAAGGTGTTTTTTTTGCCTCACGTGTGTTGAATTGACATGATACCCAGCATCACAATTATATGTGTATCAACCTGTGCCCTTGTATGATGTCCAGTTATGCTGATTTTACAGATGTATGTAAGAGTAGTTGGTTTCAGGGTTGACTAGCAATATTTTATAAGGGGATATGACTTCCATAGAGAGTGTCAGGAGCTGGAGACAGGTGTAGGTCAGCAATAGAATAATAAGAGCACCCAATGTCAGTGAAGTTAACTTTTTATTCAAGGAAACACAACAGCTCAGTCCTAGTGGTCACAGCAACCCTTGCCCAATGAAGCAGTTGTGAGGACTGAAGGTCTCTGCCTTTCCACTGCTCTCTAAAGCTTCTTCCCCGGTTCCTTCCCCAGCAGCCTAAGGCTCCATCATCTTGTTTCTCATTGCTGCATCCTTTTCATTTCTTTGTTCTGGGAAAGGGGAGAGGAGGGGGAGCTGGTCACAGCAGGAGGGGGAAACTCCCTGGGTTCTTCAGCAGCCTGCCTTATCTCTTGTCTCCTGTGCCCCCTCTAGGGCTGTGCAAAAAATCACCACACCCTTGAATACCGGTATTGAAATATCATTGTGATTGATAAGTGTTTCAATAACACAGGTGGACACTTAACAGCTTCCTGTGAGTAGCTCAGCTGAACTGATACTTTAGTTACTTTGCAGATAATTTGCAGGCCTGGTGTTGTCAGCTTTGTATGCTCTCTCCCTCCTAACCGATAAGAAATTAAGAGAGTGTTGGTGCTGACTTTTAAAGCCCTAAATGGCCTCGGTCCTGTATACTTGAAGAAGCATCTCCACCCCCATCATCCAGCCTGGACACTGAGGTCCAGCGCTGAGGGCCTTCTGGTGCTCCCCTCACTGTGAGAAGTGAGGTTACAGGGAACCATTTTACTTTTAAAAGACAACTGAAGGCGGTCCTGTTAGGGACGTTTTTAATGTCTAACGCTGTATTGTTTTTAATATTCGGTTGGAGGCCTCCCAGAGTGGCTGGGGAGGCCTGGCCAGATGGGTGGGGTATTATTATTATTATTATTATTATTATTATTATTATTATTATTATCTCACACAAACCAGCAAACTCTTTCAGCTTCACCAGTATCTTTCCATTTAGAGCTCAGCTAATTATGCAGAGCCTGCTAACAATCCAGGAGGAGCCCCCCATGACTGGACAAGAAAGAACGTAAACAATGAACTAGAAAGCACTTCTTTCTTTTTTCTTTTAGAAAAAAAAGAGGGGGAAGAGATTTTATTTTCTGATGGCGTTTATGCTGTTTCCCCCCCCTAAATAGTTTCCCTCCATATCAAAAGGGAAGGATTTATTTATTTATTTATTTATTTATTTATTTATTGGAGACTCTTTTTGCTTACTTGCTTGCTTGCCCTCCCTCCCTTTGATAAAAAGGGAGAGATTGGTGGGATGAGGCCTTTGGGGGGGCCCTTCTGGGGGGACATGGAGGAGGGAAGATTTAGCTGGCTGCCTTATGCTGAAATGGGAGGTTGGGTGTTTTGCGGTGCAAGCAAATGCATGTCTAGTCACAAGAAAGCCCTCCTGAATTCAATGAGGCTTACTCCCAGGAAAGTAGAAGTAAGTTTAGTTGAACTCAGTGGGGCTTATGCATGCATAGAATCCGCTTAGACCTCTGAGTGGGGAAGCAGATGCAACTTGACTAGTGATCACTTAAACAACTCTTAAATTAGTTGAAAATATATTAAATATATTATATGGAAGTTTATTTAATATTTTTATTAAGTCTACTAGTTTACATTTTAAGGCCCTCCACCGCCACAGGGAGCCTCGTCAAAGCCCTCAGTTGCTGTGAGGAAGCGTGGTACACCCACTGCCACTGTGGGGAGGGGTGTGGTGGGACCCTCTGCTGCTGTGGGGAGGTATGGCGGGATCCTTTGCCACCGGGCGGAGGCCTAGCAAGGTTCTCTGCCGCCATAGATATATATTGTGATATATCAAGGTATCATGATATTCAGCTGGTGATATATCGTGATGTTGAAAATCAGATATTGCCCAACCCTACCGCCCTCCTCTCCTGCCTCTGAGTCTGCACTGCTCTCTCCCACAGTCTCTTCCTGCTCACTAAATCCTGTTACCTCTTCAGCTTCCAGCACCACCTCCTCTCATTCGGCTCCCTCTGACCACTCATTGTTGTCCCACCACTAATCCCCAGGCTCTAAGATTGCCCAGGAACCTCGAATATGCTCCCTTGAGTTAAAAGGAAGGCATGATATAGTTATAAATATAAGAAAAGAGTCCCTAAATTTGGTCCACTGAATTTTCAAAAATGTCTCACAATGCCCCATGAGCTCAGGGCCAAAGCTGAATGTCAGCTGTTCTTTGCTTGAGAACTTCAGTTTTATTTCTGAAACTCTCGTATCATCGCTACTCATTGCAGCAGCGTTGAAACTGAAACCCTAACCTTTTTTTTGGGGGGGGGGACACTTTTCTTTTTCTTGGAATGCAGTCAGCTGGGTTAAATAACTCCTTCCCCTCCCGAAAATTAATCTACGAATTCATTTCATTTAGAACTCAAGTGTATACAGTATTGTGCCGCTTGTTTCTAAGGATGGGGGTGGGAACCTCAAGGAACAGTACCAAGAGATTAGAAATTCATCCTATATAGATGGCTCAGATTCCTACTGTGTCAGTTTTCTGGTGTTTGATAAGACACACAAAGCAGTTGCAAGAGAAAGCATGTCGTTGGTATCCATGGCAACGCCAAAGATACTTTGGAACTCTGGGGGATAGACTGTGCCACAGTAATGGGTCGCATTATGAGGGCAAAATGCATAAAAGGCTCAGACATATGCTTGTAATTAATTGCCATAAATAGCTTAAAACAAAACGTAATGGTTTGTTTTGCTGGTAGAAATCACTAACCTTTGAGATTTTAAAGATATGTTTGAACTGATTTTTTTTAAATAAAAAAAACCTTGTTGTCCTAAAAAAGTGCATGGTACCTTGAATACTAATATATTTGTGAAATCGTGTGCCAGCCATGAGAGAGTACATGCTGATAAAAGCTTCTATAAATCTCATATGTCCAAAGGTTTTAGATGGTGCATTTCAGTTTTAATTCCCCAGTCCATCATTCAATTTCTTACGATGACTTTGGACTGTAAAGCATTGCCCATATGGTGCATTGTGTAAGGAATTACTCAAAGGTATGTTTAATGTATGCCTTTCTTTCCAAGGGAATGATGCAACAGACATTGTTGAAAATGATAGTTCAGGTTAGACTAGAAATCCCCCTTTTTTTTTAAGGACATGTCTTGAATTTATTTATAGGAACAGCAATTGCAATGTAGTATTTGTCCAGGTACGAGGGTGCAGGGGGATTCAACAAGCAACATATTTAGATAGGAAAATCAGAATAATTATTTAGAGAAAATGTTTTAATTTGAAGGGGGGGAGGCTAAACTTTTAGCAAAATAATCCTGTTTGCAAGGAATCCATCTTTGTGTATTACAATGCAATTCACCACATTATTTCTTCTTGGTTGCTATAGAAACTAATTCTGGTGCAGCTGTGATCGCCTATCAAAATTCTAACATTACCCTATGTTACAATACACATTTCTTACTTCAAAGTAAATTGCAATATGGTGTCTGGTTAAACCATGTACTTCATCATTCAAGAATTGTTGAATGGCCAAAATGATAATGCAATTATGTTTCTGAAAACTGTCCCTGCCTACTTTTTTTTTTGCAACTTTGTACAAGAAAACGAGTGCTTACTTATGGTTGTTTTTAACTGAAATTCAGGCAGCTCGGGGAAGCACATGATATTTTGCGAGCCCAATCTTTGTTTCGTTTCATGGTCATTCATTGTTCAGCCACAATTGTTTCTAATAGGAGTTAATTTGAAAGTATTTGATTATGCTGCGACTTCTCTTCTGGTTTATAATTCTATAAACAAACCAGTCTTCTATGATAACAGTTTAAAACAGCTGCTTTGGTGAAGTGGGACAAGTACCATAACAGTGGTATACATGCTATGAAAACTTGAAACAAAATAATCTTACTGTGAGCATTATATTCAAACCATTTTCTTTTAGAATCTTAGAGCTGGAGAGTTGGAAGATACAACAAAGGTCATCTAGTCCAACCCCCTGCATTGCAGGAATCACTGCTTTTAAGGTAGGGTGCAGTCAGCAGTCCCTACCGACGTCCTTTGATAAACATTTTAAGATAAGTGGATTTTGCATAGAGCCATGAAATAATTTCATTCCTGTTATTGAAACCTTAATAAAAATAATTCCAGGCAAGGGAACTTTATAGCAGGGTTGGCTGTTGAATTAGAATCATAGAATCATAGAGTTGGAAGAGACCACAAGGGTCATCGAGTCCAACCCCCTGCTAAGCAGGAAACACCATCAGAGCACTCCTGACATATGGTTGTGAAGCCTCTGCTTAAAGACCTCCAAAGAAGGAGACTCCACCACACTCCTTGGCAGCAAATTCCACTGTCGAACAGCTCTTACTGTCAGGAAGTTCTTCCTAATGTTTAGGTGGAATCTTCTTTTTTGTCGTTTGGATCCATTGCTCCGTGTCCGCTTCTCTGGAGCAGCAGAAAACAACCTTTCTCCCTCCTCTATGTGACATCCTTTTATATATTTGAACATGGCTATCATATCCCCCCTTAACCTCCTCTTCTCCAGGCTAAACATGCCCAGCTCCCTTAGCCGTTCCTCATAAGGCTTCGTTTCCAGGCCTTTGACCATTTTGGTTGCCCTCCTCTGGACACGTTCCAGTTTGTCAGTGTCCGTCTTGAACTGTGGTGCCCAGAACTGGACACAGTACTCCAGGTGAGGTCTGACCAGAGCAGAATACAGTGGCATTATTACTTCCCTTGATCTAGATGCTATACTCCTATTGATGCAGCCCAGAATTGCATTGGCTTTTTTAGCTGCCGTGTCACACTGTTGGCTCATGTCAAGTTTGTGGTCAACCACAAAGTTTGTGGTCAACCACCAACCACATTCATGGAAGTCTAATGAGATTTGCAAAAAGTTATTTACCTTCTGATGCAACCTATCTTATGATGATAGGAAGGAGAAGGAAGGGAAGCATGGGCAAATAGGAAAATAATATGCAATTATTTCAATTGCATGTGCTTAAGGCCTAACTGCATATTACATTTACAGTGTTACTAGCCATCACCTTATGAGTTTTTTGGTTTTTTAAAAAAGGTTAATGCCCCCCCCCCCCAGTTTTATATTTACAGATCATATTTTCATCCTTATACAATAATTTGCATAGAGTTTCCCACCCGGGTTTCCGTGGCAGTTCAGATGCATCTTATTTAGCTACATATCCATTAATTTATCCATCCTATTTTTACCCCCTTCGATATCATTGTTGTTATCAACTGTTGATCATAACATTCCGAGTGGGTAAGGAAGGTTTAAAACCTTCCCTCGCCAGCTGTGATCTTGGTAAAGAAAAATCCCCTCCCAAGCACAGTGATTCACAATAGGGAAAAACTCCCACTGGTACCTAGCCAATTCATGCTTAATTCATGCAAAATCCATATTACTAATGTTTTGATTGGATGGGAGAGAGAGATGAAAAACGAAACTAAATGATAATTCTTTTCTGGTGCAGGTGCAGCATCTGTTCACGGAGCAGTCCCCACAGGGCTCAGTCAAGCTCCATTTCTCCTCCTCTAGGCAGTGCATGGGAATATTATGGGGCCTTTCCTCCCTTATCCCCATCCAGTCTTCCCTTGTGTAAGTTTTTTCGTCTGTGAGACATGTGCAGGTTGCATACAGCCATGATAAAACACTGAATGGAGATATGGGACACATGCATAGCTCTCTGTTCCCCATAATCTTATGGTGGGCATACGTGGGAGGTTGGGTGTGAAATAAAACAGTTTTGCTGAGATCAGGGGTTAGCAAACTTTTTCAGCAGGGGGCCAGTCCACTGTCCCTCAAACCTTGTGGGGGACCGGAATATATTTTTTTTGGGGGGGGGAATGAATGAATTCCTATGCCCCACAAATAACCCAGAGATGCATTTTAAATAAAATGACACATTCTACTCATGTAAAAACATGCTGATTCCTGGACCACCCGTGGGCTGGATTCAGAAGGCTATTGGGCTGGATCCGGCCCCCAGGCCTTAGTTTGCCTACCCATGGACTGGATGCTACATTTCTTGTTTTTAACTGTAATCTGCCTTGAGTCCCGTCAGGAAAAAAGGCGGGGTATAAATAAATGTATTATAATAAGAAGATGTTAGCTGTATATCTTTGCATTTAAGGACCTTGTTTTCTATCTTGGAGACCAGGGTTCAAATCCCTGTTCAGCCATGAGGCTGTGTAACTTTGGGCTGGTCAAAATCTCTCGGCTCACCTCTCGCACAGGGTTGTTGTGAGGAAATAGCATACGGTTCAACATTTCTCCGATGAAAATAGGGACACCCCATTCCATAATGATAATTTTACTATTTATACATCACACATCTTACTCTGTTGCCCTAGCCACTCTGGGCAGCTTCCAACATATATAAAAACATTTTTTTAAAAAAATCCCAGAACAGGATTGCCTTCGGACGGCTCTGGGGGGGAGGGTCAGATAATTCTATACCTGCCAACATTTCTCCAATGAAAATAGAAACCAGGACGGCTTTTCTAAATCAGGGACGTCCCTGGAAAATAGGGAAACTTGGAGGGTCTGATACAACTCTCAGATCACTAGCTGAGAGAATGCTTTTCACAGTTTCTATAATGCTACTTACTATTTTAAGAATGCTTTTACTACCACTATTACTACTATTATTGACATCTTTTCCAGCTTAGTCTACTTCAGGAGGAAGAGTGGGATATGAGTTAACTGAATGAATGAATGAATGATGGGAGCGGGAGAGCTTTGTATGTCACCTTGAGCTCCTTGCAGGAAATATCAGATATAAATGTAACAAATAAATAAAGTGTAGCTTGGGAGAAGGGGCTTAACCATTTGTCCTCCACTATGCCCCCACTCGTAGAAAAGCAAATGACAGTCCTCCACCCCTCTGCTGTGCAAATCGTAAATCTGAATCAGGACCAAAGTGAAGGAGTTAAATGCAAATCTCCCTATTTATATGTTTTAAAATCCTACACTTAAAAGCACCGATACATAGGTGTTGTAATATATAAACCCCCTAATATCTTTTTTTCTGATTTGCTATTAAATAATTTCCACACCTTCAAAACAGTGCCCAGTTAATACATGGTTTTAAAGGATTGGCTGTACAATTTTTTCCCTATTCTACTGTGCTGGCATCGAGGGCCAGAATTATTATTTTCTTACTTGCTTTTTATTGACTAAGCCGTCCCAACATGCAATGATTTTTTCCGCGTAGAAGAAATCAAAGTGGTCTTTGTTTGTATCCCTGTAAGAAAACATTGGAATGTTTAATCGTGTGGTTTTTTCCAGATAAGTCATTTAGCTTCTGAATGGATCTTCAATAAACCATTTTCAGTTTTGGAATTATCATACAAACATTTTGCAGCTGTAGCTGTCAGATTTGTTAGTAATTAGCTACTTATCTGCTACCTTCAAATGGGTTGTTTAACAAGCTGTATAATACAGTAATTTCAAATTAGGTATCTAAAATGTTACATTTTATGCCCATGAAAATGTTGAGTGTGTAAACTAATAACTGTAAATAGTAAATACATCAGCATTCTTTTGAAATATGTTTTTACAACTTCCATTGTGACACTATTGACTGTAAGGTGGTAAAATCAGCACTTGAGAGTAGATTGTTCAGTACTTCTGTCTCCCCACAGTCAGATTGTCTTCTGATGATTTGCTTTCCATTAGGAAGGAACTCATTCTGGTTCTTGAATTGGCATAGTAACCTTGTATGTTTTCCCACGTTGGTGATAAAGCAGTTTGGGTCGAGCAATTCGGGTCGAGCAATTCTGAGCTGAAGCGTCTTTCTGCAGGATCGGGAGAAGGTTAAATCTCTGCCCACATCTCCTTCATCCACAAGCAGTGAGGAACCTATGGCCTTCCAGTTGTTGTGGAATTCCCAACCCCCATCAGCCCCAACCAGCATGGCCAAAGATCAGGATGATGGGAGTTGCAGTCCAGCAATGTCTGGAGGTCCACTGGTTCCCAAACCCTGACTTAGACGCACAGCCTGCTCAGGCTGCATTGGGTTAAAATAACTAGTGCTCAGCTGAAAGTTAGCTTCAGCGATGTTTCAGTCTGAAATTTTGGGGCAGGGGACGGAGTGGCAGTCAAGGGAAAATGATGCCAAAGTCACCCTACAGTTTACCCTTCTTCAACATCACTTTTCTTATGGTGCTGGCAATAGCACTCTTCCAGCAGCAGCCATTTCTTCACCCTTAGGATGGTTCTGAGGAGCTTTTTGGGGAGAGGGGCGACGGTGGTCAAGGGACGCCCTTTTGTTTTGACAGAAGCCTCTCACAGAATGATTAAATTGTGCTGTTCCAAGGAGGGATTTGGGAAAATAAAATGGTAGACGCAGGGAAGAGAGCTGGTACTGGAAACTTTCCCTTCTCCCCATTTCACTACTTCTCCCGCCTCCCCACATTTCTTAGAAAGAGAGAAAAGAATCATGGGATTGGTTGTAACATGTTGCTTGTTGTGGAGTGACAGCAGAGAAAACAATAGGGGGGGATGTTCGGTGGGGGGGGCAGGCATGTTAAAGGAGGCTTTGAAAACATTGGATCTAGGCACTCCTGTGTCTCCAATCCTAGAACAGGGGGAACAGATACCCCAGGTGTGCTGCATGGAAGCAATGGCATGGATTTAATTTCTAAAAATGTAGCAGTGAACCAATGAAAAGGAGGAAGAACCCACACCACTGCTTTCTGCCGTACTGACACAAGCCCAATGGGGCTTTTGATTAGGTGGTTTGCTCGCCTTCGATTCTCCTTTCCTTTTGGATTGTTCTGCCCAGCAATCAGTTAAAGGGAAGAGGTTGTGTAGGTAGCAAACGAGAACTGGGTTGTCTGATTGATGCTTATTTCAGCTTTTGAGCAAGACAGCTGAGCTGTCTTCAAGTGAATGTAAGTACCACTCCCCGCTCCTTTTTTCTTCCCTCCTTGTTCATTCATTCTGTCAGACTGCCTTTTTCTTCTGCTCCTTTCTAGTACAGAGCTGATTACCGATCGAAAATCTTGTTATGACACATTTCTTTAATAGGTTCTTTAATAGGAGTTTCTCGCTTTTCAGTGGGATTCTGGGGGTGTTATTTTCTAAACTGAATTTTAGTTTATTTCGTTAAGCACAAGAGAAACAAAACTTCCTCTCCACCACCCCCCCAAGAGCTGTGCTATTTATTGCTTTTGGGCTCCAATGTCAGCATGGTTCACCAAAATATGGTGTCATTTGTGTGGTATGGTGACAAAGTATAGTAACCTAGTGGAGGCAGGGGCCGGCCAAAAGGACACAGTGCAGGTATGTGCTAGCCAAATAGTCAGTGGTGCCCAGCATGCGTGTGCGTTATGCTTGCATTCAGCATAGCTCCCGGACCCAGCCAGCTCAGGGTTAGTGCTTGTTTTACTGCTCCCTGCTCTCATCAAAGCTGCCTGGTTCCATGACTTCAGTATTCATGCAGAGATTGGGTGGCCATCTGTCATGGATGCTTTAGCTGAGATTCCTGCATTGCAGGAGGTTGGACCGGATGACCTTTGGGATTTCTTCCAACTCTACAATTCTGTGATTTTATGGTCTGATGAAACCACCCCATGTTTTTCCTACACATCTAGCGGAGCAACCCACAAGTGCCTTCTCCTTTCCCCCATTTTGTTACCCAGCACTACACGTACATAGCATGGTTAACAAATTTACTATTGTTGCCATTACTGACAACAGTAACAATAATTTATAAAGCACCTGCAGCTTTTTAACCACTCTCAAAAGTGTGTTGTTTTTTTAAAAAACAACAACAACCAGAGTTCCTGCATGCAAACGTATTGTCTAATCAATGTGATGCAAAAGGAAATAGGATTGGGGAGAAAAGAGGGAAACAAGCCAACTTGGGCCCCTAGTTTTTGGAGTTACTTAATTTTTCTTATGATGACCAGCTAGAATGGAGACAGTCCAGGGAGAGGAGGAGCCAAAGCAGGCTTCCTCAAACTCAGCCCTCCAGATATTTTTTGGCCTACAACTCCTATGATTCCTAGCTAGCAGGACCAGTGGTCAGGGATGATGGGAACTGTAGTCTCAAAACATCTGGAGGGCCGAGTTTGAGGAAGCCTGCGCCAAAGAGAAGTTCATTTCTCAGCTGAGCTGATGGGGTGAGCCTCTCCTTTCTCAACCTTAGTAGCACCAAAGGGTTTCATCTTAGCAGCACCAAAGGGTTTCACCAGTAGATGAAAACCCAAGGGAGAGGAGGATGCGAATGGCAACTGTGAATTTTCACTGCATGATAATGCGTTTGAATGCACGTTCCCTGAGTTCAGCTTGCTTTCAGAATTTAGGAATGTCCAAAGTAGCAATTTATTTGGAAATGAAATCAAAACGATTTGTCTTCCTCCCAAACAACCCAGTAATCTACTCGTAAGGTATATTTATTTTCTCGCTTCACAAGTTACCCTTCATGTTTAATATATGTTGTTTCCATTTTGGTAGGCAGGTGGTATAAGCCGTGATTCCTCTGTAGCAGGATGCTGAGACAACCCACTTCATTGTGAAATAACAATGTTTGCGTACGCTCGTGTAATCTTTCTGTTTTAAAAGGGGGGGAAAGCGCCCCAGGTCTTCATTAAACATTTATTATTTATCTTCTATACTCTCTTTGCGGTGCAGGGTTATTTGGCGAGATGAACTTTTCCCAGCTCAGAAATATTAAAACATGAAAATTCCATTTGCGCTCATCGGAGTAGCATAGCAGAAACCTCTGTGGGTACTTAATCATTCAAAATAAAGGGTTTTCTTTAATTTTTAAACATGTATTTCATTTTATGTTTTATTTAAATTGTTTTAACATTTGCCGAGAAGCCCCTGAAGTACTAAAACTTTTGAAACTTAGGTTAGCTTAAAAATAAACATGAATAATCCTGCATGTGGAGGAATGACAGGAGAGAGGAAGGGGGAGAGAGAGATGGAAGTATGCTGCTGAGAAAGAAACCAGCCATGATGATTACAAAGCATTACTTGCAAAAATTATCAAGCTATACAAGGAAGCCGGAATTGGGTTGCTCATTGATAACAATAGGCCTTTTTCTGATTATTATGAATATTTAAAGGAGCTCATGAGAAGCTCAAAGCTAATGTGCAAAACCAGATTTTGGTAGAGCAGTTCTCTGGCTAGGGATTTTGAACCTCGGAGATAAGGCAGCAGTTTCCAGATGTTAATGAGGCAGACAGTGTAGGCATGGTTTGGGGAAACCAAATATAGAACAAGAAGAGTTGAGATGATGAAGACCTGTGGGAAACTGCAAGGCACGCAATGCAAAAGAACCTTACTAGCAAATGCTGTATTTTTGTGAGTAAGTAACATGTAAGGCAAGGGACCAAACTTGCAATTGAAACGAAAAAGTTGAACATTTAAAAGGAGAGGGGAAAAAGAAGGAATAAGATGGAGCTTACATCTGAAACAGTAATGGTTGCAGTTAATATGGATTCAATTTGTTTCCTTCTACAGGAAATTTGCAACCCACTTAAATTGGTTAGTAGCATTAATCACTTCTCTGCTTCTTTCCTGACTCCAAAATGCACCTTTCTTTTCTTCATTATCTTATCCAGCTTTTTGAAGCATCCCATATACTCATACACTTTACTTCATATAAATCCTTGTTAATGGAAAACACTAATTTGTTTCTGTTTTGTCTTATGGGGGGGGGCAAACGCAGTGTGTTCATAGGTTCTACTTGACTATTTCTTCTGTATGTACTTTCCATCTGTCTTGAAATATATTAGGGCTGTCATTCTTCTTCATTTCTTAAAGTTATTTAATTAATTGTTTGAGGTTTACAGTGCAATCTTATACATATCTGTTCAGAAGTAATCCCTACTGACTTCAATGGGACTTACTACCAGGTAAGTGGGTATAAGATTGCAGCCTTCATTAAGTAATTAATCAATTTTATAGTTGCATATGAATAAGACACTTGTTTTTTGGGGGTGGGGAGTGCCTCCTTGTTTTCAGACAAGGCATGTATGTGCCACAGAACACACGATGTATTCCCTCCTGCGTCATAGAAAAAGAAGTTGGAATCTTCTTTTAAGAGGTGCCATACGTCCAGAAGGGTAGATTATGGCAAATTTTCTTTTAAAAAGCTCAACAACTTTGCCAACTGTTGTGTCTGGACTTTCACTTTTTAAAATATGGCAACCCGATTCTAATATGGTGTTGACCCTGTGCCTTTTTTATATGTGTTAATATTTAACGCAATGTATTTCCCTATAAATTGGGGGCACCTTTTGATCAGTTAAAAAGCTTTTAAAGTGATAACTGTTTAATCAGCTAAATGGTGCAGCCCCCTAATAATATTTAAAATATACTACAGTACTTGCAAAGTTAAAATAAAGATCCATTTAAAAGAACTTGGCTATATGTTTTGGAAAACGTAGCCGCAGCATTTGGCACTCTTGATGGTCTTTGCAGGATCTGGACTGGGACTGAATACAGAATCAGAACTGTAGGTGAGCTCTTAGACTCAGAGCCAGGAGATGAACTCAACTATAGCAGTCAAGCAAGCACATGCCTCATAGTGACAGACTCATGGGTATGATTCAAGTATCAAGCTAGGAAAGTTAGGCAAGAAAAGAAGCCGCAAGAATTGTCAGAATCTTATCAAGGACAGAAGATCACACCTAGGAAGTACTTTTTATGAGAAGGCACGGGTGGCAATTTGAGGTAGAATTCAACCCGGTGCTGCATTGTTGGATAGCAGATGAGGCAAAAACTGTGAGGATATTGAAGTTGGGTCGTTTTGGAAGTTCAGGATAATCAGGGCAGGGCAAAAGAGCATCTGGATCCATGGGGTAGGAGTGGTAAGGGAGCATACCTAGAGATGAGGGATGCAGTTCCTTCTTCATGCACCAACCTCAGCACATAACTCTTTGGATCAGGGCCACCATGTTTGAATTCCTCGTAAAGCACCACCTTGCTAAACAAATGATGTTTTTCTCTTCCAGCCACATTTCTTACAGAATGAAAGCCTATGATAACTGTTATTTATTCCTAGCAAACTGCATTCAGAGAATGAGACAAACACCTCCTCTTGATGAATTGCAGCCCCCACCGTACCAAGATGATAGTGGCTCCCCGCATCTCTCATGCACGCCCTCCGAAGTTGGTGACAGCAAATGTGAATTCTCTCAGTGTAGCAACAGTCCGAGATGCTCATATAAATGCCCAAGTGAAGGGAGCACTGGGCATGAAATAGAAAGCTTCCATAACAAAGGATATGAAGAAGATGTACCCAGTGACAGCACTGCAGTCCTTAGCCCAGAGGTAAACACACGTTCTCCCAATTGTACCAAAATTATTCAGGATATAATGAAGCAGCATTACAGATCAGTCGGGCCTTGAAAGATGGCTTTCCCCATTGAGCCATACATGCACCACCTGAGACACAGGCAGAGAACTCTTTAAGTTCCTCCAGGTGGCGCTGTGGGTTAAACCACAGAGCCTAGGACTTGCCGATCAGAAGGTCGGCGGTTCGAATCCCCGCGATGGGGTGAGCTCCCGTTGCTTGGTCCCTGCTCCTGCTCCTGCCAACCTAGCAGTTCGAAAGCACATCAAAGTGCAAGTAGATAAATTCCACTGCGGTGGAAAGGTAAACGGCATTTCCGTGCGCTGCTCTGGTTCACCAGAAGCGTTTTAGTCATGCTGGCCACATGACCCGGAAGCTGTACGCTGGCTCCCTCGGCCAATAAAGCGAGATGAGCGCTGCAACCCCAGAGTCGGCCACGACTGGGCCTAATGGTCAGGGGTCCCTTTACCTTTTACCTACTGAGCATGAAAACT
Source organism: Podarcis tiliguerta (assembly GCF_965153285.1). Taxonomy (NCBI): domain Eukaryota; kingdom Metazoa; phylum Chordata; class Lepidosauria; order Squamata; family Lacertidae; genus Podarcis; species Podarcis tiliguerta. Next base: position 24,100,372 of record NC_139536.1, read on the forward strand.
GAGATGCAGCCTCTATCAAAGCCTTGGCTAGAGTTTAAATTAGAGAGGATGTGGTAATTCTTCTTGTTTCCCTGGATAGAGGATCAAGGAGTGTGTGTGAGAGAGTATGTGGAAACTAGCCTACTGTAAAAAGGTAAAAACCACCTTTCCCTCTGGCTCCACTCATCACTTCCCTGTGGCCCCCGGAAACTTGCCCAGAAGAAAAGGCGGCCCCCAGGCTGAAAAACACCCCCCAATTCTGACATATCAGAAGACCACCTTAGGGCCTGAAGTTAATGTCTCCTTCCCCATCCCTACCCCTGAGCCTTTCTTCCACCAAGTACCCTGTGGGAAGAATAGCCATGACTTTTTACTATCCTCATAGTAAAATATTGCATACTTTTAAAAAGTAATTTCACTAATAAGCCGTCGTGGAAGGATTTGTATCCTGAAAGGTGGGACAGAAGTAATTGCAACAAATAAATATATAAATGTAAGTCTATTATAGTTAGACTTGCTAACTTTTCAGTGGAATTCTTTGACTGGAATCTTAATGTTTGGTACACGGATAACACCACCATCATCCACCACAACCATAATTATTAGCAGATTTGGCTACACATGTGAATCTCATTCTTACTTATAATTAATAATGTGCTTGAATAGTTTAAATGTACAGCATGCAATTAGGAAGGTGTTTTATTTTTAAGTGAGTCTTTCTTCTCACATACCAAATGTCACTTTGACTGGTCATTTCACCAGTCTGGTAGCAGGGTTTGGGTTTTCTTTTTAGTAAAGCACAGGGTGAAATAGGTGGGAAAAGGCTGTGGTGTCAGCACATAGCACCCTCATGCAGGGATTACTTATCTGTCCCTCCCTTAAAATAAATCTGGCACTCTGAAGAATCACCAGGTGTTTTGAAACAGCTATTTTAATTATTATTATTATTAATCACCAATGGAAGTTTCCCCCCCAGTAAACATAGCAGGTGCAGAAGGCCTAGTCCTGAAAGTGACCATAGTAGGGGGAAAGGGGTTAGCTTACTCACCCTGATCCAGATCAGACCTCCTGCACATGCTTTTAACTTTTAAAATGCCATGCCCACAATTGATAATGAAATGAACAGCATCTCCTAGTCTTGCCTTTAAAAGCACAATTTCTACAGCCCCTGCTTCTATGTAGCAGGCTGCACAATCCAAAAATTGTCACTTATTTCTATGTCTTATTTCTGTTTTATTCATTTTTATGCAAACATTTCAAAATGGTTTATAATATCATTGATGAATTAAATTGTCATTTAATTCTCCAGCTCCTCCCGACCCCTTCAACATTGTCCTAGCCAGTTCTCCCAGCTGTTTCCAAACACTTTGACCTTATTGCTATGAACCTTTTATTCTTGCCTTTCTTTCTTCCGATTGGTTCTTTTCACAAGCAGTAAAAGAAGCCCTCTCATTTTTTGTTTGACTGCCTGACAGCATGCTGTCCTTCCTTGAATATTCAGACACCTTGTGTGTGAAATGAACAAAAACATCATACTCCGTCACTGAGGGCAAGCATTTTAATTTTAACAATTTATGTAAAGACACATACTGGTGAAACCACTTTTAACAAAATGTATCACAGAGTGTATCGATACAGTTATAGATGTCTAAATGGGCGTGAATGTATGTAAAACCTCTGCTCCGTTTCATTTAGGATCTGTCAGCTCGAGGATCATCATCACAGCTCCCTAAATCTTTTGATCCTGAACCAGAAGCTAAGTATGGCACGCTGGATGTGACTTTTGACTACGACTCGCAGGAACAGAGGCTTCTGATAACAGTGACAGCTGTCACAGACATTCCAAATTATAGCAGGACAAGTGGAAGTTTATGGCAAGTACACCTGGTTCTTCTTCCTATCAAGAAGCAGAGAGCAAAGACCAGCATCCAGCGGGGTCCATGCCCCGTCTTCACTGAGACATTTAAATTTAATCATATTGAGTCTGAGATGATTGGGAATTATGCAGTGCGCTTTAGACTGTACAGTATACGCCGTGTAAAAAGAGAGAGGATTTTGGGAGAAAAGATATTTTACTTAACCAAATTAAATCTTCAAGGGAAGATGTCGGTACCAGTGAAATTGGAGCCAGCGTACCCTATTTCCGTGAGTATTAAATCATGCAGAAAAGTGTACAACCAAGGATTCTGATTAGAACAGTTATTTGTGCCACAAAGAAATATCCTTCTCTACAGCAGGACGATCGTTACAGCGGGGCGATGAGTAGTTGGTTTATTTAATGAAATTCGCTCACCCCTTCTTTTCTGGTGGGGAAGGAGAGAATCCATTTTGGAGTTCACCTCAGGTGCTGAAATGGCTTGGACTGGCCCTGGTAGTAGCCCTAAAACTTTGGAATTCCCTCCCAGCAAAGGTCCATGTAGCATTACCATTATTCAGTTTTTGTCATATGCTAAAGACACACCTCTTTATCTTGGCCTTTGAGGAGTGTGAGGATGTGTGTGTGTGTGTGTGTGTGTGTGTAAACCTGAAAATAGCAAATTAATTAAATATTATTATTATTTTTTAAAAAGATGGATGCTATTAATTGTGCTTTGAATTGTATTGCTTTTGCTGTTGCGTGTCAGCCGAGATTCCTTTGTAACAGGATGCTATCAGAAATACTGGAAGGTTTACTCCATTGGAGACCAAGACAGAAAGAAATATGAGATCTCTGATAGTTGTTTCTGTAATAATTATCATCTGAGGGGGTGCTTTCAGGAAACGTTAAATCTGAGGTAATTAATCCAGCTCAATGTGGGCACATCATTTTATCCTACAATGTAACGTAAACAACATTTGTGTAATACAATATGAGTATTACTAAGTTGGAATGTGTGAGCTCTCTGAAATAATGTAAGTGGCTTGTCTGAACAGATCCACAATGAACAACTGTTGCTCAAGTCTAGGTTTGAAAAGCTGGTGGTACTAGAGAGAAACATGGGTAGGGGGACAGAGGGGTGAAAAGAGAAGAAATAGAATGATTCAGCTTCCTAAGCTCCAGTTAGTTTTCCCTGCATTTACTACACAGTTTCCTCTGGATTCCTCAGATATGTGTTTATTGTATCACCTTGTGAGAAGCATGGTAGGATTCTGCCAAATGGCTTGAATCACCTTGCATTATAGAATCATAGAATAGAATCATAGAATCATAGAGTTGGAAGAGACCACAAGGGCCATCGAGTCCAACCCCCTGCCAAGCAGGAAACACCATCAGAGCACTCCTGACACTCCTGCAGGCAGCACTAAACCAAATCTTTCCCAACTGAATTTGCAATAAGACAGGGGAGCATCAAATGCTATATTCAAGAAACATCTGTCTGCCGTCAAAAGACTTTAAGGACAATGGAGCTATCTATCGCTTACAGGTCATATAGGGGTGCGGGTGGCGCTGTGGGTTAAACCACAGAGCCTAGGACTTACTGATCAGAAGGTCGGTGGTTCAAATCCCCGCGACGGTTCAAAGCTCCCGTTGCTCGGTCCCTGCTCCTGCCAACCTAGCAGTTCGAAAGCACATCAAAGTGCAAGTAGATAAATAGGTACCCCTCCGGCGGGAAGGTAAACGGCATTTCCGTGCCCTGCTCTGGTTCGCCAGAAGCGGCTTAGTCATGCTGGCCACATGACTTGGAAGTTGTACGCCGGCTCCCTCGGCCAATAAAGCAAGATGAGCGCCACAACCCCAGAGTCGGCCACGACTAGACCTAATGGCCAGGGGTCCCTTTACCTTTACAGGTCATATGCTTTCTTTATAGAATGGATTCCTCAAAGAATAGTGGATCTACACACACACACACACATGCAATATTCTCTGGGGGATTTTCTATAAAGCTTGCAAAAAAAATAATCATGAGGTGACTGCCATTATTTTGATAATGGGCTGTTCTTTCAGAGTACCCACACCCACGAATTAACATTTAAGACCACAAATTTTAGTGGAGGAGGAGGAGGAGTTTGGATTTGATATCCCGCCTTTCACTCCCTTTAAGGAGTCTCAAAGCGGCTAACATTCTCCTTTCCCTTCCTCCCCCACAACAAACACTCTGTGAGGTGAGTGGGACTGAGAGACTTCAGAGAAGTGTGACTGGCCCAAGGTCACCCAGCAGCTGCATGTGGAGGAGCGGAGACGCGAACCTGGTTCCCCAGATTACGAGACTACCGCTCTTAACCACTACACCACACTGATTAGTGGGCTTAATCAGTAGCAGTGTGTGTTGCGGCCTCCTGTGACTGGCATTTCTGTGGCTTACCTGGACAAAGCAGGGCAACAGTGAGGTTAGGGCTACATGGTTGCATTGGCAGGACAGCGGCCTGTCCCCACCCCAGTCCAGGTAAGCAGCAGTGATGCCAGTGTCATACTGCTACTGACCTTAGATGTGGTTAACTCTATGCTAGGTTGTGATTTTTGACTTGGGATCCCTTTATCGGGGATGCCTGAGGAAGTTGCTCTTTGTGAATTCTAATAGAAACTGAGCTGACCCCCACACACCTCCCAAGCTATTATGCAGATTGGAACCTAGTTATTCTTCAGATTTAGCACTCCTCTGAATTTTCTGCTGCAGTTTTTCACTCCAAAATATGTAAAGTATCTGAGGTGAAATACATTTATAAATGCATATTTAGAGATAAAATATGTTCAAAAAGTATTTATTTAAATTTGACTTTTGTGAGTTTTTAAAAATCTTGTAGACTAATGCAGAAACACAATTAAATGGATTTATGAAAGAACATTGCTTGAAAGAGGCATAAACCAGAAATAGACTGATATGTGCCTGCTTACCCTTTAATCAAATGTTTGAAAAGTTTTTATGGCTACATTCTGTGTAGCTGTGAAGTATGTTTGTCAGTGAAAGATGCCTTGCATATGACACTATTAGACCCTAATGTAGACTATAAAAAGGGTATGTAGGCAATAATTTTAATGCTCTGTCACAGCACATTCCAAACAAATTAAATAATCTATCTTCTCATTTTTACCCACTAAGATGTACTGCATAATTTTTATTAGAAAACTTATAAAGACACTGCATTGTGCATCAAATGAGAAAAGTGGCACAAGGGTGCCATTCTTACCTTGCCAAATGTCTGTTGAGGAAGTTGGAACACTGATTTGCCAAAACATATAAATTCTGTTTTGTCATTTCATTTTGAGAGTATATTATTCACAGTAGCTTAAGTTTGGGAACAAAGCTGATCTGTGAATAGTGTGATACTTTTGTTCTCAGAATAATTTGCCTATGCATATATTTCACATGTTATTTATGATTTGCAGAAGGAAATTTGATATAACTTTATAGACTCTGTAGTAATAAATTACAGCTGTATGTAATAATTTTTAAAGATTTGAGTCTCTTGATTATACCCAGTGAAGGAATTATGTTTTTCATTTGATTTTACTTTAATCAGTGTTTTTTGCCCAAGACAGAAGGAGATTTTTAATAGTGCATCTACCAGTTTGCCCTCTTGAGATTGAAAAAAACAAATTAGAAGCAAAGGCCTTTGAGAAGTTGTCTTTTAACCAATTCTTCTAAAACTCTGATTAGGTACTTCATGCAATTCTATAGAGTCTATGCCAGGGGTCAGCAAACTTTTTCAGCAGACCTTGTGAGGGGCTGAACTGTATGGGGGGTGGGAATGAACAAATTCCTATGCCCCACAAATAACCCAGAGATGCATTTTAAATAAAAGCACACATTCTACTCATGTAAAAACACCAGGCAGGCCCCACAAATAACCCAGAGATGCATTTTAAATAAAAGGACACATTCTACTCATGTAAAAACACGCTGATTCCTGGACCATCCGCAGGCCGGATTGAGAAGGCAATTGGGCCGGATCTGGCCCCCGGGCCTTAGTTTACCTACCCATGGTCTATGCAGAATTAAGAATCAATGAGTTCTGTGTGGCTTTCTCCTAGATAAGTGGATATAGGATTGTAGATGAGCAGATCAATCCTCTGCACTGGAGTGAATTCGGACGGGGCTTCCAACTGCATGTGACTGAACGTGTGGAAGCTACCACTGGCAGTGTCAGTGTCAGCTGCAGCTTGTGTGTGCCTCCCAAACAAGGCTTTTCAGGGGCGAGGAGTGGAGAGTTTTGGGTTGGCAAAGGAACCACTGATCCTAAGCCAGTCCATTGACAGGCCCAATCCAGGTCTCTCTGCTGTGTCAACCTGGAGCTGGTCCAGAATGGTAATTTCGTGCCACCCATCTTCTGCTCTGATTGCCATGATGTCCAGTTGTACCCTACAGGAGTTTGGATTGTGCCCTTAATAAAACAACAGTCTATTTTATCATTTTTTACTGTACCACTAGAATGGCATATGTAGCCGGCAAGATTTTTCATAAATCAATAAAAGAGCTTGGCTCTAAATTTTATTCAAACTAGATCTCACCCCCTCATCTTAAATAGAAGCTATACTGTGATTAAAATAATAATCATCACAAATATTCTGATTACAAATATGGTCCAATGGGGCTTTCGGTCCCCCCTGCCTTAATGGAAGCAGCCCCCACAACAGCGGGGGATCACCAGCAAATGAAAAACAAGGATGACAGAGGGTAAATCGCCCTTGCAAATTCCCCCCAGGGACGGGGGGAATGGGCTTCACTTGTAGTTTGACTCGGTACCTGGCTCTTGCTCCAGTATGGGACAGGAGACCTTTAATCTTAATTTAGCAGCTTGCTTTTCTGTCTCTAACCATGAGTCAACCTGGGAAGCATGTAGAATTGTAGAAATAAAGTAAGTTACCCTTTCAGTGCAAAAACAAGAACATTCCTATTCAAGATAACCTTTTCTAAGAAGCCAGAAGCTTTTCTTTTAGGAATCCTAGGTGCAAAGATTCCAAATGACCAGAAGAGACTATTTATGTATGTGACTACAGCTGCCCGGACTTTGTTAGGTCAGAGGTGGAAAGAAAATACAACCCCTACCAAGAAAGAATGGCTAGTAGATTCTTTAACATATTGTGCATGCTTACTTCTTCCACTGGAAAAAATGGAGATGTTCTAAGTGTATGCCAGAGATTGTAGTTGCATATAAGATAATCTTAGCTTGGGGCACATTTCTTGATACCTGATTCCTGAAAAGGCAGGAAGACACCTCATTGTAGCACTTCTCCACCCCATTAAAGCCTCGCACCAGTGTTGAAAAAAGGATATCCTGAGTCACCAAGAAGCCCCATGCTGACGTTTCCAAAAAGTGGAAAAGATCCTTGAACAATCTGGTCCAAATAGATTCTTGCTATCTTGGGTAGTTACCCTTATCTTGGTATTAACCCTGGAAGAGGACATCTGCTTCACACATCCTCTGATACCCAGTTGCACCTGAAGTAGAGGTGACAGAGTGTAGAAGACAAAAGTGGCATCTGGAATGATGTGAGAAATAAGAAAGTATACTTACATGGGGCACAGGTGTGTTTCTTGGTAGCCAAGAGAAGGCACAAGGAGATGGAGGTCAGGCTATAACTACCTTACCCTTCTTGTCAGAGGTCCAGCTTACCAGGAGCTGCAGGTCTCCAGGGCCCTTACTATTGACTGAAAGAGAGTTGTTTAGGGAACTTTCCTCAAAAGCAGAGGTGTCTGTTAGGAGAGAAATCCAAGTGGGAAGAGAGGTCTCAGATTTCCTAGTTTTCATGCATGGGATGTGGTTGCTACCAGAAGAGGTGCCTACAAATGCCTACCACATAGCAAAGATGGACCGACATCTGATATCTTACACCCTGGCTACATTGTTTACTGTCCACTACATAATTTACTGTCCCAAACAAAGGCAAATACAGGGCACCCGTTTAGAGTAGAATGTGCTTCTTAGCAGCAAACACATGCTTGCAACTGCTTTCTGGAAAAAATTCCTAATTTATAAGAACACGAACCAGGGTTTTGAAAAGGCTGGTCCCTGGTGGAGAGTTGTCTCTTCAGGTCAGATGCAATACACATACATACACATTTCAAAAACATAATTTTACATTTGTGTCTGTGCTTGCTTCCTTGAGTGTTAGATTTGTGCTTGCGGCGATCTTTCGTTTACACAATGTGGGGTTATTGGAGAACATTTGCCGGTATCTTGCCAAGTCATTTGAATTGCTTGCTGCTTTGTTGCACCCAACTGATTTGTAGAAGGTTGCACTTGGCTTTGCACCACACTGAGTGTCGGTGATAGACCCTTGCCTGCAGTTATGGGAAACCTGCAGAAGCATACCTTTGATTTCCAGCAACCAGATTTATCATACTGCGTTTCTGACTTAAGGCAAGGTAATTCCGGTTCTTTGGGCTGGGCTGGTAATGTAATCCTGGCTTAGAATGTATGTGATGAGATTTAATTGTTTTCTGGGGTGGGTGAATTGAGCATCGAATTTCACAGCTTGATATTTTGCCTCGGCTTTGCTCTGAACATTGGGGGCCCCTGGAATCTTGCCTTGCTGCATTCTCCTACAGCTGTCATAGAAAGATAGAGGAAACAGCTTCCTGACATTGATCTCTCTGGTAGAAAGTGATCGGGGCTGGTCCTTGGTTTAATGTTGTATGAATGGTGCAGGGACACTGTGTGTCTCTCTGCAGGCGTTGAGCATGGGAATTCATTCTTAGACCAAGAGGGTAGTGAAAACCTTTCTGTGCATGGATTTTCCCTCCTGACCCATAGTTTATCACATGTAGCTCTGTTCGAAGTGCAAAACTGAGCATTTTCCAGCACTTTGAGAACTTGTTATTCCTATTTGTGATACTGGTTCTGTTGGCATAGAAGATGGCCTTCTTTATATTTTGAGGAAGGTTATATTTCACTCTTATATGTATTGTTCTTTCAGATCCACACCCCCGTTTTTTATTTTCATTAAGCTGTCATGTGCTGTTAAGATCAAGTTAGAGTCAAAATCTAGGGAGATATAAATACTGGGAATGGGTTCTTCAGTATCTTGGCTGCATAAAATGCTTGCAAACGCTTTGCTTTTGCTTCTAGGGCTGCGACTCCCAAATGAGCATGTCAGAAATGTCCTGCAGTGAAAGTACCTCCTCCTGTCAGTCTCTGGCACATGGCTCAGCTCCAGAAATCCTCATTGGACTGCTTTATAATGCCACAACTGGAAGACTAGCAGCAGAAGTGATAAAAGGCAGCCACTTCAAAAACCTGGCAGCAAACAGACCACCCAGTGAGTGGAATATTTTTTTTTTATCCTAATACTTCTGCACTTGGGGGGATTTCACTGGTGGGGACTTCAATCCTATCATTTAGCTTTATCCAGTCAAACTGAAATACTGCAATCATCAGTTAATCTGTTTCATGTTTTATATTTCCAGTCATTGGGGAAATGGCAGAAATCTAAAATTCAAAATATTAGTTGTGATTTGACAAGATCCTTTTAATTTTTCATGACTGGCTGACTAATAAATTGCCTTTATCATAATGATTAATTGCTAAACTATTAATGCCTCACATCACAGAGCCAATATAAAAAGTTATAATGTATTTTAAAAGTGTGTGCCAATGAATGTTTATGTAAATGTGTTGATGCTACTGCGGTTAAGGATCCTCTTGTAAGAGTTTATCAGTCTGTGAGAGTTTAACTGATACCGACATGTATAATTTAGATTTTATATTCTCATAGTATAATATGATTTATATTATATTTATTCCTGATACCAGATATGAAGAAATGTTGCACACTCTAGAGATAGACAGATAGGAAGACAGTCATACGGTTTGTTCTTGGCTTCCTGCTTCTTCTTTGTATGCGGTACTCAAACAACAAACCTGAGTTCAGACATAATGCTAAGCCAAACCATGGGGTAGCATTGGGTTGGACAGCAGTAGCAAGACCAGGAAGGAGCAAAGTGGCTGTGATTTCTGCTGTGAGCACCCGTGCACTTGAACAGTCATGCTGAGCCATGGTTTGGCTTGCTGTTATGGATAAACTGGGCAAATAAGGGTGCAATCCTAAGAAATTGCAGACCTCCCACTCCATGGGTGGAGAGGGAGATCTGCAGGCAGAGGAGATCTACCCCAGAGGGAACTTCTGTAACTGGAAGTCTCTTTTGCATCCAGTGTTTCTGCTGTGTTGGTAAGGGAAAGGGGGCATGTCAGGGAAGAATGAAAGAGACATTGGATCCACATGATCTCCCATGCCCCTGGCATGCCCCCAACAGTAGATGAAAAGGATGTCTTGGAACTTCCACATATCTTCCCTGCAGTGGCCTGGCACCCACCTACCAACCTAGTCATCACAAGACTGTCAAGGCTCTGTTCTTCCACTGTGAATTCTTCCTTTCCTGCCCCCACTAGACTGCTCCACCCCGTAGCCTCAGATGGAGCTAGGAATGCGTTTGAACTGGGCATAATTCAGTTCCTTTTGTTCACTTGTCGGGATCTGAATGTGCAAGCGGGCCCAGGAATCAGATGTACATTGTGCTAGCACCCAAATTTAACCCCTGGGAGCCACGCATATATAAATCAGTAAAGAAAAAAGTAAGCGGTAGAAAACCACAGTGGTAGTTGGAACCTAGGGAGGAGAAAAGACAAACTAGGTACGATACTCAACAACCATTGCTACCAAGATGTTAAGTCGTAAGAACATAAGAAGAGCTTGCTGGATCAGGCCAATAGCCCATCTAGTCCAGCATCCTGTTCGCACAGTGGCCAGCCAGATGTCTGTTGGAAGTCTGCGAGCAGGACCTGAGTGCAACAGGAATCTCCCCTCCTGCTGTTTCCAGCAACTGGTACTCAGAAGTATTACTGCCATGGAGATAGTCGTTGTGGCTAATAGCCATCAATTGCCCTCTCCTCCATGAATTTGTCTAATCCTCTTTTAAAGCTATCTAGGTTGGTGGCTATCTCTGCTGCTGGGGGAGTGAGTTCCGTAGTTTAACTATGTGCTGTGTGAAGAAATACTTTCTTTTATCTGTCCTGAATCTTCCAGCATTTGGCTTAATGTCCTTGAGTTCTAGTGTTATGAGAGAGGGAGAAAAACTTTTCTCTATCCACTTCTTCCATGCCATTCATAATTGTATACACTTCTATCTATCCGTTTGGGTTGCTGCAAGCATTATTTTTTTAAAAAAAACATTTTTAACAGTCTTGAACATCCAAGACAAGAAAAAAGTTATACGTGTTCTGCCCTATACAGTGGTACCTGGGTTACAGACACTTCAGGTTACAGACTCCGCTAACCCAGAAATAGTACCTCGGGTTAAGAACTTTGCTTCAGGATGAGAACAGAAATCCTGTGGTGGCGGCAGCAGGAGGCCCCATTAGCTAAAGTGGTACCTCAGGTTAAGAACAGTTTCAGGTTAAGAAAAGACCTCTAGAACAAATTAAGTTCTTAACCCGAGGTACCACTGTATCTTCTTCCATTTTGTTTGAAATGGACCCATATTACAGTCATGAGTTTAGGAATCTGGTGCCCTGATCCAGAATCTCCTTACACATGCAGGTGTTGTGATCCACACACCAAATTTTTCTGTCTGTTCATTGCAGTGTTGGGAACAGATCTAGGCACTAATATCCACTATGTTTTTCACTCAGTCTTCCCTGACACTGTAGTTTGAGTAGAAAGCCTATGCTTACAGGAGAGCTTTATGAAGCAGCCATTAAGCTTTAGATGGTCTGTGATCACATGATTTTGCACTTTGGTATAATAATTTATTTCAGATGAATGATGATGTAAAGTAGCATTAAATGTACAAATTAGTGTTGTGGTTGTTTTTTTTAAAAAAAACAAAACACCCAACAACCAGTGTATTGATCAAACTAATGTTTAATCCAATTAGCTTTCACCTTATTGTTTGTAATATATACAGGATTCAATTCAGTGACCGCTTACCCTTTTGTAATCCCATTGACCTCAAATGAGGCTCCACTAGTTTGAGGTCATTGAACTGACCCTTACTCAAAAAGCTGGAGTTTGCATGAAAAAGAGGAGGGTCCGGTAAAGGTGACGCTATGATTTCTGTAGTTTTGTAGCGTAATCTTTTGCATGAATCTGTATGTTCTGTGTTAGAAACACAATAGAAATTAATACTAAAATATCCCATTACTTGAAACGGTGTAATTTTTTCCCCTGTTAAAGATTACACAGTGACCTTACAGAATTCATTTCATTCAATTGTACCTGCCAATCCTTTTGTTTGGTCCCTCTCTCTAAATGGATTTGTTAAGGTTTCATTTTCTTCCACTCTAGTGAATAGTGTTTCCTCTTAAACTTTAACCTTTGATCCTCTCTCACCCAACTATTGACATCTGGTCATTATTTCTTTTACTGCTTTCCACCCCCTGTTGTCAGACGGACTGTTCTGTTGTCTAAAACACTTGATAGGTGGACAGGTTTATATAATACGAGGTGAGTTCCTGTAGAGACTAATTGGATGTTGTCTTTTATATGCAAAAGAAAGTTGCCAGCAGCAAAGCTCTCCACCACTCGCCACCATGTTGGTTTCTGACAATTTACCTTAATTAACTATTTCACTCTTATAATGGAGATAGACCAAATCTCTGACTGGATGATGGTATTTCAAAGATCTGAAAATTAAAATGTGAAGTCTAACGGGTGAGCCAAAAAAGAAGACACAAAAACTGTCTGTTTCTAAATACCGTGAAATACAGATAGGGATGCCGCATGCTGCATTCAGTGGCCGTGAGTGTATTTTCCCAGACAAAGTGGAAAACACTATAATGAAACTGATAGTTTTTGGTGTCAAATATTGTATTAATGAATTCATGTCCATGATTCAGTAGCTCTGGTGCACAGATAGAGGCTTTCCTGTTCTCTTCTATCAACATTGGAATATATCACCCTGTGCAGATAGGATTTTGGATCGTGGCCTGAATATCTGAGCTATTGTTATAGCATAGTACTTCTTAAAAGCACTATAAAGCAACTGTGCCCAAATAATTTAACAAAACAACACATTGAATATAAAAAATTAGACATGAAGAGAGAGCATTACTCAGATGAGTAAACATCAGCTTGTCAATGCATTTTGTTTTTTGGCATTTTAAATATTCACAAATGAAAGAAAAAACTGACAGCCCTTGAACCACATCCATGCAGAGAATTTTTCCCTAGTAAACATTTCATTCTGAGCACCCATGACGTCATCACTGCACTCCACCTCATACATATATTTTTACTTGTAAATTATTTGTTTATTTCATTTCTCTTTTTATCCACCTGTTTACATTATCTGAAAACTCTGAAATGCTTTACAGTGTTGTGGCCAGTTGTAGCTTGCTGAGTGTTAATGCTACACATGTCTGTTTTATGCAAGTGAGCCGGGGGTGAATGGATAGAAGGATTATGAGGTATACCTTTAAGTAAACTTGTTATGTACGGATAATGCAATTAAGTAAAAGTTGAACGTCAATGTTTACTTCCTTTTTTAAACATGGCTTAAGTTTAGTCAACTACTCAAAATCCAACATGGTATACGCCATAACCTTAAAGATAGACTGGTGTATTTTCGTAGGAGAAAGCCTTTGTCTAAAGCATCTCATGCATGACATTGTTTATTTTGTAGATACGTTTGTTAAGCTGACGTTGCTGAATTCTATGGGCCAAGAGATGTCCAAATGCAAGACATCTATCCGAAGAGGGCAACCGAATCCAGTCTACAAAGAGACCTTTATTTTCCAGGTGGCACTGTTTCAGCTTTCTGACGTTACACTCATATTGTCTGTGTACAATAAACGCAGCATGAAACGAAAGGAAATGATAGGCTGGATTTCTTTAGGTTTGAACAGTTCTGGCGAAGAGGAACTAAATCACTGGACTGAGATGAAGGAATCCAAAGGACAACAAGTATGTAGGTGGCACTCGTTGTTAGAATCTTAACGAGTAGTTGCGGCTCCAGGTAATGTCAGGATTCCACGAGGCTGCCCCGCAGGTGCAACCAAGAGAAAGTCTTGCAGAAGTTACAATTCAACATTCCACTTTTACAGATGCACAAAATGCCGTGGAGCAGAATTTACTTTTGCATCTTCAGTTGACACCACTGAGTTCAGGTGACATGCACCGGACGCAGAAGAAAGAGCAATCCCAAGTCCTTATTTTGACGCTTTCAGGATTGTTTTGGTTCACATCTCAGTTTTCCATTTAACTAATAGGTATTTTGTGTAAATCATCTACTATTGCAAAATTCTCGGATTGTGTTTGTTTTCTTAGAGGTGCTATGCTGTGTTATATATGACTTGTCAAGAAGCAGATTTAGAGAGCTGGGGGAGTAGTTAAATAGTGGAACACAAAAATTAGAATGTTGGCACACAGTAGTTGGAACATTGCTTCCCCGCCCCCTTAGGAACCTACCATTTCCTTAACGGAGTTTAATTTTGAAGAACAACATGCAAGAGCACTCCTGCATGTTGACTGCTTATCAGATACACAAACAGCTCCTTTGTGGTGCCTGCTTTAGGCTGGGGGTTGTAACTCCCTATTCGCTCCCAAGAGCGGAAGTTGTTAGAATGATGAATCGCTGCTAATGGTGTGCATAAACCCATCACAATTCATCCCTGGCAAACACCTTTTTGTGTTGTTTCGGGAGCTTACAGACTTGCTTGACCAGTGGCAGCAGTGAGAGAAAAGAAAAATGTGTGTGTACACCATGGGAAGGGAAGCCTCTCTCAAAAGCTTTCTGCTCTCTTGAACTATTGTGAGAGTGCCAATTTACCATGCAGGATCCTCTTGCGTGTCGTTTCCTTGGATCTGTCAAATCAGGTCTCAATTTTTTTGGCATTGACCAAATTGTCTTTGAGTCCACCTCAGGAATAATCTCCACTTTATGCAGCGATCATTTTTTGTTTTGCAGATCCCTCACAGGCCTATTTAGACAGGTTGAAAACACAGGATCTAAAGAGCTGCACAACTAATTCAATGTGCCTAAAGGAGCTTTAGACATGTGTTTCTCAAATAGCAGCCCTCCATGCTTTGAAACTGAGAGGAATTTTCACAGTATGGAGGTCGAGTTTTTTTTAAAAAAAGTTTCACTGCATGAACAGAAGCACCAGGACACAACTAAAGTCACCCTATTTCCCCCAGTAGTAGAGCATGGTTGAAATCCTGTATGCAGTTTCTGGCAAGTCTCACTGATACCAGTGGTATTTTTGTTTAGGTAGCAGACTGCAGGACTACAGCTGATAACTTTATTAAAATTTCTTTGTCATTAAATCAGTTGGTCTTTATATGAACCTTGTATTACAAACCTTTGAAAATTCAAAGGTGATAAAATCTAAGGATTAAAACAGCTGGGAATAAGGACTTGGGTAATCTTAGATAATAAATAAGGGAAATAAACTTCTATGACATCTGTCAATTTATTTAACCTCAGCAATGTGTTAATCATAATATAAATCTTGGAAAGGCAGCTTCATGCATTATGAGATTTGAAGCACAAAGGAAAGTATGACTAGAGTCTGCTAGTTTTAAAGTTCTTGCAATAAATTGTTTCACCACTTTCTGTTTCAACTACAGTACTGGTAAATTTCAGGGATTCTGTGTGATACTGAAGCTTTTCTTGAGGATGAGGTTGGCATCATGATTAAAAATTAGTACAGTTTAAATAAGCACCTAGAACTTCTAGAATGCATATCTGAGGATGGACTCTCTATCTGTTGCAAGTGTTGTCAGAGCTCATGAATTCTTAGTTAAGTGCCAGATTCAGTTAAGATTTCTGGATGAGGTGAGTCTGTGAAAAAAGATTCATGTTTCCTTTATTTATTTAGAGTGAGCTGATTGAGAAAGTGCATATTTATCACCGTTTTCTTCACAATATTTTTGAATGCCGCTAAGTTTGAGATCCAGTTTTTGCATGAATGGATACAAGTGCATCATATGAAATATGTGCAATGTTCCCAGTCTCAAAATTCTTAAGAACCTCCTTAAAAATTCCCAGCTGTTGTCTTGAAATTGTTATTCAGTGCCTTTCATGTTTCACCACTTAAATTTGTAACTGCAATGCGATGCTGAACTGGATGATTTAAGTCTTGATTGATTCAAAGTTTTACCAAATGAATTTTCCTTCCTGTGTTGCATGAAGAGTATGGCACACAAAATATAATTTGTTAAAAGAAAACCATTCAGGAACTTTTGCAAACATAAATAATGTTAATAGTTGTTCAGTATAGAATAATCTTTCCAGTTTTGTTTCTTATTGATTTCGCAGTGCATCCTTATACAAGCCTTATTACAAGATTTTTTGTTTCAGAAGTCCTTACTTTACAACCTTTTTGTTAAAATGGAGACACTTGGGATCTACTTGTAGATCTAAGCCTCCAGTTCCAATAAGGCTTACCAGAAAATAAGTACTATTGAACTCATTTAAACCTCTGAGTAAGCATATTTAGGATTGCTCTGTAAGCCTTGCACTGTCATAGTGCCTTGAAGATTGGATTATGCATTCATACAGAGAAGGAGCAGACAAATAAACTGTGGCTTCATAACAATATTCCTAATTTTAAAAATGTATTACTTGGTTGGTGATTATGACCTAAGAGATTCCTAATTCACAAAGTTGTCTAATCAGGATTGTACCTCTGCATATTCTTTGCTTTTTAAAGTGCAGTATAGATACAGCTATTGAGTAATTCTGCTAAAAGGCAAGATAGAAGTGAGCAGAGTATTATTTTTTTATGAACGTTGTTTGTCATATTAACACCTTTGCCCTAATTTTCACATTGGTTGCCTTGTTTGGAAATTACCTTGTACACATAAAGCATTTGATGGGTAAGAAACATTCAAATCTTCTTCCATCTTTCTACAGGATTATTGTACAGGTATTAACTGAAAATTCAACTTTCGTACCATAAGACTTTTTAAAAACAACAACAAACATATTTGGGTATGTATTTAGAAAGGCCTAAAGGGAATTCACCAAGTCACATTAACATAAGATCCTGTTAATAGAACACTCCTTTTGGTGGTTCTTATTTTTATTTTGTTGTTTGGGATTATCATTACTGTATTAGTTACTAGATCCCCCCTCCCTTCTCCAACTAGCTCAAGGCAACAGATTAATGCCATTTTCAACTGAGTGAGGTCATATCTCCATAGTAGAACACTTTGCATAAATGGTGCCCTAGGGTTAATAATTAATATGTTCAGTGACTCCTTTTAGTGCAAGAAATGTCCTAAATGCATAGCAATTTGATGTCGGGGAAAATCATATAAAGTCTGTGTAAATTGTCACGTGCAATAACTGCATAATGTGTACACAAATTGGAAACGGCATGTACATGTAGTAACACAGGTACAGATTTTAAAAGACAGTGTATGTGCAGTTTCCAGTTTTGTGCACACAACAAAATAGAGGCTAGTACATGTGAGTTAACAGTTTCTTCCTATATGGTGGAGTAACATGCTTAGGAAAGCAGCATGTGGTTAGCTTTTCCACCACCGTGATACCAGAATATAGTGTGAGCTAGGGCCAACAGATGTATAGCCGTTTCGGTGTAGTTGCTGCCATAACACTGCCTCTTTAAAGCTAGTTCCCATGTTGTACTAGATCACAGAGGCATTTCCCATGCTACCTGACTTTAGTGTGGGAAGTATCTACATGGTCTGATCCAGCCTTCACCAGCCTGATACTTTCCAGATGTTTTGTGCTGGCTAGCGATGATAAGAGCTGTAGTCCAAAATTTCTGGAGGGCAGCAGGTTGGGCAAAGGCTAGTCTGCCCTAACAACAGGATATAAATACAAAATATTATCTGGGGCAGACACAAGCAACTTTGTGACAGCAGTTGCACCCAAAATACCATATGGATTGCCCCCATTTTTTTTTTACCCAAACATTGCAATTTTTCACGTTAAAGTACTGTGGGTTGTATCCCAGTCTAGTCCTACACAGAACTGACCCATTGAAGTTAATAGACATGGCTGACTTACTTTCATTAATGTAATGGGTCTACCCTGAGTAGAACTTAATTGGCTACAACCCTCTTTTTCTTTGAGTGCAGAAATTATATCTTGATTTGTATGTTTAGGGAAAGGCCCTTGTGGTGTTGAGGACTCTCGCAAGGGACTGTGTTGCTTCAAGTTCCTGTCTAGCAAGTCGCCCAGTGATTAGCAGGGCTCTGTACCGCTTGAGAGCGAGGCATTTTAATGTACTCATTTTGGGTGTCTTGGAAATATTCTTGCTTGATTGCTGTTGGCAAAGGGGCTGTCACGCTTTTCAAACTCTGACTTGGCATATTCTCTGTATCGTTTCCAACTGTTCCAACTGCTTTCTTGCTAATCTGTGGATTATTGCTGAATGCCAGCAAGGCTTTTATGGGAGGGCTATGCCTTTTATGGCAGGATCTTGCCTGCAGAAGATCCCCGGTTCAATCAGTGTCATATGTAGTTGAAAGGAACTCGGGTTGCAACGTTGGTGAAGATCTCTTGTCCAAAACCTTGAATGCCACTGAAGTACTGGGATAGGCAGGCCAGTGGTTTGACTCAGAAGTGGGAATCAGCCTCATGTGATCAAACTCATTGGGGCTTTTGTTTTTGCTCTTGATTTTAGAAGAACAGAAATTGCATCCTATGGGCGGGGGGAAGTAGTGTGGTGCCTGGTTCTTTTTCTGCTGTTGATTTTACTCACTGTTCATGTTTGGATTCTCTTACATTGTTTTAAATCGTGATGATTTTTCATTTTTGTTATGCACAGCCGTCTTGGGTGTTTTACCCAAAAAAAAACAAACGTGGACAGGATATTAGTTTTTAAAATAAATGAATAAATGATGCCACTAAAGGCAAGTGACATTAGGTGACTACAGATGCTATGTGAATGACATGTAAAGTATAGTACCCTTTTTAACATGGATGAGTTTGATTAAAAATCCCCTGTCTTCATTTTAATATCCTGTTCATCCTTTAGCAGCTTGGAATTTGTCTACTTTAAAGCTAAAGAGAAAGGGAATCGTTTGAGGAACACTTCATTCAAATAGCAGTTATAGAATATCTGTCCTCGTGAAAAGAGAGATTAATTATAGATTCTCTTTTTTGCCAAATTGCTCTGTTCAAAGTCTGTAAGGCACTTACCAGGACTGGGAAGGTAGGAAGCCGCAGATTCACTGCTGTATCCTCAGCCCTACCTGCTGCTGGACACAGGGAAAGGAGGGGTATTTCCTCCTCCGGCTTACTGCTGCTTCAGCTCCAGGGCTGGCACAGGATTGGGCCCCTTGGGGGATCCATGGGGATTTGGATTCCATTGGTCCATAATCTGTGGTGCCCCGAAATGCCCCATAACCTCTTGTCCAGGCATCTTCGTGGTAGACCCTCCCAACCAGCAGACACAAGTATGTGCCATCCTAGCCTCTCCCCCTGCCAACAACATTGTGAGGTTAGGGTGGCAGCCTTAACTCCTGAACAAACCACTGAGAGCACTTGCTTTTGGTTCTATGTTGACTGTGTGTTGTTCTCCCACTTGTTATGATTTCCATGTGGCAGTCCTTTCATTTTCCTGCTGCAATAGAGAACGCACGTGGGAATCATAGAATCCTAGAGTTGGAAGAGACCACAAGGGCCATCGAGTCCAACCCCCTGCCAAGCAGGAAACACCATCAGAGCACTCCTGACATATGGTTGTCAAGCCTCTGCTTAAAGACCTCCAAAGAAGGAGACTCCACCACACTCCTTGGCAGCAAATTCCACTGTCGAACAGCTCTTACTGTCAGGAAGTTCTTCCTAATGTGGAGGGAAAGTGTTTTATCTGATCTTTAGCAGAGTTCATATTTCTGAATGACAAATTTAAAACTCACCTTCTGATAGGTTTGGGAACATCCCTTCAGGACTCTGGATGTTGTGCGCACCTAGTTGCTTAAGACTAGAACTGGGCTGGGACCTGTTGCATTAAGATAATTTCTGTTTGACGCTGGCATCACTTCTTATCTTTTGGCTTGCTGCTATTTCAAACCATGTAGAGAACTCTTATTAATTGCAAGAGGGTTTTCAACCACAGACAGAAATTCTAGGTGTGGATTAAATAGATACTGTGGTGATTTATGTATTTATTTGGCCTCCCTTACTATGGGAACCCTTGGGAAATGAGCTGCATGAAAGGCTCTGGCATGAGACCACCTCCATGGCCACCAGACTCTCATTAAAATCAGTGTAATGCTAGAAGCCTTTTCTACCATGATGCTGCACAAGGGATTCACCACAGGGTGATTGTGAACACTCACCATGGAGTGAACAGATTATTGTCTGAGTCGATCCTGGAGCTTTATGTCCTGCCTAAAGATTTAATCTTGTCAGTTGCAAGCCATGTTACCCCAGTAACTGCTAGACATACTTCTCTCGTGAGCACAACATTTCTCACACATCAGCATGAGAATAGCATCCCTCTGCTTCCCCACAATAATAGAATTGGTAGGTTGGATAGTCCTGTGGATTGGCGCAGGAAATGCACAGCTTCCTAGAGCTTAAAAAAAGAAAAGAAAAACAACACAATTTTTTTCACTGCGCAGTGCAGAGTTTTTCATTCTTTTTCATGATTTGCATACCTGTTCCACAAATTTTTAAATCTCCCCTATCAAGTAGGCACATTTAAACACAAAAATTGAAGCTTGCGAAAATTTGGTTGAACTCTAGTATTTGCCTTTTCAAATTTCCCTATATTTTAAAGTTGTACCTTAACATTTAATAAAACGTTACTCAGTACTACACATGCATATTTACTTGTATGAAGATTTACTTGTATGAAAAACAACTCTGAAATTCCCTGTAGCAGCAACAAGATTTGGCATGTATCTCTTTAATGCTCGCGTTTAAGTTTTAACATTCATCAGAGGGGTGGAAAGGAGCTAGGAGTTGTTGCTATTTGTGAGGTTTTTATATGAAATGTATTGTTTGCAGTTTTAGCTGCAGTTTTTATTTTTTTAAAAAACTAGTGAAGAAAAAGTAAGCAGCAACTTTTCAGTTTGCATGAACATTGTTTTGATCAGCAAATCCGGTCAATTTCTCTGTAATGCAGGGGCTCTAAGCAAATAGTATCAAAACCTCCCCTTTGATGTAAAATCAGAGTTTGTATAACTCCACATTTAGAAATGGCACAATCGAAGTCTTTTGGATATTGTGGCAGATCGTACGACAATGCAGAACAACTTTGTTCTTAGGCTGTAGCTGCCAACGTCCTACCCAAGGTCCTAGTTCCCTAATGCAGTGGTTCCCAAAATTGACAGACCATGCAATTATTTGTCTGCCTGTTTCAGCAATTGTAACGCACTGTGCTAGAGGCTATATCTTTCCAGTTGTATTTTATTGCTTGTTTTATTTCTTATATGTTGTACATATATTACATTGTGTTTGAATTTGAATTCCATAAGAAATAAAAGAAGCAATAAAAAACTGCTGGCGATCTACAGGCCCCAGGTTGGGAACCACTGCCCTAATCTTGCACTGA
Source organism: Podarcis tiliguerta (assembly GCF_965153285.1). Taxonomy (NCBI): domain Eukaryota; kingdom Metazoa; phylum Chordata; class Lepidosauria; order Squamata; family Lacertidae; genus Podarcis; species Podarcis tiliguerta. The sequence goes on from NC_139536.1 coordinate 24,121,744, forward strand.
GTACCTGATGCCTCCCCCCTTTGTTCTTCTGTATGCTGTGCAGCCCAATCCTTACCCCACTTATATCCATGGCCTGACAACCTCCATGGCTACAAAGCAGCTTATGGGTCCAGTCCCACTCACATAGCACCACAGCATGTGCCCCCAGCATCAGCGCCATGGGCAACTTGCCTGCTCTTCCTGCCTTGTCTCGCCTCACCCAGCTGATAAATGCAGACATCAGGTTCAGGCAGCCCAGGTTAATGTACTTGGTACGTCTTTGTAACATTTTAAGCAACTATATTGTAACTTTGGACATTTAAGAAAATGTTTATTAACAATGCAAGTCACAGGCTACAAGGACGCTTCTGAGGGCGACATCCAATAATGCTTTAAAAATATCATTTTAATAACAATGTGTGATAAATGAAATGTTATTTCCTTTCCTTTTTTAAAAATTAAGGCAGGATTCCCCCTTACTGAGGTTATGAACTTTCCTACAGAGCTTTCTTAACTATTTTTGTAACTTGGATCAAATAATATAAGGTTAGATGCTCCATGAGCAATACTGTATCATAATGGTCCTGACCCATTGTCCTTACTCAGAGACTGATTCTGCAGGGTTTATTCATGCTGAACCACGCCCTATACCTTATGTGATTCAGCTGATTTCAATGAGAACCCATTCACGGAATATATACTACCACGCAAAAACAGTGGTAGAACTGCACCACTCAGGACCAAATCCATTTTCCACTTCAAGTCAAAGGGATCTCAAAATGTAGTATTAATATGACCAAGAAGGCACATATCTATACATTCAGAAAAACCATGTGGTACATGGTTAGAATTCAGAAACGTTAGAATTCAGAAGAGGGTTCATCTAAATGCCCAAAACTTTCTGCCTATAGAAACATTGCACATCAGACAGGATTTTCATCTAGCCATATTTCTGATGTGCAAGTTTTCTATATATAGGGACTTGGATGGCTGAATGTGAATTTTCTCTGCTTTCATTGGAAAACGGCACATTCAGGAGATCTGTATAATGTGCTTTTTCTGAATTCCTACATTAGCTCTTAGATTTATGATCCTTGAACTATTTCAAACATATTTATTGGTGATGATAAACTAATAAGTGATCTTAGAGCATTCACGTAAGCTGTTGTGGCATTATAAAGAAAGTGTGTTTATGTGTTCCTTTCACTTTGTTGCAAATTTTTATTGTATTGAGAGATAAACCTGGCCCTGTGATGCTGTAGGTTATGTGAAGAAAGCACATGTCCATCAGATTTTTAAATGTGCGTATTAAAGACTTACTATATTACATATTATTCACATAATTTTCTACTGCTTACATACCACCGATACACTCGGTGCCTTGTTTCTTTGTAGAAAAGTAATATGGAGGACAACTGATGCTATCCTACTCCTTAGTGTCACTGTAATTGTGATTATTCTGGCCATAGGTTTTACACACTGTTCTTTTTCACATAATATAAAGGGCAATTTTGTTGGAAGGCCTCTTTTTTGCTGGCTTGCTTTCCAGTAGAGTTGTCTACCCTAATATGATTGGTTGTATTTTGCTTATTTATGATTGTCACATGATGGGAGCCAAAGAACAAGCCCCATTTCTCATTTTTATGGAAAGGCAATGTTGTTTCCATGTGATCGGATTTTACAAATATGAACTTGACATGTTGAAGTATGTTGGAAAGTATCTTAACAAGTTGCATAATACTATGTTAAGAGCAAGAATGTTAATTTTTTAGATTTCATTGGTCAGACCTGCCCACAAGACAAAAATCTGAATGAAAAGTAAAATCTGCTTTACATTATATTCCTTATTCATCCATACGTTAGAACAACACAAATTTATTATTGTTAGAAGTTTATTAGTGTGTACTGATTTATCTGTATGAGCTATCCCAGGCATAGGCAAACTCGGCCCTCCAGATGTTTTGGGACTACAACTCCCATCATCCCTAGCTAACAGGACCCGTGGTCAGGGATGATGGGAGTTGTAGTCCCAAAACATCTGGCGGGCCGCGTTTGCCTATGCCTGAGCTATCCAGATCACCATGAGAGAGGACATGCATAGAAGAAGAGAGACTCCACTCACTTGCACCTATCCCCTCTGCATGCAAGGACATCACAGGGAATTAAAGACCTGTGTGTCTCCATTTTGCCATTCAGCAGCCCCCTGCCCCCATTCTCCATACAAGGATGCCCTCCATATGGTTCTTAACCAGATGAACTGGTTGAAAATATAAATGGCCTTTTTCACAGACCTCCCATTTTTGTTCTCCTGCCTAATTTCATACTTCTAAAAAGCAGCCATCCTTCACAATTCACACACAGCTCTGAATTTTGCAAGGTCACAAAATGTGTTAGAAATTTATTTGAGTAATGTGTGCATAACAATGCATATATTCGTGAAAATAATGTATAAGCAAATATTATATTGGGGAAATTACTTGCAAACATATGTACATTGTGGGAAATTGTTTGCAAAAGTATGCATATTAGGAGATACTGACACTAAAATGATGATGGGGACTTAAAACAACCCAATTAGATGATGTGGAGAAGTGAACTTAAGACTGGAAAAATGAGGAGTGGAGAGATTCAGCCATGACTACATGATACCTAAACTTTATGAGAATCTCTCTATTCATAGTTGCTGTGCCTATAGTGGACTGGATTGAGCACTGTTTACATTTACAGTGAAGAATGGATATTTTATTTACTGTACATATCTTATGGATAATAATGTTTCTTTAGAACAACTCTACATTTTGTTTTATTTCTCTGTTCACTGGAAAATGTTAATTTTTTTAATACTAAGATTTTGTTTTCATCTTCTGTTTTTCTACTATCACTGCAACTTGTTTAGTAAACTTTAATGAAAAAATGTGTTAACAGAATAGCGGTTAAAAAGAGGATACTATTCTGCAAAATGGTATGCTGCACATTTAAAATATGTAATTTGAACTGTAAAGTACCTGGAAATTAAAACACTGAAGTTATGACCAAGTCACCAACAGCCTTTAAGTCCATAAAATATCCATGAGTGGACCAGAATCCTTCCTGAATTAACTTGGTTGACCTGAAACATCAATGTCCAGTTAATGTACTTTTTTCTGATGATGCTTAGAATGGAAATGTAAGGGACTCTCCTTTTAACACTTTGATATCCTTTAGAAAGCATGGATCTCGTAACTGATTCCTGCTGTTGATTTAATGCATTCTTACTGCTTCTCCTAGCTAACTTTTCCCTTTTGCTGTTACTGTACTTTCAGTTGAATAATCAGCATTTTCTATAAATAAACTGTTCTCTATTTTTAATACTCCTTTTCATTCGTTTACCTAATTTATTGTCCAGTATGAATCTTTTTCAGTGTCACTGTTGTTGAGCTAAATGTTGTGGTCTGACCATTTAGATGGATGTTGACACAAGTGATAATTCTAGTAGCAGTTCTTGAAATCATTGCTCAAAATGTGGACTGTTACCTAATATTAAGATGGATTCATAATTCACTTTTTTTTAAACAGAATTCCCCACAAAACTCAATGGGACTTTTGACTAAGAATGTGTGGAATTGGGCTGCACATGTTGCATTAGCACAATGGTTCAATTCAGCTGAGAAACCATGATTTCTTGCTACAAAAAATTGTCATGGTGAGCCTATGGCTTGCCTCCTTCCCCTCCCCTTCTTTCTTTCATGCCAAAGAAGAGCTCAAAAGTTTCCTTCTTTAGCCACAGTTCCATCTTTGGCTAGCAAACTATAATGCCTCTGGCTTCAGTGTTCTATGCACACACATGGCAGAAGCTATAGAGAAGCTGCCCCAAACCATGCAACCCAGAAAAAGTAAAATAAATAAATTTATTTTTTTAACTTAATACTGCCTCTTCCAGTTGTTCTGAGATTACATAAAAAGAGGGGGGGACACTTCAAAACCAGAGGGTGGGGAACACACAGGAAAGAAAGAACTTGAATGGAAAAGAAGATGGAAATTTCAGCAGGTGCTGAGGGGTATATGAGGTCCTTGAACTGCAAATTGCTTTCCTGTGATATAACACATAACTGCCAAAATTTCCACTGGCCTTCCCCACCCCCCCACCGCCCAGTTATTTTCATGCCCCATATTGAATTCATTTTGGTGGTGTAGACATGGTAAATCAGTCATCAAAAATATTAGGCCACTAATCTTTGTGTTGGTACACCTGCCCATGCATTTTTGGCACATAAATAGCCTGGAAGAAGGATGAACATATTGTTTCATTTATTTATTTTTTAAAGAAAAAAATCTGTGTGTTTTGGTACCCGGAGGCAAAACGTACTTGCCATAGGCAAGTGCCTATTTACAAGCCTGATCTTAGCTAGCATAATTTTTTTAAGGATCATTTTGTTCTCTGTGCGTAAATCCCATCCTTCCTTAATTATATGGAATGTAGTTCTGGAAGTTTTTTTTTTTCAGAAGAATGCACATACTACATGAGATCTGTAACAAGAGTGTGAAGTGCAGAATACATTTAAACAATTGGTTGTCATTCTAGGCAATCTAAATTAGATGTGATGTGCAAATGCTGCAATCTAAAAGAACAAAAGCTGTAAAGTGAAGCAGTGGCAATTAGAAAGCACATATCCAGGAATACAAGCAGAAAGAGTTGCTTTGAGGGGAAAGGAAGTAAGCATTTATATAAACAGCAAATGGCTTATATAAAAAAGAGGAACGCTATTCAAATATCACCAAAGGCTATATACAGACAACAATTCCAGCCGACCAATGGAAGCATGTCTCCGATCTGTATAATTGGCAAAACTACGGTAATATTGGAAAATTAATTAAAAAAATATTTATTTTTTAATTGAAGCATCTCTCCCAGCTGTGGTGGTGAAGCTAACCCTGAACTGACAGCTTGATCACTATCAAGGGCAGCAAGAATCTTGCTGCAGAGGGAGACACTTGTTCTTAATTTCTAACTGCAGTGGTGTGAAATTAAGGAAGGTGGCATTTCTAACAGAGTTGAAAGTGGTTTGAGAGAGGTTTTGCTTCTCATGGTTTGCATGTATACCACACAGGACTTTCAGGGTTTGGGGAACTAAATAAAACCCTGCAAAGGTTGTTTCTCCAAGACAAAAACTCTACAGGCAGTGAGTGATCCCTCCTTCAAACAGTTTTCATCTCCAGGAGAAAAATTTCTCCCTCAAAAGGCATCTGGCCTAGTCAAGTTCACTTCCACAGAAGCCTTTGAAGAAAATGTTGTTGAATATGAAAATCATAGAATTGTAGAGTTGGAAGGGGCATTGAGGGTCTTGTAGTTCAAACCCCCGAAATGCAGGAATCTCAGCTAAAGCATCAATGACTGATGGCCATCCAACCTCTGCTTGAAAATATACAAGAAAGGAGAGTCTACAACAAGCAGCGCTTACTGTCAGAAAGTTCTTCCTGGTGTTTAGACAGAATCTTCTTTCAAGTGGGCCCTTTAAAAATATATGTGTGTGTTTTTTTAAAAAAAAATTAAAGCAAGGAAGCATTCTTGACATGGCGGAACACTGCTAAGTTGGAAGAATGTAACCTGGTTCATTGTTTTTTCTTTCTTTCTAGGACTACATGCTAAATAGTAGATACACACGCATCCTTTATTGTACTAAATAAGCCTGGGGTAGGGATTGCTCTAGACACTATTGAACAAATGCCGGCAGCATTCATACATATTTGTAACACCGCACTGGCTTGGGCTGCTGTGAGCCATCTTACATTTTCTCCAGGCACCTTTTGAACATTTTTAGACAACTGTAGTACTGATGTGACATGACAAACACCATGACTTGGGAGAAATACAGGTATGTGTGCTACAGGCATATCTGAAACGTTATCTGTACACAACCTTGGACTTGCCCAGATTGTCTCGGATACTAAATTTCTCTTAGGCCAAATGTAGAAATTATGGCACTCTCGTGTTTAGTATTTGGCTACCAGAACTGCATATTCCTCTGAAGCAAAGGAGCCAATTTCTAGGGGCTGTGGGGTCTTCAGCCCCCACAATAAAATATTTGAGGCTAGCTGGGCCCCCGCAAAGTTGATATGTGCGCATTGTGTCATGTGATTATGTGGGGCAGGGCTTACCTGGGCCCCCACAATATTTCATTCAGGTTGGCACCCCAGTTCTGAAGGTAGTGCTAGCATGCAGATAGCTGCATCTGATTGGGATGGCACATGTGGTAAAGAACTTTGAAATGTTCACTTATATGCTGTGGTGTCACAGGATAGGCTTTTGAGTGACTCCCGTATCGGGAATAAAACATTTAGAATAAACTCTTATGGATAACAATAGCCCTGGCTTCTTTAGATGTTGTGCTTTCCCCTCACATAAATGATTCTCATTTGAGATTTTCATGTACACTGGCAATAGTGTGGGCCACACTTGCCCATCCAGCAACCCCATGAGTAATAACAGGTGTTCCCATGCTGTTCTGGGGGTGCAAATGAAGCAATCAAATGGGCAGGACATACCTATTTCCCACCTCCTGGTCAGTTTGCCAGTAGTAAGTTAAGTACAGTAACCTTTATAATACAAAGTTTATATTTTCAGAAGTACTGCTGTCTGGCCAGTTATATCCTCTTCCTCCTCCTGAGTAGGTACACCTGTAGTTTCACCACCATGCTCTGTCGTGGATGCTTTAGTTGAGATTCCTGCATTGCAGGGCATTGTATCCCTTCCAACTCCAGAATTGTATCCTTCAATGATGATACGAACCCTCCGTCTACTGTTCTTGCTGTCCATTGAGCAGCAGATTGTGTTTAAGCTCTAATATTAACTGTGCTGTTTCTTCTAGCTTCTCTAGTGCAGAATCTGCTTTATGGCAAGGAAGGGCACATTCCATATTGCTCTTGAAAGCGAATGTAGGCCATCAGTATGTAATAACTGGAGCTGGAACTCTGCCAGAACATTTGGATTAACTACCTACATGGAGAAAATATGGCCTGGGGTCTTTAATTAACTGAAGTAATTATCATCTCTCCTTTACATCTTATCCAGCAGATGGCATCTCCAGAAAGTCAACTTTTCCTTACCACTCCTCCCATACTAGGGACACTAAAACTGCAAACAGGCAACCACGGAGTTAGTGTCGTCAGCGTTTACAGCACCAAATATAAACCCTATGCAAGCTACCTTCATGTAACTTACAGAAGATATCACTTACATTAGCAGTATGTCTTCATAAGATTCAATAAATTATTTCAGCAGCGCATGGGACTTAGCCGAGGATAGTTAGAAAAGAAAGGGTATGTACTCTTAACCCAGCTGTTCCACTTATTTCTAGGAAACATGTTACTTTTGCCAGATAACTCATTTCTCTAGATATCATTCGTCATTGTTGCAATCATTATTTTCAAGTGCAGAAAGGATGCCATTTGAAAAGATAATGCATGAAATATGTGGATATCTAGCCCAGTCCTCTCTTTCCAACATTTCCTGTTGGACAACAGTCATCATATCAGAGTAGATCATCTTTGCCCCTGGCAAATGCATATAATTGAATGATTTGATTATTGCCAACAGTGCAACATGGCCAAGAAACGTTTTATTTCCCAGGGTCACATTCCAAATGCATTAGTTCTTATGGACATTATTTTCCCCCTGCTAAACAACTCACACCATAGCTGTCTACGCTGACTTCCATTGAGCAACAACTCCAGCTCAGTTCTCCCCATCACTATTTATTACAGGAGCTCCTATGACAAAGTAGGGCTAACTATCAGCTTGGCTGTTGCACTGCAGATGTAGTATTCTCATTATATGTTGCTGTGAACCAGTTGTTACTCAGAAATTTGCAGGTTCCCAGGTACTGAAAATCTTGGAAGTAGTGTGTGATATACTTTGGTATCTAACAGCAACACAGCAATCAGTTTTAAGTTGGCTATCCAGCTTTGTTCAAGTGGTGTTATATTACTCCCACTGTTCCAAATTATGAAACACAATTGCTGCAAGAAAAATCTTAATTCCCCTTTTGCTGCGTATCTTGTATGAACTGCTTTTTTCTCGAAAAGTGCAGGAAGTCTTAAGCCAATTGAAAGTTGCAAAAATTATTTTAAAAATTAAGAAGTTGCCAGGTCTAGATAGTACACGAGAGTTTCAAAAGAGGTCAAATGTGAAATAGTGAATTTTTGAAAATAAAATTTGTCATTAAAATCAGTTTATGTGGTGTAATGAATACATCACACCCCATAAAGTAGGGGGGAGCTTATTAAGTATTGTTAAGATTTTTAGTTAAAACGATTAAAACATTAAAAAGATCAAAAACCACGCTTTTTGGTTCCCTACCTTCTTTCTGTCTTTATTAGTTTTGTAATGCACACGGATACGGTTCTGGAGAAAGGCATGTGTTGCATCTCCCATCATTGCAAGAACAGTGCTGTGCAACACAGGAAACTGCTAAAGGAAACTGGCAAGTGCTTAATTCACCCTTCATCTCCAGTCACTGCCTTGACGTCTCTGAATGTTAATAAATAGTAAGAGGTGTGTTATTATCTAATAACCAGGGTGCCTTACACCCCCCTGCCCAGGAATTGGAATGCATTAAGAACTCTTCAAATAATTCTCAGTGTCCTGGTGCTGAGGACAGCCTCCTGATTTACTGCAACATCCTGAAGAGCTTCTCCCTATGCCTCCCGCCTTGGAATTACCAGTAATAATATTTGCACTCCAGTTTCTCTCTCTTTCCCTGCCTCCCTCTCTCCATCTCTCTTGAAAGTGCCCATGCTGCTTTGCAGCAAGATGTATTTGTGTTCTAACTTGCCTCTTCATCCCAGTTCAGTTCCCCACGTATCCTTCTGGCACCTGCCACTTTTTCTTCTCCATATTTGCCACTAGGGTCTTCCTGCCTCTCTATTTCTTATTAGTTTTAACCAAAGAATTGCCAGTCCATCTTATAGTGCCTATATGGTTCATCTTTTATTTCAGTAAAAACCTGCATGTTATTCAATCTTTGTCTTTTAAGGTTTGGCCTGTTGTCCAGTTACTGGTATGTGTAATTTACCCCATGACTTTGAGCTGAAGACCCAGCGTATGTTTCTCTCATACATACACATTTCCCCAGCACATGTAAATGGGGGCATGCAGCAGCAACCCCGAGGATCTGTGGTGGGACCCGTGTTATTTAATTTATAGGGATCAGGGATAAGCATTGCGGTGGCCAAGTCTGTGAATGACATCAAATGATTGAGGATGACGGAAACCAGTGAGCTGTGTAGAGCTCTGGAAGGGCCCTTTCCAAGTGGGACTGTGGTAGATGAAACCCCGTGACCCAATGGGTAGCAGTGTCCCATAAGACAGACTCCTTACTGGTCTTGAAAAAAGGCAAGGGACTGAAAATACGGCCACTAAACTGTACGCATTGGGAGTGGGTCCTAGGGAATCTAACAGGACTTACTTCTGAGTAGACATTGATAAACTGTACGGCAAAACAGCAAGCACAACAGTACCCCTATGCATGCTTATAACCATAGTGTGACCACACTGAAATACTCTGTGCAACTCTGATCATTCAAAATGCACATCACAGGGTTGTGAGATGTGCAGAAAAGGAAATCCCCAATGATCAAAGGGTTGCAGCCTCTTTCCTGTGATGCAAGGTTAAGTGTCTGGGCCTGTTCGGCTTGGCGGGGGTGGGGGGGAGTATCTGAGGGAGTATCTAACACAGATTTATTACACATCATATGGAGAAGGTTAATTTATTTCTTCGTCTCTCTGCTATATCAATGGAATCTTACTGCATCTCAGTAAAAATTAGATTTAGGACAGGCAATGGAATATATTGAAGATAGACAAAATAAAACATAGAATTATAGAACTGTAGTGTTGGAAAGGACTGCAAGGGCCATCTAAGTCCAACCCCCTGCAAAGCAGGAATCTTTCTGTCCAGCATGGGGCTCAAACACACAACCCTGCAGTTAAGAGTCTCCTGCTCTGCCAACTGAGCTGTCCAATACAGTGTATGGAATTCACTGCTGTTGGAGTTAGCAATGGGCACTGGCTTATAGAAGGCTTTAAAATGTGATTGGGCAAATTTAATGCCTATTAGCCAGAACAGCTAAATAGAACCTCCAAGTTCAGATGCAGCACAGCAGTTGCCAGGAGAGGCAAAGAGCAGAGAATGCTCTTGCCTTGAATTCCTGGAAGCATCTGCCTGGCCACTTTGGGGGGAAAGGATGCTAGACTAATGGCCTATTGGCCTCACCCATCGGGGTTCTTTTGTTGCTCTACTCTCATCTTTCTTGACTCAGGTGGTCAGCCTCATTTGTTTCCCCCTTTGTCCAGGTAGAAGAGCAATGCCTGCTGCAAATCCTTAATCTGCATGGAAAGTATATAAGCTGATTTGTGTATTATCCTGACTGTTTCAGTCATCCTGACCATGTCCAGAATACTCATCATCCCAATGTAGTGCAGCTGTTTTGAATAATCATCAGCCTGTTTCCTCGCATTCAGTGTTTTGTTTTGCTTTTATAGGTGAGCAGTAAGACTAAATTTCTGTTCTTTAAAGGGATTGTGTTGCAAAAGATCTTTTACTTGAGACATCTGGAGCTATTTGCTCTGCAGGCAACTTACTTTAATGCGGTTGCTCTCTGTGTGAATTACACTGGATTACGTAGGTTGTTCTCTAGAAGCTGGTGGCTCGATGGCTCTGCTCTGGGGCAGGGGGGATAGACTAAATGGTGTTTAGTCTATCCCAAGTGTACAGTTCTGAGAAGAAACACTTAGTCATGCTTCTCACTTAGAGGAAAATTGCATTATTAAAGATTGTAACTTGTTACAGTAGTGCAATTTTGGACTTGTATCTGTATGAGGACATACACAACATGTCCATTTCAGTTGTGCAATTATAACTCTGAGCATAAATATGCACTGAATGGCAATACATCTTCCATTTTACGAAGACAACTGTCTAACACTAAGGGGAGCTTCTTTTGAAATAACATATGTTGAGAGATTCGGGGCAGACAAAACAAAGTACTACGCAGCACATAGTTAAACAATGGAACTCACTCCCACGGGAGCCAGTGATGGCCGCCATCTTGGATGGCTTTAAAACATGGCTGGCCCAAGACATTTTGGCACCTGAGGAGAACCACAAAATGGCACCCCCTCCTGCTATGGTAGAAGAAGTGGGTGAAGCTCTACATCAGGAACAAGCTCTGTGGGGGAGGATAAAGATCTTTATCAGGAGCAAGGGAGGGGGGATAAAATCATCCTTACCAGACAGCTGAAGTGGGGATCAAAGGCTGTCACGCGGAGGGAAAAGGACCTGCTCTGAAGAACACTGGGCGGGTGCAGAGCGCAGGAGACCCCACAGAGCAGCCCCCACTATTTCCTCTCTTAAGTGTGGGAGGAGACCAGCAGTGTCTCCTACTCACTGAGGCTGCAGTAGCATGGGGGGGGGGGGCTGCCTGGGAAGCGCTCTAAGGAGTGAGCTGCAGCCATGGTTGCCACCTTGGCTGCAGCAGTGGACAATACATTCCTTTGCTGACTAGGGATGCTGCCGCCTGAGGTGGTCACCTCACCTCGTCCCATGGGTGGGCCCCATTTAGGTTTAATAGTAATAATAATAATAATAATTTTTATTTATACCCCGCCCTCCCCATCCAAGGCCAGTCTCAGGGCGGCTAACAAGCAATAATAAAAACAAGTTGAATGAATACAACTTAAAAACAAGATTAAAATACAATATTAAAATATTGAAACATTAAAATATTAAAATGCAGCCTCATCACAGGAGGAGAAAGGAAAAAGAAAGAGGGGGAGGGACTCAAATTGGCTCCAAACTAAAGGCCAGGCGGAACAATTCTGTCTTACAGGCCCTGCAGAAAGAAATCAGATCCTGCAGGGCCCTGGTCTCATGAGGCAGACTGTTCCACCAGGCTGGAGCCAGTGTTAAAAAGGCCCTGGCTCTGGTTGAAGCTAATCTAACTTCCTTAGGGCCCGGGACCACTAGGGTGTTGCTATTTATGGACTTTGAGGCTCTCTGTGGGGCATACCGGGAGAGGCGGTCCCGTAGGTACGAGGGTCCTAGGCCGTGAAGGGCTTTAAAGGTCAAAACCAGCACCTTAAATCTGACGCTGTACTCCACCGGGAGCCAGTGCAGCTGGAAAAGCACTGGGTGAATATGCTCCCAGGGCAGAGACCCCGTGAGGAGCCTCGTTGCTGCATTCTGCACCCGCTGGAGTTTCTGGGACAGCTTCAAGGGCAGCCCCACATAGAGCGAATTACAGTAGTCAAGCCTGGAGGTGACCGTCGAATGGATCACCGTGGCCAGGTCGGGGTGGGAAAGGTAAGACAAATTTAGACAAATTCATGGAGAGTAAGACCAAGCGGTGAAACTAATGCCTGATGCAAACTTTTATAATTCTATAAAATCAGTGTACAAATGAGATGGGCATATTTGCAGATGCTAATTCCCCAAACTTGATATTTGCTCTGCTGTCTGATTTTTCCGTTCTGTGTTTCAGACCCCTCCAGTGCCTGACTGAGCAGTACACTTGAGGCACTACATAAAAATGCATTGTTGCTAAATATTTCAAAACTTTAATTGTGACCTCAGAAAAATCCCTTACGTTTAACAACTCTAGGAACCCATCTATGCCAGAATGCTATAGTGGACTTTGGCAAGCTAGTCAATATTTGCCGTTTCGATATTCATTTTCTTATTCTTTTGTTATTGGTTTGTTTTCATGCTTGAAAAGCATAGTACAACCACATTTAAAGACCACATTTAAAGATACTAGATCATTGTGTCTCCTTTCTCCTTATAATTCAGCCTAGCCCTATACTGTTGGTAAAACAGACTGAACACTCACCTACTCTGTTGCATGATGTTATGATATATCTGATGCTACCATAGTTCAATGCATCTAAAAAAATGACTCCTAATCCTTAATATGCAGGAATCCTTAATGTGCTAATCTACATATTTTTGTAATGGGGTTACGATATCATCATCATCATCAAATTAAATTTATACACTACCTTTCATCAAAAGATCTCAGGGCAGTTCACAATTTTCATATAATTTACCCGTTGATTCAAATCAGTGTTTCCCAGACTTGGGTCTCCAACTGTTTTTGGACTTCAACTCCCATCATCCATAGCTAGCAAGACCAGTGGTCAGGGATGATGGGGACTGTAGTCTACAAACAGCTGGAGACCCAAGTTTGGGAAACACTGGTTTAAAGTAATGAAACAAATGGTCTGCGAGTCATAATCACTATTGTATTAGCTGCAGCGCTTCATGCTTCTTGTTTTGTGGACTCCTGGATGATTTAGACTTGAGAAAACAAAGGTAGCTCAGAAATCAAACAGTTCAGTGACAAACCCCGGTGAAACCTTCCTTTGCGGGCCGAATATTTTGGAGATTTGTTGATCTTCCATATTTTTTTGGAACGGTTTTGGCTTGAAATATGTTTTAACCTGCCCAAAGCCCCCAGGATAAGAATTTTAAATTAGCACAACCTACACTGCGGGAAAATGCCTGTAGATTCCCCAGACTCGGAGCACATTTTGCCTCATCGTGCGTTCATTAGAGATGCAGCATGTATCAACGACGGCAATTAAACAGCAGGCAATCTGTGAAGTTCACCCTATAAATAACCAGAGTGAACTTCACCAGTTGCCCTTCACCCTAGTTTGCTACAATGGGCGGACCACTTTCTGATAATAATGCAGCCCTACCTAGTCGCCTTCCCGCCAGAAAACCAAAAGGACCCACGTTGGGTTGGACCAGACGTCTTCTACCGCCTAACCCAGTGCCCAGTCTCCAGCAGGGAGCCGTGGCAATGGTGCAGGAAGGTACAAAGCAGGGCATGAAGGGTCTCCCTCAGCATCTGGCGTTGAAAGGTCTCCTGCTGCCTCACAGGCAGACGCAACGGCAGCCTCGAGCTCTCCTCCTCCTCCTCCTCTCCAGATCGCGGCACCTGGCCTCCTCCTGCCTGGCCTCGCAGCAGCGCCTCATCTGTTTCCTATCAATGGCGCGCTGGCTCGGGGAGGATGAAAGGGCGGCAGGGCGGGAAACGCCAGGCTCTCCCCCTAAACAACAATGGCCTCCTTGAGGAGAGAGCAAATTAAGCCCTCAGCCCATGTGTGGCAGGAGGAGCCATTCAGCGGGGAAAGGGGGCGACAGAGGCTGACTGAGGGGGTCTTAACCTGAGGGGGGATGGCGTGAGGGGGGGGGGAGGGAAAGGTGGCTGCCCTTTCGCCTTAGCTGGACACGGAGCGGAGGAAGGCGAGAGAGAGAGAAAGAGGGTTTTATATTATATAATTTTTATTAAAGGTTTTCTTGAGGCGGGGAAAGGTTTCCTCACACACACTCTCTCTCTCCCGGCTTTGCTTAGCCAGCCAGTTCCAGCGCCTCTCTCGCGTCTCTCCTATTCCTCTTCTAACCCTGGGGGCATCCTGAGGAGAGCACATAATATAGATATATATACGCGCGCGCGCACACACAACATACAGTATAAGCGTGTACACACACATAATCTTTTACTATTCATTCAGGGGGGCACGAATGTGCAGAAACAGGACTGACTGGTTTCACGCGCTCCTTCGCTTTGGGAGCGAGCCTCTCTCTCTCTCTCTTCATTATCATCCACCACAACAGCCGCCTGCACACACTATAGCGAGGGCGGGAGGGAGGAGGCAGCCCTCGCACCCTCAGGAGCAGCAGCGGGCACTGAGGGCAAAGCCTGAGAGAGGCCGCCGGCGGGACCTGGAGCGAGGCAAGCGCAGCCGCAGCCGCTGCTCCCAAGCCACGCAAAGAGCCGCGGGGTAAGGAGAAGGTGTTGCGGTCTGGGTCGAGGGGTGAAGCGGCCGGCGTGGCCCCCGAAGCGCGTCTGGCGAGGAGGACGCGGCGGGGGGAAAGGGCTGGGGCGGCGGGGGACGCTGCTACTGCCGCCCAGGGTTAAAAAAGGGCGCCCCCGAGATGGACTCCGCTTTCGCCCCGGCGGCGCTGGTGCTCTCTCTCTCTTAAGGCGCTGCCTTGGACAGGGGGGAAGGAGATGGAGGAGGAGGAGGAGGCAGCTGAGGCGGGGAAGGCTGTGTGTGAGAGAAAGGGGGAGAGGGAGGGAGAGAGAGACCCTCCAAGCCGCTCGAGGAAGAGGAATAAGCTGAGGCTCAAAAGTGACCGCCTGAAGGAGGGACATGACGCAGCGGCTGTGGCTCTGGCGCCCTTTTCCTGAGAGGAAGGTGGGGCGGCCGGGGGGGGGGGGAGGCAGATACTGAGGTGACCGGCGTGTCTTAGTGTGGGGTCTCCACCTTGGGAGGCGAGCTGCCTCTTCCCTGCAGCCAGCGCCGTGGCGACCTCTTCCCCAGCTTCTGCCCGGGGGGTGAGGGCGGGGAGAAAGGGGTGATGATGGTGGTGGTGGAGGCGGCTGGAGCTGGCAACCTCTCGTCTTTTGAGGAAGGGTGAAAGTAGCGGGAAACCAGCCGCTCTCCTCCTCCTCCTCCTCCTCTGCCCTCGCCGCTCCCTCCCGCCTCCCGCCCTCTCTCCCTCCTTCGCCAGAGCGCGCGCGCGCGCCGTGCCAAGCTCTCCATTAGGGAGAAGCTCCCGACTCTTTCCGCGGGGTTATAAATAACCGGGCCACTTGAGTTGTAATGACAAGGCGCCCCTTCGCCAGCCCTCCCTTGAAGCATCCTCCTCCTGATGGCTCTTTCTGCTCCAGGGCGGATACAATGAGCAGGATCCCTTGGGGGTGGGGGTGGGGGGGTGGAGAGAGAGCTGCCGAGGAGTTGCTCCCCTCAGGCTCTCTGTGACTGGCTGGCAGAACCTCTCATGGCTAGAGGGGTAGGGGTCTGTGTGTGTGTCTGTGTGCAGTGATTAAGATACACGTGTATCTCGCCTCCCCGATGCACGTGTGAACACACACCAAGACCACAAACTGAATTCCTCCAGCAGGGATGTATGGAGGCGAACCCATTTTATGTGCTGGGTAAAACTCTTGGGGGGGGGGGTGTCCACAGCCTTCAATGGGGTTTGGGGGGTGGGTAACAGTCGTGGCCAGGTGTGGGGAATGGTGGTCTGGTACAAATCTGCAGCTGGAATGCGCCGTTTGTGCAGGAAACCCATAGGGGGAAGAATAGCTGGCCAATGCAAACGCGCCAAGGGGCTGGATGTTTGCATTCAGAGGCGGATTTCTGAAGCAGACGACGGAAAAACAAGCAAGGCAGCGTACCGGAGGCGAAAGGCGCTGAGCTCATTTGGTCCACTTGCAAAAATGTGGACTGTATCAGCTGCCCGATCCCTTCCCCGTTTCCCCCTCCTCTAATGCAAGGAGCTCCAATACTGTGCCGTGTAAATAAATTCGGAGCGGAAGAAAACTCGGAAGCATCACTTTTCTTAATTCATCCCATGCGCAGCTATGCAAGGGTTATGGGTGTTTACCTGGTTTTTTACTTGAGCCCCCCTCCCCTGTCCACCTTTCGTCCTCGCCAATTTGAGGAGGTGTTTATCGGCAATATTTTGCTGCAGTGCTTCAGCGCAGGAAGATAAACGATCCCCATTTTCCCCGGTTGCCACAATGACTCAATCATTAAAAAAAAATCCCAACTTGGAGCTGAAAACGGCAACTTAAGCAAAGCCCCTGAGGTGGGGAGTTGGAGGGTGGGGAATACAGAAGTGGGAACATTAAAAAGTCACTTCAGCAGCTCCTATTTTCATTTGCAGTGCCTACTTTGAACTAGGAAGGGTTAGTGAGCTGCTGCAGACTTTTGCAAAGACTGGATTCAATTTTGGAAGCCTGTTGCCAATATTTGTGAGTCATTTCCTTGGAATCCTACCTTTGGTGTTTATTTCCCTTAGAAGGATTCTTGTAAAAGTATAATAATAGCTCTTAAACTTCATGGAAAGTAGCACAGGCTACAGTGAAGACAACTTGCTTTTTGCTTCAAAACACTTATTTTGGTTTTGTTTGCATTATTCAGTGGACAGAAGAGAAGGCGGCAATGTAATTAACCCATAAAACATCTAATTTATTGTACCAGTGACATTTGTGTACTGCTGCATTAGGGTTCAGAGTCAGTTGAAAAGGCAACCTTAATTGGTAGTTCTTTTTAAAAGAATAATTAAAGAATCAAGAGAACCATCTTGTGATTTTAGAGGTCTTTGTTAAGAGGAGTGGTTTGCTTTGTCAACCCACTCAGAGTTCCTTGACCCAATTTCTTTAAGTTTTATACCATTCCAGCACAATAACAATACGTATTAATTACAGCGATGTGAAAACTTAAGATGCACTATATAACGGCTAGAACTTTTCTCCCACTTGATATGCAGTTGTTTTGCAGGTTAGGTTATCTTAGGACTGTTTCCCACATAAATGTTCTGTGTTTTTATAGACTTCAAGCACATTGCTAGAAATACCTCCACGTGAAAATGTTACATGAAGATTAGTCATCCATGCAACTTTGGGTCCATGAAGTGTAGAAGCAGGGGGAATCTAGGATTATCTGGTCACAAATTAATCCAAGAACATGTAAGTGGTAAACAGAATGCTTTTAAAAATCTGAACTCAAAAGAGCATATTGAATCTAAAAAATATCAGCATTGCCATTAGTATGGCTGTTAAAGTGAGGCAGTCAGCACTTGAGGCTTTGTTAACAGTCTTAGAGATCTATAAGCAACTTACTGTTCTCAAAGTACTGACAGGCTCTTGGCTAATATCTCACCATACCATAAACCAAATGGAGCACAGCTTCCTAGATACAATGCATTTGCAAAAATCTTCATAATGTAAATTAATTCATGTTCCAAACTATCATAAAGAGGTGACTTTTCTATTCCACCTTCAGCAAGGAAGTAAATACTAGATACCAATGTTGTATTGAAAAACTAGAATGATTTATAAAGAGCAATCTTCTTAATGCTTGCCCTGTCTCTCTTTCCTGATGTAAAACACCCCCCCCCATCTATTTCTTATGATTATTGATGTTATATCCTTTCCTAATGGTAGTTTCTAAGAAAACTGAATGGTAGTGATGCCAATTAGTTCAGCCCATTGCTTAATTATCACTTAATTAACCCCCCAACATTTTAAAAAGAAAGTGCAGGAAATCAAGCTATTTAAAACAGCTGTTTCTAGGGATCCCAGAAGAGTAGTAATGAGATCCTGAGGCCATACTTTGGAATACTAGAAACACAAAATGCAGGTTCTTTTAAAAAAGAAAAAAAAGAAAACCAAAAAACACCCCAGAATGATTTGTTTTCTCAGTGAAACAAAATGATAGCCTCAAGAAAATAGTTTCAAGGCATCTATGGTATAAGATGAAAAAAGTAGTAGTGTATGTTTCACATGTGTGACCCCTCAGATCCAGTTCCTTTGATGTCCAGAAAAAAATATGTAAGGGCTTGTATTTGAACCTGGAGAACACTGAAGGTAAAAGCAACATTGGCTGGACTCCTCATATAATGCAGTTCCATATATGGGGTGAGGTGGGGGGTAGGAGATCTGAGATATGCATATATTCAAAATAGAACAATATTTAGCCAGAAATGTGTTTTTGGTTGTTGTTGTTGTTTTTTGGGGGAAGCATAGCTGCTTTATCTGAATGAATGCTAGCACAGTACTTGTAAATTTAAAATATTAAGTAACATAATTTCATAAATAGCAAAAGATGGTGTTAAACACTTCTCTTCCAGAGAGGTTTATATGCTCATACAGCTCACTCACTGGCTTCATATTTTTTCTTGCACTAAAACCATCAACGGAACCAGTGAATCGTTTGTATTTCTTTTTTGGGGGTGGGGGAAATGAACAGCCGGGGGGGGGCGGGGAACGAAGACAATGACACACTGGACTTCTTTAGAAGATCAGTAGTTTATTTTCTTCCTCTTCTCCAGGATAGTGAAGCATGAAGCTGTTGGCAACTAGATTGGTGATTCAATGTTCGAACTAGATTTTAACCCTCATGCTGGTTTTGGAACATAATACAAGTGTAATCCAGTCGTTATCTACATTTCCAGAGTTGTACTTACCAGGAATGAATTGAGTAATAATTATGTTGCCAGTCAGATCAGCACTGACATGGGAGAACTAAAGAACCTGTGTAACTTATCTTTCACATGTGTCTACATTTGCCTTGCTTTCTTTCGTCTTTCACTTTACCATTTCCTCCATCTCTTTGTTCTTTTATCACCTCCTATTGGGCCATCTGCCTTTAAACTAACTAAAGGGTGAGCTTGCTCTTCTTTAGGCTGGCCTAGACAATGAAGTCACCTCTCACTTTTTAAAACTTGGGCTAGTGCATAATAATACTGTACCTAGAGCTTTTAATTTTCCACCTTTCTCGTATTAAACACATTTCTGTTGCAAAATGCACTTGGAGGGGCAACCTGCATTTTTTAATTATTGTTTTATAACTACTGTAAACACAAGGATTTGACAAACATTTCATATCCACTATTTTCCCTCCCTTACCATGCTTTTGTTACTGCCACTCAACAACCATGAGGCTGTTCTAATGTGTCATTGGCTTAATGTTTCTTGTGGGTGACACTCTAGACATGGTGTTCTCAACTGGTCAGGAAGACTGGTGATCTGAAAATGGAAGATGTACCAGTAATTGTCAGTTCACTTCCTGTTGACCATTCTCTTATACATGGATAGACCTGTCAGGAGGGTCTGCCCCCAGAGATTGATGGATTCAGATCAATTGCTTAAAACCACCAGGGAGTTCCCAGTTAGCATGGCTGGTACTGTCAAAGCCTAACTCTCTCTGTGGGATATGGAGGTGACCCCGGCAATTGACACAATCTTTCCTAAGCAATCTTTCTCATTAAACAGAGCCTGTTCATCTTCCTGATTTATTCATCCCAATTTATTATTTATTACAAAGCAGTTTGGGGTGGGGGGTGGCTCGAATGCCAGTGACAGAAAATTTGAACTGGAGTCTGACCAAACACAGGTAAGAGCTCATTTTGGAGCTTGTTCTATTGTGATGATAAAAGCCAAGAAGCAACACCTTTCAGCCTCCATTGCAGTGCCATCCAGTTGAGTTTTCCAAGTGGTTCAGGGCATTTTCCACTTTGTATTGCAAAGTGATGTAAGTGGTCCCTCTGTGACTTCAAAGGTAAAAGCTGCTCATGTTCATCTTGACTTGGATGCTACTTTCCTGTAATCCATCCTATGGACATCTCCAGTACAGTGTATAGTCCTTATTGTTTAGGCCTGAAGATGGCGGGGGGGGGTACTTGGCCAATCACTTGTGTTCTCAACCTTTCCCTTACTGACTTGGTAAAAAAAGGTAAAGGACCCCTGGACGATTAAGTCCAGTCAAAGGAGACTATGGAGTTGCGGCACTCATCTCGCTTTCAGGCCGGGTCATGTGGCCAGAATGACTAAACTGCTTTTGGGTCAATGGAACACTGTGACAGAAGCCAGAGCACACAGAAATGCCGTTTACCTTCCCACCGCAGTGGTACCTATTTATCTACTTGCACTGGCGTGCTTTTGAACTGCTAGGTTGGCAGGAGCTGCGACAGAGCAACAGGAGCTCACTGTGTTCTGGGGATTCAAACCGTTGACCTTCTGATCAGAAAGCCCAAGAGGCTCAGTGGTTTAGACCACAGCTAACTAACATGTAGCAGGAGAGATCACTGGCTAAGTCTGGGAGGTAATTAATGACTTGTGTCTCCTTGAAAGAGGGGGTTACCTGGCTACCTTGAAGTGATTAGTGATGAGACCACTTCTAAATACCCCTACTTTGGACCTCAAGGATTTGAGTGACTTTTGGCTGTTAGCAAATCTTCTTTTCTCAGGCAATGTGCTTGAGTTGCCATACAATCCAGGCACTCAGATGAGACTGATTATCTGGATCCATTTCAGTCTGGCTTTGGGCCCACATTCTTCATCAAAACAGCCTTGGTCTCTCTGGTGGCTAATCTATGCCAGGAGTACAGGCAAAGTTTGATCTTGCTAATTCTCCTGAATAGGCTTCTGGACTGTGTCTGGGAAGAGGATTTGGGGCACAGAACTTCAGTGGTTTTGATTACCCCTCCTCACATTGGCTTCTTCTGACAATGAACCATGCACTGACCCCACGTTCTTCATCCTATCTCCAAAGATATAAATGGCAGATTTAAAAAACAAAACAAAAACTGAGATCCTCAGAAGGTGTGGTTCTGAAATCACTGCAAAATTCTACATTCATGTTGAATCGCATAATACATTGGATGTGAGATCAAGTAAAACCCTTGCCTGAAAGCAGTTTCCTGCAATGAATAGCCAAATTGATCATGTCTTTTTATTATTCATAGTGGATGCCACACCATTCCTGAAGTGCCTGAATTCAGGAGGAAATATTATAATACCAGGGTTCTCAGATTTCATACAGATTGTAAATAGTTACATCAGACACAGCTTCTTCCATTGTGATGGTACAGTGGTGCACA
Organism: Podarcis tiliguerta; assembly: GCF_965153285.1. Lineage (NCBI taxonomy): Eukaryota > Metazoa > Chordata > Lepidosauria > Squamata > Lacertidae > Podarcis > Podarcis tiliguerta. The sequence continues at coordinate 24,143,160 of NC_139536.1, forward strand.
AGTAGAAATGGCAACCCAGGAAAGTGAGCTCAAGTACCTGCTAAAAGGAAATCAAGGTACCAAGAACAAACTAACATGTAAGATATAAGCATCCCTGGACTCTTGTGACACTTTAAAGACTAACAGATTTATTATGGCAAATGCCCGGTATACACTTTTTGGATAAAAGCCAACTTTACCACATGCAAGGTAAAAGTAAGGTACCCTTGACTGTTAGGTCCAGTCGCGGACGACTCTGGGGTTGTGGCGCTCATCTTGCTTTACTGGCCGAGGGAGCCAGCGTACAGCTTCTGGGTCATGTGGCCAGCATGACTAAGCTGCTGCTGGCGAACCAGAGCAGCGCATGGAAATGCCATTTACCTTCCCACTGGAGCAGTACCTATTTATGTACTTGCACTTCATGCTTTCAAACTGCTAGGTTGGCAGGAGCAGGGACCGAGCAACAGGAGCTCACCCTGTCGTGAGGATTCAAATCACTGACCTTCTGACTGGCAAGCCCTAGGCTCTGTGGTTTAACCTGTCGCGAGGATTCAAATCACTGACCTTCTGACTGGCAAGCCCTAGGCTCTATGGTTTAACCCACAGCGGTATGCCATAATAAATTCTGCTAGTCTTCAGGGTGCTAGAGTGTGTAAGCATGTGTCTGGTGGACTGGGTGATACAAGACAATTGTCTCCTTTCCTTTATGCCTAAAATAGAAGGCTGAAGCACCTACTAGTAACTAGCTTCAGTTTGAATCTATTCAGTACAGGCCCTGTGTCAATTTAAGTGGCAGTCTGGAGTGCTCCCATGTAGATGGACAAAGGCACATAGATAGATACACTTTCCCATTGCTGCAGAATGTACCGTTTTGTGCAGCATCACAGTTTTGTACCTTATAGTGCTCCTCATTAGTCATGGTGTGTACTGTAAACATGCAAAAAATGAGAGGTCACATCCGCACCACATGCTTAATGCAATTGGCATCTCTCAAAGAATACAGGGAACTGTAGTTAAGAATGCTTGGAATTATAGCTCTGTGGGGAATAAACTACTGTTCCCAGCATTCTCTTGGGGAAGCCATGTGTTTTAAATATATAGTGTGGATGTGATACCCAACCCCCCCCCAACTCTAAATGAATTGAGAAGACCCTCCCTGCTTAAAAAACAACAACACCTACTGGTGCTCTTGATATATCCATAGTAATACATAGTTTTCAGAATTCAGCACAATTATCTTTGATTATTCAGTGACTAATCCCACAAACCCACATTTCTAATTATCCAGACATTGTGGATCGTTTCCAGACCACTTGGATGAGTAAGGTTATAATCCATCCTCAGTGTTAGAAACTGAGATATTCAAGCCAGGAGCTGAATGGCACATTAAACCTAGGTTACGGACGCAACAATGGAATGTCTAGGCGTGCTTTTTTAAATAACAAGAATACAAAGCTGAAAATGAATGAACTGCAGCTAAAATATTATGTACATTTTTCACATGGTCCAGTCCGTCCCCTGCCCACCCCCCTAATATTCTTAAGAGAGTCTCTTCTCCAGTCTTCAGAGAGTAGCTGGAAGTGGAGAGGCAGAAAAAGGTCCTCCTTTCCTTCCACTCTTCAATTTTATTCTGAAATCTTAGGCACAGTACTGTGCCCAGAACTCAGAAACTGCTCACGCTAATGAAACTCCCTGTCGCAAAATGCGCCTAGAACAATGGGAGTTTCGAATGCTGTCCATCTCTGCCTTTCTCTCACCAGCTTCTTATTTTGTGAAGACACTATCTCACATGGTACCCAACTGTATGTCACCTAATAAAATGATGCATCACCATTATGTTTTGTTGATCATATTTTAATGCATTTGAGTCTGCAGCTGGCTTTAGGGTCCTAGTGGGCTGGGAGGAAGATTATAAATTTAAAATAAAATAAATTAATGGCTAGAACTGTCAAACTGTTACAAATAAATATTCTTCCATCCAGCTATGTAAATCTCATTGCATTTTCTTATAAGCACAGGTAAGCATAATGGCTTCATACAACTAAGAAATCAAAGAGTTTCAGAATTAGCAATACCACATGCTGTTTCCACAGAATATAGGGTAACTAATGAGGCCCTGCCAATACCAAGCATTGCTTCCACCTTTACTTTTTGGCCTTTAGGGATTTTAGTCAGATTTGCAGCATTATTGTAACAAGCATTTTAAATTTAACTTCTGTTTTAGTGGCATTCTGGAAATGCATAAAGACCCTTTTTCATTGACATTGTGAATGGCATCATTACAGTTCTCTCATTAGCATCATAATGACTCCAAAGGAATAGTGAGTGAAAATGGAGTAGTTGCTGAAGGAATAGTGAGCAAATGGAACAGTATAGCACTGCATAGTAGCCTCTTACAGAGCAGAGCTGCATAAATGCAAGAGGAGTCTGACATTTTAACCTTCAGGCTGCTTTGGATGCCTCAGGGTGTTCTCTTAATGCATGCATTCGGCTGGCAACAGGGAAAAATCTGTGGTAGCCTAAGGATTAAGAGCTGGATTTAATAACAAATAAAAAAATAAAAATGGTCTGGTTTCCATACCACACAAAGCTTTGCAAACAGATTTTGAAGCCTGGATCTACCCACAAATCAAGGCTTTATGTTACACTTCTTTGCAGAAAATATGTAGTGCACTGACTTCCCACCCCTTCATTACAAATAAGGATAGCGGTGCATTACCAGTAAATAACTAAATGTCAAGAACTATGGAGCTGATGTCTTATAACAACTTTCTATATGACACACTAATGGAAATCTTTAGGAGCAATAAGTAGCTTCCATCATTCTCTTTCTTTGTCACATGCCTAAAAGCCTAAAATTTAATCCCATGCTGCATCCCAACAAGAGACAGAATGTTGGTCACTGATTGGCAGATGAAGGGATTGGCTTAGTCTTCAAAGGTGTCTGCTGAATTCTACAGAACAAAGTATGTGGACCGTGATTGTCCCTAGGCATGGCTAAGAGGAAAAAGCTGCACCCCAGTTGCCCAACAGTATCTTTCAATGCACCCCTTTACTTTCTCAGTATACAGGTGCTGTGTTCAAATACACTTAATCATAATAATAGATGTTTTGGCAGTATATAATAATTACTGTGAATCTTATGGCTGAAAAACATCTCTATAGCTTAGTTGGTAGAGCGTGAGACTCTTAATTTGAGGGTCGTGGGTTTGAGCCTCAAGTTGAGCAGAAATATTCCTGCATTGCAGGGGTTGGTCTACATGACCCCCATGATACTTTCCAACTCTATGATTCTATAATCTGGTCAATTTCTTAGTTTAGATTCTGCTTCCTAGAAATACCTGGTGGACCATTGTGGCAACCTGGTCCTGGACCAAGTAAGCTCTTCATCTGATCCAGAAGGATTCCGTGTGGGGTTTAACAAATCATGACACTTTACTACAATTATTTCATAAATATAGAATTTGATCCACCAGGCACAGTCTTGAGAAGACTTATTTGCAATAATGTATTAAATGTGTTGCAATATGGTGGTTCAGGTTGCCTTCTGATTCCACGACACCTTGGTAACTTGAATGGCGCAAGCAGTGACTTGCGCTTCCAAAATTGCAATGTATTTGCAAATGGGACTGGGCCTTCAAGCTCTGCCATGTTTCCTGGGCAAAACCCCTTGCAGGCTTATTTTTAGCTGAGTTTGACATAAGGATCTAAGATCAGGTTCTGCTCACTGGTTTGGCACGCCAGCACTTGTTGCTGAAAAGCTTTTTGGAATAGCTGATCTATGGACAGTCTCTGGGACCTCTCCCTTTCTGGCACTAGCCAAACAAAGCAAGAGAATTTGTGCAGTGCAACTGAAGTATGTTAAGTTGGGGTTTTTGCTAATCAGGCATGCAAAGAGCTGCTGCTGTTTCACTGCTCAGAAGACAGGTTAGGAAAACGTGTGGAGTTACCCTGGGAATCTAGTGCTCAATCTTCTGCATTTGTTTATGCAGCAGCCTTTAGCAGTGGGCAATTAAAATAATATTTTCTGGTGGTTTTTGTGTGTGAAATCAGTAGTGGTTGTAGACACTCCTGGAAATAAGAATTGGTTTCTTGGATGCACAGCATTCTGTACCCTTAATTGGGAGGAAGTCCCAGTGAAATGAAAAGGCCTTGCTTGCTTATGAGTGAGCATGCATTGATTGCGATGTGAATTTTCTACCTAGTAGAAATTTAAGTAGTTCATGCTGGCTTCTAAAAACTCTTCCTTAGGAACAACATGGCACTCTGTGTAAGTTAGTATGATAAAGTGGGACAGTGTGCACAACAGCAAATTGATATGTGACAACAATCTGCAGACTGCAAAAAAATCACAACGAAGATAAATGTAACGAATTGAGCAAAGTTTGGCACTGAAGATTTCTCAGTGTTTACTTAGCAAAGAACTAAAAAGCCGGAAGCATTGGAGCAGCAGAGGTGTTCTAACATGTATAGATTCCGAAACTCTCCACTGTTTTGGATTAATCTATGTGTGCAAAAAGCTACTGTATGCAAAAAGTTATTGTAACACCCACCCCCGGTATTTCTGAATACCACCTTTTGCAATCTTCCATAATATTTCTCTTTCACCTCCTCACTAAGGCTGCAGTACCATGCACATTTACTGGGAAGAAGTCCCATTGAATTCAGTAGGAGTGTGCCAAGTTACAGAAGCAATCAAACAATTTAGAGGAATGGAATCTCAGTGTGTTGCCTACAAAATGTGTGTGCTTGAGAGGTAAAAAAGGACCTCTGGATGGTTAAGTCCAGTCAAATTCAACTATGGAATGTAGCGCTCACCTCTACTTTCAGGCCAAGGGACAGCTTTTCTGGGTCATGTGGCCAGCATGACTGAACCGCTTCTGGTGCACGGAGCACCGTGATGAGTGTCAGAGCACATGGAAACACCATTTACCTTCCCGCTGCAGCGGTACCTATTTATCCACTTGTGCTGGTATGCTTTCAAACTGCTAGGTTGGCAGCCCGTCACTTGGATTTGAACTGCTGACCTTACGATCAGCAAGCCCATGAGCCTCAGTGGTTTAGACCACAGCGCCACTCATGCCCTTTGTGCTAGAGAGCTGTAATGCAAGGCATAAGATCTTTATTAGGCCTGATGCAGCAAGGGCAATGCATGTATGAAGTAAAATAGGTCTCTATGCATTTATCCATCTGGACTCCACTCTTCTTTATGATGTTCACTATAGCTCAGTCGGTAGAGCATGAGACTCTTAATCTTGGGGTTGTGAGTTCAAGCCTCACATTGGGTGAAAGATTCCTGCATTGCCATGGGGTTGGACTAGATGATCCTCATAGTCCCTTCCAACTCTACAATTCTGTGATTCTGTGGTTTGTGTTTGAAAAGCTATACTGCTTTTATATTGTCAGTGTCAGCTTTGAAGACTGACCATCATGAAAAAGCCTTTGCATTCAACAGCAGTGTTTTAGAGAGTGTGTGTGGATCTAGCCACTTCACAAATGGGGTCACATAGCAATAATTGGTTCAGTGAGGGAGCTACAGCAGCTTCAAATGTAGTTGCCTCTGTTTTCACCATTAATGAATTGGCTCCCTTGTATGACTTTATTTAAAATTTACGTAAGACAAATAGTAAACCCCTCCAAAATGTGGATCTCTCTTGCAGGAAATTTAGTGATACTTAAGTCCTATTGAAATCAGTGTGGATCAAGTTAGTGGTGAGTAGCTTAAGCCCCATCAATTTCAAAGGGGCTTAACTGTGACTAATTTGCTGGGGGTAGTTAGAGTGAGGATGGACTTTGCTAAGAAAGAAAGGAACATATTTCAGACGCATAGCTTCCAAATGCAGAGTTATGCAACAGAATCCATGGATAAATGACAATTTTGCAGTCTGCTAGACAACAGAATAGGTTAAGGAGCCCCGCTGCTAAATCCGGAGCACTTAAGTAGCCTTTCCACATTTTTCATCCAGAAGCCGGTGGAAATATTGCAAGGCTTGATCTGTTAACCATTTGAATCTGGGAATTTCAAAAAGGTGGTCCTTCGCTTTTGGCCCCGGCGCTATGTGCAACTGCAATTCCTCCTCTCACTCAGTTGAAACAGCAAGGGGCTTCTCCAAGCAGTCTCGAATATTTTTTGTTTCTTATTGTTCTAAGTCTTGACCTCCTGCTTCATCAATCTTGTCCAGACAGACTTTAATTTGTAACATGCTGCTGGCTATCCATTCCCTTTCCAACTTCTGCCTCCCCCACCCCACCCCACCCCCGAATTTGGATGACCCTGTTGTCTTCCTGCAGCCGTCCTGACTTGAGAAATATATGGAAAGAAAACAAAAATTATTGTTTCTAGGAGAGCGCAGGGGAAGATGGGGGAGGCGCCTGGCTTTTGTGCCAAAGAGTAGGTGAATTAGTGTAGAAAGTGCATTGTGATGCGGTTTGCCTGCCTCTTTCAGAAAGTTCTCTCTCTCTCTCTTTCCCTCTTTCGCTCTCTCGCTGCTTTGGGACTGGATGGAGAGCTCACACAGCCTGGCTCCGGCCCCGGAGTCCCTGCTCCTGTTTAATATTCTACTTGCTCCACTGATGTTGTGCTTGGCTCCTGTGGGACTGCAACTCACGGCTTGAAACCGGAGCCAATTTTCTGTCTTAATCTCCGTGTTTTGACTGGAGGCAGATCCAGTTCAGCCCAATCGGGGCTGGTGGAAACAACTACCTAAGAGTCTCGCTCTGTTTCGCTTGGGGAAGGAAAAAAGAAGGGAGGAGGAGTAGGAGGAGTGGGGAAAGAAAGGGGGAAAAAAAGAAAAGCCAGCCTGCCTGCTTGCCTGCCACACATAAGAAACACATGCAGGCAATGTCGTTGGCGAGGTCGCCGCGTTTGCGCGAGTGAGAAGGCAGAGTATGCGGAGAGAATAAAGTGATCGTCTGACAATCTGCGAGCATCCCTCGGATCGGTTTGTTGGCACTTTCTTCTTTCGGGAAAGGAAGAGGGGATCGCCGCTGAGCCGGAGCGCAGAGAGCAGCGGCGAAGGGATTTGGGGGGCAGCCAGTCAGCAAGCAAGCAAGCAAGAGGCGGCGGGGAGGGGTGGGGTGGGGAGAAGACTTGCCTTTCCGAGTGGAAGGGGCTGCGGCGCTGCTCCGAGCTCACTTACCTGGAAGTAAGGCCCCCCGGAATCCGCGGCACTTACTTCCAAGCAAGTGCGTTTGGAGAGGGGCGCGCGGAGAAGGTCAGCTCTTGGGTCTGGTGCCCCCCGCGCGCGCTCCTTCAGCAGGAGCGTGTGTGGTCCCAGGGCAGCTGGGAGTGTGAGCCAGAATCCGTGCCAAGCGAAGACAAGGAAGGCGAAGGGGGAATGCTCCCGAGCGCGTGAAACCTGGAGCGCGTGAGTGCGAGAGGGCAAAACCTGGGTGAGAAAAGGCAAAGCAATAGGCTGGGCTGGAGAGAGAGAGAGAGGATCCCTCGGTGGCAGCGGCAGATGCCAGGCAGACTGCGGGGCGCAGGCACGCAATGGCCGCTGCTGCCGCTCGGGCAAGGCAGGGCAGGGCAGGGCAAGGGGCGGGCGGCTGCTTGCCTGCCTGACCTGACGGGTCGCGCTCTACCTTTGTCTCCACTTGCAGATCGGAGGCGCCGCGATGACTCTGGTGCTGCCCCTGAGCAGCTTCTGCGAGCCCATTGTCTCCTCCGAAGGAGCCGCCGAGTTCCAGCCGCTGTGGGAGTCGCGCTGTTGCAGCAAGAGCAGCCCCGCCTCGGATGCAGCCGCCGCCGCCGCCAGCAGCAGCAGCAGCAGCAACCCGGGCCAAGCGCAGCCGCTGCCGCCGCCGCCGAGCAACGACAGCAGGGCAGCGGCTGGGCAGCCCCCGGCGCCAGGTAAGGAGGTGGCTCAGGGCTTGCAGTCGGTTGCATCAGCATCAAACCACCATCTCCGGCTTCTTTCTCCAAAATCACAACAGTGGTGTGTGTGTAAGTCAGTAGTCATCCTTGGATGCTTACCCGAAAGAGATGTGGGCAATATATGGCCTCCCCCCTGAGCGCGCGCCGTGTTATCCTCATAACAACCCCTCGAGGTAGGTCAGGGAGGGACTGAGGGCTCAAGGTCACCCAGTGAATCCTGCGCTGTATAAGGGTCTAAATGCCCACCTTGTCCAGTATCCTCTTTCCAACAGGGGCAAACAAGATGTTCCTGGAAAGCTGGTGGCCAGGTCTGAAGATAAGAACCTCCCATTGTTGTTGTCCTCCTCTGGTACACAAGAAGGACTCTATCTCTGCACTTGAAGGCTTTGTTCCGTTATCAGGGCTGCTCCTGCCGCTCTGCTCTGTAAGCAAAAGTGTCAGGGCAAAGGCATCTGTGCAGGAATCTTTTGCGGCCACTTAGAACTGCCTTAAAGGATTAGCATTTTAGTTATCTGGGGAGGCTAGTTTTGCACCACCTGCTCCAATGCACTTTTGCAGGTGTTAAGATCTCACTCTGAGCCCCTCCGGTGTGGGAGATAAGTGTGGGACAAAGACTGAAGGTGCCCTGACTCAAACCAGAGGAAATAGATGCTTTGCAGTGGCTGGCTTTGAAAAGAAAAGAAAAAAATCAAAGAGACTCACCAAATCCCAGAGCTTGCTTTTGGTGGTACAGAGGAGTCCCAGAGCATAAGAGGGAATAATAAAGACAAAAGAGTGTCTTTGGGGCATAGTCCTCACAGAGAGAAGATGAAGCGACAAATATGTGTCTAGATGATGCTACTTCAGGCTAGGGGTAGGAATTAACATGACTGATGTTCAGAGGTAACACACACACACACACACACAGAGAGAGAGAGAGAGAGAGAGAGAGAGAGAGAGACTGAGACTCCAGGTAGATAATCTGGGATGCCATTCAGATCAACTGTAGGTCATTGCTCTCCCTGACATGCCTCTTTTTGGTAGGACTTTATTTTTTGGCCCCAGGGAGTGGCGAATGGACATGAACTTAATCACAAGAGCTCCTACCTGCAGCCTGAAGTGATATGGTCTAGAGGTGATTTTACTACCCCATCATGCATCTGAGAACCAGTCTTCTGTATTTGCAGTCTCTTAGTGCACACAGAGTATCCTTTCCACATCGCTGAAGGCCTTACACATTATGTCAATTGGGTGGCTGTCAATATATATTATTTTAAAATGTAGACCTAGGCATGGCTTGTGGGAGATTTCCACTGAGGCTACAGTGCACAGGGCAGGGGAGGTCTAACCTTTTTCTCCCCAAGTCCACTCCTGGAGGAGGGAAAATCCCTTCACTGCAAAAAGACATAGAAAAAAGTTTCCATTGATGCACATGAAAATCCAGTCCCTGCTCCTACATACCTAGGATTAAATTGCCACCCCCCATATGCCTGCAAGCTGCACAATTAATATAACATGTAACATGTAGGCCCTAGGGTTCCACAACATCCTATCTGCAATCTGAGTTCAGGACAAAACTTTGTGGATTTCAGGGACAATGCTACGATTTATAGGAAGATTCGAATACATCATGGTCCCATGGTCTAGACCAGCCTTTGCTAACCTGGTGCCCTCCAGATGTTTTGGACTACAACCCCCCCAGCCCCATCCAGTTGTCAGAAGTTGGTCTAGATGAGAAGTTGGTCTAGATAATCCCCTCTCGTTCTATTCGTATGCACACAACAAGAGAAGTATGGAACTGCTTGTGGAATTGTGGTTTATTCTAGCCAAAGTTACTTAAAACAAATCAGGGTCGGACAGATCCAGTTTTGTTGAATAATTCTGCTTAAAATTAAAACTCCCCAGATGTTGATGTAAATGTGGAGCTGTGGATAGTTATGAAATAAAATTGGAAGCTTTTAAAGCACCACCTCTTGAATACAAAGAAGGTTGCAAGGAGAGTGGAGTGCATGAGCCCAAAATTACCCAAAGAGATTGTTCCTGATCACTTAGCCATGGTTTAGATGATCATCTAAACTTGGATACGCTAGGCTAGGGTTTCTCAAACTTGAGTCTCCAACTGTTGTTGGACTACAACTCCCATCATCCCTAGCTAGCAGGTCAGGGATGATGGGAGCTGTAGTCCAACAACAGCTAGAGACTCAAGTTTGAGAAACACTCTGCTAGGCCTTACTTACAAGTAACTATAGATGTGGAAGGGCAAATTGTGTTTCCTTCAGCGTGTTTAGAGACACTGAGCCTGCATATGCACCATACAGTTAAAGCCCACACACCCTCAAAAGGATCCTGGGAACTGTAATTTACCCCTCACAGAGCTACAATTCCCAGCACCCTTAACATACTATCGTTTCCAGGATTCTTGGTGTGGGTGTGTGCACTTTTAATATATGGTGCGTATGCAGCCTTAGTCTGCTTTGCTTTGAAATGCCATTCTTTGGCTATCTAAAAAGGCCTGGTTCTAAATATATTTGAGAAAAAGCCGGGGGGGGGGAGGTTAAGATTAAAATTCTAAATTGATAACAGTAACTGTAGACTAGCTAGTTTTCACTACTGGTGATTGCTTAAATGTTTTTATATTTTGCCTGCAGCCATTGCATGAGCTTGTTGGCTAACTGTCAGTACAGTCCTTTTTAATAAACTAACTAACTAACTAACTAACTAACTAACTAAGTCACTAACTAACATGCCACATGTAGACTTGGGGGGTGTTCTGCTGCAAAGGAAACTAGATGCCACCCGGTTTGTCTTGCACATCATTTATTGGAGGTTGAAATTAACACTAGGAGGAAAATGCAATAAACCCCAAACAGGTGGCCATATTAAGTGCTAGGCAGTAATTAAAATTTCACTCTCAATGGTAGCATATGGTTTGATTGGAGTATTGTGACCCAGGCTAGATTACAGTATCCATTGGTCTCAAAAGAGCTCAAAGTAATTACATTTTTGGCTACCTGTTCCAAATAACTTCCTTTCTATTGGGCTTAAAGGGCACCATCCCAAGTTGGTTATTACAGCAAATTATGCTTATTTGATAAATAAATTACAAATTGGATTTGTCTTCCCATGAGCCCAGCATTTTTTTCTTGCCAGAGGAGGGTGATGTAAGTGTACTGTTGTTAAGAATTGAATTTTTTGGGGGGAAGGGGTGACTAAAAAAAGCTCTGGCACTTTAGTTATTAAAATCAAATTCTTGATTAACGTAGCATTAATTTTCACAGGTAGCAGCCCACTTAACTACATCCATTAATAATTCCCCTTCCCAATAATTTGGAGAGTTGTCTCAGCCTTTTCCAAGAAAGTTAAGCCAAACTTATAAATCTTTAGCAACTAATGCTTATGCTACCAATGCATTAAACTTAATCAGCCCTGTCTAATTCCTCGAACTACTACAGAGTGTAGTCATGAACGTTGCAGTTTTTCAAATGGCTTGAACAGAGAGAGTGAATGTTTCCTTGAACTCAGGTATGCAGAGGGTGCTTGTGACAACTGTGCTTAAATAAACAGACTTGTTTCCTAAACGGTCTTGCAGCACAACCCTTCATTGCCTACAGCATTTTCTCACAAAAACTATTATTAAACTGAATTTCTGTTTTGTTAATGCTATATAAGCATGTAAAGAAATATGTAGTAGAGTTCTGATGCACTGGGGAAGAAACGGATAAGGCTTTTCTTCTACTTTTTGTTTTTTGGAGTGGGGGGGATCTCAGACAGATTGCTACATGCTATTTATTTTCTCACAGGATCTCACCACAGAGGAATTTCAAATCCTGTAACAACATCCAAGATCACGTACTTTAAAAGGAAATATGTGGAAGAGGAGGACTTCCACCCCCCACTCAGCAGCTGTACACCTAAAGTAAGTTTCAGAGAGCGATCTTTAGGAATCTGCCTTGAAGCCGAATGCAACATACATGCGGATCCCAGCTAGCAATCAACCCAATATGGACGTAATCCATGTGTGTGCCTTCAGACTCTACTGTGTTCCACTGCTTGTATCTGAAAATACTCCACCTGGGTTACGTCCATATTTCAGTTCCTGTTTCTTTCTTTCTTTTTTGTTTTGTTTTAAATACCGTATTTTTTGCTCTATAAGACTCACTTTTTCCATCCTAAAAAGTAAGGGGAAATGTTTGTGCGTCTTATGGAGCGAATGCAGGCTGCGCAGCTATCCCAGAAGCCAGAACAGCAAAAGGGATTGCTGCTTCTGCTGCGCAGCGATCCCTCTTGCTGTTCTGGCTTCTGAGATTCAGAATATTTTTTTTCTTGTTTCCCTCCTCCAAAAACTAGGTGCGTCTTGTGGTCTGGTGCGTCTTATAGAGCGAAAAATACGGGTATATCTGTATCTGCTTTCCCTCCACTTGCACTCAACTAGTATGATGAATGGAATAGCTGTCACTTTTGCTTTTTTTACAACAATCAGATATAGACACCCTGAACGCTTATACAGTCGTATCTTGGTTGACGAACGCCTTGCGAGTCAAACGTTTTGGCTTCCAAACGCTGCAATTCCAGAAGTGAGTGTTCCAGTTTGCGAACATTCTTTGGAACCCGAACATCCGACACAGCTTCTGATTGGCTGCAGGAGCTTCCTGCAGCCAATTGGAAACCATGCCTTGGTTTCCGAATGCTTTGGAAGTCGAACGGACTTCTGGAATGGATTCTGTTCGACTTTCGAGGTACGACTGTATACCCAATGAGTCTTGGAGCACATTTCCTTTTTGTAATGCATTGCATTTCATTTATTGCCTATATTTCATTTTCCCATTCCTGGGAAGAACCCAAAGTGGTCCATAGCAAGCACCTCTGTTAAGACAACATATCAGAATAATCAATATATTAAAACATAGCACATGTAAAAATATAACACAAATTAAAGTCACATACATCTCTAAACTATAGTACAGCAAACCTATTAAATCCATACAAATTAATTCAATAATAAGGTTCCTCCTTCATGTCACCATTCAGTGTCTCCATACTTAGCTTTGTGTGTACACAGAAGGGAGCTACTTCTCTGTGGGATGATCCCATGTCTCTGAACAATGCATCTGAATAGTCTTCCAGCCATGTGCTCTAAACTTCCATGCTCTCAGGTTCATGCTGGATGAGGCAGATGAAACCTGGGTTGGCCCTCACTGGGACACTCCTGGCATTCTTCTTGCTGCTCCCGATCTGCTGGATGGCAAATGCCCATGGTGTCCAAGGGAAACAGGAGTAAAACAGGAGTAAAACAGAACAAACAGCTGTGTCCCTGGCTTCCACCTTTGCAATCCACCACTGCTACCACTCCCAATTCTGCTGCATTGCATGATCTTCCTCCCCCACAATATTGAATCCCCATTACCTAGCAGATAAAGATGCTGGTAGCCAAAGACATTTCGGAGGCTGGGGCAAAGCATACAAATGTCACCTTGTTCAATGGCATGAAATATATATATATATATATGTGTGTGTGTGTGTGTGTATAAAATAGCCAACAAAACAATTGAGAATTTGCTGTTATTTAATGGTGCCCCCAAATCTACCGACTGATGTAGGCTGCTTCGCCTGGCCTAAATTGTAGGATGAAACTTGGGCAAAATATCCTGGGTAAGTCTGACTGATCCCATTTAGATAAATCTGGGAAATGCCTGGTCCAGATTTTACTGATGGTGAGGGAAGGAATGGGATGGAAGCATGGGAAGATCCTGAATCCAGGTGTCCAGATGCCAGATGTCCAAGCTAAATCTCAACTCAGCCAAAAACACATTGGACAGCCTTAACCTTCAGCTGCAGCTCCTTGCACCTAACTAGAGCCCACCTTAAGGGGTTGTTGTAAGAATCATGAGAGCCAGTTTACATCTTAGAATGGCTGTGCATTGGTGGACAGGAAGCAATTGCAGACGGAAGGAAGTTTACAAAAAGGGGTTTTCCCCATCACTTTCTCCCCAGTGTCCTGCTCTGAGCCCCTTGAAAGCTTTTCTCGAGGGTCAGTGAATCCTCTTGAAGAGTAGGAATAGGGTTTGCAGACCCTGCTGAGGAGGGAGCAGAATTCACCCCTAACTGATCAGAGTAGAGCCAGCTTCTATGACTTTTAGTATATATTTTGTCTTTTTTATGCTGCGAACTGCCCTGAGATCTATGGACAAAGGGCGTATACAAATTTAATTGATATTGATAATGATAATAATTCTCCTTCCATAGCATCCAGTTGTGCCCCCTTCTGCTATTGTTCAAGGGTTAGGTGTTTATTTATTGTGACAGGCCATTGCTTTACATTTTACTCTGCTGAAGGCTCAGCAATTCAGATAGCCACAATAACATTAAAAAGCAACTTTGTTTTCCATTTACATACTATTTTTCATTGGGACACGTAGCAAATGCTGCTGTTGTTGCAGTCCTTGTTACTATATCCCACAAATTCTATTTGTGGCAAAACGTCTGCAAAGGGAAGTTTTAATGTAATATGTAGCTTTGCTTCACCATACTCATGAAACTCCAGAGCAAGAAAAAAACAACAAACCACCACCACATATACCTGTATCCAGTTCCTGATGGCATTAGCTGAAATATGAAATGTTTGAGAGACAATGGGCTAAAAAACTGAAACAAAAACATGTGACTTTGTTCCCCAAAAGCAGATTTACAGAATAGCTCATCATAGTGAATGAAAAAAAAAGGAATACTGTATAGCTAAAAGTGCCACTGTAAAGGAATAGTCCTGAAGATCACTCCCAGTGGATATCAAACTTTCTAGTTTCTGAATCATAGTAGGTGCCAGTATTAGGAAAGCAGTGTTTTACAGAATACTCCCTGTTTAGATATACAGTTCTTACCTAATTTATTGTTCACTCCCACTCCTCATGAGATCAGGTAGCAATTTTGCAGACCTTGCAACTTAGATCTTTCTTTTCAGCCTACTGAAAATATACTACGGAGAGCAAATTAATGTATAAGAGCATTGCAAGCTTGCCATATTGCCCAGACATCTGGAAAATTAAGCTTTAAGCCCAGGGGAATGTTGGATTCTATGCTTCATGTGCATCATGACCTTTTTGCTAAGTAAGGTTGCCAAATGTGATGGTGATTTTTGTAAAGCAGATAGTTTTCCACTGGGAACTGGACAGAGACCAGCAGATAGTTTCACAGAAAGCTTTGCAGCCTGCCAGATATTTGTTGGTTTCTAGTCATGGCAATAGTGACTGCAATTGAGCCAGGGACTATGAGAAGTCTTTTTAAAAAAACAAAAAAAACCCACCACTGAGTGCATACAATGAACTTCTTGTATAAAACTGTGTTTATTTCAGAAACAATATTTCTGAAGCAGGGTAACCAATTACCGTATTTTTCGCTCTATAAGACACACCAGACCATAAGACGCAACTAGTTTTTGGAGGAGGAAAACAAGAAAAAAAATATTCTGAATCTCAGAAGCCAGAACAACAAGAGGGATCGCTGTGCAGTGAAAGCAGCAACCCCTCTTGCTGTTCTGGCTTCTGGGATAGCTGCGCAGCCTGCATTTGCTCCATAAGACGCACACACATTTCCCCTTACTTTTTAGGATGGAAAAAGTGAGTCTTATAGAGCAAAAAATACGGTACTTCACCTTTTTTTCACTTATAGCGTGCTTTTTTTTTGCATTGCATATTTCCCCTAGAAATAGCCGTTTGTTAGAAATTAATAATGAATTCCGTTTCAAAGTGGGATAGTGCAAAGCCTGGAACTAGTTTCTAAAGCACCAGAAGTGTTGTCAAGATGCACAGAAGGTTTTGCTCAAAGGGAAAGGATGCTGCATTGTTTTGAGAGAGGCTATGAGAAAAATGGACCGTTGGAAAATAGCCTTATTATCTCCATAGGAAAGATTTTTCCTCTCTGCCAAAATTCTTTGGCCACAAGGGAAAATCGGAACAAGAAAAACAAGACACAGAGAGGAATATCTTTTTCTTCTCATACAATATTTGCGTATGTTTGGCTTATCTTAATCTATCAAGAGAGGAAGAAAGGAGGCAATGGTGCCAAGAGCAAATCTATGGGCTGGTAGCCCACGCTTCCTTCACCAAGGCTTCTGAACTTGAAGAAATTCTACTCTAGCCTGCTGCATAAAGAAATAGATGACATCACTTCCTGTTTTCTGTATCTGCTTCTGCTCCTATGCAAATAGCAAGAAGCCGCTTCACAAAACAGGAAGTGACAGTGTACCTTCAGGTGGCAGGAAGAAAACAGGGCAGGGGCTAACGACCACCAGAGACAACAGCAGCAGATGATGGGGCAGAAGGTTGCAGCAGGAAACAGGCACAGTGACAGAACTTGTCAAAGAATTTTGGATTTGATGTCCCGCTTTATCACTACCCGAAGGAGTCTCAAAGCAGCTAACATTCTCCTTTCCCTTCCTCCCCCACAACAAACACTCTGTGAGGTGAGTGGGGCTGAGAGACTTCAGAGAAGTGTGACTAGCCTAAGGTCACCTAGCAGTTGCATGTGGAGGAGCGGGGAAGCGAACCCGGTTCACCAGATTACGAGTCCACCGCTCTTAACCACTACACCATGCTGCCTCTCACAGCTGACACCAGTTGCCACATTACTTTTTCTTTCTTTTTAAAATACAATTTGTTTTTTGTGGGTTAAGGAGGTTGGGTATGCTGCTCAGTGAAGCACCAGTGGAGATTCTAGGCATATCCATCACCATCCTTTCCCTGGAATGCTTCTTGGATCCCTCTAGAAAACCATTAGGGAAGGGACTGCAGTGAAAAGGGGAACATCTTCCCGCTTTTCCAGCATGAATTCCTGCGGGATTGCAGTCCCTTTGGCAAACAGAAGGACAGCTCTATGCCTTATGATAGGGACATATAGATACCTAAGGGTTGCTGAGTTCATAGTATCAGAATTGTAGTGCTGGATGGCACCCCAAGGACCAGCTAGTTCAGCCCTCTGCAATGCAGGAATCTGAACTAAACCATACACAACAGACAGCCTCTGCTTAACCTCTGCTTAAAAAACTCCAAGGAAGGAAAGTCTCTTGAGAGTCTGTTATGGATATGAAATTAGCCTGTGTATTAGAAATTAGCCTGTGTATTATAAGGAAAGAAGCTTTTTCCCAGATAAAAACATCTCTGGTTAAATTAACCCTCTGGTTAATTCACGTTCCTGCAAATCTCATTTGAGTCATTTCTTCATTAGAAATATTTTTCCCCTGCCATGGAAGCTAACGATTGTTGGAGGAAGTATGGTACTGCTCAAAAGTACAGATAATTTTTGGTTTGTTTCAGTTTTTCCCCTTTCTGCATATACACTATTCTCCACAAGGACACAGTTTGGCTCAAGAAGATTCCTCACAGCTGAACTAACATTGAAAAATGTCAATATCCCAGCACCGGAAACACAGGAACATAGGTTGCTGCCTTATTATAATTCAGACTGTTGGTTCATCCAGCTCATTACACTGCCCGGCAGCAGCTGTCCAGGGTTTCAGACAGAAGTCTTTCCCCAGTGCTACCTGGAGATGCCTGGGATTGAACCTGGGACCTTCTGCGTGCAAAAGAGATGCTCTACCATTAGGCTACAGCCCTTCTCCTGGGACCATAGGGTCTCGATTCCTTCAGATCTTGGCTATTGACTAACTAGCTTTCCTGGGCTGCACTTTGGTAATGACAAGCCCACTAATCAGCTACTGGTTTGGGGGAGTTGAATGTGCTAGAGGGCAGAGCAGAGGGGTCTTAAAACAGGCATGTTCAAAGTCCGTTTCAGGGACCTAATCCGGCCTGCTGGTGCAATCTCTGCCCCTGTGGCAGTTTATTTCCTGGGGGGAAATCCCCCCAAAAGCTCAACAACTTCAATCCTCAAAGAAGCTCAACAACTTTGGGGTAAATTTGTAAAAAAAGACTCAACAACTTTGGGGTAAAATTGTAAAACTTCAATCCTAAAAAAAAGGTCAATAACTATGGCCGGCCCTCATGCATGTTCACTTCATTAAATCTGGCCCTCTTTGAAAAAAGTTTGGGCACCCCTGTCTTAAAATAAATATGACTGCCCTAAGTGTTAAATGATGGTCAGACAGGTAGAATCTCAACAACATGTTTCAGCTGACCTGCATTACACCCATCTTAATAATAATAATAATTATTTATTTATACCCCACTGATCTGGCTGGGTTTCCCCAGCCACTTTGGGCGGCTCCCAACAGAATATTAATAATTTGTTGTTGTTATCCCCTCTCTCTTTCATCTGTAGACGATATCCGTCTTTGAGGAGCGGGCGCATATCCTTTACATGTCTTTGGAAAAACTGAAGTACATTGACGACCCCGAAGTCTACTTAAGGAGATCCGTCCTCATAAACAATTTAATGAAGAGAATTCATGGGGAAATTATCATGCAAAACAACTGGTGTTTCCCTGCTTGCTCCTTTGGGGGGGCCTCTGCCCAGGAGTGGTTTGTTTCTCATGACTGTCCTTATAGAAAACGCCTTCGGATGGCAAGGGAGGACTGCGAAAAGATCCACACCTGCTGTTTTTACCAAGAATGCAGCAGCCACTATTTAAGTTTGCCATTGTCTGCTAATTCTGCAATGGGAAATTCCTCTTCTTCTTCTTCTTCTTCCTCCTCCTCCTCCTCCTCTTCCTCCTCCTCCTCTTCCTCCTCGATATCTATGCCAAGTTGTTCCCAACAGGCGGAATATGGTGTTGGCAGCACCCCAGTTTACCGGAGCGATGATCAGATACACATCAATGAAATTTTCATTACTAATGCTGGGCTGCATGGGAACCAGGACAAGACCGTATTAACCAATGAGAAAGGAAGCCACGATATAGAACGAGACCGTGCCTCAGATTGGGAGCCTATGAAAAGCGACCATGGCATTGCATGTAAAAGCAAATGTTATGATTATTTTGAGACGGGGCGTGCTGACAAGAGCAACATGAACGAATCTTGGAAGAAATCCTTACGAAAAAGGGAATGCTTACCAGGTGGCAAAATATGTTGCAGTAAAGGAAGTAAAATATGAACCACCTTCCTAATAACTGCAGTTCTAAAGCACGCACAAGCATGTTGAATTTGTCGAACAATATTTCATTCCGGATGAATTTTTCTGATAGTTTTATACAGCCAATACAATCATATCACAAGCTTCATGGATAGTTTAAAGGACTTGGCAGCAGAGTGCGTTGGAGTGTATGTATGTATGGTCTGCATCGCAGAGCTATTGATACATATATGGAATCTTCATAAAGAGCTCAGTTGAATTGCAATGTGTATTTTAGCTTTTGTTGCTGAGGAAAACCAATAAACCAGACGGAGAAAACACACAACCCTTTTCACCTAGTCCCCTGGGGAGTCTGACATGTATTAAGAGGAATCTCCTTTGTGCGTATCAATTAATTATATATCTGATAAACAAATTATTACCAGCAAAGGGGGAGGTCTACTTCTTGCCCAAGAATAATGGCCGTGAGAAAGACTAGGGAGAGTTGAAGAGGAAAACACCCATATCGTTATCTAGTATTGATACCATTCAGATGTATTTATGTGTCTGGTTCAGCTGACCCAACTGGTTGCAATAAGACCTTTTATGGAATCTTAATCAGAAGCAAACAGTTCCAGCACATGCACAGTTTTCAGCTAAGCTGCGAGAATGAGCGAGCCTTATGGTGGTTTGTTGCTATAAAGGGCAGAATTTCTTTGGTGCCTTACTTTTTAATCTTAATTTTTCCAGGGTGAAAATTAAGTTGTTGTTGTTTTTTAAAAAACAAACAAACAAACGAAAACAAAAACAGCTTCAGCAGGGATGTAACCTAAACAGGAAATAAAATAATAATAACAGGGTGGATCAAATATTATTAGAAACCTGTATCCTTTGAAATACTGTGTTTGATTTCCTATTCAAATGCATCTATTCTTCGTTTTTGCTCAATTGCTTTTTGATTTGCCATAGTTAGGAAGGACTGAAGAAGAAAAAGAAACAATAGAGACATGTCTCTTGTAAACAAGCATTAGCTGCTTGAACATTTCTATGGCAACTGTCTGTTGCTGTGATTTTTCCCTTTTTTTTCCTGGTATAATGAAGTTCATGAACCAGTGGCATGCTTTATACTTTATTCTGTTTCACATCATTTTCTCTCTTTAAAATTGTAAAGAGCATGTACTGGGGTTTCATATAACTTTAGGGTTTTTTTTTTTATTTTGGGGAAGAAAAGCACAATGTTACTAAATGATGTGGTGATATAAGATTTTATCTGAAATGAATGTAAGGGTTTTATTTTTATTTTTTAAAGATTATCTTGGAGAAACAGGGGGGATAATCTTCAATTGTAAGAAGCACATTTTGTTCATTTTCAGGTGTCTTCAATTTAAAACTCACATTTTGAGCAGGATCTGGCTGAAGTTCAGCCTGTTTGAATCCCACACGTAACAGGGGGAGGGTTAGGCACACCATGAATGTTGCCCCACTGAAATCGCCAAGATATTTTGATTGCTGAAAGAACCAACCAACCAGATGGGGGGGGGGGGACACTCAACTCTTTACATTTATCCTCCCCACAGGAGAGCAAGACCTGAATTAAGAGCAATCTTAATTTTAGCACAACGCTTAACTTTGACTGAATCTTGCCCTTGTTTTTGTTTAGGGGCAAATGAAGAGCTTCCTTTAACTGAGACTTAATCTATGTTTCAGTCACCACAGAATTCCAAATTCTCAGCATGGTGTATTCAATTGTAACCTCCCGCCACACACCCCACACAAAAGAAAGAGGGGGGTGTTTGATCTTCAAGGCCTGTTTGCTGTTCCCTTAAACCTCTGTTTTTTATTCCCAGTGCAATAGCCACATGGATTACTCAAATAACTATGGGCACTTCCAGATTGTGCTATTTTCAAGTGGGATTCAATCATGTACCAGCAAATTCAGGTTGTGCTGTTGATTTAACCTGCAAATCCCCCACCTGCAAATTCAGACGTTTTGTGATATGGAAAGTGATGGGGAAATGTGCTGGAAAACGTCTAACCTACCCGTAAACAAATTGGGATGAAGTCACAATAAATAGGTCATTGGAAAGTGACTTCCATAGTATCTCTCAAATCTCTCATTCCTCACCCTACAGTCTACAGGTTGCAGACAAAGGGCCAAGTGAGGCTAACTAACTATTCAGCAGCTCCTGTTCCCCTATGGGCACACTTTTGATGCAGTTCTCAGCCAGGATGTGATGGGAAGGACTTCTGCCAGAGGGCTGCTGCCAGCCAGAGCATACAATATTTGGCAAGGTGGATACAGTGTCTGGCACAGTATAAGGCACTTCCTATGCTCAGGTTTGACCTGAGAACCATCCGACCTCATTGCAGATATGGAAGGTCCATTGTAGATCCCAGGGATTATCTGTATGGTGGTGGCCTAGGTACCTGCAACTAGCAACCAGTGAGAATTTCCCCTTGTTTTATTTTAACAATGGAACTGGGAGCTCACTGTAGGGACAAAGCTGAAAATGTGATAGGGATTTTAAACCAATTTGAAATATGTAGGATTCAGGAATGTGAGTGGGCAGTGCAGTGGGTGACCTTGCAGTGCCCTTGTCTGTTTGTGACACCCATGGGCCACCAGGTTAGCCAAGCTGTTATGCTTCCACATCTGCTGCAAGCCAGAGCTGAGCAGGGGAAGGAGGATAATATGGGTGGATTTTAACAGGGGTTCCAAATCTGAGAACATGGGACTAGTCATAGAACTACACAAGCAAGCAGATGGGGCAGGTGAGGGACACTCCAATAGCTGGGAAGGGATGCAAAGCAGTAAGCTCAACATCTTAGGAGCCAGCCATGAAGAACCAAGTCCTTGACCAGGGACAACTTCATTATGGATTTCAGTGTTTTCCTTTGTTCTGCTCCACCCACCCTCCTGCATTCTTTTTAAAACACCTAGGTGAGATTGTACAGTAGACCAACACATTCTGTTGTCATCGTTAACAGCTTGTCATTTGCATAAGGTATGATTGTGTTGAAGATATTTCTACCTTTCTTGGGTGTATTTCTTGGAAATACAAAGAAAATTCTGCAGAGAATTAAATATAACCTTTATCTATGCCAAAAGTAAGAAATTTGCAAGGATGATCAATTCTAATATTTTTTAAAAATTATCCTACCTTATTTCTCCAAGACAAAAGCATTTTTAAAAATTGCTATCGATATTAAATATAGGTCTCATTCATACAGTGTATGAGTAGGATCATTTAGTCATTTGTCCACATGGACCATTTTTTTAATTGCTGATTTTTCTTGTGTTTATATTCAGTTGAGAATAGAAAAATCTGTTCTTTTCCAATATATGTCAAACATCTGATGTTTTAAGCTTAGATATTTAGGTACTTGTATACTAAGTGGTGTTGTAGTAAAGTGAGTTTTTTTTCTTGATATATATTTATTAAAATGATTAAAAAAATCATTTTGATTTAAAACCTTTAAATGTGGTGGTTGTTTATTTCACCATCGAGAAACAGAATTTAAGTGAAATGTTTCTGTGGGCAAAATATATGGCTGATTCTGTTCCTTTTGGCTAGATCAACCCAAGGATTAAATTTCAGATCACTTTGGTATGTCAATCTATTATGCCCACTTTATATATCGATAAATGCCTCTTGCAGTTTGCAAGCACTGAGACTTTCCTGCTAAAACGGATAATCCCTCTTTCCCTTTTCCTTAATCTGATAATTGTTGGCAACATGTGTACATGAAAATTGCCCTGGATTTGGACAGCAAATTCCCTTCTTCTAATGTGAGGCTGCTTTGCAATTCCCACAGCTCAACAATGTGTCCCCATTTTGCTTTTCCCCATGTGGGAATGAAGGCCAAAATCAGTGGTGCTTCTTGGGGTTTCAAATTTCAGTGGCACCCTGTGCAACACCAAAATTCAGCACCCCTTTGAACTGGTTGTGCTCCCCTAAATCCACCTCTGCCACTCTTACGAAGCAGAATTAATGCTGTTGTTTCTTTAAATTTCATGGGGAAGATGTCAGACATTTCCAGTACTGTAACTGGAAGCCTCATTCTGATGAACTACTCACTTCATTAATAGGGCTAAACCAGCGAGGCCTACCCCTGATCACACATACTCTGCCTGGCCCCAACTGTGCACAGATAGCAGAGTCGGGGCCAACCAGATTTTGTGACATTAGGGGCAGAACTAGCTGGCAAAGCCCCATTCCACAGCTTACACTTCAACAGAAGATGTGAGTAGTTTGCCGGAACAGGGCTAAATTATCTTGGACTACATGATTATGGGTACCGAGCTTCTGCCCGGATGAGGAAATCCACACAAATTGGGATGGTTCTAGATGGCCCATGAGTGGTTTTGAACTCATGGAATCTCCTGTTCATGGAAGAGGGGAGAGGCGAATCGATTTCTGCAGGTGGCAGCCTCCCCTGGATTGGCAACCTTTTTATAAACTAAGGTCCTCTGACATTCAGGAAAGGAGACTCCATTCCCTCTGAATTGGATTTGCAGAACAAAACGTTAGAATATGCAGAATTAGCAAGACTGACAGCAAGATTCAGAGATTATACAGACCAAATATTTAACAGAGAGTGGGACATTTACAGAGCACACCTAAAAGAACAATGTGAAAATCTAAATTCTTTGACAGGCCTGGATTGACTTCCGAATGAAATAACAGAATTTTACAAAACCAATAAAACCAAAACAACTTAGGAGAAAGTTAAGTGAGTAGTCAAAAATGTAATTTAGGAACCACAATTGGAATTGGGATTGGAAATCATGTTGGAATTAGTTATGTATGAATCTATTTTTTTTTTTGTAATAAGTATCGATTTTGGATTGTTTTTGTTGATTGTTTTGTGTTGTTTTGTTTTTAAAACCAATAAAACATAAAAAAGACATCCAGGAAAGTGCCAAGGCGTACGTGCTAGTGAGACTGAATTTGCTGCCATTGGCAGTACTGCAGAAGAGATTCCACAAAATACCACTTGCAGAGAGACTATGCCCCTGTGAACAGAATCCTATAGAATCAGTCATGCAGGTTCTATTGCACTGCCCCTTGTATCAGACAATTCAATCTAAGTTCATCAAGCAGTTGGTTGGTAGCAGGGCATGGCAGTCAGATGAATGTAAGGTAGACTTCCTAATGTTTATGCAGATGGAGATAGTAGCCAGGTTTCTGCAACATGCCACGAGGATTCGTGAATGTTATACAAGAGTATTTTAATTTGTTAGATGCGGATTTTTTTGAGTGATTTTACTGTACGCCTCCTCCTCTCATGTGGAAAAAGACTTCTACATACATTGTTGTTGTTTAGTCAATTAGTCGTCTCCAACTCTTTGTGACACCATGGACCAGAGCATGCCAGGCACTCCTGTCTTCTACTGCCTCCCAGAGTTTCGTCAAATTCTTGTTGGTCACTTCTATAACACTGTCCAACCATCTCATCCTCTGTAGTCCCCTTCTCCTTGTGCCCTCAATCTTACCAAACACCAGAGTTTTTTCCAGGGAGTCTTATCTTCTTATGGGGTGGCCAAAGTATTTGAGCCTCAGCTTCAGGATCTGCCCTTCCCGTGAGCACTCATCCACAACTGGCACCCACATACATATCACCAGCTAAATCAAGAACTTCAAGCGTAAGCCAGATATGCATCCCCAGGCAGGTACCATCTACACTCACTTCAGTACTTTCAGTGAGATGTGTTCAAGGATACGCATTGATAACTGTATCCTCAATTCTATCCTGGAATATCTAATCCCTCATGACCCTTGGGGTCCCTTCCAACTCTATGATTTTATGATAAAACCAATTATTACTTTTGACCAGGGTTGGACTGTGGTGTTCAGAAGAACCTTAAAGATTTCCTTAACCTTAAAGGTTAAGAAGAACCTTAAAGATTCTGATATCTTCTTTAGTAAGTGAAGCCAACACATCTTTATATAGAAAGATGAACACACACAGACAGACAGACATTTCATTCATTCATTCAAATCACTGGAAGAACATCCAAAGGTGTGTGGGGGGGGTCTTCCTCAATTCTGACTTGCAAATTATTGATGTACAACAAAATCCTCACTTGAACATTTTCAGTGCAATCCTATGCTTGCTTACTCTGATGTAAATCCTGCTGGAAAAATTACAAAGGAGAGCCGGGCCTAAGCAGAAAATCTTATGGGGAATGGTGGAAGAAAGTGGGCTAACAAAAACAGATTAATTTTTGATTTTTAGAAATTTAAAGAAAGGGAAGAAAGGAGGGAAGGGAGTTCGCTGTATTCACTGAGGGGAGGACAAGAAGCTCTAGGTTCTAATTCTGAGATGTGTGTTAAAATTAAACAGTGGGGAATACTTTTTAAATGTCTGAGCATATCAGCAACACAGTAAGTAGCACAGGGGTACAGTGGTGTCTTATATCCTTGGAGGTTTTCAAGAAAGAAGAGTGTGCAGGCAACTAGAAAGGCTGTGAAGGATGTCCTGCTGGGCAGAAATTAATCCCTATATGTAAAGTTGATTGGTTCCCCTCCCCTAATATTTTTACTGGGGGAAACTAAAAATAGAACATTTAATAAAATAATATGTGCCTAAGGGGAAAGGATTATAGGACAAGATTGTCCAAAGCTGCTTGTCAGAAAGTGGGCTCTAGCTAGCATTGTGGATGGGTGGATGGATATCCCACCTTTTCCCCAAAGACACAAGGCAGCATTAAACGGTTTCTGCAGGCAGCAGGTTAAATCAAGGATAAGCATATTGTTAATGGGTCCTGCCATTTCTTGAAGCCTAACGAGGTAGAACCTTTACATTTCCAAGGCCACATACCACTTTCGAGTTGGGGAAGTAATGAATGCCATCTATCACAGGAGCTCGGCATCAGGGCCACCTGCCCATGAGGCAAGTGAGGTGACCGCCTCATGCAGCAGGATCTCCAGGGACAGCAGATCCTGATGCTGATCTTCCTTTCCCCTTTATTCCTGATGTAGATGTTTCCTCACCTGTTCTTCTGTGGTGGTGGGTAGGAGACACCATTTTGGGGTTGCTTCAGGTGCCAAAATTTTCTGGGCCAACTTTGGACCTCCTCCAAGTAACACAAAGCCCATTAATTGTCATATTTACAATCCCAGAATGGAGTAGGCCTGACAAGAGTACTCAGACTTGCCTTCTAGCATGTCAGGGAAACAAGGCGATACTGCGCAGGGGGGGAAACAAGAATGGGAAGGAAAGACCCGTGCCTGTATTTATTGCAACACACTGCTTTGCAAGCTTACCAAATGGAATTTGGAACTTTCAAATGAGTGCATTGGTTACAATTCACAGACCCAATTTCACCCCTTCAATTCTCCTTCAATAAGTAAATTCCAGGGACAGTAGCGGGTCTCCTCAAACAACCACTCTCTGAAGCCATTTCCGTCATCTCCCTAAGCTTGTGGACCCCTTCCCTGCAGCTCTTTGGCCAGCATGACAACTTCTTTCTGACGTACTTGAAATTAAATCTGATGATTTTACCTTAAAGTTGCATTGGCTAGCCCTCGGCTTGCTTCCTTTTGAATTTGTATTTGAGTTGGCTGCTTGCTGTTTTCCTTTTCTTTTAAAGAAGCTTAGAAGCTCTGTACAGCTCTTGTTAATTTCATTTCATCTGCAAGTTAGCTCTCACAATGATGCTGCTTGGGCTTTTTTCTGTCCTCGGTCCACAGTTGTGGCATTAAACTGAAAACTCTGGAACAGTAGGCATTAGACACACCAACTCAGAGTATTCCCTTTTGTTTGTTGTAGCAAATGTAAACTTTAAATAAAAATTGAGGGCCCCTGATGGATTCACTTTGCTTCAGATAGTTCTGCAACTGAGAAATGGGTCAGCAGTTAACACATAAATGTAAAAGCCAGATAAGACTGCAAAATCATTCCGCAAAATTATTCAAAAATGACACAATTGTTAGCTCGTTGCAATGATTTTCTAGAAGTATGCTTGCAGTATCTACAGGCCAGGGTGGATGGCATCTGTAGTCCCAAACATCTGGGGAAGGCTGATATATGTTGTGAAGAGGTTGAATCAAAGAGGCATCTAGACAAACTCTTCCACGAAGCTATAAAAATGTGAAGGTTTTACAAGCCATCATCTATAATTAGTCAGATCAGGAATATTTCAGACATACACCATTTCCAGTCATCCTTTTATAAAAATAGAGGATCACTTCTGTTGCTGAGGCAGATGGAAAGAATTGACTATACTATAGTACACAGAGATTCCCTTGTGATGTTGCAAACTATCTCTCTGAGGTCCAGTTTTATTTTAATGTAAACACACCCCTGGCAGTCTGCCCAGATCTTCTGAAGCAGTTAATCCAGCTCAGATTAATTCTGAGAATGTGAGAGATGCATCCAAGACCATCTAAGGCTCGGTATTGGCCCCTGTGAACTGAACAGCTATAAATGCTGGGCATGCGGAAGCTCATTAGGATCTCAAGACGGGATCTCCAAGGCTTTCCAAAGAATAGAGAATGCTGTGACAGCAAGGCCTGGATGAACTAATTGTCACATAAGCAGCCTCTGGTAAGATTTGCAATGTCTCAGATCAGATTTCCAGGCCCGGCCAGCTCATCATGCAGTCACATCTTGGTTTAGGAGTAGCCATACACTACTATTCCTCCTTTCCAGGATGCTGTGTTAATTGATCATTCACAACACTGATCTCGAGGTCTGTGGCACATTCCTTTTACATCTAACAGGGACTCCGTGGACCAGGAACCTCAGAACCAGAAGCAGCTAGCTTTCCAGCAGGTGGGTCACTGAGGCTTACCAGGAGGGGCAAGGAAGTGGAGAGGCTGGTGCAGTTCAAATGCACTGGCAGGAACCTCAGATTAAGTCCACTGGTGCCTTTGCGCTGTACCAAACTCCCCACTGCTTCACCCCTCGCCCTTTTTCCTTACTGGAAAGCAACAGTGACCCACCTGTCAGGAAGCTAGTGCAGCAGCTCCTTCCCACATATATGATCTAGTTGAGATCCCTGCATTACAGGGAGTTGGGGGAGAAGACTGTTGGGGGTCCCTTTCAATTCTACAATCCTATGATTAAGCAAGGCTTTGGACCCATCTGCCACTGCATGTTGGTTCTTCAAGGCCATTGTACAAAATGAGGCACAAAAATCTGAGGTCAGGGAATATAGCTAGGCTGCAAAGGGACCAAGAGATAGGGGGTAGAGAACCTTTAGCCTATGGGGGTCAAATTTGGCCTATGAAGCTGTTTCCCTCAAAACGTAATTTGTGATGTCAGGCATGGAGCAGCCAGAGGCATGACAGCAGACGCAGAACAAGGAGACTTAAAGTGTGCTCCTGATTGTGTGTTGGCAAGGGGAAGTAGACCTTGGCTGCCAAGTGTGGGCCCATGAGGCTAGCTTCTGGCGTGCAGAACCGAAAAAGGTTCCCCACCATGGCTAATAGCAAATTATTCTCTAAGTGCATAGTATGGAGGAAGGGGATAGAAAAGCACAATATTACACTAGAACTCCTGGATGTTGCTGGATGTTGGAACCTGCAGGGGACATGAAAGAGAGGTATTCTTCACGCAGCGCATAGTTAAACTATGGGATTTGCACCCAGTGGTGGTGTTAAAAGAGGATTGGGCAAATTCATGGAGGATAAGGCTATCAACGGCTGTGCTCTGCCTTCATAGCTGGAAGCTGTAATGTTGCTGGATTCTACGCTCTGTGGGAGGGGAAAGTGTTCTTGTGTTTTGGTGCTGCTTGTGAGTTTCCCACAGGCATCTGGTGGGAACAGGATGCTACACTAGATGAGCCATTGGCCTGATCCAGTAGCCTCTTCTTCTATTCTTATGCTTAAGTGCCTAGCTAGTATATGGGCAGCCCTGATAAAGATGATTTGGTTGGTCCTAATAAAGTGATTGCCCAACTGTGGAATTTGAGTATTTTCTTTATGAACCACCTTAACTACCTTTGCTTTTTTATTTTTTTTATTTTTAGTTTTTAAAAAACAACATTACAAGCATTCATTCTTTTTGGTTGTTCCTCTTCATCAGAAAATGTTTTTTTTCCAGCTACTCGGAGCTATTAGATGCACTTAGGGCCAATTCACACATGTTATGTGTATCACTCGATATCTCAGCTGACACACACCACTTCATTCATCGTCGAATGTGCAAATTGATTCCATTGAAAAGTTTTGTGTTTGGCATAGTATGAAAGCACCATTTGATCTGGAACGGCTGCAAATCATCATATTATGGCGTGTTTATAGATAGATGCAGTTTGTGTGTGTGTGTATGTGTGTATGTATGCATGTGTGAAATCTTCACAGGGGTTTCCGAACATAAGTTCTTGTTCAGAACTGTCTTGCTGTCTTGATGCCAATAATGCTGTTGGAACTTTCATCTGTGTGAAGGCAAAGAAAGGATGTTACCTGCTGCTAGTTTGAGCTTTCATGGACAAATCTCCTTTTCTGAACGGTATTCTATATAGCTGCTGTAGGGAAGAAGGAAGGGCCATAGCTGTGTTATAGCGGACATACTTGGCACATAAATAGTTCTAAATTCAATCCCTGGCATCTTTAGGTAGGGATGAAAAGCTTCCCATTCAAAATTCTGCAAAGCTCCTGCCAGTCAGTCAGATCTCCTGAAGGTCCAGTTTGGTCCGCCCTAAACTTTATGCACATATTTATTTATTATATTTATTACCCCACCTTTGCCTTCCAAGGATGTCAAGGTGGCACACATAGTGCCTCCTCCCCCTCCTCCCCATTTCACCCCCACCCCTGTGGGGTAGGTTAGGCTGAGAGACAGTGACCGCTCCAAGGTCACCCAGTGAGCTTCATGGCTGAGCGGGGATTCGAACCCTGCTCTTCCAGTCCGAGTCCAACACTCTAACCATTACGCCACACGGGTCTTTCTCAGACCAAGGACCCCATAAGCCCCTCTGGGCAGACAGTTGGGATTGGGGCACGTGACAGTGGTAGGTGGGGCCAGAGGGAATTTTGAGCAAAGCAATGGATGCAAATGCAAACAGATGCAAATTTGTTACTGCTTTCACTTTCAGGGGTGGCCCCTCTCCCTCCTAGTAGCAGCAGCAGCTGCACAGTCCATCATGCTTTGGTCCCCTTTAATCAATCTGGTTCCACTGGATCCCTGCCACTTTCGGATTGCAGAAATCGCTGCACATGTGGGGAATTAATTGTTTGAATCCAGTCGGAGGACCTGCAATTTTAGAAGTAGCAGAATCTTTCAGAGAAGGTGAAGAAGGCTGCCCTCTTCCCCTCCTCCCAACCCGCTTCGCTCCTTTTAATGGGCTGGCTGGCTCTTGGCTATGATTGCAGGGCAGCTTGAAGCAGCTGGCAAGCGATTATTAGCATAACAAAGAACTGTATAACAGCATTGTTCTATGCACTCGCAAGCTTTCAAAATATCTTGAATCTGATGTGTGCGTTTTTACACACAGTTGAGTTCCATTTAGAACTGGGCAAAGTTGAAGTGCGCTTTTGGACATTCGTGGAATGAAAATTATAGCTTTGCCACATTGCCACAGTCTGGCAGTGAGAGATTCTTCTGCACATATCTGCAGACCATTGTTACACACACACACATGAGTGACATATGCATCGGAACAGATACTTTCTCCATACATCAAATTTCAATTCTTCTTTACCGTTCTAAAAGGAAGAATCGGTGCTGGCACTGAAACCTAAGAGTTACACACTCGGATTTGGTGTGTGTGTCTATTTACACATTTTGGGGCTCAGGCCAGACATTCAGTGCAGTTTTGAAGGTTGAACCTGGTTTAAATTCAGCCAAGCTCAAAGAGTGAATCCGGATAATCTATTTGCATGATTGTAAGCTCATCTTGAGCAAGCTCCCCTACCCACAGGCAAATATTACTTTCAGATGTTCAGAAAACTTCCTGGAAAGGAGACCTCAAATCTACGTTAAGTTTCATAATATGTGTAAGTTTTAGCAGGACTGTGAAAATCTGAGTCACCATTTTCACCAGCGTTATGGCTATGCTTTCCACAATCAAGGAAAGTTGAAATAATTGCAGAAATGTGTAGCCATTTCTGAACTCCTTACGGATTATCCTGTGGTCCTGTTGAGATACCTGCTGGATGGTTGTTGGAGGGAATTCCTAAATTTAGGCTTTGTAAGGTTATAAGATTGTAAGTTGCCCCTGAGAAGTCCCTGCCTCATGCCACTAGGCCACCATCTTCACCTACTGTTGGCACTATGAGCAGGGCCTCCCTTGTAGGTGTTAACACATGGTCCAGAAGTTCTGATGGAGGAATACCTTTACATCCTCAGGTCACTGTGTGTGTCCACAGAATCTTGAGCTGACACCATGTGTGCCTTTTCTCAACACAGAGAGGCAGTGATAGGAAAAGAGAGAAAAAGCTGCACTTGCTATGCTTTTGCCAGTCATGAAGCTTTTAGATGCACAAAAGCACTGCAGTTTTGCACAAAAGCACTGCAGTAAGAAAACCTCAGCAACAGCAAACACAGAGCATCATGAAACAAAGCCCGGTTGGTGGTTAGGGTGATGCAGGCCTCTGCTTTGGTACTTGGCTATTAGGTATAGGAAAGAAATTTGATTCAGTTCACATTTGATTCAGTTCGCCCAATTTGTACAAAACAATAGTCAGCATTTGAATGTTGCACTTCTCCAAATCTTGCCTATACTGCGTTCTCCAAATGCATATAGCAAAGTGTGCAGGATATATGCATATGTTAGTACAAATAGCATATGAAAATGCATTATATACAGGGTCAAATATCTTGCAAAAATGTTTATACAGTGGTACCTCAGGTTACATATGCTTCAGGTTACATATGCTTCAGG
The DNA here is from genome assembly GCF_965153285.1 of Podarcis tiliguerta. Lineage (NCBI taxonomy): Eukaryota > Metazoa > Chordata > Lepidosauria > Squamata > Lacertidae > Podarcis > Podarcis tiliguerta. Next base: position 24,174,827 of record NC_139536.1, read on the forward strand.
TTACAGACTCCGCTAACCCAGAAATAGTGCTTCAGGTTAAGAACTTTGCTTCAGGATAAGAACAGAAATCATGCTTCGGTGGCAGCAGGAGGCCCCATTAGCTAAAGTGGTGCTTCAGGTTAAGAACAGTTTCAGGTTAAGTACGGACCTCCAGAACAAATTAAGTACTTAAGCCAAGGTACCACTGTATTCGGTGGAACCGTGTACAAGGTGAGCATAGTAGGAGAAATTTGCACCAAAACGGTCTCCTAATTTTCACGAGGATTTCCCCCCTGTAAAAACTCACAAACTGGCATGTGGAAATGTGGAGAACCGAACCTAAGAGTGGAGAAACGAGAAACCCAGAAACTGACGGGTTTACCCACCCCTATCAGCCAAAGTTGGGCATCGAGCCAGGCCTAAAGCAGGTACCGTCGAAGGCCTGGCAGTGCGTGAGGCTACCTATCAGACTTGCCTATGGGAATTGCTAGGTAATGGGAATCTAGGTTATTCTCTGTCAAGACAGCTGCTAAGGGAAATTACATCTACCAGGATTTAGAGACGCTGCAGGAAATGAAGTGAGAGAAGCAGAGCGATCAATGGCACAGCTTCGCGAAGCTGATCCTCCCCTGGGTCCAACGCCTGTCAGATATGTTTGCTGCACACAGATGCTTCATGCTTTCAGAATGAGGGATTTAAAAGTTAAACCCTCGTCGGAGACTTTTCTCTCCTGCCCCAGATCAAGAGTCCCTGACAGGGCAGGAAAAAAGTAAATCCCAGATTAGGCGACAAGTTCTGTCAGCCCCCCTAGGATGTGCGTGTGGCAGCGGGGGTGGCGGGGGAAGGAGGCTGCCTCAGCCTTGTCACCCCCTCATATTAGTTATTCTTGTCAAGCTGAAAGATGCCTAGCCAAAATGGTCCCCGTGGAAGGGCATCACGCAGGCATGCTTGAGCTCGTAGCGCAAGAGGCACAACCTCCCCTTTGCAAAGCACCAACACACACACACACACACATATATACATACCTTATTAATTTATTCCTGAATTTATAATCCACACTATCATAAAATTATAGCAAGCCAGAGTGGCGCATAAGGATACAATCAACAAAAGATCCATTAACACGTTGTTAAAAACATCAGTGAATACTGATGGGTTAAAAAGAGAACATTCACACTGCAAAGGCCTGCCTAAAGAATATAGTTTTCAAAAGATGCCTGGCATAAGGGAGGGATCCTTCTTGATGAACCTCTACTCCTAAGGAGTCTCACAGGGCAGGGCCTGCCACACAGAAGGACGCACTGAAGTCTCTGTTGAAGGACAAACAACCAAAGCCAAGCCAATGGGGAGCCACAATATCAGAGCCACCATGTCAAATATGGCACCATTATCAGTGCCATATCAGGGGATCTCAGCAACTGAGGTGGAGCCCAAGCAATCAGGTTGTCCCTACACATAAACACCCACCATTCATTTATATCTATATATTTTTTAAAAACGGAATACGTGGCACATCATTTTCATAATGCACATGTAGGTGGAGAACAACCTTAGCTCCATTTCCTGAGTAGAAAAGTAATGTCTTTTATTAATTCCAGCAGAAGTCCCATGTGCTGATGGTGGGATCCCTTCCCCACCATGTCTGTTAGCTCATTGGATAAAAGCGGACCAATGAGCTGCATCCTCATCATCAGTCTTTCCCGAGAAAGCTACCCACATATTCAGCCATCTTTGAAGCTCCGATTCTGTTAGTCAGTTTCTGTGCTGAAGGCAGTAAAATGCAATTTTGGTTATTGACCTGATTTTACTTTCTCATTGGTGTAATTTGATGTATTTCATTTCCCCCCCAAGATGTTTTTGGGTGCCCCTTTGTTTATGTGTTAGAAAAGCAGAGGGGAAAAAATCCTATGGACACACTTACACACACATTCTGTGGCTGATAGATGATCCTTGTGTAGCCAAAACACATAAAGGTAAAGATAAAAGGTACCCCTGCCCGTACGGGCCAGTCTTGACAGACTCTAGGGTTGTGCGCCCATCTCACTCAAGAGGCCGGGGGCCAGCGCTGTCCAAAGACACTTCCGGGTCACGTGGCCAGCGTGACATCGCTGCTCTGGCGAGCCAGAGCCGCACACGGAAACGCCGTTTACCTTCCCGCCAGTAAGCGGTCCCTATTTATCTACTTGCACCCAGGGGTGCTTTTGAACTGCTAGGTTGGCAGGCGCTGGGACCGAACAACGGGAGCGCACCCCGCCGCGGGGATTCGAACCGCCGACCTTTCGATCGGCAAGCCCTAGGCGCTGAGGCTTTTACCCACAGCGCCACCCGAGGTAGCTAATAGCAAGCTTAGCGGAATCCCAAGGTTTGCAGAACAACATTTTTTAAAAAAAACAAAAGAAAGCTAGGCAGGGTGTAACCCTCAAACAGCCCAGTGACGGCTGAGCTGTGCTTAGTTGCCACAGAATGCTGGCTGACTGTTGTCGGGGAGGGGGAACAGAAAACTCTGGGAGCAATGGAATGGAGTATCCTGGGAAAGGGTACGAAGCCTGAACAGGAGCACTCCACACTGCAGCCTTTTGTTGCAGGCCCCCAGGTATATCCAATCAAAATTAAAATGGGGGAAACTATATATATTCTCAGGACATGAGTTTGTACCCAAGGGCAGCTGTGCCAAGTTGGTTCATCTGTAATCTTCCAGCTACATACACAGAAATAATAGAAGATGTGCACAACTTGCATTTGTGAAGGCTGATTATGATGATGACATGGCTCCCCAAATCAACACAAACTGTGGAAACTTCACACTGGACTTCAAGCATCCGGCATTGTGTGCCTCCCCTTTCTTCCTCCAGACTCTGGGTCCTTGGTTTCCAAAGGAGATGCAAAAGCTGCTCTCATCAGAAAAGAGATTTGGGGAGCCACGTCATCAGCTGGTGTTGGTCCACTGTGCTTCATTAAGTCCAGGGTCAACACAGCCGTCTACCAGGAGATTTTGGAGCACTTCCTGCTTCCTTCCACAGATGAGCTTTATGGGGATGCTGATTTCATTTTCCAGCAGGATTTTGGCACCTGCTCACACTGCCAAAACTACCAAAACCTGGTTCAATGCCCATGGGATTACTGTGCTTGATTGGCCAACAAACTCGCCTGACCTGAACCCCCATAGAGAATCTATGGGACATTGCCAAGAGACAGATGAGAGACATGAGACTGAGCAATGCAGAAGAGCTGAAGGCTGCTATTGAAGCATCCTGGTCTTCCATAACACCTCAGCAGTGCCACAGGCTGATAGCATCCACGCCACACTGCATTGAGGCAGTAATTGATGAAAAAGGGGCCCAAACCAAGCACTGAGTACATATGCATGCTTCTACTTCTCAGAGGTCCAATATTGCTCTATTTGCAATCCTTGTTTTGCTGGTTTCGTTTAATATTCTAATTTTCTGAGATTGTTAATTTGGGGTTTTCATCACCTGTACGCCATGATCATCACAGTTATAACAAATAAAGGCTTGACATATCTCGTTTTGCATGTCATGAGTCTATCTCATATATTAGTTTCACCTTTTAAGTTGAATTACTGAAATAAATGAACTTTTCCATGATATTCTAATTTTCCGAGTTTCACCTGTATATCGCCTTGCAAACAATTGCTCTCTTGTGCTTGACCCTACCCAGCCATTGTCAATACTTAAAGTGTTCTGTCTCTCACCCATCCATGCTTTGCTTCATGTTGGGCCTCTCCACATAATCCCCCCTAACTCGGGCAGGAGCTGCGTCTGACAGGTGGCTTGAATGAAGAATTCCAAGCATCAAGGCTAGCCACTATTCAGCAACAATAACCTGAGTCAACTCATGGATTTTCCAAACAAAACCCCACACACCTCAAGACTGCAGAAGAGTGGCAGTTTGATGGAATTTGCGAAAGCTGTTTTGTTTGAGCCATTTAAACGAGACTGGACAAGAAAGTGGAGAAATCTACCCTAACGAACACTTCCGCACCTGCCCTCAGGGAGGGACGACCTGACCTAATAGCTCTTTTCTAACGTTAATCTCTGTGATCTCGCAGTTAATCATCACCTGTGAAATCCTTGCTCTGAGGGAATGAGATAATTTCTCCTGTGGCCAAAACATTTGTTAAATCTTTGTCTCATGAGAGGAGCTGAACATTCAGCAACAAAAAAACAAAAGGCTGGGTGTTTCTGAACAATGCCGAAACCACTGCGAGCGCCTCTGAAGTAAATCTGCGCTGTCTTATTCTTGATTTGCACCCACCTTGGAGCACCTCCCAGTTTCTCTCTTCTTGATCTTAAGAGATGCTTTTATACGTGGAAGTTTGATGAATGAATAAAATATGCCAGAACTTTTACATTCTTCTTCGAAAGAGACCCAGGCTATATTCCACCATTAGAAAAATTCACATCACAACTGTTTTAAAACTATATGAAAATGACTTTTTCAGAGATCCTGTTACACTGCAGTCTGAAATGGTTTTGACCAGGAGGGGAAAAAAAACTTTATTACTGGATTCTGTTAAACATATAAACTGGTCTTTGGCAATTAAAACTGGGCTGCAACTTGGACGCTCAATTCAACCAGCCTTTGGTGAGTCAAGTCTTTCAAATTAGTAATAGCATTGACAAGACTGATTCCACATGGCAAATTTTATTGAAAGAGGTAATGTGTGTTAATGGGGGGAGGGGGTATGTGAAACGACCAGTTAATGTGATCCAGGCTGCAAGCGACCCATTTGCAAAAAATAAGTGAAACTTAACAAATGTAGGTGCAGCAATCGAAGCAGGATTTGAACTCTGTACTGTGAGTGTTGCTTTTCTCAGTAACAACTTTACTGTTAATGACATACCAAGCCTCACCACAAGCTAAATATTGTTGTTGGGCTTTGTATTTGGTGTGTGCTTTTGTTTAGTTTTTTCTTTTTTCTTTTTTGGCAACTTCAGATCCAAAGCAGAGCAAGAAATGTAGGGTAAATGTAAAATAACACACATGTCTGGAGGATTAGTTGTCTCTTGTCCAGAAATGCCACACCTCGTAATTAGAGAGGCTGTTAGTCTGTGGCATAGGAATGTGTAGGGTGTGGGCCCTTTCAGATTTACAAGCTTCAGGATTTATGAAAGAGCCTGAGTCCTCCTGGAGTTGCAGAGTTGGCAGGGCTGCTGTTAGAAGCTCCAGCTGCTCTCTTGGAAAACGGGGGAGCAAGGCACCTTCTTGCCGATCCCCACTCACCTGGGAATAAGTTCCTGTGACACTTAAAGGGACTTCTGAATGGATGGTTATAGGAGAACAGAATTACACTAGTACCTTGGGTTACAGATGCTTCAGGTTACAGACTCCGCTAACCCGGAAGTAGTACCTCGGGTTAAGAACTTTGCTTCAGGATGAGAACAGAAATTGCACGGTGGCATATATTTGTTGTGTGGCACTCCCCACCCTCCAGCTGCCAAGGAGATAAATAACTATACAACTTTTAGAAGACATCTGAAGGCAGCTCTGTACAGTGGTACCTCGGGTTACATACACTTCAGGTTACAGACGCTTCAGGTTACAGACTCCACTAACCCAGAAATAGTACCTCGGGTTAAGAACTTTGCTTCAGGATGAGAACAGAAATTGCACGGTGGCAGAAGTGGGAGGCCCCATTAGCTAAAGTGGTGCTTCAGGTTAAGAACAGTTTCAGGTTAAGAACGGACCTCCAGAACGAATTAAGTTCTTAACCCGAGGTACCACTGTATAAGGAAGTTTATTTTTAATGTTTAATGTTTTATTATATTTTTATATATGTTGGAAGGTGCCCAGAGTGGCTGGGGCAACCCAGTCAGATGGGTGGGGTATAATAATAATAATTAATAATAATAATAATTCAATAGGTCACTCATATTTTCTTTGGAGAAATGTTGGCAGGTATGACAGAGTGCCAATGTGCATATGTGCAGAGTGCCTTTCCCTTAGCCCTGAATAATAATGGCCAGTCCCTGCATGTCTGAAATTACAGAGAAGGATTTCAGGGTAGCCATTTCCAGGCAAGCTTGAGCCCCAACAACCTCACATTTTAAGAAATGGTGCATTGCGGCCTGTGATAGATTCTTTACCGAACACACCATTGCCTCAGTGCCAGCTATGTGCTGCTCATAATTGATTAGTATGAAAGCATTTTTAGTTTAAAATAAATCTCATGAAATCTGCCCGCAAGCTACCCCAGCCTCTTCTGGAGCAGTGTTATGCTTTGTGCGTTCTCGTTTGCCTCGAATGCAGCCTGATCCTTGTGTAATAATTCCATGGGAAAATCCAGCACTGACTGCATAACTGATTTGGCATGGCACTGGGCTTTAATTGCTTTCAGGTTTTGCTTGCAAAGGCCAAGAAACCCAAGCCCCACATAGCGCTGCGCTGCTCTCCCTCTGCAAAGAGCGTCTCTGCGGAATAGAAGTGAGTGCTGCGCACACTCAAAACGAAGAGGGAGGCTTTTCAAAAGCCCAGCAGATGTCTGACTGATGGCCCATGTGGCAAATCAATGCTTTATTAAGCCAGATTCTGTTACCAAGCTGGAACCAGGTTCTCTTCCAAGGCTGGACTTTGACCTAGCAGGCTTCGGTTAAGAACTCCGATCCAGCACGGCCCCACTGAAAGGATCCAACAAGTTGCTTTTTCTCAGCTTTGGTTTCATATCTCTTAAATAGGAATTGCAATTAAAAGGTGGACCCTTTCTTGCAAACTGGGTTAAAGGTGGGTTGCAGCACCTAAACACTTATTGGTTTATTAAATTTGTATACTGCCCTCCATCCTCAGGTCTCAGGGTGGTTCACAACATAAAAACACAATATAAAAAGCACAAAATACATAATAAAAATAATAACAACAATAAAACAATAATCCACCTTCCCACAACATATTTAAAAGTGCATTGGATGTTAATCAGCCCAAGGCCTAGTTGAAGACAAAGGTTTTTGCTCGACACTTAAAGGTGTATAACGAAGGTACCAGCCGAACCTTCCTGGGGAGAACATTCCACAAATCGATCGGAGTGTAATCATTTGTCGGATATTTCACTTCTCTGGATTTTGTGATGGAATTCTATGTTAAAGAAAAATTGGGGGGGGGGGAATATGTATTCAATGTTGGTATTTTGAGATCCAGAATACTTACTTAAATTTGAATTTTTAAAGATTAGTGTGGGAATTAGTTGGAAGAGACTTTTGAACAAACACCTGCCAAACTGACAAGGGAGAAGAAGAAGAAGAAGAAGAAGAAGAAGAAGAAGAAGAAGAAGAAGAAGAAGAAGAAGAAGAAGAAGAGTTTGGATTTGATATCCCGCCTTTCACTCCCCTTCAGGAGTCTCAAAGCAGCTAACATTCTCCTTTCCCTTCCTCCCCCACAACAAACACTCTGTGAGGTGAGTGGGGCTGAGAGACTTCAGAGAAGTGTGACTGGCCCAAGGTCACCCAGCAGCTGCATGTGGAGGAGCAGAGACGCGAACCCGGTTCCCCAGATTACGAGACTACCGCTCTTAACCACTACACCACACTGGCTCTTAGAATCATAGAACTGTAGAGTTGGAAGCGAACCCAAGGATCATCTAGTCCAACCTCCTGCAGTGCAGAAATCCTGCCCTATGTGGACTCAAACCACCAACAGCCAGACACACTAACCCATTGTACCCCAGAGGTGCCTGAATGGAAACAGTCTGATTCATTCATTGCTAGTCTCTCATATTCTTACTTGCCATGCATATAACTTATAGTGCCTATAATTTAGGCTGCAATCCTAGACGTTCCTTCTTAGGAAAGTGCCTGTCTGAATGGACCACCAAACCCAGCATCCTGTTCTCACAGTGGACAACCAGAGGCCAGTGGGAAGCTGACAAGCAGGACCAGGGTGCAACAGCACTCTTGCCTCCTCTGGTTTCCAGCAGCTGCCGTTACTGTCCCCAACTGTGGAGGCACAGTTTAGCCATCATGGTGAGTAGCCACTGATAGCTTTTCTCCAAACTCTTCTAAGAACCAGTATGGTACATTGGTCTGACTTGGTATAAAGCAGCTTCTTACATTCCATTTGCTTCAACAGCAGTTGTGTTCCTTTGTTCCCTTGTGCAGGAACCAAAAGGTGTGATAACATGAGGAATTTCTCCTTGTGACTTTAATTTCAAGAGTCTTCCGCATGGCCCAGTTAATCTGAAAACAGCATCTTCCAGGAAACTACATTTTGGTTAATGGGATGCTTGACATCTGCAGCCTAGCAGAGGTCTGCCAACTGTGTATTTGGGGCCTGGCAATGTACATCCAGATGAAGCCCAGCGTCGCCCAATCACAATGTGCCCATTTCCCCAGTCTCCAAAGTTGTAAGTCTGACAACAGAGTAGCAGTCAACCACTGGCACATTATTATTATTTTTTATAAAAACCAACCAACAAACAAGTTGGAACGCTGATCAAATAGTGGATGGTTTTGTTTCACTGACCTACTTAATTAAAAAAGCAGTTTCTAAAAATGGAAACGCTGTTTGATTTAATATGAAGATGGAGCTGTGTTTTTCCAACATCTGTGTCCAGAAAGGAAGAAAAGTCCTGTTTTTACTGGCCTTCCTCCATCAGTCTTTTTTTCATTTCGTGTCTAAAGCACAGTAAGTTACATAAACATTCCATTTCTTTCCATAAATTGGCTCCAGTTTCTGAACAATAGAGTCACTGTGAAGAGGAGAAAAACCACAGACACACCCCACAACTGCTGGTCACACAGCCAAAGAGAACTAAAGAGACATTCTTTGAAAGTACCAAAAAGGAAATCCATGGTCTTAAGGCAAGACCTTTTAATGTTATACTTGGAAGTGTTCCTTCTTTCCCCCTTCTTGGCTTTCTTCATCTTTGGCTGTCTAGTGCAGAATGCTTGACAGTGCAAAAGAAAGAAAGAAAGGAGGAAGGAAAGAGGGCCTGGAGACAGAATATTATTCTCTTTTAAAATGTGTTGATAATAGCTGTCAGTATTCACTAACTTCTGAGTGGGGAGTGCCAGAAATTTCAAGCACCTCACAATATGGGGAAACGATTATGAGTGGATTTAGTGCAAACAACACTGTTGAGGCTGCTCCTAACTGGCTGCCCATAATATTTTAGCTGTGGAAAATAGATAAGCTGTGTTTGAAACATGAAATATTAGGGGTGTATAATGACAGCGATGGCAAAGTAAGCCAGAGCCATATGATTTTCAATAGAGCGGCATTAAGCGAATAGTTAGGAAAGAAATAAAGATCTTTTCTGCAGCCATTTTTATATACTACTACTATGAATAACAACAATAAAGTTTATATTATTATCATGATCACCATAATTTAAAAGTGCATAAAGTAGTAGGAATCTACAACTAAAGGTCTTAAGGACAAATCCAGTTTTCTGCTATTTAACAAATTGTTGGTAATAGTCTCTCCTTTTAAAAATCCACAATGAATAGTCACTCTCTCGTAACATTTCTCAACGCTACCTTATTCAAAATTGTTCAGGGTCTAATTAGAAAGTTACCACCAGCTGTTTGTAAGGAAAACTATCTCATGAAGGCTGACTACGTGTTCTGTAGTCTGCTCTCTGAAGGCAATATTCTCTGCTGCCCAATATTCTCTCACCCCTGCTTCCTAGGTGGTTGCATCACTCCATGCAAATATTTTTAAAAGAGGGTTAAATATGCTTTGAGATCAGCAGTTGACGAGCTCTTGGAGGAAGAGTGAGGGAGAGCCAGTGTGGTGTAGTGGTTAAGAGCAGTAGATCCGTAATCTGGGGAACCGGGTTCGCGTCTCGGCTCCTCCACATGCAGCTGCTGGATGACCTTGGGCCAATCACGCTTCTTTGAAGTCTCTCAGCCCCACTCACCTCACAGAGTGTTTGTTGTGGGGGAGGAAGGGAAAGGAGAATGTTAGCCGCTTTGAGACTCCTTAAAGGGAGTGAAAGGCGGGATATCAAATCCAAACTCTTCTTCTTCTTCTTGAACAGAGAGTGATGATGACGAGGAAGAGCAGCAGCAGCAAGGAGGGACAGGAGGCTCTGATGATGGACCTCAGAAATAGGCCTCAGCAGATGCCATCCTGTGGCACCAGCTGGGGTGAGCAGCGTGGAAGTATAATGAGACTTCTGGTATCAACTCCAGCAAAGGTCCCGATGCTGTTTGCTGTTGTCTGGGTAAATGCAACCTCAGGGCTGGGGCACACTTTAAATCCACCACATGGAAACCATTTTAAATTGCTCTATGTGGGGACTGTGACCACATGGTGAGCAGGTTGTGTGTGTGTGTGTGTGCGCACACACCCAGACATTGACCATGTGGATGAAGTCTAGATGAAATTCTCTCCAAGCCACTTTTTTATTTTATTATGGAGGGCACCAATTGTGGTGGTAGGGAGGAAATTGCCCGACCCATGTGGTGAGCTGCTGCACGCGAGCCTGTTTGGACAGCTGCAGCATGGAGTGATTTAAAGTAGCCTCCACAACACAAGCTTTTGCCCACATTTAGTGCTGACTTGTAGATTAAAGGCCTATTAAGGGGTTTGCTGAACTGAAATAACTGTTCCGTGACAGGAAAAGAACTACTCTCAGAGATAGGGAGTGGGACAGGAAGGGTGTTCGTAAACCTAACTCATTTACATTTGAATTTTTCTGTAACTTTCACAATTCTGTCTATGCTATGCTAGAATTATTTTTGAAAGGAAAGGGGGCTAAGAGCCAGAGGGACGATAGGCACACGTACCACAGACCCTCCAAGCATCCCTATTTTCCAGGGACAGTCCCTGATTTACAGAAACTATCCCGGTTTCATTTGATCCCTAAATGTCCCACTTTTCCTTAGGATGTCCCTATTCTCCTCAGAAAAAATGTTGGCGGGTATTGAGTTATGCAGCCCCTAAGCCAAGGAGATAAGTAACTATGCAACCTTTAGAAGACACCTGAAGGCACCCATGTAGAGGGAAGTCTCTATTTCTTTCGGTTTCTCATTTTCCCAATCTTAAATTCAGTTAGCCACATTCCCACACCAGCATTTTAGCATGCATTCTTCTTAATACACTCAGGCCTGTATCCAACATAGTGCTCAGTAGCCATCCCCTCTGTGCAAGGATTTACCCCATACACAATGGGCACATTAAAATCTGAACCATCCTCAAGTCTCTCTTCAGGTGTTATAGAAGATCGTACCCACCAACCCCTGCCTCCTCCATCTCCAATTTTGCAATGTCTGAAGGGGGATTGCAAGCTTGTTTGCCTGGACAATGCATGCGTATTCAGGTACTGAACTTGTGACAGATGAACATCTGTTGCATTTTAGACAGTTATCCAGGGTTTAAAAACTCTGCACTCAGTATTACCTCCAATTAAATATTTAAATGCACACAGGGTCTGGGAGATCCTCTGTTCAAATCAAGAAGCAACTGGCCTACCAGTCTTAGAAGCATCTTCAATCTTTTGTCAGACAATGCAAGATGGCATGCTATAATAACAGAACAGAAACTCTGACCGCTCTCTCTCTCTCGCCACACTCTCTCTCAGTGAGGATCACTGCCTCATGTCTTCTGTGTAGGGTCCTTCTCCTTCTCCGACCCTCCCCATGGCAAACATTTTGGGAAAATGCCACAATATATGAAGGTATGGGACACAACAGCAGGGAACTTTCCCAGAATAATGGAAGTGATATTAAAAACACCTTTAATGGAGGCAAGTTCAACCCCCTGTTAGCACTCACATTTGTAGTAAGCAAGAAGGTTAATGTGTTCTCTACTGCTTGCCTAATTGCTTCTTTATCCGTGATATCCAACTTTCCAGCCCCTGAGTTAGTGTCTGAAGCCAAAATTATCTGGACCTCGCACAGAACTTTAAGCTGTGGGAAAGCGCAGCTCAAAATGGCTGCTATTGTTTTCCGGTAACCTTATACTTAGCGTTTAATATCCTCAGCAATTTACAGAATGCTCAGGATTCCATTTTGGCTCTTTCAGCTTGGGAAATCCCAGGCTAGACTTCAGTTACCTTTTTTTTCTTTTTTCTCCTTTTTTACTGTAACACTGTAAGATCAAATGCTACAAAAGAATAAATGTGCTAAGCACAACACACCTCAATATGTTTGCAGAAATTGCTTTTCTCCCTCCTCCTTTGTATTTTAAAAGACACATTTTAATTACTGAGGCAGATGAAAAGAACAGAAACTATGTTGCTTGCTTCACTGACTGCTCTGTTAAGCAGCATGTTAAATCTATTAACGTGAAATCCAAGATGCTAAAAGGGCGGTACGAACCGTACAAATGGAACAAAGGACTAGTAAACTTAGTCTGCAGTCCTAGGCACATTTTCCTAAGTGCAGGCCCCATTGAACTATACGGGACTTGCTTTCAGGTAAACGGGCATAGGGCTGTACTTTTGCTGTCAATGTTTTGATTTCCAAAATTGACTTGTGAGCAAAAAGAAACAACAAACAGAAGAGGCTCTGTTCTGTTCATGGAATGTTCATGGTCTGTGATGTTGCCATACAGTTCAGGAACATTTAATTTTACATTAGTAAATAAGGTTTAGAAGAAGAAGAAATCACACTTCTATTCCCAAGCTTGGTAACAGGTATAGATACAACAAAACCAATACAATAATACAGGTAAGAAGTATATTGTAACACACATTTTTGTCTCTCCTGCCCCATTTCTAAAACTGAAGTGGTATTTTAAGGGACAGGAATCAGTTATTCACCATGGGCCTTTGCTTAAGCCAGTCTTCCCCGACCTGGTGCCCTCCAGATGTTTTGGGCTGGTGATGATGGGAGCCATAATTTAAACTTATGAACAGACATGTGTTGGGGGGGGGGCGTTGCTTGTGTAATAGTGGGTTTCTGGGAGGAGAACAATAATAGAATCATAGAATTGTAGAGTTGGAAGGGACCCCAGGGTCATCTAGTCCAACCCCCTGAAATGCAGGAATCTCAGCTAAAGCATCCATGACAGATGACCATCCAACCTCTGCTTAAAAACCTCCAAGGAAGGAGAGTCCACAACCTCCCAAGGGAGACCGTTCTGCTGTCAAACAGCTCTTACTGTCAGAACGTTGTTCCTGATGTTTAGTCGGAATCTCCTTTCCTGCAACTTGAAGCCATTGGTTTGAGTCCTCCAGGGCAGGATAAAACAAGCCTGCTCCCTCCTTCATGTGACAGCCCTTGTGATATATGAAGATGGCTATCATATCTCCTCTCAGTCTCCTCTTTTCCAAGCTAAACATACCTAGCTCCCTCAACCATTCCTCATAAGGCTTGGTTTCCAGTCCCTCGATCACCTTGGTTGCCCTCCTCCGCACACGTTCCAGCTTGTCAACATCCCTCTTAATTTGTGGTACCCGGAATTGGACACAGTATTCCAGGTGTGGTCTGACCAAGGCAGAGCAGAGCTGTGCTATTACTTCCCTTGATCAGGACATGTCTCACTGCTCACAGATAATATGACGTCACATGATTTTTGATGGTGCTGCCCAGTTCCTTCTGCGATTGGTCATCAGCCCTTGCCAGTGGAGGCCTGGGATGGAGGTAACACCTAGCAGGTGCTATTGCAGGCATAGTTTTACACTGTACTAGCTGTTGGGGTTGCAGGAAAGGAAAGTATCACAATATTGGATGTGAGGGCGATCTGGCTGCGACATCTGTCACCCCATTGATCGCCAGGGTTGATTCGGCTGATCTGGCTGGCTAGGCGGGTGTCCCCTTCCTCCCTCACCGCTCCATGTGCGTCCCTCCCGAAGCTGCGCGCACGGTGGAAGAGGACGACCATCCCAGATAGAAGGAGTGTACCGTTCTTCGATGTGGAAGGAAGTGGCTGCCTGAATTGGCAGAGACCCTGAGGCACTGCCTCTGAGGTGTGAATTGTCCCATTAATTTTAATGCATGCTAACTCAGATGCCAGCTCTTTAGATTAGCATGGCCCTGGTTAACTGTTTCACTCCTCTCAAATAATGCACGGCAGAAAAAGGGGTGCAAAGGAGAGTGACAAAAGAGATCCACAAGCAACAAATTAGGGGCCATGAAAGACACAGGATTAATGTGTTCACCCATAAAATTATTCTGAGGGAAAACAACAATTAATAGCAGTAACTCAGTAACAATATCATGCTTATTGTAGATTAAATTTGGCCTCTGGAAGAGGCATCCTGGTGGCCCATAATTTGCACGCATCTGTTAACTGTGGGCTGTCTGGTTTTGGGCCCACAAAAATTTATAACAGCAGCAGCAGCAGCAACAACAACAACAACAACAATTTATTATTTATACCCCGCCCATCTGGCTGGGTTTCCCCAGCCACTCGGGGCGGCTCCCAACAGAATATTAAAAACACAATAAAACATCAAACATTAAAAACTTCCCTAAACAGGGCTGCCTTCAGATGTCTTCTAAATGGCAGATAGTTGTTTATTTCCTTGACATCTGATGGGAGGGCGTTCCACAGGGCGGGCACCACTACTGACAAGGCCCTCTGCCTGGTTCTCTGTAACCCCACTTCTCACAGTGTGGGAACTAGCAGAAGACCCTTGGCACTGGACCTCGGTGTCTGGGCTGAACAATGGGGCTGGAGACACTCCTTCAGGTATACTGGACTGTGGCTGTTTAGGGCTTTAAAGGTCAGCACAAAAACAAGCACAATAAGCACAAAAGAGAATTTTACTGTTCTGAGTCAGTCCATGGTTTTCCTTGGCCCCATGTGACATTAGGGCACACCCACAAATTGCCAGCTTTCAATAATAGGGTGACTAGTGTGCCAAATTAGGGAATACCTCTAAAGTCTATATGGTAAACTATCACTATGCCTGACAGCTAGGTTGCTGCACAAATGTGACACTTCTCCCACAGGAGCTGTGCTGATTCTTGATTTCTTTGGAGCCCACTTTAAGATTTTATTTTTGACTGATAAGGCCCTAAACAACTTGGGACCTGCTTACCTGAAAGAGAGCATCTTCTTCAATATGAAACTGTTCACTAAGAGCTTTGGATGAAGTCATAGTCTGTTTTGGTCCACCAGGCAACTATGAGAAACAGGGCATTCTCAGTGGTGGCACCTACGTAATGGAACAGTCTCCCTCCCAGGCATCTGTCATTCATCCTCAGTAGTTTGCTTTCGCTGGCAGTTAAAAACATTGTTTCCCTGAGCATTTGCCAGATCTTTATTTTTTCCTGCTCAGTGATTCCCTGTCTGCTGTTTTATTGTATTTTTCCTGGCACGAGGTAAATGTCTTTGGCCAGAGCCAGAATTTCCAATGACTTTAAAGTAGTTTGTGTGGTCCAAGTAAGAAAGAATTGTGTTCTTACTGTTATCTAGATGAGTGGTAAGAGGTAGTCTACTAAGTATTTTAATTTTCTCTATGATTACCCCTTTCCTACCATGTGAATATATTTTGTAAGGGCTTAATATGCTTACTTTCATAAATTTGCAGGGGTTTTGTTTTTGCACAAGTGGGGAAAATTCTTTAGAGGGCTGGAATGCGCTCAGATATGTTGTTATAACTGGCAGCAGTAGAATTCAAGTTTTTACAAATTACTTTTTTATTGTTCTCCACAGACCCTCCTCACCTGCCACTGCCAGTTATGCAAGCAACAGACACAACAAAACCTTCAGAAATGCCTGCTGGGGTGGTTCCCCTCCTGCAACTTGGTGTGAAAATACCAGGGATTTGGGGATTTTGAGTTAATTTATCTTGGTGCAAACATGCTGGAATTACATACCATTTAGCAAAACAGAAATTTCCCCAAGTGCAAATACTTTGCAAGAAGTCTAGTAAAACAGAAGCTGGGTTTCAAATGGCTTGAAGAGGTGGCGTGAAAGTAGAGGAACCATCGAGCTGTATAATATTAACAATGAGTATCGCATTCCGTTTAAGTTGAGGCATAGCGAGTGTATCATATTGCACTCGTGAAGTGGTACGTACACACACACACACACACAGAGAGAGAGAGAGAGAGAGAGAGAGAGAGCTTTTATAAAGGGCATTGGGCAATCTGGTCCTAGGAATCAGTTGCAGAAGTATGCAGAGATTTGCATGCCTGAATGTTAAACCTGAGCCTTTTCCAGTCAGCAAGGCAGGCAGAGTCAGTGAATTTTCCCCCTTCTGATTGCCAATAAATTAACCTTAATGCTATTAAATATGGTCTGGGCCTGTTCATGCCAGCCTCCCACACTCTGCTTCTAAGAGTGCAATCTCCCAGGGGGCGTCTGGTTGGTTAGTGTTGAAAGAACAGAAGGTTGGGGTAGTTTGAAACTTTAGTCTGAGCTAGCAAAGCAGTTCTTATGCTGTTAGGCAGGGGTGTCAAACTCAAATTCATCGGGGGCCGCATCAGCAGTTTGGTCACCCTCAAAGGGCCGGTTGTATATTGCCAAACACTGTTTATTACACATATGGCAAACACAAGGCATTAACTTTTTTTTAACTTTTCTGACTAGATGGCTGACATCGTTTTCCTGAGGTCAGTCCATCGATGTCTGGCGTTAGGTCTTGTGCTGTAGCAATCCGCAAAACAGCATGGAGGTTATCATCAGTGATGCGTGATCTGAGCTTGGTCTTGTTCAGATTCATGACTGAAAACATCTGTTCACATAGATAGGTGCTCCCAAACATGGACAGAACACGTGCAGCTTGAAGTCGGAGCTGTGGCATCAAAGCAGGGGGGAGGAGACGGTAAAAGTCGTCGACTGTCGCATCCTGGAACTTCGCTTTCAGGCTGCTGTTGCACTGAAGTTCTATTAATTCCATTTGAAGGTGATGTGGTGCACTGTCAACATCGATGTTGAAGGGATTGGCAAAGCTGGTAAAGGTTAAGTTTTGTTCTTTAAAGTCAGAAAAGCGTCGATTGAATTCATCAATCAGCCGATTCACTTTGGTACCCAATCGAGCACATGAAAAAGTACCTGGGAATGAGGTTGAGATGCTCTGGCAGATAGGAAAGTGGGCAAGACTGTCTTTTTCAAGCTGTGACTTCCATAGGCGCAGTTTCTCCTGGAAAGCTGTTATTGCCTCATACATTGAGGTTATGACTTGTTTGCGGCCCTGCAGCCTCAGATTCAGTTGGGCGAGATGCTCTGTTATGTCACACAACATGGCAAAATCGCACAGCCAGTTTGGATCTGACAGTTCTGACAAGGGCTTCCCTTTACTTTGCATAAAAAGAGTAATTTCTTCCAAAAGCTCAAAAAATCTCTTGAGAACTGTGCTCCTACTCAGCCACCTTATTTCTGTATGGTATGGCACATCTGTATGTTCCATGTCCACCTCCTTCAAAAATTGTTGGAACTGACGATGATTCAGACCCCGTGCACGTAGAAAATTCACTGTTTTTGTGACTGTGGACATTATGTTATCCAGTTGCAGAACCTTGCCACACAGAGCTTCTTGGTGGATAATGCAGTGATAAGTTATCAGCGGCGTGTGGCAATTACTTTTTTTCATTTTCTCCTTTAACAGTCCAACCAAGCCATTTCTCTCCCCACACATTGCTGGAGCGCCATCAGTAGTAAGTCCCACCAACTTTTCCCAAGGTAATTTCATTTTATTTACGGATTCCTCCACTGCATTGAAGATGTCCCTCCCAGTTGTTGTCCCATACATGGCGACCACATCCAAGAGCTCCTCACTGACCGACAAGTCTTCCTTCACACCTCTTACAAAAATAGCTAGATGAGCTGTATCAGTATTATCAGTGCTTTCATCAACAGCTAATGAAAATGCCAGATAACTGCATGCCTCTTCAGCCAACTTTGTTTTAAGATTACAGGCTAGGTCCCTGACTCGGTCTGTGATGGTGTTTCTTGACAAGCTGACATTGTTAAAAGCCTGTCTCTGCTCAGGGCACACCTGTTCACATACCTTCAGCATACACTGCTTTACAAATGCACCTTCTGAAAAGCACTTTGAAGCTCGCGCAATTTCTTCAGCCACAAGATAGCTGGCTTTCACTGCTGCATCATTTTTTGCTGTCATTTTTGCAAAAATATTCCGTTGTGAATACAGGCTACCTTTTAATTCTTGGACCTTTTGTTGCTTTTCCTGGTGGCTAAGGTTAGCAAATTTGGCTCCATGTTTGGTCTCAAAGTGCCGGCGTAAATTGTATTCCTTCATCACTGCCACTGCCTCATAGCAAATAAGACATACCGGCTTGTCTCCATTAATCACAAACATGTATTCACTTTCCCATCTCTCCTGAAATTGCCTTCCCTCTGCATCAACTTTTCTTTTCTTGGACATTTTTGGGTTATTTGATTGTAGTTTATGGTCCCTATACCACTGTAAAGGGACATGGAAGTGGTCAGTATATCCAAAGTTTACCGCTCAGACTTTTAAGCAGAATAATAAGCAGACCCTCCCTAATAAGCCACATGACTTGTGTTTGACACCCGTGCCTTAGGTATTGTTGCTTCAGGGAATTATACACGGCTTTATACACGGGAATTATACACGGTTGGATGGCGGCTAACAGATTGAGGTTGAATCCTGACAAGACAGAAGTACTGTTTTGGGGGGACAGGAGGTGGGCAGGAGTGGAGGATTCCCTGGTCCTGAATGGGGTAACTGTGCCCCTGAAGGACCAGGTGCGTAGCCTGGGAGTCATTTTGGACTCACAGCTGTCCATGGAGGCACAGGTCAAATCTGTATCCAGGGCAGCTGTTTACCAGCTCCATCTGGTACGCAGGCTGAGACCCTATCTGCCTGCGGACTGTCTTGCCAGAGTGGTGCATGCTCTGGTTATCTCCCGCTTGGATTACTGCAATGTGCTCTATGTGGGGCTACCTTTGAAGGTGACCCGGAAACTACAACTAATCCAGAATGCTGCAGCTAGACTGGTGACTGGGAGCGGCCGCAGAGACCACATAACACCGGTCTTGAAAGACCTACATTGGCTCCCAGTACGTTTCCGAGCACAGTTCAAAGTGTTGGTGCTGACCTTTAAAGCCCTAAACGGCCCTAGTCCAGTATATCTGAAGGAGCGTCTCCACCCCCATCATTCTACCTGGACACTGAGGTCCAGCACTGAGGGCCTTCTGGCGGTTCCCTCACTGCGAGAAGCAAAGCTACAGGGAACCAGGCAGAGGGCCTTCTCGGTAGTGGTGCCTTCCCTGTGGAACACCCTCCCACCAGATGTCAAAGAGAACAACAACTCCCAGGCTTTTAGAAGACATCTGAAGGCAGCCCTGTTTAGGGAAGCTTTTAATGTTTGATGTATTTTAATATTCTTTTGGAAGCCGCCCAGAGTGGCTGGGGAAGCCCAGCCAGATGGGCGGGGTATAAATAAATTATTATTATTATTATTATTATTATTATTATTATTATTATTATTATTTATCCCGTGAGTCCTGTATCTAGCAGTATTTTGCTTTTGTCTTCCCAGTACCCACATGCATCACGCCAATTTTATTCCAGGCAGTAAGTACTGGTACCTTACTCAAGACTGGTTAACGTGCTGTAACTACCAAAGCCTGATTTCCAATATGTGCTTTCGCTTGTGTGGGTGGCATTTTAATCTGCATTAGTGACTGACAAGGTGAAACTGGAGCAGGGTAGTGATTCCAAATCACCCCCCCCCCGCATTCAGAATAAAGGTTTGCCATCGACTGGTGTATTTGTCTCATCAGTATTGTAACAATTCGATTCGGACCATTGGTCCATCTAGCCCGGCACTGCCAGGCACTGACTAGCAGCAGCTCTGCAAGGGTTAAGGCAAGAGTCTTTCCCAGCCATATCTGGCGACAGTGAGGGTTGAGTACGGCTGACTAGCAGCGGCTCTGCAAGGGTTAAGGCAAGAGTCTTTCCCGCGCTAAACAGCCTCTCCCCAGCGAGGGGTTGCTCGCAGAGCACAAATGGTCACGTTCAAACCAATCCACAAACTCCTTATGTTGCGTTAGCGGCTGATGTGGATCGGTAGCCTGCAAATAGTTTAAACTGCCACTTCTTGAACAATAGACCCTGCGACAGGAGTAACCACTCTATTATGTTGACAAGCAAGGTCGAAGTTCCACTGGGATTTATTTAAGTGTTTGCTCCGGAGGAAGCGGTTTGCGGATCGTGGCCCTAATGCAATTCCCAGCTACTTTCCCCATCCCAATTTAATTATCCTTATGGGATTTTTATGATTACCAGGAGCTTTCCTCGCCTTGCAACTGCCTCTCTGCAAAAAGTGAACACGTGCCTTGGGAGGAACGAGATTTCTTTAGAAACCAGCACGCTTTTTCGTGTGGTTGCTGCTGGTGCCAACCAGGGAGGCGCGGAGAGAGGAACCTATAACTTGATATCTCTTTCTCCGCAACAACTGCTTTTCGGAGAAAGCTCTGCAGAGCGAGCCGCTAAGCAGGCGTGAATCCGGCGCTCTGATCCCCCGAGCTCGGCTGGCGCGCCAAAACTCCACCGCCCGAAAAGGGAAAGTCCTCTGTCGTCTCGCCATTGGCTAGCAGGAATGGTTGTGGCTTGCTATTGGGCAGCGTGGAGGGGAGAGCCCTCCTTTAGGAACGTACTTTGGCTTGTCTGGCATTTTTCTCTCCTGGGGGGGGGGAGAAAGAGGTGGGACGGCGCGTGCCTCCTTTCCCGCTTTGCTGCTCGTGCGGAGGGAAAGGCCAGCCTTGTTTGCACAACCTCGAGCCAGTCAGTCACGTAAAAGCATCAGCCCGCCCCCGGGGCCGTCCTCCTTTTCTCTGAATGTGCGGTGCTGCCACCCCGCCTCCCCGCCCCGGTCTTTCCCTCAATGAATACACACAAGCTTTCTCCTTAAAAAAAAAAAAGCGCTGGCGGCCGGCAGCAGCTACGCGGGCCGCATGAGGAGCTCTGCCGGGCCGGATCTGGCCCGCGGGCCTTGAGTCTGACACCCGTGCTGTTAGGAATCAAAATAGCACACAAGATGCTACACAAAGGAGCTTGAAGAAACCTTTCCCTTCCTCTCTCTTCCCACCATTGCCCTTCACACACCCCTTTGTCAGTTTGGGTGAATTGCCAGACAAGCTACTGTAAGTAGATGCTTCTGCAATAGCCATGGAACTAGCAGAAGCCAGAACCAGCATGCGAGGAGGAAAAAATGTCAGAAATAATTTCTGAATTTTTGCACTTCCTGAGAAAGAAATAAACTGAAAGACAGCTATACAGCAAATGGTACAGTTCTCCGGATTTTGCAATGCAGTTCTCCTACCCAAAAATGGCTGGTTCCAGAGGGCTGCTATCTGCCTGTACAGATAGGTCACTTGGTCACTTGGCAGCAACCTCCTTTGGCCGTGCCAGACCCCCTCTCTAGGGTGGGCCTTGCCTGCGAGGCCAATCAGGGCAGGGGCATGGAGGATGGGTGCTGCCTGGTGCAAGCTGCCTGGTGCTGCATGCATGCCCAATGCATCAGCCAAACCTATTCTTACCTGTAATCAATAAAGTTGTGGTCTAGTTCAACCCAATACCAATCTCCTGTGTGAATTTCCTTGGTCTTCCCTGCACTGGCTTCAGACATCATGCATCTGTGGCAGCAAAGGTTGTCCCTTGAGACAGATGCCCCAAACCCATATTAGGGCAGTAAAAGTAAAGGACCCCTGGGCAGTTAAGTCCAGTCAAAGGCAACTATGGGGTGCAGCGCTCATCTTGCTTTTCAAGCTGAGGGAGCTGGTGTTTGTCTACAGACAGGTGTCTGGGTCATGTGGCCAGAATGACTAAACCACTTCTGGAGCAACAGAACAGTGTGACAGAATGCAGAGTGCACAAAAACAGCGTTTACCTTCCTGCCATGATGGTACCTATTTATCTACTTGCACTGGTGTGCTTTCGAACTGCTAGGTTGGCAGGAGCTGGGACAGAGCAATGTGAGCTCACCCCGTCTTGGGATTCAAACTGCCGACCTTCTGATCGGCAAGCCCAAGAGGCTCAGTGGTTTGGACCACAGCGCTACCCGCTGTCACATTAGGGCAGTACCTTTATTAGGCCAGCTCCAAGTAGGGTTGGTTGGAAATTCACATTTAGAGACGGATCTATAATACTGGCACTTTCCAAACCGAGATGAGAACCGAAACACAGTACAAATACAGATTGTGAGCTCCATACCTACAACTACACCTGCCATTCCTTCCTTCTAAAGGTTGTGTGAGGATCCATTTGGGCTTGACATCATATGTACCACCAATTTAGTCATTCTCCTTTAGTGCTAAATGAACATTTCATTAGTACTAGCAATGTTTTTCTTGTGCCAGTAGAAGCCGATGTCGAGGGGCTGATCTGCACAGCCGCCTTGAAATGACTGTGAGCTGCAGAAGAGCACAGCAGATGGGAGAGCGATGTGCTGCCTTATTAAGAACCACATCCTCAAGCCTAGCAGTGCTTGTTTTTCTTTCCCGTCTCTTGGTTTTACATTGCGATGCACATATGTACCCTGCTCTCCCTGCCTCCTCGTGCATAACACGATGTTGCACTGCGATAGCTTATTCTGGCAAGGGCTGGAATAGTAAATAGGCAGTTTTTATTTTAGATGTCACAGTTCATTAAGAACGATGTCAAGAGCTTATTCTTTACCGGGCTCGGCCCTTTCAGACATTTATCTAACAACGCTATCTGATCTTAGATTACATTTGTGTTGCTTTGAATAGCAAGCTGCCTGTTTTACATTTAAGCCTCATTCTGTAAACACAGTGTGTAGCGAGGAGCGTTCGGCAGGCTCCCTCGCTTTTTCAGTAATGCTTTTCAGGCGCTAATCATTCGGGCCTTTCGCACGCTTCTCTGCCAGCCATCAGAGGAAGGTGGAGTGAACTTTGTGAGCCAAAGTACACAAGTTGCTTTGAATGTAGCGCTAAGGATAAGGTTCCGTCAGTGCAAGGATTTTCCTTCTGTAACAGAGCCTTCTCCTCCCCTCTGCACACACTCTTGGTCTCCAGAGTTGTGGACTGTGCAAGGAGAGGTGAGGGAGGAAAATTTCCATTGTGATAAATGGAATGCTTCGACTAGCTTCCACTAGTCAACAATTTAGTTGAATGCAGTCCTTTGCTAGCCGGGGTAGCTTTCTTTTGCCAGTTTTCCACGTGTGATATAATCAGCTACTTGTCATCTGTTGTTTCCCAACACATCATGATTATGTGCTCTCAGGTGTGTTTGCTTGTCCACTGGCCTGCAAGCGCTCCAACTGGAGAACAGCCTTTACCAAAGGTGTCATGGACTTCGAAGATGCTCGAACTCAGAGTCGCAAAGTGATTTCATGCTCTTTATTCAGCTCATAGTGGTGAGGAGGAATGAATGAAAGTCCCCTCAAAGTATCTGCTTTATATACATTATTTACACAATGGACTGCACATGATTGGCTAATTCTGGAATTCTACTGTAAGCTAATCAGGTTGTGGATTCACCTTATATCTGGAGCATGATTGGGTGGTTCCTGCCAACCAATCATACTGCTGCATTGTTCTAGGACCAATCAGACTGCTGCATTCTGAATCCTATTGTTCTAGGACCAATCAGACTACTGCAATTTGGATCCTATTCAACTCAGTACATAACAAACGTGCAAAGAGGAAGGTATGTTTGGCAAACCCTCACTGTGACCAACTCTCACCCAGAAACCTATGTCCGCACTGTGGAAGGACGTGTGGACCCAGAACTGGCCTCCACAGTCACTTACGGACTCACTGTTAAGGCCGTGTTTTCGTGGAAGACAATCTTACTCGGCTATGAGTGATCGCCAAAGAAGAAAGAAGAAGACTTGTGCCCCTTGCGTTCCAGCTCTCTCTTGACCTGTTTCATTGTGCAGAGCTATATGGAATCTCCACTTAGAAGGCACTTAGGGGCAATTGTGGTGTTGTCCCACTGTGCCTCACCATTCCATAAAAGACTAGGGCCTTAAGAGAATTCCCAGCAGGGGCTACTGGAAAATCCCCCAGAGCATACAGAAATCTAGCTTGGGTTTAGATCCGGTTTGGGGACAGATCAGGACAGATGGATGACCTTCGTTTGGAGAGGAACAAGAAGAGCGCAACTCTATTGCTTCTCCTGGCTCTCTCAGCAGCTTTAATACTATTGACCGTGTTATCCTCTGCACCATTCCCATGAGTTGTGGATTGTGGCCAGTATTTACACCTGTTTCAACCCAATTTACAAAGTCAGCTCCAGAAAGTGGTGCTGGGTGACAATTCCTAGGCCCCTTGCAGTTGATTTGTAGGTTTCACAGGGCACGATTTTGTCCCGAGTGTAATTTAATACAAAAATGAAGCCACTGGAGATTTGGTACACATGTCACCAGGATGCTGATGCTACCCAGCAACCTATAACGGCCAAATCAGGAGAGGCCATGCACCTCCAAAAGTGATGCCTGGGTGCAGTCATGGGCTGGAAGAAGGCTGTGTCTTCATGTTGACAAGATGGAGGCCTCCAAGAAAGGTCAGTTCCTAGGTCCAGGAATTGAGTTGTATGCTAGCTCTGGAGGGAGGGCACCCTCTGAAGCAACAAGTACATAGTTTGGGGCTTCTCCTAAAGCCATCACTGTCAACAGAGTCTCAGGTGGTCAGCAGCTTGTCAGCTGGTGATAATGTGGATGTGGTTATTCTTGGTAATATCACCCACTGCCTGGAACACCCTCCCTTGGGTAATTTGTGAGGCAGAGGCTGTAATGACCTCATAAAAATTCACGTTTACCCAGGTTTTCCTAGATTCTGGTTCTTAATTTAAATTTTGTTTTATTTTGCACACTGCTCTGTTTTATTCATAAAACATAGTTGCATTTTGTTTTAATGCCATTCTTTGGAAATGGTATTAAATGCTGTTGTAATTTTATATTTTATATATTACTACATGCCCTTTACCAGGAGGTCCCAGGGAGGGTTACAGCAATTTAAAATTCATTATTTAAAACATTTAAAACAAATTGTTGTCATAGGAATAGGGTGTGTCCTGAAAACACATACCGCAGCTGTCAAAGGCCACTTGTGGAGATGGCAGTGTCCTCTCAGGGTTGGAAAGCAAGTCCTTTGTTGTCATATGTTCAATAAACCTTTGTTTCAGCTTCTTTAAAAAAATCTTGTTGCAATCTGAAAGATGTGCGAAAGTGCCACCTTAAAAATGCAGCAAAGACCTGGACTTGCCTTCTGGAAATCCACCAGAAACAAGCTTCTCTGAACACGTTTCTAAAGCAGCACAAGTAATTTCTGTTTGGACAGGCTTTTGAGGGTCCACTGGTAAGAGAGAGCATATTTAAAATTTAAAGTGATCAACCTGTCTCCAGAAAGAAAACTCTTAGGAAGTTATTAAATTTTAAAGCCCGCTTTCTGCCAAACAAATAATCAAATATGTATGCAGGCAGCAAAGGGTCATATTCTATGATCCCCAAATGTACAAAGCTCCTAATGCAGTTCTAAGATTTCTTCAGCGAAATGCAAGAAAGAACAGAATTTCTTCCAAATCTTGCCTCAACTTTGGCCTACTTATTTCTTGAGTTTCTCAGAAAGCCAGAGTGGTGAAACAGTTCGGGGGTTGGAGGAGGATTGGTATGACCAGGGTTCAAATCCCCCCTCAGCCATCCCCAAGGATGACCTTGGACCAGCCAATCACACAGCTTTCAGTCTTGCCCACCTCATAAAGGTACTGTGAGGATAAAATGGGGGAAGATCCATATAAGCTGCCTTGAACTCCTTGGAGGAGACCTGTGAAAGAAATGTAGTAAATAGAGCCTGGTCTGAAACACAGGAACAAATAAATGTATATGTGTCAGGGGTTCAGGAGCAGAGGCACAGGAAATGGAGAGCGAGGGGGAGGAGTCCGAAGGAAATGTCAGCGATGACAGCGGTCCGAGGTCTCTGAGTCTTTCCAGCGAATCGGAAGATTCACAGAAAGAGGCTCCCAGGGTCAGGGCAAGGGGGGTGCCTAGGGGGACACCCCAGGAAGAAGGGGCCAGAGGGGACTCAGAGAGCAGCAGCTGGAAATCAGGACCAGCGTCCACACCAGAGTGCAGTAGGGGGGAGGAGTCCCAGGCATCGGGATCAGGCGGCGCGCTGCCAGCAGAAGGACAGGAGGCAGGACTGGCCACGCCTACATCGGGGAGCGAGGAAACGGTCGAGAGGAAGGTTGAAGGCTGGGCGCGCGCGCCAAGTTCAGGAGGGCGGCGCAGTTGGCAGCCCGGATAGGGAGCCAGGTCCCAAAGCCCGCCGAAGAGAGAGGGAGGAGTCAGGGGGGTCAACGTCTGCGTCGGAAGAATCCAGGAAGGAAGGGACCCCGGGGGGTAGCAGGACCCAGAGGAGAAAGGAGAGACGGAAGAGGTGGAGTAAGGCTAGAATCTTAAACTGGTGTACAGGGGGCGGAGATTCAGATGGAGCTTTGCCGGTCTAAACCCTAGACGTAGAGCTGGGGCGCTCCGGTTTGAGAATGGAAACTGTACTTCAATAAAGACTTTTATACATTACTACCGGCTAGCGTTGGTCCTCTGTGAGCTGGGACCTGGAGCCAGCTCTGACAATATGTAAAGAGACAAATGGCTACAGGTTTTCCTATGTGTCAACTGCACTATCTGCATTAAAAGGCAGATTATAGATGCAATCTAATGTGCAGATTTGGGACTATGAAGCCCTGCGTGATCAGAGTGTAAAAATTTTTTACATATCACTTGAGAAGACAGGCAAACTAATGTCAGTGTATTGGAAGAAGCAAAGATCATCAGTGTCGAAGCGATGATTCTTCAACATCAACTTTGTTGGACTGGTCATGTTGTTAGGATGCCTGATTATTGTCTTCCAAAGCAACGACTCTATTCTCAACCTAAGAATGGAAAGCGTAGTGCTGGTGGGCGACAAAAAGGGTTTAAAAATGCTCTCAAGGCAAGTCTTTAAAAATGTAGTAGAAACACTGACAACCGGGAATGACTGGCCTGTGAGCTCTCCAGTTGGAGAATAGGTAAAGGTAAAGGTACCCCTGCCCGTACAGGCCAGTCTTGACAGACTCTAGGGTTGTGCGCTCATCTCACTTTATAGGCCGGGAGCCAGCGCTGTCCACAGACACTTCCGGGTCACGTGGCCAGCGTGACAAGCTGCATCTGGCGAGCCAGCGCAGCACACAGAACACCGTTTACCTTCCTGCTGGTAAGCGGTCCCTATTTATCTACTTGCACCCGGAGGTGCTTTCGAACTGCTAGGTTGGCAGGCACTGGGACCGAATGACGGGAGCACACCCCGCCGCAGGGATTCAAATCGCCGACCATGCGATTGGCAAGTCCTAGGCACTGAGGTTTTACCCACAGCGCCACCCGCGTCCCCAGTTGGAGAATAGCCTCTACCAAAGGCACCATGGACTTTGAAGTAGTAGGAACTCAGGACGAGCAAAGAGGAAGGCACGTTTGGCAAATCCTCACCATGACCAACTCCCACCCGGAAACCTATGTCCCCACTGTGGATGGATGCGTGGATCCAGAATTGGCCTCCACAGTCATTTACGGACTCATAGTTAAGACCGTGTTTTCATGGAAGACAATCTTACTCGGCTATGAATGATTGACAAAGAAGAAGAAGATACATGAGTTTTCTACATGAGTTCTGCAATCAGTAAAGATCAAGTGGAGATCAAGAGTCCACTTCCACAGAAGAGTAAATGTTGGCGTTAGACATTGCAGAGCCTTTTCAGTGGAGGACTCTTCATTACAACCTCTGTGGCCAAGAGTCTCTTAAAAACAATCCATTAAGGCTTTTATGTGAATTTCACCTGGATGAATCAAACAACAAAGTGCTTGGGATTAGGACAACTAATAGTCCAGCTTTGTTTAAAAATAATTATGAACCAGTGTGGGAAAAGTTATGATAAATCTACAAACTTGGTCTTGCTTACAGCTCTAGATACTAGGAAGAGTTAATGCAGCTGACACACTTTCAGCTAATACCAAACAAATAAAATTTTTGCATGTTGAAGAATGTACTGTGGCATACAAGTTTTTAGACTAGGACCTGTAAAACCATATGCATGAACTGTTATTCAAAGGTATCATTCACAAATGGCAACAGCACAATAGTTTTGCTTTGCTAAGTTAAACACCTATAGTAGGGCAGAAAACCCTGATAATATCAAAACTGTCCTTTCTGTTTTGGAAAGTAACTTTTCAAGGTGAAGACAAATTATTAAAGGAATAACAAAAAGTTAGTCAAACTTTTATTGGGTACAATCAACTTCCCATATTATCCATCAACAGAGGACACCATTTCTTGCACCTGCTGTTTGCTGTTCCATATAAAATCAGCTCAGGATGCATAGAGTAGAAGAGATGTAGGCTGTGTACACGCTACCATTTACTCTTGTTCCAGTGCACTCCCACCACTGGTGTTTGAAGCTGTGTACACATAACATTAGCCACTATCTATACGTATCCTGTGGTACGCGGGTGGCACTGTGGGTTAAACCACAGAGACTTGGGCTTGCCGATCAGAAGGTCGGTGGTTCGCATCCCCATGACGGGGTGAGCTCCCGTTGCTCAGACCCTGCTGCTGCCAACCTAGCAGTTCGAAAGCACGCAGTGCAAGTAGATAAAAAGGTACCGCTCCGGCGGGAAGGTAAACGGTGTTTCTGTGCACTGCTCTGGTTCACCAGAAGTGGCTCAGTCATGCTGGCCACATGACCCAGAAGCTCCCTCGGCCAGTAAAGCAAGATGAGCACCGCAACCCCAGAGACATCCGTGACTAGACCTAATGGTCAGGGATTCCTTTACCTTTACCTATATGTATCCCGTAGTTTTCTGAGAAATACTACTGTTGGATGCATTTCCCCTGAAACCAGCTGCCATCTAATTAAAAACCCCTAAGACGTTCACTTTGCAGTTAAGCTGAGCTGTGTGCATTCGAGATAGCCATTGCACACGTCATAGGAAACAACTCCTAGGGGCCAAGGGGTCTTTGGCCCCCCCCAAAAAAATATTTGAAGGGGCTGCCCCCTCAGTTTGTTGGGCATTGCCATTCAAATGGTGTGTGCGCACTGCATCATGTTCTCATGGGTCAGGAAATCGGCTTCACCTGCTGAGCAGCAACCTGAAGCAGCAGAAGGCAGAGTGACTCCACCTGCTGCTGGTCAGCCTTCTTGCTCCTGATGTGACCCAGCTGGCTCCAGCTTTCTTAACTGGGGATTTCAGCCTCAGTCAGTTGCTGGAAACAACTGCTTCTTGCGACCCTGGACTCTTGGCTTTCTTGACCTCCGGATCGTCTTGACTACGTGAACTGAGATACTCCTGACCTTAGGACTGGACTGAACCTTGCATAAGGATTCTGCCTCCAGGCAAGTACCCCTCTGAGACTTTGCTGGCCGGATGGCCTCTCCTGCCATTGAGTTCTGCCATGGCTGGGCAGTACAGAACTACAATACATGTGACCAATTATGTAGGGCTGGGTTTACCTGGGCCCCCCAATATTTTATGCAAGTTGGCACCCGTGCAGATAATAATAATAATAATAATAATAATAATAATAATAAATAATTTATTATTTATACCCCACCCATCTGGCTGGGTTTCCCCAGCCACTCTGGGCGCTTCCGACAAAGTATTAAAATACAGTGGTCTGTTAAACATTAAAAGCTTCCCTAAACAGGGCTGCCTTCAGATGTCTTCTAAAAGTCTGGTAGTTGTTCTTCTCTTTGACATCTGGTGGGAGGGCATTCCACAGGGCGGGTGCCACTACCGAGAAGGCCCTCTGCCTGGTTCCCTGTAACTTGGCTTCTTGCAGTGAGGGAACCGCTAGAAGGCCCTCGGCGCTGGAGCTCTGTGTCCGGGCAGAATGATGGAGGTGGAGATGCTCCTTTAGGTTTTCAGATGACAGTGCTCAGGCATAGGGAAACCAAACAGCTAATGCACATCAGGCAAAGACTTCCCTGCGCCATCTCTGGTGTGTACAGCAATGTACAAATGTGACTTAAAATACAGGGGGTGGGGGAGGGGAGAACAAAATCACTGTGTTTTAAGCCTCAATTGTGTACCTAGTCTCTCATGCGAGTGAGTTGGCCTGGTGATAGATAGGCTGAAGGACAAAAATAACCACCGTATCAAAAATAACTGTTTTGTTGGTCTTGTTCGTATAATCTTATTACTCCGCATTCTGTTAACTAAGTGTACTTGTCTTTATTTATATCATTATTAATTATAAAATAATGTGTATACCACCTTTCATTTTCAGAAGAGATACCAAGGCGATTCACAAAAACAAATCACAAGTCTGTAGCAAAACGACAATGAATATGAAAATAACCATAACAAATATAAAGCGGATTATAAAAAATATAGGTATCCATATAGCTCATGCTTTACCAAATGGTGTGGAAAGACTGCTCCAACAGGTCATGCCCCTTCTCCATGTCAGAAAAGAAAAGAAGTGACCTCCGAAAAGGGGTATTTATGTGTGTGAATCCAATGCCATCGCCATAGCAGATCATCCTCATCCATTCGAATGTTTTCCTTCACATGATAACTTCCTTCATGAGACCGTCATATTCCTTCCTCTAACAGCACACTGAAAACAAGCCCAATATAATCAGGCACAGGGCGACTTAATATGTGAGCAGATCCTGTGTAACTTTTTTTGTTGTTTGCCGCTCTGAGTCCAGCTTCGACCAGGGAGGGTGGGATATAAATAAAATTTTATTATTATTATTGCAGGCAAACAAAGCACTGCAGAATGAAAACGAAGCTAAGTCTGAATAAACCCAAGGACTTAACTGGATTGCATATTTATTAAAACCTGTTGAATTCAGACATAAACACTGGTGTAGTTTGCTGGTGGAGTAAGGAATGTAGGCATGCCTTGTGTGAGGGAAAACCTTTTGAAAAATATGCGCTCGTTCTGTAGTAGTTGAAAAACTCCCAGTATTCTGTTTATGCTCAGTAACAGGTAAAATCTCTCTGTCTTCTTTTGGCAAAGAGCTATAACTACGTAAAACAGTGCAGTGAATTCTTTGCAGCTATTTTAGTAATCCACCAGGATGTATTTCGCTCCTCCTGGATTAAAGCCATTATCAAGCCAGTTGTCAGAAAGTATCAAGTGATGAAATACAGATAGCACACTGAACATTTGTTTAAGTTCATGATTACTACAACTATGCTCTGGAAAGCATTGTGGCTTAGGCTTTTAATAAACTCCCTCTAGAGATCAATTACCCAGATTTATTTAGTGGCTATACTATAGTCTGGATTTTTTTTTATTTTTAAAAGAACCTCGTCTGTTAAACTGAGAACAAAATACTGAATCATTAGATCAGAGATAAATAATCTCTCTGATTATATATTAAACAATTCCAGTTGGGCCAACGGAACTGTTTAGAATATCATATTACAGATTGAGGCATATTAATATTAATGAAATCAGTTTGCCATCTTCAAATCTTTTTTTAAAAAAAATAGATAAAATATGATGTCTCGGAACAATGGGTGATATACAACATTAGTCATACTCCGAGAAAGCCCACTGAAATAAAGAACTTAATAAGAAGCCCATAACAATGAATATAAACCTGTTGATTTCAATGGGCCTATAGCTCAGTCAGTAGAGCAAGAAACTTTTGTTTGTCCATGTTGGGCAAAAAGATTTCTGCATTGCAGGGGATGGACTAGATGACTCTTGTGGTCCCTTCCAACTCTGACTTAGTGGGATTTCAGCCAATATTGTGATCCTTTTTGGTGAAAGCATGACTGACATATGCTAAATATTGGAAACAATGGCTTTCAGTTTTGATCAAATGGTATATATGCTAGATCTGACTGCAACAAAAGCGATTTATCTCAGTCTATCTCAATTCTTGTAGGCGTGCAAGATTTGTGATACAAAAAGAGCTTCAGCTTTTTGATAAACAAATAGGATTTTGCGATCAATGCGAAAGAACAAATAAAAAATCATTGGTGACAAGAACATATTATTTATGGCAATGTTCAAATACGGGATAAAGAAGTGGATATGGACATTGAGATATGAAGAATTGGTTATCAAGACACTATAACAGTATCTAGAAATTAGGAAATGAACTCGGAAAGCACAATCTGATCTTTGTGGAGAGTACTTCAACATGCGAAAGATAAATGTGACTTTGAGGCGAAAAAGAGCAACCTTTATTTTTTTATTTTTATTTTCAAATATTTGCAGTAGAACTCGCCCAGATTCAATATTTGTAATACAAGCTATGAAAACACAATATAATTCTACAATATCCCCTAAGTTACAAACCAGCAGTAATGAAAACACCCACACAGCCCAAGATACAAGACAGAATGCCACAACACAACAATTAAACGAAGCACCTCTCAGCCTTCATTGGTATTGGCCATGCAAAGGTGACCTGAAACAGGTAGCTGTTCAAGGCCTTTCAAAAGGACTGGAGTGTTGTAGCCTTTGGAAGTCAGGTGCTAATGAGTGCCAGAGTTGTGGGACCACCACAGAAAAAACTTAATACCTTCCAACTTTGCTTACCTAAGTAGCAGGCAACTGAGAAGGGATTTTGGAGTTGCGCAAAGGAAATACTAAGGTTGAGGCTGCTAGACAGGCCACCGTTGATAAATATCCATAGTATATATTGGTCAAACTGTGTTGTTGTTCAGTCGTTTAGTCGTGTCCGACCTTCGTGACCCCATGGACCAGAGCATGCCAGGCACTCCTGTTTTCCACTTCCTCCCACAGCTTGGTCAGACTCATGTTTGTAGCTTCGAGAACAGTGTCCAACCATCTCGTCTTCTGTCATCTCCTTCTCCTTGTGCCCTCCATCTTTCCCAACATCAGGGTCTTTTCCAGGGAGTCTTCTCTTCTCATGAGGTGGCCAAAGTCTTGGAGCCTCAGCTTCAGGATCTGTCCTTCCAGTGAGCACTCAGGGCTGATTCCTTCAGAATGGAGAAGTTTGATCTTCTTGCAGTCCATGGGACTCTCAAGAGTCTCCTCCAGCACCATAATTCAAAAGCATCTATTCTTCGGCGATCAGCCTTCTTTATGGTCCCGCTCTCACTTCCATACATCACTACTGGTCAAACTGTATGAAGGTTTAAAAAACAGTGCAACACAAATCCCAAGGAAAACATGATAATAAATAATGCATAATTATTTCCTATTATTATTCCTATTATTTCCTATTCAGTGACAAAACAATATTTTCTTGAGCTAAGATACACTAAAGGAGAAGGGATTTAAAACTGAGTCACTGCTAGTCAATATAGGCAATACTGAGTTAGAAAGATTAATGGTATGACTTTTTAAAAATATTACGTATTTATTAAATTTGAATACCGCCTTTCGTCTGAAGATCACAGGCCGGTTCACCACATAAAAGTACAAAATGAGAACACAAAATACCTAACAAAAGCAAAAGATAAACAAGCCAATAACCCTCCTGTGACAAACACATATTATTTTTATTTATTAAAAAGATTTGGCATTAGGTAGCTCTGTTGTTCCTGTGCTTGCCAAATCGTTATCCCTGTTGTGGGTTACTGTAATACCAATTTAATATTTCGAAAGAAATAGGTACCATGAAAGGAAGTTGTGGAATTTTATGTTTTTTTTCCAGGAATTAAAACCATGTTACCTATCACAACTGCACATTATTAATGCACTGGATCTGTTCAAGTCAAGATGTCTTGAAAAGTGTGCCAGCATCATGCATCTGTTTTACATCTCCCTCCTCCTCCTCCACCCCTCCCCCTTTGAACATTTGTAGTGAAAAGTTAAAGACGGGAAGATGTTTTATTTGGTAGATAGAATGTATAATGTTTTCAGAGTTTTAGCCAGGAGAGAATATAAGGGCATGCTAATATAGCAGCCTGCTCACTTACTACTAATAATTTTATGTTATTCCATTATGTTGAATATTCAGGCACAAGGCACACACACACACACACAAGTTTAAATGTTTCCATGTCTGTTTGGCTATTCATCTGAGCAATCAAATAAAATGCTGCCCTCTCTTCCCATCTTGGAGACAAAAGCCATTATGCAGGCAACAGGGGTGGGGAGGGGGAACAATCTTTGTGCTATGAATAACTTTTCAGCAGCTCAAGGAAAAGAGCAAAAAGCCTTATTTCCAAAGGGAACTCTCTCTGGAGAGTTTCACAGAAAAGTGTTCTCACCAGAAATCTCCATATTAACAGGCGGGGGGGGGGGAATAAATCTGTGCAATCATAAATACAGAGGGGGGAAATGAGAAGAGGTGCTTTTCAAATGTTTATGACTGACCACTGACCCTTGAAATAACAGACCGACCATTAGAATTGCTCTCTGCTCTTTCTGGCCTGGTTCTGATGTCATGTTGAAGTCACTGTTCAGAACTACGAGAATGAGATGCCATGAGCCCCATGCTTCTGGGCTCCCCACTCCTCATCCAACATTGCCACGAGGAGGATTTCGGACATTGCCGCTTTCAGGCCCTCACGACTTGTTTTGAACAAACCTGTGGCTGGCATCTGTCTTTCGAGAGACAATGGAGGAGCATGCCTTTGGGGGGGCGGTGAGATCAAACTGTTGGAGGTTGTAGCGCCTGCTGTAGAGAGTGATATGGGAGACACGTTTTGTTGCAGCTGGGGCAGATGAAGGTTAAAGGTAAAGGTAAACTGGACCATTAGGTCCAGTCATGGCCGACTCTGGGGTTGCGGCGCTCATCTCGCTTTATTGGCTGAGGGAGCCGGCGTTTGTCTGCAGACAGTTTCCGGGTCATGTGGCCGGCATGACTAAGCCACTTTCGGCGAACCAGAGCGGTGCATGGAAATGCCGTTTACCTTCCCGCCGGAGCGGTACCTATTTATCTACTTGCACTTTGACATGCTTTCGAACTGCTAGGTTGGCAGGAGAAGGGACCGAGAAACGGGAGCTCACTCCGTTGCGGGGATTCGAACCGCCGACCTTCTGATCAGCAAGCCCTAGGCTCTGTGGGCTAACCCACAGGGCTGCTGCAGATGTGTCATGGGGTTTCTTCTGTCTCTGCTCTGCCCTGTGGCCTTATTTCACCTCTCCTCTGGTCACTGCTATGGATACATGACTTGACTGCCTCTCTCCAGGCACTGCGGTTGTCTGCAAGGGATTCCCACATAGCAGGGCTGATGTTGTCAGCCTTCGCATGACGTTTGCAGGTATCTTTGTAGCACAGAACTGGTCTGCCAATGGGCCTGGCCCCTGAAGCTACCTCCCCATAGAGCACATCCTTGGGGATCCTGCCATCTTTCATTCTGTGGACATGACCAAACCAGTATACACGTCACTTAGACATGAGTGCAAATATGCTGGGAATGTGGGGGTTGAGAGATCACATCTTTGTTTGGAATTCTGTCCTGCCATGTGACACCCCAAATCCTTCTGACGCAGTGCCTCAGATCCTTCTGACGTTGCTCATGAACCACTTCCACAAAGCAGCATGCTCAACACACAAGCCTGGTAGACCTCCATCTTGGTCTTGGGAGTTAGGATCACATTCTCCCATACCCTTTCGGAGAGGCGGGCCATTGACGTAGCTGCCTTGACAACAATTGTCCAGCTCAGTGTCAATGGAGAGGTTGCTGGTTATGGTGGAACCCAGGTAGACCAATGCTGATGCATGGAGTGCTGGCGACATTGGCTGATGGTAAAGGCCAAATTTCCCACAGGCTTGGGCAAAACGGTTGATGAGTCTCTGTAGAGTGTGCTGTCAAGGCTGCGTCCTCTGCAAACAACTTATTCAGGGGTCCTCAGCATAGTCTGGCCAATGGGCCACCTTGCCGCTGATGCCCCCCAAGTCACTTGTACCCCCTCCTTATCCTCTTTGTAGCGTGCAGGAATGCCATTGTCCTCCCCGCACCTGGGCCACCATTGTCTGGGAGAATGCAGAGGCAACACTGGGATGCATCGCCGAGAGTTTTCCCCCTCCAATGCAACATCAAAAACAGGATAACCAGTTAAATGAGTAATAAAGGCAAGTGGCAGCCTGCAAATGTCCTGGTGACAGTTCCCAAGAACTTCAGGATTGTTCTTCTCCAAAACCAATATATATATTATGTTAAAGGGAATTACTTAGCAAAAAAATATTATATTAGGGAAAATGGCATACAAACATATATATATATCAGGAGAAAATTGCACTAAAATGATACGGAATTTTCATGTGACTTTTAAAGAAGTCACAAACTGATCTGGAAATGTAGAAAACTGAACTTAAGAACAGCAAAATGAGAAAGAGAGAGAACCCAAAACGTCTCCTTAACCACATCCGTCTCCTTAACCACATCCTCCGGCCACCAGGTCAAAAACTGATTCTTTTTACCTGAGCTTTTTAATTGGACAGGGATGGTAATATTTTTTATTGCTACCACCAAAGAGTTATGCAGTAGCAGAGTTTCATTGTTGCTTCACCTTGGTTTTATGCAGCTTCCCTCTCCCCACCCCGTTTTTGCAATAATGGTTTATTGTTTTCCTCTCTTACATTCCGCTGTGTTTTCATCCTTTGGAAGCTACCTTTCAGTTTATTTGGGGTGGGGTGGGGGTGGGGGACGTGGGGTTTAAATGGAAAGGCAGCTATAAATACCTGAAAGGCTTGCATTGATTTGGGCTCGGAGCTTTCGCATTGTGCAGATTTTGCAGGTCAGATATATTACATTCACATGACTTCAAGAGAAGTAGGCAGTAAAGGCAGAGTGCTGACAGGCCTCCGAGACAGAGCCAGAGGGGGGTGGTTCTTCCCTTTTTTCATTTAGCCATTTGATTTGCACCTAGCTTCCCTGTCAGATGCTTGATGATGAATAAACCCCTCAATCGGCATTTTATTATTCTGCCAAAAATCCTTTACAGACCTACACAAATAAAGAGTGGGGGTGGAGAAACACCCATTCCTCGGGAGGTCTGTCACAATAGTTTTATTCATGCAATCACATTTTACAAGTAATTTAATCTGCTCTTTTATATATTCTAAATGCCTAATAATGATGGGCTATGCCAGTTCAAAGAAAAGGAACTAACAAAATCTGCCTAATTCTCACACTTTAATGAGCCCGGACATGTTCGTGTTGGATGTCTTGGATAAATAAATACTCATTTCACTTCTTGCCAACAGATGTTGCATTATTATTATTATTTTTTGCCATGCACACCTAAAGAATCTGCTTCTGTGGAATATAAAACATGTTGCTGGGATGGGAACAAGTGGTCAGAATTTCCTTGCAAACACACTAGGCAAGATTGCCATTGCCAAAGTTCTGGTTTGTAGGTTTTGCTGCTGCTTTGACGGGGAGTTGCCTCAGGGCTCCCATGGATTCAGCCATGACAAAGAAGTTATATCTAATGCATAAGCTTTAATGGACTAGAGCTCACTTGCTCAGTTGCATGGAGTTATCCACAGGTGATATGCAGACAGACAGACAGACACACACACACATACCATCCAATATCCAGCTGATCCAAATCAGAACACTCATTTTTTTGGGACCCGAGCTATCTTGGGAGCCCGCTGACTAGTGTGAGATAAAAAAACAACAACATATTTTTGTCTGCTGCTCTGGAGCGAGCCCACTGACTCACACCATAGCATCGGACCAAAAAACGGGACATTCTGGGATGGCTTCCGTAATTCTAGGATGTCCTTCTTAAATCGGGACGGCTGAGCAGCATGCAGACATGGGTAAGGAGACAATGAGCTTCAAATGACCGAACCCTTATATACAGGCTGAATAGTACTGGGGACAATATATTGTCCTGTGGCACTCGGCAGGACAGCTCCTAGGAGGCCCCAAACAACCATCCACTGTGACTCTCTGGAATTTTCCCTGTAGGTATTATTATGTATTCACTTTCCATACTGCCCTTCATCTGAGGATTTCAGGGTGGTTCACGGCATAAAAATACAGAATACAACCACAAAGTACATCATAAAATAACCTCCTCCCACAAACACATTTAAAAGGACTTAGGATTGTTTAATCAGTCAAAGGCCTGGTTGAAGAGGAATGTTTTCACCTGGTGGCTAAAGATGAAGGTGCCAAGCAAACCTCCCTGGGGACAGCATTCCTCAAACGGGGAGCCACAGCAGAAAAGACCCGTTCTCATGTTGTCACCCTCCAGACCTCTTGTGTAGGAGGCACACGAAGAAGGGCCTCAGAGGGCTCCCTACTCTGAGAGCCGAACCAGTAGTACAGGCATAGGCAAACTCGGCCCTCCAGAGACTACAACTCCCATCATCCCTGACCACTGGTCCTGTTAGCTAGGGATGATGGGAGTTGTAGTCCCAAAAACATCTGGAGGGCCGAGTTTGCCTATGCCTGCAGTAGTATATTATAGTTTAGGTTTAACAGCAATGTTTCGGTGAACATATCATCTATCAGAGTGACCAGATATGCCAAGAGTGCGTGCAGTTACACCCCTTCTCAACTCCCAAATAAATAAATAAATAAATAAATAAATAAATAAAATAAACTTGATCACCTGCTTCTTTTTTAAGTAACTGGGAATCATTGGATCCAGGGCAGACCAGTGGCGGAGCTTCATGCTCCGGCACTGGGGGGCGGAGAGCAGGTGGGGGCAGTTCACGTCCTGGGGCATGGCATCCAGCGCTGGTGGGCGGAGCAGCCACGATGGCACCCCACCGGGATCGCACTGCCGGGGGGGGGGGGCGGTGCGCTCCCCCCGCACTCCTCTTCCTCCTCCAGTGGGGCAGACTTCACTGGCTTCACTTTAGAGGCAACTAATGATAATTGTAGTAATCATCATCACCCTCTTTAATCCAAGTACGCCACTGTTTTAAAAGAGACCTGTGGGTTTCGGCTATTACTGCCCTTGGTTTTCAGCCACCTAAACCGATTCTAGTGAGAATTTCTTGCTTTATGTGGGTTGTGGATCACAATAGAGCTATGATCAGCATCCCAAAGTTATGGATGATTGGGACAAGCGAGAGGGCTTTTTTGGTGGCTAGGCCCAGGCTTGCAATTCCCTGCCCAGGGAGGCCTGCCTCACCCCTTCCTCGATCATCTTCCGTTGCTGATGTGCGCTATGGGCTTTTAGTGGCTTCCTTTAAACCTGCTTATCTAGTTTCAGCTGTTGTGATTGCTTTACCTGGGAATCCCCTGCTTCTTTCTTTTTAATTTGTAAAAAAAATATTGAGGGGGATATGTTTGTTTTATTTTTTGTTCTGCTTTGTTAGCTGCCTCAAACTCTTTGGGAAAGGCAGGATATAAACATTTTAAATAAATAAACGAAAAAGATGACCAGATTTGCTAAGTTGTCCAAGTCCTGACAGGTTCACATGAACAGGCCTTGTTGATATAAGGTTGGAAAGGAAAGCCCTTGCAGGTTTTTTTTTTGTCTTGTATAGGAATATCTGTATGCTCCAGTTGGAAAGGTTGGCTGCTCTTTTAAGATGTGGCAGAAAATAAATGCTTTGAATAGCTCAGATCTTTTGCAAAGCTATTCTAGTAAAGTATTTTCACCGACTATAATGTATTTTCCACTTGTGAAATTCCTCATAAAATTTGAGAATTTTCCTGAAGTGGTGCTGATTCTCTTTAAGCCCCAAATTGTTAATGTGCACTATGTTACTAGTTTCTCTTCCAAATGTGCATAAGTACCCCCTTTTAAGGCAATTTTTACAGTAATGTTTCATTTTTGTGTCTATTTCACTTGCTTTCTTCTGGGAGGAAAAAAAACCCCGCCACTTAAAATTACCCACTTTCAAGTTATGGTAAGTTTATCTCCTTTCCCTCTCTTTTTCTCTCCATCTCTCTCTTTCCATCCCTCCCCGCAACCCCCACCGCAAAAAAGTGAATTATTTCTTTATTTTCTGATGATTGGCCTTATTTGTGTAAACGGAGCCTGGTTGTGCCGCAAGGAGATTTGGGTAACTAATGCTGAGGAGGTGGTCACTAACAACAACAACAACAACAACAACAACAATTTATTATTTATACCCCGCCCATCTGGCTGGGCTTCCCCAGCCACTCTGGGCGGCTTCCAAAAAAATATTAATACTGTAATACATCAAACATTAAAAGCTTCCCTAAACAGGGCTGCCTTCAGATGTCTGGTAGTTGTTGTTCTCTTTGTTATCTGGTGGGAGGGCGTTCCACAGGGAGGGTGCCACTACCGAGAAGGCCCTCTGCCTGGTTCCCTGTAACTTGGCTTCTCGCAGTGAGGGAACCTCCAGAAGGCCCTCGGTGCTGGACCTCAGTGTCTGGGTAGAACAATGGGGGTGGAGACGCTCCTTCAGGTATACTGGACCGAGGCCGTTTAGGGCTTTAAAGGTCAACACCAACACTTTGAATTGTGCTTGGAAACGTACTGGAAGCCAATGTAGGTCTTTCAAGACCGGTGTTATATGGTCTCGGCGGCCGCTCCCAGTCACCAGTCTAGCTGCCGCGTTCTGGATTAGTTGTAGTTTTCGGGTCACCTTCAAAGGTAGCCCCACGAAGAGCGCATTGCAGTAGTCCAAGTGGGAGATAACCAGAGCAGGCACCACTCTGGCGAGACAGTCCGCCAAAAATGAGGAAGTGCGTTTCCAAGAGACAAAAACAGGAGATACATTTTCACAACATTTACATATATAGTGTATATTTATATAAATTTATAATGGCTATACTTTAAAAGGATACATCAAATGCCTCACCATAGCAGGGAAGGCCAAGGCCAAGCCTGCTCAGTCTGCTGCCCAGGTGTTCCCTGTGAAGGGGCAACTTCAAGGCTCTCCATTGTCTTCCTTCTGGCAGTGGAGGACACAGTCTAGCAATCCTGGAAATAAAATAAATAAGCAAGCAATTGCCCCACTATATGCAACATATGCATGGGCTATCATGTTTCTTTGAGCCTTTGAAAAATGACAATTTCACACACACACACACACACACACACACACACAAACAAACACACACACACTTGCTTTCATGTGAGACCTGAGGCTTCTCTGCATGAAGCCACTTAACTGACCTAAATCTGCATCCACATAGCAACTCCTGAGTTATGATTTCTCTGGTTTACATGGCTCTTGGCTCACGTTTCTAAAAATAAGCTCGCAGTCATCAAGAAAACTTTGGGGTTTTGAATTGCAACGCCCCTGCAGCGTCAATACCAGGTTGGGGGGCTGCAGGCCAGCTTTTGGTTTCTCCTCAACGATGCCTTTGACTGCAGCCCTTTGATTACTCTCCCCCGCCCCACCCCCAATGTAAATGACATCTATTGACCTGAATGGGAGGGAGAAAACAAAACAAAACCCTGAAGAAAATGGAACTGGGGCACAGTCTTGTGGGACTGGCATCCAAATGCAATGGAATGAGATGGTAACACACCAAAGTCCTAAGGTGGACTGCACCACTTCAGACTGTGGGTGAGGGAAGTCTCCTAGGTTTCAAATGCCATGCAAACAGAAAGCCAGCAATTCAGCGCTCCCCTTGAGCATCTCTTCCAGATGCGCTAAGTTTTCTGTTTCCCCTGCCCCCATGTAGGAATGGTCAAAAACAGTATCTGTTGACTTCAGGGGTACATCCATTGCTGGGTGGCCATCTGTCACTTTAGAGCAAAGGATATTCCCTTATTTGAAGGACTGTGTGGTCCGAGTCCAGTTTAAGGCTAAAGAACCAGTGGAAGGAGTTGCCCATCAACAGTTACACACACCCTCAACTGTCCCGATTTAAACAGGACCTCCTGTTTTCGGGGGGGGGGGCATGCTCTCTCGTGAGTCAGCTGGCTCCCACAAGATCATGGCCCTGAAAGATGCACATTTGATGGGCCGTTCTCTCGTGCGAGTCATGTCAACTCACACAGGAGCATGGCCCTGAAAGACACGCATCCTGGTTTTATTCTGGAGCATGTTGGAGGGCGTGCAGTTGCCTTTTCGATAGTAGACTGAGCAGGTCAACAGTGAAGTGTATGGCAGTGAAGTGTAGTGTACTTCTTTTTAGAGAACAGCCACTACTTCCAAATTTGCTTGCATATGCGCATATCAATTAGCTAATGCACATGTGCATTTTTTGTGATGATGATGATGATGATAATAATAATAATAATAATAATAATAATTTTATTTAAACCCCACCACTCCCGGTTCAGAAAACCGGGCTCAGGGCAGCTAACAACAAATTTAAAACACTTAATTGATGCAACAAAAAATAAAATACATAAAATACAGTATAAAACATGAATAACAATAAATTCAGAATTCAAAAATCAATTTAGGGGGAAAATCCATCCAATAAACATTAGATGATCACCAGGGCAAGCTGGCTAAGTTAGTCCTATTTGGGCCAGCAAGGAAACCAGGGGAGAATTACCGGTAGCTGTGGGATCCCAGAGCGGGTAATGTTCATAAAAAGGGGAGGGGGAGGGGAGGAAGGAAAATAAAAGATCAGGCTAAGTTCAAATTGAAAGCCAGGCGGAATAGCTCTGTCTTACAGGCCCTGCGGAAGGAAGTGAAATCCTGCAGGCCCCTAGTCCCATGGGACAGAGCATTCCACCAGGTCGCATATGATGCATAAGTGGCCATCCTACTCTGTTCTCATGGGTTCTTGAGATGCAAAACATTTCCAACATATTGAATGGTACACAATGTGGAGCATCCCCACTCGCTACCAAGTCTCTTTGTGGCTCTTTCCTTAATATTGTTTTGAGCCCAATTTCTCCCCCTAACTCACCCCACTCTACTGACCTCGCTTCAAGTTAGTGGTGTCTCTGTTTGCTGGCTTTGGGCACATCGTGCAGCCTTACTGGCTCTGTTGTCTCATCAATATAATGGCAATAATATTTACTTATTTACCAGGGACTGTCCCAAAAGTATTGTAAGGCTTATAGCTAATGGAAGGAAAGCACTTTGAAGATGTGAGAAAAACACTGTGTAGGCGCTAAGATTAATATTAATAGTTGTTCCGAACACTCATTCTGCATCGTATTATGTAATCATGTCTAAAGATCAAATGCCTGAAGCACTTATTTTCAAGGGATAATGCCTCAAATTCCCAGTACTTATTACCCTGCATTATTTTAGATGGGAAGGGTAATAAAATGCTATTGTTATGCAAAATAATACTCCCAAGAATTTCTTTACTTGCATAGATATTAAGATTCGAGAAGAAGGCATGCATCGCATTAGGAACGCTGTGTGTTAAAGCACAGCAACTCAGTGGGAACAAGGGGTGAGGAGTATTGTTAATATTGTCATTATTGTTGGATTTCTTACCTGACCTTCACTGCAATGTCCCAGGGGCAGGTGCAACAATATAAAAATACAAGGTTAAAACAATCTACAACCAAAAAATAGGGCGGGTCTCCTGGCCTTGTGGGTGGAGAGGAGGGAGATCACAAATCTGAGGTTTTGTTCAGGCTCACTGCAAGCCATGGTTTAGCATTACGTGTGCCCTGGGCCACAATTCCAAAACACTGTAGCAGGAGAACGGAACCTGTGTTCTGTTCCAGATGATGTAGAACTCCAACTCCCATTAGCCTCAGCCAGCATTTCCAGTGGTCAGGGATGATGAGAGTTGATGTTGGCATCCATCAGTCTTGAGAGACAATGGGGTGCACCTCCAGGTCAGTGAAGTCAAACCTCTGTGTTAGCAGCACCAAAGTTGGGGCGCAAGCCTGGGAAGTGTATATGGAGGTCCTGGGCTGCCCAGATGAAAAGACACTCCCCCCCCCCAACCTCGCTGATGTGGTCCAAAGGAAAGCAGAGCCATACGTTTGGCACCAGCTTGGCTGCAGGAGTTGCTGGAAGGAGGCGTACAAGGCACCATCCAACTGTCTTAGGGACTCTACTCCCAATTTGTGTAGGGTTTGACTCCCTAGCCTTTTCTCCTCCCAAAGATATCCCACAAGGCAGTGGGAGTTTAGGATCAGAGATTTCCTTTTCCTAGATGGGCTACCTTCCCAGGAAGATGAGCCCCAACTGCCCCTCACTTCCCTCTATAACACATGCAGTACAGTGGTACCTTGGGTTACAAACGCTTCGGGTTACAGACTCCACTAACCCGGAAGTAGTACCTTGGGTTAAGAACTTTACTTCAGGATGAGAACAGAAATTGTGCAGTGACAGTGGGAGGCCCCATTAGCTAAAGTGGTACCTCAGGTTAAGAACAGTTTCAGGTTAAGAACGGACCTCCAGAACGAATTAGGTTCTTAACCAGAGGTACAACTGCTTTCTTGACTGTTGGACCCACTATCAGTCTCATCTGCTCAATCTGCCAGAGCCTTTCTTCACATGCAGGAGAAGTCACTAACCTAGCTGTGTTTTAGGCTGGTGACATGGTCCCTGGTCTACCCAGCCAGGCCCCATTTGGGCTGTTCTGTTGCTGGTAAGGCAAGGGAAGTGGAAGCCTCTGTGGTCCTGGAGAAAGGGAATCTGGCACCAGACCTTCCTCTCCAAGGTCAGGCTTCCATCTCTATCCTTGGAGAAGGAGATCTGATGCTGCTGCCTGTGTCCCCAGGGACACTCTTCCAGGGACCATTGATTGATTGCACTGGAGCATTGTTGACTTTTATTTTGTCACTATATGCAAGTGCTTAGAAATTCAAAGACCCTAAGATAAAAAGCATATCCCATGACAAATCGATAATCTGATTTAAAATAAACACTAGCTCTCCGCGCTCTTGCTGCATTGGGGGGTGTTGGGCATCTCTCTTCTATTCA
This sequence comes from Podarcis tiliguerta, assembly GCF_965153285.1. Lineage (NCBI taxonomy): Eukaryota > Metazoa > Chordata > Lepidosauria > Squamata > Lacertidae > Podarcis > Podarcis tiliguerta. Next base: position 24,219,336 of record NC_139536.1, read on the forward strand.
AATACACAAAGTCAGAGGCAGTGACACAACAGAGAGGATGAGGTCAGGGATTATTCTTCCAGTCTGGCCTCTCATGCAGTTGGCTTTGTACAGGGAGGAACACCTGGATCACACACTCACACACACACACACACACAATTACTTTCATACTGATCATCATGTTTCATTTCCAGTGTTTTATTCTCCATTACATCTTTCTAGAGGTAAAAGTAATCAGAAGCAACCTTGCACATTCACAGTCCTGTATACGCTCTTACGGACTGCAGAGAAATGTGATTCAAGTTTGCATTTAGACGTGTGCCTAATTTGCACATTCTGAAATAACACGCAAACCAGAGCGCAACCCTCCTTCAAAATACACACTCCTCTGAGTTCTCCAGCCAAGCAAATGCATATACTAGGGCAATGTGTGCATACAAATGCATTTATTAGAGGGAGAGGAAATATGCAAAATGCATTGTATTGGGGGAAATTGCTTTGCAACAATGAAAAATTGTAATCCACAAAGTGGAGAAATTTGCCCTAAAATGATGGTGAATTTCCATGAGGACTTCTTTTTAAAAAAATCAGTAGAAGTTGTTTGACAGTGGAATGGACTTCCTTGGGAAGTGATGGACTCTCCTTCCATGGAGGTTTTTCCAGCAGAGATTGGATGGCCATCTGTCATGTATGATCTGCTTGAGATTCTTGCATCCCAGGGGGTTGGACTCGATGACTCTTGGGGTCTCTTCCAGCTCTGCAGTTCTACAGTTCTAATATGCCGCCTCTCATATGAATATAGCAGTGCAACTTGTGAAATTCCCTGTTTCCCTGTTCTTGAGTCTGGCACTCACTGTGTGCTAAATGAAGGAGGCATTCATTTTGCCTCACTCCCCTAAGGTCAGCCGGCCAGCTGACTGCGGTGTTTTGTCAAGTTGAGAGGCTGAGACTCGCCCTGTAAGACTTGTGGTTCGGGCAAGATATATAACCCAACTCAAAATCCTTGATTTAGCTATTAGACCATCCAGTTTCTAAGCAATGCGCTAAGGAACCGAAAGTGCCCACTCATCAAGCATCTATCCCCGCCCCACATAGCGGGGACCTCTGCGTGTGTGTAAAATGGCAGCCTTTTTGTTTTGTCTGGAATCATTCCCATCAGGACAGCTTTGATGTGCTGTGCATTCCCTCCCACCCTTCTGTTTCGCTGCTCCACATAGCAATGAGAGGTTTCCTCCAAATCACGTACAAGCTTCTCTGGAAGCGTGTGTGCAACATGCTGTCCTTTCTGTCTATATGTGTTTTTTATATATATACTAGAACTTGGTCCAAATCTAATTTGGAATTTGTTCTTTTGGCAAATATTGGAGTTACTTATCGAGTGACTGGTCCCTGCTGTGTGGACACTGAGGTCCTTCAGGACCTTTAAGCAAAAAACTGGATCCTATAAGAGTGGGGAATCTGTGCCCCCCTCCAGATGATGTTAAGCTACAACTCCCATTGGGTGTATGGGGTGTTAGGGAAGGGGTCGGACCTCTGGTGGGGGCCACACTGTGTTTCTTCTGGGGTAGGTTGTCCATCTTTGGTCCCTACCCTGCACTTCACACTCACCTGTGGCTCCTAGAGACTGTCAGCATGTGACAGGGGCTGGGCCCCGGGAAGCAGCTTCAACTGGGCAGCTAAACCAGGTGAGGGTAACCAATGGGTCTCAAACCCTCAGTGAGTTTGGATTAAGACAGGCATAGGCAAACTCGGCCTTCCAGATGTTTTGGGACTATCCCTAGCTAACAGGACCAGTGGTCAGGGATGTTGGGAGTTGTAGTCCCAAAACATCTGGAGGGCCGAGTTTGCCTATGCCTGGATTAGGATGAGCTAAGTGACGCGGGTGGCGCTGTGGTCTAAACCACAGAGCCTAGGCCTTGCTGATCAGAAGGTCGGCGGTTCGAATCCCTGCGACAGGGTGAGTTCCCGTTGCTCGGTCCCTGCTCCTGCCAACCTAGCAGTTCAAAAGCACGTCAAAGTGCAAGTAGATAAATAGGTACCACTCTGGCAGGAAGGTAAACGGTGTTTCCGTGCGCTGCTCTGGTTTGCCAGAAGTCGCTTAGTTATGCTGGCCACATGACCCGGAAAAACTGCGGACAAATGCCAACTCCCTTGGCCTATAGAGTGAGATGAGCACCGCAACCCCAGAGTCGTCCGTGACTGGACCTAACGGTCAGGGGTCCCTTTACCTTTTAAGTGTTGCAGAGACCTGATCCACCGGAGAACAGAAATATTTGCGGAACTTCTCTGAGTTCAAGTAGAAGTATAAAATGTGTGGGGACAGAAAGTGTCCCACTCCGATATTTTTATTTTTTTTTAACAATTGCATGGCCTTCTCCTTGGGAGGGCTGTGTCCCAGGAACCCTAGCAGACCACTCAGCACTGGGTGTGGATGAGCTCTGAATTCTGAAAGAGAACCAAAGAACAATTAGGACTAAAGGGGGACAGGACCAGAGAAGAACAGGCCAGGAGTCAGGCCCAAGGAGGAATACCAGAAACTCAAAACATGCAAGAGCTCAGGGAGACCATGTTGCTCAAGCAAGGCGTAGCTGGCAAAGGAAGTCTTTGATACCTCTCTCCTCCCTCCCTAGAAAGATTAGGAGAGCCTGGGTGGGCGAAGTCACCAAGAAGACTGCAACACACACACACACACACACACACACACACACTCTATCAGCTCCTGACATCACCAAACATCCTCCTTCCACCCTCCTTCTACCTGTGCACATTGCACTTCATTAGAAACCACAATAGGGTGGAATATTCAGAGACAGAGAGAATATGTGTGTGTGTCTGTTGGTGCTATTTAATTTATGACACATCTTTACTTTTTGCTGCAACTAAAGAAGAAAGGACCATAGCTCAGAAGCAGAGGACATGCTTTGCAGAAGGCCCTGGATTCAGTCTGGACATCTCCAGTTAAACAATAGGACTGGGTAGCAGGAGATGGGAAAGTCATAGAATTGTAGAGTTGGAAGGAAGCACAAGAGTCATCTACTCCAACCCCCTGCAATCTTTCACCCAATGTGGGGCTTGAACCCACGACCCTGAGATTAAGAGTCTCGTGCTCTACTGACTGAGCTATCCCAGGACTGCCTGAGACCCAGGACAGCGAGCCACTGCCAGTCAGGATAGACCAGGGGTCCCCGAACTAAGGCCCGCAGGCCAGATAAGGCCCGAGGGACTCGTTTATCCGGCCCACGGTGACCCCCGCCGCCTGCTGCCCCCGCCCACTCATACTGACACTGCACTGCGTGGCTGCCCATTCCCAGGTCGGAGGAGCACCGGAAATAGCTTGTGCGCATGCGCAAGCATTATTTGCACATGCACAAGCATTATTTGCACATGTGCAAGCGTTATTTCCAGTGCACATCCGGGTTGGAGGAGACCCGTGCACATGCGCACAAGCTATTTTCGGTGCTACTCTGACCCAGAAGTGCGCCGGAAATAGTGTGTGCACACATGTATGGGCACGCGCTCCCCCGCCCTCCGGCCCACCACGCTGGAGACACCGGCCTGAGGCGCGGTAAGTTTGCTGACCCCTGGGATAGACCATACTGTACTGAATGGGCAATTCTAGTTTAGCCTGGTAGAAGGCAGGTTCCTATGTCTCGTGAACAGGCAGCTCCCCTTTAATGAAAGACAAAACGGGTTTTTGCTAGGAAAGGGAGCAGTGCAAGGAAAACAGCCCCAGATGTTCAGATCCATATATTTCCAGAGTCCTTTGTGCAGCCTGATTACATGGCATGTGTAAGATGAAACAGCCACGGTTTCTAGCAAGCCTCCCCAAATCAGCTGCTCAGCTACACAATGATGCTAACCAGATGTTTCACTTTTGTCTTCAGCTCATTTTCTAAATCCTCGGGAGCCCTGCACGTAATAAGACCCTTACCCAGCTTACATTACCCACCCATCCCCGAGCTCTGCGTTAGCTCCTCTGCTGCAAAAGAGGAGGCACACTGCTGGCTTGAAAGAGAACACAGGCCAGTGGGTTCTGTGCCCGGGAAAGGCTGTGTGCTTTTCCACTCGTTTGTAGAAGTCCTCAGATATATTCTCGGCATCCGTTCAGTCCTGTGAGTCAATGAAAATAAATGCTCCATTCACAGGCAACCAAGCTGAGAGCTGGAGAATGATATCCGTTGCAGAGAGGCAATTGTCCTCGAAACCAGACCAGTGAGTGAAAGGCTAGCCCCAGACTCGGCCAAGGCAAACAAGGAACGGTTGGCTGGGGAGGCGCAGAGTGGGATGAGGTTGCGTATTTTCCTCTCGGAATTCACAGCCCTACACTTGGGAGCTCTGAAAGGAAGTGCATGTCAGCCTTGACTGCATCATATTTAACTTGGCTGTTGGAATCGCTCACTTGGCTCTTTCGGCAAATACCACACCTTTTTTATGTTCTTTTCTCCCACCTTTAACTTGTTCTTTAGCGATTTTCAAGATTCTGAGCAGAGTTTAAAGTGTGTGTGTGTATGGAGGAACGCCCTTCCCCACTTCATTCCCCCTAGCCTAGTTTCTCACGAGTAACAACAATGCTCTTACCCTGTAAGTTACTAAAAATACACAACATAATTCGCTTACAGATATATAGACAGAACTAGTTTTTCTAGTTTCTCTGCAATATTCGCCTATGCGCAGGTATGTTTTTGATTTGTCGGATTCCCACCCACCGCACTTGCAGGGCTCTACACCTTTGAAGCATTAACAAGAGGCAGAAAAACCATCCCTTGAGGCGTTCCCTACTGCTGTGTTTCTGTGCCCAGAAAAACTTCTTGTGCTGAATTCCTGCATTTCATACAGTTCTTAAAGTTGTAGTTCAGGAAAGGCCTCGGCCCTGACCTTAGAGATAGCAGGCGGAAAAGGGAGGGAGGAGGAAGCCAAATAAATCAAAAGTAGCTGAAAGAGATAGTAAGTACAGAAAAGCCTGTACATAACCAAGAATTTTGGAAATAATAAAAGGCCCCTGTTGCATATTGATTTGAAATAGTCAGACACATCTTGGACCAGAAGCCTCTAATAGCAATACATGCAGTCTCCGGGTGTAGGAAATACATGGCTCTGTTCAGTGCTTTTTTCCTAGAAAAATTGGTGCCGGTACTCACCATGGAGTTGTTACAGTAAGTGCCACATGTTTTAACAACAACAAAAAAGAGGTGCAGTTACTGCGTATCCGAGTACCCCCTGAAAAAAGCAGTGACTCTGTTTATTTCTGGTCCAGTCAGTTTCACGTCTGTCCAGTCAGAAATCTGTTCCATCTTGTTTCTCCATTAGTCTGCATTTTTTAATAATAATAAATTGCTTGTGTTAAAATTCAGATTTAAATACAGTGGTACCTCGGGTTACATACGCTTCAGGTTACATACGCTTCAGGTTACACACTCCGCTAACCCAGAAATAGTGCTTCAGGTTAAGAACTTTGCTTCAGGATGGGAACAGAAATCGGGCTTTGGCAGCGCAGCGGCAGCAGCAGGAGGCCCCATTAGCTAAAGTGGTGCTTCAGGTTAGGAACAGTTTCAGGTTAAGTACGGACCTCCAGAACAAATTAAGTACTTAACCCAAGGTACCACTGTATTCGGTGGAACTGTGTACAAGGTGAGCATAGTAATTCGCACCAAAACGGTCTCCTAATTTTCATTAGGTACCACTGTATGTATTCTTGAGGAAGTATTTTCTCACTAAATTTGCATTGCTGAACATACTTTGCCCTAAAATATGCATGCTTGTGAACATATTTGTACCTTTTGTGTTGTTTTTTTTTTGAGTCAGGAACCACATCCCAAGTGTGAAATCTGAAGGACAATGGCATTCCAGTTCACACCTTAGCCTGGGAGATTCGGATCAGGTCAGTTCATAATCACAATTTGCAAAGAACAAATCCCTCAAAGCATCCCTGTGGGAGAAGCACTCCATTTGCCCAAATTGAAAATGCTGCAGCTTGGATGCATGGAAAAGTGTGTGTGTGTGTGTGTGTGTGTGTCAGACATGGCATGATGTATGCAAACTGACTTGGAGGTAGCCTAATAAACGAAGGCTCCAGGAAACTTGTCACTTGTTTTCTCTTTCTTCCAGAGGTGGGGGGGGGGGGGGCGAACCCAGGCTGAGCAGAGACGGAAGACGTATTCCACCTTGAGAGACCAAGACAGTAAGCTCTTCCAGATGCGATCACTGTCAGGGTTGATCAATGTACTGACCTACTTAACTTGACAGTGCCTTTTTACCTATAGCAGAATGGTGGCTGACATCAGTATAATAAATATGCATGGTTTTCCCTCCCAGCAATTCCTTCCCAAACATATCAGCTGACGGCGTGTCCCTGTTATTACAGCAGCGCTGCTTAATCTGGGAAAGAACAGGACTTTTGCACATAACACTCGTTGTAGTCTGCTGCCATCCAGTGGGCTCCTTGTTCAATAACTGCCGTCCTCTTCTAAGTAAAGGATAAGGCAGCACAATAGAAGTACAGTGGTACCTCGAGTTACATACGCTTCAGGTTACATACGGTTAAAGTTACAGACTCCGCTAACCCAGAAATAGTGCTTCAGCTTAAGAACTTTGCTTCAGGATAAGAACAGAAATCGTGCTCCCGCAGCAGGAGGCCCCATTAGCTAAAGTGGTGCTTTAGGTTAAGAACAGTTTCAGGTTAAGAACGGACCTCCGGAACGAATTAAGTACTTAACCTGAGGTACCACTGTATATCATTTGGTGGCTGTTCTGACTCTGTAGGACACGGGTAGGCAAACTAACGCCCAGTGGCCGGATGCGGCCCAATCGCCTTCTCAATCCGGCCTGCAGACAGTCTGAGAATCAGTGTGTTTTGACATGAGTAGAATGTGTCCTTTTATTTAAAATGCATCTCTGGGTTATTTGTGGGGCATAGGAATTGGTTTATTCCCCCCCCCCCGCCAATATAGTCTGCCCCCCCACAAGGTCTGAGGGACAGTGGAGCAGCCCCCTGCTGAAAAAGTTTGCTGACCCCTGCTGTAGCAGTTGTACTATTTTACTGAAACAAATACCAGGGTAACTAATGGCACCTCAGGTTTGTCAGTGTATGCTTGTTTGTCCCAGCTAAGGTTTAGAGAAGAAGGGAAGAAACTCTTGCATCTCTCCCCCCCCCCCCCCGATTCAGACACCCTGAGCTGCTTGGTCACTAGGAATGGGGAAGAATTTTGTTTTTATTGCATGTTATATTTATTTAAGAGGGACACGGGTGGTGCTGTGGGTTAAACCACAGAGCCTAGCACTTGCTGATCAGAAGGTCGGCGGTTTGAATCCCCACAACGGGGTGAGCTCCCGTTGCTTGGTCCCTGCTCCTGCCAACCTAGCAGTTCGAAAGCACGTCAAAGTACAAGTAGATAAATAGGTACCGCTCCGGCGGGAAGGTAAATGGCGTTTCCGTGCGTTGCTCTGATTCGCCAGAAGCGGCTTAGTCATGCTGGCCTCATGACCCGGAAGCTGTACGCCGGCTCCCTCGGCCAATAAAGCGAGATGAGCGTCGCAACCCCAAAGTCGGTCATGACTGGACCTAACGGTCAGGGGTCCCCTTACCTTTTTATATTTATTTAATTAATATCCCATCCTGCCTCCCGAAAGAACCCAGGGTAGCAAACATTTCCACAACAAAATGATTATTATTATATATATTTTTTAAAGCTTTCACAAGAGTTAAAACATTCCAAAACCATTTTCTCATCCAGTGATCTTAGGGTTGTCAGGTACAGTGCTCTTCAGTCATCAAATAACTGGGTAAACAGGAACGTTTTAAAATTGCTCATGAAAGTCAATAATGATGGGGACAGATGCACCTCACATTTTAATGTGGTGCTTCTTAAACCAAAGCCACCCCTCTCTCAGAATTGATGTATTTATTTTATTTAAGAGATTGTATATACCGAAAAAATATTGGGCTAGATGATGAGCGACGTCTGCGTGTGGGATTTTTCAGGGGAAGGATGGAAGAGAGAGAAAACAAGCTTTTATGGACATGGGCAAAAGCTGGTTCCAGCAAATAAAACGAGATCTTACTGAAAGTGCATGTTTACATAGGGCACCACCCAAACCACCATCAAATCAGATTCAGATCCCTATTTGTAAGATCCAGTCCACCGGGTTAGATGAGAAGTGTGCTTTTGACACTCATTTCAGGAGGCTCCCATGCAAAAACTGTGCAAGCTGCAGATCCCTATTTTCGTGCCACGGTGGCACTGGAAAACGCCTGAACTGTGATCTGATGTTGGCCTTGTAGGGGCATCTCGGAGGATCCTTTTTTTAAATATAAATTTGCTGCGGCCAGCTTTTAGCTTCTTCCCCGTTTCATTAAAAAAAACCACTAGCCTGCTAAAGAAACGCTCGCAAAAAGGTCAGCTTGCTTCGCCATTCCAAAGTTGATCTGTGCGCAGGGAAGGAAGGAAACCAAACAACCCTATTGCGCTCCGCGAGGCTTACACTCGAGTAAACAGCCCCACGGTCTCGCAAGCTTGCCCTGAATGTTGCAAGCCACCCGCGCCGGGCCCAGACCGCGCGCGCCCCGCCGCTCTCCGCAGAAGGGGCGGAGCGAGTGCGCGCCTCGCCGGGGCCGGAGCCGGAAACGGGGAGGGACGCCCGGGCCGCGCATAGAGCCGCGCTCCGCCGCAGGTCGGTGCTTTTGATTTGTTCCGCGCAGCTCCGCGAGCCACTCGTTGCTACCGACCGTCAAGGCGGGGAGTGGAGGTCCGCCTCCTGCGCCCGGAGCTGGGCGGGAGGGAGGCGCCGAGGAGCCGAGCAAGTCGAGGAGCGTCTCGCTCCGGGCGCAGAAGACCAATGCATGCTCGTTCCAAGCGGGAAGGAAATTCCTGTCGCGGAAAACTTTGTCTGCGGACCCTGGGAGCGGGAGGGGACTCCGAAAGCGTCATGCCCCGGAGCTCCGCTTGACGGTCGCAGGAGGGTTGCGCGCGCAAAGATGCGCAGTGACATGTTGCCTCTGGGCATGGGCAGAGGAGTCCTGCAAGCACAGTTCAGCACCTAGAGGTCCGAGCAGGCGCGCGCGAGCCTCAAAAGTCCCTGCTAAAGTAAACGTGTGGGGCCGCAACATAGCTGTCAACGTTTCCCTCGCAAGAAAAGGGAAAAGTTGACAGCTATGGGTCGCAATTATATTACATACTCACCTGGGAATAAGTAGCGTTGAACTCAAGTGAGGCTTAAGTTTGCGCTGTAAGGTTGTTGTGCAACCAAAAACAGTGGACTTTCCTGTAGTACAGTACTTTGCAAAAGTTTGATAAAGCTCCTGAGTGCCTGCTGAGTGGCTTCCAGTCTTACGGATCTGAGATTAGGTTTATCAACTGGCCAGAATTTCACTCTCATTCCTAGTTGTCAGAAAATGATAACAATCCCAAAGGAATTCATGTGGTTGGTGTTTTTAGCTATTCCTCTACAGTGTGGTTTCGAAAACACCATGGTTTTTTTTTTTTGAGGAGGAGCGCTTCGTTCTGTTTGAAGATGTTACGTACACTTTTTAGAAAGTTTTTTGTAGCTTTCTTACCTGTTGGGTCAGCTCCCGCTAGTGGATTGCAGGCTGCTCCAAGATGCACTGCCACCTGGCAAATAGAAGGCAAAAGATTAACAGATGGGTCCCCACATGCATGTTTAGGTTAAAAGTGGGTCCTGGTTCCGTAATGGTTGAAGACACCTTCCATAGATGGAGGACATTCTGCACATGCTCAGAGCTACTCAGCTTGAGGTTCCAGAATGGTTTGAACAGAAAAGTTGGCAAACCTTTCCGGCATGACATATAAAAATAAAATAAAATTAGTATTTTCGGTCAGTGTCCAGTTTAACTTCTCAGTCCCACAACTAACAATCTGTATGGGTCAGAAACATTCTGGGGAATATCTGAGGAGGTGAACTAATCCTGTAGGAAAACGGGGAGGCTGGGACAGCAACAAAAAGTCTCTCCCCATGGCCTTTTCCCTTCCCATTGCATCATTTCCCAAAAATGCCACAGGGCAGCAGTGTGGTGAAAGAACATCACCTGCCCCCTCCTTGCTCCCGCAAGAGCTGTAGTAAACCAAGCAGCCATGGATTTTAAGAATAGCAGATGGACTTTGTCATGGTTGGCCTGACTCCAGTGGCATAGTTTCAAGGTGTATCATGTAGCAACTTTGGTGAAGTTAGCTGGGCCTGGAGGTGGTCAGTGCCTGGAAGAGAAACTACTCATAGGGATAACATAGGTGGTTCATCTAGCTCAGTAGTGTCTACTCCAGATGTTGCTGCACTGCAACTCCTATCATCCCTGGCCATTCCTGGTCTATACTGACTGGCAGTGGCTTTCCAGGGTTTTAGGCAAGGGACTTTCCCTCCAGCCTTACCTGGAGATACTGGGGATTGAACCTGGGACCTTTTGCATTCAAGGCAGGTGCTCTCCCACTGAGCTACAGCCCATCGCTTATGGGAATATATCCATTCAGCTTTGTGTCCTGCCAGGGGGGTGGGGACGGTATAAAATGGGAATGAATCAGGGCCCTTTTTTAGCCAGAACTTGCTGGTACTGCAAGAGGGAGGTGTTCATGGTGAGTTCTGGCACATTTTCCCTAGGAAAACAGCGCTGAGAATGATACATTTTTCTGCTTGTCCGTTCATTATTTCGTTCTACAGAACACTGACCTGAAAATAATTTTCAGTGCAGGATTCTATTCATGGTGAACAATGGCTGAAGTGCCTGCCTGCAATGCTGACCTTGCTCCTTTGCAAGCCCTGAGACACAAGCAAAGAACCCACTATCCCCATCTTCCCTGGTGCAAAACAGCAGCAGAGATGCTAACAGGCTTCTCTCCTTTAGGGGAAGGGCCATCGTGTGCTGGTAACACCATGCTCCCCTCGAAATCATTCTCCATGCTTCAACGAGGCTGAAGAAGGCTTCTTTCAGCAGTGGGAGGGGTAGGTGGATGGGACTCTGTGGGTGCCTGGAAAGGCCTCTGAGGGCAACATGCACAGCTGTGAGTGCCACACTGGCAAGTCATATTCTATGTGCATTTGGTCCTGAACTGGACTTTTCTATAATAATGCAGTCGCCATTGCTCATGATCGACAGTTCGGATGAATATTATCTTCCACATAGAACTGTTGTTCTGCCCTATCCTGGAGACTCCTCTGGGTCTACTTTTAAAAATTCATAAAATTATCTTCTTGTTTTGCAGGCCCTATCTACCAGGATGTTGTCCTCCTAGGTTTCGGGAACCCTGAAAAATGCCATTACAGTTAGGACTGCTGCCGGTGTGGGAGCTGTCTCTTTACCTGTTCGTTTCCTTCGGCTTTCATTTTTATTCCTTTTATGAAGTCTTCCAAGCCTCTCGAGGTAAGGCTCTATTTCAGGCTCATTCTCGTTAGGTACTTATTATTTTTATTTTCTGCTTTTGTAGTTCACAATGTATTGACTTAAATAGTATGTCTTAATGGAGTACTTTGAAACAGCTCCCAGCAGGGCCCCCTACAAAGGCTTTTTGCCCGGCGCTTGCGGGTCCCCTTCCTTTGTGTGAGCCGAGAGCGGCAGCGGAGCCAGGTGGAAGGTACACAAGCTGTGCATCTCCTTTTAATGAAAGTGTAATTCAAGGTTTGTACTTCAGCTAGTCAGGGACCACTAGAAGCAGTCAGTTGACATTTACTTTGTAAAAGGAAAAGACGACGTAAATCTGAAGGTTAGCCTACTAATGTGTTTTCAAATGGGTAACAATGGAAATTTGTTTTCATTTTCCTAACAAGAGTGTTTTTCTTGCGTGATGGAGAGCTCTGGATGCTTGCGACTCAAATTCATTTGCTTAACTCTTGAGAAGTGGCACTAACATTTTGTACGAAACTGTTTACTTGGATCATAATATGCCACTGTGTATAGTTTCTGGTCTGGTTAAGTCCTTTTTTTATTGCCTATCACATACTTTACTACTTGGTTGATTTGTACTGTCGTACCTTGGTTCTCAAACGCCTTCATACTTGCACATTTCTGCTCCGAATGCCCTAAACCCAGAAGTAAGTGTTCTGGTTTGCGAACATTTTTCGGAAGCCGAATGTCAGACATGGCTTCCACTTGACTGCAGGAACCTCCTGCAGCCAATCAGAAGCCACGCTTTGGTTTCCGAATGGTTTCCGAATGGATTAAGTTTGAGAACCAAGGTACCACTGTATTTTCACAAGAGCTCAGGCATGTTGAGCACCTTCTGGCCAAGGTAGCTTACCTGCAGAAGCTAAGAGTTTAAGAGAGTTCTGTGTATTGAGGGGTTTGGGGATGCACCCCACTCTCAGGATGATAACTCCTTTAATGGAAAGTGAAGGTCTTGAGGAAGGAGGGAGCCATCCAAGGAAGAAGTAAAAGATGAAGACCATTCCTTAGGGGCCACATTGATATCAGCTTGTGCATCTGAGGTTGGGGTGGTCTCCTAGCTGTAAAGCGATTGGATTATTAGAAACTCAGAGTGATGAGTTTCTCATGGGTGTGTAGCCATTTCCATTTTCAGAGGAAGTTGAGAGCCAGTGTGGTGTAGTGGTTAAGAGCAGTGGACTCGTAATCTGGGGAACCGGGTTCGCTTCCCTGCTCCTCCACATGCAGCTGCTGGGTGACCTTGGGCCAGTCACACTTCCTTGAAGTCTCTCAGCCTCACTTAGCTCACAGAGTGTTTGTTGTGGGGGAGGAAGGGAAAGGAGAATGTTAGCCGCTTTGTGTCTCCTTAAAGGGAGTGAAAGGCGGGATATCAAATCCAAACTCTTCTTCTTCTTCTTCTGTTCCTGCTATTTCAGCAAGAGTATTTAACAGGATGTGACACTAGTAGACTGCCCCAGTCCTTGTTGATCATTTCTGGTTTTGTCAATTTCCAGTTTGATGTCTGGTTTCCCATTAATTTTGCAGCCGTTGCTTCAGCACAGTTATCCATAGTTATACTCATTGTGTGCCAGTGAATTCCACTGGTAAATTGCACACATGGTGAAAAGGTTGGTCTTGTGTACTCTGTGTGCCTCAGTTGCACGGTGTATGTGCTTTATCTATGTTAATGTTTACACCTTGAGCATAGAACCCACCTTGCTGATATCTGTTGAATGTTAGGTTTCTATAAATATATTTTAAGAATAGTCTTCAAAGCAGACTTGGTGCTTTGGGGTGAGATTGAACATAATTCAGCACAATAATTTTGAGAGCTGACGTTGCACAGGCATAACAATAGCTGTTGCGCTGGCAGCTGCAGAACAGGAGTGTTGCTGAGTGCAATAACAGCAGTTGCGCTCAGTGTTGCTCGGCATCTTTCCCAAGGGCAACACAGCTTTTGAATTTGGCTATTGCATTATGTTAATAACAAGGTCCCCTGCTTGCAGAATGGCTGTGGCAGTAATGGACTGCTGCAATTGGATATCACCTTTGAAATTACAGTGGTACCTCGGGTTAAGTACTTAATTCGTTCCGGAGGTCCGTACTTAACCTGAAACTGTTCTTAACCTGAAGCACCACTTTAGCTAATGGGGCCTCCTGCTGCTGCTGCGCCGCCGGAGTACGATTTCTGTTCTCATCTTGAAGCAAAGTTCTTAACCTGAAGCACCATTTCTGGGTTAGCGGAGTCTGTAACCTGAAGCGCCTGTAACCTGAAGTGCATGTAACCCGAGGTACCACTGTAATGCAACCAAATCCTTTCTCTTCCTCATGCTTCTGGCATAAGTAGATCAGTTTTTCCTGATTCTCTCACATCATTAAAATGCATACCTGTTGAAAGTCACAGTTGTCAGAGAATGCTTTGATAGCACATTTTATTGGAGGTGTGGACCTTTTCTCCCTCTCAATGGGATATGTTGCTTAAGAACCGAAGAAAGGATGCTTTGCTGTCTCAATTTATCAGTTGGGCGTGGAGTTCCTACCCATCAGTATGTACTTAGGGGGAAGACACAGGTGTTTGTCTTGTGATGTTTCTGTTCCTGTTGAACATGTCTTGCTGCTGTGTCCATGGTTCTCAAGTGTCTCATAGGCCTTTTCGCGTGTTGTCCGTTCTGAATTGTGGGTGGCTCCTAGAAGCTCTCAACATGCAATAGTGGCCACACCCTGGGAAACGGCTTCACCTGACTGGCTAAACCAGGTGAGGGTAGCCGATGGGCTTCAAGCCCTTAGTGAGTTAGGGACGTCCCCTGCATCAGAAGACAGGCTCTGGCGGAATGAGCGGACGAGACCCATAGTGGGTCCAATGGTCAAGAAGGCGGTTTCTGCATGTGCTGTGGAGGGAAGTGAGGGGCAGACGGGGCTTGTCAGTTTGGGAAGGAGAAGGAAAACTCTGATCCAAACCTCCACTGCCTTGTGGGACATCTTCGGGAGAAGAAAAGTCTAAGGAGTAAAACCCTACACAAATTGGGAGTAGAGTCCCTAAGGCAGTTGGATGGCGCCTCCTTCTGGCAACTCCTGCAGCCAAGCTGGTGCCAAACGTATCGCTCTGCTTTCCTTTGGGCCACATCAGTGAGGCTGACGGAGGGTGGTGGTCTTGTCTGGGCAGCCCAATCACACTGCCTAGACTTGCATCCTGGGGAGGTCACTTTGGTTCTGCTAATGCAGTAGTTTGACATCACCCCCGGAGGCACACTCCATTGTCTCTTGAGGCAGATGGATGCCAACAAAGAGCTCTGTTGGGTGACTGATCTCTTTTTAAAGGCAGTTTCCATTATTGGGAACAAGTCACTAACAACATAATTCTCCTTTTATTTCCAATGAGGTTAGCAATGCATAGCTGCTGCTGTTCCATAAACACATATACCTACGTTCCTACCAGTTTCAGTGGGTTGGCTAGCACTCTTCTCTTGTCCACATATCCTCTTTGTGTGGTGCAGGAGCACACATGCACATGAGATATGAGCCTTCCGCGTGTGAATCATTCATGTATATGCTCAATATATTAAGTGTTTCTCTTCCTTGTTGAGCTTTCTGAATCTGGCAATTTGATGGCTTTATTCAGATGTGCCTTGGATATTTTAATGTATCTATAAAAAGAATACGCAACCTTTGTTTGTGGCGAAACATTTTTACTTTTGTCTCGACGTAAATTGCCATGCTTATTTTTCCCCCACTAGGGGGAGATAGCAAAACAGTCTTTGCAAATGTTGGAAATGCAATCCCTATCTTGCATGTTGTGATTAGGGCAAGCAGACATAGATTCTTCAACTTTTGCACTCATTTTTCCCCCTGTGCTGCATTCTGTCATTATATACCGAAAATGATTATAAAAATAAAGCAAGGTTTGCTTAAGGTACATGCTTATATAAAAAACATTCATTGTGTCCAGGTTTCTGCCCGACACATGCGGAAAGAGATTCTTACTTGGAAGTAAAGTATGTAATGGTACAGACTCAGCAGCAGATACAAGGCTCACAAGTCATGGTTCATGAGCAGGTCAAGATTGCAACTGGATAGAAGTAAGGAAGATGTCCCAACAGGCTTCCTTGCTGCACCTGCCGAGCTTTTAAAGACAAGGTGTGGCATGTGCACTCATGACACTTGCTCACCTTGCAGGAATGATGGGATTGCAAATGTGTGCTCTCTCTGGCCACGTCAGTCTGCTGCTCCCATCTGCAAAGGTGGCACATGGCTCTAGGTGGCAAGACTGCACCCTCAGGCTCTTGTTCAGGCACTGCCACATCCTCCCTTGGCTGATCCAAGTCCTCCAGTGCTGTGGCAGCATTTTGTCACTTTGGTCCCAGAGATTGGAGGATGCTGATTGGGCATTTGCAGGAAGGATAGACCAGGTAGAGGGTTGAAGAGTGTGTCTGCTGTAGGGCAATCTTGAGCAGCAGACTTGATAACTGTACTTAATAGGCAGGTTTAGAATCAGCAAATAGCCATATTTAAGTGGATGAGCATGCAGTAGAATCTGCCAGAGTAAAGCAGGAAGAAAATGTTATGCAGGGGATGTAAAATAAGATGGGACAAAGCACACACCGTTCATGAAGGACAGTGTGAGCAGACATTTGCTGGTTATCCTGAGAACAGGAGATTCTGAGGAGGGTGGGGGATAGTTGGATTCTTCTTGTTTTTGTTTTTATTGTGTATTTTACATTCTTATATTGTTATTTTCTCTTGTGAACCACCCTGAGACCTGTGGGTATAGGGTGATAAACACATGTTGTTGCTGCTGTTGTTGTTAATAATACTCGCTTTGAAAGTCAGAAGGAGTTGGGAGAAGAATGGCTAATCCGCCTGATATTTCCCTGATGTTTCTTTCTTTTGCCTGCCCTAACTGTCCCATAGGCTGAGGATGGACCTGGGAACTCCAAATAACTCTGATTGTGAGTTTGTTCCCCCCCTCCCCCCCCCGCCTTCTGCCCACAAATAGTCGATACAGTTATCTATGTCTGTTGTACAGTTCAATCACGGCACCATCTTTGTCAGTGAGCATTTGTGCACACTCATTTCTGCCACTAATCTGCAGGCTGTTCTGACCCTAGCAGTTGATAGCATAATGTTGGAGAAGTGATGCTTTGAAAGTGAATTATGGGCATGTTCACATTAGCGCTAGGGCTGATGGGAGTTGTAGTTGAGTAGTATCTGGAGCGCCAAAGGTTCCTCACTCCTCTTTTAAACCTTTGATTTCTGCCTGCGCTGCCCTATCTGTGCCTTGCAGAAGCACCTTTTAATCATGCTTTGGAGGCAGCCAGGGATAAAGCCTCACGTGCCATGCCATTAAATAATCTCCAAAGTAACTCATTAAAGTTCTGCGTCTATTGAATAAAATACTTCTTAGTCTACATTTTTTGGGTTGCTCTCTGCAAGGTCAGTGGTGCCGGATTAAGAGGGTCTGCAGGTTGACCAGGAAAAAAAGGAAAAAGAAGCAGCAAAAATCCCTCAGAGAAGATGACGCTTTCCCTTGAGATTTATCTTGGGTGTCACAAAGTGAGAGCAAAAACTCATTCTGTTGAGAGATGAATTTCTTCAGGTAGAAATTAAGAATCCCCCTCAGAAAAGCAAAGGTGATAAATCAAGCGTTTGGCTCCTCACTCGAAGAGCTTTTTTCTTCCCCCTTCGGCTAAGCAAAGTTAACTGTTTGAACCTCTGAGGCAGTTTCTTTTCCGTGTGACTCCAAAATAGGACTTGACAGGCTTTTGTTGGGGATAAATTGTGGGCAAGAGTGCATTTGATATTCAGTGGATTATACATGTTGAAAAATTTGCTCTGAGTGGCCAATAGCTGTTCAAGGGCAATACCAACGCACACCCACCCACCTATATGTCTTAAGGCTGTTGTTAATTGTTAGCAGATCTGGCTTTTAACAGATTAATTAATTGACTGATTAAATTCAGGTTAAATCTGCATTTATTTGAAACACCAACAAGCTGTGAAGGAAGCCCAGGAAATGGATGTGGAGCTGTAACAGAAGTTGCTGTGCATGCAAGGGAGAGAGGAAATTAATTGGAAAGCCCGTGGGTGGACAAGTTGGAAGGGAATTCTGCTTTTGATAACCTTACAGACTGAACTCTCAACTATTGCTTCACTGCTACCTACCACTTGTATTTATTATTGATGCTCCTTTTGCCTATATCTGTCACTTTGTCTGTGAATAAGCTATCTGATCAATTCAGTAGGTCACTGTTGCACATTCCGTGAAATTAATTTTTTTTTTTTAATAAATATTTTATTCGTTTTTGCATAAAAGACAACAAAGCAAAACAAAGCAACAAACAATACACCAAAAACATACAGAATTACACAAACATAACATACTACAAAAAACAGAAATAAAAACAATCTTATCTTCATATTAATCTTGCATTAACTTGTTTCTCTGACTTCCCCGAGTCTCCCTTCCCTGTATTCCAATTCATACAATTAAACAACAAATCCCTTCCCTCTGTCATAATTAACCTCTTTTCTGATTTGAATGTCTTAATATAGCTTATTCAATGCTTAGAACTTAGAATGTTGGGTCTTCTAATCCTTAAAATTTTACTCCAATAACCTTCTACATTCAATCTGATGTTATTTTAACATTCATTAATCTTGTAGTGTTTCTGTAAATAGTCTTTAAATTTCTTCCAATCTTCCTCCACCGTCTCTTCACCCTGGTCTCTGATTCTGCCAGTCATTTCTGCGGATTCCATATAGTCCATGACTTTCATCTGCCATTCCTCCAGCGTGGGTAATTCTTGTGTCTTCCAATACTTTGCAATAAGTATTCTTGCTGCTGTTGTGGCGTACATAAAAAATATCCTGTCTTTCATACGTACCTCTTGGTTGACCATGCCCAGGAGAAAGGCCTCCGGTTTCTTGGGGAATGTATATTTAAATACTTTCTTCAGTTCATTATAGATCATCTCCCAAAAGGTCTTAATCCTTGGGCATGTCCACCAGAGATGAAAAAAGGTACCTTCAGTTTCTTTACATTTCCAACATTTGTTATCGGGCATATGATAAATTTTTGCTAGTTTGACTGGTGTTATGTACCATCTGTATATCATTTTCATAATATTTTCTCTTAGGGCATTACATGCCGTAAACTTTACACATTCCGTGAAATTAAAGACATTGACTATCTAGCACAGCGCTCACATGCTTTTTTGACTATTGCTAGTATGCTGTGGGCCACCCTGAACATTGGTTTTACAGTAGAAGGATGGAATATGAATGCTGATGAATATTACAAAAATCTAATTATTCTGGCTTTTATGTGTAAATTTAAGTGATAATGCAATAAACCAAAATAGACATGCATCTTTAGAAAGGAACCACTTACTTCAATGCTTTTAAACACGTGTTTTCTGTGATGCTATGCGGTAGAACGAAAATAGCATTTATTTATTTTTAAAAGGTGTGCAATGAATTTAAAGCCCTGATCAAACTGATTGTTACTCCTTTCCGGGTCTAATGGTCACACAGTGAGTGGCCACTTCTGGTGAGAGATCTTGGTTTCATTTTGCACCTTTTCACTATTTAGCAAGGGGAAATGTCTAGAGAATGAAGGCTTTGCAGCATTGGCCTGTTAACATTTTGACTCCTTGACTCTTTTAAATAGCACTAAGTATTTCAGCAAGTGGAAGTCATCAGGTTGTGGCAGGGATATGAAATGTGGTGCCCATCCTCACCTTTAGGAAAGTCAACACAAGGTTTTCTACACCATATCTTGCTTTAAAATTTGGTAGGGCTGTGGGTGACTAAGATGGGGTTGCTGGTGATGACTGAATCTGACAGCTGGCTCCCTCTGACATAGAAACACAATCTGTAATAACTCCATTTTCAGCCTAAACATGTTGCCATGCTCCTGAAACCCAGCGATGACACAGAGGCTGTCTGAGGAGCAGGCCATTGGGCCTGAACACTCCCACTGATCCTGAGACCCCCTGAGACTGGATCAAAGGCTGCATCCTTTGAGCTCAGGTGCCTTGCATGAATGCCTGGAACATGCTAGATTCTGCTCCAAAAGGCTACTCCTTTCAAGGCTCCACAATTCTCAACAAAGAGGTGGAGCTGGAGTAGACAGTTTCAAGGAGCACGTGACTCGGTTGGGAAGATGCATTCACTGAAATAAGTCCTATGCTTCCTAGACTCTGTCCAGGGTCCTGAAAGACCTGCTCTTAACTTCTCACCTTCAGACATTTTAGCCCTGCTGAAACCCAGTCCATTTCTTTCATTCTATTCCAAAACAGCTTGATGGATTTTTGCCCTTCTAAGTCAGCCATGGCTTTGTTTGGTTGTTGTTTTTTGCTAGGAAAGGATATATGCTTACTTGGAAATAAGCCCTACTAGGCTTAGTGGGATTTCATGTTTAATAATTTGGGTTATGTTGCAGTTGTTGTGTAACAGAAACTGATGTACATGTTGAGCTGTTTATAAGAAACAACCAACTTCTGTTACTTCCTGATAATAACTTCTTATTTAATGATCTGTTATTCCTGGCAGAGTATGAAGAGGAACTTGATAGAGAATTTGAGCTGGAAACTGATTCACTGTTTGGAGGATTTAGAAAGGTAAGGTCAATGAATATTGCTGAGATATTACTTTTAATTTGAATAAGCATGGGAATAAGCAGTTTGAATTGCCTTTCAGTGAACTGTAATTGGCTTTGATGACTGGTGTGTTAAATTGCGCTCTGGATGAAGAAGGAACAGTTTGGCACAAATTGTGATGGAGCCCCAATGCTATCCTGTGCCATATGGCTTGTCAGGTTGGCATGGTTAGGCTTGCCAATTAATATGGCTTGTGTTGCTTAGCGGAGAAATTGAACTAAGTGCTGCATTAAACTTTGCAGATCTGATCTGTGCAGCTGTGTGGACTTTAGTGTGCAAACAAATTCAGATTTGCTTGCACACTCGTCTTTCAGGAGTCAATGTCGCAAGCACCTGTTACTACTATCATCATATGAGCTAAATAAAACTATTAGGAAAAGCAACAACAAGATTTCCTCTCCCTTTTTTCATATTTAGTGGAACAAACACTAAAAACTCAACAGTTAAAAAACCACGCAGCATTATTCAGTATATACAGTCATTATTAATACTAGTCAGGCATCTTTGTTTTCCTGTTTTTGATGTCTGCTATAACAATAAAACTTATTATTTAGGCCAGCCTACCCAAAGCTTTTGGAATGACGATGAAGATATTGTTGACAATTCGCCTTAACTAGTTATGCCACCTATATTCAGCCTAAAGCAAAAACGTGAAACAAATTTGGGTAGCTTTTTTCTAGAGCTGAAACATCTGCAGAATTTTAAGAGGAGACAAAAGAGAATTAGTCTGCAGTTTTACACAGACTTGCCATTGAATTCAGTGAAGCGTTCGTCTGAGTAAACATGCATAAGATTGGATTGCTGCGTTGTCTGTATTTTATAATGAAAATCCGTGGGGCTGGGGTTTGGTTATCTCTAGATTTCTACCTCTGGTGAGATTTGAAGCAAATCTGGAAATTCCTCCTCAAACAAAGCAGTGTTTCACAAAGGGTCTGCCCCATCTCCAGCCTTAATGCAGGCTTTGCCAACTTGGTGCCCTCCAGATTTTGTTGGATTACAACTACCAGAATCCCTGTCCATTGGCCTTGCTAGCTGGAGCCGATGGGAGTTGTAGTCCAAAACATCTGAAGGGCACCAGCTTGCGGAAGGCTGCTGCAACATATCGCTGCTGTTGACTGTATTCCTTCTCAACTTCTGCAGGAATAGCAATAAGGGAGGGGACTGGCCTGATTGCGTATTTTGTAAGCCTATTCTAATGAGATATCCATCTATCCTGGGTCTTTTGCACCTGGAAATGTAAAGAGGGACCTCTGTGTGTTTGCTCTCTACCACTGAGCCATGGTCTCTGCCCATACCGCTTCCTTTAAATCAATATGGGAGCTTCGTTCCTCATCCCTGCGGCTTACTGGGAAGTACAGAGAGGGGAAAAGCTAGTGGGCGAAACATAGCAGCAGAACTAATCCGGTGCTTCCACTGCACTGACTTTGGCACTGCCTCGCCTCCCCATCTTACTCCCAGTATGGAAAAGTGACATAGGCAACAGGAGGAGGTCAGGTGAGCCCCACCAATCTCCCCACCAACTGGATTGCTTCCCTGACCACTCAGTATCCCTTCCCCTTTCAGATCGGCCTTCTATTCCTCCCAGCATTTTTTTTTTGGACCATTCTACCTCTCCGCCCCATCCGACTCCCCAGTCTCTCTTCCTAGGCCTCCTTGCTTCCCATGCCTTGCTGCTGACTCAGCCCCCGCTTGCTCTTTTCCTAGAATGGGTCTGTTCCTCATGCTTTGGCAACAGTGCCTGCCCCGCCTAGCTTCTAAGGAGCTCAGCAGTTGGCGATAGAGATTCTTAAGGATTAGAGTAGCTCAGCAAATTGCAAGCAGTGAACCTTAGCAGCAGAGCAGCTAAGCCTATGACCAGTGCTTTTTTTGGGGGGGGGGTATGCAGTGGGATGCAGGTTAAACCACAGAGCCTAGGGCTTGCCAATCAGAAGGTTGGCAGTTCGAATCCCCGCGATGGGGTGAGCTCCCGTTGCTCGGTCCCTGCTCCTGCCAACCTAGCAGTTCGAAAGCACATCAAAATGCAAGTAGATAAATAGGTACCGCTCCAGCGGGAAGGTAAACGAAGTCTCCGTGCGCTGCTCTGGTTCGCCAGAAGCGGCTTAGTCATGCTGGCCACATGACCTGGAAGCTGTACACCGGCTTCCTCGACCAATAAAGCGAGATGAGTGCCGCACCCCCAAGTCGTCTGTGACTGGACCTAATGGTCCGGGGTCCCTTTAGAAGAAGAAGAAGAAGAAGAGTTTGGATTTGATATCCCGCCTTTCACTCCCTTTAAGGAGTCTCAAAGCGGCTAACAATCGCCTTTCCCTTCCTCCCCCACAACAAACACTCTGTGAGGTGAGTGAGGCTGAGAGACTTCAGAGAAGTGTGACTAGCCCAAGGTCACCCAGCAGCTGCATGTGGAGGAGCAGGGAAGCGAACCCGGTTCACCAGATTACGAGTCCACTGTTCTTAACCACTACACCACACTGGCTCTTTACCTTTACCTTTGCAGGGGTACGCATACCCCTAAACATTTTGTGAATCTGAGTTTGGCCTCATTGAGTAGCAGTATTTCAATATGAGTAGGAAAGTGAGAGTACCCCTAAACAATTTTTTTTAATAGAAAAAAAGCACTGCCTGTGACCTTTGTGACTACCTAGTCTTCCCACCCTCATGACGGGCAGCTTAGCCAGCCACTCCTGAAGGCATCATTGCTACTGTGACACCCAAATCCCTTAGCATATTACTGGGTTAATTTATACGGATGTGTTCGTATGTGTATGCCCCTATATATAACGGTGTGTGTTAAGTATGCCTATTGTGTGTGCATATATATTTGTAAGAGACGGATATGGCGCATAACGTATTAATTTAGCCGCACACACCTTTTCTATTGTCCTCTCACGAGGACCGCAGACAGCAAAATGTTATACGGCCGCTTTGTTGGTGCTAAAGATTTTGTGGTCGTTTCATAGGCTTCAAGCTAAAGCAAAGGGGAGGAAAAATTCCTCCAGCACCTACTTGAAAACTGTGCCACGCTTTTAACAGCATGAATTCATACAGACACCCAGACAGTGATTGCCGTCTGCTTTCTGTTCTAATTTGGAAATTCCTTTTGATCAACATTGTGCAAAGGATGGCATTGTTCTTGGCAGGCGTCCTGGGAATATCTTCAGAAAGTGAATGTGGCCATACAGATTGTGATGGATACATTGCCAGGGGAAGAAGAGAGAGAGAGAGAGAGAGAGCAGAGAGGAAGTATAGTACTTAATTTTATATACTGTCTTTCTTCCAATGTACTCAAAGGTGGTTTACAATTTAAAAATACAGTGGTACCTCGGGTTAAGTACTTAATTCGTTCCGGAGGTCTGTTCTTAACCTGAAGACCACTTTAGCTAATGGGGCCTCCTGATGCCGCCACGCCGCCAGAGCCCGATTTCTGTTCTCATCCTGAAGCAAAGTTCTTAACCTGAGGTACTATTTCTGGATTAGCGGAGTCTGTAACTTGAAGTATATGTAACCTGAAGCGTACGTAACCCGAGGTACCACTGTAAAGAGTTACAACTCAATGGGCAGTGATAGAAAAAGCCCTCATGTGTTAAGTTGGATACCTGTGCAGAATGTCTTCAGCCATGGTTTCTCCTGGTTTGTGACCTAAATCGAAATGCAAGCAGTGACCATGTACTTCCAGTCTCCTCCTCATGCTTTAAACCCGTTTTATGATGAATTCAATTTATGCCTAGGATCCCATGGATTTTGAATGGAATTTTTGGATGGAATGGGGTAAAGGATCTATCCTGTGGCTTCTTTTTGGTCACCTCACAGTATCACAACTGTCCAGCCTTTACATGGAGAAGGTAGGCGACTTTGAGCTGACCTGCTCTAATTTGGAAATTGCTTTGGATCAACAAATATATTGACATTATAGATAGATAGATAGATAGATAGATCTTTATTGTCATTGTCCCATGCAGGACAATGAAATTGCAAAGCTACATAAAACTACATAAAAACTACATAAAACTACATAAAACTACATAAAAACTACATAAAACATTGAAAAACCCCTAAAAACTCTAAAACCCTATTTTAAAATACACTATACTGTAGAAACCTCTTATGCTGCATTTAGAACCAGAATTGCATTTGCATAGAAACTGCTTCTCAGGCGGCTAGTCCTGGCCTTTATAACCCTATACCTTCTTCCAGAAGGCAGAAGCTGAAAGAGATCATTTCCGGGGTGCGTACTATCCTGTGCTATCTCTGCTGCTTTCTTATGGCACCTAGCAGCATAGATTTGATCTAAGGTGGGAAGAGTGCACCCAATTATTCTCTCTGCAGTCTTTACAACCCTGGATAGCATTGCTTTTCCCCTGGCTGTGCAGCTCCCAAACCATACACACAGACCATAAGTTAGTATGCTCTTATATCTTTAAGAAGAATAAGAAAGCTCTAGTTTTACGGCACTAGTAGCGTAGATGCATTTTGTTGCCTCTGTGGCCTCCCTTCCCGCAGGTAGCCCAAATTGCCATTCAATCCTGGTAGCAACCCTAAAAGGTGGGATATATGCCTGCCCAATGAGATCTCCTGTGACCTCTAGGGGTACAGAGCTTCACTCAACATCGCAGGCTGGATCAGTGGCACATCTGCAGTACCCTTTAAATATGTGGTGCCCTTTCCAGTCCTGGGTAGAGTTTGTCTGACGTTCGAGGTGGGAGCCTTGTTAGAATAAAGTTATAAACTCAAACTAAAATGCCGCCAGTCCCTAGCGGGTTGCCCCCGCCAGTTTAGCCCTCTGAGGCCTGGGGTAAGTGTACCCAGCTGCCCCACTTCTGCACGGGCCCCTCCCATTTCTCATGGCTAATGTGTGAAGGGTCTAGAACAGGCAGAGGCAAACTCGGCCCTCCAGATGTTTTGGGACTACAACTCCCATCACCCCTAGCTAACAGGACCAGTGGTCAGGGATGATGGGAATTGTTGTCCCAAAACATCTGGAGGGCCGAGTCTGCCTATGCCTGGTCTAGAACAAAGCATGGTGGGGGATGGATAGCAAGTGCTACATCAACCACACATTCTGAAATGTGAAATGGTTTATTTTTTTTAATCAAAAATTACAACTCAGTCAGTAGAAAGACATGGTTAAGAGCTGCTCATAATGTTCCAGTGCTGCTCTAAGGAGAGTCGAGGGACATTGTGTGACCCAGCAGAGGGGAACAGCATTTCAGATAATATTCAGTGTTTTTCAGCTGTTCTTTGGAAGTCTTCAAGAGGCCTGTCTAGGTGTCTGCTGGTTTCTTAGCCACTCTTTGAAGCTAAGAAAGAACCACTGAAGCAATTCCAACTGCGAATAAAACTATCCTCTTGCAACCGCCAATCTTTGTAAGGGCTTCAAAATCTAAGCAGACAGGAGGCATAAATATATCTTTACTGGATGCATGTTTGAAAGATTAACCAAAAAAGAAGAAGCCCTTAGTCTTTCAGAAACAACCACATTTGCAAAGGCAAAGAAAAGAAGAAGAAAAGTTCTCTTATTTATGTAGGTGGGGAAATTAGTTCCCCCTCGGGCCACATGAACCCATTTCTTCCCCAGTCCTTGCAGAAATGCATGGGTTCCCTTTTCTCGCCTGCTTTAGTGCCACAGTTCAGTGGGTTCTTCCTCTCTCTCTCCTCTAGTTTTAATAATCTTATAGAACACAGAGCCTGCAACACTGCTCAGCATGGAATTCATTAGAAGTGAGCCACTTTTGTTTTCAATTATTCCTTCAAGAATTCGTCCTATTTTAAATATTTGAGGGGTGGTGGTTTTACAGTAGCTTGAGATTAAATATCACACACTTTCCACAGATGTCTCTGTTATATGCTACAGGTCGACACTGTGTTTTTGTAATAAAGGCAGGCGCTGACATTTTTCCAAGCAACGCAACCTAAGTGTGACTAATGGCTTGGTTCCAAATCTACAGTGAGAGAAAAAAAGTATTTGATCCCCTGCTAAATTTGCAGTCCAGTCCAGCCTTGTGCAGGTCTACAATCTTGTCCCTGACATCCTTGGACAGCTCTTTGGTCTTGGTCATGGTGGCTGCTTTGGAATCTGCTGGATTGATTGCTTCTGTCGACAGGTGTCTTTTGTACAGGTACTGTAACGAACTGGGATTACAGGTAAAAGACCTCTCCCCTGCAGCAGGCGCTTCTAATCTCAGCTTGTTACATTCAGTGAAGATACCAGGTAGCCTGACATCTGGCTGGTTAATGGGGATCAAACACTTATTTCACTCATTATAATGCACATCAATCTCTGACTTTGGTCTTCTGGGTTTCTGGGGTTATTCTGTCTCTCACAGCTACAATAAACCTACCACTAAAATTATGGACTGGTCATTTCTTTGTCAGAGGGCAAACGGGCAAATTTAGCAGGGGATCAAATTGTACTCCTATCCCATCCCTTGTACAAACTGATACAAAACTGAATTGCCTCCGGAGCTGAGTCTTGAGTCATGCATTGAACCGAAAGTGAGTGTTTTCGTTCATTATTGTCCTCCCTGTCTTTTTAGTACAAACCCTGGTTTCTGATGGTGTATGGCATGGCAGCCTGTTGGTTTCTGCTTGGTACCAATGGTTTGGCAGTGATTTTTCTACATGTAACTTTCTCGTACGGAGTGGCTCAATTTAAGAACCCCTTTCTGATGTGGCTGGGCTCATTGCTTCTGTTGTCAACTTTGCGTGTGTCTGCCCTGGAAGAAATAAAGGTAACTGGTTGTTTTTTTAAAAAAATAATACTGTGATTTATTTGTTTAAATTCATTCATACCGAGCGCTTTATTATTGAAATAACCACTTTTCAATTTGGTTCTGAAAATGTGCATTTTGAGGACTCTTCTTTTATAAGAAAGCTTAAGGTTTAAAGAATAGTTACCCCTCTCACTTCAGGAATTTCCAACGTGTTCTAGGGTGAATTAGCACAAAGTGCCCATCCTCGGAGGAGGGGTTAGCCACTGTCTCTCTGCATGATGTACTGTTCTGGCTTTGCCTCTGCTGCTGTTTTGTGCAGTCCTCCTGTTTCTCTGCATCAGGTGCGTTTGTAGCAAGAAGTATTATCAGCACTGTTGCTATTATTTATTCAGATTTCTATAATGCTGTCCATAAAATCTCTTGGTGATTTCAAAAATGATTGAAAACAGCATCCAATAAAACAAAAACCAGTGTCAACCAAACAACCCGCAGAGGAACTAGCGCAACAAACTGAAGAATAAATTTATGACCAAGCTGCTGCTATCTCCAAAAAGAGCAGGACTTCTTTGAGGGGTTTTATAGCGGTGTGGAGAGGGTGACGCTTATGTCTAGAACAGTAACTCATGCTAGGGATGGACTCCACCCTAGACAGGCAAACTCTACTGCCTAAATTCTGCCTAATGACTTAACTATGATTTGCTTACTGCCAACAAACCACAGTTTGAAGCCATGGTTCGTTGGTTTCTGAACTTTGGTTTTTTTATGCTTCACATATTAGCTCTTTTAGTAGACTTTTCTTTTAAATACCCTAATCATCATTTTCTTTGTCAAGCTGGGCCTTTCATAGTGTGACTCATAATTTCATAAAATGAAGACAAGACTCGTAGAAGTATTCAGTTGCAGATCCATGCCTCCTTTTTATATTTCTGCAAGGTTCCATATTCTGTGGTCGTGCTGACCTTTCGAATCAGCAGGATAATGGAGATAATAAGTGCCTGAGTGTTCTCTCATCAGCCCCACAAACCTAGTACCACTCTGTTTTTATGAGGTCTCTGCATTCTCCTGCTCCTTTCAGTGTCGTCAGCAATGGTCTGTGGTTGGTGGATGCAGAGTCAAAAACTGCTTTCTAGCCTTATTGGGATCATTTTTCTTAAGTTTCAACGGGAAACAATTAAGGAAATGTCAATCTGTCGTGACTCCCATTGCCAACCTGATACTTTTTCTAGATAAGTTTTTTGGTTTTCTCTGACTCAGAACTTTCATTGTACCAATGAAATCCCCTCTGACTTTAAGCTTACAGCTGCTGGCTCATGCCTTTTTTTCTGTTCCCTACCTATTCCACGTTTGAAAATGGGCGAGGAAATGAGGGTTTCTCATAATGAAGCAGTGATTTTTGCTATTTTAACGTTAGTACCGTACTGGTGGAGTGTTTCCCGTGCAACCCACTGGGACTAATTTATGCTGTTAGCACTGCTTTCAATGACCTGTGCCTCCAGCTTTTCCACCATAATATGAAATCTGTCTCTCTAAAGACACCAAGAGTTGTTTTGTATTACCTTGCCCGGGGCCAACACCAGTGTGCGTTATCAACCTCTGGGGTCATCCAACGAGCATTTCCATGCTCTTCGACTTGTTCTCTGCTCTTCTGTGCAGATACCATTCGTCTGGTACCCTTTATCACAGGGGTGGGTAACTGGTAGTCTGTGAGCAAATCTTGGCCAGGTCTAATAGTAGGTCAAGTTGGTCATAATGAAATCAATTCTTTATGTAGTGTTCTTTGCCTTAGAAAGTCTGCCTTGAGGAGGAAGTCCAAACTTTGACTTTATGTTCTTATCATATAAAATGTTATGCTAGATTTCTGGTACAAACCCTTCTGGAAGCTGTACCCGTGAAACTACAGGCAGCGATGGTTTTGTGTGCATCCAATTGACATGTCACCGCTGATGCGCAGGTCCTTTGGGACCCAGGGGGGGGAAGAACGGGGGCAGAATGGGGTGTAGCAGGGGCATAACAGGGCAGGGCAGGTTTATGCGTGCTCTGTGGACACATGCGGGGGCTGGGAATGGAACCCCCACGCAGATGGAAGTGGTTATGCAATTTGCCCAAATGAGCCCTGTGCCATTGGAATTTTCACTTCCTCTGTTAAAGCGCTTATCTCCAACAGCATCAGATCTCTGATCTTCCTTTTACAGTCCCGGGCAGAGTTTGTCTTAATTGCTCAGCAGACTGGAGGGTTTGGGGGTTTTTCTTTTTTTAAGAAAGGCAGACCGGAATTTTAGGCCAAAAGTGCATGATAATGCAGCTCTCCTTTTGCTTTTTTGTGGATTCTTTCCCCAGAGGTATACAGCCCATAGCAGGAAACAGAAAGTCTCTGAATAATGTTACAGACCTTTGTGCATGTGGGTCCTGTGCCGCTGGGTTTTTTATTTCTGCCTTAATTTCCATCCTCCTCAGGCCTTATCTCAATATTGATTTCTCTCTCTGAATAGAGAATAATTTTCGGTGCTGTTACAGAGCATGCAACGGCTCCTATATAACTTTATACATATAGTACCGTATTTTCCGCTCCATAAGGCGCACCTAGTTTTTAGAGGGGGAAATCAAGTAAAAAATATTATTTCCCCCCACAGCCCCAAAGAGCAGCGGACAGAGTTTCTTGGGGCTGCCGGGGGAAGCCCAGCCCCCCCCCAGCCCCAAAGAGCAAAGAAGCCAAGACAGCGAGCGGGATCCATCCTGCTGGCTGTTTTGGCTTCTGCCATAGCCATGCACAGCCTGTCCAGCAGGGAGAGGCTGCGCACAGCTATGGCAATTCCCCCACCTCCCACAAAAGCCCACAGGAGCCGTGCACCCTTTAAGGAGCACGCGGCTCCTGCGGGCTTTTATACGAGGAGGGAGAAGGCACTGACTGGCCGCATCAGTCCCTTCTCCCTCCTCGTAGAAAAGCCCGCAAGAGCTGCGCAGAGCTTTTCCTGCCTGCCTCCCCCCCTGCATTCGCTCCATAAGATGCACACACATTCCCCCTTACTTTTTAGGAGGGGAAAAGTGCGCCTTATGGAGCGAAAAATACGGTATATGAGCTTGTGCTCTGCTCTGTTCAGATGGGGAGGCATAGCAGCACTCCGGAAGCTGCCAGTCTCTCCAAGAGCAGGCCATCTCAAGACCTTTGGGTGTTTGACACAGAAGATTCAAATTGTGTTCCCTGGTAAAATACCCAGCAACTTGACAACATTTGATGGCAGCTCAAATCTGCCCAAGGCGGTATCTACTCTGGTGATTCATATGGATTTTGCTATATACCATGTAGTTTTTGGTATCATACATGCTGGGTTCTGCCCAACTTTGTGGGTGCCTGGGTGTGACGTCACACAGCAGAAGGAGGTCCAACAGGCCCAGCGAGGCCCGTTGCAACCACAGGAAGGCCCCAACAGAGGCCCTGTGGCAGAGACAAAGGCCTCAGTCTAGTTGCCACCAGGGCACCAGAAAGCAGTAAGGCAGCAGGTGGGCACCCAGAATCAACATTTTGTGGGTGCCCAGGCACCTAGGGCCCTCCAAAGATGGCACCAGTGTTTGGTATATTCAATAAAGTAGCAAAGTAGCATTTTAGATAGTGGTACCTAATACACTGAGCACTAGAGCCAAAGTTATATAAACACCGAGTATTGTAAAAATGATTAGTTTGTGGTTGTGTGGCATTGAATCCACAATATTCTTTATCTCCTTATATGTGCGGGTGATATTTCACATAAGTTTTGATCTGTTTTTATTCTACAGAGAGGCTGGTATGCCAGTGAAAGTGAATACTACTTGCTTCTTTTCACCCTGACTGTCCGCTGCCTCTATTACACAAGCTTTGGTCTAGAGTACTGCTGGTACAGGTCTGCCGAAATGACTCATCACCCATTCCTTTGGATGCTGGCTTATGTGTTCTATTATCCTGTCTTTCACAACGGACCCATTATTACCTTCGATGGATTTTATAAACAGGTGACAGCACTTTTTGGTATCTTATATGCAAATGGCCTTGAAACAGTGGTTTAGAAGGTGATTGATATAATGGTGATGATGATAATAATAATAATAATTTGATCCTGGCAGAATAGCGATTTCTGTACAGCTCATAGCTGCTGGTTCTTAAGTCCCTTTATAACAGGCTTTCCCAGACTTGGGTCTCCAACTCTTTTTGGACTACAATTCCCATCATCCCTGACCACTGGTCCTGCTAGCTAGGGATAATGGAAGTGTTGAGATTTCCATTCCACCTTAAGGAACTGACATGTGGGACTGTTGCTTGTCACATGTCTGTTCACATTCCAGCACAGCTTGCTGGGAACTTCTGCTGTGTGTATAGTTTTTGTTTTTCCTGTTCTCTCTATAGTTGTAGTATGCTTTCACAAGCCTCACACCTATTTTGTGTGCACAGTTCGATCTGCTGATAGTGTGCCCTGGCTTTGAAGCCCAGGTCGCTGATTTACGTCAGAGCAGAGGCTGATGGTCTTTGCAGCGGGACAGCTGGAAGGAGACGGCCCAGCTGGGGCTAACCAGCTGGCCTCCAGGCCCTCTGCATCTTGACAGGGAGTTGTAGTCCAGCAATAGCTGGGGACCCAATTTTGGCAAAACCCTACTTCATAACAACATATGTACCTGCTTTGTTGCCATAGCTTTCTCTCATGCCTATGCCAGTCAGGACTCACCAGAAGGCCTCTGGCCACATGGTTTTCTGACGCCATATTGATCTTACCACTTACGTGATGCCCAGCCTCTTGGGAGTTGCGTTGCTTTTGTGGCATGCTAAAAACACTGACACTGGATCCATGCAAGTAGGAGCTTTGGCATGGC
This sequence comes from Podarcis tiliguerta, assembly GCF_965153285.1. Lineage (NCBI taxonomy): Eukaryota > Metazoa > Chordata > Lepidosauria > Squamata > Lacertidae > Podarcis > Podarcis tiliguerta. The sequence continues at coordinate 24,250,874 of NC_139536.1, forward strand.
ATCAGACCAGGTAGCCACTGGCAGGACCTGCTGGCTGGATCAAAGAATCCTGTGATTCAAAATTGTCTTTGCAAGATCAAGGAGCAAAAAAGAGCTGAGAGCAGCCACAAGAATAAATCCAGACTCATCTATTCCCTCCCCATACTAGCTTAATGGGTTGTGGGAATATGGTGGATGCAATTCATCTTGATTTCAGCAAAGCATTGACAAAGCTCCCCAGGATAATCTGGTTAACAAACTGCTTAAGTGTTGATTAACAGCCGGTTGGGAGGAAATACTCATCCGAGTGATCATCGGTGGTTCCTCAGCAGCTAGAGCGAGGGTGTTTGTTTTAGTGTGGCACTCAATAGACTCTGTTCTGAGACTTAGGTGAAGGGTTTGGGCAATCCTTATCAAATTTTGAGAGGTGGCAGCAAAGATGGTGAGTGGCGTGGAAGGGATGTCACATGGAAAGAAGATAAAGACTTGTTTACTGCTGCAGGACTACATCTAATGGGCTTCAGAGCTACAGCAGAAATTTCAGTTGAGTATTAGGAGAAATGTTTTAACAGCAGTTTGACAAAGGAACCAGCTATCTAGAGGGTTGGTGGCTTCCCCTTCACTGCAAGTTCTCAAGAACAGATTGGACAGCAATCTGTTGGAGATGCTCTTGTCCTGGGTTAGGAACATAGGAAGCTGCCTTATGCCGAGTCAGGCTGTTGGTCCATCTAGCTCATTATTGTTCGAAATGATGGACAGCAGCTCTCCAGGATTTCAGACAGGGAATCTTTACCAACCCTACCTGGAGATGCCAGTGTTGTACCTAGGACCTTCTGCATGTAAAACGGATGGTTGTAGACCTTACATGCATGGAGCAGGGGGCTGGATGTGGATGACCCACAGGGTGGAGGTTTGGCCCAGGGGACCATTTCCTCAACATCCCTTGCACCTGCCAGTCAACTGTGGGTGACCCCTGCAGAGAGCAGGGTTGAATCCTCAGCTGATAAGTGAAGAGTTTGTTCCTGCTGGGTGCTGCTTCACCAGCACATTTCTTTTTGCCAAATAATATTTTTTAGTTTTCCAAATTTTTAACAAATCAGTGCCACACTACATCAAATTTAATACAACTTTCTAAAAAAGTTGACTTCCTGCTCTTCGTATTAGATGCTTCCCTCCTCCCCCTCCCCCCATTGCTGCTTGATATTACATAGTAAAGGTAAAGGTACCCCTGCCCATACGGGCCAGTCTTGACAGACTCTAGGGTTGTGCGCCCATCTCACTCAAAGAGGCCAAGGGCCAGCGCTGTCCGGAGACACTTCCGGGTCACGTGGCCAGCGTGACATCGCTGCTCTGGGGAGCCAGAGCCGCACATGGAAACGCCGTTTACCTTCCCGCTAGTAATCGGTCCCTATTTATCTACTTGCACCCGAGAGTGCTTTCGAACTGCTAGGTTGGCAGATGCTGGGACCGAACAACGGGAGCGCACCCCGCCGCGGGGATTCGAACCACCGACCTTTCGATCGGCAAGCCCTAGGCGCTGAGGCTTTAACCCATTACATATTTTTCTCTCATTCACATGTCATTCCTTATATTCAATTCACAATTATTATTATTATTATTATTTTATTTTATGTTCACCAGCACATTCCCTGTCACGAAGCAGACCCCTGCAGAGAGCAGGATGGAGCCCTCATGGCACGGGATGATTGATGGGCCCCACCCACTTGTCAGAATTGGCCTGTGGGATGGGGGGGGGGAGGGGAGATAACAATCTGCCCTGCCCGACCGAAAGGGTTCCCCATCCCTGCTGTAGCTCTTGATTCCCTGCATTGAGCAGGGGGTGGATTGGATGACCTACAAGATCCCGTCCAGCTCTATAATTAGGAAAAGTCTACAGGCAAAATGTCAGGTCCCCAACCCCTAAGGGCAGGATTCACCTAATGTGTCTGGTCAGTGGAAGCTCCGTGCAAGGGCTTCTGCTTATGCAATGGGACTTTCTCTCTTCCCCCTGTGCACCCCCTGAAATTGGCTTGGGAGGGTTGAGAGAACCTCCAGAACAGCATGCAGGGGGTGGGGATTGTTCTGTCTGGCAAACTGAAGTTTTTGCACAGTGCAACGTTGAATTCCTCCCTAAGTGTGCATGTTGCAAATAACTAAGTCAGTTCAACTGTGAGAATTCATCATGCTGATTTTTGGAATGGGCCATCAGATCCGAGAAAGCTTACCTCTTTTCTTGGCCATCAGATCTAGGCCAATTTCGATGGAATATAGCTTTGAATTTTGGGGACGTGTCAGAGGTGTCGTGGGAGCTGGTTGCGTGTGTTCCAAATAGGAGGCAATAAGATTTTCTTGCATGCCTTGAAAGAGATTGTCATTTAATCATAAGGATTTTTTAGCCTTTTGGGAAGCAAAGCCAGAAAGCTCTTTTCAGATCGTGCTGAACTCCTGTTCTCATTATCTCCTTAAAAATGCATGTTTCCTTACTTCAAAAATTCTTGCTGATGAGATTTTAAGTGGATAAATGTTTTAAGCATTGGCGTCTTTACATAATTTTACATGACAGTGCTCTCTACAGGATGGAGGCTGGGGAGAGTGGGACACAGCCTGGCAGTCCTGTTTCTGCAACAGGTGTAGACAAATCTTGAATTTGGGGGGAAGGTGCATTAAAATTTATGTGCTTCACTGTTAATATTTGTTGTTATTAGGTGCTAACAGGTGTTGCTAATAGACTGTTTGTTTCAGACAAAGCTTTCCTCAGCCCTGCCTGGAAATATTGAGGATTAAATTTGGGGAGAATTAAATTTCTATATATTAAGCAATTAAAAGCAATCTCTTGTCTTAGTAGACCACATGAGTCAACAGGCCATAATCCCTTCTGGGCAACATTCTGTGCCTCACTTGCCATTTGGGTCCGTTATGGGGAGCAATGAATGCCAGTGTTACCATTCTATGGTAGGCTAGATTCTTCAATCTCTCTATGTTCCGTCCAAGCCAACAGAAAGCATTATCAGAGTTCAGTGACACAGAGTTCAGCCAGACTGGTGACTGGGAGTGGCCGCCGAGACCACACCGGTCTTGAAAGACCTACATTGGCTCCCAGTACATTTCCAAGCACAATTCAAAGTGTTGGTGTTGACCTTTAAAGCTCTAAATGGCCTCGGCCCAGTATACCTGAAGGAGTGTCTCCACTCCCATTGTTCAGCCTGGACACTGAGGTCCAGCTTTGAGGGCCTTCTGGCGGCTCCCTCACTGCGAGAAGCAAAGCTACAGGGAACCAGGCAGAGGGCCTTCTTGGTGTTGGTGCCTGCCCTGTGGAACACCCTCCCATCAGATATCAAAGATATAAACAACTACCTGACATGTAGAAAACATCTGAAGGCAGCCCTGTTCAGGGAAGTTTTTAATGTGCAACATTTTGATGTATTTTTAATCTTTGTTGGAAGTCGCCCAGAGTGGCTGGGGAAACCCAGCCAGATGGGCGGGGTACAAATAATAAATTATTAGTAGTAGTATTATTCACTCCAAGAGGGTGAAAGACAAGAGCTGCTGAGGGATGTGTCTCTAAAGGGTGTGTAGTCTAGGAAGAGGCCTGAGGGCCAGAGAGCGTGAGCGAGAGCGAGACCTGCATTTGGTCCCCCAGGCCTGAGGTTTCCATCTCTGCAATATAGAATAAAGAACCGGCAGCTCAGGAAATAAACGAGAGAAGGTGGAGACCTGTGTGCTTGCATTAGTGAGATTCCATTTCATCTTGAGTTTGCAGCTGCTGTATCGGCAAGTCTATAGCAGGAACATCAGCTGCTCTAAGCACCTTTCTACCAGTTCCATAAAACGAAAGGAAAATTACCTCCAAACTAAAGATTTTCAAAGCTGCTGAAGGAATGTCGATACCTGGTTCCCACTAAAAGGAAACACTCTACGGTCTCGATAGATCTCTGCTGATGTGCCGAAATGAATATTTTATTTTATGATTTGGTCCTCGAACAGGAAGCAGATGTGTCAACATGCCTATAGAAGTCTGATTGGCATGCATCACAACTGAATTGGCAGCAGCCCAGAAATTTCCAGTCTCCCCCACCAAGCACTCTGAAGAATGGTAGTTTCTTCAAAGTATTCGCTGCTAGTGAGATGTCATTAAAGATGAGTCAGAATAGTGAAAGCATCCGGCAAGCTCCCTGAAAGATGTAATAAGAGTTATTAAGTAATCTTCCATTCTTTATGGAGAATAAGCCAATCATCTGTGTAATCATTTCCCAGCGATGAACAGAGCAAGGAAAGAAAGAAAGAAAGGGGGAAAGAATAAAATAAATAAATGGGAAGTTAGCTGAATGAGGTGTTTCCTCGTTCCCTTACCCTTAACAACTGAGGAATTTTTTTCCCTATTTCCCCACAAATACTTAATTTACTTCAGAAGTATAAACCACCACACACACACACACACACACACACACACCAGCTAAAAGATATGTGGGCGTTCTAGGTGTCCTGGCATGAATGAAGGTAAATGCTTAATTTTTATATAACAAACATGCAGGCAAACAAACATATTATGCAAGTGAACATGTTGGACATTATAGTCTAATATCTGCTGTGTTTACAGTTTCTTACTAATAATCAGAATCATAGATCACCGACAGTCTTGAGGAGGCTGCTGCTGAGTTTTGCCAGGTGAATGACTTGGCTGTGCTGGAGGCTGGCTTGGTCTTCCAGAAAGGCTCCTTTGTGGACTCTGTGCCCTCGGTGCATAAGCCTTCCTGCCTGCTTGTCGATGGAGAATGTGGGAAATTTACCACATTTTCCCGTGTATAAGATGCCCCCTTGTATAAGAAGACCCCTGTTTTGTTGAACCCAAATCTTTGAAAAGTTGTTGACGCTGATCACTGGGCAAACTGTATTTTAATTGCTGGTTCTGGAAAATGTTATGTGGAACAGTGAATAATAATAATAATTTATTATTTATACCCCACCCATCCTGCTGGGTTTCCCCAGCCACTTTGGGTGGCTTCCAACAAAATATTGAAATATAGTGGTACCTCGGGTTACAGACGCTTCAGGTTACAGACTCTGCTAACCCAGAAATAGTACCTCGGGTTAAGTGCTTTGCTTCAGGATTAGAACAGAAATTGCGAGGCGGTGGTGCAGCGGCAGCGGAAGGCCCCATTTGGTAAAGTGGTGTCTCAGGTTAAGAACAGTTTCAGGTTAAGAACGGAGCTCTGGAATGAATAAAGTTCTTAACCTGAGGTACCACTGTACAGTAATCCATCAAACATTAAAAGCTTCCCTAAACAGGGCTGCCTTCAGATGTCTTCTAAAAGTCTGGTAGTTGTTGTTCTCTTTGACATCTTGCGGGAGGGATTAATGGAGTTGGGTATGTTTAACCTGGAGACTGAGAGGAGATATGAAAGCAATCTTCAACTGTCTAAAGGATTGTCACATGGAAGATGGAGCTAGCTTGTTTTCTTCTGTTCTGGAGTGTAGGGCCCATATCAATGGCTTCAAGTTATAATAAAAGAGTTTCTGACGGAACACCAGGAAGTACTTTTGGACCTTCAGAGCTGTTCAACAGTGGAACAGACACAAGAGGTAGTGGGCTCTCCTTCCTTGGAGGTTTTTGAGCAGAGTTTGGATGGTCATCTTGTCAGAAGTTCAGCCTACACTCAAGTAGGACCCTGGCAGAGACACATGCCCGACTGGCATGTTCCTTCCCTCCTGGTCGATCGTTTGGGAGCTTCATAAGCTTTCTTCTGCTAGAACATCACAGCGACGGATGCCAGCCGACACCGGCACACTTAGGGATCCACAGAGTTTGTGCACCTTGCGTGGCAGACCTCAGCAACTCAGCATTTTGGTTAATCTACTTTATTTACATATAAACACACACGGAGCACTGTGGCTCCCTCTCTCTCTAGCATCAGACAGCAAAGAGAAAAAGAACAAAGGACAATAGTCCCACTTCACGGAACACAGTAACACAAACATCCTGTCTTCGTCACATCCCACTCTGTGGAGTCAAAACATACACCATCATGGGATAGACAAAAATCCCATGACTGCAATCATGGAGTAGGAATTCTAACACATCTGTCATGTATGATCTCGTTGAGACCTCTGCTTTGCAGGGGGTTGGACAAAGGTCACTTTCAACTCTATGGTTCTGTGATTCTATAATTCTATGTAATTTAGTTGCTGTTTTTAACTAGTTTCTTTTTATTATTTTGTATTTTATAATGTTATTTTTAAATGTTCGGAGCTGCCTTGAATCTAACTTGGGAGAAAAGCAACACACACACACACACACACACACACACACACACACACACCCCACCACATTTTAATGTACAAATATACATATAACATGATTTAAAGATCTGTAATATAAATGAGCAATGAAAATTATCATTTAATCATCATAAATAATACAAAGTCAAATTCTTTCTTTCGGGTTTCTTCACAATAGCCTAATAATCCATAATTAAGTAAACATTTAATAGGCCTTACCCAAAGCTGAAAGATGAGCAAATGTGATTTCATTTTCTTTAGCTGAACAGCATTATCTTAGTTTCTTTTTAATTAAGCAGAATTATGTGTTGAATATTAAGCATGGGCGATGTTGTAGAATTTATTTTGCAGTTTTAGGGTGCTGTGTTAGTGGTATGGGAAGCTTCCAGAAAATTGCATTAACTAAGCGATTTATACATAGCTTTTTAAACATTTTGTTATAACAATTTAATTTCTGACTTATTTATAGCATTTCCCCCATGTTCAGAATCACTCTGAGGGCCTTCTACAGGTGTTGTCACTTTCTGGAGTGTGTTAATGCTTGCATATAGGAGAGGAGCTTTTCTGTGGTGGTGCCACAACTTACAATAGCCCTTTCTAGAGAAGCTCAGTGGGTGTCAACATTACTATCTTTTCAGTGCTTGGTTAACAGAACAGTACTAACTGTAGGAAGCTGGCGTAAATTGTGCCAGTTGAGCTGAGGTGAAAGAGATATGCCCGTGAGTGTAGCAACATTTCATGCTGTAGAGCAGTGATGGCCAAACTTGGCCTTCAGATGTTTTGAGACTACAATTCCCATCATCCCTGACCACTAGTCCTGTTAGCTAGGGATGATGGGAGTTGTAGTCCCCAAACAGCTGGACAGCCAAATTTGGCCATCACTGCTGTAGAAAATAGCTATGGCTGATCCCTGGCTCAGCTGAGGAAGCCCAAAATCCATTGAATCCAAACAGCAGGTGTTGGGCTTGGATTGTGCTGTAAGACTTCCTTGTTTGCTCAGGCATTTTAAAGGGGCCACATCTGTGTGATTTTACCTTGCCTTTCGGTTTTTATACTTTTATGGTGGGCTACATTTTGCTTCTATGGCTTTTTATTATTGTTCCCACCCCTGATATCTTTGGATGAAGGACATTTTGGATTTTTTCCAAAGGAAAGGAAGAAAACCGGGAAACCTGAAAGATCTTGGAAACTTTGAGATGAATAGCGGAATTTTAGATGATTTGAGATTTAGGCTGAATCATTCATAAGCAAACTCGGGCCTCCAGATGTTTCGGGACTACAACTCCCATCATCTCTAGCTAACAGGATCAGTGGTCAGGGATGATGGGAGTTGTAGTCCCAAAACATCTGGAGGGCCAAGTTTGCCTATGCCTGGGCTAAATCCACTGTGTAGATATATATCAGTTAGGTACTTTGGTACTATTCTGGCAACTCCATTTATGCTTTATACTTCTGTTCTGCATGTAATGGTTCCTTAAAAGAGTATGTACCTTCCATGAATCTGTGAAAAGAGAGCTAGAGATGCACACTGCATTAAAGGTTAGGTCTCATAGTTGAGGAGAAACTAATAACCATTACTCAATCACACAGAAAAAGGGAAATGTTAGCTACCTTAGCTCTTAGTGTTAAGGTCCTACTAACTTGAAAGCATCCCTATGAGAAACATTTTGCAGTCTGTCCAACCCCTGAGAAGCCATTCTCAGCAACTAAGTTCTGAAAAGAGAATATAACATCCAGAAGCCAGGGGTGGGGGGCAAGAAAGAGAATGGTGTCCAGCCTGAGGTTCCTGTTTTTGACCTTCTGGCCTACCGTAGTTTGAAAGTGCCCCCCCCCCCCTTTAGTGTATGCTCTCTAAGTAGGGTCTGGCTATCTTCACATCAGGGCTCATCAAATGAGTTTGTTGTGGAGGACAAAATTGTCTTGAGTGCAAAAATACATAGTTCATTGTGTCGTAGGAAATAGCCTCCCCAAAGAAGCTCCCTTTCTGTGCCTTTTCTGTTATTAGTCATTGTAATTAGATTTCTTACCTTATCTTCACCCTGAGGTCCCAGGGTAGATTTAAAAAATACACTGTTAAAATCAGTTAAAACAAATTAAGGCCTTTCAAATGCATTTTTCGTTAACCCAGGTGTTCTAACTGTGTCCTACATCTGGGCTGAAAATTATTTTATGCTGCCTCTATGCAAGGAAGGTGGGGTTTTTTTGGGGGGGGTTAATTATTACTGTGTTTTAAAAATATTTTGTGTAAGCTGGCCAGTGTTTCCTGAGGGCGTGCTTAATAATAATAATAATAATAATAATAATAATAATAATAATAATAGAAAGTGGTATTTACACATTGAACAAAAAATGAGTTGACACATGAGTATACTTCTGAATGACTCATTTTCCTGCTTTATTGGGTTGCCTGAATGTCTCCCTATAAAGGCAACTTTTTCCAAATTTAATATTTCAAAACAGCATTTTAATTATTCCTGCTTGAAATCCTGAATGCAAATCCTGAGTGTAAAGGGAAATGAGCACATTTCCCTTCAGTTAATTGCCTTTATTCATTCAGAATCTCTTTCCTGAGAGGTCAGGGAACAAAATGCTTTTTCAGAAACAATTATCCCAACAGGTGATAAAGACTAGATGTTGAGGCTATTCTAATCCCACGTGCCTTTTGGGGGTGGGGGAGGCGAATTCTACCGGCCATTATGGGTTGAAGGGAACTTTGCAGAATGATTAAGCATGATGCTCAGAGAAGTGAGTCACCTCTGGATGATGTGAGCAGCCATTAGCGAGACAGATAAAAGTGAAGGCGGATGAAAGCCTAAATCTTTTAAGCTTTTGTTATGTGTTAGTAATTTACTAAGGAATAAAAATTTGGTCAGGTTTTTTTTTTTTAATAAAGTCATATCCACGCAACCAGACTCATAACTACTACACAAAGATCGTCATAAAGCTTGAAGCGTGGGAATCCTGATAGACTTACTCTATTTAAACCATTTAACGAACAAAATGCTAGAAAATCTGACAATGTAAAGAGAGCACACTCATTCAATCAGTGCAATGATTTTGTGCCATGCCAGAGAACTTCTCCTCTCCCCGTATCCCTCCTGAACCTGATCTGGGGCTTCCCCCAACGCTGTGGAGCAGGGCCCAAGGTGTGGAAACAGAAATCCTTTCGCTAACAGAACAAGTACGTTGGTTGACGTACGTGATCCAGAGTTAGTGTGAGTCGATGAGGCACTTATAAAAAAAACATTGAGAGTTTAAAGTGGGGATTTGATAATGTTAGACAAATATCTTGGCTGGTCCTCCTTCGATATATGATTGGATTCTCTGAGGAAACCTGGTGTGCAAGATCAGGAAAGGGCAGGGCTTCTTTTCAGTCGGAACTCACAGGAAATCAGTTCTAGCTTCTCTCAGTTGGGCACCATTGCCATTATATGAGAACAAAGGATGTGCTCGTAGTGAGTTCTGGCACCTCTTTTTCTAGAATAAAGCACTGGAAAGGGGACTTAAAAAAATGCATTCCTGCAGTAGATTTCCCACAAGAAAGGGCCATAGGAAAATTCAGTTGAAATTGGTTTACTTTAAAGTATTTATGTTTTCGGATCAGGAGCATGTCAGAAGCACTTCAAATGTGATGGATTCCTGCTTACTCTGTTTGGAAATTGGTTACAAGAAGTAGAGCCCACAGTGTGTCATAATCATATGGGTATAAACAGCAAAATGCCGCGTGTGAGCCCCGCATCACACACCATGATTTATATCAGGTGTGGGGAACCTTTAACCTTCCAGTTGTTGCTGAACTACACTTCCAACCATTGGCCATGCTTGGTGGGGCTGCTGGGAGTTGTAGTTTGAAACATCTAGGTTCCCCACGTTTGGTCTACACCCAAGCTGGTGTTCTCTAGGTACTTTATACTACAGCCGGGGCTGATGGAAGTTGTAGTTCAAAGCATCAGAAGGGCAGCAGGTTGGGAAAGTCTGGTCTTTGTGCCCATTTATTTACAGAAGTGCTATCCACATGTCTCAGGTTTTTAAGTACTCCACACTTCAATAATGGCCTTAATATTACACTTCAAATACATATGCAGTGGTACCTTGGTAGTCAAACAGCTTGGCCCTCGAACAAATCAGCTCCCGAATGCTGCAAACCCGGAAGTGAGTGTTCCAGTTTGTGAACGTTTTTTGGAAGCCAAATGTCCAATGCGGTTTCCGTGGCTTCCGATTGAGTGCAGGAAGTTCCTGCAGCCAATCAGAAGCCACACCTTGGTTTTCAAACCATTTTGGGAGTCGAATGGACTAAATTCGAGAACTGAGATACCACTGTAATAAAATTTGTCAGCCAAACTGAGACTACTGTACAAGCCTCCATGAGCACCGGCCAGCCCAATACATTTAGTACTTTACTATCCAGAGATACCTTTTAAAATATTTTCAAATGAGACTGCTTGTCTTAATTAACAGGGCAATCCTTTGCATGTCTGTTCAGAAGTGGGTCCCACTGAGTTCAGTAGGACTCACTCCCAGGTAAGTGTGTATATAGGATTGCAACCTAAATGTCCCATCTTTTCTATACAGTATTGTTATCACCATTCATTATCATCATCATCATCATTGTCATTATTATTTCTAATACAGATGAATAAACAAGAAACCTGCAATTTGAAGTTCAATCTCTGGGTTTTCATCAGGGGCTCCGTTCGTATCTTGTTTTGGTGGTGGCTGGCAGAGTCGATGATTCACTTTATGTATATACATGCCATCTGCAGCAGTCCTTCACATCTGGAAGCAGTGACCTACTGGACTTTAGGTTAGTGCCTGTCTATTGGTTTTATGCAGTAAACCAGTGAGATCTGCAGTGTATTATCCCTCCTAAGAGGAGTGCTTCTGTTTCAGGTTTCTGCTGCTTGCAGGCTCCCTGTAGGCAATATCCTGTTCTCGCAGTGGCCAACCAGATGCCTACAGGCAGCCTGTAAGCACCAAAGGTTCAGCAAAGTTTCCTTTGGCCTGATCCAACAGGACTCTTATTTTGTTTTTAATGCACGGTTGCTTCCAAAGGCTGTTAAAAACAAAGCCTGTTTGCTCAGGCTTTCCCCAGCTTGGTTATTAGCCCATTTTAGATATTGTGTCTAGACCTGACAATGTTCATTGGCTGTTGTTGAATTTATTTAGGTTTTATGTATACATATCATACATACATGTACACACACACACACTGCTGTTGATGACATCCATCTGTCTCAAGAAACATGGAGTTGTGCCTCCAAGGGTGAAGCCAAACTGCTGCAGCACCGAAGTGACTTCCCAGGGTGCAAGCCTCGTCAGTGTGTATGGAGGTCTTGGGCTGCCCAGATGATGAAGCCCCCCTCTCAGCCTTGCAGATGTGGTCCAAAGGGAAGCAGAGCAATATGTTTGGCACCAGCTTGGCTGCAAGACCTGCTGGAAGGAGGCATAGAAGGCACCATCCAACCATCTTAGGATCAGAGTTTCCGTTCTCCTAGATGGGCTACCTTCCCAGGTTGACAAGCCCCATCTGCCCCTCACTTCCCTCTACAGCACATGCAGAAACTGCCCTCTTGACTATTAGACCCACTGTTGGTCTCATTCGCTCAATCTGTCCATAATTCACCAATGGCTTGAGATCTATTGGCTACCCTCACACTCTCTCTCTCTTTCACACACATACACGTTATATTAACATTTTAGTGTTGAATTTCATTCTGCTTCAAGATATTTGGGTGGGAAGCGATGACTTAAATAATAATAAATGAATGATTTGAGGCTGTGGTAGGCCCATGGAGCTTTCATAGTCCGTGGGGCTACCTTGTTATCTTCAGTCCTGGGGAAAAGCTGGCCTTTCTTGCGCCATGTGCAGATTGGAGCAGCATGGAACTGTGGCTTACAGCCATTTGATAATAACTTTGGCCCAAACCTTCTCTCCCCCTGTCAGTGTGTTATATCCATTTTGGCCAGCTTGACCCATGGTCTTGGGTGCTGGCAGGCGAAACAGTCACAAATGGCATGGGGACGCTGTGTTTTTTTGAAATAGCTCCTTTCGCTATTTGGGCAGTTTTAATCCTTTTGAAAATACCCGAAAGGAGAGAATTTGCTGGTTTGGAGGGTTTTGCTGGCAACTCTACCAACACTGTGACATACATAAGCCGAGGAAGCTGCAGTTCATCTTGCACCTCAGGCTGGAATAACAAGTCCTAGAACGTTGCCCACACAAAGAGACATGTTTTTCTCTACAGCTTTATTAGGAGTTCATGAAATTCAGAACTGATGATTAATGTTCAATTAAGGGTACCATTCAGTAAGTGAAATAAGGTCTAGTTGCTGGCACATTTCATGTTTAAATGACAGAAAATTAATAACTGATGGAACATATTCAGCCTTATTCTTTTACTGGTAAATTAAGAGACCAAATATAAGGGGACCCGTTCTCTTGTGAGTTCCACACATCTGGACTCAATACAATAAAGAAGAAATTGATACGACGTGGAACAAGCAGCGTTGTGAAATCGATTGCCGCCAAGTTCGTTTAGTGCAATCGGTCTCAGATCTCGATAACCGCAAGTTAATCTTGACCAGGTGATTGGAAATGAGATGCATGGTCATATGGTGGATTTTTGAAATTGATGGTGGATCACAAAACTTTTTCAATCAGGTGATCATTTGATAGGGTAAGCTTACGCTTACTCTTTTTGGTTTGGTTTCTGGCACAAAGAAAGAAAGAAAGAAAGAAAGGGGAAGGGAAGGGAAGGGAAGGGAAGGGAAGGGAAGGGAAAAGAAGGGAAGGGAAGGGAAAGTAGGGCATTCTAAAACAAGTCTAATGTTAATTAAATGTGGTAGGAATGCACAACTGTGAATGCTTACCTTTGTGTCCAGGGTTTCCCTGAGCCTCAAATTGCAAATAGCAGAACAGAACAGAACAAGGAATGCTGTTGTTGGTCATGACCAACTCACAGAAAGCTCTTTATATAGACCAGGTGTGAGGAACTGGATCTAGCTGGTGGACTGGATCCTTTCCTTCCTCATCATCTCATCCCCATGGGCAAAGTTTGACATTTGGGCAGAGCCACCCACATGTCAACTACCTGATGTTACAAAGATGTCAGGTGACCCATATTTTGTCCATGCCGACATTCAGTTGATCATGAGGACTTGCCCCTGTACACAGAGTCAGTGACCCCTGGTTCTAGCTCAGGTGATCCCTAACACTAAATGTGATTCTTACTGAGATTCTGGCAGGGGTGCCAACTTGCCCCCCACATTGAGGGGGCCTGGAGTCATGTGACCTGTCCCTCCCCACCCGGCAGGCCAGCACTCGCCCATCGGCAGTGGGGGGCACAGAGGGTGAAAATTGTCCTCCACAGATCTTACCCCACCTGGCAGGCAAGCCCTCACCTGTTGGTGGTGGGGGATGGTGGCCCCCTTAATATTGGGGGGGAGGCTTGGCCCCCTGCCCATAAATATTGAGGGGGCTGATGCCCCTTCTGCCCCCTATAGTTGGTGCCCCTGGATTCTGGGAAGGTTTGAAATGTATGGATGAAGTGGAAGACTGCTCAGCCTCATCTAGTATGAAAAGTATGTAATGCAATGTAAACCTGAAGACAGTGGAGATACATAACATCATTAGTAAAAAATATATATACAAAAAAAACCCAATCTGTGAGGCAATTGAGGATTAAGGAGGGTTGTATACTTTTGTAATGGTTCAGATCTCTGCTTAATCTGTTATTTTTGGAGGACTGAAACTGCATATGTTAATACTAGGTCTTTTACGAGATGGGAGTGGGTGGCTCTTTGGTCTAAACCACCAAGCCTCTTGGTCTTGCTGATCGGAAAGTCGGCTGTTCAAATCCACGTGACGGGGTGAGCTCCCGTTGCTCTGTCCCTGCTCCTGCCAACCTAGCAGTTCGAAAGCAGAGCAGTGCAAGTAGATAAATAGGTATCGCTGTGACGGGAAGGTAAACGGCGTTTCTGTGCACTCTGGCACTCATCACGGTATCCCATTGTGTCAGATGTAGTTTAGTCATGCTGGCCACATGACCTGGAAAGCTGTCTGAGCGCCACAACCCCATAGTTGCCTTTGGCTGGACTTAATTGTTCAGGGGTCCTTTTTTCTTCTTGAAAAGATACAAATTGAAAGCAACCACGTGGAATCTGGAGGGTTTCTTTGTGGTGAGAGCAGTATCTATTTTTCATGTGAAGCCTGTGTGTTCATCAGTTTCATAGAATCATAGAATCTTAGAGCTGGAAGGGATCCCGAGGGTCATCTCAATATTTTAAAGAGGCAAATGACATCAATCAAGGGTGTGTGATTATTATTGGGATTGCAACCGGAGGGAAGGGGAAACTTAACCCTTTCTGTGCTGTGGTCTTGAGGAAGGTACTTCCTCTGACATTGTTATCTTCATTTGCACCTCTGATAGGTGTCCTTTTAATGCAGGAAGCATCTTCAGAGGTGGAAGTTTCCTCAGGACCACAGAAGCAATGCGTTAAATCCCTTCAATTTACAGGACTCCTGGAAGCCATTGTGATTATTCAGGATAGGCCACTCTGCCTGCTACAATCCTGATATTGATGAACATGTCCGGTTGATGCTATTTGCATTTTAAAATACCTTCACATAATTCCATCTTGTGCGGTCCTCAGCCTTTTCAGCATAGTGTTTAATAATACAGGGGCGGGCACACAGGATTGTATTAAGGAATAATTGAGCTGATGTATGTGAACTGCTTTGCACACTGTCATGTGCTCTATAATTGCTAAATTTTATTGCTGTTTAATTTATTATTGTCAAATTAAAAGTGGAGCTTGATTCTGATTGTGTCTAAGAATACTATCTGTAGCTGGTGTCTTTTAATTTGTTGTCTAATAATCCAGAAGATAAAGTGAGAATTGGGTGAGTTCAGGTTTAAAGCTTCCAGTGTTTTGTTTTTGAACATATTAGTGTCTGTGCATTCATCTACATACTAATGGAAAGTCAACAAAGGAATCTGTTTTGCTGCTGTTTGGGGCTTTTTGGTGTGGTATTATTATTCTACAAGATAAGGAGGAGGAAGCAAAATATTTGGCATCTTGCATTTGAAAATAGACAATACAAAATATAATTTAGGGTGCTTAATGAGATGTTCCTCCCCAAACAAGGGACAAGTGAGGACTTCATAAAAAATATTAATAGGAATATATATATATATATTTTAAAAGCCCTCCAGCAGGTGAAAAGTAGCTATCCATGCAGAACAGTTTAAAGTCTGTAACAACTGTTGAATAGTCCACGGCTTGGTGCTTGTTTTTCTCAAGCCTTTTGAGATTATCTTGACTGGAGAGAAAAAATTGCAGTGTTTTCTGTGCTCTTGGTTTAAGCTGCTCATTACTGGCAGACAACTCTCATCCTTGGACTCAATTCAGGAATGGGCTTGATGAACAAAGTTGTTTTCCTGAAATAACTACAAAAAGTGTTGTTGTTTTTTCTATGCCAAATTCAGAAACCCTTCCACTACAACCAGATTAAATTTCCAAGAAGCATTCAAAGGATATCCAGAATGTCCATTATTACAAAGATGTAATAATATCAGTACTAAGCAGCTGAAGCCCAGAGGATAGATCAAGGGGAGGCATCAATAAACTGTCTTTAGCTATGTTGCATTCTGTTTCTGATGCGACAGATTTCAAGACTGAAGATCCGTATAAAGAATGCTGCTACAAGCTATGTTTCTCATCTTTTGTCTAGTCTTTAAATAAGTGGAAGGTTGCTGAGGGTGTATTTGTCATGATGCGAAGGAGTACTAGCACTGCGGAAGCAGTAGGAAAGAAGATTGCATATCTTGATGATACTTCTTTCAAGACTTTCCTCACTCTTTGAAGACAATTCAAATTGGTGGTTTATTATGTAGGATGTATGTTCGGGGAGTCAAAAACCCTGTAACCCATTCTGCCTTTAATAGTTGGATCTGGCAACAGCCTCCTGGGATGCTGTGGGCAGAAAACCTTCCCTGACTTTCAGACAGTTAGGCACTGGGAATGGACTGTTTTTTTTTAAAAAAAATGTACTTGTATTTAGTTCCCCCTTGAAAAAGGGCTCTAGCCTGAAGCGTGTTGGGCTTGATATATTTTTCCATGCACTTTCTAGATTCTTCCACAAATAGGGCTTGGTGCCTCCCATCTTCTTTTGTGAGGCAATCGCAAAAGGGAACATTGGACCCCACCCCAAACACTGACCCATGATTTAAAGATAATTTACTTACTTTTAAACAACTTTGCTTTTCATTGTTTATCAAAATGTGTTTCCCGCTCTCCTCCTACATTTGAGGGAAATTTGAAGGAGCTTCCAGTATGTGTTTTTGAAAGGAGAAAATTAGCTTGGAAAGACACACAGCAAAAATTACTCCTTCCTTTTTTCTTTCAGGGTTGGATTTGGAAGAGCAACCCATAGTGATAAAGGAAAACTCAGTCATAAAATCTCAAGTCTATACTCACTTTTCAAAAGAGGATACATGACAAAGAGGCTCGCAGCCCTATAAACTAGGGAGGGGGTGAATCAGTTGATTCCAGTTTTTCTCAGTTACTCATTTTTTTCAGGCTTAAGTTCAGCTTGACACTTTTTACATTGCTACCCTGTGCTCTTTTGTGAGGAGTGTGTGTGTGTATAAATTTTATTAATAAATGAATAATGATGCAAATTCATTCTTCCTCATGAAACTCGGTGTCAGCATTTTAGTGCAAAATTTTCCTCACACATTCCTGCAAGCAAATTCCCCTAATACGGTGTATTTTTGTATGATATTTCCACTCATATGTGCACACTTTGACAAGTGAATGCATTTCTGTGCAGGTTGCTTGTGAACACAATGGGAGCTCGCTTATTTATTTACTTATTTATTGCATTTCTATCCTACCTATCCAAGGAGCTCAAGGTGATGTACATTCTGTTTGCCCTACAATTCCCGCAAACAGCCGTGTGAGACAGGTGAGGCTGAGACTAGATCAAGGTTACCCAGTGAGCTTAAGGGCTGCGTGGGGATTTGAATCTTGATCCAGCTACAGCATTTTAGCAGCTTGAGCTAGGCTGGTTAGTTCCCTTCCTGCTGGAGCCCAGAGTGCCTCATGGCTGGTTGTTTGAAGCAGGCCCAATTTTACCTCATGCACTTGGCCGTGGAGCTCCCTTTCTTTCTTTCCCAGTTGCAAGAGGAGAACTCTCAACAGCAGTTTTTATCCCAGTAAGCCTCTTTCTAATGTCAGGTCGCTTTTCTTACCAGGGGCATCTAGATAACGCTTATCAAGGCTGTTTAAAGTTGAAAGGATATCTGAGGATGCGTCTTTCGCTATACAAACGCTTCCCATCCATTTAGCTCCCCTGAGGGGGCCCTGCTTTCAGATACCATCTATCAATTGTGTGAAATCAGTCAGTGAAATTCCTTCCCCAGCAAACCTGCCTGAGCTTGACAGTTACGGGCCTCTGGAAGGAACTAGAAACACTACTCTATTTAGTTCTCCATCCTCCACACCTGGGATAAGCTTCGCTGAACACAGTGGAGCTTCCCTGCAAGGTGACTGGTACTCGTTTGACTGTATTAAAGTGTGGTGCTTCGTGATTATTTTGCTCTTTAGGCTTTCATTTCTTTTCATAATTGTTCAGTTGCATCTTTCAAAAGTGACATTAGCCGTCTTGGCTTTCCTACAGAAAGGGGGGAAACGCTCTTTCAAATGAACAAATAGAAAGATACCTTGTGGTGAGAGGGATTGGATTTGTCCAGGGAAGGGAAATACGGCAAAGTTTTGTTCACAGTAAACATCTGCCCCATATGTTTTCCTGGACATAAGGTGAAGGTAAAGGGACCCCTGACCCTTAGGTCCAGTTGTGACTGACTCTGGGGTTGCGGCGCTCATCTCGCTTTATTGGCCAAGGGAGCCGGCGTACAGCTTCCGGGTCATGTGGCCAGCATGACTAAGCCACTTCTGGCGAACCAGAGCAGCACACGGAAACGCCGTTTACCTTCCTGCCGGAGCGGTACCTATTTATCTACTTGCACTTTGACGTGCTTTCGAACTGCTAGGTTGGCAGGAGCAGGGACCGAGCAACGGGATCTCACCCCGTCGTGGGGATTCGAACCGCCGACCTTCTGATCAGCAAGTCCTAGGCTCTGTGGTTTAACCCACAGCACCACCCGCGTCCCATTTCCTGGACATATCAGTACTGTTTTAGGGGCAGAAGCAGCTGTTTTCAGCTGGCAGTTTTGCAGGGCTAGCCTAACTACATCAAAAACGATATGGTTTCCAGACACCCCGTTATATTGGAAATGAAGCAGCTTGTTAAGCCCTGGCTCATAATCTTTTAATCGCTTCTGCCGATCGATGGAAGCAGCACATAGAATATTCTCTTTTGAGAGGAGCATCTCTGGTACTAACATAAAGATGACTCAAGCAGGTGTGCCAACAGCCACATGCTAAATAAGCATGGTTGAAATTGTAAGTAAATTATTTAAGGGCCAACGCTCTTGTTTTTAACCGTGCTTGTTATGGTGGCTGCTGCTGCTGCATGTATTGCAGGAGAACTCTCTGGAGAGAAAACATTAACATGGAAACCTTCAGAATAGCTATCTATGCACACCTACACACCTACATATAAGGAGATGTACGTTTTCCAATGCAGTTTGGTTATTGGCCTTGATGCTAAATGCAGAACTGGCCCAAGGAGGTTTGGTGCTTGAGGCAGAAAATCCAAAGGGATGACCTCAAAGTAAAAAAATAGGATCATTTGGTAAATAATTAACAATTAACTATTTTATGCCACAGATTTCCTGCCCAAGGTCATGAGCTCACTTTGCCTAAGTCCAGGACCAGCCCTGAATAAACTAGAATTATGGTTTGATTTTTTTTAGTGACCTTTTCGTGCCCAGAAAGTGAATGATGGGAAACAGTTAGCACAATAACTTTCGTTTTTATCAGTGTTTGCATGCTTTTTAGAAATGAACAGGAGAATGGATAGTAGAATCTTTTAGCCAAATACAGTGACAGCCCCAGTTCATGGATTACAAAATATATTTGGAGTCTTTCACATATATCTAACCCTTTAGAATATGCTACGGCCGGGAGCCGGGGCGGACAGGATCTGACTGGTGGGCAAAGTACTCAGGCCACTTAGACCAGTCAGTCACCTGACACCATTAACATCAGCTGACCCAACTTCAAAGGAAATAATCAGGAGTGCACTCTGAAAGCGCTCACAATTCTTCCCTTTCTTTCTTTGTTGCCTGGTTGGACCTCAAGCCAGGTTGAATGGAAGATCTCTACTGAAAGGGGCTTGCACTCAGCACCTGTCAGCTGACTGGCATTGACTGCAAATCCCAGTGGGATCAGGAAACTGAATGTAGACAGTCTCTGCTGCACTGTGTGGGTGGTATTCAACTACGGTAAGTTTTAATCAGAGTAGGCCCACTGAGATTAAGGAACATGAGTAAGAGAGGTCCATTCATTTCAATAGGTCTTTTCTCGGTTGACTACCACCCAGGATCTGCATCTGAAGGGGAGAACAGGCTTAAACGAGTGTGCTTGCCACAGCTGGTGTGGCACCTGTCATGGAATTGTACTCAAGATTGATCCAGAGTAGATTCCAACGTATAGTTAGCAGAGTAAAAACTTAAACATGTTGCAGGATTCCCCAAAAAATAGATAAGAGGAAATCATATTTCATCCAGCAGAGCTTTACTGCTACTGAAGGCAAATTAGTGTAATGGTCACAAATCCAATACATTCAGGATTGACACTGTCCATAAGAAGTCCAGTTGCAGCAGACTTAAACGTATCATAAGTCTAAATCTTAACACTAAGAGTACTATGTACAGAACACCATACCAGAAGGAAAAGAGATAGAAAGAGAAAGTGAAATCCAGGCTCCTTCTGGCCTTACTTTTATAGTCAGCATGACCTTGACAGAAGAGAGAACAGAACCAGTTTAAACCAACTGCACTCAGCTTCTCTGAAGGAATGACCCAAACATTGTGAACCTTCTGCTTTCACACAGAGAAGCTTCGAGTACCCTTTTGAATTAATTAGAATAGGAAAGATCTCTGTACATCAGATCAATACTTTCTGCACTAAGAAATGCAAACTGACAGCATCACCCTCTAGCGAGTGAGATGTGCGGAGGGAAGGGTAAGCAGTTGTTTGGTGCTCCACAGCTCCATATTTGGGAGAAAGGCTAGGGGATTCTTTGATAGCAGAGTGGAAAAAGCACTCCAAGACCCTTAGCCATGCTGCCCTTTCCTATTCCAGAGCAGGAGAGGTGGGTAAGGGAGAAGGATTGGCTATCACTACTTGGGTGCACTCTGCATCTTTGGAAAGGAGCATCCAACTGTGCGTCTTCCTTCTGGCCTTTCCCTCAGGAGACAGCGGTGGTGGTGGTGGGTTGGTGACTTGACTATTTGGCTTAGCCACCACCATTGCTGAAAAAGCAAGCCTGCAATTCCTGTCTCCGGTAGTGAGTGGTGTTGCCCAGCAACCACTACAGCAATATTTTGTGTGAGGCAAAGCTGGCAGAATTAAGAGTCGCAATTTTCCCGCTTCTTTTTGGTGGCCTTCATGGGTGCCAATGTGCATGCAGAAGCCTCAGTTGTGAAGAACGTGGGAAGCTGGCGTATGCGAGGTCAGACCGTTGGCACATCAAATTTAGTACTGTCAACGCTGGCTGGCAGTGACTCTCGAGTGTCTCAGACTGGGGACATTTCCACCCCCTACTGGAGAATCTGGAATCATTTCCATACTAAGCAGGTACCACTAGGCTACCACAGTTCCTCAAGTAAAGCTCACCAAGGTCAGTGAGTGTGTATGCTCAGGATTGCATGCTAAAATATTTCTAACTGTGTGATACTTTTCAAAACCAACAATAATATTTATTCAGTGCCTTTGAAATGTGCAAAGTGTGTTTCTCCCTCTCTGTCCCAAACCCACCACATTATCCAGTACATTGAAAATACTATGATACCCCTTTAAACAGTCACAAGGGATCCTGGGAGCTGTAGTTTGCCATTTCCCTCACAGAGGTACAGTCCCCAGAGTTCCCTGGGAAGGACAATTGGTTTTTAAACTGCTCTGGGAACTGTAGGAATTCACAGAAAAGCAAATGTTCAGAACTGAATGTTGGGAAGATTGTCTTCAGGAGCTCAGAAATTTCCACAAAATGAAAGCCAGTTGGCAGGCTGTTACCTTGGTTCTTTTTTTCTAGAGCAGTGGGGTGTGGGCAGCTTAAAGCACATTTTTTGGAACACATGCTACAAAAGACCAAGAGAATTCTGGACGGACAAGTAGAGCAATGTCTGTAATAACACTGAACACACCAGCTATTGACTTTATATTTAGGGCACATGAAGATTTATAGCCCTTTGAGGGTAAATATTTATCTCCCAGATCAATAGATCTTGATTTCCGCTGAGCTGAAAATCAATATTTGCTTATTATACCAATCCAAACCTGGAGGTCCCAGCTGATATTCTGGAAGGAAGTGTGACATTTCTGATGTTTTCTTACACCTGCTGTGGTTCATAAACTAGAATGAGTGAAGGAAGAGGTTTTAACATATTGATGCTCTATGTGTATATATGAGATGCACCTGACATTTCAGGTGCATGTTTTACTCCTTGAAGAACACGACATTGCTTTATGTTAAACAGACTCCAGTGTGGTTGCAATCAACCTTTCTATGTGGGAATGTGTCAGGGATCCTGTCCTGGGTGGCTTACTGCAGGTCCAGAGATGACTGCCAGTTATGCTAATGAACCATGAAGAAATTTTGCTTTCCAGCTGATTCTTGACAAAATCATCTTAAGATCCATGTTTAGCACTGTGGCCACTGGGGACTCAGCTGTACAGCTGCAAATAAAATGTTTTAAGTGTGTTGTAAAGTGCATTATACAAATGTGACATTAGATGGCTGCGGTGAGCTATGGCAAATTCAATATAGTTTTTCATAAATTTTTTTAAAAGCATTTTCACAATGTTTTTTATGTGTGTGGATTCCACCCAGGTTGGGCTTGTGATCAGAATCACTGAAACAGTTTGTTCTGTTCCATACTTAGCTTTTCCTGAAACAGTCCTTCAAGAGATCAGGGGGTGGTTTAGCTGCGGAAGCATGGAGGGCTGGAACATCCATCCAGAAAATGATGGAATCCTTAAGACAGAGTTCTGAAAACATTGGATTGTATCCAACGAAGTTTGTCCTATTTGCACAAGAACTTCTGCTTGTACAATGGAACTCCCTGGCCCCTTCCTCTCTCCTGTCCCATTTGATCTGGAAGGTATCTATTTGGTAGGCATAGGGTGGAGAAGAGGGAAGGCAAGTTCTGTTGCCTTCCTTGCTTGAATGGGATAACCTCATTGCATACAACTGATCCGCAACTGATTGAGGTAGAAAGAGATAATAGACACTGACCACCTTAATGATGTATATTTGGACAATATGAAAGACTGACCTTATTTACGGTGAGAGGGAAGGACGATGAATATTAAAATAATGACTTGAATATTCCCGCCTTGCATTCTTTTCAGGTGGGCTGGCGTTGGCTCAGGTCCTCTTCTTTTATGTGAAATACCTCGTCCTTTTCGGTGTTCCTGCACTTGTTATCCGACTGGATGGGCTGAAGTCTCCCGACTTGCCACGCTGTGTGAGCACCATGTACAGTTTTTCCGGAATGTGGAGGTTAGTTTTGCTTTTTATTGCAAAGGTTTATTGCAGATTGAATTTTCGCGAAATGGCTGCCTGGCATGTATGGGCTGTGTGGCCTTCCGCCTGTGTGCCACATGACACATTGCACCTACAAGAGAACTTGCAAATTGATAAGCAGCATTGGGTTTCCATTCCTAACTGCTTCTCTTTCTAATCTTTTGAAAAACGCCCTTCCATCTAATAATTACTTTTCTCCTGCCACAGAGGTGAAGAGAAGCCTGCCTTTGGGATGTTCATCATCTTAATGATTAGAATTGGATCTAAACCGCTTAGCTCCACTGATCGGATAATTATTTTCTCCCCACATCTTTATGAAATACGATTCATTTTTCATTATTGTCCCCCCTGAAAAAGACACTTTGTGTGGAAAATTCATGCAGGGAAGGATAAGTAATATTTGATTAGGTGACCCTGCAGCAAAAGTGTTGAGGATGATCATTTTCACTGTGCTTTTTGGAAGGTAATGGGTTTGCTTCAGAAAAAAAGTAACTTTTAGAGATGCCTCAAAATTTTGCTGATTTCCATAGGCCTTTATCTGGTTTTGCACCTCCAGTTGGGTTTTTATTCGAAATCTAATGGTCCTTGGCAGCTTTTGAAGCAAGGTTTACCTGAAAGGGGTGGGATTACAATCTCTGTAGATCAGAAATGCAGCCTAGGTTCTTATTCTTATTCTTAATTAGTTATTAAATTTGCGTATGAATCTGTGTTATGTGTGTGTGGTGATAGGAGCTGTTATTTCTGCAAAGGATTTCGTTTCGGCTGCTGATCAAACCCAACTCTTTCAGGCTGTTTTCACCCTCCATGGGTGAAAATAAGAAAAGTCTCTGTCTCTCTCTCTGTGTTTGTGTGTATTTTGACTGAGAAAAATGTGTGGTGAAACGGTTAAGTAACATTTCTGCTCTTGCTTGCAATCTCTCAAGCCAGATTATTATTATTTTTAAAAATAAAAATAATTGAAAGTGTCTCCCTCTCACACACACCTTGCATATAGAGTCTAATTTGGCTTTAAGGTATTCATCTTGAAAATTGTTTTTAACTGTGCTTAGTACAATTCTAGCTATGGAAATTTGGGAATTATGACTTCTATTTCAGTAAATCCCCTTATTAGAAAGCAAACTGCCTGTGCTTCTCCAATAAACAGGTTATAGTTATTATGTCTTAAGGTGCATTAGTCAGTCTCCTTCCATGAGACTCTATGCACCCCTCCTTGTAATAGAGAAACAACATTCTCTGGTTCTTAGTGTTTAAATAGCAATAACCTCAAACAATGTGGTGTTGTCTCCATTGATTTTGATGAGATATTGTAGGAAAGACTAATAAAGGGTAAAAACTCTTTACCGAAGCGCTTCTGTGTTTGCCTTCTGTGGTTTTAAGGAAAGAAAGAAAGTAATGAATTCTGGAAGAAAGAGAATCATTAGAGTAGCTAACAATGGACCCATTTAAATTAAATTTGCTGTTTTGAGACTCCTCAATTGCTCTTGTTTAATTATTCCAATGAAAGGCAATTTTTGACAACCTTCCTTCTGATGACTCCATCACTGGCCAATCTTCAATCTTTGAACTGGTTGAATTTTGCAACCACCTCCATATGTACACCACAGTTGCATTCTGAGCTGTTCTGCGGGCAATTCTTTGGTTTTGAAGAAACTTTCAGGTGTTGCCATGTTGGTGTGAAGGGGATGAAATGTCTGAACAAGCATCTTGAAATTATGTATGTTCTGGCATAAATGTTGAGGTAGTTAGTTCAAATGTTAACCCTAAACCACAGGAGTGCCCAGAAAAAAATAATCACAGGAAGGCACAATACGTTTAAAGCAGTGTCGTACCACTTTAATCAGTCATGGCTCCTCACAGAGAATCTCAGGAACTGTAGTTTAAGTGTGTTGAGAAGACCTCTCGTCCCCTCACAGAGTTGCAAGTCCCAGAGTTACTTCAGAAGAGAGATTGACTGTTGGACCACCAAAGGGTGGGTTTAAAAGGGATTGTTCAAAGGCTATTAGTGGCTACCACCCATGATGGGTATGTTCTGCCTCCATAGTTGGAGGCTAAAAGCCACAGGAAGGGACAGTAGGTTTGTTCTCAGGTGCTTGTGGGATTCTCACACACATCTGGTTAGCCACTATGAGAACAGGATTCTGGACTAGATTGGCCATTGTCCTGATCCAGCAGCCTCTTCTGTCCTTATTTTTCTTTCAGCAGACATATTTTTTATTGCTGTTTTGTCCCATTATGCATAGCAAGCAATGCCTGTCCAGAAAAATCAAATGTGATCTTTTCGCAGATGGGATTTTGTGTGTGTCTGTGTGTGTTTGAAAATCAGTTCATGCCGAACGGTGTTATGAAGAGTTACGCGAGGAGCAACATCTCCCATGGCTACCGGTGAATTATGGGTCAATTTCAATTATCTAAGAAAACCTACCCAGCTTGCCCTCTGCTTCTCTTGAATTATGACTCCTTCATGCCCTTACAGTTAAAATAATGGATCACGGCTACCCACAGGGTAGAGAGATATTTTATTTGTCCGCTGCCTTTTATAGGAATTTGGTCGTCAGTGATGGAAGGCAGAAACAGAGCTTTCACAATGAGAGCGTAGTCTGGGCTATTGCAGGTGCAGGTCAAACATTGCTCAGTGGAACTTGTTGTTGTTGTTTAGTCGTTCAGTCGTGTCCGACTCTTCGTGACCCCATGGACCAGAGCACGCCAGGCACTCCTGTCTTCCACTGCCACCCGCAATTTGGTCAGACAGTGGAACTTACTTCAATTTGAAATGGAACTTACTTCAATATCAGAAAGCTTTGGAGGTGGCAAGGGATTGCACTGCCTGGGCTTCAAACTGGAAGGCCACAAACGGAGGACAATAGTCCTGTTTGGGTATTCAGCCTGATTGGGAGTGGGATGCGAAACATGCATGAAGGCCAGGCATGCATCTATACATCCATGCATCCATGCATCCATGCACGCACACACCAGCTCCACCAGCTCCTGTA
Source organism: Podarcis tiliguerta (assembly GCF_965153285.1). Lineage (NCBI taxonomy): Eukaryota > Metazoa > Chordata > Lepidosauria > Squamata > Lacertidae > Podarcis > Podarcis tiliguerta. The sequence goes on from NC_139536.1 coordinate 24,276,836, forward strand.
CTGTACATTGGACAACCCACCTGCTTCTGTTACCTGTGTGTGTCTGTTGCAAAGAGCTGAAGGGAGTTTCGGGGGGGGGGGGGAGAGAAACTGACAGAAAACAAAATTGACAAATTCACCCATCTTTAGCTGTAAATCAGGGGAAAAGAAGCACAGCAGGAGAAATGCTATTTAACACTTTTGCCTCTGGGTGTTTTCTGAGTCAAACTCTCTTTCCTCAAGCATCCTTTTCCACTTATGGGAGAAATGATATATGAGATCCTTATTTTTTTTTTTCTGTGGTTTTCCCCATGGGAGAGAAAGCAACTCAGAGGGGGACAGAGGGAAATAAATAAGCCTCCTCTCTCCACCCACCCTTCCTCTGTTCTGGCTTTTAGTCTGCTTGGGTGGATTTCCAGAAACACCATGAACAAATCACTAATATGGAGTTCCTTGTAGTCTGAGCCTGAGTTGACCTAATGAGTCTTGTTCCTCCCACCCCAAAATACACACAACCTTTTACTTGGAGAATATAATTTTTTATTCTGTTCTGAAGTACTCACAAGTGTATTAGAACATCAAAGTTGTTAATCCTATATAGCGCGAAAACTGGCATTGTTGAAGTTTTCGAAATCCCTAAAGACAGCTCCCTCCAGGCTCATGGCGATTAAGAGATTATCCGGCTAGAGGCAGAAGTGTTTAATAAATTGGAAGGCGTTTGCATTGCTGTTTTGGCTCTGAGTAGCTTCACATTTCGATGCTCAACTGCAATCAGTTTGGACAGGGATCCTCTTCACGGGAGTGGGGAGCATGTTGGGATTGCAATTCTTGCAGGTATGTGGGGACCTTTGTCACTGATTCTGAATACAAACAAAAGGGGAACTGATGGAAGTTTGTAGTTGTGCTGGTGCTTGGGTTTGAACTGAAGCAGGTAGAGTATATCTAGTGCAATGGCCTGAGAGCCATATTCCCCTCTGGGCAATCTTCCAAGGGCCACATGTCAGTGGTGGAAAGAACCAGTGGCAAATGTATGTACAGTAGTCTAGTTTCTCCTCTCCCTGTCAGACACATCTTGACAGGCAATTTCAGATTTCAGTGGTACACTCAAGCTAGGCAAAAACATTTATTTATTTATTTATTGAACTTATTAGTTGTAGGTCTTCAGGTGACTTACACTGAGGAACATATACATAATTGCATTATAGAATAGAAAAGAAAAGTAGTAGAAATGTTAACATAGCATACTCGTGTGTGTGTGTAAAACCGTACCCTGCCAACAGCAATAACAATATTGGCAGCACGGTAACAAAAAAAACCCCCTTATACCCCCACCCTCTAGCCAGTGGAGAAAAATAAGAACTTGAGCACCAACACATACCCCTCCTTAGCTCAGAAATTCTTAACCCAAAAAAGTCAGCCACATCAACCCAGTTTTTGTTTGTAGCTTCTTCTGTAGTGGTTCCCTTGCTGGAGGTCAATAACAACATGGTAATATATAAGTAAACATTTATTTTGCATGTGCAAAGTGGCAACCCCAATGCGGAAGTCACTACAAAGGATACAAAGGCAATACAAGCATAGATACAGCAGTGTAAACTTTATCATACTCACCCCTTTGTTACACAGCCGTAAAGCCTCGTTTCAGCCACTAACCAATTAGCAGTTGACACTTTTTCACATGCGCAGTCAATCCCCTGTGTTGCTACCTTATTTTCAGGCATCAGCTATGCACAGTGGTTAATCTGCAGCTCTCCTTGAAGACCCTACAGCAGGGGTGTCAAACTCAAATTCATCGGGGGCCGCATCAGCAGTTTGGTCACCCTCAAAGGGCCAGTTGTATCTGTAGGACTATGTAAAGGACATGTAAAGTGGAGGTTTCCTGTGTAGAATGGCCGGCGCTGCTAGAGGGCAGACGTTCTCTGGCTTGTAGGCTGCCGCGCATGCGCTGAAGAGGCGGCTTTCTTGTGTAAAAAAAAAAAAAGCGAGAATAAAAGGTGAAGGCTGGCGGCCGCCGGCGGCTACATGGGCCACATGACGAGGTCTGGCAGGCCGGATTCGGCCCGCGGGCCTTGTGTTTGACACCCGTGCCCTATTTTTCTAGAAAAAAAGCACTGCGTAGTATCATAAAATTGTAGAGTTGGAAGGGACCACAAGGGCCATCTAGTCCAACCCTCTGCAATGCAGGAGTCTTTTGTCCAATGAGGGTCGCAAACCCACGACCCTAAGATTAAGTCTTATGCACAACTGACTGAACTATGACATTGAAGGTGTATTTCCAAAAACCAGATAGAAGTGGAATGTAGACACATATTTTAAAAACGCTTTTTTTAAAAAAAGAAAAGTTTTGAAAAATATATTGAATTTTCCATAAGCTCACCATCACCATCTAGTGTCACGTTTGTATAATGTGCTTAAATCACACTTAAAACATTATATGTGCAACTGTATAGCTGAGTGCAGACAGGCCTCAGCGTCCCCATACCATGGCAAATGATCCCACCACCCCATAGTAAAGGAATAATTGCTAATCCTGTGGAAAGTAGCAGAGGATTTTGTTTTGCTGCATCAGCACTGGGGCTGTGTTGCTCTAGACCTATTTTAAGAATGCTTTGCAAAAGGTGGAAGATAAGCACCTTAACCCTTCTAACATTCTGCTAATGTGAGGGTTGCAGTGCCTGGCACGATTTGCTTTGCACAGCACACCTAATTCTGACTTGCATCCCATCTGCAGCCGTCTTCGTTCCCTGATAGCTAACCAAACAGCCATTTCTTTACCCCCCCTGGGAGTTATTCAGCAGCTGAAGCTTGAAAGGAAAGGAGAGGGCAAAGACAAGCTGACACTTCCTTCTCCCTTCCTCCGTGTGCCGGTTTCAGAAAGGCACCACTCTGACGTTTCCCGTCTTCTGATTTTCTGTGTGGTGGGAATATTCCACCCCCCACCCCTCGCACTGTCTTTAAATTAAAGGAAGGAATGCAAGCAGCTGAATCAAGTAAATATTTCAAACTAATTGAGGGCATTAGAATCCTGCTGACTCCTCCCCATAGGAGCAGGCTTTTCATTAAAGCCAGTTTTCATGTTGCAAAGCTCTTCCAAACCTAGCTGTTCCACATCCCGTTCCTCTTCAAAGAGTGGATGGTCCCTGAAGGTTCCTTTTGTCAAGCAGGCCTGGGTTTGAAAGAGACACCCGTGGTGCTGAGATATTCTAGTTTCAGGGGCTCAGTCCATCAGTGAGTAAGTGGCTGCTTTTGAAATCCAAACTTAAAAGCCTAGATGGTCCCTACTTGGGGGAACTGAATGAACTATCAGTTTAAACAGCCTCGGAAATGGCATGCATATTCTTGCAACCCTACATAAAACATCTATCAGTCCTCGCTAAGCAGATTCTCTCACATGTTTTGGCTTTGCTGCCTAGTTCTGGTGGTGCATCTGCATCTCATGTGCCTATCCTTGTGGTCCAAATCCAGTCTCCCAAACTCCTTATATGTACAGTAGTCACGTGTCCTCTGTTTGAAGGACTGCCTGGTCCAAGTTCTGTTGTTGTTAGCATCCCTCTGTCTTGAGAGACAATAGGGTGCACCTCCAGGGATGAAGGCAAACCACAGCATTAGCAGCCGAAGTGACCTCTCCGTTGCCCAGATGACAAGACCCTCCTTCTTGGCCTCACTGGTGTGGTCCAAAGGAAAACAGGGAAACAGGAAAACATGTTTGACACCAACTTGGTTGCAGGAGTTGCAACACCCAACCGCCTTAGGGACTCCACTCCGGATTTGTATAGGGCTTTGTGCTGGGCCCAGGGGTTAACCTGAGCCACACGGTCCAGGTCTGGTCCCGAATCCAAGGATTCTGCAAGGAGTCAGTCCAACAGGGCCAAGGCAGGAAACTGGGCTAGGTTGAGCACAAGGTCTCAGGCAGGTTCCAGCAAGCAGCAATGTTGCTCCCGCAACCTGGGGCAGGGTCCAGCAGCCTTTTATCTCTGACAGGGTAATGGCCGGTCCTGATCCCCCGGTGCCTCACCTCCCTGTCTGTTCGACTCTGTTCGACTTCTGAGGTACCACTGTACTTTTTTATGTAGTGCATAGCTATGGCACTTGATCCCACAGGAGGCAGTGATGGCCACCAAGTTGGATGGTTGTACAAGAGGATTAGACAAATTCATGAAGGAGAAGGCTGTTGAGAGCTACTAGCCATGATGGCTTCTGAATACCAGTTTTGGGAAACCACAGCAGAAGAGAAGGCTCTTGTGTGCGAATCCTGCTTGCTGGTTTCCCTGTAGGCATTTATTAGAGTTCAGGGACACATTTCAGCCACTCAAAAGCACACAGGGGGTGAAGCAGGACCAGTTAGTGGGCACAACCTGGAAAAAGGGGTGTGACCTGGGCAGAGTTTCGACGACCGGGTAGTGAGGCCTGGAGAACCGAATCTGACCCCCATACCTGATGTTCCTCATCCATTCTGTACCCTTTTACTCCACGTTCCCCTGCCAACTGAAGTTCAACTGGTGGCCACGCCAAACAGGGAGTTGCAGAGTTGCGGCATCAGTCTCCTGGGATGCCCTACTGATAGAAGAAGGAGTTGCTTTCTGGCTGCTTCTAAAAATGTGGCATTTTAATGTCAGCTTTTGCTGGTGGCTAATAGCTTGCGCTGTTGCCTGCTGTGCTAATGGCTTCAAGCTCTTCTTATTTATCTGAGGTGCATATGTGTGGATAACTGGTGCATTGTTGTTTTTTGTTACCACTTTTGTGTTTTGTTTGTTATTGCTTTTCTTATACGGTATCTGGGATTATGCTTAACTTTTAAAAAATATTGTTGGCCAACACTGCTCACTGATTGATTGACTGAGTACTGTTGGCCTCTTTGAAGTTCCAGCAGTTGAATTCCATCTGCATTAGTACTACTTGAGTGGTATTAGGACGGACTGCTCCTTCCTTCCAAAACAAATAAAACCACGGCGTGAGTTTCTGGCCCCGTTGGAATGAATGGGCAAGGATCCCGCAGACTTCACTTATGCCAGAATTTCATGGCTAGTCTGTAACACTTGATTACTTACCCATTAAAGTGGCATTATGGAGACCTTGCAAGTCTCATAATGGGAAGTGTTTGGCTGAATGTGGTTTCTCAATCTTTATTCCATTCAGGGCAGTTTTGTTTTTTCTTTTACAAATAGTGCCAGTGTGTTTTACTGGTTAAAGTGTTGGAATGGGATTTGAAGGACTTACATTAAAATCCCCAGTCAACTGTGAAGCTCACTGGGCTTTAGCCCAGTCACTGCAGCTCTCAGACTAACATATCTCACAGAATTGTTCTGAGGATAAAAAGGGCAGGACCATATATACTACCTTGAACTGCTTGGAGAAAAGACAGGGTATAAATTTCAAGTCACCTCACTTGGCTTATGTGGTGGTGCACAACTCTTCAATTTTAGGAATATGCCTAGCTGAAAGACTAGTGTTTTTGGTTTTTGTGTGTGACAGTGGCATCTTCTGCAACATGGTGATGTTTTGTGTGCTACTTAGATCTGTTGTTGTTGTTGTTTAGTCGTGTCCGACTCTTTGTGACCCCATGGACCAAAGCATGCCAGGCACTCCTGTCTTCCACCGCCTCTCGCAGTTTGGTCAGACTCATGTTTGTAGCTTTGAGAACAGTGTCCAACCATCTCGTCTTCTGTCGTCCCCTTCTCCTTGTGCCCTCAGTCTTTCCCAACATCAGCGTCTTTTCCAGGGAGTCTTCTCTTCTCATGAGGTGGCCAAAGTATTGGAGCCTCAGCTTCACGATCTGTCCTTCCAGTGAGCACTCAGGGCTGATTTCCTTAAGAATGGATACGTTTGATCTTCTTGCAGTCCATGGGACTCTCAAGAGTCTCCTCCAGCACCATAATTCAAAAGCATCGATTCTTCGGTGATCAGCCTTCTTTATGGTCCAGCTCTCACTTCCATACATCACTACTGGGAAAACCATGGCTTTTACTATACAGACCTTTGTTGGCAAGGTGATGTCTCTACTTTTTAAGATGTTGTCTAGGTTTGCCATCGCCTTTCTCCCAAGGAGCAGGCGTCTTTTAATTTTGTGACTGCTGTCACCATCTGCAGTGATCATGGAGCCCAAGAAAGTAAAATCTCTCACTGCCTCCATTTCCTCCCCTTCTATTTGCCAGGAGCTGATGGGACCAGTGGCCATGATCTTTGTTTTTTTGATGTTGAGCTTCAGACCATATTTTGCGCTCTCCTCTTTCACCCTCATTAAAAGGTTCTTTAATTCCTCCTCACTTTCTGCCATCAAGGTTGTGTCATCTGCATATCTGAGGTTGTTGATATTTCTTCCGGCGATCTTAATTCCGGCTTGGGATTCATCCAGCCCAGCCTTTTGCATGATGAATTCTGCATATAAGTTAAATAAGCAGGGAGACAATATACAGCCTTGCCGTACGCCTTTCCCAATTTTGAACCAATCAGTTGTTCCATATTCAGTTCTAACTGTGGCTTCTTGTCCCACATAGAGATTTCTCAGGAGACAGATGAGGTGATCAGGCACTCCCATTTCTTTAAGAACTTGCCATAGTTTGCTGTGGTCAACACAGTCAAAGGCTTTTGCATAGTCAATGAAGCAGAAGTAGATGTCTTTCTGGAACTCTCTAGCTTTCTCCATAATCAAGCGCATGTTTGCAATTTGGTCTCTGGTTCCTCTGCCCCTTCGAAATCCAGCTTGCACTTCTGGGAGTTCTCGGTCCACATACTGCTTAAGCCTGCCTTGTAGAATTTTAAGCATAACCTTGCTAGCATGTGAAATGAGTACAATTGTGTGGTAGTTTGAGCATTCTTTGGCACTGCCCTTCTTTGGGATTGGGATGTAGACTGATCTTCTCCAATCCTCTGGCCACTGCTGAGTTTTCCAAATTTGCTGGCATATTTGGCTGTTTCTCAGTTTCTAAGTTTGGATTTCAAAAGCAGCCACTTACTCACTGATGGACTTAGCCCCTGAAACTAGAATATCTCAGCACCACGGGTGTCTCTTTCAAACCCAGGCCTGCTTGACAAAAGGAACCTTCAGGGACCATCCACTCTTTGAAGAGGAACGGGATGTGGAACAGCTAGGTTTGGAAGAGCTTTGCAACATTAAAACTGGCTTTAATGAAAAGCCTGCTTCTATGGGGAGGAGTCAGCAGGATTCTAATGCCCTCAATTAGTTTGAAATATTTACTTGATTCAGCTGCTGGGGTTCCTTCCTTTAATTTAAAGACAGTGTGCGGGGTGGGGGGCAGAATATTCCCACCACACAGAAAATCAGAAGACGGGCAACGTCAGAGTGGTGCCTTTCTGAAACTGGCACACAGAGGAAGGGAGTAGATCGCCACATTTCTACAGCAATGTGCATTTTTAAAATTTTCGTCCTTATGAAAAGTTGTTATTTAAGGGTGAATTTACCCCAAGAAACACATTTTTAAAATATGCAGTTTGGACTAACATACACATTTCTGCAAGCAACTTACCCTGGTAGAATTCATTTTTGCATACTTTTTCATGTTCATTTTTATACAGACTTCCCTCCTAATTAATGCATTTTTGTATACATTTTCTGACTGGAGAACTGCATCGCAAAATTTGAAGAAGGGCACGTTTGACCTGGTGGAGGCTAAGCCAGTTTTGTTTCCCAGTTAACAACTTGGCCTATCATAAACATAATATAGTTCATACCTTACACTTAACGAGCTGCACGATACAGCAATAATGCTGCTAAGCCTACTTTCAAAAGGGGCTGTGGTGATAAGGAATTGCATGGATGAAATGCAACTGTTGGGAAATGGCTTGAGGGCATCTGCGACACAGTTAGAGCTGACTCATCATTTCCTACGGCCATCTCATAAATGCAAACTAATCACAGTTTAGCACATGCTTTGACTTTCAGATGTGTATGTTATTGCTATTTCAGAGTAGGGTGGAGAGGGCTGTATATTTTTATTTGCTGTTTGGCAACGTGTGTGTGTGTGTTTTAATCAAATGGGTTATTGCTACCAGTAGAGTGTGGACATTTTGCATGAGGGCATTTGAGTCTCCCCCAGGTTTTGGGTTTATTTTTGTATGTGGGGATTTGTGTACGACTGTGTGCTGAATACCAATGCGGAAGTGGCACGCTAAGGAGAAACAGCAGGCTTTTGAAATAACTGCCAACAGCCCTCAAGAAGAGTGAAGTGTCCTCTCGGGCAGGCTTTGCCAATCTGGTGCCCTGCAGATGTTTAGGACTGCAGCTGTGTTGGCTCAGGCTGATGGGAGCTGTAGTACAAAACAGGGCACTAGATAATAAAATCATAGAATCATAAAGGGACCCCCAAGGTAAGGTTGCCAGATTTTTTTTCAAAGAATCCAGAGACCCTTTTTTTTTTTTTTTGAAAATAGAGGGGGGGGGGAGTTGAAAAGAGAAAAAGTATCTTCTCTTCTGGGTCTCTTCTGTCATGTGACCTTTCTCTGGGCCCCGGCCTGATCTCTTGGAGATCTGCCATGGAGTAGGCCTGGGTTGAGCCTGGACTTGGCCATGTGTCCTTGCCCTCCTGGTGCTCTCCTACCTCTCTTCTTCAGCGGCGGCGGCAGTGGCAGCAGCGCGGCAAGGTTGGAGCTCCCCTCTTTTTTCTCCTTCCTCTTTCTCTCTCTTCCTTCTCCTTCTCCTTTCCTCCTTCTTCCTTCATTGGCTCCAGGGTTTTTACTGGCCCTGGAGCGCCGATGGGCATCTGTCAGGTGATCGGGCGCTCTCGCTCCTGGCTCGGTTTGGGTCATGGGGGATGTGTGCCAGCGGTTCCCCCAGTTAACGTGCCGGGCATCCCTGGTTCCCCCTCGGCAGCGGCAGTCTCAGCAGCCCGGAGCCAGCCTGGTAGTGCAGTTGGCTCCGGCTGGCTTCAGGAGCTGCTCGCTGCTGCGGCACCCGCCATTTTGCCTTGCCAGAAGTCCCCATATGATGTATCTTGTGCTGTTGAACCAATCACGCAACATTCACACCTCACTCACCTCACAGAGTGTTTGTTGTGGGGGAGGAAGGGAAAAGGAGATTGTTAGCCTCTTTGAGACTCCTTAGGATAGTGATAAAGCGGGATATCAAATCCAAACTCCTCTTCTTCTTCCCGGTAGAAGGTCCAGAGCTCAGTTAGATTTCAAGCTGTGTACGTCAAAACAGGTCACCTGTTGTCACTGTGACAGGTGATTGCCCCGATCGTCTGTCAAACTTGACCCACAGCATATAGGGGAGATAAAAACCCCTCCCACTGGCAGGATCCTATTGCAGGGCCTTTCACATCTGTAGGGTACAAAAATAGAGTTTTTTCAGCTTCCTCTTCTAATATTTGCTTTATCGCAATCATTGCAATTGTTCTTTTTTGCACTTTCCCCTGATTTGAATCCATCCTTCTTTCTGCACAGAAGTGTACAGAAGTGGATACCGTATTGTGTGCTTGATTAGACCTGCAACGCCTCTTGTTGATGGAAGTGGAACTCATAGGACTCTTCTCAGAAAGTGCCCACCCGCCTCTCTGAAAAGATTGCTTCTGTGGTCTTCTGCATTTATTAGCCTGAATCCCCCCCCCCCCTTTGCTTAGTCTCTAAAAAGCTTTTGATTCCACTTTCTAATATAGTACACTTGCATATTAAAATATTTTCTTTCTTCTTTTTTTACAGAAGTTTTGATGTTGGACTGCACACATTTCTTGTCAGGTAAGTCAATATTTATTATTTGCCACTGGATTCTGTTGTATATCAAAGTCATTTCAAGATAATTTTCCAAACTTTGTGTTGGCAAGCCTTCTGAGGAAGTCTGCCCCCTGACAACAGTTATACACTGTTGGATCACCTTAGATTATGTGACTTTAAACAACCACCTGCCATTGGTGGTATGGCTTCATCATACCACCTCTGATGGTTTATTGTTCATAGTTATGCATTCTAAAGTGATCCAACAATGTGTGTGTGTGTGTGTGTCAGTTTCCTCCCTTAACAAATTAGGACATCACATCAAGAAACATGCAGGTGATTTTTCAGTGCTGTTTGAAAACAGGACCTGATTATAACCTACAAATTTGACTACCAGAGAGCAAATTAAATTGAAAGGTCTCCTAATGATTCTCACAGTAAGGCTTGTTTATTTATTTGAAGATCTTGGCAGAGAGAATGATTTCCTTTCAGAGGCAGAATCTTTAAATAAAATTTGGAAAACCAACAGCGAAATATCTTGTTAGTTTTTCAAAAAGTAGGCAGAAAGATCCTACAACCATGACCAAAGACGCACCATAGTTTATCAAATTTTGGAATAATGGAAATAATTTTTATTATTATAATACAGCAAGTTTATTCATTCAGTCAGCCAGTCATCTAATGAATTGTCTTTCTCACCCTACAACCAAAAATACAGAAAACAACAAAAGATACATTTTGAAAACAATATGGATAAATGCAGATACCTAAAAGAAAAAAAATCCCATCCAGCTGAAAAAAAATGTAAACAAAAATGTGTGTGTGTGTGTGTGTGTGTGTGTGTGTGTATACCTGTGGCAGGTACCTGGCAGAAAGATATCACAGGCTGTTACTCTGCTATTTTTTGTTCTGCAACTATTTAGGATCCTCACTTGACTGAGGTGAAGAGGGTATATATTTTTGCTTTCTGCTAATGGAAAAATAGATAGGTGATTTGCAGTCTTGCTTCTCTGTGCTTTATTAAGATTAGACATGCATGATAATGGGATTTGTGAGAATATTTTCATCAGAAAAGAGAAGCTACTTCGTTCTTTCCAGGTTTTGCAAAGCCAGTTTATGATGTCGGTGTGACTGCTGTGCTTTTTTGGAAATTCATAAGCTTCTGTGTCTTTTTTTAAAAATAAAAAAAAAATCCACTGGAAATGAGTTCTTGAATATGTGAGATTATTTGCTCCTGTGATGCAAAAGTCTGCCTCCTTGGAGGTTTCAGTGTGCTATGGCTGAGGAAGAAAAAACAACTAGTGCCAGGGGATGTTATGTGTTTGTGGTAACAGGTAGTATTTTAATCTGTTCAGAAAGGGAGGTGTGGTGGGTGTCCGATCCTGGTATCCAGTAAAATGTGGTCATATTTAATGGTGTGTGTAGGAGACACCAAAGCAGTGGAAACTAAGCAGCAAGAGAAAATAGCCTCATGCACTGAAGATCTATCTATCAAGAGATTGTTATGAAATTAAAATAACAAGAAATATAATGCGTTTGGAGGGCTGTTTACTGAGACCTTTCACAGACAACAGAAGAGGTACCAGTGGGTAGCTTTCTCTTTGGTTTGATGTGGATGACATGCTCTTTCTTACTCAGGCAAACCTGTTTATGATTTTTAGCTCTAAACACAATGGCAATAGGAACATGGGAAGCTGCCTTGTACTGAATCAAACTATTGGTCCATCTAGCTCAGTATTTTTCTAATCTGACTGGCAGCAGCCCTTCAGAATTTCAAATGAGGAATCTCTCCCTGCTCTACTTGGAGATGCCTGGGATTAAATCTGAAGCCTTCTACTACTACTACTATATTCTTTATATCCCACCCATCTGGCTGGGTTTCCCCAGCCACTCTGGGCAGCTCCCAACAGAACATTATTATTAATAATAAAGCGATAAATCATCAAACATTAAAAACTTCCCTAAACAGGGTTGCCTTCAGATGTCTTCTAAAAGTCATATAGTTGTTTATTTTCTTGACATCTGAAGGGCGTTCCACAGGGTGGGCGCCACTACCGAGAAGGCCCTCTGTTTGATTCCCTGTAACTTTGCTTCTTGCAGTGAGGGAACCGCCAGAAGGCCCTCAGCGCCGGACCTCAGTGTCCGGGCTGAACGATGGGGGTGGATAAAATACACATGCTCTTCCACAAACCTGCAGCCATGTTTTCGTATCACGGTGAACCATAGTTAAGTGCTATGTGAATGACCAGGACACCACACCACAGGGAGCCTTCAGTGCTCACATTTTCCTTCCCTGTATTCCTCCCTCATGGCTGGGAGAAAGAGTTCAGGAGGAGTCATTTCCTCTTTTTGCTCAACTTCAGTTTGTTATTTTCCAGACGTACAAACGGGTTAGTGTTAATTATGGTTTGTTTCAGACGAGCCAACTTGAAGACATTTTGCAGTTAATACTACCATGCCCTCACATGCGATTCATCAGTCCCACTGATCAGGACTGACAGCACATACCGTTTTTGAGATGGTATTTAATATTTTAGTGAATTGCTTGATTGTGCCATAACCATTCCAGTTCCTTATGAGGTCCACATCCACTTAGCTTCTGCAGTGATATAGTATCTGGTGATCCCAGTCCATTCTCTGGATCTAGTTGCTACTTGTTACTATGTTTAGTTTTAGTTTAAGGATCATGGCATAGAAGGGAGTGAGCTTTCATGTCTATTTTCTTGTTCTCTCTTTCAACATCAAAAGAAAAGAAAAAAATATGGAAAACTGTTTCGATGCAGCACAATCCTCTGTTTGTCCCATTCGAATGCAGCACCTGTGTGTGAAAGCAGAATTTGTCCTGCAAAAAAGAGTCTGTGTAGAGTTTTAGGTGCATTTTCTCCTTCTCCTCCCCGCAACTGCACTCAGGCCAGAAGATACAAAGGGAAGTGTGTTCCAGCCTAGTTATCCTTTGTTGTCATTCTTTGTGTTTGGGATTGGCACTCCCACAGGGTCCAGCCTATTCCAGTGCTGCCCAAAGACTAACAGAATTTGGATAATGAACCATCTGTTGGTTTGCTAAGTGCTTTGTGCCTGAAATTGGCAAAGGTAAGGAGGGGGAAACTGCTGGTTAGTCAACACTGTCTACCCCCGTTGCATCAGAAAAGTGGCATTGTGCAGCATAGTCAGTGAGTATAGTGTACAGTATATTTATTTCTGCTTGATTTTAAGGAGAAAGTGTACATGCTTTTTCTCTTCCTTCGCTATGTAGAAGGCTTCTCTATAGACTCTGAATTGAATTAGCTGAACTGAGACAATTGGAAATGAGGCACAGTCTTCATCTCTCTCTGCTCTCCTTTCTTCTTCTCTTCCCATGCATGGTTACTTCTTGGTTTGAAACCCTGGTTTGGAGGACTTGCTCAAACCATGGTTCAGAAGTAATGGCAAACTGTGGTTTGATTAAAAGAGGAAATCAAGACAGGAGGAGGAAGTAGTGTTTGGGCTGCGGGTGAGTGGTTCTGGAGTCAAGGAATTGGGCAGTCAACCTGTCCTGGATGGGATCACACTCCTCCTTTACCTTTGCCAGTTTCAGACATAAAGCAAACTTGATTGACAGCCACAGCTTGATTCTTGTTTCCAGTCCTGGTCTGAAGGGCAAACACAAAGCATTCAGTTTACTTTAGATCCAGGATAAGAAGGGGACCTCTGTGTATATTGGGAAGACTGAGTATGTGACCCAAGACTCGTTGATGGCTGGTTTATGTGGTGCTAAACTATGATTTGGCCCTGTGTCTGTGTTCATTAACAATAGTGGAGATTTGCTCAGTTCTGTTGTGGTATTCTTGAAGCAAAGTGAATGTGAAAGCAAAGTCCATGTGAACTTGATCAGAACCCGGATGAGAGACCCACTAGGAGCTGCTCTGAGTTATCTGAAAGATAAAGAGTGGGATGGAAGTGAAATAAAAATATAAATGAAACTGAGAAATATTTGAATTACTAGCACTGCAATTATGTTTTACTCTTCCTATATCTGTAAATGATCATAGATAAGTGGAATAGTTCTACTGTGTTAGAATGCATCATCTGAGATCATCCTGATTATAGAAAATTGGACTGGAAGATATTTGGTCCTTCCTGCTCTATAAATTTCACATTATTACAAATATCCTAAAGTGAAATTTCCACATACTGCAGGAATGTTGAGTTTAAATAGAAATGATTTTTTTGTTATCTAGGAAACAACAAAAGGACACCATAAAAACTCCTTCTGTTATAGTTTCCCTTTATAGCCTCAAGAGAATGAAATCTAAGCCACAATTTTAGAAAAACCAACTGCAATCTGTTTGCTATATAGTGAATTAGCTGATGAGCATGTTGCGAAAATAAACGTAACGTTCTTGCATCAACATAAGCACGTATTTATGTAAATGCAGCATTTTAACTTTTGAAAACTGATGGAGTGGCAAAGTCAAGATTAAGAAAGCTGTAGATATAGTCATGCTTGTGTCATCTCATTGGCTTGTGAATTAAAGGTGCTTTAAGAGATCCAATCCCCCCCCTGTTATTAATAAGAGAAAGTATACAGCTTGAAGCATTCCTGGTAATTTTGTAATAATAGTGGCTGAAATCCAAAGGGCCATGTGTATCTATTGGAATTTTTGCAGTTCAACACTGGAGCTGAAATGGAAACCAGGGGAACTCTGATGGCCTGCAGGAGTTTATGGGAACTTGCATCCCAGCAAACAGATGTGCCATAAGGCATTCTGCCACAGAGACAGAGCCATGTCACTACCCTGCATGCTGACCTCCATCCTTTTTTTGTTTTTGTTTTGACAGCTGCTTGGGTATGCCAAGGCTCTCCAGGGCCTCCCATCCGAAGCATTGTTCTTATAAATGCCCCTACGGAATGTCCTTCTAGAGTGAGGCATTGTGGATGAGGCAGCCCTGAAGAATGCCTGGGCTGCTGTGGTTTTGCCACAGTGGGAGCAAATAGTGTTTGAAGTTTAATGCTAAACTTTAAATAGTGTTTGCTATGGCAGTGTAGCAGTGGGCCATATGATCTCTGAGGCTTTACCCAGGACACTTTGTTCTTTTTTTAAAAAAATATTTTATTTATACTTATGCATCATACAAACAAACGTCAAATAAAACAAACATTACCGAAACTGAAAAAATACAAAAGCAAAAATACAAAAATACCAACATAGTAATGTAAATTCAATCAAAAATATAAACATTATATTCTCCTTAAAAAAAGAAAGAAAATAAAATAGAAAGAAAGGAAAAAAGGAAAAGAAAGAAAAGAAAAGTTGACTTCCAACTAACTCCATGTGGATCTTTATTTCTCATATAATTAAAAATATTAAAAAATTGCCCAGTAGCACCTTAGAGACCAACTAAGTTTGTTCTGGTTATAAGCTTTTATGTGCATGCACACTTCTTCAGATACACTTCTGTAACTGAAGAAGTGTGCATGCACACAAAAGCTTATACCCAGAACAAACTTAGTTGGTCTCTAAGGTGCTACTGGACAATTTTTTAATTTATTTCGACTGCGTCTGACCGACATGACTACCTACCTGAATCTTTATTTCTCATATCACTGGACACTTTGTTCTAAGGAAGAACTTCTGCAAAGCAGGGTGTGGGCAATCTGGTGCCACCATAGACTGCATGGCAATGTGCCATTGATGCTCCTGGAGTGGTGGGGTACATGGTTAGCGAAAGGCTTGCAAATCCATGACACTTCCTGTTGTGCCACCCGAGGCAAAGCTGGTAGTGTAGGTTAGCCAAACCCTGCTAGCAAAATTGTTCTTTAGTTGCATCTGCTGGTCCTAACTGGTGAATCAGAAGGATACTTTCAGTATTTCCATAGTCTAGATATTTGAGACACTTTAACCTGCACTATTCCTTCCACCCCTAATGTCTCATTGATTCTCATACTAGAGCAGTACAGGGTGTCCAATCTGCATGAATGAATTTCTACTTTGAATGTAGGAATGTTCCAAGGGGGGGACAAATTACCTAGCCATTTGCAGGCAAGTACCAAGGGACAACTGCAAACCAGATGGCTGCTTTTTTATTGTGCCATATTTGTGAAATATTAAATAAATTACTATACTATGGCACATCATTACATCATGCAAGCTATTCAAGTGAAGGAGTTTCCACAGAAGACTTGAAATCTGAAAAACATGGCTGTTACTCTATATGTGTGAATTTTCTAAAGATGCCCTGCGGTTGTGATGAAATTATGTTCTGTGTGTATCTGGTCTTGAAAACATTTCTTTTGTAACTTGGTCGTTCATTCAGATTCCTGAATGCCTTGGTTTTTGTTTTCTTATAGGAATTTCTAATTCAGTGTGGTGAGCCAGTGTGGTGTAGTGGTTAAGAGCGGTAGTCTCGTAATCTGGGGAACCGGGTTCGCGTCTCCGCTCCTCCACATGCAGCTGCTGGGTGACCTTGGGCCAGTCATACCTCTTTGAAGTCTCTCAGCCCCACTCACCTCACAGAGTGTTTGTTGTGGGGGAGGAAGGGAAAGGAGAATGTTAGCCGCTTTGAGACTCCTTAAAGGGAGTGAAAGGCGGGATATCAAATCCAAACTCTTCTTCTTCTTCTCTTCTTTTAAAGACGGGAGAAAACTCCCTTTAAAATCTTCACACGTGGCCTCTGGTTGCTGTCAGCATCTGGTTGTTGTCTGGTTGCTATTGAAAATCAAGCCTTCTTCGGGAGAAGCTGGCAACTCTCCCAGACTCCCAGCTTAGTCTCCGGTGACCTCCCTGGCTGCAATCCCCGCAGGATCCAGGCTAGGTCTTGATAGGCGATACTTCCCAGCGTGGGAAGTACACACCCACTCCCTCCTGCTTCCTTAGCAGGGAAAGGAGATAGACAGAAACGTCTATTTACATGCTTTTATTTTGACTTTTCAGCACTACAGAAAACATATCCGTTCACTTCAAACTCTTTCCATCGAGTGGCAAAGACTTCCTGTACAAACGCAAGAGGAAGGTCTCAAATTACACTCTGAGCAAATTCTGGTGCATCGCAAACTGACTGTCCCACTGTTTCCCACAGTCAGTCCCATCATTCCCATCATGTGATGTTTTCAAGCTATCAGTTTGCAGCTGCGTTGCTTCCATATCGTAACACTTTACATACATACGGTCCATACGGAACATTTCTCCCGAACTCTCATTTTTAAAATATTTTGAAAAACAACCTAACCAAAATGTTGCATTGAGTGTAACAAAACAAAACAAAACAAAACTAAATAATATAGAAATGTGTCTGATTTATGTTATATATTATAACAAACATGGGTTGCAGAATTTGATATTTATTAGCATGGAATCTGTGTCAATAAAAGTTCCCTGTATTTTATGCTAGTGAAGTGTAGAGTTTTTTCTTTTGCTGCTTTCTGGCTCCTGTTTTGCATGTAGTTAGCTGTGTGCTGTCTAAAAGTGATATCGGTTCCCAAATAAGTTATTTTCAATTGGTTGTCTGTAAAGTGCCTTTTGTCTCTCTCATTTTAGTTTCATACTCTTTGTCTCTCATTTGGACTTTGGCAGACGGGAAGACAGCTTATGCTTCCAGGTGATTAGGATTCAATTGACGTAGAGCTCATTACTATGCTGTCAAGCCAGCCAATTGGTTTCACAATTATTTCATAAGCGTGGACTTGTACATTTTCAGCACGCTTTAAAAAGCAGCTTGTCAGACTTGCGCAATCATCTGTTGGTGAGGGTTGGACGTGGACATGAGCAGAAAGAAAATTGTGCAGAAAAGGGGGGAAAAACAAGAGTTACATGCATCTCGCTAGTTCTGGTAAATGAGGCTTGTATTGTATATTTGGACCTTTGCGCTGATAGCGGTTTATATAAATTTACTTTGAAATAAGGGATATTGAGAATATGATGATGATAAAATTGGTATCCCCCCCCCCTTATTAGCTCTTAATTAACAGCTGCATTGAGGTTTTCTTATCTAACCATCAATCCTCACTTCCATGTTTTATTTATGATCTTCGGTTATTGGTTTTTAGTTTTAGTTATCTGTCTCGGGAGACAATGGAGGAGTGTGCCTTTGGGGGTGAATAATAAAAATATTATAATAATTCAATTCAATTCAATTTCCTTTATTCGACCGATAGTCAGAAATAAAACATTACACAATAAATAATCTATAACATCATGGGGGTACATAAATAAAGTAGGGCCACAATACTAGACCTCTCACAGATAACCCACATCAAGGCATTATAATAATTTATTATTTATACCTTGCCCATCTGGTGAGGTCAAACTGTTGGACGTTTGCCCCACCTGCTTTGGCTGTAGAGACCGATGCAGGAGAGACATATTTTGTTGTAGCTGGGGCAGATGAAGGCATCCAGTTGTGTTGCTGCATTTCTTCTCCCTGTGCTCCTCCCAGGGTCAATAAGGTCAATGGCATTGTTGGCACAAAACTCTGACCAGCTGCACTATCCGATTGTGAAGGTATTTACTCAAAGGTCGGCTCACGTTTGACTGCAGAATCATCCCCCTTTGGCAATACTTTGCTTGTTTCTGACTCTTCAGAGGAAGAACTTACTGCTATAGCTTCCTTCCAGTTTTAAGCTGAGCTCTTCCCGTAAAGATTTCAGTTCTGCAGGACAAAACTGGCTTATGGAATGTGCTCAGAAAACCACAGGAGACTAGAATCCTGGAACCACCAGATTTGTGGCCTGTAGAGGGCAAACATATCTTCTATGAACGCATCCACACTGTATGTTTAAAATGCCATAGTACCAGTTTAACAGTCATGGCTTCCTTCAAAGAATCCTGGGAGATGTAGCTTGTTAAGGGTACAAAGAGTTGTCAAGAGACCCCCATTGCCCTCACAGAGCAAAACTTCCAGAGTGGTTTGACAAGCTCTGTGAGGGGAATAAGGGTGTTAAAGTGTTATCACGGTTCTTCAAATGTCCAGTGCAGATGTCTGTCAGCCTCCGTGTCTTCTCTTAACTGCTTCTATCAACAGTATTGAAAGTTTCTGAAATGTTAATGGGGTACAGTTAAGCTTTTGAGTCACCAAACACATATGGTCAACTGAGGTCAAGAGTCTATCATCCTTTCAGAATCTGTGAAGTAACTAACTTACTCCAACCTTCTTCCTAAACCAAAAGATGGAGGTCCTGGGCAGATATTACTGTGCATCACAATCAATAGATGTCTCTGCTTTGGGCAGCAATACTGAATTTTGAAAGTTGTATACAAGAGCTTGATAAATTTGGGAGGCTGCCATATTATCTTCATGCGGTATGTGTGAGGTAACTTTGACTTGCTATTACAAGTACTGCTGCCACTAGAGGGAAACCTTGCATTAATATTTTAGGGACCTACTTAATCCTGGGCCTGATGCTTGGTGGTGTCAAACAACACACTCAGTTGCACTGGAGACAACAGGGAAACCTCCCTAACTCAAAGCCTTATTTTTCTCCCTCCTGCCACCCCATTTCCTAGTACTCTGACATAAATCAGAGTTTGCTTTGATTTGCACCATAACAGTTTCTTCTAAGTTCTCTGGAACTGGATGGCGAGAAAACTTATCAGATGTAGATATCAGCCGAGCATCTGAAATGAATCCATACTTGCACTGTACAAATAAGAGTCTTCACTTGATTATGTGAACTTGCATGAAATTACGGGACCATGATAGGAACAGAATCCCCCTCCCCTTTGTGAATTCAGACAAGATAATTTGTAGCATGTGGCAGGCAGAAGCTCAGCTGGTCCAGTTTTCTGTGCTGTAGCAATTCAGTAGGCCAGGCATCTGCCCTTCTCTGTTTGCTGCGGTGCTGAGTCATAGTAGTCTTTTTGAAAATGAAGAGAAATATATGATGTGGTAAAATTGTTGCCTCAATTCTTACTGTGTTTTAGTGAGTCTCTTGGGTGGGGGTGGGGATTGCATGGTAAATGGGTGTACAAAGACTGGTTTATAATTATGGAATACCCATATACATATTAACAGAAAAATAAGATAATATAAATGTTTAAGATACAGCAGTAATATAAATATATTGCATGTAAAACATAGATATTTCAATTATACTTATCTTTTCCCCAAAGCTATTTCTTTTTAATATAGTTTATTATAATGCAAGAATGAACTTTAAATCCTGGAAGTATTTATATTCTTCATTTACAACATCATGAATACCCTCCCATAACTATTTTTATGTAGTATATTGCTAAACGTTATTTATCACCATTTGATGATTATGTCATAATCAGTATTTGTCTGCATGACAGCTGGTAATAGACTGAAAATCTACTGAATATCAAAAATTGTTCTATAGCTTGATGGTTATATAACTTTTCATAATAAATATTAGCTAGGATAGAATGTTATAACAGGGATGCTTAGGTTTGAGGTCCTACACAATCATAGGTTGGCCCTTCAACCACAATATCTTCACAATATCATTTTTGCCTGAGGTATCAAAGGGTGAAGAGCAAAAGGGCTGTGGAAGACAGCAATGATAAATAAAAGAATGGGGCTCTTCTTGAAGAGAACATGGGCCAGTCAAGTGGGGTGGCGGGATTCTTTGGTGGCATGGAGGAAGAAATGGAGTTCTATCCACTTACTCAAAGTAGACCCATTAAAATAAATGTGCATGGCTAACTTTCAAGGGGTTGGCTCTGACTAGAACTAAGTTGGATACAGCCCATTGGGTAGTACAGTGGTACCTTGGTTCTCAAACAAATCAGCTCCCGAAAGCCACGAACCTGGAAATAAGCGTTCTGGTTTGCGAACGTTTTTTGGAAGCTGAACGTCTGACGCAGCTTCCATGGCTTCTGATTGAGTGCAGGAAGCTGCTGCAGCCAATTGGAAGCCGCGTCTTGGTTTTCAAACGGTTCCAGTAGTCAAATGGACTCCCAGAGCAGATTAAGTTCAGCAACTAAGGTACCACTGTATTTAATGCTGGCCCTGTTCAGAGTAGACCCCCTTGAAGCTAATCACCACGACTCATTTGGGTGCAGTCATTTCAGTGGGTCTATTTTGAGTTGGACTTACAGTGGTACCTCTGGATACGAATTTAATTCATTCCGGGGGTCCGTTCTTACCCTGAAACATTTGCATCCAGAGGCGCCGCTTCTGCGCATGCACGGGGCGGAAACCTTTCTGTTATTTCTGGGTTTGCCGCTTGTGTAACCCGAAGGATACGTATCCAGAGGTGTTTGCAACTAGAGGTACCACTGCAGTTGAATACGGCCTGATGGGAGGGATTCAACATAGCAGTAAGGAGATTGCTTCAGGAGTGCAAGCATTTCTGTTTGCCTGTTGGAATGGTCTTCCCTCCTCTGTCACCACATGGTGGGGTTTTTTGTGTGAGGGGGGTGTTTCACCTGACCTCCCATCATCCAGTATAGAGGAGCGAGGGCAAGGAGAGGGGTAAATGCCTGTTGTACTAGCGAAAGTCTTTGAGTGGACATCTGCTAGCAGGACCAGTTAGTTGAGTCTGACCCGCCATGTTTGTTTCTATGGAGAGACACTCAAGTTCTAGTTGGACTCTTCAGCACAGCCAAGGCTTGGGGGATCATGGGAGTTGTAGCCCATCAACTTTTCCGTTCTGCCAAATGGAAATATAAGAATGGAAGACTTGTTTTGCTGGATCAGGTCCAATCCAACTAGTTCAGTACTTTGTCTTCAGTGGGACCAGCCATATGGACTTGGGATATTCACAAATGTGGCATGAAGGATGAATTTCGTGTTGCTTATCCCCCAGTATCTGATAATTAGAGCAGTAGTTCCTCCGAACATAAGTTTCCAATCTTCCTGATGGTAACTAATAGGCATTGGCACACCTGTCTAATCTGTTTTTAAAAATCCATCTGTGCCAGTGCCCCTTGCAACATCTTGGGGTGATGGGTTTCATAAGCTAATTATTGCGTTCTGAGAAGGATTGTTTCATTTTGTTTGTCCTTTACCTACTGCCAATCAGTTCCACTGGATAACCAAATCAAAACTTGATAGGGTAGCAAGTTGAAACGACTCTTTCCAAGTCATTTTTCTCAAGTAGCCTTTAGCGTGCTGGGGGAGGATCTGCATGTGGAAAAATAAAATAAATATTCAAGTATACTGCATGTAGCTGGAGCGCTCTATGCAAAGGTCAACTCAGGTCTCATCCAGAAAGTACCATAAAGTGGCCATAAAAACATCCAGTGTAGAATAAAAAATAAAATACAAAAATGCATCAAGTTCAGCAAGACCGCTTTCATTCATAAAATTTATGCATGGCTTGATTGTAAAACAACAAGAACCTCAAAGTACCAGTGTGGTGTAGTGGTTAAGAGCGATAGACTCGTAATTTGGGGAACCGGGTTCGTGTCTCCGCTCCTCCACATGCAGCTGCTGGGTGACCTTGGGCCAGTCACACTTCTCTGAAGTCTCTCAGCCCCACTCACCTCACAGAGTGTTTGTTGTGCAGGAGGAAGGGAAAGGAGATTGTTAGCCGCTTTGAGATTCCTTCGGGTAGTGATAAAGCGGGATATCAAATCCAAACTCTTCTTCTTCTCTTCTACTTTTGTGAGTTTCAACTCTGCTATTGGGGGCTCTCTCTTGCTAGGGAGTGCAAAGCCACGCATTGTGAATCCAGGCACCAAGCCAGTTCTTTTGTTCTTTACCTCACGCGTGTGAGTCACAGGAATTCATAAATCCCCCCCCCCCCGCCACCGGATGGATGCTGCAAACAAAGTAATAAAAAAGAGACACGGGCAGCTTCTAACCCACATTAAACTCCAATGTGAATGAGCTCCTGGGTGGGAGAAGTAGAAAGTAACAACAGAATGGCTTCATGGTGGTTAATATGGTCAAATTCCTATGACCTTAAACAAGTTGTATTCCATTAGTTTACCACAGACCATTAGCCAAATTGTTCCAGAAGTTCTGTTGCTCCAAAAATTCTGCTGTTACAGAAATGTGACATGGTCTCTCTCAACCTTCACCAAGCTGGTACACTCTACATCAGTAGTTCCCAATCTTCCCCCCCTCCCCCAACCATTGACTGCTTGAGAATTGTGGATGGTCTTGGTGGGTCACGTAATGATTTTTCTGCCTATTGTAGCAATTGTATTGCATTGTGCTGGAGGCTGTATTAATTTTAATAGTATTTTGTTATGTTTAGGTTTGCTTTCCATAGAATGCAGTTCTCAATACAATAAAATACAATATAAGAAAGAAAAGAAGCAATAAAAATACAATTAAAACCAATGAGAATATTTAATGTGGACATGCCTTGGGACTACCTGAATGAAGCTTGTGGACCACAGTTTGGGAACCTCTGCTATAGATGCTCCTGACCACAACTCCTGTACTGTCTGGGATGGATCATGGTTGCAGTCCAAAGTATCTTAGGGCACTTTTCACTATTAACAACTATTAAGTAGTTAATAGACAACATCAGGAAAGAATTCAGGTGCCTGGTTGAAGGAATAAATAATGGCAGTAAATTTATGTAAAAAGAATTAAGGACTAAATGGGAAGTCGGATGTAAAAGATAATGAGATTTTTTTACTTTTATTGTAACATGAAATTGTAATCACAAATTTTTGTCATAATTTTTATCTTAATAACAGATTGTGTAAATTTCATTTTCTTTCCTTTTCAACATTGTTCCTTTTTTGTATGTAATAAGCATGGAAATAAAATTTTTAAAAAGCAAAGAATAAAATAAGCAACTCAAAATCTCTACTATTTATATTGGGGTTCCCCTTCCCCCATTTTATTAATTCCTTAATTTAAGTACCATATATCTCTTGGTGTCATGGGTTATATAACATGCATAGGAGACATTGTCTCTTTTAGCTTTTATCATTTAAATGACTAGAACAACTAATTGTGGAAGACGAGTGCCCTTATTAAAAAAAACCCATTTGTGTCACCTTCCTTTACTTCTAGTGCAACGTTTTGGCACATTGCGTTCCAAGTATGTTATTTAAAAGCATGCTGTCATGTCCAAATATAGTTACTCCTGACATTATTTACATGTACATCTACTATCTGGGTCACTTTGCCTTTTCTTATGGTTCCATAGCAGCCGTATTTCAAGCGGGTGGACAGTCAATGTGTTAGTTCCCGGCCTATGCAGTGTGAACCTGATGCTAAATTGGGTTTTCTGATAACCCAAACCCTGGTTTTCAAATAAACATCTAAAAGTAAATCAAGATTCTGCTCTCGTGTTTGTAGAGACTTGTAGAAATGGAGTAGGAGCTTTTGTGCCTTAGCTCTGTTGTTTCTCCCTCGGCATAGAAACACAGGAAATTGCTTTATGTCAAAACGAATGTCAGCCCAGTGGTCCATCTTATTATCTGGGGAGCCTCCTGCCCATGAGCCAATCCATGGGAGGGCATGGGACACGCACAGAGAGAGGAGAGCGGGGGAACTTCTGTTGTGCAAGTGAAAATCCTTCCACTGATGGAATGAGTTAGCTGCATACAACTCAGTCTTTTAATTCAGAGTAGTGTTTTTCAAACTTGGGTCTCCAGCTGTTTTTGGACTACAACTCCCATCATCCCTAGCTATCAAGACCAGTGGTCAGGGATGATGGAAATTGTAGTCCAAAAACAGCTGGAGACCCAAGTTTGGGAAACACTGGTTTAGAGTATTCAATAGGGATCTAATCTAGGCAGGGCTGGCCATGCCATTAGGCAGAGTGTGGGGGCTTCTTCAGATGGGGCATGCTGGGGTGGGAGCAGAACGTGTCAAAGAAACAATGGACAGGGAGACAGTGCTGTGAGTTCATGTAGCCTGTCCTGCACCCCCTAAACTAGCCTGCTACCCTCTGATATAGTGGACAACAGTATCTCAGTGTTGGAAGAAAGATTCTCTGTTACGGTCTGGTCTACGGGCAGTCGAAGGACGTCGGGACCAGGGGCAAGATGGCGGGGTGGGAGCAGGAACGAGAGTCCAGAAGCCAGGGGTCAGGAAGCAATGAGTCACGAAGTCAAGGGTCCGAGGGTCAGGAAGCAAGGAGTCACAAAGTCAAGAAGCCAAACGCAGCAAGGCAGGAAGCATGTTGCTGCGGCAAAGAACCAAAGGGAAATGCTGACCTTATATCCCTTCTCGGCTCTTGCCACCGGGTGCAGTGAGTTACCAAGCAGCCTCACCTGTGCGGCCGCGCCTTGCCTCTCCAGAACAAACTCAGGAAGGCCCCAGTCCTGCCAAGCCCTACTGGTCACAGGGCCTGGCTTCTGCACGCACTCCTGACATTCTCAGTCTGATGGGCATTTGTATTTGAAAGGGCAGCAAATGGATGTAGGAGTATCTAAAGCAGATACCAAGCAGGTCTAGATCTGATCAAATATTATTGATCCGTTAGACAAGAAGCTACCATGAATTGATTTAAAATGAAAAGCACTCTGTTGTGAATTAATGCAGAGATATCCTGACAGTTTTCATTCTGTAGCTTCTAAGATTCCCCTTAAGGGAATGCAACATGAACTTTTTTCCATTCCTTAGTTCTACTCTAAATACATGCACTTTTTAAGCCCATACTGTTCAGAGAACTCTGATATTTTAGATTGTATTCCTTTCCCACATTTATGAAGATCAGTCTCGCAAGTCTAAGAGTTTTCATAGGAATTATTAACTTGTTTCAGTCCCTCCTGGACATATGAAAAAGTTAGCATGATGCCTTCCTGTACAAATAAACATGTAAATTAAAAAATTCCTTCCAGTAGCACCTTAGAGACCAACTAAGTTTGTCATTGGTATGAGCTTTCATGTGCAAGCACACTTCTTCAGATACACACAGACGTGCATGCACACAAAAGCTCATACCAATGACAAACTTAGTTGGTCTCTAAGGTGCTACTGGAAGGAACCATTTTATTTCGTTTCGACTACGGCAGACCAACACGGCTACCTAAAGGTAAAGGGACCCCTGACCATTACCTATTTATCTACTTGCACTTTGACGTGCTTTTGAACTGCTAGGTTGGCAGGAGCAGGGACTGAGCAACGGGAGCTCACCCCGTCGCAGGGATTCGAACCGCCGACCTTCTGATCGGCAAGTCCTAGGCTCTGTGGTTTAACCCAGAGCGCCACCCGGGTCTACCTACCTGTAACTAGAACCATGTAAATTAATTATGTCTCCTTCTAATGAAAAATGTTTTGCTCTTTCAACATTAATATTAATTGGTCGTGTTAATTGTCTCCTACACCCTTTTTATATGACTGCTCATTGGGATTGCAGTGGCCTATTTTTCCATTGCTCTTTTCTGTTTCAAATAAATATACAATGCTTTTATTTTTAGCATTTTAGGAGAGCTTCAGCATTCACCATGTGCATGTCACAATGCCAAATATTTAAGTAGCATCTAAATAATGTGCATTTCAACGGCAAATTTGATCATTTAGGTCACTTGTCAGTGAAAACATAGAAATAGCTTGCTGGAAAAGATTGAGCTGCGCCACCTCTTTGATGTAGGAGAGGGAAAGCGCCCTCAATCTACTGTTCCCCCTAACTATTAAATCCCTATGAAAATAATTTCCCCTTCCACTAACAGCATTGAACGACAAGCAGCATTATTCATTCCCAACAGGGCAAGGAGGCTGTTTCCACTAGCTGCCTGCCATTAGCTCCAGCTGCAAAAAGTGTGAGCCCACTCCGAAAGTTGGCACGGCTTCCCACAAGTGCACAGTTCCAAAATGCCAGGTGCCTGTGTATAAATATTTAATTGGTACCTTTTTGTTTTGCAGCAATAGCCCAAAAAGGCGCAGATGGAATGAACTGAAACTCAATTATAAATAAATGTTTTATGTAGGAAGGAAGGAGAGAGAGAGAGATGATACACACAAGACTGCAATCATTTTAAAAAAATGAATGCAAGGATGCAACACCTTCTCTACAGCTCTATTTCCTGTCCCCATTCATTTGTTTAAAGGCTCAAGGCAGGAAAATGAGTGGCAATAAACAAGACAGTTTCCCCAAAATCATATGGTTTGATAAAAATTGTAGATGATGGGTTTTTTGGGGGGCGGATAAACGTAAGAGGCAGCTCTTTTCCTGTGTCAGCTGTGCACTTCTATGCGGACAATGGAGTTGCTTCCTTAACAATAGTTAATGATTGTCCTGATCCAAACCAGTCATAATTGTTGTGTTATTCAGGTTGTTCCTTGGCACCTGAGAACTCCAGGTGTGACCTTACGCCAATCAACTGGCCTGATTTTCACATCCCCATTATTAAGGAATAAAGACACTCCAGAAATCTCATGAAGAAAATGAATGCGTTAAAAATTACAGCGCTTTGAGAATGATTTAGAAAGGCTTAAAAAATTACTAAAATTGGAGGCAACTTCATTATACTTTCTTTAAAAAATGGGACAGAGATTGCATCTTAAAGGCAAATTATTTTTCAATTTCAAAATAAGAATAATCTCATTTAAGAATCCTCTACAGATGTATATATGAGTCACAAATTGCATTTCTACACAGGACAATGCACTTAATGCTTTATAGTGTTAGGGTTTTGTTTGTTTTTTTAAAAAATGTTTTATAGAAAATAATACATTATTTGAATTTCAAAGCACATGAAAAATGAGTTTCACATCAGAAAGAAATGCAGATGAAGAAATACATTTTTTGGTGCAAAATACCTTTAGTAAAGAAATGTATGGGATTTTCGGCTTCTAAAATTATGTGTTAAACTTGCCATTAATGTGCTACATGTGTAATCCCTGGGTGGTATCCAGCTTTCTCATTCTGGTACCACAAGACAGCAGTCTCTGGAAAATGAAAAAGGTGTGATATGGCTCACCTTTAGAACAGGCCCCGCCCACTGCTGGTTTCAGCCCTCCCAGCAAATTTTCCCCAATGCACACAGCCCTCAAAAGAAAACAGGCTACCCACCCAGGATATATATGATTAGGATGAAAATCTATGCAAGGAACTGGACCTTAGAATGTAAAGCCGGAAAGGCTTAATTTCCTCTAGCTGCTATGACGTGCCAATAATATTATCAAGGCTCTAAAAAGGAGACACATCAATAGAAATTAATCCTACTTCCTTTGGAAGGTCTAACACAACGAGATCTAATATGTATAATTAAATGAAGTGCTGACTCAACAAGCAATCTCATTAACATTACTTATTTGATTGCAAATAAGAAGGCTGACCGAGTTAAATCATTTGGAGAAACACACAACAGGACAGTGCATGTTTTAACCATCACTCCTTGCTCATTACAGTACACTTTTGTTTTACTGGACACATACTTTTCAAGTATCAGAGAGGGTTTGAAAAAGCAACAGTCCTTCAGTTAATACTACCTGTGTCAAATAATCATAATCTACCTGATTACCTAATTATACCTATCCTGAAGCTGATGCTCCAATACTTTGGCCACCTCATGAGAAGAGAAGACTCTCTGGAAAAGACCCTGACGTTGGGAAAGATGGAGGGTACAAGGAGAAGGGGACGACAGAAGACGAGATGGTTGGACAGTGTTCTCGAAGCTACCAACATGAGTTTGACCAAACTGGGGGAGGCAATGCTCTGGAGTGCCTGGCATGCTCTGGTCTATGGGGTCACGAAGAGTCGGACACGACTAAACGACTAAACAAGAACAATCTGGATCTTCAGTATGACTTCATGTCCAAACATAGCATTGAAACCACCTGGGTCACCCTAGTTGATGACACTTGTTGCAGAAGATAGAAAGAATATAGTCCTGCTCATTCTCCTTTAGCTCTTGGTGGCTTCTGATACTATTGACCATGGTATTTTTCTGAAGGCAGCCCAGGGAGGTTGTAGGCATTGTACTTAAGTGGTTCTTGCTCCTACCTCCAGAATTTTTTCCAGAAAGTAGTTATGTGGTACTACAGTTGAGTGCCATGGGAATTGTCCTGTGGGGTCCTGCAGGGTTTCATCTTCTCCCCCGTGCTGTTTAACAACACAGCTAGGAGCTCTCATCAAGAGATTTGGAGTGAGGTGCCATCAATATACAGATGAACACCAAGCTCTATTTCTCTGTTCCATCTGAATCAGGAGAGGAGGCTGAAATGGTAGACTGGTCCTTGGAGGCAGAGATGACCTGGGTGTGTGGCAGTACATACATACCTACACACATAAATAATTTTCTTGTTTGCTGCTTTTCTAATGTTCAAATCATGCTTCGATGCGGCTTACAGCATGAAAAAGCACCTAACTGCAACATAACAAAAGGAATCCTAAACAATAAATAAAACACTTTAAAAACAAACACACACACAACCAAATGGAACAATTTTCATAGAAACCACAAGATCTAAACTAAAGATACAAAAACACCACCAGCAGCAACAGAAACAACCTCATCCTCAAGAAGCATCCCCCTCAAAAAAAAAACCCTCAGCCCAATAAACTGAAGCTGAATCATGATAAGACAAGGCAGAGATGTTATGTGTTCAAAGTTCTTAATTCCAGGAGGAGAGGAGACGGCCTGTTCTGAGTGGGGTTGTACTGCCCTAGAAGGAGCAGAAGAGGGGGAAGAAGTTCCATTGTGCATGTGGAAATCCTTTTGCTGACAGAATGGGTTAGTTACATGTCACCCTTTGCCTTTTCACCTGAGGAAAAGCTTCTAACAACCATTTTTCTATGGCTTGTATGTTCAAGGCTATCCTAGGCTATTGCTACTTGTATTACGTGCCCCACCCCCTATGAAATGAAATTATTTTAAGCTGCACGTGGAACAATTTGCTAAATACCTGCCCTGGGCCCTTTTGATAATAGAAGTGGCCATTGCAGGCCCTCTTATTCCTACCTGTCCATGAATGCACCTAAAAACAGTGAATTATGGCAAGCCAGCATGTGCGCCAGCCCTTTGCTGTTACCAACTCTGTGTTCTTGAGCATGAAGGTTGTCTGTGGTTCTGATCTTAATTTCCAGGTGTCTGCTCTGAACACTGAGGGTTTAATTAGCTTGCCCCAGTACGCAGAAATGCAAGAGTCGTTTAATTCAGAGTGCTGTTCACCTTCAGAATTGGCGACAATGCTTAAGATAATGTTTGTCAGTGTGCATTTATAAATGTGCGGTGCCCTGTGATAAATTAGTGTCAAGTGCTAACGTTGCTTTGCAGTATAAGTATGTTGGATTGGCCTACAATAAGTTCAAAGGTTTTCTTTCCAATTCACCAGGAGCAGTTTCCTCTTGGTGTTTTAACTCTGTTTGTATTGTTGTTTCATTTATTAATCGCTACCCATGAGGGACTCCAAAGCAATTTATTATACGGTAATCCTTCATCTTGCGTGGCAGTTTGGTTCCAAGGGTTCTGCATATACACAAAAATCTCATATACCCAAACCCCTGAACCAGCCCATGGCTAGCAGGTGAGAGGGTTGGGTGGAGAGAGAGATTCACCAGCTCTTCCATAGCCGTTGGGCTGAGTGGGCCTAGCCCTCGAAGCAAGACCAAGATCTTGAAAGTTCTTTTTGCATCAAGTCTGCTTGGGGTTACCTGGTGTGAAAAGAGCGCACAGACTCCAGAAGTCTAGAGATGCTCAAGTGAGAAGAAGAAGAGAAGAAGAGTTTGGATTTGATATCCCGCTTTATCACGACCCGAAGGAGTCTCAAAGCGTCTAACATTCTCCTTTCCCTTCCTCCCCCACAACAAACACTCTGTGAGGTGAGTGGGGCTGAGAGACTTCAAAGAAGTGTGACTAGCCCAAGGTGTGACTAGCCCAGCAGCTGCATGTGGAGGAGCGGAGACACAAACCTGGTTCACCAGATTACGAGTCTACCTCTCTTAACCACTACACCACACTGGCTCTCAGCGAGATCTCACAGGAACCCAAATTGCCCCACAATATCTTGCGAGAGCATCCCAAGCTAGACTTGACTTGCCCAATTTCAATCAACCATTCTTCAGCTCCGTATGGTTGAAATCAAGTCAAATGCACATAAAATGAGGGGTTACCTTATCTGAAAACTATATATGAAAACAGTTTTAAATGTTCATATATAAAAACATTTTTTAAAAAATGAAAATGAAAAAAGAAACCTGTTTAAAACATCATCACCATACAGCACATACATAAAATTTATTTATGCCCAATGAAGATACCAATTAGGGGGGGAAATCTCAATTTGAAGGGCTGTTGTGGGGGAAATCATAGGTGGCGCTGATTCATATGCTTGTGACAGATCTATTCTGTGAACTGTGGTGCAGGAACAAAGCCCTGTAGATGCAGACTGAGAAGCCCTGGTTGCAAACCCATAAGCTGACGTATGGTGGGGAGCTGTGGCCAAATGCCACTTTCTGCTTCACACTTTATGGTATTTGTTCTTCCAGTGTGTATGTAAGCAAATATTATCATTGTGCAAAGCAGAAGTGGGGAACCCGTGGCCCACCAGATATTTGGGGCTACAACTCCATCACCCCCAACATTTGTCCATGCTGACTGGGGCTGATGGAAATCATAATTCCAACCATATCTGGAAAGTCACCTGTTTCCCTTTCCCTTGGTGGAAAGTGTGAATGGGTTGCTGAGTTCCATTGCACATTATTGACTGGATGCAGCATTGTAAAAGTGGAATGTGGCAATCCTCATGTGCCAATCCTCATGCGCCCGACGCTCCAGCGCTTTTTGTGTGTGTGGCTTTTGCCATTTGCAATCATTAGCGTGTGAACAATGTGGGTGTAAACGACTGCCATTCCCATTAGCTGACTTTCACACCCATATCAGACAGGTGTAAGCTATTACATGGGGTCTGAGGCAGAGGAGAAATTAGAGCCCCTATTCATGGCTGGATAATCAAGTGACTTGGCTGATCTACATGGGATTTGGGAAAATGTTGACAGTTTAGCAGATTGGACTTTTTAAGTGGCAGATGGCACCAAAATGTCAAAGTTAAAATATGCATGTTGGGGACAGGGATGAGAATGTTGAGAAAATGCTCCACACAAAAAGGTTATTTTTAGGAAGCAGGTTTTTGAGGACGTTGGGTGGGTTAGGCCGATCCTTGTGTGGTTACAGAGACGACACTTTCTTGGAGTGATGTTTTGTATTTCCAGGTTCGGATGTAATTCTAAAGCGCTTCAGAGTTTTCTTTCTCGAAATGACAGTCAATATTATTGTATCGGTTCAAGAAAAGGAAGGGAAAGAAAGAATGCATGTTTGTCTCATGGAAGAAGCAGTTTAATTTTGTATGTTATGGACATCTTTGAGGAGGTGGGGGATGCTTCCAATGCTCTGAACTTGGAGCACTAAAAACTGACCTTGAAATATTAAACATTGTTTAAAAATAAAGGTTTTCAAAATGATGTCAAAGCATGGTGATAATCCCCTGGCTTTTTCGCCACTTTAAAGCAGCCTCTGTTTTGACTAACCTGGGAATGGGGGAGAAATTCAGTTTCAGTGCTTTTTTTCCTAGAAAAAGAGGTGCCGAAACTCACCATGAATGTCTCCCTTGTTCTCTTATAATGAGAATGGTGCCCACCTATGAGGTTCCAGAATTCAGCCGAAAAATCCCCCCTGGTTTGGCTTACTTATTCATCATGTGATCACTCTTTTTGGACTAGGTGGGCCTTGGTCTGATCCAGCAAGGTAATTCTGATGTCCTTGCAATCATTTTTAGTTTAGAAAGTGTTTAATTTGACAGGCCCAGAGAGCTATTGCTTGGCTTTTGCCCCTGGTTAGCTTTGGCCCTCACTTCAGTTTGGCTTTGGCTTCCGTGGGATTTGGCAGCAAGTATAAACTATTGGCTTATAAATGAGGAATGGAAAGAATAGGTGGAACAATGGGCGTTCTAGGGCCAGATTGTCATTTTAAAATGTTTCAAGCTTTTGAACATACACATCCTTGCATCTTCCCAGTTTTTTATTTATTTAAAATGTTGACATCGATGCTACAGTGGTACCTCAGTTTAAGTACTTAATTCGTTCCGGAGGTCTGTTCTTAACCTGAAACTGTTCTTAACCTGAAGCACCACTTTAGCTAATGGGGCCTCCTGCTGCTGCCGCGCCGCTGGAGCACGATTTCTGTTCTCATCCTGAAGCAAAGTTCTTAACCTGAAGCACTATTTCTAGGTTAGCAGAGTCTGTAACCTGAAGCGTATGTAACCCGAGGTACCACTGTACATAGTTGCTAGAAGTCTCTCTCTGTGTGTACTCTGTGCAACTTACAAGCTGCTGTAAGTGCTTGCTTTTGTCAGAAAAGGATTTTGTCTGTTTGTCCTCCTTAGCTGGGTGTGACACTGGCCCTATTACAGGTGCCTCATAATACCCATTTCACATTTGTAAGAAACAAATATTTTAGTGTTGTAGCAACTACACTTTGGACTGTACCCTTTTTGATGCCTGCTAGAAATCTTTTTGGTTAGGCAAACCCACCCAGATATGTAGAAATTTGATGTGCGCTTTATCTGTTTTAGTTCATTGCTGGTTGTTTTTTTTAAAAGTTGTTTTTACAGACAATTTTGTTGCTTAATTCACTTTGTAAACTGATTTGAGGTTGGCAGCAGTGTATATTTAAATGAATGAATGTGCAGGCAGTGGAACCAGTTCATAATCCTGGGCCAGCTCAACCCTTCTCTTCCACCATTTCAAGCTTTCTGCTGATGGATGGACAGGGGAGCATCAGCAGGGTGGGAAATCTCGTTACCCTATGTAAAGGTATTCGCACCTTGGCGAGAGATGATTTAGGAATGGCTTAAGGACTCCAACCGGCATAAAACAGAAGAAGAGGAGGAGGAGGAGGAGTTTGGACTTGATATCCTGCCTTTGACTCCCCTTAAGGAGTCTCAAAGCGGCCAACAATCTCCTTTCCCTTCCTCCCCCACAACAAACTCTCTGTGAGCTGAGTGAGGCTGAGAGACTTCAGAGAAGTATGACTAGCCCAAGTTCACCCACCCTGTGGAGGAGCAGGGAAGCGAACCCGGTTCACCAGATTACAAGTCTACCGCTCTTAACCACTACACCACGCTGGCTTTCTGATCTCATATCTTATAATGAGGTATAGGGTACGCATGCATTTTGGATAACACCATGTGAGCACGGATCAAAAACCCAGCACTGGAAATGCAGTGAATGCACAGTAAGGAGGAGTGTGAACACATCCTTAGTTTCTATGCTGCCGTGTGGGAAGAAGCTTCATCACCTGGGGTTGGGTATGAACCTGCAGTAGGTTACTGGAGGAGAGATAAAGCTTTTTATGCCTCTGCTGGAAGCCTGCTTGGTTCTTACACCAGGCAGGGAGGAGGAGCTTCCCTCTTCTCTGACCGGATGTAGAAACACAATGGGCTACTAGAGAGGGGCCTAGAGCACCAAACTTTTTCTGATCACCTGCTTACTTAGATCTGATCACCTGGATGAAATTCCTATGGCAGCCATGTAACTGATTAAACCACAGTTTCTTGCTTTGAGCATCACAGGAAACTGCGACGTAAGAAACCACAATGAAGATCAAAGTAGGACATGCGAGTGGAAAAGCGGGAAGGGAGTCCATAGCCACATAACTTGTTCTCCGACTGATAAGTCATGGTTTATCAGACTGATATCATGACATGGGCTTCCATTTCTCACCTTGTGAGCTTTATTCAGTTAGCAGTGCTCTGAGCTATTATAGCGTAATGAGAACATAAATAAAGTGCATGCTCTCTCTCTTTTTTAGCTGTCAAGCATTCTTATTAGCTTGGTTGGTAATAACCTAAAGATGATGACCTCTGTGGAAATTAATGAAATCCCATTATAGAGAAGTGTGCCTTGGCATTCCCCACAAATTAATAATGGGATGCAGCTGCTGGTAATAGGATGCATGGCTTTTCATCTTGAGGTCAATAGTTCAAATGAAGCCTAGGACAGGAACATCTCCCAAGTGTCTTCTGTGTCTTGCAGTTCCATGCCAATCTTACTTGTGGACATTCGCCAGATTTTCTCCCCTACTTCCTTGACCTTGAATTCCCCCGTAACAAAAAGAGTGAGGTGTCAGCAGTTCTGCTGAAAACTTTCTGTTGACAAAGCTACTGTTAATTTTTTAGTCCTAGTCAAGCAGATTTTGGTCCCTTTGGTAGCATCAGAACATAACAAGGAAACATTTTTATAGCTGTCTTCCGTTTGCTATAGCAGTTTTTTATGACTGAAAGATCATTTTCAGTGTATATTTCATTTTAACATAAGGCATGGATATTACTGACATATCTTTGCCCATCTGTAATTAGCGGTGGTTGGATTGTGTAAGATTCTTACTGGTAAAGTAAATGTTTTGCCCATAATGGACTCTGGGTGTTGCCTGATAATACTCAGATAACTTTTTGAAACCCAGTGGGATCCAGTAAATAAAACTTTTGGGTTTGACTTGGTATTTGGGGTTCACAGCAATCTCCTGACATGGGCTTGCTGGGTTACTTACACTGAGACTTACAGCCTCAGTTTCTCATCCGTAGAATGTGTATGATTGGAACTTCACATGGCTTTCTGAGAACAAAGCAAATAACCTCTGTAAAATGCTGTATATATTATAACAGTTTCAAAAGTGTGAGGATTCATGGAGAGGAATGATGAATAGGGCTGTCATTCAATTTAAGAAACCTCCCCCCCCCCCCCAGTTAATCATATTAGTTTTACAACACATAAGAGTTTTGCAACACAATCATCTACCCATTTCTTCATGTGGAAGCAATTCCCGTTGTGTTCAGTGGACCTTATTCCCTTGAGAGTGTGTTTGGGATTGTAGTCTTAGTCAGTTCCTTGATTCATGAATTGTATTCAGTGGTGGATTTGAGCTAGCAGAAAGCTCACACAAGGTGGGGGCACCTGATTCTTGCCTTGCACTCCACCCCACTTCAGTTCCCCCGCATGGTCCTGAGAACAGGATAAGATGTGGCACAGGAGAGCTGCAAAATCTAGTTGGGTTGTCAAGAAATAGGTCCTCTATCTTCCTTGAGAGGAAGAGTTTCCCTATCAGTTTTTAGGTATCTCTTCACCCCCCACAACTGAGGCAGTCGTCACCCCTGGCACCTGCCACTATCCCCTCACCCATTGCCTAGGGCAGCCTTCTTGCTCCTTAATAGAGTTAGCTGACCATGTGGCTAGGCCAGAGATCAGTTTCTACAGCTCAGTCCAGGTAATTTTCAAGGCCAGCCCATTTTGGAGCAGAAAGCATGTGCACCCAGGAGTCAGGCAGCAGCTATTTGAAATAAAGGCCTTCGATATTGCTATTCAGCTTGTGCTTTTTTATTGCAAACCTCTCCATTATATTTTCTTATGGTTGGCCTCCAGGACATACAATATGTTTGAGTGTAGGGCTCCTCTCCTAGTGATTGCAAAGACCTCCTGTTGAAGGGAGAACTCAAAAGAGCAGAGCTCATCAGTTCCTCAGTTCTCTTGCTGTCGACGAGAAGGCCAAGGCAGGATAAAGGAAGGGGGACCAAAAAAATTAAAATGAACTTGAGTTAGGGGATATAGTTTATTACTGGAGCAACTTTTGTTCGTGGAAAACCAGCTTCTTGTTAGATGTTGCAATTTTACAATTTCTTAGCATCAAGTCACATCTTTATTGTTATGGTCAATGGCCAACATTAAGAAAGCAAGAGGGAAATAAAAAGGAAGCACATAGAACACTCTGTCCAAATGTCCAAATAATTTCTTAGGTTATCTGAAGCCCAGAGGGAGGCACATTGCACCACTTCATTCCTGTGGGAGATGTTATTTGGAGAACTTTCCTTATACTCTCCCTGTATAAAGAAAAGATTGTGGGTGATATCCAATGTCAGTAATACACATTGATTTCAGTGGGTCTGCTCTGTGTGTAACTGATATTGGCTCTCACCCTAAGATCTCCCAAATGAAACATTAGATTATTCCTTTGATGTTTACCTGTAGATTTCATAGGCTAAATTCCCAGAGAAGAAACTCAATTAAAGCTTTGACCTATAATATAATGTGATCCTTGTGGTCCCTTCCAACGCTATGATTCTGTGAAATAGCTGCATTTATCTGTGGGCAGCTGTATATGGAGAGAGAGAGTTGCATCTTTTTTTCTTAGGATTGGTGCACTTTCTCTTAACTTCCTCCCCACTTTCTCTGTTAATGCCAGGTACCACATTGCCAGTGGTTGCCCTAAAAACCTATCCATCTCTGGGATAAGGCCCATTTTTGCTTTGTACTATGATGGCCCCAAAGCAAAGTTTGAATTCTAATGTTTCAAAACTCTTTACTCTGGTATAATTTGCACTCACCCTCTCAAACAGCAATAATTGACCCCGGCAGCAGCTTCAGCCATCAAATACTTCTATTTATAAGCACCTGCCAAAATAATGTAATTTATTCCCCGGTGTGTTGGCAATTGTGCTGGTCCCGGGGGAGTGGTTAGCGTGTGGCAAGCCCAAGAGGCTCAGTTGTTCAGACCACAGCGCCACCCACATGCCCTCTAAAACAATGCATCAGCCTAAGAACAAAATGAGAGGCGGAATGTGTTGTGTCACCAATAATCAAGTCCCAATTAATAAATCAATATGCAGATTAATTGCCAAGGTGCCTTCTTGAACTTCTTTCCTTCCCTCTCTTAAATAGATCAAAGTGGACTTTACAATCTACGGTCCACCAGAGACTAGTGTAGAACTATAACCCTTGCCAAGTTAATATCAAGGAGGATATTGTCTCCTTGTAATTCTTAGAGATGAGATAAGCTGTCAGTGTTCTGTGATCCAGAAGGTCACTGCTTGTAACTCGTGTTGCCAGCTCCTTAATTGACACTGTTCCTGTACTTTAACATCAGGCTGACATACCAAAATTTCACAGCTGTAGCTTTTCCTCCCAATAAGATAAAGCACTTGGGGTGGGGAGAGAATCATCTCTCTAATTTTTACATGTTTCAAGCATCTCTGCTTGCATTCTCACTCTTGTCAGCTGTAGAAAGGCTCTCAAGCCTGGGTTTACAGTGCTTTGGCTTTCCAAAGCCAGCCAGGGAAGCAATATTTGCTTTTAGTCTTCGGGATCATCATATTTACAGAATCTGAGAAGTGGAAGGGAATTATAAAGCTGATGCCCCGAGGCAAGATATATATACCTCAAAGTGTTTCTAACAGATCCCCATACAGATTTTGCTTGAAGAAAACCTCCAAGGGTGGAAATTCCATATCCTCTTTTAGCAGTTTTGTTCCACTGCTGAGCCGTGCTTGCTATTAGACATTCATCCATCTGGCATTTAACTATAAATCTGCCTTCTTTAAATTTCTAACCATCATCATCATCATTGTTTTATTTCCCTTTTCCCCTGTTGAGACTCAAGGCGGCTTACATGTAAACATGAGAACGGCTAAAAACATAGAAAAAGAACTATAATTAAAAATCATTAAACGATGTTAGAGCTAACAACTATGTACATATATAAAATCTATTAAAACCATAGAAATAGTCACAATAAGAACAGCATGGCACCAGCCCTTTCATTCAAAGCAGTCCCCAAAATCCTATGTGGGAGCAAAAAATTCTTCACCTGCTGGCAGAATGACAACAAGGAGGGAGCCAGTCAGATTCCTCTGGGGAGGAAGTTCCAAACTTTAGGAGCAGCCACCGAGAAGGTCTTACCATTACCATTCTTTACAATACTAATCTTGTAATAATGGCTCATATCGTCAGTAATTGCATAGATCTCTGTCAATTAGATCTCCCTTGCCTTCATTTGCGTGCCTAACACATTTGTTCTGTTGCACACAGAGCCATCAACAAACTTTTCACTTCTAAACTCTGGAGCCTTAATTACCATCAACTGCTGGATCCAGTTGGGCTTATCTGTCAAATGGCATAGCTAATTTGTGCAACTAATCTGTCTGTCTGTCTCCCTCTGTGTTCCCGTTCTTTCCAGTTGCTGTCTCTGCTGTTTTGATGTTGTGTCAGTTTTGCAGAAGGTGATACCTGTTGAAAACAAAGAACTCACATCTACCTGCATGCCATTTTCCTATCATTTTGCTCATATTTCTTGCCCTTTTATATTTTACATTTATTATACGTTCTATTTTGGACTTTGAAAAACATGAAAGGTGACAGGAAAGTGGGTGTTTGCCGAGTTTGGGCATAATTTATTAGCCAGGATTTGTCACTGCTTTGAATCATCAAATACTTTTTGCTCTACAATCCAAATGTCTCAAGATGCCAAGGTAGCAAAAGGGTGTGGCAGTGAAATCACAACCTGCTCTAAAGGCAGATTGTACCAGCCGTGCAACAGTCATTTAAATTAATTTTAACCACACCTTTCAATAAAATCCTTTAAGGGCAGCATAGCTTACAATTATTATTATTATTATTATTATTATTATTATTATTATTTACAAAAAATACAATAAGAAATTACTGACCCACAGTGCACCAACAGTTAAAACAGTAACACATCTGTAAGAGCCATTCAAAACATGTAACATGTCAGTAAAACTACTAACCACCTAGAAAATCAAATCCCACCAATCTTCCCCAGCCCACAATCTTCACAAGCCACATCCCTCACAGCCTGACTTTGTACCCTCTTTGGGAATCTTTGCCCTTGAATCCTGACAATGGTAGCCTGGGTGGAAGATAGAAAGGGGTGTATGAGTGTGAAGAAACTAGTCTATAGTACAGAAGTATTTTTATTGATTACTCTATTCACTTCTGCCCACTGGCTTGCGTCCTCCAGAAGGGACAATGTCCTTCATGCTGAAAAGCCTTCTCCACCTTGATGTAAAACAGCTGTTTGGCTTACTGGTGGAAGCCTTATTTTCATGGGCAGGATGGGGGGGGGGGAGCCTGGAGGAGAAGGAAGCAAAATTTGGCAGAGAGGAACTGGAGAGTGGGGGGGGGGGCTTGGGCACTCTTGTGGGCCTCACTGCAGGCCTTTGAGGGGTGCATGCATCTGGCAGGTTCTGGGTTACATACACTAGTGCTTGCTGGACAGTTTGGAGGTCCTTCAAATCAGCATCTAAATCTAAGGGTTCCCCCCCTCTTTTAGATTTCCATTTGAGAAACAGTAATAGCTGTCATTTCTCTGGCAAAAACACTGCAGATCTAGGAGACAGAGTGTGGGGTGAGAGCATGCAATGAGGTTTTGAAAAGAGCAGAGTTTGCACTTGCATAGGCTGAGCTTTCACCTATTCAGCAGAACAAAAGCCACAACTAAGCTCCTTTCCAATTACACTTACATATCCAATATTGAGCCAAGGCTATCTTCTTCTTCTTTTTTACGCGATCAGTTAGCAAGATGAGTTTTTTGTGCAGAGCCTTAAGGGCATATTCACGAAGGTAATTCCAGAAGGAATTAATACGGCAAATTGTTAAAGATACATAGGATAAGGTTCATTCCTCGGTTGCACTTGTTCATCATTAGCGTAAGAAAAAGAAGGCGAAGTTGTCATGACCCCAGAGTTCAGCAGCGATCAGGACACAAAGTCAAAGGCTGCATAAGCATTGACTAAGGAGTCTGACCAAGCATCCAACTCTGAGCCTGATGCTAGTGACCAGGGGGCCGCTAAATCCAAGGCCGGTGGGCAGGAGCTTCTGGGACAAGATTCCACAGCACCAAACCCATGGAGTCTGAACCCTTGGAGGCAGCTTCCCTTCAAGAGGAGTGCTCATCAGCAGGCAAGGGGGTTGGCCTTTTAAGGACCTCAGTTCTCATAAAGGGGTTGGAGCCTAGGAGAGGTGGACAGGAGACAGAGACCCAAAAGGTCACAGTAAATCGCTAGTCTTTGTTGGAGCAAGTTGCTCACTTGGAGCTCTCCATGGTCCTGAAACTCCTAACCTGCCTTGACACCTTGCCCTGTTGGCTTCCAGAACAGAATGGTATTTTCTGAAAGTTCTCAGTTCTTAGTTAAATGTAAGCCACTGTGTTCAACAAGGTTTATTCCTAGTCTTATCTAATGCATCAAAATGCTGCTATTGAGATCAGAGTGAACTGGAGTGTGAGGAAACTCTCAGGGTCACAGGACTTTTGTGTCCCCTTTGCAGTGTGCAGCAGCACCAGCCATGCACAACTGGAAGTTACAGCTTTCTTT
Organism: Podarcis tiliguerta; assembly: GCF_965153285.1. NCBI lineage: Eukaryota > Metazoa > Chordata > Lepidosauria > Squamata > Lacertidae > Podarcis > Podarcis tiliguerta. The sequence goes on from NC_139536.1 coordinate 24,317,438, forward strand.
TTCTGTATGGAAAAGGCAAAGGTGTCATTCAGATGAGAAATGAGCAGAGGCATATCCCAAATTCACAACTCCATCCAGATGCCAATAAAGATACATTCAAGGAAAAGGTTCTGCTATGCTTAATTTAAAGCCAAACGAGTTTACATAGTGAAATTGATTAGGCAATCGTATATATTTATCTGCATCTTCTATCACATTATTTTAGTGTGTAATTCAGGTCGCCTCACCTCAAAAAGGATATTGTAACATTGGAAAAGTTTCAGAAAAGTGCAACCAAAATAATAAAGGGGCTAGAGCGCGCGTGCACACCCACACACCCACACACCACCCCAGTCAAGAAAAGTTGTCGCAAATGACACGTCTTAGTTTATAGAAAAGGTTAGGAAGAGGTGACATGTTAGAAGTTCATAACTATGCATAGCATGGAGGAAGCGGATGGGTGAAAGTCTCAGCCTACACTTGAGTAGGATCCTGGCAAAGACACATGCCCGACTGGCATGTTCCCTCCCTCCCTCCTGGTCATTCGTTCGGGAGCTTCAAAAGCTTTCTTCTGCCCAAACATCACAGTGACTGATGCCAACCGACACCGGCACACTTAGGGATCCACAGAGTTTGTGCATCTTGCGTGAAAGACCTCAGCAACTCAGCATTTTGGCTAATCTACTTTATTTACATACAAACACACAGAGAGCACTGCAACATGGCTCCCTCTCTCTCTAGCATCAGACAGCAAAGAGAAAAAGAACAAAGGACAATAGTCCCACTTCATGGAACACAGTAACACAAACATCCTGTCTTTGTCACTTCCCACTTTGTGGCTTCAAAACATATACCATCATGTGAAAGACAACAATCCCATGACTGCAATCATGGAGCAGGAATACTAACAGAAAGTCTCTCCCCTCAAATAACACTGGAACTTGTGGACATAGTTGAACTATGGAGCTCACTCCTATAGGAGGCAGTGGTGGGTGGCTTTAAAAGAGGAATAGATAGGATAGTTCAATCAGCATGACTCTTAATCTCAGGGTTGTGGGTTCGAGCCCCACGTTGGGCAAAGAGATTCCTGCATTGCAGGGGGTTGAACACTCGTGGTCCTTTTCAGCTCTAAAATTATATGATGCAAAGACAAATTCATGGAAGACAAGGCTACCAGGGGCTACTAGTCACTGGGGCAGTTACTGGGAATCACAGGTGGGCAGAATGCTGTTGCCCTCAGGTCCTGCTTGCAGGTTTCCCACAGGCACCTGGCTGGTTACTGAAAGGATACTGGACTAAATGCTCTGTTGGCCCAACCCAGCAGGCTTCTCTTACTATCTCAGCACTCAAAGTCTTTCTCTTTGTTTTGATGCCTTTCTCTCAATAGCACAGGAGCTGGATCTGACAGCAATATAATTAATAGGTATTATTTTACAAACAGTCTAAGGTGTTCTTACACTGGAGCAAATCCTGGATGTGAGTAGTCTGCATTCCATCCAGATGGTCAGATCTTAAGCAGTAAATCCTCCTCGATGGCTGTCGTTCATCTTGCTTCTTACTAAAAGCACCACTTCAGCAAGGGATGGAGACAGAGAGTCTCTCAAATGTGTGCGGACATTTGTTTCCATCATCACATTACTGTCTTGTCAACTTAACTTCAAGCTCAGTCATCTACTATATTATGTGGTTAGCTTTAAATCAATAACAGAAAATGTAGTAGAAGAGATTTTCTTATTTAGTAGGTAATTTGTTTATGGTAATGTACATGCTTCAAGTTTAAATAAAAAGTGGATATGACTTTGGTCACCAAAGGTAGAGCCTAGAGAGAATGCTAATAAGTTACTTTTTAAAACAAGTCATTTGACAAAAGGCAAGTCTGTTATTTGATCTGCAGTCAAAGGTCTCCAGAGCTGCAGTTTCATCACTTTCTAGAATGTAGTGAAACAAGTACAGTGGTACCTCAGGTTACAGACACTTCAGGTTACAGACTCCGCTAACCCAGAAAAAGTACCTTGGGTTAAGAACTTTGCTTCAGGATGAGAACAGAAATTGTGCAGTGGCAGCGCAGTGGCAGCGGGAGGCCCCATTAGCTAAAGTGGTGCTTCAGGTTAAGAACAGTTTCAGCTTAAGAACGGACCTCCTGAACAAATTAAGTTCTTAGAATCATAGAATCATAATCCTGAACAAATTAAGTTCTTAGAATCATAGAGTTGGAAGAGACCACAAGTACCACAAGTACCACTTGTGGACCAGAGGTACCACTGTAGTGTGCAATTAAGAGGACCGTGACCCCCTACTTTGCTCCAGGTTTCTGACCATTTTAATTTCATTGCGTATATGTTCTCATTTTGCTAAACACTGCAAACTATAGACTCTCACAATCGTTTGTAAAATAGCATCATCAACAAGAACAATCCACTCTTCACCCAGGATACAACTATTCACAATCCAAACCAAAAAAATTAAGCAATAAGATTAAAAAAGCATAAAACACAGCTAGTATGATGGCATTTCCCCCCTCTCCTTCTCCCTGTGCCTCCTAAATATATTCTAGGGCTTCCTCCAGTCTTCCAAAGCAGATTTGGGAGTGGAGGAGGGAAAATCCTATTGTACTAGTGATAATCCTTGCACTAATGGGATGAGTTAGTTGAAAAAACCCCTGAGATATAACTAAAACCAGCAGTAGTGACAGAAATTCAAATGCCCAATAAACCTCATCCCTCTAATCCTCTTTATTTGCCAGTAAAAGAACACCAAGGATACTGGTGAGACACCAGCTCAGAGGTCCTCACAAAGGTGAGAGGCCATTGTAGAGAGATTCCACCCATGGGCCCCTGACTTAGAATTGCATTAGGTGTGGAAACCACCAGCAGAACTTCCCCTGCAGATCTATATTAAATTGCATAAAGCTAAGTAAAAATACGTATTCTGTATTTTTTGTTAACTGTGTTATAACCAGTGGCACCATGGGTCAGTGCATTTGGCTATTAATCAGAAGGTCGGTGATTCGACCCGGGGCCGGGTGTGGGTAGGATTTCTGCATTGCAAAGGGTTGGACTAAAAGACCCTCAGTCCCTTCCAACTCCACAATTCTATGATCAGGGCTTTTCTACAGACAGAACTCACCGGCACTCAGTTCCGGCACCTCTCAGGTGGGCACCATTGCCATTACAGTGGAACCTTGGTTTTCAAGCGTCTCGGAAGCCGAATATTTCGGTTTTCGAACACTGAAAACGCAGGAGTAATTGCATCTGTTTTCAAACGCTTTTCAGGTGCCGAATGGCTTCCGGGGAGTTTTCTTCTTTTTTCTCCATTGACTTTGCCAACCACTCCTTGTGCCTCATTTCAGAAGTCGAACGGTCTTCCAGAACGAATTACGTTTGACAACCAAGGTACCACTGTATAAGAGAACAAAGGAGGCATTCATAGTGAGTTCCGGCACCTCTTTTTCTGGAAAAATAGCACTTTATATGATTAGATATAAAGATCTTTCCTTCACTCTTTTGACCTGTTTCTGACAGGGAAGAGCCTTTTCAGCTGAAATGCTTATTCCACAAATGGAATCTTATTGCCGTTCCTACATCAGAGGCCTGTCAGGCAAATAGAGGTTAAAAACCTCTAATTCTTCCCTCCTAGTTGATGGTGGCTCTTTCAACATTTAATGGCTATTTATTGTGGTTACTTGTAGATGACTCCTGTAAGTTCCTTATTGGGTGCCCTGTCCTATCTTAGATTTGTGTCTAAGCTCAAGCATAGTATAGTATGTGTCAGAAATACTCAAAATAGATCCATTGAAATCAGTGCACTTAAGTTACTCATGTCTATTTATCTGCTCTGAGTTTGACTTAGTCAGATACAACCCCTAATCTTCTTAGCTAATAAAAGGGATATTTACGGTACATGGTTGTCACTGCAAGACGTGCTGTGCTTGGCCCACAGTCACACTGGCTAGGTATATCAGTCTGTCATATATTACTAAAAGAGTACTTAAAGCTACATAGCATACCCAGCTTATTCCTCTTTAGCTGTTTCCCAGGGAGCAACTATTCTGGGTCAAAAACGCCACCACCTGATAGCTAGTTCCAGTGAATTATCTCTGAAGTTAAACCTAGCCCAGTGGTGGATTTAAGGGAGCCCTACCAGTTTGCCAGTACAGTGGTACCTCGGGTTACAAACGCTTCAGGTTACAGACTCCACTAACCCAGAAGTAGTACCTCAGGTTAAGAACTTTGCTTCAAGATAAGCACAGAAATTGTGTGGTGGCAGTGGGAGGCCCCATTAGCTAAAGTGGTACCTCAGGTTAAGAACAGTTTCAGATTAAGAACGGACCTCTGGAATGAATTAAGTTCTTAACCAGAGGTACCACTGTACTGGGTGCTGAGCTGAGAGGGGGCCACAACAATGATGTAGAATGGAAGACAAGGGGGGAGGCTCTAAATTTTGTTGCTGTACAGGGCACCACTGAAATTTGAAAGTCCACCACTGCCTCGCCTATAGTTTTGGCTGTGTATTGTGAGAATGTGGGGAGATTGCTGCTCATATTGACACTATGGGCTGAATTTAGTGGCGGTACAAGCAAAAGCCACTTGCACAACCAGCCTTTCTCTTCTCTTTCTGTTTTAGTCACCAGTAACCTTCAATATGGCTTCTCCAGAGGGTTAGGAGGCCCTTCCAACCAGCATGATTTCTGTTACACCGGACAGTAGTGCATGGGGGCAATCAATGGGTGCACCAGCCAAGCTCTGTTCCATGGAGGGTCCCTCTGTATGATTTGGGGCAATGATTCAAATTGCATCTCAGTGCAACATGGTGCACACCAATCAGAAGTGGGCCCCTGATCCTCTGGATAAGTTTTCTGGTGATTGCAGGGAGCGGAGGGAGAGAAAGACAGTGGTTTTCCAAAGCTGCCCTTTACTTGCCCAAGCCTTAGATGCAACCCCCTGGCTTGTCTGAGAAATGCCCTAACCCAATCTGCTCGCTTTGCTTTTGAAGAAATTCTTTTTGGCAACTAAAGGCAGATGCCTTGACTTGAGTCACGTGCAACGTTTTCATCAGTTAACAAAAGAAATGAAGATTACAAGATGGTTACCTTGTAAAGTTGGATAGAAATGTATTTGGGAACTGCCCACGTAGAAGAGGTGGTACCTATAACCCAGTTTCGCTCAACATTTTCATTGGACACGGCATAGAAAACATGCTTTGTCATATTTGCAGGTGGGGGGAAAATGTGTGGAATTACCTGCTCGAAACATCAATACCAGTATAAATCATAGAATCATAGAGTTGGAAGAGACCACAAGGGCCATCGAGTCCAACCCCCTGCCAAGCAGGAAACACCATCAGAGCACTCCTGACATATGGTTGTCAAGCCTCTGCTTAAAGACCTCCAAAGAAGGAGACTCCACCACACTCCTTGGCAGCAAATTCCACTGTCAAACAGCTCTTACTGTCAGGAAGTTCTTTCTAATGTTTAGGTGGAATCTTCTTTCCTAAATGTTTCTGTTGATATCTGCCCCAGGGTTGAACAATTTTCAAAGTTAAAATGCCACTCTCCCCTTTCCTGTTTTCTATTTTACCATCTAACCTTCCTGTCTATCTGCAGCATTACTTGTAAATCTTCAGAGCTTTTACTCTTCCACCTTAAAAGATCATCTCCCTTGTGTTTTCAATGGAAGGTTTTTTGTTTTGCCCTTTGGGATGTCATGATTCCTTTTTACTCCTTGAAATGGCCTGCATTTCCTTTCCCTGTATCCATTAGCCTGAGCCCCTAGAAATGAAGATTAAGAGGATATAGGTCCACAGGAGAACATTTTTCAGTCTGGTTGGAGACTCGTCTCAGTGTTTAGAAAAGAGTTTTTCTGTCTCTCTTCATATATATATATATATATATATATATATTTGCTTTCGTAGATTTTCACGGGTACAGGAATGCAGGTTTTGGTGTCCTCGGGTGTCTTCCCGTGTAAAAGTTGGGGTGTCTAGGCGACGTTTCGACGAGGTCTCACTCGTCATCTTCAGGCTGGTGCTTTCGGCTTCTTGTTACTGGAACAGAGCAGGATCTCAGTGTTTGAGTTCCTATAAATACTGTTGAGGAGGTGTGGTGTATAGCCTCCAATGTTCTGGGCAGAGAGGAGGTTCCCAGGCTAGTGTGCCTTTTCTTCTTTTGTTCCTTAATTACTTGAGGGATATCTTGAGTGATTTCTTGAGTGATTTCCTGAATCCCACTTAGGTGGGTCATTAGGTGTGGATTAGTTGCTAAAGCCTTCGTGTCTTGAACTCTTGAACTTTGTGAAGAGTTTTTCTGAGAAGATGGCTGTACTGCATTTGGTTGTGCTCTGGCTTGGCTTCGTGTATAGGGGCGAGCTGTGGTTTTGTGGCCTGTGCCAGCCAGATCTGTGTAGGGATTGCAGGGGGGTGCAGCATCCGGAGGTGCCACCCTGGTTTGGCTACTGGATGGTGTCTGTAATTTATCTGTGGAGAGGGTCTGGGTTTGGGTCTGGTATATATAATGATATATAATATCAAACATCAAACATAAAATCAAACATCAATTTTAAAACCAAATAACAACTCAACAGTTGATTTAATCAACAATTAAATCTCATTTAAAACTATGGAAAAACAGCACAGCAGCATATAACATAACTAGCAGCTTCGTTCAAAACCTTAAACCCTGAGTGTCCTATACAGTACAAATAGGGTGACTTAATCAGAAATATCTGTGTTAAGTTCCAGTAGTTTATTTATTCAGGTAACTTACAAATCGCTCTTCATTAAAATCAATCTCAGAGGTTGCCCCTACACTTAATACTCTGGTTGGGATTCCTTGTGCAAACATGAAGCTCCTAATACTTGCCATATGAATAACAGCCTGCTCATGATGCATGTTCCTGTCTCTTTTGATTCGCAAACAAAAATTTGTAGCTTTTGCCTACATGCTCCATGGTTGCTCAGCTGCTTAAGCCCAGCCCAAGACTCCGAGGTTTGCATACATAGATAATTTTATTTGTATGCCACCTTTCCATAGTTCGAACTCTGCTCTGCTTGTCACAAAAGTCGTCATAAGCAGTAAACGAAACATCAAAAAATACACAGCCAATTTGGACAACTTCCACACCAATCATAATAAGAGCTAAAATAAAGATGCAAAAATTAATCCCAATAACAGCAATAACACCTTCCCAACAACAACAACAACCCAAACTCTTCAGCTCAAGAGTCTTCTCTGCAGCTTCAGCTTTTGTAGCTGGAGTCAGTCAGGGCCCTGCCCTCCCAGACCAGGTGGAAAAAGCTTGTGGTTCAAACATTAGAAACCTTGAGTAGATTCCAGCAGACATCTTCCTTTTATGGCTTGAAGTTATTTGGAGGGGTCCATATGGGGCATAATTCAGTGGTGGACCACATGCTTAGTGTGTGAAGGGTCCCAGATCCAAGCCCTGGCATCTCCAGTTAAGTCAGAGTACACTCAAGGAATGTGTCCCAGTGCGGGTGTCTGCTCTCAAAAAGGCTGGCCTGCTCTACGATCCCATTGTGGATTTCATTCATTGACTTTGTGTGGAAATGGTTGAGGTTTCTGTAAACTTTAAAATTCTGTTGGTAAATGTAAACGGAGGTAATACTTAAGCCTAGTGTTATGGTGTTTCCCTCTGCTTCTCAACATTACCCATCTTTAAGGACGCTCCAGTTCTTCTGTCGGTCTGGTCTCTGAGCCATTGACTTCAGTTTGTTGGACACATTCCAGTGACTTGGGTAGGCGCAATAGGATCCCTGCATGTTGAATTATTCAATAGCTTCTTTATAACTTTGCTGAGGCAGAAAAAAAGGCACTATCTTAATTAAATGTTCTATCACTGCATTTTATTCCTCACCAATAGTTTCTTTTCCTGCTTTTTGCAGCAAAAAGCTTTTTTGAAGGAAAGTAGGGGGGGGGGGGGACGGGGACGATGCAAACACTTAACAAAAGTTTGTCTAGTTTCTGTGTTCTGTAGTTGCAGGATGCATTTCATACAGGGGAAGCACAGAAGCTGTGTTCAGAAATTACACCAGGGCTGATTTTTTCCATGCCATGTTTTATGGGTTCCCACATTGCTAAACAATGTTATTAGATTTACCACATGGTCTGATTGCATGATGCCGGTCCTATTTATTTATTTATTTATGTTGTTATTATTATTATTATTATTATTATTATTTACCCTGCACATCTGGCTGGGTTTCCCCAGCCACTCTGGGCAGCTTCCAACAGAACACTAAAAACAGAATAAAATTTCAAACATTAAAAACGTCCCTAAGCAGGGCTGCCTTCAGATGTCTTCTAAAAGTCAGGTGGTTGTTTATTTCTTGACATCTGATAGGAGGGCATTCCACAGGGCCGGTGCCACTACCGAGAAGGCCCTCTGCCTGGTTTCCTGTAACCTCACTTCTCGCAGTGAGGGAAACGCCAGAAGGCCTTGGCACTGGACCTCAGTGTCCGGGCAGAACGATGGGGATGGAGACGCTCCTTCAGGTATATTTCAACATGGTGGCTAAAAAATGTTTCCCTCCCTACTTTTGCAGTTGGTATCACTGACGATATTGGTGACAGAGCTTTGGAACAAAGAAAAGTGAATGAAAGTTGAGGTCTGAATACATTCCTAAACTGAAGTGCAGAACTAGTATGGTCAAAATCACTGCAGATGCAAACAATCTTTTTAAATACTCAAATGCTTTGCAGACAAATCTCAGTCCGTCCCAGAGGGTTTGCTCACACCCCCCTGAAGACCAAAATGAAGGAGGCACTGAACCATCTGGCAAAATTCTGCTGCACTCTGCCAGTGTGCAAAGGAAGATATGAAACTTCCTTGCACCGAGTCAGATTGCTGACCCAGATAGTTCCTTCTTTCTACAGCAGTGATGGCTAATGTGCAGCTGCCCAGATGATGTTGGACTCCAACTCCCATCAGTCACAGAAAGCATAGCCACTGGTTAGGGCTGATGGTAAAAGGTAAAGGTAAAGGGACCCCTGACCATTAGGTCCAGTCGTGGATGACTCTGGGGTTGTGGTGCTCATCTCGCTTTACTGGCCGAGGGAGCCGGCATACAGCTTCCGGGTCATGTGGCCAGCATGACTAAGCCGCTTCTGGCGAACCCGAGCAGCACACGGAAACACTGTTTACCTTCCTGCCAGAGTGGTATCTAATTATCTACTTGCACTTCGTGCTTTCGAACTGCTGGGTTGGCAGGAGCTGGGACTGAGCAACGAGAGTTCACACCATCACGGGGATTTGAACCGCCGACCTTCTGATCAGCAGTCCCTAGCTGTAGTCTAACAACATCTGGAGGACACCACATTGGCTATCTACAAAGGCTGGCTGGTCCTTCATGGCCTTACCTGGAGAAGCTGGGGATTGAACCAAGCCTGGGATGAAGGAAAAAGAAGGAACATTTTATCACATGTGGTGGGAGTGTAAGAAAGTGAAGGGTTTCTGGGAGATGATTTATAATGAAATGAAAAAGATGTTAAAATATACATTTGTAAAGAAACCAGAGACCTTTCTTTTAGGAATTACAGGAAAGGAAATAAGAAGAAAAGACTGTAAACTTTTTCAATATGCAGTTATGGCAGCAAGAACTCTACTGGCCCAGAAATGGAAACAAGAGGAAATACCGACGATAGAAGAATGGAGACTGAAGCTGACAGACTATTCAGAACTGGACAGACTAACCGGGAAAATTAGATATCTTCGAGACCAAAAGTTCATTGAGGACTGGGGGAAATTTGTTGAATATCTGAAAAGAATATGTGATGTGCAAACAACGCTGGTGGGGTTTCAAGAAGTACTGTGAAAGCTGAGATATATTGTTAAAAAGAAATAGAAGTGGGAGGGAAGTTTAATGGCAATATAATCAGAGGAAATGCGTAACTGAGAGGTAAATACGGATGATTGTCAGAGAAGCCGAAGGAAGTCCAAAAAGAACTAAATTTTGTGAAAATTTTGATAAGATTGTATATTTGTGTTGGAAAATCAATAAAAATTATTTTTTTAAAAAAAGAACCAAGCCTGGGATGACGAGCCTTTTTGGAGCCTCAGGCACAGTTGCAAACTGCTGTGGATACAGCACACACACTGCAACTTATTCCATTGGCTACAGTATAATGCTTCTTTCAAGTATCATTTCAGCAGCATTAGGGAGAGGACCTTGTGGTCCCCAAGGCAGGTATCTATGGACTCGGGTGCACTGGTAGTTGTCTAAGCCATGTGTCAGTGATCTGGGAATAGGGTGCCAGTTCTACAACAGCAAGATACATATATAAGCTCAGGGCAACCCAAAAGCTTGGTGGAACAGAAATTACTAGATGCTGGAGAGCCAATAAAGAGAGGCCCAGGTGAGCTTCTAAGCATGGGTGCCATAACAAAAAAGGCTCTGTCATACATCCCAGCTAGCTGAACCTCTGATCACAGGCAGGACACAGAGCATGGCCTGTTGGGTTGAAATAAACGACAGATGAGTGACAAGTGTCATACGGGAGGCATCTCTCGAGCATGTCTCAGAGAGTCCCTTTTATTGAATATTACAGCATTGCCACGTATGTGTTTGCTGCTGATTGGTTAACACAAATCATATGCAAGGGTTGCATATAAACATTAATCACCAATAGATTAAAGGTTGGGAAAGGAACACAGAGTTGGACAGGTATGAAAACTTCCCTATTAAACTATTACTAATGATTGATATTCGCATTCATAGATGTGGTCAACCATGAATTAAGAACAGGTCAGGGTACGATGTTTCATGAACTCAATATGAACTGAACATTCTAGGATGGGTGAGGACGGAATGCTTCAGCTCAGAACGGTTTGTCAAACTCATGTGCAGAAGCAAAACCCCCATCAATGGCCTTTGATGAGGCACAGTGGGCAGTCAGGCTCTTGAGGATGAAGATGACCCTTTCAGTCTCCTGGTCCCAAACAGTTGTCTTCTTTGAAGGCGAAGGAACACAGAGTTGTGCATTGAAAATTACATATAAAAGTTTTCATTTCCCAAGTGATTTTTGCAAATGCATGCCTTATGTGAGAACCAATATAGACACAAATGCATGCACACATAGGGAGTCAGCTTAAAAAAGCATTAGGTTTAGTTACAATTAAGTAATCCTGTCTCATGATAGCAGATTTCTTAGTGGATTAATATGGATGTCAGATATTGAGGTCAAAAGAAAGAAAGAAGGATGAACTAACAGGCACAGCCCGGATACAATAATGTGAGATTTCCTTCTATGCTTGATCACAAGAGATAAAACACTTTGCTGTCTTATTGCCTTCAAATTATTCCTTACATCTTTGCAAAGCATCTTGCAAGGGTTTACACAGGTTTAAACCAATTCACTTGATGGGCTGAAGGAAAAGAAAAATCCATTCCATTTAAGCAGCTGTGATTTCTCTGTAGAGCACACAGGAAAAGAAAGCAGCCGAAAACAACCTTATTTTTGTCACGGAAAAAAGTAGACGTGGATCTGAATTCTTACAAAGGACATTGAGCAAAAAGGTGTCAACTTTATCACCCCTTCCTGCATATAATCCACAATTTTTAAAGCTTCTTCTTTTTTTATTTTTTAAAAGGACTTTGAAACAATGGAGTTATGTGCTTAGACTTAGAAGAACTTGGCTTGAGGCCAGTACCATCTTCACAGTAGTTGGGTTTTTTAAAGCATCAAACACAGGTCATAAAAATGAACATCCAACTTAATGCAAAACCATCTGTGCATTTGAAACGTGGGGAACATTTGCACGTCACCTGATGGATTCCAGAGTGGATCCCAACACTGGGGGGGGGGGTGGATTCTAACCCATTTTATTGCATGGAAGAGCAGCTGCTCATTAAGAAGCATGCATTACTTAGTTCCAGTTTCTTCTCTCTCTCTCACCCTCCCTCCCTCCCTCCCTCCCTCTCTCTCTCTCTCACACACACAGCAATCATCTTTGAAGTGTATTACTTTGAAGATATCTATTTTTGTAATCAGTGCCACATTATTGGGTTTTCTTTCCCTCCACACCCTTAATTAAATTGCGCTTCGTTGATTAAATGTGTCTAACTGGTGTCAGAAGAAACTCTGAGAAAGCACTGAAGAAAGTGTTTTCAAATCCTTGTCTAACATTCTGAAGCGGCAGAAAAGGCCCTGCCCACCATTTTGCAGTCTAAACAGAATACCTCTGTGTTTAGACTGTAAAATGTTGGGCAGGGCCTTTTCTGCCGCTTCAGAATGTTAGACAAGGATTTCTGATGTTCAGGCTGTGAGATCCATTGTCTACAGAGCCAAAACAGCACCACGCATGCAAAAGAGTATTAAGAGCGGGGGTCACCAACTTTTTTGGACTTGTGGACACATTGCAAATTTTCAAGAGTGCTGGGGGTTCCAGTGGCAAGATAGCTGCTATGTAGGGCACGGCAGAACACAAGATGGCTGCCATGGGGAGTGTGGTATTACTCAAAATCAGAGAGACAGCAATTTCACACCTACCATAGGAGGTCATTTATGGCCTGCTGTTCCTGGTTGTGGGGATCACACAATAATGATTTTATATACACACCCACATCCACACACTGCATCTAATGGCAACAGGGAGCATTCCTAAGTACCAGGGAAAATATACAAGATGGCCACACGGCACTCACTCTCATTTCACAGAAATTGCCTAGAAAATACTTGCACATTTTGCCGCATAACTCAGAGTCTGGGGCACCTGCCTGAGGGCACCAGTGTGGGCATCATGGAGCCTGCATGATGGAATTCTTGTCTGGAATTCAGTTATTTCAGAAAAGAATAACACATAAGTTACAGATTTCTAAGGGACAGGAAGATCCTGATCATTTTTATTCAGTATGGTGGGAATATATTTCATATAGCTTGGTTTCAGATTTACAGGTATCTCCCCCTACGTTTTCTAGAGAAATATGGTTGTCATGGTTTTAGAAAGGATGTTATTATTTAATAAATTTAAGTTTTCTATGCCATTGCCTTTAGTTGAATATATCATTGAATTTTTATATTCTTCCTTAAAAAAAATAATGTTATTAATATTGTATCATTACACTTTGTAGCCAAGATCGTTGCACATCAAACAAGCTTGCTTGTCAGGAAGAAAGAAAACAAGTAGTGAGGGAAAGAAGAAAATAAAATAAAAATGACATGTGAAGAGAAAAAGGGGAGCAGATTGAAAAAACATAAACACAGCCCACAAAAAAACTTTAAAATGCGGTGAATAGATTAAAAGGATAAATATCACCATTTAGATTGCCGTTCCAAAAATGTGAAAACAAAGCCCACCTCTCAATAACTTTGTTCTCCTGATTATCATGTATTGTTTTATCTCATCTGTAAGTTTTATCGTTAAGATAATCTGCCAAGATTTCCTCAACCAATTAGTTGTAGGGGGGTTGTCTTTATTCTTGTAATACACTGTTTTGCCATTGTTTGCAGTGTAGTTAATCAGCTGTAGATCGGTATTAATTACTTCACAATGAAGTATAATTATTATTAATTGTAAAGATTTGATTTGATTTAAAAAAAAAACACCACTGCAAAGTGATGCAGAAATGAGGGATTGGAAACATTTAGATAGAGAAAGAAATAGAAGGACAATTTTGTCCATTCCTACTTTGACCACAGAAGAGTGAAAGAAATTGAAGCCCCGTATATTATTATGATGACCCTTGAGCTTTTTGGTGTATTATTTCAAATGAAGTGCAAAGTAGAATGTGAATCCTGGAAAAAACAGAGATTCTCATTAGTTATTTTCCCTCGTCTTCTTCCAACTTCTGGTCTTCTTCCATTTGGTCATTAGCAAAGTTTCTACGGTTCATGGCTTTAGTCTCTCCATCTTCTTGCCCATTAAAATATTAAAATCTAGCAAGCACTTAGGCAAGCTTGTTAAATTAGTAAGGAATGTGTTTAAGAATTTAAATACTGGATAGATTGTAATGCACTTAGGAGCAGTTGCTCTTCTGCCTCAAAAAATTAGTTATCCTTCTCTGAAACTTGCATATTGCCATTTTGTAGCTTCTTGTTCTCTAAAATTCGCTTCAGCCATTCCTACCTTCGTTTGAAATACATCCATGTAGCATGTCTCAAAGACACAAATACTTCATTATCAACCAAGGAAAAGCAATCATGGATGGTAGAGAGGGCTGTCACAGATTTTTACAGTTCCATAATGGACAGTGTGTCCTTTAAATCACTGTTGGATGACTTCAAGTAGATAATCATATTAAGAGTCATAAATACCTTCTCTGATTTCCATAAAGTGCATGCAAAGCTCACAGGTGGAATTCCATTTTTAATTCTGTTTTCTTGACCCTGAGCAAGACCTCTCTGGAGGGAAACAAATCTGCATAGTCATATTTTCGTAGCCCTGGTTCTCCTTGTATTGCCATAGCGGTGTTGAACATTCCTTACACCAAGTTTAATTAAAAGCCCTCAGTTTTTGTGTGTGTAGGTTTCCTTGCGGTCGCCCTGCATCATTGACTTTGTAGTATCCTTGCAGTCTCCAAACTGAAAATCCTATGTGCACGATTGAACAGAGAGACTACTCAGACAGTCACAATGCACATGCAATGTAACATTTGAGATGGGTGTAGGCATGTTAATTTGTTTCTACGTCCCCACCCCGATTCTTGCAGCATTTTGCTCTTACACCCACCTTTCTCTATCATCTTGCACGTAGCTGTAGTATGGGCCACTGCCCCTCCATGTGTATGATGTTTTCGAATTGGACATTGTAGTTCTCTGGCACATACAAGTTTCATTAATAAGAAATAAGAAGATTTGGTGTGAAAGTGTTAAAATATTGTAAAAAAAACAACAACCCAAAACCAGATGGCTTGATGCAAATAAGGTGAAAATGCCACAAAAATGCAGATCTTGCAGGAATTCAGAGTGCTTATTCATCCAGGGGCAGCTTGTAAGCAGATTCATTGAAAGCATGATGGATTTGGGAAGTCTAATACTGAAGCCATTAAGCATCAAAGTTTGCAAGCACAAACAGCTTCCAAAAGGCTGTCTCACTGTGCTGCAGCTAACACTTGTAAGAAACTAAGGAAGTGGTAATTGGGTTTGAAAGTTTTACGTCTTCAAGAAATGTCATTCTTAAATATTTCAGTAATTATGTTTGTGATGCAATAGGGATTTGAAGGGTAGTATTTACATAATCTGTCCAATTCACTAATGGGCATCTTGTGAGTTAAAATTATGATGTGCTGCTTAAATGGAACAGCTTGCCTGCAAGAGATAAGCTGACTCTAAAAAGCTGCCCAGTTACTTGAAAAAGGATGCTGTGCAGTTGTAGAAGGAGTGCTTTGCACAATCACCACCAATACAATGTGGGCTACTTTTCAGTAAGAAATACTTTAAATTCGGGTAGGTAGCAGTGTTGGTCTGACGCAGTCGAAATAAAAATAAAAATAAATTTTCTAGTAGCCACCTTATAGACCAGGGGTAGGCAAACTAAGACCCAGGGGCCGGATCTGGCCCATTTGCCTTCTCTATCCACCCGTGGACAGTCCAGGAATCAGTGTGTTTTACATGAGTAGAATGTGTCCTTTTATTAAAAATGCATCTCTGGGTTATTTGTGGGGCCTGCCTAGTGTTTTTACATGAGTAGAATGTGTGTTTTTATTTAAAATGCATCTCTGGGTTGTTTGTGGGGCATAGGAATTCGATCATCCCCCCCCCAAAAAAATATAGTCCAGCTCTCCACAAGGTCTGAGGGACAGTGGACGGGCCCCTTCTGAAAAAGTTTGCTGACCCCTGTTATAGACCAACTAAGTTTGTTCTGGTATACACTTTCGTGTGCATGCCCACTTCTTCAGATACACAGCGTATCTGAAGAGGTGTGCATGCACACGAAAGCTTACTAGACAATTTTTTATTGTACTTTAAATTGTCAGGCTTTTTTCATTCGGTAGGTAAAAATTCTATAACTTAGAGTAAAGACTTCACAATCCATGACTGGGCAATACCTTTATCAGAACCAAACAAAATGTCAAGCATTTACGGCAAATGGTTGGGTTCTCCATATTTTATTACTCAAGGCAATATACTACTCAAATACTTCATTATCTACATAAATGTGTTTGGAAGGACAGACCAGGACCATAATTACACAGTTTCCCGTGAAGCTGGTGGGACAAATCAGCTGTGAATTAAGTCTCCTATGATTTCATTGGGAACTAAATGCCACTATCATTATTATTTATTAAATTTATATCCTGCCCTTCTTCCCCAAAGAAGTGCAGGACCTCAAACACACAAACAATAAAACATATGAAACATTTAGAAACAAGTCCAATGCAGACTGGGAAAGATCTTTACATACAAGGCTTGTTGGAAGAGGAAGATCTTCAGCGGGTGCTGGAAAGACAGGCTAATATTCAAGCTGAGTGAATTCCAAAATGTGGGTGTCACAACTTAAAAAGCCCAGTTCCTACATTGGGTGGAATGGACCTCCTGATAAGGTGCTGTCTGCTGGAGGCCCTCACCTGCAAAGTGCAGGGATTGATGGGGTATCCATCAGGTATCCAGTTTCCCTAGGTACATTTCAGGTCTCCAGCTGTATAGGTCTGTATACACCAAAACCAGCACCTTGAACTTAACCCAGTAACTAGCATTGCCTGAGTCCAACCCTTCATCAGTTTTAAGTCACAGCCGGACCTCGCTTGTGTAATGTTTTACCATCTAGCTCTTAATGGTTCCACTGTCAACACTAAAACTATACCTAGATCCCACCCCACCCCTCAAGGATTCACATCCAAGACTTTTCATAAGCAAAAAGGAATTAATGCTCAATTAACCAACTGCTGGCACTAGATTGTAAAAGTCAGATAATTGAATCTCTTTCCCTCCTGTACAGCTGCCTGAGCAGTAACCTAAGGAGAGCCAATTGACACCGTGTAAACTGAACTGTAATTGAAAGCACGCTTTTAAATTAAAGTTGTCATTTCTAAGGCTGTTCGTAGTGATGGTCACATTGGTGCCAATTGAGATCATTTGCACAAACAGAGGAGTTTCCTGATGAGCAGCAGCCTGAATCTGCTATAGTTAGAGGATGCTTTTGTGGAAAACTTTCTTGAATTATCCTTTCAGGGACCAGCTTGTGTCCTGCGATGTTCACCTTGCTGGCTAGGGCTGTTAAAAAAACTTCAGATGAGCTTAACAAACACAATAGCATATTACTGATGCGGAAACACACAGTACTCTGCTTTTTCTGACTTCCAAACCCTGATTCTGGCAGATATACTGCCAGACAGAGCTGCCTTTCTCAGCCTGGTGCCATCCAGATGTTTTGGACCACAACTACCATAATCCTTGGCCATTGACTGTGTTTGCTGGGCCCAATAGGAACTGCAGGTTGAGGAAGGGAGACCTATCCTTTTAAAAGAACCCAAGATGCAGCCTGTTGAACTGTCTATTGGAAAATTTTATGTCCCATGTTTTAGCTATCATTAGAACTGATTTTTACATGGGGGGTGGGGGGTGGGGGGGCTTGTATGTATTCCATGCAAGGTATGCAAGAACAACAGGAGAGAATCTAAACCACACAGGATAGATCATGTCCAGTTCTTCAAAGGAGTCCTGGTTTGTTTCCCCAGAAGGAGTTTTCTGCCGGTGCAGAACTACTAAAGAAAGCCTGGCAGTCTCTCAATTGGAATGGCTAAATTGCAAGGACGGATAGCACTTAGAAAGCACTTCTGTGCTGCTTGCAAAACCTCCAGCTACGATAACACTTGCGGAGCCTCAACACGAAGAGTAGAGTGCTCTTACTACACTTCCCATTCCCCAATTCCCTAGTTTTGTTGTGTGTTTGAGACCAGGATCTAATAATCAAATATTCCCTGGGGGAAATGGCACTAATTAACAATGCATCCCTGTGCCGGTTTACTCAGAAGTAGATGCCACCTCATACAATGAGGTTTATTCACTAAGAAGATGTATGCTGAGGATTGAAGCCTGATTTATGGAACAGAAAGACCTCAAAGGCTGGTGTTGACCACCATACAGAGAGATGAATAGTGATTCTGAAATGTTGTAAGCATTTGAGAATTAAATGTTGCTACTTCTAATTGCATTCTTCAGTTAGATCTGTATCTCCTTAATCCTGTACAATTTGTTTCTATTTCTTTGAAATATCGCTTGGGAAGGGGACTTCATTTCCCCTCAGAACCAGTGGAGCTGTAATAATAATTATAAATGTAAACATTATGGATCAAATGACTGATTGCATTTACTACCTCAAAAGGAAAACCTAAGTTGAGACCATATTACAAATATGGAAGTCTTGGGTTGGGTTCCCCACTCTATGTCACATGCATTACAACTTAGAATCATAGAATCATAGAGTTGGAAGAGACCACAAGGGCCATCGAGTCCAACCCCCTGCCAAGCAGGAAACACCATCAGAGCACTCCTGACATATGGTTGTCAAGCCTCTGCTTAAAGACCTCCAAAGAAGGAGACTCCACCACACTCCTTGGCAGCAAATTCCACTGTCGAACAGCTCTTACTGTCAGGAAGTTCTTCCTAATGTTTAGGTGGAATCTTCTTTCTTGTAGTTTGGATCCATTGCTCCGTGTCCGCTTCTCTGGAGCAGCAGAAAACAACCTTTCTCCCTCCTCTATGTGACATCCTTTTTTATATTTGAACATGGCTATCATATCACCCCTTAACCTCCTCTTCTCCAGGCTAAACATGCCCAGCTCACTTACCTTCGCTCCGGGTACCATTACATGGCCTGATCCTCCCCACTCCACCAGCATCCCTGCCAATGTGGAGAAGAGCCAGTATCAAACTCAGAGGAGGCCCAGTGAAATCCATGCACTTAAGTCAGTTGATTTCAGTGTGCCTACTCTGAGTTTGACGTAGTCAAATACGATGCAATGATGTCAGGTAAATTGTGGGAGTGAGAGGAAGAACTGCATGCTTCCATTCTCAACAGCAGCTCTGAACTTTGTGTAATACCTCTGTATAGATACTTATTGCAAATAAAACAGAAAGTAAAAAAGAAACAATGTGAACGAAGGCAAAGACATTACTAAAATTTACTTAAAATTACCAAACAAGATTTTACCAAAACTTTTCAAACAAAGCATTTCATCCAACAATAGTGTTTCACGAAACCTATTGCGGAAAGGTTTAAGAAACCATGCAAGTAAATACGGAATTATTTATTTGCTGTGTTCTGGTTAATATCCTGTTCCACCTCACTGTCTATTTTTTAATCGTGTTTTCAATACTCTGTTGGAAGCCATCCAGAGTCGCTGGGGAAGCCCAGCCAGATGGGTGGGATATAAGTAACAAATAATAATAATAATAATAATAATAATAATAATAATAATTTAAGTTTAACCTCACTGGGAATGTGGCATAGCCTGTGTATTCAGTTTTGGCATCTTCCAGGTGGGGGCAGGGGGAGGGAGATGCCTCATCTTGCCAAAAAGCATGAATTATTGTTTTTTAAAAAACAGTAACAAAAAAACACACAAACTCATCCACTGCCTTTAAGAAACTATAGAGGTTTCAGAAAGAAAATGTCAGGTAATTAGTCAAGGCAGCACTTTAGAGCTGCTGGTGAAAACAAATTTATATTGCAGTAGTTGTATTGCTGTGATTTCAATGAAGTCTTAATTACTTCTGCTTATAATTTCCCTGGCAGGTACATTTACATCCCGATGGGAGGATCCCGCTGCAGCATCTTGAAGATGCTCTTCTCCACAGCAATCACGTTCGCTTTTGTAAGCTATTGGCACGGCGGCTATAGCTACCTTTGGTCCTGGGCGATACTTAATTGGCTGGGAGTAGCAGCCGAAAATGGAGTGAAGAGGCTGGTTTCTCTTCCAGCTGTCCTTGATTTAATTGTAAGTTCATTGGTTTTCATTTTGTAATGCTCAGAACTATAGGACTAGACTCCCTCTACTAGAGACTTCAGGTCGTTCAGTGCTATCAGAACACGGCCACCTGCTGGACTCGAGTTTTGGGATTGGCAACTTTCTAGAGCTACATAATACAGAAAGTGGGTGTGCTGTGAAATACAGTGACAACAAAAGGTAATTAAAAGTCCTGAAGGTCATCTAATAGGGGATTTTACTTTGCTTAAAAATCATAAAGGTAAAGGTAAAGGGACCCCTGACCATTAGGTCCAGTTGTGACTGACTCTGGGGTTGTGGCGCTCATCTCGTTTTATTGGCCGAGGGAGCTGGCGTACAGCTTCCGGGTCATGTGGCCAGCATGACTAAGCCAATTCTGTCGAACCAGAGCAGCGCACGGAAACGCCATTTACCTTTCCGCTGGAGCGGTACCTATTTATCTACTTGCACTTTAACGTTCTTTCGAACTGCTAGGTTGGCAGGAGCAGGGACCGAGCAACGGGAGCTCACCCCGTTGTGGGGATTCGAACCGCCGACCTTCTGATTGGCAAGTCCTAGGCTCTGTGGTTTAACCCACAGCGCCACCTGCGTCCCTTAAAAATCATAGATTGCTGCTAAATAATTTATGGCATCAGAAATTTAGTGCAGCTGTTTGTTCATATATCTGAAGTTGCTAGACTTCAATTCCCATCACTCCCAGCTAGCATGGCCAATTGTAACGGATATTGGATTTTGTAGTACAACAACATCTGAAGGGCACTATGTTGGCTACCCCTGATTTTGTGCAAAGGAAGTTCTTTGGGTCTCCTGTCTACCTGTATCTCATAGCTTGGGAAGTTCAAGGGAGGAACCTAAAAGGCAAGCATCTTGAAAGAGATCTGTGCTAGAAGCCCTGCTAGTGAGACAGAAGTGTACACATGCTCAACAGCTCCACCTCATCAGTGTTGGTTGTGAAGCTTCACCCCCACAAGTGCAATTCAATATAGATTCTTGCTGTGTGAGTATCAAATCCTTTTGTGCAAATCCCATCTTCTCTCACTGGGTGCTTCTAGGCGGCCTGCTTATTGAATATTCATCCTCATTTGTTTGCGAGAAGATTAGATGACATCAGCTATTTAATGAGCATTCGTTTTGATTTGTTTGCGGGGAGATTAGGTGAAGTTGCATCAAAGCAACTTGTTATTGCACACTTTCCAGTGCATTTGTACAGCCATGTTCCCACCAGTGTATTGAACATAGTACTAACCTCCCCACCACCTTGCCCCCTTCCACTCTTCCTCCTGGAGCCAGCATGGTGTAGTGATTAAGAGCGGTGGACTCATAATCTGGGGAACCGGGTTCGTGTCTCTGCTCCTCCACATGCAGCTGCTGGGTGACCTTGGGCCAGTCACACTTCTCTGAAGTCTCTCAGCCCCACTCACCTCACAGAGTGTTTGTTGTGGGGGAGGAAGAGAAAGGCGATTGTTAGCCGCTTTAAGACTCCTCTGCTGCTGGGAGGTCAAGTAAGCATCATGACCCCACCCAGAGTTGTGTTTTGTGCTTCAAGCTGGTTCTGGGGCAACTTAGGGAAGGATATAATCTGTCCGCCTGCCTGCTTTCCAGAAAAGCACTAGCAAGGCAATTCAGCTATGAGACAACCAAGAATCTTCCTGGTCTAGGGTCTCAGGCAGAATTGAGAGGCATCCCGGCATACTATCCAACCTTCCCCATTGAAGAGCATACCGGAAGCTGATGCGAAAGCTACCCTACCACACACAATCCACCCCAACACACAAGGATGGTTTGCATTTGTAAAAGTCACATTTGCATAACGAACGCTCTTCTCTTGGTGTGCACCTGGATTTTCTTCTGTAAATTGCATTCCCTTTTGAAAAGTTCATGTCCATTCAAGCAACGAAATGTGTGTCAACCAACTGCCAGCACAGCAGCTTCCTTTCTTGAGCACTTAGTCTGAATGCAGAAAGCACAGGCGCAAAATAGGTACACAAGTTCAAAGTGCTCCATTTAAATGATACGCAGGAAACCATTTGCAGAAGAATAAGAGAGCTTGCGTCAAAAACTCATTTGCATTATGAGTCAGATATTATTGAACGTTGATGTCATCACGGACCATTTTAGAGCCAACTTGAACACCTTTGAAAAATGGATGAAACAAATTCGTGAAATATAAGGTGGGGGTTGGAGGCTCTCTACTTCAGTGGTTTCAATCTCGGTAGTGGCACCCGCCCTGTGGAACGCCCTGCCACCAGATGTCAAAGAGAACAACAGCTACCAGACTTTTAGACGACATCTGAAGGCAGCCCTGTTTAGGGAAGCTTTTAATGTTTGAGGCATTACTGTATTTTAATATTGTGTTGGAAGCCGCCCAGAGTGGCTGGGGAAACCCAACCAGATGGGTGGGGTATAAATAAATTATTATTATTATTATTATTATTCCTACCTCCAGGACCTTTTCCAGCAAGTAGTGAAGGGGTCGGCAGCACTGTTCAGCACCATGGCAGTTGTCCTGTGGTGTCCAATATGGTTCCATCTTGTCCCTCATATTATTTGACATCTATATGACGTCTCTGGAATCTGTCATCAGAGGATTTGGAGCAAGGTGTTGTTAATATGCAGACAACACCCAGCTTTATTTCTCTGTTCCATCTGAATTGGGAGAGGCGGCTGAGGTGTTTTAAGGCAGCGATGGCTTGCATGTGGGCCAATAAATCAAAGCTCAATCCTGAAAATCCAGAGGTGTTACGTGTACCGAGTTCTCGAGTCTGGGAGGTAGAGAGACAGCCTGTCTTGGATGCGGTTGTACTCTGCTGGAAGGAGCAAGTCTATAGCTCGGGAGTGCTCCTGGATTTAACATTGTTACTGGAGTCTCAGGTGGCCTTGGTGGCCAAAACTGGTTTGTCAGCCCATTTGGGGCAGAAATGTTGATATTTCATGTTTGGTAACTTCCAGATTGGACTAGTGCAGTGCACCCTACATGGGGTTGCCCTTGAAAACGACTTAGAAACTTCAAATGATCAAGTGGTCTTTGCTTTGAGATATATTTTTAGGGCCCACTCTAGTTGTGCCTGTGATTTGTCTAATCGTGATATCTGTATATTATTACCTCCTGGATCAGAGAGAACATGCCAGTTCCTTACTGGGGATCATGAGTAGGGGAGAGCCATTTCAGTTATGTCCTGGTGGTGGGCTTCTCAAAGCTATCCGGTTGGCCATTGTGGAAATAGAATACTGGACTGGATGTGACTTTGGTGTAATCCAGTAGGCTTATCACTCAGAAAACATAATGGTGCATGCAGAGTGTGACTGGACAATGAAACAAATGGGCAGTCCCTGCTTACACAGGGGTACATTACCACATCAGCAGCCCTTGTGTGTACACTGCTGGTTAGAATACATATACTTTTTTTCTTCTGGGTAAGCCCATTTGGAGACTTCCATATACAGTGGTACCTCGGGTTAAGTACTTAATTCATTCCGGAGGTCTGTTCTTAACCTGAAACTGCTCTTAACCTGAAGCACCACTTTAGCTAATGGGGCCTCCTGCTGCTGCCGCGCCGCCGGAGCACAATTTCTGTTCTTATCCTGAAGCAAAGTTCTTAACCCGAGGTACTATTTCTGGGTGAGCGGAGTCTGTAACCTGAAGCATCTGTAACCTGAAGCGTATGTAACCTGAGGTACCACTGTACATTAGATTCTCCATGCAAGCATCTAGACCAGGGGTCAGCAAACTTTTCCAGCAGGGGGCCGGTCCACTGTCCCTCAGACCTTGTGGGGGGCTGGACTATATTTTGTTTGGGGGGGGGAACAAATTCCTATGCCCCACAAATAACCCAGAGATGCATTTTCAATAAAAGGACACATTCTACTCATGTAAAAACATGCTGATTCCCAGACCGTCCATGGGCCAGATTTAGAAGGCGATTGGGCCAGATCCGGCCCCCGGGCTTTAGTTTGCCTACCTGTGATCTAGACTTAAGCAGATACCCAGTGTAGGTACATTGCACATTCTCTTTCAGTCATGGGGACTGGAACTCAATTCTGTGTGAAGTTCAGCAGGCTCCACCCCTTGACAGCATTTAAACAGCTCTTAACAACCATAGTGGGACACAGGTGGCGCTGTGGGTTAAACCACAGAGCCTAGGACTAGCCAATCAGAAGGTTGCCGGTTCGAATCCCTGTGACAGGGTGAGCTCCCGTTGCTCGGTCCCTGCTCCTGCCAACCTAGCAGTTCGAAAGCACGTCAAAGTGCAAGTAGATAAACAGGTACCCCTCCGACGGGAACGTAAACGGTGTTTCCGTGCGCTGCTCTGGTTCGCCAGAAACGGCTTAGTCATGCTGGCCACATGACCCGGAAGCTGTACACCGGCTCCCTCAGCCAATAAAGCGAGATGAGCGCCGCAACCCCAGAGTCGGTCACGCCTGCTAGTAAAGGGTCCCTTTACTAACAACCATACTGCTGCTTTTCATAGCTAATCTGGTTGTGGCTGTGGGTTGTTGTTTTTTCCTAGGGGGGTTGTACTGGATGACCCTTGGTTCCCTTCCAACTCTTAAGATTCTATGATTTTATGATCATGTTCGTTCATGCTGGCTTTAGTTAACATTTTGCACTGATTTGAAATGTCTGCATTTAACTTTGTTTTAAAACTGCACTATGCTTTAGATGTTCGTGTGTGTGTGTGAGTGTGTGTGTGTGTGTGTGTGTGTGTGTTATTCTTTTTATAAAGCACTCTGGGTAGCACTGGGTTTGAAAATCAATCTGTAATTTATTTTAAATGAGTAAAAATATAATTAAATAAATCTTCGTGCCGGAAGAGCAATCCCCAACAGACCAGAAATAAAAAGAACCAGGACACATGCCACTTTTACAGCAGTAACATTCCTGCACTGAGTGATGCAAAAAGCAAGCATCAAATGAAACTACGTGCAGATGACTCATCTTAAGGGGTGACTGAAAAATCCATCTCAAGTTTTTTTAAAAAAACCACCACAACAACAACCAAAAAGCCAGCTTTATGATTTAGTCTTTGGAGAACAAGGTTAGTCATTCTCCTCTTAACTATTTAGCCCATTTCTGAATCAGTGAAAATAAGTTCTGGGGGGAAGCTACGGAAAGCTTACCTTGTAAACATACAAATAAGTCCAGGCTTTCTCTTTAGACAGGCATCCCCACCACCACCTCTTAGGCGCGATTGACTCACTCATGACCGTATATATGTGTGATGCCGGGAAAATAAATAAATAATCTTATTCTAACCTGAAATGGTGGGAGAGTGGTGGAAAGCCCTTGTCACTGAGTCAAAAGTCCAGGGGGGAAACAGATTCCAAGGGTTCCAAAATAGTCTGAGCAAGCTCAACAACTGTTGGGCGTGAAACTGTTTGCATTGCAATGGACTCCCCACTTAAGTGCATGTGTGTAGTGTGGGCACTGCTCATTTTGGTTCCACCCACCACTGGCATGGTTATAACCATAGTTTAGAGGTCTCGGGCCCTAAGGAAGTCAGACTATCCTCCACCAGGGCCAGGGCCTTTTCAGTGATGGCTCCGACCTGGTGGAATGCTCTGTCCCATGAGACTAGGGCCCTACAGGATTTAACCGCCTTCCGCCGGGCCTGTAAGACAGCTGTTCTGCCTGGAGTTTAATTTGAACTTAGCCTGATCTTTTATTTCCCTTCTCTTCCCCCCTCCCCCCTTTTATGAAGATTACCATCTCTGGGACCCCACAGCTAATTTTCCCCTGGCCTCCTCCCTGGCCCAAGTAGGACTAATTTAGCCAGCTACCCTGGTGACCATCTAATGTTTATTGGATGGATTTCCCCCAAATTGATTTTTGAACTTTGAATTTTATTGTTATTCATGCTTTTATACTGTATTCTATGCTGCTTTTATGTTGTATTAAGTGTTTTAAATTTGTTGTTAGCTGCCCTGAGCCCAGGTTTCTGAACCGGGAAGGGCAGGGTATAAATAACAATTTTTTATTATTGTTGTTAATTATTATTATTATTACCTGTGGGGCAGCACAGCCTCAGGCTAAAAAAAAAAAAATCACCTATCCCTGACCCTAAGGAATATATTAATTACTGTATCTGTTCGGTTAGTGATGTGATGGTTGAAAAGTAAAATTTGAGGCTGCCGCTATTGTTTAATGAATGCCTGAGACTGCAGTAGATTAGCACTCACACTTTTATCGTCTACAAGTGACTATACAACAGCCCTAACAAACACACAAATGCAGATCTTGCTTGTGTTTCAGTCCTAGGGCCACATTTCATCACAGCTTTCTCACCACAGGTTTGTTGATCAAAAATCATTGCCTGTAATTGCTGTGTCAGGCAGATGAGTCAAGCAGTGATAAGTCTATTTGGCACATTTGTTTATATTTATGGATGGACGTTGACCCTACACCTCACGCACCCACCCCCTCTCACAAATATTCATGCTTTCCAAAAGGGCAACTTTCACAGCAGCAACCAGAGCTCATGAAAATTCAAAGCAACACTCTTTAATAGTATTTATTAAGTGGTACTGGATTATCAAGATGCGACGCAGCTGTCTGTACTTTGTAGTGTACTTTCTGCATTAGGAAATATCATCCCTCAGACAAGAATGTGCAAGGATTTGAACTGTCTGTTCAAATGAACAGATTGATTTATAGGCACTTGAAGCACAAATAGTTTTGCTTTCTGTCTTGATTGTCCACCCTTCTCTTTTCGTCAGTAAATTACGGCTTCCTCTGTGCCAGCTACAGCAGAATAAATGCCCAGGCACTCCCATATTTTCTTTCTGTGCTTGACATGTGAAGGATATTTGAAAGTTAGGTCATGATAAGAAGCTAAAGATGTCAGCGGAAGTCATATGTGAACGTCCATAAAAATTTCCATCTGTTTCATTTGAAAGGTGTATTTAGATGACACAAGGCACAATAAAGATATTATTTCAATGGGGGGGGGTAACGTTTAAATGTTGGATACCCATTTTAAAAATTAGTCCTATTAAAGATGTTAAGATATTTACCATTTTTTTGATGGGGGGGGATCAACAGATGGTGCACTTTTTATGCAATTAAACTGTTTTTGACTAAAACATATGATTTAATACTTTTTAAATTTCTGCTTTTGATTTTTATGCCTTCAAATTCTGTCCCTCAATGGACACTCAGTGAACACAGGAAGCCTCACCTGATCTGGTCATGGAAAGGGTTAATGGATGGACAGCTTTTTCATGATTCCATAGGTGGAGCTGCACGCCTGTTCTTCATTGGTGGGATGATTTTGTATGGGTAATTCCACAGTCAGCTTTGGCTATGTGTTGCTGTCCTCTTCTAAGGAAACTGCTGCTAATGGCAAGTGGGGAGGGCACTGCCTGTGGGACTTCCTACAGCAGTGGTTCTCAACCTGTGGGTCCCCAGATGTTGTTGGACTACAACTCCCATCATCCCTGAGTTCTGGCCTTGCTAGATAGGGGTGATGGGAGTTGTTGTTCAACAACATCTGGGGACCCACAGGTTGAGAAAGGCTGTCCTATGGGCATCTGGTTGACCAATGCAAGTAGAAGGGGCTGGATTAGTTGGGCTTTTGACCCGATGCAACAGCCCTCTTCTTGTGTTCTTAGGCTCTTGTTGCAGTTGGTTGCCAAGAAGAAAATCTGGCAAGTGGTGACCAAGGTGCATATCATGCAATGCAGATACGGTCCTGTGCTGTACCTCCCACAGAAGTCCATAGTTTTGTGCCTTGTCATGAACTGAGGACATCACTCAATAAGTAGGTAATTGCAGCAGCATGGTGACACTGGCATCGCCTGAGCTGGTCTGTCTCCCCATTTCTGGTTAATAGCCAGCAGTAACCATGTAAATGAATGGGTCCATCCCTCTTGTACCTCCAACCAAAGACTGCTGCTGTGTGTCCTTGCATGAACTGATGGCATCACCTTCAGGAGGCCAGCATTGCAGTGTGATGAAAACATGCCCAGTTAGTTTTCAGTGACTACTTCTCAACAGTGGCAAAAGGCTTCATGTAGTCGCAGCTGGTGATTAGGACATTTGCAGATGAACCACTAGCAGACAATGATCATAATCCATACAGCCTTCAAGATTGGAGGACATTCCACTGGGTGATTTGTTTGCTGAATGAACAGATCACATTCACCCTCGGAATAATGCTGATTGCATTTTTATCAAGGCATGAAAATAACATGTACACACATTTACAACTTCTGCAGGAAGATATTTCTTCTGTGGCTTATATTGTCAAAGACATCTGCAAAATGAATTTGAATTCCTAGAGCACCTTCCAGGAAGGCTCCCTGATGCCCCTCTTGCAAGGGATAGGATTTTGGGCCCTGTGGGGAATTGCATGCAATATCTTTCTTCCACGTAGTCACAGCCACTGCTGAAATTATATGTTGCTTTCTGTTATTATCTTGTTTGTTTTTGTGATGTGAGTCTACTGCAAAATATTCACCAACACTTCTCGCCTGGACAGTGCTGACTCACACACTCTAGATTGAGTACCAGGAGTGGCAGACGATCAATTTACACCATATTTCAAGCACAGAAAAGCAAATTATAATGGTATTTTTATACCCATGCCTTCCATTCATATGGCAGCTTAACCCTTCTGTTTTCATCACGTTCCAGGCTGCCAAACTTTTATGCTTACATCGACTTGTGGCATTTTAAGTACTTTGGGCATATCCCAAAGCTAGCCGTGTCATATATGAATTAATGATACCCTGGAAAACCATTGAAGATAGGCCTAGATTGATGATCTTGGTTTATGTTTGAATATGGACAAATGATTTGTCTTTGCATACAGAACCACTGTTTGATTCTATCAGTATCTATACATCTGTCAGTAGAGTATTTTAATACCACATCTAACTTCTTTCCTATCGCATTTGGAATGTTTATGGATTGTTCATAGGTCGGGAGCTTTGGCAACTGTAAATATTAAGAAAATATGTTGAAAATGTTTTGGATTGGTGGAATAAATGTCTGTGTACAGATATCAGTCATTCCTGCCTTCAGTTTTGAAGCTGTATTTGACTGGTGATGTATAGATGTAGATATAGATATATATAGGTATAGATGAGCTAACAAGGGTAAGTCACTTTGTAAAAATATAATGCATATTTGTTATTAGTGCTGTTTCTTATACTCAGTCAGAAAATTGATACATAAGATGATAATGTCCATGAAATAATAAAAATGTGCTTTCCAAATCCATATTTAATAGTTACACACACACACACACACACACACACACACACACGATAGTTACCCTTCTGTGCTTGAAGTAAGTCCCTTGATATCCCAGTTACAGTGGTACCTCGGGTTACATTACCTAACGTAATTTCGAGTTATGAACGTGGCAAACCCAGAAGTTTATACTTCTGAGTTTCGCCGCGTGCACATGCGCAGTGCCTCTGGATACGGACTTTTTGTGGTAAGTACGGACCCCCGGGACGAATTAAGTTCGTATCTGGAGGGTCCACTGTATTTTTATGAACTTCCTATAACAACACATTAGGATTGGAGTGAATGTTGCCCCCCTGCTTGCCCCAAGACAAGTTTGGGGTCCTTCAGGCAAGGGAAGGTGGCTTGAGTAGAAACAAAGCCCTGATTCTGCTTGGCAAGATTTGAACTGATGTTTGGCTGAGCAGGATTTCTCACCTATTCAAGCACCCCTGTTTGAACTCTCATGACACCCCAAGGTGGGATATTACTAACAAATAATTCATGTAAATAGCACATGCTAGCCCCATCCTCCAGTGTTCCCAGCCTTGGTCACTCAGCCTTCAAACTTGATTGGAGAAGGTCTGAAGGTTGTTTTTTTTTACTGTGTTTGAGTGTAAGTAGGAACCACGGTACAATTCAGGATTCATGGTTATGACCATCCAGATGGTTCCACTTGTGTTCAGTGAAGTGCCAGTAAAAGCCAGTGCTGGGAATGAATTAATTCAGTTTAATGGAGTACACTGAACTAGTTCAAAAAATTATGAGCTATTTCTGAAGATAGATTCCATACTAGCCAGGTGAACTAAAGGTGAATTACATTCATTTTGGGGTAGAACTCTTAAGAATGTCTAGCTCGTCTTCATGTCCATACCCTTCAATATGGGGGCACTGCTATGGTGAAGGACACTTACTCACTTAAACACGATTGCTAAGCAATTAAAAGGAATGAATGTGAGGCATTTTCTGTATCTTTTTCTGCTGAAGAGATTTACTCTCTTCAAACAGGACCTGTTTTCAGTGAGGATAACAGGAACACTGCAAATGGTGCCTTGTGCCTTTTACAGCTGTGTGGCTGGAACAAAGTAAACAAGGGCAAACTTTTTCCTGTATAAAAATACAATTACAAGGAAAGCTTCAGACATCTTTTTACTTGTTTATGAACCCTGATTTGGTTTGGACTCTATACGTCAGCCCAGCAGCTTGCAACATACCAAAAGCTGAAAGAAAATGGCTGTGGGTGAACTTTTTATAAAGAAAAAGTTTATTTGGATGAACTTGAACTGAATTAGCTGGTTTTGTAAAAGGGTGGACTTAAACCTAGTGCTTTTTTCAGCCGGAACACACTGGCACTCCGTTCTAGCACCTCTCAGGTGGGTCCATTGCCATTCTAAGAGAACGAGGGAGGTGTTCATGGTGAGTTCTGGCACCTCTTTTTCTAGAAAAATAGCACTGCCTACACAAATATTATTTTCTGTCACAAAGTAACACTTGAGCACGGCTTCAGTTACCCATCACAACATTTTCCTCTGTGAATGTCGGCTTCTCTTACACAGACATCAACTTATGGATGGTGCAGCTGGGATCTGTGCAACTTTGGGGTCAGAGTCAGCCCCCCTTCCACACACAGAGAGCCCTTCATATGGATAACATGAGAAGAGGACTTAAAGCAGCAGTTAAACCAATCACATAATGGCATTTCTTATGGTTTTGAAACATGTAATTTAGCAGTAAACTATGGCTAGTTTAACCCAGTTCACTGCAAGGCTAGTTTAAAAATTTCAAATAAAAATACTGCAAGTGCAACAGAGGGCTAAATGTGTTTCCAGACTGTTCACTCTAATATTAATGTACTCTGTGGTTGGTGTCAACCTTGTAATAAGAAAGCTCTGAATGTTTTATACATGCATAACATTGAAAGCTTCACAAACATGGCCAAGGGTATGTAGAAAATGTAATAAATTATGGATTGCTATCTTTGAAACAAATAGAAGTAGGAATACTGTTGCTTGCACATATTAACTGGCTGCAAACCTATACTTGCTTACCTGAGAGTGAGTTCCCTTGAACATCTGAGCAGATGTGTCTAGTTCTCTGCTGTTAAGTTTAAACATACCGTATTTTTTGCACCATAACACTCACTTTTTTCCTCCTAAAAAGTAAGGGGAAATGTCTGTGCGTGTTATGGAGGGAATGCCTACGGGTGGCATGCCTACGCATTTTCCTCCTCTAAAAACTACGTGCGTGTTATGGTGGTAAAACCTCTGTGTCCAAAGTTATTTGATTTGATTTTTTGGAAAACAATCTGCTAACCCAGTGATATGAATTCTTAGCAGCTTTAATAGAGGAAGGTATATAGTAATATTAATTGGATCCTTCAATAAAAACAATTATGGTAGAAGAATAATCATAAAGCTAAATTATGGAGACAGGAGAGGTATTTATATTTTGAGTTAACTTCCCTGTGCTTAATTTGCTGTGTGAATTTAATTTTTCCTACTCACGTCTCTTAGCCTATAGTGACTTCTGTGTTGCTGTTTTTGAAATGCATATTGATTATTGTAGTATTGAACATTCAAGCTGTCAAGCACAATCCAGACTCCCTGCTCATGAAAAAAGCAAGAACATAAGAAGAGGCCTGCTAGATCAAGCCAAAGATCCATCTTGTCCAGGATTCTGGGCTCACAGTGGCCAACCAGATCATAGAATTGTAGAGTTGGAAGGGACCCAAGGTCCAACCCCCTGCGGTGCAGATGCCTGTCAAAAGCCTGCTAGCAGGACTTGAGTATTTCCCAGCAACTGTTATTCAGAGGCATATAGCCTTTGGCAGTGGTAAAAAGAATGTAGCCAGCATCGCTAGCAGCCATTGAAAGCTTTCAATATTTCAACATTCAGCTTCACTGGATGACCCCAAATTCTGCTATGATGAAAGAGAAACTTCTCCCTTTCCATTTTCTCTGCACCTTGTAACACTATCACCATGCATAATTATAATAGTTATGCACACACGTGCATTACTGTTACAATGGCGAAAGTTAACGCCATTGCAAGTTCCCCCGTTTTAAACAGTTCACAAGGAACTTGGATGAATTTGACTTATGCCACCCTTTTCATGAGCTATGTTCTGCTGGGTTGCACAGTTGCATGACTGAGCTGAGGGTGAGGTTGGAATACCATAGATTCTGGCGTAGTAGACGACTTTGGAACCCCGGATAATCTTCTCCAAAGTTGGGGGTCATCTTATACGCTGGCGCTGTGGGTAAAAGCCTCAGCGCCTAGGGCTTGCCGATCGAAAGGTCGGCGGTTCGAATCCCCGTGGCGGGGTGCGCTCCCGTCGTTCGGTCCCAGCGCCTGCCAACCTAGCAGTTCGAAAGCACTCCCGGGTGCAAGTAGATAAATAGGGACCGCTTACTAGCGGGAAGGTAAACAGCGTTTCCGTGTGCAGCTCTGGCTCGCCAGAGCAGCGATGTCACGCTGGCCACGTGACCCGGAAGTGTCTGCGGACAGCGCTGGCCCCCAGCCTCTTGAGTGAGATGAGCGCACAACCCTAGAGTCTGTCAAGAATGGCCCGTGCGGGCAGGGGTACCTTTACCTTTTTTATGGTTGTGGCAGGTGGTGGCGGTGGGCAGAAGGATGGTAAGAGCCGCCCCCCCTCCATCCCTGGCCGCCTCCTGAAGCAGCAGCAACCGTGGCAGCCTCCCCTTCCTGCGGCGAGGTGGTGCGCGCCTTCGGCCGGGGCTCGCTCGCCCTGCCACCATGGGGACCGCCAGATTCCCAGAGGGAGGGAGGGAGTTCTGCCCACCAAACGCCTCACCTCGTGCTGCTGCTGTGACGGCAGAGGCAGCGGAGGGGTGCGCGCCCTGCCCCTGGAGGCGCTTGGCGGGCAGCCAAACTCTATAATTTAACAGCAAAAGTTGGGGGGGGGGGAGTCGTCTTATATGCCCAGTCGCCTAATATGCCGGAATCTACGGTACATGTAAGTTCCGCTGCTGGAACAAGCCCTTTTGGGGACTAACTATGGTGTAAGTCAAGTTCTGCCAGCTGGGTTCCAGCTAAAGTGGGGTGAGTGACTTAGGCTGCCATAGCCCTGGCAGAGTACACATCTCAGTTGGGAAAGGCCAAGATCTGCTGAATCCAAACCCTCCTATCTCAGCAGATCTTGGGTTTGGAGTTCCCTGTTAATTGGTTCGCACAATAACCATACAGTTTGCAAAACCAGTGAGTTGTCTGGAAATACAGCTGCTTCTAATCGTATGTGCTCTGAAACTGTCTGTGTAGTACCCCTGGAAGACAACTATTGCCTCTGTTGGGGTGTGTGTTTTTTAAAACCTATATAAATCCCAGGACACTTCCTTTAAATGTGGCGCACTAAGCCAAGGTGCTTTCCAGCGTTACTTTCAATGCAGAGGATAATTCTTCCTAGAATGATGCCCTATTGCTGTAAACCAAGGACAGGGAACTTGCCACGCTCCAGACTTGTTGAACCCCCACTTCCACCACCCTCTGCCAACATGGCCAGGAGCAGGGTAATGGGATTTGTAGTCTAACAACAGCTAGAGAGTGGCAAGTTCCCCATCTCTTTTTAAAAAATATTAACATTTACAGGAGAGCAAGGGCTTCTCCCCACTCCCATGACTTCACTATACCTATAGCGGTCACCCTAACACCACCATGATTTATTTCTAACCTTCTAGTATTAAGATTTTATTGTTAGCTGCCTGTTTAAAATTTGCTTTTCAGAACCATTTTATTGATATTTTTATGGTTTGCAATAAACAAGAAGTTTACAACGCAGTAACAAAATCTCCACCTGAAAACTTAACAATAAACTGAAAACAACATAATGTCTACGTTATTATACTTGCTATTCCAATATAGCAAGAAAAATACCCATTTCTCCATGAATTTATTTGCTTGTATTCTCCGGTAGTAGGTTAGTTTGACCATTTTCACCATGGTCCAGATCTTTTCAATCTCTTTAAAAGTAGTGAGAGGAGCTAAAGTAATCAAATTGATTGCCATCTCTTGATCACTGTCTATGAAAACACCTTTTATGTATCCAAGCAGAAATGTCTTAGGTTCCATAGGGATTTGTGTTCCTAACGATTCTGATATTATTTCCAAGGAAAAACACACCCCTGTATTTGGGGACAGTTCCAGAAAATATGGCTGTAATCTGCTTTTACTCCTCCACATGCCCAGCAATTATCCCTTCCTAACTTGTATATTAAATGCAACTTACCTTCTTTTCAGAACCATTTTTTGTCCCCAAGAGGCTGTCGGCGACTCCATGCAGCTCTGGCATCTGTGTCTACCATGTGGTTGATTTTCTCCAACCTTATCTTTCTCGGAGGGAATCATGTTGGCAGAATCTACTGGAACAGGATCTTCATAGAAGGCAAGCTATAGCAATCTGATTTTTAAAAAATTATTATTATTATTATTATTATTATTATTATTATTATTATTATTATGACATGCCTTCCTGGCATTTGATTCAGCTTTGCAAAACACATGAGCAGCTTTCTCAGACACCATTCCCTGTGTCTTCCACTGTATGCTTTTGGTTCAGTTAGTCCTCCTTGTCCTTGACATCATCTCAGCAGTAGTCATTGTAGCATTTCCCCAGGGCTTTTTGGCTTTCAGCCTGAACCTTTGTTATTTATTTTTATTTCAGGCACTTTTTAGAAGCATTTCCAGCTGGTACTTGGAGTGTCCTTTAGCACAATGGACCAGTACAAAAAATAATAATATAAAATCCCTAAAAGCAGACAACAAGCATTAAAGCCAAAGTTGCATAAACTAAGCAGCAGCATTTAAAAAATATTGAGTTACATCCAACTATGTTCTACTCTGCATGCAGAAAGCCCTATGTTCAACCTGTGACATCTCCAGGTAGGGTTCGGAGCCACTGCCAGTCAATGTAGACAATACTGAATTAGATGGACCCAATGGTCTGACTCAGTATAAGGCAGCTTCCAGTGTTCCTATGTAAAAGCATATAGAGATGAAAGAGGAAGTGGGAGAGAGTGTCGCTCTTCCCACTTCCTCTTTCAGTTTGCTGTGTTTTTCAAGGGAGAAAAAGGTACCCAGCCTTGCTGCCTTGTAATGAAGGGAGCAATGAGTGTGTATGGGGAGGCTCAGAGATTCTGTGGGTGCCAGGAGTTCTCAAAGGTGCCGTTACACCAGTAGGCATCACAGTTGGACCAGCTCTCATATATTTTCATTTCACACAACATTTTGCACCTTTTTTGCACTTTTTTTGTAGCATGAACTTTCATAGGCAGGGGACTATGTCACCAGATGCAGAGAATGTCTAGGATGCCCGGAATGTTTCCTCTCCTCATCGAAAGCACTCGCTGCATCTGTATGCATCATACAGAGTTTTTAGGTGCCTCAGCAATAATTGTTTTTCTGTACCGCCCCCATTGTGCAGTAAATAGGATATGAAATATCACTTTTAAGCAATTTGCTGGTCAGACCCATAGTACTGAAAAGTGAAAAACTCAATTTCAAAACTGCTCAGGGCAATGGTACTACATCTTCCTTGTTGAGAAGTAAGAGACATTAAATTACAGAGTGTTAAAAATAATCTTTCTATGACTCTCTCTTTCCTCTGTTCCATTTATGTGAGAGGTAGTTACCTAGAAGAACTTTGCAAATAATAGTTTGTGAGATGGCAGTCTACCACCGACAATTCCTTATTGTGCGGTTCCTTCCCTCGTTCACAGCCACCTCATTACCCATTGCTTCAACTATCAAGGAATTACCACTAGCATCAGGAAAAGCTCTGCACTTACCCATCCCAGAAACACAGAGCAGCACCATAGAGCTGTGGACACTTTTCTTTGCTGTTTGTCTTGCACATTATATAGGGTTGCCATGAAAGGGCTTTCATACGTCCCAGACATTTAAGCGATTTCTGCCCGGACGCTGTTTACAAGGGCTGAATACCGTCCATGTCCAGGAAATTCCCAACGTGTGGCAACCCTAACATCAAAGGCCAAGCAGCTCTATAAATAGAGAGCAGGGAGTGCTGGGATCGCAGCACACTATGCTGTAATTCTGGGTTAAAAGGTGTGAGCAGCCATTTGCTACTCCTCAGCTGGCCTCTTATAGTGCAGGTCCAGATCTGAACTTTTTACAGTTATCCCATTTGTGCATTTGCACGTGTATGTTATATAAAACATGTTAAACAATACAGTTGCGTGATTGAACACACTAGGATAACTTTGGGACCAGATCATGTTTTTGGAGGGATACCAAACTTTGTGTTACACCATGCTCAAGTAGAAACATTATTGCAAGTAGAAACCACGTGCCTCAATATCTGAAAATTGTCATTGTGTTTTAGTCCACAAATGATGTGAATTTGGTGTTTTTGTGAAAAGTGTAAGATCCTTCCTGATTGTGGTTGAAATATGTAAAATTGCATCTTTGAACCCGGCAGAAGAAAGGTGACTTTTCTCATGGATGGGAACTTCTTTATTTTGTCTTCAAATGATCTACCTTGCCATTTGCAACAGTAGCTTAAATTTGAAGTACAGCAGAACGGACATTTTATGTTTCGTTTTCTACGTAATCAGGCCCATCTTTATGAATTAGGTGCTGGCTGCATCGTTACAGATTATGTACAAAGCAGATCAAACACGAACCAACACCGTATCAATAGCAGTCTTCACCCGGACATCCAATGTCATTGGGAGGCAAATGACATAGATAGCTTGAGCAGGGTGGTACAGGCAGGGCGGCACTGTTCATACAGCATGTTGAGCTCCCTATCCTTTGTCCTCCCCCTCTCAGTGACCAGCAGCGATTCATGGCATTGGGAAGCCAAGAGGGCAACACCACTCTCTCTGCGCCAACCTCTGCTAGGTACAAAGCCCAGTTGAAAGAATCAATGTTACTTGGACATCCCAGATGAGGGTTTATGGAACCATCACCATCACTCTCCTTGAGAAATGTTTCAGCTACATCAAAACTTTCTTGAGTCCCCTCCAATGTCTTCTGATGTGTGCCAACCACAACCCTCTCGGCTCAGAAATTTCACTGTGAGCAAAATGCAAGGCAAATGTAGCTTGTAAACTGGGCAATTGTGATAAAGTCAGTAATAATTCTCATTATAGCAAAAGCTGGCTTGGTCACAGGAATGGTTGGATCCTATATCCAGAATCGCTGAGTTCACACATCATAGTAGTCTGAAAGGGTCTTGTCCTTCAGCTGTCAGGATCCTTTGCATGTGCGAATGAAGAACTGGGTGAACAGGCTCATAGTACGAAGCTCTGTTCTTGTTTCAGCCACCTGGCACGTAGCCAAATATAACCTGGTATTTGTTCTGTCTGTTTGCATAGAGCTGAAAAACCAGTCATTGTCATAGGGAAGGTAAAACAGCATTTAAAAAAGAAGAAGATGTACACACTATTTTTAGAGGCAAGAGACGAAAGCATGATTTTCTCCCAGATTACCCGATTGTCTTGACTGCTCAGGGTTCTGTCGAATCAAATGACTTTGGGCAGGCATTGTATTTAATAATGAACTGGAACATTGCAATTTTAAACCAAAGAAAGCTACTTGGACTTGTAAGTGTACAACTTAATCTACGCTCACAGGCCCTGGTCCTGCGATCAGATTAGGGTGGCCCTGTTCTCTTCGTTGTAGAGGACTGTCCTCTGTTTGAAGGGCTGTCAGATGATCCTCCTCTGTTAGGAGGGTCCAAGAACAGTTTAAAGATAAAAGAGCCATCCAATGGGAAAACAAGGTCCTTGAAGTTGCCCATCAGTAGCGGCACCTGGGTAGCAGGCGGAGCAGACCCACAAGCCACCTTGTCCCAGTTGTCCCCTTGTGGGGAGACAACTGCATTTCTAATAATTGCAGTAATTATTTCTGAACTTGCATCTGTACATGTAGGATTGTATTCAGGTTCTATGCAACTGGGTGTCTGCTTGTGAAACAGGGCCCCTCTTTCCTCTCTTCCCCCATGG
Organism: Podarcis tiliguerta; assembly: GCF_965153285.1. Taxonomy (NCBI): domain Eukaryota; kingdom Metazoa; phylum Chordata; class Lepidosauria; order Squamata; family Lacertidae; genus Podarcis; species Podarcis tiliguerta. Next base: position 24,355,523 of record NC_139536.1, read on the forward strand.
GCCCCCCAAATTTGCTCCAGAGAGTCTTCCAGACCTGTGGGGAAGTTCAGTTGTAGAAGCAGACGTCCCCTACGGGAGCAGGACAGCAGTGCTGGATACCAACACATAAAATGGTATACGCAACTGCTATGCAAATCTGTGCCCTCTTTGGTCCACATTTTTGGTAATGTGCATAGGCTGCCACCTTAGGTCAGAGTGATTGCGAATGCCTGTAGTTTCTGGGTACCCCAAAACTACCATATGATCTCTAAATTTCCTTTGTTCTTTATTTTACGTGATCTCATAGTGTTCAGTGTGCCTCTTTACTTTTCGTAGAGGACTTTGGCATCCTGGCCTGCAGCATTCTGCTTGATATTGCAAGGTGAAACATAACATAAGAGAGAAGCATGGTTGTTGAGAAGTAACTGTATATAAAATATTAAGTATGGACTCAAGAAACATTAAATGAGCAATAGCTTGGGGTAGTGAGCTGACGTGCCTCAGGAAATTTAATAATTGAGATGCCAGGCCTGTTGCTCTGTTCTGCTGAGATATTAATGTTCTTTTCCTGTTTTGTTATATGGGCTGTTTTGGTTTGTTTTCTGATAAATGATTGTCAGCTGCCTTAAGGACCTGCTTGAGCCAAAAGACAAATTACGGATTGAAAAAGTAAATAACGGCGCAAGGCAATAAATACTTCTTTCCCTGCACACACATGTTACTTAGCTCCCTACTTCCAATAATTTATTGGTTGGTGTTTTTATTTTACACAAATTAAAAACAGAGTGCTGATCCAAAAGAGTTCACCATTGGGATTGTGCTTTGGGTGTTGTCCTTTTTTACACAGCTGGCTTTTCACTAATCAGCTCTTTGGTGTAGTGGTTAAGAGCGGTGGACTCGTAATCTGGTGAACTGGGTTCGCGTCTCCGCTCCTCCACATGCAGCTGCTGGGTGACCTTGGGCTAGTCACACTTCTTTGAAGTCTCTCAGCCCCACTCACCTCACAGAGTGTTTGTTGTGGGGGAGGAAGGGAAAGGAGATTGTGAGCTGCTTTGAGACTTCTTCGGGTAGTGATAAAGCGGGATATCAAATCCAAACTCCTCCTCCTCCTCCTCCTCTTCTTCTTCTTTGGGTGGTCTAGTACAGGCTCCAGACTGTGATGTTCCTCAGGTGCTAAGTGGAACGATTTCAGCCTTTTTGTATGCAAGACCCCACACAAATATATGTGGAGAAACTCACACCCAAATCTGCTGGTGAATTTTCATGAGGACTTCTTAAAATCATCCCCAACATCATCACCGTTGCAAACTGATGTGGAAATGTGGGAGACTGCATTTAACTGAGAGAAACCAACATTGAGAGATTTCTCCATCGATGCCTTAAAGTTATGAGATTTCCCCATCCATACATGCAACCCAGCTATTGGGTTGGACTGGAGAAAAAATATGTGTGGCAAGGCCTCCACTCCATTCACCAGCTCTCCTGAACTACAAAAAGTGTTGAAAGGTTAATCTTCCACCTGGAGGGGGGCAATTTCTAGCTACCCCAGTCACCACCAAGCAAGCTATATTTATTTAAAATATTTTTATGCTGTGGCCATCCACACTGTCTTACTGTCAAACACAGACACTTGGGATAAGGCGTATCCAGCATGCAGGGCATTTTATTCTCTTCCCATTCATCTCTGTGTGCAATTCCCCCATGCAGTTGGGATCCAGACATGGTAGCCTCTTGCCATGGGCTTTGATTCCTGGATGAGTAGGTGCGATGATGCTCGGGCAAAGAGAAGCAATACTATGTGCAGCCCAATTATGCTTGTACTGTTTAAAAGGATGCTCTTGATATCTGTATTGCCACATATTCTGGACGTGCATGTGAACAACAGTTATATTTTATTATATTTTATATGAGTTATATTATATTATATTTTATATGAGTCGCTCCTGCTAGAATTTGGATTTTTGAGCAGGTGCCCTGGGCTCCAACCCTTTGCTCACCTCTCTTCCCCTGATCACTTCCCCCAAGAGACAGAAGGAAAGCACATGTGCACACAATCCCTTTTCCCAATGTATCTGGTTAAAAGTTGGATCCAGCAGAATTAGGGCTTGTCTACACTTCCACTTGTCCCATGTCTAGAAAGCGCAGGTCTGAGCGGTTTTCTGTTTGTCCCATGGCTTTCCCTGGGAAAACTCACTCTTTGGCACTGAATCAGAACAAACATCAATCCGTGGAAAATCCAACAGACTTTTGCTGTGGTTCAGCGGCAAAGGTCGGGTTTCCCCAGGGGCGGGGAGTAGTGGGACAAGTGGAGGCCTGGAAAAGCCCTTAATCTGAACCTTGGAAAGCACCATAGAGCTGAAAGATAAAGCAGGAAAGAATGTCACTCTTCTGTCTTCCTCCTTCTGCTCCATGGGGGTGAGGAATGGGGTTACTGGTTTGTTCTTGTTTCTGCTATGTATTTTGTGATTTTATCTTGTATTTTTATGCTGCGAACTGCCCTGAGATCTACGGATGAAGGGTAGTATACACACAATGTGCTTTTAAGTGGAGAGAAAGATAATTGCTCTTCCCACCTCATGACCAAGGGAGCACAGAGGCTTTGCGGGCACCAGGGAAAGACCTCAAGGGCACCATTGTGCTGACCAATACAGCAGAATAATATTAAACTGACTCCTGATGTCTTCCCCTACACTCCAACCTAATCCCCATCGCCTTAAATATTTTATTAGACTAAGGCTGAAACTTGTTTAAAATGTAGCAATTTCTTTGCAAAGTCTGCCTTCCACATATTTGCACACAAAAATCATTTGGAAAAAGTGTTTTTGTCTTATTGTAAATTACATCTCTTTGGTGTTTTTTTTAAAAAAAGAAAAATACACATCCCTTAACTGTAAGCATCATTATTCTTGAAGCTAGACTTTGACGGAAATTCTACATATATTTACTTTTGTTACTTATCGCCCTTTCCCAGCTGCAGTAAATAACAGTGATTATCCTTCCGGTAGGAAACTGTGCTCTCGTGGGGAGCAGATGAATGTGGGTATGTTAACCCACTGGGGGTGCAGAAATCAAGCATTTTTTAAAAAAAAACATTTTGAAAGACAATTCTAAATGTTAAAAATGGCTCCTCCCCCCCCCCCCAAAATTATTGGTTTCTGTTTGTTCTGAAGAGGAAAATGGCTCCCATTCTAGTATTTATACGGAAAGCATTATTATTGTGGAGAATAAGGTTGATGAAGGGACATAGTGCAGAGCGCAACTCTGTGGTTCTTTCCAGACGTAAAAGTTTCACTACTAATCTTAATGCTACACTTTTTGGGGAGTAGCAGTCTTTAGTCATTCCCTTCTCCCAGTACCTGCAGTGTGGGGCAGTGGCCAACTGGAGAGTAAGAGTGACACTTCAACTGGAAATGGAGTTTAAAGTGGCCATGACCTTTATTAGTTACAACAGAGACACAGGCTTTCAAAATTTCACTAATGTCTATAAGACCTAGTCTGCAGTGTCTGCCCCAGCAATAGAACTGGTTTGTCCAGCCTCCATGTCCCCCCCCCTGCCCCCACTGGTACCTATTTTTTAAAAAGCCCAGGCTAATTCAGTTCCAACTCTCAATCAGCCATGAAGATTGAGTAGATCACTCTAAGGCTTGTCACAGTGAAAGTGACTCTGTCTTGGGTTGGCCCTGCCGTTAGGCAGAATGTGGCAAGCTGCCTCAGGGGACAGATAAAGCGGAAACGATTTGTCTGTTATTAAAGTTATGGTTTTCTTTTCTTTTCTTTTAAAAAGAAGACTGCTTGAGGGCACCATTTGGCTTTGGCTTTTGAAAATTACCAGGATGCAACTGCTCAAAGAACGCTCCTCGTTTTGGGAGGGGCAGGGGGAATCTAAGCAGGAATCGCTTGAAATATGAATGCAAGCTACTGTGTTCAGGCCTAGCTGTCAGCAGCCAGAAAAACAGGGTCCCGGGTTGTTCATGGCAGCTGCCCCCTCACGTGAGGATTAATGTCCAGCCACTTTTGATTGATGGGGTCTGTGTGGAGAGGGTAACAACGTTCAGATTTTTGGGCATTGAGTTACAAGAGGATCTGTCCTGGAGTGTCAACACAAGGGGGCTTGTGAAGAAGGCGCAGCAGAGACTGTATTTTTTGAGAATACTAAGGAAAAAACCATCTTGCGCAGAAACTGCTGCTTGCCTTCTATCACTGTGCCATTGAGAGCGTGCTTACTTATGGCTTATGTGTGTGGTACGGAAGCTGTACTACCCAGGACAGGATGGGGTTGCGCAGGGTTGTGAAGGCAGCAGAGAGCATTGTTGGCTGCCCACTCTCCACCTTAGAGCAGATTTATGCCACAAGGTGCCATAGGAAGGCACTGGACATAGTAAAAGATCCATCGCATCCTGGTCACTGTCTCTTCGAGCTCTTGCCGTCGGGATGGAGATACAGGGCGATGAAGACAAGAACGAGCCGTCTTAAGAACAGCTTCTTCTCCAGAGCGATCTCGGCCCTGAATGGGAAGCCCGGACTTTGAAAGTCATCAAATCTCCTTTGCTGTATTTTACTATATTTTTTAATTAGTGTTTTTATGGAGCAGCCAAGTAATTTCGTTGTCCCCGAAGGGGGCAATGACAATAAAGATATTATTATTATTATTATTATTATTATTATTATTATTATTATTAATTGCCTCTGGAAGCGAATCTATTCCCTTTTAAGTTCCTTAATTTGAAAGAGTAATTCTCTCTGCAATGGCAGAGGGAAACTCAGCTGGGATGCCATGAAGAGCGCAAAGTTCAAAACAGATCTGATTGCACACAGTGTGCTGAGCTAAAATAAATACCCCTCACCTGCACGAAGCAAGAATTAAAATGGTGGAGTGGGGGAAAGGAATTTATAAATCAGACCGTACAAATTAAAGTCTCCTGGGAAGCAGCAGGCAAGCTACATGGCTGGCTGAGATAGCCAGCGCAAGCAAACTGACCTTGGGTAGCATTACCAAGCTAATCCACACAAGGGGATGAATGATTTCCAAACAATGTCTCTAGTGAGAGAGATTATTCACAAATAGGATTTTCCTTAACACTACGAGAGAGGTTTCTTCAAATCACGCAAGAATAAAGCAAGTGTAATTTGAGGCACGATCAATGGGACAGATTCTTAAGCGGTGTTATGGCAGCTCAATCTGCTTGTTTATGTAGGCTTTTAATCCAAGACATCCTTAAAGGTTAAAAGTGAGGTGACTGCATTGTTTAAAACAATTTTGTAAAATGTTAACCATCTCGGAAATGAACTTACCCAAGAAAATACAGCACTGGTCTCCTTTAACAAGAAAAGAAGTTTGCGTCACTTCTGGAGGGTAGTAAAGGCAGTTTTATACATTGTGTTCAGCCTGTAACTTCATCAATACATCCATCTGCAGGTGGCAGTCTTCCTTTTGAAATAGTCCTCTGTGTGATCAGCTGTTTAAACCACTTCCAGCTGAAGGATAAAGAACCAGGGTGCTAGAAACCGCCCATCCATTGGAACAGCCACGGGTCACAGTTTTCCCTACTATATTGAGTACATTTCTGTCTAAACTATCTTAAGTATTTCTCTCTCTGTGTGTGCATGTAAACTAGCATATACAAATTTTATGCAAATATATGTCCTTTTTTTGGGCTGATGCATTTTCTCTTTGCAATGCATTATATAGCAGCCGTGTTTTGCAGTCAGCCTCTGCTGACTTCAATCACGTTGGTCTGGCTGAAATCAACACAGATTGGCTTTCCTCACCCAATTACCAAAAAAAAGGAAAAAAGGTCAAGCCATTTCCATTGTCTCCCGAGACAGACAGATGCCAGCCAAAAGCACAAATTGTCATTGGGTTGTGGGATAGCTCCCAATAACAGAACTAGGCTGACAAAATCTACAACTTTAGCCCAATCTCACTTTTATCAGCCAAAAAGCTTGTTGAGGCATGTGTATGGTAAACTAAATCACAAAGGCTTGTTTTTCAAATACGCCTTAGTGATATGCAAACACGTTATCTTCCTCTATACAGTGGTACCTCAGGTTACATACGCTTCAGGTTACAGACTCCGCTAACCCAGAAATAGTGCTTCAGGTTAAGAACTTTGCTTCAGGATGAGAAAGAAATCGTGCTCTGGCGGCATGTCAGCAGCAGGAGGCCCCATTATCTAAAGTGGTGCTTCAGGTTAAGAACAGTTTCAGGTTAAGAACAGACCTCCAGAACGAATTAAGTACTTAACCCGAGGTACCACTGTACTTAATACTAAGATAGCAAAGCTGGAGAAAGTATGTAAGTGGCTGTCCTTGGATCTGTGAGCTTAGTAAATGAGAACAAATGAGAGAAGGGGGAGGGAGGGAGGGGGAGCCTTCAAACATCACAGAGAAGACAACCGCTTGACTCCACTGTAGTGGCAGCTGCCCCCTGCAGCACCAGAGACCACTTGGGAGACAACAGGTCTGAACATCCTGGCGTGTCTCGCCTGACATGCATTGTAATATGGCATATCAGAGACTGGAAACTAATTGTACCGGAGAGGGAAATGTGGAAAGAGGTTTGCTTCTTTAATGTCATGAAATGAATGCGCAATTCATATGAGCTCTGTCTTGTTCGTGTTGGGCAAGGTTTGGGATTTTTCAGGTGGAAAACTCCATAGCTGCATAAACCGTGTTGAGGTTGCTTTTGCTATTAGTGCGCTGCCTTTTTTTTTTTTTTTTTTTACTGGTTCCCCAACACTTTCAAAATTCAAAATATGCCCACTGATGATCCCTGTTTAAACCAACTTCTGTGGTGCGGAAAGGAAACACAAGACCAGAAAACACAGTGGATTTAAGTAGCTACAGTTTGGGTTTAATTCCAGGCCAATGTGATGGGCAATGTTTTATCGCAGCCGACAGGTATCTCCTATGCAAAACATAGTTAGCACCCCATGTTCAAAGAAGAGGAGTGATTAGGCATGTGCCATTTTTATTTGCTTCTAAAAGCACTGTATTCAGAAACGCGCATTATCTTCTCAACATTGCGTCGTTCTTGATGATTGCTATACTGAGTGTCAAAAAAATGAAGGGATTCAGAAGCAATCAACAAAGATAATGAATGTTTAGAAAAGAAATAGCATATGAGGAACGCTCAGCGGTAGCCTGCCCAAATCTTGCGCTGCGATAACAAAAGGGAAATGTCAGGGGTAGCCTAAGACATATTCTGTGTGGGGCAAAGGGCCAGATGGTGAGGAGGAACATAATGATGAATTACTGGATTGTTATCCCACCCTTGCTTCCGAAGGAGACCAGGGCAGCAAACAACAAGACAATAATAACAATATTGAAGTAGCTCCTTGAGGGGAATGGGGGTCTCCTAATGTCAGCACCCTTAAATAACAGTTCTCAGGATTCTTTGAAGGAAGCTGTGACTGTTTAATGTGGAATGATACTGCTTTAACTGTAGACTACAGATGGGAACTTACTGCGGGGGGGGGGGGGAGAATGTGTGCATTGTAAAGGACCCCTGACAGTTAAGTCCAGTCGCGTATGACTCTGGGGTTGCGGCGCTCATCTCGTTTTACTGGCCGAGGGAGCCGGCGTTTGTCTGCAGACAGTTTTTCCAGGTCATGTCGCCAGCATGACTAAGCCACTTCTGGCGAAACCAGAGCAGTGCATGGAAACGCCGTTTACCTTCCCGCCGGAGCGGTACCTATTTATCTACTTGGGCTTTGACATGCTTTCATACTGCTAGGTTGGCAGGAGCTGGGACAGAGCAACGGGAGCTCACCCCGTCGCGAGGATTCGAACCACCGACCTTCCGATAGGCTCAGTGGTTTAGACCACAGTGCCAGAAGAATGTGTGCAGTAGCATACAGTTATTCCTGAGTGGTCTTTCCTCTTCCAGGAGATGTATTTTGTTGCGCCAAAATAGCTCCTTAACTACAAACCACTGTTTCCTTGACTTTCTGTTTCATTCAGAAAAGAATAGAAATCACACGGGCACTCAATAATTATTGCTTTATTCTCACAAGACAATAATGCATTCAAATGAAGCCTGGAGTTTATTTAGATGCAGGAAGAGTAAGGGGCAATTTCTGGCATAGTTGAGAAAATATATTTACTGAGGAGGTGGGCTTCCGGTAGATTAAGATGTGATCATGCCATTCCCTACCTCAGCTCAGGCCTTGCATCCTGCCTTAGCAAGAAAAAAACCACACACTTTAGGATGAAGTTTTATTGCTTTGGACATAACATCTCTGCTTCTCTAAATTTCCATAAAAATGAAGCTGTAGAGTCGCGTCTGTTGACTCTGTCGGAAAGGTTTTTAATTCTCATCCTTCTTTTCCTTGCTGATAGGCTAAATGAAAATACAGGGTCTTCAGCTTTATCATCAAGTTTGTTGTCTGAATGATAAGGCAAAGCTAAAGGAATAAGAAATGGAAATACACAGGCGTTGGTGCGGTCAGGATTCTGGGAAGAGATATGGGAAATAGTTTTGACTAATGCATGTGTAGTCAATGAATGCTTTACATTCACCTCCACTTCGTGAAGGTTGGCTCTTGAACAAGTTTGATGCATATTGTCAGGGGTTCAGGAGCAGAGGCACAGGAAATGGAGAGCGAGGGGGAGGAGTCCGAAGGAAATGTCAGCGATGACAGCGGTCCGAGGTCTCTGAGTCTTTCCAGCGAATCGGAAGATTCACAGAAAGAGGCTCCCAGGGTCAGGGCAAGGGGGGTGCCTAGGGGGACACCCCAGGAAGAAGGGGCCAGAGGGGACTCAGAGAGCAGCAGCTGGAAATCAGGACCAGCGTCCACACCAGAGTGCAGTAGGGGGGAGGAGTCCCAGGCATCAGGATCAGGCGGCGCGCTGCCAGCAGAAGGACAGGAGGCAGGACTGGCCACGCCTACATCGGGGAGCGAGGAAACGGTCGAGAGGAAGGTTGAAGGCTGGGCGCGCGCGCCAAGTTCAAATATAGAGGAGGGCGGCGCAGTTGGCAGCCCAGATAGGGAGCCAGGTCCCAAAGCCCGCCGAAGAGAGAGGGAGGAGTCAGGGGGGTCAACGTCTGCGTCGGAAGAATCCAGGAAGGAAGGGACCCCGGGGGGTAGCAGGACCCAGAGGAGAAAGGAGAGACGGAAGAGGTGGAGTAAGGCTAGAATCTTAAACTGGTGTACAGGGGGCGGAGATTCAGATGGAGCTTCGCCGGTCTAAACCCTAGACGTAGAGCTGGGGCGCTCCGGTTTGAGAATGGAAACTTTACTTCAATAAAGACTTTTATACATTACTACCGGCTAGCGTTGGTCCTCTGTGAGCTGGGACCTGGAGCCAGCTCTGACACATATGTTTTGGGTTTGGGTTAATTTTACAAGCCTGTTTCAAGGTTGACCTGTTCCAGCCTTTCCACATATTTGTTTAAAAATCAAATCTACAGCATGTACTACTATAATTGTCCTATTCTGTTAGTCTGAGCAGGTATTGTGAATGTTCCTGTTCAGGGAATCTAGACAGCCATGCCTACAGGATACTCCATTCCACCCCACCTCATTTTCTATCCCTCACTCCCCTCCAACAAATATTGAAGTTCCACCAAGCATACTGATACACTCTCCTTGTGAGAGGATGTTGTCATTTTGGTTTCATAAGCGTCCACACGGTGAATGAATTCACTATTAGTACTTTAAAAGGTAAAGGGACCCCTGACAGGATGGTAACAAAAGTTATCTGTTAGTCTTTCTTCTGATAGAATCAGTTTGGGCCATCTGAGTGACCAGCTCTAGGGGGAAATAGATATTGGTCTTATGTGCATGGGGAAATGTGCATTCACGCAAGGGCATTTTAGGTATTTAGGTACACCCGAGTTTAAAAAGCCACATGAGATACACTTAAGAAAGTTGTTTGGGCAATGCTTGTTTAAGTGTCTCTTTCTAATTTGAGAATAGAGGTGCCTGATAGGAAACTATTTGTAGAAATAATAATAATAATAATAATAATGATGATGATGATGATGATGATTCTTCATACTTATTAGCTGCTTCTGTACAAAAAATGAAACTCGAAGCAACTTACAAAAAATTAACGTTGAAAGCAAGTATAAAAAACATCCTAAAATACACAAATGAGAGAGAGAAGGAGGGACCCAACTCTACCCTACTCTGCTAAAATTAAGATCTAAAGGCCTGGGTAAAAAATAATGTTTTTGCCTGGTGCCTAAAAACAGCTTGTACTGGGGACAGCATTCCATAAACATGGGGCCACCACTGAAAAAGGCCTGTTTCATGTCACTACAGGAGAAGTTATTTACATGAAAACAATTTCCATAATCAACCTTTACAAAGCATCGGATTCTAAAATAACTTGACATAATCAGAACTATGAACAGGGAGCTTGGTTTTAATATAGGCTTTCATTAAAATGGGAAGCAAGACAGGAAAGAGGAGCTTCATACTGTTTTCTCCCTCTCTCCTCAGTATTTCAACTTCCTTGATTTCTTTCTTTTTTTCTTTTTTGTGCAGCTTGCATTGTAGATACCAGCTCAGCGTGGAACAATCCATGCTCTGGTCATATTTAACTGGAGATAGGTAACAAACAGATTTCTCCACTGTCTTCTCAAATATCAGGCCCAATTTCTGAGTTCTTGTCAACGTGACGTTGAGGTCTCCCAGGGCACCGTATCTAGGGAGCTTCCTTGAAGATCACCAGCAACATCTCTGTCAGTTCTTTTGAACAACTGTCTGTTTGGGGGTTTACTGAGAAGCAGAAAATCAATGTTAGCTTTGGCTCTTTTTCTTTTGGAAAAAGTGAAGACAGATAGCAAATTCAAAGCAACCTCAAAAGTAATTTCCTCTTGGCTATGTTGATGATCTTTGCCTTGCAGTTTTCTAAACCAGGGTTATGCAAAAAAAGAGAAAAAGATCAAGATCTACTGGTAGATCTCTGGGTGATTTGCAGCAGATAAGCAAACTCATAATTGTTTAGAAGCAACATTTTTTAAAAAACAACAACACAACATCCTTTTTTTCTTTTCTAAATTAAGAAAGACTGGGTGGAAATCAGGAATAGATTTTTCTATAAAAGCACCAAGAGTTCAATTCTGATACTGAAAAATCCCTGGGCAGAGCACCCTCCCAGTTCCTTAGATGCCAGTTTGTATCCATGCCACTGTTTTCTATCTGTCTCTTGGGTTCTGGTAATAAACAGAGTAGATCCCTCAAGACTGAAATGTGTCCACTTCTTTCCTACTTCATTGAGCTGGTCTATTTGGGGGCACTGCTGACCAGCTTCAAGCTCCCTGCCTTTTGACTTATAACCAGTCATGAGAAGGCTCTTCCCGCCACTGGCTCTGGCTTCAGCTACTGTTAGTCCCTCTGCCTACCAGTCACAATGGATACTCTAGTAATGAGAGGATACTGGGGAAGACACATAAGACTCACGGCTATACAGGGTTCAGATTAGGGTTGGGTGGCCTTGCATCTTACTTGACAGTGGACAGTAATCTATTTCTCTATTTCAAGGCCTGTCCTGTGGAAGCAAGGTTTTCAACCCTAAGAAAGGAGAGAGAGCAGGGCTTTTGAAGTTGCCCATCAGCTTGCAGACTTAACATATAGAATAAGAGAACAAGAACATACGTTTAGAGAAGATTGGAAAACGTTTGTTGAATATATGGGGGGGGGGGTTGTGTACCCTTGAAAACGTTGGCAGGATTAATTCAACAGTGTAAATAAGTTTTGATGGGTGTAATAATTGAATACTGAATGGTTTAGTTTTTTGTAAAATATGCAGGCGTTTATGATATGCAAAATGAAGCATGGGAAGAGAAGAAGGGAAGTCATTGATATTTTAAGGATGTTTAAATGAGTATTCTAGATTGTAAAACAGAAAATGTAATAAAAAATTATACAAAAAGAAGTTGCCCCTCAGCAGTTAGTATCTTGATTAGCAGGTGGTGAGGTGGATTGGGTTTCTATTTAAATTATAGTCCAATTAAAAAGCGATTATATTATTTTGTAATCTTGACTTTAACACAAGGGGAAAACCCTCTTTGAATAATACTTCAGCTACCTGGGATAATCTGCTCATGTATATTTATGGGAAAGGTCCATAGCTCAAGGGCAGAGCATCTTCTTTGCATGCAGAAGGTCCCAGGTTCAATCCCTGGTATCTCTAGGTAGGGAAACCTGCCTGAAACCTTGGAGAGGCACTGCCAGTCAGTATAGACAACACTGAGCCAGATAGACCGATGACTCTGTTTAAGTGTATGTTTTATATTTGCATTTTCATATGAATTGGCATATGCAAATTTTACACAGATCTGTGCCCACTTTCATTATCTGTTTTGGCAGTGTGCAAGTGACCATGAGAGATTAGAGCAGGGGTTCCCAAACATGTGATTCACAGACCACCAGTGCTCCCCAAGCTTCATTCAGGTGGACCACAGCTTTTTTGTAAAAATGCAATTAAAGATCGTGCAGCGCCTAGCACAGCACATTACATTTGCTACAACGGGCTGAAAAATCACTGAGTGGTTCGCCAAGACCCTCAACAGTTTTCAACCATGGAGGGTGGAGTCTGAGAACACTTGATTTCAAAAGGGATGGCGATCATGAAAGTAAATGTTGGCTCCTGAGGATGTCATTATTTCTGGAACCCAAATTTCCACCATCCTCTTTCTCTAGATTTCTGTCCTCCCAAGCCTAAAATTGATGCACAGCTACCTTCTCTTGCCCCCTAGAGTGAAGTGAAATGGGGTGGGAGGAGGCACCTGAGAAGGTTGAAATCTGAAATATTTTCCATCATCTCTGTTTTCACTTTGGATTTTGCATGGCCAGATTATGATCCTTGGCCTGGATGGATTTCCAGTGCCCCGGACAGGGATTTAGTTCAGGGATTCAACTGTCTTATTGCAACCTGTGGCAGATGACATTTTGAGTCCATTCATGAGACGTGAGAGAGCTTGTTGCTTATTCTTCCCATGCTGTCCAGAGGAGATTAAAAGCTTGCCTCTTCTTGATGAGTCACTGTAAGATGAAGGGTTTTTTTGGTGCTGATTTTAACGTCCTTTGTAAATTAAAATCCATAGGGAGGAACGGAGGCTTTGATGTTTATTATGCCATTGGAAATCCCACCAGCTGAAGACCAGAACATTATGCCACACCACTTCAGGAGCATGTGTGTCAGTGCTTTGACTCACGACTAAGTAAACATAGCCAGGCACTGCACATCTGGGTATACTTGAGCTCTGGTGGCTTATTGCTTTATTCATTGGTTTATTTTGCATACATAAATATTCATGCAGCGCTGGCTGTTGCGAATTGGCACACTGCTGTATTTAAGCACACAGCTGGTAGCCGTAGGCAACAGAGAGCAATAGGCCACTAGGTGAGTGGACTAGCAGAGGAGGAGTAGAGCACTCTGTCCAGCATCAATAGCAAGCCAAAAGAGGAAAATGTCCTCTTCTGTAGCATCCAGCGTGGGAATGTAGGGTACTTTCTGCACCTCTGTTTTCGGATGGGATTCAGTCATACACCAGCAAATTCAGGTTATGCCATTAGAGTTGGTTGGGAGGTTGTGCAACAAACTTCCCAAACCTTCCCAAAAGGTTGGCCTTTCTGAGATAAGGAAAGTGACCGGGAGCTTGCATTGGAAAGTGTGGGGTAACACTTGATTGGACATCATCTAACCTCCCCACAAACAAACCATAGAATCATAGAGGGACCGCAAGGGTCTTGTTGTCCAACCCTCTGCAGTGCAGGAACCATGATGAAGTGGCTGGAGTGGGCTTCTGGAGGAAGGGACAGAGGTCTCCATCTGTGCTGGTCCCGTGGGTTACCCGAAAGGCAAGGTCCAAGTCCAGTCCATGGTCAAAGGTACAAAGTAGAGGCAGTCCGTAGTAGCTGAAGTGTAGGGCAGGGTGTTGGGTGAAGTCAGGAACAGGCAAGCAAGCAGGGAGCCAGGGCAGGTCAGGAGCTCAGGCAGGAACTAGCAACTAACAATGTTGCTCCTGCTACTTGGGACTGGGGCTTGGCGGCTTTTATCTGCCCCGAGGCATAGGGCAGCCCCAATCCTCAGGTGACTCACCTCTCCTGGCCTTGAGGCGAGCACTCCTCCTGTGGGAACTTAGCTCTCTCCGCTCTGAGCCTCTGCAGCTCAGGAGAGGCTGGAGGGTTACCAGACCCAGAGGCAACCTCAGCTTCCTCTGACGGGGCTGAGAGTGGAGCACCTGCAGGCAAGGGTCCTCCATCACCTCAGGAGCCAGAGCAGACTCAGCTGGAGCCTGCACCTGAGGATCCAGCACAGGTGAGGACCCTTCAGGCTCATGCCCGAGCCCTTGCTCAGCTGGTTCTAGAGGCGGGGAATCCTGTGCAGGCTGGGATCCCTCAGGTTCAGCATCCGAGTCCAAATCCCAGGCCATCACACCATCCATCCTAGGACAGCCCACAGCAAGGACTAGTGGCTTTCGCCATCTTATTTACCACTCATATTTGCAAATATGAAAGTAATGTGAAGGTGGAGTTGTTGCTCAAGAGGAAGTACTGTGTTATTTATGGCTACCTGTTGCTTTTTTTAGATGAAGTCCTGCTTCCCCTTTTCTTCCCCTTTGATCTCTTCTGTCGCTTGTATATCCTGTAGCCTTTGCTGCCATATTTGCTTGGCAGGTGGATCTGCCACGTTACAAAACGAGAACTGAGCGAGTCCTTGCTGCTGTTCCCTCTGTTGCCAGTTTGAATATTCTCATTTACTGGCAACCTCTTGAGAAGTGTCCTCTCTAGACACAGGAGGTGTATGCCCAGAAGCAGGTTTCTAATAATACAGCAAAACATGTTGCTCTCCTTTATATACTCCTGTGCTGTTTGTGAGGGTGGATTCTGCTGGCAGTGCAGAACACACTTAAGTCATGGCATGGGGACCTTTTTAGTGGGAGCAATTGTCAGATAAGGTGTCCCTCCCCCCCCCCACTTTAATTACACAAATTGAAGAGAGGGAAGTGGAACCATTTTTACCACTTAATCCTGCAAATACACACATGAGTTTTGCCTGCTGGCTTCTGTATGAAATTCCCGCTGTCCCTCATTAATTCAAGGCCAGACATCCCTATTAGACTGGAGAATGGTAGGGAACATCACAGTTTAGTAAATGCAAGCAAGGCCAAATTTAAATAAATCACGGGTAATTACAAAAGCTTCAAGAAATGTGATGTGCTGGGGAACAAAATGGTAATATTTCTCTTTCTCTCTTCCCTGGTTTTAAATAAGATTAGTGTTGGGTGGCCAGGTGCTGGAACGATGGCCTTGGAAAATGCTCAGAGCCTCTGCTAAAAAGGCTTTCTGTTTTCTAAATCACCTTCGTTTGAAGTACGCAATTATTTTCAAAATTAAAATTAGCATTGAAATATCATCTCGCGTGGGATAGGAAACTGATCACAGTTTGGACACATTAAGCCCAAATGTGTGGAAAGAGGGGGAAAGGCTAAAGATGAGCTAAATTGGTAATTCTCCCTCATAAAAGGACTCCCTTGACAGTACAGGTCCCTGGAAATGAGGGGGGAGGGGGACTAAAGCCCCTCCTGTTAGTATGGGAGGCAGAGGGTCAGCCCCACCCTCCAAAATGATCAAACAAACAAACAAAACTAGGATTGTAGTTGGGGCTGATTTTATTGTTCCATAAGTAATCCATAATGTTTACTTCGGCCAAGTTGTTTGTTAGATTTCTTGTATTTATTATTTGCCCGCTCATTAGGTAAAGGTAAAGGGACCCCTGACCATTAGGTCCAGTCGTGGCTGACTCTGGGGTTGCGGCGCTCATCTCGCTTTATTGGCCGAGGAAGCCGGCGTACAGCTTCCAGGTCATGTGGCCAGCATGACTAAGCCGCTTCTGGTGAACCAGAGCAGGGCACGGAAACACCATTTACTTTCCCGCCAGAGCGGTACCTATTTATCTACTTGCACTTTGACGTGCTTTCGAACTGCTAGGTTGGCAGGAGCAGGGACTGAGCAATGGGAGCTCACCCCATCACGGGGATTCAAACCACTGACCTTCTGATCGGCAAGTTCTAGGATAAAAGGTGCTTGGCAAGTAGGCGGCATTCGTCTCCTCCTTTAGCAAGTAGTTGGTGTGGCAGAAGAACTTACCCAAACTCCTGGTAGACGTGCTACTGCTCCTTACCTGAAAGCTTCCACCCCACCATGCCATCCACTACTGACTTGAACCCTCTGCCCCCGCCCTACTTTACAAACACATCCAAGCTCTCTGCTTGACAGCTAAAATTCTTCCCTGATTGGCTGACTAGAGAAATGCCTGTCTATCATAGCAATGGACAAGGTGTAATAGAGGGATGTCCTTCCTATGTTATATGGATACATGTATATAGATACAGTGGTACCTCTGGTTAAGAACTTAATTTGTTCTGGAGGTCCGTTCTTAACCTGAAACTGTTCTTAACCTGAGCTACCACTTTAGCTAATGGGGCCTCCTGCTGCCGCTGGGCCATTTCTGTTCTCATCCTGAAGCAAAGTTCTTAACTCAAGGTACTATTTCTGGGTTAGTGGAGACTGTAACCTGAAGCGTCTGTAACCCAAGGTACCACTGTACAGATATAGCTGTGGCTCCCTCTGGAAATGCGAAACACCTCTAGATTTTTGGACTTTAATCTGACTCGGTGTCTCGACTCCTAGCTGATGAAGAACAAAGACTCAAAGGAGGATTCTTTCCAAAGGCTTTAATGTTTAGATATGCAAATCGCTGGTTTGAGGCACTTCAGCCAATACACATAATTAACCCAAAATACAGCTGCAACAAAGTCAGGTGCTCTAACTGCCAAAGCTGTAGGAGCTGATTGAATACTGTCACACACCCCTTGCTGTCCTATATATAGCATTGGAGTTGGCCCAACTTAGTGCAGTAGGCATTTCTGTAGTCTCTCACTATGCCTAGTAAGCAGAAGCTGTGCCTTTGTCCTTTGGTTCCTCCTACATCTAGGGGACAGGGCAGGTGGCTGAGGCTGAGGCAACATCCCCCTGTGGAAAGGCAGAGCTACTCTTAGTATCTAAAGTTGTCAGGGTGGATAGTGGGACACGTATCATGGAAGTGTCAGAGAAGAAGAAGAAGAGTTTGGATTTGATATCCCGCTTTATCACGACCCGAAGGAGTCTCAAAGCAGCTAACATTCTCCTTTCCCTTCCTCCCCCACAACAAACACTCTGTGAGGTGAGTGGGGCTGAGAGACTTCAGAGAAGTGTGACTGGCCCAAGGTCACCCAGCAGCTGCATGTGGAGGAGCGGAGACACGAACCTGGTTCACCAGATTACGAGTCTACCGCTCTTAACCACTACACCACACTGGCTCCAACAGCTGTGGAGAGGGAAGCGGGACCAGAGAGGGAGGTGGGGCTCATGACTATCATTGTGGAGGCAAAATGAGAAAGCAGGTTGAGGAAACCTAATGCCCTTTCCACCTAATTTCACATGTGGGAGACTTCAACTCTTTGCATGTTTTCATTATACAAAATAAGGTTCCGGGGTCTCAACCCCTGCTCATATTAACCTCCAGGATCTCTTCCAAAGGAGGACAGGAAGGAGGGCTAGCATACTCTTCTGCTCTCCGCCTTGGAGGCCAAGCCTAACTGCCCCCAGCATAGAGTAAAAGGTAAAGGGACCCCTGACCATTAGGTCCAGTCGTGACCGACTCTGGGGTTGCGGTGCTCATCTCGGTTTATTGGCCGAGGGAGCCGGCGTACAGCTTCCGGGTCATGTGGCCAGCATGACTAAGCCGCTTCTGGCAAACCAGAGCAGCGCACAGAAACGCCATTTACCTTCCTGCCGGAGTGGTGCCTATTTATCTACTTGCACTTTTATGTGCTTTCAAACTGCTAAGTTGGTAGGAGCAGGGACCGAGCAACGGGAGCTCACCCCGTCGCGGGGATTTGAACCACCGACCTTCTGATCGGCAAGTCCTAGGCTCTGTGGTTTAACCCACAGCGCCGCCCGCGTCCCCTCAGCATAGAGTAGGCTAGTCTTAAAAAGTTACTTATGCGTTGCAGACATGCTAAGATATTTGGAGAAAGGGCGAGTTAAAATAACACTGCCGCTCTTAAAACAAAGGAGGAAAAAATTAAGACGATGGCGTAATTCAACTGTATAAAATGCATTTTATGGAAATGTGAGGGCTGGCCTCTACAGACTTTCTTATCAGACAGACACTTTCATTTATTACGCAGGCGACTTCTGGTAATGCAGCTCTTTGAAGGAAAAGGTCAAGTGCACACTGGTGGTGGTGATGATGATGGTGTGTTTTTTAAAATGCTATAATTAGAAAGATAAGCATATATAATAAATCACAAGAAATGATCTTGGGAGAAATTCTGAAGCAAATGCTGTTTATTTCAGGCTCCTCTCTCTCTGAGGGGCAAATATGATGCTAAACACACAGCAGTGTTTGCATAACAGTTTGAGGCTGCCTCCAACACTGTTTTGCAGCTGTCACAGCACCTTGTAATTGTACTTTTATTTCCAGTGCCTACACAGCGCAAAGATCCTGTAGTCTCCCATATATTAAATCCAACTTGCTGGCTTTCCTCTGCAAAGCTCTAAATGCTTTAGATAGTGTGCATATATCCTGGTCATCTCTGTTTAGCCAAGAACTGTCTATTCATAGTGGCATCTCACCTGCCACTCTTCTGCTCCTCCGTCTCTCAAGCACCAGCAGGGATGGATGAATGCAGGCTGTGTCCTGACAATAGCTTTCTAGCTATTTGGATTAGGCATTGCGTAGCCATCCTTGCTCACAGTATGTGGCTGTTGTTCTTAATACCCACCATGACCAGCTGGGGTTGGGTAGTTTTTCTAACCCTCCAAGGAAAGGTGAAACGAACCCACAGAAGCATAACCACAGCTCTGCTCATGAGTGTGTGTATATATATGTGTGTGTTTTGGTGTGGATGTCAAGTTCTCAGCTCCAACTGCAGTTGCTCTGGGACTTCTGAGCTGAAGGCAGGCACACTCTACCCTCTGCCACTGGCCAGGCAGCCAAGGGTTGCTGTGAGGTTCACACCTCCCTCCCTTGAAGAACATCACAGCAGGAGGAGGACCAACCTGTTCCCATCCATCAGCCAGAGGAGGAGTAACTGCAAGGAGTTCTGTCTCGCCACCAGGAAGAAGACTGTGCTACAATGGTCAGCTGCCCTTGGTCCACAGAAGCGAGGGGAGGCACACTCTGGCCTCTGCTGCCGTCTGGAAGAACAAGAGCCGCTGGATTTGTCGTGGCCTGTTCACAACTCACCACTTTGCCAAACCAATCGTCCTCTTCTTCATGAGAAGTGAGCAAAGGAAGAACTTAAGAGTGCTGCTGGATCAGGCCAAAGGGCCTTCTGCCCCAACAACCTCTTCTCAAAGTGGCCAAACAGATGCCTGCATGAAGTCCACAAGTGGGATCTGAGTGTGACATCAACTTCAGAAGTATACTGGGAAGAGCCACAGTTCAGTGGGAGAAGATTTGCTTTGCATGTATTGACTCTCTGGCTCAATCCCTGGCACAGACGCTGCATAATTTTGAGAGGGCCTGGCTCCCGCATTGTGTCCCTGATTGTGTCTAGTATCCCTTGATAGCCTTCTTTTCCAAGCACTTGTGTAATCCTCTTTTAAAGTTGTCACTACCTGTTGTGGGAGCAAACTCCATAGATGAACTGTGCCATGGGTAGGCAAACTAAGGCCTGGGGGCTGGATCCGGCCCAATCGCCTTCTAAATCCAGCCTGTGGGTGGTCCAGGAATCAGCGTGTTTTGACATGAGTAGAATGTGTCCTTTTATTTAAAATGCATCTCTGGGTTCTTTGTGGGGCATAGGAATTCACACACACCCCGTCAAAATATAGTCCGCCCCCCCATAAGGTCTGAGGGACAGTGGACTGGCCCCCGCTGAATAAGTTTGCTGACCCCTTGAACTATGCATTGTGTGAAGAAGTACTTTATTTTGTCTGTCCTTTCAACATTGGATAGGCCCAGGTCCTAATATTTTGAGAATCCAGGGCATAGTCTTGTGGATCCAAACTACAAGAAGATTCCACCTAAACATTAGGAAGAACTTCCTGACAGTAAGAGCTGTTTGACAGTGGAATTTGCTGCCAAGGAGCGTGGTGGAGTCTCCTTCTTTGGAGGTATTTAAGCAGAGGCTTGACAACCATATGTCAGGAGTGCTCTGATGGTGTTTCCTGCTTGGCAGGGGGTTGGACTCAATGGCCCTTGTGGTCTCTTCCAACTCTATGATTCTATGATTCTTTCACCTATGCAGAGATATCTGCACAAGTTTCATTGAGTACACCAGGGCAGGACCAGCAGTATAGCCCCATGGCCCCCTTCTCCATGGGTAGCCTCTAGGCCTTGAGAATTTGTGGCTGTGTTTAAGCACATTACAGTCGCTGAGCATCTCTGCTTGGTGCTTGTTCATCCAAGTGCACAAAAAGTGAGAGAGTGTCTTATCCTACAGCAGTGGTTTTCAACATTTATAAATTAAGGGAACCCTTTTCCTGTTGTGACTGTTTCTACTGATTTTTAGAATACATGGCTATGTTTACAGATGGAGGGGGGGGGAAGGAGAGTAAGAGAACATTGATTTTCCACTTACATGACAATTACAAGTGCATAACATTTGCTAAATAGAGAGAGGTTTCTTTATTCACAGCAGTAATTAAAGTCAAATCAGATTCATTCATGCAAAAATTTCCCCTGATACTGAGAGTTGGTTCGTTATACATCTTGCAACTGGCCTCCAAAGATTTTTTATTTTTTATTTTTGTAAACACAGAAGGGGAGCCATAATATCCTTAGAGAGACAGTAGAATTTGAGAAACTAGTTACAGCGCAAGGCAAAAAAAAGGGAAGATTTTTACTGGAAACTTAGTAAGCTCCATGGTATTTCTGTTCAGCTCTCAGTTTTAGGGATGGATGAATCTGACAAGTTTTCTCTTTTTCTGCTCTTCAGTTCTCCAGACTTCCAGGCCAGCTTGCAATTTTTTAAAAAACAAGTCCTCATGAAAATTCAGCAGCATTTCTCCAAATATACAAATCTTCGTATGCAATTTTCCTTAATAGACACATTTTTGCAAAGTTATTTTCTATAGTATAATGTATTTTAGTATACTCTTTCTGCTATCATATGCATCTTTATTTAGAAACCATATTCGGAAGCACTATGCATGTGTAAAGGCTGCTTATGTGTAGCCAGCAAGCGCTGGTCTTGCTGTTGTAAGAGACCAAGGCTGTAATGTTACTTCAGCAACACTCTTCCTTAGGCTGAGCCCTGTATAGGAGCAGAAGTTTACAACTACGGCTACCATATAATGCCTGTTCCGCATTTGTAAGAACTTGCTTGTTTAGTGAGGCAGCAACTTTGGGACTTCCTGCCTGTTGAGATCAAGCAGGTCCCTTCACTCTTTTTGGCACCTGCTGAAAACATTCCTGTTTATACAAGCCTACCCAGATGCTGAGAAAGTTGAAGTAATGTTAATAGGTTTTAATATTTTAACATTTGTTTGTTTTAAATTAGGGTCGTGAATTTTTCTCGATTTTATGGTTTCGGCTTTTTTGTAAACTGCTTTGAGTTTGTTTGTTTTTTTACAATCAAGCAGTGCATAAATTGTATTGATTCTTTTGTATTAGAGAGAGAGAAAGAATAGTTTTCTCGACTTGTATGCTCCCGCTTCACTGACAGATGTTGTTTCAGTTAAAGGGGCTCCAACAGTTTCCCCCCTCCCAAAAAAACAGTGGAGGAGACTCTGATTGAACCAGAGCTTCTGCAAAGGAGTCCTGAGGATGGCAGTGTGATATCCTCTTGCCAGAGGGGATTGGCACCACAGGCTTTTCTTGCAGACACACTTCAGGACTGGCCTAATAATAATAATAATAATAATAATAATAATAATAATAATTTATTATTTGTACCCTGCCCATCTGGCTGGGTTTCCCCAGCCACTCTGGGCGGCTTCCAACAAAGATGAAAAATACACTAAAATGTCACATATTAAAAACTTCCCTGAACAGGGATGCCTTCAGATGTCTTCTGAATGTCAGGTAGTTGTTTATTGCTTTGACATCTGATGGGAGGGCATTCCACAGGGTGGGCGCCACTACCAAGAAAGCCCTCTGCCTGGTTCCCTGTAACTTGGCCTCTCGCAGTGAGGGAACCGCCAGAAGGCCCTCGGAGCTGGACCTCAGTGTCTGGGCAGAACGATGGAGGTGGAGACGCTCCTTCAGATATACTGGACCGAGGCAGTTTAGGGCTTTAAAGGTCAGCACCAACACTTTGAATTGTGCTCGGAAACGTACTGGGAGCCAATGTAGGTCTTTCAAGACCGGTGTTATATGGTCTCGGTGGCCGCTCCCAGTCACCAGTGTAGCTGCCGCGTTCTGGATTAGTTGTAGTTTCCGGGTCACCTTCAAAGGTAGCCCCACGTAGAGCGCATTGCAGTAGTCCAAGCGGGAGATAACCAGAGCATGCACCACTCTGGCGAGACAGTCTGCAGGCAGATAGGGTCTCAGCCTACGTACCAGATGGAGCTGGTAAACAGCTGCCCTGGATACAGATTTGACCTGTATGCAGCTCCCTTTCTGACTCCGAGTCCTCACCTCATCCTTTAGAGTCTGATGCCAGAGTCATCACAATCTGGACAGATTCTCCCTGCTGCTGAGAACACGGACACACCCACCCACCCACCAGCAGCCCCCTGGCTGAGAGATGGAACCAGAGAATTCTTCCCTTCTGTTCTGCAGTGCCTGGGCTACCCATTATATAAAATAAATCATCGTACTGGCACAAGAGGTCTTTGATACTGCTGAGAAGGCCCTGAACTGGAGTGATGAGATACAGTTGAGGATCTGGCTCATGTCCTCTCCATAGTTGTGCATGAGAGGTAATTTTGGTGGGTGAATCTTTTCTCACTTCTGGCACAGGGTAATCTGACAAACTACTTTGTCACATTTTCCCTCTTGTTTTTGGCTTGTAAAGAAAGGTACCCACCTGCTTTTGTAAAGTAGCCTTCTTGACCTTGGTGCCCTCCAGATATTAGGGTTGGGGGGCATTAATGAGAGTAGTACTGGGGTCAGCAAACTTTTTCAGCAGGGGGCCGGTCCACTGTCCCTCAGACCTGGGGGGGGGGGGCTGGACTATATTTTTTTTTGGGGGGGAATGAACAAATTCCCATGCCCCACAAATAACCCAGAGATGCATTTTAAATAAAAGGACACGTTCTACTCATGTAAAAACACGGACCATCCGCAGGCCGGATTTAGAAGGCTTGGGCCGGATCCAGCCCCCAGGCCATGGAGTAGTACAGTGGTGCCTCGGGTTAAGAACTTAATTCGTTCTGGAGGTCCGTTCTTAACCTTAAACCGTTCTTAACCTGAGGTACCACTTTAGCTAATGGGGCTTCCTGCTGCTGCTGCTGCGCCGCCACGCGATTTCTGTTCTCATCCTGAAGCAAAGTTCTTAACCCGAGGTACTATTTCTGGGTTAGCAGAGTCTGTAACCTGAAGCGTCTGTAACCTGAGGTACCACTGTACTCCAAAACACCTAGTTGAGGTTTTTGGGAGTTGTGTTTTTTTAAAAAGCACCTGGCTGGCACCATGTCGACAAAGGCTGCTCTAACCTTCACCCTCTGCTGAATCCATGTTGGAAACTCCAGCCCTGGTTTCCCTAGGTGGTTTCACCCGAATACGAGACTGTCTGATGGCAGCTCCAGTGTACAGTTTGAGGATGTGACGGCGAGAGCCACTGTGCAGCCTGACTTTTATGCGTCTGCTTCTCTGGTTGCAAAAAGAAGGGAGGAATCAGGCTCACGCACTCGGCTGCCGTGGGCTGAGGTTGTGGGAGGCAACGCTGAGTCACTGGTGCCATTGCTCAGCCAGGTGCTCCGACGTTTCTGATCCAATAAGCTGAGAGGGGAGCAGGTGCTGTCAATTGATGAACCAGAGAGATGCCTTGGCAGGGATCACGATGCACTGAGCAGCTGGCTGCGAGGAAAGCTGCTTGCGGAAGCCTCTCTGCGCCTCTGGCTGTGTGTGCTGAGCACCTCGGATCTCGCTTCCTTCCCGGCTATCTTTTCCAGATGAAGCATTTCATTAGGGAACAATAAGGGGGAGCAGATATTATATGCTTGGCTACAGACAAGTACGCATCCTACTGAGGAAACGGTGGTCTCCTTCCCGAGCTGCATAGCCACAAGATATGGGAACAATCCAGTCTTTTCAAATTATTTGCAGCACCCAGCTCAGGTTTCAAAGTGGGATGGGGGCAGCCCAACAACCAAGGAGGAGGCATTCAGGATTATTCAGGCACTGTTGTCAGGGAAGACATTTTATTCCACCTGGATTTAAAGGCAGATCTACCAAATACGCACTTTCTAAAACAACAAGCAGCAAACTGAAACATTTAAAAACTTTAATCCGTGTTGCACTTCTCTGAATTTTGCAGTGCAGCTCCCCTGTCAAGTGGTGTGTGCAAAAATGCACATACCAGGGTAAAGTGTGGGAAAATGCATATATTAGTCCATTTATCCAACAAATGTGTATATTATTGCAATATCCAAAAAAAAATGTTATATTGTGGGGAATTGCTTTGCAAAAGTATTGGGCAAAGTGGCATCCAAAAAATGTCTATACTGGGGGGCTGGGAGGGGAAATTGCCCCGAAATGCTAGTGAATTTTCATTGCAGGGGAAATGCCAAACTGATATTGAAGATATTGGAGAAGTGAAGTCAAGACTGAAAAAACTAAGAAGCCAAGAAAAACAGAAATCTGCATATGTGGCCATCCCTAGTTGTCAAACAACCTTTTTTAAAAAAAATGATTATTGCTCCATTCCATGTTCAGGATCTTCGTTAACAAGCATGAAAGGTGAGGTGGGAAGGAAGCAGACCTGAGCAAATGAGTCTTGCCCCCTTCCTCTTCATTGCTTACCATGAGGTCAAGGGTTGCTTTAGCCCAATAATAATTTCAATTGCTTCCATTACTGCTTCTAATAAAACAGTTAGAAATTGCAGTTGCCCTAATTTTGGAATATGTGCTAGTTACCCTAACAAATATTTCTAAGGATACTTTTACCAAACACATGTCTGTCACACGGTAGACCTAAGCCCATGAACATGACAGAAACCGTTCCAGCCTTTCTCGTAACTTTAGGCCTGATTTAACTTCCAACGCCACCAACTTAATAAAAGTCAGTCTAGCTGTTGGACTGTATATAAATGACGCCGCCACTTTATTGGCAAAGGGACTTTCCAAAGGACCTCACCATCGTGGTAAAAAAATAAAGTAGTATTCCTACCCCACCACCCATTAAGTTATTAGCATGTGTACAAGAGCAATAGATGCCAAAATGAAAATAGCCCATCCCTAATTAATCTTGCCAGTTTGCCATAAACATAATATCCCTGTCAGTGACATAGAAAGATGAGAGTTTTATGGAGCACAATCTGTCTGTTTCATGCCATGGATTTAAAAAGGGAAGTGGAAAGAGAAGCCACCAAGAGGCAGATATATGCAAATCAGCTTCATCAACTCCATTTATCATTTTTATAGGTAGTTTGGAAGGGAAACTAATTAAAGTAATTATAAGATATTTCTTTTTGGTTTCGCACGTATTAAAAACCCTCTTGAATCAGCACCATTAATATGACAGGGGAAAAGCAAAGCAGATATTTTCTCTGGTCTTCCTTGTGGTGCTTGTGCGTCTTCCGCCTGCCCCCCTCCCAGCGCTGAGCACTTCAGGTATTCTAGATACACAGGGCATCTGTACGCTTTGCATTATGAAACATGGTCTTTTGAAAACAAATTACCGTGCCTTTGGAAATGTTTGTACATTCACCAGCTGCTATGGTGTCTTTCTGCACACCAGCCTAGTAGATACACAAAGCTGAGACAGCACATGCGTTGTTTGCCTCCGTTGTCGCTACAGACTCACCCAGTGCAAATCCAACAGGGTAAGTCAGGGATGGGAACTTGTGACCTTCCTGATGTTGTTGGACTACGATTCCCATAATCTCCGGCCATTGGCCATGCTGATGGGAGTTGAAGTCCAGTGACATCTGGTGCCCCATCCCTTGTGTAAGCCCAGTCTGCTTGTTAGCTACAGTCTCATTATAGCCGCTTACTAAAAAAAAGGGGGGGGGAGGTAAAGGACCCCTAGATGGTTAAGTACATTCAAAGGTGACTATGAGGTTGTGGCGCTCATCTCACTTTCAGGCCGAGGGAGCTGATGTTTGTCCACAGACAGCTTTCCGGGTCATGTGGCCAGCAGGACTAAACTGCTTCTGGTGCCATGGGACACCATGATGGAAACCAGAGCACACAGAACAATGCCATTCACCTTCCTGCCACAGTGGTACCTATTTATCTACTTGCACTGGTGTGCTTTCGAACTGCTAGGTTGACAGGAGCTAGGACAGAGCAATGCTGCCCATCACGGGGATTCGAACTACTGACCTTCCGATCGGCAAGCCTAAGAGGCTCAGTGGTTTATACCACAGCACCACCTGTGCTTACTAGAAAGGGTCTGTCAAGAGCATACAATAGCATTGATGTCGCTGATTCTGTGGATGGCTAAAAGGCTTCTAGAATGACACACACAAAGGGCTGCCTCCCTGGTTCCCACCATGGCGCCTCTCTGTGTATATTCCTATGCTGGCACAGCCCCATATTGGATATGCTTGCAACATAACCAAAACCTATTGAATTTATCCCGGTGTATAAACAACATGTTGGGAGATGATGTTGGTGATTTCAATTTGTATGCCAGGGCAGCAAGCACGAAGAGAAGAGCTAAGAAATGCAGGAGGTTTCTCCAAATTTAGTTCTTGGAGCAAGCTGTAGTCCATGCTTGCTTTTACAGTCATTGCTTTGCATTAGCCGCGTGTGTCCTTAGGTCTCAGGTATTCATGCCAAGGATCAGTTGGTACCTGGGATACTATCTTCAAAGACGCTGGCTGCAAATACAGAGTTTAATCATCAATCCCTCTTTCCACAGAACTGTGGGAGTGGTATCTCTGGGAGGGAAATAGAGGTTTCCCAACAACCTTCGGTATAATAAACTGCAGCTCCCAGGATTCCTTGGGGGGAACCACAACTGTTAAAGTGTTATCATAGTGCTTTATTTGTATGGTGTGGATGTGGCCTTTGTCTCCAGTCCTTCCTCCATGCACAGGCCCAACCCTACCATCAGACAAGAGGGGAGCAATTGCCTCAGGTGGCAGGTGGCATGAGGTGGCTGTTGTTCTCTGATGGAAGATAGTGCGCGGTGTGCCTCGTGGCCTGTCATGTACTGCCTGCATTATCCTGCTCCTCTGTGGTGTGGCGGATGACACTGTCCTGTTGCTAGTGTCAAAGCAAGATTCAACTGCCCGTCCAATTGGCTTCTGGGTGTGGAACTGGGGGGAAGGGAGCACCATCTTGTTTTGCTTCAGGCAGCAAAATACCTTGAGCCAGCCCTGTCCATGCAAAGGAGTTGATCATGTAAAAGCTTGCTTGGAATTTTATGCTGTGCTCAGGGAAGCAGGAAGCAGAGGAACAGAACAGTAGCTTGACAGCTTTTATTGCTACGTTGCAAAAATGCATGCAATTAATAACGGAAACACTTTCATTGGGAGCAGACAAGCATTTCTATGATTTGGGTGCAGTAAAAGAACTTCCTCTCAGATCACCTGTTAGTACAGGAAGGCTTCTAATACGTTCGAGTCGGTTTCTGTTCTTTTATCACAGTATAGTCCTGCCGCATCAACATCTATGTGAACTGGTTTCACGAAGCATTCCCTGAAATTTGACATTCCAGTCATAAAATTGGCGAGTTGCAGTTTTTATTTAATATTTACTGGTTGCCAGAATGTGTTATGATCAAAATTCTTGAGGCCTGCTTGTTCTCAGGATCTCCTTTCAGACACGAAAGATACTCTGGGAGCTCAGACTCGCCATAATGAAATGCTAAAACTTGGCATTCTCTCTAAATCTGTTGTGACAATCCAGTTTCATGCATGACAGTACATTAAATTATCAGGACTTCAGTCAAATGAACAATGCTGATTGCAGAAAGAGAGAGATCCTGTCATTATCAGGGAAAATTACATTGATTTTGTATTTACACGGTAAACGGTGCAAAGCATTTTACATTTAAGGCCATTATAATTTATGAGGAATGATTGATGGTGTGCCTTGGATGACACTGGTCCACACTTGAGTATAAACA
Source organism: Podarcis tiliguerta (assembly GCF_965153285.1). Taxonomy (NCBI): domain Eukaryota; kingdom Metazoa; phylum Chordata; class Lepidosauria; order Squamata; family Lacertidae; genus Podarcis; species Podarcis tiliguerta. The sequence continues at coordinate 24,383,697 of NC_139536.1, forward strand.
CTGCAAGAAATAATTGGATGGACTGTTATCCCCACCCCAAATGGATTAAAAGGTGTTCTCAGGGTCTTTTAAAAATGCAAATGGGTTTTGTGCTGAATTTTTATAGCAGGTAGTCTACCTCAGTGATATTGTGTGTGCCACCCCCAAAAAAAACCTGAAGCAGATGGTAAATGGGATTATTAATTTGACAGGAAACTGTTGCAGGTTTGCAGTCTAAATCAATGAGAATATCTCACAGTTGGTCTATCTGCTTATATATCTAACATGCAAACATGCATTGGACGAGAGACCATTTGAATGTAGCGCTGGGTGAAATAATCCACACCCACTCTGGAAACCCCAGAGTGACCGGGTTAATTTCCTGGACACCTGAAGAAGCTCAGAATGGGGTCCGCTCCTAAGTAGGATGTGCTCCTAAGCCTTGTTACATAGCCCTTGCCCATGGGCAGCGATCCATGCTGCTGGCATTCCTGGGGAGCTATCCAGATTGGTTCTTAAAATGGAGTAGCAGCTCCTAATTAGTCCCCCTCATAAAGCTATTGTTTGTTTATAAGATTCCTTGCATGCCCTGCACCAAAACAATGCAATATTGAAGAGGGTTAATGCAATTTGCACTGGCCTCGTTTCCTGCAAAGATTGTGTGACACAAAATAATGTACAGTGGTACCTCAGGTTACATACGCTTCGGATTACAGACTCCACTAACCCAGAAATAGTACCTCAGGTTAAGAACTTTGCTTCAGGATGAGAACAGAAATAGTGCTCCGGCAGTGCAGCAGCAGCAGCAGGAGGCCCCATTAGCTAAAGAACAGTTTCAGGTTAAGAACGGACCTCCAGAACGAATTAAGTACTTAACCCGAGGTACCACTGTATAGCGTTAGGTAGTCTTCTGTTGGCATCTGCCTGTCTTGGGAGACAATGGAGGAGCGTGCCAGAGGGGGTAAAGTCAAACCATGGGCGAGTTACAGTACCTGCTGTGGCTGTAGAAACCACATGTGAAAGAGACATGTTTTATTGCAGCTGGGGCAGAAGCCATCTGGATTCACTGCTGAGATACACGATGGTGTTTCTTCTCTCGGCACTTCTCTCAGCAGTCGTTCCTCCTCTGATCACTGCTGCGGGTACATGACCTGACCGTCGAGTGTCTCCAGGCACTCATGGCAGAGTTGATGTTGCCAGCCTTCATGTCATGTTTACAGACATCTTTGTGGCTCAGACTTGGTCTGCCCATAGGCCTGGTGCCTGAGGACAGCTCCCCACAGAGCACATTATTTGAGGATCCTGACGTCTTCCATTCTGTGCATGTGACAGAACCAGCATAGATGCCACCAAGACAGAAGTGTGAACATGCTGCCAAACAAACATGCCAACTATTACTGCTAAGTGTGGGGTAGAGCAGCACAACATTGTCACTGATTATTTATCAGGGTGGCCAGATACAGAAGAGAACAAGGCTCCTGCAACTCTCATTGTGGTGTGGAAGAGCTTGTCTTCGGAACACCCTGCAAGCTGCCTTAGGCCACGTCAGACCATTGGTCCATTTAGTTCAGTATCATCTGCAATGATTGGCTGTGGATCTCCAGAGCTTCAGGCAGGAGTCTCTCCCACCCCTAGTTGTAGATTGTGGCGATCACACAGGGTCCCCAGACATTTGACGGTCTATTGATCCCTGTGCCACCACTGTGATTGCTTTCCTGCTGCCACCAACCTGTTTCTCTCGGATACACACAGAGTCCAGACAGTTGTTAACATTAAACCAAATAAACAAGTTTATTTTATAAGCCTTAACAAGTTTATGGTTTCAGATATTTTTTCTTGTCAGTTTCTTAATCTTAGGTTCTTACCGGCCTATACCTTCGTATTTCCTCTAACTGATTATCCCAACTGTCTATCTGACTCCCCTCAACAGATTCTCTATCTCCCTCACATCAAACTATCCCAACCCACAGACGTATCCTCACTCTCCCTTCTCTAACACCCGACCGACTTCCACACAACTCCAACTCTAACTCCTCCCCTTGGGTTCCCACTGGCCAATCACTTCACATGCATTTAAACCTTTCCTTTTGACCCACCTAGGAGGGCAAACGCCACATAGATGTTGAGGAAGATTGAGCCTGGGAACTTAGGCATGCGAAAGAGATGCTCTCCCACTGTACGTGTCATGCAGATGGGGCCACGACGATCTTGCTTTGTTCCTGGGTACTTACTGTAAAAGCTTTCTCTTCTTCCACTTCATTCACTGCCCTAGAAGCTAATACGCTTCTGCTGTGAATTCATTTGTCAGGAAGTAAGATAAAACGAGGACTTGAAAGTTCATTTTCTCAGAAACATGGCTGGTACATTCCTCTTTAGCATTTGAGTTTGCCTTGTTTCCATAGCCTTCGTGATTCTGGAACTACACCGGTCAAGGGCTGGTTTTGTTTGTACTTCTTTTTTTGACTCATTGCTGCAGGGCTGTATTCCCCCCCCCCCGCCCCAATTTTATTTCTATCTGCAACATTCAAATTTTATCGGTGCCTCTTCCTGTGGTGTACACAATGCGGGCTCTTGACTGTGCAGTCTTGCAAATCTTATCTACCCTGGCACTAGCTTTAGATGATGTTTAAACTCAAATTAAGATTTAAAATGTCAGAAGCAAGTGGAGCAGATGAAAATTACTGATTCTGCCCCCCCACCGCCCCCATTTTTTTTGGCAACTGAAAAACAAACAGGCTCCTGGCTGGTAATCAGTGTTGCTGACAGAGGAGGTCAGAGTTAGATCTACGTTTTCAATTGACTATTACAGCAAGTACAAATAGAAAAGAGAAAATAAGGCGTCAAAGTCAGCTACATGCCACCTACTGTTAACTCCCCAGCCCCCAGCATCCTTTTCAGCCTGCAGAAAAAACCATTATTGATCACAGATTGGTTAGGATTTGGGCTCTTCTCTCCCTGCGTAAATCAATTACCGAAGCAGCTGTTTAAAGCTGAGCTTTCTCAAAAAGCTGTGGAAAATTTAATGGAAACCTCTGAGCCCTGCACTCTGCGTTTCACTTGCGCCGCAGTCCTCCCTGCATTAATTTGCACGTACCTCTCGAGCTGGGAAAAGAAAATAATGACAGCAAGGCATTGTTCTTTCAAGAAATCTCCTCCTGGCAGCATAGCCATCTGACAAAGCACAAAAAAAAGCCCAAAAACGATTTGGGGGCAAGCTGAGTGCTGGATTTCATGCAGCTTGGTTTTGTGCTTTTTTAAAAAAAGTGCTTGCTGCTTTATACACTGCTGAAGATCTATTGCCTGCCACAAAGAATGGGGGTGGGGGAGGGACGGGGGGGGCAGAATATCCCACTCCAAGTTTTGCAACATCGATTCACTGCAGGAAATGGTTGTTTTCAATTACTGAGCTACTTTTAGCTCTGGCAACGGCAGCCGCCCCTTTGATCACATGTATGGTTTGATGCACAGTTGCCGCCTGCATTGTGCAGAGGATTCAAATTAGAAAAGGGACTTGGGAGCCAAATGCCATCTTTAGTCCTTGGCAGCATAAATAGATGCTGGGGAGAAGGTGTTTGGCAAAGAGGCATCTTCTATGCACCATGCAGATATGTGAGAGTCAGTGTGTTGTGGTCAGGGTGATGGGTCTGGGAGACCAGGGTTCGAATACCTACTCAGCCACGAAGTTCACTAGGTGATCTTGGGCCTCTCAACCTAGCCTGCATTAGAGGGTTGCTGTGGGGGTTAAATGAGGTGGGCAGAACCACACCTATGGCCTTGAGCTCCTTGGAGGAAAGGTGAAATATAAATTGAACCCATTTATAAAATTAAATTTATACTGCTTTGAGTAGGGAATAAATTCTTGTTCATGCACATAAAGGTAGCATCACACACATGTGCATGTATGCTTTGAGTAGGGAATAAATTCTTGTTCATACACATAAAGGTAGCATCACACACATGTGCATGTATGCATGCACGCCCACCCACACCCAGAGAGTTTAGGATTTTGAGCTAGGTTTTGCATATCCTGACCAAAACTCACTTTTCTGGGTGGATTTCCCCCCTCCCAAGAGCAGGATCAGGTTGGGGGGAAAGGTGATTCCTAATGTACCCCCCCCCCCAAAAAAAACCACCACCCTTATTGTTCCTGGTCAAAGACAGCCATTATCTATTCATACGCAGGACACAGCACTCAGTGGATACATCAGTAGATAAAGAAGAATTCTAAACAAATACGACTTCAGTAGCACCCCTGCATACTTTGGCTCTCCTGTTTTTCCAGGTCCTATTGCTGTAACAAACCGGAACCAAAATAGTTTCAAAAAGTAAACAAGTGTCTCCTGACTTTTAAGGTCCCAGTAAATAAATTTGGCCCCCAACCAATTAATAAAACTCAAAATGTAGGGGTGGAATAAGACCTACTCAGAACAGACCCATTCAAATGGGTCATAACTTAGTCGTGTCCTTTAATTTTAATGGGTCTACTCCGAGTAGGACTAGTGTTGTATAACACTAAAAAAAAAAAAGGTAAAGGAACCAGAGCACACAGAAACGGCGTTTACCTTCCCGCTGGAGCAGTACCTATTTATCTACTTGCACTTTTTTTGGTGTGCTTTCAAACTTCTAGGTTGGCAGGAGATGAGACTGAGCAATGGGAGCTCACCCCGTCGCGGGGATTTGAACCGCCGACCTTCTGATCGGCAAGCCCAAGAGGCTCAGTGGTTTAGACCACAGCATCACCCGTGTCCTGAATACCACTATAGGTATTTAATCCAGCAATTAAATTGGAAGGAACCATGTGTTCCCATCACCTGCAACCTTTTTTTTTTTTTTTTTTTTACTGGCCCAGAGAGCTGCTTCCAGTCAGAGTAGACAATGCCGGGTTAGATGAAGAAATGGCCTGACCTTCACCTAAAGCAGAGTCCTATCTTCCTGCAATGCAATGCAACAAATAACTGGAAGGTGCTGAGAGAGCCAACATCTATTTGTTCCTTTTGGGCTTGCAATAGAATCAAGCTGCACCAACCATTTGGACACTCTGCCTTTTGTTTGTGTGGGGGGTGGGGGTGGGGACAACGTTGCAAAACAATCCTACCAAGTGCTGCTACTATTGGGCCAAAGGAGCACAGCTTGATTTTTCTCCCAGCTTTTATTGAATAGCCCAGAAGTCTCTAACGCAGGAAAAGTTCTATTCAGAACAATTGAGGTTTCATGCAATTGCTCAGTTTTGCTCCACAGATGCTGCAGTGCAGAGAAATTCAGAGCCCTCATTAGAATGCTGTCGGGTCCTTTTCCCCATTGCCCGCTGTATCCTAATGAAAGCTGAGGCTCTCTCTTGCATCAATGCTAGTGCTTCTTCCTTGAGCTGAGCCAAAGTTTCTCAAGACATTTCCCCGAGAAAGTTCATTGAGATTCTTTCCCCCTAGAAGGAAAAGAAGGGACGCAGGTGGCGCTGTGGGTTAAACCACAGAGGCTAGGACTTGCCGATCAGAAGGTCGGCAGTTCGAATCCCCGCGACGGGGTGAGCTCCCGTTGCTCGGTCCCTGTTCCTGCCCACCTAGCAGTTCAAAAGCATGTCAAAGTGCAAGTAGATAAATGGGTACCACTCCGGCAGGAAGGTAAATGGCGTTTCCGTGCTCTGCTCTGGTTCACCAGAAGCAGCTTAGTCATGCTGGCCACATGTCCCAGAAGCTGTCTGCGGACAAACGCCGGCTCCCTCAGCCAATAAAATGAGATGAGCACCGCAACCCCAGAGTCGGTCACGACTGGACCTAATGGTCAGGGGTCCCTTTACCTTTACCTTAGAAGGAAAAGAAGAACCTCAGAATGTTCCTACTGTTTTCTGGGGTGGTGGCATGGACTGGCTGGATGCAGAGGAGTGGTGAGAGGCCCCAGCTGGGGAACCCCCCCCCAGGGAATCCTGGGGTGGGGGGAGAAGGCTCAGAGCTAGGGGATTGGTGGGGATGCCGATGCATGGCCAGAGGTAGAAGACTAGGGGAAGGAGGTGCTGGAAGATGAAGAGGCAGCAGGGTTTAGTGAGCAGGAAGAGGCTGTGACAGAGAGCAGTCTAGACTCAGAGGCAGGAGAGTAGGGGGCGGGCAGGAGACAGAGATGAGGCAGGCTGCTGAAGAATCCAGAGAGTCTCTATGGAAAATGAGTGAGGTCCCAACAAAAGAAGAATGGCAACTTAAGCTGATGGGATATGTGCAACTTGCGGACTTAACATATAGAATAAGAGAACAAGAAGAACATACAGTCATACCTTGGGTTAAAGATGCTTCAGGTTGTGTTTTTTCGGAAGTACTGGAACAGGTTACTTCCGGGTCTCCGGGGTCGCGCATGTGCAAAAGTGCTAAATTGCGCTTTGCTCATGCGCAGAAGCGCCAAATCGCAACCCAAGCGCCGCACAGATCACGTTCGCAACCCGAGTGTCCACTGTACGTTTAGAGAAGTTTGGGAAATGTTTATTGAATATATGGTGGGGGCGGATTTTGTACTCTTGAAAACATTGGCAGCATTAAGATAAATTCAACAGTGTAAATAAGTTTTGATGGATGCAATAGTGGAATACGGAATGGTTTAGTTTATGTAAAATATGCAGGGATTTGTGATATGCAAAATGGAAAGAGAAGAAGGGAAGTCACTGATATTTTACGGATGTTTAAATGAGTATTCTAAATTGTAAAACAGAAAATTTAATAAAAATTATATGTAGAAAAAGAACCCAGAGAGTCTCCCCCTGCTGCTGCGACCAGCTCCCATCCCCCCCTGAGCTCCCAGAACACACAGAGGGGAGATTAGTTGCAGGCAGATACAGTCTCTGGCTGTTTGGGGAAAACTCTGGAGAGGAGGAGACAGACAGCTGTGGGAAGGCAGGGACCTTGAGTCCTCGCAACTGGCTCATTGGGGCAAGACCTGCTGGGAAGAGTTTCTGTGGTCACCTGAGCTGCTTGGGTTTCTATGAATGAAGAGTTAACTTCACTGGCATTGGTGTTTTTATTGCTGACCATCTCCTGACTCCAGCTCCTGACTTGCCTGCATGCAACTCCACGCAACTGGCCCACATGCAGCTCCTTGCTGCTTGTAATGCAGGTGTTGCAACTCGAAAGCAGAACCTGGATTCCAGTTTTATGATTTCCAAAGGAAATTGGGGCTGTACAAAATCGGCACATTCTTGTTGGTTTTGCTTTGAGCAGCAGTGATCAGAAATGCTTTCTTTCCTCTCATTTTACATTCCCTGCTTCCCTGAACATTAGGAATTCCCATGAGCAGCATTCCCAGGGTTAGTTTCCTTTGGAAGGGGAAAGTTGTGCTGTTTTTTGCAATATACCAGCAGAGCATAATGGAAGGAAACAGGCACTCCTTACCTGCAGCTACTAGAGCACACACATGCCCCAAGGCTTTGCCTCCAGTCTCAGCCAACTCCAGCTAGAAGTTCAAAGGGCTCTCATTTGTTCAACCTTTATTAATCCCAAACTCTTCTTTCTCAACTACGTGTCCAGCAAAGCACATATTTTTGAGACCTACACCAGTGCATGTATATTGCCCAACAGTGCTTTTTTTTCTAGAAAAAGAGGTACAGGAACTCCTGGCTTTTGGGAGGGGGGCGGGGAGGCAAACAAGCAACACTTTTTTGGGGGGAAACGCTTCTCCACCTGATTGCTCCACCACCAGCATCGCTGCGAAAGCAAGTTCCGGCTGGAAAAAAGTCCTGTTGCCCATTCAGAAGTCTATGCACAGATATTCAAGTTAAGAAACATCCACAATCACTCTTTTAACTCACAGTGTTAAGCTAGCAACTCTTGTTCGTTCAAGGACATTAATATCATCTGATTTTTTACAATATTTTATTACCTGTCTTTCTAGCTCACTTACGAAGCACACAAGGCAACTAACATCACTTTTAAAAGGAAAAAAGAAAAGTCTACTTTTCTACACTTTCCCCTAACTTCTGAACACTTGTTCTATTTTTGCAAATTGAAATGTTTGTAGAAATCCAGGTAGAGGCAAGTGCTTCAAGAAGAGCTGAGAATGTGAGGAGGAGAGAATGTGACAAGCAGACTCCAATGATGTCACCGAAGAATTCAGCTTCTCTGTGATGACCTGCATGTCATCTCGTACCCTTCTCTATAATCAAATAATAAGAACACACGAACCATTCATTTACAGCAGTCATTTCAAGGGTGCTTTGGCCTTACCTAAATCACAGAGTCCTTGCACATCTCGGCAACAAAAACCTGTAATGATGCATTTGATATCAAGTCTAAGTGGAATGAAATTTCCCCTTAGTGTTTCTGGAGAGCTGTGTTCTTTCCGTCTCCCTCTCTTTCCTTCTCACCCTGATGCCCACTCTTCAGAGATGGCTTAAATGAAAGGACGCCTTATTTTGCTTCACTTCCTTCCAAAGCCTGGAGCATTCTGCCAAGACCGAAAAGAAAGTCATCTGTGCTTAACCTTCCTTTTTCTTTTTAGTTCTCCATTCAAACAAAGATAAAAGAGAGAGCTTGAAATGAATCAAAGGTATGAGGCAGCAGGGCCTGCTGGACTGAGCTCATATCAGTTCAATTACATGAATAGGCCTGGAGGGCTACCTTGAGCATCTGCTGAGATGATGCCAGGTAGCATCAGATCTGCTCCAGGCATCCTTATTCTTCAGAGGAGCCCTCCTAGATCGGGCCAATGGTCCACCATAGTCCAGCATCCTGTTCTCACAGTGGCCAACCAGATGCCAAAGGGAAGCCCCCAAGGCAATAGCTCATTCACAGTGACTGGCATTCAGAGGCATATAGCCTCTGACAGTGGAGGTGGAACATAGCCAGCTCAATACCCTTCTCCTCTATAAATCTGTCCAATCCTCTTTTAAAGTCGTCCAAGTTGGTGGCATCACTGCCACTTGTGGGAGCAAGTTTCCAGGCTATGTGAAAAAGTGGTTTCTTGTTTGTGTGGTGTAGTGGTTAAGAGCGGTAGACTCGTAATCTGGTGAACCGGGTTCACTTCCCCACTCCTCCACATGCAGCTGCTGGGTGACCTTGGGCCAGTCACACTTCTCTGAAGTCTCTCAGCCCCACTCACCTCACAGAGTGTTTGTTGTGGGGGAGGAAGGGAAAGGAGAATGTTAGCCGCTTTGAGACTCCTTCGGGTGGTGAGAAAGCGGGATATCAAATCCAAACTCTTCTTCGTCTGCCCTGAATCTTCCAGCGTTCAGCTTCACTGTACATCTAGTGTTCTAGTGTCATGAGATGGGGGGGGGGGATGGAACTTACCTCTTTCCACCTTCTCCACATCTTGCATAGTTCTAAATGCTTCTCTTAAGCCTCTTACTTGCCTTTTCTCTAAACCGAAAAGCCTCCAATGTTGTCAAAAGCAAATTAAACCCGGACTAGCCTTCCACACGAGGCCATAGCCTGGGGATAGCCTGGGGGATAAGGAGCGATTAGGACAACAAAAGATCAAGGGAAAAATCTTATTTGCAAATGAGTGTGTTCCCTCCCTTCTTTCCTCAAATGAGTATTAGTTTTAAAGTGTTTTAGGGTTGCCGGAGTTGTAAAACGGACATAATAAGCCGCAGGCTGGAGTGAGAGTCAGAAAGAAGCATTTGAGAGCAATGGTTGGGGTCTATTTAAGTCCGAGGCTGCTGTGGAGAGGCCAAAACCTCTTGCGGTGAATGGTGTGAATCCCTCCAACAGCAGCTCAGGTTGTATAGATGCGTAAATGAACCATATATCATAAAGAAAAGCCTCAGATGTTGTCCCTGTTGCTCCTCCATTCCCTCTATCATTTGGGTTGCCATTTTGTGAACCTTTTCCAGCTCAAGAGTACAGTGGTACCTCGGGTTAAGTACTTAATTCATTCCGGAGGTCCGTACTTAACCTGAAACTGTTCTTAACCTGAAGCACCACTTTAGCTAATGGGGACTCCTGCTGCTGCCGCACCGCTGCTGCACAATTTCTGTTCTCATCCTGAAGCAAAGTTCTTAACCTGAAGCACTATTTCTGGGTTAGCGGAGTCTGTAACCTGAAGCGTATGTAACCTGAAGCGTATGTAACCTGAGGTACCACTGTATCTCTTTTTTGAGGTGTGGTGACTAGAACACCAAGTACACAGTAGTTCAGCTGGGATAGCACCAGAGATTTGTGCACAACAGCATTGCAACACATTCCTTTCCTAAAATGATTCCTTGCGTGGCATTCACCCTTTTCCAGAGCTGCCGAATACTGAAAAGTTGCTGAGCTGCTGAGCTTTGCATCTCTGGCTCATTCACTGGATTCTAGTGCTCTGCATCTGCCTAATCTCTTGTTTCTTCTATTCACAGGCTGGCCAGGGGTGACACTCTCTGTTTGGGGATTCCTCTATTGCTACTCTCATGTTGGGATTGAATGGCAACAGACTTACAGCAGGCATTAGCAGTTATTGGAAGGGATGCCCTCTAGACCTCTCAAGAAGGGACCTTTGACCTATGAACCCCATCTTGTGTCTCTCGATGTACAATGCCATACCAGTATACCAGTGTATCCTGACATGCTGCCCATCAAGAGGTGTAGGAATTTCTCATCTGTATGCATTTCATGCCTTTGAAACTCTGGAAGTCATTGTAAGATACATTGGGGGGGGGCATTAAATCAATGCAAATGTTTTAAAAATGTATTTGTCTCTCAAGATGCTATTTATAGATCATAACTATTTGAAGATATGTTTTTAATGTGGGTTTTTTTAATAAAAAAAATGTGTAGGTATGGGGATGTGGGTGTTGCTGTGATCTAAACGACCAAGCCTCTCGAGCTTGCTAATCATAAGGTCGGCAGTTCAAATCCACGCAATGGTGGTGAGCTCCCATTGCTCTGTCCCAGCTCCTGCCAACCTAGCAGTTCAAAAGCACACCAGTGCAAGTTGATAAATAGGTACCGCTCCAGCAGGACGGTAAACTTCGTTTCCGTGCACTCTGACCTCTGTCACGGTGTTTCATTGCACCAGAACCAGTTCAGTCATGCTGGCCACATGACCCAGAAAACTGTTCACGGACAAACGCTGGCTCCCTCGGCCTGAAAGCAGAGATGAGCGTGGCACCCCATATTTGACTAGCATTTTATGAATTCGACTGGACTTAACCATCCCGGGGTCCTTTACCTTTATCTAATGTGGATATGTATGACTATATAATATGGTAAGTTCACGAGACCCAGCCAAAGTTAAGGATGTGAACCGCCCTGAGACCCCCGGGTATAGGGCTTTATATAAATTCAATAAATAAATAAAAATTTGAGATTGGAATCATTTGGTCCTAGCAGAGGGTAGGAAAAAGCACTTTATCCACCTTCACTCTCCTCCCACCATTTTTTGGGATTGCCAGGAAGGTAATATTGGCAAAAATAAAAATACAAAACACCTCCAAACAGTATTCTAGTACCATTTTTACATCCCTCACCCCCAGAATTCCAGGAGTAAATTACCTGGAAGCAGGATCCTTCGATTTTAGAAATTTTGAAGAGAAGACGATTTTTGGATACTATTATCTTTTGTTACTCATTATTCCGCATGTTTTTAGGAGGAAAAAATGTTTACAGATTCTGTTTTGATAACATATTGTACTGATTTGGTCTTTTTTCCCTGGTTGTTGCATGTTGGAAGGTGTGAACTCCTGAGTGTCTTGGCTCACTGTAAGACATTTCTCATGACATGTTAAGCCAACCCCTGCTTAGTGTGATCTCCTGGAGAGCTACTGACAGCCATTTCTCCTTCTCTGATCCTTTTCACTGCTGCACCAGGCTGCGCTAAACCATAGTTTGGCTTAGCATGTCATCCAAACAAGGCTTTCAACTAAATCCAGAATCGTTAATTTGGAATCACATTCACAGAAGAAGGTTGAAGATTTGAGTACAAAAGTGAAATGAAAGAGAAGAGTTTTGAGAAAGGATTAGGGATGAATAAAAGGTTGGTACAGTAAACAGTCTCAAATTGTTTTTTAATTGATTGACACTGTTGTATCAAAATGGATGCAATGTAAATGTTTAAAACCTACCACAAGACCCAGTTTGAAAGCAAGCCCATACCTTTAAGTATTTACACCATCAGTCCATCTGCTCTTAGGCCATGGAATAAAAATGACAGAATCTTGGCCCAAAATGGCATGCTAATTGGGCTCTATTCTGGCCTACTGCTTACTTCACTGACAGCTACTCCTTTGAGGCCAAGGTTGTGGATCTAGAGGAGATAATTTGTTCTTTTGGCATGTGAACCTCTGGCCTGTGTCACCTCTCTGGTCTCCATGTGACATCTCCATCTGGCTGTTGTGTACCCAGGAATTAGAGTGGCAATATCATTTCACAAAAAAAGCATTTATGAAATTCCTAGAGGGGCACATCTGAATTCCAATCCAGTAAATATGTGTGTCAGCAAACTGGTCTTGGGAATAGGGTGGTCACTTCCGCATTACCGCCCCCCCCCCAAAGGAGCACAGTTTTGCATATAATTTGCCTGACTCATCTGCAAAAATGCAAATTTAGAAATAATAAGAAGAGAGAGTTTGGATTTGATATCCCGCTTTATCATGACCCTAAGGAGTCTCAAAGCGGCTCACATTCTCCTTTCCCTTCCTCCCCCACAACAAACACTCTGTGAGGTGAGTGGGGCTGAGAGACTTCAGAGAAGTGTGACTAGCCCAAGGTCACCCAGCAGCTGCATGTGGAGGAGCGGAGACACGAACCTGGTTCACCAGATTAAGAGTCTACCGCTCTTAACCACTACACCACACTGGCTCTAATCAAAGCAGAAATACATCTCACCATAGAAGGGAAGACCGTGACCTCCCTGTTTGCTCAGTGTGCAGTTGAGGTGTTGCTCACAGTTGATGGGCAGCTTTGAGGCCCTCATGCCCTTCCTAGAATTCATTATCTTTAAATGGCAGTGTCAGGGACTGGACTGAAGAGGAATGTTGGGGACCACCTCTCCTGCTCCTGAACCTTCCCGAGAACAGGAGGACAGTATAGATTTAGAATAGTGGTTTGTAGAAGGTCATAGTTCAGAGGCTGCAGAGGGGAGAAGCTGGAAAACATTGGAAGAGGAGCAGCAGGAAGAAGAAGCACCAGGGGAGAGACCGCTGACAGACTCAGTGTCTTTGGAAAGCATTCCTGACCCCGCTCCCAGGACCAGGCAAGCATTGAGGGTAGTCAGACAGAAAGCTCAGAGGCAGAAAGCTCAGATTAGCTGATGCAGCCATGACGTAGAATAGGAGAGACAGAGGGGGTGGGACCTTACTCAGAGCAATGCCATTATCATAGGAAGACTGCATTCCTTCATTGCTCTCTGTGAATTACAGTGGTACCTCAGGTTACAGATGCTTCAGGTTATGCATTTTTGGGTTGCGCACCGTGCCAAACCTGGAAGTACCAGAATGGGTTACTTCGGGTTTCGGTGCTCGTCCATGCGCCAAATCGCAACCCGCACGTGCACAGACACGGCACTGCGGGTTGCAAACACTGTGGGTTGTGAACGTGCCTCCCGCATGGATCACGTTCGCAGCCCGAGGTTCCACTGTATTGAATAAATTGCTTGGGAAGAACGTTTATTGTTTGTCTGCTTCTTGGCTGCCACCGTGGGAGGGATTGGATTCCCTGAAGTCTGACAGGCAGTTGGAGCAGAAAGTCCCTTGAATAGAGGAGAGGCCTGTCGCCTCATAGCCCTTCAGATAGAGCAGGGTGGTCCAACATGCCCTCAAGGCCTTTCTTGGCAGCCATCAGCAGCATTTGACAACTCTACCCACAGCCCTAGCACTGGCTTCCCAAAGCTGCATAAGGAGGCGGTCTTTGGGAAGGTGGCGTGAGGGCTCTGATAGGGTCCTCAGGTCCTCCACCCTCCTTCCCAAAGCCTTGTTAGCACTTTCCCATCTTTGGGAAGGAGGTGGGAGGGCTCTAAGAACCTGCCAGAACCTTGCACCTCCTTCACAAAGCCCAGTGCCTCTCTTAGCCGGCTTGGGGAGGCAGCACAAGGGCAGGGCACATCAAATTTTGGCAGCATGAGGGCTGGCAGGGACATCAAAATTAGATATGTGAGATATGTGAGATGCAACAAGCTAGCATAAGGCAATTGCCATTTTGCAACAGTTCTATTGGTACAATCAGACTAAGTGGTGCTCTCTCTCATTCTGCCTTGATTACAAATTGTGCACTAAGCTTTGCTCCCATATCGGTTTCACATCAGAGAATGAAAAGCTTCTTAGTTTGACTAATCTGTTCAAAGCAGGTCAAAGCAGGGTGGGAGCTTAACTTCTTTAAAAAAGAAAAATCCATGAAATAGTCAATTATAACAATAGCATCATGACGTTCTTTTTGCTTTAGTATACATCGATTTACATATGCCCTGAACTTGCTGTTTCTGATTTGTCCTGTAGGTCACTTGATTACGCAATTTCCCCCCAGAACTTTGGAGCAGGGCTTTTTACAAAACTGACAAGTTTGCCATTAAAGCCCACCTACTTAAAGGAGTCCATATGGCAGTAGATAAGAGTTCTGAGCAAGGACTAGGAAACCTAGATCAAAGGAAGAGAACCCTTCTCAGACCAAGGGCCGCATTCCCTTGTTCTCAACCTTCTGAGGGCCACATGCCAATGGGTGGGGCCACGGCAAAAGTGGGGAGGAGCAACAGTGGGAGGATAACACCCCCCCAAAAAAGGGGCGAATGTCCATTAGCCGATTTCCTCAGTGAAAAGTTATAAGTCGATACATCGCAAAAGGAGGCCTACTCCCTGTGTTAACTCAGCAAAGCAAGAAATCCAGCACATATTAATATGTGAGAGGATTTGCATTACAGAAAATATTTGTGCTGGGTAAAGAATTAGAAGGCACCCTAAGGAAAACAGGACCTATGTTTCTGTAAAATAACACAGCCTACACTGAAGAAGTGTGCATGTACACGAAAGCTCATGTCAATAACAAACTTAGTTGGTCTCTAAGGTGCTACTGAAAGGAATTTTTTATTTTGTTTCGACTATGGCAGACCAACACGGCTACCTACCTGTAAACAGCCTACACTCTTAGGGTAATGAGGCTGCCATCTTTTCTTCTTGCTGGGTTTTTTTTAAAAAAACAACACTGAAATAAAAATACTGCCGGTTAGGTGCATTTGCCTCCCATAACCCTTTGCCTGCGGACTGTGTTACATCGGGCTGCCTAACAAGATGTGTCCCCAGCTGAACGCAGGGATGAATCACCTACAACTGGAGCTTATTATGGATGGATCATCAAAACTGGTGTGCTCCCTGCCTTGGGGCAGGCCGTGACAGCTCCCAGCAAGCAAGCTTCTCGGAGATGTCACTTTGAGACCCAGGAGAAGAGGAGCGAGACGAGGAATGCGCTCTGATCATAGTACGAGAGACACCCGTTGGGGCCAAGCTGTAGAATGATGTTGTTTTCATATCACTTGTGCTTTCACCTGCCCTGTGGAAAGAGGAGAACCTCAAATGCCATCTAGCCCAACCCTCAGCCAATGCAGGAAATCCATTCAACCTTTGCTAACAAGAACCTGTAAGGATGTAGATCTCTTTCTGGACAGGGACATTAAGAGCAAGTCCTTGATTGATCACCTTCTCATGGCAGCTTGATTAACAAAAGTTGAATCCTGGAGGTGCCTCGAATGAGCAACTGTTGACTAGTGGTATTGATAAAATAATTATAACAATAATTGATTATTTATACCCCGCCCATCTGGCTGGGTTTCCAGCCACTATCGGTAAGTGTGGTTTTTGGCTAAATGAAAAATTGACAAGTAAATTAGAAACAATACCATGTTGTCACAAAAATGATTCATTTATTAACACAAGGTATTATTTTATTGCTTTTGTAAATTTAAAAGACAATAGTCCGGAGCCCATCATCACATTAGGTGAGAAATTGAGAGAACTCAGAGGGCTTCACATGATTCGATTTATCAGTTTGCTAAAGTGTTGCTTTATATTTTTATCTTTCTCATGCGGTCGGTCTTTGCTTTCTGAATTCCACATCCCCAAGAAGAACATCTGCTTCTTTGTAATTGAAAGTCTCCTGTTTTGAGCCAATGCATCTGAATCATTCGTGGAGGAAGTATCCACATGTGTGGTCGTTTGTTTTATTACTGCTGAAAATCAATAAAAACATTTTTTAAAGGAAAAACAAAACCGCTAATGAAGAGGAGAGTCTAGCATTGATGCTACTTACCATTTATACAGCTTAAAAAAAAATTGCGAGGAGATTTGTGGACATCAGTGTGTGTGATCTCACAATGCCCTGGTGAGAGATACTTTTCCAAGGCTGCCATGGACCAGAAATTCAAAGTATTGTTGCTTTTTACCTTTTACACCCCTGCAATGAGTTTTGATGCAGCCATGTGGGGTCAGATCTGCTGCCTCACTTCCCCTCCCTCTACCTTTGCTCTCTGCCTTCCTTCCATCAATTTATTCTCTTTGCCTTTTGCTCCGTTTTATTGATGTACGAATTTGCTAAGAAGCCAATTTTAATGTGCTTTTGTCGATGTATAAAGCCTTTGTAAGCCAACAAAAGAACCCTGCCTTTGGTTTCTTAGCAAATTGCCAGCCGGTGTGGTTCTTTCAGAAGTGGCATCACATGCTTGGCGTCCTACTCAGCAGCGAGGCTGCGGCATACCCTCCTAGCTACAGCTTTCAGTAGCTCAGTCTTGAGGTTGCCAACGCAGGGACCACAGTGACTCAGACTATCCCTTGGTGACACATCGCTTCGAATCCCCTGAGGACTCCTTCCAGTAGTTTCATATCAATGAGGAACAGCACTGGGAGCAAGATGAAACCCCCACAAAGTAACTGCCAAGGGGCTAAGGTCCAGGGGAAGGGGCTGTAGCTCCGTGGTGGAGCATTTGCCCAGTTTGAATCCCCAGCATCTCTATGTAGGGCTGGGAGAGAACCTTGTGTGGGATCCTCAAGAGCCGTTGTCTTGCTTCCAATCAGAATAGATAATACTGAGCTAGATGGACCAAGGGCCTGACTTTCTATGTTTCTGTATGCTGAGCTGTGGATTTGTGCCTCTTCTCGCTGAAGGAAAGGTTCTTGTGGCGTAGCAGGCATGTGCAAACACTGAAATTTTGGGATGGGATGTTTGTTTTTTAAGAAAGCAGTACAGCTCATCTGGGTGGGGACATTTTTTAAAAAAACAAAAACTGTAGAAAATAACCCCCAATCAAATACTTCCCCTGGTGCTGAATAAGACATCTACACAAAATCAAGTTTTCTAGTTCATCATCCATTGAAGAACAGGGGAATTGTGACTGAATGACAGGGTCTGAATGGCAGAAACCTCAGGATTCATTCATTGAGAATGATGGCAGCTGAACTAGCAGGTGCTTTGCCACAAGGGCTACTGACAACGTTTCTATTTGCCCAAGAATGCTGAGATGCTAGGAGTCCTGATCAATAGTGTGTGTTTTTTCAGCAGTCTGGCTGCTGGAAAATGGCTAGCACAGCATTCTTGAGCATAACAGGGTCTGGCTCCTGTTCTTATCATCTCTGTGGCTGCTACTAGCAGGTATATTTGACTAGGAAAGTGAGGCTGCAGCAGAAAGAGTTATTGAAGGGACTGGTGCTAAGAGCATTACATCTTAGGCTCTAAGACCTGGTCAAGATGCTGGTTCTTACCTTCAAAGCACAAAAAGGGCTTGGGCCCAAGTGCTTGGAACAAGTGTCTCTTCTCACAGTAACGGATTTGTGCTTTGAGATTTGCTGAAGGCCTTCTCCGGATGGATCCATCAGCAAAAGGATGCTGGTTTGGCAAACAGAAAAGGACCTTTTCAGCAGTGGTGCCCCAGTTGCAGTGGACTGTCCCCAAAGAGGTTTACCTGATACCTGCATTGCATATTTTTTTAGTGCCAGGCAAAAATGCTGCTGCTGCTGCTATTTATTAAAATTATATATTGCCCTTCATTTGAAGGTCACAGGTTATTTGCAGTGTAAAAACACAAGACACATAACATAACAACAACCACCAATAACCAACAATACCCCCTGACAATCAATTGTTTAATCCAGTGCTTTTTTTCTAAAAAAAATGTTTAGGGGTACTCTCATTTTGACTCAAGAAAATCACCTTTTTATAGTTCAAATCGGGGGGGGGGGAGGGGAATAAATACAGTAAATGGACAAAAGTGCAAAGAACATGCATTACCTCATATTACACAGCTGACAGCTCACAGTAACTTCCACGATGGCATGAGGTTGAGACTCAGGAAACACAAGGAAAGGACAGGAAGCCACCATTGGAGGTGGTAGCAACGAAACTGACCAATCACCGTGCTAGATGCCAACTCCTACTTCACACATTAAAAGCTCGCTTCTGTCTGAGACTCAGGAAACACCGTGACAGAAAATGGCAGCCTATGAGAAGTTTTTGCCTGGCACCTAAAGATATGTAATGAAGGCACCAGGGGAGCCACCCTGGGGAGAGTATTCCACAAATGGGAAGCCACCTCAGAAAATGTTCCTATTTTAACTTATTGTTAGATTATTGATCCCCCCCCCCCTGCTTTTTGTGCTGGAATACAGGGTTATGTCCCAGTGATGCCAAGGGCTTTTGACCCAGGAGAGGTGTCCGCTAGCAGAGAAGGCGGTGATTTTCACTGATTCCCCAAGGCCCAGAACAGTTTTTGCTTAGGGGAGAGCTCTGGATGGGAGGAAGAGAAACAGCAAAAATTGGCTGCTCCCCGCCCTTTTTTTTTTTTAAGGAGAAGCCTCTCCTGGAGCAACAATCTTAAAAGGACTAAAGGAATTACACCCGTAGATTATTGAGCACTGCCCTGGAATCCTAAGGGTGGTAAATAAATTAAAACTTTAGATCCAAGGCCTGCTTGTCATGAACTCTGGAATCCTGAACTGTGGCAATTAATTTCTGGAATCCCCAATTATGGAATTCAGAGCTGTCCATGTTTACAAAACCACAGAGATCACATGGGCAATGCCTCCCATGAAAGAGAACTCAAAAGTTTTTTTTTAAAAAAATGGCAGAGCAATCAATAATTTCACATGCATTCAGAAATAATCAGTCAGCCTTTGAAAGGAAACTTAAAATTACAGTCATTTGTCCAAGCAGAAAATCACACACTGCAGAGGCAAGACACTGTAATGTATAAAATAGTTTATTACTATAATAAATAAAATTAAAATTTGTCTTTACAAATATTATTTGTGCTTGTTTAAAAATGTCAGTAAGGGGGTATTTATTCATGTCTTGTGACAGCAACTTTATCAGGACATTCCAAAACAGGAGATATATACTCTCTCTACTGGCAGCTTTTTCAGCTGACCACAAAAATAGTATCTACTTATTCATCTTTGTTTTATTCATGCTCAGTAAGACAAAGTGACAAATGCAAAGAAATAATCAAAAAAGAGATAGTATTTGGTGGATTCTGGAAAGGAGAAAAACAAGTGGAGTACATTTTCTTTTAAAGTGCCAGAAAAACTGCATTACTGGATATCCGTAAAGTGTCCATGCAGATGTGGAAAAGGAAGGTTTCAGCATGTTTCCAGGTGATGGAAAAATATGGAGCGTATGAAGGTACAATAATATAACACATTCATTATGAAAAGTCATATTACTTCGTTTAGCAGTTCATCCTGATACAAGATTATTGAATCTTTCTATTATTCAAATGATTCCTTTCAAAACAGAGGACATTAAATAGGAATAAGACCAATGGGGGTGGGGAGGGAAATCATTGAAAATCTCTTTCAAAATAAAAATAAAAATGAGCATTTATTCCTTTTAAAAATCCCAGACACCTCCAGCATTGGTAGTTCTAATTCCAGTTACAATAACATTGTGGGAATTGTCACACCGGGTCCTACGACACTCGGGCGTCATGTGGAGATAGACGATGGCGGCAGAAGAAGCACACTACCTTGGTCAAGAAGAATGGGTGTGAGAGAGACTTCGATCAATACACAAAACACTTTTAGCAGCATGAGGTGTCAGCTCCCTGATATATAAAAGTGTCTGTGGCAATGGCGATGAAGTGTCCTTGCAGACGAACGGGGGGGAAAGGCTACAGAAAAACTAGTCAGAAGGCAATATGTGGAGAAATAAATCGAATTACCGATGCACGATTTCCATTAGACTTAAGAAATCTAATCAAAGTGCTTTATATCTTGAGGCAACTCTGTAGTGAACACTATACAGAAGGGTAGAAAGGGAGTCCATGACAGCATCATAGTTTCAACTCTTTATCACTGACGGAAAGGGGTCTTAAGGCTAAATGTTAAAAAAACAACTTATTGCAAGAAGCTTTGTTTTCGTACTTAGCGCGAATCCATCCTTGCCACAGCAGTGTGTGGCGTGAGGGTGCGGTGGGGGAAAACAACTCAGATCAAAGATACTGTACTAATGACAGTGTTTCTTATATAACTGAATTCTGGGAAGCCTCCCAGTGAGGATCCCTGTCTTTGAAATGCTTATTATTACTTTGAAATGCAGATGTTTGGTTATTCCCTCCTACGCCCCTAGAGGCTGCGTTGCCTGACTTGTCTTTCACTGAGTCGGAAGCCAAGGAGTCAACAGCCACCCGTGGCACAAGCGCAGTTGCACCAAGTTGGGAAACACAGCATGGAGGGGCGCCTGCAAACCATGGCGCTCAGAGAGGGTCAGCTTTGCGATAAGGGCAGCTTAAGAAGCACCTGCAGGTGAACTGTGGCAGTGGCGAGAAAGCACCACCAGTGGGTATATATTTCACTTCACTCGCATGCCAAAGCAGGGGAGGCTAAACCGCAGTCCTCAGGCCAGATCGGGGAAGCTGCGCCGAGTGGCCTGCCAACCCACCGCAGTTTTGCCTCCAAATCTCAGTGTTGTAGTGCTCAGTGTGGAGATCAAAAGATTAAATCCCTCTGCCTGCCCGGTAGCGATTATACTCCTCTGAAGAGCAGGCAGAGGAGTTTTGTCTCTCAGTCGCAGCACTGAGCCTCAGAGATTGGGAGGTTAAGTGCTGTATCGGCAAAAAGTAAAAGGCAAAAGCTCTCTCCATGGTGGTGGTCCTTGAAGCACAGCCTTTTGCTCATCACATATTGTGCTCCCCCATCTTCGTGCTTGGGTGGGGATGATTTTTTAAGAGACCCTCATTGTGCCTTAAGGGAGGGAGAGATAGAGAAATAGTTGTGTATGTGTGTGTATGCCTGCATGTTTACGTGCAATTTGTATTTGTATTCGTAATTTTGGTATGTGTGTGTGCATGCGCGTGCATGAACGCACACTTACACAAACACACAAATTATATTTTGACCTTGCCCACCATTGGCAGGTGGTCCATGCAGGGGTGACTGCCAATACGACCCTTGGGTCAGAAAAGGCCAGCTACCACTGTCCTGTAAGAAATATAGTAGCTATCTAAATATCCTACATTTTCTACATTTTAGACTACTGGATCTAGGCATGGAAAAACAGGAATCATATAAATTCTATACTTCGCATACGCTTCCCATAAAGGACACAGGGCACGGCCGTTCCCAAGGGGCTTTTTCACCCATGAGAAAAAAACTGGGCCTTGCTTCAGTTGGTCTGTAATGCAGATGGAAAGCTATGGCAGATGTCAGTCTTCCACACACAACCAATAGTCAGATATTCAAGCACATTCGAGACCCAAATGCAATATGGGAATATATACTAAAACCGTGGTCAGTGCCAAAACTCAGTAAATGCTGACCAGATCCTGGTTCAGAACCCCCATACCCAGGAGTAGCTAGTATCCTAATATGTTGCCACTGGACCTGCTTCAGAACTACTGCTATACAGAAACATAGGCAGATAGGAAAGTTCCTATCAGACCATTGGTCCATCTTGCCCAGCCCTGATAGCCAGTGGCTCTCCAGTTTCAGACTGAGGGTCTCTCACATCTCTATCTGAAAATGACGGGGATTGAACCTGGGACCTTCTGCATGCAAAGCAGCTGATCTGCCACTGAGCTATGGCCCTTCCCAGGTGAATACAGTTTTGCTTCCATTATGTCATTGAGGGGCATAAGTGATTTGTGCCTGCTGGGTTTCCTAGGTCATGAATTGGGACCTTTGGCCCTTCAGGTGTCACTGAACTCTATTCCAGCCCCATCTGGCATTGCCTATTAGATAGGTCACCGTTCGCCAACCCGACTCTAGGCCCTTGAATCCTCAGCCCTCTTCTTCGTCACCACCTTATCGCTGCAAAGGAGGAGAGCTACAGATTTCGCTGGCTCATCTGGGGAGTCCAAAGAAAGCACACGAGCTAAACAATATGAAAGGGTGGGGGGCAGGGAAGACAAGTCCTTCTAGCAAATACAGCCATGACAATAGGAAAAGTGGCAAAGGATTTTGCACCAGCAGTCCCTGATATGTGATGAGCACAACTCCTGAAATTCCTGGAACTACGATTTTGTACCACAACAAGGCCATCCATGCAACAACAAAGGGCTCCGTGAACAAAAACAGGCACTTTCTGCAGCACAAAGTAGGGCGGACACACACACACACGCTGTGGCAGCATCACAATTTTTTTTTTGCAGCTTTCTGCACACTTTTTGCACAATGAAAGGCCTGGATGAGAGGAGCTACTCCTCAACAGCAGAAGGGAGGAATCAGTGCAAGGTCTGATTCCCCACCTCTTGAAATTTGTCTCAAGGTCGGGGCAACATATTTTTCCCACCACCTTGTGCTCTGTGGCACAATTAATGTATTTATTTATTTCTGCCCTCCTTGCCTGCAATTTCTCATACAAGCCTGGCACTGGAAGGTTTGTGCCAGCCAGCTTGGAAGATCTTTTAAAATTAAAAAGCCATAGGTATTGAAACAAAGGAAAACCAGCTCATTTTACATGCAGCCAAGCACACGCAACAGCCAGTGGCCTTGTGCGAACACACCCACATCCCCTTACGCGCCAAGAGATGTGTCTAGCTATTGTGGGGTTCAAAAGGGACTTGGGAGTCCACCATCTACATTAGCTGTGGCTGTAAAAACCCATCTCCAGTCTTGTATCTTCATGGCTGAATGAAGTGGCCATGCTGATGTGGTCTATGTGCCGCACGTTTCATGCACATTGAAATCTCATCCAAGGCAGAGACCGCAATTCTGGCCTTAAGATTATGCTCGTGTTTCCCTCAAGGGTTAAATAGGAATCGCCTCCTTATTTACACAGAAAGACTTCTAATACAGCTCTGAGATTTCTGCATAAGAGTCCTGGCTGCCCTGACATTTGTTAGACCATATCCCAGCGGCACAGTTACAATTCAATCAAAGTATACTATAGAAATATTAAGCAGAACAAGGAAATTAAACCCCCTTGCCCCACTGCGGATTAACACGATCCTCACTGCTGAACTGGACCAACAGAATACATTTGTCCACTGGGGGAAGACTTCGGTTATTGTTTTGATATCTTGATCGCAGAGTGAAGGATATGCTGTGAATTGTCCAGTAACACTAATTATAGACGGAACTAATGCAGACACACGTATTGTGTAGCTGCATAATCACATACACATTTATTAATAAAGATTGCTTTTAAAAAAATAATAGTAAAATTGTGTTTTAAATGGGTCCACGCCAACTCTATACTGAGTCGCAACAAAGAAACAAAAATCACCAGGATGTTCACAGCAAATAGCTCTTTCGATTCATTAATTGAAGGAGTGTAGATGCAGAACATCACCTTCGGAGCTGTTAAACTGGATGTTCTCGGGGAAATCGGGACACCGCTGTAAATGAAATTTAAAGCAAGAAGGGTGTTTTTAATATTGCACAGGAAATCTCCAACAGAAACACATGTATCTGAAGACACAGAACGGTTAAAAATATGGGTGTCGGATTCTGAGAAGAATTTGCATCATTTCAAAGATTTGCTTCCCTCCCCCACCTCTTTTTTAACGCCCTGAAATTGAGTACAAATTAAATTTGATTTATCTGGAAACCTCCAAAGTCATTTCACCATGGTAAAGTTGAGTGTCTTCTACTAAGATTATTCCCCTGACTGTGGGAAAGTGTTACACTGTACCACAAAGGGGTAGCAGTTTTCAGCGTCTATGGTTCTTTTACACATTTTGCCTATTTCCAAGGACATATTTAAACGTAGAATGCTTTGCTTACATTTTCCTCTTCCCTCTGCTCTTTACGTGTGTTACAATTCATCAGCAACTCTACAGCTTGCAAATAACTTCCTTTGCGTTTAGCTGTGGGTGCCCTGTGTTGCAAGATTCTTCCTGGTTCTCTGAATTGTAGCTATCTTACTGATACCGTGAATGGAAGAATAAAGGGGATCAGAATGCATGGGAGGGGAATAAGAGCACAATAATTCAAGGAAGTCCTACACAACTTGAGACATCAAGCCAAAGGCAGCATTCCATGTTCAATAGACTCCTTTTGCTCTTGTCTAGGAGTGCAGAAATTGGGCTGGGGCAGTAGAGCTGAGCCTAACTTTCTTGACCAAATTTTGAAAAATTTCTCTTCTGAGCTTCTCCTGATTTATCAAAGAATTCCAGTCCTCCGCTGTATAATATTCTGCATAATGACCTCCCCAGTTTTGCCCTCCATGATTGTGGGTGCAACTGTAAATCTTGTTTTAATGTGATGTATTTTTTTTTTAGTGTAGCAGGAAACAATTTGGTCCCTAGCTGATTGCTCCCCCCCAAAAAATAAATAAATGAACTTTCAAGTGAGCTGAAATTTCACAGGAAATAATTTTCTGATTGTTGTTGTTGTTGTTTGTTCAATCTTTTCCAAGTTCATTTTAAACTGTTAAAATAATTTCAGCCCTGGCCTGAAGAATATTCAGTGAAATTCCCTGCCTTTTGCTGCCAACAAAGGCATGGAGAATTCTGAGGGGCCATTTTCTCTCAGCCCCTGTGTGGCTTGTCAAGAATCTGAGAGATTGCAATATGTTTATTAAGCCCCTGGCAGGAAACATTTTATGGCTGGTGGACTGTATTCGGCTAGGCAGGGCACATGTTGTATTGATCTGTGTTAATTGGTTGGTTCTTGAATTTGCCTTGAAAGTTTACCTGTAGTCGCTTGATTCCACATTGGGGATCTTTAGCATTGCTTAGACACTGCTTTTCTGCAGTGAACTGGAAGTGCAATTAAAACCGGTTCAAGTGGTACTTAATATAACATGATATTATCCAGTCACATCCTTTGCCATGGCCAAGAGCTTATTCTCAAGTAAGTCCCATTCTGCAAAGGTCCCCTGTAAGGTTAATTAGTAGCTTCCATCTTGCAGCTTCTGCCTCCTTTACTGGTTGGGTGTTTTTTTTCCCCTCAGTGAGATGCTGCATCTCTTTATGGTATGCATAGTTCAGCATTACATGCATGGGCCTCAGGTTTAGGAGCTCCTCCTCCTCCTCTCTCCTCCTCCAGCACACCCAGGGGACTTTCTCGGTTATATCTCATAGTTATTAGCATTAACTATGTTTTACAGATGCAAGCTAACATCAGATTGTGGTTAATGATCCCTAGCTTGTTTCGCACAAGAAGCAATAACCAAAGTTCCTAGGTTGGGCAGAACAATAAACTATGGTTCTGTTTTCCTTCTTGTGGCAGTACTAGAGGAGGTGAGGGCTGTTACCAGATGTATTGCTAAATGTAAATAACTTGACTTGACAAGTAGACAGATAGATAGGGCACTCATAGAATCACCAAATTGCAGAATTGGAAGGGACCACAAGAGTCACATAGTCCAACTCCCTGCAATGCAGGAATCTTTTGCCCAACATGGGGCTCGAGGCCATGACCCTGAGATTAAGAGTCTCATGCTCTACCAGCTGGGCACAAAGCAATAAAAGCTGCAAGAGGTGCAAGGGGCAGCTTTTAATGAAAGACAACAGCAGCCTTTAACCGCTTGGTGCTGCAGAAAGCAGACCTGAAGAAACAACACTGGACTGCAATGATGGAGTCTCTAGTGTAAGCGAATAAAGGATAGCAATGTGAGGAAGGGCTATTGCAAAAGCAAGACTCTCTGGCAATGGTGGGGCCTTGCAGCCGAGATCTTGCAAGCACATCAGGTTGGCACGAAGGAAACATTAGAATCTAATGATGTACTCATTTGGAAAAATAAGCTTAATTCAACAGAAAGTGCTTTCTGCTTCCTCGGCTATTCTATCCGCTGCATACCTTTGCAGAATAGGAAATCAGTTTTTCATATCATTCTGGAGTGGATGCCCTTGGAATCTTAAATCCTGAAATTCTGGCACTGCAAAGTGGAACATGGGAAACTGCTTTACACAAAATCAGACCATTGGTCCATCTACCTCAGTATTGTCTACACTGATTGACAGCCGGTCCACATGGTTCTAATGGAGATCTTTTACCTGGAGATGCTGGGGACTGAATCTGGAACCTTTTACGTGCAAAGCATCTTCTCTACCACTGGGATATGGCCACTACCCTATATTATAAGCCTATAGAGTTTCTCCCTCCCCTTCTCTAACACCTTCTCTCACACACCTGTATATAGATGTATTAAATCCAAGCATCAAGCAAAGAAAACTATTTGTTGGTTATCCACTTAAAGCCTTTCACTTAATACACTTTGGTACACAAAATCAGACAAACTTATTAATCCTGTCACCCTGTTCAAACATATGGCTTTTCATTGAGGGAGTAATGAAATAAATCTGCAGACATTTTCATATGGATAAACAATAGATTTGAAGGGAGGAAAATAAACCCTGCTTTCTTTCATTTTGGAACGGTGCTTAGATGTGTCACATAAGTAGTATCACAGAACGAGGCATGTGTTCTTCCCAAACTGGACCTGCCTTTGTGGTTTTTGCAAATGTCAGTGTTCAAAATAAATGCATTTGCTGGACTCAAAAGTGCTTCTTGTGCAAGCGGAAGGCACTCCCATGTGAACCAGTGTGTGTGTGTGTGTGTGTGTTCCTTGACTCTTCCTTCCAGCTACAGCCCTGAATGCCACATCACCTCATAGGATCACAGACCTTCAGAAGGGGCTCAGAAGAAAAGCACACAAGACTATAGCAAGAAGTAAATTGGTGGGGCCACCTCAATCCATGAACAGAAATCTGCTCCAAGCTTCTTTCTTTCTTTCTTTCTTTCTTTCTTTCTTTCTTTCTTTCTTTCTTTCTTTCTTCCTTCCTTCCTTCCTTCCTTCCTTCCTTCCTTCCTTCCTTCCTTCCTTCCTTTTTTGACAAACCACTGCCAATTCATGGAAAGGTTAATTAATTTAAAGGTTTTTAATCAATCCACCTAACTGATTAGCCAAGTAAACACTGCGGCCCTGGAATTTATGACTTTGTGCAAGCTATAAACATCCTGTGGGATAAACTAAGCAAAATGGCACCAGCTTTCCCACGCAGCAGTCCGTGATTGCCTTTGTCTGAAAGAAATTAATCTTAAGGAACTAACGTCCTCCAGAGCTGCTTCTCAGCACTGCAGCAGAGTTACTAACTGCTGAGCTTTATGTACTGTGTATTATTGGAATCGCTTTCTATTTTTGTCCCTAATAATTATGAAGATGAGAGCAAATGCTCTCTCTGCATCCCTGCAGTTTAACGGCAATCAAAACCATATGCAAAGACCGCGGCTGGGATTCAAAGCACCCGTTTTGGTGCGCAGGACTTTTTTCTTTTGAAGCCCCAGCAGATTCTCCTGCTGCTATTCCTCAGAAGCAGCATTGCACTCGAGGATATCTGCAATACTGCTGTGCTTTTGATGGGGGCACAAAATATGGTAAATGGCACAGAGAGGTGCTACTTTGGGAAAGGGAGTTTAGCACAGAGAGTGTAGTCTGACTCACAGCACTGACCCCACCTGCACTCTATGTTTAAAGTAGTATCATATCACTTTAAACAATCATGGCCTAACCCAAAGAATCCTGGGAAATGCAGTTGGTTAAATGTGCTGAGAGTTGTTAGCAGAACCTCTATTTCCCCCACAGAGCCAAAGTGCCCACAGTTCCCTGTGACTGATTGTTAAGCCACTCTGAAAATTGTAGCTCTGTGAGGGGAACTCTCAATGCCCTTAACAAACTTTACTTCCCAGGATTATTTTGGGGGGAAGCCACAGCTCTGTAAAGTGGTATCAAAGCGCTTCAAATGGGTAGCGCAGACAGAGACTAATACTCAGAGCAGACTCATTGAAATCAGTGGATGTAAGTAATTTGTTGGGACTAATTTGATTTCCATGAGCTGGGCACCATCCGCAGTTCTCAGGATCCGGTCCCCATCTTGGAAAGGAAGTCTGCATCACTGATGAACAGCTCTTTCAATTAAAAATAGTCCAAACAATATATCTCTGAACGTTAAACTGCAGGTCAGCTTAGATTCAGCACTTTGCAGCATTATTCTTCCATGGCAATTGTGATCATGAGGACGTGGTACCACTTCCCTGCTCCGATGTGACTGAAACAGATCCCATCAGCCCTAGCAAATATGGCCAATGGCCAAGGATTGTGGGAGGCTGTTAACATGTGGAGGGTTCCCCAAGTCCGCTAGCCCACTAGCAACGCAGTCTTTCTCTGTTAAGCAATTTTCACTGTCTCCTTGGTGCAGCATCCTTTGGTACAATAGAGTTTTCCTTAATGCAAGCAATTTCTTTCTCCACCTGCTTTTACTTCTACAGGTGCCCTAGTTAGTCTTCCTCAAGACAAATACATTTCAAGGGAGACAGCATTAGCTTAGAATATGAGATAAGAGACAGAACAGCGCAATCTATCTCCCTAAGGTACCGGGGACCATTACAATGAGAAAATACATCGGAATGGTTGGTGTGCATCATTGGTCTTAATGTATACATAGTTCAGCATCCTTTGGCATATATCTTGTTTAAAGGAAACTCAAAAGGCAAAGTGGAGAGTTCAAAACAACGTCATGAGCACAAAATATAAATTTTTCATTGGGGTGGGGGCAGGAGTTTGTTTATAAAATCACAAACACACGTTAGTGTGGAAGGCCTCTTTTTTAAAAACTCCAAATATTTTTGATGACAGGGATACTCCACCTCGCAGTTTCATGTTTCTTTGCCGTTAGGTGAGATCAACCCAAATCTGAGATTTTTCTACCACCAGGTGGCAATAAATTATGGCACCTACGAATCGTATGTGAAAATACACACTACGTACTTTGATAAGGAAGTCCACCTTTTGCTCCCTTTTCTGGACCACCTCATTATCACCACCATGTGAAACCTCGCCATTTCACATGATCTATAAAGGCTATACAGACATAAAAGGAGGAAGGCGAAGGGACTTGCTAAACCATTTCACACTGGTGAGATCTTACTCAGCAAGCTGGCAATGTAAAGTCATGTTCAAGATCCAAAGCTTGAAAGGAGCCCAGTTCATGTACTTCCACTTTCTGTACTCTGGTGTCCTCCAGATATTTTGGACTACAACTCCCATGAGCCCCAGTCAGTACAATGTTGCTGGCTGGGGCTGATGGGAGTTGTAGTCTAAGACACTTGGAGGGCACCAGGCTGTGGAAACCTGAAGTGTTTCCTACAGTTGTGGGTCCTCTTGTAATAAAAATGTTGGAACTCTTTCTCTCCCTGATTTCCACACCAGCACACATGCATATGGACCACAATCACACCACACATTGAAAGCACCATGAGACCACTTTAAGCAGTCATGGCTTTCCCCCAAAGGATCCTGGGAGCTGTTTGTTAAGATCTGTTAGGAGCCACCTAACAGAGCTATAATCCCCAGTATTACCTGTGAAAAGGGATTGCTGGCTAAACCCCTCTGAGAATTGCAGTTCTGTGAAGGAAATAGGGGTCTCTGAAAACTCTCAGGCACCCTTACTCCCAGAATTATTTGGGGGAAGTCATAACTCTTCAAAGCTCAACGTATGGTATGAATGCAGTCAGTTTAATGTTAACATGCAGGTTCATTCACGTGAACGCCTGATTGACATGATTCTTCCCCTTCAAAAGGGGGCCTTCGCTTGTTCATTCACACGTGAAGCCCCTGTGTCAGATACTATTTGACATGTGGAGGGAGAATTTGCCCAGGAATAAACACCATGTCAAAAAGTTCCAACAGGCAGGTAAGTATATGAACTGGGCTTAACATATGACTTAGTTTTCTATTAATGTCTTTTTTCTTTCTTTCTTTTTTTATGTAACAAAAGTCAATTTGAGGGGTAAAGGATGCACTGACGAAGGAGGAGGGGGAAAATAAACATTATAAACTGTACCCTTGCTGTCAAAAAGACTTCAGAGTCAGCTGCCATCTCGACATGAGGTTGCAATTCCTGTTACTATACCATTTAGAGAGAGGGGAGAACATGGTTAACGGATTGGCCCCTCAATGGAGTTCATCAAGAAAAGATTAAATGTTTCGCTTAAAACATGTTGAAGTGGGTGTTTTGTTGTTTTTGCAGGGATATCTGGTTGACGTCTGCTTAAAAGAACCACCTCAGCTTGCTCCAAAAAGGTCTTTTTCTGATTCTGGAGACTGTGGCCTTGATATTTCGTACAACTCCTGTGGTGATTGCGAGCTTCTTCTAGAGGCTAATATCCTTAGTATCTCAGCAAGCTGTTTTTCTATGTTCGTTATTTTTGTGTTTAAAGCTTTGATGTCCTCCTTCAGCTCATGCTTCACTTCCAGCATCGTGGCCTGAAGAGTCTGTTCGGGGATGGGGTAAAACGAGTGCTTGACTTCTGCCAGGACGGGACTTCGGTCCTGAGGACTCCTCGTCTCCCCCACGTTGTCCAAGCGCAGGTCGCTTTTCGTGATGCCGCTGTCGCAAGAGTCGGTCTTCTTCAGAGTGGCTTCCCCCACCACTTTCGTCCTCTCCGGCAGCGTCTCCATGGATTCCGCCTTGGAGACTTTGTTCCAGTCTTCTCCCTTTGCGCAGGCATCTTTGAACTTTGTCCAGCCTTTGCGCTTCGGAAAGTCTCCTGCCACCTTCGCCCCTACGTAGTCTGAGGCCGGGGCTTGAAGCTTGGCCTGGTCAGATACCCCGGATGTTGAAGCAGACTGGTAGGTGATTGGCGTTGCGGGGCTTTCCCTGACGGTGACAATGCTAGCTTTAACCACAGTGCGTGAAGGGTGGTCTCCCAGAATGTTGCCTTTCTCCACATCCAAGTCGTCTCGGCCTCTTTCTGCAGCCAACCGGGCCTCCTTCTGCTGCCTAAATCTTTGAAAAAGCCGGCGGACTGGATGGTCAGGTGGCAAGACTAAAGGGGCTTCGTTCTTCCTTTTCATCCGCTCTTCTTCTTCTCGCTTGACGTCACTAATCTTCCGGAATACAATCTGCAACGGGGAAAAATATATCACACTAAGGGTTAGAGAACCAGAGTAGGAAAGGATATCCATTTTCGTTATTTGAATTGATAACTCTGCATGCTCAATAGCTCATGATACAGAAGCGTAGGACTCTGCCTAATATTAAGCTAGACCATTGATCCATCTTTCTTAATTTTGTCTGCATTGACTGGCAGCCGATCTCGAGACTTCCGATCAGCGCCAGCGGAGGACGGAGGACTCCCTCTGATCTACGGAGGGAGTAGCTCTGAAGAAACTGGGTTGGATCCGCTCCAGCGAAGCGGGGACCCTTGAAATCACAGGCGGAGGAAGCCTGCGAACGTGGGACTCGGTGGGCACCTTAGCGCCCCCCCCAAATTGACGAAGGAGCTCAGTTACGGGCTCTGGAGCGAAGAGGGGGAGGTGCGGTGCTGTGAGTCGACTGCTACTTCTTCAGAGTGAAGCTGCACAGCCGTTCTCCGGAGAGCGCTGATTTCTTCTTTGAAAATCTGGATTTAAAGAAACTCCCAGCCGTGAGTAGGGGGAAGAAAGAACTTTGAAGTCAAAAAATTAAAACTAATTGGGATCCGAAGCGGAAAGGTATAAAAAGGGAGTCTGCCTTCCGCCATTGTATATAATCTGAAAGCAAAGAGACTGAGAACTTTGAGCCGTGTAAAAAGACGTTTTGGAAATAAGATCTAAAAATCTAACATCAAAGCAGAAGACTCCCCCTCCTCAATTGCAGGGGAAGAGGGGGGAGAATTAAAGGACTGATTCCCTGCAGTGAAGGAGGCTAATTGGACTTAAAACTGCCGATCTGATGCCTGGGAACAGGTTGCTGGAGACCTTCTTTTTTTCGTAAGAAGGGATATCGTGTTTCTGCCTGGGACTAAAGTGAATATTGATACTGTTAAATTTTATAGAAGAAGGGGGGGCACAGAGGAAGGAGAAATATTTTAACGGAGGCAACAAATGAACTGTGTCCCCCTAGTGGAGGCTAGTAACTGTTACTATTGAACTGATCCAGAGGAATTTTCCATTGTTTATGTTTCTGCTGAATCTCCACTGTTTATGCTTCTGCGGAACTGAGTTTTACTCTTGGATTTACACAGCTGTGATCTGACCTTGAATTAATCTGGTGCTGTGGTATGGCAGAGAAGCTGGAGCCTCAGGAAAGAATAACAAGGTCGGGCAAATCTTTTGAAAAAAGAAGAGCATCAGTATCTGGCCCTTCAGGGGGAGCTCCACCGCAGACTAAAGCTAAAGGCATGTCCACGGAAGAAGTTTTGGCTGCAGGACTGGTTAAAATTCAGGAAACCTTGGACAATGTCCAGGAGTCTTTGAAAAATCTAACTTTGGAAGTAGCCCAAACAAATAAAAAGGTGGTAGATGCTTCATGCAAAATTGATCAGAATACTGCAAGTATCAATACTTTGGGCCAGAAAGTGACGATTAATACTGAAAAAATTGAGAAAGTATTACAGGAATCAACTGCTGCTAGAAAAATAGCAGAGGAAGCGAAAGTGGTTGCTGAGGCTACAAGACAAGAGGTAAGACAAGAGATACCAACGATACATAGACAGCTGGTGGACCACAGGCTAACACTGTCTATGTATGACCTGAGAGACAAGGCGACTAATCTTAGATTAAGATCTGTGCCTGAACTTGAACAAGACAAATTAAGTGACTTTCTTATGAAGGAATTTGCAGACTTTTGGAACTTGGATTTGGAAAAAGAAGAATTTAAAATTGTGAGTGCTTTCAGGCTAGGAAGAGGAGGGAGGAAGAACAAAGTGAGAGACTGTCTGATTACTCTAAGGACGAAAGAGGAGAGAGACAGGATTTTGGGCCTCCACTTTGAGAAGGCCCTGAAGATACACCATTTTAAAGTGGAAATTTTTAAGGATATTCCCAAATTTCTTTTGGAGCTCAGAGCTAACTACAGAGACTTGGTGGCCCTACTGAAGAGTAACAACATTGCCTTCAGGTGGGAATTCCCACAAGGTTTATCTTTTAGCTTTAAAGGCAAAAAGATAAAGATAAAGTCAGTGGATGACAAAGACAGATTCATAAAGGACTACGGTGAGGACCTGCAGAAGGGTCTTGGGAAGGAGCAACGAGTCCCAGGGAGAGGAATAATAGACAGAGCAAGAATCCTTTTTGGAGTGGACAATTTGGGGAAGGCGGCACCATTGACAGAAGAGGAAGAAGTCTTGGGAGCAGTAGGAGGAGTGGGAGAATAACTACAATATGTCTTTGCAACTATTAAGTTGGAATTGTAATGGACTGAACTCCCCTCGAAAAAAGAAACAGGTTTTTCATTTGTTAAAAAAGGAACAAGTGGACTTGATTTGTTTGCAGGAAACTCACGTGACTAGGCTACACAGGAAACTACTAATTAATAAAAGATTAGGCCAAGAATTTATATCATCGGACAGAGTGAAGAAAAGAGGAGTGGTGATCTACGCAAAGGAGAGCCTATCACCAAAATTTATTTTTAAAGATGACCAAGGAAGATATGTGGTGATTGAAATTCAAACACATGGAGAGAAATTTTTGATAGTAGGGGTTTATGCACCAAATGAAGGGAAATCAGAATTCTTTAAGAAGTTGCATGACATTTTGACAGATTATCTGGACTATAATGTTATCCTGATGGGAGATATGAACGGTGTGGTTTCTACGAACATGGATAAAGCACAGAGGCAGGTAATTACTAAAGATGGTAGATTACCAAAGACTTTTTTTGAACTGACGGATAACTTGGATTTGATTGATATTTGGAGAACAAAGAATCCCCTAGAAAGAGAGGGAACCTTCTTTTCTGAAGCCAAAATGACATGGACAAGAATTGACCAAATATGGATTACTAGAAGTATGGCACCAAAGACTAAAAATTGACATTGCAGGAGCCAGAAACTAGTACTAAAAGGGTCTTAGAACTGATTGAAGAATTTGGTCAAGTGGCAGGATTTAAATTAAACAAATTAAAAACAAAGGTTCTGGAGAAAAATTTAACTGAAAAGGAGAGAGAAAGGTTTCAGAAGGAGACAGGTTTGACTGTGGTTAAGAAGGTGAAGTATTTGGGGATTAATATGACATCTAAGAATGGGAACCTGTTTAAAGATAATTATGAAAAATGCTGGTCGGAGGTGAAAAGGGATTTGGAAATCTGGTCAAATCTGAAGCTATCATTGTTAGGTCGTATTGCTGTGATAAAAATGAATGTATTGCCGAGAATGTTATTTCTGTTCCAAACACTGCAAATTATTGATAAAATGGACTGCTTTAAGAAGTGGCAGAAAGATATCTCCAGATTTGTCTGGCAGGGCAAAAAGCCAAGAATAAAATTTAAAATATTAACAGATGCAAAAGAAAGAGGAGGCTTTGCCCTGCCAGACCTGAAAATTTACTATGAATCAGCAGCTTTTTGCTGGCTGAAAGAATGGCTACTTCTGGAAAATACTGATATTTTGGACTTAGAAGGGTTTAATAATGCTTTTGGCTGGCATGCATATCTATGGTATGAGAAGGTTAAAGTGCATAGAATGTTTAAGATCCACATTGTAAGGAAAGCATTGTTTAACGTCTGGATAAGGTATAAAGATCTACTTGAGAGCAAAACTCCAAGGTGGTTGTCACCAATGGAAGCGAAGGCCCTTAAAAAGCTTAATATGGAGGACAAATGGCCGAAATATTGGGAGATTTTAGAACAAGATGGAGAAAAATGGAAAATACAGAGTTTTGAGAAGCTAAAAAATAAAGTGCGTGACTGGCTTCACTATCACCAAATAATGGAGGCATATAAACTAGATAGGAAAGTGGGCTTCCAGGTGGAAAAATCAAAATTGGAAACAGAACTGTTAGAGTCCAAAACTAAGACTTTGTCAAGAATGTATAACTTGCTGTTGAAATGGAATACGCAGGACGAAACAGTAAAATCTGCTATGATCAAATGGGCACAGGATGTTGGACATA
Organism: Podarcis tiliguerta; assembly: GCF_965153285.1. NCBI lineage: Eukaryota > Metazoa > Chordata > Lepidosauria > Squamata > Lacertidae > Podarcis > Podarcis tiliguerta. The sequence continues at coordinate 24,418,853 of NC_139536.1, forward strand.
ATATAATGATGGCTGACTGGGAACAGTTATGGACCACCGGTATGAAATTCACGGCATGTAGTGCCTTAAGAGAGAATATTATGAAAATGATATACAGGTGGTACATGACACCAGTCAAGCTAGCAAAAATTTATAAGTTGCCTGATAATAAATGTTGGAAATGTAAAGAAACAGAAGGTACATTCTTTCACCTTTGGTGGACGTGCCCAAGGATTAAGGCCTTTTGGGAAATGATCTATAATGAAATGAAAAAAGTATTTAAATATACTTTCCTCAAGAAACCGGAGGCCTTTCTCCTGGGCATGGTCGGCCAATTGGTGCCAAGAAAGGACAGAACCTTTTTTATGTATGCCACAACAGCAGCAAGAATGCTGATTGCGCAGTATTGGAAGACCCAAGAACTACCCACCGTGGAAGAATGGCAGATGAAGGTGATAGACTACATGGAACTGGCAGAAATGACCGGCAGAATTCGAGACCAGGGAGAAGATCAGGTGGAAGAAGATTGGAAGAAATTTAAGGATTATTTACAGAAATATTGCAAAATTAATGAATGTTAGAACGATGTTGGATTTTGATTAAGGGGCTTTCTGTAAAAAACGAAGAAGTAAATGGGAAAAATAGTGTAAAAGAGAGGGAAGGGTAAAGCCAAAATATTAAGATAAGAAGGGAGATGAAAGTAAAAGAGGGAAAGGATTTGCTGATCGAACAATGGAAATGGAATACAAAGGAGGGAGGTACGGGGAAGTCCAGGAAAAAGCTAATGCAAGATCTATTTTGAAAAGTGAAGTTGTTTTTAACCGTTGTCATATTATATGTTAGTTTTTTGTTATGTGTTAAGGTGTTTTTTTTCTTTTTTTTTCTTTATTGTATCTTTGTTGTTGTTGTCTTGTTGTTTCTGTGTTATGTTTGGCTTATATTATACTATGAAAACTTAATAAATATCAATTAAAAAAAAAAAAAAAATGACTGGCAGCCGATCTCCAAGGGTTCAGGCAGGGGACAGTCCCAGCCCTGCCGAGAGAGGCCAGGAACTTGAACCTGGGACCTCCTGCATGCATAGCAGATGCTCCGCTCCTGAGCTATGGACCTTTCCCATAAATATACATGAGCAGATTATCCCAGGCAGCTGACGTATGATTCAGAGAGGGATTTTTGTTGTTATTCAGATGTGCCTAGCATTCCACATGTGGACACTATCTAGCACATCCCTAAATGCAGTATTACACAACAATATGATCACTCTACAAGACAGTAGTGCTATTGCATTGAGCTGCTTGTTACCTTTCACTTTACTCCATCTCTTACACAAACTCAAAGTCAATGCAAGGATTGTGGATAGAGGTGAGAATTAATAGACTTAAACACCAGTTTCTCTAGGCTGATTGTATGGGTGGAACCACATAAATCCCCAGAGGCCTTCAAATAGCAGCCAGGCCTCTCTTTGAACATAACCCTCGCTTAGAAGGTTTGTGTGTTTCTTAGATAAGAGCAGTCAGGGGGGAGTGGCTGGCTCTCAGCCAGCTTTTCACGCTCTAGTACTCCATGAAAAGGCTTGCGCTGAGCAAGAAAAGTGGTGGTGGTGTGTGTGTGTGTGTGTGTGTGTGTGTGTCCGTTCCATTCATTCCTAATGTCACAAGGAAACCCACCCTGTGCACTCAGATTTCCATTTCAATGGGAACATCAGTTCTAGATCAGGGGTTGGGAACTTCAGACTCAGGGCCAAATGCCAGGCCTCTCTGCCTGCTCCTGGGGCTCACTCAGGCCACATCCCTCACCTGCTTTGCACCTTCCCTGAGTGTTTTTGCATGGGAGCAATGAGTCCGTGAACTCTACTAATGCCTCTTGTTTGCCTGGATGGAGGATGGAAGGGTGTGTGTAGAAACCAAAGTTAAATTCACATTTGCTGCTGCATCTGGCTCTATGAACAGCCCTACCTGTGATAGCAGTGATGACAAAAATCAGGGACTGAATATTGCAGCAAGATCTTTACAGATGTTGCCCTTGACCAGGTGTGACTCCTTCATTAATCCAGGCCACACAAGGTTATTCACTGTTCAGGTCCAGTTTATTTGCTACTAATGTAGATAGCGACCATAAAAAAACAAATCCATTATGGCGGGGCTCTCTATTCCCTATTTGAGCAGTGACATCATCAGCAGGTGCGGATGGCGTGAGTCATCAGCAGGTGCCGATGGTGAGTCATCTGAGTTGCACCACTGCTTTCAGTCTGTACACACACACAAAGAGAGAGACACACACACCCTGCTTCACAGGGACAATTGGCCCTAGTATGAACAATCATCCCATGATCTGGGCAAGGCCCACCAGGGAAACAGCCTTCATATGGCTCACAACTTCATGTCCCTCAGGCCACAGATTATATTACACAGCTGCAGTTCTGCCACCCTTGCTTTACTCATCACTGTGGACTTGCTCCCCTTCTCACCTGTTCCCTTTCCTTCTGCTACTAAACCCCCTTAATTTGTAGCATGGCTTTCCCTCAACTTCCTCCTGAAACCTCATCACCATTTCTGAGCTCAAGGAGTTGGTTAACCAAGGTTTCTGCATTGAGGTAAAAAGGCTATTGAGATCTGTTGTTGTTGAAGGAAAGCCTCTTTGAAAGGGCTACCCTTGGCAGCCACCTGGGGCATAAGACCACCACGACACCCCTTTTGGATCAGGTCAATGGCTCATCTAGCCGAGCATCCCGTTCTTCCCAACTGCAATGCTCAGCAACTTGTATCCAGAGTGCCTCTGAGAGTGGGGGCAGAACCCAGTCATCATGGCTAGTAAGGTAAGGTAAAGGTAAAGGACCCCAGTCAAAGGTGACTATGGGGTTGCGGTGCTCATCTCACTTTCAGGCCGAGGGAGCTGACGTTTGTCCACAGACAGCTTTCCAGGTCATGTGGCCAGCATGGCTAAACCACTTCTGGTGCAATGGAACACCGTGACAGAAACCAGAACACACGGAAACACTGTTTACCTTCCCGCCACAGCTGTACCTATTTATCTATTTGCACTGGCGTGCTTTCAAACTGCTAGGTTGGCAGAAGCAACGGGAGCTCACCCCATTGCGGGGATTCGAACCGCCAACCTTCCAATCAGCAAGCCCAAGAGGCTCAGTGGTTTAGATCACAGCGCCACCTGCGTCCTGATTAATGGCTAGTAGCCATTGATAGGTTTATCCTCCATGATCCCCCCCCCATCCTTCTTTAAATACATCCAAGTCAACAAGTGATAATGCAGCCACTTATCAGGCACATAATTGAACTCTGCCCCTCGGGAGTTATGAGCCGAGTTATGATTACTAGTTCCTCATAATTTTAGCTAACAAAACGTTAGTACCAGTAAGAAATAACTTTTGTGTTATAGATGTTAATTAAAAACAACAACAAGCAGCTAAACAAATAAATAAACACATGTCCAAGAGGTATATTTATATTAAGAGAGTTATAACAGGCACACAAAATAATGAGGCGTTATGTTTCCCTGATGATGCTAACCCTACTTGGTATTCTCCTCGATGCTGGGCAGGCACACAAACAAATAGCTTTGCTAATTTCTGCCGTTTAGAGAGGCAGGTGAACTTGGCAGTTAGAGCTGCCAAATGGGAAATGAGAGTTTTTCATCTTTGCAAACACTTCGTACACATCTCAACGCAAAAGCCATGCATAAAGTAGCAATGGCATAAGAAGATACAGCGCCAGTTCTGCTGGAAGCTGCAGGGTGACTTTGTACGTGCGGTCGGGATCTGACGGTTTTCCCTCTCCACCACGGTACAGAAAGGATAAAGATTCACATCACTCTAATTTAGAGCATTTTCTAGGTGAGGATGGGGGAGAAGTGTACGCTTCCTAAGCCAGTAAGCGAACTGAATTTTGTGACACAGTTTTCCAATCAAAATGGTGCACAAAAATGCACCCATTAGTGGAAATAATGTACAAAATGGCATTCTGTGATGGAAAATGACTCACAAAATGCACACATTAGGAAAATTGCACGCAAAATTGCATATGGATGAGAAATGCTCATAAAATGCATAGTTTTGTGTGTGCAGGCTTTTAAAAGACAACTTCACACACGGATGTGGGCGAGCTGAACTCAGCTTAGGTAAAATGAGACATGTGACAGATTCATCCCTCTCTAATCCAGATGGAATAGCTCATTCTGCTTAAGAAAGGGCCATAGCTCAGTGGCAGAGCATCTGCCTTGCAAGCAGAAGGTCCAGGGTTCAATCCCTGGCCTCTCCAGGTAGGATTGGGAGAGGCTCCTGCCCCAAATCCCAGAGAACCTCTGCTAGTCAGTGTAGACAGCACTGAGCTGGGTGGACCAATGGTCTGACTCAGTACAAGGCAGCTTCCTATGTTCCTAAGTCTCCCACTGGAAGAAGGAGTTGGTGGTCCAGTTTTCCCCATTCCCTCTCCTGCTTCCTACACTGACTGTTACATTTTCCCAGAGGGTGCCCCAACATGGCAGAGCAGTATTCAAGGGCACAGGAAATTGTGAAAATTGCCTCAACCCCTCCCTCCAGCAGGGGCAGAGGTAGCCCAGTGACTACAACCCAGCCTTTTACAAATAACATATTCAGCCCCAAATGACTTAGGACCTCTATACTTGAAGGAGAGCCCCTCTCTCTATGTTCCTGCCCATGAGCTGAGATCTTCCAAGGAAGTTCTCCTTAATGTACCATCACTGGGAACTGTATGCTTGGCAGTGCCACATGGATAGACATTTTCTATGGTGGGACACATAGAAGGCAAATTCATCACTCAAATTCAGATGCCTTTGTTGTCCAGGCCTTTGTTATTTGATACTGCAGATATGTTGTTTTTAATTGCATTTTCTTTGGAATATGTGTTTTAAATGGAGACTTTGTCATTTTATTGATTTTCTTTGTGGCCTGCCCAGAGATCCTAGGATAAGGTGGTCTAAACATAGCCTACCTAAATAAACAAATAAACCTCCATTTAATAATTACCCTATTTATAGCCTTGTTTCTGAACTTGGGAAGTCCTTGCGTGGGCAATGGAGCTTCCTAGATCCAGCGACGCATCATCTCAACTCGCCTTTCCAAATCGGTTATGCTGTTGTGTCCCAATGATGATTTATATTCACTTACGTGAACACCATCGGTGTGACCATTGCCTTACAGAATAACGAGCAAAATGTTAAGCTGTTGCCCTGAGGTGTCTACAATTGAAAATTCAGTACAAGGGAATGTGAGAAAAATGGTAATGGGAAGAACAGGCATGCTTTTCAGAGGTCTGGAGGACTAAGAGGTTAAGTCATGGAGAAAAGGTGGCTTGGAAGGAAGAGAGATAAACAGAATTGCATTGCATGTAAGGGTAGAATTGTTTCATAGTTTATCTTGTTGGTGTGTTTGGGAGTTTGATATTGTTTTATTGAATAGTTGGTTATTTTATAAAGCCCCATATAGCACCAACCTCTGATATTTTAGGGATGAAGGGTGAATTACTAATGCTTTTACCAACAACAAAAATCATGGGAGTGGGAGACTGTTAAATGGCTGAGGGTGGTGGAAGTTTTAGAAACCAAACGTGCTTCCACAAGAGTGTTTACCATGGGACTGATGCTGCTATTGTATGCCACTGTTTCCAGCATCCACACATTCCATATCTCTACCCTTCCCAATTTAATCCAGATGTACATTTACTGTGGAAAATTTCTGAATTATGGGTTTTCTCTTTCCCCCTCTGCTCCTAATGTTTGTATCTTCGAAAGAAGTGATTTAAGTGTTTCCTGTGAAAGAGAGTTTGAAATGACTGCCCTTCCTACCCCACCCCAAATACTGCGAAGAGGGCACATGGAAGGAAAAAAAGTAAAAACTGAGCAAATGAGATGATTTCAGTCCAGCTCTTTCAATTTTTTAAAAAACACACACATTGCACTGGGGTGCCTGGTGCAAAATGAATGTGTATTCAGCTTTCTTGTGCAGAGGTGGCAGTAGCTAAGAAATCAGAAACACTGTGAGCCACCAGGTATGCATATTAAAGCTGGCATCACAATTCTGCCTCAGCTGAAGTTCAGAGAGAATTTGGAGGCTCCTGCTCAGGTGAAATATCAGAGTCATTGAAAGGGAAGCCAAAAGAGAATTATAAGCCTAATGAAATATCTCAGTGGGATTTCTCATGTCTCTAGTATTGATAATGAGCTAAAGGACAGCATGGCTGCCTTACTGGGTCATAGAATCATAGAATTGTAGAGTTAGAAGGGACTCTGGGAATCATCTCGTCCAACCCCCTGCAATGCAGGAATGGGCAGCTGCCCCATATGGGGATCAAACCTGCAACCTTGGCATTATCAGCACCACACTCCAATCAACTGAGCCATCCAGGCCCCCAGGGTCAGGCTCACCGCTGCAATCTGATTGGTCTTTGGCACCCAGACCTGGGTGTCTGGCAAGGTCTTTCACCTGACCTCCTACTTTCCTTTCACCCAAAGATGTCGGGGACTGAACTTCGATCCTTCTGCATGCAAAGTGTGAGATTCTGAGCTGTGTTCAAAACTTCTGTTTTTGAAATGTATGGCATGGACGTGACCGTAGATAAGAAAACAATAAGAGCTTGCTGGATCAGGCCAGTGGCCCACCTAGTCCAGCATCCTGTTCTTGCAGTGGCCACCCAGATGCCTGGGGGAAATCCACAAGCCAGATCTGAGCACAAGAGCACTCTTCCTCTCTCCTTTCCCATCATTTCTGCCTCCAGTTGGTGAAATCCTCCTTTAAAGCCACCCTTAGTCCTGTCAATTAATTTCAGTTTGTATACTGTGTGGTACTAGCACTGAATAAAAGCCTGTCTTTCCCCCTCGCCACACCATTTTTCGTTTTAGATCTCTATTTCATGTCCCACTATGGTGTCAGCCACACTTCCGAAAGCCTGATTCCAATTTGACAGTAAACAGTGGGTTTTCCCAGAGAAAGTAGCAGGACAAAAGGAAAACCTCTTAGAGCCCATGACTTGAAATCACGAGACAAACAAAAGCACAGATGAACCCTCGTTTATCTTTCTTCTGAACGAAAATACCTCAAGTGCTTTAGTCTTCCTATTAGAAAAGGAATTGTTGGTTAATCCTGCCATAATTTCCCATTTCTGGGAATTTCTCAGGCCCCTTTTATATGCCGATAAATAAGATACTCAGTCTATTTCATATAGCAGCTCATGATAATGAACAGAATGTCTGCTGAATTCAAAAAGCTCCCCTTTCCATCATTTGATGTTAGCGTTACCAGAAGGAAGAGTTTATAACATACCCCAAAGTCCATTAGTCTCACTGTCACAGGCCTCTATTCAAGAAGCTCATCTGCATTTTTATTACTCTGTTTTAAATCCAGACATTAGAAAGCAAGATGGCCGAAGTAAGCAGCTACAAAACCTAGCAAAGGGCAAGTCAACCATACTTAGCATGTGGTAAGAATCCTGTGCCCACAGAAAGACAGCATTGCAAGCTCCTGCAGGAATGTGCCTTCGCCCCCACTCACTTGAGTACCAGGGCCAATGTTACCAAGAAATGCCTCGGCAGCATGTCCTAGTTCTGAAAATTGTGTAGCAGTCCTTCATTAGTACAAGCTAGCTCCACAGATTACTTAGTTCTGCATTGTGTGAAACATTTCAGGGGAGTTGCCATCTTTGTTGTGTTTGCTGCCAAAGGTTAGCTTTCCAATCCTATGTTATACACATCTACTCAGAGGTAATAAATTATTATTATTATTATTATTATTATTATTATTATTATTATTATTATTATTTTATTTATACCCCGCCCTCCCCAGCCAAGGCCGGGCTCAGAGCGGCTTACAAGCAATAATAAAAACAAGTTGAATGATTACAACTTAAAAACAAAATTAAAATACAACATTAAAATATTGAAACATTAAAATATTAAAATGTAGCCTCATCGTAGGAGGAGAAGGAAAAGAAAAAAGAAAGAGAGGGAGGGAATCAAATCAAATGGTAAGTCCGTTTAGGTTCAGTGGGGCCCAGTTCCTAAGCACACTTAGCATGAAACACCTTTGCGGCTCAATGGGTCAGTGTGTTCACCAAAAGGTTGGTGGTTTGAGCCCACCCAGGGATAGATGTGGGCAGGAGTCCCGCATTGCAGGGGGTTGGACTAGATGACCCTTGAGGTCCCTTCCAAGTCTACAATTCTATAATTCTATGTCTGAAGGTTACCCATTGAGCTACATGGTTGGAGTGGGAGTCTGAACCCACTCTAAGTATGTGTCTCTAGTTTTTATCCGCTACCATTAACTTATTATGCAGACTTTTTTGAGAACAAATAATCACTATTAACTCGCCTGTGACCCTTGGAATGGGAAAAAACCTGATCTAGGTGGATCAGTGGACATGATCCTGCATGCATATCAGCTTCCTGATTTCCGACATGACCCATCTAATATGCTGAAACTCAACTGCAGTATTTGTATATAATGTTTCAGTTAGCAAAAACTCCTTATGCTGTTTCTCTCTGAGGTGCCAATTAACTGCTCATGATGAAGGCAAGGAAATTTAATACCAAAAAAATTGTTTATTCATCAGCGGTAGTTATGTAAAATATTACTTTGTGTCAAGCATCAACTCTAATGAATTGATGAATTTATTGTCTTGGGCAATAAACGTTGCTAAAGCCAGGAAGCCAAGCTCCACAGGAGTGAATGCAATGTCTCCTGATACATTTTGAATTGGGGAGGACATAAACAAGATGAAACATGCTAGCCAATAAAGACAATAGGACAGGAAAGTCATAGGCAGGGGAGCTAAGAAGTGAATATGCATCAGTTATCCTAAATCACGGACTACTGGCAATTCAGTGTCTGTGGAAAAACAGTGCAATAGTTCCTCTAAAAAAGAAAATTAAAAGGTCCAGTATAAAACTCCCCCTGCAACGTAGGAATCTCAGCTAAAGTATCCATGACAGATGGCCATCCAACCTCTGCTTAAAAACCTCCCGAGGGAGACGATTCCACTGTCAGGACAGTCGGTATTTCTCAGCCTGGCTGAATGATAGGAGGATAAAAGCAGCAGAGAACTATGTTGCGTGGGATCAATTCCAATCTGTTACCTCTGAGGATGTGGACAGGCTGCTTGGATGAGTGAAACCAACCACCTGTCCCCTTGATCCTTGCCCATCCTGGCTTACAAAAGGTAGCCAGGAAGGGCTGGGCGATGGGCTTTGTGGGGTGGTGACTGCTTCTCTCTGTGAGGGAGCCTTCCCAGACCTGCTGAAAGAGGAGGTTATCAAACCGCTTCTTAAAAAACCATCTTTAGATGCGGCCAATATGGCCAACTATTGCCCAATCTCAAATCTTCCATTCTTGGGCTTGATTGAGAGAGCGGTTGCTGAACAACTCCAGGCATGCCTGGAAGAAGGGGACCATTTGGATCCCTTCCAGTCGGGATTCAGGCCTCGTCATGGGACTGAAACTGCCTTGGTCGCACTGGTTGATGATCTCCGGCAGGCTAGGGACAAAGGTGAGAGCTGTTTCATAGTTCTGCGGGATCGTCACTATCGACCATAACATCCTTCTGGACTGTCTAGAGGGGCTGGGAGCTGAGGGCACTGTTATACAGTGGTTCTGCTCCTTCCTCCTGGGCCGTGTTCAGTAAGTGGTTATATTATATATTATATACTACAATTGTTATTATTATTATATGTACAGTGATACCTTGGCTCTCAAACTTAATCCGTTCCGGAAGTCCGTTCCAAAACCAAAGCGTTCCAATACCAAGGTGCGCTTTCCCATACAAAATGGATTAATCTGTCCCAGACTTTTAAAAACAACCCCTAAAACAGCAATTTAACATGAATTTTACTATCTAACAAGACCATTGATCCATAAAATGAAAGCAATAAACAATGTACTGCAGTAACACAATCAATCAATCAATCAATCAATCGGTAGCTGAACTGGGTTCCACACAGTCACACACACACAAAAGCTGCAAAAACGAAAACGCAAAATAAATAGCAAAAACAGACAGACCTCAGTATAACACTCAAAACAGAAGTGTGGCACTCAAATCGGAAGTGTGGCACTCAAATCGGAAGCTTAACACTCAAAACGGAGCACGTTCGGCTTCCAAAAAAAGTTCGCAAACCAGAACACCTACTTCCGGGTTTGCAGTGTTTGGGTTCCAAGGTGTTTAAGTACCAAGGCGTTTGAGAGCCAAGGTACTACTGAATTCTGTCTTGAGTTTTCTGGAGGACCGGTGGGATATTAGAGGAATAAAACAAGGAAACATATAAAATAGTTGTTCCAAATGTCTTGGGAAATGGATCTGGCCAGGAAGAACAGTATGCCTGTGTGGCACCTTAAAGACAAGAGATTATTATGAGATTGGGTGTGTGTGTGTGTGAAATGCTCACCTCAGCGGACAGGTATACAAAGAAAAGATCTGCTTGGTAGCATGTAATGTACAGTTTTGTCCTAATGGACCAATTAGGGTAAAAATAGTAAAGTGCAAAAGAAGGTTAGGAATTAAATGTAAGAACTCCTGTAGCACAAGCATTCAGAAACTGATTTCCCAACTTTTATGAGAGAAAAAGCACAGTCCCCCAGGTATAATCATGTGGATTTGGGTCTGCCATTTCTCCGATACAAGTTTTTCTACTTTCATACACTGAATACTGCAACCGTCGCATGTCTGAATGAGAAACTAGAGCTCACTTTTTTCCTCCTACAGGAGTTCAGATTGTTATAGCTGTCCTCAGAGCCCAGCTTGTTAACAACAACCTTATACAATGTTCAGAGCTGAGCCTGTCAACAACAGCTTAATACAGTGGTACCTCGGGTTAAGTACTTAATTCGTTCCGGAGGTCTGCTCTTAACCTGAAACTGTTCTTAACCTGAAGCACCACTTTAGCTAATGGGGCCTCCGGCTGCTGCCGTGCCGCCGGAGCACGATTTCTGTTCTCATCCTGAAGCAAAGTTCTTAACCTGAAGCACTATTTCTGGATTAGCGGAGTCTGTAACCTGAAACGTATGTAACCTGAAGCATATGTAACCCAAGGTACCACTGTACAGGTGGTTGTTTTTTTAGTCCAGTTCATTAACTGCTACATGTATGCCAGCCTGATATAATCTTACAAGGATACGTCAGTTGTAAAAGATTGCCATATATTGGGGGGGGGGGGTATTTTTTCGACTATGTTTTTAATAACTGGCATGTGTCTGCATGTGCACATGAACACACAAGAGCCATAAAAAATATTAAGTGATTTACTGTGGAAATATTATTTAGAGAGAGGATTTTTAAAGCATTCAAACAGCATTTCAGAGAAGTTTGCTCTGGATCCTAGAAGAATGAATGCAGCTAATCACTAAAACTGTATGTTTATTCCAGTAGTGATGTATGGAAGCGAGAGCTGGACCATAAAGAAGGCTGATCGTCGAAGAATTGATGCTTTTGAATTATGGTGCTGGAGGAGACTCTTGAGAGTCCCATGGACTGCAAGAAGATCAAACCTATCCATTCTTAAGGAAATCAGCCCTGAGTGCTCCCTGGAAGGACTGATCCTCAAGCTGAGACTCCAATACTTTGGCCACCTCATAAGAAGAGAAGACTCCCTGGAAAAGACCCTGATGTTGGGAAAGATGGAGGGCACAAGGAGAAGGGGACGACAGAGGATGAGATGGTTGGACAGTGTTCTCGAAGCTACCAGCATGAGTTTGACCAAACTGCGGGAGGCAGTGGAAGACAGGAGTGCCTGGCTAAACGACTAAACAACAACAATATGTTTATTCCAGTGACCCACAACACATTATTGCTTCCTCTTTCTTCAGCTACTCTTATATTATGCTGTGGTAATCAGAGCAGCAGGAGAAGACAGAAACGGAAAACTTTTTGATTTAAACATTTAATTATTGGTTTTGTTCGTCACCCAAAAATAAACACGCATCTGAATGAGAGTGTCACACTTTGGTCACAAATCACTTTATATATCTTTATATACTTGTTTATCGTGAATATCTCTGCTCAATGTTTTTATGGTGTTTTTTTGTATAACCTACTTAAGCACCTGGATCTGTGCTTCCTCACAGTTTTCTTTACCAGCCAGAAATGTCTGAACCTTTATCGCTCACATTTTATTACCAGCTTCTTCTTCTTTTTTGGCTGCAGATCCCAATTGTGAACATTCATTGCACTTTACAGCCTTAAAATTAAAATGTTTTGGGGAGGGGAAGCGCAAGGACTCGGGAGGTTCAGGTTTCATTAGCTCCTCCCTGTCACAAAACATTTATTCCTCCGCGGGGATATCACTTAGCTCCCATCCACTCTCTGACACAATTTCCTGGCAGTAGTTCCACATTGTAGTCAAAGACCGAAGCCATTATAAGGTCGCAAATAGCTACACCATATGTATTATTTATGCCTTTCACTTTAAAGTATGTATTATGCACCGCTTCCAACCCGGCCTCCCCCTCAGGCTGCAAGCGCATAATGGACTGTGGGAAGGCAGCCTGGAGCAAGAGCTATTTAACACCTCAGAACTCTTGAGCTCCAAGGAGGAAAAAGAGGTGGGTGTGTCGTTGAGCAATTTACCTGGTGCACTTAAGACTGGTCTAGCTGAGAAAACTACATTCATCTAATTTCTAAGCTCATTTACTCATTCCTTTGTGGACAATTGTTTTGTTCTCTTTCTCTCTCCACCCCCAACCCCCCTCACTCCAGTACTTTTCTGCAGCTTAAGCCTATAAAAAAGGTAAAGGACCCCTGGGCGGTTTAAGTCCAGTCAAAGGCAACTATGGGGTTTGCAGCGCTCATCTGGCTTTTCAGGCCGAGGGAGCTGGTGTTTGTCCACAGACAGCTTTCCGGATCATGTGGCCAGCATGGCTAAACTGCTTCTGGTGCAATGGAACATTGTGATGGAAGCCAGAGCACACGGAAATGCCGTTTACCTTCCCACTACAGCGCTACCTATTTATCTACTTGAACTGGTGTGCTTTCAAACTGCTAGATGGGCAGGAGTTGGGACAGAGTCACGGGGATTTGAACCACCAACCTCCAGATCGGTAAACCCAAGAGGCTCAATGGTTTAGACCACAGCACCACCCGTGTCCTGTGGTTTTCCTATGGCTGCACAGACATTTGGGGAAGCAATGGCTGGCTAAAGTGGGGTGCACCTGCGTTAAATGTGTGGTGCAGATGGGGTCTTCGTTTCTTGGCTGTGCGCACACCATACATTTAAAGCACATGACTTCATCTCCCCTTTCCCCCTGCCCCAAAGAATCATGGAACGTGTAGGTTGTGAAGGGCGCTGGGATTTGTAGTTCTGTGAGGGGAGAGGTATCTGGGAAATGTAGTTATTTTTAATTTCAGATTTTCCCTGAGAAATCCCCCACAAAGACTCAGAAAAATCCAGCCCATTTTTAATTGAGATGGACAGGTTTTTTTCCTTGTCTCTAGAAGAATGGCACATTTTTCACAAGCAACTTGCATTTTTATATTTTATTATTGATGTCTCACATTCCTGCTAGAAAACACAGGCAAGTTTAAAGAGGGCTCCCAGTGGTCTTTTATTCAGTCACTAATCCTTAGTTTTGCACTCACTGAAGGATTAGTATTTCCAGACCATTTATAGACAGTCAAGTCAGTTAGGGTTTCCGAAAACATTTTACCTGTAGGACTTACCCAAAATGGCCCTCCAATGTCATTACCCTGTTTCCAGGCAGCAAATTGTGGTGTGTGTGTGTTTCACTAATTTTCAGGCAGTAAAATCTGGCTGAATTTACTGGCACTAATGATCCTTGCAGTCCTGGGAGCTGGCAGCTGCCATGAAACTCCTTGGGTGACCCTGGGCCAGTCACTGCCTCTCAGCCTAACCTACCTCACAGGGTTGTTGTGAGGATAAAATGTGGAAGAAGAGAACTGTGTACGCCACATAGCTAATTCATAATAAATAAGCGAATAAGTTTTAACTACCAGTCCCTAGGGTGAAATCAAGAAGAAATGTCCTTATTGGACTGGCTTCATAATGAAATGAATAATATTCCCTCTCATTGCTCTGAAAACAGCTAAGACAGAGGGAAATGCTTCCTTTCCTCACTCAAGGAAATTGCTGGGTAAAATAAAAATGGTAGACACAACAAAATCCATTTTTGAACTGAAGTCTAAAGAGAATTTTTGGCTTATCCATGAATAATGCAGTGTTCCATGCATAAGAGCTGCAAATTGATAATTTCCTTTCTATGTTACTGCATTAGGAAGTAATGCTAGAGCCACATAATGAATAAAGGCAGGAGTAAGACCAAACTCGATTCAGAAATTCCCTCTGGTTCTAACCTAGCCTTTTCCCAGAGACCTACATTCAGATGTGCACAGAATTTTGTGATACTGAGGAATATTCTTGCCTTTAAGATGCAATCTTAAGTTGCAGAACCTGGGTACAGGTTTGCCACGACTGTGAGAACAACGCTGCCTAAACTCTAGCAAATATGCCTGAAGCACAGTATACTTTTATCTTTCTATGAATAATTCTGTGTTTCACATAGTCCAGAAGTTTTCCAGTGTTGCCTTCTTATGAGATGAAATCATACCCATGTTTGTTACGAGTCAGCAGTCTTGCTTAGATATACTTCCATTAGGTTCTGATTTCTTACTTTTGCTGTCGGAGTAACACCACACACACACACACACACACACACACTTCTTTCTCCAGATGTCTGTAGAATCACTTTTGATTGATATTACATGTTGTTTTGTTATTTATAATTCAGACTCTTGTGGTGCTGTGAAAAACATGTTCGGCAGGCTCCCAATTTCCATTTCGGTGTATGAAGGTAATCCGTGAGTGACGTCATAAAATTACCTTTAATTCAAGTGATATTCAGCCTATTCATTAGAGAGTTAACAGAGAATTCACTGTGGGAATTCATGGAGACAGTCACTTTGCCAATCTCAGCATGCATATCAGTTACTTTTGCATTTAGACTGCCTCAGACCATCATCCTGGTGCTTGTGGAATATCAACATAGTTCAAGGAACAAGCCTGTTGTTCAAGGGGCATGCTTCTGTTGGTTGTACTGAATGTCATTCAATTGTTAACATTATGACCTGACTGATCCTTTGTGTGTTTACTGAGAGGTAAGTCCCACATGGGTGGCGCTGTGGGTTAAACCACAGAGCCTAGGACTTGCCGATCAGAAGGTCAGCGGTTCAAATCCCCGTGACGGGGTGAGCTCCTGCTGCTCGGTCCCTGCTCCTGCCAACCTCGCTGTTCGAAAGCACGTCAAAGTGCAAGTAGATAAATAGGTACCACTCTGGCGGGAAGGTAAACGGTGTTTCTGTGTGCTGCTCTGGTTCGCCAGAAGCGGCTTAGTCATGCTAGCCACATGACCTGGAAGCTGTACGCTGGCTCCCTCGGCCAATAATGCAAGATGAGCACCGCAACCCCAGAGTCAGTTGAAGGGTTGCATCCAACTAAGTCCTATTCAGAAGAGACCCACTGAAATTACTGAACCAAGCTAAACCACGATGTCCTTGAATACTATTTGCTGGATATCACAGGTAGGCAGAGCGCTGTTGTTATCACGTCTAGCTTGCAGGCTTCCCACAGCCATTTGGCTAGCTACTGTGAGAACAGGATGCCGGCCATCGTTCTGATCCAGGAGATTCTTATGTCCACTCATTGAAATGGGTGCCTCTGAGTAGGGCTAACATTGGATGCAACCCTAAATCTCTCATACTGGATCTTGGAATCAATGGATGCACAAGTTTAACAATGTGAAAGCATCAGTACATTAGCATTAACTGCTTATTTCTAGCTTTCAACATTCCCATTATTCCACTAACTTTAGGAATACCTTCATGTTACACCTTGCAATAACTATCCATTAGTATTATATAGGCTCCAAGGCCCCTTCAGCCTCAGCCTGCCAGTTTAACTTCCTGCTAAGGGCACATTTGAATCATTTTATGATTTTATGTTCCATTTTTATGTCCCCTCAATCTTCATTTTATAGTCTATTTATGATTAATGAAAGTGTTAGCCCGAGTGCAATAACAAGGCAGTCCAAACCTTTTAAGTTTTCTTTCTAAAATGTAACCTAGTAATGCCATTTGTTTCCTTGCCAGTTTTTGTTTCTCTCGGTGCCTCCTAAGATGGTCTTGTGCCCCACTTTGTGGAGGGAGGTCCTCTGTTCGAAGGAGTTCTCTATTTGAAGGGATATCCAGTCCAAGTCAAATTTAAAAATAAAGAACTATAAGAAGGGAGAGGGCAGGAGACGACTTGACATTGCCCATCAGCAGCTGGCAGACTGGACAGCAGACTAAGGCCACATTCACACCATACATTTAAAATGTTATACCACCACTTTTCATGACTTCCCCAAAGAATTATGGGAGGTGTAACTTGTTAAGAACGCTGAGAGTAGTTAGGAGACCCCTATTCTCCTCACAGAACTGCAGTTCCCAGAGTGGTTTAGCAATCAATCTTCCTTCATAGGAAACTCTGGGAATTGTATCTCTGTGAGGGGAACAGGTGTCTGCCTGAAACAGAATAGGAATATAAGATTTCTGAATTTTCAAGTATAGCATGCTCTTGCAGTTAAATATCATAGCAGCCACAGAAGAAAAACACCCCCAAGCTTAGCAGAGCCTCACAAACTCAACAACAGGTTCAACATTCATCTAAATTACTTCCAAAGCCATTATAAACCCATGAGTTCTATTTCCCCCCTGCATTTTTGCATGATTTAAAATGGTGAGCACCATTACAATGGCAGCTGTTCTACTTAGTTGCAGATGGGAAGTGATGAAATAAAAGACTTTGCAGCAATTGGATAACAAAACAAATTCAGCAGATGCAATTATGAGGGCCTGCTAAATCTGTCACAGTTCCTGAAATCTGCTATGATTAAATGGGCACAAGATGTTGGACACAACATTATGATGGTTGACTGGGAACAGTTATGGACCACTGGTATGAAATTTACGGCATGTAATGCCCTAAAGGAGAATTTAATGAAAATGATTTATAGGTAGTACATAACACCAGTCAAGCTGGCAAAAATTTATCATTTGCCCGATAACAAATGCTGGAAATGTAAAGAAATGGAAGGTACCTTCTTTCACCTTTGGTGGACATGCCCAAGGATTAAGACCTTCTGGGAAATGATATATAACGAAATGAAAAAGGTATTTAAATATACCTTTCTGAAGAAACCAGAGGCCTTTCTCCTGGGCATGGTCGGCCAATTGGTGTTAAAGAAAGATAGAACCTTTTTTATGTACGCCACAACAGCAGCAAGAATACTCATCGCAAAGTATTGGAAGACACAAGAGCTACCCACCCGGGAAGAATGGCAGATGAAGCTGATGGACTATATGGAAATGGCAGAAATGACTGGCAGAATCCGAGACCAGGGAGAAGAGTTGATGGAGGAAGATTGGAAAAAATGTAAAGTATATTTACAGAAATATTGCAAAATTAATGAATGTTAGAAGAATATTGGAATGAAGTTACATGGTTTTAGCAGAAGTGTTATTAAGAACTATATGAATATTAATTCTCAATGTGCCAAAGTGGAAAATTTAACGTTAAATTGTGTTAGGATAAATTATAGAACAAAAATTGAAGAAGAGGGAAAGGATTTGTTGAACCAGCTAATTTGAACTAGAATACAAAAAAGGGAGGTGCGAGGAAGTCGAGGAAATAAGCAAATGAAAGATATAGATATGAAACTTGGATGTGTGTTTAAATGTTTTTGTTTTTTTGTTGTTGTATTGTTGTACTGTATCTTTTTTATTGTTGATGTATTGTCTGTTGAATCTATGTATTGTTTTTCTCTATCTTTTTTATTTTTATAACTATAAAACATCTAATAAATATTATTTTTTTAAAAAAAAAATCTGTCACAGTTCCATGCATGCTATTCCTTCTTTAGGTCAAGTATTGATAAGAGCCATTGTGATCCTGCCTGTTTACCCAATACCCTATTAGCCAAGTTCCTTCAGGGTTTTTCCCCAAAATAAAGCACTGATAATAATTATTCTACTTGCCATGACTTGAATGATTTTAATAAACTCTTAAGAGCATAACTATTCTTCAAACTTCACACATCTGTGAATTTTGCAATACAGATACTGACTAAAAAAAATACAGTGGTGCCTCGCAAGACGAAAAGAATCCGTTCCGCGAGTCTCTTCGTCTTGCAGTTTTTCCGTCTTGCGAAGCAAGCCCATTAGCGGATTAGCGCTATTAGCGCTATTAGCAGTTTAAGGGCTATTAATGGCTATTAAAGGCTTAAGGGATTAGCGGATTAGCTGCTAAAAGGCTATTAGCAGCTTAGCGCTTTAGAAAAAGGGGTTGGGGAGCGGAAAAAACCCTCAAGAATCGCAAGACATTTTTGTCTTGCGAAGCAAGCCCATAGAGAAATTCGTCCTGCGAAGCACCTCTGAAAACGGAAAACCCTTTCGTCTTGTGGGTTTTCCGTCTTGCAAGGCATTCGTCTTGCGGGGCACCACTGTACACCGAAATGTATATTTTAGGATAAAATATGTTTAGAAATGCCTAAGAAGAAGAAGAAGAAGAGTTTGGATTTGATATCCCGCCTTTCACTCCCCTTCAGGAGTCTCAAAGCGGCTAACATTCTCCTTTCCCTTCCTCCCTCACAACAAACACTCTGTGAGGTGAGTGGGGCTGAGAGACTTCAGAGAAGTGTGACTAGCCCAAGGTCACCCAGCAGCTGCATGTGGAGGAGCGGAGACGCAAACCCGGTTCCCCAGATTACGAGACTACCGCTCTTAACCACTACACCACACTGAAATTAAATCCAAAGTGAAATTAAATCCACATGTGATAAAATGCACATGTAAATATTATTCATGTTTATTTAAATGTGCATTTAAATATGGTTGGTTTTTTTGGCTTGGATTTTATTTAATTATCATCATCACAGATTATTGCAGAAACGGGATTGAACATATGCATAAACACATGTGAAATTTGCACAGACCATAAATAGACTGATCCATCCATCCATAATTGTAAGCATCTATTTTGTGAAAATTTATTTTGCAGGCTACTTAGAAGGTCTGGAAAATGTACTCCCTCCCCTTCCTCCCTCCCCTTTGATTTATGTGTACTGGCTTTTCCCCATGCCACCTGATATATGAAAATAAAAAGAGGGTTTTTAAAATTAAATATCAAAAGATGGTTAGAAGGTGGATAACTCTATATGGTACAATAATTACTTATTTGAAAAATAATTTGAAAAATATCCAGCTGGAGCTAGGAATAAAAACCTTCAAACCCCATGTGTAATCTGTGGGATGTGACATCACTGTAGCAGTCAAGTACAAAATTTCCTGTTTTCCCAGAGTGGACATACAGGGGGATGTTGCTCCAGGCAGGAGGACTTCCTGTCAGACCTGTCTGGAGCATCCTCCCCCTGCGTGTGACCTTGGGGTGATGGGAGTGACCCTGTGAGACCCTGTAAAGGGGCCAGTCACACAGCTATCTTCCTCTCTTTTGCTGCTTTCTTCTGATCTTGATGTATTTTGCTGTCTGCTGGCTCTCAGCCAGCAGCACATGGGCTTAATCCCCATATGGGATTAACTCACACTCTCTTCTGTAACTACAAGCTAAAGCCTGCCTTCAGGATCATACTGGGAACTGAATGTAAGTAAACTTCTTATCATTACTTTTAATGAAGCCTGTTGTGTCTTTATTGTTTTACGAGGGAATAAAGGGGAATTTACCAGGAACAATCGAGTCTGGACAAGCCAGACTGGATTGCTTAACTCAAGAGATTCAAACGACTCTACCAACTAGCTTCCTGCAATATACAGGGGAATGTACTCTGCTACTGACTCACTAGCGTGAGTGAGGAAGGATAATATTAAATCAATATATCCTCTCCTACTATCCACAACATTCCTACACAATCACAAGGTGAAAAGGTATCAGGAGAAGGTTCTTTCTGTCCAACATCAAGTATTCAACTAATGATACTGTCAGCTACTTTTAAAATTTTAGCCACTAATTCTTATATGAAATAGGCAAACCCTAATAATTTATTTATTTGTTTCATAAAATTTATACACCGCTCGAGTGTTAAAAACCAACCAGCCAACCAACCCTCAAAAGGGTTTACAAAGCTAAAAGAATAAAATCATGAAAAATCCACAACTGTACTGTAAAGCATACAAAAGAGATAAAAATGACCTTGACTTTCTAAGCATCTGGGTAGGCTTGTCTAAAGAGGAATGTTTTTAGCAGGCACTGAAAAAAGTGCAGTGAAGGCGCCTGCTTGGTCTCAAGAGGCAGGGAGTTCCAAGGAGAGGGGGTTCCATACTAAATTATCAATTATTCTTATTATTTATTAAATTTGTATATCGCCCTATCCCCGCAGGTCTCAGGGCAGTTACAACATAAAATCACAACATAAAAACACAAAATAACCAATAAACCCTCAAGCTCTTACAAATGCAGAACGGGTATTCTGTGGCATAAGAAACTTGCTCTTCTTGTGCATTTCCCTTTATTTGGCTACACAAATAAAAACATTAAGTTAGGCAGATAAAAAATAAAGCATGCTAGCTGAAAGCTTGCTTTTAATAAAGACATGGAATAAATGACATCCCACATCATGGATTAAGGTGTCTGGTGACAGATGTTGCATGGAGCGTGGGGAGGTGGGGGAGGGGCAGGCAATGGACCAAATGCAGGAGCATCTTTCAAAGTAAATGTACATTGGCTATCAGAACCAGAATATTGTTCTACCTCTGAAGCAAATGTACTCTAAAGTGCTATATGTTATAAAAGGTAAAGGTAAAAAAGGTAAAGGACCCCTGAATGGTTAAGTTTAGTCAAAGGGAATTATGGGGTTGTGGCGCTCATCTTGCTTTCAGGCCGAGGGAGCCGGTATTTGTCCACAGACAGCTTTCTGGGTCATGTGGCCAGCATGACTAAAACACTTCTGGCACAACAGAACACCGTGATGCAAACCAGAGCACATGGAAATGCTGTTTACCTTCCTGCCACAGCAGCAGTACCTATTCATCTACTCACACTGGTATACTTTCAAACTGCTAGGTTGGCAGGAGCTGGGCTAGAGCAACAGGAGCTCACCCTGTCACAGGGATTCGAAACGCCAACCTTCTGATCGGCAAGCCCAAGAGGCTCAGTGGTTTAGACCACAGCGCCACCCGCATCTCAAGAATATGTCATACAATAGTTTGAGCACTAATGTGGCTTCAGAAAGCACTTCGCTCTGTTATGGTTAAAACCCTGTGCTCATTTATGTCCCAATGAACCTACATTTCACTAAACATATATAAGATTAGGCTCAGAGGCAAGGAGCCATATCAGCACACACATCCTGGAAAAAAAATCACTTTACTGCACCCCTTTGGTGCGAGAAGGACTGGAAGTTTCTCCTGTATTTGCCCTGGCCACGACAGCAGCAGCACGGCACCACAAACATATACATCATAATCTCCATAGTCTGACAGGTGATTTTTGTGGCCCCTCCCTGGGCTGTGCCCACAGCGGGGGCCTGATTTGCCAACCCCTAGGAGCAACTCTGATTTCAGTTTTATTTCCAACCTTCCACCTAGCTTCAGGGTTATAGACAAGTATGATTGCTGACACCTGTTGGTTAGAAAATATAATCTGGGTAGCAGAAAGCCATCTGATAGGTGAAATGTATTTACAGAAAATGGTGATTTAATGGATCAGTTCATCCTGAGTATCTTTCCAATTTTGCTGCGATATGCTACCATCCATCACCAGGAATGTCGCTTCTTACAAAAGCATGTTTCCTTATGTAATCCCTTTGAAAGGAGATCACAGTCCAGAAAGATTCCGCTGAAAAAGAATTTGCCAAGGTAGGGCATTTAAGTCTGAGGGGCAGATGGTAGGGACACTGGATATGAAGAAAAACAAGAGAGAGAAAACTAAAGCTTCTTTATACAATGAAGTTGTATTCAGAGTAGACTCCCTGAAATTAATGGACAAAGCTACTGCCTGAAAGCTCAGCTCCAGAGGCTTAGACTTTTACAGTGCAGCATAGAGTGGCCACGTCTGATGCTTTATAGAGGACAGTCCTCTATTTGAGGAGCTGTCTGATCCAAGTCTGGTTTAAAGATTAAGAACCATAAAAAGGGGGAGCAAGGGCCTTCAGGTTTGGCACGTGGAGAGCAGACTGAGCAGGCACACAGTTTTGTTCCCCACTTTGATGAGGTAAACTGTATTTCTATTTATTGATTTCTAAATTTGTGTATATATCCTGCTATATATATTTGCTCTAAATGCCATCAATCTGTAGTTTCAGTGGTCACAGATGGTGCTGTGAACTATGGCATGATGAGAGGTGGTGTGCATGCAGTGGGGGGCAGTTAGCAGAATAAATTGGGAGGCACCACCCCTAATATACACATATACACACTGTATGCAAATCAGTGTCTTCTTCTGTCCTTTTCCATTGGTGCCTTTTCTCTTTTTAAGCAGTGCTGAAGTAGCCACTCTATTGCTGCTTGTCAAGTGTACAAGTGGAAGTTGCACAATCCAAGTGACCCATGCAGTTTTCTCTTTGAACGTGTTATGGAGCTCTGATTGTTTAGTAGTGGGTTTTGAGTGGCAAGTATGTTAACCTTTGAATTGGGACACAGTATTTTCACTTTTGTAGCCAAATGTCAAGCTACATTACATGGCCCAAGTGGCGGGGAAATGGACAGTCATTTTCAATCAAAGCTGTTTCTCATGGCAGTGTCAAAATGAAAATTAGATTTTTTTGTGGGAAGCAAATTAATGGTACAGTAGAGCATTATAAACATCTAAATGTCATTTTGGGTACACACAGACATGCCACTGCAATCTTATTTTTCCCTAGTGTAGCTCTTCTTTTATCTTCTTCAACAGTAGTTTAATTTACCTCAGGGTTTTTTCCCCCCTCAGGATTTCTGGGTCTATGTTTTGCTGTTATTCTGTTCAACCATTTCTCTCTTGCTGCACTTTCTGAAGAAATGTAATCAATCCACAAATCATTATTTTATTGATCTATAATTAATAATTTGATTTTTTTTTTTGGCATATTATGAACCTATTGTATTTCAAAAGAACTTGCCTGGATTCGCAGTCAATTAACTCTCTCCAACAAGTCAATACTAATAATTTTTCTATGATAATACTAGTTTAAAAATGACCCAAACTCAGAAGGGCTTATCTAACTCTTCTATCATGATTTCTTTGTGTCATGTTATGGCGTAGACAATAACAAAGTCAAAAGATCTCTATTCTGGAAATCCAAATGCACACAGTTCTCTAAGAGCCAGCTACCTTTTGGGTAGCTACAGAGGGGGTGGGGAGGACCTGTGGTCTTTCAGATGTTGTTGCAGTCCAACCCCTAGTAGTCCTGCTCAGTGTGCCCAATGGTCAGGGAAGATGGGAGTTGTGGTCCAGCAACATGGAGCTGAAGGAGCATCCCTCAGCTGCAGCCATTTCCAGAATCCAACTTTCTCCCTGCTTGAATCAGATGATAGTCGCCGCAAAAGTAGTACAGTGGTACCTCGGGTTACAGACGCTTCAGGTTACATACGCTTCAGGTTACAGAATCCGCTAACTGAGAAATAGTACCTCAGGTTAAGAACTTTGCTTCAGGATGAGAACAGAAATCATGCGGCGACAGCAGCGGGAGGCCCCATTAGCTAAAGTGGTGCTTCAGGTTAAGAACAGTTTCAGGTTAAGAATGGACCTCCAGAACAAATTAAGTTCTTAACCCGAGGTACCACTTTACTTGATATGACCCAAACACTTCTTCATCTCTCTGTCTTAAACAAGAGCTGCATTAACGAAGTGTGCATTTCAATCTGCTTTTAGTTTATTGTTGGTTTTAGTTATTTCTTAGATGTTTTAAATAGTGGCTTTTAACTGTTTTGACAGATAATTTTATTGTTTCATTCCTTTTGCAGACCCGTTTGGGATATTATTATTATTATTATTATTATTATTATTATTATTATTATTATTATTATTATTATTATTATTTTACCATCAGGCAGCATGCAAGATTCATGAAACAAGTTAAATAAATAAAAGCAGACCGGGTGGCTATCAGTGCTGAACTTAAAGCATCATTTAAAAAGTGACAGCTGTCTCTGTGGGGACTCATGTATCAGTGACATAATTAGATGAGAGGAATTGGAGGTTACCCCCCCCCCCTTTCTCTCACACACACATTTTCCATCTTTTAAAGCAGAAGTAATTTTAGGAGCACTTTCACATACCTTTGCTTCGTAAGATGGGACGCTTTAACAGGGCAGGTGTTTTATCAGTACCTCAGTGTAACAAAGAGTTGAAAATAGTTAATTAATCCTCACAACTCTCCCTGCCTCTTCTATTGACAAACAGTACATCAGACCCTCCAAGTGTCCCTATTTTCCAGGGACAGTCCCAGATTTACAAAAGCTGTCGCGGTTTCTGATTTGATCCCGGAATGTCCCACTTTCCTTAGGATGTCCCTGTTTTCATTGGAGGGTACGGAGTCATGTGATGCAAGGAAATAAGTAACTATACAACCTTTAGAAGACATCTGAAGGCAGCCCTGTATAGGGAAGGGTTTTTTTAACGTTTAATGTTTATTATTATTTGTATATGTTGGAAGCCCCCCAGAGGGGCTGGGGCAACCCAGTCAGGGTGGGGTATAAATAATAAAATTATTACTATTATTATTGACTAGGGTGTCCCTATTTTCATCACAGAAATGTTGGAGGGTATGGTACATAGGTGCTGTGAAGAAAACTGCAAAGGGTGACAAAGGGAGTTTTACTGGGAGATGTTGTCTTCCCGTAGAATGGGCAGTGTGCTAATGTGCACTGCTGAAATCCTTGCCCACTTCTGCTGCTGCCCCCTGCAAGGAAACAAGCTATGGTCTACCTTGCTTTGTCATCCAAACCTGGTCTTGTGGTTCATTTTTTTTTTCTCTTTCACATCTTGTGCTTTGTTCAGGTTCAGGCAAGGTAAGCAGCCAGACCATGGTTTGCAGGACAGCACAGCAGCAGCTGCAGGAGTTGGAGAGGAGCAAAGCACCCACAATTTCACATCAAACCATAGTTTATTTTTGCTACAGTTTAATGTGATGTGCGGGACGCGGGTGGCACTGTGGGTAAAAGCCTCAGTGCCTAGGGCTTGCCGATCGAAAGGTCGGTGGTTCGAATCCCCGCGGCGGGGTGCGCTCCCGTTGTTCGGTCCCAACGCCTGCCAACCTAGCAGTTCGAAAGCACCCCTGGATGCAAGTAGATAAATAGGGACCGCTTACTAGCGGGAAGGTAAACGGTGTTTCCGTGTGCGGCTCTGGCTCGCCAGAGCAGCGATGTCACGCTGGCCACGTGACCCGGAAGTGTCTTCGGACAGCGCTGGCCCTTGGCCTCTTTGAGTGAGATGGGCGCACAACCCTAGAGTCTGTCAAGACTGGCCCGTACGGGCAGGGGTACCTTTACCTTTACCTTTAATGTGATGTGCAAACCAGGCCACTGGCTGTATGTGTCTGATCAATTTACCAGTTTACCAGCTCCTCAAAGTGTGGTATGCTCAAAAGAAAGACATGTTTCTTTTTTGGGGGGGGGGGATAAACCTTCTCACCTCCCCCGACCCAAGTAAAGAAAGCAGGAATGGGTAATACACAAATAATTCGCCTCCAGCAACAATGCCAGATGAGGCACATATTCAAGTGGAGAACAAATGGCTTAAAGCTTTCTTGCTTGATAAATGATGTAAAACTCCTTTTGTTTTCCATAGTGTTATCTACCTTCTCAGTGCCAAACCAGAGTTTAGCAAAAGGGATGGGAGCACTATGTAATATCTGTAAATCCTTCTTTTGCTGCTCAGTGATAATGGCTCCTGGATACATTCATCAAAGGAGTCTGCAACAGACAGTACTTGATGGAATCAAATGCTCATCCTCCAACCATTTTTTGACATTGTGCTGGCCCAGAGATACACTTCACCTAAAAGTATAAATTAGCAAGGCGTGCTTTGAGTTTGACGCCAAATCCATTGTCTGTGCACACAAATCTCTTCCAGTTAGCCAACAAAAGAAATGGTTCCAGTCGCTAATTGCAGATTACTGCAAGTAGCAACATTTTCCAGAACTATTGTTCTACAGCCAATATTTATATCTTACAATTTGAATTTTTCTGTTGCGCAGTGAAGGGATTTCAATACAAAGGCTGTTGGAAGCAGCCTGTGACTATGTGCTGATAATGGTGGCGAAGAAAAATTACTTTTCTGTGGTGGGCTGTGGCTGGCTGAGCCCTCTTATTAGAACAAAAGAGTCTAGCTAGATCAGACCAAGAGTTCATCTTGTCTAGGATTGTGTTTCCCACAATGACCAGCTGGTTGCTTTTTTGAGGCAGGGGTGATGGCTGTAGTCTTCCCCTGTGCTTATCCACAATTTTGCTTTTGGTACCTCAATAGGTATGTTGGAGAATTCCAATGACCACAGAAATGGGAGCAAACATTGCCAATAATATTTCCTTATTCATCCTCTGTCTGGAATGGAAATCAATCCAGTCAATGCAAATGCAACGAGTATTTGCTGTTGTTGCTGCTTTCAGTCAGCAAACGATACACAACTAATTATTACCCTCCTCATTTGCACTGGGTTTCCTTTGCACTGAAATGAATGAGGTGGAGTAACATAATGACAATGCCGTTACATGATTTAAACAATTAATTACAGAAGTTATGCAGCTGCCACACTGGACAGCAAGACAAAAAATCATGTTTTAGGCAGAAGACGAATTGCAGCAGAACAGAATCAGTGCTGTGTTCAATGAACAAAGGGCAAAGCAGAATAAAGTGCCTTCTTACATCCCAGTACCTGATATACACCAACAGCATTTGTAACTTTCTGTTTTTGAACTGTCAAATTGTTATAACTGCCTCCAATAAGAAATCCTATACAGTGGTACCTCGGGTTAAGTACTTAATTCGTTCCGGAGGTCCGTTCTTAACCTGAAACTGTTCTTAACCTGAAGCACCACTTTAGCTAATGGGGCCTCCTGCTGCTGCCGCAGCACGATTTCTGTTCTCATCCTGAAGCAAAGTTCTTAACCCAAGGTAATATTTCTGGGTTAGCAGAGTCTATAACCTGAAGCGTCTGTAACCTGAGGTACCACTGTAAACGCAACAAACACCTGATCTTTCCTATAACGAATAACAGCAGATAGTATCTTTCCTATGACTCCATGAATGTGCGTAATCCTCTTCAAGGATCTGTGGCCATGATAACATCTTGTGGCAATGAGTTTCTTTTTAAAAGTTCTTTCCTTCCAATGAGGCTGTCAGTATTCCAGATGTCTCTCCCCTGCCAAGAATGAGGCAAGCTGACGGTTTAATTGCACTTAGATTTATTAGTATTTACGCAGTAGTTACATGCCAAGCACACAGTTCTAGTCCTCCTGGGAAGAAGTTGACGTGACTGAAGGGCGGGCTCTTTGCCAACAGGATATCCTCCATCGGGCGCCCCGCCTCCTGTTGGCCTGATGCCAAGCCTGGGCTCTGCCCCTTCTGCAAGCCTGTGGGGACTCCCCCCTCCCTCGAATCAGTCTCCACCCTCCTCAGAGTGATGTCTAAAGGCTGAAGTTCCTCTGAAGCCTGGCCTGTCTCCGTCTGACCTACATTATCTTGGGACTTTACAGCCTGCATTCCTGGACGGGATAGGAAGGAATCAAGCCTCTATTTCCCCCAGTCTGCCACCCCTCCCCCTCAGAGTCCTCACTGTTGCTCTGGGAGAGGCTGGGCAAGACCTCAATTCAAATCCCCACTCCTCTAGAAGCTCATTGGCTGACTTTGAGCCAACCACTGTCAGGGACTGGGCAGAGGAGGAACGGTGGAGACCGCCTCCCCAGCTTGACCCTTCCAGGGAGGAGGAAAAAGAAGATGGTTCAGAATTACAACAAGGGTTTGAGGGAGGTCACAGCTCAGAGGCAGATGACGGG
This sequence comes from Podarcis tiliguerta, assembly GCF_965153285.1. Classification (NCBI taxonomy): domain Eukaryota; kingdom Metazoa; phylum Chordata; class Lepidosauria; order Squamata; family Lacertidae; genus Podarcis; species Podarcis tiliguerta. The sequence continues at coordinate 24,446,815 of NC_139536.1, forward strand.
GGAAGTTGGGAAATAATGGGAGAGGAGGAGGAGGAAGAAGAAGAAGCACCATGGGGGGCAACAGCTGATGGACACAGTGTCTTTAGAAAGCATTCCAGATCACACACCCCTCTCCCAGAACCCAGCGAGCCTTGAAAGTAGGAGAGCAAAGAACTCAAAGACAGAGGGCACGTAGCAGCACCCGTAGGAGAGACGAAGAGATTGACAAATGAGGAAGTGAGAGAGACTGGGGGGAGGTGGAGATTCACTTGGGACAATGCCGTTATCCAAGAGCATGGGTTCTATAGCCTCTCTCTGTAAATACTAAATAAAAAGTGGAAGGTAAGAAACATTTCCTTGTCTTTGTAGGTTCTTGGGCTGGGAGTCGCAGGCAGCAGCCTGACGGCCACCATTCTTGCAAGGATGTTGTGATAAGGGTGAGGAGGCCACAGTGACTGCCTTGAGCTCCGCAGAGGAAGGGAAGGATAAATAAGCCATAAAGAATAACCCTGCTAGTTCCCTGTGAGTGGTTGCCAAGGTAACTGAGGAAGGATATGTGCATGTATAAACATCAAGGGGTCCTATATATTAGATATCCATGCTCAAGTCACATATCCCTTTGTTGAGTTGAGAGCATCACGGCACAGTTATTACGAAGTTTTCTTTAAAAAAAAACACAACCAAAAACCAAACCTATCAAACTTTATTATGCAGTCGTGGCTTGTTAATAAAAATAATAATAATAAAAGCCACTCTAAAAATATGAATTCATTGAGGGCTTTTTTCCAGTTTAATTTCTCCTTTATCCATGTGGAGCTCTTTTGAATCTTAACCCTCTTCTCAGGATCCTAAATTGATGCTCCTATCTTTTTAAAGGTCATCTTCTCTTATTGTAATTAGTTTCCCAGACTTCTCTGCCAGACTTTCATCTCCCTGTGGATAAAGGCAATGCGACCAGTTCCCTTGCGCTGGGCACTGGGCCTAGGGGGCGCTGCAGGGCATCACAACTATGATGTAGTGACCTGAGCAAACGGAAGGTGAGGGGCAGGAGGCCCCGAAATTTGGCCTCAGACAGGACCAAATTGAAATTTGAAAGACCAACGTCTGCCCCTGCCTTCCCTCAACCATCTCTCACACACACTCTCCCGAATCCTTGGGGACACACTCCCTGTCCCTTCCATTCTCTCAAGCTCGATTCCCCTTCCTTTTTAGTTTTCCTCCCTCTTGCATGATACTAGAACTCATGGAGGTCGAACAAAGCTGAACACTGGAAGATTCAAGAGAGATGAAATGAAGTTCCTCTTCACACAGGGCATAGTTAACCCTTGGAGCTCGCTCTCACAGAAGACAGTGGTGGCCTCCAAGTTGGATGGCTTTAAAATTGAAATACTTTATTGTCACTTGTACAACTTGTATACAGTGAGATTACATGAGCACCCCCCACTCAACTCTCTTAGTCTTAATTCCCCTCGTTTACTGACACACACCAACCAAACCCAAAAATCAGTTGCCCTGTTCTTATCTTTTCATTCAGCAGCCTAACAGCCCACAGATAGAAGCTGTTCTTTATCCTGTTGGTGCAACTAATCATGCTTCTATATCTTCTGCCTGAGGGCAGGAGATCAAGAAAGTGCCGGCCAGGGTGTGAATCATGCCTGATAATTTTCCTCACTCTCCTGAGGCAACGTTCTACTGCTATTTCATCCAGCAGATTTACGGGACAGCCCATAATATCTTGTGCCGTATTCACCACCCTCTGTAGGCATTTCCTATCAGATGAGGTCAAACCAGCGTACCACACTGTGATGCACTATGAAAGGACACTTTCTATTGTTGACCGCTAGAAGGAGATCATCAAATGTTGATTGACATCGTTCTTCCGCAATTCTCTGAGGAGATGGAGTCTCTGTTGGGCTTTCTTAAAAGAGGATTAGACAAATTCATGGAGGAGAGATCAATCGATGGCTGCTAGCCATGATGCCTATGCTCTGTCTCCACAGATGGAGGCAGCAATGCTTCTGAATACCAGTTGCTGGAAACCAAAGGAGGGGAGAGTCCTCTTGTACTTGAGGTCCTGCTGGCAGGCTTCCCAGAGGCATTTGGTTGGCCTTGTGAGAACAGGATGCTGGACTAGATGGACCTGATCCAGAGTTTAATCTCCATATCCTAACACATTCTTCCCCTCTCATTTTCACCAAGTTTGTATATTATCTGCCAAGTGATTTCCCCCAGATTATGACGCTTTCTTCATATTTGTGGCTGCATCTTATATAGTACATGCTCCTAGAAACAGAATAAAATTAAAATCTAACCCATAGCTGTCAACTTACAGATTTGAAAATAAGGGACCAGCAGCCTTGAAAATAAGAGACCAGCAGCCAAAATAAGGGACCTGCAGCCTCACCTGTTCCAGGCACTCCAGTCTTCCTGTCCTCCTGGTCAAACTCATGCTGGGTAGCTTCAAGAACACTGTCCAACCAACTTTGTAACCAGAGGTTCAACTGAATAGAATCTGAATCACATGCACCTCAAGGCCTATGCAGTCTCAACTTAAAATGGCTCCCCAGCCTGGCTTTGCACTGCAAAGTTTGCAGCAGCACGTGCAACAAAATGGTGTCCAGCATTCAAAAACCTCCTCAGCTTGCATTAACTAGCCACACACAAGGCATGCAAGCTCCACTCCCAGTCGTTCTTAGACTTCTTATTGGGTGAGCAACACAGCCAAGCAACACAGTTGAAGCCTTCCTCCTCCCTGGCCGGCAGGGAGGGAGGGAGAGGAGCTGCTTCCTTTGAAATTTAAGGGACATCATTTAAGGGACATTTAAGGGACATCCATCAATAAGGGACAGCAGTGGGGCATGGCGCTGGAATAAGGGACTGTCCCTTCAAATAAGGGACACTTGACAGCTATGATCTAACCTCATCCTAATATCTTTATTAAAACAACAACTTTATTTTCCATTATGAATGGCAAGTCGATTGTTTCTCCCCCTTTCTTGCATTAATAGCCAGGAAGTGGTTTTAACCCAGAATGTTCTGAACTGCCCTACAGGTCTTTGCAATTGCCAACTCCTGCAATTTCTTCCTTTGGAATTTCTTAAAAGCTCATGTTTTCCTGTACCTGCTTCTGCGCTCCCTGATTCCCATCATACTTGAATTGAATTTTATTATTACGGTCACAGACCAGTTCCGGCTCAGTTACAATATCAGGAAAATCATAAAACACAACAGGAATACACCATCCTCCTATTAGACTCACACTATTCATTTCACTTCCACTCCCTATTTCAAGTGAAAGCTTTGTGTACACCTTAACAGAAGCCTCACATAATCCTGATCCTGATTAGACGTAGCACTGCTTCAGTATGGGAATGCTCCCAGTAGTATTTGTTCACTTTCTTTCAGTTTTTAAATAACTAGCAAATCCGAAGGTCTTCAAGAGATGGATGGCCAGCCTATTAGCTAGGAAACACCAGTTTCTGTGGCCTACAATGCAAGGGGTCGATGAGGCAGATGACAGATGATTGGCAAACAGGAGGGAGCCTTTCTGTAGAAGAGAATGAATGAGACTTGAACTCACATCATTAAGGGCTTACAATCCTCCCTTATATCCCAGAATCTGGTCCATTAGTCTGGGAAATCAAAGGCAGTCAGATGTGAAATGGCTTCATGATACCTTTTGGCTAGGGGTGTGCGTATTATGACAGGATGGCAACAGTGCCTATGTTCTCTTTCTTTTTGCACTTGCTTTCCCTTCAAGCGAATGTGTTTGGAAATTGGGTATTCATCTTTTGTAGCTGTCGGTCCCAGCACCCTGTACCTTTTGATTTTGCTGTCAGACGAGAGACCGGCATTGCCGCTGCCGATCTAAAAGCACCCAGAAAGATAAATAATGAAGTTCTAATTACAAAACACTTTGAAATGTTTTTGGCAGCAGCAAACTCGGCTATGCTGACTGTTCTCTATTATTGCAGATATTCCATGTATAGCGTTGAGATCCCACTGAGATGAACGACACATCTCTAATTGGTTTTAATGGTTGGGGATTGGAGTTCTACGGGCTGCCATCCAGAACACTGTGATGGCATATGAGCCGCGCATAATGGCAGGTAATTCCATTATCTCCATGGAACTGTTTGCAAGAAGAGTACGCCTTATCAAACTGGACTGTGGGCGTCTCATATATTATTTCTGACACATTGGTATCATGCCAATCTTCTGTGGAGTTCAAGGCTGATCCCACTTTATCGCAATGGACCCATGAGGTAGATTAGTTGAGAGATTGTGGCCGTGCTCAGGGATCATGCTCTCTGAGCCTCCAATCTTTAGTCTGGATTATTTGAGATGCAACTCCTTCTCCCGGCACACTCGAAGTAGAGCAGAACACTTCCTGCTTTGTTTGCTGTGACTGGGAAAATTTGATACGAGTGATCCTTCTGAAACAGGATGCAAATTGTGTTTTGATCAGGAATTCTCTATTGAGCAGGGCATGCAAGGGGAAGGGGATGGAAAAAGTGGGGAAATGGCGCGCACACACACATGCCTTATTCCCAATCCTTCATCCATGGTTGGATGGGGAACTTGTGAAGTTGCTGGACTCCAACTCCCATCAGCCCCAGCTAGCATAGCCAGTGCTGGATTTACATATAAGCTAAACAAGCTATAGCTTAGGGTCCCACTCTCTTGGGGCCCCCCAAAAAAATGCAAAGGAAAAAAACTGGATGTACATTTCCAGAATATAAAATAAAAAACAAAATAAAAACCCCTACATGCAGCAACAGTGTATTGTGCTGTGTAGGCTCCTATGATGTAAGTAACGGGCCTTGCCTGCTAGCCTGCTCCCTAAAATATCACTGGTTTGCTCATTTCTGTATATAGGGTGCCTACATTCTGCATGTGCTAATGGCTTTTGATACCTATTAGGTCCATAAATTACCATATAGCATATATTCAACACAAAAAAACAGCGACAATTTGTTGTTGACAAAGGACAGCTGGACATATAAAGGGCACCATTACCTTCAGTAGCTTAGGGCCTCATCAAACCTACGTAAATCTGGCCCCTTTTTTGGAAAACAAGAGAATGTGATATCTGAGTACGGTCATTGACTTGCCCAAGGCCACACATGGCTGAGCAGGAATTTGAACCTCAGTCACCTAATCCAAATCCACTTCTCTATCCAGTACACATTGGTTCTTTTCCGCTTCACAGTGCTTGTTAAACACAGGAGGAAGGCAGGTATAATCACAGTCATTCACACCATGGCATGAGACTGGGTTCCTCTTGGCTTCACAGTTTGCATGGCGGATGTGCATTCTATCATGATGGACACTGGCCTTTGTTCCTTTTCAAACAGACTGTCCACCTCTTAAATTTATCCGTATGTGTATTCAGAAACATCATTGAAATACTGCTTTGGCATATGTGTGTTTTGAGCGGAGAGGAGTATTGGTGGAGACTGACCATTTGGTGCCACCCATAACTGTTTTTTGCTGCAAACCTGCAGTTCCATTTACTGCCACCCGCACTCCCCATCTCAGCCTTGGAAAGAAAAGGTCAGCAAAGTGATTGCAATTATAAAGGAACAGGAGATGTGCCAAATGCCTATCATTGCTTTTTGTAGCTCGCCTCTTTGGTGAACTTTAGATATGTAAAGGTGAAGCTTTTAGTTGGGGGATTATGAAACTCTCACATCACAGCTGGGGAGGGTCGAGGACTTGGAGGAATCCACTGCTTTGATTTAATATTCTGTTGCATCCTGTTATATCTAATTAACTCCCCAAATTCATCTAGATGCAGGTACATGCATCACAGCAGGTTCGATGTGACAGCATTGGAGATGACAAGATGCTCCCCTTTGAAATGATGGGATGCTTTTAGGCCGAAAACTGAGAGCTGCAAATGGCTTTAATGACCTGTGAAAAAGGCAGGATCTGGGATGCACTTTAAAAAAACAACAGAGCCAAGCGCCTCTAAGGCAAAGGAGGTCCTGGCATTGTCTATTGACCAAAATCATCTACATTTGCTATGCCTAATCAGTTCTTTTACCGTTTTATCTTTGGGTTCTCTCCATGTGCTAACTAGTCACTAGCCAATTTGTAAAGAAAAAGAATCAGCCGCAGAGCAGAAGACATTAGGATTGCCTGCATATATATTCAGAGCATTTACACAGCCTTTCTGTAAAAGGGACTTTCTACAGGAGCCCAGATTGTATATTCAACAACTGTTCAAGGACAAGGCTACAGCAAGCAATTACTGAAAGTAAGCAACATGAGCGGCAGGCGGGGAGAATTACACCACCTTTCCCTGATGCTCTTCCAAACTGCTGTTTAGAATGTCAATAAACCCTATTAGCTCTGTTCCCCAAAATTCCTCTCCCAAGCATTTTATAAATGTAATGGGCAGCAAGGTGAGAAAATTGTACGTCTACTATCTTGGCCACTTAATGCAGCAGTTCAGTGGCCAGTCAGATTATCATGGATGTGACAAGACTGCACTCCACTTTCCAGCGCTTGCAAAATGGGAGCCCCTACTGGCAATGCCAGCCTGTTTCCTTCAGGTTACTGTGGGAGACTGCTAATGTATTCTGCTGTACGGATGCAGCATTTAGATGGCAATCCTTAAAGGGACTGTCAAGAAATAATCCTCAGATTCTGAAACAGGCTGCTTTTCCCTGTGGATATTTTAATAGTGGCTCAAGAGTTTTCTTTCTGCTGGTGAACGTGTGTTTGCCATCTATTTTTGCTTCTTTGTGCACGAACTGGTCATCGCCCCAAACTTGGATTTTTAATGCTTTTAAGGAAAATTGGGGCTTCCACCTGCAATATTAACAATCAAGCATGTTAACAAGGAATATAAGGGCAGAGGATGCAATTAAAGGAATTAAGGTAGGTAATAAAGCCTACAAATTGAAAGCGTTCACAGATGACTTAGTTATCATGGTGGAAGATCCAAAAGATTCTTTGTCGGAAGCATTAAGGAAAAAAAAAATTCAGTCTAGTATAGATTTTAAATTAAATAAAGATCAAACCTATCCATTCTTAAGGAAATCAGCCCTGAATGCTCACTGGAAGGACAGATCCTGAAGCTGAGGCTCCAGTACTTTGGCCACCTCATGAGAAGAGAAGGCTCCCTGGAAAGACCCTGATGTTGGGAAAGATTGAGGGCACAAGGAGAAGGGGACGACAGAGGACAAGATGGTTGGACAGTGGCAGGAAGGTAAAGGGTGTTTCCGCGTGCTGCTCTGGTTCACCAGAAGCGGCTTAGTCATGCTGGCCACATGACCCGGAAGCTGTACGCCGGCTCCCTCAGCCAATAAAGCAAGATGAGCGCCGCAACCCCAGAGTCGGCCACGACTGGACCTAATGGTCAGGGGTCCCTTTACCTTTAAGCAATACACAAATGAATCAAAAATCTAATTGGGCCAGGTTTTCCAGACACACACATGAATTTGCAATGGCCACATCTTATGTGTTTGCTGCTGGAAGTCCTGTTACAATACCACAGTTTCTCTCAGCAAGAATTACATTAGTGTTTTCCCTAAATGGGTGCATATGGGTGTGTAAAGATGCATTTAGAATCCAAGTATATATAATGCCCACGTTGCATGTTTGCTGTAATATAGTATTGGTGTTTCCTGCCACAATCGTGGTGTGTGCAGTTGCCTTAATAGAGCCATCAATCTTGTCATTTAACCTTCACACACCCACTTCCCAGTTGCTTTGATACAGCAAACCACTTCCTACAGTAAACCACTGCAGGAAGCCTTCCTCTGTTTGCAAGATCTCCAGTGCTCATTTTCTTTGCACATGGTGGGCTTTCTAGGGATGAAATGGGAGAACCCCAGACAGACAGCTTTTAAAAGAACTGAATATTGTAACCGTAACTGGGCTCCCACTGATATTTGCTCAGGGCACCTCAGTGGATTTCATTTGCTGAATCAGCACTCTGAATGATGTGCACTTTGAAGGCCAAGCATGAGTCTCTTCCTAATTGCTAACCCCATTTGAGTGTTTCAAGGTGCAGGAGATTACCTTTCTCCTTTCCTTTTCTGAGTTTTGAGATTACAGGTTTCTCCGTTACAAAACAAGCTCTTGTGTATTAAACCCTGAGGTCCTTTGACAAGATAACTGCCTCGTATTGCTTTCTGTCGGCTGCCTGACTTCTCCCTCTGAAGAAGAAGCCTGGAACCTATGAGAGTTGCTGCTGCATCAACATTAATCTGAAAAGGTGTTGTTTGATTCCTAGTAACCGTAACCAAACATTGACACTGCTATCGCAGGGTACTTGGGCAGGACATGATTTCAGACAATGCAGGGAAATGCAATTGATCCATGATATTAAGAGTGCTGCAATCTGTCACATCCCTTGGGCTTGTCTCCCCATCTTTCCCCCAATGTCTGCATAAAAAGCAATGTTTGCAAAGGGGCACTTCTGTGTGAGCACTTGCTCATGTGTAGGATAGATCTTTCTGATGCCAGCCTCAATGGGCAGTGGCATAGTCTCACTGCCCTCTTCTCTATGTCAAACTTTTATGCCTGGGGCATGTCATAAGGGGTACTTGTGGACAGGTGTCAGGAATTCAGCCTACACTTGAGTAGGACCCTGGCAGAGACACATGCCCAACTGGCATGTTCTCTCCCTCCTGGTCTTTCATTCAGGAGCTTCAAAAGCTTTCTTCTGCCGGAACATCACAGCGACTGATGCCAACTGACACCAACACACTTAGGGATCTGCAGGGTTTGTGCACCTTGCGTGACAGACCTCAGCAACTCAGCATTTTGGCTAATCTACTTTATTTACATATAAACACACACGGAGCACTGCAACATGGCTCCCTCTCTCTCTAGCATCAGACAGCAAAGAGAGAAAGAAAAAAGGACAATAGTCCCACTTCACGGAATACAGTAACACAAACATTCTGTCTTCATCACTTCCCACTCTGTGGAGTCAAAACATATACCGTCATGTGAAAGACAACAATCCCATGACTGCAATCATGGAGCAGGAATTCTAACATCAGGTAGTATGGGTTGCCGGTGCCTGGGGCAGGACAAGTGTTGCACCCCCTGGTGGACTGGGCAGGAGTCAGCCCAGTGTCTAATCAATGGAGTCTCTCCTTGCAAATTAGCCCCAACCTGAGAGCAGAGCTAAGGCAGAGAAATGTGAAGCCAGGAACACCACTGTGTCACCTCACCCTCCTATCCTTGCAGCGATGTGCTCTGGGCAACACACGTGGCTCCAGCAGTGCCTTCCCACTTTCCTCTCCCTCTGTCCTTGGTGGGTAGTGGTGGTGGCGGCAGCAGCGCTCTCCTCTTTCCCTCCCAGGGGAAGGGCGCACGTGTTGACCACAAGAAGGAAGCGCTATCGCTACCCCAGTCCCAATGGCCCCATGCAGCTTGCCTCCTTGCTGTTCCAGCCTCAATGAGGGAGCCTGGGGGGGGGCACCTGGTTGCACCCCCTCATAAATTTGCACCTGGAGCCACAGCCCCCCTAGCCCACACACTGCTTGTGGAGTGTTGGCAAATCCCATTGCAAAATATCGCAAGTGTTGTTATGATTTTATTGACATACCATTGAAAGACTATTCCTGTAGTGAAGATCACTACCCTGCAGTTGAAGTGCAGAACTATAGTTCATGCCAGACTGACTGTGGCTTCAGGTATTCCCTGCTCTTCCCACATATACCTGATGTTATCCTTGTAAGTGAGCATACACAGAAGTAGCTGGTGTGCTATTCTGTTACCACTGATTTGCTTCAGAATTGAAGGAATGCTATAGATAGGAACATAGGAATATGCTGCCTTATGCTGAGGCAGACATTGGTCCACCTTGCTCACTCCTGTCTACACTGGCAGAGGCTGTCCAGGGTTTCCTCCCAGCCACACATGGAGACACAGGGGGTAAACCTGGGACCTTCTGCATGCAAAGTAGATGCTCTAACCACTGAGTGGCACTCCGTTCCCTCCAAGCTCATAAAAATGCCCCCGCCTTCTTTTGATGCTACAATGAGTGTCGTTGGCGATAAAGAGCAGCAAGAACAGAACATTCTTTTCTTATTTGAAGAGTATCAGACATCTTGCTATGCATATATGATGCGCCCCAGGCAATCTCAAAGGAAATCTAATCATCCAGCATCCTTTTAACATCTGGACTAGAAGGGCAATCGCTACCCACTCTGGTCAGTGACAGCTATAAATCCCAGGACTGAAGGGTGACAACAATGAAGCAAAAATATATCTGACAACTTGCACTCACGCAAGAAACTCCACTACAGAGGTTAACTGCTTAGGAGATGCTGCATCTGGCATAAGAGATGTTTGGCATCATGAACCTTCCCTCCCTGATATTGTATGACAGCAGTAGCATTGAGACACTGCAAGATAAGGAAGTGATGCTTCCTTGGCTTTTAGCTGCTGCTGTCCCTCATTTTTAAACCCACACCAATTGGAAATAAAGCAGTATGACTGTTTCCAAACCATTTGCAGGTGCAAACAGCAATAAAAGTGATACCACGTATGACTGCCCCAATAGCATCATGAGCACAAATCATCATGAATGTGTAATATATGGGAAATCAACATTTTACCTTAACTCATGGGAAGTACTTCCATGAAAAGACATGCCCTCTTTACAACTAGGCAAATCCACATGGATATATTAAAGTAATAAAACACTTACATTAATGAAAATAACATTAAAAATGCATTATTTGAGAGGAAACTGCTTTGCAAAAAAAATGTGTATATTAGGCAGCATTGCATACAAAAGCAGGTATAAAAGGAGAAATTCACAGTAAATGGCATGAAGACTTTGTTGAAAAATGGAGGAACTGAATTTAAGACAGGAAAGCTGAATATTTGCCCACCCCTCCCAGAACCACAAGCCCCTCTATGAGTGTGGAACTGTGTGTTTCTTTGGATCCTAGTTGAAACATGTAGCCAAGTCCTTGGTCATATCAGAAACTAAGATGGCAGACTAAGGCCACACTTCTACTCGTCCCATCGATTTCCCTCAGGAAAATCTGCTGTTTGCTGCTGAACTGGAACAAACATTAATTGGTTTTTCTGTGGATTGACATTTGTTCTGATTCAGCAGTAAACAGTGGTGTGTTTTTTTTCTGAGGGAAATGGCAGGACAAACAAAAAACTTCTCAGATCCGTGGCTAGAAAGTAAGGGACAAGCAGAAAACCTCTCGGACCCAGTGGAAATGTAGACAAGGCCTAAGGCCCAAACTAAGCACAGCACTAAATGCACCACATCAAGTTTCATGTACATTTTCCTCTATACTTTAAATGCCAGTGGCCTGGGGTCCTGACAGGAACAGGACCAGGGTTTGGTGGGAAAGTGTTAACTCTTTCCATTATTCTAGCAATAAATAAATAATAATAATAAATCGTCCCTAGCTACTCTCTGGCTTAGAAACTCTAATTTATGTTAATGGCAGCTTCTCTTCTGAGAGAAGTGATTTTCATTGTGATCATGAGATTAGGATGGAGCAGGGGAGGTGGGAAAGGTTAAAATTCCCTTTCTATGCACTGTGGTCATGGTGCTAACCAGGATACCAGCAACTGGTATTAAAAATATTCTTTAAGAAACCAATCAAACTTCACTCTGACATATTAACCACCAGGCAACGCCTGCCCAAAGATAATCAAAGATAATCTGCCAGCAATCCCTGCTGATTTCAGTGGGATTTAAGAATGCATTGTTCTCTGTACTTGAAACTGCTGACAAACATTCCTTTACTTCCTCCGCTGACCTTTCACCAGCTCGATAGTCAGTTTCAACGACTTGCTGTAAACCTGCATAATCAATAGAAAGCTGCTTGAATTATGCCGAATCAGAGGCTGGTGATTTTCTTTCCAGGAGGTGTTCTGGCTCCTAACCAAAGGCTACCAAGACCAATGGTGAACTTAAATGCTCTGCCCAGTAAATCAAAAATTATGGATGTGTGTAGGGATATCGTGGAGTGAGGAGTGGGGTCCGGAGGGAGCACACTCCCCACCAGCAAGCAGCCACAGTCTGCCTGCACGTGTGACCCTGGGGTGCGGGGTACATCCCCCCCCTCAGCCACAGCTGTCTGGTACATCGTTCCCTCGGCAGTGGCGTAGCGTGGGGGTGCAGGGGGGGCCGGCCGCACCGGGCGCAACATCTGGGGGATAGGGTTAGGGGGCGCAAATCCACGGGTTAGTGGGCGCAAATTACTTGCCTTGCCCTGGGTGCTGACAACCCACGCTACGCCACTGTCCCTCGGTCTGACCTTTTGCGGTCTTAGCAGTCAGTGGTGTCCTGTCTGTAACCTTTGTCCCTGAGACCTTTTGTCTCCTTCGTCATACACTGTGCAAGGGGGAAATGACGCTGTGGAAACAGGTGCCAAAATAACTTTGTACCACCCCACGATCTCGGGACGGAAGATGTGTAAAGGTCACAGCCCAAAATGTATCTGCCTAGCTTGCATATGTGTCTCAATAAAAGGAGTCTCCACAGAACTGGTCAGCAGCTCGCTTCAGTCCACCTGTGCGCAGCTCACATGATGATCAACTCCTGTCTTGTGCCTTCACCCTCAGATGTGCTTTTTTTTAAAAAAAAAGTCCTTGTGAAAATCAACATTTTAGTGTGCATTTTTCCTAACATATTCATTTTGATATTCAATTTTGCCCAACGTTCATATTTTTACAAACAACTGTCCTCAACATAATGCATTTTTGCACATTAAAGGTAAAGGGACCCCTGACCACTGGGTCCAGTCGTGACCGACTCTGGGGTTGCGGCACTCATCTCGCTTTATTGGCAGAGGGAGCCGGCGTACAGCTTCCAGGTCATGTGGCCAGCATGACTGAGCCGCTTCTGGAGAACCAGAGCAGCGCACGGAAACGCCGTTTACCTTCCCGCCGGAGCGGTACCTATTAATCTACTTGCACTTTGACGTGCTTTCACACTGCTAGGTTGGCAGGAGCAGGGACCGAGCAACCGGAGCTCACCCCGTAGTGGGGATTCGAACTGCAGACCTTCTGATCGGCAAGTCCTAGGCTCTGTGGTTTAACCCACAGTGCCACCCACGTCCCTTTTCACTAATTACTAAAGTAATTGCACATTACTTTTCACTAATACATGCATGTTCATGCACACAACTTCCACGTAGTATTTGCATTTGTGTGCACATTTGTTGGTTGGAGAATCAAATCAGAAAATTTTGGAGGTGTGAAATTTGAAGGCGTATTTTGAAGCTATGTTTTGGTTTGTGTATTGTTTCAGAAAGTACGGATTTGGTATGCTTGTATTTAAATGCAAAATAGATCAAATCCCTTCCCTACCCCGATACTCAGCTTTGAGTTAACTGCCAGCGCTTCATAGCACAGCTGGGGAAAAGTCTCCTCCTAAAACATCCCTCTCCCCTATGAGAATTGGAGCGCTCCTTTTGACAGCTGCTAATACGCTGCAACATTTTGTTGCAGGTCTCCACCTGTCATTCTACTGTAAAGAAACTTGCTCCTCGGTGCAGATACTGTTTATCTGCACTTCGAGACGTTTGCCTTGGAGACATACTGTACAAGGCATCAAGCCTTGAAATCGGGAGATGTTTTATAGAGCTGCTTCTTCTCGAAAGCTCCTTGCCTGCAGCTGTCTTCACGTTGCTGTTTCAGTGAAGCGGAGCATGCGAACGCCAACCTCTTTCTGCCATTTCTAACCTTCAGAAGTCAGATCTGAATGCAGTCGGCATCCAGACTCGCTGCACGTGGCTTGCCTGACTGCTGACAGTTCTCAACGGGTTATAGTGGTAGTCTTTGGCCAAACTTGAAAAAACCTGTGACGTTAATGGATGTTTAACAGCTGGATAGGGTTTACTGACTGTGAGTCACTTTATTCAATGATGTTTTAAACAAAACCCAAAATGCCATTGTGTTTCAATTCACTGTTAAGTGCCACTGCCCACAGCATTTCATCCCAAAACTTTTCATACTTTGCAAAAGCATTAATATCATTCTGACCCAGCAATTTGTCATAGGAGCAGGGGTTTCAATGTACTTCTGCGGCTCCTTTGATTCACACATGGAGATTCGCAGTCTGAAAGAACTGCCCTGTTGATTTCACTCAAGGGGGACTTGGGGGCTATGCATCTTTAGTGAGGGTTCAGGTGAAGTCAATTATGAGCATCTGTGGGAACACGGAAGGGGCAAATAGTTTCCCGCCTCCAGGACATCTGCATCATATAACCTTTGCTATCATCTCCTTGTTGCCTGAGCCCTGGACACTCATTTCTGTTCAGAAAGCACCAAGCAAACCGCATTCTGTACCAGCTGAAGTTTCCAGCCTTATGTATGGGGGAAATAGGTTGGGCTTTCTCTACAACAGACATGTCCAATGAGTCAATCACGATCGACCAGTTGATCCTGGGACGAATTCTGGTTGAACACCACCTGCCCTCTACTGAAGACGTATCTGAGCAGCCACCGCCTCGTCTTGAGCTCCTCTCAGCAGGAGGGGCTGTTTTAACGCTGCAAACACACCCACCCCTACCCTGTCAGTGCCCATCATCCATCCCTGCCATGTGGGGGGAAGCAGGCAGCACGCGACCACCCACCCACCCTGCACCCAACCCTGGGTGGTAGAACACTGCCAGCATTTATATTGGATCGTAGATTACAGCCTACTTCAAGTTGGACAAGCCTGCTCTACAATATGTTTCAAAACATACTGCTTTTGATAGAACTACAATCCAAATACGTTTTATTTCCAACCCACCCCCTCATCGTAGCATAATGCATCTGTGCAGTGTGGCAGCTTACAAGAAAGACAAATAAACAAAGCGATTGTTCTGTTGTATCACTGTTGCCCAGCCGAGAGATCTCATTTGGAAAGGCGATGCCTGAGACTCAATATCATTTCGTCGATTTGCACAAAACCCGCGATTGCATAATAAGAGAGAGAAAAAGACGTACTGACTCCTGCGCAGATTGATTATTATTTGTGAAAGCAATTACAACCCTTAGCAGAATCAGGCAATTTGTAAATGGACTGTGTGTAATAATTCAGGTCTGATGGAGGGCGAATGAAGGAAGGACATCTTGCTCCATAAATACAGTATGTTACAGCCTTGGCTCAAGAATCAAAGCTGGGCTCAGAAATTACCGTATTTTTCTCTCTATAAGACGCACCAGACCACAAGACGCACCTAGTTTTTGGAGGAGGAAAACAAGAAAAAAAATATTCTGAATCTCAGAAGGCAGAACAGCAAGAGGGATCGCTGCGCAGTGAAAGCAGCAATCCCTCTTGCTGTTCTGGCTTCTGGAATAGCTGCGCAGCCTGCATTTGCTCCATAAGACGCACACACATTTTCCCTTACTTTTTAGGAGGGGAAAAGTGAGTCTTATAGAGCAAAAAATATAGTATAAGGAAGGGCGTGAGAAAGCTTAGGCCAGGGGTAAGCAACCTAAGGCCTGGGGGCCAGATGCGGCCCAATCTACTCTGGGAAGCCTTTGAGGGATGCCAGCTCTTTAAAAGCAGGTGTTATCATGGAAAAATATTGAGAGAAGGTAGACTGTCCTTGATCGTACCTCTTGCTGGCAAGGAAACAGGATGAAAGTTGCTAGGTTTGCCAGCCAGGGGAGGCACCCAGCTGGTTTTTAGATTGCTCCCCATGACTTATTCCAGCTGAGAAAGACCTGTATGACCCTTGTGGGAGATGCTGTGTGCTTTGGAGAGATTGCTGCTATTTTAGTTGTTATAGCAACTTACGGGTTCTACCATCCAAGAGGTTTAGTTTCACTAAAACAGGGACTGTTCGACACGGCTGCCTAAATCCCCTGAAAGCAGTGTCAACTGGGGCCTGTAGAAAGGCTAAGCTTCATAGCAAAGAGCAATTTTGAATTTCCCCCAAGGCAAATCTGAAGCTAAACCACTTAGAAGCCACTTGGGCATATTAAACAAACAAAACAAACCGATGTGCTTACAAGCCCACATTACAGATCCAACACCACAGTAGCATAGCCATGAATATCTAAGGTAAATCTGGTAAGGTGAAGTCTTGATGTTCAGGTCTTCTACGACAATATGCTCAAAAGGAACTCAACACCACTCAAATAAATCTGTTACGTAGACTGTTCCTAGTCCTAACATTTGTTCCTAGCACTAGGTATGCGCAAGCAAATAACTGATTTTATTAACCACTGTTTGGTACGGCAAAGGAGGTTGGGCACCTTACCGGGAAAAGATAGACATAATATTTTACAAGGACAGGAAGAAACATCATGGACAGAATAATTTCCACACACAGGAAGAACAAGTTTGGATGTTTCACCTGTAGATTTATAAATCATTTAATGTGTTGATATGAATGGAAGTTGTTAAAATTGCAGTTGTTGTATAAGGGATTGTTATTTTGTCAGGAGGGTAATTGAAATTAATAAGATTTTGGAATGCAGAAATAAAGTAAATCCTCAAACCATCAATTCTAGCATGCGAGGGGCCACCTAAATTATATAATTTGGCATCTGAATGACTGGTATTAGTGATTGTAATTTGGGATTGTTATGAGGCTGTTATTGGATTATTGTAATTGAAAACTAATAAATATTATTATCACAAAAAAGCACTCACAGGACGATGGAGGACGCTGAAGGGGTGGGGGTCAGTGCTCAGGAACGAGAGCAACAGGACTATCACCAGAGCCAGAGGTGTCCTCATCTCCCTGAACACAGTGGGCTCTGTGGCAAAAGGAGTAGTGGGAGGTACGCTCTAGGAGGCTGAGGCAGGCAAGGGTCCACAGCCCAGCTCACTAGCTGGCCAGGTGGGGCAAGCTAGCTCTGGGAGGAGCTGTGGGATTCTCTTTGTGGCTGTGCTTGTGCAGGATTGACCTCCAGCTGCCTTGACACCTGGATTGGCTGCAGAGGTGGGAACCCGGCTGGACTTTTGACGCTGGGCTTATTAGGCTGCTGGACTATGCGCTAGCATCTGCTGTGGGATTGTGTACGTCGGGGGGACTTGCCACCGGGTACCCCTGGTGGTTTGGGACACTCACAAGCATAAAACGCAATGCGATTTTTGAAAAAGAACACCAGAAAACAACTTCCAGGGCCTTGGCATAGCTCTCCCATTCAGATTTTCAAAGCACAGGGAATCTCTGGATTTAAAGAAGCATGGAACAGCAGTCGTTGGAGGAGGGATACTGCAAGGAGGAGGGGGAATTAAAGGAGGTGTGAGGGGTTCATGAGCCACATTAAGCCAAAGGGCCCTAGTCTAAACAAACAGAGGAATAAAACCAATTCACCAAAACATTGCATAGCACATTATTATTATTACCTACTCATAGAACTAGGGCCGCGGGTGGCACTGTGGGTTAAACCACAGAGCCTAGGACTTGCCGATCAGAAGGTCAGCGGTTCGAATCCCTGCGACGGAGTGAGCTCCCATTGCTCGGTCCCTGCTCCTGCCAACCTAGCAGTTCAAAAGCACGTCAAAGTAGATAAATAGGTACCGCTCTGGCAGGAAGGCAAATGGCGTTTCCGTGCACTGCTGTTGTTCGTCAGAAGCAGCTTAGTCATGCTGGCCACATGACCCGGAAGCTGTACACTGGCTCCCTCGGCCAGTAAAGCAAGATGAGCACCACAACCCGAGAGTTGGCCAGGTCTGAACCTAATGGTCAGGGGTCCCTTTACCTTTTACTCATGCAACTACTACTACAGATAGGGGCATCACTGACAGTGGAATGAGTGTACCTGAGATTGGAGGGGGCGCTTCCAATGCATGTTCACGCTACATGCTCTGATTGTAAGAAAAGGGTTTCTGTCTCCTGGCCTGTTGCTGACCTAATCCTGAGAATTTGGCTGGAACCATCTGAGGCAAAAAGAGGCCTTCTGGCATCACGCAGCCAGCCCTTGGCAACACAAATCTTGAGAGTGGCCTTATCCAAGATCATGTCGCAGATAATATTTGTTTTTAGTGGCAACCAGCCAACCTGGCAATAATAAGAGAAAGCCAAAGACAAGGAAGCATTTGACATCAAACCAGGAGCTTTGAGAGCTTAGGGCCATAGCTGTCAACTTTTCCCTTTTCTTGCGAGGAATCCTATTCAGAATAACGGAATTTCCCTTTAAAAAAGGAAAACATTGACAGCTATGCTTAGGGCAGACCCGGAGAGAAAAGATCTTTTCCCTCCTCAGCGCCAGACTTCCCCAACCACTGCTAGCTACTCCAGTCTTGGCACACAGCGTAATCCTCATCCTGCCCACCATGACATGGCTAAAGTCTTTGAGGGCAGAAACTGGAAAGTGCTGGAAAATTCTAGAAGATTCTAGAAGGTTCGTTTCTGTTGCTAATATTGTTTTGACAAATTTCTGCACTCAGGGAGTTGTGCTCTCTCTCTCTTGTTTGCACCTCATGTGTCTGAAGTCCCCCCCCCCTGAAGTTTTTGTTTGTTGGACTGCACCCTCTGTCAACCCCATGCAGCATGATCAGTGTTGAGGGTGTTGGGAGTGCAACAACAGAGATCATGGTACAGCTTAAGGATCAAGTGTGTTAGTATTGAAGTCAAACAGCCAAGAGAGAGATGAAGGGAGGTGGGACATGTGCTCTGATTGGCTGTGTGGTTCTGAGGGAATTTTCCTCTGTATGTTTGGTTGAATGCTCGCCTGCTATGTGCAAGGTGGGGGGGGGGAGAAAACCTCTCTGTTCCTTTTCCCACAAATTTCAAACTTTGTTCAGTTTCCTCAGTAAAGTGTTGCCAGAATTTCTTTTCCCTCTCTGCTTTTGATGTGATTTTGCTAGCACCTGGATGGTGGGAAATAAAATCCAGCTTGGGGAAGACTGCTCTGTGGGTTCACCTTTCTGTTTTAACTCTGCCCACACTTCTTTCAAGTAAGTCCGCATGACCCAACCATTTCACAGGCTTCGTTTTTTAATTAACAAGAGTTTCCCTGCACCTTCCCTTAAAATTGTGGCAGAAGCCATGATGAACGAGCGCTGTAAAGAAAGCAAATATTGCCAGCTTCAATGTCAGGATAAATGAAGGCAATTTAGAAGCTGGAAATTGATTGCAAACATTAAGTTTCCATATTAAAACTGCAAAATGAGTTAAATGCATTAAAAATAAAAGGAGTGTAGTAAAGATTTTTTAATGTCAAGGAGATGTATATTTGAAGTGGGGATTTTAAGAGCAGGGGAAGAATTGTATTACCAACCACCACCAAAAAGTTAATCTGCTAAATCTCTCCCCAGCCCCTTTATTGGACTTGTAGCACTTTGCAATGTGCTTTACCATTATGAAGTCCTCTCCTATGACAATCCCATGCGGACTGTTCTTGCCCAGTGTTTTCTGTCAATATTAACTGCAATGTCAATTTCGCGCCGTCTTCCATTTCCAGGGCCGCCAGCATTGTCTGGTAGCCAAGCATCTCTTGAAGAAAGCTAGTAATTATGAGGCGTCTCTGGCAAAACAACAATCTGAGCCCCTGACAAATCATACATTAATCACTGCTCCCGTTTGAAATATTCGGCGTGCCGCCTAGACAAGACAAATCCATCTTGCACTATATATAAAAGTGCCAGAACTTAAATCCAGGGTCCCTTTCCACTTTACATTTTGTGGTATGAGACTCACAGTGCAGGCATTCCCATGGAGTCTGCAAGTCATGGCTGTTTAGATCTAATCATCACCACCACCACTGAGGTCCAGTATACCTGAAGGAGCATCTCCACCCCCATCATTCAGCCCAGACATTGAGGTCCAGCTCCGAGGGTCTTCTGGTGGTTCCCTCACTGCAAGAAGCCAAGTTACAGGGAACCAGGCAGAGGGCCTTCTCGGCGGTAGCACCCTCCCTGTGGAACGCCATCCCATCAGATGTCAAGGAGATAAAGAACTACACATTTTTTAGAAGACATCTGAAGGCAGCCCTGTATTGGAAAGTTTTTAACGTTCGACGTTTTATTATGTTTTTTATATTCTGCTGGAAGCCGCCTAGAATGGCTTGGGAAACCCAACCAGATGGGTGGGGAATAATAACAATAATAATAATAATAATAATAATACAGTGTTTTAAAGGTGATTCACAAGCTTATAAGTGATTCACATAGCTTATAAGTGTTAAAAACACAGAAGCAACAGATACATTGAAAGCAAGACTCAAAACCTTAACAAGTGAGCACTTGTGATAAAGACCCTTTTAGCTGGGAAAGTCTGTGGGCTCATTTGCGCCTGGGCCAAAATTATCCTCCTGCATGAAAAGAAGGGAGACTGCACTTAAACCTGTTCAGTTGACCTCAGGGGATAAGTAGATTTGTGTGAGAGAAGCTGGTCCCTGGCTAGTGTTTTTCTATTAAGTATTTATTAAACATCAGTTTGAGCATTTAACGTTAGAACGTGAAAATGTATGAAATGGCTTTATTATCAGCATCACATTTCCCTTGTAGGGAAGCAAATTGAACATGACTCCTGTTATCTACCATTACTGTGAAACGTGTACAGCGGGCAGCCTTAAAAACCTGGCCCTTAATTTCAGTCTCTGTGGCTTAATCACTTCACTGTTCTGCATTTCTGCACTAATTCTCATTTAAAGATTTCTGATGGGCAAAGTTCAACCTGCATATCATCCATAAGCAAGCTGTGCACAAACCAGCATAAAGAGCCATTAATATGCAAGATAATCATGATATATGCAAGGTCATAACATCATCTGATGCTTGCAACACAGAACAAGATGACCCATGAATAGATGCAGATATGGGTATTTGAGATAAATTAGAGTTGGGTGGCAGAACATCTGCTCAGTTTATTCTGCGTAAAAGAGCTTCTTGGTTCTTCAGAATCCAAATCAGGATATTTTAAAGAGGTTAAGAGATATAGCACATCTTAACATCAACATTTGCAGGAAAAAATCAAGAGGAAAAAACCAATTTTAGTCATCACCAGGTATTCAGAGTTCTTTGTTGTTGACAGAGCAAACTCCCTGAAGGCAAGAAGTTCCAGGGAAATGTTATTCTTAAATTTTATTTATTTATTAAATTTGTATACTGCCTTTCATCAATAGATCTTAGAGCAGTTCACAGCATAAAACATATCTGCACTTGATTTTGGGAGGGTGAGTTAATGCTATTACTTATTTTATCTTGGGAATACCTGTTTCATTCACAAACGTACAATTGAATAGGGAGAAGTTCTTTCTGACTTTCTTAATACTGAACTCAGCTTCATTCAGTGAAACTGTATGTTGGAAGAATCAGGAGAGGCAAAAGAAAATACTCTTTCACACAGTTGGAAGACCTGACATCTTCATCTGGTTTTTAATTAACCAGAGAGAGTGTTTATTTTTATTTTTTAGGGGAAATATAACCCCAGCATAAGCATCGTTGGCAACTGCAGCACCAAGGATGAGATCTGAATAGCTTATGGAAATGGATTGTCCTATTCTACCATCCATCTTGCTTGGAAGGAGGGACGCGGGTGGCGCTGTGGGTAAAACCTCAGTGCCTAGGACTTGCCGATCGCATGGTCGGCGGTTCGAATCCCCGCGGCGGGGTGAGCTCCCGTCTTTCGGTCCCAGCTCCTGCCCACCTAGCAGTTCGAAAGCACTCTTAAGTGCAAGTAGATAGATAGGTACCGCTTTATAGCGGGAAGGTAAACGGCGTTTCCGTGTGCTGCGCTGGCTCGCCAGAGCAGCTTTGTCACGCTGGCCACGTGACCCGGAAGTGTCTGCGGACAGCGCTGGCCCCCGGCCTCTTAAGTGAGATGGGCGCACAACCCTAGAGTCGGACACGACTGGCCCGTACGGGCAGGGGTACCTTTACCTTTTACCTTTATCTTGCTTGGAGCCACTAGCCCAGGCAGAGCAGAGAGGCGACAGAATTGATGGTGATGCTGAGTGTGGGATAACCAGCCTCATATAACCAACATGCTTAAGTCTAATCGATGCATAAAGGAGTTAATACCATGGAATACCTTGGATTCAGAGAACCTAGCTAACTACCAGCCAGTTGCTAATCTCCCGTTCCTGAGCAAGGTTCTGGATTGAGTGGTCGCAGACCAGATTCAGGTGCTTTTGGAAGAAAGTGGTTTTCTGGATCCCTTTCAATTGGGGTTTGGGCCCAGTTGTGGCACAAAAACTGCTTTGGTTGCCCTGTATGATATTGCTCAAACTAGCACTAACAGCCTATTGATCCAACAAGCCTCAAGGTTACTGAGCTAAGAACTCAATTATCCCAGCCCTGTAGCCCGCAAGAAAGACAATGGCAAAGATTTAGGCTACAATAACATAGATTGAATACCTCCCATTATTATCATGCTAGTGCCATTGTACCAGGAACCTACATCATGCTACCTTGCCACAACTTTTATGAAGCACTCATTATAAATGAATTTTCACACTTTTCACACTTTGCGGTGCTAATCAGCAGGGCACAATAATTGTATGGAGGAAAATGCCACAAGACTTCTCATAGCTAAGGCACCCTGTGCGATCTATCAAAATTTGCTTCCTTCCAGGAGCTGTACCTCAAATCAAAGTCATGGGCCTAGGCTCTTTCAGCCCTTCGTGATGGCGTGCCACAGCACTGCTGATTCAATTGACAGCAGATGATAAGTAGCAGCAAAGAGACAGACTGACAAGCTTTCTAACAAGTCTAATGACTACACCTGACAACGAGGAAAGGTCAACAGAAAAGCCAGTTCTCCGGCGCTGAACCAGAATCAAGTGGCAGCTTTCAACCCTACCTGTCCTCTGTATCAAACAGACAGGTGGCAATGGCTGTAAGCAAAACACCTGCTGCTCCTTTGCCATAACACTTGCATTTGCCAAGGTCTTGGCTCTGAGTGGTGATAGATGTCAGCTTCTGTTTTTAATGAGGCCGAGCATGGCATGACTAACAGCACCACCCACATCAGAAAAACCTTCTTAAAGAATGCCCCAATAATCCTAATTCTAAACCTACCAACATCACCATTATTTATCATGGGGGTTCAGTGGGTCGCAGCTGCAACTCTTGTACTTTATTAGCCCAGTTAAGGGTGTAAAATGTATAAATTGATCTGTTCTGCTTTTTGCCCTGCTCTCTAGTTCTCTAGCTCCTTTCTTCTCTTTTTGGACAACACCACACTTTCCCTTTGCAAGGAGGCGGGATATGTTACATGGTCACTCTACTCACAGTAACTGATGCAGAAACTCATCCGTACAACCTTAGTTATTCAGCAGCAAACCGGCTAAAACCTCCTGTAAATCATCAATGTCACCTGTGCCACAAACACAATGCCACAGATCATAAAGTGTCTCTACAAATCTGTCATCTAAGACAGCAGATAGCATTAATTGAAGCCTGAATAATGAGAAAAAAATCTCTCAGGGGAATTAACTTATAGTCCCTGTATATTTAAGTATAGAGTAATCTTGGTTGAAGTCAGAAATGAAAAAATCCCACTGGATTAAAAAAAAAATTTTTTAACCTGTTGGGTTTTTTTAATGTAACCTTTGGAAGTCAGAATCTTGGCCCCTAAAAATAATTTGCAAGAAATATCCAGTCTGTTGAATCACCAACTCCTCTGGCGGTGAGTTCTCCTCCCCCAAAGTTTCTATCAAATTGCTCCTTCAAAAGAAAACTAGTCAGCTCTTATATATATATATGACATGAACTATGTAACCAAACGTATCCTTTAGGATTTTCGGCTGTCTTCACTACCTATTTCCCAGTTTTAGGTCTGTTGGCAACGAAAGCAAAGATGGCATTCTGCCTTCCTATTTATAGAATTTGGAAATTGCCATTACTCTCTAATAGTTTATCACAACAGGCAGGATAGCGCACCTTCTGTGCAGTCCAAAAGCTGCATGCCAGGCAAGAGAAAAGGCTAGGGCTTCAGGGGCAATGGCTCTACGCACGCTCCCATCACGATGTGTCAAAGCCCTTTCATTCTTTAGGCCTGAACTGCCTCCCCTATCTGGAGCGCATTATGCTTCTACTTGTGCTCATGGCTGGGCGGCTGAATGGAAATAATGCTTGTGTTCACTCTAAGCACTGACTCCTTATTGAATCAGCCTGGGAACCTGGAAGTTGGGCTGTGCTTAAGGGGAGAGTGCACAATTCATTCACCAGGACAGGATGCAACAGATAACTGCTTGATCAGGGAATGAGTCACTCTCCGTTATAAATTTTGTGTAATGCTGGTGGTCAACAAAAGAGGCTTAAAGACTCTCTCAAGACAAAGCTAAAAAAATGTAGTATAAACGCTGGCAATTGGGAAATACTGGCCTGCAACTGCTCCAATCAGAGAACAGCCTTTACCAAAGGTGTCATGGGTTTTGAAGATGCTGATAATAATAATAATAATAATAATAATAATAATAATAATAATAATAATAATTTATTATTTATACCCCACCCATCTGGCTGAGTTTCCCCAGCCACTCTGGGCAGCTCCCAATCAAGTGTTAAAAACAGTATAGCATTAAACATTAAAAACTTCCCTAAACAGGTCTGCCTTCAGATGTCTTTTCAAGATAGGATAGCTGCTTATTTCCTTCACATCTGAAGGGAGGGTGAAACTCAGAACGAAAGGGAGAAACACGCTAAGAGGAAGGCACATTTGGCAAACCCTCACCGAGATTCAACTTCCGCCCAGAAACCTATGTGCCTACTGTGGAAGGACGCGTGGATCCAGAATTGGCCTCCACAGTCACTTGTGGACTCACGGTTAAGACTGTGTTCATGGAAGACAATCTTACCTGGCTACAAGTGATCGCCAAAGAAGAAGAAGATGATAATGAGAGAGGGAGAAAACACCTTCCAGACATATAATTCTGCTCTCAAAAGTGCTTGTTCAAGACATTTTGTTGCATGGACCACAGCCCCAAATGGCCTTCCCTCTTCCTTTGTTGGAGGAAATACTTTACAAAGTCTCACTACACCATTCAAACCTTACTACACCAGTCCTCCATGCCTTCAATTATCCCTCCCAAATTCACCTGAAGCAACTTATTTCACCCTGCCACATGGTAGAGCCGGCTGTTGCTCTCAGATGTGTTTGATGTTCATGATGGCTGGAAGCAGCAAATGATAAAAGCTGATGGAGCGGCAACAGAAAAAAGAGAGCCTCCCCCCCCCCTTAACTGCAGTAAAATTCCCTATCATTAGAAAGAAGAGAGGAAATATTCATTTAATTCAAAAAGCCCATCCATCATTGCTACGACATGCCCACTCACCAATTATCTACAGCTACAATGTCCTCACAATTGAACTTGGGGGAAAGTAAGACTGTCTCGATTAGTTTTGCAACATAATTAGCAAGCTAAAATAATCCCTCTCCCATCATCTAATGATTTCAAAGACATCACTGCAAAATGACATTATGCCTTCTTTCCAACTTTGAATTTGCTTTATTTTTGTTTTGAAGCTGCTGGTTAAAAATAAAGATAGAAGTGTAACTCCTCAGATCACTGCAGGTTGCAGAAGTAATTATCTGCCTTCCAACTAATACAGAGATTTATTTGGTTCTCCTGTTGCCTAATTACTTCTGCCTAACTGGATCTTTCAGTCACCTGCAGAGGTGTGAAATGGCTCTTTCCTCCCATAAATATATACACTCCTCCAAGGATGCATCAGAGACAGCTGTGGTCCAAATGTAAGGACAATGGGGCACATGATACAGAGCAGGGATGAGGAACCCTTTTCAGCCCAGGGTCACATTCCCTCCTGGACAATCTTTCAGGGGCCACATGCCAGGAGCGGGCAGGGCCAAAGACCGAAGCAAGCAGACCAATGAATGCAAATTTTGCCTGCACAGTAAGCTAGTTTCTACATGCACATCACTCTATGCCCCATCCAGACTAGTAAGATTCTTCAATAATACATTCCAGCCAGGCAAAAACATTCAAGTAAGGTGTGGAGCAAGGCCAGTGAGGGGTGTGGCCTGGAGAGAAAGGGTGTGGCTAAGGGTGGAGCATAGGCCTCTGGGTCTAACCTTCCCAACTCCTGATATGGAGTTTTTGTGAAGCAGTATGGTGTACATGGATTCCTGGACCTGTCTATTCCTGGACCAGTATGGTGTACAGTGGTACCTCGGGTTAAGTACTTAATTCGTTCCGGAGGTCCGTTCTTAACCTCAAACTGTTCTTAACCTGAAGAACCACTTTAGCTAATGGGGCCTCCTGCTGCTGCTGCCGCCGCCGCGCTGCCGGAGCACAATTTCTGTTCTCATCCTGAAGCAAAGTTCTTAACCTTAAGCACTATTTCTGGGTTAGCGGAGTCTGTAACCTGAAGTGTATGTAACCTGAAGCGTCTGTAACCCAAGGCACCACTGTACATAGATTCCTGGAGTATTCCTTGTGGCCTCATCTGAAATCCATCCAAGATAAGAGTGTGGAGCTCTGACAAGGAGATATGGGACTGAATCAGCACCATTAGGCCAGAGTTCTTTGCATGCCATTTTTTAATGCTTACCTAATCTGGAAACCTCTGTTCATCCTGAACTGCACTATTTGCTGATTTAACCTAGGACAGATCTACCCTCATGGTTTATCATGTTAAGGAAGGGTTAAGGAATTAACACAGATGGACAAATTACGTTTTGCTTGTAACGTTAATAATGCGTTACTAAAATGTGACACCAGAGGTAATGCAGAACAACCAGGAACTGGCAAAATGGGAAGTGCATTGTTACGGACAAGACAAAGTAAGAAACTTTTTTTAATTTACCAGTATGCCCTGTGACATTTTAGAACGATATATCTAATGTCGTTCTAATAATATTAAAAAGGTCAGTGTCGATCCAGCCCTAGACTCAGAAGATTAGACATCTATTCTGAAAATTTTTGTCCCAATTATTTGTCCAGAATGGATGGTCAAGAATACAATATTAGATGAATACCTTTTTATAGGAACCCGTTGTCAAGCCACTCTTATAAACCTGTCCCATGCGCAAAACATCAAGGCAACCCCAAACATAGTAGTGCATGCTTTTGGGTGATTAGTGCTGGCCCAGCACATTTGGCTCCCTGAGATGGAGTCCAAACAGTATCTCTTTACTATGGCCAACACCTTTAAACATATGAAGAGCCCTGCTGGATCTGACCAAAGGTCCATCTAGTCCACCATTTTGTTCTCACAGTGGCCAACCAGATGCTTGTGGGAAGCCTGCAAGCAAGACCTTTCATTTCCCCGCTTATGATTTCCAGTAACTGGTATTCAGAGGCACAATGCCTCCAACAGTGATAGCAAAACAAAGGCATTGTGGCAGGTAGAGCTCTACCCTCCATGAATTTATCTGATCCTCTTTCAAAGCCAGCCAAAGCAGTTGTTATGTACAGAGTTGAATAGGATCCAAACTGCAGCAGTCTGATTGGTCCTAGAACAATAGGATCCAAAAGGCAGCAGTCTGATTGGTCCTAGAACAATGCAGCAGTATGATTGGTTGGCAGGAACCACCCAATCATGCTCCAAATAGAAGTGAATCCACAACCTGATTGGCTTACAGTAGAATTCCGGAATTAGCCAATCATGTGCAGCCCATTGTGTAAATAATGTATATAAGGCAGATACTTTGAGGGGACTTTCATTCATTCCTCCTCACCACCATGAGCTGAATAAAGAGCATGAAATCACTTTGCAACTCTGAGTATATTTCAGCAGTGCTCATTGCTACGTCTTGTGCGAGTGAATTCTATGGTTTACCTATGTGCTATGTGAATTACTTCCTTATGCCCACCCCAAATCTTCCCACATTCAGCTTCACTGGATGTCCCTAGTATTTTGAGAGGGAGAACAACCAGCACCAACAAGGTTGGCTTAACACAATCCCAAAGAGTACTTTGGGGCAGGGTGTTCTTTGCTTTGTAAAGACCAAATTCTACATGCCTGGAGCCATGACATGGTTTCTTCCCAGCCATCACTTATATAGTCATCTTCTGCAGACTTTTATTCAGGAAGGGCTCCCTGGTCCGATCAAAATGATACTCTCGGTGTTCTATGGCTGCCAGTCATCACGATGCATTCAAATTTTGTTTTTGGTATTCACAAGGGAGCTAGATCATAAGGCTCCTGCGGATGTATTCAGCAAAAACACCTGCTGACAGCTTGAATGGCAGATTGGTTCTAAGCAGAACATTGAACACTTCCAGAAATAGCAGGCTAGAAAGTAGACACTCAGATGGCACCATAGATAAATGGCAAAAGTTGAAACTCAGAACTGACCATTGGTGGGAGAGGGGGCCTCAGTCTTAAAGCCTGACTATTTGTTTATTTGTTCCGATCATAAATTAGACTAGAGAACAAATGCATTTATGGAAGGGCAGGTTCACAAATGTTCAGCATTTGTTGACTATAGTTCCAGGTGATGGCTCTCTCTTGTTTAAATGACTCACAGCAGATTAATCTGCAGAAATACTATACAGCGTTATAGCAAACACAATGCTTTTCAATAAAAACAATAGGAACTGTTCCATATTTAGCTGAAAACTCTATAGTGTTCAGATGTTGCACAGGGATTATCCATTTACTAAGTGCTGTGAATAAAAAATGGCAATGGATTCAAGTTGAATGAATTCTTTGAAAATATTGTATTTCCCTTTCCAAAGTGGGGTGTGTGTGTGTGTGTGACTTAACATTTGGGTTTCTGAAATCTCATTTTCTGGGACTTTACTGTGAAAATGTTCCTCTACAATTGGCAAAACCTTCCAGCTTCTGATAACAATGGCCACATTCTAGAGGACCAATTAGGTTTTCATTAGTTTAAACCAGGGGGCTGGATAATAAGCTGCTTTTCTCTCTGTCTCCCTCCTCCTCCTCCTCTCTGTTTCATTAGCCTTGGCCTGATTAGTTTGTTAAATGCCTGATATGATGAAAGTTCAGATTTGAAGTACTTCTCTTTTTTTGCTGCTCTGAAATTATGTTTGGGAAACTGTTTGTTCTGTAAGTTTCAAGGATACTTGAAACTCCATTACACAAAAGCCATATGAAAAACATATACACAGAGAGGGAGAGAGTTGGTTGTTAAAGAATTGTTGTACTGGGGCTGGGGGGGGGGGGGAATCCCCTGTGTGACCTGACAAATTTTGCATATAACAATAGCATTGACTAGTCTGCCACCTACTGGCAAGGAAATTAGAACTGCCAAAAAAATAAATTATTTTTTTCTTTCCATCAATCTAGCACAAGTTTCATGTTCTCTTCTCAGCTGTTTTATTCAGACACCCCCTTCTTCTTTGACCAAACTTGGTATTTTGGCATCTTTAATTGCATAAATTACTCTTAAAACATATCCCCTTTTCACCCTTAATTCACCTAAATGCTTCTCTTTCATCTTCAATACCCTTCATCTCTATTTTTCTCTGTATACATTTGCCTATATCGACCCTATTAATAACGTTAGAAACGGCAAAGAAATCACTTTGAAGTCTTTGCTCTGTCAGTTCTCACCAAAATAGTTCTTCCTTGATCTGTGATTGTACCTTTAATCAGGGAGAAACATAATCATTCTTATTGCCCTATATTAGGCAGAAAGCTTCCTTTCAAAGCTAAAATGGGCCATTTGAACAAGATGCTCCATAAGATCAAATTGCTGAACAGGTTTCCTGAAATGTCCGTAACTGAATGGTTAAGACTGGAGTTTTCCAATGTGACCAGCATGCTAACTAACCCAAGGCAGCTGTGCAGACCGTTCAGGCCTGTTGTCCTGCATTTCACATGAGAACCACGAGGGTTGAATCCAGAGTCACATGAAGCAAATTCAGCTTGTGAATTGAGGACCTGCTGCCCACAAAGGATTATAATAAGACACATTATTTTAGGTTAATGGGCAAAATAAGGCCACAATTTTATTGGTTACAGCATATGAGTAGTATTGGCTTAGGCATTGGATAAAACAGCAATACATGGCTCCACCCTGCTCAGCAGGGAGTCATTTCAGGGTTAACAACCAGTGGGAGGAGCTTGTTGATGCAAATACAACTGGAAGCTTCCCCATGACGTCACCGGGGGTCATGCCATGGCCCTAGCCACCAGCAGGGCATCGGACAGGATCCACAACCACCGGATTCCTTTAACAGAATACCCCAAAGGGGAGGGGTAGATGATGGCCCATACCCAGTCCTCCAACACAGCACACCTATTCCAGTGCTTAACCAACATCTTCTGCTTGTGCAATGAGATTCCCAATGCAAACACACCGCAATCTGTTCTGGGGTTTCCCTAACCCTCCGAGGCAGATCTGGGTATGGTGCATAGCATGCACAGGGGGAGGAGAGGAGGGGAAATCTCATTGCGCAAGTCAAAATTATTTCATTTGTACAGTTACTTAGTTTGGAATCTACTTCAATACAGTGGTACCTCGGGTTACAGATGCTTCAGGTTACACACGCTTCAGGTTACAGACTCTGCTAACCCAGAAATAGTACCTCGGGTTAAGAACTTTGCTTCAGGATGAGAACAGAAATTGTGCTCCGGCGGCACGGCAGCAGGAGGCCCCATTAGCTAAAGTGGTGCTTCAGGTTAAGAACGGACCTCCAGAATGAATTAAGTTCTTAACCCGAGGTACCACTGTACAGCAAAAAACCAAAAGGTTCCAAATGCTCGTAAGACAGAAGCTCTTCCTCTTGCATGGTGCCTTTAATCATGAAGGCTATGGGCAGGTAGTAGCTTGAGTGATGGGGTGGTGTTGGAGAGCATCACTGTAGCTACTGCTCTGCCAGTGCATTTGCACCACACTCACCCCACCATTATGCTCCCCTATCCCAGCCCCATAAAATGCCAGTGTTGGGAGGGAGGCTCCACCACACTAAAGCTGGGCAATCTCTGGTTTTCAACATCATGGTATATCCCCCAGCCAGCTAAACACTGCAATATCATGATATCTGATATAAGGATGGAGCCATGTAGAGGCAACGGCTACCTTCAGAGTTTTCCCTGCATCAAGATTTTTGCCTGCTCCTGCTCATGTGATTTGCTGCTCCCTGCAGGAGGCGGGGAAACCTGAGCCAGCAAGTGTTAACAGGGGCTACAAGAATCAGGAGAAGCATTGACTGGCTTTACGGTTTTTCCCACGTTGTGGTTTTTGCATAGCACACAAACACACACGTATACATCATGTTTTGCAATATATTGCCAGGCAAAAAATTATGCAACCGATATCACGATACGGATTCTAACTGGTTTTGGACAATATATTGATACATCACACAGGGCATGACTGGCTATTGTGGCCATGTATACTATTTTACGGGATGCGGGTGGCGCTGTGGGTTAAACCACAGAGCCTAGGACTTGCTGATAAGAAGGTCGGCGGTTCGAATCCCCACGACGGGGTGAGCTCCCACTGCTCGGCCCCAGCTCCTGCCAACCTAGCAGTTCGAAAGCATGTCAAAGTGCAAGTAGATAAATAGGTACCGCTCCGGCAAGAAGGTAAACGGCGTTTCCATGCGCTGCTCTGGTTCGCCAGAAGCGGCTTAGTCATGCTGGCCACATTACCCGGAAGCTGTACGCCGCCTCCCTCAGCCAATAAAGCAAGATGAACGCCGCAACCCCAGAGTTGGTCAGGACTGGACCTAATGGTCAGGGGTCCCTTTACCTTTTATACTATTTTACAGAGGACAATCTTGTATTTGAAATGCTCTTTGGCCCAAGTCCTGTGTAAAGACACAACACTATAAGAAGGGAGAGCAGAGGCCTTGAATTAATCACTTCGGTAATAGGCACACAGATCACCCGACAATAGTCTTCTCCACTGTGGTGATTTGTACTGTACTTCTACTGAAATTAAGTTAAAGCAGTTATTTATAAATGTACACCTATACATCTAAATTAGCAGGTCACAATGTCTGGAAATCTGCATCCCATCTGTGACTCCATTTCCTCTCTCTCTCTTTGGCTATACATAAGTGGCCATCCTAATTATGCTTATTATCTATTGACAAAACTGTCATTCTGAAATTGTCTAATCTAAGCCAAGGAGCCATTCCACACAAAGACCCTGACCCTCTTGAGCTAGTGGTTCCATGCCCACTATCGCCAACTATGGAAAGGGAGAAATGCCTCCTAAGATTGTCGAGAGCAGCTAATTGCTGGGATGGGTGGGGTGGGCTTTGTGCAAGTGGAAGGATTTTTCTGCTTGTATCTTGTACCTTTGGATCCAACCGCTTATTTCTATTCAGTTATTATGGGTAATACTCCCTCCAGTGTGAAAGGGGGGGGGAGTTGGTTTATTCCTGCTCTTTGCTTCCTCTGCTTAATCAATAGGTTCTCTTACGGGTCAACTATCATTTTGTGGTTGGAGGCCATAAGAGGTTTCCTCCAACTCCATGAAAACATTTTCCTTAAGAGCCTTTGACAAGGCACACTGGGAAAACCTTAGGATACCAGCAAATCTTTTTTAACAGCAAGCCAATTATTTGGGTATAGTGGTACCTCTAGTTGTGGATTTAATCTGTTTCCGGGTGCCATTCGCTCCCCGAAAATTCCTCAACTAGAGCACCTCTTCTGCGCATGTACACGGCGTGATGTGCTTCTGTGCGTGCGCAAAGCGCGCAGATCATTTCTACGCATGCACGGGCGGCGAACCCAGAAATAAACTCTTCCGGGTTTGCCGCATTTGTAAGCTGAAAGTCTGTAAGAAGAGCGGAACGCAACACGAGGTATGACTGTATTGGGAACATTATGCATCTTTACACAGCTTCTAAGTGGCATAGCTTTCATTTGATGTTGAATCTTTCTTCCATGCCTGGTTTAATGTCTACTATATCCATTGGGTGAGAAACTGACACAGAAACCAATTGCCTGTTACATTTTCCCACACCTTTGTCTTCAGTTATTGCTACATAACTCCATTTGTAGTCCTCATGCAGTTTCCCGAGAGTGGGACTGCAAAGCCCTCCTCTGGAACATAAGCATGGGCTGGATACCTGTGACTCTGACAAATAACTCTGATTGTCCAGACCCCATTAGGCTGCCACACCTTTCCATTAGCGCACATTCCTCCTCCTCTTGAAAGCACATAATTGGACCACAAAAGCTAAACACTTAACTCATGCAAAGGAATGCATGCAGACCCTGATGGGGGTTGGTTAAGTTTATTTTGTGTCTTCATTTCCCTTGCATACCATTGGATACAGGAAATTTGTCTTCTCGTTCCTATTTCACTGTTCAGATAGAGGATGGCTGGAGAAGCAATGTGTTTTTTTCAAATGGAGAGGCACAGTTTGCTTTATGTTACTCATTCCTTCCCTGACAGAGGACCTTGTGCCTTTAATAGGAACATGACAAGATGAAATTCAGCAGATCCAGCTCCTCTCACTTCTGCCCTGAACATCCCGCCAATTAATTTTACTGTATGAAAAAGTTGGCCGTGCCAGTGGACTTCATCTCATACAAGTGGGAGCATCTCCTGCATGGAGTTCTGCACAGAGAACACTCCTCTTGGAGCAGGTGGCTTTTGCCAATTGCCTCCAGCAGAACTTTCCACCCTGTTCTGGAAGATTAGGGGCCCCTTCAGAACAGCGAAATGGAAGGTGAAATCTGGATCAAGCCCAGTATCAGCTAGATGTAACTAGAATTCAACATGCCACAGAGCAGGGGTAGGGGAACTGTGGACTGCCATATACTGTTGG
Source organism: Podarcis tiliguerta (assembly GCF_965153285.1). Classification (NCBI taxonomy): domain Eukaryota; kingdom Metazoa; phylum Chordata; class Lepidosauria; order Squamata; family Lacertidae; genus Podarcis; species Podarcis tiliguerta. The sequence goes on from NC_139536.1 coordinate 24,480,364, forward strand.
ACTCCAACTCCTATCTGCCTCAACCAGCATAGCCAGTGGTCAGGGATGGGAGCTGTGGTCTAGCAATACTTTCCTACTCCTGCCTTAGCAAGTATTTTGATTGACATAGGAAGCACAGTGGGGCCCATGAGCACCTTGTCTATGTCAGCTGAGCATGGTCAAGCACTGCAGGAGCAAACAGAGAGTCCCTATGGGCCCAGGCACCAATTCCCTGGCTCATTGGCCTTCCAGGACCAGGAAGGAAATGCAGGCATTTTGGGCCAGACAACAGGCACTTTTGAGCTTGGGCATCAAGTAGCCCAGGAGAACTGGCTCCACTTCGCTCCTTGCTAGCTGGATTCCTTCAGAATGGGCAACTCACTGCTGAGGCTAACACCTACGAGGCTGCCCTTCTGCACTATCATATGGTTCCTCTCTCCTGCTTCTGCTTTCTGTATCCCACACCCATTTGACCATGATTTTCCTGACCTGTATCCTATCCTCAGTTCCACAAATTGTGTGGCCTTAGATATACAGTATGGCTTCCCACCTGGCTTATGAGTTCCATTCCTTGCTGCCTCATCTGCTTCAGGTCAGCTGTGGCCTTACTGGCCAAAAGACTCTGACTCTGAAAGGGTTTGTGATGAAACCCATCACATTTGAGGCAACTTATAACGCTGGGTGCTATTTGTGACAATTCAGAAATCCCTTATCACTACTCTAAGGTATGCCTAGTTATTATCAATTTTATTTTGTTTATGCATTTTTACAACATATATATATATATATATATATATATATATATATATATATACACACCATACAATATTCATCATTCTAGTTACAGGTAGGTAGCCGTGTTGGTCTGCCGTAGTCAACAACAACCAAAAAAAAAAATTCTTCCAGTAGCACCTTAGAGACCAACTAAGTTTGTTATTGGTATGAGCTTTCGTGTGCATGCACACTTCTGAAGAAGTGTGCATGCACACGAAAGCTTATACTTGTATGTCCCACAGAGGACCTTATGGTCTTCAAATAAAAACATATTGGAGATCCCAGGCCACAGGGAAGTTAGGCTGGCCTTGACCAGAGCCAGGGCTTTTTCAGCAGTGGCCCCGATCTTGTGGAACGCTCTGTCACAAGACACTAGGGCCCTGTGGGACTTGACATCTTTCTGCAGGGCCTGCAAGATGGAGCTGTTGCACCAGGCCTTTGGTTAAGGCACAGTCTGACCCCCTCTCTCCTTCTGTAATCCTCATAGAATGCTAGCCCAATGGTTGCCATTAATTTGATTCTGAATTGATTTTAGAATGTATTTTAATTCATTGACTGAGTGATTTTATGTACACTGTGCTATTTTTACTTGTTGCTAGCTGCTCTGAGCCCGGCTTTGGCCGGGGAGGGCGGGATATAAATAATAAAAAATTTATTATTATTATTATTATTATTATTATTATTATTATTATTATGCCCTCTAGGATACTCTTCAAAACATTTCCACTCATCTCTTATCCATGACTCATTCTAATTTTTTGTTTCGCAGTCAAAGTTACTATATAACTTTTTATATGCAGTTGCATATAAAAAGAGACTGAGCGCCTCTTTCGGAATATCATCACTTGTTATCTCTAACAGAAATGCCTTGGGTCTTTGGGGAAATGAGACCTTAAGGATCTTTTTAATTCTGTATGCATCATCTCCCAGTATTCTCTAGCATATTTACACAACCACCATCTACCTCTTGGCACTTCCAGCATAGATTTGACCCTTTTCTGTACATTTTCACCAGTTTGAAGGGTGTCAAGTACCACCGGCACATCACCTTTTTGTAAATTTTCCTCAATAAGGTAGCAGGCAGAGAAGTTCATAGTTTGGTATGCCTAATTATTTTTACAGATTTCCTTGATGTTTTATGTATATAATCTATTGCTTTTATAGGTTTAGAAGCAATTTATGATTCAGAAGGCTGTTAGTGACAATGCCATGATTTCTATCCCTCCTGCCCTTCATACAATTTATGACACATTGTTGTGATCAGACTAAGTATTGTTGGTTGAAAAGGTTTGCTCACAGAAGTTCAAACTCTCTCTGCACAACAGACAGAGAGAGTAGGCTGTGATTTTAAGTAGGCTAAGAATCTCTGGTTTAAATATAATTGGTGCCTCACATTAGACAATTCAAGTGTTAAGCATGCCTTGGGTCTCTTTGATCTTAACTTTGATCTTTTGCTGGATTTTTATCCTTTAATGCCTAGAAAAAACTCTTAAGCAATAGGTAAAATGACAGCTTCACTTAGCCATTGTTCCCAATTGTTTTATCCCAGAGAAAGCAGCCACAGTCACCTTCATCTCTAATGAAACTGTTTATGAAAAGCCTTTAAACCACTCAGATGTTTCATGACCCTTGGAATCTGGATGCTTGGTGAATCCTACAGAAATGTTTTCTCTAGGGTGGCTACTTATGCACTAACAAAATGGAAGAAATAAATCAGCAGAACAGAGGATACATGATTGCATAGGCTGATTTATACATATAGATGCTGATTTAAATATAATTACTATCTTGCAATAGTGGGGAAGACTGCCAAATAGGTAACACTAACAGGTCCCTCAGATCAGACTCCAGCCTCAGAACTAGAAAGTAGCCAATGTAACACCAATTTTAGAAAAAGGATTGGAGGGGGTCCCTGAATTTACAGGACAGTTAGCTTAACATCTGTCCCAGGAAATGTGGTGGAAAGGCTTGTTAAAGATAAACAAGCATATAGAAAGCATAAGAAAGCATACAGAAGAACAAGCCATACTGAAGCAAAGTCAGCATGGCTTTTGCAAAGGAAAGTCCTATTAGAATTATTTGAGAATGTCAACATGTATATAGATAGTTCAGTTGACACATTGTATTTGCACTTTTGACAAAGTATCTTAGAATATGTACAGTTTCCATCTAATATATAAATCTGACCTTTTCCCCACAATTTATCAAATATGTATACGTATATAAGAATACAAATGGGCATACATTCATTGAAAACACATACTGTTTCTCATACAGTTAAAAAGGGGGTAGGGGAGTAAAAAACAAACAAACAAAATGTCATATTCCATTATTACATAGACAATAACTTAATCCACATTTGCTGGAAGTTTATTTATATTCCAATAGTGTATAAACGTTGGCAAGTCCTCCACAAATGCCTGACATAACCTTGTTTCTGCCTTGCCTGGATGCAATTATCACAGTTAATTTACTTATAATCATAATATTTCAAACTTTTGAAAGTCATCTATCTATTCTTGGCTTCCAATCGTTCCTCCAATATTTGCTATTAATATCTCTGTGTCACCAGCATCGTTTGTTTTAGTTCGCAACATCTTGGATCATTCCACAATACCAGCTGTGGTGTGCAGGGAAGCACAACTTCAAAAAGATTTTTGACAATGTTCCGGGGAGGGACGGGACCAGGACCTGTCCAAAGTCTTAGATAATACTAGCAGCACAACGCTAACCACACCTACAAAGAAGTAAGTCTGAGTAGAATTCAATAGAATTCAATGGCACTTAACTCCCAGGGGTTAGGATTGCAGTGTAAATTTCCCCCATAAATGTACTGGCTCCAATTTCAAGGTGCTGGTTTCAGTGTACAGTGGATGCTTGGGTTGTGAATGTGATTTGTGCGGGAAGCACGTTCGCAACCCACAGTGTCCGCAACCCGCAGCGCTGCTCATGCGTGGGTCGCGATTTGGCGCTTTTGCGCATGCGCAAAGCGCGATTTAGCACTTCTGCATTTACGCAAGCACCGAAACCCAGAAGTAACCCGTTCTGGTACTTCCAGGTTCGGCGTGGTGTGCAACCCAAAATCACACAACCCGAAGCATCTGTAACCCGAGGTATTCCTGTATAAAGCCCTATACAACTTGGGACCAGGATACCTGAATGATCATTTTGCCCCATATATACTGAATTGAGAGGCTCCTGAAGATACCATCTCACCATGAAGTCCATTGCAAACAATGCAGCAATTGGGCCTCTAGTGTTATGGCAGCTGCCCTCTGCCTTAGTCCAACACCGCACAGGTTTCAGTGGTGTATTCCATTGTATAATTAGAATTTTTAAAAATCTTAGCACTGAAAGAGTGATAAGGACAATCCTCTTTCACATTCATGCATTTCCATTGTTTGTGGCTGTATGTGGCAATTTCTGACAAGGTATCACCAAGGAGCAAAAATATTAACGCTATCATTCAGCTATGAAAGCAGCCCACACATGCATGTTATAAATCACCAGGAGGCAGAGGCTTTTTATATTCAAGTGTATCTGCTCACCCTCCCCTGCAACGCACTCTTTTGTTGAAAAAGAAACAAACATGCCACTTCAACCAGGTTTTTGATTGGTTTTTGTTTGTCAAAAAAGGTGAGTCACCATGAAGAACAGTTAAATGACAAAAAGCAGTTGGACTTCAGTCCCTCATCCTTATAATTTGGCAACCTAAAAAGCAAGGGGTGCTTAAAAAATTAAATAAAATTGAGGGGTTCATTGCTGAAAACATTAGGTTGGTAGCATTTAGAGAGGTGACTGGGCCCTTGGATGACAAGAGAATCGAAGGGGTTCTAGAGGAGGATAAGATTGTGGAGCAGCTGAATGAGTCCCTCAGATCAGCCTCCATACTTGAGAACTGGAAAGTAGCCCATGCAACAATGCTACTGATTGAAAGGGGATCCTGGACAACACAGGCCAGTTAGCTTATAGTGCAGGGGTCAGCAAACTTTCAGCAAGGGGCTGGTCCACTGTCCCTCAGACCTTGGAGGCGGGGGGGGGGGGCGGACAATATTCTGAGAGAAAAAAATGAACAAATTCCTATGCCCCACAAATAACCCTGAGATGCATCTTAAATAAAAGGACACATTCTACTCATGTAAAAACACGTTGATTCCCGGACTGTCCGCGGGCCGGATTTAGAAGGCGATTGGGCCAGATCCGGCCCTCGGGCCTTAGTTTGCCTACCCATGTTATAGTGTGTCCTACAAAGGTACAGTGGTGCCTCAGGTTAAGTACTTAATTCGTTCCAGAGGTCCGTTCTTAACCTGAAACTGTTCTTAACCTGAGGTACCACTTTAGGTAATGGGGCCTCCCGCTGCCGCCGTGCGATTTCTGTTCTCATCCTGAAGCAAAGTTCTTAACCCAAGGTACTATTTCTGGGTTAGCGGAGTCTGTAACCTGAAGCGTATGTAACCTGAAGCGTTTGTAACCTGAGGTACCACTGTATTGTTAAAGATAAACTAGGTAGAGCTGGTTAGGTTGATATGGTGTATGCTTCTGACAAGGTAGCTCCTGAGTAAGCTTAGCAGCCATGAAGAAAGAGTGGAGGTCCTCCTGTGGATCATGAATTAGTTAAGTGGCAGGGAGCAGGCATAAATGCAGAGTTCTCCATTTGGAGTTCTCCAAATGTAGAAAGTGGAGTCCCCCAAGTGTGGGCTTGTGGAGGAGCAAACCAGGGTTTTCTGTTGCATAATGTGTGAAATTACCCCATACCAATCCCATGTAGAATCATCTCCAAATATCATGGTTTCGGGTAGCCTTTAGCATATTCCTCAGAGATGGCTCTACTGCTACTTTTCTTTAGTTTCACTGTTAAACAAGGCAGAAAAGCAGGGAGGAAAAGGCTGAAGGCAGGTGCTTTGTAATGCCACAGCAATCAGTTTGACACACCAAATAGCTCAACTCCTTGATGTTCCTCAGAGACTGTGACCTCTAAAGGCACATCTGTGAGGTTTGGTGTTAAGACCGAGAATCCCAGGCACGATAACATAGGGATCTGTTTGGATTTTTCTATTAGTCTCATTTTTCTACTTTGTCGTCTCAGGTTTTTTTCTACAACGTCAACAACAAAGTGGTCAAACGAGGCATCACCCAGTGTGTGGCGCTCTGCATGTTAAAAAAATACAATGAATACTGGAAGTGAGAGAATTCTCATACTTCATCTCTTGCAGAGATACATGTAATTTATATATGTGTAGTTGCAGGGATTCTACTTCCCATGGGCAAGATGCAAGAATTCTTTTTGGGGATGTGAGTGAATGTGCAAGCATAAGCAAGTTCACAAATGTTGTAATGTGTGACACCCTTCCTCAGCTCACTGCTCTCACATTCAAGTTCTCCTGTCTCAGAACTTAACATAATGAATTGGTTTAATATTCCATTATCAAGGTATCTAGACCTTCACATCTCAAGGCAATTTCATGTAGGGTTGCCAACTTGAATAAAATATTTGGGGGTAGGGGATGCAGATAAGCCCTGCCCCATCAATCACATGACACAGTGCACACACACACCATTTGAATGGCAATGACCGTCAAGTGGAAGAGGGGAGGCGGCCCTCTCATATATTTTATTGGTGGGGCTGTTGACCCCTCAGCCCCTATGGGTTGGTTCCTATGTTTTCATAGAATCATAGAATAGAATCATAGAATCATAGAGTTGGAAGAGACCACAAGGGCCATCGAGTCCAACCCCCTGCCAAGCAGGAAACACCACCAGAGCACTCCTGACATATGGTTGTCAAGCCTCTGCTTAAAGACCTCCAAAGAAGGAGACTCCACCACACTCCTTGGCAGCAAATTCCACTGTCGAACAGCTCTTACAGCTCTCATGAATGGAACAGTTTGCATTTTATGGGTTTGAAAAGCAAATGCAGAACGAAAACGACTAGACTGAAAAGAGCATCCTTCTGTTTTCTGCATTAACGGCACTCACACTTGCACACACTGAGGGTGGTGTTCAACGTTGCACTCTTATGCATGTTCCATCTGCATAAGCCTTGCGGCTTTCCAGATGGACAAATTGAGTCTTTGTCCAAGAATGGACCACAAGGGTCATCTATTCCAACCCCCTGCAATGCAGGAATCTTTTGCTCAACATGGAGCTCAAACTCACAACCCTGAGCTTAAGAGTCCAATGCTCTACTGACTGGGCTATCCAGTCACTGATCCCCACTCTCCTCCCAAGGGGGCGTGAGGTGGCGACAAGTGGAGCGAAAGCCCTCTTGCAGAAGTGGAAGTCCCTGTGTAGCCAGATGGGTGGGGTATTTTAAAAAAATACTATTATTATTATTATTATTATTATTATTATTATTATTAGGCGTGTTGGGAGAATCCCACCCCAAAAAACCACAACAGGAGCTCAAAGGCATGCTTAATATTATGTGAGAAAATGCCTTTACTTACACAGAAGATGGGGCGACGTTGAATTCAAATTTTTTTACATACCCTTGTACTCCCTCTTTCAGTACATTAATTCTGAGACTGTCTGATACCACCAGCTCTGGAGGCTTATCTGAAATGCATGTTTCCCTTAATGGGTTCTGGGAGAATTTTTTTAGAACAGGATTTCATGTTCAACCCGCACTTGAAAATAAAGTTTAAAAACGCTGTGCTTTGGAAAAAAGATTAAACAGCACTAAGAATTTATAGGCTACGGATCTTAACCTAAGCAAAAAGCAAACCAACAATAAAATATTTCTGGAGCACAATTGTACTCCCACACTTGCAGTGCCTGGAGAAAAACATCAGAAACAGCTTAGCTGACAATGGATTGTATCCAATGCTTTAGGATTTAAGATTATGTTTGTACCACCACTGATGTCACATTTCATTTTACTTTCTGCCTCTTGCTGCCTGGAATTCATTTCCCCCTGTTTTCTGCATATAGTTTCCCCGTAATTGTGGGCTTCCTTTCTCTTCCCCACACCCTGGCTGCTGAATAAGTACCATCACAGTTATAGACTTCACAATTTTCTGGTGGGTGTTACTCAAGTCATTTGGAGGGTAAATCTGCTTGCATTCTAGGATGCTATGGAGTGGAATGAAAGCAAACTTTGACCAAGAAATCTGGTCAGGCCTCAATGTCTTGCGGGGGGGATTAAAAGGGGGCGGAGGCACTGAATGCAGGAATAAACCAAAAAGATGAAGTTCTCAAAAGGTTCCAAACTGGGCATGTTTCAGAAACTAGTGTTTGCTTCCCCAGGGGCAATCAACTCCTTACAGGCAGTGTCCACGCAACACAGAAAGCTGAACTATGGTTTACTGGGATTGGTCTAGTTTGTAGACTCTTGGAGAGAGAGAGCCACTTCATTCCTTCCCCCTCTTTTTTACTCCCACACCGCATGGAACTAAGACAATGTTTGGCTTAGCAGGTCATCTAGACCTGGGTTTGCAGTTAAGTGCTCTCCTCACTAACCACCAGCTGAAGCCAAGAGTAGGGATGCTGGAAAATTCTGATGAAAACAGAAAAGGAAATTGCAGGTGTCCCCTTATGGTGAGAGTGAAATTGGGTGAGTGGCTGCATGGCAAGGTCCCGACCCGACCCCCCCCCCCCCCAAGGTATTGATGGTTGTATGAATGGGTGCATTTTACACTAATTAGGATCCTGTGTTTTGCTTTATTTATATTGATATTGCTGATACGGATATGAATATCGTTTATCTGTTTTAATGCAAATCATTGGACATTGCTTTTATTGTATTGTGTGTGCATGTGTGCATTTTGTCTATAAACTGCTTCAAGATCTACAGATAATAAGCAGCATATAAATGGAAATAAAAAAGTAAGAAGTACATAAAAAGCAGGAAGTTGCTCATTAAAAGGAGCATTTGGTATGGAATTGCCAACCTGCTAACATAGTTTTCTGGTGCAGCTCACAGGAAACTGAAGTCTGGGTGTAGTCTAAGAGTAGCAAAAGTTCATTTTCTTCCCTCTTACTAACAACAGAGCCTCAAAAGTCAGAAAAAGGACACTTGGAAGTACCGTATTTTTCACCCCAAAGGACACACTTTTTCACCTCCAAAAATGAAGGGGAAATGTGTGTGCGTCCTATGGGGCGAATGCAGGCTTTCGCTGAAGCCTGGAGAGCGAGAGGCGTCGGTGTGCACCAACCCCTCTCACTCTCCAGGCTTCGCGCAGATCTCCGCAAGCCATGGGAGCCCGGCGCAGGGCTCCCACGGCTTGTGGAGAGTTGCCTGCATGACGAAGGCTGGGCGTGCTGAGCTCAGCATGCCTAGACTTCGCGCACCTCTCCGCAAGCTGCTTGCGGAGAGTTGCCTGTTCTGGGGGCTGGGGTCAGGGGAAGCCTTATGTGTGCCTTATGGGACGGTGTGCCTTATGGGACGGTGCATCCTATAGGGCAAAAAATACAGTATCTATGTTAGTGCTACACCCAGTTAAAGTTGCTGACTGCCGGTTTTGGGGGGATGCAAATGGGTTTTTGAGAAAAGAAAACTTGGGATAGTTCACAGCATTGTGCTCCATCATCAAAAGATTTATTTCACTGAGGTTCCAGTATATAAAAATTAAGCCTGCTGCTAAAAATAAGCATCTCCTTTTACTGCTTAGATGCTCCTTTATCATGCTCTGAACCTGCATAAACAGAGACAGGTGAGCCAAAATGAAAGATCTGAAAAGCATCTGTGTTCTAAATAAACAAAATGAAGCAGATACAAAAGAAGACCAGAAGTGCACTTTAGAAATTTCAACAGGAGAGAACTCATTTGTTTCAAAGCAACTCCACACAAGGAAAACCAAGTATTGTATCTATCCCTCTGGTAAATGATTCACAATTTATTCCGCAAACCTCAGGATGTGGGACAGAGTTTGACAAAGAATATTTTAAACTCTGCTAAATGAACTGAATGTTTCCTATCTGTATGAGTGCATTGCCTTTGCTGCTTAAAACCACAAAGCAGCATCAAATCAAAGGAAGCTTTCTTACAGTATAGTCCTAGGTATATTTACGGTACCTTCACTTTGTTCAATTGGGCTTACTCTCAGGAAATTATACATAGGATTCCAGCCTTAAACTCAATGGGTAACATTAATAACATCCACCTGCTTATGCAATAGAGATCTGATACAACCAGGCTTCTAGTTTCTCTTCTTCCTCCTCCAGCACCCCATATATCCCCAAAACCTGCTATGGAGGGTCCCCCAATCCACCAGAACAGATTTTCAGGGGAATGCAAGGGATAGCCTTGGAAAGAGGAAGGAGGAGCCCTGTTGTATGAGCAGACGTCTCCTCACTCCACGTTGGCTCTCATTCTATTGTGATTCCTGTCGTAGTCCAATTCTACTAGTGCTAGTGGGAAAATAATGAATTTACATCAGTGTAAGGATCTAGTCCTTATTTAAAGATTTCTGAGCCACCTTTCAGTGTAGGTCACATTGCCCTCAAAAGACAATGCACTAAACGCCATAGCAAAATTACAAAACCATCAAATTACACCTCGAGAACAATTAATCCACAGCAGAGCAATTAATAAAATGCAGATCAAAATGTAAATGTCATCAGAATTGTCCTTTTAAAAAGGCAATCATGGGGCTAAGCTTCTTTTTCTGTGGATTGCATCCCACAAATACCCAACTTAGCAGCATTTTATATCCTGCCTTCTAAAAACCAAAAGAGACCAACAGCCATAAATACAACTGGCCCCAGTGTAACCCTCCCTCTTCTAGATGTCAGGCTGCTGGTGGCCTTTGAGATGGATGGGGTCATGGTCTGAGACTGCCATTAGAAGGCACCTTTCTGTCATTTCCTAACCTGCTGATAGCTGAAGGGAGGCTGGATGCAAACTCTAGCAGTTGCCGTTTCTGAAAGTTAGCTCTGTGCTGCTAAAGATAAGTTCTTTTGCAATGGTTTCCTGTGAGCTCCTATAACCCATCAGTGATTCAACTATATTCCATCTGGATGCTTTTCTCTGTTTGACCCAGATTTTATACAGATGCCAGCAGCATCTTGTCCAGTCTGTTGCTGACAACAGAGACATTGACACATCTGAGTGAGCTAGGACCCTAGGATGGGGGAAATGCTGTAGAGAAATTAAAAAGGGAAACATTTCTGTCTCTGACTCTCTCTTATCTTTATTTTGTGCTGTTTATTAACTTATTATGTTCATTTGTCTTTTGATGCTCTATGTTGTCTTTTTTAATGCAAATAAATTGCCAAAAGGCTAGCTTTTTATATGGTTCTGGATTGGCATAGTTTTAACAAAGATATGTTTTGAAAGGAAAGGAAGGTGGAGGTTTAATGAGTACAATATTAGGTATTTATATTGTTAATTATATTCATGAAAGCTTTGACAGAGCTAAAAAATATTTGCTCTTCTGTGTTCTGCAAGAGTCTGTTTTGATATATTGTAAATTAGGTGTTATCTGTGCCCTAACTGGATTTGGCACACAATGTTAAGGTCTCTGCCCGTCCCCCCTGCAGTTTAGCATCTATATGAAGCTGTTGGGAGTGGTCCCTGGAGAAGTAGAGATGAGAAGTAACCAATATGTGGATGACACCCAGTTTCTCTATAACATGGAGGGCTGGATAAGGACAAATTAGCTAAAACTGGAGAGACCAATAGGAGAGAGACATATTTTATTGCAGGTGGGACAGACAAAGGCAATTGGTTTTGCTGCTATTACCTTTAAAGTCCTGCAACATTATTTTAGCTGCCCAGATTTCAATTTGATGGTCATATCATGTTGCATTTGGTGTTCCCATGAATTTCCATATTACATTTCTTAAGTCGCATAGGAACTGCATGATTTGTCATACAATATAATTGCTTACCCATAGTATATTCGAGACACTCATCCAGACAGAGTAACCTTCAGTGATTACAGTGGTACCTCGGGTTACAGACGCTTCAGGTTACAAACGCTTCAGGCTACAGACTCCGCTAACCCAGAAATAGTACCTTGGGTTAAGAACTTTGCTTCAGGATGAGAACAGAAATCGTGTTCTGGCGGCGCGGCAGCAGCGGGAGGCCCCATTAGCCAAAGTGGTGCTTCAGGTTAAAAACAGTTTCAGGTTAAGAACGGACCTCCGGAACGAATTAAGTACTTAACCTGAGGTACCACTGTACTTAAGTGGAGAAGAATGCTTTGAAAGTCCTGTAGATATTTTCAGAACAAATGCCACACGATCAAGGAATGCCAGAATGTTAGCAATTCATCTAATCTACCATTATGTTATTTACCAACTTTAGAAAAGAAGAAAGGCACCTGAAAACACTGTGAGAAGGTGTATGGCTGGTGTTGAAAGCGAGAAATGTAGCTCTGTCTTTATGAAATGCAAATTTGGACACAATTCAGCATTTCCATCTACTCTGCAGTGCAGCAAGGCTAGACTAGAAGTAGGCATGGAGATGGAAGGCTCATTTCTAAATCATGTCCCGATTGTCAGAAGAGAATTGCTGCACTGAATGCATGTGTCAAAGAACACCAGAAAAGCTTTCTATATTGACTGGAGATGATAATGCCGAAACTTTAGCCCAAATAATTTTCAACCATGTCTACAGATCCTTACATAGATTCCATTAGACCAACATAAAATGAAGCTCTTAAGATTTCATACAAGGGCAGAAGACACTGAAACTCTGCAGACTAATAAATTGTTTGAAGCAATCTTATTTTTCACTGGCAAAAAAATGCCACATATGGGTTGCTGCTGAAATGACTTAAAATCAAAGCAGACAGTGGAAATCGTGGACAAATTAGGGATCATTCAGCTGTACTGTACAACGGTTTCTAGTAGGAAAGCCAGAATAACTGCACTCAATAACTTAGGCAGTGTAGGGAAGGGAACCAGAAGAGATGCTGGAAATCTGTGATCAGAATTCATTTTAAAAGTAGCTGAGGTGCAACTAGTTTGGGGAAGCGGCTTAAAATCTTTCTGTGCTAGTTATTTCCCCAGTCTAAATCCTACCACCTCCCCAAGCTGCTATATAAATGGCATATTGGAGGGGGAAATTGTAGATTGGAAATGGTGGAGGGAGATAATTTTTTATTGTTATTGTTGTTATTATTTATTACTTACACCCCACCCATCTGGCTGGGCCTCCCCAGCCACTCTGGGCGGCTTCCAACAAAATATTAAAAACGTAATACATTAATACCTCCGCGAATGTCCGCCCCGGAATGGGTTACTTCTGCGTTACTTCTGTGTATGCACAGAAGCGCCAAATCGCGCATGCGCAGAATCACAAACTGCTCCGCGTGCGTGCGAAGAGCAGCACTTTGTCAAGCGTCCCTTTCGTGGAGCGTCTGGGGCTCCAGAACAGATCCAAGACTCAAACAAGGTACCACTGTAAAATATCAAATATTAAAACTTCCCTAAACAGGGCTGCCTTCAGGTGTCTTCTAAAAGTCAGATAAAGTTATGCCTTGGGTTACGAACACTGTGGGTTGCGCGTTTTCGGGTTGCGGACTGTGCCAAACCCGGAAGTACCAGAACGGGTTACTTCCAGGTTTCGGCTCTCACGCATGTGCAGAAATGCAAAATGACGTCACGTGCATGTGCAGAAGCACTGAATCGCTCCACACGCGTGCGCAGACATGGCGCTTCAGGCTACGAATGCTGCAGTTTGCGAACATGCTTCCCACACGGATCATGTTCGCAAGCAGAGGTATGACTGTAGTTGTTTATTTCCTTGACATCTGGTAGGAGGGTGTTCCACGGGGTGGGCACTACTGCTGAGAAGGCCCTGGTTCCTTGAACTATGTGGATATTGTACAAGTACCAGGATGGTCTGAGAAAGTCTAAATGCAAAAGTAATTGACATATACTTCTTGCAGTGAGGGGACCGCCAGAAGGCCCTTGGCACTGGACCTCAATGTCCGGGCAGAACGATGGGGGTGGAGACGCTCCTTGGCCTAGGTATACTAGGCCAAGGCTAAGGTCACCCCTTCTACCTTTGCCACTCTAACCACCCCTTCCCTCAAAGCTACTAAGAGAGAATATGAGAGGCTTGATTTCATTTCCAGCGTCTCATCTGTTCCAGGCCTGGGTCTCTCCACTTCTTATTCCTTAAGGTTATTCATTACATTTTAAGCTATATTTTTATTTCAGGCACTGATTTTCAATATGCAACAAATCGCTTTTCAAATCGGCGAAAGGGCATAGGAGACTTCCAGGGTGCAACTCAAGGCAGTGTATGTAGAGTTCCCAGTCTCTCATCTAAACTCTGGCCGAACCTACCTCCACTTAGCTTCAGAAAAATGGTTGAATTATGTAACCACAAGACCAACTCCAGATCAATCTGTGACGATTGGCAGCACTGTCACCATTTCCTTCCTCTGCTCCAGCCATTTGAACCAGTGTGTGAAGGAATGTGACAAGTGAGTTTATCTTATTTAATTTCGAAAACAGGTCAGCATAAACAATATCCCAATGCCCGTCTTGAGTGGCAGTAAAGCCCTGAGCAGTACTTAATGAATTGTGCATACAAAAATGGTGTCGCATTCCCCTTACGATGGCAGCCTCAATTGGGGATGTGGAAATATAACATTTCTGCAAAGCAAGAAAAGAAAAGAACACCTTGACAAAGATAGGGTGTCGATTCTCATCTCGTATCGATCTAACATCTGCTTCTGAATCATGCAAGTCTTTGAGCTGCACAAGCTCTTTGAGCAAATGGGCAGATATTAATTCTGCTTTGCTCAAAATCTTGCAGTAATTTGCAAAGAGTATTGAATAATGTTACCTGCGATATAAACTATTAGTGTCCCTATCACAGACAGACAGGAACAATGGCCAGACTCTCTTTTTTTGGCAGAACTACTCCCTTTAAGATTTTTTGAGGGCAAGGATACATTAATCTTAAAAACAAATGTACTTTTATATGGTAAGTGCAAAGAATGCAGTTTATGTCATTGCATCAGAATTGACCTGCTACAAGCTTTTCTTGCTCTTTTACTTCTAAGGGGGGGGGGGGGAACACCCAAAAGGCAAAACAGGAAACAGCTGGCCATCAGTCAAGCAGAGAGATGCTCAAAAGTGTGACATCAAATTTATACAAATATAGACCAGATTCACACATAACACTAAGCCAAACCAAGACTTAGCATGAATCAGAAAACATGCAGGTTTCCAGAGCAGAGGTTGTGGCCAATCCAGGCTAAGGTATGGTTTGGGATTAGCGTTACATCTAAACCCAGGCTATTGGTTTTTCTCACTCTAGAGCAGTGTTTCCCAAACTCAGGTCTCCAGCTGTTTTTGGACTACAGTTTCCATCATCCTTGGCCACTGATAGCTAGGGATGATGGGAGCTGTAGCCCAAAAAATAGTTGGAGACCCAAGTTTGGGAAACACTGCTCTATACAAAACACATGGCGTAACCAAGGTTTAGTCTTGGTTTAACCATTCATGGTCTGAGGGGAGGCAGACCGTAAGTGTGGATTTGGACATAACTCTTAAGATAAACGAAGGATTAATCCTGGATAGCACTGCAGAAGCAGCACAATTGTGGAAAGCATGCAACAGCTGTGACCTTCACTTTGGGAACCCACTCATTTGCACAAGGCCATCGTTTGGCATGTAGCCTTACATGCAAACTGGGCCACAAATGTCATGTGATGTTACAATTAAAGGATTGCCCTTGCATCTTTGAAAACCAACATTTCTTATACTAAGAAGAGAACCTAACTACTAAATGAGAATTGCAATTTATTTCCGATGGGTTTGCCTTCTGTGCCAAAGATTACACTTCTTTCAACGTTCAGATATTACGCTACTAATAGGCACAAGTTTAAGTGTGCACCTAAAATGTAATGAGTAGAGCCACTGAAATCCAAAGCCATTATTTTACATTGTTCAAGTTATTTCACGGGGTAATCATTTCACGTATAGCTTTATGAAATAATTGTGCTGATTGCATCTCGTATTTCAGAAGACAAATCCTCAGTCCTAAAGGAAACATGTGCTTGCCTGCCTGTCTAGACTTTCCGAGCAGAGCAAGCATAATGAAATGCTAGAGCATTCCACCTGTGAAAAAGGTCTTTCTGTAGTATTCGCAGCCAGTTGTTTAATCATCTCTCACACCATCTAAAAGACCTAATGGCTAAATGGCATCATGAAATATTCAAGGCATGGAGAGCACTAGAGAGACCTGAATTGAGGGTACTGCCAGCCAGCCAGCTCTCTCTGGTAGGGCATGAGCAATCATCTATATCCCATCATGCAAACTACCGCATGCATCTGTGCAAGGGAAAGCAAACACGCCCATCCCCGAGTGAGTGAAAGTAAACTAAGAGCAATCAAGAAGAAGTAGTGTACACATAAACTAAAGCAAATATTTGCTGAAACAGAAAAGACAGGAAGCATTCTGCCAATGTACCAATTAGGGGCACTCCACTGATGAGTATTAAAGAGGCTAAAGAGCGTGGAGTTTCAAACCAGAGGGAAGAAAGGGGGGAAGCTACTAAGCCAATCATCATTACTAAGGATGATGGGAAACTTCTTCTTCCATAGGAATATTTATATTCTTCAAAGAGATCTCCCAGTGGACAGAAGTATAACCTGGAATCCCCAGTAGAATTGATGGATTGATGTAGGTAAAAATGTCTAACCATCCTAAATGTGTTCAGTGTGCTCTCACATCCCCTTGGTAGGACAGTTATTCTGAGGCCAACAATTTTTCATTCAACCTAGCGTCCTGGAAATTAATTCAGTTACAATATTGACTGTACCTGTGGCAACTTCAGATTGTACGATGGATAGAAAAACTTAAAGTTGGAAAAGGTTCTCATGTATAATAACGGAGTGGCGGGGTGTATACGATATACGATATCTTTATTGTCATTGTCCCATGCAGAACAATGAAATTGAAAAACTACATAAAACATTCAAAACCCCCTAAAAACTCTGAAACCCCATTTTAAAATACACTATACTATAGAGACCCCTTATGCTGCATTTAGAACCAGAATTGCATTTGCGTAGAAACTGTTTCTCAGGCGGCTAGTCCTGGCCTTTATAACCCTATACCTTCTTCCAGAAGGCAGAAGCTGAAAGAGATCATTTCCGGGGTGCGTACTATCCTGCGCTATCTCTGCCGCTTTCTTATGGCACCTGACAGCATAGATTTGATCTAAGGTGGGAAGAGTGCACCCAATTATTCCATCAAATGAATGACAAAAGTTTGTTCTGGTCTACAATAAACCTGGTTCTGCAGGTTTTCAGCACAGAAGAGTTTCAGTGAGGAAGGTTTCTCTGCCGAAAGTGTCTATTGTCTAGTAATTGTGCTATCAGAAGCTTTCCTCTGCAATTCAGATTTGCAATTTGCATGAAGGGATACAATTATAACAGGAAATGACTTTTATGGTTATTATTTTGTATTCTTAGACCATCCTCCAACCTATGTTTTCAGGGCAGTATACAAAGAATACAGTAAAATATAACATAATACTGCAAAAGTATACAATTTACAATTCAATTACAAAACAGAAACAATGCAGAAGTCACGGTAAATAGAAGCTGGTTAGCCACCTCTTCTGTCCCCAAAGTCCAGACAAAAAAGGTCTTTCACAGACCTTTAAAAGATGTCAGTGGGGTGGGGGGGCAAACGTATCTCCAATGGAAGGGAGTTTTATAACTGGGATGCCATCACTGAGAAGGCCCTGCTACAAGTCGCTGTGGAATGTATCTCAGTTATAAATGGAGCATACGACGAGCTTGCTAAATCAGGCCAATCACCCATCTAAGACAGCATCCTGATGACTGTGGTAAGCCTGCAAACAGGACATTAACACAACAGCATCTACCCACCTGTGATTCCCATAAACTAGTGATCAGAGGCATAATGCCTCTGACAGTGAAGATAGAACATTGCCATTGCAGCTAGCAGCCATCAATACCCCTCTCCTCCATGGTTTGGCCTAATCCTCTTTTAAAGCCATTTAAGTTGATGGCAATCACTGCCCCATGTGGGAGTGAGTTCCATAGTTTAACTATGCACTCAACATGCCTTCCTTTATCAAAAGGATAAATGGGCATGCAGTTCTTTTTTTTAAAAAAAAAAAAGCAATCAGACAGATGACCCGATTCACAAGGACACGATTGTTAACTGTTCCATTCTTCAATGTCTTGCTGTGTATGATTCCCATGCAAGTTACACTGATAGAATTATACTCACCTAAAGCCTAGATTCTAGCTCTTCTTCCCTCACAGACACACAACATCCTTAAAGACTCAAAGCATGAGAAACCGAATATTTGTAGCACAAACAGGAATGCAACCTATGGGTAATGAATGAAGCACTTTTCTCAAAACAGATCATATTTTTCCCCATCTGGTATACCTTATCCATATTCTTAACACAATGTTTACATCTTCTGCAGCCTGCAAAATAAGTGTGCTGGGTAACTCAGGGTAGCCAATTCTAATTTGCAATCAGCTTCTTGCAAATAAAAGAAAAAGAATGCAGTTCACTTACTTAATACTAATCAAGTTTAACCATTCTCACCATCAATCAGCATCAGTTTTATCACTGACTGCAATCCAATTAAAATACCATTATCTCAATAATCAGATGGAAATTGCTATGATGGAATGTGCTTTCTATAATAAATGTTTCATAGAATAACATGAAAGGGAAAGAATGAAGTTCCTTTGCCTGAATATGTCTTTCCAAATCAATCCACAGATAACCCTTCTAAGCTTAGCGTAAAGAAAGCTCTGGTTTTAAAAGGGTAGCAGCCGTGGATCGCAGTTTATTAAGCTGGGATGGAATGAGAGAGAAAGTTGTCTTAGTGTGTATTTGAAAACAAACTTAACTAGCTCACAATACCCAAAATAATAAGTGAGCCAAAACACAGTCACCTTTTAAAATTTTGCAGCGCAGTTCTCCAGCCAAGTAATGTGTATAAAAATAATAAAATTCGCATAACAATATACATGTCTGTGAAGGAAATATGCAAAGATGCATTTCATTAGAGGAAATTGCTTGCAAACAGTGGCATAGCGTGGGTTGCCAAAGCCCAGGGCAAGGAAAGCATTATACCTCCTAAGGCAAGCATTGCTCCCCCAACTGGCGCCTCCATGCAGCACTGCTGTTGCTGGACAGAGCTGCAGAGCAGCAGCGGGACATGTGTGCTTGCCTCCTCCACCTTGGGCACTGCCACTGCCACCACTCTCACTGTCTGCCTGCTTCCCCCACCGGCAGGTGATGCTGCGTGGCCAAGGGATGCAAGGACCCACCCTCTCCCAGCTCCTGCTCAGTGTGCTTCTCAGGTGAAGTGAGCAGGGGGCAGGGAGTGCCTCCAGTCCAGGCAGCAGCTGCAGAGGTGTGCCCTGGTTTTCATGCTAATATGAATTCAGGCAGCCTTTCAACTGCACATCATTGGAGAAGGTGATATATGGGGTGGCTGCGCCATACGTCTCTTCATTGAGAGCAACTGGTGCTGTGGTCTAAACCACTGAACCTCTTGGGCTTGCTGGTCAGAAGGTTGGTAGTTCGAATCTGCATGAAGGGGTGAGCTCCCGTTGCTCTGTCACAGCTTCTGCCAACCTAGCAGTTCAAAAGCACACCAGTGCAAGTAGATAAACAGGTACTGCTGTGGCGGGAAGGTAAATGGCATTTCCCTGTGCTCTGGCACTCGTCACGGTGTCCCGTTTCACCAGAAGCGGTTTAGTCATGATGGCCACATGACCTGGAAAGCTGTCTGTGGACAAAACGCTGGCTCCCTCGGCCTGGGAAGCGAGATGAGCGCCACATCCCATAGTCGCCTTTGACTGGACTTAACTGTCCAGTGGTCCTTCATAAAGGGATCTTGAGCCTTAATCTGAAGGAAATATCCACTTTGTATTGAAGTTTTCCTGCTCTAATTTATTCTGCTTGCACCTAATTGAGTGCGTACTTCAATTCAACAGGGCATAATGAAATGATTAACTCTGTTTGCTGCCAACATGATTTTGAAAACAAATAAGTAGTCTTTCCACTGGCAGGTATAAAAAATGGCACGTAACGCTGTAGTGATTCTCACACGTCTCCGTCAAACATACTAACGAACAGGTTAATTAATTAGGCCAAAGAATTCCATGCTGTATTTGAAGCTATAATAAAGGAATGTCTCGACAAAATAGGTTACGCTCATTGCACGGTGCCAATTATAGTTGCAAAGCTATACCCTTGTAAAGCCTTTTTCTGGCTTTTAATCAGATTTCATGGCTTTCTCCTATCTTCCTTGTATCTGAAGCAACAGTTCCAACACTGTTAAAATATATTACCACAGAAAGCAGCCCATACCGTCTCACCAGAAATGATGCAGAGCTAAAACAAAACCCCACAACCAGAAAGTGTATTTGATTCTTCTGTCTGAGAGATTATTTCAAAGCATTAGCAGAATGCAACCATATCGTGCAAACCATGGCAAACATTGTACACCAATTGCCTTGTGTCAATTTTCTGCCACAGACCTGGGAGCTCAATTATATCTGTCTTCAAGTAAATAAGTACACATACTAACTGCCCACGCAACCATTGCACAACACAGCACAGCGGATGTGCCAGAATACCTTTAAGCCATCATTTATGTACCTGCAGTCCAGGAGGTGTGGAAAATGCTGCTCATTATGTACTGCATTGCTCCCTGTCTAATTCTACCAGGAAGATTCCTTTTTTAAAAAAAATAATAGGTAGAAAATCTGTTATTTCTTGATGGGTTGGGATAATTACACTCCATATAAGGTTTTAACATTTGCCCTCACAGTTCAGACAAGATTTCACAGGGCAACATGGGGCCTTGTAGACTGGGAATTGCCTATGTTAAAACATGCTGGTGCTATTTTTGTGATCAGCAACGGTTTCTTGTTAATAAATCTGACTGGCTGAATGAAGTGACAGCTACTTGCCACTTTCAAGGGTTGTCGAGAATAACTCAGAGGAGCCAAACACAGAGAAGAGAACAGGCCTCAATCTTCGCCTCTGAGTAGCCTCCCTTTTGTCTGAGGCCTCATTCCATGGCATACCTCAGGATTCCTCCATGTTACATTCACAATCACATTTCTACTATATGCTTTTCTTTACTCTTATACACTAACACAAACTTCAGTTTGGAGACTTCTTCATTTTAGAATATGCTTCCCACAAAACCTCTTATGGCAATTCTTTAATTCTATCCTTCAAAGTGCTGATGTTGCTGTTTGCATTTCTCTTTTTGCAATAGCGGAGTATTCTTAGTGCTGAGCGAATGTTTGTGGGTGGGGGAAGAATGCACTAAATATATGCACAGTCCACCCCATCCAGTCTTCACAACTTTCTGAGCGTATACAAAAATAGAGGAATAAGGAAGAAGGCTTAAGGCATATTTGCTGGATATTGAAGTTGTGAAGAAGCAGAAACTATCTCCATTACAGATTTTAACG
Organism: Podarcis tiliguerta; assembly: GCF_965153285.1. Classification (NCBI taxonomy): domain Eukaryota; kingdom Metazoa; phylum Chordata; class Lepidosauria; order Squamata; family Lacertidae; genus Podarcis; species Podarcis tiliguerta. The sequence goes on from NC_139536.1 coordinate 24,501,520, forward strand.
GTCATTCCCTCTTGCTAGGAAACTCTGGAATCTATGGTTATTTGTGCAAGGCCAAGGATTCTCAATCCTGGGAATTGTGGCATAGAAAGGGTGTTGAGAATTTACTTGAGCAGCGCTACAGTTCTCAGGGTCTCCTAGGAGCACTGGCATATCAACAGACATTGGATTTTTTACATCCCCACCTTGCCCACCAATTTGACACATTTTTTATATCATGCTTCATTGTAATTGACTCCACGGTAATTTTATATTAGTTTTCTGGGATGCAGAAAATTCTCTGGTAAACTGGTGTGAATCAATACAGTGGTACCTTGGTTTACAAACTTAATTCGTTCCGGAAATCCGTTCTTAAACCAAAGCATTCTTAAACCAAGGCGTGCTTTCCCATAACAGCGGAAGACTCAATTTACAAATGGAACACACTCAACATGTTCTGCTTCCAAGGAAAAGTTCACAAACCAGAACACCTACTTCCGGGTTTGCAGTGTCCTTAATCCAAGTTGTTCGTAAACTAAGCTGTTCTTAAACCAAGGTACCACGGTATATGGGCTGAATCCAACAAAAACTATGGAATCCCCAGTGTATAATTTCTTTATTAGTATTTATAAAATGTTAGAATTGGTTAATTGTAATGATTTGATGTTACAACTACTGTGGTTCCCCCCCTTTGTTATTGTTGAACTCTAAATAAAGTCTTATTCTGTTTTTTAAAAAAGGAATCCCCAGTGCAAATTCCGGAATTGGGGGAAGGAAGGGATGCAGGGAGCGTGCAAAGTGAGGAAACAGAGGAGCAGATTGTTGCCCAAGTTATACCCCACTGTAGTGCAAATATGCCTGTAGGTGAGTTGTTTACCAGTGAGGATTCTCGTACACCCTCATTTTCCATTTTTTTTTAAAAAAAAATCAATCAAAAAGGAAAAGGAAAGGAGCCAACACGAGACCATCCTTATAAGCACACAATAACCCCTTACCCTTTTCCTCAGGTTGTAGGTCAAGATGAGGTTCCTGGAAAAAGAGTGTGAGAAGGCCGTGTAGAACTCCAGCACTTTCTGTAAGGCATCTCTCTTGATCACGTGAAGGTCACAGTACGTCAGAGCCCTTACGTTAGCACAAGACTGGGCGAGGGTAGTTTCTTTCCAGAAGACATCCCCAAAAACATCACCTTTGCCTAGGAAAAGACAACAGCAATAATATCCACGATCAAAGGACTGCCTCAGCGCCGAGACTCAAACAGCAAGAACAAAACATTTCCACAAGAGGTTTCTTTCTTTCTTCCTTTTTACTGAAAGTGCATTTCTCATTTCATTCCACGTTCTGAACACACACTTTTAACAGGGCCCTCTGGTTGGAGTCCAGGGACAAGATCCCAATATCCCTGTATGCAGTGACATGCTGCCAACAACCTTCTTCCTCAGTTGGCGCTGTCAGGCCAGATTTGAATGAGAAGCCAAGGACATAAGGAAACATTTCCCATGTGGTCACTCTCTCATTTAAATCAACCCATCAGCTGGTGCTGGTTCTGTGTAAGCACGCAGGTTGTAGTACACTTGGTAGAGTTGATTTTTTATTTGATATTTGTATTCCACTTTTCCAACAACAATGTTGGGTTTAAAGTGGCTCACAATCATCATCATCTTTAAAATGTGCAAACATTACAGTCCCTATAATCCTATCAAAAACACAATAGCAGAAAAAAAATAAGACTGATAAAACAAACAAATTCAATGCAAACTCATAGTGCTTCAAAATACATAAAGAAGAAAGCTATCATGCTGAGGAAAGGAAGCAGGCAGCATTCTCCAAATACACGTTTGAGACAATTTATCTTCCTGGGCTTGTTTTTTTTTGTATGCTGTACCTATAATATGACACGCAGTCTGGAGAGATGGATGCTGGATGCTGCATAGGCAACTGGCAGTGTTGAGACGTTAACACTAAACCATGGCTTAGCATTGAGTCAATGGGCCACAGCAAGCAACAGGCCTATGTTCTCCCTCCTCTCATGTAAAGCCAGAAAAAGAACCCCAGTAGCATTTATTTTCAGTTTCTCTGCATCTCAGCTCATTGTTGAAGCCAAAGTGGGAATCAACTAATCCTTCTCAGTGTCAAAACAAGCCAATTTCAAACCATGGTTTCTGAAGCTGGCTTGTTTGACCACAGTAAGTGTGCAAGCCCTGATCCCCAATTTGGAGACAGCAAAAAGCTGAGATTCCATTCGGATACAGCAATAAGCTGAGATTCAGGGAAAATAGATCATGTGGCAAGAAAAGAGGATAGAGTGTATGATTTCAAGGCTTCCTGCAGCTCATTCACATAATGCCAAGCCATGAATTGTTTAAATTGGTTTTTACCCCACCCTTCAAGTCACTCCAAAGTGGGATGTATCAAATATAAAAATCAAATGAACCCTACAAGTAGTCCATTAAGAACATTAAAACAATATAAACGAGTTCAAAAACTGCACCGCTCACTGCAAACATCAGTGGCCTAGTCAGAGTGGGCCCAAGACATTTTGCTGCCTGAGGCAAAGGACAAGATGGTACACTCTCATTCTATATATAGAACCAAGTGAACTGGAAACAGGAGAGGGACCTTGACTGCACCTGAAGGCAACAGGCTACCTGTAGGCGCTGCTGAGGGAAGGGGGAGCTGCCCCTAGCACCTGCCATCTCTGGCAGCTGCCTCATTATATCTAACGGTAGGGTCGACCTTGAGCCTAATACATCAAGAACCCATATCATTAAAGAGAAGCATACTTTAGCTGGCGCTGAAAATCCACAAATGTTGGCGCCAGGCAGTTTGGTGTTATATATGGTCACAGCTACTATGTATTCAGAGTTATGCATACTCTAGACAAGCAGAATGCAGTGTTTTTCAAAGGCCAGCAGTCAATCAGCTGAATTGCTCCACAGAGTTCTGTGCTTAAAACTATCCGGTGGATTAGCATAAATCCATTTATCCAGTCTTAGCACTAGATTCAGAATTCTCAAGCTTGCAAAATATTTAGTTAAACAACTCTGGTAACAGCAATTAACCCGTTCAATTTAAAATGTGGATTGCTTCCAATAATCTATAAAGATCCATCCCATGTAAGATTCCTAATAAAAGTAATTTCTCCTGTGCTGTTCAGTCAAGAAAATGCACCTTTATTAAACTTTGTAAAAATTCTAACTGTGCTAAGGCACTGATATTTAATTTGCCAATTAATTAATTAGAGTAATTTGTGCAAAGTAAGACAGTTAATAGCATAAAAAGAATGTTGAGTGTCAGCCTGCTGTTAATCCTTCAAAAATGGCTAACAACTTAAAAGCTGTCAGTCTCTCTTTGCTCCATTTTTCTTTACTCGGTGGCTAAACAGTGTAACTGGCAGAGTTGATAAAAGCCACCCTGAGCTTTTGATCTCCCACACAGTTTCTTCATATATGATTTAACCTGAATTCAATGGTGCTGCTTGATCTATACCAACAGAAGAAGAGCACTGTCCCCTAAAAGTGTGTGAATAATTTACTTCTTTCATTTATTTGAAAACTAACCACAATTACTCTTCCAAGTTCACATGAAAAAATATTGTATGGCCTAAGAAATCTTTTTTAAAAAACTGATAAACAGAAATATTTTCTCCTCAGAATCTAAAAGAACAACCCTGTTGTCATGTGCCCATATTCTATAAAGATATAATAACAAGATAAAGAGTCTGTATTCATTTAGTAGATACCTTGTCCATTGGGTAGATGCCAAATGACCAGTGGGTCCAACGCGAACACTTAAGATTCAAAAATATTTTCCTCATGTCATATAATAGAGCACATTGTGCTAATAGAGCAATAATCAAATTGCAAGGTAGGAGTTTGCTATATAGGCAGCCCCCCATTTACATGCATTCAATATGTGTACAGCTGTGTATATGCACATCACGCTGAACCCAGAAGGTACATGGAAACGTCATAAAGGCATCACTGAAATGTCACTAAATGGGCAGAGTGGGGTGACTACAGACTCTTTCAATGGGTTTCAATTATACATGATTTTGCTGGCGGTGCCTCGTAACCTCCGAGTAAACAGGGGGCTGCCTGTATTTGGGTTGTATCCCCCTAATCAGGACAGACTCACTGAAAATAATGGCCATGACGAACTTATTTATTTCAGTAGGTCTACTCTGAGTATAACTTAGGGGGATACAACCTTATGTGTGGGATCCACTTAACCACCAGCAGCAAGCACAACCAAGCTCTACCCCCTCTTGCCCCCAGGTGCCTCTGAAATTGGCTCTGGGCAGTTGCAAAGCCCCAAGAACAGCACACAGGGAGAGGAGAGGGGGAACCATTCCATTTGGCAAATTGAAATGTTTGTGAGGACAATGTTTGCTCTGGTATAGAACTGCCCCCCCCCCCAGGTAAGATATCCTCGCATGGTCCAGTAGGTGTGGGGCATGAGCTCTGTAGTGCTTTGGAGATGGGGAGACTATGTCACATGTGTATGATTGGCAGTCATCCTTTGTAGGTACTGTAGGTTGTTATGTTGTTGAGTATGAGTGGTTGGTTGACGGAGATAATATTCAAAGTAGGAAATGACTGTTGTGGTTCTGTGCAATGGATGGTGAGTGAGATTGGGTGAGTGGCTACATGACTAATGTGTGTTATGTTGGTTGTAATTTTGCATTATACTGTCTTGTACTGATCTCTGATTATTCATATGAACATGGATATTGTTTAAGTATTTGAGTGTTGTTGTTTCACAGAAATCATTCTAGTCTTTATTGTACTTATTGTGTAGAGATGATAGACAGATAGATATGTATGTATGTATGTATGTATGTATGTATAGACAGACAGACAGACTGGGAACCCCTTTGAGATCTTCAGAAAGTAAGCGGTTGCTAAACGGAAATAATACATCAAATAAAATCCAACTCCCTTGTATGGGGGTGGGGGCAAGGTTTAAATATTCCTGTGCCACATTATGAATCTATCCCATTGAGTTGGGACTATCACCTTTGGCACTTCTGTGTAATAGATGTCCTTGCGGGTAAAGTAATAAACCAAAGCCGTTTCGGAGAAGCATTACAAGAACAATTATGTCTGTATGCTTTAAGATTGCAATTAGATAAAATTAAACCAGCAGGGTTTTCTCCTTCTAGAGCAAATGGGCCATTTAACACCTTTCTTCTACAGAATGGAACACACACACACACATTTCCACAGGGGTAACATAGTTTTTTGAAAGAAAGTAAAATTCCTTGGGGATGATGACTTTGTGAATAATAACTTACTCTGGAAATCTGAGGACACGCAATCCATGCCATCCGCCTGTGCAATGTGCTCTCTTAATCAGAGTAAACAAATGAAACCACCCCAATCCCTGGTGGCAGTAAACAAATTAAAATAGATGGGTTTGCATAAGAAATGCATGCATGGTCACACTACAATCATAACTTTAGTTCATTTATCGATTTTATCTGCTTTATTATAGCTATTTGTATTGAGGTGGAAATTATTCCATACCAAACTGGAATCCTATGCTTTAAATTGAATACCCCACTCCCCTTTGTACACAATGTTTCCAACTTAAAAGAGGCTGGTCCTAATGTGCTTCGCCACATCATTTCCAGCAAAAGCTTCAGCGCAGCAAGGGAGAAACAATGTTTAGTCAAAAAAGATAGCATTTGCACTTTTCCAATATTAGTGTAGAAATACTTCTGCATATGTTTACATTCTAATAATAGAGATATGTCTTTGTTTTGTAAAGCAGGGCTTTGATCAAGGGTAGTCAACATGGTGCCCTCCAGGTATTGCTGGACTACAAGTCCGATGGGCCCCAGCCAGGATTGGTAAAGTTTTTGTAGTCTAACATCTCAACAGCTATCCCTGAAGTTATCAAAGCTCTACACCTTTGTCTGGAGTGAATCTTAAAGGGCCAGCCCCCAGGCCTGAAGACTGACCCCTTTTTTGGCCTTTTTGTGGCCTGCCATGGGTGCCTCCATTTATCAACATAAAGGTAGGTAAGGCTAAGAGAGTCTAACTGGTCCAAGGTCACCCAGCAAATTTCCTGGGTGGGTGGAGATCTCACAGGAGGTCTTCAAGAAGAGACTGGGCAGTCACCTGATGTAAATACTCTTGCTCTAGATTTCTAACTTGTAGCAGGAGGTCGGATGAGATCTCCCTTCCATTCTACAAATTTATGACTAGGCAGGGAACTGAACACAGATTTGCTTGGCCTAACTCCAAGATCCTATCCACTACGCCAGACTGGTTCTCAAAAGATATCCTTCTAGCACGGTGAATATCATTTGGAACTGAGATCACGCTTTCCTCTTAGGAACTGAGTAAACCTGATTTATAGTAATGTTATTATGCAAGAGAACACAGCGTATTCAATAAGCCAAGAGCAATAAGCTCACCAAACGAAATATTGTTGTAGGAGCCTCAGCCTCCTAATTTCAGCGTAAAGTTGGCTCTAATGGCATTAAAGAAAAATTGCCTGTAAATTCATTCATATCTTTTTAAGGCACAAAGGACATTTTGCTCCTAAGTTACATAGATCATTGAGTCACAAAATAATAATTAAAAAATGCAGTTTATTTCTCAGTTGCAAGGTGCATAACTCTTATATTCTTACTCTTACATTCCATAATCACATTCCATTAAAAGAGAAACTGAGAGATTATAGTTTAGTGAACACATTCCCCCCCCCACACACACACCTTCTAGTACAATTTTCACAATGATTGCTATTCAAAATCCTGAGGGGTACTGCTGAATAATCAGAATTCAAAATTTGTGGAACAGGTTAATTAATAGTAAGATTATTGACCTGTGTTCTTAACTGACCAATTAACAGTAGAGCCACTGTCTTTGTTAATGACAGTCATAACCACAGAGTTATCCTTCAGCAGCCCTAAAGTGTGGTCTCCTCTGTCCAGTCGGTCTTGAGTACAATCCTGTATGTGTAAGCAGAACTGGCCCACCCATGAGACATACTGAGGCAGCTGCCTTAGACAACAGAATCCAAGAAGTTGCACCACTGCAGGTGCCACTGCTGCTGTTTAAGCGAGAAGCATTGGTGGCGGCTTCCAGGTTCCAGTGAGATCTTGGGAGAGGCCTGCAAAATCTTATTGGAAGTTGCCGCCGCAGCTGCTTCTCCTTGTTTCTCCAGTAATGGTGGTGGGGGCTCTGTCACCCCTTGGATTCTGCCACCCAAACTGGAACCCATAAGCTGCAGCCACACAACTCTGGTAATTGAGGCTTCAGTGGGGGTAGGAACAGGACGGGCTGGCCCTGTGTCTAAGCAAGGAATCTTTTTCAGCCCAAAGGCATTATGTGTAGAGGAGCACAGCTATGATGACCAAGGGTATGGAAACCAAGCCTTATAACAAACAGCTGAAGGAACTGGGTCTGTTTAGAATGGAAAAGAGGATACAAAGAGGAGATATGATAGTCATCTTCAAATGTCTAAAGGGCTATCACATGGAAGATGGAGCAAGCTTACTTTCTCCAGTTCCAGAGGCTAGGACCCAAACCAATGGCTTCAAGTTGCAGATGACACCAAACTGGGAGGGGTGGCTAACACCCCAGAGGACAGGATCACACTTCAAAACGACCTTGACAGATTAGAGAATTGGGCCAAAACAAACAAGATGAATTTTAACAGGGAGAAATATAAAGTATTGCACTTGGGCAAAAAAAATGAGAGGCACAAATACAAGATGGGTGACACCTGGCTTGAGAGCAGTACATGTGAAAAGGATCTAGGAGTCTTGGTTGACCACAAACTTGACATGAGCCAACAGTGTGACGCGGCAGCTAAAAAAGCCAATGCAATTCTGGGCTGCATCAATAGGAGTATAGCATCTAGATCAAGGGAAGTAATAGTGCCACTGTATTCTGCTCTGGTCAGACCTCACCTGGAGTACTGTGTCCAGTTCTGGGCACCACAGTTCAAGAAGGACACTGACAAACTGGAACGTGTCCAGAGGAGGGCAACCAAAATGGTCAAAGGCCTGGAAACGATGCCTTATGAGGAACGCCTAAGGGAGCTGGGCATGTTTAGCCTGGAGAAGAGGAGGTTAAGGGGTGATATGATAGCCATGTTCAAATATATAAAAGGATGTCACATAGAGGAGGGAGAAAGGTTGTTTTCTGCTGCTTCAGAGAAGCGGACACGGAGCAATGGATCCAAACTACAAGAAAGAAGATTCCACCTAAACATTAGGAAGAACTTCCTGACAGTAATAGCTGTTCAACAGTGGAATTTGCTGCCAAGGAGTGTGGTGGAGTCTCCTTCTTTGGAGGTCTTTAAGCAGAGGCTTGACAACCATATGTCAGGAGTGCTCTGATGGTGTTTCCTGCTTGGCAGGGGGTTGGACTCGATGGCCCTTGTGGTCTCTTCCAACTCTATGATTCTATGATTCTAAGTTACAAGGAAGCAGATTCCAGCTAAACATCAGGAAGAAATTTCTGACACTAAGAGCTGTTCAACAGCGGAACAGTCTCCCTCAGGAGGTTGTGGACCCTCCTTCCTTGGAGGATTTTAAGCAGAGATTGGATGGCCATCTGTCATGGATGCCTTAGTTGAGATTCTTAGATGATCCTCAGGGTCCCTTCCAACTCTACGTAAAGGTAAAGGGTAAAGGGACCCCTGACCATTAGGTCCAGTCATGACCGACTCTGGGGTTGCGGCACTCATCTCGCTTTATTGGCTGAGGGAGCCGGCGTACAGTTTCCGGGTCATGTGGCCAGCATGACTAAGCCGCTTCTGGTGAACCAGAGCAACGCATGGAAATGCCGTTTACCTTCCCACCAGAGTGGTACCTATTTATCTACTTGCATTTTGACGTGCTTTCGAACTGCTAGGTTGGCAGGAGCAGAGACCGAGCAATGGGAGCTCACCCCGTCGCGGGGATTCGAACCACCGACCTTCTGATCAGTAAGTCCTAGGCTCTGTGGTTTAACCCACAGCGCCACCCGCCATTCTATGATTCCCTCTTGGGCCACCTTCTGGGGGCTGCATAGTCAATCCAGGCAAGAAAGAGGAGCTCTTACAGAATTACATTCCAGCCAAGCAAGAAAACCCAGGAAGGGAGAGAATGCAGTGGCGTAGCGTGGGGGGTGCAGGGCTGGCCGGCCGCACCGGGCGCAACATATGGGGGTTAGGGTTAGGGGGCGCAAATCCACGGGTTAGGGGGTGCAAAACCACGGGTTAGGGGGCGCAAATTACTTGCCTTGCCCCGGGTGCTGACAACCCACGTTACGCCACTGAGAGAATGTGAGGTCTTATGTGAGGTGTGTCCTCGAGAAGGAATGGGGCTTAGACAGAGCCCCAAAGGGCAGATAGCAAACCAGGGAGGGAGCGGATGACAACATGAAAGGGGACTGTTGGCAACAAAAGGCTTGGAAGAGGGAGACATCAGCATGCTGGAGGACTCCAAACTGTGACTGAAACTATTTATATATGCCTTTCAAATAATTTGCCCTGCAAATAAATAAATAAATAAATACATAAATGGCTGAACCAGAATACAAGCAGTCTTTTAGGTACCTAGTTGAGACAGAGAGACAAATTCAGATACAAATGCAAGGCAGCTTCCCCAAGTAAAAGAAAGAGAGGAAGAAATAGGGGGGGAGGAGAAACAACATGTAAGGGGTTTACGTTCTATAGTATACAGTGGTACTTAATTCGTTAAGTACTTAATTCATTCCAGACATCCGTTTTTAACCTGAAACTGTTCTTAACCTGAAGCACCACTTTATCTAATGGGGCCTCCCGCTGCTGCCGCGCTGCCGGAGCCCAATTTCTTTTCCTATCCTGAAACAAAGTTCTTAACCCAAGGTAATATTTCTGGGTTAGCAGAGCCTGTAACCTGAAGCATATGTAACCCGAAGCGTATGTAACCCGAGGTACCACTGTATTGCTCTGTCTTCTCTCTTTCCTGACGGTATATTTCCTTCTAAGTGATAGCTACATTTGTTCTGAAAGATTTAAGGTTGCTAGGCTGCTGTTTTTTCTGCAAGGCTAATGTGAGCAACAGAAACTGCACCACATCTCTGTGAGATTTTACTTTACCATTAGAAAGGTGTGACAGAATCGCATCACCACCTGAAGGCTGGATCAGCCTTGTTACTTATCTACATCTTATGGGTTATCACATGGTCTTTCCCTCCTTGCGTTGCTTCCACTGTGTTAAAGTGCAAAACCTTTTTTATGTGCTTAGTGCCCTCACTGTGTGGCTGAACTTTCTGGCTAAAAATAGAGCAAATCTACATTTCAAAATGCTTTGGGCTTTGGTTGACAGAATAGGTTTTAATGTTCTTTAATGCTTCTGTGCTGTTCATGATGCCTGGAAATACTGTGTTAAACAACAGCATTGCAATAAATATATCCAAGACGGGATGGGGGAGGGGGGAGAGGGCTGGATGAGTCCCTTACTTCCAATGAATTATAAAGTCATTGATGACCACCACTAGCTGTATGCTTCTCCCCAGCTATAGTGATTATTATTATTATTATTATTATTATTATTATTATTATTATTCTATTAGGGGAAAACACATTCCCTCTTTTTCAGAGGAACTCAAGGTGGCTAACAATTTTCCACTTTACCCTGTATTTGTTTTTGTGTTTCTGTTCCACTGCAGTTCAGCTTCCGACATCCCTAGTAACATCAATAACCAAACAATATTTACAATGAAAACAATCCTAAGCGAAACTCAAACAAAACAGCTGATTTTAAAAAAAGCAAAAAATGAAAGAAAGAAGCTACACAGGAACTCACTTTCAGAATAAACATTGTCATTTGGTACACAAATGTGAACACGAAGACAGACTGTAATGGGAGAACCTACCCAAAATTGCAACAACTTCATCATCCTGGATAACTTCCAAGGATCCCGAAACCACAAAGCAAAGATTGTCCACGCTCTCTCCAGCATGATATATGAGATCCCCCGGAGCACAGTGCACCGTCTGAAATTCCATGGCAAGAGCTCGCAGGCACCCATCGCTGGCCAGCCTAAACGCAGGGTGCTCTTTGAAAACTTTTCGATTCAGATGAACGCAGATGTCCGCTCGCATGTCCTTAGGGCAAATCTGCAGAACCTGGGACAACATTACAAGAATCAACCTCTGCAAGAGATTAGAGTGTGCTACATCCACTGTGTGCTGTCACTATGACAATCTTTTTTTTCTTTAAAAAGCATCGTGGGCTTGTGCAGGAGATTCATTTTGGCTTCCTGTTGGCTAGCCAACTTACAATTGGCTAAATTCCTGTTCCTGCTTCTTTGCTCTTTTGGACAAGTGGCTGCAGAAATGGAATCTAGCCGCCTGTCTCTTAAGTGATGTGAATCCCTAATAACGACCCTGTTTTTAGCTATTTGCCTTTGAATTTGGAATCCTCTGCATCTACCTATGTGCATGGAAGCTGTGACACTGCTCAGCAGATGTTTGTTTTTATAAAATAAACTGAAACATCTCCGACTGCCAAGATAGCAGACAGAAAATAATTAATAGTAATCATTAAATCTCATTGGGAATGGTGGCAGCTGCTGAAGTTATAATTGCAAATGTTAAATAGGAATCTGTCAGGGAATGCAAAGTTAGAAAATTAGTTTTAAAAGTGCAGCCCTCATTGACCCTGAAATTCCCACACCAGCCTCAACATTAAATTAAAAAGCTCTTTGATATTAAGGCAGAAGATATCTGTACAAGACCAAGAATAAAACAGTTATTTAGGACAAACACATTCTTTGGTAGCTATTGAGCTACCAAGATAATAGTCAAAGGTTTTTTTGTTTTTTTAACAAAACAGTGAAATCAATAGAACAGAATACATACTTAAATAGGGCATGCATTGAAACAGCACACAAATGCTTAAACTTTTTGGAATGTATATATGATCAGGGGGCTTTCAAATTCCTTTGTCTTGAGAAAACCAATTAACCTACAGTAGCAAATTATCATCACATACCTGGCAGGGGGAGAGAGATATGTGGCCAAACACACATTGGCTGCCTTGGATTACACCTCCCAACCCCCCCAAAATTATAGCTCACATCCAAGACCTGACACATGCTTAAATCTCTCTAATGAGGTTAACTTTGGTTGGATTCTGTTTATGTTTTATTTGCTCATTTTATTGAAACCTCCAATTTTCATTCATGGTCAAACCAGCGCAGAAGAGTGGTATCATTGCATCAGTGGTCAAAGACAATAGCATCTTAGAGTAGTTGCTAGCATTCACATGCCTAGGGGGGGGGAATTGCTTATTGCTGATGATTTTTCTTCCACTAGAGAAGAAGAACCTTTTTCTCAAAATACACTCAGATGTAGAATTTCTCAACAAGTCCTGGCCTTTGCAATTGCCTTGGGGCAACTAGAAGACAGCTACCACTATGGCAACTATCCTTAGAATAAACTTGTTTTACTAATATGCTTGTCTGACGTACCTCTGCTTAATGGTAAGGGCAGAACTAGAACTTATTTGGGAAACATAGGATTTCTGAGTTATTTTATCGTTATTTATAAAAGTATTTGTATACTGACAATTCATACAATGGCAATGCATAGCAATATATACAATGAAACATAAAAATGGTACAAAACAATTGTTAAAGTATCTGGCTAAGCCAAAAATATTAAACAGTTACGTAGGCCTTTCAGCATAAAAATTCTAAAAGAAAATGTCTGAAAATCAAAAGCAAGGTACCTGCCAAATCTATGCATGATACTGATAACACTTTCTTTCAAATTTACACAACAACCACCACTTGCCTTCTGTGACAAATTATACCGTAAGTGGCTTACAAAACATAAAACTAAGAATCATTTATAAATCTACAACAAAACAATAAAATAGTAGCATCATTGCCTTTCATCAACATACAAGTTAAAATGTAACCAAAACTGTTGTGATGGCTTCTTTCAATTGTTCAACCCATTAAGGTGGCACTGTGGTTTAAACACTGAGCCTCTTATGTTTGCTTGATCAGAAGGTCAGCAGTTTGAATCCACATGAAGGGGTGAGCTCCTGTTGCTCTGTCCCAGCTCCTGCCAACCTAGTAATTCAAAAGCATACCAATGCAAGTAGATAAATAGGTACCACTGCAGTGGGAAGGTAAATGGTGTTTCTGTGAACTCTGGTACTCATCACGGTGTTCTGTTGCACCAGAAGTGGTTTAGTCATGCTGGCCACATGACCCAGAAGGCTGTCTGCATACAAACGCTGGCTCCCTTGGCCTGAAAGCGGAGACAAGCGCCACAACCCATAGTTGAATTTGACTGGACTTAATCATCCAGGTGTCCTTTAACTTTACCTTACCTTACATTTGCAAAATAAATCAATAATGCTTAAATTAGCTTTTACTGTTTTAGCTTTTCCATACCCTCTGCACCTCACCAAGCAGGTAAAATCAAAGCATAGTGATTCAGGGGATAAATTCACCTTCAAAATATTTGCTTAGAGGGATGTATTACATGACACACATCAGTAGTGACAGCAATGCAGGAGTGTAGAAATCACATTATGATTTATTCATTCCACAATGTTCTTGAAGTTGTGTTTGTATGCAAATTCAGTGGAGCTTGAGAATTGGACTTTAGAATTTATGGACTGGTATTGTCATTACTCAAGTCTTAAATTTGTTAGCCTCTGCTATCAACACAGGCTTTTTTAAAAAAAGAACCAGATACTAAACTCCACTGCCTATGATATGAATATGTCAATTACAGAAATCTATCAGAATATATCTCTTTTAATAGTTGAAGAATTGAATATTTCTTTATATTTATTAAAGCAATTCTTCAAGGTGAAAATGGATAGCTGTGATTCAATAACCTTTGCATTCTTCTCATGAAAATGCCTTTGGCGCAAGAGGGCAGAAGTTTGTTTTGAAATTAGCCCACCTTTTGTATAGAAATAAAAATAAAGAAAATGAAAGATGTTAAATAGAGGAAACTGAGGATGCTTTTCAAGTCATGACTGAATAGATTTGTTGCATGAGAACATAGGAAGAGCCTGTTGAATCAAGCAATGGGCCATGCAGTCCGGCATCCTGTTCTCACAGTGGCCAACAAAATGGCTGTAGGAAACCCACAAGCAGGACTCTAGCACAAGAGCCCTCACCCACCCAGCTGTTTCTATTCAGAAGTGGAGGCAGAGGATAGCCATCCCACTCAGAAGCTGTTGATAGCTTTATCCTCTATGAAATTGTCTAACCCTCTTTCAAAGCCATCTGAGTTGGTGGCCTTTACTGCCTGCTGCAGCAGCAAGTTCCATAGTTCAATAATTCTACACACAGAATATGCAACGGACCAAGGCACCGGCAGAGGAAGCGGAGTGCACCGCCCCCGGCAGCACGATCCTGGTGGGGTGCCATCGCAGCTGTCCCCCCAACCCGTGCTGGGTGCCATGCCCCAAGGACGTGGGCCACACCCAGGCAGGCCTGCTCTCTGCCCCCCGCCTTCTCTCCACCCCCCGGTGCCAGAGCATGACGCTCCGCCACTGGACCCAGGGACTTGCCCTCTCTTATAAGGAGCTAGGGTGTGCAAGCAGGTGCCAGTTGAAGAAACAGCATTCATATTTACTAAAATTCAGCAACAATTTTGAGCCAGAGAAGCTATTTTTCTGGATTTGTGGATTTGTTTATTTAGTACACACAGAATGCACTCAAGACACCATTCATGGGTGCCCAATTCCATGGGGATGCCCACTACTGCAAGTAAGGTATTTGTGCTTTTATCTTGTGAGCCCTGGGATCTTTAAACAAAGGACAGTACTGTATATTAATAATAGCAGGCATAGTAACGGAAGGCTAGGCAAAGAAGAATCAGCACCTTGGACAGGGACCTACATAAATGTGGGTTTCAGGACAGAACATGCTGAGATAGAATGTTTGAATTGCCTCTGCTGTGTCTTGGAACAACTGGCAGATCTTTATAGCCTGGGCTATAGGTATTAATTGACTAGAATCCCCCCCCCCCCGTTGTGAATCTGGTCAGTTAGATCTTCTACTGTTGGCTTCTTCTAGGGCTTGGGGTTCCAGCCTGTGGTGATATCTCCTCTGGACTCTCCTGATCCTCTAGATCAGCGGTTCTCAACCTAGGGGTCCCCTGATGTTGTTGGACTACAACTCCCATCATCCCTGAGCTCTGGCCTTGCTAGCTAGGGGTGATGCGAGTTGTAGTTCAACAACATCTGGGGACCCACAGGTTGAGAAAGGCTGCTCTAGATAGTCTGTGGCAGAGGTCTCTTCTCAACGTTCAGGGAAGGAGAGGAAGCTGATTGCACCTTTTCATGGGACAATTGAGGGAGTAGGTTCATTTTCTCCTCAGAGCTCCTATCAGAGGAGAACTCTTTCTGTGGCTGTAACATCCAGAGGAATCTTGGTCTGTGGCCGTAACATCCCATCCATATAAAGACCTGCTAAGTTTCATCATGGCTGATATATCATGTCCTTCCCAAATACAGAAACCCCTTAGATAACTACCGTACTTTTCACACCATAACACTCACTTTTTTCCTCCTAGAAAGTAAGGGGAAATGTCTGTGCGTGTTATGGAGCAAATGCCTATGGATGGCGGGGGGATCTGCTGCAGTTGTGAGCAGAGGATCCATGGTTCCCCTTTCTTCCCTCCTCCGTGGCTCGCTTTGAAACAGCAAAGCGGGAGAAGAGCCGCTGAGTGGGGAGGAGGGAGAGAAGCAGAGCCTGCTTGCTTCAAAGTAGCAATGCGGGAGAGGAGAGGAGCCACTTACACGAGTGTAAGCGGCTCCTGTCCGGTTGGCTCCTTTAAAGCAACCATGTCCCTCTCTCCTCCCCACTCAGCTCGCGAAATAGCAGCAAGGTTTTTCAGATCGCTTAGCGCTAAGACGGGGAGGTGGGAGAGAAGCAGAGCCTGCTTGCTTCAAAGGAGCAAAGCGGGAGAGGAGAGGAGCCTTCTCCTCTTATACCCCTCGCCTGCATTATTAGCAGCATCCCTCTCCACACACCCCACGCGTGTTCCTTCTCCCCTTAAACTCCTCTTCTGCATTATTAGCAGCATCCCTCTCCACACACCCCACACATGTTCCTTCTCCCCTTAAACCCCTCACCTGCATTATTAGCAGCATCCCTCTCCACACACCCCACGCGTGTTCCTTCTCCCCTTAAACCCCTCTTCTGTATTATTAGCAGCATCCTTCTCCACACACCCCATGCGTGTTCCTTCTCCCCTTATACCCCTCTTCTTCATTATTAGCAGCATCCTTCTCCACACACCCCACACGTGGTCCTTGTCCCTTGAGTGCTTTCCCTTCCCTCCCCACCTAAAACGTGGTTACAAAGCATGGATCCACATGGATCCTCAGGATTTTTGCACTGGGTCACCCCAAATTCACCATCAGATTACATAGCATGTCCATGGCTACAGCTTGCACCAAAAAAAGCAGGCACCCACTGTTGCCTAGGGCCGCAGTGGTGCAAAAATGTGGTTACAAAGCATGGATCCACATGGATCCTCATGATTTTTGCATTGGGCTACCCCAAACTCACCGTCAGATCACATGTCTGTGGCCACAGCATGAACCACAAAAATCATACATCCACTGTTTCGTTTAGAATTTTTTTTTCGTGTTTTCCTCCTCTAAAAACTATGTGTGTGTTATGGTCGGGTGGGTGTTATAGAGCGAAAAACACAGTACATCTCCCAAATTCTCCTGGCTGTATTAGCTATCACAATGGGCAACGGACAAACAGAGAAGGAAGGGAGGAGGGAAAGAAATCAGCGCTGCTGGGTTGCATTGCAACATTCTTCAAATTTCCCCATATTTTTCTCCATGAAAATTTGAAACTTACAAAGCCAGTATGTGGAGAAAACTTCAGAGAACTCAGACGTCTCTACATTTGACAAAGATGAATTTGATATAAGGAAAACTGAGTTTTAAAAAAAATCAACCCAATAAACAGTCATCAAGAATAGCAGCTACAAGAAAGGAACAGTTAGAAAACATTTATTTGGTGGTAGTTTTCCAATATCAAGACAGCTCACCTTTTCTGTATCGATGCCTCTGGACATGGACCAGGTAGAAACAATGTAATCCATCACACGTTCACTCAGACCTTTGGGCACTTGATAGAGTTTCAGGAAGTCCCGGACACTGTTTAGCATTTCGTGGTATCTATTTGTATTAGCGTACATTTGCTGGAATATGGTTGTTACATTACCAAAAATCGTTGCATATAGGAGAGCTGGAAATAGAAGAAGAAGAGGAGGAGGAGGAGGAAGAAGAAGAAAAGGAAATAAAAGTAAGTATTTTCCAAACACTTTTTAAGCAGAACATTTGAGATCAATGTCGATACAGTGTGTTCTCTGTAGGAGAAAGTAATGCAAAATACAGCATTAATTATCTTAATTGTTACAAACTGACATTAAGATGCCACTTATTGGATGGTTGCTGTTGGCACTCAAGTGCTTCTCAAGTAATTCTGAATCCTGTTTGGGAAGCATCCCCTCAGCACAAATTCTCTTGTTTCAATTAAAGAATGCCCATGTCAGTTTAGCTTGTGTTCAGTGACTTTATTGGAGAACTCCTAGTTATTAGGGAACTCGCCTTACACCCCTGAAGGCTGCTTATTGAAGCCTTGCTTGTGCTCACTAATCAACTTCCTCCAGTTCAACTAACCATAAGCAGGTACAGAATCCCATTAGTTGCAGAATCCCAGTGTATTTGCTCCTTTTAATACTGCTGGTGGTTACCAACATTGCTGGAAATTACCAGAGGAATGCCTATCTGCCATAGCAGCTCCATTATAAAGAATATTTATGGGGGGGGGGTGCAACCACGCCTTTCCATCAAGGTATTTTAACAAACATTAAAAACCAGTACAAAGGCTAACAGCAGCAGCAAATTAACATACAAGACAGATGATATTATTATTATTATTATTATTATTATTGACACACTACTCAAATAAGAACCAACAGCCATCCATAATGAAAAGGCTTTAATATATGCAATTCTTTTCCCCAGCATATAAAATGCATTCCACAACCAGGGAGCCACAACAGAAAAGTCCATGTCCCTGTGAATCTCAGCAGACGGGTACAGCTGGAGGATGACCTCAGCTGGTGATTTTAATGTAGATTCCCTGCCCCCCCCCCATGTAAAACGTTCCAAGCTGAATCTCAGCTTAGAAAAGTCTCACGTGGTAAGGCTAAGAAAGACCTCCCCTAGAGACTTCGAAATACTGCTTTCAATTAGATGATCATATCAAGCTGCCTTATACAAAGTTAATAATAATAATAATAATAATAATAATAATAATAATAATAATAATAATTTCATTATTTGTACTCCACCCATCTGACTGGATTGCCCCAGCCACTCTGGCAGGCTTCCAGCATATACTAAAACATAATTAAACATTAAAAACTTCTCTATACAGGGCTGCCTTCAGATGTCTTCTAAAGAATAATAGAAGATAATCAGTAAATCCAGCTCAGTATTCTCTGTACTCATCTTCTCCAAGCTCGGCTGAATCTAGACATATATAAAAACCCCTGTGAAAATGCTTTTTAAAGAAACTGTTTAAAAATATATACTGTATTGAATTTCCCATTAGCTCACCATCATCTAGTATTACATTTGTAGAATGTGACATTTAATACACTTAAAACGTATTTGCAGCTGCATAGCTGAATCCCTGGTGCCCTCCCCAAAATTTTGAACTACACCTCCCATCATCCCTGACCATTGGGCTATACTGACTAGGGCTAATGGGAGTTTCAGTCCAAAACAGCTAGAGGGCACCAGGTTGGGAAAGGCTGATCTAAACTGATTGGCTGTGGTTCTCTCATGTTTTGGACAGTGATCTTTCCATTTCTACCATCCTGAAGATGCCCAAGTGTGAGGTTAGGACTTTCTTCAGACAGAGAATGTGCTCCACAACTGAGTGGGAATCTCTCCTCTGAATAAGTATACCCAAAATCAAAATATCACTAACTATATATATCAACATTACTTGCGGGCGAGGGTTAGTGCCTTAAGCAACAACAAATTCTAAATGTTTTGAAATGCACTAATTGGCTCGTCACATACAATTCTGGTTGCAAACAAGGCAGTATCAAATAGTTTTCAGGCTTACTTGGCAGGGACTGAAAGGGGCATGGTCAATTGTTAATGTGTGGATCAATAATGGGCCTTGGCAGTGAGAGAATAATCACTGAGGAAAGAGGTGGGGACACTCTAAATTTATTGACAAGCTTTTGTGTGATAGGGGAGTTTGAAGGGGATGATAGTTTTGTTGTATGGTAGTTTTGTTTGACATATCAAATATGAAGAACTATCAACAACCTCAGATATGCAGATGACACAACCTTGATGGCAGAAAATGAGGAGGAATTAAAGAACCTTTTAATGAGGGTGAAAGAGGAGAGCGCAAAATATGGTCTGAAGCTCAACATCAAAAAAACTAAGATCATGGCCACTGGTCCCATCACCTCCTGGCAAATAGAAGGGGAAGAAATGGAGGCAGTGAGAGATTTTACTTTCTTGGGCTCCATGATCACTGCAGATGGTGACAGCAGTCACAAAATTAAAAGATGCCTGCTCCTTGGGAGAAAGGCGATGGCAAACCTAGACAGCATCTTAAAAAGCAGAGACATCACCTTACCAACAAAGGTCCATGTAGTTAAAGCCATGGTTTTCCCAGTAGTGATGTATGGAAGTGAGAGCTGGACTATAAAGAAGGCTGATCGCCGAAGAATTGATGCTTTTGAATTATGGTGCTGGAGGAGACTCTTGAGAGTCCCATGGACTGCAAGAAGATCAAACGTATCCATTCTTAAGGAAATCAGCCCTGAGTGCTCACTGGAAGGACAGATCGTGAAGCTGAGACTCCAATACTTTGGCCACCTCATGAGAAGAGAAGACTCCCTGGAAAAGACCCTGATGCTGGGAAAGATGGAGGGCACAAGGAGAAGTGGACGGCAGAGGACGAGATGGCTGGACAGTGTTCTTGAAGCTACAAACATGAGTCTGACCAAACTGCGGGAGGTAGTGGAAGATAGGAGAGCCTGGCATGCTCTGGTCCATGGGGTCACAAAGAGTCGGACACGACTAAACGACTAAACAACAAAGTTTTGTTTGAAGGGGAGTGCCTTCAAAGTGCTTGTGACTCCTCATTAAAATGCAACAAATGATGTGTAGGTATCTACAGGTAAGATGTTGGTTCTGCAGTCACTTTCAAACACTCTAAGGACACTTGGTTTTAACAGGCTTTACAACTAAAGCCTTACTAAGGAGGAGACTCTTGAGAGTCCCATGGACTGCCAGAAGATCAAACCTCTCCATTCTTAAGGAAATCAGCCCTGAGTGCTCACTGGAAGGACAGATCCTGAAGCTGAGGCTCCAATACTTTGGCCACCTCATGAGAAGAGAAGACTCCCTGGAAAAGACCCTGATGTTGGGAAAGATGGAGGGCACAAGGAGAAGGGGAAGACAGAGGATGAGATGGTTGGACAGTGTTCTTGAAGCTACCAGCAAGAGTTTGACCAAACTGCAGGAGGCAGTGGAAGACAGGATTGCCTGGCGTGCTCTGGTCCATGGGGTCACAAAGAGTCAGACATGACTAAACGACTAAACAACAACAAAGGTGTACAAAATCAAGCACAGATACTGGTAGGAGGAAAAGGAGTTGAACCACGCTCACTAGACCACACTTGCTGTCATGCCCTATCTAAGGCTATCCAGGGTTTGAGAACATTTCTGCAGTGGGGCAGCCAACTAAACGTGAGCAAGGCATGCCACTAAGGTTGAAGCTCCTTGAGTTTAATTCTGTTCTGGGTGTGCGCTACTATCCCTGAATTATAATCCAGCCACACCATGCTTAATTGAGTCCCCACACACCTCTAATTCTTCATAATCAGGATGCTGCAAATAACCATTCTGACTGTTAATTACAAATTGTGTATTATAATTACCCTTGCCAAAAGGCATTCTACTCCATCTGATTAATCTATCTCAAACCTTATTAGCTTTAATTTGCCATTAGTTAGCCAGTGAAATACAGTATTAGTGCAGGAGATTCATCAAAACATTTTTTTAAAGAAAAACAAACAAACATCATTTCACCCACAGGGTTTCTGAACAAAATTGTAAGTTACATGCTTTCATAGCATTGGGAACTTAATATAACAACAACAACAACAACAACAACAACAACAACAACAACAACAGTTATTATTATTAGTAACCCCCCTCCATCTGGCTGGGTTTCCCCAGCCACTCCATAGCAGCTTACACCATATCTAAAAACATAATAAAAATAACAAACATTAAAAACCTCCCAATACAGGGCTGCCTTCAGATGTCTTCCAATAGTTGTGCAATTCTTTATCTCCTTGACATCTGAAGGGAGGGCATTCTACAGGGATGGTGCCACTACCGTGAAGGCCCTCAAGATCTGCCTTTTCTTTTCTTCTTTAAAAAAGAGGAACTCTTTTTAAAACCTTTTGATTTTTTTAAAAAATATATATAAAGAAAGAAAGAAAGAAAGAAAGAAAGAAAGAAAGAAGAGGCAGGGGTGAGGGGCACACCAAGCCCAAATATTCTGAATCCTGTCAAATGCATTGTTGTTGCTTTATTATTTGCTTTCTAAACCACCGTCTTGATGCAATTTGCACATAATTTTAAAAAGTTAAAAACACAAAAGCAACAGATATATTTAAAACAACACTAACACTCGAACAAGTAGACATTTGCAGTAAGGCCTCATTTTATCCAGCTGGAAAAGTCTGTTGGAACAAAAAGTGGGAGCTGTTTGTATCTTGGCAGTGGCAGAACAGGGGCAGCCACATTAAAAGTCCTGCTCTGAGTTATTGCGGAGAGGGCTTCTTAGAACTTTGGAACTTGCAAGAGAAATTATCCTGCAGACTGCATCAATTTACAGGGTGTATAATGTGGTCTCTAAAGTAATCTTTTCGGAGCTTTATAGGGACATATATGTTAGTACCAACACCTTGAACTAGGCCCAGTAGCAAACTGGCCAGTGAAAATACCGCAAGCAAAGTGTTATAGGCTGGTAGTAACTTGCCCCCACAAGCAACCTAGCCACCACATTCTCCACCAGCAATACAATGGGTTACTATACTTGCAATGCATACTGTACTTTCAATACGTGGGTTGAATTCAACTAAGTCTTACTGAGAGCAGACCCTTTGAAATAAATGAATTTATATTAGTTAACCCACTGATTTCACTGGGTCCCACTGTGAATATAATGTAGTCGGATATCACCTAGTTGGTTGTATCCAGCACTGTCTGTGCATGTAAGGATGTTCAGAGGAAGACGCCCCAGTGCATGAGCAGAATTCTACTTGCGAAATGCTGGATTTGGCCCACTGAGTAAGTAAGACAAATTAAGAAGAAAAATAAGATCGGGTGTCACATTACAAAATGGCCTGGTTTTTAAGGGAATGTGAAATTATGGCTTAGTGCTACGTAAAGCAGCCTCCACAAGCCTGCATGAAATAAGGGAAGCTGATTTATATTGTTCCATCTAGCTCAGGACTGCATACACTGACTGGCAGCAGCTCTCTGGGGTTCTAGGCAAGGGTCTTGAAGTGTAGGTGGGTTCCCACCAGGCAAGACACAGTGATAACAGCAAGAACCTTTATTGAGCTAACAGAACTGGACAACAGGGGCAAAGCAACTGCTTATATACATTTCTGAAGGCCTGGGCCACTCCCACTCCCAATGTGATTGGCTGTCTAAACTTCCAAGCTGCGAATCATAACTCAGAGTTTAAGGGCCAATGGCATAGGCCCAAAGCTTGAAATGTTCTGTGATTGGATATCATGTATCGAATCAGAACACAGAGGCTCAGAATCCTTAGTCCAGACTCAAGCTCAGGCAAACACAGAATACGTAACAGGTCTCTCCCAACCCTAAATGGAAAAGCTGGGAACTGAACCTGAGACATTTTGTATGGAAAACAGATACTCTACCACCAGACTACAGTCCTTCCTGCATGTGCATGTTGGGCTCACAGAGTCCTCCCACCGTGCAGCTGAGTTCAGTAAATCTCTGGAAACATTTTAAAAACTGCACCTGAAAAAAGGCCCAAGTTACAGCACAAACACCTGCTTTTCATGCCGCAGGCTGAGGTAACAAACACATTTACAAGGGTAATTCTTAGTTTCATCAATATGAGAAGAATATTTATACAGCAGTGCCTCGCAAGACAAAAAGAATCCGTTCCATGAGTCTCTTCGTCTAGCGGTTTTTTCGTCTTGCGAAGCAAGCCCATTAGCGGATTAGCGCTATTAGCGGTTTAGCGGCTATTAGCGACTATTAAAGGCTTAAGGGATTAGCGGATTAGGTGCTAAAAGGCTATTAGCAGCTTAGTGCCTTAGAAAAAGGGGGTGGGGAGCGGAAAAAAAACCCCAGGAATTGCAAGACATTTTTGTCTTGTGAAGCAAGCCCTAAGAGAAATTCGTCCTGCGAAGCACCTCCAGAACGGAAAACCCTTTCGTCTAGCGGGTTTTCCGTCTTGCGAGGCATTCGTCTTGCAGGGCACCACTGTACTCAATTTCCTCAATGTGGGAAGCCAGTGATTAACCACAGAAGAACTATGAGAGGAAGTCGATAGCAAGGGAACATTTGCCCATCAAAATTTACTGTACAATCTCATCCTAAGCATCGCACATTTTTTTCCCAGCCAATGCTTTCAGTCAGGACTATTGCCACAAAGAGAACAGGCAAAGAAAGCATTCTTACAGAGCATGAGCAAATTCCATTCACAGCTAGTATTGTTCTTCTGTGGCAACACCTGCCACAGCACCAGCCCAGAAAGAAATCTTTTCAGCAGATGTCATTTAATGTACAGAACCCTCAGACAGAGCCGAGCGTCTTCACATTATTCTCTCTTCCCAATTACGTCTTCTCTGTTCAGAGTTAAAGTACAGTGTCTTGTCTGCGACAATGTGGCAACTCATTAACAATGCACTCTGCGCTGCCACCTCATTTAAAACATTGTGGTGGGGTTTTTTTTTTAATAACACTACAGATAAAAGCTGCATAATTGCTACAGGGAGTTACTCTTACAGCCAAGTTGTGAAGGTCACTATCAGGTTGGCGAGGCTACCAAACAATTTGCTACTTTTAAGGTAGTTAAAACTCACACAAATTAAAAAAAAAAATGTATGTACTTGATTGTCACAATAGAATATAGCTTTTTAAAAAGTTTTGTTGGTTTTTTTTAAAAGAATTCCTGCCTGGAGTAGTTGCAAAACACTCAAACCTTGTAATTGGGGTTGTAAGTGTTGCAGTAGTGTCTCATGTTCGCATTTAATTGGACTGATTTAAAATGTGCTCTCTTAAGGAGCGCCCTCTTGTTTCTTCCGAGTAAGATCAACCAACGCGAGTGTGTACTTGTGATGCCTCTGACACTGATTGCCTAAGCTGGTATGGCGGCACGGAAAGTTCAGATATTCAAGAAACAATGAAGTTTGTAATCCAGCTTCTGTGTGGCAAGGGAGAACTGTCAGTTTGGCTGGAATTAAAATCTCACATGATGAAGGTTAAGGGTTAGGCAGTGGTCCCAGGACTCAGGGAAACCTAAGAGACAGGGACTCCAAAGGCATGAGAGATGAATGAAAGGTCCAGAAGGAAGGGTGAAGACGAACCTCAAGAAAAGTTAGAGGAAAGGGGGCAGAGATGATCATCACAGAAGGGACCCTAAGAAATGTTCATGGTGCTTCAGATCAGAAGCAGCTTTAGGTTGGAGGAGGGAGGGGTTTAGGGTAGCTAGTCAAGAGACAGGGTGGCTAAAGAAAGCAGTAGGCAAATCTAGAGCATGACGAGAGAATTTATTTCATTCTAACTTCTGATACCATTGCATCATTGTGACCTAAAATGACAAACAAGGGCTAAAAGAGAGAGAGACAGCGTGGTGTAGTGGTTAAGAGCGGTAGATTCGTAATCTGGTGAACCGGGTTCGCTTCCCCGCTCCTCCACATGCAGCTGCTGGGTGACCTTGGGCTAGTCACACTTCTCTGAAGTCTCTCAGCCCCACTCACCCCACAGAGTGTTTGTTGTGGGGGATGAAGGGAAAGGAGAATGTTAGCCGCTTTGAGACTCCTTTGGGTAGTGATAAAATGGGATATCAAATCCAAACTCTTCAAATCCAAACTCTTCTAAAAAGCAGTGGCAGGAGAGGCCTCCTGAATGCCATGTACTAATTTTATAAACATGCTAGTCCTTGGACTGCTTCTCATTCTAGAATATACTGAAACTAGATTTAGAAATAAGATGAATCTGCATCAACACAAGGCTGCCACTGTTATTCACAACTGTATCCAAGCCTCAGGATGGTATAGATGGGATTTTCCTCACAACCAACCAAAGCCTCTGGCTGGGAAGTAGTCAACACTGGGCTATTCGCTAAAGAGCTTCATCAGCTTCTGCCAAAAGGGAAAATACAAAAGCCTTTAAAAAAAATTAAAACCCTGAAAATAAAGGGGAGCAAAGCATACATGGGCAGACCTTAAGCTGAATCAGGCAGCCTACAAAGCACCCTGGATCAAGGCAGACTGTTTTTCTAAAGTGCCAAATTAGGATCTGAACCAAGGCTTGTTGCACTAATAAGTGCAGCATTACAATGAAATAATCTACATTTAACACACAACATCATGGATACTAACCTCCGCAAAATGAAAATATTGGTGCATGAACTTCCATGGTGCTAGAATGTTAAAAATCAATTAACAAAATGTTAAATATCCAATTTCAGACCTGTCATTCATAATTCCATTACTACTTATTAATAGAAAGCTTGATTGACAATTCAAAGAGATCACTCAATCTGTATAGTTCTAATTTTGGTAGCAGTATCACCCCCATAGAAATAAGACAAATTTAGAATCCATCTAACACCATGTAACTATAATGACTTGCTGCAACAGCGCTTCAATATTGAGTCTGTTGCTTTTTCTTTTAGTAACTTATGATTATAACTTTCAAATAATAATTAAAGTTATACAGTTCCAAATTTGGTTCTCCATCTAAGCTCTCTGAAACATATGCATTACTGTGAAAAACATAGCATGACTTAGCTGGTTCATTAAAATTGCTCAACCAATACATATTATACTTGCTCAAATCTCATAATGGAATCAGGAATTCTGCAATTGTCAAACCAGAGTCAAATTACTCACAATATATTTTTACAACTATGGGTGCAATTCAGCTGAAGAAGAAAAAATCACGAAGTTGAACTCTCCATAGGATAGATAAGGATATGCTTCAAATCCCTTAAGAACATAAGAAGAGTCTGCTGGATCGGCTAATGAATGGACTATCTTGTTCAGCATCCTGTTTCCACAGTGGACAACCAGATACCTGGGGGAAACCCACAAGCAAGATTCAAGCACAAGAGCCCTCTCTCCTCCTGTGACTTCCTGCGACTCGTATTCAGAAGCACTGCTGCCTCTTCTGTGGAAACACAGCTTAGCCTTCACAGTGAGTAGCCATTGAAAGAGCCTCACCTCCTTGAAAGCAATGGGATTTCAAAGTGCTTAACTAAAGTTGCATTGTGACCGATGTTAACTAACACATTAGAACCACATTCATCAAGATTTACACATTTACCACTAATATTGTGGGGCTACTATCTGTTCGTTTGTTAAGCCAGCCAGTTTATTACCCACAGTTAACAATAAGTAAAAGCAAAATACAGTGGAACCTCGGTTTTCGAACGTAATCCATTCAGAAAGACCCTTCGACTTCCGAAACGTTCAAAAACCAAAAACTCAATACAGGATCGTCAATACAACAGGGGAACTCAAAATGGAAGCCGTGTAGCACGTTTGGCTTCTGGAAATCGTTCAAAAACCAGAGCAATTACTTCCGGTTTCTCGGCATTCGAAAGCCAAAATGTTCGACTACAGAGGCGTTCGACAACCGAGGTTCCACTGTACATAAATATACAATCAGCACAATTGCATTTGATTTGCTTTAAGAAAAATCCAAATACATAAATATACCATATGCTTATCTATCTGAATAAGCTCCAGAGAAAAATACTAGGCAGCATGGTACAAACTCCTAACCAAAATAAAACACAATATTCACACAACACTCACACCATGTCACTATCACCATCCGTTTACACAATGGCTACAACTATTCACAACCTTATAACCCAATATATAACTGACTACACACCTATATTGTTCCTACAACTGATCACCGACAAGAATACAAAATTAATGGACTGTTCATATCAGTGAACACCAAATGCCCTTTGAACGATCAGATACTTCCCTCTCACCTGTGAGGGACCCAGTTTTATACCAGAGTGCTGGATCTTATACTGCAAAGCATAAAACTATTTCCCTCCAGTAACGCCCAATAACCCCATGACAAATAATCAACATCAACACTGATGACAACCATGAAAGGAACAGGCATAGACAAATATGGTTACAAGCACAAAAGCAAACTTCCAGCATCACCCCCCCCATAGTGACCCTAAAAATCACCCTGACCTCAGTCCTTGCAGCCTTTCTCTCCACCTCATCACTACAGATGTAACAACCAATTGTAAAAATGTCCATTGAGTGGGGAGCGAATTTATTGCCCAAGACCTTCCAATGAACTAAAATTGTGCAACCTGAAAGTGCCAGCATGAGACGAAATACCACCCCAAAATGGTGACAGTGTGGAAGTGCCCAAAATTGGTGCTTCAGAGCAAACCATTCCCACCATTCAGGTGTAACAATAATGTGCCTCTCGTCCACCCTAGAAACATTTGTGCAGCAGCAGCACAAGAAACAGGAGCAGAGTCAGAAAAAAATATCAGAAGTAGAAATTGTGGGAATACAACAGGTTTGCTATTGCACTGTGCGAATGCAAACTAAGCAACACTTTACAGTCATGGGATGAGAAAGCTAATGTTGATGGTTGCCAGGTAAAGACTTTCTTGTGTTAGAAGCATTTCTAGTTTGGTTAATGCATATTTAAATCTGTTGTGATATTTTAATAGGGACTAGTTCATTGCTCTTATCAGTTTGTTTCGAGATTTCAAACTGCATTATAATTCATCTTGGGTTAAGTCACCTTGAAATTTTTATAGAGCAGTTTTGAATAATGTAATATGTAAGTAAATCTTCCAGTCTCTCTGACAGACTGCACAATCGGTATTTCACTTTCAAAATTAATGCTAAAGCTTTTTTCCTCTATGCTGTTTCGTTTCTTCAGGTCTGATGCCAAGCAGTCGTGATCTTGCCCTCAGCACAGTTTATAAACACAGAGGCCCTGTTGCTCAGCCAATTTTGGGGGCATTTACACCTGACTTTAGCTGAAACCAGGAATAAAGTTGGCCAGTATATTAATAGATGCAATGCTTTCCACTGGTGTGAAGAAGATAAAGGAAGACTGAGGGAATTTTGTACAATTTAGGGAGGAAAATAATGTTGATGTCCTGTTTTGCTGACTTTTATCTACAACAAAATTAAATAGTCTCGAAAACTAAAATGGATTTCTATTTCATTTCACAGTGCTAATGAACAGGTCACTACTTAAATGAAGGCAGAGTCATTTAAGGGTATCATTTTCGTTCTGCAATTTATAGAGAGTAATGCATGGGCCATTTTCAATTACAGAGCTGAAATTAAATCTCCAGTGAGAGCTGCTGTTTTGATTATTTGTGCCAAAGAGTCTGGCTTGTGCTTTAAGGTTTGTCACTTTCCCTGAGTGGCTAAATTAAAGGGCTAGTCTGAGTTCAAACCTGGATTTGTTCCGATATTTTAAAATATTACCCTTGACCAAGTTTGCCCATGTGTTAAGGCAGTGATAGACTATTTGTATAATCAGTCCTCTTTTATGAGACAAAGGGAAAGACCATTTAAGAAGAGGCTGGAAATTATATTATTAAAAGCATCTAAACTGAGAGTTAGAACTGCGTGAGATGAGATTAATTTTCAAGTTTTGCTTGGAAATAAGTTCTTAGCAGCCTAAATCAGTTACACTTCTGTCAAGCAGTCATGATTCTTTGTAAGAAATACAGAGAATTGTACTTTTGTTGTGGTCTTATTACCATGCTAAGCAAAACCAGAGTCCCAAACCCACTGAAATGTCTGAAAATAGACAAGGCTCTTGTTGGCCACTGGAGCTCTTTAGGAAAGGAATTGCTAGAAAGCAGAGTGATTTGATGTTACCAAGGAGTGCGGCTCAGAGCCAGGAATAGAATAGGGATAGGCATAGAACAGGGACCAAACAGAGCAATTGCCGGCCAGCTAAGGTCAGACATACGTACTTGGTGACTTCTTCTATGAAGCTGCCTGAGCTTCCCTGTCATGGGAGGCAGCAGGTCGGTGGATGGGAGAGTGTGATACAGACTGCCAACATTATCTTTGACTCCAGAATTTGATAGCACTCTGGGAAGCCTAAAGGGGTGATCAACCCCTAAGTGCAGGAGTACAGATAGGATCTCTAGAAAGGAGGGGGTAGTTGCTGGTGTTCCCCTATTTAGAAGAAGAAGAGGAGTTTGGATTTGATATCCTGCCTTTCACTCCCTTTAAGGAGTCTCAAAGCGGCTGACATTCTCCTTTCCCTTCCTCCCCCACAACAAACACTCTGTGAGGTGAGTGGGGCTGAGAGACTTCAGAGAAGTGTGACTGGCCCAAGGTCACCCAGCAGCTGCATGTGGAGGAGCGGAGACGCGAACCCGGTTCCCCAGATTATGAGACCACCGCTCTTAACCACCACACCACACTGGCTCTTTAAATGTTCTCACCACACCTGTATGGAATCTACTAATCACAGGTCCACAACTAGGGATGGAGGAAGAATTTGGTTAGGTTTGCGTTTTCATGCAAAACTACCTAACAATAAAGAAACAGAAACACAGCTAACATTTGAAATTCACACGTATCCAGATTTTCCAATGCAGTTTCCCAACTAAGTAATATATAGGGGGGGAAACATAGATTAAGGAAATGTGTGCACAAATGAATATAGTAGTGGAAATAATAACACGGATCCTTGCGGGGGGGAATTCCTTGCAAAAATCTGCACATTAGTCAAAACTGCATACAAAAATGTGCTGCTATAATAATAATAATAATAATAATAATAATAATAATAATAATAATAATAATAATAATTTATTTATACCCCGCCCATCTGGCTGGGTTTCCCTAGCCACTCTGGCCAGCTTCCAACAGAATATTAATTCAGAATAGTCTATTAAACATTAAAAGCTTCCCTAAACAGGGCTGGCGAATTTTCATTAGTTTGGGGCTATTAAAATCCCAAATTGCCTCAGATATGTAGAGAACTGAATTACAGATTGGAAAAATGAGAAAACAAGAGATCCAAAATGGAGAGATTTGTCAATCCCTGATTCATACAGCTTACAGCTGCCACATTATCTCACATGGGTTTGTGAGCTCCTATCTCACAAGGGATGTGGCAATCACAGAAATAAGTCACGGTTATCCACTGAGAGGCTGGGGTGGCAGATACCAGGTGGCTTCTACCCAATCAGCAAACACATGGGACTCTCAAGAATAGGGCATGTGCACCTGTATGCTGTGTATGCAAACTGTGTAAACCAGTCCTCGAAACTGGCAGCCTCTGCCTGCTTTCTTACCTTAAGTGTTTTGCGTTTTGCCCTTATGAAAATGCCTCAACATCCTCATGCAAATCAAAAATACATTAGTAAACTCTCCCCCATAAGATCTGTACAAAATGCTAACACAAAACCTCCAGTCCTCTAATGGCTGGTGCTTTAAGCCCATTGCATCTTCCTTTCCCATCCCATTTAACTGCAGAACCTTTCAAAAAGGTGCCACTTATCTTGTCATCTTGCTATGCTAATACTGGCTCTTTCTTGTGGCTTGAATCCCCCCCTGCACAGCTGACTGATAAATGGCTAGTAATTGGTTAGGGAAAACAGAAGCGATGCATCAACACAAAATTAAAACGTTCCTAACTTATCAAGTCTCTCAGGTTTACTTCAGCACTAGATCTAGCAGCTGAACTGTTTTGTTGCCTTTGCTATCCCCCTCTGCCACACACATCATCTCCCACGTACAATATTGGAGTCTTGCTCTAGATTTCCCATAGTCATTAAAAGCAGTGTCAACAGCATGCAACTAATGTGTGATTTACCAATACAAGAGTCGTTTACCAGTGCCAGCACTGTGAGAAGGGCAAAACACACTAGTAAACATATTTTCCTGGATCTGAGCTTAACAAATTATGAAGTGATATGAAGACATGAATGCACTCCAGCACATTACAGCTGTCAGTAATAAATATATCTGTTTGCGGCTCAAGGGCTGAAGTGGTTATAAATCTTTACAGATCATGCATCCTAAATTTGTCTTTTTCTTTTTTTCAATTTTAGAAAGAAGTTCGACAGAGAGAAAATCCAAGCCTGCTCCTAAGACATTTCCCCTTCTAATTAATGTTTGCTGCCAGAAAATAATGAGTCAGGATAGCATACTTAGCCCTAATCTGCTATTGTAATCAAACAGCAGGCACGCATGGAGTTATTAAAAATATTTTCCTATCGCGCTCTCTTGTTATTCTGGTGGCTACTCTCCCATTTGAAACACATCTTGCTCTGTTCTGTCATTAATTTGCATGCCGCCAAAGAATCACAGAGATCTTTCCAGTGAAAAAAATAAGGAACTCTATTTTAGAAGAGTTTCCTTAAATACATTTGCCATTGAAGTTCTATTTCTGGTTATTTTTCTTAGATATCTGTTTGCTCAAGCACTTCCTAGTCAACTACGTTAGAGGACGATCCAGTTCCCCTCTACATTCTTCCTCCCCAGTCCTTCCACAGATGAGAAGATCCATACAGACTCTCCCTCTCCCATCAGCAGCAATCCCACACATGGGGAGCCACCACACCAGCAATGGAGCTCCATCATCTTGGAAAACCATATAGGAACCATCCAAGCCCCATCACCCAGCCATCCATGTAGGGAGAAGGGGTACAATGCACTCTTAATTGGAACATTCACCTTCAAAAATATACAGAGATGTATTTTTTCTAACATTGGCACTTAAACAAAATATCGCTTGGTTTGGGGGGTGTCTTAAATGTTCACTGTAATAACATGCACTCGTATTTTCAGAGCATGTGGATTTAGCGTTTTAACAGACTCAAATATTTCT
This sequence comes from Podarcis tiliguerta, assembly GCF_965153285.1. NCBI lineage: Eukaryota > Metazoa > Chordata > Lepidosauria > Squamata > Lacertidae > Podarcis > Podarcis tiliguerta. The sequence goes on from NC_139536.1 coordinate 24,533,678, forward strand.
TTTAACAGGAAAGAAGTTGGTTGGGATGTATACGTAAAATGAATTGCTGCCTATATTAAAGGAAAAACACATAAATTAGTCAACATGACATACAAAAATGCAATATTATGAGGTAAAATGGCTTGTAACGTGTGTGTATTGGTCAAAACTACATTAAAAATGTGTTTGTTGGGGGAAATTAGCACTAAAAATTCTGAATTTTCATGATTTTTATTTTTTAAATGACAAATATACATAAAATTGGCCGTGGTGGGTCATGTGATGAACCCATCAATGGGGGTTGCGGGGTCAGTGCCCCTATCATTAAATATTCCTTCCTTTAGGAAGATACTGTTAAATTGGAAAATGTATCAATCAACCAGTACGGATAATGTGGTTATTGAGTTTCCCTAGTATAAACAGTCCCCAAAATGCATATCAGCATTAAAAGCCATACTTAATAGGCACTTTGCTCTACTTTCAGTTACGTGGGTCAAAAACACGGCGAAAAAATAATTTCATGTTGACTCCATTAAAAGGCAAAATACCGTTGACTCCATTAAATGGCAAGCTATCCATTCTGCCTGCTATCATTACCATGGAAGTTAAAGACAGATTTACAAGCTCAAGCATGCAAAACACTTTAGTGATTCAATTCTGTGTAATTAATGGGATTCTGCACTACATTATCTTGGTAAAATCAGCTGGATAATTGACCTAATGTGGGGAAATGAAGCTCATTTTGAATTACTATAAAACTTCACTCTGCCTTGACCTCATGTTTCACACACTAAGGGACCTAAGTGCAGGAGTCAGACATAAAAATGCCAAGGAAGGCAGGCAAAATAATCTAAGCCAAAGATGGGGGACCTTTGCCCAAGTAGATATCAGTGGACTACAACTCCCATTACATCAGACCATTGGCCATGCTAACTGGGGCGGATTTGAATTAGAGTGCAAAACATCTGGATGGTTGGAGAAGGCTGATAATAAGAGGGATGGTGCTTGTGAAGGAATGACAGCATTCCTTCTCCTTACATGTTGACTATCCATAATAAGTTGAGTCTTCCCTGATTACTCAGAGTCCAACAACATTAGGAGGGCCAAAGGTTCTCCACCCCTGAACAAGTGCATAATCTTCAAGGTCTTACAAATGAGAACAAGTACAGTCTTGTGTACCTAAAAGACTCCTGTGATTACATGATGGGTCAAAATATTCTTGCCTCCCCCAACAGAACTAAAACTTGAATTAGCACTACTGAATATATACATTTCTCACAGTTCTTTTCTTCCTGTTGTATTCCTTTAACCTCAAATAGCCTGCCCTTCACTGTTTTAAAAGCACACCACTTGTTGGTTTGGCTAGAGATGCAATAAATGCATAATTATCCGACAATATATTCTCAACAGTTCAGAACTGTCCTCACCAGCTTTAGCATGCTAAATATACACAATGGCTTAGTGTTCATGTGCACGCCTTTACATGAAGGGCTGGCCCTATCACTAGGCAGAATGAGGCAGCTGTCTCAGACAGCAGATACTGCCCCCAAGTGCAGTGGGAGATACTCTCCTGTCATTGGTGTAAAAGTAAGATTCAAATGCTGGTCCACTTGGATTCATGGAATGGAAGCATGATGGCCCTTTGCCTCAGGCAGCAAAATGACGTGGACCAGCCCTGTTTACAGGGGAGAAAGATGCCTTTTGGAACTTCAATAGATCCCAAAGTGGGGGTAGCAAACCCTCCATGTCCCTATTTTCCAGGGATCGTCCCGGATTTACAGAAGCCATCCCAGTTTCTGATTTGATCCTGGAAAGTCCCACTTGTCCTTAGGATGTCCCTATTTTCAATGGAGAAATGTTGGAGAGCATGAAGTGACCCCTGAGCTAAGGAGATGAGTAACTTCTGGAAGGCAGCCTTGTATAGGGAAGTTTTTTTAATGTTTAATGTTTTATTATATTTTTATATATGCTTGAAACCTCCCGGAAGCTGGGGCAACTCAGTCAGATGGGAAGAAGAAGAAGAAGAAGAAGAAGAAGAAGAAGAATGGACTAGGACAACCCTATTTTCATCAGAGAAATGTTGGAGGGTGTGGGGTAAAGAAAACCCCGCACAAATCTGAAGAATTGATCTTTCTAGCAACTCACATCAACAAAAAGCATCTCGAGGACAGTCGTTTATCAAAGACAGCTATCAAAATATCAGGACAGGCACTGATCAGTAGGTGAATTCCCTTCCACCACCAATATAGCCTTAAAAATAATAATAACAACACAGTTTTAAATGCTAGAAGCTGTATGCTGTAAGTGTAGGAGCTCATTAGAGAAAGCTCTGCAGGAAAATGCTCAGGGCAAATGCTATTCAACTTCGTTCGGCTCTAATCGTCATTTTCAGTCACAAGGGACCGAGCTGCCTGTCTGAAAGGATAGACGTCTGGTAGCTTGTTTCTCTTCAGCATTTTGGAAACATAATCACGGCCCAGGCTATGTTTCCAAGACGCTGAAGAGAAACAAGCTCTCTATGCTCGATTTTGAAAAGGAGTCAAACTTAACATGAAAGTTTGATTCCACAGAGCACTCAACAAGCCTCAGTTGTGTTCCCCCACAACAATATTTGGATCATTTCCCCAGCTAGAATTCTCCAAAGTGAGCCAAACTGATCAGAAGCAAATCAGACTTTATTAATGCAATAGCCGTTCTTAATGCTGTGCACCTTCCAGGACTGATTCTCCTTTCTGTGGGCTGTGTCTTAAGTCATACTCAAGAGTAGACCCCTTGAAATGAATGGACATGACTAACCATTATTGCTTTTTATTTATGATCACCATGCCCTTTTGACTCCAGAAACACTTAGTGGTGGTTCTTCACTTTTTTTGCCACAGAGGAAGAGTATGTTCCTTCTGGTGAAAATAAATGCTCTTGACACACAGATTATGGTCATTATGCCACAATTTCTGTGATGTGTGAATGTGTAATCACTGCTGAAATTTGTTCAAAGTGAATTGAAATTGCCAGATCAACCCAAAAACATTTTCTGAATGATAACCCTCAACCTTTTTCAAATTCTGAACCCAGTTAATCTCAATTTGAGATGTCCTTTAATTTTCCACTACTTTCACTCTTTGTTTTTATCATCTCTCTGTCTCCATCTTCTCTGCACAAATATTGGGGGTGACCTTGGGGGCAGGGGGACTTTGTCAATTCCCCTGATCCACCAAGCTTGTAATTCTACCAAAAAAAATAAATGAAATTCACCTGAGTCTTAGCAATAAAAGCATCCTTTCCTAAGTGCTCACAGACAAAGTGTTTATCTGTTCTAGAACCTTCCCTGGCATTGACCTCAAGTTGAACAGTTGACAATTACCTAGATCTTCCTTTCCCCCTTTTTGAAGATAGGTGCAACATTTGTCTGCCTCCAATCTGCAGGGACCTCACCTGTTCTCCAAGATTCCTCAAAGGTTATAGACGGAAGTTCTGAAATTATATCCACAAGCTCCTTTGGTACCCTTGTGTGCAGCTCATCAGACCCTCAAAATGTGAATTCGTTTAAAGCAGCTAGGTGTTCCTTTACTACCTCTTTTCCTATATTGGGCTGCAGCTCCCTCCCTGCATTATTGTTTATTCTGTTATCACCAGGTTGGGCACTGTTTTCCTTTTGGGCAAAGACAGGGGCAAAGTAGGTGTTAATCTCATTGTTATCCATGAGACTTATCCATGATTCACCAGCCCCTTTCATTCTCCTTTGAAGCAAATTTTAAGCTAAAACAAATGATGGCTGTGCCATCCATGTCGATATAATAGATCATTTTAGAACACTCAGACACAGAAGTCTTAATGCAAGGATTCTTAATTGACCCTGAATAAACTTTCATCTTTCTCAGAAGGACAAATGCCACCATATATCTGGGGCACAGCAAACCTTTTTGAGTCTGGAGGTCATTATTTTCAGATCACCTGTTTCTTATTGTTAGCAGCACTGCTTCCAGATTTATTGCCTTGCTGTTCTGTGAACTGTTAGCCACAAGCTATTTAGTTCTCTGTTTACAATCCAGCATCACCTCACACCCTTGAAGTGTCATTGAAGATCAAAAGGGCTCACAGCCAGGATAGCTTAGTATCGGAATATTCTTAGCTGTTAGAGGCAAATCAACTGAAGCAAAAAACAATAACAAGTCTACATTGTTGTTGATTCTGTACATTCAGAATGATTTTGGCAACCGCCTGCAGAAAACCTCCGCATGACATCCTTAATCTTGTATGGAAAATTCATTTGAGGTCACTAGGAATGGCACCCGGTAAAAATCAGCATATCAGAAGACCTGAACTCTACTTTGCTAAGGATTGTGCAAGCACAGTTAAGTCTACTGCACGGACTTCCAGACTTCATTGTGATAGAGATGTTTATTCCAGTATGCTTGTTCTTTGCGGACCATGCACAATTCCCACATGGGAGACTCTGTGATTGGCTTCTAAATTGAAAATGCCTTCTACACTCCAGTACAGCTGTACTGAATATACTGAGGGAAAGGGAAAGTTAAAGGGAAAGTTAAAGGGAAAGGGAAGCAATGAAAGGTCCGCTCTTGCTCCTCATCGCTGATTCTCGCAAGACATTTTGTAGCTAGTGCCGAACAGGAAGAGATCAGTATCGAGAAATGCACTTCTGAATGTATTATTATTTATTAAGTAACAATAATCAAGTAAACAATAGTCTGTATAGTTAAAGCTATGGTTTTCCCAGTAGTGATGTATGGAAGTGAGAGCTGGACCATAAAGAAGGCTGATCGCCGAAGAATTGATGCTTTTCAATTATGGTGCTGGAGGAAACTCTTGAGAGTCCCATGGGCTACAAGAAGATCAAACCTATCCATTCTTAAGGAAATCAGCCCTGAGTGCTCACTGGAAGGACAGATCCTGAAGCTGAGACTCCAATACTTTGGCCACCTCATGAGAAGAGAAGACTCCCTGGAAAAGATCCTGATGTTGGGAAAGATGGAGGGCACAAGGAGAAGGGGATGACAGAGAATGAGATGGTTGGGCAGTGTTCTCAAAGCTACCAGCATGCGTTTGACCAAACTTCGGGAGGCAGTGAAAGACAGAAGTGCCTGGCGTGCTCTGGTCCATGGGGTCACAAAGAGTCAGACACAACTAAATGACTAAACAACAACAACAAACAATAATCAAAGCATGTACACAGTTTCCTGTTTGATCAGTTCAATATATGTATTTTTAAAGGGATTGTGAGGAGCTCCAAAAAGAACTCTCCAAACTGAAGGGGTGGTAAAATGGCAAATGCAAGTCAGTGTAAACAAATGTAAAGTGATGCATGTCAGGGCAAAAAGTCTTAATTTCACATATACACTCATGGGATCTGAACTGGCAGTGACTGACCAGCAACTTGTAGTGGATAGCTCAGTAAAGATTGTTATGTATTCAGTGGTCTGTGTTTGCCTGAGCTTGAGTCTGGACTAAGAATTCTGAGCCTCTGTAGTCTGATTCAATATATGAAATCCAACCACAGAACATTTCAGGATTTGGGCCTCTGCCATTGGCTTTTAAATTCTGAGTTATGATTCGCAGCTTGGAAGTTTGGACAGCCAATCACGTTGGGAGTGGGAGTGGCCCAGGCCTTCAGAAATGTATATAAGCAGTTGCTTTGCACCTGTTGTCCAGTTCTGTTAGTTCAATAAAAGTTCTTGCTGTTATCACTGTGTAGTGCCTCGTGGGAACCCACCTACACTTCAAAGATGTTGATCCGGTGTGCAACAGTAGTAAAAAGGGCAAATTCCATGCTAGGGAACATTATTGGAAGCAATCGAAACTAAAACTCACAATATCATAATGCCGTTATACAAACCTATGTTGCTATCGCATTTGAAATACTGTGTACAGTTTCTGGTCACCTCACCTCAAAACAGGTGTTATAGAATTGGAAAGAAAGGGGCAAGTGGGTGGAACAAGTCCCCTAGGAGAAAAGGCAGCAGCTTTTGAGACTTGTTAGTTTAGGTGAGTTAGAGGTGACATTATAAAATCATGCATGGCATGAGGAAAGTGGATAGAGAAATGTTTTTATCCTTCTCTCATAGCTCTAGAGCAGGGGTCAGCAAACTTTTTCAGCAGGGGGCCCTCAGACCTTGGGGGGGGGCCGGACTATATTTTGGAAAAATAATAATGAACGAATTCCTATGCCCCACAAATAACCCAGAGATGCATTTAAATAAAAGCACACATTCTACTCATGTAAAAACACCAGGCAGGCCCTACAAATAACCCAGAGATGCATTTTAAATAAAAGGACACATTCTACTGATGTAAAACACGCTGATTTCCAGACCGTCCACGGGCCAGATTTAGAAGGCAATTTGGTCAGATCCGGCCCCCGGGCCTTAGTTTACCTACCCATGCTCTAGAGCTATTGGTCATCCAGTGAAGCCAAATGCTGGAAGATTCAGGACAGACAAAACCCCAGTGCACAGTTAAACTATGGAACTCTCTCCCACAGGAGGCAGTGATGGCCATGAACTGGAATGGCTTTAAAAGAGGATTAGACAAATTCAGGAGGAGAGGGCTATCAATGGCTGCATTCTACCTCTGAATACCAGTTACTGGGCAGAGTGCTGTTTCACTCAGGTGCTGCTTGCATGCTCAGACACCCAGTTGACCACAGTAAGAACAGGATGCTGAACAAGATGGGCCATTGGCCTGATCCAGCAGGCTCATTATATGTGCTCAAACCAGGAATTTCTGGTGCACTGGCCTTTTCAGCTGAAGAATGGGGGAGGGGAATTCCTCTAAAATAATAATAAAGATTAAGTCATGGGAAATAATAATAGTAATAGTAGTAGTAGTAGTAATAATAATAATAATAATAATAATAATAATAATAATAATAATAATAATAATACTTTTATTATTTATACCCCGCCCATCTGGCTGGGTTTCCCCCAGACACTCTGGGCAGCTCCCAACAGAATATTAAAAACACGATAAATCATCAAACATTAAAAACTTCCCTAAACAGGGCTGCCTTCAGATGTCTTCTAAAAGTCAGATAGTTGTATATTTCCTTGACATCTGAAAGGAAGGTGTTCCACAGGGAGGGTGCCACTACCGAGGAGGCCCTCTGTCTGGTTCCCTGTAACTTTGCTTCTCACAGTGAGGGAACCGCCAGAAGGCCCTCGGAGCTGGACCTCAGTGTCTGGGCAGAATGATGGGAGTGGAAATGCTCCTTCAGATATACTTGGCCGAGGCCGTTTAGGGCTTTAAAGGTCAGCACCAACACTTTGAATTGTGCTCGGAAACGCACTGGGAGCTGATGAAGATCCTTTAGGACCAGTGTTATATGGTCCCAGTGGCCACTCCCAGTCACCTGTCTAGCTGCCACATTCTGGATTAGTGGTAGTTTCCAAGTCACCTTCAAAGGTAGCCCCACACAGAGCAGTCCAAGTGATATTCACACTGAACGATTTGGAATATTATATTTAGCAGCTTTTAAATATAGGTTTGCCATTTCAACTTTCTTCAGGACGGCAAGGAGGATTTGAAGCTGATATGGATGCTACCTAACCATTTGCTCAAAGGCGACATGCTTTCCCAGCATTTCCTCAGCAAGCCCTACCTGCTTATCCTGAGTCAGGCAGCTCCGAATTGTTATGTCAATTTTGAAGGTGAGGAACTGCGGCAGAGCAGTTCCTCATGTAATGTCAGCCAATGAATCAACAGCCATCCTACTGCAAGCCCAGCAGAAGGGAGGGGAGAGAGGAAAAGACACAATCTGAATGACATACATGGTTGTGAGCTTCAGCAGACAACAAACCAAGCAGATCCACCATGTGCTACCAAGTTCAGGACTCGCTGAGTGGAATAGAAGCACAGAACTGTAGAGCTGGAAGGGAGCCCGAGGGTCATCTAGCTCAACCCCCTGCAATACAGGAATATGCAGCTGGCCTGTATGGGGATTGAAACCACAACCTTGGCGTTATCAGCACCATGCTCTAACCAACTGAGCTAACTAGATTATGTATAGATGTTCTACACACACAGTGATGATGATGATGAAGAAGAAGAGGAGGAGGAGTTTGGATTTGATATCCGTCCTTTCACTCCCCTTCAGGAGTCTCAAAGCGGCTAACATTCTCCTTTCCCTTCCTCCCCCACAACAAACACTCTGTGAGGTGAGTGGGGCTGAGAGACTTCAGAGAAGTGTGACTGGCCCAAGGTCACCCAGCAGCTGCATGTGGAGGAGCAGGGAATCGAACCCGGTTCACCAGATTACGAGTCCACCGCTCTTAACCACTACACCACACTGGCTGTGAGAATGCACATGTTATGATGGAGGATGATGGTGCAAGGGCATTGAGGATCACTGTTGCATGTATGAACATGCCCATATATAAAAATACTGAGTGGAAAAACTCTCTCTCGAATACAGTGGTACCTCAGGTTAAGAACTTAATTCGTTCCGGAGGTCCATTCTTAACCTGAAACTGTTCTTAACCTGAAGCATCACTTTAGCTAATGGGGTCTCCTGCTGCCACCACGCCACCGGAGCACAATTTCTGTTCTCATCCTGAAGCAAAGTTCTTAACCCGAGGTAATATTTCTGGGTGTCTGTAACCTGAAGCGTATGTAACCTGAAGCGTCTGTAACCCGAGGTACCACTGTGTGTGTGTGTGTGTGTGTGTATGTATATAACATATATATATATATGTGTGTGTGTGTGTGTGTTATACACACACACACAGTGGTATATTTATTTATTTATTTATTTGTGGGAATCACCTAAGAAGCCTTATTGGTGAAAGCAGTGGCAGAGCTAGCCGCTCCGGCACCCGGAACAGCACACATGCCATGCACCCAGGGGCGGGGTGATCCATCCATGGGGCAGTGCAATCTGCCCAGGGGGCAGGGTGATACATCCACAGGGGCGATTGGTGTGTCGGCAATCCACCGGGGGCCGATTGGTGCGCCGGTGACCCTCTCGGGGGGGGGGCAATAGGCACATCAGCGACACACCCAGGGGGGCCTGTTGGCGATCCTCCCGGGGGGGATTTTGTCACCCCCTCCCCGGGATGACACCCGGGGTGGACTGCCCCCACCGCACCCCCCTTCCTATGTCCCTGAGTGGAAGCCCCTGCAAGGACTTCCTTGCATATGCAACAGGGCTTTCCCCCTTCTCATCCCCCTGTGCGCCCCCCCTCACTCCCCATAGTTGGTTTTGGAGGGACCCCCAGAAGAGCACATAGGGGAAGGAGAATCTCTGGCAAGCTGAAATGCTTGCACAGGTGGGACATATTCATAGCGCAATGTTGAATTCCACCCAATATATTTGAATATCTGTTCAATTAAACCAAATCGCTTTTGGTTTAGCAGGTTGGGCTAAGAGCTTTCCATCTTCAGAAGCACCAAAAGTCCAGGAAATTACAGCTACTAAGGGCCACAGCCTTAACAGCCACATTATTTATGCCCTATTGATATGGGATTGTATCCTATCCTGTGCTTACAGTACATCAGGCAGGGTTTTTATTTCAGGATACGAAAGCTAAGCAAAACCCTATGTGGGAGATGTAGGGTGGAATCCTACCCTATTGCATTCAGAAAGGTCTTGGATTAGATCAGGGCTTCTAAAACTATCTGATGTGGCGTACCAGCAAAATCCAACCCTCAGCCTGCAATATGCCAGGGACTGGCACCATATTTGTGCCATATTATTATTGCATTTGCACAGATATACATAAAGATATATACCTCCAGATGTATCACATGGATGTATCACTATAATAATAATAATAATATCAAGCCCTGGGTGGGTTTTTTTCAGGAGTGGGCACAATAGTGCCTTCTTCAAGGGATGATAAAGGTAGTCCAACAACATCTGTAGGGTCACATATCCCATATAATTCACACACACACACATCTCTGTTGTATCCAGTTAAAAAGGGAGATTCCATACCCTCCAACATTTCTGCAAAGAAAACAGGGATGACCTATTCAATAACAAACAAACAAACAAACAATTGCCTGCCCATCTGACTGGGTTGCCCCAACCACTCTGGGCAGCTTCCAACATATATGAAAACATAATAAAACATTAAACAACAACAAAACTAACCCTATATAGTTACTTATCTCCTTGGCTCGGGAGTTGCATGACTCCATACCCTCCAACATTTCTCTAATGAAAATGTTGTTGTTTGTTGTTTAGTCGTTCAGTCGTGTCCGACTCTTCGTGACCCCATGGACCAGAGCACGCCAGGCACTCCTGTCTTCCTAATGAAAATAGGGACCTCCTAAGAAAAAGCGGGACATTCTGGGATCAAATCAGAAACCGGGCAGCTTCTGTAAATTTGGGACTGTCCCTGGAAAGCAGGGACACTTGGAGGGTCAGGGGTTCTGTAGTTGGTAACAAGAAAGGCCTTTATTCCAGCCAGAATAAATGCTAAACTAGCCCGGTATGACTTGGAACAACCCAGATCCCTATGAACAAGGGATACCTCAGCAGCTGGTAGAAAGAAGGCCCTGTGAAAGAAATCACTCTCCTACATACTAAACAAAGTGTTGCAACCACAACACATACCTCCACATGTGGCGGGAATGTCCTAAAAGACAACTGTTCACATCAATCATACAAGATATATGCAAAATAACTAAGCAAGTATTAGATGTCACCCCAGAACTGGCCCTACTAAACATCTTCCAAGACAATAATGCCCACTCCCAACACAAAGAGCTCATAACCCACCTACTCTCAGCAGCTAGAAACATCATAGCTAGACGCTGGAGAGACCTGTTAATGGACCAATGGTATCAAATAGTATGGGAAACAGCCTTATTATAAAAACTAACCAACAAACTGAAACTGACACGGGACAAATAGAAGACGCCTTCTCCCCGGTATGGCTCCCCTTTATCACATACACAGCCCAACACGACAACAGCAAGAACCCACCAAGAGCATACGAATCAATCTGGCTAACCTGATCCAAAAACACCCACTCACCCCATTCACACATGAAAACAAATTTTACTACCACCAGTCAAAGACAACCAACCGCAACCTAGGCCACCCCCAAACCTCTTTCACCTCCAAAGAAATGCAAGCAAATAGTAAAGAACCCACACAAGTGACGCTGACACAAAACCCCCACATATACACTAAGTATTGCCACCCCACATATACACTAAGTATTTTCTTCCTAATGTAACACTAATGTCTCACAGCAAGTGAAACTGATCTGTAGAAAACACAGCTTGAAAAAAGAGACATTGCACATACTCTTGAAAACTAAGAAATCTTTAATAAAAACATATTTTTAAAAAAGTGTTCAACGACACCAGCTGAAATACCACAATGCTTTCCAACAGAAAGTTTGAAATATTTGAAAGGACTAAGCTGTCAGTGGCACTTGTAGGTATGTGACAACATGACGCTTTGGGGGCTCCTGTCCTCCCACTCTGGCTTCGGACTCAAAACCCAGCAGGCTTCAGTGTGACCCCCGCGGAGGGACAGCCCAGCAGCAAGAAGGGATTACATGGCTCCTGTCCGAGACAAGGGTTTAATTAGATGTAATTCAAGCCCTAATGAGGTTAATTGCAGCATGCCAGCATCATCAATTAGCTCAGAACTGCCAGCCCCTCACATCCAGCTGTGACAGCACCTGCAATTAGCAGTACACCATCTTCGCCCCTGCAACTCAGTTTGTGGCAGGAATGTAAGAGGTTGGAGTGGTATTTTCCAATAATTAAGCAGGGTTCAAAAAGGAGAGAAATGGTGGCAAAGTGGAAAGTGAAAAGCTAAAGGAAACGGGATATATATATATATATATATATAATAGCTGCTGAAATCTGAAGAACTGAATTGACGAATGGAAAAATGGAAAACGGAGAGAGACAAAACTGACAGATCCATTCCTAGTTGAGAGGCAACCCTCCACCATATCCAAACACACACACACCCAGCAACACAGATCTGGGGCATTAGGATCACACTGTTCCTCTCAGATCAGTTTCTATACAGTTGCAGTTTTTATCTTCTTAAGCCGCCACTGTCATTCCTCTCTCCATTCTGTCACTGTTGGAGTAAAATAGCTTCTGAAGGTAGAGTCTATTATCTGCAAACAGTGTTAAGAAAGAGCCCTTTTTAGAAATGCAGTTTGGCATTCTTAATTACTGTCTTTATTGATTTCAACATTTCCGCAGGCAACAGGGGGGGAAAGTGTGAGTACAAATGTGGGACAGGAATCAAAAATATAGGAAGACAGCTGTAGAAAAGAAAATTAAATTTGCCCAGTTCTCATACAACTCCTACTAATATCAAGGAAATAACAGTCTCACAATAAGCCTAGTGAAAGAGTAACTCATACCTGTGTCCTCACTTAAGGCAGATAGCTCCTTGTGTGCATGGATTAGAAAGTTGTTGTAACAAGTAGAGTAGCGGTAGAATTTTAAATTTTAAATAAGGTCCTATAGCAATAGAATCCCCAAGGAGAACCCTAAAAATGCAGCCCAGATGGATCGTCTCACTTCCTATATACAGTTGTACCTCTAGTTGTGGACACGATCGGTTCCGGAGTACCATTCGCACACCGAAAAGTCCACAACTAGAGCGGCATTTCTGCGCAAGCACAGAGCGCGATAGAGTGCTCCTGCGCATGTGCGAAGTGTGCAGAACGCTTCTGCATGTGCGCACATGGCAAAACCCAGAAGTATACACTTCTGGGTTTGCCGCATTTGCAACCCAAAAATCCGCAACATGAAGCGAACGCAACAAGAGGTATGACTGTACTAATCCTATACAAACTACCCTAGAACTTTAAAGCCTTGTTATCTCCTCATTTACTAGTCAGAGCAAAGAGGATTTGTTAATTACCCTAGCACTCTGGCAGTTGAAGTCATCCCTCCTGTTGAGAAAAAAGTCTCAGACTTGTGCTCCCCCCTCCATTGCACCACTGGTTATAATAGCACAAGAAAGTGCGTGTGCATTGGAAGCAAAACTGTAGGTCCCCCCTCCTTGTACAACAAAGCTCCAAAGTGAACTTCTAGTAATGAAACAAAGGCTGCTCTACAACCTTCTCACCACTGAAATAATTTCATAACCTCCAACATTTCTCTGATGGAAACAGGGTCGTCTTATTCCATCATCATCATCATTAATACCCTGCCCATCTGACTGGGTTTCGCCAGCCACTCTGGGCGGCTTCCAACATACAGTGGTACGTCAGTTTTCGAGCGTCTCAGAAGTCGAATGTTTCAGAACCTGAATGCTAAAAACCCGGAAGTAATTGCTTCCGTTTTCGAATGCACCTCGGAAGTTGAACGGCTTCCGCTGCATGTTTTTCTTTTTTCTCCATTGACTTTGCCGACCACCATTTGCACCTCAATTGTCGAACGTTTCAGAAGTCGAACACTCTTCCAGAACAGATTACGCCCGACAACCGAGGTACCACTGTGTATAAAAAAATAATAAGACATTAAACCTTAAAGAACTTCCCTATACAGGACTGCCTTCAGATGTCTTCTAAAGCAGTGTTCCCCAACCTTGGGCCTCCAGCTGTTTTTGGACTACAATTCCCATCATCCTTGACCACTGGTCTTGCAAGCGAGGGATGATGGGAGTTGTAGTCCAAAAACAGCTGGAGGCCCAAGGTTGGGGAACACTGTTCTAAAGGATGTACAGTTACTTCTATCCTTGGCTTGGGTGTGTGTGACATAACTCCATACCCTCCAGCATTTCTCCAATGAAAACAGGGACATCCTAAGGAAAAACAGGACATTCCAGGATCACATTAGAAACCGGGACAGCTCTTGTAAATCCGGGACTGTCTCTGGAAAATAGGGACACTTGGAGACTCTGGTATTCAACTGGTTGGCTCTGTGTCAGGAATGGGGAACCTCCAGATCTTGTAAGACTTCCACTCCCATATTCCTAACCATTGTCCATACCAGTTGCAAAATCATACATGCATGCTTTCTTGCATCCAGTAATGGTTGGTAGGGCTCACCTGGCCTCCCATTGCCCTGGTCTCCCTGCTGCTTACTGAGAGGTACAGGGGAAGGGTGAGGTGGTGGCAAGGTCAGCATGGTGTAAATGCGCTGGCGGAAACACTGGATGGGCTCCACTAGAGCAAAGACCAGCTATCCTGTATTTCACTGTGAAGCAAGGGGAAAACTCTTCTTCTTATTTCCCCTTCAGTCTCAGTAGGTGAAGCACTTCTAAGTCGCTTGTCTTCCTACAGGTTTTCCAAAGAGAAAACTGTAAAAACTTGTGTGGATTTTAATAAAAAGCAAGCTTCTCTATTTGGTCATTTCAGAGTACTTTCCCCATACATCCTCAAGGGATGCAAGTTTCTACTCTCAGGCTCAGGGAAAGATATTACTTTTGATGCCTGCAAAACCGCAGTGATAGGATTTTTGAGAAGCCAACAGAGGATAAACTCTGCAGAAGTAAAGTGAACCCAGGCAGCCAGAAGAAGCTGCACACAAACCAGAACAGCGTCTAAATCCTCTTTGGGGTTATTGATCAGTTTAATAATGTGTCAAATTTTTTTTTTCATATGGACTGGAATGAACCCACCCTGCTAAGCACAACCACTCACATTCATTCTCACATTAGATCTACAGAGGAAGCTCATCAGCTGCGATCATCTTGATTAAATAACATTGTGCTGAGGGTTCTCTCCACTTTCTGCAGATTCATGGGCCTGTTTTGCCTGTCTGGTGAGGAGACAGTTTGGAGCATCTCTTCTGATCAAGGCAAACTGAATTTAGGCAAATTGCAATAGAAATATTGCTGACTTGCCCTGATTCTTCAGCATGGACAGGCTATGGATTCAAATACCTGAGTTCTCAAGCTCTGACCATGCGTTTAGAGGTTATATATTTAAATTAAGTAGTGAAGAAATTCTGTTAAATAAAATAAACATGATCTTAAAATTATATAACAAGGCAAGGTATCGGGGGTGGCGGGTGTAGTGTGTGCTAGGTATGGGCAAATCTGTCAATTTTAGTTTCTCTTAGTTTCTGGTTTTTCCAGTCTTATATTTGATTCGCCACATTTCCACACCAGTTGGCCATTTTTTAAAAGAAGTCTTAATGAAAATCCATGAGCATGTTAGTGCAAATTTATCCTCATATATATGTATGCAAAGCCACTTTTCCTGATATCATGCATGTTTCTATATTACTTTCACTAATATGCAAAACATTTTGCATGTTTTACCTTACTATATGCATTTTTTAAAAAAAATTGCTTGGCTGGAAAAATTGCCCAGAAATGGAAGCAGGAGGAAATACCAACGATAGAAGAATGGAGAATGAAATTGACAGACTATGCAGAGCTGGACAAACTAACTGGAAAAATTAGATATCTCCGTGATCAAAAATTTATCGACGATTGGGGGAAATTTGTGGATTATCTGAAAAGTATATGTGATGTGCAAACAACACTAGTGGGGTTTCAAGAAGCACTGTGAGTCATAAGAGGTATTGTTTAAAAGAAATAGAAGTGGGAGGGAAGAAAATGGCAATACAAAAATAAGGAATGCTAAATAGAGAGATTAATACGGATGATTGTCAGAGCAGCTGAAGGAAGTCAAAAAAGAATTAATTTGTTAAAATTGGATATAATTGTATATTTGAATTGAAAATTAATAAAAAAGTTATATGCAAAAAAATTGCTTGGCTGGAGAGAACTGCACTGCAAAATTCAGAGAATTGTGAATTTTGAAGCATGGCTGTGCTTTGGGTTCATGTAGTGTTCTGGAAAATGAGAATTAGATAGGTTCGCCTTTAAATGAAAACTGGACTGCATCCTAAGCATATACATTTTCACTAAAGAATAGGGAGCAGTAAAGAAACATGAAGCAGAAAGGGAGCAAGAATCTGTGGCAATGAAAAGATGTGGGGGTGAGTTGCTCCAGTTGATAGTTTGGGACAAAACCTGATTTCAACAGTGACAAAAATAGATCAGATTTTTTTTATTTAAAAAAAAAAACCAGCAGCATTTTCTCTCGTGCTTTTTCATTCCCTTTATTCCTTTCACTCAGTTTTGCAATAGGGAGCTTGGTCGTTTCTGTAGTTGGCAGATGATCAAATAGGCTCTGTACAATACCTCATGCAGAAAGAAAATTACATGGGCCCAGTATACTTCTCCATTAAACTTTACAAGCAAGAAAGGGCTGAACTGCTGAGCATATCAAATGAATAGAATTCACGGGACAGTAAAGATGTCATTTGCCATTTCCAGTTGCGAAAACCAGGTTTCTGCCTTCCCATATCAGCCCTCTAGTGGCTGATTCATATAGTGCTAAAGGGGGCGGAAGCATGCATTGGAACTATGCATGCGCTAGTAATGTTGCTGGCTGGGCAACCTCTGTCATGATCAAAGGGAAACAGCTGTCACTCACATCTATGTAATTGCTACTCAGCATATGGATTCTGGCATATTAGCAGAGACAATGCAGAGATGACAAGAGGCGATGTAACATAGTGGCTAGGAGACTTAAGGGCACTGTTTTTTGGGCAGGATTCAGCAAATTCAGGTTGCACAATGAAAGGTGATTTGGAGCTTCCACAAACAAATAATCATGAATGCGCATTAACTAGATAGTGTCTTGCTCACAAGATCCATATCACAAGTGGGCGATATAAAAAGTCCTGTATATGATTTACAAATCCCTTTGCTTAAAAGGGTGGGCTCTCTGGGTATTTCTGTAATTTGACCTTTGTGGCGAGAAGCACCAAGTATCAGCCTAGGCTGGTTGGCCAACTAGACGCTTCCTTAGATAGAGATAGCTTGGTCACCACGACTCATGTGTTGATACCCTCATGACTGGACTACTGCATTGCACCCTTTATTGGGTTTCCCTTGGGATTGGTTCAGAAGCTGTAGATGGAGCAGAATGCTATGGCCTTCCTCTAGGGAAATTCTACTCAAAGTACTGTATCTTATCAAAAGGCAATTACCCCAAAATGGGCATTTTCCACCATTGCCCCTGTCCTATGAAATGCCCTTCCCTCTGCAGTATGCGATACAAACGTTGGTTGCTCCAGAAATCTTTCAGATACTGTTATGTACTAAGGTTGGATCCTAGAACAATAGGCAAGTAGGATCCTAGAATGCAACAACTGATTGGCCTGCAGGAAAAGACCAATCAGGCTCCAGGAGGGAAGCAGAATCAGCCAATCAGATGGGACTCGTTGTGTAAATAATATATATAAAAGCCTGAGGTTTGGGGGGCCATTCAATCACTGTTTTACAAGCTGCAATAAAGAGCATGAAATCACTACAGGACTCTGAGTATATATCAGATACATATCTTTTTGTTCAGGCTTTCCCTGACCCATAAGATTGGAGCCTAATCTTATTTGTTTGAATTCTCTGTTTTTATTTGGTTTAATATGCTTTTGTTATGCAGTTTTGCTTTGATGGTAGTGCTTATTGTTTTTCTCTTGTACGCTGCTTGGATTTTAAGAAAAAATATCAGGTCATTTATAAATGCACACATGAACACACACATACTCAGTCTGTCCCTGTCCAAACTCCAGCTGCCTGCCTTCTTATAGCCAGTCCATGATCTCATAGTTGCCCTTGTAGAACTCAGCAGGGAAGAGAATGGGACTACACTAGAATTACTTGCCTCTGCCTCTCATTGGCTGTTACACCACCTCTCATTGGCTCTGGATCAATCTACTGTTTGGGTTCTCTGCCTTCCACCCCACCAGTCCCAATGGGCACCACTGTACACACACAAACACACAGTCACAACAAATGCTGTTAAGTTCCACTGCCATTTCACCATCTCACCTGCAACAGATTCAACAGCAAAGATTGCTAAAGACTCTCCTCCCTGAAAGAGAGGGGAGTGGTTGTGGACGGAAGCCTGAGCACCGCCCACAGCAGGGGGCTCAGCACCCTGCCTTTCTGTTCCCTGGCTGGCGCTCCTCCCACCAACCGGCACCCAATCGGGTGCCGCTGGGGGGTGTGGTCAGCCAAGTTCAAATTGCAGCGCCAGCCCTCTCCTCAGCCTCTTTCCACTCCGTCTCGCCGAGAGTCATCAGCTAGGAGTCATCACAGTCATCACAGGGAAGAGCCACGAGGTTTGGAGTTGGGGGGTCTGTGTGTGTGGAGGCTTGCCTTTTAACTTTAGGAGGCTTGCGTGCGCTCATTGCTTTACTGCTTTTGAAAATCCAGGTTTGCCTTGCTGTGTCCTCTTTTTCCCATGTAAAAACCTACATTTAACCTTCCATTCCCCCCCCCCCCCCCGCTGCTTGATTTGTTTGTGCGGTCTAAGTGTGAATTACCTTTCTTAAGCTGCAGCTTGTTCCCCTGCCCAGCACATGCCCCCGGTGAGGTCTGAGTGTGAGTGTGGCTCCATCTTTCTTTCTCCCTTGTCTCCTTGCTTGTCTTCCCTGCCTCTGCTTGGTAGCTGTGCGTTTTATTTTAATTTTTGGCCAGGGTGCTTGTACATTTCCCCTCTATTGCCCTTGCCTGTCCAATTGCGTGGCTGGTCTGGGTGACTGCATGGTGCTGATAATGGCAAGGTTGCAAGTTTGATCCCTGTATGGGACAGCTGAATATTTCTGCATTGCCTGGGTTGGACTAGATGATCCTCAGGGTTCCTTTTCCTGTTCCTTTCTAATTTTAAGTTGTGTGTGTGTGTGCTTGCAGCGTGTGTTTGTGCCTGCCGTTTATTGATTTATTACTCTTCTAGCGTGGGTTTAATTTACCTTGCCATCCCTTCCATTGGTACCACTTAAATCGGGAGCCCCCTGTAAATTTTAAAGGCTGCCGGGGCTTGGGAAAGACTGTACGCTTAAACCTCACCCCTCTTGGTTTCTCTAAGCCACACCCCCCCTTCGCTTGATGTTTGGAGGATAGAAATAAGGCAGGGCTTGGGGTGGACAATTCAGGGTTTCTGATCAGGGAACCATTCCTCAGCACGGCACGTTTATACGTTTAGAACCTTTGAAGGTGTGCCTTTGCCTGGTTCTTGTCATTGGCTTCACTTGCCAGTACAGGCTCCCTAAAGAAAACCACTTTTAAACAACAACAACAACAACAACAAAGGTTACGGCTTATGGTACCTTAATGAAAAGTCCAGGTTTATATTTCCACTTCATTTCGGCTCACTGTAAGGACATCTATTTTTCCTTTTCTTCAAAAAGATTTTTCCTTGCCCGGCATGTTCATTTTGCCTCCACCCCTCCTCCCTCCCAACTCTCCCCCCCCCCACTTTCCTTCTCCGCCCTCCACCCCTCCTCCCTCCCCCCACCCCTCCCCTTTCAGGAGATACATTGGTCTTTGGAGTTTCCTTTGCTTCTTGCCTGAGTAATCACAGTTGCCAGACAGGTTTTTCAACTGCTGGGGCAGGCTTGATTGCTCTCTGAGTGACCAGCATTTTGGGAGGCATTGTCTTTATGCACCTGGCAGTTCAGCAGCTCTAGTTGCATTGTCAGTTTAACTAACCAGCAGTTTGACCAATTACAGTCTTTTGTCTGTTTAATCACCCTTATTTCCCTCAACTGGTCTTGAGCCGACCTTGTGGGCAAAGATTTACTTTTCTTTGTTTGGCAAAGTTTCCTTTGTTTGATAAAGTTTCTCCAGCAGGGCCGCTGGTGTGGAATCTTATTGATTTCCTTTTCTCTTATTTTGGCTGCAGCTTCTGAGCATCTCCTTGTAAGCAGTTATTTTCAATTCTGTTTGATTACTTGGCATTGCTTTGCACCTAGATTTGCCTATCATTTAAAAGGGGCAACTTAAGAGCTTGGATAGCTCAACTGGTTGGAGCATAATGCTGATAATGCCAAGGTTGCTGGTTATTGTTCATTTTGTCAGCATTTACGCGGAGCAATTGATAATAGTAATTCCTACTCATAGCTATAAATCCATTGGCTATTAATTGAGATACTATTGATTAATAGTTAATTCATCAACTGTGCTCTGAACTTTATTGATGCCCAATAATTGTTTACTAACATTTATTTACAGTCAAGTTATTAATTGATTGGTGATGTTAATACTAATTAAAAACAACAACAATAATAAAATAAAATAATAAATAAAATAAATTTGAAAAATAAATAATAATAATAATAATAATAAATAATTATAAATATAATAATAATAATAATAATAATAATAATAATAATAAATAATTATAAATATAATAATAATAATAATAATAATTAATAATATTAAATAAATACATAAATAAATGAAAATTAAATTTAAAATAAAATAAAGTAATTAGTGACAAAATAAATAGTAGGCGCATTTTACTAGTGCACAGAGCAGCTCATGGCGCCCAAGAGGAAGCGCACGGGTGCAGCACCAGCACACACTGCAGCTGGCGACCGTCATAATAATGAACCCAAACTCATTTCGCATTTCCTCAATGCCTTCAGATCATTCATGGCTGACTATGAGCAGCGCTTTCTCTTAGCTATTCTTTAGTTCTGTTTGCCTTGTGTTTCTTACTTCCTTGTTTCGCAAACCAGTGGCCAGCCTTTAAGCAACCCAGGTGCAGGCCCAAGCCCTCAGTCAGGAACGGCGGCTGTGCAAACTAGGTCTCGGCCTTGCTCGGTGACGACTGACTTTCAGAACCGCATCGGGGCGCCTGCGTGGAGGCTGCCGGCCCATATCAATAACCCGGTGGCTTCCAGTTCTTCTTTGCAGAATAAGCAGCCCTGGGTCTAGCTTCCAGAATCAGGCACCTCATCAGCCGGTGATGACGAGTCAGAATGGCTTACGCCCTTTATGGCGAGAAGAAGCCATCAGAGGTGTATCGCACTGGAAAGCTGGACCTTAGAAGGATTTAAACGTAAGGTGTGCGGGTAATTCAATAAAGGGCAATGCCAATGGCAGTCTTGTAAGTACCCGCACGAGTGTGAGAGATGTGCAGGGGCTCACCCAGTCACAGTGTGTTACAAAGGGAAGCGGCTCTTTCGGGGAGGTCGGGGCTTTCACCACTCTAGTTCCAGACGAACCCCCGCAGCAGGGAACCATCGATAAAGTCCTTCTGGGTCTAGCATTTTCTCAAATTCAGCTTTCTCCTCTCCTCAACCACTTGTCCATCCATCCGGACGGAAGTGCAGCATCCTATCTTTGGAAGGGTTTCTCAGAGGGTTTTAGAATCCTAGTAGTTGGCTCCTTAACCGCGAAGGACTCTACTAATCAGAAGTCAGTAAGGGAAAGGACGCTCGCCCCGCCCCATGGGTAGCTAGCCCCACCCCACCATGTGTGCCACTCTGGGTGCCAGAGCAGCTAGCTCTGCCTCTGGAGTCACACTATGGCATACACTATGGGATGAACCCAACAGGGCCGCCACTTAGCCCCTGCTTGGTCTCCAGACAGAGGCACCCCTTCCCAGACCCACCCCCCTTTTGAGATTATTAGGCAACCAAATGTATCATTCCATAACACCTCATACAGGAATTATTTTTTCCTGGGGAGCCTGCCTTTTCTCCCAGATCAACTACAAGAGCAAGACCACAGCTTTAACAAAATGACAGCCCAAACAGGAAGACACATGGGAGCTTTGAAGTGTTCCAGATCCATTCCCTGTTCTCCCAATGAGCAGGGCAGCTGTGGGCAAAATTGCAAAGAAGTACAATAATGATTTTGTCCTCCATCCTAGAATCTAGTAAGCCTTTAAGCCCAACAGTCGGAATCGCATAATTTCAGTCCGTTAAGCATATTAGGGAACATGTATAGTTAGTAAACAAATTGCTAGTTTTGTGAGAAATAACACTTCACTGAAGTGGATAACGCTTTGGCTAAGAGCTCACCTTTGGCAATCTTCTAGAACATGTTGCATATGTAGCAGTTATTTCTAGCTAGAGTGAAACTGAAACCTGACATTTACAGTATCAAAACACACACACACACACACACACACAAAAACCACACAAAAACAAAACAAACAAAAACAACAGCAGCAGCAACAACAAAAACCCTTCCCAAACCTGCATATATCGCCCTTGGGCATCGTGCCGAAGAAGAATCCCGGGGAATTTCGGCTCATTCACAATTTATCCTATCCGAAGGGCGGCTTAGTAAATGACGCCATTCCACCAGAGTTATGCTCGGTGAAGTATGCCACCTTCGATCACGCGGTTAAATTGATCAGGAGTTTTGGTCAAGGGGCGCTTTTGGCGAAGTGTGATATTGAATCGGCTTTCCGCCTTTTGCCGGTGCATATTTCAAGGTAAATATTATGTGGATAAGGCCATGCCAATGGGCTCCTCTGTTGCCTGTTCGGCTTTCGAAACATTTAGCACCTTTTTGGGATTGGGCCTTAAGATTTAAAACAAATTCCATTGGGGTTACGCACTATTTGGATGACTTTCTCTTCATGGGGAGGTCCGGCTCCGGGGAATGCGCCTCACTGCTGGAGGCCTTTGCGGCCTTGGCGCAGGACTTGGGTGTTCCTTTCGCAGCGGAGAAAACAGAGGGACCCACTACTTGCATCACGTATCTGGGCATCGAGTTAGCGCAATCCTCCCGCTTACGTAGGGAAAAAATTGACAGCCTTAGGGAAATAATCCGGCCCACCCTTCTGCTAAAAAAGATTACCCTTCGGCAGATCCAGTCCCTATTACGTCATTTTAACCTCGCTTGCAGGGTGATCTCCCCGGGACGCCCCTTCTGCACCCGCTTGGCCAGGCTGTCAGTAGGCCTCAATCATCCGCACCACAGGGTTAGACTCCCGAAATCGGTCAAGGAAGACCTGGAGGTTTGGGGGACCTTCTTAGATAATTATAGTGGAGTCTCGCTATGGCAGGATATTCTTAACTTAACTTCAGATTTTCAGGTCCAATCGGATGCGGCAGGGTCGCTAGGTTTAGGTGTGTACTTTAGGGGGTGATGGTGTGCTCAGTGGTGGCCAGCAGGATGGCAGGGTGAGGCTATCACACGAGACCTGACTTTTCTCGAGTTTTTTCCGATAGTGGTCGCGGTGCACATCTGGACGCAGGAATTCCAAAACTGTCGGGTGTGCTTCAAAACCGACAACCAGGCGGTGGTAAAGATTTTGGAAAGGCAGTCTTCTCGATCTTCAAGGATGTCTCGCTTCCGGTCGCTGGCACCTGGAGCGCAACTGTTGCCCGAACCCTTTCCGGAGCACCTGTGGAACGTTGGAGACGCAAAGTGATACAGGGAGTATTGGCATCCGTCGCACCATCCACCCTCAGGTCTTATAAGAAGGCCTGGTGCGATTTCCTGGGTTTCAGGTCCGGGTCATCGGGGCTTGCTCCTAGCGTGCCACCGTCCTCCGACGACGTCTTAAGATATCTTTCTCACCTAGACGACCTGGGCCGAGCTCCCAAAACCTTAAAGATTCATGTAGCTGCCATTAGTTTCTTCTCCAAAGCTACATTCTCCTCTGACCCGTGCAATGACTTCTTAGTCCGCAGGGCTATCAAGGGCTGGAGCAGGCTTCAACCTTCACGGGCTGGGGGCCGTAAGCCGATCTCTTATGCGCTATTGTCCAAAATCCGCACAAAGTTAAAATCCATCTGCTGGTCCAAGTATGAGGCCCGCATGTTTTCCGCCGCCTATTCGATTGCGTTTTTCGGCGCCCTACGGGTGGGCGAGGTTGTAGCCGAGGCTGGCGCAAACGGCTCAACGCGCGGCCTCTTATTGGACGATGTGCAGCTATCAGAGGCGTCCATGACACTCAGGATACGCCAGTCAAAAACAGATCAGGCCGGCAGGGGGGTGTTTGTGAAGCTGGTAGCTTCTGCGGAGTCGGGTCCATGTCCGGTAAAGGACACCAGACGATTTCTCTACCTCCGGCCTCCCGGCCCAGGTCCTCTTCTGGTCCACCTAGACGGTTCCCCGCTTCTAAGGCATCAATTCACGAGGGTGCTCCGCAGAGCCATTGATTCCTGTGGGTTACCTGCCCAAGACTACGCAGCGCACTCCTTTCGGATCGGCGCTGCAACAACAGCCGCTCATTTGGGCTTGCCGGTGGATAGGATTAAGGAGATGGGCCGGTGGAAATCTGATGCATATAAAGCCTATATCCGCTAGATTACATTACATTAACCCCCCCACTTACCTGTCGCTTTCTTCTTTTCATCCTCAGCTGCTGCCAAAAAGATCGTGTGGATTTGCGGCCACAATATCGTCCATTGGGCCCGTGCAAGGGCGTGTAGTTCCGGCCTCACTGTTAATCTTGGCCTACATCCGGGAGTCCGCTGTTTCTGGTTCATGAAATGGGGCATGCGTTGGCAGGAGCTTATGCCTATGTTGCGGGAGAAAGTGGCCTTGTTCGGCCCCCCCGACATCCTTATTGTCCAGCTAGGCGAGAATGACCTCGTTACCAGGAGTACGGCGGACTTGTCATGGAGTATAAGAACTGATTTGGGCGAGATTGCTGTCTTGTGTCCCGGGACTACCGTGTTTTGGTCCTCCCTCCTGAAGAGAATTGTGTGGCGAGGGGCGAAGTGTTGTATGGCCGTGGAGAAAATCAGAAAGACTTTGAACCGGGCCGTGTCCCGTTGGGTGCGCTGTCGGAATGGCCAAGTTATTGTGCATGATCGTATTCGGATTGGCAACATGGACTTGTATAGAGATGACGGGGTTCATCTCTCATACCTGGGGAATGACCTGTGGCTTGACAGCATCATCAGTAGCGTCAGGGATTGGTTGCAGCTGTGAGGGTATTGGCGGCGAGCCTTTGGCTCGGGTGGCGGTTAGGCATTGGATTATTGCGTTATGGTGTGTGGGAAGGCTAGGTGTGGCCATCGGCCTAAGCCTTCAATTTTGGGTATTCCGTTAAAGGAATCTGGGGGTCGTGTATTCCGTCCGATGCCTGCTTGGCGGGAGGCCATGGCACGACCCCTGGTGACGTCAGGGGAGAGCCTATAGTTGTATTATCATCAACAGGCTCCGCCCCCCTGGTGATTCAACCCCTGTGGTGGACATCCAATGCCTAAGCCAATACCTTTTTCACTGCTGTAACCAATAAAGTTGTGGCCTTTTCATGCCCATAAACCATATATCACGTGTCCTTGTGTGTTCATTTCCACGGGGCGGGGGTCGGGTCCTCGAACCACAAAGACTCTCCTCCCTGAAAGAGAGGGGAGTGGTTGTGGACGGAAGCCTGAGCACCTCCCACAGCAGGGGGCTCAGCACCCTGCCTTTCTGTTCCCTGGCTGGCGCTCCTCCCACCAACCGGCACCCAATCGGGTGCCGCTGGGGGGTGTGGTCAGCCAAGTTCAAATTGCAGCGCCAGCCCTCTCCTCAGCCTCTTTCCACTCCGTCTCGCCGAGAGTCACCCACCCTCCACTCCCTTTAGCTTAGGGTATTGGCCTTGCTATGGACCTTAGGTTGGTCGCCCTGGTTAGTCGGGGGGCCTGGTAGGAGTTTTTCCGCATGGCAGTAGGCCATGAGGTTTTTTCGCCTACCTCGTAGCAATCGTCACAACTTTTGTGGTATTGGTGGGTAGGTTAGGCATTGGATTATTGCGTTATGGTGTGTGGGAAGGCTAGGTGTGGCCATCGGCCTAAGCCTTCAATTTTGGGTATTCCGTTAAAGGAATCTGGGGGTCGTGTATTCCGTCCGATGCCTGCTTGGCGGGAGGCCATGGCACGACCCCTGGTGACGTCAGGGGAGAGCCTATAGTTGTATTATCATCAACAGGCTCCGCCCCCCTGGTGATTCAACCCCTGTGGTGGACATCCAATGCCTAAGCCAATACCTTTTTCACTGCTGTAACCAATAAAGTTGTGGCCTTTTCATGCCCATAAACCATATATCACGTGTCCTTGTGTGTTCATTTCCACGGGGCGGGGGTCGGGTCCTCGAACCACAAATATCCCTTCCCTCTGGTCTTTGCTGATTCTCCCCTCCCTGTTCCCCCTACCCAATACCTTTGACACACACACACCCTGAAAGCATGGCAGTGTTTCTCAACCTCTGCACCCTATTTAAAACAAGGCAAACCAGCACAATAATTGGTGTTGCTCTTGATTTCTTTCTCACGCATCCTCACAACCTTTGCTTTCAGCCTCCCTCCACGACACTGCAATGACTGCACTAATGCTAACATTTAATGAAGTCGATTAGGTGGGGAAATAGTCATTCTTGGTGTGTGTTTGCTTTGATTCACGTATTCCATTGCTTAACCGCTATTATTCCAGCCAATATGCATGCATTTCCATGATTCTGACCTTTCAGACCTCCATTTCTACTGTTTATAACCTTTTTCTCACTATCGGAACACATTATTCTGACTAATCTGAAATCTGAAGTTATTATCTATTTATTGCTTGCAAGCCTCGCTCTGGTCTTCCTGGCACGGATTTATTTATTTATTTATTACCCTCATGGAATTCATACCTCAGTGAAGAAAATGGGGGACTAGCTGACAGATCCAGAACTGTGTTGAGTGCAATAGAACTAAAATGACTCAAAAGCAGATCCTTCTCGAAACCAGCAGTTTGACTTCAAGCGGTGACATTCCCTATTGCACATGCAATGTGAAATACATGACAAATTACTTGAAGAGAAAGCCAATTATTTAAAACATCCAATCCTGCTGTTCATTTGGTATCTTATACATTGGCATAAAGGTGGCAAATTTAGAAGACGCTTCTGATGAAAACAGCATGAGGGACCATGGAAACCGTAATCCTGAGAACTACCGTCAGTAGTTCTGACTGCCTATATTGTTGGGAAACTGTGTACTTGCAGCTACTCACACAGTCAATTAAGGTTTGGCAGACAGCCAGAAGGCAATCTGAAGGAGTAAGTCTGCCTGGTGATAACAGAGACATGGAGACCGCTCCCTGATTGGTCAAGCTCTCTCAAGGGAGTGATAATTAATGGCCTACTAACTGGAATGTGTTAGTTTAGGAGTTCAGAGGTTCAGAGTTCTGTGTGTCAGTGAGTGTAGGAGTTGTGAGTCGTATCAGAGAGAGCTAGCAAAAGATCCGTGTTCTGTTCCTGTATATAGTCCACTGTATATAATAAACACCTAACTACAAGTTCCTGGTTCCTGCTTTGTCTATCCTGTCTGCAGCCAAGTCGCCAATTGCTTCTGTGGATTCTGCGTGTACTCTGCTAGGTCTGGCTAAGGTCCTGCAACTAGTCTGAAAGTTGCGAAATACCAATAGGTTTTGCCAATATATATCAGGTTCCCATGGGGGCTGGACTTTTAGGATCCACAGGCTTCAGACCAAATGGGTGGAGCTTGAGAAGGACAGGCTGGAAGAAGAGATTCATAATGGTTCAGTTAACAAGTTGCTCACTCAAACCTATTTGAGGTATTTCAGCCACTGGCCTGCCTTGACCTCATGAGTAGTGACTACCTGATTTAAACAGGTCAGAACACTGCAGTGGACTGTGGTAGTTCTCAGAACTACAGTTCCCATAGTCCCTCACACCTTGTTATACACAATAATGGTGAGGGGAGACAGGTGGAGGGAGGGAAAATCTCATCCTTTTGACCTCGCCTGTCCTTGCTGCTCATGAACCATCATTGCTGATTTAAAAAAACAGGGCTTTTTTCAGCCAGAACTCACAGGAACTCAGTTCCGGCACCTCTTAGGTGGGCACCATTGCCATAATAAGAGAACAAGGGAGGCATTCATGGTGAGTTCCAGCACCTATTTTTCTAGAAAGATAGCACTGGATAGAAGGGGAGGGGAAAGTGTGTTTGGGGTGATGGGAGTACCTTTCTAAGTCCTTGGCTTAGCTAAATATTTTTTTTCCAAGGTTTCCTAACATTCCACAAGAAATCCCAGGAGAATTCTGAGTCAATCCAAGTACAGCCAAGGAAGACTCACCTATCTCTGGTACATTATTTTTATTATTATTATTATTATTACTATTATTCCACCCTTTGTTTGCATATCTCAGGGTGGTTCACAACATAAAATTACAGTAAAATAAAATAAAAATAATCACTCAATTCATCCCATTGTTTTTAGCTTCAACACACATAGCGTACACTGGACTGAAACCATCACACTTTTGCAAGAGAGGGGAATAAGAAATGGGTAAATGTGTCTCTCAGCTATGCCTATATCACATTAGGACACATGTCAGGGGACTTTGCAGGGGCTTGACTGCATGCAAGGGCACTCCTTAGAGCAGAGCTTTCCAAACTTTTCATGTTGGCAAGGCACTTTTTAGATATGCATCACTTTGCAACACAGAAGGTCGGCGGTTCGAATCCCCGCGACGGGGTGAGCTCCCGTTGCTCAGTCCCTGGTCCTGCCAACCTAGCAGTTCGAAAGTACGTCAAAGTACAAGTAGATAAATAGGTACTGCTCCGGCGGGAAGGTAAACGGTGTTTCCGTGCGCTGCTCTGGTTCGCCACAAGCGGCTTAGTCATGCTGGCCACATGACCCGGAAGCTGTACGCCGGCTCCCTCGGCCAATAAAGTGAGATGAGCACCGCAACCCTAGAGTCGGCCACGACTGGACCTAATGGTCAGGGGTCCCTTTACCTTTACCTTTTTAACTCAGTTTTACTAGCAAACTGGAGGTTAAACTAACCCCTTATAAGAGATACGGACACATATCGCATGACACACCTTCCCACTGCAGCCGACACGCTAATGTGTCACAACACACAGTTAGGACAGCTCTGCCTTAAGAGAAACCAGGGAGGTCCTCTCTTCAGGCCACAGGAGTTTCTATATCTCTGCTGTTACCAGAAGGAAACAACTACCACAGACGTTCTTTAAATAGCCTGGCCCAGATCCAGATGAAGTTAGTCATGACTAAAGTAAAGGTAAAGGTACCCCTGCCCGTACGGGCCAGTCTTGACAGACTCTAGGGTTGTGCGCCCATCTCACTCAAAGAGGCCAAGGGCCAGCGCTGTCCAGAGACACTTCCGGGTCACGTGGCCAGCGTGACATCGCTGCTCTGGCGAGCCAGAGCCGCACACGGAAACGCCGTTTACCTTCCCGCTAGTAAGCGGTCCCTATTTATCTACTTGCCCCGGGGGTGCTTTCGAACTGCTAGGTTGGCAGGCGCTGGGACCAAACAGCGGGAGCGCACCCCACCGCGGGGATTCGAACCGCCGACCTTTCGATCGGCAAGCCCTAAGCGCTGAGGCTTTAACCCACAGCGCCACCCGCGTCCCTAGTCATGACTAGTTCTCATTAAATATTGCGGATCTAAGCTGATTGTTCCACTGGTTTTAATGGCACACAGTCATGGTTGACTTTATCAGGACTATTTTAACATTGGGGCTCACTGTTTAATGTCAGTGACCACATATTTGTACATTGCTAGAAGTCTTGAGTCCTGCTGATCTCCCTTTGCTGCTGCTCCTACTGAAGCCCTAAAGTGGTGCTCTAGTAACAGACAAACTATGTGAGGGAACCCTATAATATGTTTGAAATTATTTTGATAAATAATAAATAAATAAATAAATAAATAAATAAATAAATAATAATAATAATAATAATAATTTATTTATATCCCGCCCTCCCGAGCCGAAGCCAGGCTCAGAGCGGCTAACAACAGTAAAAGTAACACAGTTTACATAAAATCACAATCAATTAATAGAAATACATTCTAAAATCAATTCATTCTAAAATCAATTCAGAATCAAATTAATGGCAACCATTGGGCTTGAGTTCTATGAGGATTACCAAAGGAGGGGGTCAGACTGTGCCTCGGCCAAAGGCCAAGTGGAACAGCTCTGTCTTGCAGGCCCTGCAGAAAGATGTCAAGTCCCGCAGGGCCCTAGTCTCTATAATCACCATAATCACCCTTAATAAATATTGATAACACAGTCCCATGCATTTGAATATATGGGTGAAATGCATTATACTGTGTGTTTTAGACTATGATTCCAATGGCACTTGCTTCAATTCAATAGGACTTCTAGTAGTTATTATTAGGCTTACACTCTTGTGCTCCATGTGCCACTTCCATGTCAATGTGCACAGGACTGCAGCCAAATTTACTGTTCTTATTTCAAGTAGAATGCATGCAGACTAGAGGGTATTTGAGGAAACTCACATTTAGAAGAAGAGAAAACAACTATTTTTCTGAGCTCAATACTCTGGTGTCTCTTCAGATCATATAAATCTTTCGCCTTTTACCAATTTCACAAAAATCAGCTCAATCAACGTCAGCAAATACGGTTTGCTGATTATCTCCAGCCCTTTTGGTGAAGAAATATAAGGAATTAACATCAAAAAGGATTGCACAATTACCGCCTAACATCTTATGTCAGTTTCATCTCAGATCACATGCCATGCACTTTGCTGAAGTCTGTTAGGAAAATGGCAAATCAAAAGCCTTATTAGCACACACTAAATGGTAAAACTGAATAGAAATGATGCCTATTGTATTCATTCTAAATTTAGCACTAAAGTTTTAAGAGAAGTGCAATTCAGTACCACATAATCAACTTAAAGTCTGGCCAGCTCGCCATCATAGAAATGTAGAGCTGGATGGAACCCTGAGGATCATGTTGGATAAAAGTTCATGGAAACGCTGGAACAGATCTAGCCTGCTATGACTGACAGTACTTCTGGTACAAAGGGTGGCGCTGTGGGTAAAAGCCTCAGCGCCTAGGGCTTGCCGATCGAAAGGTCGGCGGTTCGAATCCCCGCGGCGGGGTGCACTCCCGTTGCTCGGTCCCAGCGTCTGCCAACCTAGCAGTTCGAAAGCACTCCCGGGTGCAAGTAGATAAATAGGGACCGCTTACTAGCGGGAAGGTAAACGGCGTTTCCGTGTGCGGCTCTGGCTCGCCAGATGCAGCTTGTCACGCTGGCCACGTGACCCGGAAGTGTCTCCGGACAGCGCTGGCCCCTGGCCTCTTGAGTGAGATGGGCGCACAACCCTAGAGTCTGTCAAGACTGGCCCGTACGGGCAGGGGTACCTTTACCTTTACCTTTTACTTCTGGTACAAAACATCTGGAGTGTACCGTGTTGGCTACTCACAGCTTCCATTCAAATGTTTGTTTGTTTGTTCTTCCCATTGCAGTTTCATCCCTGATACAAACCTGGTGTGTTCATGGGATCATATTCTAGGTGACAAAGTTCTTCTTTCCATTTATTTGACATGAGCAACTGCAGCAAATCAGGTGTCCCCAAGACATTTTGACACCTGAGGAAAACCACAAAACGGCATCCCCTTCCTTGCCAGGGAGGAAGGGGTGAATGAAGATCTATATCAGGAACAAGCATGACTGGGGAAATCCAGCCAAATGAGTGGGGTATAAATAAATTATTATTATTATTATTATTATTATTATTATTATTATTATTATTATCATCATCATCAGATCTACATCGGGCTCTGCTGCCCTGTTGATCCTGCCACCTGAGGCGTTTGCCTCACCTTGCCTCATGAGTGGGCCAGCTCTGGATGAGGCCCATAGTCTCATTTACTTGAAATGTTTCATCATAAGGTGCATCCTCATCAGCACAGCATGACTTCCAGTGAATCAGACCAAAGCAAATGGACAAATGTCTTCACTTGAGAGCAGATTAGTAATCTTTTCAGCATTACACTTACTTTACAAATGGACTTGTGCATTCGCTGGACAAAACAAACCTGGTGACCAGTGACGGAACAACAAGGGACCATTCCTATCAGGCACATAACCAGCAAATAAGTGTTCTGCATGTGAGGATGCCTGGCTTATCCCTGCTTAACCCACAATATTTGCCACATGAATTGCTTATGGGAACCCCCATGGGAGCACAAGCTTAGGTACACACACACACACACAAAAATACCCTTCACTCTACAGAAAGTAACTGTCAACTTTCCTTTCAGCAAACATTATTTCCCTTCAGCAGTCAAGAAACTTTCTTCTTCTGCTCCACTCTCAAAGCACCTCAAGCATCAAGTTAATTCTCAGTGTAATCTCTTTCAAGAGCTCTCTGGTATTATCTGCTAATGCCCCCCCCCTTCTCTTTCTTAGTGAGTCATAGGCTTGATGATCCAAATCAGTTTGCAGCAGAAAGCCATTTGCTGTATTTACTATAGGTAATTTGCCAAATGCTTTTATGCTGTTTTATCAACACGGTACATCCATTGTTTAGCCCTCTCAATAAAGAGGTTTTTTTTTTTCAAGCTGGAAATGTCATAATGCTTTGAGTACATGCATCTCAACCAAACCATTTCTCTTAACATTTTATAGTCTTTGGTTCAGTCATGTACATTTCATTTCAGTTCTACACTCAAGTATTCCTCAAACACAGACAATCAAAAAGAAAAAAAATATGAATTTTTATTCTTTGTCTGCCTTGATTCCACTGAGAACATCTTATGTGACATTACAGTTTTTTACTGTCCGCATTTCATTATACAGAGCCCTTCAAATCTCCTTCTTAAGGTAGAAGCAGTAACTCCTTCTCGAATAAATCTAACCATGCCAGCATTTTGCATCTTCTTGACTCCAGTGAAGTAATTGAAGTTGTGCTGTTTCTCTTGACTACTCCCATTTAAAGTCTGGGTTTTATACAGTATAGGGTTGTCAGACACGGACCGTTGGAAACAGAGAATCAAAAGGGCACAATGATTACGTATTTAAACAAGCACATTTATTGACAAAGACACATGTGTTCCTGGTTGTTTTCTACGACACTGTTTGTTGATCAAAGGTGTGTTCTCAAGGGAGCACTACAGAAACCCATTTTTAGCATGTAAGCCCTAACTGCTACCACCATTGTTTTGACACTGAAAGACTGAGGTTGAAATTTAGGGCGCAATTCAATGAATGAATCCCATCAACAGAAGCCATGCGAGAGGACTTCCGCTTGCACAACAGGGCTTCCTCCCCTCTCCTGCCCCAGCACCTTCTGTGCACACACAAAGTTGTCAGGAGAACCCCCCAGAACAGCTTATGGGGAGGAGAGGAGGTATTGTTATTTTCAGCAAGCCAAAATGCTTCCTCTGCAAGAGCGATCACCTTAGCATAGTGGCTCTCAAACTTTTTTCTCTGGGCTACACTTTCAGAATAAAAATTTGCTCATGCCACACCAAGTTTATTCCACAGATTAAAAATAAATAAATGATACTGCACTGTACTACACTGGAAGGTTTGAATGTTTCATTCATTGTCCTTGAATCTGCCAGCCTCACATGCCATACTCTCCTACCACATCACTGTAGCGCACTACCTTTGAAAACCACGGCCTTACCGAGATGTTGCATTCCTTCCATACTTTTAAAAAATACAAATCATCTCTGTCCATAAAATGAGGAAACCAACCTGCCACTTTTCCGTGTATTTCCATAGGGTTATATATGGGAGAGAAACAATCAAACCAGGTAACTAGGAGCTCTAAAGTTTATATAGTGCCTACAGTAAGTAGTTTAATTAAAGTGCTGTTGTTTCTAAGCAATCCTATACACTGCGTAAACCCCACTGAACTCAGTGAGATTATTCTGAGTAAAATGTGTATGGGATTGCACTGAAAACTATGCAACCTGATATCACTAGATACAACAAAAACCCAACATTTTGATTGGAATTGGGTCAGATTCAACTAATCCTCTGGGCCATCAGATGCCAGCACCAGGGCTCTCGTGAGTGCAATAGGGCTTCTCCGCCCCCCCTCCTCCTCCAGCATGCCCCTACCTCACCCAAAAAACAGAGAGGAGGGGAAAGGGGACTGCTTCCGCCTGGCAAGCAGAAACGCTTGCACTCCTAGAATGATCAGAAAAAACATGATTTTGAATTCCTCCCGTTGTGATTTCTCCTTATTCTGCACTAAACAATAGGTCACTTTTCAAGCACTTTGATACTCCACTGATTTCAATTAGATTTAAACATGTGTTCAACAGCTGTAATCTGTGGTATGGTAAAGAGTTTACCATTG
Organism: Podarcis tiliguerta; assembly: GCF_965153285.1. Classification (NCBI taxonomy): domain Eukaryota; kingdom Metazoa; phylum Chordata; class Lepidosauria; order Squamata; family Lacertidae; genus Podarcis; species Podarcis tiliguerta. The sequence continues at coordinate 24,567,458 of NC_139536.1, forward strand.
GTTTGATTATGTGTCTACGACGATTTTACCAACGAAAATGTAAAAGGGGCAAAGGCCCTAAATATGCATGTTAGGGCCAAGCCACATGATCTATTTTACTTGACAATGACTTAGATGAGTCCTGATTTTGATTGCTGGTACATTCACCATGTAGTGAGGTATATATTTATTCCTTCATTACATTTATATCCCACCTTTCCTGTGGGGAGCTTGAGGTGGCCGGCAGACTTCTCCTTCTCCCCATTTTATCCTCACAACAACCCCGTGAGGTAGGTTAGGTTGAGAGTGAGTCAGCAGCTCAGGGTCACCCAGTGAGCTTCACAGTTGAGGGGGTTTGAACCCTGGTCTCCCAGGTTCCGTAACCACTATACTAGACTTGCCATTCTAGTATCTAGAAAATATCTATCTAGAAAATTCCTAACACGGCCTCATTTTAGAGTGTAGAAATAGGGGGCGGGGATAGCAACACGATGGAAAAAGCAGTGGAAACAGCTCCAGAAGCTTAAACTCTCTCTTTTTTTGTTCCCCAAAAAAGCCCAACAATTTTGGTGGTTTCCTTTTAAAAAAAAAAGCTCAAACAATTTGGGGGTCTTCCTTAAAAAAGTGGGTGTTGGGAATTTTACTTTTTTAAATAGGGCAACCCTATACTATACCACTCTGGCTGTTCCCTTCAAAATCACCCTCAGGAGGGGAGGGGAAACTGTTACTAATGACAAAAAGTTGGGAGCTGGATCTATGAAGGTGATGATAGAATCATAGCATTGGAAGGGACCCCAAGGATCATCTAGTCCAACCCCCTGCCATGCAGGAATCTGCATCCATCCAATACAGGCATAAAACTTGCAAACTTGCAAAACTTGGCATTATCAGCACCACGCTCTAACCAATAGACTCAATCCATCACAAAGTCAGTCTCTGCATCCTTAAGAAATCATTTGACTTGCTCATTATTTCCAGCATATTGAATGTTGCAGTCTGAAACACTGTGTAGTAGAAATTAATCCCGTAATACTTACAGCCGATCATCATCATAGCAACAGCAAAGATCTTCTCTCCATCCGTGGTTGGTGCAATGTTCCCAAATCCAACACTGGTGAGACTAGTCATTGTAAAGTATAACGATGAGATATAAACAGAATCCTTGCTTGGGCCTCCTTCCCATTTTCCACTTCCTGACCTGTTAAACTGATACGGTGATCCAATGGATTCGCCCAGCTGGTAGAGCCAACTTTCATTCCGTATTGTGTTTTTATCCTCATTGATAACTTCATAGTCCCCGATACTGTACCAAATGCAGGCCAGCCAGTGGGCTGCAAGACCAAAGACGCACACCAGCAGAACCAAGACAGCTGCTCCATACTCAATATAGTGGTCCAGTTTCCGAGCCACGCGACCAAGCCGGAGCAGCCTGACTACTTTAAGGGAGCTGAACAGGCTGCTGATGCCCTAGAAGAACGAAGCAAAACAAAACAAGCTGATTAGCATTCGGCATTAAATTATTCCATGTCTTTTGTCAACCATAACCTTGAGCTTTAGACGTCCAAGGTGAAGCCTGGGCAGACCAAAGACATGGCATTCTATAAATACAGTGCGTTCTATAAACAGGCAGAAGGATGGAGACTGGGGGTTGTATCCCATGTAGAGCTAAGTTAAAGTCACCTAGTGGTATACTTGTTACACTGGGGGAATGTTGTTGCACAAGGGAAAACAGAAAAACATTGTTGAAGACTGCCGTGCAACAGATTGCACAGCAAGAATCAGCTACTGTGCAAGGGAAAACACAAATGCATTTTCAAAGATTGCTGTACAACATGAACCAGTTGTTTTACAAACACTCTTTCAATAGTGCAACTTCCGTTTAGCACAAGGGATCTTGGCGATCGTGAAAGGAGGAAGTTGGATATGGCTCCATGGGCCCAGTTGAAAGAAGGTTGTGCTGAAATCCATTAATCGGCCTTGATCTAAATAGGATTTAGGAATTAATATTGTCTCTGGATTGCGGCACAGGTATTATGCAAATGGTAAAAAATGGCTCCATAATTTTAAAAACATACATGTTATCACCAGATTGCTGCAAATTCAAGACCCCGGATAACCTACCTGCTCATGGTTTTCCTGTATTAGGTTACCCTGGGTACCTCCTGGTTATGAGATTATCCCAAGAAACAGATGGGACATGGCATATAAACCTCCTCCCTCTGGCATTTTCTTTTCCTATTCCCTCTTTAAATGTTTATACATTCCATTGGTTTGCCATTACAAAACGTCCTCAGTTTCCAACCCTTTGGGGTACACATTTTTTTTAATTTCACACTGAAATTGGCTAACGCCTAGGCTCTGAAAGTATGGCATTTCTTGTAATCCCCATTAAAAACAAGAAATTAATTAAGAGCTGTGCAGACGTTGCAATTTGACTGCTCCTCTGATTCTTCTCCACCTTGCTCCAAAATGTGATGCACCTCTGGGAAACAAACAACACCCTAACTCTAATTAAAACATTAAAGCAAGATTAACAAAAACATCACACTAATTATACAACTAGGATCAGCAATACCAGCAGACACTTGAGCAAAATCCCTTTCAGACTTTTCCATTAAGCCCCTTCTTATTCACACAAGGTGGGGTCTGACAAGCAACAACAGAAAAGGTGAGTGTTCGGGGGTTTGTTTGGTTTTTTAAAAAGGTATCTTTCTGGAGCTATTTATATTTTAAAATCTGTGTGCCACAATAAGATCCCCACTCCTGGTGACATACAGCATATACAACACAATCCAATCCAATACAGCGGTACCTCAGGTTACATACGCTTCAGGTTACATACGCTTCAGGTTACACACTCCACTAACCCAGAAATAGTGCTTCCAGTTAAGAACTTTGCTTCAGGATAAGAACAAAAATTGGGCTCCAGTGGCGCGGCAGCAGCAGGAGGCCCCATTAGCTAAAGTAGTGCTTCAGGTTACGAACAGTTTCAGGTTAAGAATGGACCTCCGGAACGAATTAAGTATGTACTTAACCTGAGGTACCACTGTACATACACCAAAGCATCAGAAATATTTTGGCCACTCATGATTTGAGTGGGACCACGTTTGTCATACCACAGTGCTAGTCCTGCCTTCTGATATCAGTGCACTGAGCACATTTTTCTGCAAAGGACCACCTATGGAAGAACAGCTGCTTGAGTATATGGGCTCCATGCAACCAGACCATCCAGTTGTATTTGTGTCTCTAGCAAGCAGAGCCTGGTCCATTAGCAAGGAAGAAGGCTCACCAGAGAATACTGGGTTGCTGCTGTTTTAGCAATATCCCCATGTAACTCAGCTTTCAGGCAATGCGCAAGCTCTCCTATTTCAGAAAACCTTCCATCCAGCAGCATAAAAAGAGAGCAACATTTCAGATGTACATATAGGAGCACACCAGGATTCAAGTGATTGAAACTGAAGAGTTGAAAAAAAAACATGCACTGTTGAGAATGATTTAATTGGAATGTCATTTCTTGTAATTTGAATCTGAATAATAATAATGCGTTTCGGCCCTACCGTCTGGAGCAGCAGAAAACAAGCTTGTTCCCTCCTCCATGTGACAGCCCTTGAGATATGTGAAGATGGCTATCATATTTCCTCTCAGTCTCCTCTTTCCCAAGCTAAACATACCTAACTATCTCAACTGTTCCTTATAAGGCTTGGTTTCCAGACCCTCAATCATCTTGGTCACTGCCCTCTGCACATGTTATTGTGCCAAATTTGGTGATGTCATCTTCAGAGATGTTCCAAATTGAACAGTTTGGGACATTTTGGTCCACCATCTTGCTTCAAAATGGCATCCAATGGTATCTGTCAGGGAACTGCCATCGGAGCTGGAGGCAGAGAGAAGGCTCCAGAGGGATGCCGGAGAGGGTCCCAGCAGGGAGAGAGGCAGCCCATCCGTTGGGGAAGGAAATCAGTGTAACACCAGTGGAGAAGGGGGGCAGATGGGGGAATCGGAGAGGTGGCTCCAGGACTCCTCGCTGGAGGCCAGCGGAGAGAGCACGGGGACTCCGCTGCCCACACCCACCCTGCGCAGAAGACTTCCGCGCAGGGAGAATAGGAGGAGACTGGGCGTCAAACAGCTCTTATGCTGGAAGAGGTTCAAGAAACGCCCACTGACGGATTCTGCCAGCGACTGAGGCAGCCACGGAACTTGAGGCTGTCCAGACAGAAAGGGTTCAACCAGGTAACCTAGCCAGGAGTGGCGACAACTTATGCACGAGCAACCCCTAGAACCATTACAGTATCTTACTACCTTTCTAGTAGAAAAGGGATTTAAACAAATGAAACAACAACACAACCCTGGATCAAGTCTGAATACTGGATAGGTGTAGCTGGAGGGTTAAGGAACGGTCTTAATAGGTATTCTGATTACTGTCAAGGTTTGAGTAATAGTTTGTTATAAGAGAACAAAAAATATCAGAGCACATCACAAAGCAAGAAACATATGCCTTGTAGGAGACATGCTTCTCCCTTCAAATTGCTTATATTTAAAGTGTCCCATGTTAATGAATATTTTTGGAAATAAATTATTGCTTAATTCTGGTCATCAGGCATTTATGGAAAAGTTTGTTCAGTCATGCTTAAATATCATTTGCGCCAACATTTTTGTTTAGGCTTGCTTAATGCAGTGGAAAATCTCATTTCTTTTGCCCATTAATATATGTTTTTCATATTAACATATGTTTCTGGGAAAACAGAAATACTGCTGTTTCGTTTTTAATTCATGAATTTGTAATAATTACATTTCTTCCATTGTTGTTTTTCTTTCATGAAAAACACATATGCAGCTTTTGCTGAATGCTTAAACAAACCATTAAACCTCTGGGGTCTTGGTTAATTGAGCACAAAGGTGGGGGGGGGGACAACGAGTCAGTAAAGCAAAGTAATTTGTAGATATTTAGAAAAATGGCCTACAACCGTGCAGTCCTTTGTGCTTTACTAGTGTTAACTATGAAGCAAATAAAAATGTGCATTAAACATGAAGCAACTTTCCAAACTGCAGAGATAATGCTCAGCTTTTATTTTAGCTTCCCATTTTAAATTCTTGGCTCTACTCCTGAAATCACCTACTTCCCATTATGCGAGTCCCATTGGTGAAATAACCGCATTCTGGATGTCAGCCAAGCATATGACTACAGAAAGAAGCGTGTGCCTTAATGCTACAAGAAAATAAAGAGTGAATATCCTTACAAACACATAGGAATCAGAATTACTCCAGGCATCATCCAAATAACCCAGTTCTATCTGCACTGAGTGGCAGGGCCTCTCTGGGGTCTTGGGGAGAGGTCTCTCCTGTCACTTGCTAGGTGATCCTTTTAGCTCCTGGAGACACCAAGATTGAATATGGGATCTCATGCATTCTAAGAATGTACTTCATCCACCAATATTGGGCTAAAGCTTCCCGCAGCAGAAGCCCAGGGCAGTAGAAAGGGGATATTTGCCAGCTGAGAGGTGATTCTCTGCAAAGCCATCTACTGCCAGACCAAGAACTCCCAGCTTGGTTTCAAGGAGCAGCCAGTACAGAAGAAGTATAGATACATGGCTAAGTGCAAGCTAAGTATTGATCCAACAAGCGGCACACACCCTGCGCTTTCCTTCTGAAGTCGCAGGGGTCCCAGACTGGGCAAGCCAATGCATACCATCCAACATTTCTCCGATGAAAATAGGGACAACCTAAGGGACATTCCAGGATCAAATCAGAAACCGGGATGGCTTCTCTAAATCAGGGAAACCCCTAGAAAATAGGGACACTTGGAGGGTCTGCAAATGTGCCTTCCTTTGAATGGGCTGAGTCTGCAAGGTTTGCTCATGCTGATGTCTTCATGTCCTTGCAGACGGAGGCCAGTTGTCTGTGCCAACTTAGTATCTGATTTACTCCCATTTACCTCCCCACTGACAGGTGTAGGTGCCAGGGGGCAGCTCCACAGCACGAGGTATCTGACTCCTCTGCCAACCTGCTTGACCATCATCCCCCCCCCCCGATTCTGTTCTCCATTCCCTAGACCAGTAGTTTTCAACCAGTGTGCCGTGGCACCCTGGGGTGCCTTGAGGGCAACACTGGCCTCTGTCCTTCTTTCCTTCCCTCCCTCCTCTGATGCCCTCTTGCCTCTCAAAGTCTTCCAGGGTTATTTGTTGCAGCAGCCCTGGCTACTAGCTCCCCAGGAGAATGGTGCCTCTGGGGCTGGCCAGGGGGTGCTGGTTGCCAGGAGCTGAAGCGGCCTTGGAGCAAGCAAGCAAGCGGGCGAGGGAGTCTAGCCAGCTAGTCCACCATCCCTTGCTGTTGGGAATGAACAGACAAGTGGGAGACTCGGCAGGCAGGCAGCCAAGTGCTGTGCTGGCCTTTCTTGTGCTTCCTATGTGCAAGGTGTGCCTGGGAGCTGAGTGCCCGGTGCTGAAGGGGAGCCTTTCCACCCTGCAGGCCCAGCAGCGCCCACTGCTGCTTCCCAAGGTAAGGTACTGACCTAATGTTCACCTTTGGCCAGTCTCCACTGGGCCACTAAGACTGGGTGCAGCCTCTTCCCAGGCCCCTGTGTAAGGAGACACCTCTTTTGGGGGCAGGTGGGGCAGCTCAGAGGCCAGGGGTGGCAGCTGCAGCTGCCTAGAGGCCTCCCAAGGAGAGAGAAGAAGAGAGGAGGCTGAGGAAACACTCCACAAAGAAGGGTGTTCAAAAAAGCGTGAGAGGCTGCCAGCTCTGCAGGCAAGAAGTGACAGAACTGGGCTCCTGAGACCCACAGGGGTGCTGCAGAAAGAATGTACTTGGCCAAGGAAGGCATGGACTACTGACCTCCCTGCTCTCAGACACTTCTTGGTGTCCCAATTTCACCTTCCCCACATTCCTCAGGGTCACCTGATTCCAACTCCCTGAGCTCCTCCAATTCCTCCTCAGGATTCAACCTTTCCTTCCATTATGGTTCCGTGGGGCTCATGACATCTACAGAGCCATATGGAACCACTGTCATGCAGTGACCTGCTACGGATGGTCAAAGCCAACTATAAATGCTGGTGACCCTTTGGCAGCCAAATTGAATGCCAATGGAGTTATAGCAGTGATTATGAATGGACAACTGTCAAAAAATAAAATAGCCCAGGTTTACCTTTGTGCTGTTCGGTTTTTGCTGTTTGTTTGGAATGAAGGAATAGGTTCTCTTATCAAAGTGACAGATGGCATGAAATGAAGAGGGATCACAAACACTTTAGGATTCTGATAGAGCAGAGACTGGGGCTAAAACAATATGAAATTCACTAAAGGCAAATGTAAGACACACTATCATGCAGAAAAGAAAGAAGGAAGCAAAGATTCAAAAATAGATGAGCACAAGTGCTACTTTTGAAAAGCAGTGCATTCCTACTGGAAATTATAGCAGAAAACCTACTATACAGTCCTATCTTGGAAGTTGAAGGAATCCATTCCGGAAGTCCATTTGACTTCCAAAACATTCAAAAATCAAAGCACAGCTTCTGATTGGCTGCAGGAGCTTCCTGCAGCCAACCAGAAGTCCTGCAGCCAACCAGAAGTCGCAAAAGCCCCGTTGAACGTTCGGCTTCCAAAAATAGTTCACAAACCGGAACAGTCACTTCCGGGTTTGCGACGTTCAGGAGCCAAAACGTTTGGGAACTAAGGTGTTCGACTTCCAGGGTACGATTGTATTTCTAAAATCCCATGCAGAGTTAGTTCCATTGAGCAATGTAGGACTTAGTCTGAGTAAACATGAATTGGATTGTGCTGTAAGAGTACATTTACGGTGTGCTGCTTCTGCGTAAGACTAAGGCATCGTTAGCAAAACTGGTATATGAAAAGCCGGGAAAGTAATTATCTTTTTTCTCTTTAATTTTCAGCTATTGTTCTGTTCTAACAATATAAGAAGAGACCTGCTGGATTAGGTCAATGGCCCATCTGGTCCAGCACCCTGTTCTCACAGTGCCTGTGAAAAACCCACAAACAGGACCTGAGCGCAACAGCACTCTCCCTAATTTGGATTCCCAGCAACCAGTATTCTGACAGTGGAGTTAAATTACGGACCCTCCAAGTGTCTCTGTTTTCCAGGGATGTCCCTGATTTTGAGAAGCCGCCCGGTTTCTGATTTGATCCTGGAATGTCCCACTTTTCCTTAGGATGTCCCTAGTTTCATTGAAGAAACGTTGGAGGGTATGGAGTTATCCAACCCCCAAGCTGTCTGAAGGCAATCCTGCACAGCGAAGTTTTTTTAATGTTTTAATATGTTTTTATATAAGTCGGAAGCTGCTCAGAGTGGCTGGGGCAACCCAGTAAGATGTGTGGGGTATAAATAGTAAAATTATCATTATGGGACGGCCTTGTTTTCTTCGGAGAAATGTTGGAGGGTATGAAATTGTAACCATCATGGCTGGTAGGAATCATTTCCAATTTCCCCATCTTGCCACACACAAACAGACTAGAAATGGAGGAACTGGAAGGGAGAGAAGGAGCAGCCGCTCACCACACTAAACTAATGAAATTTAAAGGCCTTTCCTTGCTCCTCATCCCATTCACTACTTTCTCCTCTGACTCTGAAAAATTGGTGAGATAGCTCATCACCACCACCAGTTCACCTTCTGCAAATGGGGTGGCAAATCCAAGGAGCCATTTCCCAATAGCCCTAGTCTGAATAAATAAAAACACTTGGGATTTGAACTTTTACTTATGCTGACCTAAGCAAGACGCTAAAAGCTTTGGACGGCACACTGGGTGGTGAGTGGAGGTGCTAGAAGTGTGAAAAAGGTTGTTGCTGGGGTTTTTTAAAACTCTGAGTGACTCACGAGAAGGCAAGAGTTCACCCTGTATCTTTCCATTGTCGAAGAAGACTATTTGTATGCTCACTGTAGCAAATGAAATACAGACAAGATTAGCAGCAAAACAATCGCTGAGGGCACAAAATACCAAATAGCCTGTAGGGTGAATAACACGGAGCCCATATGGTGAGCCATAAAACTCCTAGGGTGACCTTGGGGAAGTCACAAGCTCTCAGCCAGACAGGCTTGTTGTGAGGATCACTTGGGGTAACCTTTAAACATCTTGCCCTAAGCTCCTCAGAGGAATGTGTGATACAAATGTGCTAAACAAATTGATTTGGGTTACACCTGCAAGCACTGAAGAAGTCTTAAATCCCACAGTGTCAATTTTCTAACTAGATTTTTCATAGATAAGGCACTCTTACCTTGCTGTACACTCTACAGTACATGCCAGCCCACTAACTTGACCAAGCATCAAACCCAATTCATCAAGGGCTATGGTAAAAGTATTAAGCCAGCACTGTTACTTCCAATCCCATGCTTCAGGGACAGGGAAGCTTCAGGTCTGCAGTTGTCACTGGACTACCACTCCCATCATACCTGATCATTGGTTATGCTGGCTGGGGCTTTTCTGTGGTGGCTCCCCAATTATGGAATGCTCTCTCCAGAGAGGCTCACCTGGCGCTATCACTTCATGTCTTTAGGCTCCAGGTAAAAACATTCCTCTTTACCCAGGCCTATGGCTATTAAATAATCCATGGCTTGAAAAAGTGTGAGGGACAGGAAAGAAGCATTTTTGTTAGGGATTCTAGGACAAGACCTGCCAAGAAAAATAAAGAACTTATTTATGTATGCTACAACAGCGGCAAGAGTTTTGATAGCAAAAGGATTGAAGAATGAGGAAATCTCAACGAAAGAACAGTGGCAAGAAAAATTGATGACTTATGCAGAACTGGCTAAATTGACATACAAATTGCGAGACAAGGACAACTGTGACTTTAAGGAAGAATGGGAGCTTTTTACAAACTATCTAAAAAGACAAGAAAATGAACTGGACTCCTTGGCAGGGTTTGAATCTTCATACACAAAATTATTGGTTGATAACATGATAGATAGATAATGTAAGGATATGTGCAAGTTTATAACATGCAGAGAATAATTATGTGCTGAGAAATCAGAGAGAGAAGCTGAGGGAAGTCTCTGGGGGGGGAGGGGTTGGATGAGGGGAAAGGGAGGGAAATAATGAAGATGTTTTGAAATTTTTGTTTTGCTGAAATTGTTAATAAAAATTATTTTAAAACAAATAAATTGTTTGGGATGATAGCCAACTAAGTCATATTAGGAGTTAAGCAACCTCCAAGTATGACTAACATTGCAGTAGAAGAAGAAGAAGAAGAAGAAGAAGAAGAAGAAGAAGGGGAGGAGGAGGAGGAGTTTGGATTTGATATCCCGCCTTTCACTCCCTTTAAGGGGTCTCAAAGCGGCTAACATTCTCCTTTCCCTTCCTCCCCCACAACACTCTGTGAGGTGAGTGGGGCTGAGAGACTTCAGAGAAGTGTGACTGGCCCAAGGTCACCCAGCAGCTGCATGTGGAGGACCGGAGACGCGAACCCGGTTCCCCAGATTACAAGACTACCGCTCTTAACCACTACACCACACTGGCTCTCTAACTATGTCTACTCAAAAGTAAGTCCCATTGAATTACCTGAGCACAGCCTTAGTCTTTAATGTGCCACAAGACCAGCTGCTGGTTAACCTACAACTGCATTCCCTATGCACAGTGCTCCCCCCCCCCAGGAGGTACCTAGGGGTATGCAGTACCAGCACCTCTTTTTTGTTGTTAAAAAGTGTGGCCCTTACTGTAACAACTTCATGGTGAGTAGCGGCCCCTATTCTTCTAGGGTGGGGGAAGCACTGCCTTTGCACATTGTAGGCATACCGTCATTGCAATACAATATGGTAACTGAGGGAAGTAGTTTGATTGTGTGCGGTTTTTTAAAAAAAGAAAAACTGCAAGCCCTCCGATTTTTATAAACCACAACAAAAAGCATTATCTAATCCCCTCAGTGCATGACAGAATATGAGCAATTTTAGGAAAGTATGGAAAGAGAAGGCTATTTATATCTTTCCTGAGCCAAATTAAAACTGGCAAGCCTATGACAGATTCACATAAGTTCACATTCTCAAGCAGTTCCCCCACCCCCTCCATAAACAGAATATAGAAATATGTTCTTCCCATTCCAATGCTGTGCACCAGGGACTGCCTGTGTTTTACTCTCATTCTTATTTGTTGTCTGTTGAGCAGATATAATGGGGGGAAATACTTCACACTTCTTGTCTCATTCGTCTTCTCTCATCTCTCACCACAGCTCCAGGAAAATTCCCAAGGCTGCTCAAATGGTCAATTAAATGGCTGAGCTAATCTCCTGGGTCCAACTGCTATAGGTTGCTCAGTGGACCAACTAGCTTTCGTTTGGGTCTTTGCCACTGTTGTTTTGACCATTTATAATTATTAAACTATTCGTTTCCACTGTTGGATGCGATTTACTATTTGCTGACATTTTGCTGGGTTGATTATCTTAAAAAATATATTTCATGTTATGTGAAACGGAGGTTTGTGTTTTATGTTAATTGGTTTAAAGTATTTGTTTCTTTTCATTCTGGTTCATTTGGATTGAATTCTTGTGGGGCGTAGTTTTTGCCGCATGCTTTTTTCATTTCTATGGGTTGCAAACTGCCTTGAGTATAGCAATGCAGAAGGATTAAATTAAATTTAAAATGACATTCGCAACATCAACCCAATTAAAATCTTGTTTGATTTTAAGAGCATAAAAAGATAGTTCTTAATCATTTCAGCTTTCTCTTGAATTGTTTATGGTATTATGCTCTTTTTAAAAAGTGGGAATTAGGATAAAGAGTATAAATGAATTACCAAACCCTTACCGGCTACAAACTGGGGGTACCCATGTTCTAATGTTCTAACTCCTTGATGCTCAGGAGTCACACATTTCTCTCCTTTCTTTCCCTGATCCCTCTTCCCATTTCACAGCTTTATGCTTGTGTCCATTGCTCTTCAGGTAGCCATTGGACTTTACTGCCTTGGTCAAATTAGTCCAACTGCCTTTGGGCTGTTCAACATGTCCCAAGACACTCACTGCCTTGACACAGTGGGCCAAAAAGAACAATATTCCTTTCTACGCTGTTTAAAGTGTTGCTCTGACAGCCCCTTTCCAAAGCAATGCCAACATAACAAGCTCAATTTGCTCTTCTTTGACAAATGATATCACCATATATTATCCCTGGGGTGTAATTGAGACCTTAATTTCTTTCGGCTTAATATAGAATGAGAGGCTTATGTAGGCTGCTCTGCTTTGTCAAGGTTTTTTTTTTAAAAAAAAGAGTTAAACGTTGTCAGTTGATGCAGAAATAACACCTTTTCAATAGCAACTCGGAGATAAATCGTCTTTTCTTCCTGCTGCAATAGGGGATTGGGTTGTGGGAAGATTTAAAGTTGTGCTGCACATACTTTGCTTTAAGAGGTCTGAAGATGTTACTTCAGAAGTTGGATCTTTTCCATGATGGCACCACCAAACTGGTGGAACGTCCTTTCAAAGAAGGCTCAGCGATTGCAGTACACTAGGGCTGGGCAATATCCGGTTTTCAATATCGCAATATATCACCAGATAAACATCGTGTTATAATATATCATAATGCCTGAAATAAGGATGGAGCTATACAGAAGCATCAGTTGGCTTCACGGGTTTTCCTCCATCGTGATTTTTGCATAGCACACACACAAACACATCATGATTCGTGATATATTGCCAGGTCAAAAAATTATGAAACTGATGTCATGATATGGACTTCAAACTGGATTTGGATGATATGTCGATATGTCGCCCAGCCTTATGGTTCAATGCTTTATTTATTATTATTTTTACAAGGTTACTGATAACTTTTGCGTTCTACTGGCTGCTTAGGAATGGTTGATTCAGGCAACAAGAAAAGAGAGTGTGGCTTACAAAAAGGATGGCCTGGTTGCCCAAAGCAAAAGCTGTGTGCTCCAGCATCTTCCAAATGTCATGCAACTTGCAAAATGGTATTTTCAGACACCACAAAATAATCAAACAAATATGTTATGCCCCCTAAACATGCATCGTTTCATAAACTTTGGAGTTGTTTTCTGCATTGGGCTTGGACTATGATAAAGTAGCCCTCACCCGAAGAAATAATAATAATGAGGCACACTTATACACAGCCAGAGCAATGAATCAAAGATGTAGTGATGCACAATCACAGAAAGATAGTCCTATAAAGCTAGTGATAAATTCAAGAATCCTACTGGCTCCAGAGGACTGTAAACCTGACAGTACACAAAAAAGAAGAAGCCCACTGCTGTATCAACACAGATGAATATGTGGATCAGATTTGAAAACATTAAGTTTGAGGTGTTGTGAAAATCAGTCTCTAATGGGTCATGTAGTCATGTAAAGGTTTCACTCATTTACTTGCTAGAGCATGCCAACAAATCAGATCTGAGTCTGATCATTTTTAGCACAGCTCACTTAATCCCCGCACCCAAAAGTCAGTCAGTTGCCATGATGCATGTGACTCAGCCAAAGGGGCTGGAAGCAGATGCCTGTGCTGGATTTTGTTTCTGGGCAGGGGAAAACAAACAGGCAGCAGTAGCAGACTTGTCCCAGAACTGAACTCAACACACTTATTGAGGACACATTCATGCCATATATTTAAAGCACTAAGACACCACTTTAACGAGTCATGGCTTTCCACCAAGAACTCTGGGAGCTGTCGTTAGTTAAGAGTGCTGACAGCTGCTAGGAGACCCCTATTCCCCTCCCAGAGCTACAACTCCTAGAAGGATTTAACAATCAATCTTTCTTCTGAGGGAACTCTGGGGCATCAAGAATAAGGGGGACGCCCACAAGCAAGTGAAATGTATATGCTTGGGAATTTAGGATGCTGCCTTATATTGAGTCTGACCATTTATCCATCTAGCTCAGTGTTGTCTACAGAGGCTGGCAATGGCTCTCCGGGATTCCAAGCAGCATTCTTTTATAAATATATGAATACGGTACCTATTCGTGTGACTCTGGCTCAAAAACCCCTGAGAAAACATTATGCAATAGAATGAAATATCATTACCCCCCCCCATCTCTCTTCACCCCCTCTCCCCTCTCTTCTTCCCCCTACTGTATCATGTCTATGACAGCAGTGTCTCATACCGAATGCAAATGAACTGTGAAAAAGACTCTATGAATTGAAAGTGGTGTGCTATACAGGCAGCCCCTGTTTGCGCACGTCCAATACGTGCATGACTGTGTAGATGCGCATCGCGCTGAACTCAGAAGTGACCCAGATGTCATTGAAACGTCACTAAAAGGGCAGAATGGGGATGTTAGCAGGCTTTTCCCATGGGTTTCACTTCTACACAATTTCACCTGCGCATGCATGCATGCCTCGGAACATAAACAGGGGGCTGACTGTATGTACTTTTTTGCTTCACAAGGAAACCTTTAATAAAAACTAAATTTTAAAAATACAGTCATACCTCAGGTTACAGACACTTCAAGTTGTGTTTTTTCGGGTTAGGTAAAGGGGCCCTGACCATTAGGTCCAGTCGTGGCCGACTCTGGGGTTGCGGTGCTCATCTCGCTTTATTGGCCGAGGGAGCCAGCGTACAGCTTCCAGGTCATGTGGCCAGCATGACTATGCTGCTTCTGGCAAACCAGAGCAGCGCACAGAAACACTGTTTAACTTCCCGCCAGAGCGGTACCTATTTATCTACTTGCACTTTGTGCTTTCGAACTGCTAGGAGCAGGGGCCGAGCAACAGGAGCTCACCCCGTCGCAGGGATTTGAACCGCTGACCTTATGGTTAGTAAGTCCTAAGCTCTGTGGTTTAACCCACAGCGCCACCTGCATCAAACCCGGAAGTACCGGAATGGGTTACTCCGGGTTTCGGCAGTCGCACATGAGCAGAAGCACAAAATTGCAACCCGTGCGTGCACAGACGCACCGCTGTGGGTTGCAAACACTGTGGGTTGCGAATGTGCATCCCGCACGGATCATGTTCGCAACCTGAGCGTCCACTGCAATTGAATAAAACTGACCCAAAGAAGGGGGGAGCAGCATTTTCTCCCAGCCCCTAACATGAAGATGCCAGGTATTGAACCTGGGACTTTCTGCATGCAAAGCAGATGCTCTGCCACTGAGCTACAACCCCTTCCCTTACACACCCACACACCAGGCATCAACATAGTGCAGCTGAAAAGACACCCAGCATATGGAATCTAACATGACCCAGAGACACCGCCTCCTACTCACAACTCCAAGCAGCCAAGCAACCACTTGAGCAACGTCAATGTAGCCTGGCAAGGCAGAAATTTCCTTCTCCTGTAGAATTGCCTGTTGACGAATTCAGAGCTGAAGCCTCATCTAGTCGCTGCTTCTTCCGGTAGTTACTTCTCAAGCAGTCAGAGCCAGGTGTTCCCTTTGCAGCATCCAGGGCGGCCCATCAATGAGGCGAGGTCAAGCCATTGGCCTCAGGTGGCAGATCTGACCACCCGACCCTGCCATTCTGCTGCTGCCAAACCCACCAAGGCTTCACCCACACTGCCACTGCGCCATTGCTCTCACTGTTCCCACAGCACCAGTGCCACTGCCAATGTGTTGCAGTGGCTGTGTGGGCCCAGCTACAGGTGAGGGTGCAGTTGCAGTGGCACGGCAGGCAGCAGTGGGTACAATGGCAAGGCCAGGAAGGAAGGAGGGGTGACATCCAGGCCTTTTGCCTACAACGGCAAAACATCCCAGGCTAGCTCTGGTAGCACCGCAACTCATAGCTGTCAACTTTCAGATTTGAAAATAAGGGATCAGCAGCCTCACCTGTCCCAGGGACAGTCTACGGGATATCTACCAATCCGGGAAAGCAGCGGGAAGCAGTGGGGAACGGTGCTGGAATAAGGGAATTTCCCGCAAAAAAAGGGAACGTTGACAGCTATGCCGCAACTCTAGAATTTGTTCCTTAGCAAGGTTTGTCAAGTTTTTCCATGCTGCAGTTTTCAAAAAGTTGCTTAATCATTTGCTTTCCCGCCCCTTGGCTTTTGATAGCTGTTGGTTCGATGCTGGATGGGAAACTTTCAATGGTCTTATACTTTCTGAATTGTTAAAATGTGATCTGGAAGAGTGTGTGTGCATGGCTACTGTTTAATTGCAAGCCATCTCTGGCATCTTTTGAACCTAATCTTTTAAGACAGATGAAGTGCTTGCTGAAACTGGAGAAGCCATCAAGCAAACATGGGGCAGACAGTGACTTTTTCCATCAGTTTTGACTATATACTTTTTGCATTCATATGTTACAGTGATAAAGAAAATAAAGCTGCACAAAAATGCTTAATGAATCTGGGGACTAAAAGTCATTATATAAATCTCAGTCTCAACGTTT
The DNA here is from genome assembly GCF_965153285.1 of Podarcis tiliguerta. Classification (NCBI taxonomy): domain Eukaryota; kingdom Metazoa; phylum Chordata; class Lepidosauria; order Squamata; family Lacertidae; genus Podarcis; species Podarcis tiliguerta. Next base: position 24,583,693 of record NC_139536.1, read on the forward strand.
CACAAGGTATTAGCTTATTGCACCTCCCATTGCCTGTAAAACAAACAAATCTATAAATACTTTTGTGAAGTACTATTGTGAATTGATTGCAATTTCTTGAGAATTTGCAATCAATTAGAGGTTGCAGCCTAGGAAGGCAGAATGACATTTATTTAAGCACATGTGTAGATGGAGAGCAACTAACCAACTTTTGGTTTAAAAAGCCATTTTTATCCCCAGTGAACCGATCTTGGTAAATGATTAGATGGCAAGTGGAAACAAAACTCACCTCATCAACATTCTCAAATGCGTTGATCACATCATACGGCAAACAGGACAGAAGGTCAATGACAAACCATGTCTTCAAGTAATTCATGCGAATCAGTTTTGGGTCAGAGATCACTTCTCCAGCTGGCCCAACAAACGTGGTGTGGAAATTAAGCACAATGTCTACCAGAAAAATGACGTCAACAATGCTGTCCACTACCAGCCAGGCCACATTGTTCTGTTTCGTTTTAAAGGAGACGTTGTAAGGGACCAAAATAGCCGTGTAGAAGGTTAAAATCAGGATGACCCAATCCCAAGTGGTCTTGAAAACACAGTAATGTAAAATGATATGTGGTGGGGTCTTTGGTGCCTCTTGCTTGTACTGAGGGAGGATTTCAGAGCCCAATTGCAGGACCTGCTTGGAAAACAGGAAGAGGAAAAGCCTTTCACTATTAAAAAAACAAAGCAGCATGCTTTTTCCCCCCAATTATCACATGGGCCATATTTCCTTAAAATAAAATAAAAGGGCTCATGATGACTCATAGAGCAATCCTAACCATATCTATGCCTTCTCCTGAATCAAGCCTTTATTTGTTTGTTTGTTTGTTTGTTTGTTTGTTTGTTTGTTTATACCCCACCCATCTGGCTGGGTTTCCCCAGCCACTCTGGGCGGCTTCCAACAAAACACTAAAATACAATAACCTATTAAACATTAAAAGCTTCCCTAAACAGGGCTGCCTTCAGATGTCTTCTAAAAGTTTGGCAGTTATTTTTCTCTTTGACATCTGGTGGGAGGGCATTCCACAGGGCAGGTGCCACTACCAAGAAGGCCTTCTGCCTGGTTCCCTTCTCTGTAACTTGGCTTCTCGCAGCGAGGGAACCGCCAGAAGGTCCTCGGTATCTGTTACAGTTGCTCTTGCAGACTTAAAATCAAGTGCTGCTGCTACATTTGTAGGACCATTAGGAGACCAGAAGCATGATGGGCCTCTCAGCACTGTTAGGCTGCACCCAAAACACATCTGACCCCTTTCAAAGTCCCCTTACGCTCTTTTTCCTCTACAACATCTACTGGTTCCCAGTGTGCTGGAATGCACTGGAGCTTAGACATGGGCTCGGCGATATAAAAATAATGAATGCAGTATTTAACTGGCAAATAATTATACACATCTCATATGTGCAGAACATACTGTATTATTTACAATGAATTCACCAGGTGTCCTGGTTTAAATTTATGTGAAGTCTAATCCGATGCACCAATTTAGCAAGGAATTGTCTAGCAAAGAGTATATGGCCTACTTAAAGCGGAAGTAAAATCCTGAACCGCAGCAGCATTGCTTTCTATGAAAAAGTCAATGTTCTGGCTCTCTGCTTGGACATTTACTTAACGTTTCCAAGTGTTAGCAAAGTCAAAGATATGCAGTCATTTATCAAAAAATCTTAGGACCTGCTACATTCAGATTTGGCAGATACATTCTTATAAGGCACTCCAAGAGCTGCACCAGTTCAATGCTTCCAAATGTGGCCCACCCTTGAGGCCAGGTGAAGCACCTGCTTCAGGGCCCCCCCCCCCCCCCAGGTTTTAAGGGACAGGATGAAGGATCTAGGGCAGAAGACCCGACTCAGGATAGACTAGGGAATGAGTCTGCCTCATCCTTGCCGCTGCTGCTGCTTGAAGACTTTGTCTCCAAAGGGTATTGTTCTGGCACCATGATATCATAACAGTCAGAGGACACTAGAGGCCCACCCAGTGCGGTTGTGGAGATTATCCCTGCCCCTCCACACCTCAAAGTGGCTCATCTTGCAACACTCGGCAGATACTCCACTAGCTGCAGCAGGTGGAGTTTGTGGTCCCCTATCAATCCCCATGATTTCCCACCAATTCACTCCAAGCAAACATCCCGCAAATAGACCTCCCTTGTCAATGGAATTCAGGTGAGCTGTTCCCAAGAGTCGGGCGCTATTGATTCAAGTGGGCTTACAATAATAATGACACGTTACCTCAGCAAGCCGGGAGTGCTTGTGGACGTTCTCTCCTTTCTGTACGCTTGGAGCGAGCTGCTGCAGGACTCCCCGACTGCTGGTGAGGGCACGGGTTAAGCGAGCAAACTTCCCCCAGCCTGAAGGCGATACAAGAAATTGCACAATGGTTATTACAAACAGCCAGATATATTGTGCAAAGCAATTCTAGGGAATATCCTGAATCATCCCCATTGTTCTGTCCCATCAGATTTCCTTGAGAAATAAATTATTTTCCCTTGCTTTCCAAAAGAGGGACGGTATTTGTCTGTGGTACAAAAATAAATAAAATATAGCCCTCTGTATACTTGAGATTACATCTGTGAAATCTAGTGGGGCTTAATTCTGAGTAGACCTGCATGGGAGTAGGAACTCTAATCTGAAGTAGCCATGGCAAAAATTGAAGCAGGTCAGTCTTTATCCCAGATTAGATAACACTTCTGGCTCAGCTGTGTCTGTAGCAGCACTGGCTCTGACCACTGACAGATAACCCCTGCAAGAAATGCAGTTCTCAACAGGAAGGGGGGAAAGGTTACCCACCCCTGCTCTAATACATTTACTCTGCTGTGTTCAATAAGGAGGATTCTCTTTAATGAAGTAACACTGCGATGTATAATGGCTCATTAAAAACAACCAATGGAGTAATCAACCAAGCAGTGATTCTGTGTGACTTCTATTCATTTCACTGAAGTGACAGGAAATAACTATCAGTGTTTGGATGGCATCCAGACCATCACCACTCCTGTCACATTTCATTTCTTATTTGTTCCTCAATGTTTCTCTCCTGGTGCTTATAAGGTATTATTATATTATATATTAATTATATTATATTATTATATTATATTATATTATATTATATTATATTATATTAATTATATTATATTATATTATATTATTATATTATGGCTTCAGTCCCTCTTCCTCTCCAACAATAAGCCAAAATTTGCACAACTGCAGCTATGCCCACCTCTTACCACCTTTCTCCTCCAACAAATGAGACGCAGCATGGTGAAAAGTAGAGTTCCAACCCTCGGATTATATTGTGAGTTTGCTGCTTTCCAGGACCATGGATTGGGAAGGATTAGCTCATTTGTTTATACAAGGAATATGAGAATTCATTGATGAAGTATGTTGGTGAGGCGCAATGTCAATAATTCTGTATAAACTTGGGTTTATAAGGCTTGGGAGGGTATAGCTATCAATGTAGACCTGATGGCCCTATTTACCTCCAGAATCAGAAGCAGTATGCATCTGTATACCAAAACATGAGTATAGAGCATTCTTGAGCGATTGTATCCTACTGGAGGGCTTCCCGTGGGCATCTGGAGGGCCACTGTGAGAACAGAATGCTTTGGTCTGATTCAGCAGGGCTTTTGTAACATTCTTAATACACAGGAAAGGACATGGGACACATATATACTGATTAGACCATGGGTCTATCTAGCTCAGTGTTTCCCAGACTTGGGTCTCCATATGTTTGTGGACTACATCCCTCGCTAGCAAGACCAGTGCTCAGGAATGATGATAGCTGTAGTCCAAAAGCAGCTGGAGCTCCATATTGTCTACACTGACCGGCATTGACTGGCAAGCCAGGCTTTTAGGCAAGAGTCTCTCCCAGACACCAGGAGTTAAACCTGAGATGTTCTGCATGCCAAGCAGATGCTTTACCATTGAGCTACAGAAATTGAGTGTGGGTAGGGCTAGGGTCAAGAGGAGGGTAGGCACAAAAGTTCCATGCATCCCAGAACATAGCACTGTTTGCAGCCATGTAATGAAAGGTATTACACACAGAGAGAGACTAGGAGTTTACTGTGAATGAATGGTAGCAGATCACAGAGTATGATGTAGACTGCATCTTCTCTTTGCATGATTGCACTGGAATAACTCACTTAATATTACAGTCTTATTGCAGGTTTCAATTGTGTGAAAATTGCTCTGTCTGCATGGAGAGGAACTCCCATTAGCAGCTTGCCATGTAGAACATAGTTGTATTTTCAGCTAGCTACAAGGTGATTCCTTGTGTTTATGCAAAGAGTAATTGGAGGAATGAACAACTGCCATGATAACTAAGGCTTGCTGACTCTGACACTGAAGGTGCAATCCTGTGCATGTCTACTCAGAAGTAAGTCATTAAGTTCAATGGGACTTACTTCTAGATCAGTGTGCTTGGACATGCAACCTAAATGCATGGTGGATAAACTGTATTAACCGCTGGTGCTGTCCCTGGTGCTGAACCTAATGGCTTGCTTTACGGGCCTTTGTGTGATGATGAGGCAACAGGCCATATTGTTTTTAATTTGTTCTAGATTCATACAAACAAGCAGCAGCTTTTTGAAAGAGAAGGGGGGCTTTTTGCTCAAATGGCATGGCTTCAAACACAAGACAACACTAGCAATGAGAGTTCCCATTCTAAAAAAAGCATCGTCTAAGTGCTTTATCTCACTACAGTCCCTGTATAGCACTGCCTGGTTTTAGATAAGAGAAAGGCTGGAATATTATAGAAGAAATAAGAGGATAAGAGTTCTCATCATGCATGTAAAATAGCAAGAATGAAGAGAAGAGAACCGGAGGGAAGGCTAAAATCAGTAACATCTATAATGGAACAAGGACTGAGAATGTCCCCTCGCACCCTAGAATGCAGGAATCCATGTTTACATTCTCTTAATCTTATTACAACACATCACTACAGAAGCCCGAGGAGAGGCATGGCTGTCTCCCATACACAGAAAATAGACAAGGACTGATTATTCTCATTAGTCAGCGAAGGCAAATGAAAGTGCAGCAGACTTAAGACTATAGCACAGAATGCCAATAGCAGGCGAAACAGTTCATTATTTTTAGCAGTGGGGTGACATTAAAAGGAAGAAGAACTTCCAAGGCTGGGGCTACACAAAACCAGGCTCTGTCCACGTGATACAGCATGAGGATCCAACGACCTGTGACCCTAGATTTTCTGCGAACCTGGTGCTGCCCAGTCCAATTCATACTTACTCTGAAGTCCCATTCAGTGCAGTAGGACTTACTCCCAAAGAAGTATATGTAGGTTTACAGTTTGTTCTTCAAACAACAGCTTCCCCCTCCCTTTGCCACATTACAAGCTGCTTTTGAAATGAGGAAATTTCAACATTAGATCATTCTGTGCCAGGGGGAAAAGTGAGGAGGCTGCTCAAATACTTTTTGAAATGTCCAAAATTGTGCAGGGCACAATTGTGTGAACCTCAGCATTTCCCTGGATCACAGTCTGCTAACATGCACATTAGTAAAATGCATCCCCAAATCTCACATTCGGAACACTAAACCTCATGAACAAGCAACTGTTTCCAACACCACCTTGACCAGGGCTAAGCAATTGGAAAGGGCTTTAGCTTAGTGACAGATCACATGCTTTGCATAGAGAAGGTCCCAGGTTCAACCCTCAACATCTCCAGGCAGGGCCAGAAACCCTGAAGAGATGCTGTCAGTCAGTGTAGACAATACTAAGTTAGATGGACCAATAGTCTGATTTGCTTTAAAGCAGATCCCTATATTCCTCTTGCTAATCTGCTGTTCAGGAGTATCACCACATTCAGGGCTTTTTGCCCTGAGTGACCAATAAACACTGGGAGCATCCAGCGGTCAATCAAAGTCTGGTTCATTATGACAGTGAACAGCTCATCCAAGCCATGAGCACGACCGACTGTTCCTCAGCACAGACCGCATTCAAGTTAACACAAAACCTTTGGACTAAGATGAATTAATTCTAAACTCAGCTCAGAACATAAGAAGGCCTCTTATTCTCCGTCAGACCACTGGTCCAGCTAGCACACTTTATTCAAGGTAGGGCTCAGTCATCCTCAGCTGCTGCACGACCTGAGTGCAATTCCCCTGGCAGCTCTACAGGGAAGAATTGTCAAAACCTGGGCTGACCATTTGCAGGCTTCCTATACTTTAAGAGGACTTCATGATTCAGCTGAGCCTTGCTTGAGCAACAAGATGCTCCTGATGTGTTCCTGCATCCTTGGATACTCTTGGGGTTTTTTATCCTGTCTCCTGTTTGGTCCTGGCCTCCTCTCCAGTCCTGAACACTGGCTGACCCCACAGGAGAATGCTGAGGCCCATATCCCAGGCCTGCCATTGTTTGACCCTCAACTTGACTCTGGTGCATGGGACAGGAACTGTTATCAGATTGAGGGCCACATTCCCACTTGGGTATTCTTCGGGGAGGGGGCACATCCGGTGGCCTGAGGCAAAAGAGGGCAAAACCTCTGTTTTCTCTTTCTTTCTTTCTTTCTTTCTTTCTTTCTTTCTTTCTTTCTCTCTCTCTTTCTCTCTCTCTCTCTCTGACACACACACACACACACTCCATCCAGGCAACCAAAAGGCATTATCAAAGTCTGATGACATATTCAAGCCAAGCAAAAAGAGATTGTGAAGCAAGGCCGGGGGGGTGGGGTGGCCTGGAGAGAGAAGGTGTGACTGAGGAGGAAGCAGAACATAGATTGAGTCCTAAGGGCCAGATAGAGGGGCTTGCAGGGCCACATTTGGCACCCCAGCCTGAGGTTCCTCATGCCTACTTATAGCGCCACCACTTGTCCCCTCCCTCAAGGAGCAATGACCTCATGAAAGTGAGATGGAAGGAGCAATTAAAAAGGGAAATAGGAAGAAAGATGCAGCATGCAAAGCTGGAGTAAGCCCAGAATCCTTCCCAAAACTTTTATGGAAGAGTCCAGGACTCATTACGACCTACTGTGGGGCACCTAGTTGGGTCAGAAGCGGCATATGCACAAAGCTAGGATTTGCATCAGAGTAAGGACTCTTACATCTCAGTCTCTCTTCCTCTCGTAACTGCTCTGGGCATTTTTTTTCAAGAACCTACATTTAGTACATGTCCTTCTACAGATTCCCATTTGTTTCATTTACAAGGTGATCATAGGCAGCTTTAAAAAGCGAATCAGCTCTGTGATGTGCATCCCAAACATTAGCTGATAATTGAGAAGCTTATGGGGTACAGCAGATCTATAATTTCTTTAAACATTAGCATTTCTAGCATCTGCGCTCGAAATGAACAGCAGCTTCTCCCTGCTGTTTCATCTGTCTCCCCCTATGTCATCTCAAGATAATAGGCCCCTCTTCACTTTCCTGAATTTGTCTGTCCCTAGTCACTAACTAGGCACACATCTGCTTCAGTTACTCACAATCACTTGGGCAAATCAATAGCTAACCTTTTAATAGGAAGCTACTCAATAGTGATGCCAGTTTCTGTCTTTGGTTGCATTAGCAGTGATCACAGCTATGTCACACAAGGAGCCAGAGATCCTAACCTTCCCTAGTTACTTATTGAGTGGATAACTGCTTTTATCTCCTGTCTTGATTTAAATGTAGCTTCATTGAGGCCTGTTTTAAAGGATTGCATTTGTATTGATTTATATCATACTTTATTGTTAAACCACTTTGAGAGCTTTGTCTAGGATTTAATTTTGCAATCGATAATAATAAACAACAGTAGCAATCCTGAGAGGTATGCATCACACGGAGAAACAGTAGCTTCCTGAAAGCCATCTAAGACAACTTCATAGCTGAGCAGGGATCCGAACTCGAGTTTCCCAAATTCCAAGCACAACAACTCCTCGCTGGGCAGCTTTCTCTAGACTGCTAAAATAAAAAAATATAGAAACCCACCCTTAAAGGGGGTAAAGGGGACCCCTGACCATTAGGTCCAGTCATGACCGACTCTGGGGTTGTGGCGCTCATCTCTCTTTATTGGTCGAGAGAGCAGGCGTACAGCTTCCGGGTCATGTTGCCAGCATGACTAAGCTGCTTCTGGCGAACCAGAGCAGTGCACAGAAATGCGGTTTACCTTCCCGCCGGAGCGGTACCTATTTATCCACTTGCACTTTGATATGTTTTTGAGCTGCTAGGTTGGCAGGAGCAGGGACCGAGCAACGGGAGCTCACCCCACCGCGGGGATTCGAACCGCCGACCTTCTGATCGGCAAGTCCTAGGCTCTGTGGTTTAAACCACAGCGCCACCCGCGTCCCTAATACAATACTGCCTACTCTGATTGGAAGTAACTCTCCTGGGTCTCAGTAAATGATCCTTCTAACTGGTGATGCCAGGAATTGAACTGGGGATCTTCTGTGAGTCCTGGAAGGAAGGCCAGCTCCCTGCTGCAAGGCCCATTTCCACTTGGCCTAGGGGGCAGAGCCCAGACTCACTCTGAACAGCTAAAAGACTCCCGGGAGGCCACGGGGACATTGCTGGAACAACTCTTGGGTTGGGGCAACTGGCTAAAATGTCTTAAAAAGGTAAAGGTAAAGGTACACCTGCCCATACGGACCAGTCGTGTCCGACTCTAGGGTTGCGTGCTCATCTCGCTCTAGAGGCCGTGAGCCGGCGCCATCCGAAGACACTTCCGGGTCATGTGGCCAGCGTGACGAACTGCAGCTGGCGAGCCAGCACCAGCGCAGCACACAGAAACGCCGTTTACCTTCCCGCTATAAAGTGGTCCCTATTTATCTACTTGCACTTTGATGTGCTTTTGAACTGCTAGGTGGGCAGGAGCTGTGACTGAACGACGGGAGCTCACCCCGCCGTGGGGATTCGAACCACCGACCATACGATCGGCAAGTCCTAGGCACTGAGGTTTTACCCACAGCGCCACCCGCGTCCCTTAAAGTGTCTTAAACGGTTCTAATTTTTGGTTCCTCTGTTCTGCTTTTGTTGGGTTGGTGTTGGTTAAATGTTTAGTTGGGGTTGGTGGTTATTTAAATTTGGGTATAACTGTAAACTGGTTGTTGTTGTTGTTGGTTTCTATTAATTTATTAAAGGGACACGGGTGGCACTGTGGTCTAAACCACAGAGCCTAGGGCTTGGCCATCAGAAAGTTGGTGGTTCAAATCCCTGCAACGGGGTGAGCTCCCATTGGCGAGCCAGCACCAGCGCAGCGCACAGAAACACCATTTACCTTCCTGACAGAGTGGTACCTATTTATTTACTTGCACTTTGACGTGCTTTCGAACTGCTAGGTTGGCAGGAGCAGGGACCAAGCAACGGGAGCTCATCCTGCCGTGGGGATTCGAACCACCAACCTTCTGATTGGCAAGTCTTAGGCTCTGTGGTTTAACCCACAGCACCACCCATGTCCCTGCAGTGTCATAGTCCCTCCCCATTATACTCTTAAGGCCACATTTGCACCACACATTTGAAGCACTGTGATACGATTTTAATTAGTCATGGCTTCCCCCAAAGGATTACGGGAGCTGAAGTTTGTTGAGGCTCCTGAGAATTATTAGGTCAATCATTCCCTCTTTTCTGGGAACTCTGGGTATTGTAGCTTTGAGAGGAAACTAGGGGTCTCCTAACAACACTCAGCGTTAGAAAGGCTTTTAACAAATACATTGATTTGTAGTTACTTCAGTCTGATTCTTAATCATTCTATGGACAGAGCAAAGAAATCTCTGCAAAATTAGATTACACTGAATTCTAAAAAACCAGAATACATACAGTGGTACCTTGGTTTACCACCATAATCCGTTCTGGAGGTCCGGTTGGAAACCAAAATAGGTTGTAACCCAAGGCACACTTTCGCCAATTGGGCCTCCCAAAAAAAAGGGTTGTAATTCAAAAAAAATGGGTTGTAATCCAAAAAAAGGGGACATGCACTTCTGGGTTCGATGCGGTTGTAATCCAAAACGGTTGTAATCCAAAACGGTTGCAAACCAAGGTACCCCTGTATATATTTTAAATATGCATTTGTGTTCCCCCCAAAAAAATAAAGAGCCAAGAACAAACCTTTGCACGAATCATCCTCTATTGGCTGCTTGAAAGCTGTTATGTCACTGAACGTGCAAAGAAACAAAACAACTTTGTCCTGTTCATTTCGAATTGGAGCAATTTTCACAAAGAACCAAACAGGAGTCCCTGGGAGGAAAACAACACACACAAAAAACTGGTCAATGACATAAAAGATGTACAGCATGCCAGCCATATTGTTTTACGGGGAGAGGCATTGCTTCAGCAAACAAACAGAAGGACAAAAGGTTATATGGTGGCAGCAGAACATCAGAAACAACTGACTGCAAACATATACCCACTTACCTGGGAATGTGCCCCATTGAATTCAATGGGGCTTACTTCCCCGTGACTTGTACAGCATCAGTGGACAGCATGTGGTCCACAGGTCACATTCACCCTTTGACTACTATCTGTGAGGCCCACCAAGCCCCAGGGAGCCCCACACCACACATTTAAATCACTACTATACCACTTTAACAGCCATGGCTTCCCCCAGAGAATCCTGGGAGTTGTAGTGCGTTGAGGGTACTGAGGGTTACTGACCCCTACTTCCCTCACAGAGTTACAATTCACAGAGTGGTTTAATAATCAGACTTTCTGCCCAAGAAACTCTGGGAACTGTAGTTCTGGGAGGGGAAGTCTTCTAATAACTCTCGACACCCTTAGCCAGCCACAGCTCCCACATCAAATCAGCACAATCGTTGCACAAGAGGAAGGTGTAAGCAGGCTTGGGGAAAACTTGGCATTTGCAGAACTATGCAAAATATTAAGGGGGAAAATCCAGAAGTGGGAGTGGAACACACCCCCCCAACCCAATGAGAACTGAGCATAGTAAGCAGCTATAGAATGCTCACTGTCAGTGAGAGAGAGGGAATGGGAATCTGGGGGAAATGAGAATGGAGTGGCTGGAATCCTGAACAGGAAGCACTCCATGCTGCAACTTTTTGTTGCAGTTCCCATCTGTAAATTAGATTTCCAATTATGCAACTATCTTCATTGGTATTTTGTTAGTTTGGTTGGTCAGCAGAAGCACATTCCTGTACTTCTGATGATCAACAGCAGTGCAAGGATGCAATAAAAGAAGTAAGCCCCCTCCCTGCCCCCACCTTTTCCCATTGGAATCCTGGCAGCATTCTACTACCTGCAAGAAGTCCAACATTACAGGAGAAGGAATGAGAATTTTGCTTTTGCTTCAAAAGCATGCAAACCTTCTTTGAACGGAGGTCAGAGTAGTTCAAAAGAAAGAAGGATGTTCATCAAGGGAAATAATGGTGCTATCTTGCTCCTTTCAACTCTCTTTTATATATAGAGAGAGGGAGAGAGAATGGATCTGTTTGCAACCAGTCACAAAATGCAGAAATTGAGGTCACTGTTGAAATACAACTGTTGAGGGGGTCTTTGGGTGCAACGAATACCGTAATCACATAGCCTAGACTATGTATACTCTCCAAGAAACAAACAGATAGTCTGCATTGACATAATTTATTTTATTTGTTTATTAGAGCATTCATATCCCACTGTTCTAGTTTAAATACACCTCTCAGGGCAGCTAATCCAGATTCCCTTCCCAAGAAAATCATCACAACACGTATAAATTATGCAGCCTGTCTCACATTACATAACCCTGTCTCTGCTCATTTTAGAGAGGAACGTTGGGAAAACTCACAAAGTTTGGATATAAGGTTTGGAGGGGTCATAAAGTTCGCCTCAGAGTCGAGGTGAGCTTCAAAGATTTAAAATTTCCCTGGGGCCACAGCAGTGGCGTAGCGTGGGGGTGCAGGCCGCACCGGGCGCAACATCTGGGGGGGGCACTCGTACTCGCAGTTCTCTGCCCCTACCTGGCTCCACGGGTTAGGGGGCGCAAATTACTTGCCTTGCCCCGGGTGCTGACAACCCACGCTACGCCACTGGGCCACAGAGTTGAAGGCAGCACACTCTACCCCCACCTACCATCAGTCAGGGCACCAAGGTGACTATGAGGTTCCACTCCTGCATCCCATGAAGAACATCACAGCAAGATGGAGACCAACTTCCACCAGCCAAAGAAGGAGCAGCTGCAGTGAGACCCCTTCCCTCTGCTCTTTGACCAGAGGAACACTCTGCTCTGACTGACAATTGCCCTGGGACCGCAGATGCAAGAAGCAAGGGCATTCTGGCCCCATCCATCATTCAAAGGAACAAGGGCCATCAATTGCTTTTCAGGCAAGGACATCAGCAAGGGGAGATCGGCATGGATAAAAATGTCTCCTCACAGAATCATAGCTCAGCAGTTTGTTCTGGCCTTAAAAACAGACTTCCCTTTTCCCTCCAGTACCCTTCTCCTTGGCATTAGCCACTTTGGGAGACAGCAATTGTCTGAAAAGCAAGATTATTAATTTTTTTAAGCAAATAAATATATAGGGCCAGCTTTGGGGTTTCTCCAAAGGCTGAAGCTGCTGTGGAATGTGGTGGCTAAATTGCTCATGGGAGCGAATTACCATAGGCGCATAAGACCCTGAAGGATTTACGGTGTCTGCCAATCAGCTACTGGGCCAAAGTCAAGGGGCTGACACATAAGGCCCATACAGTCGTATCTCAGAAGTCGAACAGAATCAGTTCCAGAGGTCCGTTCGACTTCTGAAATGTTTGACTTCCAAAGCGCAGCTTCTGATTGGCTGCAGGAAGCTCCTGCGGCCAATTGGAAGCCACAAAAGCCCCACCAGATGTTCGGCTTCCGAAAGAATGTTCAAAAACCAGAACATTCACTTCTGGTTTTTGATCGTTCGGGAGCCAAAACGTTCAACTCTCAAGACGTTTGGGAGCCGAGGTACGACTGTATAACAAACATATAAGGCCCTATGCAGCTCAGGAATGGGTTACATGAGAGACCCCCTTATCTTTTACATACAGAGTAGATCACTGCCATCAGCAGGAGAGTTCCAAAGATCTCAGAAGCTCACTCCACTGAACTTGGAGCAGGGAACAGTGTTCCTGTCGAAATACAAGAAGTACCCACTATCTGCACTTTCAAAGGCCTGGAAACGATGCCTTATGAGGAACGGCTAAGGGAGCTGGGCATATTTAGCCTGGAGAAGAGGAGGTTAAGGGGTGATATGATAGCCATGTTCAAATATATAAAAGGATGTCACATAGAGGAGGGAGAAAGGTTGTTTTCTGCTGCTCCAGAGAAGTGGACACGGAGCAATGGATCCAAACTACAAGAAAGAAGATTCCACCTAAACATTAGGAAGAACTTCCTGACAGTAAGAGCTGTTCGACAGTGGAATTTGCTGCCAAGAAGTGTGGTGGGGTCTCCTTCTTTGGAGGTCTTTAAGCAGAGGCTTGACAACCATATGTCAGGAGTGCTCTGATGGTGTTTCCTGCTTGGCAGGGGGTTGGACTCGATGGCCCTTGTGGTCTCTTCTAACTCTATGATTCTATGATTCTATTCTATGATTCTGGGAACAAATGAAGACTGCTTTATTCCAACAGGCTTCCCCAGCTGGATAAATGGGTTTTTACTGCTTGTTAGGGTTTTTGCCTTGTTTTAAATATACTTGTTGGTTTTAACCCTTTACAATTATCTTATATGCAACACGCCTCGAGACAGTGGCTTAGAAGGCAAGCCATCAGCCAGTAATTACAATATAAAAATAAAATAATTCTATGACTTGGCTTAACACCTGAGCAACGGATGAATTCCTGGCTTGTTCACACACCTCAAACCACCTCCCACCATCCACCTCACCAGCTTCCCCAAGCCTGGATAGCTCAGTTGGCTAGAGCATGGTGCTGATAATGCCAAGGTTGCAGGTTTGATCCCTGTGTGGGATAGCTGCATATTCCTACATTGCAGGGGGTTGGACTAGATCATCCTCAGGGTCCCTTCTATAAGCCTCCCTCCTTCCCTCCCTCCCTTTAAATCACATTTACTTGGGAAGAAGTCTCACTGAATTCAGTGTGGCTTACTTCTGAGTAGACACGTATAGGTTTGCACTAAATGCTACCCCAGCCGGATATACCAGCTACACACCAGGCCTGCTACGAAAGCTAGGCATGTGTCACCTCTCCTTTAATTACTGGCTATGGCAAAGCAGACGGCTGAGTTTTGGTTACATAATAGTTACAGCTGACCTTTGAAACTCCCTCAATCAATATTACACTATTCATTTTTAATGCTGCTGCTGTACATGATGCAGGAAGCTGCGCATTCTGCCCAGGATTCATTAGTGAGCAAGTCAAGTGTTTGCGACCAGGATGGGTTAGGCAAAAACGAAGTTTTTAGATACATAAGCCGAGCGAAATCTCTTGCATCTGACCGACTGCTTTTAAGATTAATGCACCGGAAATTCTGCGAGGTACTAACTGCTCCATCCTAGCATGCAGAACACATAGTGAGAAGTGGAGGGGGGGTTGGGGGTTGGGCTGGCCCTTCACAGCTCCCCGGGAGGAAAGCATAGTGCGGTTATGCTGATAGACCCAGCAAAGCCATTTCCAGCGTCTTAAAAGGCTTCTTCCTTCACGCTTGCCTACCATCGAACCCATCCGTGGGCTGGCTGAGAAGAGGGTCAATAGGTTAGAACGCTACATGTTAAGATGAAGAAATCCTATTTCATTCCCCCGAGGAAGAATCAGAAAGGGCTGAGGTTACTCTGTTGAACTAGAAATATCTGAAAAGTGGTTAAAGAAGAAAAACAAGTCTCCAGCCCAACAGCTCTTTTGAAAAGATGTATCGGTTGGTTGTCTCTTTAGTACGCTTTTAAATGAGTCCTGGGGGTGTGGGTAGGTGGGGTGCAATAGATTTAAACTAACACCAACAGGACTTGTGGGGAATCATAGAACTGGAGAGCTGGATGGGACCCTGTGGATCATCTAGTCCAACCCCCTGCAATGCAGGAATATGTAGCTGTCCTGTGTGGGGATCGAACCTGCAACCTTGGTGTTATCATAATAAATAATAATAATTTTTTATTTATACCCCGTCCTTCCTGGTTCAAAAACTGGGCTCAGGGCGGCTAACAACAAATTTAAAACACTTTAAAACACTTAATTATAAAAGCAGCATAAAATACAGTGTACAAACATGCATAACAATAAAATTCAAAAATCAATTAGATAATCCCCAGTGCTAGCTGGCTGAATTGGTCCTACTTGGGCCAGCAAGGAGGCCAGGGGAGAATTAGCTGTGGGGTCTCGGAGCGGGTGATCTTCATAAAAGGGGAGGGGGAGGGAAGAGAAGGGAAATAAAAGATCAGGCTGAATTCAAATTAAAGGCCAAGCGGAATAGCTCTGTCTCACAGGCCCGACGAAAGGAGGTTAAATGCTGAAGGGCCCTGGTCTCCTGGGACAGAGCATTCCACCAGGTGAGAGCCATCACTGAAAAGGCCCTGATCCTGGTGGCAGATAGTCTGACTTCCTTAGGGCCCGGGACCTCTAAACTATGGTTAGAGAACTGTGGTTAGAGCACTGTGCTGAAACTTCAGGTGGGATGTACATCCCTGTACGAAACAAACGGAGTCCAACGAATCTGAGTGGTTCTCCCAGTGCTCTTATCCTTTCCTACAGATTAGCGCTGGCCACTTTGTGCAGCAAAACTGCCCCGAGCAGAATCCTGTCTCAGAAGGAGCAGTACTTCAGGCTGTACTATAATAGGCAGGAAGGGAACAAGCTGAACATGAATAAAAGATGACAAGCGAGGCAACGATCGGGTAGGGAGGCATTATTCGGTCCTTGTAAGAGCACGCCGAGTCTCTGAAAACAGACAAGCAACCAGATTGCCAACACTAAGGCTTGCAGTCAGGAAGGACACAAGAAGAACCTTGCTAGATCGGACCAGTGGCCCATTTAGTCCATCATTCTGTTCTCACAGTGGCCAACTAGATGCCCATGGGAAACCTGTGAGCAGAACTTGAGGGCAATGGCACCCTTCCTACTTGCAGTTCCCAGTACTGTAACTGGCATTCAAAGGCATAATGTCTCTTGACCGTGGAGCCAGAGGATAACAATCATTGCTAGTAGCCATTGATAGCACTGTCCTCCATGAATTTGCCTAATCCTCTTCTAAAGCCATCCAAATTGGTGGCCATCAACACCTCCCATGGGAGGAAGCTGGAAGACCCAAATAAAATTAATGTCCCCTGTCTTTCAGATGATAATGATGATGATTTTAATTTATTACCCCCTCTTCACCCTAAGGTCCCAATGTGGGCTACGACTTAAAATGGAAAGGGGTCTGTAGGGATGATCGCTGGGTCCGGAGGGAGGACATTCCCCACCGCAGGCAGCCTCAGCCTGCCTGCATGCGTGACCTTGGGGTACAGGGCACACTCCCCCTCACAGACAAGCCACAGCTGTCTGAACATCATGACCTCTGTCTAACCCTTTGCAGTCTCAGTAGTCTGCAGTGCCCTTTCTGTAACCTTTGTCTCTGAGACCTTTTGTTTCCTTCGTCATACACTGTGCAAGTGGGAAATGACGCGGTGGAAACAGGTGCCAAAATAACTTTGTACCACCCCACAATCTCGGGACTGGAAGATGTATAAAGGTCACAGCCCAAAATGTATCTGCCTGGGTTTGCATATTTGTGTCAATAAAAGGAGGCTCCACAGAGCTGGCCGGCAGCTTGCATGCAGCCCACCTGTGCGCAGCTCACCTGCATTATCAACTCCTGCCTCATGTCCATTACTTCAGGGGTCAAACTATCACAAGAGGTGATGATATTTTGGGAGGTTGAATAGTTACAAAGGAATGGTCTCGGTGGTGGGGTGCCCATTTCTATTCTTATTTATTTATGATTATTACTTTGTCAAAATAAAAGAATAAGAATAATAAAAGAAAGGGGGGAAGGGGGGGAAGAATGCAATCACAAAAAATGGGATGTGTTTCAGGTATCACAGGCCAGGATAAATTTTGGATTAGGCTTTTAAATCTGTGTTTTGGAGAATGCTGGGATTCTGCAGCACCATATCAGGATTTCTTCAAAAAAAAGGTCACTAATGGCAGAAAGACAGCTTGTCTACCATGCTTAATACCCATCCCTTAAAACAAGGGTAGGGAATCTGCAACCCTCCAGATCAGCCTCAGGCCAGAGGTCAAGCATGATGGGAGTTGTAGTCCAGCAATATCTGGAGGTAAAAGACCAGCACATATTGCCTGGGGCTGATGGGAGTTGTATTCCAACAATGTCTGCATTGAAGACATCAGGTTGGTGATGGCTGCTGTAATTAGTCAGGTATCCAAACTCTGTAAAAAGATTGTTTACTTACACTCACTGATGCTTCCAGTTACAATTTATGATTGGCAATCCTGTTACTGTATCCCAAGTAAAGGTATAATTCTCATCACTCACTTCTCCTGAAAACTTGTTAGTGCCAAGGAAAGGGCAGGGGGGAATAGTGCTCCCACTGCCATTCCTGTAGCAGCGATGATGTCTTGTTAAACCACATCTCATGATCTGCTCTCCTGCCTGCATTTCTGGTTTCAACGTGGCCCTGTTGAAAGGTGAGTGAAAAGCCTGACTTACTGTTCTTCTTGTACATCAAGATTTCAAAGGAGTTCATCTCGTAGTTCTCAAACGTCTGTCGAACTTTATCTATGGTGTCTTTGTCAGTCAGCTCTCCGTACATAAAACTGCAGGGAAAGTGGAAAGACGTCCAGAGTAAGATAGAAGGCAGTCACAGGGAAGGCATATTGACACAACAAGACATTTACAAAAATGTATTATGGGTTATTAGGGTAATCTCAGTAGGATTTGCATACCTAGCCCCTGGGGCTTGTTTGTTGACACTAACTATTCCCATGAAGAAGAGACTTTTGTTTGAAACATGTGGGCATTTGGACTTTTTTTTTAAAAAAAATCAGCTTACTATATGTCAGGCTTCGGGAGAACGGCTTCCTCCCTCCCTTTGGCCATGGATAAGCAGAACAAAGCAAAAATCGTCTCCTACCATTTAAAGAGATTTTAATGATCCCAGCTCAAGATCAAAGAATCCATCTCAGAGTAAAGGTGCTCCCAATTAAGGTTTCCACCCACTTCCGCCTTAGTCACTTCCGCCGCTTGCAACCTGATCTCGCAACCACCATGCCTTCTGTGCAGCTACCCTATCTAATCTCCTTGACTTTGGACTGGACAGCTGGACACTTTCCAGTCTGTTAACTCTCTCTCTCTCTCTCTCCTTGTTCTTCTTCTCCTAGCTGTTCACCCCCCAGTTCCTCCAAACCTTTGTCTTCTGAACTATGTCCCTCTGCTAACCGCAGTTCCAAATCTATACTCTCCCACTGCTCCTGGGAAGATTCAGAATCCTGATCAGGAGCAGGGAGAGGGGGAAGCTCCCACCATTCCTCATCTGTGCAGCCCTCCTCAGCACGGTCCCCGACACTATATTCTCTTCTTTTTGTTGCACCATTTTTCTCTCCCTCTGTACATGTGTGTGTGTACCTGCACATTTTAAACATTTTTCTTCTCAGAAAACTGGGAAAAGGCTATCAATCAATGGCTACTAGCCATGACGACTACGTTCTGCCTAGTCATTGGCAGTAGCCATGTTCCTGAACACCAGATGCTGGAAACCACAGGAGGTGAGAGTGCACAGGTTCTGCTTAAGGATGTCCCATAGGCATCTGGTTGGCCACTGTGAGATCAGGATCCTGGACTAAATGAGCCATTGGTCTAGATGGTTTTTCCTGGGAATTGTAGTTTTCAGACAGGAGCCAGCCTTGTTCCTAGATGGCCAGTTTGTCGACCATTCATCCCAAGTTGTTTGCACACACAAAATGCCAGCATGACAATGTTTCAAACTACCTTAGAGCATGAAGAGCATGGGTCATGACTTGAAGGCCACCAGTGTAGTAAGCAAAATTTTGGACTTTGACAAGGGAAACCTGGGTGCAGATTCCAGTTTAGTTATCTAGGCAACCTTGGGCGAGGCAAGGCCTCTCAAACTAACGTCCCCACAAGATTGCTGTGAGTACAAAATGGAATACGTTTTTATTTTCTGGCTAAGTACCTTAAACTCCTGCCAACCTAGCAGTTCGAAAGCACGTCAAAGTGCAAGTAGATAAATAGGTACCACCCCGGCGGGAAGGTAAACGGCGTTTCCGTGCACTGCTCTGGTTTGCCAGAAGCGGCTTAGTCATGCTGGCCACATGACCCGGAAGCTGTACGCTGGCTCCCTCGGCCAATAAAACGAGATGAGCGTCGCAACCCCAGAGTCGGCCACGACTGGACCTAATGGTCAGGGGTTCCTTTACCTTTACTAAGTACCTTAAAAGAAGGAGAGAATACAGAAGTGCCACGACCATTTTGATCTTGCTAGTTTCATGTTTGGTATCCTTCCTGTATGGTTTACTGGTGCCAAACATGATGAACCTGCACATTATCTAACACTCTTGGAGGGATGAGGAAGCTGGGACCCTCCAGATGCTGTTAAACTACAACTCCCATCACCCCTGGCTTTTGGCCATGCTAGCTGGGGTGGCCGGGAGATGGAGCCCAGCAACATTTAAAGGTCTAAAGGTTCCTCATCCCTACCCTGAAAGCTCCCTCCTGAATCAGTCCTACTCTCTCAGCCACAAAATGCAGCTGTGGTTTCTACAGCCTGGGGAAGATTAAACTGAACAGTGGGCTGATCAGATTGTTTTCATTCAACCCGAGCAAGAACAAAGCAACATTTGCAAGTTACTGAACGGAAAGCAAATCTGCCCTGAAATACCTGCAGGTGCTGCTTTTTTGCATAACTTCTGCTCTGTGGTATCCCGAGAGCTTGCAAAATCCATCATTGCTGTACACAATGGGCCAATCCACTATCTGGGCATTGCCCAGGACAAAATTGGTATCTGCTTGAAAAAGAAGACATTTACAGTATTAGATAAAATAGCTGCATGGCACAGTAATGGGTTAGACCACAGACTCCCACCCCACATACATGCGCGCGCATGCATGCACACACACTCACTCTGGGGGCAAAGCAGTTCCCAGCTCTTTGAGGCTCTTCCTTACTCCATTCAAGGAGCAGATTGACACCCAGCTCAGGAATGCTCTAGCTCCCAATGCTTCCCCCTCCCCAAGTCGACAAAAGTATATTTTAAATTTCCCTCCCCAAACTCAAACTATCCAATCAAAGTCAGTCTCAGCAGATATGCATCCTTGTGAATACAGTGGTACCTCGGGTTAAGTACTTAATTCGTTCCGGAGGTCTGTTCTTAACCTGAAATTGTTCTTAACCTGAAGCACCACTTTAGCTAATGGGGCCTCCTGCTGCTGCTGCCGCCGGAGCCCGATTTCTGTTCTCATCCTGAAGCAAAGTTCTTAACCTGAAGCACTATTTCTGGGATAGCAGAGTCTGTAACCTGAAGCGTATGTAACCTGAAGCGTATGTAACCCAAGGTACCACTGTAATAATAATAATAATTTTTATTTATTTATACCCCGCCCTTCCTGGTTCAGAAAACCGGGCTCAGGCCAGCTAACAACAAATTTAAAACACTTAATTGTGATACAACAAAAAACAGCATAAAATACAGTATAAAAGCATGAATAACAATAAATTCAAAGTTCAAAAATCAATTTAGGGGGAAATCCATCCAATAAACATTAAATAGTCACCAGGGCTAGCTGGCTAAATTACTCCTATTTGGGCCAGCAAGAAGGCCAGGGGAGAATGCCTAATCGCCAATATCCAGAAAGTTGTGACAATGTGCTATGAGGTAGGCGAAAACCAAGTGGCTGGTGCCAATTTGCTAAGTGGAAAAATTCCTACCAGGCCCCTCAACGGCAACCAACCGAAGTCCATAGCAAGGTCAAAGAAAAGAAAACCTTAAAGGGGGGGGCGGAGCAGCTGGAAGGCAGAAAAGAGGGAGATCTCCAGCTGTGTCCTGCCTTTATGGGGCAGGCCACACCCCCGGACCAACCCGATTGGCTGGCTAGGGGGTGACGCAGCCGGGAATCATCCAGTCACCAGGGGCCGGCCTCCCACCCCCTGCACACATGGAGGGGCCGTGAAGCTCGCAACCCCACCTCCTCCTCAAGGCGGAAGTGGCTTAAAAGGATCAAACTGAGAAACCAAGACATACAACTTATAAAACTACCCCCCCAACTCCTCTTCTCCCTTCCCAGCTGCTTCTGCTGTTCTTAAATTCCTGGCCTGGGAGAGGCTAGTTGCTCAGCTGGGAATGACTGAGGGTGGGGGCAGGCAAGTCTCTTTCCCTCTTCTTTGCACTTCCTTGCTGAGGAAGCTGACTTCTGCTGCATCATTTTAGAGTCTTTCTGTAGGTTTTCTTCTGGTGGGACAAAGCCACTTCCAGCTTGCCCAGGAGGTGGGGTTGCAGGCTTCACGCCCACCCCACGTGAGCAGGGTTTAGGTAGGTCTCCGACTTTGCTATGGACTTCGGTCTGTCGCCGCAAGGGGCATGGTAGGAATTTTTCCCAATTGGCGATTTATAGCCATTTGGTTTTTCGCCTACCTCGTAGCAACTCATCACAACTCCTCGGCATTGGCGGTAGGCATTGGTAAGAAGGGGTTAAGAGGATGTGGGTGGGGGGGAGGAACGCCATCACCTCCCCCCAGTGAACGAAGGGTGGTCCGATAAAGGACTCCGGGGGGCATGGCCCTGTCCGAAGCCTATGGAGGTGTGGGCCAAAGGCACGCCCCAGAGCTGTGACCCGGGGGAGCTCCTAGTTGATGTGCCTCAGCAGGAGACTCCCCCACTATGGTGTTAACCCTTCCCGTGTCTCCAGCAAATGGGCTGGAGCCGGATAGTCGGTAGGACCAATGCCTAAGCCAATGCCTCTTATTCCTGAATTCAATAAAGTTGTGGCCTAATTCGCCCATTTTAACCTTAAATGATGGTGTCACGTGTCTTCATTTATCCTGGTGGGGGGCAGGAACTCGCCACGCAAATGTACTTTCTCTCCTAGATGCCTGCCATGACCACTATGGAAAGCAGTGCTCATCAGACAAAAGGAAGAAATCTTTCATTATCGCAACTTTTGGTCATCATAGAATTGTATTGGGGCCCCGAGGGCCATCTAGTCCAACCCCCTGCAATGCAAGAAATATTTTCTTTGCCCCCTGTTCATGTTGGCATGGAGCACCGTGGGCTGCTGCCATGGTTTCCTCAGGAAATGAAGAAGATCCTAGGCTACAAAGCCTTTATCAAGCATGGCTTGACATTCACCAATGAAACTTTTCTATACAGGAAAGTGTTCTGAATCATCTGATAGTATTTGGTATAATGCCGTCCATGCAGAAATGTTGCACTTCAGTCCTTGTATCCCTCTGACCATTGTCACATCTTACTTCTGTCACTGAACCATCACGCTCAATGTCGCAGTCTATGAGCTTTGTCGAGGGTGATAACCTTATCTATAGCTTGCAAACCCTTCATCCTTCCTTGGAACATGTAAGAAGGGCTTCTTCTGCGATGCTTCTTTAGCCTCACCACTAAAAGAAGGAAAAAATAGAAAGTAATCTTTTCCACTGGATGTGATTTCCTTCTCTTTTCTAAATATTTTCGTAGCTTGGGAACCAGCTGGTCAGCTGCACAATTCTACATTGTTTTTGCGGACAGCAGGATACAGATCTGTGCCAAAGTCCAAACTGATCCACAGACGCAAGCCTACTGCTGTTCAACAAACAGCTTCACCAAATGCTGAAGGAACATCATGTAGTTATTTGATAAGAATATGAAAAATCATGAAAGATCATTTTCTGAAAAATCAGTTAGCATCAGCTCTTGCCACTAGGTTTTGTGGTTCCTAGGGTTACAAACACCTCAGGTTACAGACTCCGCTAACCTGGAAGTAATACCTTGGGTTAAGAACTTTACCTCAGGATGAGAACAGAAATCAGGCAGTGGCGGCAGCGGGAGGCCCCATTAGCTAAAGTGGTACCTCAGGTTAAGAACGGTTTCAGGTTAAGAACAGACCTCCAGAATGAATTAAGTTCGTAACCAGAGGTACCACTGTACCAGCAATCAGCTGATTGCCAGCACTTGAAAAGTCCTGAACCTTTGCCAGCATGGTTTGATTTCAAACCAAGAGGGCAAAGGAAAATGTTTCACCTGGTATCATGATGACACCCGGTGACTGGCAGGTAGGCGGCCTCACCCTCCTGTCAAAATGGCCTGCAGGAGAAGAGGAGCCTAAGCACCAAGCAATTGCACCCCACTCCTGCCCTATTGAAACATGTCGTTGCATGAAGGATCAACTGCCTCAATGGGCCTAGAGTTGACTCAATCATAACAGAAGTCTCCTGGCACCATGAAATAGATACCTAAAAGAAACAAAGCCTAGCTAGACTATTGCTGTGACAAAAGAAAGAAGGATAATCATTTTGAGGGAAGAACGTTATAAATCAGGTTTAGATCTCTCTCAACTAATGCTTTGTAGTCCATGATCCCATTCTTGATTACGGGTCAGGAAAGGAGTATCAGGAGTGTGCTAGCTTGATTTTCTTTTTTGATTATCTCAAGATGAAACTTATCTGATCTGTCCATTGCAATTTCAGGAACCCTTTTGAGTTTCAGAGACCGTGTACTCAGATATATTTTCATACTGCAGTTATAATGGTGGTTATTTAGAATTCTATTCAGTGGTCTTGAGCAACTCATTTAAGAAGTCCAGCACATTCAATACTTTTCCAAAGTAAACTGAAAACTGGCATGCAAATGCTAAATTCTTGTACAAACTACTTTTAAAAGAGAAGGGGAGGGAAGAGAGAATGTGTCTTAGCATAATTATTTGGTCAAAAACTAAGACAACTTGTTCAAAATTCAAGTTGAAGTGTTTAATCTAACCTTTATCAAGGTTTTTCTTTTGCTTAGTTAGCCTCTATGTTGGTGATAATTTCAGTTACTGGAGAGAAAGGCATAGTCCTTTTGGGGGGTGGAACAATTGCATTTGTAATTTTATAGCTTTGTTATATTGCATCATGTCTTATTGTAAGCCACCTTATTTATTATTTTAATAGGAAAGCAGGACTTACATATTAAGCTAAAACTAAACAACATGGTCACTTTGGAGACTAGTGTGAAAACTTGTACATCTTAACACACACATAGATGATAGATAGATAGATAGATAGAGATAGATAGATATAGATAGATAGATAGATAGATAGATAGATAGACAGATGATAGATAGATGATAGATAGATAGATGATAGATAGATGATAGATAGATAGATAGATAGATAGATGATAGATAGATAGATGATAGATGATAGATAGATAGATAGATAGATGATGATGATGATAGATAGATAGATAGATGATAGATAGATGATAGATTATAGATAGATAGATAGATATAGATAGATAGATGATAGATAGATAGATAGATGATAGATAGATAGATAGATGATAGATGATAGATTAGATAGATAGATGATAGATAGATAGATAGATAGATAGATATAGATAGATAGATGATAGATTATAGATAGATAGAGATAGATAGATAGATAGATGATAGATATAGACAGATGATAGATGATAGATAGATAGATAGATAGATAGATTAGATAGATAGATAGATAGATAGATAGATGATAGAGATAGATAGATGATAGATAGATAGATAGATAGATAGATAGATAGATAGATAGATAGATGATAGATAGATAGATAGATAGATAGATAGATGATAGATGATAGATAATAGATAGAGACAGATATAGATAGATAGATAGATAGATAGATAGATAGATAGAATCCCAACTTGGCTTTCAGTACTCAAAAAAGAAGTATCTGTATATTTCACAGTAGCAATTAGCAGAATAAACAGTGGAAATGTTGATGCAGGCAACAACTTTTGCAGCAGATGGGCTAAAACTCCAAACACCATAAACTACTTTATCCGTAAGTAAAATCTGGAAAACCAATATCTTTTTCCTGGCACATTATATGCATTATACTTGGACTGGGAAGCAGGAAGAGTTTGTTGTGAGCATGGTCCCTTCACTAATCATTTCATTACACTGAAGATATCTTCCAATCACTTTGAACCCTACTCCCCAGGGAGGTAAAAAGTGTGGAAATTAGGCTTGAACTTTCTGCCTTTAAATGTATCCTACAAAAAGACTAGAAGAAACTTTGCAAATTTTAGCCCCAGTTCAGTGGGGCAACTGACTGCCAAAATCTACTGAGACATTGTTCCCAAATTTGCCATCATGGATATCATCTAAAGGTAAGGTGCTGGGTATGTCCTAGAATGCACTCTCAGTTCCTGTGGGGCAGCAATGAGACCCAGTAGCATCCCTTGTCAGCTAGATATGCACCCAAGAGTCCTCCAGAAATCTCTGTAACACAGGAGCTCTGATACTCATGTGTTGCTCAGCACAAGGTATAGAAAGGGCTCCTTGAAGATGTGTGCTGTGTGCACACTATTGGCTTAAAAGCTGTGTGCACACAGTTGGCTTAAAACCCAGCTACCATATTTTTCGCCCTATAGGACGCACTTTTTCCCCTCCAAAAATGAAGGGGAAATGTGTGTGCATCCTATCGGGTGAATGCAGGCTTTCGCTAAAGCCTGGAGAGCGAGAGGGGTCGGTGTGCACTGACCCCTCTCGCTCTCCAGGCTTCAGGAAGCTATCCCCCCCCCCCCCCCGCCTGGCAAACTTCGCTCCCGGACCCACAGCCCCAAGGCTAAAAATGAAGCCAGGACAGCGAGCGGGATCCATCCCGCTCACTGTCATGGCTTCTTTGCTCTTTGGGGCTGGGGGGGGGATAATTTTTTCCCCCTTTATTCCCCCCCCCCAAAAAAAAAGTGTGTCCTATGGGCCGGTGCACCCTATAGGGCAAAAAATACAGTAAGTTGTTCCTTTTCTAAATCTGAGTCAAAGCTGGTTTGGGGAACATGCATCAAAAACACAGTATTTCATAAGGAATGACAGCTGTTGTAAATAAAAATATGCCCTTTTCCCTTATGGGGTATCCAAGAGCCCATATAGAGTCCTTACATAGGTTCCCTATTGGTAGGAGAAAATAACAGAGGCCAACCAGAGAATATTGAGAAGCAAAGCAGCTAGTAAGCTTGATCTTTATTGATCTGTTGCAACAGGGTACTCCCCTCCCACGCAGGAGAGGAAGAGGACCCCCCCAGAATTGCTGTGCCAGAGCTTATAAAGACTTTTGAAAATCCCATTCTCTAGATCAGGACCACCCCCAGAAACATTATGCATACATCACAGAAGGGGTGTAACCTAAGACCACCCCTCAGGTACATGCATACATCACAGGAATTTAAATGTTGTTTTTCTCCTCTCACCTCTACTATCTCCTGTCTAGCAAGTTACTTGATTGGATTGCCTGGGGTGCCTGGCTATTCTTTTGTAGTGTTAAAAGACTTATTTCCTGGGCCAGGTCACACCTTATTCAAACAGACATATCTTGCAGGGAAAGGATTTGGTCAGTTTAGGAATCAAAATGGTTCCAGGTTGGTCTTCCTGTGTTGATCTGTCTATGTGCAGTTATGAACATTACCATATATCTAATACCATAAAATTCCTATCACATTCCCCCCTCTGGGGCTAGAATTTTTCTTAAAAATTTTTGCCCCACAAATAATAACATCATATGTTGTAAATGGATGCCTTTTCTGTAAATATATCATATAAAAATAACATATGTTGCATTTTGTTACTAAATTACTTGTGGCATTCTAGCTCTTGGGAGAAACATTTTCTCAATAGTGGCTATGCTTTATATTTAGCAGGAAGGTCCACTACTGACTGAAAAATGCAGTTGGTGTTTTGTCCTTCGCCATTTTTGTGTGTTTCCCAGGTGTCAAGCTAGCTCTTCTGTGGTCTCACACTGGCATAGTGCTACAGCAACACATCCTGTTGAATCCCCTCGGGGCTTTCATTTAACCTGGTCGCCTGGCATTCACCATAGCCGGCACAACTTGGACATCTCATGAGAGAGCTGTCTTTGCCTTGCCTTCCTATGGGATTTTATTATAGCAGGCTCTGGTCTTGCATTCATGGGAAGTTGCTCACTTGCACTTAAAGGACCAATAAGCTAATTGCCGCCTGGATACACTTGCCCAATTCAACTGAGTCCAATTATAATTTATATATGCCCATGGACAAAACAAACTGTTAAAAGAAAACCATTCTTTAAAAAGGGCACTTGTCCAAATAAGTCAATTTAACTCTATAAGGGATCATTCCTGCTAAACCAAAGCATATCCACCTTCATGTATCTTAGAAGCTTCTCCTGGGTAAAGCGAGTTTTAGCACATTTTTTAAATGGGTAGGGAAGGTTGGCATAGTGCCAGGTGGGACAATCTAAACACTGAACTACACAATAGCCTGGTCTATTAGAACGCATAAAATGTATGAGAATTCTCCATTGGTGTGTAAGCAATAAGACATGAAACATAAAAACAATTACAGACAAAAATTGCCCCCCTCCCTTTGTGGAAATCACACTGTCAAGATACATTTCAACTATCCTACATAATAACACATAATACAAAACAAACTAATTAAATATCAGTTGCATATCTTGAGACAATTGTGATCTTCTCAATCCTGGAGCACAGTCTTAAGGTTCAAAAGTGAAAAAATGTCCATGCCATTCAACTCCTCCCCCCTTTGTCAGCTCCCCTCCCCCCTCAGTCTATATCCTTTTAAAGAGATAGCTGTGGGCATTTTTGAAAACTCTGATGTCTGTTGTTGCAGGTCTTGTGATGGTGAAGAACTGAGTTGAGGGGTTGTTGCTGCTTTTTCATCATTGCACATCTGTAGAAGTGACATCCTGTAATGGGGCAGGGTTTTTAGGGACTTAAAAGACAGAGTTAGAAAAAGAAGGGGCAAAAGCCCCCCCCCAATCTCCTTGAGTTATCTTAGCACGTTAAGCATTTTACTCATTTTAATATTATTACCACATTTTCATATAATTACTGTTATTATCTGCTAAGTTTGTTTGCTTTCTTTCACTTAATTTTTGTTGGTTTTTTTTAAAAAATTACTCTACATGCATAGAAAGAGAACTGTAAAAAATACAACAAAGGTTAAAAAATAAAAAAAGCAAAAAAAAATTAAGATTACCAGTCAGATGTAAACAGACTTGACACAAAAACATCAGATTTAGAAAAGAATTATTATTAAATAATACAAAGATATTATCAAAACCACACAGATTACTACTGGACTAAAAAATGGCAAAACAATGGAAAAAGGCTTAAAATTCAGCATGTGCTATCTGATAAGTAGAACTTGATGAAAATGACTTTCAACATGTGATGGACATGTCCCAAAAGTAAAACACACACACACACACACACACACACACACAAAATGACCTATGAGGAACCAAAAATAATTAAATGCTAAGACACACAATATTTTTTTTTAAAAAAAAACCCTGAAGTAATCTGAAGTAACCTGTTTTGGCATTCTAAAAACCCAATGAAAAACTGATTAATAAATGAAAAACAGATTATTTGTAACCTAAAAAAATAAAAATGTCAAAGCCACAAAGAGATGGAAGTCACTAATAAGAGCAGGGATTCAGACTTGTTTCACAACAGAAAAAAAATGACTGTTTGGCTTTAAGGGAAGAAAGACATAAGAAATACAAATGCAATTACTTTTTATTAGAGTTATTTAAATCACTGTTTGCATCCCCTCATTATCATTTGTGCTGTGGGAGAAAGGAAGGGACAAACACTTTGTTAGTGGGGTTCACATATCCTGTTAAAAGGGGAAATTATTTCATGTGAGAGGTCTGTCAGGAAATGCTGTTCCTAAAATGTATAGGCATACACACACACAAAAAGAAACAACAAAAAAACTGTTATAAAATTTAAATTCCATTGGGGAGGCAAACTACTCAAGAGAGGAACTCACAGTAGGAGTGCTTTGATATTTACCTGTGAAAAGAATTTGGCATGTTAAGATTTGAAACTTGGCAACCTCTTGACTTTTGATGGTCCAGTACTTAACCCTTTTGTCTTAAGTAGCCCTTGGAGCAAAAGACACATTAAGGGTGATTTCCCTCAATGGTTCCAAGTTTTACATAAGGAAATTTGGATAGGTTTCTCCTTGCAACACAGCTCTCCAAACCTCCTCTCTCTCTTTTTAAGCTGATCTAGCCTCTGTGCATGTGCAGAGTTCATGTCTCAACAAACCTTTTCTACTATTGAAAATGTTGCATCTTTTGGCTAAATTACCATTTGAATAAGGGAAGGGAAGGGTAAGGAGTAGATTAAAAAAAAAAATAGGGTTAGATTTAAAACAAACAAAAAAACCCTCAGCAATTCAAGTATTCACCAAAGCTAGCAATTTTAAAAATAGGGTTAGATTTTAAAACAAAAAAGAGAAACTCAGCAATTCAAGTATTCAACAAAGCTAGCAATTTCAGCCCAAGCAAAATGGCTGCTTCCTTTATGTACAGGAAAGGGCTATCATTTTGTGTGATTTCCCTCTGGTCATTCGTGGAACAATGCCACGCCCTTATATATGGGGGAAAAATGGCCAGAGAGTCAGAATTCATAAGATCTTAATATTCTCATTCATTTCAGCATTACCATTTGCAGACAAATTTTCCTGCCCTTTATTTACAGGATGGTAAAGGCTGATTCTGCTTGATTATGAATTTGTATATGCTTAAACTTTGAGTAGACTTTTAAGTCTGATTTTTTAAATAATAGACAAAATGATAAACACTGTAATCACTTAAATGCCTGATATCACCAGTTCTGCTTCAAAACATCATGGCTTTCACCTCTCACCTTTTTTAAAAAACAAAGAGCAAAGTTGGGCTGAATTTCAACTCATCACATGCTTGCAGACACATGGCCCTCCACACAGCCACAAATTGGGAAAGTTGAAAGGGACCTGGGGTCATCTAGTCCAACCCCAAAATACATGGCCCTCCACACAGCCACAAATTGGGAAACTTGAAAGGGACCCTGGGGTCATCTAGTCCAACCCCAAAATACAGGGTTCATAGCAAGATTTGTACTACCAAAGAGACACACACATACTAAAGAGTACACAGACACAACTGTTTGAAGAGACCACAAGCCATGCTCCTATCATGTACTAAGGAAGAGGAAAATAAAAGTACCCAACTTTATACAGAACCCTTTTAGCAGATCTTGAAGCTAGTTTGAGTGAGAGTTTACTTCCTTAGATTAAAGAGTGCAAGGAAGATTGAAGTGAACATTTTTCCTAAGATAGGGAGAGGGTCTCTTATAGAGGAATAGTAAGCCTAATCTATGCCACCCCCCTTTTGCAGTTTCCTTTAAAGGAAGCTTACTTGGGAGTAAATTTACCTGGCACAGAAGTAAGAAGAAGAAAAAACCTGAAAGAGACAGAATGAGACAAGGGGCATTTTCTAAGAAAAGAGGCCAGGAAGTCTTATAGAGACAGATATCTGGACTGGACTCGTAGAATTTTGCTGGCCATGGAAGCCTCTACATTTAATAACAATTTTCTTAGAAAGAACACCATACTTTCATAGGAATATGCTAAATCAAATACATACACTGCGTTTTAGCTTTAGAGCAATTGTGCTCAACTAGGCTTTTGCAGCAGAAACATTAGGTTAACTTCACATTCCAAAATAGACTGGAACACAGGTGTACTCACAAACTCAAAAGTTACAACAAAGCACCATTTACCAGTAGACTTAAAATCACCCTCCTCACTTAAACTAGAGGAAGGAGGTGGGGTAATCCTTCATTCAGAACACAAGTAGCACATATACAGGATTTTACCACTTGGGAGGAAAACTCTCTTTTAGAGCCTCTCTCAAATAACAAACATTTGCACACTTCATTCTCATTTTTGTCTTGTTTAAGATTGATAAGGCCCAAGATGGCTTTCTTAGATTTAAAATTTTGGAGCAAGCTTGCATTTTTATTTTAGATGGCACATTTAAGATAAGCAGCTGCTGGATGTTACCTAAGTACAATTTAAACACAGGAAAAACGTTTCTTAAACACAAATTTAAGGGGACTGTCAGAGTCCAGGCGGGAAGTAAGCACCAATTGGGCTTCCTTCATGCCAGGGGTCTGGGGACTATTTCCTTTTGACAAGGGTGCACCCATTTTCAATTAAAAAGGGGTTTGGACCTGGGCAAAACTCCGAAGGGTCCAGAAAAGGGGAAAACTGGTCAAAGCTCCGAGGGTGAAAAACCTGGGGATCCTGGGGATAAAAACCTGGGGCCGAGGGAAAAAAACAACCTGGGGCTGGACAAATCTCCGAAAGGAAAACAACCTGGGGCTGGACAAATCTCCGAAAGGAAAAAAAAACTTGGGGCTGGACAAATCTCCGAAAGGAAAAAAAACCTGGGGCTGGACAAATCTCCGAAAGGAAAACAACCTGGGGCTGGACAAATCTCCGAAAGGAAAAAAAACCTGGGGCTGGACAAATCTCCGAAGGGAAAAAAAAACCTGGGGATACCTCACTTAATCTCTATTCTACAACCCACAGCAACCTCCCTGCCTCTTACAATCTAACTCAGTCCCTACTGAACGCTTGCACACTTGCAATGCCAGATTGAGACTCGGGAATATGAAAAGATGGAAAGGAATTCAGCGCCCTTGCGTTCTCTGTTCACAGGTCATCTCTAACAAAGATCGCCATGGCAGAGGTGCGGCTGCGCTGGGAATTATAGTTTTTCAGTGCAGAAGAAATTGCACAACCTTTCTGGGCAAAACTCCGAAGGAATAGGTTGGCATATAGAATTAAGTGGAAGAAATCACACACAACCTTGTGCCTGGGCAAACTCCGAAGGGCTAGGTTGGCATGTAGAATTAAGTGGAAGAAATCACACACAACCTTGTGCCTGGGCAAACTCCGAAGGGCTAGGTTGGCATGTAGAATTAAGTGGAAGAAATCACACACAACCTTGTGCCTGGGCAAACTCCGAAGGGCTAGGGCTGGTGTTGAGAACAGAAAGAGGACAGAAAGGAGAAGGCAATTTTTTCAAGAGTTAAAGTGAGGAAAGAAGTAAGGATGTGAGAAGTATAGGTTTGCTGTGGTTTGCAGAATCCCACCCTACTAGCCATTTTTCCTACTCATACTCACTTCGCAGGCGCTGTCCTGGTGATCCTGGGATCTCTTGACTGGTTGTTTAAGGCCGGCCTGATCAAGCGTTGCTTCCTCTGGTTAGCCCCGCTGAACCTCCAGTTATTTCCAGACCCTGGGATCGATGGAGGACTGGTTATTCCTCCTGGCAAACTGCCTGGTGCGCGCTGGATAACCATTCCTTCCTCGCTTCCAGAATCCGGGTAACCAAAAGTCCCTTCGTGCGTGGTCGCCATCTGTTGTAAATAAAAATATGCCCTTTTCCCTTATGGGGTATCCAAGAGCCCATATAGAGTCCTTACATAGGTTCCCTATTGGTAGGAGAAAATAACAGAGGCCAACCAGAGAATATTGAGAAGCAAAGCAGCTAGTAAGCTTGATCTTTATTGATCTGTTGCAACAGGGTACTCCCCTCCCACGCAGGAGAGGAAGAGGACCCCCCCAGAATTGCTGTGCCAGAGCTTATAAAGACTTTTGAAAATCCCATTCTCTAGATCAGGACCACCCCCAGAAACATTATGCAT
The DNA here is from genome assembly GCF_965153285.1 of Podarcis tiliguerta. Taxonomy (NCBI): domain Eukaryota; kingdom Metazoa; phylum Chordata; class Lepidosauria; order Squamata; family Lacertidae; genus Podarcis; species Podarcis tiliguerta. Next base: position 24,616,271 of record NC_139536.1, read on the forward strand.
ACATCACAGAAGGGGTGTAACCTAAGACCACCCCTCAGGTACATGCATACATCACAGGAATTTAAATGTTGTTTTTCTCCTCTCACCTCTACTATCTCCTGTCTAGCAAGTTACTTGATTGGATTGCCTGGGGTGCCTGGCTATTCTTTTGTAGTGTTAAAAGACTTATTTCCTGGGCCAGGTCACACCTTATTCAAACAGACATATCTTGCAGGGAAAGGATTTGGTCAGTTTAGGAATCAAAATGGTTCCAGGTTGGTCTTCCTGTGTTGATCTGTCTATGTGCAGTTATGAACATTACCATATATCTAATACCATAAAATTCCTATCACACAGCATAGATGTGAATTGTGGCTAATGTATTGTGTGCACTGCTTCGCAAACCAGCAGTTTGAGCGCGTACATAACCAGAATGTTTGGAAATCACTGGCCTACAGCAAGTAGGAAGAAGCGGAGGCTCCGAATCATTCTTATTCCCAAGGGTAGCTTATCCTGTTTACAGCAAAGAGAGAAAAAGAATGAAGAAGAAAAAGAAACAAGCATGTCCTTTTAGCACAGTTCCATAGCACTACGCCTCTATGTCTGTATTTTTAAAAAGCCGCCCCCATTACATCTCACGACATATTTATTATTGTCAACAGCAATTTCTCCAAGTGAGAGACCCAAATAAAAGAAGCATAAACATTCCTGCCTCTGAACTTCCCTCTTTTCCTGCCACCATCACCCTTTTTTCTCCGTAAAAGGCTTTCCTCCTGCAATCAGCACGTGGGATTCAATCAACACGTCTTTAGTGATGTACACCCACTGCCCAATTGCATTTACAACAGGAAAACTGATCCTTGCACTCCCTTTGAAGTAAAACACGGTGACAATATAACTGCAGGACATTTTAACTGCTTTGTTTCTCTCAGCCTGTGTTAAATCCCCTTAGCTTTTCGCTAGCTCTTTGCTGGTCTTCCAGAAACAATAAAGCACATTAGCACTTACTCTGATTCATTAAGCCAAACCACATCTCCTTCTAGGAGCCCATTCCTCCTGGAGATTATGTTCTCCTGTTAACTCTATCTCACTCCCAATATGAACCAGTGTAACCTTCAAATTGCATTCCGTCCTAATTGTAATGACCATGTCAGAATGTCCTATTGGTTTTGATGTTCACAATATCCAGCCAAGAACATCGAAACAGGAGCAGATTGATGCATACTGGGGTCCAATACTGAGCCTGCAATATCTTTCTATGGACATAATTTCAGATTAAGAGGCAAGGAACAAAAGTTTTCAGTACCAGGACAACATTAAAGACCTGCTATTCGATGCACTTGGGGTTAAATTGTGAACACTGCGTATTTTAAGAGAAATTGCTGTGGTTAGTCACTGTCTTTTTATACCAAAAGAACTATATAGCAATATAACAAACAGGTTATTCTCAGTGGCCAATTAAACCCTGCAAAGGCTTCTAGGCAGTCAAAATGGGGGGGGGGGTGCTTGCAAATTATGTTCAAATACATAAATATGTATAAACTAGTTTTATTTCAGGATCATATCACTACACACTACTCTGTGTATTTGGTAATCTGGCACTGGTTACTCTTTTTTGAAACGTGGATTTGTGCATTTGGTACCCACATCTAATATTTGGCCCATTAATTAATAGCAATAGTGACTCAGTGTGCAAGGTCAGAGATGGGGCAAAATGAGGAACTGATTTTCATTATTATTTTAACTCTTCCCTCAAGATGACCCTGCTGCCCATTCAGTGGTTTTTTCAAGAGATGCTGTGCTATAAATAAATAAATACACATTTTTGCAATGGGACAAACATCTTGTTGAGCGGATGATGCAGCCTGCCTGTCCATTCTTGCAAGGCATTGTGGCAAAAGAAACCACAGCAGAGGATCAAAGCAGAGACAATTGGCTGGACTGTGTTGGCAACAAGGACATATTCCCTCCCCACAAGCCTTCAGAATAAGGGCATTCTCCAGTCTATTTATTTGAAATCCTTCTCATTACAGTTCCCTCTGTTGGGGGACAGAGTTCCGTGGGTGCAATGGACGATGTTGTCACATGCCCTTTGTTGAAGTAAGTTTTGCCTTCTGCATGCAGAATGGGGGCAACATCTTATCCTTAACCCCAGGCAGCAAAATGTCTTGGGGCAGCCCTGTTTGCCGGCGAACCTGATTTCATTGTAAAGATGCTTGGACTTGTCCTGGAGTGCACTGGGGTGGGGAGGCGATAGGGATGAAATTTCATTGAAGTTTAGATTTAAAAGTGAGCCTACCAAATCTGCCCTTTCTAAAACAATACACAAACTGGAACACAAGTCCAAGAAGCTCTGAAATTCGCACACCTCTGAATTTTGCAACAGGGTTCCAGACAAGTAATGTGTAAAAGTTGCATGCACTACAGTAAAAAAAAAAAAAATGCTTATATTGGTGAAAGTAACCTGCAAAATGCATTGCAGTAGGCTTTGCAAAAATGTATATCAGGAAAAATTCATGCTAAAATGCTTACAATTTTTGAGAGGAGAGGGGGGGAGCAGTGTGTGTGTGCGTCCCCACAGAAAAAAAGCACTCTGTGTGTGTGTGTGTGTGTGTGTGTGTGTATTATTCTCATGTGGCTGAAGAAATGTAGACAACGGGATGTATGATATGAAAAATTAGAAAGAGGGAGAATGGAAACTGACGGCTCTATCTATCCATTGCTAGGCAACGGCCAGGACTTTGGGCTGCACTATAATCCCACCTGATGTGAGAATGTGGCCTAGACAACACCAAATACTCCCTAGAGGCTAACCACTGTAAGGGAACATGGGTAGTGATGACAGTGGTGGCTGGAGCCCACTGGGGCCCCCACTCTCCTCCCTATTGAGTTCTTTTTTTAAAATAATTTTTTAATTTGATTTTTGAAAGTATACAGCGGCGGGAAACCAAAACAATTCAAAATCCAAAAATTGAGATTACTCTGAATCTCTTGACTTCCCCCGTCCCTTCCATGGGTCCTAATGATAATATTTACAACTGCATATCAATACTTATCCAAATTTTTATCTTAAATTATCCATTATTTACAAGTGTGGTTAAAATCCTGCCAATTTTTTAACCTGCTTACAGTGGTCCCTGCTGAGTTCTTAAAGGGCAACATTAAGACTGAGGAAGTGGGAGTTGACAGGAAATGGCAGCCATTAGACTAGTTGTAAGTAGGAAGGCCCTCAGGCCCTCAGGTGCTGAGATCGGCAGAGGGGGCCCTCTTGGTGGTTCCTCCATCCTCAGAGGCTTGGAGTGGGTCATGACCAAGGAGAGGGCCTTCTCTGTGGTGTCCCCTCCCCACAGAGGCATGTCTGGCATCTTAATTGTACAGCTTCCAGAGAATGCTGAATACACACTACTTTGCCCTGGCTTTTGACACTTGAGGCCTATATTTTAGGGCTCACCTTATTTTCGCGATTGTGAGTTGTTTTAAACTGTCTTTAGCAATGCGTTTCAATGTTGTGGTCCACTCTGGGAACTAAGGGTGAAAGACGGGTAATCAATCAATCAATCAATCAATCAATTGTAGGGCGGCTAACTGAGCTTGGTGTGACGGTGCCCCATCTACCCTAATGGAACAGCCTCTACTAAATGTTGAACAAACCACGTTTCAGGGAAGCTTCTCTGCCATTACTAACTTTCTTGCTGAGGAACCTTAGATTAGCTTACTTCACAGGGTTTAGGAGTAGGGTTGCCATATTTCAAAAGGTGAAAATCTGGACACAACAGCAAAATTGCAAAAAAAAAACCCAACCCACAACTTTTTGAGCTAATTTGAAGTAAATACTGACATGGGTCACCATACATTTGGAATGTCCACCCAGACACAGTTTTGAACGGCCGAATGCTGGCTATGTATGTCCGGGAAATTCCAGACACATAGGAACCCTATTTAGGAGGGCATTAATCTGATATAGCACCGCAGTTTTCAGGCTGTGTTAAAACTGATTAATGAAGGCAAAACTGAGACCTATGCAGTCGGCACTTCTTATGGCATCCATCCCGTGAAGAGAAAAAGTCAGATAATTCTAAAGATTTCCGCACAAGCACCTATTTATTTTTTCTGGATGCAGAAAAGATATCAGTAAGGCTGAACAAAGTTACAGGCTGTGCTCTCACCCACTTCTACTGAGAACAATGGATAAAAAGAAAGGAAAAAGGTTGTTTCTCAGAGTCCACATCCTTTCACAATATTTCTGGATGGTAAAACATCTCGGAGGAGATTGATTTTTATATTCCTTTTTTTAAAAAAATGGGTCCTTTTCAAATGGAATGATTTGCCACACAGTGCTAAAAGAATTGAAAATAGGTGTGTGCTGAAATGTGTGACTACAACAAACCCTGGCAGCCTCTATTTCTACAGCATTATTACTAAAACATAATGACATTCTGCAGCAAAGGTTTAGAGACCTCAGAGGTATGTCTGGGTGGGCCTGTATCCATAAAGAAATACCAGCGCTGATTCACATGAAAGGCAAACGCCTACTTGAGCAAGCAGAGTTCAGAAAAGCTGTCTTGTACTTAGCAGGCAATCTTGCTGAAAACCAAAGAAGCCCAGCGTGTGAGAGGTACCAGTTTTGGAAGCACCAGTTTGATGAGGCAACAGAAATAGATAGATAAATTGCAGGATAAGCCAATGGCCAGTGTCTGTGTCACTTAAGACTGCATACTCACAACATTTTAATCTAGAGTCAATGGAGACCGAACTAGATTACACACACACACACTGCCATGCAGTCCACACAAAATCTAGATCTTTTGCATACATTTGTCTCCTGAAAAGCACTTCTTGAGAAACTGGTTTTATTCTGAAAATAAAAGCTTGTTGCAGATCATTACCCCACAGTGTGCCCATTTGAAAACAGGTGTAGGCAGTCCCAACAATGGGAGAAGGCCATCACCTGCCCAGTGAGGCTGTGGGTGGGCATCATATACCAAAATTGCAATCACCACTCTCTCCTGGGCTTGTGCAGTGAGGAAAAGGCATGACTCACCTAATCAAGACGAGGGTTTTCAAATGCCTGTCAAGTAACCACACCCAAACTTGTGGAAGGCAAGATCTAGAATCAATCTAGATTGATATCAACACACAGTGGTACCTCGGGTTAAGAACTTAATTCATTCCGGAGGCGCGTTCTTAACCTGAAACTGTTCTTAACCTGAAGCACCACTTTAGGTAATGGGGCCTCTCGCTGCTGCCGCATCGCCACTGCATGATTTCTGTTCTCATCCTGAAGCAAAGTTCTTAACCTGAGGTACTATTTCTGGGTTAGCGGAGGCTGTAACCTGAAGCGTATGTAACCTGAAGCATCTGTAACCCAAGGTACCACTGTACTGAAGATGATCGTGAGTGATTCCGGATTCAGAAAAACTGCATTTTTGTGCCACAAACGGGTCAAGCAGCCTTTAGTTGGGATTTACATTGGGGCAAAGGCCATTGGTTTGTCCTGTTAGCTACTGTAGAGTAGATAAGAACGACTGAGAAACCACCACTGATACAGAGTGTAAGCGTATCAAAGGACTCGTTCAGCTTTGCTTTGCTCTCTTTCTTTAGTGTGGGGTGTCTGATGGGGAATTATTTAGGCAGCTGCAAAACCTGCTTTTTAAAAAACCCACACCTTCTATGTCCCCTCTCTTCCTTTTGAATAGAAGAAACCCTGCGTTAGGCCCGTGTTATCAGCGCTGCCAGAGAGCTATATAAAAAACAGCACCAATAAATCTGGAAACCTGCATGAAGCCTGAATCGGGGAGTCAAGGTTCAATAGGCAACACAATCCCCTTGTATCTCTTGTGAGTGAAAAGATGAAGAATTTGGTTTTTAAGAAAAGAAAAGAGCAAAAAAAAGCTGCCTGTCTCTGAGAAGAGTCCTGGCATACGCCTCAAGCAGGGGGCCAAGCCCTCACAGGCCGTGACTACAGACCTGCTAGCATTGTTTTCCTGCTTCCTTTGCTAAGCAGACTGCTCAATGGAAGAGAGGTGAGAAAGGATTGATTCTCCCTTGCCAGATTGCTCCCTTCAGGAAGTAGAACTGCAGCAAGCAGAAATCATTACGATCCCCTCACTCTCTCACAGGCCACAACACAGCAGAAGGAGTAAGCAAAGCTGCATCAGGCAGGCAGGAGAACCAGGAGGCAGAATGTCAGCTAGAGATAAGGAATAGGTATGGCCCAAGACATTTTGCAACCTGAGTCAAAGGTGGCCCCACTATCACCCATCCTATGAACAGTCAGAAGCCTTCCAGGCTTACTTCAACACAGGTGATGGGGCAGCATCCTTCACCTCACCTGAAGGCAGCAGACTATCTTAGGGAGCTCAGACATGGCACAGACAGCATGGCACAGACATGCAACTTGCCCCCATAGCAAAAGCCACCTGAGCTGGTTGCCTTACTCTGCCTGTTGCTTTCTGTTGGCATTGACCATGGCAGGGCCTTCTTGGTGACAGCCCCCTGTTTGTGGAAAGCTCTCTTCAGTGAGGTACAGCCTGTCCTGCTCTTTATTAACTTTCAGATTAATTGTTTAAAACCAAATTCCTGTTTATTCAGGCATTTGATAGCTGAAAGTTTCTGTTCCTGGCAACCTTGAAATGATTAGCTAAGGGGCAAGTGATTGTTTTTAGATGGATTGTTTTTATTTTATTGTTTTGAAGCTGATATGTTTGTCACTCTGGGCTCCTTCGGGAGGAAGGGTGGGTCCCCCGGGTATAGGGTGGTACAGTGGTACCTCACGTTAAGAACTTAATTCGTTTTGGAGGTCCGTTCTTAACCTGAAACTGTTCTTAACCTGAAGCACCACTTTAGCTAATGGGGCCTCCTGCTGCTGCTGCGCCGTTGGAGCACAATTTCTGTTCTCATCCTGAAGCAAAGTTCTCAACCCGAGGTACTATTTCTGGGTTAGCGGAGTCTGTAACCTGAAGCGTATGTAACCTGAAGCGTATGTTACCCGAGGTACCACCGTATATAAATTCAGAATAATAATAATAATAATTAATATGCATTTAATAAATACAGATAAATGATGGTGGAGCTAGCCCTGCCAAGGGAGAATGAGGCCCATGAGCGCTGCTTTTCCTGGGGCCCAAAACCTCTCTCAAGGAAGCAGCATGCAGACATTTCTATTTTTTAGAGCAAGTCTGCAAAGTAAAGCAGGTTGAGGCAGCAAGACAGAGAGTCAGGGCTGCACCACACGCACTTCAAACTGAGGAGGTGGGAATGTCATTTAAAAATAAAATGTTCCTCACACTCAGGTCTGCTCTCACTCACCAGCTGCCACAGGCTCACGTCTCCATCCCAACACAGGATATTTAATGGGAATGCAGCTAATATTTCACCACACCCCCCAAATATTTAACAATAACTTACTGCAAGTGCAGGGTCTTGGAAATAGGAGTGAGTGAGTACTATAATAATAATTTATAATAATAATATATTATTTATACCCCACACATCTGGCTGAGTTTCTAATGTTTGATGTTTTATCATGTTTTTAATATTCTGTTGGGAGCCGTCCAGAGTGGCTGGGGTATAAATAATAATAAGAATTATTATTATTATTATTATTATTATTATTATTATTAATTAAGAAAAAGCTCTCTGTTTGTTACCTTTGCATAATTTCATAAACCTCTGCTATGTGGGGTGGTCACATTTCTTACATTACAGAGCACAATCCGCTATCTGAAGGGCTGTTTACGCCAAGCCTCATTTAAAGCTATGAAAGAATATTTAAAAGTGCTTAAGAAGGGAGAGAGAGAAACCTTGGAGCTGCCCATCAACAGACTGAACAGACACAAAGATCATCTGATCACAGTCTTCTCCACTATAGTGAGATTACTATACTTCCGCTTATTATTTCTCAATTTGCTATATGCATTTGTCTTGGTTACATTTGTTCAGTTCCCATCTTGCTTTGTTAGGAAAAGTCATTGTTAAGTATATTGGGAAATAGTCCAAAGTCCCAGAGGGTTAAAAGAAGGTGATTTAATGATGTAATAATGTTAAGGGGAAAGCCGTGGAGTGTTTTTTTCACTGAAGCAAAATGTTGAGATGAGGGCCTCGCTTTCAAAATGTGTTGCAAATGCAGCACCTTGTAAACATTCAATATTTGCCTCTTTGATTCCTTCTGCACTGCAAAGCAGAAAGTGAACCACAAAAGAAAAGAGAAACACATGCTCAGGAAAGCTGTATGGGAAGAGCTCCCTCTAGTGTTCGGTGTCGGGTTGCTGCACCCCCAAGATACACCTAAGGCCATGTAGTACTTTGCAATATTGAAGTCACAGAAATGTCTATTGTGACATGCAAAACTAATGATCTACCATAAATAATAAAATAAAAACCCCAGCCCTAAGATATGGAATGTGATCTGATCTGATCTACAGTATGTGCCACAATTTAAATTTCCCATTTTTAAAAAAAATAATAATTATCCAGTTCAAAAGTGATACACCATATGTCAGAATCTGTTTTTTTAAAAAAATCTCGCTTTGGTTGTGAAATGGAACAAGACCGTTTAAGGAAACAGACTAAAAGAGGAAAGAGATAGATACTTTCACCCACAATCAAATCTGCTGAAGATCTACATCAGGGCTGTATTCCAGTTCCCAAGTAGTGAGCCTACACACACCAACAGATCATGGGAACCTTCTGGGTAGGGCTTACCCAGTAAGAGGCAATAGATACTTTCAAAAAAAGATAGACTCATACATGAATGGGGCTCCAGTACCGCAGACTGGCCACCAGCAGAAGGTTGAGGGGCAACCTATGCAAGGAAAGTACTCTATTTTTTTTTAATTCAGGTGTTCATAAGCTACTCTTCATCAGAAAATATCAGGTTGGTGAACAATGAATATAACCAGAAAATGGTCATGCAACATAATGAAAAGAATAAAACAACATCAAAAGGCAGCAAAGCTACAGCAGGACAAACTGACGAACTTAAAATGCACAGGCAAATAGAAACATTCTTTACCTGGCACCAAAATCATTGCAAGGTCACATCTCTGTGATTTGGTGCCATAGCAGAGGAAGCTGGAAATATGGAGAACAGAGAAGCCCCACCTATCTATATTGTCTCTAAAGGTAAAGGTAAAGGTACCCCTGCCTGTACGGGCCAGTCTTGACAGACTCTAGGGTTGTGCGCCCATCTCACTCAAAGAGGCCGAGGGCCAGCGCTGTCCGGAGACACTTCCGGGTCACGTGGCCAGCGTGACATCGCTGCTCTGGCGAGCCAGAGCCGCACACGGAAACGCCGTTTACCTTCCCACTAGTAAGCGGTCCCTATTTATCTACTTGCACCCGAGAGTGCTTTCGAACTGCTAGGTTGGCAGGCGCTGGGAGCGAACAACGGGAGCGCACCCCGCCACGGGGATTCGAACCACCGACCTCTTGATCGGCAAGCCCTAGGCACTGAGGCTTTTACCCACAGCGCCACCCACGTCCCACCATATTGTCTCTACTACTGTCTATATTATGCTTCTTCCCTACATAAGGAAGTGTAGAGCAATATGTTTCTCGAAACTTTTCCCCTCTCTCTGCCTGCAAGGAAATTATCTTTCCAGATTAGTGGCAGGTCACCTGTGGTCCTTCAGATGTTGCTGAATGACAACTTCCACCATCTCTGATTGTTGACCATACTCAGTGGCACAGCATGGGGGGGCAGGGGGGCTGTGGCCCCAAGCACAGAATTCTGAGGGGGCAGAACCCGGTGCCCCAAAACAGGCTCCCTTGACAAGGCCACGTGGCTGCTGCCTTCTGGAGCCGCGAGGAGGCAAACAGCACCACCTTCTCCTCACGGCCAGCGAAGAGGCACCCACCCCCGGGCACAAATCCCTCCAGTCAGAGTCCAGACTTTTCGCGGCCTAAACCGGGCCATCCCCGGGGCCTCACTCCTGGTGTATGTCCTTGAATGAGGTGCACACCCCACAGCAGGAACGCAGAGAGGAGAGTCATCTACGGGCGCCCATCCTCGCACTGTGCAGCCAATGAGAGGCGGCCAGGGAAGGGCTGCGCTTGCCGCTTTCTGCCGCCCTGCTCCTAGGCTTGCTGCAGCTGCAGCTCCTGCGCTGCTGGGATGCTGCCAAGCCCACCAAGCAGAGGACAGCGACCACTCCCACCAGGAGCTTGCCAAGCTGAAAGCACAAATGTGGTGACTAGCAGGTGACCTCTGTGAGGAGCGGCTGCCGCAGGGGCACAGCAAAATCCACCTGTTGCCTTCTGCACGATGCCCACAAGGAGGTTGGGGGTACAATCCTTGCCTCGTCCCGGGCACTGCCACTGACTATACAGTGGTACCTTGGGTTAAGCCTGGAGAAGAGGAGGTTAAGGGGTGATATGATAGCCATGTTGAAATATATAAAAGGATGTCACATAGAGGAGGGAGAAAGGTTGTTTTCTGCTGCTCCAGAGAAGCGGACATGGAGCAATGGATCCAAACTACAAGAAAGAAGATTCCACCTAAACATTAGGAAGAACTTCCTGACAGTAAGAGCTGTTCGACAGTGGAATTTGCTGCCAAGGAGTGTGGTGGAGTCTCCTTCTTTGGAGGTCTTTAAGCAGAGGCTTGACAACCATATGTCAGGAGTGCTCTGATGGTGTTTCCTGCTTGGCAGGGGGTTGGACTCGATGGCCCTTGTGGTCTCTTCCAACTCTATGATTCTATGATTCTAAGTACTTAATTCGTTCCGGAGGTCCATTCTTAACCTGAAACTGTTCTTAACCAGAAGCACCACTTTAGCTAATGGGGCCTCCTGCTGCTGCCGCACCGCTGCCATGCAATTTCTGTTCTCATCCTGAAGCAAAGTTCTTAACCCGAAGTACTATTTCTGGGTTAGCGGAGTCTGGAAACTGAAGCGTATGTAACCTGAAGCGTATGTAACCCGAGGTACCACGGTACTGGCTGTGGCTGATGGGAACTGGAGTCCAATAACATCTGAATATTCCCCAACCCTGTTCTAAGATGATGAAGGAGTTACTGCTTCCTCTTTGCAAAAGCAGAAAAAAGAATTATCCCTGATTTTCCCTTTGTGAGGGAAGAGAGTGGGGAATATTTTTCCTCCTGTACATAAATCATACGTAAAAGGGACCAGAAACAAGACAGTCCCCTCGGACTAACATCTAGTGAACTCCAAATGTTGTTTGCTTTTTGCATGGATGAACAGAGCCTTCAAATGGGCAGAGCCTGCATTGTTTATCTAGATTATTCATCTGAGCTATTGTCAGTTTAGAAGGACTGGCTTTTCTAAAGCATGGTAAAGCAGCTGCTTGATATATCAGATACACTTTTCCTATGATACTGGATAGGACCCGGGATCATCTAGTGAAGCTGAATGTTGGACAATTCAGGACAGATGAAATGAAGACGATCAAGGGCCTAGAAACCAAGCCATATGAGGAACAGTTGAAGGAGCTGGGTATGTTTAGCTTGGGAAAGAGAAGAAGAAGAAGAAGAGTTTGGATTTGATATCCCGCCTTTCACTCCCTTTAAGGAGTCTCAAAGCGGCTAACATTCTCCTTTCCCTTCCTCCCCCACAACAAACACTCTGTGAGGTGAGTGGGGCTGAGAGACTGTGACTGGCCCAAGGTCACCCAGCAGCTGCATGTGGAGGAGCGGAGACGCGAACCCGGTTACCCAGATTACGTGACTACCGCTCTTAACCACTACACCACACTGGCTCTCTGAGAGGAGACTGAGAGGAGATATGATAGCCATCTTCAGTCTCTCAGGGGCTGTCACTTGGAAGAGGGAACAAGCTTTTCTCCTGCTCTGGAGGGTAGGACCCTCTTGAGGCCACAAGCTACAAGAAAGCATATTCCGACTTAAACATCAGGAAGAACTTTCTGACAGTAAGAGCTGCTTGACAGTGGAACAGACTCCCTCAGGGGACTGTGGACTCTCCTTTCTTGGCCATTTTTAAGCAGAGGTTGGATGGCCATCTGTCAGGGATAGTTTAGCTGAGATTCCTGCATTGCTATGACCATCCCAACTCTACAATTCTATGATTCACACAGCACAGAAACTACAGAATTCACTGCCACAAGATTTGGTGATGGCCCACTGCAAACTCCAACTTGAACAGCTTTAAAATTCATGGATGATAAGGTTATAATTAGCTACTAGCCGTGATGGTTGTGCATTACCTCTGAATCCCAGTTTCTGAGAAGCTGGATCCTCCTAACAGAGGGTCCATGTTGTGCTCGGCCCCTGAAACTCTTCCCCAACCGGCTTGTGGGCAGAGCTTCTGGTGGTGGTGCCACAGTTATGCCACTGGCCTTTAGCCAATCGGCATTGTGGCAAAGGTTGGGGGTATCTATTTGGCAGCGCGACGTAGGGACCTCCTTTTGCTTCATGCTGCCAAACATCCGCCCACACACCCGCTAATTAGGTCATGTTTGGCCTTGCTTTCGTTGGTCGCCTGTTTTGGAACAGGGGCCGGGTAGGAATTTTTCCCAATGTGGCAGATTGGCCGTGGCCACTTGGTTTTTGCCTACCTCTTAGCAATCGTCGCAACTTTGTAGGGTTTGGCGGTTAGGCATTGGTTTAGGGGAATGTGGGGAGGGGAGGTGCGGCCATCACCTGCCCCTCCAATGAATAGGGTGTACCGTTAAAGGAATCTGGGGGTCTGGATCTTGTCCGAAGCCCGGAGAGGGGCTAGGGCCATGCCAGGACCCCCAGGAACCCCAGGGCTGAGCACCAGTCAATATACACTGATGGAGTTCCCCCTGCTGGTTGTTTACCCTTCCAGGCTTCCTGCAGGGTGGGGCAGGAGCCAGTTGTACAGTGGTGCCCCGCAAGACGAATGCCTCGCAAGACGGAAAACCCGCTAGACGAAAGGGTTTTCCGTTTTGGAGGTGCTTCGCAGGACGAATTTGCTATGGGATTGCTTCGCAAGACGAAAATGTATTGCGATTCCTGGAGGTTTTTTTTCGCTCCCCACCCGCTTTTTCTAAGGCACTAAGCTGCTAATAGCCTTTTAGCAGCTAATCCGCTAATCCCTGAAGCCTTTAATAGCCGCTAATAGCCGCTAAACCGCTAATAGTGCTAATCCGCTAATGGGCTTGCTTCGCAAGACGAAAAAAACGCTAGACGAAGAGACTCTCGGAACGGATTCTTTTCGTCTTGCGAGGCACCACTGTAGTTTTGATACCAATGCCTAAGTCAATACCAGTCACATTTGTGCATTCAATAAAGTTGTGGCCAAAATTTGCCCATTAACATTTAAACTAAATTCTGTCTCCACTGTGTCTTTATTTCCATGAGGGTTTTGGAGCTCGGAGCACAAACACAAGTGGCAAAAGTGCTGTTGCACTCAGTTCCTTTCTGTGGGCTTCCCACTGCGCTGGCCACTGTGAGAACAGAATGCTGGACCAGATTATCTGATCCACCATTATTTTTCTTGTCTAGTTGGACCCCGAATGCACTTTGACCTGAATTCAGGCGTGCCTTGTGGGGTTGGGTAGGGAAGAGTCATTTAAATAAATCCCATATTTAACTAAACTAAAATTACGTATATATACACAATAGCAGGCTAACTCATCACGTTTACTGGAAAATCAGAAAGGAGAGACTGGCAACTGATGAAATACAGCAGAAATACAAAATGGCAAAAAGCAATCTCTTTTATTGCTGTTGGCAACTATGGATTTGTTTATAATACACAATCAAGATTCAGTGGTTCTTGTCCACAAATTTCCCTTCTAATGAATGTTTATTAGGGTGTATTACCCGCCCAGTCTTGCTCAGACAATTCACTAATTAGAGAGAAAAATACTAGCTATTGGTTAGATAATTATTATTTGGAAAAGGGTACTTAAAAAAAAAAAACTTTAAGTGGTGAAAATCAAGAAAATCCTTGACAGTACATGGCACTTTTCTTCCAACTCACTTCTGATGCACTGAATGGGTATCAAAGTTTGGAATAAATTGCTGGTTGTCAACATGGAGGTCAATGGAACTGAATACCAGGTATTTTATATTTAGGATTGTGGTGTCAGGATGCAAACCACTCACAATGACTCTAATGGAAGAGCAGATCGAAAAGGGAAGATGCAAAGGTTCTTTGGATGGAGATTGTGGTAAAAATAGCTCAAGGTCACAAGGGATCAATGTTTGTTTTTTGTTTTTTTGCATAACACAATTAAGTTAATTGTATAAACCCTGCACTCCTCTTAGGGTTGCGCCATTTGATTGTATGCAAGACACGGGACAACTTAGTAATGTGTGCTAATAATAGGGTGCTTTGTGGAGAGCAAAAGCTGGCTGGTGCGTTTCCATTTCTTTTGTTATCATTGTACAGCCTAAAACGGTGCAGAGAGAGTGAGCGTATTGCTTCTTGACCATGCTCCTCTTTGGCAAGCCTTGAACAATTCCTTTACAAGGAACTTTCAGGAGCCATTCCAACACATTCATACCGACAACACTCCTAATGAATGCAAAGGCCAAACTTTATAGCAGTTGGGGCTGCAAAAACTGACCGGTGGTTGTAGAAATCTGAAACATGCTTGGCATGTGATACAAGCAATAATACCTATGGCATTTAGCAACCTGCTACTAAAGGACACTGTGGAGAGCATCCCTTCCCAATGGGCTCTCATCAGCTGCCCTCTTCAGAAAATTTAGGGTGTACTGAATTTTTCAACTTGCAAATTCTAAAAAGGAAAGGTGCCATAAAGTTGCAACATGACTTCAGAATTCAAAAGATATTTTGATTAAATTTATATGATTTAGTTTTGCTTGGTAAGTAAAATGTGTGTAAAATTGCATTGAAAATGATTGCCAAGTACTTGCAGCTCCATTATTATTATTATTATTATTATTATTATTATTATTATTTAGCATTACATGACATTTCTGAAAGCAGTGTGTCTTCATCAAACATACTCCCTAAACCAGACAGCTTCTGTAGGTGGAATGTGAGGGCACCATATTCTCCCACTTCACACACCATAAATGTCTTGAACTCATCCTGAGTAAGACATCTACAACATCCCGCTGAATTTGCAAAAAAAAAAAAAAAAGTGCAACAATGGCAGCATTCTACAGAAAGCATTGTGATCTTCAAAGTACATGAGCTTTCTAAATGTATTGGCAAGGCCATGAGAGAGATCTTAGATATTACAGCCACTGAGAACCAATACTTGCACCTGTAACCTGCTGTATACCACAAGGATAGATAGATATAACTGCAGCACAGCAAAACGTTACTAAAATGAAAACTTTATGATTCAGTCCATTTATATTCTCTCTCTTTCAGATCAGACTAATTTCCCGCCCTGTTAGGTGGTCTCTTTGTGGCCCATTACAAAAAGCTTTTACCAAATCAAAGAAAAGGCCATGTGCAGCTTTTTTTTCTCTAGCTGATTCATGAGCTTTTTTAATGTTAATACGATCACTCTGGCAAAAGATTGCCTGGAGTCCCTTTGCAAATTGATATTCTGCAGAACAGTGGAATGACTCTGGGAACAATTATTTTGGGGTTCTTGTTTTTAATGTTTTCAAGAGTCCACATGGGAGCAGTTGAGGCATCAATTGGCTGATTAGCCCCCAGACTTTTCCCATGATCAACACGAGAGGTCACAGATACCTCTGTTTCCACTTCTTTTCTGCTATGTACCAGGGATTGGGAGACCTGTTGCCCTCCAGATGTTGCAGAACTCTAACTCCCAGCATCCCTGACCATTGCCCATGCAAGCTGGGGTTCATGGGAGTTGGGGTCCAGCAACAATTGGAAGGTCACACACTGATCTACACAGAGACCAAGAAGTGGCAAAGTCAGAGTAATTTCCCCATCTTTCCCTTGTATATCCTGGTCCACAGTTTTGGACATTCCATGAACACTTACTTGGGAAAACGTCCTACTGAATGCAGTGGGGCTTGTTTTGGAGTAGACACATGTAAGATTGCACTGTTAAACAAAAAAGTCACTTAATATAGAAAGTCTTGCCCCCAAATGGCAACTAGACATTCTGTTTTGGCAACTGTAAGCTTGGTTTAAGGAGCCATTTGGCACCTAACTTACACATCTGAGTTTCTAACATTGGTTAGAATGTTGGACTAAGCCCAGGGAGACCCAGGATCAAATCACCAATGAGCTACAAACCTCACTGGAAAGGGTCAGTGGAGGCTTGCTGTGCAAAAGGTTCCAAGTTTGATCCATGGCATCTTCATGTAGGGTTGGGAGAAAGCCCTTCAGAAACCCTGGGAAGATGCTGCCACTCAGCTGTGGACCTCTCATCCTTGCATGCAGAAGGTCCCAGGTTCAGTCTTTGCCATATCCTGGCAGGGTCATCTATAGAACTTCTAACTGTAGACACTAGCGCTGGTACAGTAATGGACCGCCCAACTTTGAACTTCATTGTACTCATCGATTTCCCTTTCCACCAGTACATCTTCATAATCTGATTTAGAATGCCATTGACTTAGGTTACAACATTATCTTAGACTCAGCGGCATTTTTGGTAGGCGGCGTTAAAGATTCTGTAATACCAAATAACGAGGAACTGCAATAACATGGAGAAGACAGTGTGCGATCTTTTAACAACAGCCAAAATTCCAATAGCCACTAAAGGTCGGGGTAATCAAGTACCAGCTATGAAAGCCTGGCTAAATTGAAAGGTGGGAAATGGCTGGGATGGTTAGAGAACTTGCATTATTAGAGATAGGGGGAAATAAAAGTAGGGGGTTTGATCAGTTATTTGGAGACCCTCCCTGGAATTGACAGATAAAAATGTATAAACAATACGAGCAGATGTGATATGAGCTAGAGATGGTTTTCAGTGGTGTTCACACCACTGGGAACAGGTGACCCGCTAGAGTGGACACCCAGCAAAACAGCCTCCTGCCTCCAGCATCACTACTGCTCACCAAGAGATGCAGGAGCAGGAGCAAGATGGCAGTGTGGCCAGGACTGTGTGGACCACCAGCAGGAGCATCAGATTCACTCCACAAGCACACTTCTACAGCCCTGACCTTGCTGCCACCTCACCCATCCTAGTAAGTGGCAGCAACACTGCTACTGCAAGGCTCTTGAGAGCCACTGTGGTGTAGTGGTTAGAGTGCTGGACTAGGATCTGGGAGACCAGGGTTCAAATCCCTGATAAACTGGGAAGGAGAGAAAACTATGTTCATCACCTTGAGCTCCTTGGCGGAGAAGGGTGGGTTATAAATGTGACAAATGAATAAATATTGCCGCTGCATCTCGTCCCCACTATACGAGCAAAGACTGTGAATGTTTAATCAGGTATTTGTTTTGGTTCCTTGTTAATGTTGATTCTATTTATATATTCTGTTGGGATGGGATTTTGTTTACAAAAAACAATCGCATGAAAAGTTGCAAGCAGTTCCGAAATTAATATTTAATGTATTTTAAGAACAAATATTTTATAGTACAGGAAGTTTATATATGTAAGTGTTCCTCCTAGTTCTATTGAAATTAATAGGTTTTTGATCTGTGCTTGGCACTTCAGCACCGAATCTGATTTAACAAGAAACTGGTGCATATAAAGGAAGCCTGTTATGTGATTTATTCTATAGTACTATTAAGATCAATATTCAGTTGTTGGAAGCTTGTATTTGTTGTTGCTGGCATCTTTCTGTCTCAAGAGACATTGGAGTGTGCCTCCGGGGGTGAAGTCAAACCACTGAGTTAGCAGCACCAAAGTGACCTCCTTGGGGCGAAAACATGGGCAGGGTATTTGGTGGTCCTGGGCTGCCCAGATGACAAGACCCCCTTGTTGTCTTCGCTGATGTGGCCCAAAGGAAAGGATAGCAATACATTTGGCACCAGCTTGGCTGCAGGAGTTGCTGGAAGGAGGTATACAGGATGCCATCCAACTGCCTTAGGGACTCCACTCCAGATTTCAGTAGGGTTTACTACTTGTCCTTTTCTTCTCCCAAAGATATCACACAAGGCAGCAAAGGTTTAGGATCAGAGTTTTCCTTTTCCTAGATAGGCTCCCTTCCCAGATTGATGAACCCCATCTGCCCCTCACTTCCCTCTATAGCACCTGCAGAAACCACCTTCTTGACTGCTGAACCCACTGTTGGTCTCATCTGCTTAATCCACTGGAGCCTGTCTTTTGATGCAGGGGAAGTCCCTAACTCAACTTCACCTGATTAAGCCAGCCATTCAAAGCCATTTCCCAGGGGGTGGTCACTGTCAAGTGTTATTGATATTAATATTTATTGTGTTGCATAATGCAGTCATTTATGTTATGATATATTTAATCACAATATTGATCAGCAGGAGTGGCTGTCCCAGGAGGGCAGAACTGAAGCAATAGCCTCATGGCACTTTCACTAGTGACCCACACACATCCTTTCATTTCTCTCTCACTTTCCTTCTTGCAAAAATTCCTCTCTTTGGGGGAAGTGAGTCTGCTGTGTGCAAGACCTCCCAAATCAACTGTAATTGTGCAGCCTGAATTGCTGGTATGTGATTGAATCCCATCATTCTGAAAGCACCCTGCCTCTTTTCCACCTTCCATCTATGGGCATTTTTAGGAAGTCCTCTCATGTAAAGCTAGAAACATAGGAAGCTGTCTTTCACTGAGTATACCGTCTAGCCCAATGCCTAGCCTCTCTGCAGGATATTCTGGCAGAAGCTTTACCCAGCCCAACCTGGAGACACTGGGGATTGTACCAAGAACCTTCTGCATGCAAGGCAATTGCTCAACCATGGATGTATACTATATGCATGCAACCAAGAACCCCACACATGTAGGTTGGAGGAAAGAACCACTGTTTACAGATGCATTTATTCTACATGAATGAAGACCTGGAAAGGCTGTGCTTGATATGCCGAGACGTGGCTACCACATTAACCTGTTGCGAGTAGAATCATAGAACTGGAAGGGAACCCGAGGATCATCTAGTCCAACCCCCTGCAAAGCAGAAATGTGCAGCTGCCCCATACAGGAATCGAACCTGCAACCTTGGCCTTATCAGCACCATACTCTCAGCAACTGAGCTATCCAGGCTCAAGTAAGTTGCAAGCTAGAAAGAATCCACTAGAGGGGAAAGGCCACCAAGAAATAAGTGTGCCCTGCTTCTAGTAAGAACTTTAAAAGTTCCCTACTAAATCAAAACAAAGCCCCATCTGGTCCAGCATTCTGTTCTCACAGTACCAACCAGAAGACCACAAACAAGACATGAACGCAATATTTGTCTCTCCCAATTTGTGCTCCCCAGCAACTGACATTCAGAGGCGTACCATCTCCAATACTAGAGTTAGTACATTCCACCCTAGCTCAGTAAAACTGGATAAAGATAGAAACTACCACTAGTGCAACAACAAAATGCTGGAAAACAAGCATTCTAACCTTCTGGACTGCTCTTGAATCCATGGCTATACACACACACACACACAAACACAGAATGTGTGTGGCTGTCCTGGAAAGCAGGGGTGGGCAGAAGGTGAGATCAGATCTTGACCTACTGGCCATTCTCTGGATAATTTGCAGTAGATTGGGGAGGATTTCTGACTCCCAGCTCTTGAACAATTGTGGCAACAAAATGACCCCCCTGCCCACACACAGCTCCAAACTATATTACCAATATGAGTTGGGGCAGATTTTTGTGTGGAAGGCTCCATTCAGGTCTCCGAATTCTTGAATTCCTGGATGCAGAATTCTGTAATTATAGATGCATGTCCCTTGCACCCTTCTACAGGTAGATACATGTCCTTTTGCAACCCCCCTTGTTGGTGGATCTTGGGACTTCTAGCAAATAAGCGTTGAAAGCCAGAAGTCTGCCCACCATGAGAGTCTGTTTTAGGAACTTTTTTGGCAGCCATTGATGAACTTTGATTAAAGGCAGTGGGTTTTGCATCAGGCCTCTTATTGGGGGAAGGAAAAGGAAAGTCAAGGACATGTCAATTTCCACACAGCGCGTTCTTCAAAATGACATTTTAATGATAATATTATTCAAACATGAAGGCAGGCGCTAGGAAGTTGGAGGGGTTTTTTTTTAAGTTGGTGCTGATTGAATGGCGTATTCATCTGACAACAGTGAAATAATTTGAGGAGAAGAAACTGCTGGCCATTACTGAGTTAATGACAAGTGATATTTCTTCTTTCCTCCCAAGTAAAACCTTTCACTTTTAATGATGGATTGGGGCTGGAGGGGTCTAATTTACATTTTGAAGTGACGCATCAGTATACGTTAATGTGATCGTGGTTTGCATGGAGAACAATCAAAAGGTGATTTCCTCTACAGTGTAACCCTTTTAAAACAGCAAAGTGTTTCTGGAAGTTATTAAAGTTGTATATCTGCCTTATCATTGTGTAGCTGAATCCCCCGCCCCCAGCATCTTTAGAGGCCGTGTGCCTTCCCCATTTGGATTCCAGCCCTGCGTCTCGCTCATCAATACTTGTGCCAATAGCTCTTATTCGTTCAAGTAGCTGCAATTAATCAAACTGAAAGGAAGGAACTGGGTCATAATTTTGCAAACACATAACACTGGAACGAGCCTTTGGGAGAGGAGGGAAAGGTGCCTGAACCTAAGGGCACAAGAAGCACAGTGCTGGATCAGAGCAAAGGCCTACCTGGTGCAGAATACTCCGTCCTACAGCAGCCAACCAGGTGTCTCTGGGAAGCCCAGAATCACAACATGCGAGAGCCCTGTCTAGCTGATATTCTGGCCTCTTCAGTATTCAGAAGCATGGCGTAGCTGATCCTGGAGGTATCATATAGCCATGGATAGCTTCATCTCCCATGAATTTTCTAATCCTCTTTTAAAGTCATCTGCATCTTGTGGAAGTCATTCCCATAGACTAAGAACTTCATTTTGCTTGCCCTGCATCTCTCACCATTTAGCACATCCCTCAGTTCTGGAAATATGAGCTGGGGGGGGAGAGAAACTTACCTCTATTCACTTTCCACACACTATGCATAATTGTATACACTGCTCTCATATCCCCATCACCAATCTCTCTCTCTCTCTTTGTAAATGGAAAAGACTCAAATGTTGTAACCTTTTTCCACAGGGGGGTTTACCAGGTCCTTGATCATTTTGGTTTTCTGAACCTTTTCCTGCTCAATGACATCCTTCCTAAGGTGCAGTGCCCAGAACGCACATAGTATTCCAAGTGGGGTTGCACCATAGATTTGGATAACGGTGTTGTGATATTGACAGCATTGTTTTCAATCCCGTTCCCAGCAATTTGCCTTTCAACGGAAGAGGGGAATTTGGACAGCTTGTCATGTAGGGGTGGTAGCAGCTGAATCTGCTGCAATTTTCTCTTCTGTGTAACTGTTCAAAGGAGAGGATCCCTGCCCTCCTTTGCACTCACACACCACAAACCTGGCGAGGAAGCAGACTTGCAATCAGCAGCCCTCGAGAACTCTCGTGCCAACAGAAAGGTGGAAGAGAAATCCACTTCATAAAAGAAATAAATCCAGACCTATACAGAGACAGGCACGTCTAACCCTATATGGGTTTGAGCTGGTACCATGTTTGTTTCGATTGGCTCAGCAGTGCGATGGAACTAATGCTAATGTGGCTTTAAAATTCGTGGGTCATCGTGCTAGACTGAGAATTCTAAGGCAGGGACAAGCAACACACACACAAATCAGAGACTAAGATACTTCCCACCACAATTTCCCTGCTCTGTTTACCAAGTGGAGGCTGTTTGTTAGGGAGCGCAAACATGCAATTGGGGTTTTAATTAAAAATAAATAACGAAATACGATAATAACAATAAATGACCTCAAGCCCATGCTGCTGGTCTTTCAACCAGAACTATCTCAAAATTCCCTTTAGCCATATTTAAACATTTCAACAACTTCCCCCAAACAGTACCTTCTCCTGAACAAACAAATGTGACTTCTCACTGTGCACCAGATTCAGCAATCCGGATTATAATGACCTGCAAGATTCTTCTTGTATAACAGTGGCTTATTTGAATGATCGGAGGGGGATTGGAGCCAGCCAGAGATTGATATTAGTCAGTCCTTAGCCTAAACTGTCAGAATTCACCTTCAAGAGCATTCTAGCCTAAAAACCTCTCTCTTTACCCCCCACCCCACCCTATGGAAGTATCAGCCTATTTTAAAAAGAAACAAAACAAATGTAGAAATCACACCCGTTCGACAACTACATAGAGATATGCATCAGGGGTCGTCCCCGTCCCCCCCCCCCCCAATTCCTGCTGCACTTTTGAAGTGTGTGGCTGTTATTTTAGACAGGTTCTCCCTGTCGGCTTCCACCTGCAGGGAGGTGAAGTCTGGAAGGAAGCCCATTTAGATCCAAGTGCCTCTCGCTCGCTGGCTCTAGCTGAGGATCTCGCTACAGCCTCCGCAAAGAGAGACTCCCAGGTCTGCATAGCACCAAAAACCTCAGTAACAAGGGAGGGGACAGCCCCTGAGCAAGCGAGGCGGGGGAGTGGAGAGGCGAGAGAAAGGGAAAGGACTCCCCCAGGAAAAGGAACGGAGGAGCATTCTCTCCCCAACACACACAAACACACACTGCAAGGAGTCTACATTAGGACATCATCCCAAGAGCTCGGGAGCAGGAGGAATTATTGCTGATCTTTTCCCACAAACCAATCCCGCCCTGAACAGCAGCAGCATCCCCCTAAACCGGCCCTGCAACAACACCTCCCCCAACCCCCCAAAATAGTGGCATTTCATGGGGCCCAGGAGCCTTGCGGGGTTTCCTCTCCCACCCCACCTGAACCTGCCTCCTCACGGAGGAATCTGGACCACTTTTTCTTCTGTCAGACTTCTCCGGGCTCCCACCCAAAGGCATCCCCACCTGAGCCAGGAGCAGCTCCGGATCGAGCCCGGATTCGCCGAGTCCCGCATTGGGGCCGACCGAGCAGCCCCGAGGACGCATTCACACGTGCACGCGAACACCGCCAGCAGCGCTCCGTGCATTCTGCCCGGGAGGGTGGTCCTCCCGGCTCCCTCCCCGTCCCACCGCCGCCGGGATCTCTTTCTCTGCTCACCGTTGGATCTCCTGACGATGTTCTCCAGGAAGGTATTCTGGGGAGCCACCAGCCCTCGCCTTCCCCCAGCCATAGTCGGGCGCGCTGGCTCGGGCTCCGCGGCCGGGCGACGCTAGGCGCTTGCCTCTGCGCGCTCGTCTTCGTCTTCTTCTTCCCGCTCTGAGCTCCTCATGGTCCCCTCCGGGCGGCTTTGCAGCATCAGCTCCTCTCTCGCGCCCAGCCACTCAGGCTCCCTCCTCCCGCGCCCGCTCGCTCGCTCGCTGCATCCCCGCTCGCCGCCGCCGCCTCCCAGCCGCCGCGCCTGGACCTTGTCCGGCAGCGCCCTCTGCCGGCCGGCCGGTCGCCCAACAGAGCTCGCTGGCAGGATGGCTTCTTTGGAGCAGCTGCCCTGAACAGGCTGATCTGGTTGCATTGATTCGCATCCCGAGCTGACCTCTGGTTTGTTCCAAAGGAAGTCTCTCTGACCTCAGTTGGGCTCGCTCCCAAGGTTCCCTGCCAGGTGGACGGCGCTGGCCCGAGGTAGTTCGCGCTCTTTCTCCAGAAGCATAGAATTGTAGAGTTGGAAGGGACCCCAAGAGTCAGGACCCCAAGAAATGCAGGAATCTCAGCTAAAGCATCCATGACAGATGGCCACCCGACCTCTGCTTAGAAACATCCAAGGGAGGAGAGTCCATAGCAGGCGTAGGCAAACTCGGCCCTCCAGATGTTCTAAGACTACAATTCCCATCATCCCTGACCACTGCTCCTGTTAGCTAGGGATGGTGGGAGTTGTAGTACCAAAACATCTGGAGGGCCGAGTTTGCCACAGCCTCCCGAGGGAGTCCATTCCACTGTCAAACAGCTCTTACTGCCAGAAAGCTTTTCCTGGTTAGTAGGAATCTCCTTTCTTGTAACTTGAAGTCATTGGTTCAAGTCCTGCCCTCCAGAGCAGCAGAAAACAAGCGTGCTCCATCTTTCATGTGACAGCCCTTGAAGTATTTGAAGATCCCAGAAGACCTGGGATAGCTCAGAGCATGAGACTGTTAATCTTAGGGTTCTGGGTTCCAGCCCCACATAGGGCAAAAGATTGCAGGGGGTTGGAATAGATGACCCAAGGGGTGTCAGGAGTTCAGTTTACACTTGAGTAGGACCCTGGCAGAGACTGGCATGTTATCTCCCTCCTGGTTAATCATTCGGGAGCTTCAAAAGCTTTCTTCTGCCTGAAAATCACAGCGACCGATGCCAACCAACACCGGCACACTTAGGGATCTGCAGAGTTTGCGCATCATGTGTAACAGACCTCAGCAACTCAGCATTTTGGCTAATCTACTTTATTTACATATAAACACACACGGAGCACTGCAACATGGCTCCCTCTCTCTCTAGCATCAGACAGCAAAGAGAAAAGGACAATAGTCCCACTTCACGGAACACA
Organism: Podarcis tiliguerta; assembly: GCF_965153285.1. NCBI lineage: Eukaryota > Metazoa > Chordata > Lepidosauria > Squamata > Lacertidae > Podarcis > Podarcis tiliguerta. The sequence continues at coordinate 24,640,650 of NC_139536.1, forward strand.
GTAACACAAACATCCTGTTTCCGTCACTTCCCACTCTGCGGAGTCAAAACATGTACCGTCATGTGATAGACAACAATCCCATGACTGCAATCATGGAGCAGGAATTCTAACATTGGGGTCCCTTCCAACTCTACAATTCCATGATTCTAAGGGCCCCAATGGCACCACCACCCCAAAATTAACACTTTAAAAAGTCCCCTGACCATTCAGACACCAGCAGCGTCTCCCTCATGGTGCCTCATTTTTCCCTTGCTGTATGGAAGGAGTTTAGATCTGGTCCACTCCTTAACTCAGGGTGAATGGCATGTTTTGAAACTTACCTAGAATAGCCACTTTAACATGAAAGAAATCAGCCCCTCCGGTAGAGAATTTAAATAGTAAGTACCCATTGCTACGTAGCCAAAATAGGGCCCTGGGGGACAGCTCAGCATGTTTGGTTTTTAGAACAAAAAAACAAAACCCTCTACCGACAAACAAGCAAAACAATAAGACATAAGACAGCCCTAAGAGGACTCAGGATGCTCAATGGCCACAGAATGTTTTGTGTCTTATCAGTACAGAAAAGTAGGGAAACAGGGTGAGGGGAGGTGGAACGGAATGGACCACCCTGGAGTGGTACATTGCTAGCTGGCTGGCTGGAGCCCTGAATTGGAGCACTCCTAAGAGGTGAAGAATGGGACGCTGGTGGCGCTGTGGGTTAAACCACAGAGCCTAGGACTTGCCAATCAGAAGGTCGGCAGGTCAAATCCCCGCGACGAGGTGAGCTCCCGTTGCTCGGTCCCTGCTCCTGCTAACCTAGCAGTTTGAAAGCATGTCAAAGTCCAAGTAGATAAATAGGTACCGCTCCGGCGGGAAGGTAAACGGCATTTCCGTGCGCTGCTCTGGTTCACCAGAAGCGGCTTAGTTATGCTGGCCACATGACCCGGAAGCTGTACGCCGGCTCCCTCGGCCAATAAAGCGAGATGAGCGTCGCAACCCCAGAGTAGGCAGCGACTGGACCTAATGGTTAGGGGTCCCTTTACCTTTAAGAGGTAAAGATACATGGCAACATTTTTGCAGAGGATACACTTATTACCAAACCTAGTACTAGCACTTCTTCTTAAAAGACTTTAAAGCCAGCTAGTGAAAGTTAGGATTGTGTGTAGCCTGTATGTCAGGACACAAATTCATTTTATTTTGGCACCTTCCCCCCCCCCTTTTAGCCACACAACAATCCTGCAAAGTTGGCTAGGCTGTGATGGTGACTGAGCCTTCAAAGTGACGCTTTTTATCCCAGTCAGCATCTGTATTGGATTTGAAATTGTTTTTATATTGACAATTGCCTTAACTGTTGTTGTTGTTGTTAATATATAAATGAAATAAATAAACCAGTAAGCTCTGCGGAGGACCAAGAATTGAGCCTAAGGCTCCCCAGTTTAAAGTACTCTTAGACCACTTTAACAGTTGTTGTTGTTGTTGTTGTTGTTGTTGTTGTTTAGTCGTGTCTGACTATTCGTGACCCCATGGACCAGAGCACACCAGGCACTCCTGTCTTCCACTGCCTCCCGCAGTTTGGTCAAACTCATGTTGGTAGCCTTGAGAACACTGTCCAACCATCTCATCCTCTGTCGTCCCCTTCTCCTTGTGCCCTCCATCTTTCCCAACATCAGGGTCTTTTCCAGGGAGTCTTCTCTTCTCATGAGGTGGCCAAAGTATTGGAGCCTCAGCTTCAAGATCTGTCCTTCTAGTGAGCACTCAGGGCTGATTTCCTTAAGAATCGATCGGTTTGATCTTCTTGCAGTCCATGGAACTCTCCATTTAACAGTCGTAGCTTCCCACAAAAAATGCTGGGGAACTGTCATTTGCTAATTGGGCTGGGAATTGTAGCTCTGTGTGTGGTCTCCCAACAACCCTCAGCACCCTTAACAAGCTACAGTTCCCAGGATTTATTTGGTGAAATAGTATCAAAGTGGTATAAGACTGCTTTAAATGTATTGTGTGTGTGTCCTTTGTCCAACTCACTTTAGCTAAGACATTTGCTCCAAAGTGACACAGTTGAACTGTTCTAGTTGCCAGTTGACTATTCACCTTTGGTGAGGAGGAATCATCTTCAGGCAGCCTGACACAGATTTTGTAGAATGGGGGAGGGGCGGGGGGGACTCAGTTATTGTTTTCCTTTTAAATTATATTTTTAATTAAATTAAATATACCAATTAAATGATATACCAGTTAAATGATATTTTTCAGACAGATAAGAAGAAATGTTTTAGTTATGAGATATCAAGATTCCAAAAAGGTTTGTTGAGAAATAATGTTAAATTACTGTCGAAAATGTGTAGATTGCTCTTGGAAAGGCATACAAAAGACGAACAGGTTAAATCTGTAATGATACACTGGGCAACGGATTGCAGATTCAGACTGCAGATTGGGAGAAGTTATAGAAAATAGATTTGAAATTTACGGCATGTTCTACACTGAAATAAAATTATATGAAAATGATGTGCCAGTGGTACCTTTTATCATATGTGGTGGTCGTGGTGAGGTAATACAAGCTTTCTGGGAGATGATATATAATGAACTGAAAAAAAATATTTAAAATAACTTTTGTTGAAAAACCAGAAACGTTTTTTATTAGGAATTATAGGTACTGAAATTCCAAAGGAGAGAAAAGACTTATTATGCATGCGACAACAGCCGCACAGATGCTTCTAGCCCAGAGATGGAAAGAAGAAAGAGTCCCTACCAGAGAGGAATGGCAAACTAAGCTGGTGGACTGTGCCAAAATGGCAAAGCTGACTGGAAAGCTCAGGAACCAGGAAGACAAAAACGTCCAAGAAAGAATGGAGGAAATTTACAACTTATTTAGGAGACCACTGTAAGCAGATGAATACATTAGCAGGATTTTAATAACACTTGTAATGTAACAAGTATTATGGACAGATTTAAAATATGGACTATGAAATAATATACAGTTGAAAAAGTTGACAATAAGACCCAAGGAGGGGATGGAGAGAAGTCTAGAGAGTCAGAAAAATCTCGAAATGTTGATGTTTATTTGGTATTGTTATAACTTTACACTTGTAAAATCAAATAAAAATTAGTCTCAAAAAAGAACTCATTGTTTTCCTTTTAGGCCATTATTGTGTATCAGAAATAATATTGTTCTAGGATTGAACTCTTTGAAAGCAAACAAACTCAAGCCCGGACAAGGCATAAGAGATTGATGTGTCTTGGATGTGGTTGCACTCCCCTTAAAAACCCAAGTTCATAGTTTAGTAGGGTACTCCTAGATTCAATCCTAAACCTAGATACCCATGTTTTGGTAGCAAAAAGCAATGTTTTGGGCCAATTGTGGAAAGCTTGCCACTTGTGTTCTTTTCTGGAGATGTCAGATCTGGCCACAGTGACACACACATTAGTCTGGAGCTAATGGAAATTGTAATCCAAAGCGTGTGGAGGGCACTGGGTTCGGAGGCTTTTGACCTAAAGCTTTAACATTCACAATTATCACAATTTTGGGCTACCATATTTTTCTCCACACTTTGTGTGTTTGTGTGTGTATCTTGATTCAAGCTAGATCTGTATGCCCTTTCTTTATGTTTATTAATCTTCTGAGAGTTTGATCATATAGCATTTTCTCAGTTCCTCCTCTTAATCTCTCCTCCGGTGAGTAATATTAAATGAACTTCTATAGATCACCCATTGATTTTTGTAAGCACTTGGCCATACCTATACTACCTGGCGCAATTATGCTTAAATGTTTCCATTAGATATTACTAAGGAGTATCATATTTAATACCGTAATACTGTGCAGCCATGAATGTAACATTATGTAACAATGGACATTTTTCTTGTAATACTGCAGTTTTAGTCTGAATGCCGCCATGATATTTTATATTTAAATGCAATTTATAAATATATAAATGTGCGAGTGGAATACAGAGTAATTAAAATAAACCTTCTTCAGATGTTTCTGTTACTTTGCTTCTGCTTTTCCTAGTAGGCTTTAAATTCAAAAATGTCTATCGATGAAAAACTGCCTAATTGCTTGGTTGGACTTGGCTTTCCTCTGTAGTAACAGATCAGGCACATATTTAGCCTGGCAAGGGAATAATCTCACTGACGGTCTCGTTAACAGAAGCTTTCTGCTTCATAGAGGAGCCTTTGGGGAGTTTGAAGGAAGTATGCAATATCTTACAGTTTAAGATATTGGGATACAGAAAATGAAGACGATTTTCCCCCACCTGCAAATGTGACTTCAGTTTGGGAAGTTGCATGCCGTCAGGTATCCCACCGTTAGGTAATCAGGCCCAGCACCAGTTCCCAATATGGTGGGATAAAAGCTAGGATGCCACCACCTCCCCTGCCAGGCTGCTGGGGCCACCTGGGGCAGCATATATGACTGTTAGGTGGAAGCCACTCTAAGCAGAGATGCACACCGGTTTGGTGTGCATGTAGTGTCACTTTCTGCCCTAATGATGCTGACTCTGCCCCTGGTACATGAACACTGGGGACTGGACGAGCAGCATTAATCTTGAATTATTTTGCAGAGTTAGCACACAACTTGGAAGCTGACTGTACTGAAACCTTGACGGAGAGCAGGCTTACCTTGGTTGCAATCACACAGAGAAACTTGGTACGGAAAAACAAGACATGAAGTTTATTGTAGGAAATACTGTGCATACTTGGGTAGAAAAGAGCTCCTAGTTCTAGCTAGCTGAGATAGAGTTGCAAGGGAGCCATACTAGCTGCTTGCACTTAGCAGAGGTACCGTATTTTTCCGTATGTAAGACATCCCCATGCATAAGACACCCCCTGACTTTTGGGGAGCCCAAGTTTAGAAAATGGGCATATGCACTATCTTTGTATAAGACGCACCCAGATTTTTAACCTTATTTTAAAAGGAAAAAAAACCTAGTCTTATACACAGAAAAGTACAGTACAGGTACAGTACTTCCAAAGATTTCCTCTCTACAAGAGGGTCTGAAAAGAAGGAAGGCAGGAAGCAAGAGCCACAACTTGAAAATAACCATGTAACATTAGAGGAAAGGTCAGCACAGAGGTCAAAGGACAGTGAGACAGTTTAGGAATCTTGGAAGTTTCCGTCTCTATCTGCTTTAACCTCATGCAACCCCCTGAGCAAGCTGAGTTGCATCGCAACACTTCCCCTAATTAACATAGTAGCACCAGCCGGTATACATGCACCAAAGAGGCCCAGAGCTCTGATTTGTGCCACAAACCACCCACACAACTAAGGGGTGTGAAGACTGAAGGCAATTTGTGCAGCTATCCTCCGCAAAAATAAGGCTGTAAAGAACCACATTCAAAGCAATGTTTTTATACACTTCCAGATTATACACGTGATTTCTATTCACCAGTCAAGGGATCACAGCAATCTTAATAGCTGCAACCCAATGTCATAATCCTAAAACCAATTAAAATCATTTGGATCTTCAGATCAGCCCTCATTATAATATCATGTGATTACATGTAACCATTTTTCAGTGTCTTTCTCTATTAAGACTTTGACTAATTTTCCTATTCATTGAATGTCTCCAAATATCTTCTTTCATCTGTCTACAAAACAATTCAAGATTAATCACAATTGTCATGCCTAGCTGGTTCTCTTTTCACCATAGATTCTAACCATTTATTATTTTCAGTGTTTTGGAACATTAATTACATAGCACAGGTCTTTTCAGTTTAGCTAGGCCATAAACTCAAAAGAAAATGGAATCGTCAAGATTATGGTGTTTTATGAAATTATTATTTTCTCCATTATTAACATATGCACATTTAATCAAATTTGCCTCATGAGCCTATACCCTGTCTTTTAGGGATCTACAGATGGTCTGTACATAATATTACAAAATTTGGTTCCAATTGATTTTTTAAATTGCGCATCACCTCAATATTCCCTAGTATATAAATATTCTCTAGTATATAAAAACTATCACATTGCTCTTTATTTTTGTTCTCCATCTCCCTAGGGTCAAGTCATGTGTGTTCTGACAGTCGTGTGTTTGGACAGACTCCAATAACTTCTGAATTTTATATTCTCAAACATGGGGAAGCATTGACTTGGTTTTTTTGTCCCGATAGCATTGGATGCACCTTATGTCTTGCACCTTGATAGTCTAACTCAGTTGTACCTGCAAAACATCTTCTATATTGTGAGAAGTTGCAGACTTGGGAAGCAACTACACTATTCACAGTTTTTTCTTACATCCCCACACCCACCTTATTTAACTAATGGGTGGTCCTAATAGAAGTATTGCCATGTGGCTCATGCCGTCACGCGCTCAGTCCCACCTTCTTAGTTGCAACCCTTTGCCTTTCCTGGACATAAGCAAGCAAGCTCCAGAAGCCCCTTATATTTCTGTGGTGGGCAGGGAGGAATAAGCCAAACAAGTTGCCAGAGCAGGGCGCCACCTCAAGGGCTTCTGCTGCCTGGGGCAGCTGCTTCATCCCACCTCATGGGTGGGCTGGCCCTGCTTATGTGCTTCTGGGTATGTGGGAGAAATTCGATTTAGCTTGCATTTAAAGGTGAAACAATTCACACTTTCCAAAACAATACATGAGCCAAATCACATCCATCCTTCAAAATTTGCTCTTTTAATAAATTTTGCAATGCAGTAAGCTGTACAAAAATAGCTTTCCAGTCAAGTAACAGGTGCAAATTCCATGTGTGGATAAAAATGTATGCATTAGTGAAAATAGCGTACAAAAATACATTGCATAAGGGGAAATTGTTTTGCCATATATGTGTATAAGGTCAAAGTGCATGTCAAGATTTGTGTTTTAGAAAGAACTTGCACGAAACTGCTGCTAAATTTTCATGAGAACTTGTTTTTTTAAGAATGAAAGAAAACATTGCAAACTGATGTGAAAATCCGGAGAACTGAATCTAAGAATGGGAAAATGAGACAGAAAGAAAATTAACTTGACATTCAACTATCCTGCATTTCCTCCAAGCTCAAGATGGTGTGTGCAGTTATCTTCCTGCACACCCACAATTTTATCCTCAGCTATCGTGTGAGACAGTGACTTGCTCAAAGCCACACAATAAGCTAAATGTGGATTTGAACCTGGGTCTCCCCGGGCTTAATCTGACACACTTAACCTGTAGTCACTGTGATATTTAGATGCAGTGGTGTATGGCAGTGAGCCAGGTATATATGTATGTCTCACCTACATTTAGCCCTTTCTAATGACATTTATTCACATGGGTTGTAAAGGCAACAGATGCAATACATGAATATGCATCAATCACACAACAAATTATACACATGGGGTGGTTGGGTGAATGGCTCTGATATTTCATCGCTTGTAGAACTGGAACGGTAAACCTCAGTCTTGGGAGACATATGTGACACCCCCAGGCCACACAGACCTCACCAGCTCGGTTTTGCACCTTCCTTAAGTGTTTTCGCCTGCCTGAGATGTGTCTTTGAATTTTGACACCTTCTGCCTGCTTGGATAGAGAAGAGGTATACAAAAGTGTGCACAGAAATACATTAATCGCTCTGCCCACTTCTGCCTCTCACCCCACACCAAAGGGAATACGGCCCTCCAACTCGAAACGTTCCCAATCCCTGATGCAGAATATGCTCCGCCAGTATATGAAAAAGTCCAATGCCTTAGCTAGAAATTCAAAACAGTATGCTTTGAATGCATCATAGGCCAATTTCCCTGCATAGGGAGGCGCACGCTTGGCTTGAGGGGAGCCTGAAACCCTGAAAGAGTGCCATATATTGGGACCCTGAAGAAGGTTCAACAACCAATCCTTTGCTGGTTGCTTAAAGCAAAGCCAAACGTGGAGCTGCTGGCGTGTCAAGCGACGTGAAAACTCCCCTTTCCGGAGTTTGTTCTGCAGTGTCCCATTTCACACGTACAAGCCGTCCCGCGATGACTGACGGATGCCCAAGGGCGGTCCCAGAGGCCGCACGACTCCTGTATATTGGAAAGCGGCTCCTTGCTGCACGAAGCCCTCTGAGCACGCGTGCAGCACGTTTCCCACATGCAGAAAAAGTCACGCTAAGGCTTCACGTGTAGGAACCGCGACCGACACGCGGGGAGGATCTTATCCGAGTCTGGAAGCTTGAGCTCGGCGGCTCGCGTCGCTTCTCCCGGTTGAGGGGAAGCAGGCCTCGAAGCCCCGACGCCGACTAGGCGTCCCACCCCCTACCCTCATAGCCGCCCCCCGAAAGCCCCGCGCTTCGGCCCGTCCTCTCCCCTCAGAGGCGAGGCCCGGCCTTCCGATGCGCGGCGCGCGGCAGACGACAAGCACCTCCGTCCCGCCTTCGCCCTCTCCTCAAGCTTCCAGCGCGCGAGGCTAGATCCGGCTGGGCCGGCGCGGAGGGATCCCCGACCCGTGGGCGGAGGAGGCGAGCAGAAGCGGGGTGGGGAGGGGGGGACGGCGAGAGGGAGAGCAGGGAAGGGAGGAGGCGCCGGCGCCGCGGCGGCCTGAGCCGCGGGGGGGCCGGGGGAAAGGGGCACCAACATGGCGGCTCCATATTAACTTTCCCCCCCTTCGGCAGCCGCTGCCACCGCCCGCCGCCCCCTCGCCTCGGCAGCCGTCATGCCGGGCATGATGGAGAAAGGAGCCGAGCTCCTGGGGGGCGGCAAGAGTAGGGGGGCCCCCAACGGCACCAAGAACGGCGGCGGCGGCAGCCCCGGTTCCAACGGGCACTTTTCTGAGGCGGAGAGCGGAGGAGGAGGCGGCGGCGGCGGCGACAGCGGAGACGAGCACGGTGCGAGCTTCAGCCTCCCTCCACCAACAACCCACCAGCCCCTTCCCTCCGAGACTAGACTCGAGTTGGGCCTGGTCGCTTCGCCACTGCGCACTGGCTTGGCTGCATGGCGGCTGCACCACGGAGCCTGTATATATAAATATATGTTTGTGTGTGTGTGTATCTGCCGGGGTGTGTGTGCGCAGGGTGTGTGTACGTGTGAACGCGCCCTCGCGTTCGTGCAGAGCGAGTGGTGGGTTGAAGCGCGCGCGTGGAGGGCTCGAGCGAGTGAGGGTAAAAAGTGCAAGTATGTGTGTGTGTCTACTGTGGGCATATGTGTGTGCGCGCGAGGGCGCGCTCTCCCTGCCTCCCCGTGGGCGTGCGCAATATGTGTGTTCGTGTGTGTGCGCGCGCGCCAGCCTGTCCGCTTCTCCATCCATCCATCCGTCCGTATCCCGTTGAGAGTGGGTGTGCATTTTCACAATGGACACGCGTGTATCGCAGCCGCACCTCGGGCGCGGCGTTGCCTTTCTCTTTAGGTGCGTGCGGGCGTGTTTTGTGCGTACACTATGGTGCAGATTTAGTAGTTGTAAGCCTTTCAAACGAGGACGAATTACGAAGGGATTGCCCGCATGCAGGTCTATTTTATGTGCACCGCCTTATAATCTTCACTATTTGTACCTTGAATGGGTTAGAGATGCACGCTGATGCATACAGTCGGGCCAACACCTTGCAGTATTTGCACAATAATAATAAAAAGTGGAGGGGATGTTTGTGTCAAACCGTATGGGTGTTTTGTTTTGTTTTTTAAAAAGAATGATTTTAAAAATAATTATTCACCTTTTGGAAATTATTGCCTACCTAGAGTGTTAAAAGGAAGTAGGGTTTTCTTTTTCCGGTGTGAGGTAGTAGTAGTGGTGGTGATGGTGGGTGATCTGCACCCCACCCCCCATTTCTTTCTCTCTCTCCACACTTGTTCAAAGGGTGAAGGGTTTGAGGCTATCAAAATAACAAGGTTTGGCTGCAGTGGTGGTCTTGGATTGGCTTGCTTGTGATGCTTCTGGCTCACAATCTATATTGTTTAAAGATCACACTTCATGACTGAAGAGAACAGCGTCTTTCCCCCACCGCCCCTCTAAGTGATGCATTTATTTTTTCTTCCGTTGCAGATGTAGGAATGAGGGTCGGAGCAGACTATCAAGCTCGCATTCCTGACTTTGATCCTGGTAAATACTCTTTTTTTAAAAATATGTATGTGTGTGTGTAACCTGGTATCATTTGGTCTTTCGAAAATGGAGTTTTATTGCATGGTTCTTGGAGGGAGACTGAATAGGTGTGCATTCAGTTGAATATTGTGTGTATGTGTATGTGTGACTTGCATTTGTGAAGGTTAAAGGTGTGGGATTTTCTTTGCTCTCCCAAGCTTTGTGCTGCTTGTTTGTGGTCACTGAAGCTTCACAGGGCCAGCATTTGCTCTGTGCAAGCTAAAGTGAACAGGCCTCATATATGGGAGAGGAGGGTGGCTATTACCTTATAGGAAGGAAATGAGGGGTTGTAAAAAAAAATGTTTTGCTTTTTAAACAGCCCATATTGAATCTATAGTAGTTTGGGAGCAATATTGCTTATCGTAGTAATTTATATAATGTGGATTTTTCATTGTAATTAAAAGGGGCAGATACTGAAGTTTATAGGATTGTAGAATCCTATTGTAGATTGTACCCAATGCTTTGGTGAACCATGTGCCAATGTACAGGCAAACTTGTACTCGTTGACACTAATTTAAGTCTGTTTTGATTTGCATGGACAAAGAGGATTTATATTATTGTAACACACACATTCTCATTCCTTGCTTTGGCCACAAGGAAGCACTGTCAACTCTCTTGTTCTTTAGACCTGTACCCATATGTCTGTTGATTCCTGCTACTAGAGTGATTCCCTTCTCTTGAGGTTTGAGTTTACATCAGTAGCCTGGCCTTTGATGTTTTACAACATGCTAAGTATATGGCTTTTAAGGGGGAAGCGAACTATTTCTTTCCCCCTTTTAGAAATGCTCATTTGAGTCATAGTAGAGGCCTTTGTTGATCATAAATGTGTGGTTTTACAGCATCAATACTGGTCTGAAAAATAAATGACTCCTGAGAATTCTAGGTTTTGGGCAGCATCCAGTTATGTCCACTCACTTGTGGAACCAAAATGTACTTGTGCAACAGGACTTTGGGTTTCTGTCCCCCTTTCCCCAGTTTCCTGTGGCCCTCTTGTCACTCTGAGGCAGGCATAGGCAAACTCCGGTCCTCCAGATGTTTGGGACTACAATTCCCATCATCCTTAGCTAACAGGACGAATGGTCAGGGATGATGGGAATTGTAGTCCCAAACATCTGGAGGGCTGGAGTTTGCCTATGCCTGCTGAGGATTCCCCATGTCTCTGGTGCAGATGCGGGGTTTGCAGGAAGGAGGAGACTAAAGAGAGTCTAGTTGCACATGTGAATACCCACTCATGCTACATTGGATCTTGACCTTCTTCTAATGTATACATGTCATATAGGCTAATAAATTGTTGACCTTAAGCTTGATTAATCATTTTTAAGATCCTTTAAGAAGTTATTAGCCCGAAATGACTTTAAGTTCACTGTATTTCTTTTGTTCCCTTTCTCAATAAGGAATCTGTTTGTGTTTTCTTTTCGTCTATTTAAGGTAAATATTAAATACCCTGAGTTGCTAGTGTGAAACAGCTCTTGACCTGCTGCAGGTAAAATATTGCCCCTGCTTGTGATGGGTTTAACTCTTGACTGGTCACAAATTTCCTGTTGAGACATAAGTGTCTCGTGGATAAGTGTGGACACTGAGCATTTGCTATGACTCATGTACAACCAGTTGCAGTTTATCATATGTTGTTGCTTTTTCATAATGATGGAGACCCCAATCTCTTGAACTTCTATATCCTTTTGGATAATCTTGGGGCGCCAGGCCTATTCACATATGTTCCTCTCGGCTCATTCAGTGATACAAATATAGGGGAGGTATAATCAGTGCTATTTTTCGAGAAAAAGAGTTGCTGGAACTCACCAGGAATGCCTCCCTTGTTCTCTTATAATGGCAATGGCGCCCACCTGAGAGGTGTCAGAACTGAGTTCCTGTGAGTTCCAGCTGAAAAAAAGCCCTGGGTATAATATGTGGTCATGTGCACCGCCAGATAGATGGATGATGGCTGCAGGGTGACAAGTACACAGCTCATAATTACCTAATTTTGATCCTTTCTGCTATGGAACTTTTTCGGAGGAAAATGATTGATAACTTGAGAGAACTGGCTGTGTAAAAAGATAACAGCAGCAGATTATGACAGCCTATCTATTAGCTATTTCTTCCTTCCCTCTATGAATACCCTTGTCTTTCGCCAGCTGTTCTTCCAGAAATGTGATAAGGTTTTCCATGCCAAAAGAGTAGAGTGAATGTTGTTCTACATCCTTCATCCTGTGCACTTCTTTTTAGGCAGCCTAAATAGTGGTATACCATATTGCCTCCAAAGTTTTTCACAGTCTTTCAAAAACCTATTGCTAGGATATTGTTTTGTGCTGCCTGCTCCAGCATGGTTTTTCATGAGTCATGTAATGAAGGGTAGGTAGGTAATTTTTTGGGATGGATTACTATTGTTAGTATTTGAGGCTGATACTGCACTGAGAATGTCTTGCTAGATCAGACTGAAGATACATCTAATTTGGCCCTTTCCCTGGATGACCAGGTAGATGGTAGACTTTTAGTAACCTGTTATCTTTTTGTTTGGTGCAGTGGAAAATGGAGGATTGTCTTCCAGTGAACTCTAGGACTCCTGGCATTTGTGTCAGATGGACAAGATGACAGGATTGCCAAAGTATGTGAAGGCAAACTGCACCAAGAGGGGAGGGAACAAATAAATGAAATAGTATGTCCATTTCTGTAAACTGTGTATAGGTACAATGAAAACTTTAAAGTTGCAGGCTCACAAAGGTTGGAGAAAGCAGCATTTTCTCACTTGAGAGCTATCTTGAATCACAGAATGTAGAGTTGGAAGGTATCTCAAGGGTCATCTAGTCCAGCTTCCTGCAATGCAGGAATCTGAACTAAATCATAAATGACAGGTGGTCATCAAACCTCTGCTTAAAAATCCTATGAAGGAGAGTCTATCATTTTCCAAGGGAGTCCATTCCACTGTCAATTAGCTCTTACCGTCTGAAATTTCTTCCTGATGTTTAGTCCTTGTAACTTGACGCCATTGGTTTGGGTCCTGGCCTCTGGAACAGGAGAAAGTACAGTGGTAACTCTGGTTAAGAACTTAATTCGTTCCGGAGAAACGTTCTTTACCTGAAGCCATTCTTAACCTGAGGTACCACTTTAGCTAAGGGGGCCTCCCGCTGTGCCGCTGGCACACGATTTCTGTTCTCATCCTGGGGCAAAGTTCTTAACCCGAGGTACTACTTCCGGGTTAGCGGAGCCTGTAACCCAAGGTGTTTGTAACCCAGGGTACCACTGTAAACTTGCTCCATCTTCCAGGTGACAGCCCTTGAAATATTTGAAGATAGCATTCATATCCCCTCTCAGTCTCCTCTTTTCCAGGGTAAACATACCCAATTGCCTCAACCATTCCTCATAAGGCTTGGTTTCCAGACCGTTGATCATCTTGGTTACCCTCTGCACACATTCCAGCTTGTCAATTTCTTCTCTATATTGTGGTGCCCAGAACTAAACACAGTACTCCAGGTGTGGTCTGATCAAAGCAAAAATAGATTGGTAGCATTACTGCACTTAATCTGGACACTATAGGTCTGTTGATGCAGACTAGAATAGCATTAGCCTTTTTTGCTGCTGCTTCACAGTGTTGGCTCATGTTAAACTTGTGGTCTGCTTAGACCTCTAGATCCTTTTCACATGTTCTACTGACAAGCCAGGTGTACCCCATCTTAAATTTGTGCAACTGGTTCTTTCTGCCTAATTGTAGAACCTTATATTTGTCCCTATTGAAATTCATTTATTAGTTCTCCAATCTGTTAAAGTCATATTGAATCCTGATTTTGTCTTCTATGGCAATGGTTCCCAGTTGGTGGGAACGTGTAACCCAGAGGTCCATGTAACCCACCCTGGGGGTCCGTGGCACCACTCACATAACAAAAACTACCATAGAGATATCAAAATTTTCAAAAGCAGGGGGTCCATTGCTTGGCTTTTGAAAAATGGGGAGTCTGCAATACTTAGTTAATTGGGAACCACTGTTCTACATTAGTAGCACTAGCTACCCTTCCTAGTTTGGTGTCATCTACAAAATTGATGAGCATCTCCTCAGTTCCTTCATTTAAGAATCATAGAATCATAGAATCATAGAGTTGGAAGAGACCACAAGGGCCATCGAGTCCAACCCCCTGCCAAGCAGGAAACACCATCAGAGCACTCCTGACATATGGTTGTCAAGCCTCTGCTTAAAGACCTCCAAAGAAGGAGACTCCACCACACTCCTTGGCAGCAAATTCCACTGTCGAACAGCTCTTACTGTCAGGAAGTTCTTCCTAATGTTTAGGTGGAATCTTCTTTCTTGTAGTTTGGATCCATTGCTCCGTGTCCGCTTCTCTGGAGCAGCAGAAAACAACCTTTCTCCCTCCTCTATGTGACATCCTTTTATATATTTGAACATGGCTATCATATCACCCCTTAACCTCCTCTTCTCCAGGCTAAACATGCCCAGCTCCCTTAGCCGTTCCTCATAAGGCATCGTTTCCAGGCCTTTGACCATTTTGGTTGCCCTCCTCTGGACACGTTCCAGTTTGTCAGTGTCCTTCTTGAACTGTGGTGCCCAGAACTGGACACAGTACTCCAGGTGAGGTCTGACCAGAGCAGAATACAGTGGCACTATAACTTCCCTTGATCTAGATGCTATGCTCCTATTGATGCAGCCCAGAATTGCATTGGCTTTTTTAGCTGCCGCGTCACACTGTTGGCTCATGTCAAGTTTGTGGTCAACCAAGACTCCTAGATCCTTTTCACATGTACTGCTCTCAAGCCAGGTGTCACCCATCTTGTATTTGTGCCTCTCATTTTTTTTGCCCAAGTGCAATACTTTACATTTCTCCCTGTTAAAATTCATCTTGTTTGTTTTGGCCCAGTTCTCTAATCTGTCAAGGTCGTTTTGAAGTGTGATCCTGTCCTCTGGGGTGTTAGCCACCCCTCCCAGTTTGGTGTCATCTGCAAATTTGATCAGGATGCCCTTGAGTCCATCATCCAAGTCGTTGATAAAGATGTTGAATAAGACTGGGCCCAAGACAGAACCCTGTGGCACCCCACTAGTCACTCTTCTCCAGGATGAAGAGGAACCATTGATGAGCACCCTTTGGGTCCGGTCAGTCAGCCAGTTACAAATCCATTGAGTGGTAGCAGAGTCAAGACCGCATTTTACCAGCTTCTTTACAAGAATATCATGGGGCACCTTGTCAAATGCCTTGCTGAAATCAAGGTAGACTACATCCACTGCGTTCCCTTCATCTACCAGGCTTGTAATTCTGTCAAAAAATGAGATCAGGTTCGTCTGACATGACTTATTTTTCAGAAATCCATGCTGACTATTGGTGATCACAGCATTCCTTTCTAGGTGCTCACAGACTGTTCGCTTAATGATCTGCTCCAGAATCTTCCCTGGTATTGATGTCAGACTGACTGGGCGGTAATTATTTGGGTCCTCTCTTTTCCCCTTTTTGAAAATAGGGACAACATTTGCCCTCCTCCAGTCTGCTGGGACTTCGCCTGTTCTCCAGGAATTCTCAAAGATGATTGCCAGTGGTTCTGAGATCACATCTGCCAGTTCTTTTAATACTCTTGGATGCAGTTCATCTGGCCCTGGAGACTTGAATACATCTAAACTAGCCAAGTATTCTTGTACTATCTCCTTAGTTATTCTGGGCTGTGTTTTCTCTGCTGAATCATTTGCTCCAAATTCTTCAGGTCGGGCATTGTTTTCTTTATCGGAGAAGACTGAGGCAAAGAAGGCATTGAGGAGTTCAGCCCTTTCTGTGTCCCCTGTTTGCATTTCACCATCTTCTCCTCTGAGTGACCCCACTGTTTCTTTGTTCTTCCTTTTGCTACGAACATACCCATAGAAGCCTTTTTTGTTGCTTTTAACCTCTCTAGCAAGCCTGAGTTCATTCTGTGCTTTAGCTTTTCTGACTTTGTGTCTACACGTGCTGGCTATTTGTTTGAATTCCTCTTTGGTGGTTTCCCCCCTTTTCCATTTTTTGTACACATCCTTTTTTAATCTTAACTCAGTTAAAAGTTCTTTAGATAGCCACCCTGGTTTCTTTAGGCACCTTCCATGTTTCCATCTCATTGGTATTGCCTGAAGTTGTGCTTTTACTATCTCCCTCTTAACAAACTCCCAGCCATCATGAACTCCCTTTCCTTTTAGTATTACTGTCCATGGGATCTCACCCAGCACTTCCCTAAGTTTTATGAAGTCGGCTTTCTTAAAGTCAAGGAATTGAGTCCTAGTATGCTTGGCTGCTCCTTTCCGTTGTATAGTAAACTTCAGAAGAGCATGATCACTTGCGCCTAATGATCCTTCCACTTCTACCCCATTAACCAGGTCATCGACATTGGTTAGGACCAGATCTAAAATGGCTGTTCCTCTTGTTGCTTCTCCCACTTTCTGGACAATGAAGTTGTCTGCAAGGCCAGTGAGGAATCTGTTTGACCTTGTGCTCTTGGCTGAGTTTGACATCCAACAAATATCTGGGTAATTGAAGTCCCCCATTACTACTATCTCCCTTCCTTTTGCATGCTTGGCCATCTGTTCCAGGAAGGCATCATCTATGTCCTCCGTTTGGCTTGGGGATCTATAGTAAACTCCCACAATGAGGTCACTATTATTCTTCTCTCCCTTAATTTTGACCCAAATGCTCTCACTTTGGCTTTGAGGTTCTAAATCTTGGATCTCTTCACAGGTATACACATCCCTGACATATAACGCCACTCCTCCTCCTTTCTTGTCTGGTCTGTTTCTCTGAAATAGATTGTATCCCTCCATTTTTACATTCCAATCGTGGGACTTATCCCACCAGGTTTCAGTGATGCCTATTATGTCATATTTAGTTTGCTGTACCAAGGGCTCAAGCTCATCTTGTTTATTTCCCATGCTTTGTGCATTAGTGTACAGACGTTGAAGTCCATTAGTCATTCCCCCGTGTCTCTTATTTAAGGATTTTTTCCTCCCACCACTAGGTCTGCTTGCTGTTTGCTCCATTTGGTCTATGACATTTGGATGATCATCTTCATCAATTAATAGACTCCTACCTTCAGGAGCACTGTCTCCCTCCCCCACATTAGTCAGTTTAAAGCCCTCCTGATGAGGTTTCTTAGTTTTTTGGCAAAAACATTCCTCCCAACCGTTGTGAGGTGCAGCCCATCGCTTGCCAGAAGTCCATCCTCAAGAAACTGCAGTCCGTGATCTAAGAATCCAAACCGTTCCTGTTTACACCATTTGCGAAGCCAGCTGTTTACTTCCACTATTTTCCTCTCTCTCCCTGGGCCACGTCGTTCAACTGGGAGGACAGATGAGATGACGATTTGTGCATTTAATTGCTTCAATTTCCTGCCCAGAGCCTCGTAGTCTCTTTTGATCTTCTGGAGGTCATTTATAAAGACATTGAACAACAAAGGGTCCAGGGCAGAACCTGCAGTATCCCACTTATCACTTTTTTCCAGGATGGTGAAGAGCCATTAGTGAGCACTCTTTGGATTCGGTCAGTCAGCCAACTATAAATTCACCTAACAGTTACCTCATCCAGCCCACATTTTACCAACCTATCTTCAAGATTATAATGGGAGGCTTTGTCAAAAGTCTTAGTGAAATTAAGATAAACTACATCCACAGCACTCCCCTGATCCACCAAGCTTGTTGCTCCATTAAAAAAAGAAATGCGGTTTGTGACTTGCTTTTGAGAAACCCATCCTGGGTCTTAGTAATCCCAGCATCCTTTTCCAGACTGATGGTTTAATTATCTGTTCTAGGACCTTTCCTGGTGTCATTGTCAAGCAGTAGTTACGTAAACAAACAATAAGCTTCCTCCATCTTCCGTAATACGGCTCTTTAGATATTTGAAGGTGGCTTTTGTATCTCCCTCTCAAGTCTTCTTTTTTTCCAGGCTAAACATACCCAGTTCAGCTGTAGTGAGTGGATATTGTCCTGGTAGTTGTGTGGTGATTCCTATCTCTCCAGCTGCAAGATTGGGAGGAAGGCTGCAGGTTGTTTGGCAGCTGTGTGGCTGAGGCACGTGATAAGCCTTGGCCACCTGGGACCAAGCCAGCATAAACAAACAGCAATAATAATAATGTCATGATTTCTGTCCTGGAGCATTAAACAGAGTGGGGTAGGAATTTCAACATGGAGCATCTTGCAGCAGCAACAACCAATGCTGTCCTAGTCAGTCCTTTCCTCAGGAAGCTTCAGAGCAAGAAGCTGTGTACAAAGCAAAATTTTACCAAATATAAGAAATTATCCCCTTAATATCACGAAAAGAGTAAGTAGGTCTTTGATTAAATGTTGAGGGCATTAAGCTCTCATGCTTGTTAATAAATTTCTCAGAAAAGCTTTCCATAGGGGAAAATTGGTAGCAGGCCTTGGACCAACCCATTATATCTTTCTGTGAGGCTCTGCTTCCCAATTTTGATAATAAATGTAGTAATTTAAGTCTGGTATTGTCATGACACAAGTCAGGTACACTGTAAGCATTAAATTGAGGTAGCATTAATGGATAAACACTCCCAAGAAACAAAAATGTCATTTATCTTCTTTTTTAGAGCGTTGATCTTTTTAGGTTGATAATTACATTTGTTAAACCATCACTGTACATTCAAAATAACAATTTCTTTCCTCATTGTGACTCTCTTTTTTTTGCAGCTTTTTGGGGAGGGCGGGACTTGCATTTTTATTATATGTCTGAAAAATGTTGGGAGATGTGCCTTCATTCCATTGAGGAGCAGGTGCTGGGGGTGTCTAAACTAATTTCTATGGTCCAATCTTGGGATATATGCATTCTGGGAAGGAAAAAATGCTTCATCTTTGAGTACATCTCAAAGATTTGTTTGTTTACTAAACACAAGTAAAATCAACCAGATGGGATCTGGATGGAGACCAAAATGCAAACTGAATATTTTTCAGAATCCAGTATATTTTTCAGTTGAAAATTTCCTAGAAAACCCAATGCTAGAGTTGCTTTTATATCTGTATCTATATCTGATTTATATACTGCTTGAGTGTTGAAAACCCCTCAAAGCTACTGTCTCCTACGTATCATGGAAAGTCTCGTAGGCTTCCACTGCAGCTGTCTGTTAGGAGGTACATGATGAAGAGATGAGGTGCTGCGTCTCTCAGCTTTCTCTTTGTCCATCTTCCTATTATGACTGTTAACTAGGAGCAAACCATACATCTTGCAAGTAATGTGTCCTATTTGTTGTCAGTTGTTTGGTGTGTTGCAGTACTCTGGCTCTTCCCATTGCTATGTGACTTCCAGGGCTCTCTTATTTCTGCTTGGATAAATTTATTTCCACCGGATGATGGGCTAGTGGAAATTTGAACCTCTCCCACACAGTCGTATGTCTTTTAAGGATGAGAAAATCTAATAAAATGTCCTTCCCTAGGGATAGTGTGGATGGTCCTCTCTTGATACACTTCAGTGTTCACAGAGGCAGTTTTTACAGTACCTGACTAGTTGCCTTGGGCTTCCAGCTTCACTTTTTCTGCTTGCGATTCTCTCCTCGTTCCTTGTTCAAGAAACACTTTGCACAGAACTTAGTGGTGTGAAGCAGGATCCTGTATTAATGAGTGGCACTCAACTAAGTTTTACTCAGAATAAGCACATTAATATTAATAGACATAACTTAGTCGTGTTTGTTGTTTTCAATCTATCTACTTGGAGTAAAACTTAAGTTGAAGACCACCTAACAAGAAGGTGCTCAGTACAGTGGTACCTCGGTTTAAGAACAGTCCTGTTTACGAACGATTTTATGAACGGTTTTACGAACGAACTCCGCAAAACCGGAAATAGTGTCCCGGTTGGCTAACTTTACCTCGGTCTAAGAACGGAATCTGAACGGTGGAAGGGCACCAGCAGCGGGAGGCCTCATTAGGGAAAGCGCTTCTCAGTTTAAGAACAGTTTTGGTTTAAGAACGGACTTTGGAATGGATTAATACCCCGGGCAGGTGTGGAGGATTCCCTGGTCCTGAATGGGGTAACTGTGCCCCTGAAGGACCAGGTGCGCAGCCTGGGAGTCATTTTGGACTCACAGCTGTCCATGGAGGCACAGGTTAAATCCGTGTCCAGGGCAGCTGTGTACCAGCTCCATCTGGTACGTAAGCTGAGACCCTATCTGCCCGCGGACTGCCTTGCCAGAGTGGTGCATGCTCTGGTTATCTCCCGCTTGGACTACTGCAATGCGCTCTACGTGGGGCTACCTTTGAAGGTGACCCGGAAACTACAACTAATCCAGAATGCAGCGGCCAGACTGGTGACTGGGAGCAGCCGCCGAGACCATATAACACCGGTCTTGAAAGACCTACATTGGCTCCCAGTACGTTTCCGAGCACGATTCAAAGTGTTGGTGCTGACCTTTAAAGCCCTAAACGGCCTCGGTCCAGTATACCTGAAGGAGCGTCTCCACCCCCATCGCTCTACCCGGACACTGAAGTCCAACACCGAGAGCCTTCTGGCGGTTCCCTCACTGCGAGAAGCCAAGTTACAGGGAACCAGGCAGAGGGCCTTCTCGGTAGTGGCGCCCTCCCTGTGGAACGCCCTCCCACCAGATGTCAAAGAGAACAACAACTACCAGACTTTTAGAAGACATCTGAAGGCAGCCCTGTTTAGGGAAGCTTTTAATGTTTGATGTATCACAGTATTTTAATATTCTTTTGGAAGCCGCCCAGAGTGGCTGGGGAAACCCAGCCAGATGGGCGGGGTATAAATAATAAATTATTATTATTATTATTATTATTATTATTATTAAGTTTGTAAACTGAGGTACCACTGTAGTGTCTATAGCTCCACACAGAAAGGTGGATGAGGTGTGCAGTTGTAACCCGGATTCAAGTAGTTCTTTCTGTTACGTTTTGTTTCATTGATAATTACATTTGCAGAGATCACTGGGCTTAACCAGTGCTGTAAACTGTACATGTTTTTAATGCACCAAGAATGAACTGTAGATGCTTTGCCAGCTCCAGCATGTGCATGCTTAATGTTCAGTGTGCACTTAACCTTGCATTCCCAGACATCATTGAAATGTTTATCCCCAAGGACACCTCTCTACTGTTCTTTTGGCCTTCGCACATGGGATTATTTTACCTGTACCAAGGTTGCTTGTCTTTGGGAAGAAAGTCTACTGTTTCCCAATATTTCTCACATCAGCTCTCAAAAAAGAGCTTAGGGCCTGTGCTACTTGAAACATTGATTGTGTCTTAACCATAACTGTTCTATTTCTACAAAACTCAGAGAACAGAGGGATTCTGCGTAAGTGAAGAACAACAGACTATATGTCGTCCACTTGTATATGACTGCTTTTTACCGTCTGTGAATTAAGTGTTCTCTTAAAAAAATTGAACAACTTAATCTTTCTTCTAGGAGCTACAAAATACACAGATAAAGACAATGGAGGGATGCTTGTGTGGTCTCCATATCATAATATTTCAGATGCCAAGTGTAAGTTCTGTGGAATGCATTAAATAGTGTTCTGTCAATTGCTTTGTATAAGAATCACATCACATGCTATAAAAATGCTACACATACAAGCAGTTTCTTGTAGGCTTTAGCTCCCAAGATGCTCTAGTTTGAATGTAGCTCCCAAGATGCTCAGTCACATTCACTACTGCTCCCATAACCCGCATCTAATATCTTTCCAGTTTAGAGAAATTGCCACTGAAAGATCTGGCTGGCTGGCTGTTTTTAACACCCTTTTAAAAGTACTTCTTTAAAAAGTCTTGTATGCTGCCAGTAATGTATGTGCTTAATTTTCAAGCATATTCTCGTACTCGTTTTTTAAAATTTTCAGGACACGGCTGGTAACTTCTAGTGTTAAATGGTCCAGCCTGGCAAGGTGTTAAAGTGTGTTCCCACATTTAACAAGTGAATTCTCTTTCCAGGTTGACAGAGGTATTAATACTGTTACAGTTCATGCAGACATTCTGCATCTGCTATAAAAGGTGTGCTGTAGCACACTCAAGCATTGCTTGACCAGACCAAGAGTCTGTTTAATCTGGCATCCTGCTTTCTGCAACGGTCAACCAGATACCTCTGATTCTGAAGCTTACATATACCTACCATGACTAATAGCCGTTTAAAGATATATTCTCCATTAATATGTGTTCAAATGCTGCTATAATATGGGCATTTGAAACCCTTCTCTAGTTCTACCCAGTGGTCAGTCCTCCTTTCCCTATCAGGTAATTAGAGAATATTCTGCTGGCCAGAGGCTCATGTGTCCACTTGGAGTCCTTGCATTCTTTTGGTACCACTATATATAGCCCCCTTCCCCCAAGTTCTCTCCTTACCACACAACAACTCAGTTGGCAGGGAGTATTCTTAACTTTTCTTCTCTCAAGGGTGGTATCAGTTGAGAGCCAAAGAAAGAGGAAGGGGAGTTGGTGAGTAGAAAGTTTTGTTTTTGTTTTAACTCAGAGAGTGAGATGCCAGGAATCTTAGACGTACAGTATAAGAGACAATTCTTATAGTACTCCCATGAGAAGTATCAGAAGTAGATTTCATCTCCCTGTAATGTGAAGTTTGCAGTCTTGCTTCAAGAGCATGGATGATTTTCACCAAGAAAGAGCCATGCCACGTGTCCATCAGCTTCTCCTTTTTATGTCACCCTTCTTACATAAAATACAGATTTGTGACTGAAAGATCCTAGAGAGCAGGATACACAGCCTGTGAAAGAGTATCCCAGAGCACAGAGAGGCAATTGAGAAGGCCCTGCTCATCGCAGAGGCTAATCTGGCACCTGAATATGATGAAATTTGAAGCAGTGCCTCTCCTGTTTATGGATCGGATGTTTAAATGTATTTGCTTAAGCAGTCTAAATGATTGCAACTTTGATCACCAGTCCTTTTTCCACTAGAGAATCTCTGGAATATTTCCCAGTTGAAAAAAATAATGGTCACTATTAACATGGCCTCAAACCGTATATTTTAAGTGGACGCATCTGTGCATAATCTAGAGTGAACATTTATCTTCTAGAAAGGAGCATAAAGTGTTGTGTGGCACCTAGTATCAATTATCCTAAACTGCTCCTCTGGCCCAAGTATAAATAACTCTAGCATTCTTTTGTTACAGTGGATGAATATATTGCAATAGCAAAGGAAAAACATGGCTACAATGTGGAACAGGTAAGTGTTATAAATATAATAAATTAATTCAAGACAGTTTTCTAAAGAGCTTTTATATATACATTTTTGTCCAAAACAACACTCAATGCAATAAAACTACATAACTTTGAAATAATATTGTCAAAAGGCTTTTAACAGCTTAGTGGAAATCACAGTGCTGGCTTAGCCCTCCATTCCCTCCAAAAGGTCTCTGAAAAATAGTAGTTCTAAGTTGTGTATGAAAGGAGAATCGGGACGGGCCCAGTGAAGCTTCCCTTCCATCAAAAAGGTCATTTTTCTGGCAGAGGTAGAACAAGACGTAAGGCCTTGGACTATGACTTGAGCATGAGGACAGATGATCCTTCAGTTCTAACAGCCCTGGCTTTACATATATTTAAACCAGCACTTCCACACCTTTAAGTATGATGGTGAATCTTGAGGTGTACTGTATGAGCACCATGAAAGAGTAACTGAAAAGAGCATCTATGCATCATCAGCATGACAGAAAACTGCAAGAGCTAGTAGGATGCCTTATGATAAGAACAAGGGCTCTCTCTCTCTCTCTCTCTCTCTCTCTCTTTAAAGGCACTTGGCATGTTGTTCTGGCATAAGCACAACATTGAGAAGTCACTTGCAGATCTCCCAAATTTTACTCCTTTTCCGGATGAGTGGACAGTTGAGGATAAAGTCCTGTTTGAACAAGCTTTCAGTTTCCATGGGAAAAGCTTTCACAGAATCCAACAAATGGTAAGGTAATGCATGGACTACCTGGGAATGGGGTTGGGACAAAAACCTTTGGCATCACAGAAGGAGACTTGCAGGGGTGGCTAGTAAAAGCAATACTTAAAAAAATTATAGCCAGGTTTTAAAAATGGACAAATGCAGAGGAGCCACAAAACCTTTTACTATCACCTGTGGATCAGCTGAACATTGGGGGGTCCCCAAAACATCGCTTGGTGAGCTGGATGCAGGCTGCAGGATATTCACCCCTACCATAGAACATGTTTTATTAATAGACAAATTAATATGATAGGGTTAGTGTTTAGAAAGGTATGGTTTGTTTCAGCCAACATGTGAATACCCTTCCAGAGAACCAGTTTTTATCCCAATAAATCCTTTAATTGCACTGTTTTTCTTTTTCTGCAGTTTAAACTTAAATAGTCAAAACCAGACCTGCAGATCAACCGGTCATTTACTGTGTTATTTGATAGAAAGATCCTTTTGAAGTCCTTTATTATTTAAAAGAGGATACAGTTTAGCCAAAATATTGGTACTATCCAGTTAAAGCTAAGGAATTTACTTTTGATTTATTCTTACAGGGAAATGTAGGCATTTAACTACAGTCCTATATCCACTTACCTGAAACTCTCAGTGGAGTTTACTTATGAGTAGGCATGTGCAGGATTGCACTGTTAAAGGGTGGCCTAAATATAGCCTGTTAAATATTTATTCATTTATTATAAATAAATAATCACATGCACTCAGATTTTAAAGTGCAATAAAGTTGTGGATGTTTCTGTCTCCCCTTCCCTCTTGGTAGGTAGGACCTATTTCTCAGGTGCATCAGCATTTATGATTATGAGGAAATGTAACAGCCTAGACGCTTCAAATGCCTAGTGGTTTGCTTTCAGTGTGAGCTTTAATTCACACTCATGGTGATTTAAACACCTTAACAGTTTTTGTTTGCTTTTTAAAATCCTCTGCTATCACCATGGGTTCCTAGTGCTGCTGGAAGGAGGAATTTGAACCTTTGACTTAACGTAATCTCCTCCCCCCACCCACCCACACTCAACAATGTGTCACAATATTTCATTCGCATTATTTATAACTAGCATCTACATATTGTGTTGACATGTTTTAGCTTCCAGACAAGACTATTGCAAGTCTTGTCAAGTATTACTACTCCTGGAAGAAAACTCGTTCTAGGACAAGTTTAATGGACCGCCAAGCTAGGAAGCTGGCAAACAGAAATAATCAAGGCGACAGGTAAGCAGCACAACACCTTTCTGAAAATAACAACTTGCTTATATCCTTTTGTGTTTCTGTTTTTGCTTTTTTTGTTACTAACGCAAGTCATGTTGTTTCATGGTATTGCATCTTTGTTACAGCTAAGCAGGTGCAGATTTACTGCATCCAGGAGAGACCTTCCATTAACAGTCCACATGCCCTCTTTACTGCTTTGTAGTGCATCCCCAGAATTTTAGCAGGAATTATCAGAATGTAGCACTAGTCAAATTTGTACACTTATTCCAGGCATAGGCAAACTCGGCCCTCAAGATGTTTTGGCACTACAACTCCCATCATACCTAGCTAACAGGACCAATGGTCAGGGATGATGGGAATTGTAGTCTCAAAACAGCTGGAGGGCTGAGTTTGCCTATGCCTGACCTATTCTCATGAAACCATAAATATGTCAGGCGCAGCATGCATAACTTGGAGTGCTCTCTGAGACACACACACACACAGAGGGAGGGGGTTTGGTCAGGTATAAAAGGAGGGGGATGTCGAGGGTATGCGAGGGTTGAGGTAAGTGAGGTTGAAGAGTAAAGGAAGCAAGGGCAGCAGCCCTAGCATGCAACCTACTGGTGTAACTTAATATGCAAAGTATGTTTTAATATTAATATATTTTGTAGAAAACTACCTTACTGTAAAAGGGACGCGGGTGGCGCTGTGGGTTAAACCACAGAGCCTAGGACTTGCCGAACAGAAGGTCGGCGGTTTGAATCCCCGTGACGGGGTAAGTTCCCGTTGCTCGGTCCCAGCTCCTGCCAACCTAGCAGTTCAAAAGCATGTCAAAGTGCATGCTTCTGGCGGGAAGGTAAATGGCATTTCCGTGCGCTGCTCTGGTTTGCCAGAAGCAGTTTAGTCATGCTGGCCACATTACCTGGAAGCTGTACGCCGGCTCCCTCGGCCAGTAAAGCAAGATGAGCACCGCAACCCCAGAGTCGGTCACAACTGGACCTAATGGTCAGGGGTCCCTTTACCTTTACCTTTTTACCTTACTGTAAGCCAACCCAGTGTATGATTTTATGAAGGGTGGTATACAGATACTTTAAGTGTGTTAAATATAGGGGAGGAAACATTTTTATATATTCAGCATATGGGAATATTGCCTAAAACTGCTTTTCCTGCCATTCATGCTTTTAAATCTGATTCCCATACTGTACTATTCAAGCATGGAAATTAATGTTTAGTGGATGCTATGCTTAAAGACAGAAATATAGTTAATTCAATTTGAGTCTGTTTGTTAAGCCTGTTGCTATGAACTTCTGTGTTGACATCAAGTAATGACTTTTTATTATGCAGAATAGCTGCAAAAACAACCTTTGCTGTAAGGGTAAAATCAAATATAGGAGAAGGTGAAAGGAAGCAAGTTCCCTAATCTGTTTGTGTCCTCAGTGATGATGATGTGGAAGAAACTCACCCAATGGATGGAAATGATAGTGATTATGATCCCAAGAAGGAAACTAAAAAAGAGGTAATGAATAGTTAAACTGCAATAACCATATTATTCACATAAGCTGTGTGAATAATATTCATGTAAAATTAAAGATACAGTGAGTGGGTACTAGTCACTGGCTTTTCGGTTGTGGCCCCCAAATGCTCTACATTTATCTCTCTTGGATTTCATCTTGTTGGTTTTGGCTCAGTGTTCCAGCCTGGCAAGATTATTTTCATTCTTGATTGTAGTCTTCTATGGCCAGGTGGACATGAGGTAGAGTGGGATTGTCTGGTGGATCTCTAACTGATTTGCTATAGATTGGTGAGGGCTTCCAACCCCCAAATGTTTAACAACAGTGACAACAAAACTACTTTCACCAGGAAAATTAGCCTTCTGAAATAAAGGAAGCGAACCTGGAGTGGATTTTTGTGTGAAAGGATTGCAAACTCCTTATGACCAGAATCATCGCTTCAACACTGGTGATCTTTGCTTCTTCTAGTACACTGGCATTAGTTCACCTGTCTTCCCAAGTGATGTGTAAAAAATTTTCGAGACACCATTGATGGAATCTTTCAAGAAGTTGGAGATGGCTTTTATAAGTGGTCCGTGTTTCACAAGCATACAGCATCTGTAGCTCCCAGATCCAACACTACACCGCTGCCTCCCCCTTTTAAGATGGAGACAATATTTGTCACTCTGAAATCTTCTGGCACCTCACCCATTCTTCACAGATTCTATTTGCTTTATTTATTACATTTGTTCACTGCCATATAACATGAGTGGCTTACAGTGAATAAGTAATAACAAAACCCACAATTGAAATACAAAGTGAAACAAAAAGCCATTAAACTGGGGGGGGGGGGCGCTACAGAAATATTTTAAAAAACTCACTGCAAAAGATTTCAAGATTTCTGGCAGGTTAATGCCAACAAGCTCATTCAGTGCCCTGGCACATGATTCCATTCAGCCTTGGAACCTTGAATTCATTTAAAGTAACTAGGTGCTCTCTTAACCATTTCCCTTCCTGGTTGCAAGTCCCTCCTAGCCACAGTCATCCCCTGCTTCCAAAAAACAGTTAAAGCTAAATAAAACTTCCTTCATAAAACTTGGACCAGTCACTACCGTATTTTTCCATGTATAAGACTAGGTTTTTTAGCCAAAAAAATAGGTTTAAAATTGGGGCTCGTCTTATACATGGGTAGTGCTGAGGGATGTTTTCTTAATTTGGAGCCCCCCAAAATAGGGGGTGTCTTACACATGGGGGCATCTTATAGATGGAAAAATACGGTATATCTCAGCATAACTCACGTCACAGAGGTTGTTAGGTTAAAACGGGGGGATGTGTATGCCATCCTGAGCAGCTTGGAGGAAGGGTGGGAACGAAATGTCATTTGGAAAAGTAAGTTAAACACAGAAATTAAGCTAAGCTACATGCAAGGGATAGAGGAAAAAATGTTATGCGTGCTTTAGAGAATTGTAACAGCACTATTAAATGTGCAATGGTTGTGGGATTCCCATGAGCACTATGAGGTAGTTTGACCTGAGGGATAGTTAGAGGTCCCATTCATTTGTTTATTTGCAATATTTGCTGCTATTCAGGGCAACAAGAGCAATTTAAACATAAAATTTAAGTATAAAGCCTAGAAAGCATTATGGCTAATAAAACTCATGCAAATGTGTGTGGATTTATTTGACTTGCACTGGTGTTGAGACTTCCGTGGGATTTAGAAGCTTTTGGTAAGGGTTACAGATGCTGTAAGGCGAACAGAGGGGGGATTCTTAAAAGAAAAGGTATTGTGTGGTGTTTAACTGTAACTTTTTAAAAAAAACATTGCAGGGAAGCAATGAGCAGCCTGTTCAGTCCAGCAAAATAGGATTGGGTAGGAGAGAGTATCAGAGCTTACAACATCGTCACCACTCCCAGCGTTCCAAATGCCGTCCTCCCAAAGGCATGTATCTCACTCAAGAAGATGTAGTAGCTGTTTCATGTAGCCCCAATGCTGCCAACACTCTTCTTCGGCAGCTAGATATGGAGTTGATCTCACTGAAGCGACAGGTATATCCATTATCAGCTTTGCTTCTTATTTTTAGGTTTTTATCTCTTTCCTCATTCTGTGTGCTTGGGTAGATGAAAACACAGTTAAACTAAGAACATTTACATAATAGTTAGGTTGTAGGTTAAGTTTATCCTCTGTATGCGTAGTATTGCTTATTACTGTAAAAGATACTATTTCAGCTGTCTTCTAAAGCACTTCTGAAATATCTTAAAGCTCAGACTTTGGCAAAAATATTGCTTTCCCCAATAATATACAGATGTAATAATGACAATTTTGACCAAATTGCGGGAGGCAGTGGAAGACAGGAGTGCCTGGCGTGCTGTGGTCCATGGGGTCACAAAGAGTCGGACACGACTAAATGACTAAACAACAACAATAATGACAATGGTTGTTGTTGTTGTTGTTATTTATACCCCGCCCATCTGGCTAGGTTTCCCTAGCCACTCTGGGGATGTATACTTGTTGAGTTAAATATAATTAAAGTTCA
Source organism: Podarcis tiliguerta (assembly GCF_965153285.1). NCBI lineage: Eukaryota > Metazoa > Chordata > Lepidosauria > Squamata > Lacertidae > Podarcis > Podarcis tiliguerta. Next base: position 24,669,708 of record NC_139536.1, read on the forward strand.
CAAGCTAGGAACTTAACTTAATTGCATTTTAATTATTGAAGTATGGGGAAAGTGTTCTATACAGTTAGTAAATAACAATTGTGCTTTTATGCTGGGTTTGGAAGGCAGCCTGTTGTGGTACAGGCTTGTTCTGCTAGTCTAGTTTTTACACTGTTTTATCTGAATACTTTCCTGGCTATATAAATGTCAAAGCAGAAATAATACAGTTGTATGTTCATGCCTCTCAGGGGTATAAATACAGTGGTACCTTGGGTTAAGTACTTAATTCGTTCCAAAGGTCCGTTCTTAACCTGAAGCACCATTTTAGCTAATGGGGCCTCCTGCTGCCGCCGCACCGCTGGAGCACGATTTCTGTTCTCATCCTGAAGCAAAGTTCTTAACCCGAGGTACCACTGTGCAAAATAGCATAGACCTGCTAAAATGTGAGAAAGATGAGAGGTCCTGTTTCCTGGCCATTAATAACC